>NC_140594.1:314176388-316576388 GCF_964204655.1 Triturus cristatus | reverse complement strand
GCCCGGGTCCAAGCAATGCTATATGGTGACCCGATACCTGCTGCACTCCCCACGGTGACCCGAGGGATCTTACTGGCATGGCACGCTTCCCTGCACTACACATGCTGGAACACCAGACTCCCACAACAGACACCCCTCTGGCACTGCGCGAGGCACACAGAGGTCGGGCGCTGGATGGCTTCAGGAAATGGGATCTTATTGATATCTCGCAATTAGGGGGCGTGTGGATGGGAGACTATATACGCTCCTTCCAAGACTTGCAGACTGCCTATTCCCTTCACTCGTCCCATTTCTACAAGTACCTGCAGCTCTGGCATGCCCTCACCTTGCACATC
This sequence comes from Triturus cristatus, assembly GCF_964204655.1. Taxonomy (NCBI): domain Eukaryota; kingdom Metazoa; phylum Chordata; class Amphibia; order Caudata; family Salamandridae; genus Triturus; species Triturus cristatus. The sequence continues at coordinate 316,576,053 of NC_140594.1, read as the reverse complement.
CCAACAGGTACCACAATCCCGAAGTTCAGTCCCTTGGAGGCCCAGATCATGATGGGAAATCTTGGAGGGTGGGGGGGGGGGGGGGGGGGTGTTACGGATCTACCGGTCACACTCCAACAGCAGTCCAATTACACTTGACCCGCTTAGACATCGATGGGAGGCTTGGTTGTGCCTCTTGAAGGAGGAGGACTAGTGTGACGCCCTAATGGCTCCCAAAACCGTCACTATTTCAGCCCGGCTCTGAGTAGTCCAGCTATACTACCTCCTCTGTGCATACCTTACTCCTAGTTGCCTCCACCAGGCTGGTCTTCTAGCTACCCCATCCTGCACACGCTGCGGGTCAGACCCAGCAGATTTCTTCCACATGGTATGGGTATGTCCCCATCGCATCCTGTATTGGGAGACACTGGTGTCGGAATTGACTGAAGTCCTGGGCTGGGTGGTGCCCTGTAACCCCCTGAACTTACTCCTGGGTGTCATGGACGGTCTAGATGGATCCCGAGCAGACAAATCCTTTTTGGGCACAGCCATCCATCATTATGGCAAAACTGGACATAGCTGCTGCCTGGAAAAGTCCCTCCCCACACATCATAGCTAAATGGTGCAGGGGCGTAGACTGGTGTGCAGCACAAGAGAAAACATTGTACGAGGCCAGGGGATGTCCGAACAGACATGGTCGGGTGAGGGGCAAATGGCTGGGTCAGGTCAATTAGGAGATTTCTGCTACTGGGCCAGAAACCTAGGTCCGGCCTGGGCCTTACGTGCGCTGTTAGCAAATGACAATACTGATATTGCTGCATCATAACTGTGATGAATTGTTGTGCTGTATTTTCTTTTCACTAACCTCAATAAAATTGGTTATAAAAAAAAAATAATAAGCATGCATAAGACAATATCCAACAAAAAGACATTCTATGAATTGGTTTCTACAAAACGGTGAATGCCATTCATTCTGAAAATTTCAATTAGACAGTTTAGGTGAAATGGTTTCTCAATAATGGTATTCCATGAAATTGTTTTTCTATGAAACCACATACAACTGTTGGGACTGGAGTAAGGCATAGCTGCCACAGTAACTTACAGCTTAAGGTTGCTGGGTCTCAATAATAGATAATATAAGCACATATCCATTCTTTACTGTTAATCTTGCCCCCTACCTCTGGGCAAACTTAATATTTAATCCAAACTCTTCTTCAAAAACGGTTGCGGTAACAAAATGCCTGAGGCAGGACTCCTGCAGTTGCCTCAGAGCTCTGAAAAATGCACAGAAGACTAATGTAGATGTGTATGTGTCTTAGCTTAGGTTACATGTGCATGTATCCCTGTAGGGGGCATATCATCAAGCATGACAGTTTTGCACCAAATAAACCATTTTATTGAGATCTGACAGAAGTAAATAACATGCAACATATAAAGCCAAATAAAATGGAGTGGGTACAGCATGCAAAACTACAAAAAACAAACCAGATCATATAAGCTCTAATATCCACAATCAGAAGCGAGATGGAACAACATTCTAAAAATATATATATTGCTGAATAAGTTATACCCTGTGTCATATGTAGTCACGGAGATGGTCACTGACCAATCCAAGGCTGTTTTCTTTTATTTAGGATTGATGCATGAATTAAAAGCAGTAAATTATTCCTAGATTCAAAAGATCAACAACAGGGGTTTTCAGTGAGCCACACCTGAGCGAGCAGCAGTCAACTGTCACGTAGTTGAGTAAGTGGGTTCTTGTTAGGGTAAATAATGTTGGCACTCAAATCCCACCAAAAAATGTGGTTTCATCGAAAGTTGTTTCACAAATCAAATACATTTTTTTTATTTCCTCTCCCAAAATTCCAAATTGGAGGGCATTTTGTAAGTGCCAAAACATGAGGACTGTTTCATGAGGACAGCATCACTCGTGTCTAAAAAATAATAATAAAAAAAAAAAAGTGTCCTCATGTAATGCAACCAGTACTATGTAAAGCGCTCTGATACCCAATTCGGGTCAAGTTCGCCCTATATAAAACTGTGTAAAATAAATAAATAAAATGCATGTTCATGATCTCTTTAAGCATTTTCTACATGTTTACCTTGAACTATAATAGAGTCTAGGCAGGGTGTGGAGCAACTGGAGACTTAAAGTAACAGTTTCAGGAAAGCCTTGATCAGTAGAGGGCAAAATGCCAAATTCTTCACACCAGTAACAATTTTTACCTCATAAGTTTGGCTCCTATCCCGAAGTTTTTAATATTAGCCGGTTATTGAAAGCGGGCTTAAAAATGCTATGCCAAAGGGATGATGCTGTAGCTCGAAAAGCCCAGGAAAGTTGGCTTCAAAGTATCTTTTCACCTGAAACTATGTACACAAAGTAGTTCCACTAAGACTACACAAAGGCCCAAATTCCTAGAAAATCATGCAGATTGGTCAGTATGCTCAGTATCCTATTTCAGGCTAGTTTGTCTTTGGTGTCTAACTAAAATATTGCATTTTTCTCAAATAGCAATTTCATATAATACATCATACATCCTGAAAGAGTGGCAATATCATTCTTGCCTGAAATGAGAGCAACAACTGTCTTCACCTTGATCTGCTTGAAGAAGTTTGCGTGGTTAAATCTAAGTAGAGAATTCCTGTGAATTACCTAGTACGGAAATTAGCTTGTTACTGTAATTACGCTTCTCGAAGTTTGGCCAAGTAATACCCCCTGAAATCAGGTAGTTAGACTCTCTGCTGAAACAGCCATTCTAAACTGGTAATACTTCCCATTTGCTTGTTTCAGCTTCTGCATAGAGGAAGTTCTAATAGGCTGCAACCTTTTGAAGTAAAATCTAATAGCCCTAAACATATATACAAACATGGATAGCAAAGAAAGAAATGTATCCTCAGTGAGGGATTTTAAATATTTTGCTAATGCTTCTTTTGTACGTGTGGCAGTATTGAGTGCAGAAGTGACCATAGAATGTCATCCGCCTACGCAAGAACTTTGGGTCATGCAAGAGATTCCTATTCTTTCCCTTTAAGAGATGGTGGCTCAAAACGTATAAGATAATTCCCTTGATTTTTCCAAGAACATATGTCACATTCAGCCCTATCTTCATTGTAAAGATAATTAGAGAATCTGAGAATGATTTCATGAATGGAAGCACAATCCTTCAACTCATTACCGTCCTCATCCCTGTTAACCCTGTTTTTATTTTGTTCTTACTTATCTTTGTTAGGAAGTACTGCTACACTTATCTTTGTTAGGCACTACTGTTACTTGTAATTTTGCTACTAAGTGAGTTTTTAGTTGAATTGAAGAGTGCAATATTGCAATTCCCTACTCTCCTGGTGATAGTGCTAGAATGTTGGATATTTTTTTTCGGTAAGTCTGTCTTAGTATTGGTACTCCTCAGTAGCCAAGCAACATTTACAAATAGTCTAAAGTCCAAGTTTTGGTCAGCTCGTAGAGTGGCCAAGACGATATGAATTTCAGTACAGATGTTCTATGAGCAACTGATTTGTTACAGATTGCATGTGCATTCTGATTCTACATCTTGCAGTAAATTACTTTTACAATGCAGCTTATAGACTTTAAGCCTCAGCTGGTGTGAGGTACTCGGTCTGTCACTATTATGTGATCTGCATTAGTAATAAGGTGACTTGCCGAAGAACATTTATTCCCACGTTATCTTGATATTAACAGTAACACTTCTAAAGGGTTTAAACAGGCATCAGCAAACCAAAAGTGGCCTTTGCTTGTTTAATTGCATTGAGGCTTTGTTTCCCCTTAAGATGGATGTCTGTCTTACTTATGTGTTTCTACTTCTGTGGCTTGTATATTCCTTCCCTGTTCTTCTCAGGTGGTCTTCTTGCATACCTGCCTTCAACTTTATGGCGGGCTCCCTGTTACACTTGATTTTATGTTGACCTTTTTTTGAAAGGTGGGTGTCTGCATCTTTTGCGCATTGCTTTCATGGTGTTCTAAACAGTTTCCTTAGTTATTGAAAGGGGTTTCCTTAGTTCTTGAAAGGGGCGCTCTGATCCATAATGCTTCCATCTGCTTTCCTCTGCCTGGTGCTTTCTTCCCACTTATCCCTTTCCGGCGAGGGCTGCATGACCGGTGCTCATTTGATCGTCCCATTCACTAAGCCTTTGACCGCTCACAGTGCAAAGTCAGTCAAGGTTCCTCCTATGCACCTATTGTTTCCCATCTTCACTGGGCTTTTCTGGCACTTGAGTGCCCTTTGTTGTTGGGCTGGCTTGGGCTACAATTCTATTTTTATTTTGTTCCCTGTATCAGCCTGTTGATGTCTGCCAAAATTGTTTGGGGGACTATTTTCGTGGTGCCATTTTTGAAGCTGGATCCTCTGTGTTTTTTGGTGATTTCTGGTGATCATGCGTGCTTCATGGCATTGCATATGTTGGTCTTGAAGTTGATCTTCTAGGGTCAAGTGTTATTCTCAACATTCTATTAATGCTTTGCCTGTGGTCGAGGTCCTTGTTTTCCTGACAGGTCATAGTTGCTGCTTGAACCTGGTGCACATTGTGCTACTTGGCTTCATTCTGTTCCTCTGCTATTCTCTGGTTGGGCTGGCATCCTACAGGTTTCAGGACTGATCATTGGCAGGTGTGGTTGGCTTGAGTGATCAACCTTTCCTTCCTGGGACTCTGCACCTTCTAGTGGATTCTTTGGGCACTTTAAGAGCTGGGCCGTGGGCTTGCCCTCTCTGTCTTTGTATTAGTAGCAAGCTGGACTACCTGAGTCCAAGACATAGTCTTCTCCTCCAAGTCATTGTGAGCAACAGGATAGCTGACTCAGGGTTGCAGTGTTTGGTTCAAGACAGGAAAGTGACTGTTCCTCCAGTGAGTTAGTTCTATTCTATTCTATTCTTTACTGCATCCCCCTTGCTGTGTTGCATGTGGATGCTGTGTTGACTGCTTTGTACTTGTACACTCTTGGTTTCTCATTCACTGTCCTGTGATGAGGGCGGCTGGTTGCCTAAATGGTCTTTCTCCTTCCCTTTCCATCTTGGGTAAAAGAGCAACTGGTTGAGCTGCCTTGCATATCTCTGAATGACCTGCCCTTGGTTACTTTTTGTCTTGGCCTGTGTATTACACTGCTGCTCGATTTTGCCATCAGATGCTCTTGACCATCTTCCTTGGTTTTTATTTTGTCCTGCGTGGCTTCTGGTTGCAGATAGAGATTCTTCTCCCTTAGCGGAGGTTCTTCACGGGCCGTCCTGCTCCACTTTCCCTTTCCACCACATGGCTGGATTTTTGGCCTATGGTTATCCTGGATTTCATTTTCATCCGCGCTTTCCGTTCCCTCTTTTCTTTCAACCTGTACCGGTGCGTCAGCTGGGTGGGGTAGGGGTTCAGCAGCCTCTTCTTCCTTTGGGGAACTCGTTGTTTGCTGCCACATGCTCAGGTCTTGATGAATCTGTCCAGTATTGCTCTTCACGAGATTGATGGCATGTGCACTCCTGGATTTCAGTACATATCCATTCCTCAACAACCAGGGTCCTCTTTGTGGCGCTTGGGCACTTATTGTTTGCCCTTACTTTTATTGGGCCTCTTGGGGTTCTGGGCACTCTGTTGTGAAATAACTATGTAGTAGGTATATGGATAGCAGTGCTGTCTGCTTTCTGGGTCTGTGGGATTGTGTGTCCCTCACTGTTAGCACGGTTTACCTGCCACACTTGTTTCCTAGCTCTTGTTTGACAGTTATCTTTTTGGTCCCGTGTAATTCTTCTTTGCAGGTACTTTTTGTTCACCTTCCTTTCTCATGCCTCTCCTCTGTCATGTCGTTTGCATAGTCTGTGACTTCCAGTGGTTCTCATTCTTTCAAAAAGCTTTCTGGAGTATTTAATACTGGTCTGAAGAAGAAGGTCATACAGGTAATGACCTGATAACTTACCAATAACCTTCATTACTCTTAATCCTACTCCTCTTGTTGACTTTCCTTATGGACCAACCAACCCCCCCTCCTCACTTGTGTTTGGCTTGAATATTAGAGGAGAATGCCGGAAATGTCAGCACCATTTATGGCACAAAGAAAGGATGAGTGATGCTTGCATTCTCACTTTTCAACTCGCATTTTCTGTCTTGGAGGTGGCACTCGCCTCACAATGAAGACCTGTGACAAGGACGAGTACGATTAAGAGTAATATAGATTATCAGTAAGTAATCATGGCATTACATCTCTTCTTTTACCTGTTTTATAGTTGCTTTTACAATTTTACCTCTAGTTCCATTACTGTCGGACTATTAATATAATTCTAATAGCCACTGTCTCTACACCACCTCAATCTGTGTAACCTTGTCACTGTTGCTTAACCACAGCATTGCCTCTTTTCATTAATTAATGTCTTATATTTTAGCTTCTATTACACTATTTTTAATTAAATAAAATATACCCTTTCTATCACCTTGCTAATCTTCATGGTATCTCTAAACTATGATAAATCTATAGTTTTTGTGTTTCATTATATGTAAATATTTTACATTAAATTCATTTTATCTGTTTGCACAATTTAATTTAAACTATTACATTATTGGTAACTACATTATATAACTAAATTAAATTCAAGTACATTTTGATAAAATGCAGTACCCACACCAAAATACTTATCCTAACCATGTGCTATGTTTATTTTTAATTTGATAAATTGTGTGCAAATAAAAATACATTATTGCTTTCAATTGATTTTTCAAAACAAAAGAATTCTCATAATGAAGGCTCTAAACCTTACCAGACACTTTGGTAAATATTTTAAGTCTATTTAATGAATTTTTTGTACGCTAAATTCTTTTTAAACAATGATCTCTTATTTACCGCTGATAGTTTGTTTTTTTTAATTCAAATTATGTTTATTAAAATATTGTTTTGGGTATGTCACTTCGTACCGTCTGTTAACTTGGTAACTAGGGGGTTCAGTACTGACATCACACATCTGCAGTGCTCCCCTTTCTTTGTTTTAATAAGCATGTGTGGAATTGAGGGAAAGGTCTAGAACACTGTTAGCACTTGTTTTAGTCCGAGCACTCGTCCTGTCTATTATTCTCTCTCACACTCCTGTTGAAGCATTGCATGAAAGACTGGTCACTTCTTTTTCTCATCTCAGATTTGGCTGTTACAGTCTCAGAGGTGGAACTTCAGAAGCAGGTGCTGGAGGCCATAAATTGTGTGCTTTATGTTCAACTGAAATTCAAGGGTAATGAGCTGGAGTATTACAACCCGCTGAACTCGTACATCCACGAGGTAAACTTCTGTTTGGGGACTTGGGGTTTGAAGAGATGGCTTAAACTTCATAGCATGATACATTTTGAAATGTGATGAAGGTATTGCTACGGGTGAACATCAACCATGTTGTTTAGTGAACAAACTCTGTCTACAGATAGAATGGGAGAATTTTAGAGTCCTTGTTCCTAACTAATTTTACATGCTGCAGCATCTTGTTTTACCATTTTTTTGTGGTTTTTTATGTAAATGTTTTTTTTTTCAAAAAAGGTATAAAAATTAGGAATGAAGAAAATAAATGCAGAAAGGGATGTAGTTTTTGACTGAATAACTTCAGTATCTGGAACTAGTTGAACCCTCATAATCTGTTTTTTACTATTATGTGGAAAACAAACGGTGGTTGACTCTGTAAAGACATTTTTTTTAAAAAGTTACAGGGTTAGCCTGAAGAGTTCATGGTTATGTTTCAAAGTAATCTTAAAGCATTCTTCCACTGGGTTGTTTCCTCATGGGTCAGTATTTGAGGGGTGCATTTTCTTTCTGCTTTGTCGTCATATTCAAGATTGAATAGCTTTTCCCAAATTTTGATGTTTTAGTGGTCACCCATCTTTTTAACTACAGGTATGTCAACACCAGTTAAGAGCACACCATCCTTAGGAAACTACTGGAAATATTTGCTTGGTGTTTTGCTTCTTTTTCCCCAATTCTCATTGACAGAAATCACCTTGCACCTTCACGGTAATTAATTAGACAGCAATAGCGGTGCTGAGAGACGTACACAGCAGATTTATTTTTGATGTCAATGTTTTATAGTTTGGCTGATAAGGGCTTCCATCAAAAAATGAAAGAGGCAAACTTGCGGATTTCCCACCCCTATTAGGCCCTTATTACAAGTTAGCCCTCAATTCGGATGAGACCCTCAAACACCTATTACTTGTACCATTGTGATTACACGATCTGTGACGTTTTTCCCAGTTCCATTGTTATTTCTCACTGAGATTTCACCTTCAAGCAGGCAAAATTTTTGGTAGATAAACCGTGGGTAATTAATTACCAGCAGAATCGGATGTAGTATTCCAGATTCCCTGGTAATTCCTCTTTTTTTCTTAGACCCTCAGGGTCCGACTTGTAATTTCTAATGGGCTGGACCACTCGCAATGCTGAAGTTACCTTACCCCTAGTATCCGTAACTCCAGGGGCGGAGGCGGAACACCAACCTATTACCCGAGCCACTCTTAACGTGACACATAAGGGTCGGGGCATCGTCAGTGAAGCCTTAGCTGGCCATCAGTAGAAACACTTTCCCAATGGTCCTTCTGCATTACCAGCTTGTGGAGTGGAATCCAGTATCCCTCTCTCTTCCCAGGTTCTGTATCCACAGTAACACTGGTGTAGGGGACTTAGTTTAGCTTGATAAAAATGAAATCTCCACAACACACCGATTTACTAATGACCAGGTCGCTGAACTCTGAAACGTTTGTGCACATTATCTTCAGTAATATATTTTGAGTCATTCTTGTGGCTTTACTCTGTGACATTGTCTGTTTTAAGTATATAATGCCACAATTGATCCTGTGCTTTGTTTTTCTGCTGTATTTTAGCTGATTAAAGTTTTTTTGACAAGATCATTGATGGCACTTTCATTTCCTAGGTTATAAGCCGTAAGACTGGAATCCCCATCAGTTTGTCTGTGCTCTACCTTACCCTTGCAGAACAGCTGGGTGTGCACCTCCATCCTGTCAACTTCCCTAACCATTTCCTGCTGAGATGGTGCCAAGGGGCAGACGGGTAAGGAACTGTGAATGTTTACATTCAGAAGGTAAAAATAATCTTGTTGGCCAATAATTACATTTAATGTGATTCCATGCTTAACAGTTCCAAAAACATATATTTCTATTGCATATAAGTATCTTTACAGCTAATCATTTTGTCAGATTGGCATGCAAAGGGCATCGTAAAGTTTTTTTTTCTCAAAATTCAAGGACCGAATTATTATAGTGTGGTGGTATCTAAAATTACTTTGTTGAGAGTGGCTGAACATGGGTTTATGGGATAGTGCATGCAAAATGGTGGTAGAGACTGCAGGTGATTCTCTAGAATGGAGTCTTGATAAGGGATACACCATTAGGTTCTGCAAGGGGGTGTGCATGTGGTGGGCTCATGGTGGATGCCACGGGGCGTGGCATTCAGTCTGACTGTAGTTGCGTATTTGGGAAGGGACACACAATGGCTTATCTTCCCATTAGCTGCTCAGAGGATAAGCTAGTTATTTTGGTCAGTGTTGACGAACATCAAGCAAGATGCAATAATGAAGAAAGGAAAATTTACTTTCCTGTAATTCAAGTTGTCCTTCAAGGTTATTTTATCGGAATGAAACAACAACCATCCACCTTCTTGGTAAAATAGTGTTAACGAATAATCTCAGATCAAAGATTACAAGTTGCCTTTCAGACTTATCTAGCAAAATGAACTAATTTTGATGGGGCCTTTGTAGTTACTCCTCCTAACCCTGTTTCCCCACTCAGGACTCGTGAGGCGCTACTGCAACGACTACTATGAGTAGGTACAAGGAACTGGGAGCTCAGCTGTAGTTCAGTTTTATCCTTATACTTCTCACTGTTAGGCAGAGTTTCTGACACTCCTACCAAGTGAGCACCTTGAATCAATGTTTCAAGTTTATTTTGTACACATTTGCATTTCATTGTAGAATAAAAAGAGTTCCTGAACAAAAGATGAAGGGAGCTCAATACCGCACCGCCTGAAATAGTCACTAAATCAAACAGAACCCGCTTCCTACCTCAAAGGCCATCAGCACATCAACCACATATTAAAAATATTTTTTACACAAAATATAGAGGCAACAGAAACATTATTGGATGACCACTACTGATTACTTTTCTTTATTTTCTATTTTCACAACAACGTAGACGCTTTTCACCTTGCAAAGGCTTAATCAGGGCTGCAAACATGAAAAACATATATTTATATCACAAATCATTTAAATATATATAGTTCTGTTTACAAGAAACTAAAAATAATACATAGACTTAGAAACAACATAACAAATAGAATCTATTTTCAAGCTCATTAAGAGACAATAATGTTCCATGCAACAAAACAGAGAAAAGGTATTTAAAATGACGTGTGCTCATTTGATACTATTGGAAAGGCAGAAAGCAAAGTCATTTATATACCACTGCGTAACACTGATTTCAGTAAAGATATGAAATGGCCACAGGATCGTGGTGTGTTCTACCTACTTGAATTTACGCCGAAATTGCTGTAATAAAAAGACTTACACATTGGCCCCTGAAAGCTCAAATTTGTCATCAGGGTTTAAAGTTGAATCTACTGTAAGTTGGAACCCTATGGTAGTCTAGTATGGACGCTAGTAAACTGCTGGGTCTGACAACTTAGAATAACATGTGAAATATCAATTTATATTCATTTTAAGTGTTTCTAGATTCTGGTACAATATACATTTTACTTTTAGGAAGATCCCTGTGATTCTCTGTGGATGCTTGTCTCCATAGGCCTTCATTTTCCGTTTGCGATCCAAGTCTTTAATGCAGGTTTCTTCCTCAGTATTTGATCGTCTGTTGGTCCATTGAGGTAACTTGGTAGTCATGGCTCTCCCGAGCATCAAGGTTGCATGGCTTTTACCTGTGGTCAAGTGAGGGGTGGAACAGTAAGCTTGAAGAGTCGAGTTTAAGAACGTTTTATGGTCTATCTTTTCTTGGACAGCTTTCTTAAGAATACTCTTGAAAATGTCGACAAGGCCATTGGCCTGTGGCCATAGAGGTGTGCTTTTCTGATGATTCTCATTATGATGACTGATCTTGAATCAGTGGAAAACAGGAGTGTTCATTAAAGATCACCTTCAGGTTATGTCCGTTGCCAAGAGGATCAAAGAAGTCAACAGCAATCATTTCCCATGCATGCAGTGGAAACCCTGACCTGTTTAAGATGTGTTGGGTGGTTTTCGATGACAGGCAGTTGCATAGATGACAGGCATTCAATTCTCTTTCAACTCTCTCATTTAGATGTGGACAGCAGACTTGGTCTCAGAGAGCTCATTTGGGGCAGCAATTCCATAATGTCTTTCATGGGCCACTTCAATTATCTGTTGTCGCAGACTCTCTAGATCTACAATGACCATTCTCGAACCTATTAGAATAATGCTTTCCTGAGTAACAGACAGTTCATCTTTGACATTTTTGAACTTCTGATATTTACTGTCACTGATAAGAGGTCGAAAGTGTTGGTACCAAGACTGATCTGTAATAATGTCTTTCAGTTTTAACATGTCACTATTTTGACTTGTGGCAGTGACATTTTGTTCCAGTGAAATGGCAGCCGGGGTGCTTGATTTCACGATGAAATGTATGTATGCTTCAGCCGTTGGAATGGGTGCCAGGGCACTGTAGAGGCACTCGTGAGAAGTAGTTGACAGTGTTCTGATCTATCCCTGGATTATGCACAATGGTGTAGTTCTACTTTTACATTCCCACACCACAACGCTCAGTGCGAGGAGGCATTTCTGTCTTTGGATTGCCACAGATAGACAACAATGCTTGATGATCTGTCACAAGTGTGAAGGGCTTCCCATACAAGAATACATGGAAATGTTCACAAGCCCACTCCACTCCTAAGCTTTCTTTCTCAGATTGTGAACAAGCACGTTTAGTTTGGGAAAAACTTGAACTTGCATATGCCGCAATACGTCTTCGAGCATTTGAGTGCCTGCTGTGCTGCACAAAAATGGTGCCTAACCCGACAGGGCTAGCATCAACAACAACTTCAGTATGAAGCTTTGGATCAATTTATGCCACTTCAGTGGCGTTCTAAATAGCTTGTTTGGTTTTCTGGAAACTTTGCTTGCATGTGACCACAGAAAATAAACATTATTTTTCATCAAGTCTCTTAATGGCACACTGACAATGGCAAAGTCTAGTACGTTTCTAGAGCAATAGCTGGCCATGCCAAGGAATGAATGTAACATGAAATCATCTTGTGGGGGACTGTCAGTTGACAGCACTTGCACTCTAGCTCGATCAGGTGTCATGCCCCCATCAGAAAAGATATGGCTAAATAATTTTAACTTTGTGTTATGGAACTTGCATTTTTCAGCATTCAAAGTTCTGCTGGCATCAGCAAGCAAATGGCACACTTGCTTGAGAGCTTTATTGTGCTGCTTCTGTGTAGCTCCGAAAACCAATATGTCATCACTATAATTGAAAGCTTTCATTACAGGCTGTATAATACGTCGAAATACATCTTGAAATAGCTCTGCAGCTGATGACACACCAAAATCTATGTAGAAAGGTTGTAATGTACCTGCAATTCTCCCCGAGTTCCAACTGATATCATTTATTCAGATCAAGGCGAGAGAATGCCTACGGACCATTCAATCGTGTTATCAAGTCAGCATTGTGCGGACCTGGATGTCGTTCTCTTTCAGTTGTGTTGTTCGCTTGACGCATATCCATGCAGATGCATACAGCTCCTTCGCTGCCCTTTTTGGGTACTACCACTATGGAAGAAACCCATGGAGTTGGAACAGTGGAACGCTCAATGATATTGTGTTTGAGTAAGGATTCAAGTTCTTTTTCAACTGCTTGAAAAGCAATGCGTCTGTGTCTTTGAGCAATAGGACGGGTGTCCTCATTAATGTGTAATTGGAACTTCATAGTCTTGAGTTTTGCCAACCCATGAAACAACAAAGGGAATTGACTCACTATTGCATGATGAGCATTCATGTTATAGTTCACGGATATCCGTCCCATAAAAGCAGCTGTGGATGCTTTGGTTTTCTTGTGTTTTATCGTTGCTATAAATGAACCTTCACTTTGTAGTGACGTCAAGGCAGTCCATGTATAAACTTTAGTTTTCTATAGCGTAAGTTTGGGTAATGGAGACAGTTCAGTATATTTCTCCTCAGACATAATATTTATTGATGCACCACAGTTGATGATGAAAGGTATTGAACAAATGTTGACTTTTAATGTGATTTTCAGACAATGTTTGAATGACGTTGAAGCTTTGTCGTGTAGCCTTTTCCTCGACTGGTATTTTTCCTTACGTGCGGCCAGTCCATCATGTGCACGTTTCTCTGTGGTAAACATTGACATGGCAGAACCATCTTCTTCACTTTCACTTGACATTGATATTGAAGAGCTGTTTGAAGATTTAGATACCAGATAACTTTGATGTCAGTTTGCCTCAGCTGATGTGGTCGCTTGGCCTTATGGGCATGCGTCGAATGTTGCACCTGGACTTTCGGACAGCCATTTTGTCTTCACACCGTGATGCACTTAGTTTTTTCTTCACCTAGCAGACAGCCACCAAATGGTTCTCCTTTCCACAGCCTTTGCAGATCTGCCCAATGGCGGGACATTTACCTTTGTGTGGAAACAAAAATCCACACCTAAAGTACAACTTCTTATTCTGTGAAGAAATCCTTCTGTGTCCCTCAGCCTTGTCCTTTGGCTTACTTTTCACGTTCATGACTGACTCACTCTGGGCATCTCCGGCATCCATGTCAGCAGCTTGTCGATCAGCACACTCTTCAGCTCTGGCAGCCATGAGATCTCACTCCAGACTAAGAGTTTCTCTGAGCATTTGTTGCATGAATGAATCTGGCAAGCATCTGTCAATTATTCTGAGGCATATAGCTTCCTCATCATTCGATTAATTGAACTTAGTGTTTGATGAACGTATCCAGTCTCTCAACAAATTTCGTCAATGGTGTCACCAGGTTTCTGTCGTGCTGGACTGACGATGTATATTTCTTAATCTACATTCGGCAATAGATTAAACTTGAGATTTAAGGCTGCTTTGACTTGACTGTATGTAATTTCGGCAGTTTGCTTCATTTTCTTTAGGACTTCTTGTACTCCTTCACCAGCAAGATTCTTAAGGTGCTTGATAATTTTCTTGTTATCTGCTTCTTCTATCACATCAGTGAAATAATCAAATGTCCCTATCCAGGCTGTCCATCTGTCACCAATATTTAGCTTTTTTGCGGTACTGGATGGCGGTGGTGGTTTCAAAATGGCTATGAAATTGAAACCATTGGTGAAACTTACTGATGTGGGGAGTAATGTTCTTTCTGAGGCTGCTTGGCGAACCATCTCTGAGCTCTTGTGACGTGCTGGCCTCTGGGTCATCTTTAGGCTTTCATGTTGTCCGTTTCTTTTTCTGGTAAATTCTGTTGGGGGGGGGGGGGTATTCAGTGTTTCCAGTGATTTCAATAACTTAAAAAAACAGTGGTTATCAGTGGTTGCATATTTTCGCTCCATTAAAACAATAGAAAGTGTTTTTACAGTGTTTATGGAAAGTTTGGTTTTTATTATTGCTTGCTTTCTGCACTTATACTGCGTGATATATATACACAATGTGCATACTGTGTATATGAGGTCCAAATGCATTTTTACAAATCAGACTTATTGTAGTACACAAAACAATACTACTTCAGTGAGTTTTTGGTCATGTGCGCTCACTCTTTCCTTCCCATGTAAACTTTTCTCTGTGAAAAGGCCCTCTTAACATTGGCACTTGAGATGGTCAATGCCAAAACAGCCAGTAGACAATTTGCTAAGTCTGGCCACTGACCTAGCTTTTCATGCCAATACTGGTGCACCTGAAGATTGCGATTCTCTGGGAAAGGTTCTGCAACATATGGGTTGAACTCGATGCAAATGCCCTCAGAGTTATTGAAGCAGTTAAAAATGAAGCAGTACTTGTCAAAGTCCGGTGAAAATTCCACTTTACGGAAGGAATCTAGAACTTGTGCAGAGTACCACAGTGAGGCTCCATAGACATCATATGCCGTGGTTGGTGAAGGGACATTTCTATGCATCATTGCAAGCCATTTCTCATGCATTGTACAAATAAAATCCTGAATTGCTCCTCAACATTTCTCTGCGTACCAAGTGGCAAACATTCTAACATGGAACATGTTGCAGTGCCAAAGTCATTAAAAGTGTCGCCCAGCCTACTCTCAAGGAGATGTTTCACATCTACACCAATTACGCTGAACACCTGGTTAGACAAGGGTGTTTTCAGACTCTAGATTTTTGATTATGTTCATGTTTTCCTGTAAAGATCTAAGAATGCGGTAAAGTGTACTTTTTTTCACATCACTATCAATATGCGACCGAAGATGCTCACATTTATTGCCTTTGGCATCATCACTAAGCAACACTTATGTAAACAGTTGCCACATGGATAATATATCATTAACACAGTTGGGATGACTCTTTCTTTGATGCCACACAAAGCACAAATGATAAATATTTCGTTTTAGTTCCTGCGCATAATGAAACAGTGCACTTGAATGGACTACAAAGTCAATAGCATTCTTCATTAACTCTTAAGATTGTAAAGATCCATCGGCATGCCATCTAGCAAGTGGCAAGGATCTCTTTCATGGAAGCACTTCAGCTCAGGTATCGATTTCCACAGGTCAACACAACAACCTTTTCATATACGTAGCAGAATCACTGCAAATACAAACAATATCACTCTAATCTTTGTAGAAGTTGGTAAGAACGTTTTGCAGTAGCACTCCAAGTGACACTGCATTGCATGTTTCCAATACTTCTAGATCTACAATGATGGTGCGTCAGAAACATCAATTTTTTGCATAGCAAAATGTGATTAGCACTGCCATGCATCTATGGAGTCTTATCAATGGTAACGGAGAGCTCTACATCACCTTGTAGTAACTCTGAAATATGTTCAATATCTGTGAAGAACACCTCTGGTAGGTATTTGTCACACATTTCTGTTGCTTTTGGCAATGTTTTGCATGCTGGTGCAAGTTTGGGGAACAGATTCCCAATCGGTCGATCGGCTTGTTGTAAACTGGTTCCAGATTGTTCTTGGGCACATACAAAGTAATGTACCCCATCCTTTTCTTCCTCATGTTTTCTTTTGAAGCATGTCATTGTCTCAGCGAGAAACATCTGGCATAGGCTGTCGCTATTAGGTGGCTTTTTAAATTTCAAGTGGATGTTGGTGACAAGATGTTCAGCAATTCGACTTGCAGTTTTCAAAGTTACTATTTGCATAGTCACTCTACAAAACTTTCAAATTAACATCTTTCGCCCATGCACTTCTCCAACCATGAAATCTTTGTTTTCCAGCTTATAATCTTCTGGCGTCTTTATTCTGCGGGGCATGTTGTTCTTCACAGACTAGATCAATACAAAAAAAACACATTGAAACAGGTTGGCAAAGATGCAGAGAAAGGAGCAAACACTGTGGACTGCATTGTCTGCTCTGTGGCAAAGTTGCAAAAACACAACCAACATGATATCATTCTTTGAGACCGTCCTTGCATACTATTGAGAAAATAATGAGAAAGACAACATTTTCATGGTCTTCACGATTTTACCAAAGCTTGTTTTAGTTAATTGCCAAATAAAATTTCCACAATGGAATGTGACTTTATATGACGATCTTTGTTATAGAAAATGTTTCTCCGTAGTTCATTATAGTTTGGAGGTCACTATCGACCTCATAGACGTTCTTTCTTTCTGCACGGCTAAATAAAAATGGAATAACTTGGATTAGAGTTTTTCCTGAAGTTCATCTGTATGTAAAGTGTTAGGATAATGGCTCACAGGAGTCAGTCTCTAGTGTTGGGCCCTGTATTATAGTGGGTTATGAAGGGAGGAATGGGTATTTCTGTAAACGCGGTAGGCATATACATTTAGAAATTTGTCACCACGTAGTGATGACATTTAATGTTTACACTCTTAAACATACAACTGCACTCTGAAGTTTAATGTTGGGAAGGGGATGGTTGTCAATCTAACCTTTTCGGAACTTGAGTAGAGTGCTACTCACAGCAAAACGCTTCAATACCTTGTATGGGGTCATAGGCGCTATATAAATACCATTACAATTACAATAGTGCTGGTGCTTGTCCAGTGGAACGTGGTCTATGTCCCCAAAAGACCAAAACTGACTGCACTAATCAGATACCACAGCAGATGAGGTGCAGAAGAAGACTCACAGGTCTGTGTGTTTTTAGAGCTGTAAGCCCTTCCCACCTCCAGTATCCAAACACATGGTCAAGGCAGCTTGCCTTCTGCAGACACTCGGGGAAAACAGCCACCAAAGGAGGGAAAACAGGCACCAAAGGAGGTTTTCCATATGGCTCTGGAGGAGCGAGCTGGAGTAGGGGATACATTGTGCAATGTAACTGGTGCTCATGTAAAGCACTCCCATACCTTCAAGTAGAGTTTGCGCTATAAAACAGCAACAAAAAAAACCTAGAGTTATGGGAGGGGAAAGTGTGTGCTGGCTGCCTGGTCGAGGGCCATCATTGGTAGTTTTTTTGCCCCCTTTGACCATTCAACCCTGTTCGAGCGGCGTGGATTACAGTTGCAGCATGTACTCATGAAAGTGCCACACCCATTGAATGCAGCAAGTACAAATGCAGCCTACCTGGCAAAACAGTGGGGACTCCAGGTGCCTGCTCATATGGAGAGGATGTTTGCAAGCAAATACACTTGTGGCACAGCATGCGATCCTGGCCGGGCAGTATCGACACACTTGGTCAAGGTAACCTGCCTTCTGCAGACAGTCAGGGGAAAAGGACACCAAAGGATGTTTGCAAAATAGCACTCGAGGAGAGAATTGGAGTCGGGGTACATTGTGTAATGAAAGTGGTGGTCATGCAAAGCGCTTCCATATCTCCTGGCAGGGCAGAACAGCCACTGGCATCGGAACGCTTATACCGCCCAGGGCGCAGCCCTATCTGTACAGCACAATTTTCATGTTTGAGTATTCTGCCACAGTTTTTAACATTGATTTCCCAGAATCCAGATACTCACTGTATGGAGGACACCACACCATCGGAGGCAACAAGCCCAAACCAACTATACACAAGTGAGAGGAAGTTGTTGAATCAAAGAATACCCTGCATCATCACCACCATCACTGAACGAGGCCCGCCACTTTTCCAAACCTAGGTGGGGTCCAAGATTCTGCCAATCCAGAGTTTGCAGTGTAGTAAAACAGCTCCCTTGCAGAACTTGCCTGTTGGCTCTTGGAGCTGGGTCTTGTCTCACGGTCATCTGCAGTGTGGTTAGGTGTGTTGGGTCAGACATTATCCCTACAGTAATATAAATAGGACCTGACCCCGCCCACCAACCTTGCCAACCAATGTGTCTCCCCTAATTTAATGGGGGTGACTCGCACTGTTCTGCGCTGTTTTCTTCCAAATTGCAAGTTTCAGTACAGTTCTGTTTTGTACTGCTTTGGCTCCCTCAAGTGGCCAAGCGGTGCTACAAGTGTGAAAAATCAGGATATTCGGTTTAAATAGGGTCAGCTGATTTTCAGCCGGTAGGGTACTGTCTGGCACAATGGGTTTTAATGGATTTCCAGACAGCCTGGTCATCTTTGATACTGATAGGCAACGTGACCTCTTTCTTGATCTCAATTGGAAAAGCAAACTTTCACCATTCCGATTGCTACTCTCTTCTTTCTGAACTTCAGATACCTCTGGAGTTGTTCTGAGCTGTCCTCTGCAGCTTTGGTGGTGTGTCGCTTCAGGTATGGATGGTTCTGCAAGCACAGACCCCGGTGCTTCCTCCGGAGTCACCACTTCCAGTATTGTGGCATGATGACTCTCTTTAATCCGTACTATGGATCACGGTGGCCCTTTTTCTTGTTTGTGTATCGCTTTGCCTTAAGGCTTCTCTTTGTGCTGTCTGACACCTGGTTGATCACTGCCTCCTAGCGGTTCTGTTTGCAGCATTATCTTGCAATTTGCTGTCACTATTTGCCTCTCTTTTAAAAACCTGGTTGCATCCGCCTACAACGTTATCACTCTTTGAATTGGGTAGTAGTGCAGCACCTCTCTTTGTGGCTTTCCCACCAGGTTCTCAGCCAGCAATGTGAAGACTTCTCAATGAAGCCTTCGTTATTGTCAAATGCTGCACAAGGACTGGGGCTGCGCTTTGACTCCACATATGCCAAACGTAAATTCCACATTTCGGAGGCACACGTGGCACGCACAAGTAGTTTGCTGGACCACGGCAAACTCTCTGCTAGAGCACTGTCTATCTTCGGGTTACTCATCCCCTATCTTGTTGCCAGTTATAATGTCCTCCCGAGCTCAGGTACTCGCCAATGACTATGCTACACACGGAGCTTAGTACAACACGTCTTTATTCTTGTGCATGTAACCGTAAACTCAACATTCTAAACCTGCATTCACTTCATTATACTCTTGCTTACATTACAGTTCTGCGGTGTCCATCAGGAGCCACAAGGGTTTCATCATTGCAAACTCACACAACACTACGGTTTCCCTTCCACTCTTTCCCACTGTAATGTAAGGTGGATTTTGAGAGCACTTCTTGTCACCCATGAGGGTATCCTGTGCTGTTCTTTCCCCTCTGCGTCATTCCTATTTCTGTAGTAGGGGATCTCTGTTATAACCATAATCTGTGAATAGTCCCGCCCATGTGCGTGGACCCCGGAGCAATCGAAATAGTCTCTTAAGGCGTCCTCTTCTGCAGTCCTGCATAGACACTTAAGAGAAAACCAAAGACAAATAATGCAGCCTGACATTAACAAGGCTACACTGGCCAGCACTTCATCCTGAAGTGACAAAAAGGATAGCCAAATAATAATTAAATTTACACATTTAGCTAAGTTTCACACCTAGAGAAACTACCCTTCAAAAAACTCCTTTATCATGATAGAGAGGAAGGGTTGGACAGACAAGCCCCATATGCTGCCATTATGTGTCTGGAAAAGGTATACCGTGCCTTTAAGGAACACTCCAGAGTCCCTCGGTATCCCATGATGCACAGCCAAAGGCAAGTTACTTTCAGTTCTTTTTTCAGGCTCCTGCTTTCAGGACCCTGGAGCGTTGAGCTCTACCTTTATTGGTATTTCTTCAATTTTTGGAGCTTTGTTTGAAAGTTTTAGTGTTCCATTCGATGTCTGGGGCCTTTATCTTCCATTTGCTGTCCTTTTTGGCCAGTTATTTTTGTCAAATAGAGTGCCAGCTCTATTTGACAAGTGCCCGGAGTGTGGCAGGAAGAAGGCCAAGTCAGACTCTCACAGGGTTTGCATACTCTGTCTTCCATCTTCTCATGTTCCTGACTCCTGTGTCATCTGCAAGTCATTCTCCAGGAGGACCCTGCGTGACAGGAAGAAGATTCGTCTTCAAGGCCTGGAGCAGAGAAGACATTTGTTTTTACCACCTGTTCCTATCCATCGATCTTCTGCATCTGTTTTACGATACAAAGCTTTGCTAAAGCTAATAGGCCTGGCTGTAATGAGAGAGCACACAAATACAAGCATGCTTAATTGCCGTTTCCTTTTGTTAGCACATTAAAGACAGAGTTACTGGCTTTGCTAATGCTTGTTTTATTGAATGTAAGGCAATATGCTAATTCAGTGATGTAGGCTTGATGTCCTTTCTCCATCACAACATTCCCAGCCATTCTGGAGAATTTGCAGAGGTAATCGTGCCTCATGAATATGGTAGGTATTGAGAGTCATAATAGTGGGATCCACTGTTTTATGGTGCTCTCTTCAAAGCCCCAATGCTTATGTTTATGACTGTGGCTGCCAGAATGAATGCTAGCTTTTGCACTCAAGTCTGGGATAAGATGTGCTGTGCTTTACATTGAAGTCACCAGAGTGGCAAGCTGAAGTTTGCTAGTATGTCAACACAGGGTGTTTGGAAGGGTGGGTTCCTCAAGGGTTGGGGAGAGAGAGCGAAGGGAAGGGGCACTCAGGGGAGGGTGTAGGGGTAGGGGGGGAGGGTCCACAGGGTGGGGAGCAGTTAGGGGAAAAAAGCACACAAAAAATGCCTCACCTCACCAAATTAATCATTTTACTAATAGATAAAGTTCTAAGAAAGAGAATTCATCATTTGGTAATAGATGGCCACAACAGGTAGGGTGAATGATTGCCGTAAAATTTATTACATTTCTTGGAATTTAAATGGTCTGAGATGTGAACGTAGAAGAAGGCTGATTTTAAAGTATCTAGAGCTTGCCCCAGCACAGATATGTTTACTACAGGAGACACATTTAAATTCAGTGGAATTTCAAGTACTTTTCTCCAAAATCTCATGGGTACAGTGTTTCTGTGCTTCACAACAAGCAATAAACTCTCGGGGGGTAGCTATTGTTGTTAAAAAGGGGGTTCCCTGTAAGATTAAGTCTGTCCAAACGGACCATTCAGGTAGATGGGTAACTGCCCTCCTGGATCTAGGGGGAGTTGAAATAACATGTTCATCTTACTATGGCCCGAACCTGGATGATCCATCATATCTGGTTAAACTACAGGGAAGCCTAATTTCAGCAACCCCTCCGTTGATAGTAGGAGGTGACTTTAACATAAAGCTTGATCCAGTAAAGGATAGCTCTAGGTTAAGTCATATTACAACAACTCCTAAATCACGTAGAGTCATGAAAAATTTAATGTTAAACTTGAATTTAGCTGACTTATGGAGATCTAAGGAAGGAAACACCCAGGGATACACCTATTACAGTAAAAAATACGGTCACTCCTCACGGATCGACTACCTATTGGTGAATAAAGAAGCATTAAACAACGCCACTAGTATAACGATACTTCCAACTCACCTATCAGACCACGCACCCCTATTAGCAGTCTACGTAGCATGTGTCAATCGTCCTCGGGCAAGATGGACATTAAACAGAGCAATGCTAGCAGATGCTGAGATAATCCAAACTATAAGTAAGTCCTCTATAGAGTTTTTTTTCTTTAACTTGGGTTCAACCTCTATTGACCAAGTATGGGACGCCTATAAAGCTAACTTGAGAGGTGTATTACAAGTTCAAATAGGTCATAAGAACCGCTTAAAGACCCAAGAACTGTATGCTCTTGAGGAGAAGATCGGCACTCTGGAGATTGAAAGGAGGAATGCCATAATCGGTGATACAGGGCAATTAGTTAAGATAAACGGTAATTTAGAGGAGGCCAGGAAAAATCTTAGAGCTTTTTTAGATCAAAAATGCAAAGCACAATGGCAGGCCAGAAACATGGAGATGTTTGAGTATGGAGAGAAAGCAGGGGCAATCCTGGCCTGGAAGGCCAGATTAGACAGGGCAAAGAATGATATCAACGAACTTGTAATAGATAGCAGTGGAACTAAATCTAGCGATCCGGAGGAAATACAACAGGCTTTAATAACATTATTTTCAGATTTGTATACAGAAGATCTTAAACCCACACAAGACCAGATATCTCAATGGTTAGTGGATAAATCTTTGCCAATTTTATCGGAGGCCTCTAGGGAAGCTCTGGATGCCCCTATTACCACAGAAGAGATATTGGCCCAAATAAAGCGGGCAAAGAACAAAAAAGCTGCAGGGCTTGATGCCCTCCCTAACGAAGTATACAAACTATTACAAGACGATCTTCTTCCAGTCCTACACAGGCTATTTAATTCAATATACTGTTCTAATGGGGTAATGCCAAGATCATGGAGTGAGGCCACGATAATGTTAATCTTAAAACCAGGGAAAGACCCTTTATTGGCAGACTCCTATCGTCCAATCTCCCTGCTAAATGCAGACTATAAAATATTTGTGGGGATATTAGCAGGAAGATTGGCGAAACTGGCACCCAGCCTAATTAATCCCGATCAGAAGGGCTTCATACAGGGGAGGGTAATTCAAGATCAAACCCATCTGCTGATTGGCAATATCGACCTAGCGGAGGCTAGAACTGATCCATTGGCCGTGGTGGCAGTTGATGCAGCCAAGGCATTTGACCATGTGTGTTGGAGATATCTCTGGGGTGTCTTAGAGGCAATGGGAATTGGCCCAGTTTTTGTGGGGACTATCAAGCATTGTTATCTAGGAGCTTCATCCAGAATTCTCTTGAACGGCTCACTTTCCCCTAGCTTTCAAATCCAGAGAGGGACCAGGCAGGGATGCCCCCTGTCTCCCCTGTTGTTTAATCTTTATATAGAGCCCTTAGCTCAAACAATTAGACTGGACAGAGATATCATCCCATTTAGATCATTAGGATATGAATGCAAACTGGCACTCTATGCCGATGACGTGATAGTCTACACCAGCGATCCAGAGCATACAATTCCATACCTGGTCTCCATGTTGAGGGAATTTGGCAAGGTTTCAGGCTACAGTGTCAATTCAGACAAAACTGAAATAATGTGTTGGAACACCATATACACTAGAGGCCCCATAAGCAAGGAGTTCAGGTATTTGGGTATTAAAATAGTTAAAGACCTAAATAAGATTCCTTCTTTAAATCTTGGGAAAATCGAAAAAGAAATAGACTATCTCTTCGCTAAATGGAAGAACCTCCCCTTGACAATATATGGCAGGGTTAACCTTGTTAAAATGTCTGTACTCCCCAAATTGACCTACCTATTCAACGCAATCCCTTTAACATTCCCTGGAAAAACTATAACTAAAATACAGGGTAAAATTGGTAGCTTTATATGGGGGCATAAGAATGCCAGAATGTCATGGAAAAAGCTTAGGAGGAAGCTCCTTAAGGGAGGACTAGCCTTACCTGACATAAACTGGTATCTGATGGCTTTTCAGTTTAAAGGGATAAGAATGCTATTATCTCACCCCGAACAAACATCTTGGGGGAGAGTACTGGGAGAAATGGTTACGGCTGAAGGTGTCAACAGTCAAGAAGGGTTTTTGTACAAATTTGGTACTCCAAGGTTTTTTAAAAAGGTTCGGCTAAAGGTATTGAAATCAGCATTACAAACTTGGTTTAATTTAAGGAAGATATGGGGAATTGGATATTTCTCGGACTTTGCTCCAATATGGGACTCGCCTGGGACACCGCCCCTAATGTGTGATAGTCTGGCGATTCCGATTAAAAATTCAGGTATGGAGCGATGGCTAGACTTAGTGGACTCAGAGGGAATTCTACCGTGGGCAGCTCTATCAGCTAAAATTGGCCCCACCTTTTCAAGGTTTAAATATCTTCAATTGAACAGCTGGTATGAGTCTGAAAAAGGCGATATAGGAGGAAAAGAGGAATTAGAACAGCTTTTTCAAGATCCGTCCCCAAAGAAGAAAGAAATAGCCTTATGGTATGCCCAAATCCAAGACGCTGAGGAAGCCAGGATCCCCTCCCCAATTTCAGTTTGGAATGACTCTCCTTTGGTCGCCCAAATCGAGAAACTACTATATCCATCATTAAAGACGCTGTATAAATTCATAAAGCCTGCCTCCTTGAAGAAAAACCATTTTTATGTAATAAACAGGCTATACTATACTCCGGCTAAAATAGCCAAATTTGCTCCTATCCCGCCCCCAAGGTGTCCAAGATGTAGTCTCACAAACGCAAATGACATACACATTTTTTTTCAGTGCCCGGTGTTAACCACATTTTGGAAAGGAGTGGGGGAAGTGTTGACATCTATTCTGGAGGTGGATATAGTTGTAGATCTCTCTCTGGTGTTCTTTGGTAAAAATGAGTCTACGGATGGTGTACCTTTACAGAAACATATGGCCTTAATATTATATTTAATCATCTTGGCAAGGAGAGAAATATGTATCAAATGGAAGGACAAAACCCCCCCTGGTAATGAAGATTGGCTCAGAGCCGCCTTTAAAGCGGCACGATTAGACCAAGATACCGGAGCAGGCAACCAACCCAGTACTTGGCAACCATTGATACGTTGGGCACAACAAAGGTATTTGATTTGATGGATCAAGGCAATATCTCTAAAAATGTTTCATTCCCTCATGGTCCTATGATTACACCAGTCCTCCAACACGGGAGGAAGGCCATGGGGCCTAGACAGAAACAGTGAGCCAAAGAGGCCCTCAGGAATCGAGAACAAAACCTGGCTTGTCAAATCTGTGGAAGTTTTTGGTGATATGAGGACAAAAAAAAAAAAAAAAAAACACAGGGTGTTTGTGAATTTTCTGCTAAGATTGCTAAATGTAAAAGCTGACTCTTCATAGAAAAGGGGCTGCAGTATTTTGAACTGAGGTGCAAACAAGGGATGTCCCAAGATCACATAGGGAATGATTCTGGGTTTTGTACGGTCACAAAAAGAGAGATCTTCTTCATGCTGATGTTGCATCAGAATATGCATTATTTTGTTATGTATTCATTTGAAGCAACTAACTTTAAAGTGTCTTCATCTTTACAGAAGTTCTGATATCTTCGACTATGTCTATATTGATGCCTTTGGAAAAGGGAAACAGTTGAGTGTTAAAGAGTGCGAGTACCTGATCAACCATCACGTCACTGAGGAGTTTTATGCAGCTGTCAGCACTCAGGAGGTGCTTCAGCGCATGGTCGGGAACCTCCTAAATATAGGCAAGAGGTATGTGTGAAGCCAACTGTGCAGCTCAATGAATGACAGTATAGGCAGTACAATATTTGTACATAGCAATCAATCGGCATTTGAATAGCGCACTAATCACCCCGGGGGGTAGCCAGGCGCTGCGTGAGATGATGCATTAAGAGAAATTACATTTAACAGCAGACAAGATCCGCTAGTTCATCTTTCTTTTTATTTCCTGGTGGTCTTCTAATGACATGACTATTCATAGGCTTAGGTGACACTGCTTCTTTTTTGCCCTTAAGCTCATTCAGTTAAAGGTAGTTTATCTTAACTTTGAAGAAAGCATTTTTACAGTTCTTTAATTGTTTTTTAAAGCACAAAGCATTTTCTTTTGAAGGGTCCATTTTCTGCTCATTTGATGCTATGTACTTCCAAACATGAGCCATGTTACACACAGGCCAAATAGATGTACGTACAATGTACAGTACGAAGAGCTTGTGCATTCCTCCCCAGACATGATATCTTCACTGCTGTTCTTTCTTTGACTGTTTTAAAAAAAAAAAAATCTGAAACTGACTTTTAAGTTTGTTTCTCTTTGAGTACAATTTGCAGCTAGATAAATATATTGGAAGAACCTGGTCTGTTCTTATTAACGTGAGGGTTGGAAATACAAGTGCCTTTTAGTCAATGGCAGCATATAAATTATTAAATGTTGTAAGAAAACAACATCTCTAACCCGCCTAACTCTAGAGGAAGACTCCAATAATAAGCCAAATAACGAAACCATCTGGCCATGGAAAGGGCGGTCCCAAAACCCTTCTAAACATAAATACCAAGATTGACAGACCAACTACACATGACACAAACCATAACATTCTGGCAATTATACAACTGATACAAAGAAAGGAATCACAATCTTTTATATCCATACGGAATGAAATTATCACCAAAAACAGTGCAACAATGCAAGTGGGGGAGCCAAAAAGCGTCAAAGCATAAAAAAAAGAGTCACCTACTGGCGAACACCCACTAAGGGGTATAGTACTAGTTCGTGGACCAATTGAACAGTGATGCCAAAACATTAGCAGAAGTAAAATGTAGCATCTAACTGACAAGAAAAGGGAAAACCTGTAAAACGAGTACTGACAAGGTGCCATTTCGCTAACAAACATTCCAATAGGAAACACAGACCCTCATAGAAGGTATTTTGTTTATATTGGGGGTAATTTCATTTTCCTGCAAACCAACCACAGAATTGAGCCGACAAGACCCTTTAACTCCTGCAGTATCTGCTATGAGCTCCCAAAGAAACTCACCTAGGGGAGTACAAAAATTACAGAACAGGAAAGCTAGAATGTGCTTAAACCTTCAGAAGTGGAACCCCGTCCAACTCATCCTTAAAAGGTTGCATTGAATCCTGTGAATGCTGAAATCTGCTGCTACCTGCAGGATTCAATGTAGACACCTTACTATTATTAAGGCAGGTGATTTGCCATTGTGTGAACAGGGTCTTTGCACAACAGTGGGTTAGTGAATTGTTTTCTGCATAATGACTGAGGCTGGCACAACACTTAAATAGCAATTAACAATTTGAGAGAAACAATACCATGTCCTCATTTGCCGAAAGAAAATGTAAGATTATTCTCAAAGAAATGTGTGTGGTCATTCAGTAAGCATCGCAAACAGAACCACTCATGTCTCTTTGGAATCTCATCAATTTGTTTTGTAAAATAGATTTATAAAGAAATCAATTGTTAAAAAATGGAAAAGGTTACTACCCATTTAAAAAATCAAGTCTAAAACGTGGTAAAGCTAAGGTGTAGATAAAGTGATGGATGGAATTCTTGAATTAATCTCACCCACTGGGCCGCATCCCAGTCCGTTATTTTACAAACCATGCCACCTCAGTTGGTACCCAGCTATATGTAAATCAGTCTTTAATCTGCTCCAGTGGGAACAGGACAGCCGGAATTGCAAAGCCAGGTTCTCGCTGAACTGGAACACAAACAACCCTGGACCAGATTTGCCCTTGTTATGAGCTCATCCGCCATGTACAGCTTGGTTCCAGTGCATTGTGCACGGGACCCACGTTTCGGCATACCCATACCACCACTTAGGGCGACACACTAAAGTGTACAAACAGTGATGGATGGAATACTTGAATTAATCTCACCCACTGGTAATCGCTCGGGCTGTATCCCAGTCCATTGCTGTTTTGTAAACATAAATTTATTAAGAAAATAATTGTTAAAAAATTGAATAAGGTTACTACCCCATACTAAAACTAAAATGTGGGCACATTAAACGCTAAGATGCCAATACAACCTGCCCCTCACCCTCAATTATTGTTAATATGGAAAAGCAACACATATATATATGATTGCTACATATACTAACATTTACAGTTATTGTTATAACTTTTGGGTATTTAGAAGATCAAACTGGCACGCAGACGTAAATTCCTGACGGTGGCGCTGCTGCTGGCTAAGAGACGAATAGCAATGAGAAAGGGGCAGCAAGCATGTACCGAAATGTAAAGATTGAATTATAGATATGGCGTATTGTAAAGCACAGTTGGAAACATATGCGGAGGAACTACCATAGGCCTCTCGTCCATGAGCTTTTTGGGATCCGCTGATGCAATACCTCAGTTCCACACAAGCAGAGGACTGATTGTGTACATTTGTGAGTGCATATTTATCGTACAATACAGGCTGTCGCACCCCATTATGTTCCAATGGCTGAAGACTATGTAGATTCTGTGTATTGAATGTCAAAATCTGTTTCTACCTCTTATCTGTTTCTTGATGCATTAAGCCGATCTTTTCTTTTTAGGTCTTGCGACCTGCGTTGCACTGCGCAGCAGTGCTCGCACAGGCGAGAGTCCCTTTGTCCGGGGTTCAGAAATGGACCCTGGAATCGCACACGATCGTACGTGTGTTTTCTGTTTTGGGGTCTGTAATTGGGCTTTGAGTGCGTGTTTTGTTTCAACAGAGCACGCAATAGGCCAAAGGCGGGCGCATTGCTCCGCCCACGGCCTATTGGTGTCTGTTACGCGCACCAAAGCCCATATGTTTTCAATTATCGTGCCCAGACACGGGCGCGATAATTGAAATCATATGCCTCACAGTGGCGCGCGCACCACTCGCGGGCGTGTTTTTTTTTCCCTTCAGTGCCGCTTGTATTTTCTTGCACGCGGCTTATGTGTTTTCGTTTTTACAAAATATTGGCATTTACCGTCTTCAGCCGTAGCGTTATTTTGCAGAGCGCCTTCTCGCTCTTCTGAGCATCCACACCGAGAAGCTGTTCTGAAAACTGCCATATTCCCGCTCTCGGAGCAGTGGGCACGAGAGCAGAGCACTGACAAGGAGCCTAACTCTGTTTTAATGTGCGTCCCATGATTGCTTGGATACCGTCCGTGACCTGGAAACTGCAAGGACTACTTCCGGACACGTTTTGTTGATGTTGCATCAGAATTGGTGAACAAGGAACTGGGATGGAATCTGCTGGACAGCAAAGTGAGTGTCAAGCGCGTTTGAAAATGGGGATGGGGGCTTTGGAGTGCTTGAATGGTGTGAATTCAGTGTCACTGGCTGCGAATACCGGGGTCTTTGACGCCTCTTGTACACATAGTATGTAGTGCCACCTGGAATTTACAGGACATCAGGGCACTCTCCTGGTCTCCCCGGGCCCCCACCACCTCTTAGAGTCAGACAGAGATAGAAGTATGTGTTGTTGGTGAGTTTATAATACCTAAACTGAGGTGCACCAGCACTTTTGAAGGTGCTCTTGGCTGCTATTTTTTGTAGATCCCAAGATGGAAACCTGAGAACACGGGAGGCTCTCACTCTGTTGCTTAATAGTTGATCAGAATGCTTTAGATTGTTATGTTTCTAGTTTTTGTTCCATTTATGTACTGGCTGTGATTTTCTCACATTTGTGGGAGATGAGGGACTTTTATTTCCTTTAAAGGGTCAATTAGATTTTTCCAAGTATGACGCAGTTAAGTGCAGCAGGATCTCTGTCTGGAATCGCCTCACTGTCCTTTAAATTTGAGACCCCTTTCCCACCAATCCTTTTTGGTGAAATGTTCTTTTCTCTCTTGCTGTCTGTTATCGGAAATAATCTGACACACAAGGGCTTCAGAGATGCAGGGACGCTGACTATTTGATGTTAAATAGTTTTCCCCCGAAATTCTTAGGACCAGAGCAATTCCTTGTGTTTTTACATGAGGACCATATATTAACAGCGATGCTAGCCTGCATGCTCAGTTGCTATCTTTACTGAGAGATTTACCCAGCATCTCCTTGAATTGGTTCACACCCTAAGCATCTTTCCTTCGGCCTAGACAGGCTTTAGGCAGGGAATAGAATCACTGGACAATGTAGCATATGATGGAGAGAGAGGATGCTTATTGGCCAAGATGGCAAGGCCTTCCTGGTTGACTGGCATTCCCAGTGCATTGTAGGAGAATCTTTTTGGCCTAGATACTTTGAGCGGGCACTATAGTCAAACGCCTAGCAAGGCAGCAGGGGAGTGAGTCGAGATTTTGTCATTGCACTGATCCTCTTTGTGATTTATGCAGGTGACCTATCAGTCTAAGTTGATTCCTTGCTTCTGAAGTTGAGCTGACCTAGAACCTATGGTTTTGGCTCTTCAAGGAAGTCTGTACCGACTCTAAACACATAATCTCAAGGGAATTACCTTTCTGTAAATCACATGAAGACCAGGCTGCTTTGGGCGTTTGGGGAGCCAAAAACTAGTAATAGTCAGCCAGTGCAATTTTTTTAATTTTACATTTTATATAGTGTCACTCTACCTGTGAAATGGGGTTAATGCACTTTACAATGAACAAACAACAATTTTCTTTACATTTAATCTTAAGGGAATAAAATAAGGGAAAGGAGAATTAATTAAACAATCGTCAAGTACATCATTTGAGTACGACATCATCTTCCAAAAAGGTAGGAACGGTTAATGAGACGTGTGTGTGGTTGTGTGTGTAGTTGTGTGTGGGGGTTGTGTGTGTGCTTGTGGTTGTGTGTGTGGTTGGGTGGTTGGGTGTGGTTGTGTGTGTGTGTTTTTATGGTTGTGTGTGTGGTTGTGGGTTGTTTGTGTGGTTGTGTGTGTTTGTGTGGTTGTGTGTGTTTGCGTGTGTGAGTGTGGGTGTGGTTGTGTGTGTAGTTGTGTGGGTGTGGTTGGTGGGTGTGGTTGTGTGATTACACATCATATAATTACACTGTATTCAATACAACATAAATACACTGCACATACCACTCGGTACTACATAATTGCACGTCACATAATTACTCTCTACTTAATGCAAGATAAATACACTCCACACAATACCACTCTGTGCCACATAATAACACAACACATAATTACACTGTACTCAATGCAACATAAATACACACCTTTCACTCAAGTTTGTGCTATATAAAAAAAAAACTAAAAAAAAACTATTTCAATGCAATAAGTCTCACATTACTGAATCTTTGAGCTGCTATTGGTGTTGCATTATTATTAGCAATGCCAATAGCTCAAACTTTAATAATGCGAGACCTATTGCATTGAAAATGTTTGTTGTTTTACGATGTGGTTATGTAAACGAATGGACAACGAAGGTAACGAAACATGCACATGTTAACATGGTAACCCTGTCATGTACAGAAATTTGGAATTATGTATATCTATAAAGTGAACACTGTACTCTTTGACTGACCAAGAAAATAAAATAATAAAAAATAAAACAAAATAAAAAAAATTGCAATTCCTTAATGCAAAGTCACATTCTGAGAATGCTTCTTGCATTGCATTTAGGCAATTGCAAATTGTGATTCCCTAGCTGAATTCGCAAAGTGGATTATCGGAAATTTTGCGATTGCCTATTTTGCGAATGGCTTTGGGCTTGATGCATCCCAAAAGGCTGGTTGCCGGTCGCAAGGGGGACAATTCTGCGAGTTGGCCCATTTGCGACCGGTGGTTAGCTTGATGCATGTGCCCCTAAATATTTTATTTCACCAGTCTTCCTTTGCCGTGAGCACATTACATGTTAAGAACGCAAGCTTTTCAGAAACATGGTGTTTTGGATCTAATAGCCCACAATGTTGCTCTAGCTAATGGAATCTAGCCCACAAACAGAGTTCACATACCAACTGCCTTGCCTCTTAGTGCACTAATGTCACTGTCACCAGGGTGGGGACAGGGGCAGAATGATTTTAAGTTCATGTTTAAGCACTAGCACTATTAATAAATGCGTCTCTGTGCAGTAAAAAAAAAAAAACACATTCACAGGCATATACCAAATGCTCATAAGCAGCATATGAACACAGTCTGTCATCACATACATTAACAAACCTAGCTACATACTGACATTCAACCTTTATACCCTAATATGGTGAAATATAGCACTGAAAGGCACACTCCTAATAGTACAGCAGATAATACAATATAAAATCATAGACTATGAAATAACATAAGACAAAATAACATAACACAAAGAGTGAGTTGAATTAGCATTTTTATGTCCGAGTTTAACGTTTAATTAATTTTTGGTTGTAAACTTAACACTATAAATAGTTTTTCCCCAAAATAAGGTTGCACTGTGATACTTATTTAGTAGTGTCATGTGCTGCACATTTTCATAAGTATTTGGCTATGGTAGACCTTGGTGGATGTTAACATGGTCCCTGTTTGTGAATCAAGTGATTTATGGAGTGTGCTTACTTTGTGAAAGTGCACTAAACCTGAACATCAGCCCTCAAGTAAATCAGCCCTCAAGTAAGTCTGCTTTATTTTGTGCAACCTGACAGAACATTTTGAGTATGTAAAAGTATCACTTTCCTTCCATTCAAATTTTTCCATTTCTTTGCTTGGTGCTAGCTGTGGGTGCAGCTACAGCACCTTTTAACAGGCTTCAGCTCATGCTAATGGAGTTTTAAAAGTTACAAGTGCTAATGTTTCTTCACTAACAAAATGCTTCATATGTAAGCATTGTTTATTTAGATTGGTGTTGCAAACATGAGGTTAATGCGCCACTTTCTCAATAGTGATATTAGAGAGAAAAAGGTGAGTAAACTCTCACAAATTAGGGAAGTGCACAGTAAGAGACTGGGTGCTGGGATGCATGGTGCTATTCAGAACACTTAAATGAGGTCCACCTGTTCTGCTGGCTATTACATGACTGTGCAACATGTCACAAGGCAACTGGTTACGGATGAGTATGGATCATTTTTGGGAGTCTCTATACTTTATTTGCTCTAAAAGTAATTGTTATCCCTGAGGTTTTCATTATTGTCTTTCTTATTCAAATGGATCCACATTAAATGTATCCATAATAGAAACTAGTTACAAAATAAAAAGGCTTGTGTGTCCAGTTTGTGGGGTCTTTAACCCACACCATGTGAAAGATCCTCTGGCAGATCTGTCAGTTTCTAAATGGACCGTCACACATGCAAGTACAACTCAGATGATTAAGCGTGAAATAAACTATCTGTTTTCCTTTTTGCCCATTGAGGCGGAAAACTCATATGGCTCAAAGGAAATCTACTCACCCCTTCCTTCAAAATCGCTTTGCTGTTCTCCTCCTTTGAGTTTCACCTGGGTTAAGCTTATTCTTAAAACCAATCACCAGTGTTTCTGTTTATGCAGGGGTTTGCACAAGAAGAGCTCATGTTACATCTCGCCTGGAACAATTCAACATCTGCTTCCTACATATTTTTGAGAACGGAGCAATATGCTCTTTTTTGGACACCTTTACTAAGCCCTTCTGTGTGTGACCACTGAAAGGAAGGTTTGTGCAACAGTTGGAAAACGGTTCTGCAGAACGTTGTGCTATTAAGTTTATAATCTGTCCTAGCCACAGAATTCATTGTAGGCAACATTCTTGGCTTGGTCTAAAGAAGATATTTGTGAACTGACTGAGGAAGTTGGTAGAATTTACTTTATAGTGACTCTCAAAGGTCCTTTCAGCATACTTGAACATCAACTCCCCCATCTATCTTAATAGCGGCTGCATTATATATTCCTATTTGCGCTGTAAAGTTTTTCTGAAATTGCAGATGCCTCGTGAAGGTTCTGTGCAGGTGTGTGGACACTGAGGTCATAAGATGATAAAAGATAAAATCGGAATAAAAGTAAGGTATGGAATTTTTACTGAGGCCCAGATAATCCCTCAATACCCAAGGTGGGATCTAGTTTGCTGCTAAAGTTAAGAGATTCACAGTTGCACCTTTCTAATGTAAGTCCATCTTATCAATGGAAATAAATTGGTTTATTCTGAATGGGCAGTCATTCTGAGATTCCTGTTCTGTGAATATCCCTCTGCCTATAGATGGCATGATGTATTTACAGATTGTGAATATAGGGAAGATAACCATACATGAAACCAGTCTAAACACCATAGTAAATCCATCTCATATTTGTAGTTCTCACTGCCCTTTTCCAGTGTGCTGTTTGTAGGTCCTCAAATATTAAGAAGTTGTCAGACTCATACATGTGTTGGAACTGCATGTTCTGTTGTCTTCTCTGCCAACAGGGAGAGCAGTGACCAGTCTTATCAGCTTCTGAGGGACTCACTTGATCTGTACCTCGCCATGTTCCCTGACAACGTGCAGTACCTCATGCTTCAGGCCAGGCTGTACTTCCACCTGGGAATCTGGCCAGAGAAGGTACAATGTTTTTCATGATTACATTTTCTGCATAGAGTACTCTTATAATGTGCCAATTTGTGCATGATGCAAATGGACACCTTTCAATCACAGGATGGACTGTAAAAAGACTACTGAATTGCATGATTAGTACATACACTACTTTTATTTTCACTGACCACCATTTCCCATTAACATACCTCAACCCTTCCAATATATGCGTTACGTCTGGGAGCTGAGGGTAAGTTTAATGTCCATAACCTTTCAGACCTGCATTTTCAAGCATAAGGTCATCTCTGTGTGTACCTTCGTTTTTTATAATTGGGTGTTTTGTGTTGATGTGTATTCAATCCTTGGCTTCTCATGCAAACAATGTTTAGTCATTCCAGAGAGTTGAAAGGACGGGAGAGTTGGACACCAAGCCCATTTAGTCTCTGGATCCCATCCATGGGGCTCTGGGTATGCAATCTGCTAATGCTTGATGTCCAAGTCTCTCTTATCTAGATTTACAACCTAGACTGTAAGTTGTTCCATGTCAGTGTCTTTTCATTCTGTATAATTACCTGATAATGTCCGCATTTGGAACTTGTGAACATTTTGGTCTATATTTGCAATTATGTTGATAGTCGGCAATCTTATATGCCACCTGAACCCCAGAAATCCACAGAAAACTATTTAAAATCATATTTGTTATTTGAGAAATGAAAAATAAAATATTAAAGCATTAAAACACACCAGTACATGTTGCATAAGAGATTGTGTTGCTGTCCCTTTAATTTCCTAGGCAGACAGCATCCACAATGACTTGCAACAGGTCGTGCCCTTAAGTTCAATTTAAGGCGCTGGTGACAAATGATGGACGGAATGCTGAATGAATCAAAAATTGACCCCCAGTCAAGAGATCTGGGTTAAATCATTGTTCTTTTGCTCACTACGCCACCCCAGTTTGGACCCAGCCATATGCAAATCAATCTTGATCCTGTTCCTCATGGAAACCGTATAGCCCGAACTGCCAAGTCGGGTCCTCCCTGGACCGGAAACAAGCATCCTAGGACCGGTTTCGGGGTAACGCCCCTCATCAGCCAGGCTAGCTTAAATCCAGTGGCACAGCGAGCAAAGTACCCACATCTAGGCATACCTATCCCACTTAGGGTAAAAAGTGCTGCGGCAACAAATGAACGGAATGCTGAATGAATCTAATATTCACCCCCAGTCAGGAGATCTGGGTTAAATCCATCGTTCTTTTGCTCACTGTGCCACCCCAGTTTGGACCCAGCTATGTGAAAATCAGTCTTGACCTCGTTCTGCATGGGAACTGTCCAGCCTGAACTGCCATGCCAGGTCCTCCCTGAACGGAAACAAGCTTCCCGGGATGCTTTTCTAGGCACCACCAGATGGCGTCATTTAAACAGGAAGTATTGGTAAATGAATAGCCCATAATATAAAATCCCAGAATCAATGGTTAACTTCTGTCACTATTCTAACTTTATTAGTTTCAAGCTAACACCTGGCACCCACCAGCTTTCTCCTTTCTTGCTTGTCCCTGACAACTTTCCTGTGGAAGAGAGACCTATATTTATGTGGACACATGAGTGATCCACTTGAGTAGCACTATAGACCCTCTTGATGCTAAGGTTCTTAGTGAACTACCTAAAATCTGGTTCATTTATGTAGAATTCTATTCATAGAGCAATTTTGGATGCGAGCATGCCGATGGTCTTCCTTTTCCCAGAGGGGGCTACTTCAATCATTAACCTAATGCTCAACTAGACTATGACAGCTTTGTATTTCCAGAGGCTTCTGAGACTACAGGCACCCTTCATTGTAGTGGTAACTGACACTAAACTCCACATGCACCTCCTACAATTTGTGCCTGACAAAGCACTGAGAACAGGTCAATCCGTCTGTGGTTTCCATCTTTAGATGATGTTGGCACTCTGCCGACCATTTGTTGGGTTGCGTATCTGCAACTTGCTTTTAACACTTACTCATCAGAGTAGGGGACAAATATAATTTACAGATGTTTTCCAAATGCACTCCTTTTAATAAATAATTCAGCCTCAGAACCTTCATTTTAGAATATTTCCCAGGTGCCATACTAGAGCTAGAATGTGTTTTTTTTTTTTTGTGGTAGTGCTGCTCTATGGCATTGTGCAGCTGGGCATTGTCTCTTTACCGCCACTGAAGTGACATAGTAGGGCCACATTTAAGCACCACTCATGAACGCTGACATCAGTTCCTTTCTTCCGCCCGCTCCAGTATGTCTCCTGAGCTCTTCTTCCGAAGACTTGCAAACTTTCATAGTGTGTTAGGGAACCATATTCTCACTAAAAAATGAAAATTCAAACTGTGCCGCTGCTGCATGAAGCAAATGTCGGTCCCGTATCCGCAAAAAGGTGTCGTTAGTGCCTGGTCTTGGGACACAATTTAAGTTCTGTGATAAGTGCGCCCTCATGCAACTGAAGAAGATTCAAAACTGGGAGATGAAGCTGTATGTCGCTGAACACAAGAAGTAGTCTTGGCATTCCCATAGGTCCCTATCCAGTTCTAAGTTATGGGCCTGGCTTTGATCCCAATCACTGGGACATTACTGCAAGCATTCCACTCCCCCTCAAAGTCTTCTGATGCATCAAAGTCCAAACACAAACATAAAAAGGCGAAGCAGGACTATTCCTCATCCCACCACTCCGACCCCTAGGAGAAGGTGCAATGACGTGAACATATGAGTTGCACTCCGTTGAGGTCTGTCACTGAGCTGATTCCTCAGCTGATCCAGATGCACCTAAGTTACCTGGGCCATTGTCAACCCCACAACAGATCAAGGCCTTCAAAAAGGCCATGTTGCAAATATTCAGTGGGATTTCGACTCCGTCAATGTGCCATTTGGCTCCAAGGAACTGCAGAGGCCTGCAGTCAGGGGTGAGGGGTTCCTGCCTGTGGTTCCTTCCCCAGCAAAGTCTTATGCCTTAGGACCCATTACAGAGTCTGTACTGACTCCTGACTACAGACTTTCACACCGACCCCACAATCCAGACCCATTCTTGCCACCCTGAAGCCTGTACTAAAAGATTGAGGGAGCACCAGAGGATGGTCCAGTGGCAACGTCATGACAGACCCCAAGCAGATGTAAGCTTAAAATCAACTAATGTGGCACTATAAAATTACAAAAGCACAACAGATAGTCATGCAGCCTGGCTCTAAACCTTTGTCTCTACTGTGTCGCATGTATCACCGGAGTCTCAATTATGTTTTTGGTTCTGACCATATGCCAGAGGAAGGTGCACCCTAAAATGATGATGATGATAATGGTAAAGGGGATGGCTTTCTCTGCCCTCATTACACTGATGCTGCTAGTGGGAGTTACACCTCTCCTGAGACAGAGCTTGACTTGTCCCACGGGCTACCAACCAAGGGCAGTGCCTCATTCACAGTGGTTGTTTGGAAGACAACCAAAGTGTTGGAGTTACAGCTCCCCTCCATTAAGACTGAAACAAATGTTTTATCAGAAGTTCTGTAGCTCAGACTATCAACTTCTATGCCCTTACTTCTGTTTAATGATGCCCTCCCAGATACTCTGATGGCTAGCTACTTGGTCAAAACAACGTTCTTGTCCACCTGTGAATAGGCAGACAGCCAAACGTCATATACATATGCCTGGTGACCTGGATTTTCTCACCAAGTACCCCACTCCGGAGAGCCTTATTGTGCAGGCCTCGACCAGTAAAGCTAACACTTATTCATTTCCCTCCACTCCTCTGGACTGGGAGTCTGATTGGGATTGACGCCTTTCACAAGCAAATGTTTTTTCCAGCAAGTCTGACGTTAAGGTCTATAAAAGCAGACTCTGTTGAGCGGATACATCCATACCCTGCGGGATATGGCCAGTGAGATTTTGCCACCAGTCCTGGAAGATTTAGGACCTCTTTGGCCCAGATGGTGCATGATGGGCAATACGTTGCCAAATATGTTATCTGCACAGGCTTGCCACAGTTTTCCTTGGCTTGGCAACTGGTACCAATATCGTTCTTTGTCAACATGCCTGGGTGTGGTCCTCTGGGTTCTCTTGCAATGTGCAGGCTTTGCTGATGGACATGCCCTTTGATTGGTCGCGCCTCATCGGTTAGATGTCAGACTCTGCTTTGGAACACCTTAAAGACTAGTATGGATTGGAATGCTACCCGGGCGAATGCCAATGGTTAGATTTATTGCAAACATTCCTCCCAATACCTTTTGTGTGTTTGATGTACCACCCTAGGTGGAAAGGGCATGCCCAGATGTGGGTCTTGTGCTCACTGTGCCACTGGAACCAAGCTACACCAGACTAGTGAGCCCCAAATAGGACAAAACCTGTCTTAGGATGCTTGTGTTCCGGTTCAGGGAGTACCTGGCCAACCAGTTTGGGCTGGACTGTTCCTGTTGTAGCAGGGTCCAAACTGAGGTGGAATGATGGGTAAAAGAATAATGGGTTGGAATGCTACCCCGTGCTGTTGCCCGTGGTTGGATTTATTGCAAGCATTCCGCCCATCATCTTTAGTTTTTTAAAGACTGTAGGGCAGCAGTAGAGCATTCACTAGGGCTGTTGGCCCCTGTCAAACAGTTTCTACACCAGTTTCAGAACTTTAGCGGCTACTTCAGAGGACTGGTGTATAGCCAGAGATAGCCTTCTCAACCAGTTATGCAACAGACAGCCCAGCCCCTTTGGGCCGCATGCATAGATTTCAGGTTGGTGATCCATCACATCTGACAGGTGTAATTATTCAAAAACATTATGACTTACCTTTTTACCCTTCCCTGCCCAATATGCCTCCCACATCAGAACGGATTTCAGAAGAGCATCTGCCCATTCTGCTACAAGAGGGTCCACCTGTTGCTCTCCAGAGGGGCCATGGGGATTTTACCAACTCTGAGAAGTCTTGCTAGTTCCTCGTCCTTAAAAAGGATGGTGGGCCTTGGTCTATCATGAACCAACATCCCCTCAGCACTTTGCTTTGGAATGATAGATCACAAATGCTCTCATTACCGCACATAATATCTGCTCTGGACCCTGGTGACCTGCAGGTCGCCTATTTTTATATACTTGTCCTGCAGTTCCACAGGTGTTAACTGCTGTCAAGGTAGGTCAGGAGCATTTGTAGTTTGCCATGCTCCACCTCTGGCCTCACCAGCTCCTCTCTGGTGTCCATGAAATTGATGGTAGTATTCGCTGCCGATCTGTAATCCTTTGCCTCAGCAACTGTCTGCTGAAGGCGGGATCACCACAGTTAGTCATAAACCAACTCCAGACGATGACAGACCTTTGTCATCAGCTCATTTTAGGAAAAACCCAACAACGCCTCACCTGATTCCCTCCCATAGGCTTCCATTCATTGGAGAAAATTCTGAATACAGTGATGTTCAAGTCTTCCCCACTGCAGCAACAAGTCCAAGACATTTGCGCTATGATCCAGATGCTTCTGACTTGCTCCTGGATTCAAGTGAGGGTGGCTCTGAGACTTCTTGGATTGTTAGCTTTATGCATCCTCTTTTTTCAACTATGCCCGGTGGCACGTTTGAGCCCTACAATGGAACTTGAAGTCCCAGTAGGCTCAGCAATAGGCCTGCTTTTCAGACGATATTCAGATCATGCAGCTCAAGATCTGCACTGGTTACTGACCGTCTGTAGTGTGTCCTGTGGCAGGATACATCACGGATGCATCACTGCTGGTTTGCCGGGGGCAGTCAACTTGGGGTAGGTGGAGATCAGAAGACTAGTCTACAGTGGCCCGCTCCAAATCAACCTACTGGGGGTCATTTATCTGGCCCTACAGGCCTTCCTGCCACCAATCATGTGGAAAACAAACACAGTGGTCCCTAAGAAGACTGACATCTATAAAAAATGGAAATTTAATTACAACAAATTAAGTACAATAAAGCACTATTGTGACTCGGTGGGTGCCCGTGACAAACATGCTCAGTACTCTCTTATAAATGATACACGTGTAATAAAAGGTGACCAGGTGTGTATCATATGAACAAGAACAGCATGGCCCTGTAAGTAAAGTACAAAAGTTGTTCAAGGGTTCACAAAATAGTCAAAACCGTTTCGATCCTATAGGGGATTTAGGATCATCATCAGGACTCTGGGATTGATAAAGCCTGAGAAA
The DNA here is from genome assembly GCF_964204655.1 of Triturus cristatus. NCBI lineage: Eukaryota > Metazoa > Chordata > Amphibia > Caudata > Salamandridae > Triturus > Triturus cristatus. The sequence goes on along the minus strand of NC_140594.1, from coordinate 316,535,751 downwards.
AGTGAGAAGTGATGATATCACATATAAGAGAGTACTGAGCACATTTGTCACAGGCATCCACTGCAACGTCATTTTGCTTAATTGTACTTAATTTTTTGTTATAAAATTACGATTTTTATAGATATTTATTGCCTTCTCCGGGATCACGGTTTGTTTACTACATGAAATACCGAAGGTCCCTAGTGTTTCTTAGTTTTTTCTGGTTACTTCTCTGCTACCAATCACAGGAAGGCAGGTTCCTACAAACAACATTACCACTGTGGTAGGACAGAGAGTGGGGTCTTGGGCATCATTCTGGTGGCCAACCATCTGGCTGTGTCGCTGCACGCCAGAGTGGACTAACTGAGAAGGCACTGTCTGGCGGATTATGAGTGGAGCTTCCGTCCCGGGATGGGGTTGAGCCTCTTCCGCCCATGTGAGGAAATCTAGTAGATCTTTTTGCCACAGTTGGAAATGCTCAGTTTCACCAATTTTACATGTGAATGTTTTCGCAAGAACACTCGTTGGGGGACACATACAGAATAGATTAGAATAAAGGAACTACTGTACACATTCCGGCTACTTCTTCTTCTGCCCCAGGTTCTGAAATAGATCAAGACAAGCTAGGCCCAAATCAAGTGAGTGAACCACAGGCATTTTAAGTGCAACTGCCCTACATCACCTTTTTTCCAGACAAATTGATGCTCAGGTCTTGGGTGGCCTTATCACCCAAAGTCGTAACTTCCGTCCATGTTGGGCAATCCATCATTCTGCCAGCATTTTTGCTTCCTTTGTCTTATCGAAAGAGGAGAGGGTCCATCGTTTGGACCCCAAAAGGTCTTTAAGCTTCTACATAGATTGTACCAAGGATCATCAAGTTGATGATCAGCTTTCTGTGAGGTCCTCTGGAGCAATGAAAAGGGAAGGCTGTGCAGTGGATGACCTTGTTAAGGTGGATAGTCCTCTCCATTAAGATCTGCTACACACTGGCTAAGAAGCAATCCCCAGGAGGTCTGAAAGCCATTTCCACCAGGGCTAAACCCCTGCATTGGTGCAATGACTACCTGTCTTTTATATCTGAGCAAAAACCAAAGGAAATGATGGACGGAGTGTTGAACATTGCAAGCACTCACGCCCAGTCAACTGATCTGGGTTTAATCCATCACCGTTCTTTAGCCCACTCTGCCACCTCAGTTAAGACATGGCCCTATGCAAAACGATGGATTTAGGCCCAGATCTCTGTACTGGGGTGAATGTATGACATTGTTCTGCATTCTGTCCATCAATTGTTGTCTTTGCATCTGTCACCCCGTGTGGGAAGGGTATGCCCAGACGTGGGTCCCTTGCTCTCCATGCCACTGGAAATCAAGCTATCCTGGCTGAAGAGGGGTGAAACCCCGAAACCGGTCCTAGGATGCTTGTTACCAGTCCAGGGAGAACCTGGCTTGGCAGTTCGGGCTGGACTGTTCCCATGAGGCACAGGGTCAAGACTGATTTGCTTATGGCTGGGTTCAAACTGGAACGGCATGGTGAGCAAAAAAACGATGGATTTAGGCCCAGATCTCTGTACTGGGGTGAATGTATGACATTGTTATGCATTCTGTCCATCAATTGTTGTTTTTGCATTTGTCACCCCGAGTGGGAAGGGTATGCCCAGACGTGGGTCCCTTGCTCTCCATGCCACTGGAAATCAAGCTATCCTGGCTGAAGAGGGGTGAAACCCCGAAACCGGTCCTAGGATACTTGTTACCAGTCCAGGGAGAACCTGGCTTGGCAGTTCGGGCTGGACTGTTCCCATGAGGCACAGGGTCAAGACTGATTTGCATATGGCTGGGTTCAAACTGGAACGGCATGGTGAGCAAAAAAAAGATGGATTTCGGCCTAGATCTCTGTACTGGGGTGAATGTATGACATTGTTCTGCATTCTGTCCATCAATTGTTGTTTTTGCATTTGTCACCCCGAGTGGGAAGGGTATACCCAGACGTGGGTCCCTTGCTCTCCATGCCACTGGAAATCAAGCTATCCTGGCTGAAGAGGGGTGAAACCCCGAAACCGGTCCTAGGATGCTTGTTACCAGTCCAGGGAGAACCTGGCTTGGCAGTTCGGGCTGGACTGTTCCCATGAGGCACAGGGTCAAGACTGATTTGCATATGGCTGGGTTCAAACTGGAACGGCATGGTGAGCAAAAAAACGATGGATTTAGGCCCAGATCTCTGTACTGGGGTGAATGTATGACATTGTTCTGCATTCTGTCCATCAATTGTTGTTTTTGCATTTGTCTTTTATATCTGCCAGTCTGCGACGTGGGAATCAGTGCTAGTCTGGTGGGAAGGACACTTTGTCCGCTTGGTTCAGCAAAACTTTTTGGTCTGAGTCCATTCCACAGACCCTCCTCATGGAGGTAGAGGTATTGCTTTGGTATATATTCATAGGTGAGAAATCTGTGGATAGAACCATCCATCAGAAGAGCAAGTTACGTACCTTTGTTAGTTATTTCCAGATGAAAATTCTATCTAACCACCTCTCTTTTCTGTTGAGTGGTCTCTTCAACATCTAAAAAGGCCTCACGTTAGTACTCAGCCCACTCTTACCAACAGTTGTCACTGTTCGTGTCTTAGGGCACAGAAAAGGAAAAGAATATCAACATGCAGGGGGTGACGCTAATATCCGACCCCTCTCTGTCAATTCCAGGGCAGTATGGAGCTAACATGGAGGCGCATGACGCCACTTAGTGACGCACAGATGCATGGTTAAAAAGAACTCCTGATCCAGTCTGGCACTTGGGGAATATGTTAAGGTGAGAAATCTACATTATGAAAGAGTATCCACCAGAAGAGCGTTACTGAAGGTAAGTAACTTGTTCATTTAGTTGACAACTGTCCAACAGTGTCTAGTGTAAGATTAGATATGGGCCTGCACATAAATGTGTTAATGCTAAAAGAAATCTTCCTGCTATTGACAGCTTTTACCCATGCTGAAACTGCACTCACAGAGCTCTGTTTTACATCTGATATAAAGGGGTCATCCTTTCCCTTGCTGGCTAACTTAGTGGGAATGGACCCCACAACAATTCTGATAGATTATGTGGTTTGATAACTGAAAAAATTGGATCAGCTGTACAAGCTTCCATAACACACAGAAGTACTGAGGAAAACAAAAAAGGGATTGGTTAATTGCTTGAATAAATCTCAGCCACTGGAAATTACTCTGGGCCCAATCATGTTCATAATTCTTATGCCCACCATGCTACCTCAGTCATGAACCAGCCATATGCAGGTCAGCCTTGGTTACAAGAGGTACAGCACAGGCAGCAGAAGATGGGTGCCGATGAGGGGAAGAAGCAACATCAGAAAACAGGAAAGACATATACTCCCCACCCTCCATCCTTCTTCCACAGGGGCCATACTACTGCAAACACTTGAAGACCTGAGGATGGACTGAAGAAGCTTGATGGGCTGCTGTGACATGGCCCTATGCAAAACGATGGATTTAGGCCCAGATCTCTGTACTGGGGTGAATGTATGACATTGTTCTGCATTCTGTCCATCAATTGTTGTCTTTGCATCTGTCACCCCGTGTGGGAAGGGTATGCCCAGACGTGGGTCCCTTGCTCTCCATGCCACTGGAAATCAAGCTATCCTGGCTGAAGAGGGGTGAAACCCCGAAACCGGTCCTAGGATACTTGTTACCAGTCCAGGGAGAACCTGGCTTGGCAGTTCGGGCTGGACTGTTCCCATGAGGCACAGGGTCAAGACTGATTTGCATATGGCTGGGTTCAAACTGGAACGGCATGGTGAGCAAAAAAACGATGGATTTAGGCCCAGATCTCTGTACTGGGGTGAATGTATGACATTGTTCTGCATTCTGTCCATCAATTGTTGTTTTTGCATTTGTCACCCCGAGTGGGAAGGGTATGCCCAGACGTGGGTCCCTTGCTCTCCATGCCACTGGAAATCAAGCTATCCTGGCTGAAGAGGGGTGAAACCCCGAAACCGGTCCTAGGATGCTTGTTACCAGTCCAGGGAGAACCTGGCTTGGCAGTTCGGGCTGGACTGTTCCCATGAGGCACAGGGTCAAGACTGATTTGCATATGGCTGGGTTCAAACTGGAACGGCATGGTGAGCAAAAAAACTATGGATTTAGGCCCAGATCTCTGTACTGGGGTGAATGTATGACATTGTTCTGCATTCTGTCCATCAATTGTTGTTTTTGCATTTGTCTTTTATATCTGCCAGTCTGCGACGTGGGAATCAGTGCTAGTCTGGTGGGAAGGACACTTTGTCCGCTTGGTTCAGCAAAACTTTTTGGTCTGAGTCCATTCCACAGACCCTCCTCATGGAGGTAGAGGTATTGCTTTGGTATATATTCATAGGTGAGAAATCTGTGGATAGAACCATCCATCAGAAGAGCAAGTTACGTACCTTTGTTAGTTATTTCCAGATGAAAATTCTATCTAACCACCTCTCTTTTCTGTTGAGTGGTCTCTTCAACATCTAAAAAGGCCTCACGTTAGTACTCAGCCCACTCTTACCAACAGTTGTCACTGTTCGTGTCTTAGGGCACAGAAAAGGAAAAGAATATCAACATGCAGGGGGTGACGCTAATATCCGACCCCTCTCTGTCAATTCCAGGGCAGTATGGAGCTAACATGGAGGCGCATGACGCCACTTAGTGACGCACAGATGCATGGTTAAAAAGAACTCCTGATCCAGTCTGGCACTTGGGGAATATGTTAAGGTGAGAAATCTACATTATGAAAGAGTATCCACCAGAAGAGCGTTACTGAAGGTAAGTAACTTGTTCATTTAGTTGACAACTTTCCAACAGTGTCTAGTGTAAGATTAGATATGGGCCTGCACATAAATGTGTTAATGCTAAAAGAAATCTTCCTGCTATTGACAGCTTTTACCCATGCTGAAACTGCACTCACAGAGCTCTGTTTTACATCTGATATAAAGGGGTCATCCTTTCCCTTGCTGGCTAACTTAGTGGGAATGGACCCCACAACAATTCTGATAGATTATGTGGTTTGATAACTGAAAAAATTGGATCAGCTATACAAGCTTCCATAACACACAGAAGTACTGAGGAAAACAAAAAAGGGATTGGTTAATTGCTTGAATAAATCTCAGCCACTGGAAATTACTCTGGGCCCAATCATGTTCATAATTCTTATGCCCACCATGCTACCTCAGTCATGAACCAGCCATATGCAGGTCAGCCTTGGTTACAAGAGGTACAGCACAGGCAGTAGAAGATGGGTGCCGATGAGGGGAAGAAGCAACATCAGAAAACAGGAAAGACATATACTCCCCACCCTCCATCCTTCTTCCACAGGGGCCATACTACTGCAAACACTTGAAGACCTGAGGATGGACTGAAGAAGCTTGATGGGCTGCTGTGACACATTGCTTGCACTTTTCCCTTGTACCTGTGTGCCTTCCATTTCTGTCTAGAAACTTCTAGGGTGCTGTTGCCTTCTGGTGTAGTCCTGTAAAGAGATCACCCACCATGTCTGCTTGCAGCCAACTTCCTGAAGCAGGCTCAACCTTGTTGCATGTTTGGCCTTGGAGCTGCACAAGTTTATTTGTGCTACACCATGCTAAGAACTGAACTTCTCTGCCTATGTGAAAGCAACTTACCTTCTTTTAAATCTCCCCCTGGCTTTTTCTTAAATTCACATGTCTTCTTTAATATGTGAATAACCAGACACACCGGAGGTCGGGCATTCTGTGTCCCTCCTGGATTGATGGACTGCTAAAGAGTTGCATTTGAAGGACGGGTGTCCAGCAGGTAGCTGGGTTGCTTGCCGGGAGCTGTTGGACTCACTGAATGAGAATACAGCATCTGAATCTTCAAAGCCAATCTACAAATTCCTTCCATCATGACATTGCAGTCGGACAAGGGACGTCGAAAGTGAGCGTGGGTATCACTTCAAGTCTCCTGTACTTGTGCATCCTGGAAAATAAAAAATGATAGACGGATTGTTTTAATTAAGCTCCACAACTGTTCTAAGACTCCGGGCTGAAATTCCATTCAGCATTTTTGTTTACCACCATGCCGCCTAAGATCAGAACTAGCCATTGACAAATCAGCCTTGGTCCTGCTGCAATAGGAACAGTTTAGCCCAAATTGTTAGGCACATCCCCTGTGAGCAGGAACACAAGCTACTCCAGACCAGTTGTGGCCTATTTGGGCCTTATCGGTCATGCCACTTGATTCTGTGGCGCACTGAGCATGGGACCCATGTCTGGGCAAATCAGTCACATTGGGGAAAATAATATATTCATGGGTGGGTTGCATAAATTAACCTCAGACACTGGTAATTAGCAGTCCATTTTGTTTTGTTTTTTGGCCATTATGCTATCTCGGGGAGGAAAACCAGTAAGTCAAATCCTTTAGTAGGGTTCTTGTGTTCCTGTCAGGAGGAGATCTGGCAGTGTGGACTAGACTGTTCCTCTTTAGAGGAAGACCAAGGCAGATTTAAATATGGCAGGACTTTGTCTAGAGTGGCAAAGTGGGTGACAAATGCAGCCCCAGGCTATGGCCAGTGACTGAGATTAATTCTGGCATTCCTTCCATCACCTTCTTTTATGTTGCAGATCGATGGGTATGCTCAAGCTTAAGTCCTGTGCTCTTTGTGCCACTTGATTCAAGCTGCACCTTACTGATAATCTGAGTTGGTCGTAATCCTTCTGGGGTTGCTTGTGTATCTGGAAGGGACCTGGACTGGCAGTTCAGGCAGGACTGGTCCTATTGGAGCAGGACCAAGAACTGATTTGCTTATGAGAGTTCTTTGTCAAGTGCAGCTGAGTTGGTAAAAAAAGTTCAGGGCCAGCTCCTCCGTTATGGCAGAAAAATTAAATTATAATAAAACAATTTAATTATGATTTTATTTTTCTTACTAATAGCCGAGGTTAGTGCGGGCGGGCTACCCTGCCGAGCTTCACAGTAGGGACTAGGGAGGAGTGTCGGACACTCGTAAGTGCACGTTAGTTTGGTCGGCCATCTTAGGCTGGCCAAAAAGACATGCGCACTCACGTTTCTCCAACTCAGCTGTGTTCCACAGCTGGGTTGGAGAAAAGCCACAGGCACCCTGGGCCTAATCGAGCATCAAGTCTGCCCACTGAGGACAATCACGGCGCTGCTCTCATGCTGGTATTACCAACATGAGAGCAGCACTGTGATTGCCCTCTGAGAGGCTGTGCAGCATGACCTGCGTCGGAAGAGGAGCACCAAGATGGCAGGCGCAGAGGCAGGTAAGTGGTTGTTCTTTAAAATTATTTTCTTGTCACCCCCACACCCCTCGCATTCCCGTTGCCTCGCCACCCCCAGATTGGAGCAGCCGCCACTGAAAAAGATGGTCTGAAATGTGGCCCGCGCAATCGGCAGCAATAGATTAATTTAAGCATTCATCACCTTGTTGTATGTTGCACATACACGTTCAAACCTCTTCAATCCAAAACTGGTTTAAGAATGAAAGTAGCTGTTCCCAGATCAGCGAACAGCAACAAAAAATGTCCCCGAGAGGAGCAGGGTGCGGTTGTTTCTTAGAGAGCTGCAGAAAAGATCTGGTAGGCATTAAGAGGCCTGCCTTTTGTACTAAGACTACCAGTGTTCCAGAGGCTTCCACCTGCTGTGATCCTAAATGTGGGCAAGAATTTTTGCGAAACTTCATCACCAGTCCTAAATTGCCCGATGTGTCGGAGTGTGAGAAAGTGTCAGAAGTATTTACTTATCTCTGTGGTGACTGTTAATCTGAAACCATAAGTACTTTTCGTGCATCAATCCCTCTGCATTTCATCACAAAACAAGCACCAATAGTCTCCTCTGTCAAATAGAAGGGTACAGATGAAGGCGCACAGGTCAAGGAAGAGGGCGTGCAGCGAATGACATGCACATGTTTATGCTGAAGTTGATAATGAGAAACAGCCTACCGACAAGTTACTATGAAGGTATTTTTATCAATCAAGTTCTGAAGCATCACGTCCGTACTGGGAAGCTTTTCTGCAAGAAGGAATGGGCATTTGTGAAGCGCACTGTTACTCCAAGGAGTGTCCTGGCACTAAGGTCTAATCAATTCAGGCTTGGTTAAACAACCAATTCTTCGATCCTTTCCTGCATTGACACATATCTGTAATGCTGGGAAGTTTGTTCCAAGCTGAAGGAATTAAGAAGGAGAAGGATCTTCCGCCAGTCCTAATACACCTAATCTAAGGCATTTTGGCTAAGAAGGCTTTGGCTGACCGAAGGCATCTGGTGGGAGCATAAACACTAATGTGTGCGGCTGTCCGATTGAGGGCTTTATAAACCAGGACAAGAGGCTTAAATAAGATTCTCTTTTTATAGGGAGCTAATGTAGTGCCTTTAGATGTGGAGACTCTTGTGCTCTCAGAGGCAAACCGCGAGGAGAGTGTGTGCTGCTGCATTTTGGACCACCTGCAGTTTGTTAATAAGGTAGTCAGGCAGGCCCAGATACAAGCATTGCCATAATCCAGCCTAGATGACACCGTCTGTATCACCCGTTTCCTGGCTGAGAAGGACAAAAAATGAAGAAACGTTCTTAAGATACGTAATAGACAGAAGCAGGACCCTACTACTATGTTTTTCAGCCATACAAACAGAAACAGGAATTTTTAAAGGCACGCCGACTCCCTGCACGCGTTTTTGAATGAGCCAGATTAAATGTAGGACCCTAAGAAGAAACGAGTAAACACAAAAGCAAGCAACCAGAGATTGATCTAGAGTAATCCAGAACTGGCGGGAAGAAATACCTCCAGTATAGATAATAGAGCTTCCATTTTATGAAGCATTTTTCTAGTGATACAAATTCCGGTTAGCCTAAGTTGGACCAACTCATTAGTGGTCAACCTGTGCCTTGATTAGAAAAAACCAAGAACCATAGCAGCCACTGCTATTCAGCAGTCCTTCACTAAAGGAGTATCCGGCTTCCTGGAACTCTTGTCAGCTACAGCCTTCAGCTTCGTTCTGCTGGAGATTTTCGACTTCCAAAAAGTGTGAATATAAAAATCTTCACCACAACTTCATCCAGCAGCTCCCAGATGATGATGCTTCCTCTTCAACACTGCCTGTGGCATTGCCCCACTGAACGTTACCTTCTAAGACCATATTTCTTCAAAATGGCTTCTAAGTCTGTAGGTCCCAGCTAAAACCCTAAACTGTTTCCTTGTTCGCCCTGAGGAAGGTGGCACCAACATTTCGGTGCATTCACCGAAACGCGCGTCGGCGCTTCCACGAGGTCCACCCAAGCCCTAGTTCCTTAAAATCGAACATGTACTATTTAGCACAGTATTGAATGTCTATATGCATTTGCCCATACATTGATTACTGTGGCTGTTTGGACCTACAGTTGGTCATTTGGATTTTTATGTGTAGATGTATGATGTGTGTTTTTATGGTGTGATATGATACCGGTATATGTTTGTGAGCTTGTGTGCGTTTGATTGTGACTGGGCCTTATTTATATTTCCGTGTATTGTTATCTTATGTTATTTTCACAAATTACCAATAATCTTATGTATTGAATTTATTTCTCTGAAATTAACTAAAGTGAAAAATAAAACACTAATGAATCCCCTTTTTTTTGGCTATGTGCTGAAATTTCTTTGAAACTTTTGCTTTGAGTTCTAGTTTAAGTGTTAGTATACCAATGAGATGATACACAGTACATTTTGAAACATATAGGTAGAGTACCTTCTTCTCTCTTTGACCCTACTACTATGTTCACCTGGTATAAGAATATAAGGCCCTGATCGATTTTCATATATAAATCCACTGGCCAAAAGGATTGCCATGGTTCCTGGGACTTAGTTCCAAAAAATAAAAGCTCTGTTTTTTCTGCATTGCATTTGAGCTGATGAAAAGTTAACTACTGGAAGACTGCTGCCAGGCAAGTTTTCATTTTCATCAGGTAACATTCTTACAGTCCCATGAATACAGTAGCTGGGTGTCATCAGCATATACAAATATTTTTGCTCCCAAAGCCCCTGCAAGTAGCACAAGAGGAGTAAGGTAGATGTTGAATGAAGTAGGGCTCAGAGCCAAGCCTTGTGGGACTCCAACCATGCGGTTCCGATGAGAAGGGAGAGATCCAGACCTCTTGCCCACGTAAAGGTATGATGTGAGCCAGTCTAAGGCTGTACCCCCAATTCCAATGTTTTTGAGGCGGGCCAATAGAGCTGCATAGGGTAACTGAATTGAAGGCTGTGGAAACATCTGACATGATCAGCAGTGCCTTCCACCCAAGAGTCTAAAATACTTCTGATGTAATCTGCCACCTCCAATAGCACACTCTCAGTACTGAAACATGGGTGGAAACCATACTGACTGGGCTGTAATAAATTGTTGATTTTCAAGTATTGGGAAAGATGAAAGTTGACATGTTTTTCCAAAACATTTGATCGAGCTTGGAGCAAAGCAATGGGTCTGTAATTGGATAGTTCAGCTGAGTCTGATTGTGATTTTTTCAACACAGGCAGGATCTTATCCTGCCTACAGGCCTGGGGTACCACTGCTGATGACAGCGATTCATTCAAGTGTATATTGGCCAAAGGGTTAATCACTCTGGCACCCAGTGCCAGTATATTAGGGGGCAAGGGTCCGTTAGATATACCCATATTGAGGCTTTGAATAGCTATCAAAGAATCGTCCAGAGAGATAGCATCAAATTTGGAAAGAGACCCTATTGAATTCAGGGGATAACTTGCATAGAGACGATCTAGACAGACACTATCCGGCCATCTGCTAGAAAGCAGGCTGTCTTGGATGTTCTTAATCTTATCATGGAATAATTGTGCCAAATGCTCACAACATTTAGCTGATGATTCTTGATATCTGGAGCTTGCTTCTGGGAACATAAAACTTTGTACAATTTTAAACATTTCTCATGATTTGTTCCTGGCAAGTTCAAGTCTGTCTTTGCTAATCGGACCGCCCTATAGTACTTTTTTAACGCAGCCTTATACTGAGCTTTGGGGATAAGACTATAAGATTTCCTCAGTTGTCTTTGTAGGGCCTTGCACTCTTTCTTGCCTTCTCGAAAAGTGTCGGTATACCAACAGTATTACTTGATGTTAAAGTGACAAACTTGTGAAATAATACTACTTGTTTTCATCTCCTCTAGGACCTGCTTTTGAGATTGAAACAGGCAAGCAGGCATCCTTAATAAATTAAAATTACAGACTGCTTGCAGAGGACTCATGATCTTGCCTTAAACTTTAGTGCTGTCTGCTTGTCAGTATGTGCTCTGAAAGGGAAACAGCAACAAGAAGGCAGCCGTTAGCACTCATTACCTTTGAGAGAGAGATATATATATATATATATATATATATATATATATATATATATATATATATATATATATACATACATACATACATATGATGTCATTTGAGATGTCATCAGTGATGTCACTGACCATGTCATGAATGATATAATAGGTGACGTCATCAGCAGTACATTGAGGGGGTGCGAGTTATAGTTAGCTGAACTAACTATAACGGGGGAATTTCTCTGGTTTTGTACTAGAGAAATGTCCAACTAACTATAATGTCCCTGAAACCTATAGTTTTTTTCAGTGAATTTCTAAGGATTTTTAAATGCTAATTTCTAAGTATTACATGCCTGAAACCTATGTTTTTTGAGTGAATTTCAAAGTTTTTTTAATTGCTAATTTGTAAGTTTAATATTTATGAAACCTTTCTTTTTTTCCTGTAAATACTTTTTTTTATGATAATTTGGAATTGTAATGTGGTTTATTTATTTATTTTTCAAAATTAAGTAATGTCTTTTGTGTTCTAAAATATATATATATTAGTTTTTTTGAGGAAAAAGTGAAGTCGCGCACCCATCGTGTACCCATCTCGGTGGGTGCACGGATTCAAGCCACCATATTGCTAAAGTCGTAAAGGATGCGCGTTTGGTGTGCGACAGGTGCGTGGTGTCTGGTCCCGCGTAACGTCATATGCGTATCAGATTGCATCATGTGCGCGTTTGGTGTGCGGTGCCTGGCCCCACGTAACGTCATATACGTATGGGATCGCGTCGTGTGCGCGTTTGGTGTGCGACGGGTGCGCTGTGCCTGGCCCCGCGTAACGTCGTATACATATGGGATCGTGCCGGGTGCATAACCCCTGCAAATTATTCTGATGATTTAAAACTATATGTATTTAACTTTAATGTATACATGAGGGCAAAAGATTATCTAAACTATTTATAAAAATTATATATTTGTACTTGTACTAAACTTATATTATTGTTATATATACTTTCGCAAATTTGCATCGGGTGCGCTGGTTGCGCGCCGGGTCGCGACTGCCATTTGACTTTGAAAGACAGCATTTGATTGGTTCATAACGTTTCCCATTCTAACAGTTGAAGGATCCCACCCATTTTAGTCATTCTCCCTGCAGCTTCACAGGAGAGACACCTGTTGTGTTTTTGCAGCTAGTCTGTACATTTTTGGGGTGTTTTTTGGAAAGAGGTGGAAATGGCTTCTTCCAACTCCCAACAAGAACATACTTCTGATGAAGAAGAGATAGAACAACCACCTCCGAAAAAGAGACCAAAATCCATCGTCTGGACATTTTTCACTATCCCAGATGGTGAAAAGAGAGTCAACGCAAGGAAGGTCAGTTGTACTCTATGTCCACGGATTTTGGCTACAGGTAGTGACAAAAAATACTCTTGTGGCACGTCGTGCATGTACAAGCACCTCCAGACAATCCACCCCAGACATTTTGCACGGGAGCCGATGCCACATGCACAGCAAAATATGCAACAAGGTGACCAGGGAACTGGTCCCAGCACTTCAGGAAAGTCAAGTACATCATCCCGAGGGCCAGACATACGCTCAGAGTTTGGAAACTTAAAACAGCTATGCATAAAATGCAACGCCATCCTATGTTGTGGTGTACAATCTGTGGATGCTGTTTGTTCTGCAGCAAGGAACCATTGCTGCTATTTTTTTTTTCTTTTAAATGATTTTAGAATTCCAAAAGTTAAGAGTTTAGCCTGTTGCTTTTTCGGTTTTCCAAAAACAAACATTTACAAAATAGTAAAAAAAAACTAAAAACAAGAAAAAAAAGAGTTCTTTTCAGAAGTACATTATCTGCTTTAAAAAGAGAAATAACTGCATGCTAATGTCTGCATGATTGTTGGAGTATATGTGTTGAGCATGATTAATTTAAAGAGTGCATGGGTAGCGCATGGTAATTGTATGAGTGCATGAGTACTGCCTACATGATTGTACAAGTGTATCTGTAATCCGTGAGTTAACGCATGAGTGGATGGATAATACGTGGGTGATCACATTAGTATGTAAGTGGTGGTTGAGTGATTGAAAGAGTGTGAATGAGCAGTGTCTATGTGGTTACAGGACTGCATGGATAGTGCACATGTGATTGTAGCTGTGAAGTGTTACTGCCTGGGTCATTGCATGAGTACATGGGTAGTGACTGGATGATTAGAGTACTGTAAAGAGATTGCATAGTGAATTTAAAAGTGTGTGGATATTGACGGAGTGATTGGATTAGTACATGGTAGTCATGGTAGTGGCTGGGTGATTGGAGGAGTGCATGGAGAGTGACAGTGTGATTGCTGGAGTGCATGGTTAGTCCCTGTGAATATGAACGTGTAAATGAGCAGTGAGTAGGTGGTTAGAGGACTGCATGGGTAGTGCACATGTGATTGTAGAACGACTTGTGTTAGTGCGTGGGTGATTGTATGGGTACATGGGTAGTGACTGGATGATTAGAGTACTGCAGGAGAGTGTATGGTGAATTTATAAGTGCTTGCGTATTGACGGAGTGATTGGATTAGTACATTGTACTGGCTGGGTAACTGGAGGAGTGCACGGAGAGTAACAGTGTGATTGCTGGACTGCAGGGGTACTACCTGGGAAAATGAAGGTGTGAATGAGCAGTGTGTAGGTGGTTAGAGGACTGCTTGGGCAGTGCACATGTGATTGTAGCACTGCATGTGTAAGTGTCTGGGTCATTGTATGAGTACATACATAGTGATTGGATGATTAGAGTATTGCAAAGAAAATGTATGGTGAATTCGTAAGTGCTTTGGTATTGACGGAGTGATTGGATAAGTAAATGGTACTAGCTGGGTGATTGGAGAAGTGCACAGGGGGTGACGAGGGGATTGCTGGAGTGCATGGGTACTACCTGAGTAATTGGAGGAGTGCATCAGCAGTATCTAGATAGGTTAGAGGACTGCATGGGTAGTACACAATTTATTGTGGCAGTGCATGTGTTAGTGCCTGGGTCATTGCATGAGTACATAGGTAGTGACTGGATGATTACAGTGCTGCAAGGAGAGTGTGTATTACATTTGTAAGTGCTTGAGTATTGGCGGAATGATTGGATAAGTACATGGTGCTAGATGGGTGATTGGAGGACTGCATGGGAAGTGACAGGGGGATTCCTGTACTGCATGGGTAGAACTTGGTTAATTGGATGAGTCAATCAGTAGTATGTAAGTGGTTAGATGTCTGTATGGGTAGTGCTTGGAGTATTATACCTGTGCATGAGTTATGGCTAGGTTATTGCATGAGTACATTGGTACTAGCTGCATGATTACAGTGCTGCAAGAAGAGCACATGGTGATTTTACAAGTGCTTGTGTTTTGTCGGAGTGATTGGGTAAATACATGGTGCTGGATGGGTGATTGGAAGAGAGCATAGGTACTGACAGGCGGATTGCTGGAGTGCATGGGTACTACCTGGGTAATTGGAGCAGTGAATCAGTAGTGAGTAGATGGTTAGAGAACTGTATGGGTAGTGCACAGGTGATTGTAGCAGTGAATGGGTAGTGCTTGGGTGACTTAATCTTACCTGTTTTGAAGTAGATATAAAACTGATTGAAACATTCTTTACTTCTTTTTTTTGTAGTGTAAATTTAAAATATTTTAAACTTTAGTAATAGGACCTGTAAAGGAGAAGAAAAATCCTGTTATTACATATATTTTATGGTTTTAAGAACACAACATTATTTTACAATTACATAACATATTCAGTTTGCATTTTTTGCTGTCTTCAGATTATATTGAATTTCACCATACACAGTCATTTCAATTTTGATCATCAGTTGACAGCGGGCAATAAAATACAATCAATAAGATTGTTAAAAACCAAACAAATCTGTGTTCCAAATATCTACAACAAATTCAACTATCTATTTACATTTTCACAAATGAACAGCCTCATTAACATTGTTTATATTACAAAGATCAAATATATCAGCACCTTCTTTTGAACAGAATTTTTCAAATGCAATATCAAAGAACAGAATCAATAATTCAAACCATTATTCTCGACATCTTCCCAATAGGCCGAATGATTTTAAAAACAATTGCGTTAGGGATATCCAAGATAAACTTCTGAATTCATATTGACTGCTTCCCAATAGGCCGAATGATGTGTCTGAAATTGTTTGTAGTGAAAATATCCAAAATATACTCAGTAATTTATGTTGACATCTTCTCAGAATTTTGGCATCAGAAATATATTAGATATGAATTTGGTAATTCATAAGGCAACCGACATTTAAACTCTAAATGTGCATCATTGCAAAGTGTCCATCCTTTGTTACATTTTAAATACACAGTATAGTGTCCCGATGTTGAAGTAGGTCCATTGTGGGAAACAATAGCCACTGTTTTAAAAGTTCTTCCTGAAATTGACACTTGACCTGCCACAAAAGTTTTAATTTTGGTTTCCAATTTTGTTCCATCTGCTCTACAACATTGCAGCATTAAAATGATATATTGTCCACATCTTTCTATAAATAATGTTGACAACATTTCCGATCTGCACTGAGTACATTCCATATCTTGATTAGCTGCTTTCACTAATTCATTGAAAGACACTGTTTTCCAATCTGGTATTGTCAAATATATGAATCGCTCAGTGTTTATTTTAGTGGTAGATGAAAATGAACAGCTGTCACATGTATGGTCCCATCTGTCATGTAGTCCCAACAGATTTTCAATTTGTATTCCTTCATCTACCATTACTGCAAGCATAAATATAAGAAATTCCTGAGCATCTTGCTTTACATTCTGTGTAAATTGGGAAGAACCAGAACATATATCCAGAAGATTACGCGCGCCAGAAGCAGTATGGATTTTCGTTTTGTCAGTTTTCAACTTTTCAAAAACGTAATGTAACAATTTTCCATAATTGCATGCTGAAGATTTTCTAAAAAAAAACACAACGTTCACGATTACATTAGCATAGCAGTTGATACCTGAACTATTTTCTGATATCCTACAATATTAGCAACCATGTCCACTTCCATTTTCTTTCCAGCCTCATCATTCTTTTCAATTCTTTTCTTCTTTGTAACCTCACTAGAATGTTTCCCATATTTTCGTTTTGGACGTATCAAACGCTTTTCATAAATTGGATATTTACCTAAGTTAGGAGCATAGAGTCTTCTTAACCTATTGTACTCTTTTACACAATTTACATCTGCACTAACTTTTTCTTCATCAAAATCAATCAAATACAATCTAGATAATGTCCTTACTCGAGACAATGCAACATATGCCATACCCTCTTTAAACACAGAACTTCCAATATTTACCAAAGCACTGTCAACACTTAAACCTTGAGATTTATGAATGGTCACTGCATATGCTAAACAAACAGGAAACTTTTTCCTATGAACATGCAAATCTTTTACAAGCAAGAAACGAACACCACAACGTGCAATCTGTTTGACCTCTTCAATCTGATCAAATTTAATCTTCAAAAACTCAATTCCATCTCTATTTGGATAACTAACAAAGTCTATTTTGATAAAAGAACCCTCACTCACCAACCTGGTTGGTGACATGCTTCATCATAGGGTTCCACCAGGGGTGCCTACTGCCACCCTGGTGAGCTTCAACGCAAAATTACAGCGGAGCTTTTTTGCTGATTGTGTGCTTATCAACAAAATAAATCTTAACGTGATAAGTGAAAAACGTATGTGAAAGATTAAAAAGTGTGAAGGTTTTAACCCAAAAACTTTAATGGCAGGAAAAACCCAACACTAGTAAAAACAGGTGTCATGGATGTTTTTTCTGGTTTAGATTGGCCAGATCCATCCTACTTGATACAATTTAGTCAACATGTTTCAGCTTCTATCCGTATTACACGAAGCATTCTTCAGGACTTTGAAAAAAGCACCACGGCGGTATAGGCTTGCTAAGGCCTACCCTAACCTGTGGTGCAATGAACCGAAAGGACTCACGGTTTTGTAGTAGACGTCTGTGTATTACAAAGAAGCCCAGAGTATCTGCAAAAAAAAATTTGAGAAAAAAAAGGAGAATATTATCATTTTTCTCTTTTCTTATGAAAGGTTTTTACAAGGCTTCTACATTCGACCAAATACCATAGTTCACATTTATACAGAGTGATCTGTCAATGAGTAGTATCTAAACTTTCATAGAAAATGTGATTTGAAATCCGTTTTTAGTCAACTCATTAACTGCTAATATTAAGTGGCAAATCCGGAGCCATACAATTTGATTATATTCAATCGGCTCTTAGTTGCCCTTGATATACAATTCTTTAAACTCAAGACTTTAAAAACATTTTGAGAAAAAGAACAATTCTATGAACATGACTCGAAGTGCCAGTAATGAAATTATTGGCTAACATGGCAAACCACAATGCGCGTAAGGAGAAAAACAAAAGGCTTACATGTACGTAATAATCATACAGCTCCTTGGGTACTACTGGGTGGCGGGAATCAAAAGAGCAAAATCTGCAAAGCAAGGCAATCGAAACAGAATAGATCAGAAAGGTTCGAGAGCCCAATCCATTTACGTTGACTATTGGAAGAGAGAGTTTCCGTCAACACTTACTCAGCATGATTCTACCGCCGGACGAAAACCTGCAGCATCCCAGCAGTCCCGGAGATAAAGGTATAACTCCCGCCGGCGTATATATATTAGAAAACAATGCGCATGGCGGGAGAAATTTCCGATACCCGTGAGCGCTTCCGCATCATGTGACCCTTCTTGGTCACGTGAAATACGACGCGATAATAACACGGGCAAAGCAGTCAAAAGGACTAGACTGCTAACCCTATTATCCTGATTAGTATTAACAAAACTTTATTAAAATGACCCACAACAGCGCAGACATCAGTCAAAATCACTGGTTGATGCACCCACCGACTATCAAGTAACAATTGAGCCACAAAAAACGGAACCACAAAAATAAATAAATAAAGCCACGAATAGAAATACAATCTGGCATAGTTGCGAGAAGGACAGAAAATTATTGAGCAATGCAATTCACCTCATGTCTAAAAGATCCAAATAGACACGGGTTTGATCAGAATAATAATTCATTTAGACATAAACTTCCAACCCATCCTCTCAATTACTAATCGGACAAAGAGGGGCTAAAAAAAAAAAAACATAATTCAGGAAACCAAAATGTAGATGCACACCATGATCAACAGAACGAGCAGACCAAACCTGATTAGGTCTAAGTTGTATCTCTCAATGTTGTTTCTAGGTACTTCGCCTCATTACTGTTCCCCAGGGAATATTATTGTTCAATCCAGTTAGATGAGAGGATAAACGATAAATCCATCGCTGTTCTTTTTCAAATAGTAAATTCGGCGATTTTAAACCTTATTTTATCTGCTGAATGATGGTCCACCGTAAATCATCAGGAGTATGATCACGCCGTAATATTACCCAACAGTTTACTGATACATATAAGTTCTTTTCCAAACCAACAGAAGAATAGTTACTCCTTCATGTTCTATTTTATCATGTTCTTCATGTTCTATTTTATCAATGGCTACCATTTTCATCATCGATTGTTTCTCAAGTTTCAACAGTTCTTCATTGAATGTAGAGCATTGTTTCAGTGTTGACATAAGGCAAATTATAGACTTCTTTTCTGCAATTTTTGGGTAGATTGTTTCAGATGCAATATTTTCTTTTGGAAACAAGTTTAATAGCAGATTTTCTAAAGCTTCTTTGCCATCCTTTGTTAAGACACCAATTCTAATATTTTGAAGAATGTTTCCATAATCTTCGTCATTTGCTTGTCGCATGTTCTTAATAACTTCTTTATATTCAAAATAACTCCAAATGTTGACATTTCCAATACTTCCCAATGATTTTTTAGTGTCTTCATGAAGAAGGGTCTTAAAAACTGGTTGGCCTTTCACAGGTGTGAGTTGTAGTAGTTCTCCAAATACAATTACATGTTTTTCTCCAAATAAAACATCGTAATTTGTTTTTGAAATCTGATGCATTCTCAAATGTACAAACCCAAGCATTAAGTTTAAAACCATGCTTACCTCATCAATTATCAGAAGTTTCATTTTCTTCGGTACTCTTGAAACTTCGAAACAAGCTTCTCCAGATAGCTTGTGATATTCCAACTTATTTTCATGTTCTACTGGTAACATAAGTAAACAATATAATGTAATCCCTTTGATATTGTGTGCTGCTAATCTAGTTGGAGCAGTTACAACACACGATAAATGTGAATCCGTTGTTTCCTGTAGATAACTTGACAAACATTTAATCAAGAAACTTTTTCCTCTTTCAGCTTGCCCACTGATGTACATAAGAATAGGTTTAAATGATGTACATTGGCAAACACTCTTTTCATGCAGTAGTCCGTGTTCTATTTGTTGTGTAACTTGGTGATATATTTCTCTCTGTTCAGTATTCAGTTCTTCTAAGTTTTTCAAATCAATATTGTCCTGTTGTGCTTGTTGCATCACTGTTTCCACTTCATTCATTGCTATTGCTGCTTCATTTTCAAGTATGACTTCTTCTAGTGCATCTTGACTTTGTGCAGCAAATCTCTGACAATCTTGAGAACTGTCTCTAGCTATTTCAGCTGCAATAGTACTTTCTTGATTAATCTCTTCGTTCAACATTTGGAGATAATTTGGAAAAATTGTACATTCAATGCTATCTTTACATTCATTGAAAGAATCTTCATAGCAGTCAAAATCTGCAAGTAATTCCATTTCACTCCACCAAGGTTTGAAGAGTTGCAGAAGAGCTAAATAGAAAAACTCCCTTTTATCTGGAGTATCGCAACTTAGTTTCCTGTGATTAATCAGATTTCCTTTGGCATGTTTTACCAAACATCCTTCAGATCCAATTACAGCATATTTTCCGTAAAATAGTTTTTAAAGCTGTAATGTTGCAGTACTTCATATAGACATATCTTTTCCAGGTGTGGACTTCCATTTGGATAGTACGTATCCAACATATTTGTTTTAAGAATATCTGTACTTTCTGGATCATCTTATGCTAGGTATTCAATTTCTTGTACAAATTTCAAAACTCTATTTTGTGTCGCAGCACGACCTAGACTTATCCAGATGATTCCTCTTGACTTTGAATATAAACTTGCAGATGTCAATCGATCCGAACATTCGTAGGATCCAATTTCTCGATGTGAAAGCATCTTCAAGCTGAAGCTGTACAATTTTTTGCCAAGTGTCTTCTCTTGTGAAATGTCTTCCCACATTTCTTTCAATTCTGTCTTCTCAGATTTCGTAATATATGATGTAAAATTGCGAGCAACAGCAATTGAGTTAACTGCAATATATTGTATGTCCATATTTGCATTCCACATTGTCAAAATCACTGGATTGTAATCATTATTGTACTTTGATTCTTCTGTTCTTTTTATATTATAAGTATTTTTTGTGATTTTTGAGTGATAGTATGCCTCACTACTGACATAAAACTGTTCACTCTTCCTTCGGAAATTACTGGACGTGGAAAACCAAATCGACATTTCGTGTAAGATTTTTCCTTTGACTTGTATTTCCATTGACAATATTTTCCACATCGATGAATTTGAAACCATAAAACTTGTTGTTTCCTGCTTTTTCTTTTGGTATGGTACAGGTAACATATTGTTCAATAAAAGACAAAACTGTATCATCACTGTCCGTTCCAAATTTTGGTGCATTCTTGATCCATAACAGCATATGAATATGAGGTGCAACTCTAGCTTGATATTCCTTTATCCAAAAGAAATCAATAACTTCGCCAATAGGTGGATTTACATTTACAGGTTCCAGGGAACACAGTTCTCCAGCTGTCTTCAATTCATTATTCTCTATATTTGAATTTGCTTGTCGTAGAAAATCTAGTAAATAATCCCATGCGTACTCAGCACAACTAAGTGTAACAAACCACGTAGGGGTTCCTCAATTCCTTAACATACATTTCAGTTCCCCATGACGTCGATACCAATATTCAGTAGTGCCTCCTTGACTTGCCATCAAATTAATTAACTGTGTTTCTAATTGTTAATCTCTTTCTTCAACTTTGTCCATGAATTGCTTTGCAGAAACATCCGAAAAATTAATCTTTGTTTTTAATATGTGATTCACTGCATACGAAAGTGCAGAAAGGTCACTTTCAAATAAAAGATGAAACAAATATGGAATACATTGTCTAAATCTTGCATCTTCTGAGTAGTCGTAAAGTACGATATTTCGAAGCTGGAATCTGAACAGGTCGTTCATCATATCGGCCACCTTTTCCAGTAGGGAACAGCTGTGGAAAAAAACGAGCTTCCAAACTTTTTTCCCATACACTCATGGGAGTTCCTTTTGCTTTTTTCATCTCGAACAATTTAATACTGTCTCCTATCACTTCTTTTGAGTGTAGAGGGTGTATAGTGTAATGTTCATACATTTCTTCTTTTCTGCACTTCTCTACATTTTCTATTTGTCCACTTGTCTGTTTCATCTTCTAAACATATTTCTTGTTCTTCTACATTTACAGTTTTATAGTAAATATTGTTTTGCACCAGATATAATGTAGCCTTTTGGACTTTGGTGATATCTACTAACTCTTGCCATATTCTCCTACTCTTTGTAGGTACACCATTAACAAGAATGACTACAGGTTCTCTTTCCTCTCTTTCTACACCAACAGTTTCAACATTTTTCTTAAAATCTAAAGGTAAATACACAACTCTTCCTTTTAAACCTCTTTGTAGATCTGTTGGAGGCAGCGTACCTGTTTTAGGATCCATACGAACAATAGCCTGAAACGGGTGCAGAGATTGAATAAGGATGGACTCATATGTATTTAAATCTTTAAGTTCTGGAGGTATAGCTACTAATTCTAGATCATTATGAACAGCTCTAGCTGGCATTTTGTTCTCTTCTAATTTATTGTAACAATATTTACAAATACATTGTTGACTACCCAACTCAAAACGACCTTCCACAAACAAACAACAAATTTCCTCCATTTATCATTGTTTTTCTTTTCACTTTTTAAAAACACATCTACATTCCTAGTTTGATTTTTATAGTGAGTACGTCGGCAACAAATGCAAACATAGTTGGAAATTTCACCGGAAACTACTTTAAACTTTATTTCTTTTTCAAACTTCATATCAGTATTATCTTGCATCTCTTCTTCAACACCTACACTTATCATCACAAACCTTTTTTTACATCCAACTGTGAACCATGCAAAAGCTGAGACGGGGATTGCTGGAGTGCATGGGTACTACCTGGTTAATTGGAGGAATGAATCAGTAATGTGTAGGTGGTTCGAACGCTGCATGGATAGTAAACAGAGCATTGTAGCAGTGCACATGTTACTGCCTGGGCTATTGCATGAGTACATGGGTACTGACTGGACGATTAGAGTGCTGCAAGGACAGTGCATGGTGATTTTATAACTGCTTGGGTTTTGGCGGAGTGATTGGATAAGTACATAGTGCTGGCTGGGTGATTGGAGAAGTGCATGAGAAATGATAGGGGGATTGCTGCACTGAATGAGTACTACCTGGGTAATTGGATGAGTGAATGAGTAGTGTGTAGGTAGTTGGAGGTCTGCATCTGTAGTGTGCGAAGGATTGTAGCAGTGCATGTGTTAATGCCTGGGTCATTGCATGAGTACAAGAGTAGTTACTGGATGATTACAGTGCTGCAAGTAGAGTACATGGTGATTATATAACTGCTTGGGTTTTGACGGACTGATTGGATAATTACATAGTACTGGATGGGTGATTGGAGGAGTGCGTGGGTACTGACAGGGCAATGGCTGGAGTGAAAGGGTAGTCCTCATGGGATTATAGCACTGCATGACTTAGTACCTGGATCATTGCATGAGTACATGTATACTGACTGGATAATAACAGTAGTGTAAAGAGTGCATGCTAAATGTATAAGTGCTTGGGTATTGGCAGAGTGATTGGATAAGTCATGGTGCTGGTTGAGTGGTTGGAAGAGTGCGTGGGGAGTGACAGGGGGATTGCTGGACTGCATGGGTAGTAACTGGGTAATAGGAGGAGTGAATAAGTAGTGTGTAGAGGTCTGCATGGGGAGTGCACAGAGCATTGCAGCAGTGCATATGTTAGTAACTGGGTCATTGCATGAGAACAAGGGTAGTAACAAAATGATTAGAGTACTGCAAGGAGAGTGCATTGTGAATTTATAAGTGCTTGGGTTTTGGCGGAGTGATTGGATGGTACATGGTGCTCGATGGCTGATTGCAGAAGTGCATGGGTACTGACAGGGCGATGACTGCACTGTATTTTTTTTTAACAAACTTTATTGATGACTTCAACAGTTTGAAATGTAATAGTCATTCCGCAGAGACAGTCTTTTGCCTTTATATGAAAAACATTATACATATGACTTATAATGGCTATATGTGTCATTTCCTGAACACTAAAAGCGAAGATGATAATTTCCAATGGCGTTGGGAACATCAATACAATTTGATCTGACGCGATGACTGCACTGTAAGGGTACTATACAGGTGATTATAGCAGTCCATGGTTAGTGCCTGGCTCCCTGCACGAGTCATGGGCACTAACTGCATAATTAGTGCACTGTACTGATAGTGTATGGTGAATTTAAAAGTGCTTGGATATTGGCAAAGTGATTGGATTAGTGCATGGTGCTGGATAGGTGTTTGGAGAACGCTTGGGAAATGACAGGGGGATTGTTGGATTGCATGGGTGCTACCTGGCTAATTGAAGGAGTAAATCAGTAGTGTGTAGGTGGTTAGAGGTCTGTATATGTAGTGCATGAAAGATTGTAGCAGTGCATGTGTTAGTGCCTGAGTCATTGCATGAGTACATGGGTAATGACTGGATGATTAGAGTACTGCAAGGAGAGTGCATGGTGAATTTATAAGTGCTTGGGTTTTAGCGCAGTGTTAGATAAGGACATGGAACTGGCTGGGTGATTGGAGGAGTGCATGGATACTAACAGGGCGATGACTGCACTGCAAGGCTAGTGCTTAGGGGATTCTAGTAGTGCATGAGTCTGTGTGCTACTTTACCATTTTACAACTACTTTCAATGTTACACCTAGCCAAATAGAAAGCATTCACATTTCTCTGCTATAAATCTCACCATATTCGTAAAGCATGCATGGATACCTCTGTACCACAACACTTTATAAGTGCTTAGGTAGTGGCTTTGTGATCGAAGCACTTCACCAGTACTGGCTCAGTGATCAAAGGAATGCAGTAGTACTGCCTGGGTGGTTACGTGAGAACAAGGGTAGTGCTTGCGTGATTTGAACAGTAGTAGGGTAGTGCCTGAATGATTACATACTTGCATAGGTAGGGCCTACATAATTTTGAAAGTGCATCATCACTACCTAAGTGATTAGAAGAGTGCATAGATCCTGACAGTGTGATTGGAGCAGTGGAAGGATAGTGACTGATTAATTGAACCAGTGTATAGCTAATCCATTCACAAATTTATGATTGCAGAAGTATGTCTGGGGGTTAACACAAGTACATAGGTAATTCCTAGTGATTCCATGAGTACTAGGGTAATGTCTGGGACATTTTAGGAGTACATACAAACTGCTTGAGTGATATCTCTACAATCATATCTCAAACCTCACTTTTGTGCTGCTGCTTTACCATTCTACAACTACTTATAATGGTACACCTAGCCAAATAGAAAGCAGGAACCGTTCACATGTCTCTGCTATAAATCTCACCATATGCCTGAAAACATGCATGGATATCTCTGTACCACATATATCAAATCAAAAGGGGGGAGAAGGAAGGAACTGTGATATATTCAGCTTCCTTACTTGTGTAAGTCGGATATCAAAAGGGAATGGATCACTTGACCAGGGTTTGCAAATTTTGTGTAGTATACCGATAAAAAAACCCTCATTCATGGACAGAGGTCTGAAAAGCGGTATATCTTGATTCTCCGCCCTGCTCTTAAAAATGTGACAGCATCATCATTGGGTTAGTTTTGTATGCTTCCTCCATCCGGAGCTGAACCACTGGTTATTGCAGTAGTGATCGAAGAAAAGCGCGAGTGTCCTAGTGAGGTGAGTCTCAAAAGGTGATGTTAAAAACTCATATATCCAGATTTGCTCATTTAATCCATCTCGGTTCGAGATGTTTTAAAACCTGTGTCATGCGTGGGAAGACTGGTTAGAGGTTTAACGCACTAAGATGGTCCAAAAAAAAGGTTGACATGTTTCAGCCCTTGTGGTTGCCCATGTGGGTCAAGTAGGCTTTCTTCAGGACCTAGAAAGATGAAAGGGTGGTGGAGACTGTATTTTGTTAAGGTCTCTATGAATCTGGGTTTGTTAACCCGATTCTCATGTGGTCAAATAGTACCTGTAAAAATGAAGGAGGAAGCATAAAAACAAAGGGTGGGAATGTCATATGCGCATTCTCCAAAAGGTGTGCAGTCTTTTCTCAGAAGGACTCAATAGAAGAAGAATAAAGTAACTAGAAAATGGCAATGTTTTGGCAATTTTTTTCTCTCCAAACAAAGGATTGAGGCAAACTTTATAGGCAAAATTTCTCCTGCTTTCCAAAAGCTGTTCAAGTATGTAGCTTCTATATCTTGTGTTTTCTCCAGGACACTGTTGTGTCATGTTAGATGTTATCGTGATTTAACGTATTTGGGATTGGTTGTGGTTAGAATGTTAGGTTTGTACATTTCTTTGTGTTAGTGGGGACCTCACGCATTGTTCGTAGCCATATATGCAGTATGCCAGTAGCCGTGATAGTTCATCAGGGAAAGCGGCTATATATTCGGTCCGTGTGTGGTTCTGTTTCTAGACCGATGTTTGTAAAGGAGTATTGTGGCATTCAGTGAAGTAAACTTCTTACATTTGCAGACTTATACGTGTCTACAAGGGTTAGGTATAGGTCCGGTATTTCATGCATTAGGGTTTATTAATTAGCTCTGGTGAGCGAGCTATGTTGCGAAAGCTGGAAACTCGGCGCGTATGTGCCGTACGTTTAGGGTCTGATCGTGTAATTTGACAAGTCGCAATGCTAGAGCAGCTTATTCCTTACTGCGTCTGCTAGTGTACAACGCCCCTTCTCATCAGACTTTTTACTGTCTATGATCACTACAGTTTTATGCGCATGCCGTTTATGAACTAGAGTCGATGCCATTGAACCTTTTTATATTACGCATTTTTGTTGACCTTAAACCTTAAAGCGGCAGGTTGTGCAGCCTAGCTTCATACCTTTAGTCCTATTAAATGGACTTCATCAGGCGGCCAGGGAGCTTGTTACCTGCTGAGGACAATAGTATACAACAGTTTAGATTTTATGCAGAGTAATATATTACGGTTTTTCCGCTCCGCGTCCTCATGGCGTCTTCTCAGTACCTGCTGAGCTGGTGTAACACAACTTGTGCTGACTCCTCCTTTGGGGGCCTAGTTGAGTTCAGCTTCCGGCTTGTATTGTTTTATGTGACAGGGAATAGAGCTAAAAGAAAGACTATGTGTAGCTCTATCATTGAAAGATAGTTCTAGCATAAAAATAGGTTGTAGCAGTCTAGTAATTTTATTCGAGTGTCTTGTCATTAAAGAAGGAATTTAAACTGGTGGTTTCCATTCTTTATCTGTTGCAATAAATACCTATTGCGCAATGTCATGCGACTTGTGCTGACTCTTCCTGAATGTGTTGAATTCCTCGTTTCAGATGTTACATACAGCCAGAGTTGGAAAAGGAGAAGGACAAAGACTATGTGTAGCTCTATCTTCAAAAAATATATTTTCCGAGGTTAGGCAATTGTGGTATAGTTATCATAAAAAGTGGTTTATTTGGGTTTTAATGTCCTATGCTCAGCTACGGGATATTGTCATTGAGCCCTTGGATATTCGGTTTGAGTCGGTGGACTCATCTCTGTTCCTTCTCAAACAGTATTTTCTCTGCATTATGACTTTTTGTTGTCAAGGTTTCCAAAATGACCCATTTTAAATCGTTGGTAGTGTGTTTCGCATCTATGAAGTGGGTGCTCCTTTTTGTCGTACTTTTCCTGCATTTGACGTTGCTCTTATGTTCGCATATCCTTTGCTTGACTTTCCGACATGTCATCCCTATGTAACATAGGGCACAGGGACACTTGATCAAATAGATCACATGTGTTGTGTTACAATTTGTGTGGTACCTGATCGTCCACTTTAAGTTTGGCAGAAGTTGGATGTTTTTTTTTGCAGTTGTCAAATTGCAGACAGAGCAGGAACCACATGGATAATGACCCACCACTGGGGGGTTATTCCATAGTCGTGGGGTTGGATCTTCTCGTATTTGTGGTTGTGGTCTGGTATGTACCAGGATGTCTTTTAGGTTCCTGGTTCTTTTGTTTGCAAATCTTGGTTTTGGCCAATCTAGGGATCCTGAAGTCAGGATTCGCCAATTTTTGTTCACAATTTTTTTGACATTGTTTGAAGCTATGTTGTGAGTACTTCCACATGTTACCACATCCTTTTCTGGTTCCTTTTGAGTTGTCTCCAGAAGGCTCTCTCTAGGTTGGTTTCTCGCCCTCTTTTGGCATCTGTTGATGGTTTTCTCAGGGTAGTCACGGTTCCTCAGTTTGTCGCTTAGAACTTTAGCTTGACTCTTATAGTCTTGAGTATTGCTGCAATTACGTCTGAGACACAGGAACTAGCTGTAGGGAAGGTTATCCCTGAGTGGTCACGGGTGGAAGCTTTTGTAAGAGAGTAAGCTGTTCTTTGATGTTGGTTTGAAATAAGTTTTTTTTTGGATTGTGTCATTCTCAATGTAAATGGCTATGTCTAAGAAGTCAAATTTTTTCTTATCTGCAGTGTAGGTGAACTTTAGCCATTCATCCTTGGTGTTGATCCATCTGTGGAAGTCACTTACTTTCCATGTCACCTTCCCAGATCAAGATGATGTCGTCTATATAGCGCTCTGTAGAAAGGGGTTTGAAATGTTTTGTATGTGTGTTTCTTCGAAGTCGCTGACGTACAGCCCTGCCACACTTGGGGCGAAGGTGCTGCCCATGGAAGTCCCGTGGCATTGCTGGTACATGGTGTTGTTATATTCAAAGTAGTTTTCCGTCAAGGCTAACCTGCAGCATTCCAAGATGAAATGTCTAGGTGCTTTGAAGTCCCATTGTTGGTTAAATAGTAGTGTCTCCAGTGTGTCTAAGGTGTTTTGCTGGGGGAGACTCGTGTAGAGACTTTCTACGTCTAGTCCAACAAGTAACATGCTTTCTTCTGAGTATGTTTGGTCTGTAAGGAGATTAAGCAGGTCTCTGGTGTCCTTTAGATATGTTGGTGTTTGTTGTACCAGTGGTTTTAAGTATTGGTCGGCGAATTGTGAGAGTGGCTCTAGGATTGAACCAATCCCTGAGACGATGGGTCGTCCAGGTGGGGGTCTTTGTTCTTTGTGGATCTTTGGAAGAGAGTAAAAGTACAGTACCCTTGGTGTTTTAGTTATTAAGAGATCAGCCTCGTTTTTCGAGATCCAGTCATTCAACTCTGTTTCATCGATCATGAGTTCGATTGTTCTTTGCACGACAACACTATGTACACCTGATAAATTCACAGAACAAACTTCAAATTTAAACCAAACACCAAAAATTATATGGCATATTTCAACTGTACCTCTCTAAAGACTTATAAAAACTAGTCTAATCACTAATACCTTAACTCAACATCTACACTTCCAACTTGAAAGCAACCCCTAAAATTATGCGGTATACTACAAATGTACATATCAACACACTGAAACAAACTACCATAATCAGTAATCCATATAATACTATAAAGAATATATATATATTAAACAACATTTAAATACTTTACAACAAACTCTAATAAACATTTCTACATTTTAAAATATATTTCAAAGTTCATGATTTATATTTTACCTTTAAAACAAACAATTAACAAATAGTACACCTCACAAATTTGTACCTCCCCTTTAAAATTAATTTGTAGATTATGAAGTATCAGAAACTCTGAAAAGATTTTCTTATGTACACAATGTACACAATCAATATACACCACTGCTCACAGCAAAGCAAAACCAATAGCAAACGTTCCCTCTCTTTCTCCACACATATACATCTAAATAACAAATCATGTTGCTTCTCAGATTATTTCAAATGCTAAAACACATTTCTATTGGTTACACATATCAACCCTTGCCAACTGACTTCTAAATGAACTCAAACTGCTTCTGGATTTTTTGGGAGTCGCGCCTCCACCGTGCACCATAAGCGATGGCACCGAGAATCCATACAGGATTTTAAAAATATATTTCAAATAATTTTACCACTTTTTTTTAATAACACACTACTTCTAAAGATAGTACTGACTTGGAAAATCTCACTGTAATAACATATTACTTTAATATTAATAACAATTTCATATTTAATGCCACAGTTAACTTTCAACCCTACCCCCATTCTGCTTAATGCCTGTTTCCATAGTAACAGTTCATGGAACACTCAACCGAACTCACTGGTCACAAGTTCAGCATATTTTCAAGTTCACCACACAATATTGCAAATACAAACAGCAGGTGTGGTTGACTTTCCAAAATATGAGCTTATTCTATTTAATGTACCTCTTAAACATTTTTTACTAACCAATAAGAAACATGCTTTATAAAGGCAGAAACATGCACCCGATTTTTGACTGTACAATGTTCTTAAACAGCCAATCATTTCTCTTCTTTTTTTAAAACTGCATCTTGTCCACAATTTTAGATACCTCTCATTCTACCAACTGACTACTTCACCTACAGACATCTTTTCCTTACAGACAGACTTCCCTTCAAGATGCTTAGAGTGTGGATTGTGGGACACAGCTATATTTTCTGATGCAAAAGGTATGCTGAAAACAGAGGTATTGACAAAGAGCTAGCTTTGCAAAATGTGGACATTAAATGGATTGGACAAAGAGGATTAAAGTGGCACCAATTGATTTCACATCTCCAACCCCCTCACCTCATGATTGTCCACTGTGGTGGCAATGACCTGGGCACATTAACTGGGGTAGGTCTGGAAATACTAATGAAGGACACCTTTGCAGAATTGATGTTGCTTTTCCCCAAAACTGTCTTTGTATATTCTAACATATGCCAAAGACAGAAATGGAAGTGGTCCAATCAATTCTGTCCACAGATTGAGAAAGCTAGAAAAAATGTCAATAAAGCTGTTTCTGCTTATCTCAGAGACCATAGTATGGGCTCCATATACAACAACAATCTGCGTTTCGATATGGATGGCATCTACAGGAGTGATGGTGTACATTTCACAGATAAAGGAAACAGAGTCCTTCTCAACAACCTAAGGATCTGCATCGGCACTTACATGTAGCGACAAAAATCTCCCAATAAACATAAGGGCTCTTTTTAGAGCCACCCAATAACCCAACATATAACTAACTTTTTCAAAAAATACCTTAATTATTTTTGCTTGGAGTTGCGCACCCATCGCGTTCACACTAGGGGGCCGCGCTGAGAGCCATGCACCCATCGCGTTCACACTAGAGGCCCGCGCTGAGTCCGCGCACCCTTTGTGTTCACACTTGGGGGCCGTGCTGAGAGCCGCACACCCATCGCGTTCACACTAGAGGGCCGCGCACCCTTCGTTTTCACACTAGGGGGCCGCGCTAGGGTCGCGACTCCAATTTTTTTTTTTTTTTAACATTCAGTTTCATTATTTACAGTCGCCTCGGGGACCCTTACCCCCGAGGCATGGCCACATCTCCATATTTAATTTTTTTTTTTTAAAGAGGAGTGGGAGGGGAGCCGTGTGACCCCCCTCCCAGGCCACTTCTGGCCCCGGGGACCCCATCCCCCGGGACCTAGCCTCTCTGTTTAGGACCGTGGTGGGAGTCCCAATACCCCGGCCGTCCTGCCGGCTCCCCGCCTCCTGCGGGAGCCGACATTGCTTTTCCATACAGGGAGCTGCTGACATGCAGCTCCCAGTGTGGAAAAGCAATCTGCTTTGGATTTTGGAAGCGAGAGCAGGAAACCTGCTCTCGCTTCCAAAATCCAAACCAGAGTTTGCTATGACAGTCATAGCAAACAGCAGTGTCCCGGGGGTGGGCACTCCGGGATACAGCAGCAGCCGGACCTGGGGGGTGGCGGTCCCCAGGACCATCAAGGGCTCCAGGAGGGTGGCCGCGCAGCCCCCCTCCCTCTATTAGGAGGTGGTGGTCCCCGGGGCTTCGGGGGGCCCGCGAGTCCCCCCTACATACTTAATGAAACCCCTGGGCGGTGGCAGTCCCCGGGGCTCGGGGGGGGGTCTAGCAAGGCCCCCCTCCTTTTTATTTCTGCCCCGGGGAGGTGGCAGACCCCGGGGCAGAAATATGGGCATAATTTGAGAGTGCCCTCCGGGACCTGGCCCACCCGGGGGCTTTTTGAAAACGAAGCGTGGCACCCCGCCCTTTTTGTTTTTTGTTTGTAATATTGGCAGGATTCGCGACCTCCCCGCGCATCCCACTGAAATTACAAAAAAATGCATATTTAATTAAAGCCCCGGGGGTGGCGATCCTCGGGGCTTGGGGGGGGCCTCGGAGGCCCCGAATAATTACGAAACAAGCCCCGGGGAGGTGGCGGTCCCCGGGGCTGCAGAGGCCCCGCAGGCCCCGCAATATAATTATAGGATTGCCCCCCCGGAACCTTACCCACCCCTGGGCTCATTTAATTGAAGTGGGGTAGCCCCCGCTTCATGTTTGTAAAAAATATTTCGGCCGGATTCGCGCACCCAGCAAGCACTTTTAACTTTGTTTTACTGATTTCTTCTGACTCTGTTCTACTGAGTCACAAAATGGCTGCCAACACTTCCTGGTTTGGAGTGTTGGCAACCAATTACAGTGAAGCTCAGGTGGGGTCGCGAACCCACTGCGGCCTTAGATATTGATTTTTTTGTTGATTTTTTTTAATTTCTCAGCAAATACTGAACGGATTTACACCATTTAAAAAAAAGGTCGCTTTCTGAACCAAGAACTACCTTTTTGCCAATTTTGGTGTAATTCCGTTCAGCAGTTCAGGCTGTAGGCTTGGCTAAAGTTGCCTATGGAAATTAACATGGAAAAAACACTTTTCTGGACCCCCCTTTTTTCTCAGCCCCCGCTTGACAAATCACCCCCAAACTTTCAGGATAGGAGCTGACCTGGATAGACCTTTTTTTTTTTTTTGAGAATTTCACGAAGATTCGTCAAACGACGCCAAAGTTATTAGCAAATCAAAAAATGCTTTTCCTATGGAAACTAGGTTTTAACTATAACTACCTACTGGCGACCTATATATAGGGTTTATATTTATCTGTAAAATACTTACATTTTCGTGGTAAAGGCATATGTGTGGTAAAAGATTTTGTTACAAAGACACGCGTGGTAAAGACACTTGAGTTGCAATGGTTGCATTCTGAAGGCATGCGTGGTCTGTCTTGTATCCAATCTGGAGTGGTGTTGGCTGCATGCTCTACAATACAGGCAGCATAGGCACATATAAAATAATCTGCATGACCACAGCTGAAGTGGAGATAGTCTTCTTTTTAGTCCCAGGCAGTCTGTATGAAACTGTAGATTCTACCGCATGTCCTTATCTCATTTGACCATAAATGGTAGCCGTTGTTTGAAACATGCAACATCTTGTCATTTTTAGAAGCATGGGGCCTCCCTAATATTACACGTGTGTAGAATTGCAAAGAAAGGTTTTTCATACAGTTAGTACTTTAGCAGGATCGGTTATTTAATCTTTCTTTTTTTCATGAGCTCTTTTTTTAATTCTTTTTATTAAAGAACGAAAAGACGACATTTCCAATGACAATTCGATGGGGTAAATCACATTTCACAGTTATTTTTATACATATCACAGTTATACAATATAGTACATGGTATAGTGTGACAATCGTTATGGCGTAACGGGATCTTCTAAAGAGGGGACAATTGGAGGGACACATATATTACCACAATAGTTATTCCACTTTACTCCATATGTCAGTCCATTTTTGGGGGCATCCTCTAGCAACATATACAGTTTTTTCCCTTAGCATACACCAGTCCATATCAGCTTTCCACGTATCCACTTTGGGCGGGGTCCCCACCCCCCGCAGTCTAGCCAGGTTCCTTTTGGCTACCACCAGCCCCAGTGTAACCCATATTTGGTCTTTTCTACTTAAATCAGTAGGTTCCCAGACATTCAAAATACATCTTTTAGCCTCAATTTCTATCACTAGTCCAAGGACCTCTCCGAAACCGTCATGTACCCCTTTCCAATATTTCTGAATGTACATACATTCCCACAGGATATGCATAAACGTACCAGCCTGACCACATTGCCTTCTGCACATGCCCTCATCTGCCCTGCCCATGCTGACAAGCCGAGACCCAATGATGTAAATTCTATGGAGGATCTTCAATTGGACCAGTCGCACCCTGGAGGAGATTGCTACTTCTCGTGGCAAGCCACTGCCTCTTGCCACTCCTCATCGTCAAGCTCCAATCCATCTCTCCCCCAGTGCTCCCGGATCAGTTTGAGAGGATCTGGTGCGTTATTAACCAACTTCTTATATGTCAGGGAGACCGCTTTTGTTTATAGGTACCCATCAGGCAACCTTTCTTCCAACGGTGAGGACTCTGGGGAGGAGACACTCTCTTCTGCAACTGCGATGTTAGTGCGTGTCTCACCTGCAAATATCTAAAGTATTCTGTGTTCGCCAGATCGTATTCTTGTTGCAGGGTGGCGAATGAGATCATTTCTCCCTTCTGCCATAGGTCGCCTATTTTCATGATCCCAGTCAGATCCCACTTATCAAACCCCTTCGATCTTTTCAGGGTGCCCATTTGCTCCGAGTCCCACAAAATAGTAGCCATTGTGAGCTTCTGTTCCCACCCCAGGCTTCTGTTAACTGTGTGCCATACGTGTACTGAATGCCTGGTGGGTCCCCTTAGGGAAAATGCCTTGGTCTTGGAGTAAAGGACCATGTTGCAGTTACCCCCTGATACTAACCATTTGTCCATCTTGTAACCTGGGTCATCCCAGTGACAGTACGTGCACTGATTTATAACTACCAGGTGGGCCGCCCAGTAACATTTCCTAATGTCGAGCAGCCCTATCCCCCCGTCATACCAACTCAAGACTAATTTTGGGAAGGCTATACGAGGGCGACCATCACAAAGCAATTCCCTCTGGAGACTCTCTACCTCTTTGAAATATTTAGGGATTTGCTCCAGTTGATTGTGTACCCAGAGTATTTCCCAAAGTTTGTGAATATGTTAAGTACTCTGTGGAGTGATGGCTTGGGGGATACAAGAGAAAGCAGTATGTCGTCCTCATAAAGAGAAATGCGGTCCTCCGACGTTTCAGCCCACTTCAGTCTCCTGATTATTGGGTCTCTACGAATCCTCCAGTGTAAGCGCAAAAAGCAAGGGGGACAGCGGACAACCCTGTTGAGTCCCACGGTTCAGCTCGAATACTCCCGATTTCTTATTGTTGACAACCACTTGCGCTAAGGGCTCTGCATACAAAAGGTGCACCCACCTGATGAAATTGGGCCCAAATCCTATCTTAGCCAAGACTGCAAACAGATAAAGCCACTCTGTGGTGTCGAAGGCCATTGTGGCATCTAACAAAACCATGAATGCTGCTTCTTGGATCGTGCCCTGGCGACCCAACATGCCATGCAGTCTCCTCAAGTTTAGTGCAGTGTTTCGGTGAGGCATGAAGCCCGATTGATCTGGGTGCACTAGCTTGCCTATCACTTGAAGCAGACGACCGGCTAGTAGTTTTGCGAGTATTTTGGGCTCAGCATTTAATAAGGAGATGGGCCTATAGGGCGAGCATGCACTTCTGGGTTTGCCCGTTTTGTGTATAGTGACCAATGTAGCAACCCTTTGATCTTGAGGGAGCAGCCCCGATTCACGGCTTTCTGTAAACATGGACCGCAAGTGCGGAGCAATTATATCCGGCTTCAGCTTGTAGAGCTCAATCGGCATCCCGTTGGGGCCCAGAGCTTTACCTGACTGGAGGTTTCTAATTGCTTGGGTGACTTCGTCGTTAGTGTAATCACTATCTAGCATTTCTCTTTCATCGAAGGCCAGGGCGGGGAGCTTTATGTCCGAAAGCAGGGCTTGTGAGTCCTCTTCTGTAGAGGAAGAGCTCGCTCGATAGATAGAGCGATAATAATCTGCAAACTCTTTAGCGATCTCTTGCGGATCCGTTATTACTTCCCCTGACCCCTTCAGTAGTTCTGGAACCAGTCTGCTCACCAGCTCCTTTTTATCCAGCCATGCCAGTAACTTTCCGGCCTAGTCCCCCAGGTCTTACAGCCTACCTTCTTTGTCTCTTTTCAATGACTTGGCCATGTCAGTTGCAGTGGTTTTATATTCATCTCTTTGAAGCTTCAGGGCATGAAGTCACTGGTCCCTCGTTTTCTTCCTCCATGAGGAGGATTTCGTCTTCTAAGCGAGTTAGGTCTTTTGACTTTTCTTTCTGCACCCCTCACTACAGTTTTAAAGGCTTCCCATAGGATTTGGGATGACTACACTGATTTCCTTTTTTCTAGAAAGTAATTTTCAATAACTGTTACCACCTTGTCTTTTACCACAGGGTTCCGGAAGTACCAGGGGTTAATAGGCGCTATTCTCCCCACCCTTTTCTCACCCATAATAGGGAATGATCAGATATACCTTGAGCGAGATGTCTAATTTCCCTAATATTTCCTTCTTGGGACACTGGAGTGAGAAGGTAGTCTATGCAAGATAAACTATTGTGAGCCCCAGAATGGAAAGTGCGTTGGATGTGTTCTGGATGATACACTCTCCACGTGTCTACGAGGCCCACTGCGCCTGGGAAGTCTGGGAGCCACCTATGTGAGGGGCTTATATTACTGGGAGGACACCGGTCAAGGGAGCCAGATACCACGGAGTTGAAATCCCCTCCCATGACCAGGTAGCTTTCAGGGAATGACAGCGTGATTTTACCTAGGTCCTGGAAGGATTGGCCTTGCAACCCCGGCGGGACATACACTGATGCTAACGTAAATGTCTTTCTCTCCCACTGTCCGGAAATTGCTGCATATCTACCCATCTCGTCAGTCCAGATGTGTTGTATTGATAGCGGAAGGAATTTTTTTTAACAGGATGCCCTCTCCCCTGGAGCCTGTGGTAAAACCAGAATGAGCCACCAGTCGGTAGTCCCATCCACTCATGGCTTTGCAGGAGTTGCCTACTAAGTGCATCTCCTGAAGGAGTACCACCTTAGGGGCATGCCGTACAACATATTGTAATACAATACTACGTTTTAATTTGTCCCTGATTCCAGTTACATTCCAACGTAGGAGCTTAAAGTTCTTATCTCAATGCGTCCCCATTTCTGTGATCATAGATTACGTATCCCATCTCTTGTCTAGCAATATTCAATGTTGCTCTCTCTGAAAAAACATGAAACGGCCCAACCCCTCCCTGGTCCCCTGCACTCTGGGCCTAAAACAGCCCATGAATCAAACTATGCAGAGTGCCTGTCGCCCAGACTTCTACTAAAAGTAGAATATAGTGGGGGGTGAAAGCTCCTCCTTCCCAACCGCCTCCCCAAACCCAAAAACATTATACCATGCTACAGGGGCACACCTAATACCCATGAGGATATACAAGACATTTATCGCTTTTAACCAAACCATTGTCCATCATATTAGTTCTGCCACTGCTTCAAATCCAAGGCATTACTTGGTTAAGCATTAGAACTGGTCTCTGGCGCCATGCTCCTTCCAGACTAAGCAGTCAGTCAAACCGACCAGGTCCGCTACTCAGCGGGCATTATGGTCCTTTGCCGCTCTCCAACCTTCCAGCTAGTCTGCAGCCGCCTCAGTGTTATTAAAAAAACCAGACCTTGTCATCTGCTTCGACTCGAAGCCTTACCGGGAATAGCATAGCATACTGGAGCCCTCTTTTTCACCTATAGAAATGACCGACGTTGGCGCTGTACATTTAAGGTGAAATCCGGAAAAAAGGAGATCTCCGAGTTCCCGTACCTCAGTAGGGGGGGGCCATTTGCGAAGTTTGTAATATAGTGTCTCTGTCTCTGAAGTTTAAAAGTCTCGCCAACATTGGACGGGGAGGTGCTCCAGGTTTTGGTCGTCCTCCTGGGACTCTATGCGCCCATTCTACCACAAAATGTTTTGACAATCCCTTAGGCTAAAGATGTTTAAGCATGAGTTCCTCCACAAAAAGGTTGGCTGCAGGGCCCTCCGGCAGGCCAATTATTCTTACATTATTCCTTCTGGTGCGCCCTTCATATTCATCTAACTTATCCTCTGCAGATTTGCGGAAAGCCTGTAGGTCCTTGATATCCTGTTGCATTTGCATTGCGTCTCCCATGAGGCTAGAGGTGACGATCTCCATTTGTTTCACCTTCTCCCCTATTTTGGTCGGGTCAGTCTGTCGAGGCTACTGCCTGTATACGATTCATGATATTTATGTCCAATGCGCCCTTCGGGCCTCAGCTGCTGCGGAAATGGCGGTGGTATGTCTGGTCCTCACTGGTCGCGGGTTCAGCAAGGGTCTTCAGCCAGGGCCTCAGCCCTCTACAATCGTTCACAGATACGCAGTCAGCGGTGGCCTCAGGGCGCTGTCTCAGCTCTCGTCCACAGGAAGGCTGACTGGCCAAGCCGGGACAGGGTGCTCTGCAGGGCAGGACATTGCGTTATACGCCTTTCGTTAACCCTCTGCTCCTGCACAAAGGCCGCACCCTACCTTAGCTCCACACGGTCCTACCTGTTCTCCAGTACCTGGGAGGCCAGAGGGCCGGGGATGTCAGGCGAGACGTCCGCTGGCGCTTCTCACTCTCGCTACGGGCCTCACTCTCGCAGCCCCAGCGGGACCACCGCTCAGTCTTTCACGGGTGATCAAGTTTAGGGCGCATTAATCGTGGCGGTGTATTTGGGACCCGGTCTTTCTTCGTCCCGCCGTAGGCCTGACAGATGCCATGACCACGGCCTTGCACTGGTGAGGGGCCGGATCCGCAAATTCGCCACGCCCAACTACTCTGAGCAGCTGTCCCCGTCTTCCGAACCCAACAAGGCCACAACTTGGAGCGTAGATTTCTCTGCTTTTCTTGGGTATTACAGAGTCGTTTTTCAGCTCTTCAGCCTCAGTGGTGGTTCCGGTAGCCCCTCTTCTGTGTGGGCAATGGATCAGTCTGTCGGATCTGCGCAAGACGATCGGGTTTGCTAAGAAGCTAGTCTGTCTTGCCACCATTACGCTCCGCGGCAAAGCGACGCCCCGATTATTTAATCTTAAAAGTGGTTTGTACCCTTCAATTTATTCAGATGTCTTTTGCTTTCTTTAAAGGTCTTGTGAGTGACACTACTTATTCCCACTTTATGTAGCTGTTTTGTAATAACTTTCATTAACACATTACATTTAGCATGCTCCTGTTGCCCTCTAAAATGAGCACCATTTTTATTGGTTTTGAAAGTCAGTGTTCTCTATTAGTTTGTGAATATGTGTGTACTGGTGTACGCCCTGGGGTTCTGAATCATAAATGTTCTGGAAGAGTCTGGCTTTTTAGGTCTTTCAAACCTGGGTTCAGCTATCTCAAACAGCTTATGTAATCTATACAAGGAGGTAGACTGAGCTTGAGCTTTCGTTGTTAGTGCCATCATTACACTACTATCTGCCTATGGTGTGACCAAGATAAACCTTCATGATCCCACTAACGGTTCCCCCATGCAAGCTAAAAGGATTTGGTCAAAGAGCCTTCCTTGTAGAAGTTTGACCTTTATGGAATTTCTTACCTCTCTCCTTCAGACTGGAAGAGAACTTCCTAAGATTTGGCAAAAAACTGAAATCCAGTCCCTATTCCTCAGCCTACAGCCCGAAGAATGTAAATGGTGGCCAAGCCTTCCACACTGCTTCCTGGTCATCAGCACATCTTAAAACTTAATTTGTCAGATACCTAGGACCAGTTTGATTCTTTCTTGGCTAATTTTAAAGTGTTTGCATCTAACCTACTATTGCAAAATTGCATCCCATATATTGGACTCCTCAATGAAGAATGCCCCATGCCAGTGATTCCTAACTTGTGGTCCGGGGACCCCTGGGGAGGTCAGTCATGCTTAATCAGGGGGTCTGTGACTGCTTAGAAAATAAATAATATTAACAGATTAATAAAGATTATATAAATAAAGAAGCACAACGTAAAAATTAAAATTTTAAACACTGTAAATGTGAAAGAATTTTAAATTGGAAGCTAAAAAACAAGTTAGTATCCTTAGATTGATTAATGAGATCAGTACAAGTGCATCAAACTGCATATAGTATGAACAATAAGTGGCCTCAGTTGAATTTTCCCATTAAAATATACATTTGAATTGATTTTTATTTGTTTATAAATGTTTCCTAGTTGTAGATTTGTTTGAATGCTTATTCCGATATTTTTAGTGTATTTTTTTGCGGTTCAAATCATCGAAAATGCTTTCGCCTTGGTCCCCTGCTTTCAGTAATGACTCATTGGTGCTTCCCAGATTCCAAAAGCTGTTCAGATCCAGTAATAATTAAGTGGCGATCCACAGAAAACAAGAGGTTAAGAATGAGTGCCTTATGCTTCTGGCACATGGATTATTTTGATTGATTGCCTGTGGACAAACAGAACTTGTTTGAGACCACTAACACGGCTTGTAGTTTGTTACATATTCCCTTTAGTGATTTAAGGTGGCATACAATGCTTTACAAGGGGTGACCAACGTATGTCTAGAAGAGTGGGATCATTGCCCGATTTTCAAACTAGCCACTGGCTATGCCAGTAAGCTTTATTTCGTTTAATTGTGTGTAAATGTGAATATCT
Organism: Triturus cristatus; assembly: GCF_964204655.1. Classification (NCBI taxonomy): domain Eukaryota; kingdom Metazoa; phylum Chordata; class Amphibia; order Caudata; family Salamandridae; genus Triturus; species Triturus cristatus. The sequence continues at coordinate 316,495,670 of NC_140594.1, read as the reverse complement.
CAAAAATATTAATTGCTGCCACTCCTGGAAGTATATTAGACAAGCCTGCTCTTAGTGATTTGGCTGTGCCATTGCTGCAGCAGTTACAAACTGCTACTTTTGTTTGCTGACTTAGCTAAAAAACATTTTCAGTAATATTCTGTGTTATCCTTTGTCGATACAAAGTTAAAAAATACGCTATTAAAATCTGCTTTCAAATTCATCTTTTTCTGGGGTATTTAAGGACCAGAAGAGAGGTGATGAGGGAGGGAGGGATATGTCATATATGAGACTGGACTCTGACAAATTTATATAGCAAGACAGAGTCAGTCACGTGAAATTTGCTCCTTTGTTTAGGCCTGGCAGGTATGGCCTGTCATTCACAAACAGGATGCACCTCTGAATGGCATTAGGGCTACGCATAGCAGGCAAGCATCTTTCATAGAGTTCAGGGGGTAGGAGTAGGACAGTATGTGTCACAGCTCAGCCACACCCCTGAAAGAATATCACATACTAGTTACACCTTTTACAGTCATATAGGGCTGCAGGCGAGTCATTCACATCTCTAACAGGCTGGTAGGGAATAATCAATATGTCTCAAACCAGGACTGGATCGGTCCCTCAAATGTCAGACACTTCATTGGATGTTCAGCTGTCAGGGGCATATGGAAGGCATACTTGTGAAAGATCAGTGGAGCTAGATCAGAGTCAGGTATGTGGCAGCCACACCTCTGGCAAGTCAATAGGGTTGGGAAAATATCAGACACATGGTAGGCACACTTCTGAAAGGATAGAGGGATGGGGTAGAGCAAGTCACATGGCATACATATCTAGTGGCACGTCCAGTAGGCCAGTAGTTCTGTCAGAAAATCACTTGATGTATCTAAAAAGCCTGTCCTCTTTTGGCATACCTTAACAAGCATTGACAAAAAAAGTTTGGCTTTTTCATAGTGCATGACCACAGAGGGACACATGCAGACATACATGCACTCACGCAGAATATATGCTCACAGGCCAACTTCCATGCCTTGGAAAAGACATACGGTCACCCAAGCATACTGATACCACTTGTACACTCACACATGCCCACAGGCAACACAACAGGCGACACCTATGCATGCCTCTGTGTGGAAAGTTACGCTCCTTACACCAATGCAGTACCTGTTTTCTGTGTGTTTGTATCTATATGTCTTTATATGAGACACACATTACTGTTGCCTTCACTGCACATGTTCTGTTTGCAAAGAATGCTTTCATCCCTTTACATTGTGCAATCCCCTTTGGACCGTGTGCTCCTTACATTTAGCGCTTCCCACTTCAGCCTTTCATCCCAGCTCCTCCCTTGTACCCACTTCCAATCACAGAATGTGCTTACCTTAGATCCTTCTTTCTCCCCCTGCCTCAATTGGCTTCCATAGTACGAATCATTTTGGCTTCTGTGTAGTGAAAAGGTATTAACCAGGCTTCACAAACATACTACATAGACACAGCATTGGTGGCAGCAGTGCAGTCTTCCTTAACACAAAGAACAGCTCCAGGACAGGTGCCAATAGTATATGCTTCCTCAGCCTCATATAATATGTAAAAAAATATTCAATAACAGTACAAGAAACACCAGATGTGTGAAATAAATATTGGGTACTACTAGCCATGGGTTGGCTCTGGTTATTCCTCACTTTTCCAAACTCCTTTTCATTATCTCTTTAGTCTCAAAATTACTAAATGCACTTTTTACATAGATCCACAAACGACCTGCAAACCCATCTGAATATGCTTTGAGCAATGTACAAATAACTTTTAATATGTAAAATTACAATGCCCATAAAACAATATTTACAAATTTAACTACATTTTTGCTTACGTTTTACTCCATATATATGTAGTCTACTGCTTGTCCTGAGTGTTGCAGTACAAACCGGAAAATTACTCAACAGCATAATTTTATGTTATGCTTCTGTATACGATCTTGACATGCATTACTCCATAATTTTTGCCTCCTTCTCCTATAATGCCTTTTCATGCAATTCTCTCTCTACCGATTAAAAGCAAGGCCCATTGACTTTGTCACTGATTGTCTTCAGTCGTTCAGATTTATGTTCAGGCCTATGCAAGAAAACACAGAAATCATTTACATTCTGTTCTGACTCTCTCCCAAAAGCTACATAGAGAGTAGGTAATGCAAGTTAATCCATAGCCCTCTTTGTAGTATAATTCTAAACTAACTGTAGATTGGCTGCAAGATGTTTTTAAAAGACATCATGCAGGCTCTTACCACACTCCTATTTCACCACCTGTCTGTGCCAATAAAGGATTCCTTTACTTGAGTTGCTTGAATTCATAAAATTCAGGATCGGTAACATCATTCAGATGAACTTTGTCATGTTTTTCTTTCTTGCTTGTTCTGTCAACAAGCGCCTGTTTGTAAAAATCAAACTTTTAAATATATAAGTAGGTGGTCTGAAATGTACAGTTAAACAAGTGCACAGTATGTTTGCTTTCTTCACAGTAAGCAAAGTTGGTCTGAAGCATCTGGTAGGAAAAATTGAAACATCACTGCTTCCCATTCATGTTTAGGTCATGAGCAAGAGGGGATCTGTTCAAATCGTTGCGACACAGCCAATTTTGAAACATCAGATTGTCTACATTCCAAGTATTAAATCTGCTCTCTGTAACCTATCGAGACACACATATTTGTTTAGGTGTCATTTGCTTACAAGTATAAATTGACAGCTTTAGTCTTTAAAAGGCAATGATTTGAGGTAGACCTACAGATTCATAATAGGTTTCCGGAGGGAGTCTTCACCTTCATATTTGTCTGTTTATGTTTAACAGTCAACATTTTTCTTGATGTCATTCATCAAGGAGGTGGTTCGTTCAGACTCCAAGTTTGCATCATCCTTGGAAACAACACTACACTGCATCCTTTTTAGGAGAATCAATTGCCCTTGAAGATATTGTTTCATGCATTGTACATCGAGCTTTACCTTTTAGAAGGGACAGTCACCATTCACATATTAGACTCCATATTTGTCTCTTATCCCTCAGCATTTAATGGGAAGAAACCACCTTACTCTACTGACAGCAATATCTAAATAGGAGATGCAGAATAGCACAGACTCACATCAGCAGAGTATCAAGAATTGCCTGTTTCACACAATTTAATAATGTACAACAAAATACCTAGCACCGAAAACACTAAAAGGATATTCCCACATGGGTGCTGGCGATGATGACAAAATATATCTATTTCAACTTGGGTAAGGCTTTAACCACACACGTTTAAATGATTGTCAGGCAATTCCTTAACTGCCTGATGTCGGGCCAGATCGCACCCTGACATAGAACCAAGTATCATCTACAAATCAGTGCATGCTGAGGTCCTTGTCAACCAGTAAGACTACCAGGAGATCCATGTACAGACTGGAGATCACTGACTAGATTATAGAGCCTTGGGGAATGCTGTGATGTGTGGTTGTTATGTGGTCACTTGGTTGTGGCTGCTTTTCACCACTGTCCCGCTGCTCCTGTCCACTGTTCCATCTGACTCTAAGGGTGTTACATAAAAAAAAAGGTGTGAACTGACATCAGAATGCCTTGGCACCTTGTATGGCTCTAAGATTCCTTATTTGGGGAGGAGCCAGCTCCTGCAGTCTTGGAAAATGTATTTTAAGTTTCCGTATCAAATCTGTTCTTTGGGAAGATTCATGCGGTGAGGAATCTACAGATAGAGTATGAACCAGAAAGATTGTTACCAAAGGCAAGTAACTTTCTGTTGGCTTGAAGGTGTGATTTTGGTGTGATTGTGAATATATCTTAGTAAATAAATGTTAATCGTTCAGGTGTTATGAAAGATGAATGAATGCATGTGCATCTTGTGAATTGAAGCATACAGGAAGAAAAGAAAGCAATGAAGCATTTAGATAAAAATGCATTGGACTTTAGTGTGAATATGAGCCTGTGAAGGGAGTCATTTCACAAGTAGGTAAGACCTTCTCAACTGACACATTCATCCTACACTGGGTATTCTCTAAAAACACCTAGTGTTACCCGAATGGTGCTATTTAGATGCAAGAGACTTTCTTTCTTATTTAGCAGGGGTATAATAAGAGTTATTGCCAACAGTATTACCGCATCTTAGGGCACTTCAAGAAAACTTTGCTTTCCCAGCCCTCTCTTTAATGGGATAAGTTGTTGAATGTAAAATATCTGTTATTTTGTAAATAGGGAACACACAAAATGGAATAGAATGTTGCACATTTTCCCTCGGAGGTGTCCATTTCTTATTTTCATCAATGCGCTCATTTCTAACTCCAAACACCATTTTTCTCATTTAGGTTTTAGATATCCTTCAGCACATCCAGGCCTTGGACCCATCCCAGCATGGTGCTGTTGGTTACCTGGTTCAACACACCCTTGAACACATTGAACGGCGGAAGCAAGATCTGGGGCCTGAGATAAAGCGACGATCCGATGAGAAACACTGTGGCGTCAGCTTCTCTGTGGGTCTAATCATGAAACACAAGAGGTACACAGCATGGTTGTTAGATGGAAACTTTGTAGCTACTGTGTGTGCTGCAGTTTCCTTCTAGCCATACTCAGACTAGTTTTAAGATTCGCAAAGTCCTGCTTGAGTGGCCCTTCTAGTGCATCTTTTCTAACTCTTCAGTGTAGAACATGTAGGCCATAAAACATTCACATAAAATTCCATTGCAGTGTGCTTGTTTGAGAGTCAATGGGTGGCATTGTCAATCATAATACTTTTTCACACACAACTCAAAATGATGAAACTGTAGAAGATATAGAGGTTATTCTCAGAAACAAAGTATCTATTGCCTTCATATGTACTAACAAATATATTGTGGGTATAATGAAAACAAAAATTGTTGCTCCTTTGCTGAGGTTGTCTGTTACCTTTCCGTGGTAATGGCAAAGAGAGAACCTTTGATGTTCTACATCATTTTGTACCTGAGTGGTTAAAAGTGCATAGGTCGTTTTGTAAGCATTTCCCAGTATCAGGATAAGTAGGGTGACTTACAGCTGTATTCCATTCAGTCCTTATTTTCTCATTAGAAATCAATACAATTTACATTAACAGGTTAAAGTGAGATATGTTTGGTTTAGATTTAGTAAGAGACTGGGAAGGATGGGAATTGGGTTGGGGGTTATGCTGGAGGTGCTGAAGCTTTACTATATGCACTCATTCTTAGGCATTACTTGAGAATGGAATTTGAGGTGGTGGCTCATGAGCACAGGAAAGATGGGGGCTCTTTGAGGAACTCCACTGCCTGCTATTTGTATGTTGCTTTGGGGGATGCTTCTGCTTTCTTGAAAGGGGCTATGAGTGAACCCAGAGCTGGGGATCTTTGCTCTTTACCATTGTGACACAGCCAGCTGGTTCCTAGACTGTAGAACCAATGGGAGCGAGTTATGGGTGCTGTGACTCATGTGAGGAACCATGCCTTCTCTCTACTGACCGCAAATTCCTACTTGAGCCGGTGAGAGAGGTGCAGTGTTCCACTGCAAGAGTGGTAACTGAGCGGGGAGAATCCCCAGCGGTGTGTTCGGGTATTGACAGATTGGGTTTGGAGAGACACATCTGCCTGTCGACTAAACGATGGCAGACCTAGCCTTCAGACAGCGCAAGTACCTTTCAGTTCACCAGATATGCCAGGCTGGTGTGAGCCCTTTCAAATGCAATGATGTGCCATCTCCCATCCTCACAGCTCGTCACTTCCTATGAATGGACTATGTACTAGTTGAAAGCGCACCCTCTACCTGATGACCACATGATCAGGTATGGATCGCTCACATCTACTATGTGACCAGTGGGTACTGAACCTTATGTGGACAACTGCCTTTTGTATGTTAGTTCCATGCTATTGTTGGAAATTCATAGTGACTGGCATTATGATCGCATACTGTCCTTGTTTCTGAGACTATCTGTAAACTCGTCTGATTACACTGAAAGAATTTAAGATAATTAACCCCCCTATCTCTGGGGCTTATCCATCACCCATGATGGATAGCGATACCCCACCCCCGGCCCTCATGTATTCTTCTAGCCACATTCGATATGCTGTTTATTTTCTGAAACTATTGTTGGGGTAAACAATCAACACAATCTGGAAACAACAAAATGCCTGAATCCCCCTTAGACATAATTATCAGATCTTTCTCCAATTGGTACAAAGATGGGTTCTGTGGAGGCTAAAGACAGCAGTCTCGACCAAAGTGAAGCTCATCCGCCTGGATGTCTCTTCTTCTCAGTGCCACCTAGACTCAGCTGAGTGAAGGACTGTGAACTAGATGCCAGGTTAGAAACGTACTGACTAGAACCAGAATTTGTGGCAAGAGCGACATAAAGTGACTTATTCAGAGTACTGATCTTGTGGTTACAGTATAGGTCTACAATCCATCTTCCTAAGAAGATGGAAGAGGACATACATGATCACCTCCCTCCAGACGTTCACCCCTCAACTTCTGGCTCTATAACTCTGTGAGGCCTTGGAATTCCACAGAGCAGTCCAATCCTGCAAAACCACCTATCTGATAAACATCATCTGATAATCGCATGTCTGCAGTGCCACCAGCTGCAACGAAAAGAGGAAAGAGATTTGAAGAACATGCAATCCATACCGTAGCTATTTATTCCTTTGCTACGAATATAAAAATGAAAAAGCTCCCTACCATTCGACCTAGACTTAAGAAGTGGGGTATCAAGTATGGCCATCTCGAAGCAGCGACCATGCTTATCACATAATACTGCAAAACCAAAAGGAGATGATGGACGGAGTGTTAAACATTTCAAGCACTCACCCCCAGTCAACTGATCTAGGTTTAATCCATCATCGTTCTTTTTTTATTTATAAATCTTCTTATTAAACAGCGTCGACACATAAGCAATTTCAAAGTTTCACAATATCAATCAAGGCATGACAACGTGAGACAATAATCAATTACGTTACACACAGTAGGGATCATTCAGGGAGGGATCAGATCACCTAATTCAATACTCTGGGGGGGGGGGTGCAAATATCTCCACGGAATGAGTTCCATCGTGTCCAAATGTGGGACCACTTTCTAGGACAACCACGGGCAGCATATACAGTATTTTCCCTGAACATACACAAGTCCATACTCTTTTCCCATGCCTCCAACGTAGGGGGATTTGTCGCTCCCCAGGCCTGAGCGATGTTTCTTTTTTGCTATTGCGAACCCAAGGGTGGCCCACTGCGTTTGATGGGTATTTAAGTAAGTTGGTTCCCATGTGTTCAACAGGCATCTGCGTGCTTCAGGGTGACTAGTGATACCAAGGACTGTACTTAAGACTTCATGTACTTCCCTCCAGTATAATTGAATATGCATGCATTCCCATATGATGTGCATAAAGGTACCTATCTGTCCACACTTTCTGCGACAGGTTCCCGTTTCCGCTCTGCCCATCTGTACTAGTTGGGGGCCGGTTATATATATTTTATGCAGGTTTTTAAGTTGAACTAGTCTGAGTCGTGCTGGGATAGCCACCACTCGGGGAGAGGACACCCCTTCTCTCCAGTCCTCATCATCCATTTCTATCCCGTCCACCACCCATTTCTGTCGCAGTCCCAATAGGGGGTCAGCCATATTATATATCAACTTATTATAGATCAGTGAGATAGTTTTATCTGGAAGGTGCCCATCCAGAATCCTATCCTCTAATGGGGATGACTCTGGAGGGGAGGAACCCCTTGGGAGGAGTGAGTGTAGTGCATGACAAACCTGCATGTATGGAAAAATCTCTGAGTTAGCCAGCTCATATTGACTCTGGTGAGTGGCAAACGTTTTCACCTCCCCTTTATCCTGTTGCAGGGAATCTGCTCATGCACAGAACTATGCGCAGGAAACCAGGACCTCAGTGAATTGCGGTGTACCAAAAACTCACCTCAGTGCCCAGAACCCCTATCCGACCAGCATCAGTGTCTCATTCGCTCTTCATACCATATAGAAGCTACCAATGATTAGACAACCCAGAACATGCGACTTTAGAGTACTCTCAGGAATGGTGGGAATCAAAAATACCTGTTCGTTATTAATCTCATATCAGTCCACAACAAGAGTAATCAGAGGCACGGTAAAGTTTAAAACGTTTATTTTATAAACTACGTGTCCTAAGATGCAGTACTTTGGCTAACATAAGCAGACAAATGATTAAAATTAAAACCATCAGCATTGTTTCAATACCATAGAAAATGAAGGGAGAAATCATATTACAAATGATAGTGGAATACAACCATCCTCCCTTCACTAGTAAGCTAGTATTATTAGACTAATAGAAGGTCTCTAGGTTTGAATGGGAAACCCCATACCGTAAAGATCAGCTTAGGTGAATCACATCACAGGATCAGCTTTGCTCTGCGCCTGAAAAAGTTATTCTCCAGAATGTGTGTCTAATGCATGTAAACTGCAATATTAAAGGCTCTCGACTTTCAGATATTTGCAGCTGTGTGCGTGTTATGGCTAGAGCGTGGGCCGATCAACCTGAACTCAAAAGCATACATTGTTTGTTGGCTCAGACTGTTTCTGCATACAATGTTCAGACCAAGGTCGCAGTGCACGTCTAGGGATGTGAACAACAGACAGTTCTCATGTGAAGAGAAGGCAAGCAAGCAGTTTTCAAATAATATCTATCTGCAGTGTTGTGTGCAAAAGCAGCAAAAGTGGTAAGATGGCGTTTCTAACACCTAAGACGCTTATGCTAACATAGCAATGTGTGCATCTAAAACGCTGCCTCCACTACAATCCCACAGATCTTTAATTTGTGAGATGCCGATCATGTCCCAACTATCGAACCCCTTTGATGTCCATAGATTGCCAAGTTGTGCAGAATCCCATAGGGGAGTGGCCAGTGTCACTTTGTGCTCCCATCCGAGGGATCTATTCACTGCGTGCTATATCTTAACCGAGTGACTAGTAGGACCCGTTAGTCGTTGCCGGCCGGATTTCGAATAGAGTGATCTATTGTAATTCCCACCTGGGAGGAGCCATCTATCCATACGATAACCTGGGTTTTCAGGGTTACCATATGTGCCGTGGTTAATAGCCGCTAAGTGTGCGGCCCAGTAGTATTTCTTTATATCCGGGAGACTGATGCCTCCATCATACCATTTTAACGTGAGCTTACCCAAGGCTATCCGTGGCGCACCAGTCCATAATAGGTCCCTCTGAAGGTGTTCGATTTCTTTGAAATATTTCAGTGGAACCGGATCAAGTGAATTTTAAAGGACATAAAGGAAGCGGGTGAGGGACATCATCTTAAAGAGAGCAGCCTTGCCTAATAAAGAAAGGGGAAGAGATTTCCAATTGGCTATGTCTCGCTTCAAACATTGTAGTGGAGGCAGGAGGTTTCTCTCATATCTAAGTAGAGGGTTCAAAGAGAGAAAAATTCCCAAATATTTGAATCCCGTGGCATTGATTTGGATTGGACAGTTGCGGGGCAGGTCTGGAGGACCCCCCCCGCTGGACATACAGGTGGGACTTAGTCCAGTTAATCGTGAACCCAGAATATCTGCCAAATACCGCCAATATATCTAGAACTGCAGTTAGGGATCGCTTGGGATAGGTCAAATAGAGCAGCACGTCATCTGCATATAACAAGATGCAGTCCTCCCACTCAGGTGCCCAACGCATACCCCGGAAAACCGAATCCCGTCTGATCCACGCCGCCAAGGGTTCCAATGCCAGGGGGAAAGCGGGCATCCCTGACGGGTACCCTGACTCAAATGAAATGTCAGATTGTTTTTTATTAACCACGACTTGCGCCAGTGGCGCCGAATAAAGGAGGCAAATCCACCAGATAAATACTTGGCCAAATCCCAGTTTTCGAAGGATGGCTATAAGATAGGGCCACTCAATAGTGTCAAACGCCATGGTGGCATCCAAAGAGACAAGGATAGCCGGTTCCATAATTGTATTTGCTCTACCATTGACCCCATGGACTCGGTGTAGATTTAATGCCGTGTTCCGTTGTGGTATAAAACCGGACTGGTCTGGGTGCACCAGGTCAGAGATGATTTTGATTAGCCGATTGGCTAATACTTTGGCAAGGATCTTAGGTTCAGCATTAAGGAGGGAGATCGGTCGATATGAGGAACAGTTTGTTTTGGATTTGCGTTCTTTATGAATAGTCACTATATTTGCTATTAGTTGATCAATAGGTAGTTGCCGTTTTTCCCTGCTCTCCTCAAACATGGCTTTTAGATAAATGGCTAGTTTATCAGGGTGAAGTTTATATAACTCAATAGGAATGCCGTTAGGGCCCAGAGCTTTTCCGGATTTCAACGATCTGATCACCTCCGCAATCTCGTCTGTTGTCAAGGGACTATCCATTAATTGCTGGTCTGATGAGGAGATGGTAGGGAGTGTTATGTCTTTCAATAATTCAGCCGAGTCATCTTCGGTGTACGGTGCCACTGTAGTATACACCGCATCAAAATGATTAGCAAAGTGATTTGCAATTTCTTGAGGGTCAGTAATGTCAACACCATCAGCATCTCGTAAAACCGTAATAAGTCTGTTAGCCCATTCACGCCTATCAAGCCACGCTATCAATTTACCCGCTTTATCTCCCAAGTCATAAAGCCTACCAAGCTTCTCTCTCCCAGCGCTTTGGCTTTTTCTGTGACTAACGCCCTATATTCATCCTGTTTAAGTCAGAGTAGGTGGAGTGATGCCGGTGTGGTCGTTGTTTCCATGTCCCTCTCTAGGTGGTACATCTTGTCCTCTATGTTAGACACCTCCCTTTGTTGTTCCTTCTTGTGACCAGATATCAGTGAGAGAGCCTCCCCCCTGACTACCGTTTTGAATGCTTCCCAGAGTACCTGCGAGGAGTCAGCTGTGCCCGAGTTTTCAGTAAAATAAGTGTCCATAGTTTTGAGAAGACCTTTACGAAGTACAGGATTGCGTAGATACAAGGGGTTGATGGGGACAATTCTACCCACCCTAATCTGATTTAGGAGTATATGTACCCATATCGGTGAGTGGACAGATATACCCCTCGCTAAGTGCTTAATTTCGTGGATAAGTGAGACTTGGGAGCTGGGGATCAAAATGTAATCTAATCTGGACAGGCTACCGTGGGCCCCAGAATGAAAGGTGTGTTGTATTTTTTCAGGGTGGTAAGTGCGCCAGCTGTCTACCAATCCCATGGCCTCCAGAAAATCCGGCAACCATCTGTTAGCTGGCCCCAACCCGCGCGGGGGGTGTCGGTCCAAGTGTCCTGAGCCCATCAAATTAGTCTCTTCCCGGCAGTAGCACTCCCTCAGGCAATGAAAGGAGAGTAGTGCACAGATCCTGGAATGTAGTGGTTTGCAGGCCAGGCGGGACGTAAATCGACATTAATGTAACAGTTCGTCCCTCCCAGGACCCAGTGATACCTATATAACGGGCCCTGTCGTCAGCCCATGTGGACTCCACATTAAAAGGGAATGTGTTTTTTAGCATAATGCCTACTCCTCTCGAGCTCGTTGTAAACCCCGCCTGCGCCACTAATTTATACCCTCCTCTGCACATCGCTCTACATGTGCTGCCTATCAAATGGGTTTCCTGCAGAAGTACAAGGTCAGGTGCCTGCTACTTAATGTACTGAAAAACGATACTGCTTTTAACTATATCCCCAAGCCCGTTGACGTTCCAGCTCAAAATGTTTGCCCCTTTATCCCACTGTGTATGCATCAGACGTAGTGGAAAGATCCATAGCCCTAGTCACGCCTATCACCTTGCTTGTCGACAGAACAATTATAATTACAAACACAAAAAATTACCCCCCCCCAACAATCCCCCTCCCTGCTTCCCTGCCCTCTGGACTTAAAATTGCCCATATGAAACTGGCAGAGCGCCTGTCACCCAACTGCTCTACTAAATGAAGAAAAAGAGGGTGTGTGATACCCCGGCCTCCCCCATCCACCCACCCACCTGGGAACATTTTACGTAACTCTGTGAGGAAAAATTACAATCTCATATACTTTGCCCATCAAGTTAGATTCACCCCTTTTACCAGTCTCATTATGTCCACAGTGTCCATTTGCGTCTGTCTCATGGAGATATAGTTGGTACGAAGGTTCCGAGAGTCACCTCCAGCAGTCTTGAGATTGTTTCTCTGATAGTAGCCCCTCAGGCTTTCCGGGTCTCCAGCCAGTTCGCTGTGATCTCAGGGTCGTCGAAAAACCAAGCCTTAGCATCTGCTTCAACTCGGAGCTTGGACGGAAAGAGAATCGCATATTTGAGTCCCTTGTCCCTAAGCAGTTTCTTTACTCCCAGGAAAGACCTACGCTGCTTCTGGACCAATTGAGTGAAGTCAGGGAAAAAAGTTATGTCAGCATTGTCCAGTCTGAGTGGAGGCTCTGTTCTAGCTCGTTGAAGTATGGCGTCGCAATCCCAGTAGTTGAAGATCCTGACTACGATGGGGCGTGGAGGGGCCCCAGGTCTTGGTCGCCCTCCAGGGACTCTGAGCTCTCTCCACGACGAAAAATGTCTCAAGTCCTTTGGGTTTAAGATGTTGAAGAATAAGGTCTTCCACAAACGGGTCCATTGATTCCCCTTCCGCTTTCTCGGGAACCCCCAAAATGTGTACGTTATTGCGTTGTAGGCGGCCTTCGTAATCGTCCAGTTTCGTTTCTGCGAGCTTTCTGAAGGTTTGGAGTTCATGGATTTCTGTTTGAAAGTGTGAGGTATTTTCCACCAAACTGGTGGTCTTGCGTTCCATTTGTTTAAGCTTCTCATTCTTTTTATTAAGATCAGCGCGGATGAGGTTCAACTCAATTGTAATGGTGTCCATTTTATGTTCAAGCGAGGTTTTTATCTCTGCTATAGCTGCCATAACATCTTTAAGAGTGGGTTCTTTGTCCGGGTTCCCTGGCTCTATTGTGTTTATATGTTTAGAGGAGGACTCAGTGACGTTGTCTCTCGAGAATGCATATTTGTCCAGTTTATTCGCTTGCACTGTCTTGAGGCCCCTTGTGGACGCCATTTTGCCTTTCGGGGTCTCCACTGTATTCGGGGCCGGATCTACAAGTAGGCCTAATAGAGAATTGTGCTGTGTGATATGAGCGATGCAGGTTATTCAGGAGCTGTACTGCCACCTGGGAGCCGGGCGTGGGAAATCAGTACAGTTTGTGTGTCTTGGATGATTCCTCAGTTGATAGTCGTGGGGGGGTCACTTCACCAGCCAAACGGAAATGGTGCCACTTTCTCACTGGGGCACTCCTAACACTACACTATATTCATAACACTGCTTAAGCCAGGCAAGAATACAACTAGATGCTCGTGTTTTAGGCTTCTCTCCCTGATTAATACAGACACCAAACTGGTCATCCCACCTGGATTGCTTCGAACCAGTCTTCCGCAAAAAAAAAACATTCTGGTTGCGCCAGAACCTTGAAATTAGGAGCAGATTGTCATGTGGACAGAGCACCAGGGAGTTTCATCCCTACAGACAAGTTTCTTTATGTACAGTACGCCAGCAGCACTAACACATAATTGCACTGCTCACACGAACTCTCCCTCGCCGAGGTGCTAACGGGCCTGGTCACAGGGGGCGTCTATAATGATAGTCTTTTTGCGCTACCCCCAAGCAACAGCTTGTCGCGGTTCTACTTCTGGCAGTCTTTGCTACAGCCGGGGCAATACCGGCGGGGTGGGGGGGAGGGGTGCGGGAGGGAGCCCACCGCCCATTACCTCGAGTCTTTCCCCCCCGCCGCACCCACCACGGTCCTCCAGCTGTTTCTGCACCACTCACGGGTGAGGCATACAGGCACGTAGCGTGGAGAGCGATGATCAGAGTTCGCGCAGCCCCTCGGTCAGTCCGGATCTCATAGTCTGCCTCCCGCTGCAATCGGGGACCGCAGCGGAGATCAGTCCAAGGTATGCAAATCAGGGACAGGCTCCGCGTCCCGCTGCCAGACTCGCGACGCTCTCCGTGTCATCAGTCACTCGAGGACCCGGCGCACTTTCACTTTGCAGGCCGCTTGGTGCCGTTTGTGATATCTCAGGCTAGAGATCAAATGCGGGTTCCGTTTTTTCAGCCTCACATTACGGGTGCCCTCTGGTTGCTGATTTCCTCCATAGGGTTCAGGATACTTGCGTCGGATAAGTGGTTTAGGGCTAGGGCCGCCGGAGCTCCACTAAGCAGCGGCCATTACAGTACGCCGCGTGGCCACACCCCCCATCATCATTCTTTAGCTCACTCCGCCACCCCAGTTCAGACATGGCCATATGCAAATCAGTCTTGACCCTGTGCCTCATGGGAACAGTCCAGCCCGAACTGCCAAGCCATGTCTTCCCTGGACTGGAAACAAGCATCCTGGGACCGGTTTCGGGTTCATAACCCTCATCAGCCAGGCTATCTTGAATCCAGGGGCAAAGTGAGCAAGGGACCCACGTTTGGGCATACCCTGCCAACTTAGGGTGAACAAAGCAAAACCAAAAGGGGATGATGGACGGAGTGTTGAACATTACAAGCACTCACCCCCAGTCAACTGATCTGGGTTTAATCCATCATCATTCTTTAGCTCACTCCGCCACCCCAGTTCAGACATGGGCATATGCAAATCAGTCTGACCCTGTGCCTCATGGGAACAGTCCAGCCCGATCTGCCAAGCCATGTCTTCCCTGGACCGGACACCAGCATCCTGGGACCGGTTTCGGGTTCATAACCCTCATCAGCCAGGCTATCTTGAATACAGTGGCAAAGTGAGCAAGGGACCCACGTCTGGGCATACCCTGCCAACTTAGGGCGATCAAAGCAAAACCTGGGGTGATTGTTTTTTTTAATTCTGCATTCCGTCCATCAATCTTTTGCTTCCTCGCCCTACGTGCGCCGGGTATACCCAGACGTGGGTCCCGGGCTCACTGTGCCACTGGATTCAAGCTATCCTGGCTGAAGAGGGGTGAAACCCCGAAACCGGTCCTAGGATGCTTGTTTCTGGTCCAGGGAGGACCTGGCTTAGCAGTTCGGGCTGGACTGTTCCCATGAGGCACAGGGTCAAGACTGATTTGCATATGGCCATGTCTACACTGGGGTGGCATGGTGAGCAAAAGAATGATGTATTTAACCCAGATCTCTTGACTGGGGGGGAATGTTTTGATTTATTCTACATTCCGTCTATCAATTGTGTGTCTTTTTATCACATAATACTGACTAGGTAAAAACGTATACACTGGAAGATTTGTTGTGCTTACTGGAATCTGCTCCCATGGAGGTCGGGAAGGAACATGTGGACAATAGCAGCAATCCTCTGCCTTTTCACCATCACGCTCCTCAACATTAGCATTCAGAGAAACTGTCAATTGTAGGGTAGCTAATATGGGAATCGATTGAGAAGGCCCACACTAGGTCATAAAATTCTTGATGGGAGACAAAAATAAATCATGCTTCCTCTTCATTCCTTACTGTCATTCACTGGCCACTAGTAGGAGCCTCCAACAGAGACTGTGATCTCCTTTATACTGTTGTTTTTTTCCAGGGTCTGGCTATTCCATGTTGCTTTGTTGACATATGAAATAGGTAGTGGGGCCTGTATGTCACTTCTGCACCCTAATCCTCTCCCTCGGACAGCACCATCAGAATACAACTGCCCTCATTCACAGGAAATCATATGCTTGGAATACAACTGCCCTCATTCACATGAAATTATATGCATAGTGCCCTGCACCCGTGCGCACTCAGTGCATTACTGGCTCCCTCATCGACACTGACACGTCCTAGCTAATATAGCCTTCTTCTACGGTTTAGTGCGTCCCATTCTTCGGATTGTCTGTGGAGCTCTTGAGACTTCCCCTATCCTTGCAGTCATAGATGTATAGCATTGTGTCCTGAAGACTAATGCGGACTCCTGCAACACACAGCAGCCAAGAAATATGTAATTGGTGCCGGAGTTTACCTTGCAGATGACCGAGAATATCATTACTTCCCCGTCGAATTTCATGTCCATCCCCCTTCATCCAAGCTGCTCCCACTTAACACATTTTCTTTTTTTCTAGTTACCTACTCCCACCCTCATCCTATCTCCTCAAGATGCTTTAACCGGCTGCTTGCTCTGCCCTTCTTTCATTCCCTAAGGGAGCTATTGAATTATTTAGAAGTCATCCTCTATTTGTTTAATATTGGCACATGTGGGCCCCATACTCCTTGCACAGACCCGCTTCATTTTGTGCCTTTGACCAAATATCACCTCCTTTAGGACTTGCAGCAGTCTGCACCTGTGAGAGGGTTATCATTAGGTGCCAGTGGTTTTTCACCATATCTTAAGAGAAACAAGATGCTGTACCATTTGGATGGCAGACACCCCAACATTGCCCTTCTTCATCAGACTAATTTGTCATCAACTGAATCAGGACAATTGTAGCCGGTCTGGTTAGGGAATGTGATCCATAGCAGTCACACTAATGCTCAACGTGGAACCTTATGCACCTTTTCCATTAGCTTCAAGAAATACGCAGTGGCAATTTTCCTTTGTAAATAATTCCTACATAAAAAAATCTTAAAACATGTACAAATGATGAAGGTAGGTATGTTTTCAATGAAGTCAAGATTCTTGATGCTAAGCTGATTTTGGGTTTGGTTTACACACCAAACCTAGACAAGACATCTTTGACATGTTGTGTAGACTGTTAACTGTAAGGTTGAATATGTTATAATTGTCATGGGGAAGAGTGGGATCTGGTGCCAGATCCTCTTGTCGATAAATATGGACTGGAGAGCAAATAAAACCCTGAATGACCTCTGCTAAGAGGGTTGGACCATGGTTTGATAGATTTATGGCTTCTCCTGCATCCCACTGACAATGACTACTCTTACTCTTCAGTGCATGAAATGTCTTCGCTTGTTGACTGCTTTCATATCCATTGTTCTCTGCTGTCTACAGTATTAGCTAATGATATTCTGGAGGGATGTATTGCGGGCTATTCTCCCTTTTAGTTGGATTTCAAACTAGGACCTACTCCTGTCTTCTGGAGAATTTAAGTGGGTAGATGTAGACTTCCTGAAGATAAGAATACTCTTAAATCTCATGTTTGCCAATGTAAATTGGAGACTGAGCTCTCAGTAACTTTTGTCAAAGTCAAGTCAAGTCAAAATAATCTTTATTTCTGTCATGGACCATAAAAGATAATCAATCCTAAAAACATACATTGTAAAAAATAAATAATTACAATCCATAAAAAGTGTATTTCATTGTAAATTACATTGATTCACAAACAATTCTTTAAAACAATAAAAGAATAAGGAGTTAAAATAGTTGTAGGGACACTGGTGGCCAGAAATCAGTACCTATTTAGATGAGCCTAGGAATTGGATAAGAGAAGGGAACATCTCCTCCGCCACACAGCGTGCCAGAAACGTGATACCGAGAAGACTATAGGCATTGATGTATCGGTCTTCAAGATTCTATAGGCCACCTTACAATGTGTAGTGCCCAAGTTCCTACAAAGTTGGAGAAGCCAACGTTTCCTAATTGGTTTGTATGTGGGGCAGAAAAATAGGACATGTAGGTCGGTTTCTTTTGTAGCTCCACAGGTCGGGCAATCAGAAGGATTATCTGCCAACCACTTTCCCGAGAAAGCTCTCAAGGGCAGTGTACCATGTCTGAATTGCATATAGAGCTTTCTAGAAGCACTCGGCTCAATCTGGTCTAAAGTGTGCCTGTCAAAGTACTCTGGGCAACAGTGAAGACCACCTGGAGAAGTCTCAAATGTATCCCTTTTCTATTGCTAGGAAAAAGACCTGCAGTAAACCGCTTCGCCTCAAGACAGCCGCACAATCCCTCATGAGTGAATTTAACACAACCCCGTAAGCAGCTCTTAGGCAACGATTAGAGTCTAAGAACTCCACCCTTCTTTTGTTATACACATACAAGGCAGCTGAGAACGTCCTGGTGAAACTCTGCTGTTGTCATTATGAGCGAGAGGAGAATGTGTGCCTCCTACTGCCATTCGAATTGAAATTAAGGGAGGTGCAGATGAATATCCCAGCTATCTGTGATATAAACAGCCGCTTATTGAGCCATCCGCTTGAAATTGCAGCCACAGACGAGTCATAAGTGACTGTATCACCCAGTAAGTGATGGAGATTCTGACCTTGCGGAATGCTTTTTGAATTCCTTATGTCCACGCGGCTGCTTTCTGAATGGTGAAGAGATGTTAGTATTAGCATTGCAAGTTTACTGTAGTAGGTTTGTATGAGGACTGTTTCTTCTGCCCAACCTATGCTTTGTGCTGATGATCTGACATTTACATGTAATTGAACTCTGCTCTTTTTTTGCATGGGCCGTTTCAACGCCTCATTTCTCTCTACCCCTTGATATAATTAGATGTTGTTGCAAGCTAATGGAATTTGAGCATGCTGCTAACATCAGGTGCGACTTGAGGAAGGAGCTTTCTGATCACCAAACAATAAAGACATTCTGTAAACCATGTTAAGACTGGCTGCTTGCTGAAGCCTAGGGTGAAGAACTTCTTGCTGGACCGCGGTGAGGGGGGCTGCTGCTGGACCTCGTGAGGCGGGCTGCTTGCTGGATCCCGAAAAGGTGGGATTCTTGCTGGACCCTGATGAGGTGAGATGCTCGTCGAAGACACTGGTTGCACTCTGGATCCCGGAGAGAAGGGTTGCTCTCTGGATACAGGAGAAAGACGGCTGCTCAAGGACTCTGAGAAAGAGAAAGAATGAAAAAGACAGGTTGTTTGCTGGACCCTGTAGAAATGGGCTGCCTGCAGGATTATAGAAAGGCTGTCTGTTGGTTGGAAACGTAGGATTTAGGCTGTTGCCAGACCTGTGGAAGATGACATTAAGGAAGGAGGAGGATATGGATTTTCCTTCAATTGAGGATTTAAGAGCAGGAAAAAAAGCAGCAGGAAAGTGCACTTTGTAGGTTCTTAATCTCAATGCAATAGAGATTATTTGAAAATGTAGACACTTGATGCTGTCTATTAAAATTAGTAGAATAATTTGGTTGAATCAGAAACAATTGCTACTTAACTGTATAAACACGGGGGCGTGGTCTCGCCGAGAAGCAAGATGGCCGCTCTTTGAGTGTGCTCTGCCGGCCGAGACATAATCCTAACAGAATCCGTATGTAAATGTAACCAGCGGCGCTAGACAAGACGAGAAACCTGTTCCTGATGGTGCGGAGAACATAGCGGCACCATTCTGCTGTGAAATTGACCACTAAATACTGGGCTGACAGAGTGCTGTGAAAGGCCTGGCAAGATGATCTAACGGCTGCGGTGCCGCCACGTTACCTGTATCGGGCCGAGGTGCTGCTGTTTCCTGAGGCGGTGGCCAGAGGTGTGCAGCTGTCGGCGATGAGGGGCCCCGCAGAGGGAGCCGACGATACCACCCGGAGCCGTATTCAGTTTCCGGGCATGACATCGTAAGCCTGACACGCGTGAGGACGGCAGCCCCTTGCAGTAAGGGGTGACGTCGCTGAAGCACAAGCAGTATGGCGACGGAGATCGTGCTGGTCAAGGGAGGTGCGGCAGAAGTAATTGGCGATGGCCGGCAAGCCCTGGAAAAAGATCCGGACCATGTGCAGAGAGAAGTTAACTGGGAAGGGCCAGGGAGGACTGGTTACACCCGCTCTGCACTCTGAGGCGGGCACGGGCCTCTCCCCTAGGCCAACTCCGGTAGTGAGCACCACAAGGGCTGCCGGTGGGACATTGGAGATACTCGCCTGGCTCCCCCTCTCCCACACTAGTTTGGGGAACTAATACAGCAGGAGGGCTGACGGAGCCTCGGGTGAGAAGCAACTGAGATTATCAGGTGCCACAGGCCCTCGTAATCACATTGTGAACAAGCATGCCCAATGGCTCGGAGTAAGAAAACCACCCCTGCTGCATCTAACAGTTGGGCTGCATAAACTTGGGCACTTGCTGGTTGAAAAGTCGCTGCAGGATCTGGTGGATGCTGTTGGGGCCGCCGTGCTCGTCGGCCGGCAGAGGAACGGATCTCTGAACATCAGCACGGTGGTTTCATTCCCATAGAACCGGCTAAACTCCTTGTATTTTTACCGTCTACTGCCATCGGCCACTGGTGATACGGCTGAGCTGAAGTGGCCATAAAATCTTGCAGCTGGGGCTGCCGATACCATTTTTGTGTTATATTGCTTGGGAACGTAGCAGCCGATCATCCTGTGCCCTACGCGCTTGCGCTGTGCGGACCCCGGGAGGTGCTCTCCTGCATTTCAAGTGTGACAAGAGCCGCCGCCACCCAGAGAAATGGTTAATACTGATACGAAACAGTCAAAATTATTATTTCACAATAAAAAACTCACAAGGCAAACAGACTCTGGAACCGAGGGGGAGGGAGACAACCCCTCCACAGCACCATTGGACGTCAGGGGTGAGGACCTCCGCGCACTCTTGCTGGAAATGAGGTCCAGTCTAAAGACTGTCGATAACAAATGAGATGTTCTTAACTCCCAACTTGACCAGGTCCATAAACGGGTAGATACGCATGAATCTAGGCTGGACAAACTCGAAAATCGCACCTTAGATGTGCATGACTTCCAGGTAGAGACCAAAGATCAGCTGTTACAGATGAATAAAGTCTTGACCCTTATAACGACTAAATACTACGATCTGGAGGCCAGGTCAAGGCGCAATAATGTTTGCATAGTGGGCATCCCGGAGACGACAGTCATTCCCAGAATGGAGATGTATGTGGAAGAACTGCTGTGTGATTTGTTTGGGTCTGACCTATCGATAGTCTTTATTGTTGAGCAGGCACACCGCACCCTAGGGCCTAAATCTCCTGTGGGATCCACTCCTCGACCGATCCTGGCCCGGCTGTTGAATTACCGGGATCGTTATGTTGTTCTGCGTCTGGCCGGGGAGCATGGGACCATACAGTACAAAGGTAACACTATATCATTCTTTCCAAACTTCACTCCGGCGGTTCAAGCAGCGCGGCAAGAATTTTTACCAGTCAAGCGCCTGCTCCTTTCGACGGAGGTCTCTTATGCTCTACTATACCCTGCCAAACTGAAAGTTACACAAGATGGCACTGCCCACTTTTTTACCGATACTTTACCGATGCAAAGTCAGCGATGAAGTTTGACAAACACGTGGGCGGGAAGAGACGTATTGCTAAATACAAGGACCACCAGAGCCCTGAAAAAAACCTCATTGATAATGACTGATTGCTTTTTGTTGCCAATGGTCCCTCACTATTTCTAAGCCAAATGTAATTGAATTTACCTAGACCCAGAGACACAGCACATTTTGGCATATGTTAATGTTAAAGAATTACTCAGCTGAGACATGTCATGGAATTTGAAGCCTGATGTTAATTATTTGCCGCTGGTATCTTGTATCTCTCTCGGCCACCACGCCTCTGGGCAGGGCTGTGTGCCGGTGACCCCACGCCTCCGGGGAGAGCTCCCAAGTTCCACTACCAGGACCAGTCCTGGTGCATATTGTTGAGTTTGTTTTGTAAGAGGGGTATGTATCGCACAACCTAATTGGAGGGTTGGTGTGGGTTGGGGGCAGGGAGGGAATGCCATAGTTGGGGAGTTAGACAGGAGAGCACTATATACTTATACACGCACTGATGGTATCTGTTACACCCCAGTCACTCCTAGTTTGGACCTGCCGGGGGGGGGGGGTCAATGCTCTTTGGGGGGCTACAGGAGGTACTTACCGCACTCGTACAACTACACAAGTTTGCTCTATTCGGTATGTATATAGTCATCGGGTGGGCATGACCAATTTTAGATTTTTTACTTGGAACACCCGTGGGCTGAATGACTGTAGAAAGACCAGACTGATTCATTCGTATCTCAGTAGGCATCATATAGATATATGCGTGCACCACAAGCGTTGGGGGCACACTTTCTCCTCTATTTATTCCAATTATGCGAGAGGGGTAGCAATCTTAATTCAACAAGGTCTAGACTGGAAAACGATTGAATCACAGCTAGACCCTGAAGGCAGATTTGTGATACTTTGTGGTCTGCTGGGGAGAGTGAAGATGGTAATTTTTGCAGTCTATGTGCCGAATACGGACTGTTCTAAATTTTTCAAACTATATGGGCTAAAGTTCAAATTCTGGGTTGCGCCACAATAATATGGGGGGGGGGGGGGTGATTTCAACACTGTGCTAAATGATGACGCCTTGGCCAGAAAGGCGCTCGTGGCATTCCTGGACTATACCAAAGCGTTCGATGCACTGGAATGTCCATATTTGTTCACTATACTGGGGAGAATGGGCCTTCATCCGAATTTTGTAGCACAAATCAGACTGCTGTACACAGCGCCCTCAGCGAGATTGCGCATGAATGGTATGATCTCGAAACCATTCTATATATCCCGCGGAACCCAGCAAGGATGCCCCCTTTCCCCTCTTCTGTTCGCCATAGTGATGGAACCGATAGCGGCTAGGATTCGCCAACATCACGCAGCCAGATATTTAGCTATAAGCAGACAACATAACGTTGTATATCACTGACCCAGAGGTCAACTTAGGTCCACTGCTTAGGGAGCTCATAAAGTTTGTCGGTCTCTCTGGAATATTTATAAACTGGTCCAAGTCTACCTTGTTCCCACTTACTGAGGCAACTAAACCTTTCAACCTAGCTCACCTGCTGGAGTGGGCAGAAGCCCCTGTAAAATACCTAGGCATTTGGTTAAGCCGGGACAAGCAAGAGATCTGGAATCTAAATTATGGTCGTGCTATCTCTTGGCTAGAACGGAAAATAAAGATGTGGGCCAAACTGCCGATCTCTCTCGCAGGCAGAATAGCCATCGCTAAAATGGTTGAGTTGCCCAAATTTTTCTATTTATTTGTTAACAATCCGATCCCTCTTACCAAAACCTTTTTCAGTACTCTCTGATCTCTTATGATCTCCCTGGTCTGGGCGGAGAAGCAAGCACATGTTACCTGGGAACTGCTCACCCTTCCTCTCTCGCAGGGAGGTTTAGGGGCTTCGGACATGCCACTTTATGCGTTTTGCACGCAAGCTCAATTTTTGCATTTTTGGTTCTATCCCACCCCGTTACGGCCTCACGTGGTTGTCAAGTCGGATATAGCAGCCCCAGTTCCACTCCAAGTAGCCATATACCAAAAATACCAAAGGCCGAGAGACAGGACAGATACAGTTGAAACCCTTAGTTGTGCTTGGGACAGACTACGCATCAGAGCTCACCTGGTGATACTATACGCCCCCTCTATCCCTCTGTCACAAAACCCACAGCTCCCAGCTATGGCAGGAATGTAGCGCTGGCAAGATCAATGGGACTGGAAACCTTTGCTGATCTCTATCCCGAAGATACCTTCCGTGCCCCCACCAGAATCTACGGTCGAGGGCCCAAGGACATTTTCAGAGCTATTTCTTTATTTTAAGATTCGAGTCACAAGTAGACAACTGTACGCCACCTTTCCAGATCCCCCCCAATCAATTACCAGCACTTGAGCTGATGATCACTACTGATGCCTCCCGCAGACTAATCACAAGGTTGTACTGCTTTATGCAAAACACAGTACCACTGATTACACCTAAAGCCCAGCACAGCTGGAATGCAGATCTAGACGGGCAGGTGTCGGACGAAACATGGACTTTTTGTTTTGGCCAACTCCAACTGCTCTCACCTAATTATAGACTGAGACTGATTCACTTTAAATATTTGCACAAGTTTTACAGGTCCCCCCTCTCAGCTACACCGCATGGGGATAAGGCCTGATGAGAGATGCTGGAGGCGTGGGTTTGCTTCTGCCATCTTTTTACACATGTTTTGGCACTGCCCACCCATCGCTTCCTTCTGGGCTGACATATTAAGTAAAATTCATGAAATATTAGGGGTGCCCACTGAACCTCAGCCGGTCATTGGGATATGTGAAACACACTAAGGCCGAGAGCCGCAAATTACACGCATTATTACGCTTGTAGGCTAAACGAAGAGTGTCCATCCAATGGGGCGACAGGAAAGCACTCACAATTAAGGCTTGGATTCAAGATGTCACCTTCAGTCACACTCAATTCTCGACCTACTAGGAATTGATGCCCACAGCCTTCAGACCAAAAGATATTTGGGCCCCCTTTTTAGACTGGCTCAAAACACTTAAGGAAAATATATCTGCCTCCCCAACCCAAGCTACCTCCCACATGTCTCAGTCGTCTGAACCACAAGTATGTACACACCCACCTTAGCTAGGCCCTCTTGGGAAGTTTCTGGGACCAGGCACCTGTTGGCCCCTCACGGCGAATCCACCGTGAGTAGCCTATAATTGTATTGCTGTGTTGTATTCTAACTGCGGACTATCGAAATGGCTCAAGTCTTTATTTAGGTACTGTATGATATATATGATGCGTTCTGTCTGTTTTGTTATCTTCTTTTCTTGACTATCGTTTGCTTTGGTAACACATTTTCAGATGGAAATGCTTTTTGAATACACAGTCTCTTTCATATGATGCTGAATGTGTTCTGTTGCCAAAAACTGTCAAACACATTTTTTTTTAAAACTGTATAAATACACTTTATGATTTGCTTGTTATTACATTTGAAAAGCATCATGTGTACAATACAGTTATTAGTTAACCATTCAACATAGACCTTCCTATTGTTTATTATTATGACTTGGTGAGAAGTAACAAAAGTGAGAGAATTTGCAGCAGTGTCCTATTGAGAATGACAAACTAAGTAAAACTGTGTGTTGTTTGCTACGTGGTCCTAACTTGGGATGTTTAGATGATATTTTTTCATTCAAATTTCATCTTTTTGTGGTAAAGTGCTCTGTGACGTTAATGTATCTTGTTTACGAAGGTATCATTATAACTGTGTTATCTACGGCTGGGACCCAACGTGCACCATGGGAGCGGAGTGGATTCGAAACATGGGGGTCCATAACTTGCCATTTGGCCCAAACCAACCTTTCTACAATGTGCTTGTGGCAGACGGCTCTTGTAGATACGCAGCGCAAGGTGAGTTTGCAGCAGCGAGGGAGGGCATCATATCTTGTGTGACGTGGCTGATTAGTTATTTGAACGACCTGAGATGGGTATCTCTAAATGACATGTAACATTAGATGACAAGGAATACAGTTGTGGTGCAGAACAGTAAAAACCCATTCAGAAGTCAGTTGACAACATTTGTCACCAGTTCTTAATATGTTAAATAATGTTAAAAAAGAGTGCAGGAACACACAGCTTTTCTTAGGAGCCCATCACTATCCCAGCACTAAGTGCTGGGTATCCAAATATCAAGGATACCTGTTCTTGGCTCCAACCCCTGCCTTTTTCTTGAACCACCCTAATTTTCCTGTACCTTACATGTTCTTTTCCATCCCTCTGTCTCCCCTTTGTCACTCCTGTCCTAGATGTATCTTCCTTATTCTTTGCCTCTTTTATGCCTTTCTTACTTCTGCTGTGGGTCAAAGTCTGAAGATGAAAATTAAATGCTTGTCCCAAAAATGAGTGCTGGTTCCCACCATCTAAAACCGTGGGCATAAATTAAGAACCTTTATTCACCAGTCTTTATAAAAAGATAAGTCATCACCAGAAATCATATAGGGAATGCCATGGATTGCTCACGATTATACAGATGTGAATTGAGGCAACAACATGATTTGTGTCTTTATGACCTTGCCTTTATTTGCATGAATGCAGTCTGGCATACTAGATTGGAGAAAGAGTGGCTGGTTTAGCTGCCTTGATTCTGTGACCAAAAGCCAAATAATATCTGAGTGAATGCTGGAGCTTTTCAAGTGACCTTCCAAAAGAGGTAAGTCTGGGCGAAGAGTGCCCCCCTAGCTATAATGCTGCTATTGAGGAGAACGTTTTGTATTTCTTCCTTATGAAAGCTGACTGAAAAGTATCCCCATAGATTGATTATCTTTACTGAATAAATATGCAACAGACCATGCCAGTGCAAACTTGCACACTTCCTTATCAGCCAGCGTATTACCAGTGTCCTTTGTAATGTAGTGTCCATCCTGTCTAAAAGAAACATACTAGTGAGTGTTTGGTTGAGGGTTAGGGAGCAGCCAGGCAGCAGCTATTGAAAGGACACTAGTTCATACTCCCCACTGTAATTGATTTCAGGCACATCTTAGCTCATTTCATTTTACTAGTCTAATGAATAGCACTGAAAAGCATAGAACATCTATATAGCACGTTGTGCCAACGTGTTTGATAATTTGTGTTTAAAAGAAGAAATGTTTCTCTCTAATGGACTCTTCATTAGTATTGACAAACTATGAATAATCCCACCTATATGTGAGATTCTGGAATACTTGTCAAACAGAATGTAAACTCTCCAAATAATGCAAAGCCGTAGCTTTATAAAGATTAATTTGCTTTATTTAAAAAAATAAATTATATGAGATATGCAAAAAATATTTTGGAAACCCATAATAACATTAGAAATGTGTTTAAAACCCCTTTGGGGCATATGTGGCAAAACATGGTTCCCATTCCATTTGTTCAACTAGAAAGGAAAGGGAAATATCCCCAGTAGCATGACACCTGTGGTAATGGCCTGAACTGTCCCAGCATGGAGCAGGGTGACGGCTAGTAAGTTATTTTTCCAGCTCAGTGAAGGAGCCCAGAACAAAACGTTCTGCCTTTTCATATATTTTTGCACTGAAATTCTGATTGATATCAGTTCATTCATGGACACTTCACACAATGTTTTCCACTCTTATTACTAAATTGTCATGTATGTGTTTCTATTTTTCCATCAGATTCTGTTTTTACCTTCAAATTCTGTTTAAAAGGAGTTTTGTGAGGTTGAAGGCAATGGTTAATTGTATCTAGCCCTGTCCATTTCTCTGCATCAAATGTTTTTTTCTTTACAAGGGCAGAGAATCTCAAGTAAAAATGTGCACAGCCACTGCTGTGTTTGGGTGCAAACTTTTTCAGAGTGTGCCTGAAAAGGTTCATAAAGGAAGATCATTGGTGCCTATGCCTTCCATTCCCATCTCCTCCCCAATAGCCTGATTACATCCAGCTGTGGCCTACTGTTAGTCCTGGCAGCCTTGGTGTGGTTTCCCCTGACTTTCTGCCTCCTGACCTTCTGTTTTACCGACTTAATTTTTGCTGGCTTTAGGATTCTGGACACTTTACCGCTGCTGATCAGTGCTGAAGTGCATATGCTCTATGCTCTAAACATGGTAACATTGGCTTATCCACAATTGGCATATTTAATTTACTTAGGTCTTTAGTAAAGTTCACTATATATGCACCGGGCCTGTAAATTAAATGCTACTCGTGGGCCTGCTGTACAGATTGTGCCACCCACTCAGTAGCCCTTTAAACATGGCTCAGACCTGCCATTGCAGTGCCTGTGTGTGCAATTTTAAACTGTCATTTCGAACTGGCAGGTTAAGCTGCTTATTCATCAAAAGTGGTAGAATGCACACCGATGTTCTTCAGTCAAAGTTTTATGATGCTCAAATGCAATTAATAGGCGTGCAACCCTGGTGTGCTCTCCATCTGTGCTGGTAAATATTTGCGTTGAAGCAGGAGCCTCATCAGATCTCCAAACCCAGGATGCACAGCTAGCGAATATGAATTGATAATCAAATAAGTTCAACACCTTTTCTTCCTTTTTTAATCCATTATTGATCCACTTTAATCCATGCATTTTCTTGCTTTAAGTTTCAGCAACAAATTCACCAAAATACCTATCGACTGAATGGCCTTTCTTAGGTAGATTGGGAGGGAGGAGCTGACACTTGCACCTGAATACGGCTGTGCCTATCCCCACACCAAGAGCTGCATACCCCCTGTAGTTAGTCTGGAGCCACTGCAGGAAAGGCAGGGACCTTGTGGTCCTCAAATGCTTCTTTGATGTCTCCCCCACTTTAAAGGCACATTTGAGTATAAGTACAGGACCCCTGATACCACCAAATCAGAACTCTACTGGAACCAAGGACATTCTGCCTGGAAGAAGAGCTGTTGTGCTGTATGAAGGACTGCCACTTTGCTACGTGCTCTGCTGTGTTGACCTGCTGAGTGCTATGCTGCAGGTGGGACTGCCATTTTGCAACTTCTGCTTGTTTTTGCCTGCCAGTGAGAGGGACTGGACCTGCTCTCTACTTCCTTGGACCCAAAATTCTTCAAGTCTTGCCTCCTGTTCTTCTGAAGTCTTGGGGACACAAAAGACTTCTTGCAACTGTCCTGGTGCTGCTGGACCCTGCCATCTGAGAGTCCTACCCTTGCCTGAGGGGACCCCTCCAGTCCTGGGCCTCAGGCATGGTTTTTGAGGTTATTTTAACCCTCGATGTCAACACAGCAGCAACTTTGCACCGATCGGCACAGACGCATTGACCTTCGACACTGACGCAGCTGCTGCTCTACAACGTTTCCAGCGCCAACGCGGCTCGCCGACTACAGCGGCCCTACCGCTGAAGCTGCTCGACGATGACAACACAGCTTGACATCGACGCAGCAACTGCATCGAAAAGAGGGGTTCGACACTGAAGCTTCCATCCATGGCACGGATCGGCACTAACGCTATCCTCCATTCTCGGATTGGCGACGACCACACACCTCCTTGACTCGAGTCCTTGACGTCGACACTTTGCTCCATCCAAGTTACTTTGTTAGCAAGACCTGTCTGGGTCCTGTATCTGACCTGCTGTTTATCAGGGTTGGCCGGAACTTTGGATTTGCATCGGTCCCTTGTGACCTCAAGTAACCTTTTGACCGCTAGTGACTTCTAAACACTGTTTTCACATTTAATCTTTAAAAATTCATACCTCAAGTTCTACTTATAGGATTTTTGTCATTTTTGTCTTGTTTTAATGAGATAAATATTCTCTATATTTCTAAACCGGTGTGGAGTTTTTTGTGGTTTTTTCACTGTGCTATTGTAATTTAAGTGTTGCACAAATACTCTACACATTGTCTCTTAAGTTAAATCTGATTGCTCTGTGCCAAGCTACCAGATAGTGAGCTAGGGTGTGTCTGACCACCCTGACTAGCGTGGTGGTCCTTACTTGGACAGGATGCATACCTTTGCCAACTAGAGACCCCATCTCTAATAACTACCATCTGTTTACTTCTCTCCCTGCACATCAAGATGTAATATCAAAGGCGAGTTGGAAGTAACAAGCAAGTTTGGTGCATGCCCTCAGCTTTGAGTTGACTCCTAATGCAAAAGAGCATGCCTAACATCATGTATATGGGCTTACAAAGAGCCTCAATGCTGAGGGGAATGGTCAACATTATTTTTCAGCGTTGTGCCCTTGTCGTTGAACAAGATGGCATTGGCATCAAGATTTTGGCCATTGGTGTTAATAGGATCTTGTGACTTTGATGTTACGTGATGTAAGTAGGCCATGTTTGCAGCCTCACTCCTAAGCTTAAGATTGGCATACGTCATGTCTGTGTAAATTGCAAGTCAGTTCTGATTTGAAGGAAGTTGGAGCAATTGTCTTTAAAGTATCTGCTTGGTAAGTGCACACTCGTGCACCAAATTCTAACTATATTAATTTACTTTGCCTCTGGTACTTTAGGACTTCAGCAGCACCCTTTCTTGGTGTGTTCCTTAAAGTTGTAAGGACAAAACAACAAGGTTGGCACTATTTAGAATTTATTTGCAAAAGGACTTTAATGGTAATACACTACTTTAATCTATACATGTCAAGGCTATGACCTTAGGACAAATATTTAGAAGTAAATCTCCAAGCTGTATACATAGGTTCCACAGTGAAAATGCTTATTAATAGCAGGGTGTTAGATATTTTTGTAAATGGTAAAATGCTCAGTGCAGGAATATTATTTATTGCCCCTAATGTTTAACCTAGCACTAGCAACATTAGTTCAAAGTTTGTCACTGACCCTTAACGATGGTCCGTGAACAGGAATTCAGTGATACCTGATGTTATAGGTAAAAACAGTGCTTATCAAATAAATACAAATACCTCCCAAATAATGCAAGTAGTCATAGTCTAATATAGAGCAGACTATAAAATTTGGCAAGTTGAATGGCCGAAAGATGTGCACTACCCGACTATTAATATGAAAAGACCCCTAATTCAAGAGTGATGGTAAACTTTCATTTGAGAAGTGACTATATGTCAGAATAGTTTTTTTTAGATATTTTAGAGATCTTCAAAGAAGCTGCAAACTTCCATCAAGTGAATTGCAGAATTAATTGTGACTGAAGTAGTTAACAAAGACCTATTTGAGCAGTAGGAATTACACTTGTACATCTTGACAAAGTTGTCAATTGACTTCTCTTTAAAGGCAATACAGCTCAGTGGATGGCCAACATCACAATGCATGGCTGTGTTGCCCTCCGGGCATGACCACCGGCCCTGACCACCAGCTCTTCAGCTGTGTGTAGTAGGGTTGGTCACAAAGCCTGGCCTTTGGCCAAGCCCTATACCCAAATCTTTGTAGGCAGGTGATGTGTGTGGGGGTGGGAGGGTTGAGCAAAGACATTTGACCAGCCGAAGTGTGCACAAAGGGGGTTGGCTGCAAGATCAGACCTTTATTCAGCCCCTGCACCCAATTCTCCATTGTTTGGCGGCAGTGCCTGGACTCTGACCGATCCCTGCACCCTACCTGCCATGGGTGGCCAACCCCTGCTGTGCTTGGCCTTCAACAATTCACTGCAGGTGAGTTGGCTGTAAGGCGTGGTCTGCGGCTAGACTCTGCTCTCAGCTCTTCATGGACAGCCAACCCCCTTGTGTGGCCGTTGGACAAACAGAGCATTAGTGCTATAAATACTTTATTTTTTATAATTATGTTGTACAAATTGATCATGTGCTGAATTTGAGAATCCAGCAGTCTACAAGGGGTCCGCCTGACCCACTGAAGGACAGGAATCCACTAATCTCTCCCAGTAAAAGTTGTGTTTTTGATTTGTATTTTAATACGTGGAAGGGGGGAAGTCCTTTTGGGCCCCACCCTCACATGAGCCTTGGGGTCAGGATGCGTGCGTCCTTAGACCATTTTTCTGTATATTTATTTTTCCAAACTCAATGCACCATATTGGGTAATGCCAACCACAACTGAAAAGTTTCTGCAACGGGCAGCATGTCAACCAAAGACTGATTCGCCAATATGTTGCTGTTTTTGTGAATTCACAGTGCACAAACGGAGGAAAAGATATATACTCCGATGAGGCGGCTTCAATTTTGTTAAATGGGGTTGCTAATTCTCTGTGGATTTTCGAATTGCAAGATGATCTGCGAATGAACGGTCCAGATAGCTGTGCAATTTAACCTCATCATGTCCAAATGAAGCACCCTTTTAAACACTAATTTTTCAAACTACTGAGTAGATTTGCACCAAAACAACAAAGGCACAATCCTTAAATAGAAGTCAACCTTCACGCCAAATTTAGTGTAATAACAATAAGTCGTTTTTTTCTATATCGAAAAGCAACAAATCTTATGGGAATTACAATGGGAAATGACACAGGGATTCTCCAACCCTTGGTTTGTTTTTTCCTTGGCCCTGCTTAATGGATCTGCAGAAGATTTACCATGTGGATGTACTTGTTTGTAAAGTGCAGATTCGTCCAACTGCACCAAGGCTATTAAAACAAGCATTTGCAATGCAATAGGTCTCGCATTTGCAAGATTTTGAGCAATTGGCATAGTAAATGACAATGCCTTTTATTTGTGTGTTTTAAAAGCCTGTAAGCAACAACTAGAAGTAAAAAGTGCACATAAATAAAAGGCATTGTCATTTACAATGCCAATAAGTCAAAGTTTAGAAAATGCGAGACCTATTGCATTACAAATGCTTGTTGTTGGGTGCGGGGATGTTGAGCGTCCCTGCCGAGACTCTAACCCGGTTCCCCAGCTTCGAGGTCGACCAATATAGCCGTAAGGCTACATCTCTCTGTTGAAAAAAATGCACTGTTCTTCTCTATTTTAGCATTGCATTTATATCACAATAACTGCTCAAACAAGTAGTAGTGTCGGACTGCTTTTAGACATGCGATTCCCTAAAATATAAAATAAAATATTTACCTAAAAATATTTATCTTAACCTAGATGTTTAAGACCTAAGTCAAATAAAAAATTAATACGATACTGATGCTACTTCCAACAATAAAAGGACAATCTAGAACTAGGAGTCACTAGAGCACCTACCACAGTACCACTTAAATTGTTTTCTAATTTCTCTCCCTAATTTGGATACCTATTCCCATTTCCTTTAGGCCTGTAGCAATTGAGTGGCTGTTATGAATTACTCAGTAGTGCAAATACAAGGAGGTCATCCTTTGGCTTTCCTTTCCCTTGGTTTAAATTTATTCCATTTTATATTCATTCATGTTCAAATTTCTACATTTCCCACTGCCAAGTGCTGTTTCACAAAGTGCACAAGAAACCTTAAACTTGAGAGAAGCAGACATGGTTATAGTCTCAATTCCCTGCCACAACTCCTTGGCCCTCCACCGCACACCAGATACTTGAGATGGGTGGGTGCAAACGTAAGCAGTTATATGGTTCAGAGCTGCACTGTTGGGGGTGTCAACGATTGTCCAGCAACCGAAATTCAACATGCAAAACAAACATCTTAGCACACTTACACAAGCTGCTCAACAACCACAATTCCCAGCCCTGGATCACTATTCTAGGAACACGCCTGGCTTGCAGCATCACTAGTTGTAAAACAGCTGCAACAGAAGATCTGAAAGCCATAAGTATGAAACTTGTGCAACAATGCAGGCTACAAGGCAGCACATTGCCGTGAGGTACATGCTGCTAGGCCAGGCAAGCATCAGGTTGTTACACAATGCCAGAGCCTCAAAGCTATTACTGCCTTTTAGAGACTAAGATATGGATTTAGAGGAGCACCTTTTACCCGAAGCAATAAAAACAGTCTGTTCAAAAGGCAAGATCACTTTCTTTAGTACAGCTTTTAAGCCGGACAATGCCCTGGGGTGTTTAAGTCATGGGGAGGGGAAAGAGTGCTGAACGCTAATATGGCAGCTTGGACAGGGCTGTTCCACAGCCTGATGAGAGATTAACTGAACTCTTTATACCATGTGCAAAGGATGAATAGTCCCATATTCTTGCTGCCAGCATGCTCTCATAACATTGAAGTACATCATGGACCCCAAAATATGCAGTTATGGTCGTGGAGGTGAGTGCAGTCAATAGACAACTCCTTGGCGCATAGTACCACAACAAGCTGCCTTAAGCATTGCACTGGTTCCAGTAAACATGCAGAACTCTTTCAACCCACTCTACATTGCACATTAGTAATTCATGGGAACATGCCAGCTATGTCTGCTACAAAAGCTCAGCAGAGCCTACCAGCCAACAAGAAACCAGTGGTCTACAGCAGCATCTCCCTGCCTCCGGTGCAGATATCGGCGAAACCGGAAGTCAGGCAGCCTTCGTTGGGACGTGGGCGGGGCCTGACAAACAAACCGGAAGGAACCGCCGGGGAGGACGTCCGGAACCCTGCAGGCTCCATGCTGAAGTCCCGGCCCCATCAGTGGGACCGGGTGAAGAGCAAGGCAGATTGCATGGCACCAGAGGCAAGACGGGACTCCTGAGTGGTGAGGAGAACCCCGTGGCGTGCCAAGAGATGGCCAGGGATCTCCATGCTGAAGTCCCGGCCCCATCAGAGGGACCGGGCGAAGAGCGAGGCAGACTGCATGGCACCAGAGGCAAGACGGGGCTCCCGAGTGGTGAGGAGAGCCCCACGGCGTGCCAAGAGACTGCTAGGGAACCTGCAGACCGAGCCAGTGAGTGAGAGCTTGGCTGGGTGCATTGCCGGTGCCCATTCTCTTAGCGGGCCCATGTCTGTAAGGCGCACGCTGAAGGACACGCCATGAGCGTGCACATCGGCTGTCTGAAAGAGACGCCGTTAGCGTGCACATGACCTGTCCGGGCGCCGTGAGATGTGCACGCATATGGTGCGAGCAGGCGTTGTGATAACTCCGTGAGCCGTACGCGTGCACATCTCTTGTCTTGCCATACGCGTGCACAGGTCCTGTCCCGCTTCGGAGCCAAGTCCGTAACAATAGATCTTGCCGATAGCGAGTAGCGCTTTGCGCTGCATCGCTAGGCGAGACCTAAAAACAAAAAATGTCTCTTCTTTTAAAACTCTAACCATAATTAAACTGGTACTATAGCCACCAGGTTTGGTGAAAGCAGTAGTGATGAGTTGTTGGAAACACAGTTCAAGAAATAACTTACTGATGACTCCACACAGGCATCAATGGAAATAATTCAAAATTGCTCAATGGGCCAATCTAATTTCTTCGATAAAATATCACAATTTGTTCTTTGCAAATATGCAGTTCTTTGTTACGTTATCACATCACCTTATATGTGAAAACAACAATTTGAACACACGCACAGAATGCGTTTTAATTCTGCCAGTTAGTGGTCAGATCTATCTGTTTCAACTGTTGCAAGCACTGCATCTCTCTTCTGTATTAGCCATGTGAGAGAATATAGTGGTCAGAGTTCTTTTCCAGGGATGGTCCTACAACCTGGGTTATTGGTAGTTAATAAACATTGGCTATGGTACTTAACTGAAGGAATTAAATATACCCATGGCCCTATGAAATTTATATTATTTAGAAAGGCATGGGTAAGACTTTTATAATTGTGTACAGCATTTCCTTGCATGTAATAATATCCTATTTACAAAATTTTCCCTGGATTATGGTAACTTGTTCATGTCGTGATCTTTTTTCTTTTTTGCAAGTGACTACTTCCTTTTATGTTTTTCCTTCTGACAGAGAACCTGGAATATAATGCAGAGGTCCAGGAGATTCCCCACCTGGAGATTGGACGTTATTTCTCTGAGTTCTCTGACACTTACTACTTTGCTAATGAAGAACTGCAGTTGAGATATCCAGAGGACATGGAGCACACATGCACATTGGTCCAAAAACTCCAGAGTGGTAACCACGATGAGCAGAAAGACTCACAGCAGCAGAACGACTTGCCTGAAGCCCAGTAGAACGACTTGCCTGAAGCCCAGTAGAACGACTTACCTGAATCCAAGTAGAACTACCTACCTGAAGCCCAGTAGAACCTTCTACATATGTAGCTGCAGCAGGGCACAACACCAGTACCATGGTTCTCTTGTGCTTCTTGCAGGCATCAGTATGCACTTTGCCAGTGGCACTTATGCAAAACACTCAGTTAACCATCCGTTGCCACTAGTTTAATTAAGGGCTGATCATGATACTAACGAAAATAGAATAATTTAATGTAAATAGTTCAGTGGGTTTGTGTCTAAAATAATAAAGAACACCTGCTGTGATCCCGTAACAAACTAGTAAAAAGAGTTGAGACCACCACGCTGCAACACCATTTAAGTTCTCAATGTCATCTTGGATATTGAGTGAAAGATTTAGTTGCTATTTCATATAAACGTTACAAAAGAGGTGAGCTTATTTTTGTTTTTGCCAATTTTATTTACCTCAGAATTCTCTTTCAGTGGCTTAGTGAACTAGGAATGCAGACTGTGTATGTGGTGCTTCTCACATTTTGAATACAGATTTGTATCTAAACATCTTAATTGATTAATCCTCTGCTAACCAGCCTCTTTACTCCTACTTCTTCTTATCCTCAAACATATACCTTAATGAACCAGAGCCCATCATGTTTCTATGGATTAGTAGCCAGTAGTAATCATGCTACGGGTGGCACCAACATATTATTAGTTTGGTGACAAAGTAGTGACATTGTGTGACTCTTTAAAGTCTATTTGAGTTGAAAACAATGGCAGCCATGTTTTTATTTGCAGGATGCTTTGTTTGTAACTGATGATACGTAACAGCAGTGTTCCTCTCCGTAAGATCCACTTGCCAAATATAAATACATTATATGCACATCTGGTTGCTCCAAAGAAATACGTGAAGGGGTGCTCAGGAAAGAAGTGCTCTTGCGTAAAGTATTTTCAGACAAACAAAGGAGGAAATAGACCAATTACATATATCATCCTATTTACAAAATAGCCTGGTTGTGTAGACTTATTATTCAACATAAGTATAGTCTCATCTAGACAGAGGTAATCATATTATTTATAATTGCCCCTTTGTGGAAACAATGTACAAACCAGGTTTTATGGAATGTTGACGTTTCGACCCAGCAGGTTGGGGGGTCCAATCTAAGCCGCAAAAGCGGGTCTTCATCAGGACTGGATACCCTTTTGGGATGGGGAGCAACCTGGAAAACTCTTCCGGTGTCAGGACTGTAGATTTAATCCATAAATAAATGAGGGCTAGCTGGCTTCTAAACGGCAGTGGAATTATTCCAGCGCTTAAAGCAATGAATGCTGCCAGTCTTGTAATAATCGTAAT
Organism: Triturus cristatus; assembly: GCF_964204655.1. Taxonomy (NCBI): domain Eukaryota; kingdom Metazoa; phylum Chordata; class Amphibia; order Caudata; family Salamandridae; genus Triturus; species Triturus cristatus. The sequence continues at coordinate 316,459,430 of NC_140594.1, read as the reverse complement.
ATATCTATCCGTGAAGCAAGAGTCTGTTGATGTCCTTGCGAAACAATGTGGTGTAGTGGTAAACTTTGAAAGCAGAGGGAAGCCTCCTGTTATTTAATTCCATTCAGGCTGTCTATCAGTAACAAAGTTACAGGTCAAACGCCTACAGTCACGACTCGAGTCTGGATTAAATCCACTGCCGTTTAGGAGCCAGCTGGCCTTTATTTATTTATTGATTAAATCTACAGTCCTGACACTGGAAGAGTTTTCCGAGCGGACCACTGTTACATATCACTAATTGCCCAGGTCCTTCATATTATTCTTGGGTCACCCCATTGTTGTGTAATAATAGTTTGTAACTGAGGATGCATCCAGAATATTCCACCCAGTGGAAGTAGTTAGATGAGGGTGGCTGAACGATGGATACTGTGAGTTGCTTTCCTTAATTTTCCTGCTGTCTGGAGGCCTGAATGCTTTATGTCCAGAGAACCAACATCAGCCACATTGATTCATTTGGAAATTGTGTGCACGGCTGCTTGTTTTCAAGATGATTTTGCATGTTGGTGTCAGACAACTCCACTGCATGTAATGAAGATAATCAGGACTGTTTATCCCTTCTTTTTCAGTAACTTATATTTAAATAAAAACTCAGTCTGGGCTTTGATAAAAGAGTGGGGCCTTTCTCATTGTAACACCTGCTTATCACAGATTAGTTTATAGATTAACCACCAGTCGTGCTTTGTAACTACGTTTGCCATCACTCTCTCACCATTCCCCCACTCGCCCAATTGAACAAGTTACTTACCTTCAGTAACGATACATCAGTAAGAAACATAGGTTAGTTATAGATTCCTTACCTTAGAATCCAGGCATCAGACTGGATAAGGAAAGTTTTTCGTCAGCAGTCCCCCTGCGCGTCGAAAGGTGCCGTCGGTCAGCTCCGAGTTCTTCTTTGGCGTCGTGGTGGCTGCTGATGTCCGTTCTGTACATGGCTTTCCACGCCAGTAGCGCAGAGCCATGCAAGACACTTACCAATGGTGCACAAAACTAGGGCCCTGAAAGGAAATCCTTAACCCTAGAAGTCAGTTCGCAGAACGGGGAGGATGGGTGGGGCGGAAAGGAATCTATAACTAACCTATGTTTCGTACAGATATATCGTTACCGAAGGTAAGTAACTTGTTCATCTGAAAGAAGCAGTTAGTTTTAGATTCCTTACCTTAGAATAGATACCCCAGCAATACCAACCCCGGAGATTGGTCTGCGAACCAAGTTCACACAAGAAAGTCTTGGAGAACAGAATGGCCAAAGAAGCCATCTCTCCGGACTTGGCTGTCCAGGCAATAATGTTTTGGGAACGTGTGCAGCAATGCCCACATAGCTGCCTGACAGATGCCATTGAGGGAGACTCCACGTACCAAAGCAGTGGTAGCTGCCGTCGCCCTGGTGGAATGGGCGCGTAGCCCCACTGGAGGCTCCTTCTTTGCCTAGGAATAGCAAGCTTTGATGCTCAAAACGACCCATCTAGAGATGGTCCGTTTGTGCACGGCCCGACCTTTTTTAGCACCCACGTAGCCAACAAAGAGCTGGTCATTCACCCGAAATTGCTTTGTGCAATCCAAATAAAATGAAAGCGCATGTGTTGGATCCAGACGGTGAAGCCTTTCTTCCTCTTTGGAAGGATGCGGAGGCAGAAAGAAGGTGGGCAAGGTAATGGTCTGTCCAATGTAGAAAGAAGTAACCACTTTGGGAAGGAAGGCTGGACGAGTTCGAAGGACAACCTTGTCTGGATGAACAGCCAGAAAAGGAGGCTTAGAAGAAAATGCTTGGAGCTCACTTACTCTGCCCACAGAGGTGATGGCCACCAGAAAGGCAGTTTTGAAAGTCAGAAGCCTGAGAGGACAGTTATGTAGCAGCTCAAAGGGAGCGTTCATAAGATAAGTAAGTACCAAGCCCCAATGGGGCATTATGAAGGGACGAAGGGAACAGGAGGAAAAAGATGAGCAATGCCTTTAATGAAGCGATTTATAATAGGGGACTTGAAAATTGAGGGCTGTTCAGGAAGCCTAAGAAAGGCTGAAATGGCCGAGAAGTAGCCCTTTAGAGTGCCCATAGCCTGGGCTAAATAAAGGAGAAACTGGAGAACCTCAGAAAGGGGATCCACAGCCTTTGCTGGGCACCATGCCACAAATTTGTTCCATCTACAAGCATATACCATCTTAGTGGAGGGCCGCCTGGCTGCCAAGATAACATCACAGACTTCGGGAGGCAGGTCAAACGACGTCCACTGCCGCCGCTCAATCTCCACGCAAGGAGGTGGAGGCTGGACAGGTTCGGGTCGAGGACAGTCCCCTGCTGCTGCGACAGAAAATCCTCCTGAAGAGGCAGTCTGATCGGAGGATCGATGGCCATGTGTAGCAGCTCTGGAATACCAGACTCTTCGTGCCCAATCCGGAGCCATAAGAATGACTTTGGCCCAGTCGCGCCTGATCTTCTTCAGCACTCTGGGCAGAAGTGGTATAGTCGGAAAGGCTTATAGAAGACCACAACTCCACTCGCGAAGAAAAGCGTCGCCTAGCGAGTGCCGCCTTGGAAATTAAAAAGCGCAGAATTGCTGACATTGTGCGTTCTCTTCGGTGGCGAATAGATCTAACCAAGGCTCTCCCAACTTTTGAAAGAGTCCTTGCACCACCTCCGAGTCCACCAACAGGTTGCAGGAGGCCATCAGGCCCAGTAGCCGGAGGGTCATCCTGACCGAAACCAACCCGGGATAGAGGCTGAAAGATCAGAATCATAGTCCGAATATCCCGGACTCGCTGCTCGGGTCGATAGACCTGAAACTGTGTCTTGTCCTGAACCGCTCCATGGAAGAGGAGCTTCTGAGAGGGAGTCAAGTGTGACTTCAGCACATTGATGGAGAACCCCAGTGATGCAGGAGGTTGGCTGTAGTCTGGAGGTGGGAGAGGAAAGCCTGGGGTAAGCAAGCCTTCAACAGCCAGTCGTCGAGATAGGGGAAGACTGGAACCCCTGATCTGCGCTGATGAGCTGCGACCACCGCCATCACTTTCGTGAACACCAGGGGGGCACTGGTAAGGCCAAAGGGGAGCAAGGTTAACTGAAAGTGCTCATGGCCTACCGTGAGCCGTAGGTAACGCCGGTGGGCCAGCAGGACGGGGATGTGAAAGCTCAATGGCACCCTTGGCCAAGAGTGCCGAAACTTTCTTTTGGAGAAGGGCCAGATGATCATCCGACATGCGATGGCACTGAGGTAGCATGGATGGAGGGGTAGTCTCAAAGGGGAGGGAGTAGCGCCTTCGAACTATTTGCAAAACCCACCTGTCCCACATGATGGTGCGCCAGTGGGGGGGGGGGGTGATGGCAAATCCTGCCACCCACTGGCGATAGGTGGCCCTGAAAGTTCAAATTAGGAAGGTTTGGAGGCTGCGGCAGAGGGGGCTGTAGTGGACTGGCACGCCCGCTGGCTCCCAGAACCACAGCGGTGGTTCCCACGTCCCCGGCCGCCCAGGGGCTGAACAGCTTGCGTGGCCTGTCGCCATGGGCGGGACGTGACGGGGCACCCCTTCTGTAGTCACAAAAGGGGCAAAAAGCAGACTGCGCAGGGTGGGTGGTGGAGAGGCCCAAGGACCGGGCCGTAGCCAGAGAGTCCTTAAAGCACTCCCGCGCATTGTCTGCCTTGTTGCCGAATAGGTGGCCATCAAAGGGCATGTCCATAAGAGTGGATTGGACCTCCCCTGAAAAACCAGTTGACCTCAACCAGCCGTAGCGGCGAAGGGCTTCCTACATAGAAATTGTCCTGCCTAGTGAGTCGGCTTTATCCAGCCCACAGCGATGGTAAACTTCGCTGCGTCTCTCCCTTCAGCAACTGCACGGGAGAGTACGGCCTGGGCCTCCTCCGGGCACTGAGGCAGCACTTGCGCCACCATTTCCCACACAGAGTGGGTATAATGGCCCAACAGACATGCGGTGTTAACGGACCGCAGTCCCAAACTGGAGGAAGAAAACATCTTCTTCCCAAGATGGTCCAGCTTTTTTGATTCCCTATCAGGTGGTACGTGCCTTTGTAGGTGGAGGCTTGGACCACCAAGCTCTCAGGGGTGGGGTGTTGGAAGAGGAAAGATGGGTGGTCCGGGGTCGGGCATTGACGTCGAGCAATCATCCTATCCACAGGAGCCCCTGTGTTGGGCCTGGACCAGGTGCCCAAAAGGATGTCAGTGAGGGCTTCATTAAATGGTAGCAGGGGCTCCGAAGAGCTCGCTGCCGGTTGAAGCACCTCTGTAAGGAGGTTAGTCATGACTGCCACCATAGGTAGCTTGAAGTGGAGAGCCTCGGCTGCCCTACGCAACACCAAGGCGTAAGACGCTCCGTCCTCACTATCCACGGTAGGAGGAGACAACATGCCAAGATCTGGTGAGGTATCCAGACCACTGGCTCCCCAAGCTCCTCTCTCCAGTCTGGTTCGTAGCCCAACTGGTCAGTTATAGGGTCTCCAGACCCCTCCCAGTCCTCCTCACCCTCTTCTGGCTGCTAAAAGAGCCAGGGTAGTACAAGGGCACAAAGGTACCCGTCGGAGCCGGATCCGGCGTCTGTCGACGCTGGTCCGGCTCCGTGTCTACATCAAGGTGGAGGTCGGAGTCAACATCGGCTGGGTACACAGCCGACACTGGCTGTGGACGTGGTCCCGGTGGAATCGGCACCGGGGGAGGTGTAACAAGGTCGACTGGCGCCGATCTGGATCCAGGCCTGGATCCAAGGGGACACTGTGGCGCCGAAGCCGACGGCATTGAAAACCCGGCCCCCAGCCGAGTCCACTGGGCCTGAAGGCGCACCGGCGGAGTCGGGCTGCCCGAAGATGGCATGCATCGCTTTGTAAAATTGGGGAAGCTGGGCAGGGGTCTGTCTAGGTCCTGGGAAGGGAGGGAAACAAGGAGTCGACCCTTCGGGCTCCGCACACAGAGCCGCGGGAGGGGTACCACCTGCATCCCTCGTCGCGTCGGCCGACGGACGGGGAGAAGCCGAAGAGTGAGGATGCTTCTTCGACTTCTTCTTGTGCTTCGACTTACCTGACCCCGAGTGCGAAGACTTGGAAAAAGAGTGATGATGATGACTCCGCGACTGGTCACTCGACCTCCCGCGTGACCGGGACCTCAAACGGAGCTGACTGCCGGGCCTCGAGAAGCTTTCGGGACCGCTCCCGCAAAGACTTCTGATTCATGGTCCGTCAGTCGGAGCACAACTTGGGGTCATGGTCGCGTTCCAGGCATAAGAGGCACATGCGGTGCAGATCCATCACTGACATCAGTCCGGCTGCAGGAACCGCAAGCCTTGACGCCAGGCATCCCTGACGTGCATCAGGAGTCGAAGACTCAAAAACAGTGTCGACAAAAGTCGGCAAAAAGTCAGTCAAAAAGTGACTGGAAGTACTGCTCTCTCTGGATCTGCGCTGGCTGGCGCGAAAAAAGAAAACTGACGTCAGTGCGTGAGGGCGGTGTCTAAGTAGCTACCGCGACGTCATCCCGGCGACCAGTCACCAACGACGATCGCAAAGCTGACCGACTCTGCCTTTTGACGCTCGGGGGTAGTGCTGACGAAAAACTTTCCGGATCCCATCTGACGCCTGGGGGTAATTTTAAGGTTAGGAATCTATAACTAACTGTTTCTTTCAGATGTTACCCACAACAGTGATGTACACTTTATTGCAGTGGTCAAAACAGTGGCATGTCTTGTTCAGTTCTGCTCTCTCATTTGTCACACAAGTCCAAGTAGTGAAGGAAGGGTGTTCACTTCCACGTATACAATTTGTCCAAAGCCTTCCCTTGGGAGTTATCTTGACAGAAATGCTTCTCATCCATGCTATCATTTTCTCCAGACTACTTACTGCTCCAGTGTTTTCCTCCATGTATCCTATAAAGTCCTCTCCAAATTACAAACTAGCTACCAGACTGATATTTGGGCTGATAAACATGAGCATATTTCCAAAACAGAAATAATGATCAAAACCCCAAACATCATCTGCAAGCCCATTAATCAGACAAGCTCCTAATTACCATATATGCTCTTTGCCCAGGCAAAAACACAAACAATCTTTCTTCCTCCTGAAACTGGCCACTACAAAACTGCAACGTAAAAGTCCGGGTGGAATATGCTTAGCAGGTTCTGATATCTGGAACCAAGACACACAAATTCCTCCAAGTATAAGAACGTCAAGATTACTGTGAAGAAGTATTTTTCTACCAACTAAGTTATCTTTTCAGAGACTTTTTGTGTACTGTTTTTTGTTCACCCACTTTTTATGACCCACCTCATTTTTTTTTTTGCTAAGTTCCAGCCACTTGGTGTACGGTTGTATTTTCCTTCTCCTGTTCTCTCGATATTGACACTGCAAAACTTGATTATCTTCTGTTAATTTGAGAGCATAAAAATTTCATACAACTACTTTGACTACAAGTCACTTTCAAGGATGTTTGCCCCCAGCCATCCGTGCATGTATGACAACTTTCAACATTCTCAACATGCAATTTGCAATGTTATTCATCATTAAACAACCACACCTTCCTGCATAACAATGAAATACATTCTCTGAAAGATAATCTTGTCAACCAGAGAACTCATCCCACATGGGAAGAGATATTCGTTTGCACTCTTATGCACGCCAAGTAAGCAACCAGACATAGTGAAGAAGCCCATAAGTTAATCTCTCACCACAAACGACTTGATCATCTTAAATTTTTCCCTTCTTTGCACTTTTGCTTTTCCTCCATATTGGTCGTTACCCTCTTTCCACACGGGGGGGAGGGGGGTTCTTGTGAATGGTCTGCTGCCCTGCAAAGCAGAAAACATATCATCCCTACTATTGGTAGTGAAAATAAAGCTCATATTTAACTTTCAAGTATAGCCACTTATAATAGTGGTGACGAGGAGGTCTTCTGTGGTGGGGGCATTTGGTCACCACTACCTCCCCTGACAAGGAGGTTTACTGTTTGTGTGCGCATTCAATTTCTGTGACCAAGGTCAATAAAACGCTTTACCCATTGTAACATCATTTCAAGTAACTCTTGCTATGAACTAGTAGCTTTGCAGCTGTCCATGTGCTGGCCCACTGAACTCTAAATGAACATCTTACAGTGCAGTTCATCCCACAGCTTTGCCACATTTGCCTGAACAGTGTCTTCATTACTCCTGGTCTGTGGCTCACTGTCCCTACAGGGCCGCCATAGATTGAATCCCTCATTTGCTATACTTGTGGCTTCTTCCTTCTGCATGCCGTGTCATTCACTTCACACAGAGGCGTTGGCCTCCAACAATGTGTCAGACCATCTCTGTTCTTAAATGCCTTTTGAATTATTTCTCCCAGGCTGATGTGCTATCACTGAGTATGTCAACAAATCAACCTTCTCTTTACATGTTTTCCTTTTTCTCTACAATGAGGAACTGCAGCTGTAAAGTGTGGACAGGGCAGAGCCTGTTCTCTCAAAAAGTTCAGAAGCAACCTCATTTGCTTCTTAAAGGACCGTTCACAAAATTAAAAGGACTATATTATTATTGTGTAACTTGAGTAAGTAAATCATCTGACATCATTGAATGGACATCGTGCTTCCCCTTGCCAACTCCTCTTAAAAGAATAGTGTACAAAGTATACAGGAGCATTTTTGCATCTTATTTTGGACACAAAATAAAAAAATTAAACATTTTTTTATGAATATACCTTTGCCACTTTTTCCAAATATCTCTTTGGTCAAAATATATTTTAACCCCCTTTTTCTGTACGATGTCTATTACCCTATTTATATGGAAATAAGTGAGTCGACAAGCTTGTGATTAGTTGGCCAGGTATATACTGACCACTAATTAAAGTGGGCACCTTGTACCAGTCCAAACAACCCTTATTGATGATTAGGTTAACGACAACCTTTATTGAAAGCTATCCTAGTGGTAGCTATGGAGAGCAGCCTTCAGGCTAAGTCTCGAAGGAATGTAAAGCAGCTTATTTTCCCAGTGTATAACCTCCTGAATGACCAAATTAAAGGAGAACCACACCAGGAATATATAAAATATATGTATTTATTACTAGACAATTCCTGACATTGTACGCTCCTTTCCCTCCTGAGGCGGAAGCCGGGAGGTCTCCTATCTATTCTTGACAAAATTGATTTACTTTTAACAGCTTACCTGGGATATTGTTTAGTCCCGTGAATTTTTATGTTTTGCGGCGGGCGTGCTGTTGAGGAGCCATAACCCCTGAGAGCTCAGCAGCGCCTGGTTTCTCACCCCTATCCCCTCCCTCCAGCTCCAGTCCCACTCTCGCCTGAGTTTCGAGGTCGAGAGCGCTGGGCGTCGAGTTTGGCGGCCATCTTGGGTTGGGATAGGTGAGCCAGGACATCGTCAGCGCTATAAAAGGCGCCAGGTGTGAGGAACAAGTAATTCCTGACATTGTACGCTCCTTTCCCTCCTGAGGCGGAAGCCGGGAGGTCTCCTATCTATTCTTGACAAAATTGATTTACTTTTAACAGCTTACCTGGGATATTGTTTAGTCCCGTGAATTTTTATGTTTTGCGGCGGGCGTGCTGTTGAGGAGCCATAACCCCTGAGAGCTCAGCAGCGCCTGGTTTCTCACCCCTATCCCCTCCCTCCAGCTCCAGTCCCACTCTCGCCTGAGTTTCGAGGTCGAGAGCGCTGGGCGTCGAGTTTGGCGGCCATCTTGGGTTGGGATAGGTGAGCCAGGACATCGTCAGCGCTATAAAAGGCGCCAGGTGTGAGGAACAAGTAATTCCTGACATTGTACGCTCCTTTCCCTCCTGAGGCGGAAGCCGGGAGGTCTCCTATCTATTCTTGACAAAATTGATTTACTTTTAACAGCTTACCTGGGATATTGTTTAGTCCCGTGAATTTTTATGTTTTGCGGCGGGCGTGCTGTTGAGGAGCCATAACCCCTGAGAGCTCAGCAGCGCCTGGTTTCTCACCCCTATCCCCTCCCTCCAGCTCCAGTCCCACTCTCGCCTGAGTTTCGAGGTCGAGAGCGCTGGGCGTCGAGTTTGGCGGCCATCTTGGGTTGGGATAGGTGAGCCAGGACATCGTCAGCGCTATAAAAGGCGCCAGGTGTGAGGAACAAGTAATTCCTGACATTGTACGCTCCTTTCCCTCCTGAGGCGGAAGCCGGGAGGTCTCCTATCTATTCTTGACAAAATTGATTTACTTTTAACAGCTTACCTGGGATATTGTTTAGTCCCGTGAATTTTTATGTTTTGCGGCGGGCGTGCTGTTGAGGAGCCATAACCCCTGAGAGCTCAGCAGCGCCTGGTTTCTCACCCCTATCCCCTCCCTCCAGCTCCAGTCCCACTCTCGCCTGAGTTTCGAGGTCGAGAGCGCTGGGCGTCGAGTTTGGCGGCCATCTTGGGTTGGGATAGGTGAGCCAGGACATCGTCAGCGCTATAAAAACGGGCTAGGATGTCTCCGCGCAGCGGACGCGATCAGCGGACGCGCCGGAGCTGCGCCGGAGTCGTGCCAGAGTCCTGCCCGTCTGCGCCCGTCCGCGCACGACCGGGCTTAGGGCTTAGGGACTCTGGCACACGCACCTGCTATACATCAGCGGACCTTCTCGGACTGAACTCCGACAGGTATTTCCTATCCCTGAGTACAGGTGCCATACTCAAAGAACTTAACATCCTGTATAGCTCTAGGTTTAAGAACCATAGCCTCTTAGCCCCTGTGAAGTTAGCGACCCTTAACACCAGGTCGCTGCAGAAACATCACTTAGAGATCTTTACCCTGCTACAGGATGAGACCATTGATATCCTGACACTCACTGAAACATGGTTGAGTGATGCCTCTTCCCCGGATATCATCGCCGCCCTTCCCAGCGGGTATGACATGGTTTGGCACAATCGACCAGAGGGTACCCGGGGTGGGGGGGTAGCAACGATCTTTAAAAATCAATTTAGGGTAACAAAGATCCTAGCCGAGACAACTAACACCGTTGATCTACTGGGTATAAAAATCACTATGAACAACTCTTGCCTCATCATCCTAACGGTATACTGCCCCCCCCAAAGCACACCTGGGTTCAACGATCTCTTCCATCCAATCATTTCTGATCTTTGCACACGTTACAAAAACATTCTGGTAACTGGTGATTTTAATGTCCACTGGGATAAAAGTCTTCAAGACCTATCAGCCCAGAAGCTACAGACCATTATGACTACTCTTGGACTGAAACAACTAGTGGAAGCTCCAACCCACATAAAAGGCCATACCTTAGATCTTGTTTGGTCTTCATCCCCAAAAGCATGTATCACCAGCGTTTCACCTTGTCTCTGGTCAGACCACTACCTCATCTTATATGATTTACCGCAAGAGATCTGCCAGGTTAAACTACCCATTAAAACTAAAAAAGTGCGCCAATGGAAAAGGGTGAATGTCGAGACTCTATCCAAGACCATGCCCAAGTACATTCAGAACTCTATACTCCCTGCTGATAGCACCGATCTAGATTCCAAGTACTACCTGATAACAACTGCCCTTAGGTCAACCATTGATGAACTGGCTCCTGAAAAGGTACAAAAAATAAAAGGGGTAGAGAAAGGAGCCCCTTGGTTCTCTGAAGGTTTACGCGAAAATAAGAGAAAGCTTCGCTACCTCGAAAGATGCTGGAGGAAATCTAAAAGGGCCACTGACAGGGAGCTATACCGAAAGTCTTTCCAAGCATACAAAAGGCTTATTGTTATAACAAAGAAGGAGTACTATGAGACGCGTATTAAGAATGCCACCAATATACATAGAGAGACCTTTCAAATACTGAAGGAGTTAAGCAAGAAAGAGGAAAAGACTGATACCCAGATTGATTGTGACACCTTTCAAGGATATTTCTTGGGTAAGGTAGCGACCATCTTGACTGAGATTAAGAAGAACAACCCAGTCCCTCATGTCAAACAACCTCCCCCCCAGACTCTCCCTCTTCTAACTTTACTGACTTTCCCCACATTGACCTTAGTATTTTGAGGAAACTAGTAGCGTCTACTAAATCCGGCTCCCCTGCGGACCCCTGCCCGCCTGACACCCTTCGGATGGCAATACCGCTTCTAGAGGATCAGATCTTAGATCTTTTAAACACCTCATTAGCCACTGGACTTCTGCCATCCACCTTTAAAGAGGCATGTGTCAGACCCTTGATAAAAAAAACGGGAGCCGACCCATCTAGCATGAAGAATTATAGGCCAATTTCCCAGCTGCCATTCCTGTCAAAAGTACTGGAACAACATGTACTTAAGTCCTTGTCAGCCTTCCTGGAATGTCACCATCTTCTCCACGACCAGCAAGCAGGTTTCCGCGCACATCATAGCACGGAGCTAGTAATGCTGTCGGTACTGGATGAGCTAAGATGCATGGCTGACAGTAAAAAGCCATGCGCGCTGATATTATTAGATCTTTCAGCAGCGTTTGATACTGTCAGCCATGCACTGCTCCTGGGTAGGCTGGCCGGGTTCGGGATAGGGGGACAGGCGCTAAAATGGCTCACAGCCTTTTTAACAGGAAGGACGCAGAGGATCCAATTGGCAGACCAGGTCTCAGAGGTGGGCAGGTTAGTTTGTGGGGTTCCGCAGGGGTCAGCGCTTTCGCCACTTCTATTCAACCTCTACTTGCAACCACTGGTAGAGTCGCTGGCAAAGATGAAGTGCAAAGTATTTAACTATGCCGACGATACGCAGCTACTGCTGAGCATCAACAACACTTCATCGGCACAATCAGAGGCCAAAGACATCCTACGTTTCACAGTGAACTGGATGTCGTCCAATCTGTTGAAAATCAATCCGGATAAAACAGAAGTCCTGGTTGTTTCAACTGCTGTGTCCCCTTGGAGCGACCTATACTGGCCCCAAGAGCTAGGCCCTGCCCCAAAATCCTGCCCCAATGTCAAGAGTCTTGGGATGAAAATCGATCAAGATCTCTCAATGGCTAATCAAGTCTCTGCTGTAGTTGGCTGCTGCACTAACTTAATCAGGCAACTACGCAAACTTGCCCCCCTGCTCTCGAGAAATATGCTGCAAACTATCGTGTCAGCCACAATAGTGTCTAGAATTGACTATGGAAATGCGCTGTACCTCGGCCTTCCGAAGTATTCCATCAGCCGTCTCCAGGTCATTCTAAACGACGCAGCACGCCTGGTCTTTGGAGTTCCAAGGAGGACCCATGCCTCCCCCCTGCTCCATCGATTACATTGGCTACCCATGCTGCAGAGAGTGGAGTTCAAAAGCATGTGTATTTGCCACAAAGCATTACACGGACAGGCGCCAGCCTATATGAAGGAAAGGCTCGAGCTCCACGAACCCAAACGCGTCTTGCGATCGTCGGGCTCCTTCTTATTGTCTCAACCACGCTTTAAGCTAACGACCAAAGGAGGCAGATCGTTCTCAGTACAGGCCCCCATCAACTGGAATAAGCTGCCAGAGGCTCTTCGTAGAGAGCCCAATCTCCTCCGCTTTCGGAAGGCCTTGAAGACTTTACTCTTCAAGAACGCGTTCCCACTTCAATAACGAACTGCTAGACCCGCCACCTTCTATCTCTTCCATCTTTGTTCTGTACTTGGTCAGTAGCGCTTTGAGACCTGTCGGTGAGTTGGCGCGATACAAAACCCAGATACAAATACAGATACAAATACAAATACTAACCTCTTTATGAGATTAGAGAACAAAGCAAACAATATTAAATCACTAGAACGACAGTAAATAGCACAATACACAGTGGGCTCCAAGGGGAGACCAAACCATATACTAGGAAAGTGGTATAACAACCACGACTTGACTAGACACAGTGCCTAGAGCACATAGAATCGCTGCGACCCCAAGGAACCACCCAAGGTAGTGACACAGGGGACCCACGGAGGAAGGGTGCAGTGTGAGAACACAGAGGCGAGTTCCGTACAACTCTATGGGAAAGTCGCGGTTGGAATTTTAAAGATTAAGGACACTTCGAAGAGGACTTTAAGCAAACCCAGTTAAACATAGAAGGTTCTAAGGACAGCACCCTTGAGAGTACCGCGATACCCGTGTTACCTATCCCAGAGGAGCCGGGTGCATAGGGGTCAAGTGAAGTCGGAAACCTTCGTAGTTTTCAATGGCGTGATGCGGAAAAGTGCTGCTGCCGTGAAGATGAAAAGTGTCCGGTGTGATCCAAGCCTGGATCGGAGCTGAGAAGAACCTGAAAGCAGGGGGGACAGAGTCTGGGTCACTTCACAGTGACCAGGGGCACGATAGACGGATGCCCACCGATGTTGGGTGTTTCAGGTGAGAAGAGGTGAAGCTTGACTCTGCAGCCATGGGGACCAGGAGACGTCGACAATGACCAAAGTCAAAAAGTGAGCTGTCCCATGAAGGATGTCGAGTGCTGGGGTGGTCAGTATCTGGATTGAACACCAACAAGCCTTGGCAACTGCAACCCACGCGGTCAGAGGAAAGATGCTTCTGTGAGGACCAAGCTATGGAGAGTCAGGGCACGTCTGTAGCAACCAGGAAAGCCCACGGAAAGTCAAAGTTACCTTCACGGGGACCCACAGGTCGACGAACCAGGGATCGCGAAGGGACCTCGAGCTGAATCACAAAATACCAGCCCACGGAACACTCGTGGAGTGTAAGCCGGAAATCTTCGGTGGAATTACTGCTCGGAGTCAGGACTACAAGTAGCCCAAAGCACAGCCTCAGAGGTCGCCAAAAAGCATATGCTGCTGCAAATGTACGCAGTTCACAGGGGTTCGGGTTGCACAGGCCCCACAAGGGATACGGGCCTCAGAATTGCTGGGAGCACAGATCAACCTTGGAGACCTCGGGAACCCACCTCCTGTGTTGCAGAAATCTTCGGAGTCCTCAGGAGCTTGGGAGATGCAAACCGGTCAGATGCGTTTCAGGTGCCTGCCTTGCAGGGGATTAACTCCTTTACTCCAAGGGCGATTCTTCAGTCACCAGCGTCGTGCAGATTGTCGAAGTACTTGGTTTCTGTAGCAGAGTTTAGTCCAGGTAAAATCTAAAGTCCTGTAGTCAGGGGTTCCTACTTTATAGCCAAGGAAGGGGTGGGGCAAACTCTGGGGACCCACCTATGGGAGGGTTAGGAAAGAGGGGTGGCTACAACCATGTCATTTGTCCAGTTTTGCGCCAGAGCAGGATCAAATGGCTCCTGCAACAGGTTTGTGCTGGACTATGCACAGGGACACCAAATGTGCCTCCAGTGCAGACATCAAAGCACTCTGAGTGCACCCACCCACCCCCAATACACTAAAGCCTGTCTGGGAGGTGATCACACCTCCCTGTGACAGGAAACCTGTTGTCAAACCTTCCCCTGCCGGAGTTTCGTCCAGCAGCAGGAGGGCAGACTCGTGTCTGGCTGGCAACATCCATTTAGTGATGCCAGGGTCGAGAAAGCTGGTACCAAGTGTACCAGTGTGTCGCATATGTCCCTTTAGGGGGATGGAATCATACCTCCCACACCAGTTACTGGTGTGGAGGTATGATTCCAAGGTGTTTGACACCAAACACGACATGTTTCCATGCAGCCGTTTTAAAGTTAGCATTTACCGCGAGGTTATAATGCACTTTAGTATATATGGTTGGCTGCATCACAAACAACCCCGGAAAATAGGTTCTGAAGGCTGCAGAGAGGCTTTGCTCATGCAGGTGCACCCTCTCTCATAAAATCCAGCACCCTGCCTTCAGGATTGATAAGGCCTGCCATAGGGGTGACTGATAGGTTTATATGTGCAGTGTTATAGAATAGATATAGTGAACCTATATCTAAGTAAGGAGTGCATGCCCCACCTTACACAGGCTGCTGTAGAAGACATGTGTTGTCATTTTGAATGGTCTCTCAGGTGTGGCACAATACATGCTGCAGCCCCTGAGAGGCCTCTGGGGTACCTATGCCCTGGGTACATAGTATACCATATACTAGGAACTTATAAGGGTACTCCAGAATCCCATCTGGAGTGTACCTAAAGTACATGCAATTAATTTAGAGGAGAAAGCAGCTAGGCTGGGGTCCTGGATAGCAGGATCCCAGCCAGACTAAGTCGAAAACAGTGAAACATCAGCAAAAAGTGTGGGTAACTATAAGAATCAGATCCTACACTCCTACAAAGCTCACTTTCAGATCTTAGTTTTTTAGGGAACTGACATTTCCTTTTACCTGCACTGCTCTGATTTCCATTTTTGCAAATCCACCATGGGAGCAGCTAGCATGACTCCACTTCCCACCCCCAGCTTCCCCTCCAATGAAATGGAACCATCACTACTGTGGAAACAATAGGCTAAACTATTAAACTATATGAATCTTACTTGATTGCCATTGAATATAAAACGTTCTCACCGCTCAGAAAACAGAGCATACTGCTATTCAACTTGGGTGTGGAGAGGAAGAAAGTATCACAACAGTTTTGGAGACTTCCCTAAAGAAGGAAACAGGAGATGATCTAAATGGATGTTTATCTCACTGCCTTCAAAATGTTGGACTGTCTCTTTAGGTGATACTCGAAAGGCATACATTTTTTGGACGTGTCCAGGGTAAGAATGAAAAAGTCACCAGCTGCTTTGCAGTGTTCAGGGATTTGCGAGTTTTATGATTTCTTTGATTGGCTCATCGGTGACCAGCTTGTCAGGTGCACGAGTAGCCCCCCAAGATTCAAGAAAAGGTTGTATCCAGTAACCCAGACTTAAACCCCAAGAACTTGCCAAAGGCATTGAACATGCTGAGTAATTTGTAAAAGAGATGAAGGGACACAATGATCAACCTGTATACGAAGTTAAAGACAAAAATTAGTCGAAGACATTTGCAGAACGAAGAACATAAGTTACGGAAAAATGAGAAATACTGATGAAGCATCCAAGCAAATGTGTGCCGCAATCGCAACCATTTGGCAAACTATTATTCTTGTTCTGCCAGGAGCAGTGTCTGCAGGAAGTGCGTGAAAAGGAATGTATGCCAGAGCCTATTGAGATTCTCAAAACAGAATGTTGTTGAATATGTGGGTGAGGGGATTAAACAGATTGTGTTTTCTAGTCTGGGTTAATGATAAGAATGTAAAGTTGACGCCTGAGCCGACTTCTGTTGACGACAAAGTGTTTAAGGAAACATTTAGTACTGAGGAATACGCCTTGTGTGAGCGTGAAATACACCCTGGGTTGGCAATAAGGATCCCATTCCATTAGTAGTGATGACTGATGTATATGTATCTCATATATACCATATGTATCTCATTCAAGAGACACACCCCAATTTGGAAAGAGTATATCACAGAACACGTCAGTGCTGTTGAGGTACCAAATATAATTGGGCATAATTCTTGTCCCCAGTAGGTATGATTACTTCCTTCTTATTGTGAAATCACAGAGTGATCAAGATGTAGGTTGTATGTTCTTTAAGGTTTACTTTGATAAGATCGGTCACCTATTAGGCTTCCAACATACAATAAGGTTGAAGGAGGGAGTTCATCCAGTCACTCACAAAGTCTGCCCCTTCCCTAATGTCCTGAAAAACCCCTATAAGAGACGATAAGTAGGCTTACCGATGAGGGTATAATCATGCTGATAGAAACCTCTGATAGATTTGCCCCGATCACCCTTGCTGTAAAAGCAGGAGAGGGTGATCTCAAATTGTGTGTTGATCTGTGTAATTTGAACTCTCCCATTTTCATCGATCAATGCCATCATCTTTAATGTTTGGGAGATTTTAAGCTTGACTGGTGAAGCGTCATACTTCAGTGTGATCGATTTGTCCACCGCCTATCACCAGCTGAAACTCCATCCCGACTTTAAGCATTTCACTGCCTTTTTTTCCCTCCATTGAGTGCCTTCAGGGCTTACGGCGTGTCTTTCTAACTAACCTCTGCAGCCACGGTCTTTCAGGGGCTCATACAGCAGATTTGCTCAGATATGATGCATGCTTCCAAGATAACATTCTAGTCTATGGAGCTGATGTCTTGTAGCACATGTACTTTGAGAGAAGTGCTTCAAAGGCTGAAGAATGCCAGGAAAGAACTAATGTGAAATGCTACTGTGGATACACAATTTCCAAAGACTGATTGAAACCCAACATAAACTTAGTCAAAGATGTGGAAAAGCCCCAGCACAAAGTAATAAGGACTAGGTCGGGTCTTTCGTGGGGCTCGCAAAATTTAGCTCTAAATTTGTACAGCAGTTTGATATCTTCTACACATCCTGATTCCTCCTTTTAAAAAAAATGCCCAGATCATCTGGCTACAAGACTGCCAAAAGGCGTTTACCTGATGAAAAAATAGATATTAAAAGCTCCCTTTTTTTAAAAAAAATGTTTTTATTGGCATTTCTCAGTACATCAGTAAATTTTCAGTTAAATGTATTACAGTAATATTTGCGGTCGAGTCTGCTGCACGCAGTATTGCAACCTCCATAAATCATACATTTTGACTCTTAATTTTCTTACAATACAGATTATAGCATAATTATACATATATCCATTGTCATCTGTTACATTGCCATAATATTTAACTTGTAACTTATCTCCCCTCCCTCTTCCCCCCCACCCCCTCCCCCCCAGGTTGTGTTATAATATGTAATTTTGGGAAGAATAGATGATATCTTTCTATATGTTTCACATTACTATGGTGTCTTCGGCTGTTGGAGAGTCAGGCAATGCCGTCATAACTACTGTCTCCCCTATTCCTGACTGGACTAGGTGTCTCGTCTGTCAGAGAGTCATTCTCTTTAAAAATATCTGTTATCATGAGATACCAGGCCCTCGCATCTTCTTCAAGTTTGTCTTCTCTTCTTTTTTTTTCATTCGAAGGAGCTCCGCCGTAGCCCATTCGTGTGCATCTTTAACCCAGCTCTCAACTGTGGGGGGTCCGGGCTGTGCCACTTGATTGCTATTCTTCTTTTTACCAACACCAATTGAAGACATTTCCTGCTCAAGTTTTTGTTCTTGGGCATGGGGAGGAGTCCCAAAATCACAGTCCTAATATTCAGTGGTATTTTCCATCCCGTGGCTTTCTGCAAGCCGTCTACTACTTTTCTCCAGTAGGGTGCAAGTTCTGGGCAATCCCAATCCATGTGCACGAAGTGGGCGTCCGTGCCCCTACATCTAGGACAATGATTCGTCCTTTCCGGGTATATTTTATGTAGTACTCGTGGGGTCAGATACGTTTGATGTATGATGTTATACTGAATGAGTTTAAATCTAGTGTTGGAGCTAATCAATTTGACCCCCTAATGCACCTTGTTCCATTCCATCAGAGTTAGGCTTTTGTCCAATGCGACGTCCCATTTAGTGTGAATTGGAAGGGGACCGGTGGGAGTGTCCTCGATAAGTGCTTTATATATGTGTGAGACTAGTCTTCGCCCTCCCGCCATATTGGATATCGTCTGCAGGACTGTCGTAGTGGGTGGCTCCTGCGGAAACACCGGCCAGAGGTTACAGGCAACTGCAGAAATCTTTGCGTGTTGTAAGTACAGCCCCCTGCCAAACCCAAAAACTTTTTCTGCCTCTTCTCTTGTTATAAACCGCTGTGCGGTGTATAAGTCACCCATCGTGTGACAGCCTCCCTCAATCCCTTTGTTAATTGTAATTTTTAATCCTGTCTGTTTAAGGGTTGTACACTCCATAATGCACCTGGTGCATAAGGCGCCCGTTTAATTACTTTTTGTACTGCAGTTTCCCAGATCGCTGCGACATGCCTGATAATGTACGGGAAGGATTCAGGCACCCTGGGCCCCAACATGAGGAGTTCCGGCAAGGGGGTACCCTGGTGAGTACCCACAAGCAGTTGTTTCTCCCAATTGTGCTGCTCATCCAATCAATGCACTGCATGTTGGAGCTGTGTGGCCATATAGTATAGTTCCAGGCGAGGGACTTCCAGTCCCCCTGCTCCCATTTTCTCTGTAGGGTGCCCAATTTTATCCGTTTTCTTTTTGATCCACATAGAAGCTCCACCATTAGACCCTCCAACTGCAAGAAATACCCATGTGGGATTCTAGATACGGTGTTCTGGAGGGCATATAGACAGCATGGTAGGATGACAATTTTGGTCAATGCTGTTCTACCCATTAGTGATAGTGGCAGCTCTTTCCAGAATGCAATCGAATTTTTTTTTAATGCCCTCTATGCTATGTTATTCTCTAAATAAGCTGTGTGTGTGTGCCAGCTTGATCCCCAGGTATCGCACTTCGTCACAGGCCCATTTCATCCCTACCAGGGGTATATCAGCTTCACTTTTTTCTGCCAGGCTACCCCTGGGAAAAGCTTGGATCTCCCCGGGTTAAGGCATAAGTGCTGGTACTGCGTCTTCAGGGTGATGCACGTATACCAGCGTATTGTCATCATACATAGATGCTACGTGATTTGTGGCCCCCAAGTGGATCCATTCTTTTCCTGAGAGTAATTGCCAGTGGCTCCATCGCAATAGCGAACAGAAGCGGGGACAGCCCTGCCTGGTGCCTCTCTGTAGTACGAAACTGTTCGATATTTGGTCTCGAAGGCGTACTCTCGCTGTTGGCCCGGTGTACAGGATCCTTATCCATTCTATATATTTCTCTCCAGGTCCCATCCCCTCAATCACCGCCCAGATACACTGAATCAAAGGCCTGTTGTAAATCCAGTCGGCACAATGCCCAGTTCTCCTTTTCCAAGACAGGCGCGTGCCACACCTGTGCCAGTCTACGCAGATTATGTGTGGTATTCCGTCCTGGAATGAAGCCAGCCTGATCTGGATGGACCAGCCGTGGCATATAGGGTAAAAGACGGGCTGCTAGAATTCCACTCAGTTACTTTGCATCTGTATTTAGGAGGGAGAACAGCCGATAAGAGCCCGGGCAAAGGGGGTCCCTGTCAGGTTTGGGGATCATGGATACTGTCGCCTAGCATAGATGTGGGCAACAGGCTGCTGGTTAGGGCTTCATTATACACATCCAGCATGCGAGGGACCAGCTGTGGAGCAACTTTTTGGTAGAACTCCACTGAGAGTCCGCCCCACCCCCCCCCTACCTTCCCCCCGCGCCCCGGGCACCTCTCCAATTTCAGTTTTTTAATTGATGCGAGCACCTCCTCTCCCGAGAGTGGCGCTCCCAGTGTCTCCGCATCAGTCTTCTCTAGAGTGGGGAGCGTCACACCAGCTAAGAACGCCCGCAGTATATGCGGCTCTGTTTGAAGGTTAGTCGTGCACATAATCTCTAAATGGGTTGCAAATTTGTTTACTATGGCTCCTTGCGTGAGCACTGTATCCCCCTTACTATCTCAAAGCTGCAGGATTGGTGTATGTTCTTTTTCTGTCCTGATCAGTCGTGCAGGAAGTGCTCCGGACCTGTCCCCCTCCATATGTAGTCTTTGTCTGTAGGCAGTGTACGTGAATTTTTCCAATCTAGCCCAAGCTTCCAATAACTCCCCCCGGACCTTCACCCATCCCAATCATGTGGCCCGGCGTTGTATGTATAGTGCTCTCTAATTGTTTTAATCGGGTTTCTAACATAGTAATGTCATTATTGAATTGCTGTTTCACCCCATATGTGGTCCTCGTACATATCCCTCTGAGAACCACCTTCATGACTTCCCACTCTGTTGATCTAGTGGCTGTGAACACCCAGTTTTCCTCGAAGTAGTGGTGTAAAGCCTCAGATACTGTGTTTACGTAAGATGGGTCTGTGAGTGCCTCCACCCTGAGCTGCCACAGTGGGATGGCCCGGTCCACTCTTCAGGGTGAGTAATAGTGGTGCATGGTCAGATAGGTAGCGAGAGAGGTAAGAGATGTCCTCCGCAAGAGCAGAAAGGCCTGGTGTAAGACAACAGTGATCAATCCGACTGAATGTATTGGCAGAAGGGGTATAGCGGGGAAACACTCTCTTCAAAGGGTGCCTAGTTCTCCATTCGTCTCTAAGTTGCATGCCGTGCATTATGGTATTGAGTGACCTCAGCATGTATAGCGTGGGGTCATCCCTGGGGGGGCTCCCTATCCAACACCGCATTAAAGACACAGTGAAAGTCCCCGAAGAGGATAATTTCCGTGCCTAGGTACGGTGTTGCTACCATCAGGATATACGGGGAAAATCGGGACAGTCTGTGTTAGGAGCATATATGTTAATAATGCATATTTCCCTGCCCTCCCACTTCCAGTATAATAGTACATATCTCCCCTCAGGGTCCAGGATGTGATGGAGATGCTGGAAGGGGACTGCGGGTGCCACCCATATAAGGGCACCTCTTGCCTAGCCCGAGTATGAGGTAGCATATAATTGCCCTCTCCATCTTCTCTGAATACTCAGAAGAGTGTTTCCTCATATATGTGTCTCCTGTAGTCCAGCTATCGCTATTCTATATCGTTTTAGAAAGGCATGTACTCTGCGGCGTTTTTCACGGCCTGCTATCCACGGACATTCCAACTAAGCACTTTCAAAACTTGAACAGGCATGATTATCGTTTTCTGTTTTGGGCTTCCCCCTATTTTCCTCCCTTCCATTCCTCCCTTGTAAATATCTGTCCTTCGTTCCGACTTTCTATGGTGTACAGTGTATTCCGTCCATGCTCTTGGAATTTCCCTGTAACTAATACAACATTCGCAACTTAACAATCCCTTTTTACCCCTCTACCCCTGGGCAGCTGTGTGGATCCCATTGTATACACCATAACTAGTACAATAGGCAGCACATACCGCCCCATTCCCGGCCCCATATATTGCCCTTCTACAACAGTTAAATCCAAAACAATGAAATCTGAGGCCCATGAACTGCTTTGGCCTCACTTAGTTTCCGTGCAATTGTTGTTACGAGGTGCTGTGCTAGAGAACTGACTCCGAAAAGGTGCGAGATTGCTTTCAAGCGTCCCAAGTGGGTTCAAACTCTGGTGGGGGTGTCGCTACCCTGCGTCTGCCCGCCTATCCCTACTTCAATCATTAATCATTCTAACATACACATATATCTTGCCCATATTAACAGTGATTATGCATGTGTAAGTTTCCACACCATCATAAAACTATGTGGTAGTTCCTTATCTGTGCTTCTGTTTCTCTGGATCTTAATTGTCCAAAGTCATACATGCCCAGTTTTTGGGCCCCCTCTGTCTGACTCAGGATCCTGTGTCATGTCGACAGATTCCGGAACTGTCTCTGTATCAGAAGATTGCAGCGTGCCATCACAAAGGACCTTAATCCGGCCTGTGCTCATTGTCTTTCCTGCATTTTGTAGATATTTGGGTTATCGACGCTCCTGTGTCGCAGTTTTCGTTGACTGATTGCCGGTGGAGCTCGTAGATGAAGCCAAACGTCGCCCCCCTACCCCGGACCCCTGGTGTCTAGCCAGTGGCTTGCATCTCCTGCTGAAAAAAGAATAATGTGCGTATTCATTTTCCACTCAGAGTTTTGCCTGGAACATGACGCTATATTTTAGGTTCAGATTGCGCAGTCTTGGCTTTACCACGATGAAGAACTTCCTATGTTCCTGTACTGTTTGAGTATAGTCCGGATATAGCGAGATGGGATGACTCTCGAAGAAGAACTGTTTCCTACTATGGGACATCTGAAGAAGGAGGTCTCTGTAATTAAAGAGTTTTGCAATGATGGCCCGAGGAGGTGCACCAGGTTCGGGTGGCAGCATCAATACTCTGTGTTCTTTCAATGTTGAAAAATTTGGATAATTTCTTGGGTGTTATTTCTCAGGTTATCCAGTCTTTCAAGAACAGTTCTGTAGAGGGGCCCTCTGCTTTTTCAGGAAATCCAACGACTCGCAGGTGGCATCTTCTCGACCTCCCTTCGGAATCCTCTGCTCTTTCATCCAACTTTACAACCGTTTTTTTTAATTCGATCACCGTGACAGCGAGGCTTTTCATTTCTTTTTGCAGGGCGCTCACATCCTTCTCCGTAGTGGACACTGTCCGAGACTTTCCTCAAGTCACATCAAAACAAGCTTACATCTATGGCAACTGCGACATTTTTTGTATCATATCATTCCTGGTTGTTTGTATGGCCTGTATTACATCAGTTAATGTGGGAGGGTCCTCTGTGCCCCGCTCAGTTTGGGCCTGTCCACCATTAACGTCCTCTTCCCTATTTTCCAGGTCATGGTCTATAGGCTGGACGTAGTTGGAAATTTTGTTCGATTGCGCCTTGGATGTCTTCTCCACCATATTGCCTGTTGTTTTGTATCCTCTGTTATGCTGCAAGTTTGTGCTACCCCACAGGGGATCACCGGAGTATGTTTCCAACTGTCCTATGTACTAAGTTTTTAGGGATCCGCCCTCCTGCGTCTGGTTATGGGCCGGTTTGCGTTCAAGCACAACCGCATCCCACGGTTCTTAGCACCGCTTCTCGGTATCCGAGGTCACTGCTATATCCGCTGTGGATGTTTCCCCCTCTGTGTTTTGTCTTGCGTTTGCGCGCCTCCTCCCCGCACTTCCTAAATTGTTACCTCTTAGGGGGGCTCACCTTCCACAGCCCACTGCCGTCACCACGGGCTTGTTCTGCCCCAATGGACGTTGCCAATTTATAATCTGGCTTAGGTGCTCCGCAGCGTCTAAAGGCCCCCAATGCAGCCGGGACAGAAAACTATTGTGGAGCTCTCAATATTAAGCACTACAATCCGATGCCTACTCAACTGACGTCAGGTTCGACAGTCTGTCCCACAGGGGCGGCAGGATATTTATTGGCCCTGTCCCCGCCTTGACCTGGCCCACACCCTGGAGTCTTGCTCAGGATCCAGTCACGCTGCAGGCCAGAGTAATGCTTTGCCTCCCCTAGGGCCACTAACAGAAAATCGGTACCTCGTGTGTGCCTGTGGCGGGGGCTCGTCGCCCTCGTCTGTTGGACATCTGTGCCTCCTTACAGTGGATGTCTGCCTCCGAGCTGCTCAGGGGTGGGATCAGAGGACACACCAGGGCTGCGGACCCGGACCTCTCCGCTGTGCCACGCCGCCTCGCGGCTGTCATGGCAGCCGCCATTTCCGTTCCCCCTGGGGTGTGGAGGAGTCTCAGCGGGGCCCCCGGTCCACTTTCTGTTCACCGTCAGCCCACAGTGGTAGATCGCAGGGCACTCCGATCTCAGCTCCTCCCGCTGTGCGCAGCTCATTTCTTCAGTATCTAAAATGGCTCTGTTACCCCTCAGTGACCACAGTGTTGAATTCGGCGTTTTTCTGCATTGCTCTCGGCTTCGCGAACTGGTGTGGTCTGGAGTTCAATCAAGGCGCAATGTAGGGTAAGGAAAAAGGAAGGATTTTCTTAAAAATCAGGCTGCCGCACGGAGCTCCGCTGAGACATGACTACGCAGCCATAATGGCAAGCCACGCCCCCAGCTCCCTTTTTAGGGTATTTTGATTTTAATAGGGAAACCATCTTAACTGATGCAAACTCAAAGTGTTTAGGGGCTACAGTAACCAAATAAGTGATAGTGAGGATAGAGAAATAACGTTTACCTCATGGTCTTCAAAAGAATCTGAAAAAATATATATTCCGTTGTTGTAAAAGAGGCATTGATATGCTATTGGGCCATCAAACATTTAAAATGTTTCCTTTGGAGTTTACCGTTTATGGTCTCAACGGATCACAAACCCATAATTCATGTGTAACACAAAGAGCATGGCATGTACCAAGCCCTGGGATTGCTAGGTGGATTTTGGGGTTTGAAAGGTACAGTTTTATGACCGAATAGCTACCGGGGTTAAAAAAAATTGCCTATTGAGGTTAACTATCGAAAGGGACTGGGTGGAGGAAGTTACTGATGAGAATGTTGTCCTGGCCATGTTGTGTGTTAAGATTGACCAGAGTGGGCAGAAGTTAAGAGACGAGCATGAGAAAAACCCGAGACATATTAAAGAATGTGTGTGCCAAGGGTGACCGTTGAAATATGATTTGAATGAAATGGCAAACTCCTATTTGGAAACTAGAGACAGTGTGCCTTCAGGGTGGTAGGTTTTTCCAAAGTACAACTATCACTACCCCCTACTGTACTAAGAGATAGAATAGTTGATTTAGCACATGGAGGCCACATAGTAGCAGCCTTACCAAAAACATTGTAAGAAATGGCTACTGGGGCCAGGTATAGGTTCCATCATAATTATCATTAAGGGCAACTGCGGTTAAAGTGATGCAATTAAGGTCACCAGTAGCCTCCCCTAAGTATTCAAGAGGTGCCCAACTGTTGTGAACTTGCTTTTGGTATTACTGGTCCCATAGGGGCTAGATATGTTTATCATGGTTTTGGGTAATTGTTTCTCCAAGTGGGTTGCTGCGAAAGTTGTCCTCCACACCACCGCTCAAGTGCCAGTGGAATTCTTGAGGGAAACAATATTATTAGTAGTAGGACTGGACTTTTTGGTAACAGACAAAGAGGTTCATTAGGAATTTTTTAAACTTGCCATCCATCACTACAAACCTTTGTTATAATGTCCAGGGCCTAAGCGTTGGTTGAGAGGATAAACAGTGAGATCAAAGCATGTTTGAAGGTTGCTATTGTCATTAGCACTCTGGGCAAAGTGATGCTACAAAACATCGTGTGGACATATTGCACCACTCTCCATTTAGTAAAAGGAGTTTTCCCTTTTTCTTCCTTGACCTAAATTAGGACCTAAATTAGCACCCTCATGGTTAGGGCTAAAACTGTCAAATTGAGGATTGACATGGATTAGTTGAAATACCTTGGTAAAAGGGTTTGAGTGATCGACCACATTATCAGACAGTGTGTGGGTATACTCAGATGACTTCCTCCTATACATCAAGGAACCGGAATGGTCAGGGCTGAGGATGCTGCAGATGCTGAGTAACAATCAACTTGAGCTGGTCTGTGGTGTTCCTTCTACAGGTGCCAAGTCTGTCTTGCACTGGACTTTTGACCTTATAATGTCTCACGACGGGTTCTGTTATTTGGACAGTTACAAAGCAGGGCATGGCAATTTAGTTCCTCGGAAGGACAAATTACATGCACACTTCAATTATTGGTCTCTTCTGACTTCCTTCATGGGCAGAGCATCCATTTTTAAAGTGGTAGCACTGCCATGTGTCTTGTATCAGTTACAGAAATCCCAACTTAAGGTTCCTTACGTCCATCTCTCCTGAATGAGTCCATGTTAAAGGGCTTTCACTTGACTTCTTTCGAGATCTTATATCTTTTCCTGTTATCTTTTTGAAGGAAATATTTTCTACTTCTCTGTAAGTTTTGCCAGTGCTTCACAGACAACACACCTACCTCCACTATTTGTGATAGACCATAGTAACAAAGCAAAAAAAATGATTAATATGCGATGTGTCTTGTGTCTTTTGGACTCCCTTTCCATGGAGCAATGGTTTCTGTCAAAATACGTTATGTAGAATCCTCTGCGAGTGAATCCATCTTAGTGGGAGGCAATACAATGCCAGAAAGCAGAGACAGTTTGACAACACAAAGTAGGAACTGTTGCTCACACCAATCTTTGTCATGGTGACCAATCTCGAGAAAATGAACAACTGTGAGTTGCTTTCTGTCAAGGAACTTAATTTAGAATTTAATCGTTTTTAATTAGCAGAGCGTATATTAAAACATTACACTGCGTTTTTGCCTACAACCCAATGGGTCGACTACGTTAAGAGTTATCAAAGAAATGGAACAAGTAAATGTGGCATTTTCTTATACAAATTAAATACACAGCAGGCTGCCACAACCCAACCTGGGCCGGCCACATCAACAAAAGCTGGTTGAGGCCAGCTGCATACTAACTTCAGTTCTGGAGGTGAACAACACAACCAACTGTGCGAGGTGCCCTCATAGTGTAAACCTTAGGCGTAAGCAGCTATTACTAAACTGAAAAGTCTACCTTTTTTTAAACAAATAAACATCAACACAAAGAAAAGGACTTCTAGACCCACACAAGTGGGAGCAGAAACCCCCCTCCCACCCCTCCCTATCCCTCTCCGAATGAGCCAAGATTCAATAATAGGAGCAAGGGCAAAGCCACTCATGGGAACATCCAGGCCATCCCACCACCCCCGCAGATCCTTACCCAGAAGCAATGGTCTCAGTCTCCCCCTGCGGGTCCGGTATCAGTTTTAAAATGCACAAATATAATCGGGACAGGTCTGCTCTCGAAACTTGCAGGAGAGTATTGCTATAAAGGGAGCCCAAATCTTCATATAGTCAGATTTATCCCCCAGAGTGTCCATTGACAATCTTTCCATTCCCAAAAGGGACCACAATAGGTGGAGCCATTGTGTGTGCTCCGGGATTCTATAAGTCTTCCAAGAAGATAAGAGCACCCAATGGGCAGCATTAAGTGCCAGGGCCATCTGTCTACCTTTAATTGAGCAGAGAGGAAAGGTCAATGTATTAGGCAAACCCAGTATTTTATAAGCGGGGAACCTAGGGCTAGCGGTGTCTAGCCCTATCTATTTAATCTAGGATGTTATCCCAGTATCTAGTGAGTTTTGGCCAATTCCATAGCAGATGAAGGAGAGTGCCAGGGCTATCACATCCTCACCAACCTAGCCCTTCGCATTGAGAGTTCCACTTCATTAATGGAAAGGGGGTGTAGTACCAGTATGAAATGATTTTGTATGATGTTTCAGTATGACCTATGGTATGTGCAGTATGGTGAGTCCTATAAAAAATGTCCTCCCACACTTTTTCTGAGAGTGTCCGCTCAATTTCCGCCTCCCAACGCTTCTGATATTGCGAATGCTCTGGGAAAGAAACAAGTATATTTCAGAAATTCGTTTTTGTTCGTCCTTCTTAAGAAATAACCACTTTTCAAACAGGAACATTGGCCTGCCAACTAGGGCACAGATCACTCTTCAGACTCCCCCTAGCCTCATCAATCATGGCACCGCTGGGGGCAGGCCTTCCTTAATGGCTAGTCAGCCGACCACCCCAGCTGATCCAGTAGGGCTATTCTTCAGCGGCCGCTCACCTACACCGTGCACTGGCAGAGAATCACAACAGTCAGGGGGAGTAGATGGGAGCAAGGCCTCTCAAAGGGGCATGGCGTTGCTCTCTCTAGGTGCCTGGGGCGTCAGTCGCGGATCACGCAGGCCGCCCCCAGCAGGCCGCCACAACCCCCTCGCTCTCAGGGCTCCGCAGAGTCAGTCATATCTTGTTCACCGCGAGGCCCCCTCAGAGTGCCCAACGGGGCCTCGCTTCAATTTCTCCCAGGGCAGCAGAGGATTAAGGGGCCTCATCCGTTAACAGGCCACAGGGACGTCAGCGCATTTGTAGGGTATCGCGCAGGCCTGTACTCGCGTTGGTCGGTGCCGCGGGCCGCCTCCACCTAGACACGTGGTCCCTCCAGCCCTGCTCCCACTTCTTACTAGGTACTTATGGGGGTATCGTCCAAAGGCGGCACACAGTCATCGATCCGCCTTGGTTTCTGGCGCAAGCACAGCTCGGCCCTCCAGTGGGCTCTGCCTCCCTCCACAACGTCAGCTGCCGGGCCGCAAGTCCATGTGGGGCTCCGGGTTCCCCCTCTCCTCGCTCGGTGGCATAGAGTCACCCCCGGGCATCGAACTGCAATCCTTAAGCGGGGGGAGCCCCTGGTCGCCTATAATGCATGACGAGGGTGCTATATCAATGCTAAGGCCTGAAGAGGACGGAGCTCGAGCGAGAAACGTCTGCTCACTCCGCCATAATCTTGCTTCCCCTTTCAGATAATACAGCTACCACACGGTTGCTCAACACTCGGCGAGGCAGGAGACATTAACACAAAACAAACAACACCTTTAGAAAAGGGTTTTATTTTACAAAACGCAAAGACTCTCTTTTTACAATAAGGCTTGGGGTTTTATTTTACACAATGCTCTCTAACAGAAAAGGCTTCCCCAGATGCCAAATGCAGATCATTCAAAATATACAAAGAGAAATATATATGTTTTATGCAAGCAATAATAACACACTTGGTAAATGCAACAGTTAAATGCATGAATAATACTGATGAAAAAAATAAGCAGCAAATAATATGAGATAACACTGAAGAAAATATAATATGCTGGACGTCCTGCAAGAGATCAGAAAGTTATGTATGTACACTAAATACATCAAATGATTACTCTCGATGTGCACCTCAACTCACTCACTCATCACAAAGAAATCACCTCAATGATCAAAGCCACTGGCCACACATCACAATGGCAATAATCAAAGCTCAAGCACCTCAAATGATCATAGCCACTGGCCAAACATTAAAATGGCAATAATCCAAACTCAACACTTCACCTGGTGCAAACACTGCATCTTAGCTCACTCCTGACCGGGGGATTAACAGCCGTGGTTAAGAGCATTAGCAGATTAATGACTGTCCAAAGAGGCCAGAGGACTAAACTGTATAGGTGGGGGTTAAGCCAGAGGCTGAAAAGTAAGGTTAAATGGCAATTGCAAAATGTTCTTGCCATGGTGAAGGAAGCCGGCTTGTGTGTGTTGATTTGCTCAAAAGAGGAGGGAACTGAGTAGATCCCCAAAGTCGTTGTGTGAGACCTAAGATTGAACAGGAAGAAAGACGGTCAGTCACCTGGAAAGATATGGGAACATCAATCCTTAAACGTAAGTCACCTAAAATTAATAGGTTTGAAGATTGTGTAGAAAATAAGGAAAAAAAGTTACCAAAGGTAGTGCCAAAGTTGGCAGTACTCCTGAGGGAGGAGGAAGGGGTTGGGTGATTAGAAAACAGGATAGTCATGAGGGGTAGTGATACATAATAAAAAGGTGTATTCAGCATTGGCTGTCTGCAGGCAGACCTGTTGTTCCCTATACATAGTATTTAATTAGTCTGGGTTTTGGGTCAGGCCATTACTAATGATTGGATGCCGTTATTGTCTATATCAGTTGATTCAGAGTTTTTCCTCCCTATCCTTGTGTTGATCCTGCCTCAAGCATTTTGTTCTCAAACTGTTCTGATAAGTTGCATTGTATTATTCCACTGCATACTTAAGGGGATGTTTTTTTATTTGAAGCAGTCCAGGGAGCTGCATGTGTTTTCTTTTTTGCTCCTAGAGCACACTTTCTATTCATTTACCTTTTAATCTGGGATTCCAACATCGTCGCCATGATAAAACAGTAAATAAAAGAATGGCCATCATATGTCATGACGCATGCGTGCACACTAGTCACAATGCAGTGTGTGTGATTTGGCTGTCATGTTGGAATTAGTGTTCTTTATTAGAAAACCCTTTGCAAGGTTGACCTCACGCATGCCTATGCACTCTGAAAAAAGCATTGGCAAAGCCAATAGCTTGGGTTTTTAGTGCAAAGCTCGAGTACCTGTGCCAAAGCTTGTTTTACATGCCCCCCACACAGGGGATTCTGATCTCCCTCCGTTTCATAATGGAATAAACGCTAAGATTTGTTCATATCCCACAATCAGAATGTCTTTGTGTTAAAATAATGTTTCTTGCATTGAGGTGGAACATGCCTACTCTAAAGTTTCAGGTTTTAAACCTTGTGCTGCATATTTTTTTGGGTCGAGCCTAGACAGTGCATGCACTGTCTGGAAAATCTATTGTATGTACTTTGTATCGGCTTTGAAGCATTGCCCCAGGATTTGTCTGCTTCTGCTTTTGCTTGGGGACTACTTTTTTTCTAGCAACCGCCTCTATTTAACTGTCTTGATAGAAAATGACCAGCAGAGGTCAGTAAAATACGAGAATCGCTTTCTGCTTAGGGACTTTCTTTTTTTATTTTACTAGCAGCTGCCTCTATTTTTACTTTCTAGATAGAAAACGATCAGCAGAGATCAGTAAAATACCAGTATAGCTTTACACAGGATAAGGTGCTTCATAGCTAAAAACTTATAAGGTCCCAAAGGCAAGACCTTGCTTATAGAGACTTCTAACCGCAAACTCCCCACCTTTGATAATTCTTCAGGTGTCAGACTGGATCCAGAAACGTTTGAGCAGGACCTCTGTGAGCGTTGAGGCAGTGCCAAGAGACTGTACGCCTACGCCATTACACTCCGGGAATGAGATGCGAAGCTAATTTAGATGCCACTTGCACACAATGACAGTTTCTTTTTTTTTCCTTGCCACCAGACGCAATTCTGGAGCAACCTCTCATCCTGCTTGTAGAAGGTTAGTTTTTAGGTCTCGCCTGAGCCAGCTGAGGAAATATGAATTTTGTGATCAGTTATGTCCCCTATCGTAGACCCCAACGGCTCCATGTGCATGCTATAAGTACATGTATGTTCCCTCCAGTTCCAGTTATGAAGACGCAAATACATGTGCGTCCACCGTCAACATGTCCTCTTTCAGATCCGCCATGAATGGGTCAGATATTCCATTCCTAAGTATGAAAGGCCACCGACTTTATGTGGTTCACTTTCCACATTTTACAGATTCAGGCGAGTAGGCCCTGAATTCTGCCATCAAGCCTTTTCCTGCCTTCTGCCTCTGAAAGCTCCAGTCCGAGCCTGCATCTGTATCCATGAACTTTGTCCTACTCCCTGCGCGGCTAACGGTGCCTGATCCAGCCTGTTGCCTGCCAAAAAACTGTATTTCACCTTCAAGATTATCTGCTCCGCTCCTCATCCGATGCATTCCTGTCTAGTAGTTTAGGTAAACATTCTTCCAGCTACCGTGCAAAGGGCCAGGCCTCACTGTCCTCATGCAAGTAATTCATAGCCCCTGTTACCATGGAAGATTCATGCCCCCTCGCATCTCATGTAGACACTTAGACGCTTGTACACGCACTAACAGTCAGTATAGAATAGATTTCATCATAGAGACCTTTCCTTTTGGATAATACAGTTCTTTAAACATAAGATATTAGATATGATTTGGGATTAGGATGACATGACCCCCCAGACTTCTGTCTCCACATGTAGAGCTAAATGTCAAGTCCCCTTCACCCTCTAGTTGCACGTCAATCACACGTCATGCGGCTGCGCGCGCATCTCTGCCAAATATTTCTGCTGACATTGCCGGATTCTCTTATGGATCCACCCACTTGTGACATCATGTTTAATGACGTATTTAGTTACGCCTATGTTTACGCCTATTTTCATTACGTATGTGTATCATATCTGTATTATCAGCTGTTACGCCTCTTGCATCTGTCTTAATGTAATACTTTTCATATAAATATCATTACTTGTCAATAATGTATTGCCTTCCCTTCCTGAACCTTCGTGGTGATGGAATTTGAAGCCTGCAGTTCGAACTGTAATTCCTTTGTAGAGGAATAAAGCCTTTTAGAACCTCTAATACCACGGATTCTGCCTCTTATATTTACTGAGTTATTCTTACTAGACTTTACCGCATAAAAATAGTACCGGTAATGAAATATTTACCACACAGCGCATGTGCTGCTCTGGCGAGACATTTAGTGTGTGGGCTTTAAAAAGTCAACCACAGCTTTTTGTCTGGCATAGAGCGTGCGGTTACGTGCACAGTTACGAGCAGAGGCGCCATCTGGCTTTCCTCTCTCGTCATGGTGCGCGCAAATTGCACACCACTTGCCAGCCTGCTTTCACTTTTGCCGACGCGCGCGCACCGCCCGCGTACTTTTTTTATTTTCTTTTAGCGCACGCTGGAATGTCCTGAACTAAAGGCTAACCTGAAGGCACTCTGGAGGATTATTATTTTTGGGCAGGGCATAACACTTTAATGCAGAGGACAATACGTGTGGACAAGATCAGTTTCTGGATTGTCTTTCCTCTTCTGTGCACCAGTAAATCAAATAAACAGCTGATCATCCACCCAGTACGTCTAAACAATGTAGAAACTAAAGGCACACTGTATGAAATGGGTTAATTACTTGCAACCATAGATTTTCAGCTTGACATCCCTCTAGATTCACATCTCACATTATTTACGTCATGGGCCGCGCACATCGCACACCACTCGCCAGCCTGCTTTCACTTTTGCCGTCGCGAACACTCACCACTCGCGTGCTTTTTAAAAATTTTCTTTTAGCGCGCGCTGGAATGTCCTGAACTACCTTTGAAGGCGCAACACTGTGCATGAGTACAGAATAGGTCACAAAACCCAAGCAGACATAAATCAAATGGAATAGCAGATGTCTAAGAAATCCTGTACCTTCCCAGTGACCCTTTTGTAAAGATGCCACACTATAGATGAGAAACTTAAATCCAGGCTAGTGCCATCTTAGATTTGCAAATACACATAAAATCTATTTACCGATAACAAATCTAAATGGAGTTTATTTCAAGTTCAAGAACTCTTTATTTCGAAATTTTCATCATAAAAGACATTTCCATACAAAAAACCTCATTTAAAAACATACACCAATGTAAAATCTGAATAAAAAACAACAATAAAAACAAAGTTTAAAACCTACGACAAAATTAGGATGAAATACCATAATTAATTTCTGTGCCATCAGAACGGGTCGTTAGGAACACCTACCACTAGGTCCTGTTTAGCCCTCAGGATCCACACCCAGCCCAAAAATTTTGATACAGCTATAACAATTGGTTCGCTTGTGTCCGACTTAAGAAGTCTTAGGGCCTCAGACCCAACCCTTATTGACAAGTTACGACAAATTGGTTTGAGCCATTTTGCCCGGGGAGCTGCATAGACCGGGCATTCAAAGAATATGTGGGCAGTCTATTCTTTGTGTTCAGTGCATCTACGACAACAATCAGACTCCTGACCTTTCCATTTTTTTGCAAACAACCTCGTTGGGAGGGATCCAACCCTAAACTGGTGGTAGAGTTTTCTATCACTGGGCTTTGTTACTGTGTCCCAATATTCTTCTAGGGCCGGAATAGATTTAAGATCCAGAAACATTCCTGACAGAGATGTAGATGGAATTTGGCAGGCGTGTTTCTGGTAAACTGTTGCCCAATAGATGTTTTAATAAACTTTTTTAGGGGGAAACAAATTGTTGACAGGATCTGACCACAGATTACCCAAGCCCAATTGCTCGAGTGATAGTTTAAGATTTTTGAACCAAGGGATATTACCCGAACCCAGGATGGATCTTACATCCATGGTGGCCTTGGCATAAGCCACTAATTCAGGGGTGGTCCATAGCCTCCTCCAAAAAGCCACTGGCTTAAAGTGTGCTAAGTCATCTATTGCATGACAGCCTAGATCCAATAATAGGTATCGTGGGGCTAGAGCAGGGGAGGCCTGTCAATTTTCTTAAAAATTTGTTCTGTATTTTTACCAGAGCATGGGAAAATAGAGAGAGACCCCTTGTGAAACTCAAGGGAATAGGGTACTCTTTCAAGTATCTACTAGCAGTCCCTTGAATACATGTACAGAAATACAATCTTCAGTAACTCAATATTATAATATTCACACACTCAAGTTAAAAAGCAATTGACATTTATTATGTATGAAACATGTTATACATCATAATTAAAAACACAATCTATTCTGATCCCTACTTTGCGCTAATCTACACAATGAGTTTTATCAAAAGACATTACCAAATTGGAAGTATACAGAAAAAACCATAGGATAGGATTTCATTCCATACACAGTCATGAAACGGTCAGAAAATAAAAATAAAATAAAACAGCCCCGTTATGAACCCGCATAACAGAGAAAACACACCATAAAAAAAGACACTACACTCTGTCATATGTTACACATCCAAAAGCACTACTGGAATTGGACCACTTATGAGATGTTTAAGCTCTTTATCTCTACAGGTGAATATCCGTTTCTCTGGATTATGTTTATCCTATGCGTCGACGCGTTTCGATGGGCTTTCTTTTATGCCACTATCTTTCTCAAGACCATTGATGGGGGTTTTCTCACTCCATGTTCAATGATTTACTCCCTAATCAGTTCTTTCTTACTCTTTTCTTTAATGCAGCCTGTTGTAAATCAGTAGGCACTGCTTCCTTTCATAAGATAGAATCGTCTCCACTCATTTTATCCCCTTTTTCGTGATCTGTAAAACATGTGTCTTTCTGTTAGCTTTTATTCTTTTGCCCGCATTGTCGCCTTCGGTTCAATCTATGGCCCAGGGCGCGAGGGAAAAGCTTATTGAGTACCAAAGCGGATAAAGCGTCCTTCGTGTTCATAAAAGCCACTTCTTCTATAGCGTACAGGCTGTTTTGTCAATGCGGGGATACTTCTTTGGATATGCTTCCCTAGCCTTCCTTTACCAGAGCAGACAGGTCGGCAAAACCCCAGAGGTCCGCACCATACAGGATCGCAGAACCTATCTTAGCGTTGTAAATCTTCATGGCTGGGCCTATCCTCTTGGTCTCAGACTTTCTCTGTTCTCTTATCAAACACCCCGTGAGCTGGGCAAACTTAAGCGACAAGGCTTCAATCTCGGGCTTCCAACTCATTTTGCTCTCCAAAACAATCCAGAGGTAGGTCATAATATTTGTCTGTTCTAGCTTGATGTTATTCATTTTAATATGGCAAACCGCGGGTTTACTCTTGGTGAACACCATAAATTTAGTTTTCGAGATATTAACCTGCAGGTCATGGTCATGACAAAATTTCTCAAATGTAGACAGTGCCGCTTGTAGGCCTATCTGGGTCTGCGATAGCAGTAAGGTATCATCCGCAAACACGAGTAGCGGAAACTTAATACCACCCAGTGAGGGGGCATCAGTCGGAACGGCTGAATAATACTGCACCACCCCGTTGATGAATAACAAAAACAGGGTTGGTGCTAATACACAGCCCTGCCTAACACCCCTGGACACAGCAAATCTTCTAGTAACCTGACCTTGATTACCCCAACGAACTTGAGCAAAATTATCTTCATGCAACTTAATTACCATGTTCAGGAGCTCCGGGGGCATCCCCAGGGCCCTTAACACCCCCCACAATTTACCCCTGGGAACTAAATCAAACGCTGATTTTAGGTCGACAAAGGCAGCGTAGATAGTTCCTCCACCCAAACTAACAACTTTCCAATGGAGCAATTGGAACCTAAGGACCTGCTCTATTGTGCTAATACAAGACCTGAACCCTGCCCGAAGGGGTGATAATAT
Organism: Triturus cristatus; assembly: GCF_964204655.1. Classification (NCBI taxonomy): domain Eukaryota; kingdom Metazoa; phylum Chordata; class Amphibia; order Caudata; family Salamandridae; genus Triturus; species Triturus cristatus. The sequence continues at coordinate 316,423,572 of NC_140594.1, read as the reverse complement.
ATCCTCCAGCTCGATCCAGCTCTGAATTCGCATCAAAATCATCCTAGCGATGATTTTTTGTATGGCATCAATCAGGCTGATCGGTCGGTAGTTTCCCGGGCTGGAGCGATCCCCCTTCTTATAAATCGGAAGAATCTCAGCTCCACGCCAAGAATCGGGAATTATGGCCCCCTTTGCTATTGCATTGCCCAGATAGACTATATAAGGAATCCAATTTTCCTTGTCGTGCTTAAAAAGATCGGCAGGGACACAATCAATACCTGGTGCCTTGCCACTGGGGATCATTTTTAGTGCCGCCTCAACTTCGCTGCTTGCAAATGTCAAATCATGGGCAGTGTCTTCAGGGATAGGAATGGGAATGGTACTAATATCGATCAAGTTATCCCCAGAAAACTGGGACCCAAAATGCTCAACCCAGACTTCTCTCTGTACATGGTTTGCAGGAACCTGTGAGGCAGTGCCATTGCCCCATTTGACTAAGTGCCAAAACTTTGTTAGGTTTCTATGTTTACTGGCTGCTAAAAGGTCCTGCCAGTGTTTGGTATCCCAATCAAGTTTAGCTTTCTTTTTAGCTTTGTAGTAGTTTAGCCTTACTATCCTAATATTAGAGATTATTTTAGTTTTGATAGCGAGAGCCAATCTACTATAGGATTCCCTACACGACTTGTTATACCATGATTTACATAATGGGTTACCATGAGACTTCTTGGGTATGTCAGGTTTAGAAAAATGTAATCTGAGGTCACTAAAAAGATCTTCATGGAGGTTGGTTATCTCCCTGTTTATATCTTCCTGAGTTGGAAGTGAATGCAAAACCCCCAGAGTCCTAGTCAGCCTATTAGAAATCACATCCAAGACCTCCGGGTCAATGGCAATCTTGGCCCAACGCACCCTGCGTAAGTTATTGGTAAGCAGGGCGTCAGCGGTGGCAACCTTGGCTGTAGGCTTATGCTTGCCACCACTTTTTAATAGGAGGCCCAATATGAGGGGATTATGGTCACTCTCTGGGCGGTCCATGATCACCATGTCATTTAGTATGGACCAGTACTCCATTTTTATGAGGGCGTAATCAATTCTACTTTTGTAGCGGCCATTGTCAAAGGTGGCCCTACCCATTTTATCAGATGCAGATCGCCCGTTGGCAGCCCTAAAGCCGCGCTCAAGGCAGAGACCCAACCACTGCAGAGCTGATTCTGTCCATCACTTAATGGGTGAAATATCTAACTGGGGGATGCTCCACACAGCATCCTCCTCTGTCATGAGGAATTCCCCGTCCGAGTTTAAGGGCTCGAACGAACAGTTTAAATCGCCTACAATTATTATATTACTGTCGGATCTAATGGAGTCCAGAAAGGAGTCCAATATTGGAAAGGTGTCAGAGTCACGCCCACCAGGCTTAGCTCTATTATACACGTTGATAATATAGAGCTCTGAACCATCTAACTGGTGCAGCTTTAGGGCAAGGATGTCTGGGCTACCAACATATAGTTCTTTGATTAGGTAATCCATAGATTGTTTAATCCAAATGGTTAAACCTCCAGACGGTCTGCCTTTTGTCCCACAGACTGCAGCTTTATGAAAATTAAGGTACCCCGTATGATGTACTGATTCTATAGCCCAGGTCTCCTGGAATGCCAAGATGTCATAGTTATCCACCAGAACGATCCACTCTGCGGTGGAGATTTTACTCTTGAGACCTGCGATATTCCAGGATACCAGGGAGTGCAATTGGGTGCCACCACCAAGAATAGTAGAAGAGTGAGGCAGTGCCGGTTGGGAAACATTAATACCAGATGGATTCAAATTACAACAACCTATTTTGGGATAACTAGAGTCCTCGATCATACATGCTCCACAGGATTTCTCCACAACCTGAACAAAAGCCCCTATCACGGGGGACAGTGTAGGTGGGACGGGGGGGTTTGGACTTTAGGACCCACAATAGAGACAGCAGGGAATATAGAATTCTTTCTTAGGGCAAGACGTGGGTGCAGAACGGGTGCTATAGAGGGAGTCGCGCAGCTATCCTCCAAAAATACCCAATTTATATTATTACTAATATTAATTTTTGACGCTGCATAAGCCACAGTCTCGTTGACCTTTTGCCAGCCTACACTACCATTCCTATTTCTAGAGCCCAGTCAATCAACCCCCTCCAAGTCACTAGGGGACTCAAAACAGTTTGACGGGGGGGGGGAAGATCATGATCTGAAACAATATGTTGGTGTCTAGGTGCTGAGTCCCACCCATTGTGCATAACAGGAAGATGTCTGTAATGTAAACTAGGGAAAAAATAACTCAAGCTCAAAGATTGAATTCCCACTTTGCCCCGCATCACCCATTCATGACAGATATACCTAACCACTCTAGGATCCCTAAAATTGACAATTATGCAATCGCCATTTAGGTCCTTGTGTCTCCTGCCCAGCCAGCTAACCCTTCTCACGTGCAAAATCTCCGCGTTTATTTCTTGTGGGAGTGGACGATTTTTATTTAGCCAATAGATCACTAGTTTTTCAATTCCCCATGAGTCTCTATTTTATCATGTTGGGTCTCAGGGACATTAGCCAGGATAACAGTGTAGGGTGCAGATTCAGGGGGGAGGTTGATACAGGGAAGCTTAGCTCGCTGTGCCTCCACCCCAGGTTCACGATTCTCTCTAGAGAGTGTGCGACCACCGCATACTATGTGCGCTGACTTTTCCCCACCTTCTCTACCTTCTCTGGCTGCGCCCTCCCTGATGTGACCGATGGGAAGGGTTTGGGATGAGGCATTTATAGAAGGTTTAAGATGTAATTGAGTGTTTGAGCTAATTGAGGCCCCCACAGGAGTTCCTATTATGACACTCTGGGAATCAGTGATCACGCTCCGGGGTGGTTTTAGCCCAGGAGCTCGTAAGAGCTCCACTGTTTTATTGAGGGTTGCAGAGTTTGCCGCTACGGCACTTTCCAATTTAGCCATAGAATCATTTATAAGTTTTACCCTCTCAAATAGGGGAAGCAACATAGATCTTAAAAGTTGCTCTAAAAGTTCTAAAGTATCGTTTGGGGGTTGATTGACAGCAGGGCAACAAGATGTTAGCTTAGGTGACGTTGTACCAGAGGCAATGGTGGCAGATCTATAATGCGTTTTAGAGATGGGGGGTGCATTTGCAATAATGGTTTTGGTTAACTTGGCACTTCTAACCTTTTGTGTCCCTCCCGCTCGCTTTCTTTTGCCAGTGGTATATTGGGGTTGTTTTATTTTCCCAGTTTGGGGAGGATTTGGAGTGTTTTTGCGGGACGGCGTAGGGGCAGCCAAAGTATTGGAGTCGGTAAGACTGCTTGGGAGTATAGATATGCTATCTAAGAGTGAATCGAAAGAATTACTGGTTGGTGTTGTTGTGGACCCACCCACTCCAACTCGCTCCACACATGATCCAGAGCTGGTAGCGTCAAGTGACCGGGGTTGCTCTGGGGTGACTGCAGTCATGATGGTACCCAGGGAGGAGCATTTGGACATCAGCTCTAGGGACAGCCTTTTTTCTGTAGATAAAATTTCTTTTTCAAGAACATTTGCTGCTCTAGTAATGAACCGATCCAAAGTTCCAGATACAGACTCCCCGAGGCTGTTTGGTACAATCTTCCTCCCATTTCTAAGGTGCAACGCCATGATAAAGAGTTCTAGATGGATAGGTGACACTGGAGTTAGTAAACACAGAACACCTAGACCATAAAACAAAAGCAAAATAGCCAAACACAGTTGCAAAAACAAATATTATAAAAGTCTCACTGATCTGAGGGATTCGACAAAAGGGAGGTAGCCCAGCCCAGCCACTTCCAGCCCCGTATGGCCACAGACGGCCCGCCCTTTGCCCGGGCTTAGCCCGGCGCCGTCCGCGCGCGTCCCGTGAAGCGGGAGGCGCGAGGTGTTTTTAAATGTCCGGTGCGGGAGGGAGGGGCCGCTGTTGCTGACGCTGCCCCTCTACCTCCTGGTGCCTGAAGTCCACTGGCCGGCTGCTCCACGGGTTAGACTCTCCCAAATGGCTTCAGTGAGGGGGTCAGCTGGAACATTTAGAATGGTCAGACTTTGCAATGGAGAGGCCCGCAATATACAATAAGGGGGATGCTTAGTGCAATACAACCCTTTGATTGGAAACTCTTATTTTACAATGCCTTCTTCTATTGCCAGTTCTAACCAATTACTTGAAATGAAGAACTCGAACCTAATTAGTTGTACAAAAAGGGAATTCCCCTTTGCCAACATTAGGAGAGAGTAACATACATCCGAAAAGAAATGAAAGTAATCAGTTACCTATAACACTCAGTTGTAGATTTTCCCAGTGCACTCTCCTGACATCTAGTTGTGGGTGTGTAATGTTACAAGATATTTTTTGGTTGAAGAATGCTTTTGGTTTAAAGTGTGCAGTGAGTAACTCGATCACATCTGTGAAATCAACAATATAGCAAGACAGACTTCCCTTACAGAGTGTTTGTATTTTCAGCCCGACCCCCACCAGGAAAACACTAAATTAATGAGTATCTCCTAATAGTATTGGTTCACGGGGGGGAGGGGGGGGGGAGGCAGAGAGGAGCAACCCCTATGTTACACATACGTAATATTTTCTCTTTTAAGCATGTGTTGTCGTAGATCACAGGTTGCGCAAAGAAACAGCATGGTATTAAAAAGTGCCTTTAGAACTGTCTGACCTAGTTGCTCTTCACTTTGCGCTTCTAGATCAAGAAAAAAGGTACCCAGAAAATACGTGAATTGAAGGCAAGGTGCCTGCTTTACAAATATCATCTAATGTCAGTTTGCCTAAAAAGGCAATTTTTCCTCATTATGAGTAGAGTGATTTTTAGGTCTCGCGAGCCAAAGGCTCGAAGAGACATTTTATTACTGGGCTTTTCAAAGTGCTGCCGTGGCCTAAAGCTACAGTGCACGTGAACGTGCACGCACGCGGCGCCATGTGTCTTTCCTCCGTAGCACGTGATCGTAATCTCGATCACTTTCACTTGTGTATGTTAATGCTTTCGTTATCGCGGCCGCGTCTGCTTCACTTTCGCGGCCGCGTGGCCAATGCTTGTTTGCATTGTGATGTTTTCCCAGTCCTTTCCGTGTGCTCATCACTTCTAGTGATGCTCTGAAATGGCCAATGGGCAGCCTGTAGCGCTCAAAATCAGAAAATATAAAATAAATACAACTAAATAAACTGTCTTAGAGAACGTGATTGCAAATGCACAGGTACTACCAAATTAGCCCACTCACATGTTCTGTGTTCACAATCTACAGAGAACATTTCTGCATAATTACTTTTGCTGATATCACATATGACTTAAATTGTAAAATGTGATTCTGTAAACTTTCCTATTTAAATATTCCTGTACTTTCACTTAGCTACTTTCACTAACTAAAACGTAAGAGATATTTCCCTAGCGAATCGTGCTTAACTTAAAAAAATGAAGCGGTAGCAGAGGTTTTTCTGCGAAACGTGTTTTGTACGATACGCACGAGGTCGACTTTTGTTGCTAGGCGACACAGCATGTTGTCTCCATATTGCATGCTTCCTCTTCTGAATGCTAGAACAGCATTTGCAGTATGTGTGTGAAGGGAATATATTAATTTTGCTCTGCAGCCAATACAAATTTCAAAAAACAACATATTTCTACAAAACAGCCACGAAAGTTAAAGACTCTTTCATGAGCATTATGATAAAAACTGCTTTTAAAAACACAACTGGCATCCTGGCTAAGAACTGTCGTCAGCACTCAGCAATAACTAAAGCCTCCTTTCGCTCACCTGCACACAATTTGAACCCCGATCCTTAGAGAGGCTGGTGTTCTGTCGTGGAAAGAAGTAATCTAATATGGCTAACATCCCATCTGTGGGTTTCCCTGACCACAGATTTATGTGCAGTGTGGCAGCTGTATGGTAATAAAAGTTCTTCCCCAAAGCCCGGTAAAAGAAACACAGTCTTGAAAACAGACTACTGCTCTCGAGCAAGGAAAGAGGACAGTGTAACATCACGAAACTCATGTTAAGCACGTATTTCTCTCTTGCTCACGAGAGACTGTCCTAGAAGATCTTAAAATTATGTATTGCTCTGCAAGTTCATCTACAGGGCGTCTGTTAAGGGTGTTACACAGGAAGCCACGCACAATTTTTTTAAAAATTTTTTTTAAAAGCTTCCTAAAAGAGATGAGCATCGAGCACTTTTTTTTCCCAAATGCAGTTAATTGATAGCCAATAGGTCTCGCTTTTTTTTTAGTATTGTAAGCATTCATATATTTGTTCTTTCCTTATTGATTTCCTCTGGGACATTATTGTTTGGTAAAAAGATTACCAAGGTCCCTGTTGGGTGTATGGGTTACTCCTGTCTTATCCACTATCACCAAACAGGTAGTATACCAACCAGACATGTGCTGTCTTCCTCAAAAAGAAGACAGCATTGAGTAAGTACATTGCAAAAATGTAACATCCCCTAAGAAAAGAAGAACTCCTTTCCACCATATGTAGCATTCCTAGTGCATTGAGGCCTAGTTGTAACAGTGTTCAGGCATCTGCCTAACCAGTTTGGACAGACATTCAAATGCTAAGTGTGATTTGTGCAATGTAACTGTAGGAGACATTGAAGCCTGCCTGTGTAGGAAACTGAAAACAAGGTCACTCAGCTTAACCGGGCTGCGCAGGGCTATTGGAATACTAGGCACACAACTGTGGCTAATTGAATTAGGCTGCTGGCAGGCTGCTCAAATTAAATATAATTCAGCTACCCATCATGTCTTCCCCATAACTGCACTTCTTTCAGCTGGGATGTACATTTTCGTGAACAATACCATCACTTCCCATGAGTGTTGCTACACTTGTGCCATTACTGACAGTTCCTAGCAGCACTGCCAGACAAGTATTGGGGCAGGACAAACATTTGTCACCAGGTGTGCAACAGGCATTCTCTGACTAAAACCTCCTCCTTATAAAAGATCATAACAAATATGAAAAACCGGTATTCAATAATTTCTCAGCAAGTCAGTTACAATTTCATATTCAGGACAAACACTTTTCAGTAAGGCTAAGCCTCCCATAAGTTTTTTGGAGAGTACTGACATGTCTCAGAAGTGCTGCTGCGCTTTTAATGGACAATACCTGCACTTCTAGCCAGAGCTGTAATAGCTGTAATGCCACAGCTTAAACATTTTTAGTGGGGCTGCTGATTTTCCGTTGCACATTACCAAGACTATTTATTTAATGGGAAAACAACCTCCAAAACCTTTTCCCTGCAGGGTTTTTATACGTTTTTATGGAACACACCAATAGTTCTTTGCTTTTAATAAACCAGACACCAATTAAAAAGGGTTAGGAATAATTGTAAGTTATGTTACATTAGACCGTATTTGTAAAGCAATTGGCTCCCATTTTAATGTCTTTCTGATTTCGTGGTTCCCACTGTTCCCTTTTCTCCATATCCCTTTTCACATGTCACTGTCCACTTTCTAGACCTTCCCTGGTCTTCATGTGTTTGTGTCTTGGCTGTTCATGTAGCTGTAAATTAGTGTATGCTTATGTCAGGCACTTCCTGTACCTACCAAATCTATGTTTTATCTTGTAATTACCCCCCATCTTCCTGTCTCCTCTCATGTCCCCTGTGTTGGTGTATGTGTGTGTCTTCCCACATTTGCCTATTTCCATGACTTCCTATGTCAGCCTCTCCCATCTCATGTCTGTTATTTCCCCTGTCCATGATGCTTCTGTTCTTCTCTTCTGTGGCTGAATGCTACCCATCCGCAAAATCAAGTTCCATTGCCAGATAATTAGTGTTTAATTAAGTGCAGATCTATGACGTGCAGGAACAGCTGGACTCTGCGCAGAGAACACTTTTATTTTAAAGCAGCGACTTCTCAAACAAAATTATGTGTCAAAGACTGCATTAGAAAAACAAGCATTTGCAATGCAATAGGTCTCGCATTTACGTGAGTTTAAGTTATTGGCATTGTAAATAACAATGCCTTTTTTTTTTTTTTTAAACGGAAACAAAAATAAAAGGCATTGTCATTTGCAATGTCAATAGCTCAAACTCATGTAAATGCGAGACCTATTGCATTGCAAATGCTTGTTTGGGATGCTAGGGAGTATGCATTTTGCCTTAGTATAACACAAGTATACATCTTACCATCCATCCAACAATTTCAATCTTGGAATTGCCATTACCAAAATAGGGAAAGACAACGCAACATTTATTTGTTCTAAATGTTCTTTACTCAATACATAAGAGGACTTTGTAGAACCAGTGAATGGAAAGATGGCTCAGCAAGTGTTTGTGGCGTTAGGAAAAAAGACAGTAGTTGGTTTATATGAAAAGGTGAAACACTTTAGCAAGAAAAGTTGATGCACTTGTAAGACGATTCTGTCTTTATGCACCGGGAAAGATAGTTCTTCCGCTGAGTTGCAATTAGATGTTCAGTGTTACTGAAAAAAACAGTCACTAAAAAAACAAGCATTGGCATAGCCAATAGGCCTCGCCTTTGGGACCTTATATGTATTTAGTTATGTAGCACAATATCCTTGTTGCAACAACATCAACTGTTGCATGGCTAAACACTTATAAAGTCCCAAAGGCAAGACCTATTGGTTATGCCAGTGCTTGTTTTAATTATGTCCCAAAGAAAGAAAATCGTTAGTTTTTCAAGGCTCTCAAAATAGTATTTCTACACTACATTCAGACTGCCTGCAGATGGCAGTGCTTCCAAAAATAACAAGCATCCCAGTGTCTTTTGGAAGGAAAATATCAGAAATTGGTGAAAAATAAGATAATATTGTGTCCTTAACCGCTGGGTGTAATGCCTGCTCGGAATTCCCTCTCTCATCCTTTTCTAAACATTTTGGGGACCAGCAGTGCCCATTTTAGGGTTCTATTCTCTTAGCATAGGAGACAGCAAAAATAAGGCCCTTTTGTCTTAAGCAAATCGGTCGTCTCCCTCCTGAATCGGGTGTATTGGCATGTATGCATAGGTGCATTGAAACGGAAGCTGGAACTAAGTTTTCGATTTCTTTCGGCTATTTCGAAGTGTGTGCCTACTCCTTATGTGTTACACTATATGCACCTACAGTGACCTGTAACCAGTCCTGTGTAGAGCCCAAGTTTGTTCATCTGCCAATGCAAATTTCGTCTGGTAAGAATCGCAAGCTTTTTTGCTTGATATTATATGTGGTCCAAGTGTTGGACACATACCTCTTTGTAGTGTCTCTGATACCTCTCTGGGTAAGTGGAAACATGTCATGAAATATACAGATGTCTTAGTTGAGTTGTCCTATCCGTACAGATTCCAGAACATCCAAGCTGGGTCGGTCAGTTGCTGGATGCCTGGGAGCTGGCCAGTGTTGCTGGGTCGTGGGTTCCTGTTCTGGATTACATTTCTTAAAACCTTCTATAATATTTGGCGTGGTTTCTCGGTGTATACTCTGGGAGGGTCCTACAGATTTTGACAACGAGGAAGGTTCCTGGATCTCTGACCCGCTGTTTTTCTACATTCCTGGTAAGTACGCTGACAGCATGGTTGGGGACTATAGTGGAAAACCACTGTGTACTGGCATCATGTTCTTTGCGCTCTTGCCGAAGCATTGCATTTCATGGATTTACCACCAGAAAATGCATGCAGTGGATCGCTGTTTCATCTGACTCAAAGGAAGGAGTACTTTGTAAGTTTTATGTGAGCGCAAAAGAAAGCATTATTTACTTCAATTGATCATCCTCAATTTTAATTGTATGGCACATTCTACAAATAAGTTTACTTTCACTGAGAATGCGACGAAGATTCTAGCATGTTTTCCCAACTGAGTTGGATTCTGTTCCCAGCATTCTTTGATGGCTTCCCAGAATACCTTTCCTCTTCCACAATGCATAAGGGAAATGTGTGATATCACGTCACGCATTGGAGACCATTTTAGTTTGTGCTCAGTCATGGCTGCGATCATTTCACCACAGCTGAGGATAACTATTTTCTTACACTATATTATAATCTAGGTGGGACTCATTTCGATATTTTATTTTAATTTCTTCTACTGTGTTGTAGTAACTCTTGCCCATTGCTTCTTCAAACCTGTCTCTACAACCTCTACTATTTCTTCCAACTGCAGGTAAACTGCAAATTATGTGGAAAATATGGTTAAGATCATTCAAAGCTATCTAGTTTAAATTGATGCTAAGAAGTTTGACGCTCAAAGGAAAACTGCTTTATTGTTCAGTCATTTTAGGGTTTGAGGTGCAATGAGTATTGATAACAAACTGCAGAGTCAACCTCCTCGTGGCAAATTTGTATTATGGGATGAATACATTGAGGCCAAAGAGTGCATGTTGAAGCAATATCCGGAAGAATCTAGTGTTCCTCCTTGCGAGAGACACATTTTTTAGACTTAAGGTAGTAATGAAACGGTAGAAGAGTACAATGCTGCCTTGAGGGTACTTGCGGCTCATGTAAATATATAATTCACAATTGCATATGAATTTATCGTGTATGTGTGTATATATATATATTTTGCTGTGAACACTATGTATTAGTAGTGTTCGCAGAAACAATGTATCCACTAATAGGTGGGCATATTGGTTATTGTCACTCTAATTTAATTTTAAACCATTTCGGTTTCATTGTATAACGAAAACAGTGCATGTTAAGGCAATTTGATTAATTATGGTACAATGGTTTAAACACTATGACTTGCTACATACATCTAGTGAACACAAAGGCATTGTATATGAAAACGTTTAGTCAGGTACAGTCTTTTTACCATGTCTATGCCAATTCTCCGGTATCGCGTGCAGAGTGTATTTCTCCTACATAAGGGTGTGTCTATAGTATTCACGTTGTCATGTGAACAAGGCTCAGGCTGAGCCGAAACGTTATGGCGACTAGCACGCAAGAAAGCTAATAAACATTTGCACTTGAATTGAGGTCCGTGTCTGTACTGTTTGGGGCAGGCGCCGGAAGTGGGCAGCCTCGACGGGGAAACGGAAGCTGTGGATATATATATATATATATATATATCACGCTGCTTGTCTTCGTTTCCATCCCTTTCACTGGCGGTCAGGTGCTGTTTGTGTGTAAATGAAAATCGTGCTTTTAAATTTTAGCTGCAGGGCAATAACATCACCAACACTCACAGGAGCAATAAATCCCAACTTGAACGTGTTAAGAGGGAACACTTACACCAGTAAGCGGAATCTGTGTATTGCACAAATTAAGGAAGAAACGGCGGCAGGTCGAGGGGGCAAGAAGTACGGAAGTGAATGCATTAAGGAGTTATCAATTGTGACATGTTTAGTGAGGCGCCTGTAAGAATCCAATGCCACAAAAGTTGAATTTATATGACAAGGATAGTTCATTCCAAGAGTAAGGATCTCATCCACAAGTAGCCTGTCTTCAGGTTCACTCCCTGGCTTCAACTGCACATCAGTCACATCAGAACATTCCAATCACTTAGCAACCAGTGTGGAACCCTAAGATGTGCAGGATGCTACACATCTCCCTCTTTTACAGATAATAAAAGTTAACAATGAGTTTAAATAAAAAGAATAAGCCAAACAGAGAATAAGAAAAACGCAAATGTTAAACCTACTGAACATAGTCTCTTAGGTACCTTGGTGTAGAAACAATTCTTGAAGATTTTCGTATATACGATGGAGATCTAGTCGGAAGATCTCGTTTCTCAGCGTCAGTTGAACAGTCCAGATTTCTTGAAGCTCCTTTGAGACCTGCAACAAAGTATTTTCTCACTACAACTACCCTATTCAAGTTCCAAATGCGATGATCCACAGTTTTAATTGCATTGTTGAACATCTTAACCACTTAAATAGGTTTCAGAAAAGCACCCTTAGATTGACTTTTACAAGGATTTTTTATCAACACCCAATCCCCTACTTTCACAACAGTTTTCTTTACACATTTCTTTGTCATGCAATTTTTTCCTATCTTCTATTTTCTTTGATTCTAACGACCTCCAGTCCTCTTTCTCAACAAAGCGATTTGGTTGTAAATCATTCAGAAGGTGTTACTATAGAGTTAGCACAACTCCCCCTAAACAATTCAAACGCTGTCCTTTTTTGTGACCGCATTAGGGGATAATCTATACACTCTGATTTTTTAAAAAAAAATTCAGAGCGCGAATCTAGACCTGCTGATTTGGCCATTTCAATAGTTTCCTTGAGCACACGGTTAAAGAGCTCTACTAGCCCATTTGTCTCTGGGTGCTATAAGGAAGACTTCTTATGTTTAACCCCATGGGCACCCAAGAAATCCTCCATCTCCCTTGACACCAATTGTACTCCATTAGCTGTGAGAATCACATTGGGTATGCCCTCTCTATCCAAGATTTTTTTAAAGAAAACTTTGACATGTTTAGATTCAATACCTCGTGTTATGGCAATTTCCGGCCATCGAGAGAAGAAATCTACCAGGACAAGAATGTACCATTCAGTGCCAGACGATCGAATTGGCCCTACGATGTCTAACCCTACCTCTTTCCACGGACCAATCAGCCGGTCCCTAATTACCATGGGTTGGGTTTTAGGCTTAACCACCCTCTCACTCACCGCACATTGCATGCAGTCTCTTATTTTCCGTTCCACTAATAGATCCATACCTGGCCACCAATAAGATGATTGCAATAGCTCCTTGGTCTTAGAAACTCCCAGATGACCGTCATGTGCTAAAGAAATGAGTTAATCTCTAAGTACAGTAGGGGGAATAAATCTTGCGCCCCTGACAAGTAAGCCTTCTCGATCCGAAAGTTGATCCTTTACATGCCAAAACTTATCTACTTACTCATTTTTAATCTTGGCATTCCAACCTTTTTTTATACACTCTTTTACTTTTAATAACACTTCTTCTTCAAGAACAGCCTTCAACCACCTTTCTTTGTCAATAATTCCCCCTTCAATAATGCAAACCATTTCTCCATCTTCCTCATCCTCTTCATCTGTGCATGAATCATCACAGACAACTAACCTGGACAAGGCATCAGTTACTTTATTTTCTATACCAGGTATGTACTTAACTTCAAAGTTATAATCCTACAGTGCAACCACCCACTTAGTGATCCTGCTAGAGATTGCGTCAATTCCTTTATTTATTTTTTAAAGATTTAGCATAAAAGTTTGTGATCCGTCCTGACCTCAAATGTGCCACCCCACAGCAGATTCCGCAATTTCTTTATTGACCAGTGTACCGCAAGAGCTTCTCTTTCTATCACTGAATATCGTACTTCAGCTCCTCTTGAGCTCCTAAGATCACCTCATCATTTCCTTAGTTTCTTTGAAGTAGAACTGTCCCTAGATCTTTTACACTGGCATCAGTTAGTAAAACGGATTTCTTTTCAGGATCAAAGCTGCTGAGTTTGGGAGCTGAATTTAATCTCTCTTTAAGAAAACAAAATTCTTTCTCGCACTTTTCATCCCACAAAAACTTGTGTCCTTTATGTAACAGAGCCCTCATTGAAACACAAACAGAGGCAACATTTTGCACAAATTTACTGTAAAATTCAGCCATGCCTAAAAAACTTAATAATTCTTCTTTGTTATTTGGGGAAGGCATTTTTCGAATGGTGGTTATTAAACTTTCTTTAGGTAAAACTCCCCCCTTCACCAAATGTATGTCCCAAATAGTCTATGGACCTCCTTTTAAATTAGCATTTTTCAATCTTGACAGTTAGCCCAAATTCATCTAGTCTCTTAAGAACTTGTAACACTCTTACTTCAAGCTCATTATCGTCCGCACCAAAAACCAGGATATCATCTTGATACACTCTTACTCCGGGTTGCCTTTGCAGAACCGTCTCCAACGCTCTCTGAAACACCGAAGCTGCTGAGACCAAACCAAAAGGTAATCTCAAGAAACGAAACGTGCCAAAGGGCGTAACGAACGCAGTCAAATCTTTAAAACTTTCATCCAGTCTGATTTGATGGTACGCAGACCTCAGGTCTATCGTACTAAAGACTTTCGCACCTTTTAACAACATCAACATGTCTGCAATTTTAGGTAAAGGGTACTTATCTATCACTACACACTTGTTTAATTCCCTAAGATCCACACATAGCCGAAGAGAGCCATCAGCCTTCTTTGCGGCCACGACTGGAGCAAGCCATTGCGTTGCTTCAACCTCTTCAATAATTCCATCTTTTTTTAATCTTTCTAATTCTGCCTGTACTAGTTCCCTGACAGCAACAGGAGTACCCCTTACCTTACAACAAACTGGTTTGGCACCATCTATCAAGCGAATGTGAGGAGTATAGTTTTTAAGACAACCTAAAGTACTACTAAACAATTTGGGGAATTGTTCTCTCAACTTACAAGTGAGGTCGTTTTCAGTATTACTTTCAACAGTGGCTACAGACTTGGGGGTAAATCTTTCTTTGAGTGAAATAGGTGGAGAAGCATTTGGATCAAGGATCACACCATCTCTCTGGTGGAACCAGCTCAAAATACTGTCGCCTTTCTGTGAGATGTATATTTTAGCGCTGGCTAATCTATTCTTATATTCAAGTAAGCCCCAGAAACAACCAAACAACTTAATGGGTTCATCCCCATAGGCAAAGGATCTAATATCGGGAGAATAAACTTAAATTTTCTCTTTGATCTCTCTTAGGTAGAAATCTTTTGAAATTATGGTGATCTTAGCACCGAAATCAAAGAGTACCTTTGTTGGTTTACCTTCTACATAGATTTCATCAGTTGGGCAATTTTTATTTTCTTCATTTTGGACTACCTGGACTTGAATCTGACCGCAATCTACATCATCTGCAGACTCACAAGTCTCATCAATACCATAGTATATTCCACTAACTTTACCTCTATAATTTCTTCCTCTACAAGCAATCGTGAAATTACCTCTTCTTTTACACTTATTGCACGTAGCTTTCCATCCTGGACATTGTTTATCATTTGCTAAATGACATGGTTTACCACAACGAAAACATTTCATTTTAGACAAACTATGTTTTGTATTGCTCTCATTCAATGAACTTTTCTTATTATGATCCTTTTGTTCATTACCTTCTTTAGGAGTCTGTTTAATCATATGTGTAGAGTTCTTCTACTTTTTTTTCACCATCTTTCTTGATGACCTCCACACATTTCAAAGAATGTTCTATTCTCTTGGCAATAACCAAAACATCTTCTAAGCTAGGTTCATCCTTCTGCCAAAGTTCTTCCCTCACACGTTCAATGTTACAACCTAACATAAATTGATCTCTAATTCGCTCGTCAAGAGTAGATTCAAATTTGCATGAAGAAGCTAACTTTCTAAGAGAAGTTATATAATTCTCAATACTTTCATCTTCCATCTGCGACCTTCTACCAAAATGATACCTCTCAGGAATTGTACTGACTTTTGGTAAGTAGCGTTTATCAAGCATTGCTATACATACTTCATATTCATTTAGGCTGTGATCATCCATTTCCGGAAGGTGGTCAAAGACCTCTTATCCTTCCGAACCCAAGCAGTGAAGTAACAATGCAGTCTTTCTCTCAGCACTTATGGGGGATCCACAAACCCTGGCATACCCCTGAAATACTTTTCGCCATTTTTGCCATTTAATTGGTGGATCCCCCTGAGATGATAAGAAGAAAGGGGATGCAGTTACATTTTGCATATTGACAAACTATAACTTCTCACAATTCTTTTATGAAGTAGTGTATCGATGTGACAATTGAACACCAAGGTAGATAACGAATCAACAAGCAATTTGTCAAAATATCTAAAATATGTAAAACAATGAATAATTCACCTGTTTTTCACACCTGTGTGTCACAATAGTAAAGTGCAGTAGGCAGTGACTGTATACACTTAAAATGAACGTGTCATCATTGATATCTTCCGTTGTGAGGACCTATGAAGCTTTATAAACAAAAGAAAAAGCTGAAATTACATTTATTACAGAACAAATTTTTTTATAAATAATGGAGTGTGCGAGTCACTGAAGTAGTGCGCCAAGATTGTATGCTTTATTACCTTTCCCACCAGATTACCAATCTTTAACAGAGTGTGCGCATCACTGTGGTGAAGCGCTGCAATTATAATTAAAAAACTGAAAGTCGTGGCTCGTAGGGTATAACCAGTTAATGATAAAGTGTGCACTGTGAAAATGTGATGTTTGACATTGAGCATTAAAGGTTACTTGTATTGCTGGCAAAAGTGTGCGCATCACTGAAATGAAGTGCTGTAAAAATGCAATACTAACGAGTTGAGTATTTAACTTTCAAATATTGCTCGTATTCAAATTGCATCCAAAGTGTGCGCATCACTGAAATGAAGCGCGATGTGTATATAACTTATTGGCCAAGTGTGCACGTCACGGATGTGAAACGCTGTGCATATCAAACTTCAGCCTTCCCCGCTTGTCTTCTGAAATGCAAGCGCTCAGCCCCTCTTGTGTAGGGGCATGCGTTCCAGTTTATGTGTTCCACAGTGATTTCAAGATGGCCCCCACGCCGTACGTCGAAACGTAACTACATTGCTAGTTACGCGTGATGTGTGAATGTCTCTGTGCATATCCCAAGGCTCAATGATGGAGAATGCCGAAGGGAAGAGGAATGTTTATTGCGTGAACAACAAGAGAAGTAACCATGACAGCGCTGGGAGACTGGAGACACGCGGGAGAGCGAGAGCGAGGATAGGCTCCTCCATTTATTTTTTTAAAACATGCGCAAGTCTCGAGCAACGTGTGTTTCCAATGATGCGGCAGTCAAAGCAATAACTTAAAAACAGTGAAATCCTTAAGACTCTTAACTCAATCTAGTCCGTAATCTCTTCATCCATATCGCCAATCAAGATCAGCACGCGAAGCTCACCGATCTTAAAGTCTCATTCGACATGAAAAGCTGGAACCAATAAAACAAGGTTCTCCAAAGCTGAAAAAAACAGTCATTCAAACCAAGGTGTATATATATATATATATATATATATATATTCACTGAAAAAACCATAGGTTTCACACACGTTATAGTTAGGAATTGGCATTTAAAAAACCTTGCAAATTCACTGAAAAAACCATAGGTTTCGCACATGTTATAGTTAGCTGGACATTTTACTCATAAAAAACCAATGAAATTCCCCCGTTATAGTTAGTGCAGGCAACTATAACTCACGCGACCGCAATCCTCTGCTGATGCTAATACTGTATTTAGACACTTATTTGCCCATGTCTTCTTCCATTAAATTTTAGCTATACATATATTACAAATATTTTTTTTTCATAAAGACACATATGTCATCAGCAGAGGATTGCGGTCGCGTGAGTTATAGATGCCTGCACTAACTATAACGGGGGAATTTCATTGGTTTTTTATGAGTAAAATGTCCAGCTAACTATAACATGTGTGAAACCTATGGTTTTTTCAGTGAATTTGCAAGGTTTTTTAAATGCTAATTCCTAACTATAACGTGTGTGAAACCTATGGTTTTTTCAGTGAATTTGTACGTTTTTTTAAATGCTAAGTTACTTTACGCCGCGTTTTGGGACCCCCCTTTTTTCTCAGCCCCCGCTTGACGAATCCCCCCGAGACTTTCAGGGTAGGAGCGAAGCGTAGCGCCCCATTAGTTTTGAAAATTTCGCGAGGATTCGTCGACCGGCGCCAAAGTTATTCCAAATAGAATGTTGCGGTTTTCCTATGGAAACAGGGTCCTAACTATAGGACCGCCAGTAGGTAATATATATATATATACATACATATATATATATTTTTTTTTTAAACGAAGATCTGATACTTGTTAGAGGAGATTGTTAACGTTGATAGTTTTCTTCATTCCTGAAGATACTGTTGAGATCCTTCATATTTTTTCCTGGAATTAAGGAGCAATCCCATCCTCTGTCGCCAATTGTAAGAATCCAATGGCACAAAAGTAGAATTTATATGACAAGGTTAGTTTATTCCAAGAGTAAGGATCTCATCCACAAGTAGCCTGTCTTCAGGTTCACTCCCTGGCTTCAACTGCTTATCAGTCACATCATAACATTCCAATCACTTAGCAACCAGTGTGGAACCCTAAGATGTGCAGGATGCTACAGCAGCCCGCCAGGAGGCGGCTGTGGATATATTTAGAGGAAAGGGGGATTCCCAAAGAGGAAGTAATGATGGCAGCCAAGCAGTACAGAGTGGCAATGAATTGAAGGTACAGTTCAACAGATTGGAAAAACTTTACAAACGGGAAATCAGAAAGTGGTGGGAGGTGATCTCCCTTCAGAATTACATCGACGTCCAGCGGTTACCACTGGGGCTACGTATATATACAGTCCCTGCATATGAGAACCCAGACCCGCAACTGCTTGAGGAATGGATGGACCACACTGCCAATTCATCAAAGGGCATTCTAGTCATTTTAGTCAAATTTGCCCGGAGTGACAGGAAGCACGCACTACATGATATTAAGGCTTTGGAGAATGAAATTGCCAAAAAGGATGATAAGACTGAACAGGAAGAGATGAGAACTGAAATGAAAAAACACCTTACAAATTATGAACAAAAAATAAAACACAGAAAGCAAGATAAATTTGAACGAGACGAAAGAGACTACGAGTTGGGACGTGTACTTACGTCGCAAAGAGATTTGATGCGCCACATAAACAATTGTTGAGTAACAGGAAACGTCAAAGTACTGAACAGAGGGAACAAAGAGAAACATCAGAGACAGATGTGAAGGATCCAAAGCTGTCCAGCGCAGAAAGTGGGCCAAGCTCTGCAACGAAGGAACCATCGACTCCTTTTCACAAGGAGTTTCGCCTAATCTGGCAAACGTGGGGTCGAGAAGAAAGAGGGAATCCCCCAGAACAAAAAGCAAACGCAGGACAAGGAGGGTCATCTGGAGTAGGCAACAACAGCGCCTCGCCACAAGTGACTCGGAGCAAACGAGGGACCAAACGTTACCACCCGAGACCCTCACAATTATGAATTTAACATCCAGAAAGTTAAATCACATTGAAGAAACAGTACTGCAACTGGGACTCACATTCTGTCCATCTAAGAAGTCAGAATATACTCAGACAAGAATTAATTTATTTAAGTTTTCAAGAAAAATTCAATTGTTCAAATACTTCAAACTACAAAACACAGGACACAGAGGGACAAGAGTGAACACCACAGACAGTGACATGGATACTTTAACGGTCAATGATCTGGAGACATTGGCAGTTTTGGAGGACTTACACAACGAAGGGAACCCCACAGAACTGATCCCAACAGGGAGGAATAGAACTGATCAGATGGGAATTGTTCAAATGAGTCCGGGGAGTCCTTTTAAACCTCCATCAAAATGTATTCCACAGACACCTATGGATGCCATTGACGTATTCACGGAGGCAGTGACTGAGTAACTGACCAAACTTAGAATAATGAACAACAGGAGGAGAATCAAAAGTAATATAACTGAGGAACAGAGGAAGGCAATAAAGAATTTGCATGAAGATCGGATGATCATGTGCAAGCCTTCGGATAAAGGGTGCAACGTAGTACTGTTAACGACACAATACTACCAAGGTGAAGCACTGAAGCAACTCAATGATATTTCGAGCTACAGAGATATTGTAAGAAAGGAATATGAGTGCCGCATTGGGGCTTATCATACACTTCTGAATAAGTGGTTTCATATAGGCATGTTGGAGAAAGAGGTATATGCCTTTCTGGAATGCAAGCACCCCGCCTCCCAACATTCTATCACCTCCTGAAGATTCACAAAGACAAGGTATGTCCTCCTGGTCGCCCTATAGTTTCCTCTCTGGGCAATCTAACAGAGAACATGTCCAGATTTGTAGATCATTTTTAGGTCTCGCTGAGACAGCGCAAGCTGTCTCTTTGAGACATTTTGTAAGTGGGTTTTCAAAAGTGCTACCCACATGGTTTTGCTGGCCTAGAGCTTGAGTGCACGATGGCGTGCACGTGCACAGCTGCTCTTCTGCTCCTTGCATTCCCCCCTCCCTTCTCACCCAGCCCTTTGATGCTCTACTCGCATCTCCCTTCTCCTCCTCTTTTCGTCACTTGTATTCAGGCTCCTCGCATTCCCCCCTCCCTTCTCGCCCAGCCCTTCTTGTTTGAGCCCTTTGATTGCATCTGTTTGTCGTCTTTCAGCTGCGGTTTGTTGCTTGGACTGTTTGTTTTCAGCGCCTAGAAGGCTCTGTCAGTGACGGGCCTCCCACCGGGGCAGTTCTTTCTGTCAGGGTTATCCCATGCACTGCACCACCACATGTGTTTACAGGTCAGAGAGTAACTTTATTATGTTTATTTACTCAGTGCACAGCCCTTTAGTTTCACTCCATGCTAAAGTGTATTGAATAATCGTGAGTGACTAGTGCAGATCCAGGGCATATCAGAGGCTGACATTTTTTTCAGTGCACACCCTGCCATGTGAGGATTTTGGTGAGACCCGTTGCTACCTTGCACCGGTTAAATTATATGCAATCGTGTAGAGCAGGCCCCTGTAGTTCAGGGTACCTGTCACATTTCAGAGAACCCCAGTTAGCCCATGGGCCATGAATATTTGTGAGCTACAAGTTTTAAGGGTCACGTGCGGCAGAGAGGACTTGTGTGGCGTTACGCCACAGGTCTGTCGTCATGCAGAACGTATGTGTACAGAATCCTCAGCATGTAATTAAGTTGCCCATTCCTCATAGTTTCATGCTTCTTTGGTGAACTGGGACCTCTTTTGGCTGACGATAGGATCACTAGTTTGTGGGAAGGTTAATTTAGGTACTGGAGTCAGAGTTCACACTAGTTGTTGTATGGTGGCGTGATTTACTGTCCTTGTTACCCTGTCGCGTTTCTTTACCAAACCGCCCACCCACCCCCTGGTTTGCTCAGCTGTTCTGGAGGGGTGGGGGCTTGAGTAGGCATAATGAGGTCTCGTCCTGTCTGCCCGGCCTAAGCACTGTGGGATAGTGATGCATTTGCATTTCTCGCTTCCTGAAACGTGATTTTTTTCTAGAGTGGTCGGTGCTCCTTTTCGTCGAGGCTGCTAAACGAGACGTGGTAGGGAGTATTTGCAAGGATCGCCCATGTGCACTAAATGGGTTTGCGTGGTGTGCTTCGTTAACCTGATTTTCACAATTGCACTCCCTAACTAGTGATAGTGAAGGACGCCACTTTTTTTGGCAGTATTTACTCTTGTGGATAAGGCAGTAGGATTTAGCAGGGAACAACAACCATATTCAGCACAGATACTGCTCAGTGACCATATACTGCCTCTGGACCCAAAGGATAGTTCTCACAATCTAATTCTGCCTTTCACCGGTTTATATTAACATTTTCGGGGAGCTTAAAAACACCCTTAGTATAAGCAGATGGTGCTATGAGAAAACCTTGACAGAACAAGGTAGTCCATTCTCTCGTGTGGCCTGGCACAACCTCCATCCGTGGGTCCAGTTAGGAAATGTTCACCAACATAGACTTGAATTCTTATCCCAGCTTTACATACATATCCTGGAATATTGATTACAGATCTGGACAGGACCCACCGCAAATGGCGTTCCCTGGGAAACATAGTGCACTAGTCTTGCCATCAGTGTCACTGCCCCCCACCCCCTATTAATGACCTAGAGGGCTAGTCGAAAACTTTGCGAATAAAAAGAATTCTGGTTTTTATTCTCGGCTTCTCGATTTTACCAAATTATGTGCTCTCATTCACTTTCTAAAGTGTTGTATACAAACCTGGATTGGATAACACTTAGGCGGAGGGTTCGACCCCTATTTTACCATACTCTGATCTTTTGCAAAGCAGACTCTCCATGTGCCTCAGTCCTATAATCTGACGGTGTGACGAGAAAAATAAACATCAAGTGCGTATTCCCGGGACCCAGCATGGTTTTCATGCGCAACCACTTCAGAGACGCTACAATGTCATGTAAGCACATGATGTGAGTGACCATGTTACTGCAGCTGCATGTGCAGAGCCCGCCCGTACTGTAACTCGACCTCCCCCCGCCGCCCCCTCACCCCACCAGCCACACAGTACACACACACTAGCAGTCACCCGGCACCTGTTTCATGCCTGCATAGGGCTGAAAGACCTAAATAGGGTTACAGGCTACAGGTTACAGGCCTCAAGGCTTTCTGGGAGGCAGCTCGAATTCTCATGAGCGTTTCGTTTGCTCATCCTTTCATTAAAAAAAAGTGGGGCAGACCACCAGAAAATAGAGAAGTTGTTTTCCATAGTCTGAATATCTAACACCGGGCTCTTCAGAGGGATATCAACCCTTATTTGAGTCCTTGAACGGTACTTCTCGCTTTGCAATGTCTGGGACAAGTTGGAGTCCTGCAGTATATACCACCAGGGGTGTGTCGTAGTGAGTGAGATTTGGGGGCATGTTCTGCCCGAGTTTCCCAACTAACACAGCAGTGGGCAGGAGGGCGGAGTGGGGAGACGACAAGTAGAGCTGCACCCATGAGAGGTTGAAAGCACGTGGGTGCACACGCTCGGTGGAATGAAAGCACTGGCATTACATTGTTTTCCAGGGCTAGTCGGGTTACTGTGTTCTTTTGTCCTACTATTACCACATCACACTCAGTGAGTGTATTCACCCATCATTTACTACTGCATAGGGGTACGTCACAACTTGGTACAATAACACAGTAGTAAACCCCATGCAAGCAGTGTGGAGTGGGCGAATGACTTATTTGCCTTGAGAGATTGTGAGTGCCTGCAAAGTTGTGAGATTATTAGTAATTACAAAATGCTCTCTGACTTTCTCACCTTGGCAAATGTTGGAAATTGTAATCCAACAAAGCGCTGGAAGAAGTCACCTTCGAAGGTGGGATGGGGAATGGAACACTTCTAATGTTGTGGGGTGAAAGGGTTTCTCCATGGCGAAAATAATTTGTGGTGCTCAGCAATGATTTCTCCTCTGCGAAAATTATTTCTCCGGGGAGAAGTAAAAGTCCAACTGCAAATGAGGAAATGTACTGTGTGTACAGCCTGCGTTTGGAAATAGTATTATCCATAAATGTTACATGACCAAAATGTCACATAAAATATCCCATAGCATGTCGGCAAACTAGGAGTGTGCAAAATTAGTGTAATTTTCTTTTTTGCATAATTTTGCAATATTTTACAAAAATCATGCAAAATTACGTAAAATACGGAGCTGGAATTTAGCACTTCACTTTAGCACAAAAGGAGTCTTCACTTTCACTTTGCATGTGAAGATTCAATGTGTGCTAAAAAAAAATGTAAAAACAAACGTACCTCAAACAACAGTTGCTCGCATTCTGGTCATTGGTATTTTTAGGTCTCGCTGAGACAGCGCAAGCTGTCTCTTTGAGACATTTTGTAAGTGGGTTTTCAAAAGTGCTTGTTTTTACTGCACTTCGACCTCTGGGTAAACATCACAAATCATTTAACGCGGTGTGTGAGGCGGCAGGAGTGGCTCGCTGCACCAATGCGAAACACAGCTCTTCCCCTACTCTAAACCTTTCTTGTTCCTGCATATTTTATTTTGAAAACCGCCTCTATTATTTACATTATTTTCGAAGGCTGCTGGCATGGAGGCGCCGAGGAGGTTGCCGTTTTACTGGCTGATTACTGTAATAGTGGATAGGATTCATGTTTAGCATTATCCTGCACATGTCCAAAGCGCGCGTTTGGAAAGTGAACTCGGATAAGCAGAAGCATGCCGATGCTTTCCTGTCGCTGCCCTCTTTTTTGAACTTAGAGGAACACCATATTGATTTTCAAAAACATGGAACTATTTTGATTAATAGCAAAACACTTGTGTTATTTATCAGGCTACACTGTCAGGCTGCTGACAAATAGTGGAGATCCCTTCACTAATTTATCACGCTGCTAGGACAATAAAACATATATTTTTTGTTTTATCTGATGGAGAAAAGGTAGCATGGTGGGACATAATGAGTTTTCCAACTGAAAACAAGCAGTGGAAAAGCCAGTAGCTCTTTCCTATGTGATAACGGTGAGCTTTGCCAATGTCTTTTCAGCCATGCTGTAGAGGCAAACAGTTATAACAGGAAAAAAAAGTTATGAACATTTTTTTGCTGCCCGCATCATAGCAGTGTTTTTTTAAAATAACTTTTATAGCATTTAAAACAAGCATTGGCATAGCCAATAGGTCTCGCCTTTGGGACCTTATAAGTGTTTAGCCATGCAACAGTTGATGTTGTTGTACCAAGGATATTGTGCTGCATAACTAAACACTTATAAGGTCCCAAAGGCGAGACCTATTGGCTATGCCAATGCTTGTTATTTGAGTTTGTGATCCAACTGGTCTCTTACGTCAAGGACACTAAAGATTTTTTGAGGCGGATTCAAGATGTTGTCTGGAAGACAAACATTGTAATGATGACACTAGACATCTCAAGTCTATATACGAGCATTGAACATATGAAAGGCCTCGAGGCTGTGAACTACTTCCTGAAGAAACGTTCAATGAAATTCATTGAGTACAATGAGATGCGGATGGAATTTGTTGACTTTTGTCTCAGTAATAATATCTTCTTATTCCAGGAGCAACTTTTCAAACAGATACGCAGTACGTCCGTGGGCACCTGCTTCGCCCCCAGTTATGCAAATCTTTTCGTAGGCTGGTGGGAGAAGCAGGTGGCCTGGGCTAAGGCAAATGATGAATGGACCTGTAATGTGATTAGCTGGAACAGGTACATTGATGATCTTTTTATCATCTATAGGGGCACGGTACAATCAGCTACTGAATATCTGAGGGTGCTTAATGAGAATGATTTGAACCTTAAATTCTCAGGTGAGATAAGTCAAACATCTGTGAAGTTTGGGGTTTTAACAGTATTCGTACCGGATGGCAGACTATGTGTCAGGGTTCACGTGAGGTTTCCTCCCCGTGGCCCTACTGTGGCCATTGTCTCTGCCCCTCTAATCTACCGGCCAAGCTTGGGATCCCACTGTGCCCTTAGTTGGCGAGCAGGCTGGCGGCACTGGACTTCTAACATGGCCACCAGCATGCCCGCGGTTCAACGGTCTAGTCTTCCTTAGAATTCCGGTCCTGGTGAGGCACGCACCAACTTTCTATGGCCCACTTCACCGAGGATTTTGACCCGTTAGCAGCTCACCTGGTTTTCCGTCGCGCAAGTTAGTCAGGGTAGCTTGCGGGTGTCGCAGGTTTAGCTTCAAGGGATTCCTGGAACTTCCCGAACCTAAGGTTAGTGTTAATTTGAGACGCATGCGTGTGAACCAGTCAGAGGCGAGTTCTGCGCATGAATTCAACAGGTAGTGTTCTCCTAGAATTTTCCCGACCTGAAGGAAATGTGGGCGTTTTCTGTTCCGCACGACACACAGTTCCTCAAGGTGTAAATAGGCTGCATTGCCTAGAAATCTCTAATTAGGTTTAGCGCTTCGCCCCTCAGAGTTATGTTCTTAGTCACAATAGAGTCTGGTAGATGCAGGCACATATTCTCCTCACGCTGCATTCACCAATGACTCATTCATAGTTAAAGGTCAAGTAGGATTACTAACTATATTTAGAGGTGTATATAGTTGCTAAGCCCAGTGCTCTAATAGCTCCAATTCATTAGCAATTCATCAAAGGATACGGCAGTGATTACTTAAACAAAGTAAATTAAAAAGAAACTTAGAAGACTCCAACACGCACTGAGTTAATCAAGTATATACACCTATATTAACAATCAGTATCCACCATATAGAATCCACGCAATCATACCAGTTAAGCAATATACTTACCTTGTGTTTCTTCATGTTAAGCATTACATTAAGAAGCTCTACATTTGTCTCCTGTAAGATAGAGAGAGAGAGGGAGAGTCGAGTCAATACCTTCTCCAGTTAGCCAAATCAAACATTACTAGAGAAGCCAATAGAAGAGAAGCTAGCTCCAAGGTTGAACTGGTAAGATAAGACATCATTATTCCACAATGTTGTAAATTGAAATAGAAGTGGTATTTAGAAGTGTATTTAATTACAGCACTAAAGAAAGAAAGAAGAAGACGAAGCGAGAGTAAGAAGATCAACTACCGAGCAGTCTCTTCACTCTCCCAATCCCCTTTCCCCCCTTGGTACTTACCTGTGAAGGATTTATAAAGAATCTAGCTGGGGTGTCCTAAGAGGGGTATTGGGAACTAGACGTCATTCTGATCCTGTGTGGTTTAGGTCACTAGAAACTAGACATCTGACACTATGCATATCTTTGCACAGGAAGCCAACTGCTGGGAACTCTCTGCTGCACACTAGCAGCTGCCATTTTGACAAAATAAAAACAAGCATACCCTATGGGGAACTATTACGGAAGAGAAATTGCACAAGGGACTGCGATTTCCAGACAGCAGCGAAAGACAGCATGCAGAGATTTGAGGTAAGGGGATATCGTAAAGATATGCTCCTTCAAGCAAAAAGTAAGGTGGACACATGGGAGTTGGTTCATGAGAACTCAAGAGCTAGTGGCAGTAGCGAAAGAGAGATAGCACAAAATGATCTGAGGATGATCATAAACTGCTCTAGCGATGCCAATGACATTAGGAGGGTGCTTAGGAGAAATTAGTACATCTTAAAAACCGACTCCATAATAGGTGAGGATTTACTTTGAGCACCACTCTGGTCTTTTAGAAGAACAAGGACTCTAAAAGACAACTTAGTGCAGAGTCATTGTCCCTCTGACAGCAGACCAGCCGCTTTTGGTAAAATAACAGGCTTCTTCTCCTGTGGGAAATGTAAGGCGTGCAGAAATTGCCATAAAGTCTTGTCCTACAGTGTACCTGGTTTGAACACTCCCAAGAGAATCATGAAGTTCATGAATTGCAATAACAGCCACACGGTGTACTGTTCGATATGTCCGTGTGGCTTGAGGTATATTGGCAGCACCATACACCAAACTAAGGTGTGCATTTTAGAACATCTTAGAGCGATTGCCAACAGGGACGTTACGTACCCTGTGGCAAGACACTTTGAGGCGCATCATGAAAGCAACAGGGATCTGCTAAAGTTTTTCTGCATGGACCATGTCCCCCTTAACATAAGGGGGGGGTGATAGACAGTTACAGCTTCGTAGGCTAGAGACCAGGTACATTATAGACACCCAGACAAAGATACCGTGGGGTCTGAATAGTGGGAAGGAAATGGCGATTCATTTATAATTATTGTCTTGTAAAGAAGTGATGTGTACTGAATTGATGTAATTTGGAAATGTATTGTGACATCATATGATATAAGGAAAGTTGTAGAACACTGAGGCACAGTAAGTTAATGTGTAGTTGGTAACAAACCCATTCAGGGTGAAATAATGAGTTTGATGATAGAAGCCCATCCAGGGCAGGAAATAGACTTGAACGTGTTAAGAGGGGGCACGTGAAATTGTAACAAAGTTTGTGTTTTACGCAGATGGCTGCGAAATGAGATTGTTTTGGATGCTCCCGCCCATCCAGGGCAGTAATGTTGAATTTATGAACTTTCCTTTCATACTGTGGCTCAATAGTATAAATGCATTAATTTATGCATGTTATAAGATGGCTGACACCAGCAGACAGAAGGATGTCCGGTGTCCTTTTTTGATGTCAATGTATAGAAACATTTCAAATTTCCATTTTCTGACGCCCGCCATTATTGACAAAGGCGGTAGCAAAAAACGCGTCTTAGCGTACTTCATACCCAATAAAGGTGCCGATTCCGATCCTGTAAAACCCGAATTCCACCATACAAATCAGCAAGTACGATTCGTACAGAAATACGATTTCCATACGAATCGTAAAAAACACCGTACGGCTAAAAAATACATACAATTCCGATCCTGGACAGCGCGTACGCGACGTCCGCACGGAGTCAGGCAGCGTTTTACGTACCAGCAAGTACGATTCGTACCCACAGCACTCCGCACGGCTATATTTTTATGGGAGCCAAAAAGTGCCGGAAAAGCTAAGTACGCCGCGATGCACGAGGAAAAGGGGGCCCGCTACGCGACGTACACGCCATCACCCACATCGTACGTGTCATCATGTACGGTGCGTACCCCAACATTGCATAAGTACGGACCGTAGCCCCCACCCCCGTATGTATGGACCGTACCCCCCACCCCACGTATGTACGTGCCATACCCCCAGCCCCGTATGTATGCGCCGTACCCCCACCCTCGTATGTGCATAGCGCTGGGGGTACGGTGCGTACATACAGGGCTGGGGTGGGGGTACGGCGCGTACATACGGGGCTGGGGGTACGGCGCATACATACGGGGCTGGGGTGGGGGTACGGCACGTACATACGGGGCTGGGGTGGGGGGGCCGTACGACTCGTACCCCGGGCACAAGTGTACCCGGGGTAGGGGTCGTACACAGTTCGCTCCGTACGGGACGTTTTCCATACGCTTGTGCATTCGGAACGCCGGTACGGATCAGACTTGTGCGCTCGGACTTCAGTTTTACGACTCGTACGTAAAACTGTCCGGGAACGTCTCGTAGACTTTTCCTGAGGCGATTCGTATGTATTTTTCCCTTACGAATCGTACTTCACCGTTTGTACGGTACTTGTACGATTCGTACGTAAAAAAATACGGATATGAGTCGTACGGGAAAAAAAATACAGGATCGGAATCGGCCCCAAAGTTGGAATTTATTGCTCCCTTGAGTGCTGGTGATGTTTTTGCCCTGCAGCTAAAATATATCCTGCCACTCCCACTGCTCCAGGGAGTATGTAGCCAGGTACGGACATCACAAGAAGAACGCCATCACTCGATTCGGTAAGTATGCAGTGCTTTATTAAGCCAATATCCTCATTACTGGTCACAGACAAGTGTCCGCCCTGACGCGTTTCGATCGCTCAACGGCAATCTTGATCATATATATACACACACATAAATATATATTTTATATATATATAGATTTAGGTGCTCAATTCATATTCAATTGTCTTTCTAAGAAGACTCAAGAAAGACTATTAACATGCAGAAATCAAACTATGTCAGAAGTGATTGATCTTGTCAAAAGCATAAAAAGGTCAATAAGTTTAACTCGGGCATTATCTAGTCATGATGGCTTTTCTCCTGTTAATTGCATGGTGGATTCATTAATGTCTGCTTTTCTGCCTAATGTAAGACCCAACAAAAGTTTTTGGAAAGGGCAAGCCTTTTGTTATAGATCTGGATCTAAGAATCGCCTGGGTAACAATCCATTGTGACATGCACAAGGCAAAGAAATACAATGGATGTAAAAGAATAAGACATTTTATCTCTGTTTGTAAAAGCTACAGCAACAGTGTTTACAAGTACTCTCGCTTACTGTTTGGTTAAGCATCGACAGCAAGCGTTTTTCAGAAAATTATGTATATTTTGTTTGTTGGTTTTAAGAACATTCAAGCTTTCCAGGATGACATCTTGGTCTTCACTGAAGACCCTTGACATCAATTAATAGTTCTGGAACAAGTGCTTAATATGCTTAAAGCAAGAGGAATGATCATCTGGCTTAAAAAATGTAATTGTTCAGGAGGTCAAGTATTTCGGCAACAGAACTTCATCAGATGGCATTAAGCCAAAATGTAATGATTTGGAAGCTATACTAAAGTCCTGACAAGGATGCATCACTGTATTTCCTTGGTTTGTGTGAATCTTATGCACGATTTGTCCCTGGTTATGCTCAGTCTGCCCAACCACTCCATACACTGCTGAAGAAATTACAAATATTTCTGTGGTCTAAGGATATCAATGTGATCTATGAGAATA
Organism: Triturus cristatus; assembly: GCF_964204655.1. NCBI lineage: Eukaryota > Metazoa > Chordata > Amphibia > Caudata > Salamandridae > Triturus > Triturus cristatus. The sequence goes on along the minus strand of NC_140594.1, from coordinate 316,393,928 downwards.
TCCAGTCTATTGTAATGTATGCAACAGCAATCAGTCCATTTGTATCGTGTGAGAAACCAGTGATCAGTGTTGATGCCAGTCAATATGGTTTTGGTGTTGTTCTTGGCCAGATTGTTGATGGTAAAGAGTGTACGGAGGCTTTTGCCTCACGAGAACTTACTGGAACTAAGATCAAGCATAGTAGCATAGAAAGGGAGGCATTAGCTCGTGTTTGAGCTGTACAGACATTTAAGACGTGTGTTGGGGCAGATCTTTTAACATCTAAACTAATCATAAACATTTAGTTTGTTTACTTAATGGCAGAGGCTCACTTGTCAGATTGTTGTCTAAAAAACTGAAATTTAATTTTCAAATTAAATATGTGCATGGCAGGAACATTTTAGGGCTGATTGCCTTTTCAGAATGCCATTGATTTAGAAAGATATGCAAGTAAATGATCAAGATTTTGAATGCGTTGTAGGGGCCATTGATGCGGTTGGTAGCTGAAAAGGTTTTATTTCTTAATCAGATTGGAAATCTGCTAGTGCTCGAGATTCCATTTTGCAGCTTGTAATGAAATATATCAAGGAAGATTAGCCATTAGTTAGCTGTCTACCCAATGAACTGAGAAGTTTTGCACAAGTTGCTACTGAATTTTCTTGTGAGAATGATTTTGTCTTAGGAAAAGTTGTTTTATTCCCCAGTTGAATTACATCAGAAGTAGATTAAGATTGCACACCCTTGTCACGTGGGCATTTATGCTACGTGTGAAAAAAAACTGAGAATTGTATTAGTGACCATCTATAGATAATCAAGTTACTGCTCTGATCAGGGTTTGTCCGGAATGCATAGTTTCTTGCAAACATTGGAAAGCTAATGTTGTTCCCCTTAATCATGTTCCTTTGCTGGATAACACATGGGACAAGGAAGCTTTATATTTCTCTGGGCCATTCGTGTTGTTACTGACTAACATGAAAAACTCTTTGTCCTGGTAGATTAATTTTCAAAATTGATATATTATTCATTTGTTGAAACAACTAAAAGCGTTTCGACTTTCCTGGAGAATGTTTTTTATTTGGAAGGGTCTCCAAATACGAGGTCACTGGCAGCGGTACTCATTTTGGGCCATATGTAGGTAGCCTAATACTGGTCAGTAACGGCCGATTTTCGGTAAATATACCGTTACCGACCGGTATTTAGGCTTTTGCTATGTAGGGGGAACATTTCAGGATTCGGTAAAATTACCGAATCGGTAAAGTTCGGTATTTAAGAAGTGGTAACTTGTATGCTACCTACATATGGCCCTTTATCTCTTAAAATATGAAGGACATCTTAGCTACACAGGACATTGCACATACTCAGGTGGCTCTATATAGCCCTGCATCTAATGGTCAAGTAGAAAGGGCAAATTGCTTCATGAAAGAATAAATTCAAACTGCACTTTCAGCTCATGTAGATGTTTCTAGATTTCTTAAAGAAAAATGATGGTCACATTTAAATTCTCCACATGCTACTACTGGCATTTCTCCTGTTAAATTATTGAGAGGTAGGACACCTAAGTCTTAACTGTTTACCAGAATGGTTGAAGTGTGTTGGAAACTTGGATGGCCTTAAGGAGGACAAAGGTGTGGATTCTAGAATGCATTCAAAGAGTAATTGACAAAGAACTCAAACAAAAAAAAGAAATTGAGACATAAGGTTAAAGATATGCATCTAGGTGTAGGTAGTCGGGTTCTCACCAAAAAACATTCCATTGTGAGTAAAGGGGAATCTAAATGATCGAGCCCTGTTCAGGTTGAGAGGGTTGCCACTTCTGTATTATTGAAGGGTAAATGGTGGTGGAATAAGAATGAGTGTGATACCTATTTCTGCTTTACCAGCAGGGATTTATAACAACACTGGTGTGAATTAGAATAAGAGTGATTCTGTGCTAAGCTTTGATTTTTCTTCAGATGTCGGGAATGTTCCTGATGGGCATGGTCTACTGCCACAGCATGGGAGAACTAACATGGCATCTGAGGTACTAGACGGTATTGGAAATAACACAGGTGAGGTAGCGTCATATGAATGATTTTAACAAATGTAGACAAGCTGAAGAATTTGCATGCAGTGTCAGTTTCAGCAGTAAACATGCAATCAGATTGCCAGCTAGATTACTGGACTATTATTTGACTTAATTTGTTTTTTGGTTTGTTGTTAAGGGCAGAGTGAACTGTAGCAATGGTTTGTATTAGGTTGTGTGTTGGACATATGTTTTGTATACTTAGTAGCAATTTTTATTATTGATGCATCATGTTTATATTCCATGTGTTCTGCCTGTTCTATTAAGAATCTGATCCAGGTTCCAGAACATCTAAACTGGGTTGGTCTGTTGATGGATGTTCGGGATCTGGTCAGTAGTGGTGTGTCGTGGGTTCCTGTACTGGATTAAATTTCTTAAAACCTTCGACAGTCTCCAGCGGTTTCTCTGTGTATATCTGGGAGATTGCTACAGTGGTCCAGGTGCTGAACACATAGCTCTTTGTAGTGTCTCGGATACCTGTACGGGTAAGTGGAAACAAGTCTTGAAACAGAGAATGCTTGGTTGAGGTGTCCTCTCCGAAAACAAAGCCCCCCGGAGAGAGTCTGCTGGTGATCCAGTTTACCGACCTCCAGCTGTCCACTCTGGAATCTGTAACATCCACAGCGCTCTACAGCAAGGCTCGAGCAGAAATTACAAAAAAGCAGTGAAACAAGTGACAACTAAATAACTTACAATAACCTTAGTAAAAATAGTTAAACAATTGGGAACCTTACTTTAGAAATAATGTCTTCCAACATTCTAATTCAGCATACTTGACCCGTATCTGATTTTAGGAAGAATCTCCTGCGTGCCCATAATGGCACCAGTCCCTAAATTCATCTAAAAAAGTTCTTTTTATACTATTTTGGATGAGAAAGTGTAAACTTTTTTGTTTCTCTTTACTATACTCTTGCCAGATCTGTATGTCTTTGACCAGATTAAAATGGGGCAAAAAATGCCACTGGCACTTGCAGAAGTAAGAGCCTGTGGCATAGTCATAGTTCTTCAGTGTTTCTTTAATAGCTCCCGATGTTGTTTATGCAATCTCTAAAGGACCACATTGTTTCTAGCCTAGGTCTGCCGGTTATGTTCACATACTATGTGTCTTCTCTTGATTTCTCCATTTTGGATTCACTTGGTATGTCTTTCCGCTCAGGACACTCGTGTTAGGAGTCCCAGCAGGTGTGCTCTGTTAAGAATGCTGAACCAGTAATTGGTCTGTTAGGCAGGAAAGGGGTACACAAAGAGGTGGTCAAGAGGGGGTTGTATATTAAATCAAGCCTGCCCTCTGTGCTGCCTTTTAAAACCACTTTTGCTGCTTCCAAAGTCTTCAACAGACCGGGGGAGAATAAAGACCAGACATTCTGAGTAATGCCACGCATGCGCAACACTACACACCCAATCACAAAGAAGATTGTGCCACAAATGATCAAGCTGAACAACTCTGTCATACGCCCAACAAATGTTACATGCTGCCATAGATCAACCTAGAAGTCTTCGAGCTACTCTACTGTGCAACTACAATGCGCTGATTGAGATCGCTTTACCTAGGAGCTATTGCATTTTACTGAACTATGAAATTAAATGTCAGGACCGATAGAACATAGCTTGCGTACATACTTAACAATCGCTTGCATCCACAGTGGGCAGATGTTCCTGTTAAATAAGGAATGATCAATGGAGAAATAAATACCATCTATGTTGTGAGCATTTATGGACCAAGGGAGGCTTGTCCTTTAAGACGGCTACCTTTCCCCTGAGCTGCTTATTTTCAATGGGTTTCCATTTTGAATCTCTGAAACCTTTCAATCGCCATTGTGCTAAGTCAACATGGTACCCTTGCACACAGAAGGATGAATCTGACGCTGTTAGTGCGGAATTGATGGGTCAGCCTTCAGTAGTGCAAGCAACAAGGCATGGATTTCTGTGAGCTGTGCAGTGCAATCACAGAAGGTTTTAATGTGGGGAAATAGTGGTTTAAATTTGGCGTTTTCAAAATTTCCCTGCCCTGCAGCGCAAGTCACAGAGCATTTATGTATGGTTACAACCGCAGGACGTGCAAAGCCATCTGTGAAGAAGCTTCAAAGACTGTGGAAATTGGATTTACTTGTATGTTTATGAAATAGGACAGTCGGAAATAAGCCTTGTTGACCTGATAATGGATTGCACTCATGTTATCTTTGATGTGCTGTTGTAAAGCGCTCTGATACCTTTGGGTCCAGCTAGCGCTATATAAACCTCTCAAATAAATAATCTTCCTTCTAAAGTACTACTATTTTACCCGAGATGCTCCTCCATCCCTCTTCCTGGAATGGACCCACTTAGTTACTGGGCCTCTTTCGTGGCACTAATGGGGTCTCCAACCTAGCATGAACTTGGCGAGGAAGCCTCCAACGAAGTATGAAGCGGCTCTTGAGTGTGCAGGGGGGAGGCAAGGTCCATGAGCGAAAGAGACATGTCAGCACAACAATGCACGGGCACCGGCACCGATGTCTCTAATGAATAAGAGACGGTCCTAACCCTCCCTTCTCATTTCAGCCAATCACATGAGGCCAGCTTAAATATGCACTATGGTTCTAGCAAATTTCAATAAAGTACCCTGTGGAAGCTTGCCCAATGCCACTCTCACTAATACTAATGGACTGTTTTGCTCTAGAAAAACCCTAGTGCCAGCGCTAAAACAGAATTCTGCGCCCTCTCATGTTGTCCCCGCAGGTTGGCGTCCTGGAAGGATGCACATGCTCCTCGCCTCAGCCTTGACCTACATGGCAAACTCTAATTACTAGAATAAGATCTCGCAGTGTCTCGCCCGTCTGCCCTCTCCCGGTTTATGTATTGAGGTGTGTCCCTCCTTCCCTCGCCTCTGCCGAGCGGCTACCTCACAGACGAGCCCCATCTATTATTAAAGCCCAATTACCAGTGCGCCGAGCCTCCCACGAGGTTATCCGAGGCAGGCCTCGGCACGTCACCTGCGCAGTCTGCGAATTCCAGACACGCAGGCCGTCAGCAGAACAACCCGCATTTTCTGATTCCGTCTGCTAAATTCCAGCAGGGCAGTCATAAGAGAGCAGGGGCGCTCAGCTTCTGCGGGCATTGTTTCGGAACAAGTACCTCGTATAAGGCAACCTGCGCGTGCGCAAACAGGGATTTGGGACAGAGCAAGGCTCGTAGTGGCGGGGGGAGGGGGAGTGGGAGCAAACCGGGCCACAGATTAATTGGTGGGGCCACTCACCAATGGGAATCGTAAAGTGTGTGTGTGTGTATATTGACAAAGGCTTCATAGAAGCTGAAACGAGTCTCTAGTGTCTCGGGTGACCTGTTTTAATAAAAAGAAGCCGTATACCGACAGCCTGATGTCCGTGCCTTCTTCTGATGGATAGGTGGTTTCTCTCTCTATATATATATATATATATACACACACACATGAAAAGAACTTCGCCACTGCTGCCACATACTCTGGAAGGACGAACACAGACCCAAGCAATTCAATGCGTGAAGATTTTTTAATCCATAAGTGCAACACGTACCACCATGACGCGATTCGGCCTCAACACGGAGGCCTTGATCACATGACATCTGAGGTAAAAGCCAAATTATTTAAAGTGCCAGTGTCTGTAACACCTGATGTCTGGGCCAATAGACATAAAGGACATATCCATGTAAAATACAGAGTATGGCCATGAGACAGTGAGACCAGAATACGATAATATAAATACTGCGCATTGTACAACATAACATAATGTGCAAAATAGCAAGATTGTCAAGATGTAAGAATGCAGCAACATTTGTAAACACAGACTGTAGGCCAATTTGTCGAGTAGCAGGATTAGGGATTTGTTAATGCAAAATGCTAATTGGTCGTTGCTTAATTTATAAAAAAAAACAACATGCTAGCTACTCGAATAAAAACAAATGTGCAAATTGAGCAAAGTGCAAATTGCTGTAAGTGCAAAAAAATAGCATGTCAAAGATGCTCCTCATAGTGAGGTGATGCCATCAAATTGTGCAACATGCTAAAGTGCAAATGCCAACATTTTTTAGTGCAAAAAACAGTTACAGTACAATGTCCAAAATCATAATGATCACAAGTTTAGTCAAAAAAGTTTTCAAAATGCCCAACCAATAATCGATTGCTTTTCAAAAAAACTGAAACATAACCACATATTCAATGATTGTGCATCATAAATGGCTCCCTACTTCATGTGTTTCGATACGGAGTTGGTTGAAAATTGTATCAACCTTACCCGCTGGGGGAACCAGATTCCTAAACATGCGGAATAACTTATACTAAATATCTATTACATCATAAAAATTTAAAAGATATTACCAACCATTAAAAAAGCCTGCGATTATATTGTATTGGACAATCTATGGAGTCTCATATCTAATCTGCCCAGAGAGAATCACGCATCAGTGAAATGTGTATGTATAAAAAGAGGAGGGGAAGAAATAGTAATAATAATATAAAGATTATTACACAGAAATATATGTTACAAAAGCAACTCAGATGTTTGATGTTTCAGATAGCATAGCTATGTGCTTAACAATAGACGACAGGGGCATCCAAGATGGTCGCGTGAGCACAGGGCTCCCCGGACCCTTGCTGCTCCTCGGAATTTATCCTGAGAATATCCTGATGTGGTTTATGAAATCTGGCAGATGAAGACCGGCTGAGCACGTATCTCTTTTCAGAACTCGAATCGGACCTGGGAATCCTGAGTTGTCGTTGTTCGAACTTTTGGGACCCACCCGACGGAGGTGCCCGGGACGAAGGTGATCCGTGGAGCCGTGTCGTAATTGAACAACAGCGGCTGCGGTGCGGTGCCAGTGGCCGCTCTACCACTTTCGGTTTCACTTTCGGACTTCAGGGGGCTGGCCGGCGAACGCACTTGATGTGGCGGGGTGTTTCCTTGGCCTCTGCGCGAGGCTTTGTCTCCACCTGCCACTAGTGTGCCCATCGCCTTGGGTCCCCCCGCACCGCTATATTGTGGTCTCTGGTGAGGCGCTGGTCTGCGGTGCCGTTGCCCCTACGACTCTTGATCGGCGGTCCCCTTCGGTGTCCGTGACCACATGGGGGGCAAGGGGGGCCCCGAGGGGCGTAAGACTAAGGCCTCCCTCCGCGGGGGACCGGTCCAGGCTAACAACATGGACCGCTACACTCAGGGCAGAGGGTCCCCTGGAGCGACCGGCCCCCCCCCGGACGCCGCCGGTGGTGGCACGACCGTCTCTCCGGAGCTTTCCCTGCAGGACATCATGGGCGCCATTGATGGCATCAGGGAAACCATCGCCACGCAATACGAGGCCCTGGCCCGTAAAATCGACACGGTGGCAATCGATGTCACCTTAATTCGGGCAGATCTCTCCAAAACTAACGAGAGGGTTCAGGCTCTTGATGCGCGGACCTCCACCCTTGGTGCGGATGTGTCGGACCTGCAGGCCGCGCTGGGTGACATCAAGGCGGTCAACGATCAGATGGCCCGGCGGCTGGAGGACTTCGAGGGACGGGCCCGACGCAACAACATCCGTGTCATAGGCGTACCGGAGTCCTCCGACAACCGCCCGGTTGACCTCCTGGTCGAGGAACTCATCCTCCAACAGTTGACCCCTGCAGGCCTAAGTAAGTTCTTTGCCGTGGAGCGGGCCCATCGAGTTCCGGGCGGTCGGCCACGGCCGGGGGCCCCCCCGAGGCCTATCGTGGCCAAACTGTTCCACTATAGAGACCGAGATGCGATTCTGCAGGCCTCACGGGTCCACGGCCCGGTTCGTCATGAGAACTCATCCATTAACTTTTATCCGGACTTTACCCAACTTGTCCAGAAACAGCGGATGGGATTCCAGGGGGTGAAGCGTCGTCTCCGTGAACTGGGCCTCAAGTACTCTATGCTCTACCCTGCAAAACTCCGAGTGGAACATGAGGATCGGACTGCCTTTTTTGACTCTCCTGTGGCCGTGAGTGACTGGCTGGACTCGCTGCCGGACAGAGGTGGCCGTCCCGGGCCCTCTGCGGGCGCCGAAGGTGACGGGTCCCCTTTGGAGTGACTTTTGGTCCTTGATTTTGCCATTTTGCACTGTTCAGCTGGGTCTTACTTCTTTTGTTTATTTTGTCTCACTAGGACCTGTGTGGGGGGCGGGCGGGGACGGGTCCCTTTCCTCCTCCGGGGTCTTTTCGTAGAATGGGGTTAGTAGGGCGACAGGCACACTGCAAGTTGGGGGGGGTTTTTGGCCCGCAGGGGTGCAGGGTGGGGGGAGTTGGATTTGGGGGGGGGTTGGGGGGAAGGAGGGGTTGTTTTGCTGTGTGTTTTCTGTTTGCAGGGCGAGGTATTGCTTTTTGTCCAGACTCGGGAACTGTGCTACTGACTGGGGGGCCTTTGATCTATTGGAGGGGATGGGGGGGGGACGGGTTGAGGCTGATGTCATGGAACGTCAATGGGTTGGGGGACCGTATCAAACGGGGTGTAGTACTGCAGTATTTGCGTCGTCTGACTCCTGATGTGGTGTTTATCCAGGAGACGCATCTGGTTGGTAATGTTTGTCATGCAATGAACAGGGGGGGATACCGCCTCGTGGCCCATTCTGGTTTCACAACTGGTTCCAGGGGGGTGGGCATTCTCCTGCGATCCTCACTTCTGTTGGATATCACTAGGGTAGTCTCGGATGACAGAGGGCGCTATGTGTGTCTGACTGGGAGGTGGGAGGGGCAGCCCCTTTCCCTGGTCTCAGTTTACGTCCCCCCGGGCCTCCAGAACTCCACCTTCACGGACCTGGGTCGAATGCTGCTTGAACTTCCGGATAGTCTTTTGCTTATGGGCGGGGACTTTAATTCGGTGGTTTCGGGTGACCTGGATCGTCACCCACCCAGGGCCCTCCCCGCTGCCCAGGCATGGCTTGGTGGACTGTTGGAGACCTTCGGCCTGGTAGATAGTTGGAGATTAATGCATCCGACCCAATGTCAGTACACCTTTCACTCTGGGGCGCATGGGAGTCTTTCTAGGTTAGACTATTTCCTTATGCCCGCGGCGCAGACTGGTCGGATTCGAGAGGTTAGGCACCTGGCGCGGGGTATCTCCGACCATTCCCCGCTGTGGCTGCTCTTCTACACTGAGTCGCGGTCTGCAGGGCGGATCGCTCCCATTAACCCGTGGTACCTGCGAGACCCTACGACTCGCGACAGCCTGGTTAAGGCTATGGACCAATACTTCCTTGAAAACGAGGGGTCGGTGTCGTCCGCAATGTCCCTGTGGGAAGCCTTTAAAACCGTAATCCGCGGACACGCCCTCTCCCAGATAGTGGTGGCTAAGAAGCTCAAGAGTGAGGCAGTGGTGAAGCTGGAGACTGACATCTCGGGGCTGGAGTCGGCCTTGGAGACTGGTGTCACTCCGGACGGGCTACATGCCCTCAGCCTGAAACAGTTTGAATACAGGTCTCTTGTCACTGACGCGGCCAAAACGATGTATAGGGAGCAGCAGGGTCGATTGTATGATGCCGGGGACAAGGCCGGAAAATTGATTGCGTGGCTGGATAAGAAGGAGAGAGTTAATCGTGTGGTCCCGGAGCTGCGTGTCTCGGATGGAGTGTGTGTGACTGAGCCTGGTGAGATTGTGGAATGTTTCGCTGACCACCTCCGGGCCGTGTACTCCCCGGTGACTGATAGGGATGAAGAAGACTCTCGCCTTCTGCTTAGGGATATTGCTTTGCCTTGCCTGTCCGTCGACGACCGTGAGCAGCTGGACGCTCCCTTGTCTGTAGATGAACTAGCAACTGCGATTCGGTCCCTTCGTTCGGGCAAGGCGATGGGTCCCAACGGTCTGCCTATTGAATTATATAAGTTGCGCCCGGATAAACTCGCGCCCTTCCTCCGTCGTATGTTTCAAGAGTCCCTTGAGGCAGGTTCCCTTCCTGACGACCAGCGTCTGGCTACGATAGTCGTGATCCCCAAGGACGGTAAGCCACGAGACCGCTGTGCCTCCTACAGGCCTATTTCACTGCTAAACGCAGAGCCTAAAATCCTGGCTAAAGTCCTTGCCAATCGTTTGTTGAGCGTCATCTGCGATCTGATTCACCCTGATCAATGCGGCTTCATCCCTCATCGTAACACCGCTCTTAACTTGCGGCGTCTTCACGGCGCCCTCGCCAGGGCGGAGTACCTCTCCGAACCAGCCGTGCTGGTTTCTTTAGACGCCACGATGGCCTTTGACACCATCGAGTGGCCATTCCTCTGGGCTGTCTTGACCAAATTCGGCTTTGGGGAAGGATTTCTTGGCTGGGTGAAGCTTCTTTACACGGGACCCATGGCTCAGGTGGTGGTTAATGGGCGGGTCTCTCGGCCCTTCGCTCTCGGTAGGGGTACGAGGCAGGGGTGCCCATTGTCCCCTCTGCTCTTTGCTCTTGCCCTGGAGCCGCTCGCTGCTTGGCTCCGCTGGGAGCCCTCGATCAGAGGGATCCGGTGGGCCCCGGGCTTCGAGGATCGGGTCTCGTTGTATGCGGACGATATTCTCCTGTATCTCACCTCGCCGCGGCGGTCGCTTAATGTTCTCTTTGATGTTCTGACTTCCTTTGGGAGAAATTCGGGTCTAACGATCAACTGGTCTAAATCCTGTGTCTATCCTATCTCCGGTGACCCTCCTCTCTTGCCGCCGCGGCTCCCGATCCAATTATCTCGGTCCGGCTTCAAATACCTGGGGATATACGTCTCGTTGGACCCGGTGGCTCGCTATGAGCAGAATCTCCTGCTTCCACTTCGGCGTTTGAGGGAGGACACGGCTCGGTGGTGTAAGCTGCCCTTGTCCCCGCTGGGTCGTGCAGCACTGTTTAAAATGCTGTCCCTTCCCAGATTCCTCTATGCACTTCAGAACTCCTTCGATGTCATTCCTGTGTCCTACTTTCGGGAGGTGGAGAGCCTGCAGAGGAGACTGGTGTGGGACGGACGGGCGCGTATCGCTCTGGCAAAGCTTACTCTCCCCTGGTACGACGGGGGCATCGCGCTTCCCGACATTCGCAGGTATTATTGGGCCTCACAGCTATCGGCCATTAACCATGCCACGTATGCGCCTGGCTTGAATCCGGCGTATGGGATGGATAAATTCCTGCTTCCCGGCGGAAACTATAACAGGGCACTTTACTCCAGATCGGCTGGACGGACCCTTACGGGCCCTACTAAGATTGCGGTGCGGATCTGGAAGGCGGCCAATGTAGCCATGGGCTGGAGCGAGCGATTAACGTGTGCTACTCCTCTGTTTGCCTCCGACCGACTGGGAAGCCTCTGGACAACGAAGGGGTTTGACCGTTGGGACACGATTGGTATTAGTAGAGTGGGAGACTTATGGATTAAGGGTGCGGTTAAAACATTCGCGGCGCTCCAGAGCGAATACGAACTTACGGGAAGGGAGTTCTTTCGCTACGCCCAGGTTCGGCATGCCCTGCTCTCGGTTTTTGGGGCGGGGACCAAGATCCCGGCTTCTTCGCCTCTCGAGGACCGCATACTCGATGGTCATGTCCCCGACAGTACTATCTCTTTAATTTATAAAAAACTTATCAATAATCGGGCTGACCTCTTGGTGCGCCTTCGGGAGGCGTGGACAGGGGATGGGGTGGAACTGGACGACGAGGACTGGCAGTCCGCACTGTCGTCCCCCAAGGAAGTGGCCATTCCAGCCCGTCTCCGCCTGGTCCAGCTAAAGATTCTCCACCGGGTGTATGTGACGGGTCCCCGTTTGGTCTCGATGGGATTTTCTGAAGACGGGCTCTGTAAGCGGGGATGTGGGCTCAGTGCCACCTTTCTCCATATCCTTTGGGAGTGCCGCGAGGTGGCGGAATACTGGCGCCGGGTACATGTGGTCATGGGCCGGGTCACCGGGGTGGCGCTTCTGCCGGAGGTGCGTCGCTGTGTCCTGAATGTGTGGGAGCCCAATGATTATAACGCGGCTCAGACTCGGTGGGCGGCCCTGGGGAACATGATTGCCAAGAGAGATATAGCGCAGCTTTGGGGTTCCCAGCGGCCTCCCACCGTGTCCGTATGGAAGGAGAACATGGACTGGTGCATGTTCAGGGAGAAGACTGTGTATGTGGCTCGTGGTAAACCGGGGGCATGGGGTAGAATCTGGGGGCAATGGAACGCGTATCGTGGGGGTATCTGTACTCCCCCCCTAGTGGACACCGATATTGCTTTGTCCCCCTGACCCTTGATGGTTCCTTGCGATTTTTGGAACAACCGAATATAGACGTTCCTCTCCCGTGACCCCCCCCCGACCTATCAGTACTCCTTCCTCTTGATAGCTACTTGAAGGTCTGAAGTAGAGTCCCCCGGAGGTAGCCTGACCCACACTTTTTGCCATTATGCCTCGCCTTTTGTTTTTATTTGTTATTTATGTTAATCCTATGTATCCTGCTTCCCTAGGACTATCCGGAGCCATGTACGGGGCTGGGCCCCGGGAGCCGACTATTGCCTTAACAACTGTATGATCCTTTCTGAATCTAGCGGCCGGCCCTGGTGGTTGTAGGCCCATGCTTGTAATTGATTTATTGTTCAATAAAATTCTATAAAAAAAAAAAAACAATAGACGACAGGGATGAACTGTGTTCGGACAAAATTGGGCATCGGAACTGAATCCAATTGTAGCCATTGTATTGAAACACAGTGGTCCACTGTCTCCTAGGGTGCTGGCTGTTGTTATAGACAGGTAAAGAGATCTTCACTAGAATTAAGACCATTGGGGGTTCTAGAGTCCAACATGAGGATATATCTAGTCTCCAACTGTCTAAGCAGGGATTCCCGATCGCCTCCTCGCCGGAGCCGTGGGACTGTGTCTACTACAAAGTAGCTCAAAAAATCTAGGCAACTGTCATGGATCTCTTTAAAGTGTCTGGCGACAGGGTATGCTGCATCATTGTTACTGATAGCCCGCATGTGCTGGAGGATACGTTTGTAAACCTGCAGCTTGGTACTACCAACATACTGCAGGCCACACGCACACTCCAGCACATACACGGCAAATTCAGTTTTGCATGTTAATTTCTTTGAAATCAAAACAGGAACATCACTAAAAGGAGTCATATAGGATGTCCTGTTCCGACCAAGTTTGCAGGCTTTGCAGCTGGCGCACTTAAAAAAAACCCTTAGAGCTCTGTAGCCAAGAGTTATTCGTGCTGATCTCTGGACTGCTTTGCACCAACATATCATTCATTGAACGAGGTCTGCGGAATGTAATAGCTGGGGATTTAGGCAACAACTCCCCAATTACTGGGTCATTACGAACCAACGGCCAATTTTTGTTAAAAATAGTCCGCACCTTGCTGTGTTGACAGTTGTAGGTGGTAATTAGCCTTGGTGGTTCGAACATGGGACTGGTGGCGTTGGACAGTGCAATCAAATCAGAATTGCATTTTAGTGCTGTTGAGCGAGAGATGGAATTAGCTTTCTTTATTGCTGTATCTAGCACTTTAGCTGTGTAACCCCTGTCAATGAAGCGTTGCCTACTCTCCAATTGAGCCTCTACATAGTCACTATCCCTGCTACAGATCCGTCTGATGCGCAGCATTTCCCCATAAGGGATACTGCGCACCAGATGGTCTGGGTGATGACTAGAGGCATACAGAACCGTATTGCCTGCCGTGGCCTTACGATGTAGTTTAGTCTCAATGTGCTTATCCTTGATAAACACTTCTACATCCAAGAAGTTAACAGAAGAATTGCGGACAGATGCCGTAAATTCCAGGTTGTTTACATTAATTTCCTCAATGAATACATTCACTGAGGCTTCAGAGCATCTCCAGATTATGAACAAATCGTCTATGAAACGATACCAAGATACAACATGGATGTCCAAAACATGTCCGAAGCGGGCCCTGAGGACTTGCTCCTCCCACAGTCCCATGTGTAAACAGGCGTAACTGGGAGAAAAGCAAGCCCCCATAGCCACACCTCTCAGTTGTTGATACACCTGACTCTGGAAGAGAAAGTAATTGTTATTCAAACAAATCTGAATCATATCAATCAGCATTTTACTGTGCTGCAACATGTGAACAGGTTGAGTTCGCAAGTAATGTTCAACTGCTCTTATTCCATCCAAATGGTGGATACTGGTATACAAGGCAGTGACATCCAGTGTTACCAGAAGGTAATCATCTTGCCAGGATACAGTGCTAATCTTCCTTAGGAAATCCCCCGTGTCCTGCAGATAGGAGGGTAAGTTCTTAATATGTTCCTGAAGGCAAAAGTCAATGTACCGTGAGATGTTCTCCATCATGCTGTTTCTTGCGGGGATAATAGGTCTCCCCGGGGGTTTGGCAGAGTCTTTATGAACTTTTGGAATCAAATAAAAAACAGGGATGACTGGATAGTTAGTTTTAAAAAATTTGAATTCGTCACCACTGAGTAAACCCATGCTTTTCCAAGATAACAATTTGGCATTGAGGTCATTCCAGGCTCGATTGACAGCTGTCCAATCGCCTCGTCTGTAACAATCACGGTTGTTCAGATGGAGAAGGGCCTCAGTCATGTACATTGATTTAGGCCAGAGGACAATGTTGCCCCCCTTATCAGACTGCCGAATTACCACATTATCATTGCTTTGCAGCTTCTTCATTAAACTGCCAAAGATGTTGTTCTGTCTTTGGCGTTGTTTTTGAGCTTTTAAAGTTGAAATATGTAATTTTTTTAAGCTGGGTAATGACCAAATCGTTATAGATATCAATGTTATCATGTACCATAATGGGATTAAATTTGGACTTGGGTTTGAAACCGGAACAACCAGGCATGTCCAGTCTAGGCTGTATATCATACTCAGGGGGATTTTCATCTATCGTGCCTTCCCTGTGTAAATCCTGTAAATTGCGAAGTAACTCGTACTCCCCTATCGTAGGGCAAGAAGGACTGAGATTAGCAACCATGCTGATAACTGGAGTTGCGCGTTTGGATGTATTCTGAAGATGGAACTTCCTCAATTTGAGTTTGCGAATATATTTGTACAGATCAATGCGAGTCTGCGTGTAGTTGAAGTCATTGGGTGGGCAAAAAGATAAACCTAAGGAGAGGATTTTGCTTTCAGCGGAAGTGAGATGGACATCGGAGAGGTTGATGATGGAGAATGAATTGTCACCCAAAGGGCTCATTTCCGAACCCATTTCCTCTGTTGCTTTTTGGAGGTCTGTTTGCCGCCGTTGTCTGTTCTTGCGGCTTTCTCTGCGCTCACGCCGCTTGAGGTTTGCTCTTTGTCTAGCTTGCGATTTACTGCCCGGGGTCTGAGAGTCTGTCTGCGGTCCTGGCGCAGACAGTCTAGCTCTTGGCCCAGGAAGAATTTTGTAAACCCCAGCCATGAGCTAGCGGTAGCTTGTTCATTCTCAGATTCACTGCCGGGTACAGAGCTTAAATCCGAGACGGAGGAGGATGACTGAACTAGTGAATTACCATTGGGTGGCACTGTTTGCATAGTCGCCGATGCTTTGGTCTTTTTAAAAGAATCAAACTTTTTTGCAAATGTAAAAACCTGTCCATTTTGGTAATCCATCTTGTCCCTTTGAAATTTAAACGCTCTGCGTTTTTTTATAATGTCCTCTTCCTTAGCTAAACGGAGATGCATTTCATCACGGAATCTTTTTTCTGATTCTGAATCTCCAATCCTTGATATTTGTTCATTGAGTCCCACAATTTTGATCTGTGCTGCAATCATGTCACTCTCAGAATATTTAACTAGTATTCTCACCAGTCTACAAGATGAATCAAGATTACACTCGGCCCACTCTGATAACATATTGGGGTCGGGGTTCTCGTAGCTTGGAGCCAGCATTATGCGGAGGCCACGTGGAATGCGACCCACCTCTAAGTACCGCGAGAGTGACTTGTGCTCCCACCATTTCGATTGTTCTGTACGCATTGCTTTCTCCAACTGTCTGAAAGTATCCTTTAGTTCACTACCCCCAGGTTTGCCAGTATCTGTCAGCACCGTGTTAAAAGTCTCAATGACTGGGGCATCATCGAACATCTGAGCTGCCGCCTCCTCGCGGCTTCTCACAGCGTCGGCGGCCATGGTGCACTAAAACTCGATTAATGATAATCAACCGACAACTAGCTGAACACTCGATAAAATAGTGGTGTCAGCCAGGTCGGGCACACTCCTTCACCGGCTGAAGCCTGTCGGCGCCTACATTTGCAACTTGCGGGGCTGGATGTAATCCTCCAATTCCTGCCCGCAGCTTGACGGTAGGTGTACGTTCGGCTGACCGGGGGCTGCCGCGGCTGATCCTCACCGGAACACAAAGATGCTTCCGGGTTACCGGAGGCTGGCTTCCTGCCGCTTGGCCCACTGGAAGGAGGGGTCCGTGAAACACCGAGGAAGCGTTTCGGTGTATCAAACATGAAAAGAACTTCGCCACTGCTGCCACATACTCTGGAAGGACGAACACGGACCCAAGTAATTCAGTGCGTGAAGATTTTTTAATCCATAAGTGCAACACATACCACCATGACGCGTTTCGGCCTCAACACGGAGGCCTTGATCACATGACGTCTGAGGTAAAAGCCAAATTATTTAAAGTGCCAGTGTCTGTAACACGTGATGTCTGGGCCAATAGACATAAAGGACATATCAATGTAAAATACAGAGTGTGTCCATGAGACAGTGAGACCAGAATACGATAATATAAATACTGCGCATTGTACAACATAACATAATGTGCAAAATAGCAAGATTGGCAAGATGTAAAAATGCAGCAACATTTGTAAACACAGACTGTAGGCCAATTTGTCGAGTAGCGGTATTAGGGATTTGTTAATGCAAAATGCTAATTGTTCGTTGCTTCATTTATAAAAAAAACCAACATGCTAGCTACTCGAATAAAAACAAATGTGCAAATTGAGCAAAGTGCAAATTGCTGTAAGTGCAAAAAAATAGCATGTCAAAGATGCTCCTTCAGATAACTATAACTCAGGCGCTCGCAATCCTGTGCTCATGACGTCACATATTACATCACTCATGACATGGTCAGTGGCATCACTCTTGACATCACTGATGACATCATCCTTGTGATAGAGTGGCGGTTGCGTGAGTTATAGTTATCTGAAGTAACTATAATGGGGGAATTTCATTGGTTTTTTACGAGTGAAATATCCACCTAACTATAACATGTGTGAAACCTATGGTTTTTTAAGTGAATTTGCAAGGTTTTTTAAATGCTAATTCCTAACTATAACGTGTGTGAAACCTATGGTTTTTTCAGTGAATTTGTACGTTTTTTTAAATGCTAAGTTATGTATGTATTATTATTTTGTTTATATATTTATTTTACAATAAACTACGTATACATTTTTTTTTTTTATGGTTTTTCACCGTGCGCACACGGTGCGCGCACCCCCGCGATTTAAAAAAAAAAAAAAAAATTCAATGTTTTTTTCTGCCTTAGGGGTCCTTCAGGGACCCCCTGACAAAGGCTAGGGGGTCAGGAACTCTCTACCCTGCCCCCTTTTCATGTTCGCCACCTTCCTTTTCCACTCTCGCACTGATAACAAACAAAATGGCGGCTGACACTTCCTGATTTCGACCGATTCGAACGTTGACTGACATGTAACCACCAATCAGAATTACGCTCGCACACGTTTGGGTGCGCGCACGGTGCGCGGCTATAGATATGTATGTGCTTTAAAATGCAATGTTCTCAGGAACTACTGAACAGATTGACACCATATATGCAAAAGGTACATGCCTGACCTGAGGACTACCTCTTTGCCAAATTTCAAGTAATTCTGTTCAGCCGTTCGGGCTGTACCTTCGACTAAAGGTCCTATGGAAAAATGCATGGGGAAAACGCGTTTTGGGACCCCCCCGTTTTTCTCGGCCCCCACTTGACGAATCCCCCCGAGACTTTCAGGGTAGGAGCTGAGCGGAGCGCCCCATTAGTTTTGAAAATGTCGCGAAGATTCGTCAACCGGCGCCAAAGTTATTCAACACGGTCCTAACTATAACTATCTACTGGCGACCGCCAGTAGATAATATATATATATATACTCAATCTAACTCTGTATGCATATGTGTATATATCACCATGCAGCTGTAGATAGCTTTATACATAGTCAGATTTAAGTAAAAGTTGGGTTTGCCGCAAACAAGCAAAATTAAATTTTGTTTGGCAAGGAGCAGTGTCAGGTGTTCGAAGCCTCCTTGACAGCACAACTGTGTAGTTGTGAAAAGTTTATTGGGGACATGTCGTTAGCTGACACAGAGCACACCTCTGCCCGTTGCTTTCCATTGACTTTTCTGTTTTGTCACTCTTATTTTCTTGCTTTCTATTGGATGGTTTTGTTTGTTTTAGACAGCGCGGGACATAACCTGTTTACCATCCTTCTGATTGGCTCCTATATTCCCCCCACAAGTGTCTGCTTTTCAGGAGCTTTTATTTTGTTTTTCTAAAAGTAGTCCACGAGAATGCACGTGTTTTCCCGCTTCTAGCACATTTCTTTCCATAAGCAGTCCATGAATTTTTGACATTTAGCGTGTTTCCAGATTCTCTCACCACATTTGTTCACATAACATCATAAATATTGAATTTTCCTTTAGACCACTCTTGCACTGAGTTGAAGTTTCATTCCCCGTTGATCTTTTTAATCTACCCCTTGGAGGTACCAGAATAAAACCTGGATTTAACCTACCAAGAGGTAAGTGTTACTTCACTGCATACATTTAACACTCTGCACTCCTCACCCAGACTATTATTTTCACAAGGGCCCACATTATCTGAACACACCTCAAGAGCTTGTCTCTATGATAGAGAGTTGTAGCCCTCACCACTTGTAGCCCATCATTGGGCCCCTCCTGGTGAGAGGAGGGGCCCATAGATGAAGCATGCCAGCTTAGGGTGGGTGAGGGTTCCCGCCCTTAAGAAAACATATTTTTACGAGTACAGATACATATATGTTCTGTAAACAACACATACCTCGCTGTGCTTGTTTTGTGTTTTGGGAGAGATATGTGCTTGGCCTGGTCAATGGCTCCCAGTTGTCCCTTTTTGTGTTGTGACTGTAGGAAAGATGCACACCCCTCGATAAAGTACCCAGATTAAACTATGTAAATAATAATTATATAGAGCAGAGTCTGCTACTACCATTATATCCTATCTCTTTCCGTAGTCTGGGTAGCTTTTCCACACGTTTTTGTGGCACTGTCTTATTTGGCTTGTAAAGATGTGTTTCAGGTGGTTTTTGTCAGGTGCATCTTTTTGTTTGGTGGTATGTCTTTGTTCATTGAACTGTCAGTAGACGATTTGGCCCAGAGTAGGTACCAGTGGCTGAGGTTAATTGGAGCATTTTATCCATTACCTATTTTGTTTTTTCGTTTTTCTCAGTGATAAGCTGTAGGTGCAATGGGTGCTTCTATGCATCTGGACTCAAGCTGCACCTCTCTGAGGAGACCAAACTATCCCCAAACATGTCTGATGTTGTTGTTTCCCTTTCAGACGCGATGACTGCCCTGCCCCTGCTTCGTTGGGGAAAAGGCTGGTTTGCATGTGGATCCCGTCTTTAAATGGCAGAATGAGCACGAATAACAATGGCCTGGAAGGGTGCCAGTGTAATTGCTTGAGGTTACTATTAAGTCAAGTATTCAATCAATCACTCAATCAGGATTCTTATAAAGCGTGATTACTCACCTGTGAGGGTCTCAAGGCGATGAGTAGGGGGGAAGGCGAGGGAGGGCTCATTCCATCTATCACTTTTATCCTTCTCTCAGTGCGACACCCTAGGTGTAACGGTATGCCCAGACAATATTCTTGGCTTACTGGGCTGTTAATTTTTTCTGACCTTTTGAAGAGGCTCAACAAGGCGGAAATATGTCAGGGGCTACTTGTCTTCTTTCCTCGAAGGGTCACTATCTAGCAGCTGCATCTCGACGACCTCTATTGGTGTGGGCACAAAGCTGATTTGCTTTTTGTTGGTTCGTCTATAATTGCACAGCGGGCATAAAATAATGGACTGGAATGCAGCACAGAGTTCATCAGTTGCAGACATTAGTTCTAAAATTACATTTTTGCTTTTCTTGTCGGAGAAATGTTTTCAGAGGGCGTTGAAGATTACTGACAAGTCTCCCAATGGTGAGATATACCCCCTGCCGTGGACGTTTTTCGCTGGATATGTGGGATATTTGAATTGGCGTTCGATGTGTCTCTGGTGTTCTGTCTAAAGTAGCATGTCTCTTTTTCATGTGTGCAAGGGGTTCTGCCTATTTAGTTCTTCTAAAGTTTCGTGGGGAGGTTGGATAATCCATATTATGTGTTACATTGAAAATAAACGTATGTGAGGAGTAAATATCTATCAAAACAGTGAGGAAATTCTCATATTAGCAATATCTCATACCTGTGCAAACCTTTTTTTCAGCGTGCAGACCCTCTGTTGCTTAATGACATGGTGGCTCCCTGGCGAGCTCAGGAGCCGGTCCCATGATTCCACTTTGCAAATCTGCAGCCCTTCATCATGTAACCTTTAAAGGTTTTGTTCTCGGGTAAGAATGGCCACCCACATGAACCTTTCAAGGCTGTCGAGTGCTAATGTATTGTGTTTTCCTTTCATTGCCTACACAAAAAGAAAAAATATACAGACGCGTATAAGTGGCACCACAGTTTAACACAATAGATCCAGGGGATAGATGACCTAATTATGGGCTGGGAAGGTACCAGGTTTTATTTCACAGAAAACTTTGCAGCAAAATCAGGAGGCAGGATGGAAGGAAGCACAGTGAAGGAATAGAGAACTGCTGCATCCATACCACCTGCTGAGAGGAAAGGGCTAAGGAAACCTTACGCAGGTGTGATCAGCTAAGTGCGACAGGTATGCCCAGAGGTGGGCCCTGTGCTCACTAAGCCACAGGAATCAAGCTGTACCTTACTGAGGAGACCTAGGGAAGGCCAACAAGTGTCTCGGTTGCCTGTGTTCTCATCTGGAGGGGAACTTTCCTTGCAGTGCAATCTGGGGTTTGAGCAGGACCAAGGCTGGTTTCCATGTGGCTGGCTCCGGTCTACTGTGGCATCGTGTGCAAAAAAAGATGGATTGAGATACGGCCCGGCTAATTACCAGTGGTTGTGATTGGTTCAGATGTTCTACCCGTCACCTTTTTGTTTTCCACACCTTGCCTAGGACACATATGAGCACAGGGTTCACAAACCACATCAGATCCAGCAGTTGTGTTGTTAACGCTCATTACAAACTCTGGATACAAAAGATGCCCAACCTTGGATAAACTAGTTGAGAAATATTCTCGTGATCTCCCTGAAATTATTTTATTTCTTATGGAGTGTTAGCAAGTGGGATATTTCGGCATTGAGAATTGGAAGGCAAAGGATTGAAGACCACGTTCTTCACCTCAACCCAGTGCTTTAACTGGGCAGGTACAGTCCGGTACTGAGTACCTGCATTTCATTAATTTTAAAGGAAGAGTACCTGCACTTCTCAGCATGCTACAATGCACTTAATGGGAGAGTACGACTATTTTTCAGTAGTAAGCAGGTACTCTAAATAGTGACTACCTGCATTTCTAGATTTCCTTTTAAATCACTGCCTCTACCAGCATGCAGACATTAAGCTGCAATATATTTAGGACCAGAAGCTTAGCAAGGGTGCAGAATGCCCCAGTCCCCCTGGTTGAGTAGTAAAACAGCCACATTTTGGGCCAGTGTACTCCCCAGACTCCAGTGCCCCGTCCTCTCACCTGCTGAACTAATAATGATTGCTTGGTCCATGCATAGTCCCTTCAGGTGTGGTTAGCCATGCTATATGATATATCTATTCCTCATCACAGGGAGTTAACCAGCCTAGGTAGACTCATTTATCATTAGTTTGCAAAAATGTACATAGTTACACCATTTTATTTAACAGTAAATAAGACAAAATTAGTAAGCATAATTTTGTGCACCGCAGCAAAAGATGACAATTTACGCCCTGGACAATGATCAGCTCTTGGTTGATAGTCCGTTATAAGAGTTGTGCTCTGTTAGCGTGCAGAGTGGATTTTGTGTTTTAGCTTTCATGTGTAGGGAAATGAAAGTGACAAATCTGGGAGACTGTACACACGTTATTTGGGAAGCTATATCGATTACCATGGTTTTTTTTTTAGCAACAAATTTTATTTGGTTATTTTGCAATGCGTAGGGGTCACAGCTCCAAGAAAGCATGAGAGGCAAAAAATTAGATTGTTCCAACAACCATATTTCTGACTTATAACAACACCCACCAAACATGTAGATGACATAAACAAAAAACTCACAGACAGGGTCCGGTCTCCATATTCGAGCAGGCGATGCATTCGTTATAGCGTGCAACATCAAACTTGTCAAAATACCCATTTTAGAACATAGAATGGGAATATCACAGCACAAGAAAAACTGGGCCATTCTCAGGGGTCCACCTCGAGCAAGGGGGGAAGGTCGATACTACGATAGCCCGCCCATCGAGTCCATATTTTGCGATGTTTAGCAGGGCACCCTCGGGCCTCAAAAAAAGCAATCACAGCCCCCATACATTTATCCAGCTCAGTTTTCCATTTGCCTGAAGTCGGGGGCGATGTTGCCTTCCACATTTGCGCAATGTTCCTCTTGGCCACCGTGAGAGCTAAAAACAGTAGATGCTGCTTATACCTATTCCCCCCCGATATCCTCTGTTGAATGTAGCAAGAAAAGTTGTGGATCAAGTGGGAGATCCCATGACAGCACCTGGTGGAGGCATGATCTGATTTGACGCCAAAAAGACTGTAATGCCGATCAGCTCCAGACTGTGTGTAAGAATGTCCCCTCTTCCCTGTCGCACCTCAGACATGTTCAGCTCAGTTTTCCATTTGCCTGAAGTCGGGGGCGATGTTGCCTTCCACATTTGCGCTATGTCCCTCTTGGCCACCGTGAGAGCTAAAAACAGTAGGTGCTACTTATACCTATTCCCCCCCGATATCCTCTGTCGAATGTAGCAAGAAAAGTCGTGGATCAAGTGGGAGATCCCATGACAGCACCTGGTGGAGACATGATCTGATTCGACGCCAAAAAGACTGTAATGCCGATCAGCTCCAGACTGTGTGTAAGAATGTCCCCTCTTCCCTGTCGCACCTCAGACATGTGGGGGATTGGATAACACCCATCTGCCATAGGCGTACCCTTGTGTAATATGCGAGGTGTATATATTTGAATTGGATGAGCCGAAAAAGCATGGATACTGCTGCACCCCTTGGGCTGGCGATGGCTGCTGCCCAATCGTCATCAGTGATTTCAGGTATATCAGCCTGCCATGCAAGTCGTGTCTTGTCCAGTGTAGTGGGTGTATGGGTCGTCAGTGTCTGATATACCTGTTTGATCTCGTGAGGTCCGAGATCTCTAAGCAATCGGTCCTCTAGGGGCTGAAACTCAGGGAGGGACTCTAACGTACGGATCTGAGGGAGAAGTGCGTGTCGGAGTTGAAGAAACGTATAAAATTGTGATTTGTGTAAATCGAAATCCGCCTGCAGTTGTTGAAATGACTTCATTGTGGTGCCACGCATTACATCACCGAGGGTCGAGATCCCAACGCGATCCCACCCTCCAAACCCCTTCAGTGTCGTCACGGAGCGGAGGTATGTGCCCTGCCATAGGGGAGTCAATTGAGTAAGTGTCCTCTGCCAGCCCATCTATCGGGTCTTAGGCCGCCAAAGTTGTATCACCACCCTGCCAGCTGGCGGCAAGTGATCTAGACGGACGGAGCTGTATAATAGGTGAAGAAGCGGGACCTGGATTACCATCTTTTAATTGGTAATTAATATGTGATATTTTAAATGTGCATGTATAATTCAATGTATCATTAGGGTCTTCTAAAACTATGCTACAGAGCACAGGTAGCCCAATAGTTTGAAGCTATGCTTTGGCTTTTTTCAATGCAATTCAATTTTCCTAGAGGAAAAGGCTTGCAGACATTGAGGTTTTGGGTCAAAGCCTCGCTAGATTCAGCATCTCTCAAGTCCTTCTGGAAGGATCTTCACAGCTCTTCACCCACTCCCGGCTACACTTGCCTCTGCTAAAGCTTTGCACAGGTTTAAAAAAAGATCAAATGGAAGGAGTTCAGTCAACTAATAGACGACCCTTATGTGAGGACCACTGTTCTATCAGACCTGAGCAGTACTAATGATCTGTGGTGGTGAGTGCGAATATTCTAGCACCTCTGGCACAAATGAGGCTTGCTGCCTACTCTCCACATTTTGGGGATGCGATGGCTAGCATGACAACTCTCAGAGTGATTGGCAAACTCCATCAGCTAACGTTCTTATTATTGCTGACAATCCTTTTATCCATTTTGTGTCATGCATTGAGAGTGGATAGCCTTGGGCAGATACTAAATAAAGTGTGGCCATACACAAGTGTCTTTGCACTGGGCTTTCCTCCACCCTCACTGGACTTTCCTCCACCCTAGGGGCAGTACGGTGCAGAAAATTACATTGGTGTGCTTTTCCTCCAACTTCTGGCAAACATTTTGGGAAGAATGAGACCGCTCTCCATGTCTCTAGGTAACCTCACTCAAGAGAAAACTGCCATAAACCTCTTTAGAAGCAGGGGGAGTAAAAGAACATGTGTTGCATAGATTGAAGCAATGAACTTTGTCTGAGAAGATGGAGGGGTAGTCAGTGTGGATGGCACAGAATGTGGAGTGGTATTGGTTGTCTTAAAGTTTCCAAAACTGAGGGGGTAAAGGTGTAAGAAGAAATCCATTACCCTGAGAAGTATATCCTCCTGGGGTTACATCTCAAATGATCTGGGTGGCTGCAATTAGTGGGGACTAGCAAGGTCTTGCCGATACAGCAGCAGTTATCTTCGGGTGGTCATTACTGGTTCGCCAGTAAGAAAAGAGAGAGGGAGCCCTTGGCTTTAACTTACTCAATTACTGTTGTTTCCCCAGAAATGTCTTTCAGAATGGTCAGCTGCTCCCAGGGAAAGTCAGGTGTTACAGTGCATTCCAGGTTTGGGCACCACACGCGTCTTTCAGCTAGGTTCACAGAACATAAAATGCCACATACATTTATACATGTCATATACAGTAGATTAAAAGGTGGCCTGACTTTAAGTTGTGGTGATCCACTTTCTGTTGTGATAGAATTTAATGAGGTCATATTACCACCTTACTCTAGAGGTCAATCAAATGCTAGTAGCCTGACTTTCTTTTCTGTCATTGCGCAACTCCAGAGGAACCCCACGGTTTCTGTGTTCACCACAAAGACAGGATATTTAATTGAACTAGCCCCTCCAATATGTTCAAATGTAGATGGGTGCGCTGCGATCTACTTGGATAGATCTAGAGAAATACTGGAATGCATGGATCATTCTCAACTACAATGGAAGACATCTACTGCCTGTGCTTGCCAGAAGGAAAATAATCCTAAATCCTTGGTGATGGAAGCACCTCCAGCCATGTGACATACCCAAAGCCAAAGCCAAAGGAACGAGAGCCCAGTTCTTGTGGAAAGATAGAGTTCATTGATAGCACAGACAGGCTCTCCATTGTAATGAACTCCCCTCACAGGTTCTATGCCTGTTGGGTGGTTCAAGGGGGTTTGAATTTTGCCCTACATTTCACCTAGACTTTTGTGCATTATCTGCTCTTGATGCTATGAATCTAGGGAGGGAATGTGGATCTTGTCGCACAAGTCTAAATAGTAGCACAGAAATATAATTTGGTACATCAATAGTGTGGTGTGGGGTACCCTAAAATTCACTGTATTAAAAATGCCTACTTTTACTGTATCAGAGACCGTGTTCAACCTTAAATTAAAAACACTTCCCAATGCATCTAAATATCAGGAAACCAATCAATTAAGTTATTGGGCAATTAAATAACTGAGTTCAAGGTCAATAAAAGGGTAAAGGCTTTCAATGGAAAGAAAGTACAGTGGAATGCAAAATCAGAAATTATTCCAAGTCCTACGTAGGCAGAAAAATGGGGAGAGTAACGGACAGCATCCCTAGTAGAAAAGGAAAGTCGTCTTTCACACCTCCAAATCAAGGCTTTTTATGCATGATTTTTGCATCTGAAATAAATAGAACCTGTAGACTCACTGTATTGTGAGAAAATGCATCACTTCATCAGCAAATCAGAGCATGCCAATAAATAAAGGTCATATTGCCCTCATTCCTAAGCACTTTCCCACTGCGTGAATAATAATTCTATGCTGATGTCATCCTGAGATGCTAGAACAAACAAGATAAATAAACAATAGCGTGCTATTTGAGTGAATAACGGCACAGTGACCCGGCGGCAGGACCTTGAGGCTATAGTTACAGTTTGTCACTCAGCCAAGGGAAATTCAAAACACCATAAACAATGACAGTGAAAATAAACTTCTACTTTTCAGATCAACTGTGTGCTGCAGAGATTGTGAAGAGACTAGGCAAGGGGGAAAGACATGAGTGACAGGGGAGACTTCCATCTTGGATGGCATGGTGTTTATACCTAAACTGAGGCTCGTTAACATGTATAAAAAAAATGCACTTCTACACATCATAGATACTTTGCTGCAAAAGCAAAATAACTTTATCAGTGTGCACATGTCTAATCGAGTGTGAGAATACATTCTGCACATTATTAATGATGCACAAAAAAATAAACGCATATAAATCTTTAACAGTAGCCTGAGGCAGATCCTCTTGCTGCCTGTAGGGTTCACTTATAAAGCTGTGAGAGAAGTGTGCATATATGGATGTTGCTATCTCAGGCATCGTATAATTAATTTCAAGCATAAAGTCTTTGCATCTTCAATGAATAGTAGAAAGGGCTCTGCCTCATGTTACCAATGTGCCAACTGATATACTTGATGTACCACTGAACCGCAATAGTAAGGTATTAATAACAACCTGTGCAATTCTTCAAGATACTGATGAACAAGCGGCTAGGAATACCTTACATATGTGAACTTCGCACACTATATAATCTTGTGAAAGTTGCATTCTGCTATCAAAAATGTATTGGTTGTGTGTTATGATTTTTCTTCATACTGGGCATGTGTAATTTCTTTGAAATAACAACTAACATAAATTGAACCTCATTTTGAAGTGAATAAAGCAATGGATATTTGGGCTCCAGTGGACATCCTTAAAGACAAAATTATTTACAGTATTACTTGCAAGAATATGTTCCAAACAATGGGGCTGTCACTGGCGGGGAACATGGCAGACGTCTGAGTGCTCTATCGCAGACCATTGCAGTGGAGGAAGGCATTTGGTGAAATACCTGGAAGGGTTTTCCTCCGTGTTGCCCCTTAAGAGCTGTGCTGCTTGTTGTGCATAAAGCGGTGCAACGAAGTGGACAGCTGGCCTGCAGTGCTAGAGTGCAGCGTGCAGCTGATGTTGGGTCCAGGAAGTGGGACTGGTTTGACTTCTCACTGGAGTCTCTGTGTAGGGGACCAGTTCTTGCGCTTACCTCATGCAGTGGCGGCTGCCATCCATGGGCAGGGGGAGCGGGTGAGCGCACGCAAAATACAATAAAAAAAATAAAACGTGGCCAGAACGCGACATCCTCTGATCAGGTCCTTTTTTCACCACCGTACCTGGAGGGGGTCTCCCCCCACTATAATTTGGGGTGTACTAGAGCAAGTTAAGCA
This sequence comes from Triturus cristatus, assembly GCF_964204655.1. Classification (NCBI taxonomy): domain Eukaryota; kingdom Metazoa; phylum Chordata; class Amphibia; order Caudata; family Salamandridae; genus Triturus; species Triturus cristatus. The sequence goes on along the minus strand of NC_140594.1, from coordinate 316,366,313 downwards.
GATGGATCTTCGAAGAAGCCTCATTGCTTCCCGGGCTGCCTTCCCCCTGGAGCACTCGTTGAACACACAGACTGTACCAGGGGTGGGGGGTACTGTGGATTCAGGCCCCACCTTCCAGACGGCTTGCACCAGCCTATAAACTGTTCTTTGCACCCGGGCCTCGCACTGTGGCTGGTGGAGCCCCACATTCTGGCCTCCTTTGCATCACTGTACCGGGCGTCGGACCTGGTTGGGAGGTGCTGCTCTTCCCTGGCTTTCATTTGGCTGTGCCCTGACTGAGATAGACTCACTGGCATCAAACCAGGACACTTTGCTGCCCTTGGACGCCAATGCCTTGGGTGTCCTAGAGTGTGGCTTTAGTCCGTTACAACTCTCTGGGCTGACTCAGACCTGTGTCCCTTGACAGGGACGGGCGCAATTTCCTCCTTGCCGCTTGACATGGCCATAGGAAGGTGTAAAAGGGATTGGACCCTCAAGGATATGCTTCTCATACCGCCTGGGGCCCAATCCAGAAACTATGCCCCAGTACCAACCGCAGGAAGAGACTTCAGATTCCGCGAACCCAAAGGCGCGGATTACACGCCCCTATCTAGAGGCACTATTCGCCTCATTGTGGGAGGACCTCCAATCATTCAAGAAAGAACTTGCTGTGGAGCTTAAGGAGGTCCTCCAGGACAAAGATGGACTGAGGGACAGGGTTTCGGTGCTAGAGGATCATGAATTGTGAAGAGAAGAAGAAATTGAACAGCTTCAACAAGAACTCCTTCACCTAAGTGATCAGCACTTGACCTACAGTCCCACCCCGACGACCTGGAGAACAGGTCCCGTCACAATAACATCCTCATCTGAGGCATTGCATCTGGGGCAGAAGGATCAGATATCGCCTCATTTGTGACAGAGCTATTCCGATCAATTCTGGAAGCACCCTCTGATGTGGAGATCAAGCTTGCCCGCACACATATGGTCTGCTCTAAGAGATGCTTTACTGCTTCACTTCCAGATATACTAACCTGTGTCCACAATTTTCCTTTGACCAAACAAATCCTGCAGGCGGTAAGGGACACGCATCATATTCAGTTTCAAGGCCACAACCCGGTTCTCTATCAGGATTTAGCAGCATCAACCCTTCAGAAACGCAAAGCCTTCCGACCTATTACCTCTCATTTTATAGCAGCTGGGGTGCAGTATTCCTGGAGACATCCCTTCCATCTGGTCTCCCGCCTGGAGGGAAAGCTGAACCAGCTTCGGTCACTGGAAGAGGCATGCTGATTGCTAGACCTGAAGGACCTCTCTCCAGAGCGCTCCCAGGTAGAGCGCCATGGCCCAGATAGGCAGAGGGTGCGTAACCAGAAGAGCACGAGGTCCTTCCCAATTGAGCTTCACTCAGACACAGAGACTATCGCCAAGGAGAGACAAGCGGTCTTGGTTACACTGACTTCAGACCCAAAGGGTCCTGCGACCACATGATGGATGCAGCTTCTCTCTTTCTCTTCTGTTTTCTATTGTCTCTCTCTCCCTTCTTGCTTCTCTGGGGGTCCCCGGCGGGGAGCGGGGACTATCGCCAAGGTCACCCCTTTTTTTGATACGTGACCAATGGGACTGCACACCTTGGACACTGGCAAACTTTATAATGGTTTTTTCATTGTTGTTTGTTTCAGCCCTTTGGGCACTTCCTTTTTTTTTCCTGTTGGACCCGGAGGTAGAGCTCATATGTCTTCTTTGCTGTCACCACTGCCTTGGTCGCATTGCTTTCCCCCCGCTTACATTACACTATGGTGGGGAGGAGCGGTAAAGGGCACCATCCAATGCACTTCACTATCTGAAGCCGCCATTACTAATCAGTTAGTGGTTCTTACTCTCAACGTTAAGGGCCTTAACTACCAGTTGAAGAAAAGTGCTGTTCTCTCCTACTTAGAACACTCTGGGGCTCACATATGCCTACTACAAGAGACGCATCTTCTCCCCAAGGATGAGCACAGGCTCGGCTCTAAAGCTTTCCCCTATCAATATTTCTTGTTGCTCGCTTCAAAAACAGCTGGGGTGGTGATCTTGATCTCCAATACATTTAGGGGGAAGGTGGGATCCAAGCAGGCTGAAACTAAAGAGCAGATTATTAGCATTTATTCACTGACGATAGGGTCCTGTAAAATCACGGTGGGTACACTCTACTGTCCCAATGAGGGGCAAGACCCTTTCTCCGTAGGGTGGTGAAGGAGGTGCTGGACTCTCAGGACATTAATACTAATGAGGTGTCCCAGTAACATGCAGAAACTGGGGAATTACAGCAGCATAGAAGCAGAGGTTTGCCCACGCAGAGGTAATTACTTTTGTTCAGTGGAATATATCCACTTAAATGAAGGACTATCAATTAATGTTACATATAAACACTCTTCAATACAAACATTCGGAAATGACAATGACACTATTTGTTTGATAACAGTTAGAGATGATCGATATATTGAAAGTCTTATATCGTCTGTGCTTAGTACATAAGAACATTCAGACCAAATACAGACTATGGACAAGGTTTTGTGACATATACATACATGTGTAGGAATGCGCCTCAAAATGATACAGGTGCTATGACAATAAAAGACAATCAACGCAAATACACATAAGTTTGTCTTAGCGTCCAAATACAGTTTATGCCCTTAGAAAAGACATGTGTTTTCCATTTTGTCTTATATATGTCTGGTTAGGTATGGTACGCTTTTGTTCATATCACATCGACGTTTCGACCCTCCTGATACAGGTGTAAGTGAGCAACATCACAATGGGGTCTTCATCAGGACAAAGAACACGTTGGTGCACAGCCTGCATGGTGAGGAAAATATATACTAAATGTCAGTGTTAATGAATAAGCTGAAGTCCTTCTGTGAGTTGGGCATTACAGAATGATGCTCACCTGTTAGGTTAACTTCTCAGGATAGGGGAAAACGCAAATTATCCCTTCTCGTAAATTCGATCCTGTATTGTGAAAAATAACAGGCGCTAACAAAGATGTGTTTGAGGGGTGTCTGAATCATGTGACCCATTGAAATAACACATTAGGTCGTTTGCACAGAAATAACTGCCTACCTTAAAAAACAAATGCAAACTTCCAACAGGCTGGTGCTGCTGGCAGGGGACCTGAACCTAGTGTTTAACAACGAGATTGACAGATCAGCATAATGCCATGGCCAGTCGGAGGCTCTTTCTCTAAGAGTGAACTGGTTGACATACATAGGCCTAATGGACATTTGGAGCCGCACATCCACAGTCCTGTGACTATATGTTCTATTCCCATGTGCACATAAGACTTACGCTAAGCGTGACGATTTTCTGGGTACACCGGCGGTGGCCTCCGTAGTACAGTCGGTGGGGATTGAACCCCGCTCTTTATCCAATCACGCTGCCGTGATGGTGACTCTTGGTGTCTCGTCCCCTGGCCCATCCTAGAACGTGGTGCCTCAGAGACACTTTGGTACAGCGCCCAGAGGTTATTGCGTAGATCACTAACATGATCACTGATTATTTGGTGATTAATGATACCCCGGATGTTACAATCTCTACTCTATGGGACACCCTGAAGGCAGTCATCAGGATTGAGTTAATTGCTATAGCGGCCGCTGACAATAAGCTTCGCTGGGAAAAGTGGGAGCTCCTAACCCAACAAGTTTTGAAAGTATACAAAAGAGAAATGGTGCTTCCAGAGTTTGGTGGCAGCTCGAGCCCAGTTAGTGGGCATAGACGTAGACAGGGCAGAATACGCAGCGCTTCAGCTTTGTCACTGGTACTACATGGGCAGCGACAGAAGTGGTCGTCTCTTAGCTAACCGGCTATGTATTGAATGTCAAGATTCAGGAGTCCAGAGGGTGGTCGATGCTGAGGGACAGGAGTGGATGGACAACCCACACATAGTGGAGACTTTCCGCAATTTTTACCAGAACCTCTACGCTCTGCAGGATCTCCCACCTGACGCTGTGGCAGCATACCTCAAGGATGCCAGTACCTCCGCCCTGACGACTGGTCCAGCGGCTGGGTTAGACCGCCCCGTCTGGATCAAGGTGGTTATCTCCAGCATAGACCGCCAAAAGCTGTCCAAGTCCCAGGGCCTGGACGGCTTTTTGCCAATTCCTGGCACCTCACCACACTAGACTGTTTAGCGCGGTCGGGATTCCTCCTTGCTTCCCCCCTCCATGCTTATGGCGTCTATTGTAGTAATCCCCAAACCTGAGAAGGACAAAATCCACTGCTCCTCATACAGACCCATGTCTCTTTTGAACAGAGGCATTAAGCTTTTTAAAGGCATCCTAGCAGCCCGCCTTAACCCCCTACTCTTGGGCCTTATTGACCTGGACCACGCTGGATTTGTGTCACAGCGGCAATGTAGTGATAACATAAGGTGAGTCCTCCACCTCATAGACAAAGCTCATAGATATGGCCAGGATAGGATGCTCCTGGCCATAGACGTTGAAAAAGCATTTGACAGGGTTTATTAGTCGTACCTAGAGGCCACCCTGAAGCATTTCGGTCTAGGGGATCCATTCATAAGGTGGACTCTCAGCGGCTATACCCAACCCACAGCGGTGGTCCGCGTTAATGAATGCTCCTTCAACCCATTTCCCACAGGCAGAGGAACTAGGCAGGCGTGCCCTCTGTCACCCTTGTTCTTCACTCTCTACATGGAGACCATGGCACAGAGAGTCTGCACCAACCCCCAGATACGAGGGATTCAATTCAGGGAAGAACAACACAGTATAAGCTTATATGCAGATGGCGTCCTGGCAACCTTGGAGGAGCCTTCCACTTCCCTACCCGCCTTCCTGGATGAGCTAGGAACTTTTGGCCTGGCAGCAGGCTTCAAGATAAATATCCACAAATCACAGGCTCTAAACCTGACCCTCCGGCCGCACACGGTAGACGCCCGGCAACAGGCCCTGCACCAGCATCTATTCCCTACCTGGGCCTCCATATCACCCCTACAATTGCGGGAATGGTTGCCCTCAATTACGAAAATCTGACTCACCAGATTAAATCCAATCTACCCCGGTGGCGGCCCTACTCACTATCCTGGTTTGGACGAATCGCAGCAATTAAGAGGACAATCCTCCCTAAGGTTCTGTTCCTCTTTCAAGTCCTCCCTGCCGAGCCACCCTCTGGGATACTGCGGCCCCTGCAGAAGGAGCTTAATAGATTTGTATGGGTTTACAAGTGGCCTAGTCCCTGCAGAGACCCCAGTCAGAGCAGCGTTGGCTGTTCATGGATAGGGCACTATTAGGACAGCCTCTGTGGAGAATCCCTTTCTTCCCAAACATGCCCGCCCCAAAACCCTTTATCTTTCTCCCATCACTAAGTCGTCATTGGCTGCTTGAAGTGGGCTGGTGGTACTGGGGGAGCTCACTTCCTTTCCCTCTCCATTAACGCCCATAGTTGGGAATCCGGACATTACCCCGGGCTTACACGACCCTAAATTTCACCTTTGGAATCAAGCTGGCTGTAGATCTGTTGATGAACGAAATAACATTTCTAGGCAGTAAAATCTGTAGATCTGTTGGCCACCTATTTGATCTTGAGGGTCCACCTCCCCCGAGTTATTACGCACAACCCATGCACTCTCCGAGTCGTAGCGCTGGCATTACACCCAGATTCGCCATTGGGTGATGCACCCATCTGTCCACACTGGAGCTGAACAGCAGCTAACCCCTTTCAAACGCTGGCTGCTCTCTAAGAACTCCACTAAGCGCCTTATCGCAGAGTTATATCACATGCTATGCCCCACGACGGAGGCCTCCAAATCTGTGAGCCAGAAGTGCTGGGAGTCAGAAATAGGTAGAGAGTTGACGCTGAAAGAGTGGGGAGACATTTATTACCGTGCATAACACACTGCCCACTATATAACTAGCATCGAAACAGCTTCAGAAATGGTCACCTATTGGTACTTCAAGCCCCACCGATTGCATAAATGTAACCCGTCTAGGTCCCCTGATTGCTGGCGCCAGAGTGGGTCTCCTGGCACCCTATTACACATTCTCTGGGACTTCTGGGAACTCACGACCTACTAGTCGCAGGTACTTAAGGACATTGATACCCGTTTTGACACGGACCTTCCCATATTTCCCACCTACAGTATCTTGGGTCTCCCCAATGCACTCACCTTTCAACTTAAATCTCGTTCGGACAGACAGATTGGAATGGCATTGGGGGTGGCCTTGCAGAATATCTTGGCACACTGGGGTATGGGATATATTTCCACATACTTAGGTTGGCTTAGGGATGGAATGCATAGCCCTCATTTTGCCCAATCGGGGTACATCATTTCCCAAGCTGTTGGGCCCATTCTTGAAGTTGCTGATGTCTGAATTTCATTAACTTACCTGCCCAAAATACTTGTGACTCCTCCGCAGCCTGAGGCTCTCCCCACCCTCACCTAGGAGAGCCTCGTCTTAGGATAGGTTATCTTGTGTCAGTGCTGATCTTGTTTTGATGCTCAACCGGGACCGGGGTTCTTGATGGAGGGAGTTGTGGGGTTGATACACAAACCAATGCAGTGTGGCCCGGAAGAAATCGGGCCTCAAATTGCTGATGTATTCTGTTCTATGTTAATGCCAATGAAAATAACTAAACCATAAACAGTGCCATACCAGCCCACCCTCCTCCCTGAAGAGTGACATGCTGCTGTCACTCATCAGCGACCCCGCCCCAGTCCTGACGTTCTGTTCGGAACGGGGAAAAAACATAAAATAGTAACAAATTACCTTTTTGTTTTTCAGGGGTTTGGGGGAATTCTAACTGGGGCAATAGTCCTCCGGCCAACAAGGAGCTGCCCCTGATTTTGCGGCTGGGGGCTGTGTTAAGTAAAGGTAGAACAAGTTGTATGTCAGCTGCTGTTGCAGTACCCTCAGTAGTGTCTGCTTCATCTTAGGTGTCTCCCCTGTCCTCAAAGAAAGTTCCAGCTGACTGCAGTGAAGGGAGATTGAAGAATTTGGAGGCCGCTTATTGTATAGCAAGAGTCTGCATGGTAGAAGGAGGTAGGCCCTCTGCCTTTACGTTGGGAGTAGACAGGGGATAGCAGGAGAGCAGGTTTTCTTTGCAGACTCGACGTTGTATAGAACTGCCTGTAATAAAAAGTAAACAAGGGGAGGTTCTGCACATTCTGGAGTAATTTTAGCGTCTCGTGTGGGCAGTTTGTCACAGGCACACCTTAAACCTTGTACCAAGCAACCCTCGAAGCCACACAACTGGATTTATACAGCCGCTTCTTTAGCCCTTAGTCAAAACGGGGGCAAGAAGGCGAGAAACCCGGATAATTAAATAAACAAACCCCTTCCCTTAATTCCTCTTTTAGGTTATGGCTAAAAAAACACAGTCACTACAAACTCCTGTGATCAAGGCACACAAGAAGCTACGGCTCTTGAACAACCCCCCCCCCGAGCAAGCCATATTACTTTCACACAGGAAGCAAGTGCATACAACACCTTGCTAGTCAGTTGATACATGTGGGGCATTGGCGGTAACAAACACTGTCCAACAAGACATTTAATTTACTATACATGGGGTGCAAACACAATAGATTTGAGTTCTTGGCAGACTTGGCAAAGGGTGATGCAGGAACAGGCGATGGGACTGGGAGTGTGCAGGTGAATGGAGGATGTGTACGGGATAATGAGATGTCCGCAAGTGTGAGAGAGAGTATGAGCACTACAACGTTTGGAACTCTAATAGTAGGTCTGCAAGCAGAGATTCAGAAAGGATTTGAAACCTCCAAAGCTAATCAAGAAGCGATTCCGAGTATCTGTCATAATTTAGCGGGGAAGCTGGATGAGATTACAGCTCTAGAATGCGAGATGAGTAAGGAACTTGGAGTTAATTCCTTGGAGATACTGATGCTCAAAAAGCAAAACGTCAGCCTATTAGAAGATCTTGAGAGGCTGGGAAATCACTCACGTCAAAATAACTTCAGAATATTAAATGTCCCAGAGGGTGCAGCGGGGGATGCTTTGAAAGGTTGTCATTAAATTCATCAGAGCGATGGTCCCGAGTGGCAAGGTAGATCTAGATTTGGAGAGTGAGGTTCAACGGTCGCATAAGGACCCTTTTAAATTGAACAAAAGACAGAAGAGACCCAGGAAAATCCTGTAGAACTTTTTGTCAAACTCTGTTAAGGAGCAGATATTAAGATTTGCGCTGAAGTCTAGAAGGCTGGCGGTGGGGAAGAATGTGTGCGGCATTAGGTCATGATATTAGTAGAGCAATAGAGCAGAGACAGTGGGAGATAGGTCAAAGAATGGACAAGATAGTGAAACTTTGAGCTAAGGTGCAATCAAGGTTTCCAACCATGTTAAAAGTAATGTAGAATAAGAAGATGCACAATATAAGGACACCACATCTGTCAGAAAAGAGGTATGGTGAAGGTTAGCAAGGTATTTGGAGGCTTGATGCCTGACTCTGGCCTGTTTGACACATGGAGTGTGAAGGCAAGTGAAGAGATGGTAACCTTCTATAGTAAGTGAGTAATAAAAAAAAGCTTTTATAGTGCACAAATGCTGGGAGGTGTTTTGGCGCCGAGGTCTAAAACTGAAGCCATCAAAAACAGAGCCTATTTGGCAAGAAAGGCTGAAAAACAACAGCAATGAGCTGCTTCCTAAATAGTGGCAGATTAGACTGAACTCTAGTTGAAAGGGTAATTAATTCCATAATTTAAAAGCAAAGTAGGAGAAACTCCTACCACCCCATCAGTCCTTGTTGATTCTCAGGTAGTCACCATTTTGGCTGACATGGACCGAAGGTTACGATTATGAAGATGCCAGTAAAAAATCTTTCGCAAATAATCAGGGCCACCATTATACAGTGCTTTGTGAATCAAGCAAAGAACTTTGAACTTAACTCGCTCAGGGACTGGAAGCCAGTGAAGACTGATGATGGTTTGTTAGGCCAGGCTGAACTTCAAGATTTTCATGAGCAGATGAGCTGCCTCTTTCTGTAGAGTCTGGAGTTTTTTCAATAGTTGTTGCTGAATACCAATGTAAAGAGCATTGTAGTAGTCTCACCTTAAGATGACTTATGCAATAATTACCGTTTTCTGGAGATCTGAGGGGATGAAAAGAAAAATGTTTTTCAAAGTTCTCAACAGAAAAAACAGGAAGATGTGACCTGATTAATGTGGTCTGAAAAACAGAACTTACCATGGACGGGGACGCCTATATTTGTAGCCTTTTGCACTTGAGAGGGAAGTGGGACTAGGTTTTGAGACCACCAGAAGGAGTTCCAAAAAGAGGTGTCATTGCCAAAAATGAGTACCTCGGTCTTATCTAAGTTCAACTTAAGATAATTATTCTTCATCGAGCAAACAATTTGCCCCATGCCCTTATTAAACTGTTTAGCCACCTCTTCGACATTATACAAGACAGATACTACAATATGTTTGTTGTTGACATAAGATAATACAGAGAACCAGCAGGAGCGAATCAGGTTTGCCAAGGGAGTAACATAAACAGCCACGGTGACGTAGGGCGGGGGAGGGGCAGGGTGGAGGGTTGTAAAATGCGACATACGGCCGATTTCAGGTAAGTACCGGGAAAAAAAAACAAATTTCGGTGCGGGTACTGCATCGCCAAATGCGATGCAGCGTGCGCAACAAAATTAGTTTTTTTTTCTTTATGGTACTTACCTGAAATCGGCCGTATGCCGCATTTTACAACCCCCCCACCCTGCCCCTCCCCCACCCTATGTCATCACCCCGGTAGCACGCCATACAGGTCGTGGCTGACCATAAACATTCAAAAGTGTAGGACTTAAGGATTCTTGGTGTACCCCATTCGGTGGGAAAGAAGGGTAAATTCTCATAGGGTAATAACCTGCTCTTTGTCGTATAGGTAGGAGCTAAGAAGAGAAAGTGCTGAGTCATTTATTCCAATGCTTGTGAGCTGGTTGATAAGCAGGGAATGGTGTACAGTATCAAACGTGGACGACCAGTCAAGAGACCATTATTCTAATTTCCTCTGTTGCAGCCACTAGGGATGACTCAGTGCAATGGATGGGCCTAAAACCATAGTGGGAGACATCTTGAAGACAATGTTTGTGAAGAAAAGCCATGATATCAGCACTCATAGCCTGCTCTAATATCTTGGCCGGCAAAGGAAGACATGAGATGGGCCGATAATTCTTCACATCCTGAGAGTCATGGGAGTTTTTTTTTTTTTTTTAAAGAAGCCCCAAGGCTTTTTTTCCACACTGCAGGAAAGTGTCCAGAAATCATAATTTTGTTCAGAAGTTCAGAGAGGTGAACTGATATCGTGTCTGAAACCCCTTGGAGCACATGAGGAGAGCTAGGATCAAAATGTGCCCCAGATTTAGTGACTTCAATTAGTTTGGCAACCTTCTTATCTGAAAGGAGGGTAAAGACGGTAAAAGCACTAGGTAAGGCACTAGGTCTGACGTTTATAGCTTCTAAGGGTATATCATTTTGATTAATGGCTGCCAGAGGTTTGTCAGTATGATTGCAAGTGAATACATTGAAAATAAGATTCACCTTTGATTGGAAAAAAATTTGTTAGTCTGTTGGAAGAGTTTGATCAGGCCTAATTTATCATTATTACAATTAGTTAGGGTTATCATTGTTTTGAATGGCTCCTTAGTGGAGACTTTAGCCGTATTGATTTTATGTGTGAAATATATAGATTTCTCCACTATGATTAGAGCTTTGTAGTAATTAAGTAATCATTTATATTTATTTTTTCCTCATGACAATATTCCTTCCTCCGTAGTTGTTACTGATGTCTACATTTTTATTTGAGTGTTTTTTAGGTCTAGAGAATATCATGTCCAGAAGGTTTCTTTCTGTGATTTCTAACTATTTTTAGAAGGGCCAACTGAGTGGCTGCGGATTCAATCCAACAAGTGAAATTCACCCTCGCTAAGTCAATATTACTTGCTGGTGTATGGTAAGACCTTAAAAGAATATTATTTAACTCCATCTTATCAGTCTTCTGCCAGGGGCAGAATTTGAACATGGTGGACGTTTAAGTGTAAAGAATTATCACTGGGGACTTTAAGCTTATGGAAGACAGCTTAATGATCTGTCCAAGTGAATGGCAAGGCTTTCTTGAAATGCAATTGGGGTTATTGGTAAAAACTCCTTCCAGTGTGTGGTTGGCCGGGTGAGTAGGTGAATTCACAATTTGTGTGAGGTCAAAACTAGGCAGACTGTCGACTAGATGCTCGGTATCTCTATTTTCAAGTAGCTCAACATCTCACAAGATGGTAAAATTAGGAGAGTCCATGCAAGATTCAGTCAAATCTATCAGGGTTTGGAAAAACTTTAATCTGGGCCCAGGTGGGGGGTAAATTAGAAGGCCATTAAATGCACTGATGTTACTTAATTTCAGGTTAAACATAACAGCTTCACAGTCCAGGTGAGTAATGGGCTGGAACACAGCCTTTAAATGGTTGCGATACATAATTGTAATCCCACCGTCACGTTTGTCTTGTCGGTCGAATCTAAAAACATCGTACCCTTCGGGAGTGCCAATTCTAATGTCAGGGTCTGAGTTAGTTGACCCAAGTTTCTATTAAAAAGATTATGTCTGGGGCCTGATGGGCTATAAACTATGAGAATTCATATTTGTTTTTAATCAGAGATCTAGTATTAATAAGTACACAAGTAAGTGAGTCTAGCAGATGAGTAGATGTCGAGAATGAAAGAAAGGGACGCGGCTAAGTATCATCCTTAAGTAAAGGGGCTACGTCTACTTAAAAACAAAAATTCAATTTGCACAATGATGTTCAGGTATGAAATCAAAATTGTGAACTTCACAGAACTTAGGCCTACCTAGATTGCAGACTTCCAGAAGTGATTCTCTTAAATAGGCCATGGTGTAAAAACGGACAGGGGTCCTGGCGCAGGGCGTAGTCCGGCTGCGGTCTAGTGGTCATGAAAGTTGGCCATTAAAATTGATAAGCAGACTGGAACTAGGCCTTAGCTCCATAGCGGAAGTACAAGATATATGGTTGAAGTTTCAAATGTGGTTCAAATATATGGTTGAATATCTGATGATTAAACTAAGATTGGCAGGTGACTTAGACCTTAAGCAATTGGGGACTGGTTATCTCAACAAGTCTTAACGGAGCTTTCGGACACGTCTCCAGTAGTAGTATGTAACACCACCATGTAGTGGTAAATGAGGACCATAAAAAAAGTATTATTTAGGATGTCTCCTCAAGTACTGTTTTCTATTTTTTGTATCTGTTACAACAAGGTGGTATCTTGTGTGTTGTGGGTGCACTGGACACAGATCTCCATGAATTGTTTCTATGTGTGTGAGAACTTGAGTTATTGGTTGAGGGACATAAAACCCTTCTCAAGCAGTAACCACAATATTTGTCAGGGTGAAACACAAAAAGTCACTAAATTAGCCTGTGCTTAACCCTCTAGTAACTGAGACACAAAGCAATCATGATTAACCTAGAGGCAATGCGTAAAGTATTTATGCAGCACACAAACGGTAATAAAGTGAAAGCACAACACAAGAAAAATCTCACACCAACTAGTAAAATAGAGTACATTTTAATAAATAAAATGACACCAGAACAACAAAAACCCAATCAGTAGAGCTGGAGATATGCAATTTCAAATTCTTAGGTAACAGTAGCACCAAAAAGCGCAAATCACCAACTGTGGTCATCTGGTCGTGCTGGATGGGGCAAAGTCACAAGTTCAGGCCAACTGCGATGGAGCGTGGGCTGGGTACAGAACCGAGTTCGGCCCATTGGACAATGTTCCTGATTGTATTTGGGCTGAGATGCGAGGTCCTGCGCCGCGATGCGTCGGTTCCGATGGAGTCGCTTATCGTGAGCTGCGAGGAGCTACTTCGAGTTGCATTGCTCTGCGTCAGTTTTGAGAGAACCCTGAATTGCACAAGGAAGAGAACCTTCCGATGTCGATTTTAGGGGCCCCTCTTAGGGATCAAGACTCACTCCAACAGAGGACTGCAGCAGGGCACAGTCAGGTCCAGTTGGGTCTAGTCAACATTGCAGATGCAGGACAGATCTCTGGAGCTTGTTATGTCCCTGTAGCTCACACAGGAGGCCAGGCATCTAGCACTTGGAGTCACTCTGGTGGTCCTGGGTTCAAGGAGCAGGCCCAGGCGTCCTTCCTCGGGCAGCAGGACAGTCCTTCCAGCAGCAGGGCAGTCCTTGTAGCTGCACAGGAGCACAACAGTCCTTCTTCTGAGTCGTCTGTAGGTCCAGAAGTAAACTGATGAGTGGCACCGGATGCCCAAAATTTGTACCTGGTGCTAACCTTTGAGGTGAGGAGTACTCCCTATACTACCCCCACCTCTGGTTCTGTAAAGTTCTTCTCTACCCCTGTCAAGGGTTCAAGCATTCTAGGGTGACAAAAGACTGGTGTGCTGGAGATTGCCCTTTGAAATGTAAGTGGTTCAGAGAATGCTCCGTCCGAACCATCCTGACAGAATGGCCCATTCTGCCAACACCTAATCCAACTTTCTCACTATCTGGGAGGAATACAAAAAGTCAACAGCTAAGCTAATCCTAGTCATGTGACCCAGGATACTGGCAGAAGGCACAAATGACCGGGACAAGAAAATGCCAATTTACTAAAAGTGCCAGTTTCAAAATTGGGACTTAAAATCTGACTTTACCATTGAAGAGGGTTTTAAATTACAATTAATTTGAATGTAAACATTGTTTTCCTATTTGTTCCCAAACTCAAGTTATTACTGAAGTGTGATAAGATGTGGGAGAGATAGACCATGCGATAGTGAAAATGACTTTAGGAATTGTTCACTACCACAGCTTATAAAACTTAAACCTGCATGTCCTACTTTTTAAATACAATGCACCATGCCATATGAGCCTTTAGGGCATAGCTTAGGGGTGCCTTATATGTATTAAAAAGGGAATTTTAGGCTTGGCAAGAGGTTTATTTTACCAGGTCGAAATGGCAGTCTAAAACTGCACTACAGGCTGCAGTGGCAGGCCTTAAAAAGGCTATTTTGGTGGGTGGCATAATGAGTGCTGAAGGCCAACTAGTAGCATTTAATTGACAAGCCCATTTTCAAGGGACATAGAAGTAAAGTTAATGTACCAATCAGGTGTAGCCCAATTGTAGGTAGAGCACACATGCATTTTAGCACTGGTTAGCAGTGATAAAGCACACAGACTCCTAAAGCCAATAAAAACGAATTCAGCGAAACAGAATGGGTGAAGGCAAAAGGTTTGTAGGACTACCATCTTAGGATTTGAGATCTAACCATGTGTGATTCCATTTTATCTACTATGTTAGTCTCGGTGTGTGCTGGACTGGCAGCCATTTTATCTACACGCTGTTCTTTCCGTGTGTGCTGGTTCTTTGGAGTCCATTTATCTATTGTGCTATTGTGTGTGAATCCGAATTGGACTGAATTTTCGGGCATTTTGTTTCTGGGGATGCTATAAGCCTAGGGAAGCTGTGGAGGCCTGGGGTCCCTCCAGATTTGTCCTCGATTTCTGTTCATTTTGGTTCCGAGTCTGAGAGTGGAGGGTGAGAAGTCTGTAGATTTTTTGTTGGTTTGCAGTGATCCTGCTTTGGATGCAGCAACTCTGGTGAGGGTGTAGAGTGCAGTATTATACTTGTTTTGGGGATTTTTGGAGCTGATGTGGGTGCTACCAGTGTGAGGATACTTTGAGTAACTACGAGGGCCATAGACTGTTTTTACCTGTAGCTACTATGAATCTTAGGTTGGTGTAGGTGGTCTGTATCTGTCACCAGATGATAACTCTACTTTGGGGCCTTTTCAATTCTGGGTGGTGTGAGTTAGAATACCAGATTGTTCTTTGTGTGTTTTGCCATTTCTGCTTTGAGTTGCATAAGACAGCAGTAAAAAGACATAATGCGTGTCTTCCACTTGCTGATCGGTATATCTTTGATTGAGGCTCTCTAGCTGGGTGTGGATAAGATATCGGGTCCTGGTGTCAGGGTGACTTATTAGGAGAAAGCAACGCCATTTTTTCAGGTGAAATACATTTGGGAATACTTCCTGCATGTGTCCACATTGTATTTATATTTTATACTGACCATGTCTGACAGATTGTACTTTCCTTTCACAGGTGGAAGGAGAGCAAGAAGGAGCATCTTGCTTGACCGGAGAGAAATTTGCTCAGCTGAGCATGGCCAATAAAGACGCAATAACATGACCACGCTACCACCACCTCCAAAACTGCAAATGCGTGGCAGGTTGGGATCACAGACTCTGCATGCTTCAGGGGAGGTATGCAGCATGGCGTAACTGCTTAACCCAGTAGAGATGGTAGAGAAATATAAAGTACTGGCTCCAAAGTAACCTTATCATCAATTGGTAAAAATGTCTCTTTTTCCAGGCAGCGCTGTTTTAATGGCACTACAAGATGAGAGCCCCAGTAAACAGTGCCCATCAGACACAGACAACTTAGAAGTTAAACTTATTGATGTGAGAATATGAGCTTGCTTCCGACAAAAAGTATTGATATATATATTTATTTATTTAAAGGTTGTTAAAGCGCTTTTTCTACCTGACCAACATTCAAGTGTTTTCCAGAGAGTAATGAGAGATACATTTCGAAGTATTATAGTGCATAACAGGTTATATGTCGTTTTACCGGACACTACGTAGGTCAATGACTCAGTCCCTTTTAGATGCACCCGTCAATGACTCAGTCCCTTTTAGATGATGATAGCAACACCCCTACTGGGCCATCTCCAGGGAGACAAAGCAAAAGAGTGTTTAGAAAAGGACCAGGGATCACTAATGATTGTGATATTCCTCCTAGCACTATAGATGCAATTCTGTGTGACACTGGGGATGGGAAAGACCCCAGAGGCATCATTCTAGTCGAATGGATTTTTTGTCACAAACAGAACACCTGCAGGCCCAGAGCTGGCACACTCAGTGCTTGCGCTTGAAGACTCTTCGGGGCCTGCTGAGACTTAGTTAACTCTACCAGAAGAACATTTGGCTGGTTTGGAATGTGTTGTTCGTCGCGTAAACCACAACCACACTGCAATCCGCACCACCTGGCATGCCAAAGTGCATCATGGGAACCCATGCAAATCTCGTGGCGCTGGGTGCTCACCGGGTTACATGCCTGTGGGAAGCGCACCTAGAGAAGAAGCAAACTGGGGTGGCAGTGGGTTCAGATTTTATACCTACAGACCCTTCGTTTAGGGAATTAAACGAGGATGGTGCTTAAGGCAGCAAAAGACATCCAGATATTACGGCATCAAAACTATCACCAAGTGCGCCTGTATCTGCACCTCAGTCTGTCAAAGGGATGTAACTAACCCCTGTTATTTCACACCCAGATTCACTGCCTTTTACAGGCACGGAAGTCCTTTGTGGCACCAGCAAGAAATAAACCACTCACAGGGCTCTAATCAGCAAAGGATACACAATTCATCCTAAAGCTTTGAATAACCCACTTCTACAATGGAACTGTGTGCAAAATGTGTAATAGTTACACAGAACCAGGCTATCCTTGGCTACAAATGCAGTAAAAGGAAAGCAGCGCACAGCACTGGCCTGGCAATGAACATGCGGAGTGGCAGGAAGGCCACAGACTGCATCCTCGCCTTTAGGGAGGGCCACTAGAGTTGCCTGATTCTGCAGCCGCTGCTTTTTTGCATGATGATGGATTTGCTGCACTTGCAACAAATCCATCATCTGCATAATATGCAGATTTTAACAAAAAATATTGTTTATAGCTCATACGGATCAAAACATACTAAAACGCTGACACGTGTGTTGCTGCACAGTGACTAATTAACCAGTTACTTGTAAGATAAAACCTTTGCTCTGACTCTGAGTGTGTTAATATGCGTAAAATTGACAAAACAATGAAGTAAAACTGACTCAAAATGTGACGCATTAAACCACATAATTTATCTCAATATCATAATTTAGTCAACACAGCCGCATAATTTGGCCCTCCTCTACCGTAAAATTCCACCGTTCCTACCGAAATGGCTGCCTTGTAGGAACTTAGCTCCAGACCATCCTTTGCTCGTCAGCGTGAAATCCCAACATTCCAGCCTGCCTCTGAGGCCCTGGTGAGTCTGTACTGGCTCCCTGTGCATTGCAGGATTCTTTTTAAAGCTCTTTGCATTACCTTCAAAACACTGCAGGGACTAGGTCCAGCTTTTTTAAGAGAAAAACTTAGAAGGTACGTCCCCGATAGGACTCTTAAGTGTAGTACAGCCAGAAATCTTTTGGTGCCATCCTACAAACTCTCCTGCTGGGGAGGTAGGAGTTTTGTGGTTTGCACCACTCGGAACTGGAACTTGCTTACCCTGGAAATAAAATCTGCTTCCTCCCCTTTAAGTTTCCACAGGCCCTTAAAAAAACCTGTCTTTTTACTAAATCTTAACTGTTTTCTTGTCCCTTAGCGCCAAGACACCTCAGGGTATTAGTTTGCGCTTTACAAAAATCAAATCAATCATTTAAATTAAGCCGCGGTCCATGCAGGTAAGAGTGGTTGGGCAGCAGGGGCCGTTGGGGTAGCAATTTTGACATACGACTGCAAGGGAAAAATTAAATAAATAATACATTTTCCCTCGTGGTCATTTGTCGAATTTCCCCCCCACCTGGCCCCACTGCTCTTACCTGCACAGACCCCGGCTGTTTGAATGTTCAGTATGGAAAAACTGCGGAATGGAACCATATTTGGCTGGCGGTCTGAGTGTTGGTTTTGTTTCCTGCAACAATGGCAATAACCTTTTAATGCCTGTTCGAGCAGTGGAAGGCCACATCTGTTGATATGTGGCAGAAGCAAGGGAAAGAGTCATCCATGTCTTGGATGACTAAGCTATTGAGGGCAAGTTTAGTACACAAGCTGGATGCTGACCTCTTTGATTAGGCCGGCCCAAAACACAGTAGGCAATGTCGATGACACCCATAGACGTATTATCCCACTGGAGGATTAGTCGAGGAAGCTGGAAGGAAGACGCACAGCTGGAAGATAAAGCAGTGAATCTGATCTGCAGCGCACTCACACTCTTCCACTTGTACAGATCTGCCCGTTTTGTGGACCCGTGCCACAGATCTGCAGCGTCAACATGCATGCCGTGCTCAGAGGATGCCATTAGGTGCAAAAGGTGGCCCATGAGGAGGATATCAGTGCATAACGGATATCATAGAGGCTGAAAGGTCATGGCAAGGATTTGGAGATGTTTCCCTTTCATTGAACTCCAGGGAAGGCAGTGGTGGAACCAGCACCACACTCCCAGAATCTCGCAATCCACCAGCAGCTGATCTACCCCATCATCAGGCTATCACAAGAATTGCCCTTTGTGGTTCTCTGGCCACTGCTTGGCATTAACCTGAGCATGACTTGGAGGAGACGTAGGAAAGGATTGCCACCAAGGCCCACAACTGAGATATGTTCAGCCATCTCACCCCGGTGCCTCTAGCTTGTATCTTGGCGATACCCAATCACACCTTCCTAAGATCCTGGCAGACATCGTAGTACGTCTCCCTTATATTCAGGTGTAGCATATCTGTAGATAAGCAGTGTTGCCTTCTAGTCTTCTTAGAGCTCAGATGATAATATGTTCATGCCTTGCGAAGTGGAGTGACTCCCTAAGCCAGGATACTGGAAAATGGGCACACGACCTGAAGGTATGAGGTGTTGAGGCCTGCTGTTTCTGCACTCTAATGTCCTGTACAGATCCATTCTGGGGCTTCGCAGCTGGAACAAACTAATGGGACATACATTTAGGGCATGGGATGATTAACACAGCATCACCCAGTAACAACTTAAAGTGAACAATGAGGTTGTTATACGCCAGGGAACCCTTTTTACCAGCTCTATGGGGGTTTGGCTGACTGACTTTAGCTAATGTGCAGACAATATCTTGGATGTGAATGATATCTCATTACTCCAATAAATAAAATCATCCTCTGTAGAAAGTAGACAACAGGTTTTACCTTTAGCACCAGTACAATACGCTGACCTTAGACAAGAAAAACCTTTCGATTAGTCACACAGCCACACCTACTTAGCTTTTCTGGAGTCCTGATAGAGGGATGGGTCACACCAACAGTTTATATGCAAAAGAATATCTTGTAATTAGAGATAGGCTCCTTCCAAGTTATATGGGTGATGTGTAAACCCGGCTTGTCAGCAGAGCAAAAATTCCCTCAGAGGTATCTTCATGGTGACGTTTCCTCTTCGTTCATGGGTCCACTCCCATTATCAACGTGGGTACTCTACCCCTTATTGGCGAGGATCAGAAACTGCTTCGATAGCTGTTTCAGTACATAGTACTGTGTTTAGTACAATGCATGCGTCAATCACCCTGTGCCGGTGTGTGGGCGCATATCCTAACCGGTTCTGTTGTCTAGAAAAAGGCGCCAGTGTTTTGATTGGGCTGAAGAAAAAGGGGCGAAATGGTTGAGCTAGATGAAGCTGTACTATGGACTTGGAAAAAGTGATTACTATAGAGGTAAGACAATCCTCATACTACATCACCCCCACAGAAAAAAGAAACTAAGGGCCAGATGTACGAAGAGTTAATTTTGCGAGACTAATTGCGATTTTTTGCAACTTGCAATAGAGACTCACAAAATGAAATGTACTGATGTGTCTCAGACACATTCGCGATTCCCATCTGGGTCGCAAGGGACCTCATCAATATGGAATTTGCGACCCATTGGGAATGGGCAATAACACAGGAATCGTAGCCTGCTGGGGACAGCAGACCAATATGTCTGTGTATGCTTTCTAATAAAGCAATTTTTTATTGAAATGCAGTCAGTTTTCCTTAAAGAAAAACGGGATGCATTTCAAAAAGAAAAATGAAACGTTTGTTTCATTTTTTAAGGGTAGGCAGTTGTCCGTGCCTGCTCTTAAAAAAACATTTTTGCTATCTTTCACAAAGGGGAAGGGGTCCCCTGTGGGCCCCTTCCCCTTTGTGATTGGCTTACCATCTACTTCAGGTAGGTGGTAAACTGTGATTGTTTTGCGATCGCGTTCCGGTCCCAAACCAATTGTACATCCCCCGTGCGACTCGCTTTTAGCAAGGGACGCCCTTGGCAATAGGTTACCGACTCGCAAAATAGTGTTTGCACATTAAAAAAAAGCATTTTACCGGTGGCAAACGGCCCATCGTACATCTGACCCGCGATGCAGGTGGATTAGTCAACATCATCACTATTGTTATTATTATTGTTCTAATTATTACTGCTGTCATCATTATTGTTATTAGTAGTGGCAGTAATAATAATGCCTTCTTCTCCGCCTACATTTATAATAATACTTTCTTCTCCGCCTTATTATTTTAGTTATTATTATGTAATCGTGCCTTTCACAGTTAAATTGGCTCTAAGTGTGAATCATTGATCATGTTGCTAGAGAGACGTAAAAGAGTAAATTATTCAATTTACACTCAGAATTCTTCATTCTAGATACTCTTCTAATGTCTCCCTGGAGGCTGATCCACCACCAAACCTCTAGATGCCGCAGGCTCCAGCTGCCCACAGTGGAGAGCTTGCAAGACACTTGGGATACAAATATTGCCCTGGGTGGACCCGAGGCCTAGTCTGGGGCTACAGAGTTTAGCATTTTATGGAGGTAGAGTGATGTCAGGCCTTACTTACATTTAAATTATAGTTTGAAGAACAGGCCAGGGAAAAAGTACTGTTACGATGATGTAATCTTGCATAATGTTGTGGTTTTTCATGCGAAGTTCCTGAAATGACGCCATTACGCGTGGTGATGTATTTATGCAAAATGTTGGTATGGGAGCACAGGAACAACGCAAATGGCTAGAATGGGAGCGGCCGTTGTTCGCAGTGGTTTTCTTAAGAGTGAAATGCGCCCTCTCATCCAAAGCGCAGGCAAGCAAGCAATTTTTGCTAAAATATGGAGCTAAATGCCAGATTTGCATTTTTACAGAACTTCATGTTATATTTTACAGAATTTCACATAATTACCCAGCTATGCTGGTTGCCCAAACCATTAATGAAGAGACCTTTCAAACGTAACCTTTACTTTTATCAGCAACAACTGGATGTGTTTCTGGCTTCAGATGCATGCTGCTTGCTTTTGAGGCCAGATGCCATTAGATGCCACATATTTTGGGCTGACTGTCAGAGACCTAGCTTATGTCTCCTCATGCCATATAACAAAATATTCCCATAACTATGTATAGTATTTACAGCCAATCTGATCACAATACTTGCCCGACTAGGTGAAATGTACTGTTTGATTTTCTGTAGACACATACGATGTAAAGCAATGTTTTGGCCACATAATATTCTAACCAGAACCAACTGGGAAAACAACCGTGTAGTACCCCTGCAAAGGACTGACATTTGCATTGAAGAATGAGTGGATATATAAATATAAATATCTGGATGGAGGATTTAGTAGCAGTGCGATTGACTGTTTACTTGACTAATTTATAGTGTCTCACTAAATATATTGGATAGTGACTAAACTGTGTGAATATCTGTATCACTTTGTCAGTTGTTGTGTAAACTGCTGCACTAGTTTGTTACTAGCTACGTGAAAGTCTATATTATTTATTGATTAGTTAACTGACTATTTGTATGGGAGAGTGAATGAGTGTGTGGTTCGGTGGGGGGGGTGTGTGTGACTGCCCAAAGATGTGTGAATAGTTGATTCAGTGGGTATATGAAGTTAAAACTAAACGTTATAACAGTTGTTTCGGTGAGTGAATATCTTTATGGGTGTGGCGATGAGCAAATATATGTCTCAATGGTACATGTCCAACAAACTAGAAAAATAAAAGCTAGTGTACGTGTCAGTTGTATATAAATAAGTATACATAAGACTCAGTGATTGTATGAGTGACTGTATGGATAACTGTATATTTGTAATATTGATTTTAAAACACACTAAGTATGAACTATTATCTATATGAATAGATGAAGTGGTGTTTTTAGAAGTGTATAGCTAAGTAAAAGTAAGTATGATCCATTGTTTGCATAAGTGAGTAGGATGACTTCATAAGTGATTAGGATGTGTGCTGGTGTGTAATGTCGATATAGGTGTATAAGTATATTTGATATTGTTTTATTGATCATTGACAGCATGTATGAGTGAATCTATACGTAAATGATTAGATGTGTGTATAGATCTAGGAATCACAGAGTGGCTGTTTAGAAACTTTTATTGGTGATTTTTAATCTGGCACTCTCCATTGTACAGTGAGTGATGAAAGGTTATACTAGTGTATGATGAGGTGTATCTGATTGTCACGAGGATGATGTCATCAGTGATGTCATTTGAGATGTCATCAGTGATGTCACTGACCATGTCATGAATGATGTAATATGTGACATCATCAGCAGTGGATTGCGGGCGCGCGAGATGTAGTTAGTACAACTAACTATATCGGAGGAATTTCAATAGTTTTGTTCGAGTGAAATGTCCAGCTAACTAGAACACCCCTAAAACCTATGGTTTTTTCATTGAATTTCAAAGGTTTTTTAAATGCTAATTCCTAACTATATCAGGCCTGAAACCTATGGTTGCTTCAGTGAATTTCAAAGGTTTTGTAAATGACAATTTTTAATCTATTAATTGTTATACTGATTTTTTTTATACGGATTTACTACATTGTTTAAACTGTTTATTTTTAGATATTTTTTTTATTATTACATTATACATTACAATACAAAATATACTTTCTCAGAATGAATTACTTTAGTTTAAATACTTTGCAAATAGGCAATAGACTTTTAAGTACAGTAGTTACAGTTGTTGTAATGGGCAACACAATTTCAAACACAAAGCAACATTGAGCTCAATGTGAATTTCTAGTCAAATGCATACTTTATGGATTACTTTTCTAACCACAGGACTGGATGCTAGATTCAGTCCTTGGACATCTCCTGTAAACAGTTGAGTAAAAGCGTTTTGGAAACAGTAGTGATTTTTAAGGATTATTATTGTATTTTAAAAGTTGACACTTAGAACATTTTTCACATAGAATCACCAATGTTATCCTATGGCAGAAAATTCACTTAGCAGGTAAGTAGTGTTATCGTTACTTTTTCTTACTCAGTGGTGGATCCTGGATCCAGCACAGGTGAATTTCCTGTAAACAGTTGAAAAAATGTGTTTAAGTCATACAGACGATTTTTTAGGAATATTTTTAGTTTGTGAAAATAGACACTTAGAAAATTTTCTGCTGAAAACAACACAATGGATTCCTATGGAAGGAAATACAAGTTACTGGTAAGTACGCTTAGAATTATTTTTCAGGGTCAGTGCTGGTATAAAAGATGCAGACCTGGGTTCTCTCCTGATAACAGCTTGAGTAAATCGGAATTCGTAGTTCGGCTGATTTTAGAGGAATATTTGTACGTTTCAAAAATGGACACTTAGAAACTTTTCTGCTGAAAACCACACAATGAATTCCTATGGAAGGAAATACAAGTTACTGGTAAGTACGCTTAGAATTACTTTTCAGGGTCAGTGCTGGTCTAAAAGATGCAGCCCTGGGTTCTCTCCTGAGAACAGGTGAGTAAATTGGAATTCATAGTTCGGCTGATTTTAGAGGAATATTTGTACGTTTCAAAAATGGACACTTAGAAACTTTTCTGGTGAAAACCACACAATGGATTCCGATGGAAGGAAATACAAGTTACTGGTAAGTACGCTTAGAATTACTTTTCAGGGTCAGTGCTGGTCTAAAAGATGCAGCCCTGGGTTCTCTCCTGAGAACAGGTGAGTACATTGGAATTCATAGTTCGGCTGATTTTAGAGGAATATTTGTACGTTTCAAAAATGGACACTTAGAAACTTTTCTGGTGAAAACCACACGGATTCCGATGGAAGGAAATACAAGTTACTGGTAAGTACGCTTAGAATTACTTTTCAGGGTCAGTGCTGGTCTAAAAGATGCAGCCCTGGGTTCTCTCCTGAGAACAGGTGAGTACATTGGAATTCATAGTTCGGCTGATTTTAGAGGAATATTTGTACGTTTCAAAACTGGACACTTAGAAACTTTTCTGGTGAAAACCACACAATGGATTCCGATGGAAGGAAATACAAGGTACTGGTAAGTACGCTTAGAATTACTTTTCAGGGTCAGTGCTGGGCTAAAAGATGCAGCCCTGGGTTCTCTCCTGATAACAGGTGAGTAAATCGGAATTCGTAGTTCGGCTGATTTTAGAGGAATATTTGTACAATGGTAAAGGAAGGGGGCGGGGCCTGAGGTGACGTGTGCAAATACACCCTGTGGTGCGTTTTAAGTTGGGGAATTAATTCCTCTTCAATCCTGCGGTCCCCTGGGGGCCAACTAGCCCACCAGGTACCTCCAGTATGTGTCAGGGAGCTGCGTTGCAGAGAGGTGTTCAGAGGCCACGCCCCTTTTTACAACACTCTGCAACGCAGCTCCGTGGCACTTCCTGGAGGTACCTGGTGGGCTAGTTGGCCCCTAGGGGACCTCTGGATTGAAGAGGAATTCATTCCCCAACGTAAAATGCGCCACAGGGCGTGTTTGCACACATATCACCTCAGGCCCCGCCCCCTACCTTCACCACTGTGCAAACGCGCCCCGTGGCGTGTTTTAAGTTGGGGATTAAGTCCCCTTGAATCCTGAGGTCCCCTGGCGGCCAACTTGCCCACCAGGTACCTCCAGTATGCGCCAGGGAGCTGTGTTGCAGAGAGGTGTTCAGAGGCCATGCCCCTTTTTACAACACTCTGTAACGCAGCTCCGTGCTGCTTACTGGAGGTACCTGGTGGGCTAGATGGCCCCTAGGGGACCTCTTGATTGAAGAGGAATGAATTCCCCAACTTAAACCGAAGGCGCGCCAAAGGCAAGCCCGTCTGGGCCCGTCCGGGCCCGGACGGACCCAGGCTCAGGGACTCTGCCAGATCCACCTCCCAGTCGTCTGATGTACCTAGCAGACACGCTACTGGAGCTCCGACCCGAAAAAAACCTCGGCTGTCGATATATTCACGATGCAGGTAAACCCTTTATAAGCTGCACGCGTTGCTATCCATCCACTCAGACCACAGCCAACCCCAGGCTACAGCTTGGTCTCCTCAACTGCCGTTCCCTCCCCAAGCATGCTCTTGAAATCAATTAGATGATCCAAGACCAAGGCTTGGATGCATTATTTCTAACAGAAACCTGGCTTTCTGACAGCACCGATGCGGATGCTGTTTCCGCCCTCCCCCCAGGCTATCTCATCCAAACCCTCCATAGACCAAGAGGAAGAGGAGGTGGGTTGGCCATAATCTACCGGGAACATCTCACCTGCAGAACCAGTGACGCCCAAATTGATGACTCCGAAAGCTGTCAATTTTCCCTTCAATCCTCCCCGACGCACTCCCTTTCGGGACTCCTAATTTACCGGCCCCCAGGTACTCTTGGGAAATTTCTCAATGCAGTCACCGAAACGGCTTCTCAACTAGCCGCCTCCGTTTCCAACTTTCTCATCGTTGGCGACCTGAACCTCCACTTTACAGATCCCACTGACCGGTCTGCCTCTGACCTGCTAGCGGACCTTTTGTCACTTAATATCAGGCTGGTCAATAACGAGCCCACCCACGTTAAAGGACACCTGCTAGATCCCGTCTTCACTAATGCCAATATCACCACCAGTCCACCTTTGCCACTGCCATGGACGGATCACCTTTTAGTCCCCATTTCATGGGAGGCCCCCACTGTTACCACCCAGCCTACGAAAATCAATGTCACTGACAGACGATGGCATAAACTCATACCATCAGAATGGTCGGACATCCTCTCCAACACTATCCCGGCGCTTTCCTCCGACGCCATAAAGGCCGATGAACAGTTTCGCTCCTGGATCACTTCCTCTCTGGACACCCTTATCCCCAAAACCGCCACCCTCAGACACAACAAACGCATACCCTCAGCCCCATGGTATACTCCAGAGCTCAAGTCGCTTCGGCAGGACTGTAAAAGAGCTGAACGATCATGGAGGAAGGAAAAATCCAACGCTAATAAGGACGCTTACTCCACCTCCTTATCAGCCTACAAATCTTTGATCGACAAGACAAAAAGTCGATTCTATCAGGAACGAATCAAAAAAGCAGCCTGTTCAAGCAAAGAAACCTATACCATCCTGAAAGAACTTCTTAAGGTCCCCGACCCCGCACCTAGAAATCCCCCAGATCCAAAGGCAGACCAGGAAAAATGCCACCAGCTAGCCAGCTTCTTTCAAGAAAAAATCCCAAAAATTCTTGACTCCATCCCTCCGACTAATCCGAGCGACACTGATGATCCCCCCGACACTGGGATTGGTCCGCGCCTAACCTCCTGGGGACAAATAACCAACGAAGAAGTGGAGAACACGCTCAAATCCATCAAAAGCGGATCCCCTAGGGACCCCGCACCGCTACTAACCCTCAAAGAAGTCGCTCCCATCATCATTCCCCCCCTCACCCATCTGATTAACGCTTCTTTTCAACAGGGACTCGTCCCCCCTAGTTGGAAAGCGGCAGTCGTTAAGGCGTTGCTAAAAAAACCCTCCTTGGACCCAGCTGAACTGGCCAACTACCGACCAATATCCCTCCTCCCCTGGACCAGCAAAGTCGCCGAGAAACTGGTGAATAAGAAACTCTCCCAGTTTCTTGAATCCAATAATCTGCTAAAAAATTCGCAGACAGGCTTCCGCCCAGGACAGGGCACCGACATCGCCCTCCTGGCAGCAGTGGAGGAGGCCAGAGCGCTCTTGGACGAGGGAGGATCAGTGGCAGTGATCCTCCTCGACCTGAGCGCGGCCTTCGACACCGTCAACCACCAACTCCTGGTCAAACGGCTCAAGAAGGTAGGAGTAGAAGGCACCGCTCTATCCTGGCTTTCCTCCTTTCTGGCCCAACGTTCCTTCCAGATATGGGAGAATAACACCCGCTCCTCCGACACACCCCTCCAATGTGGCGTGCCTCAGGGCTCCTCCCTGAGCCCCACATTGTTTAACATCTATATGTCCCCATTGGAGGAGGTTGTCACCCCGTTCGGAGTGAGCATTGTCAGTTATGCGGATGACACACAACTAGTTGTCTCCCTTTCCCACCCTAGTCAACAGCCTGTGGACCTATTTAACTGCTTGACGCAGATCCAAGGGTGGATGAATAACTCAGCCTTAAAGCTGAATGGTTCTAAAACTGACATTCTCCTTTTGGGTCAGAAAGGACTCACCTTCCCTTTGAACATCTGGCCACCCTGTTTGGGACCCCCCCCCTGCCCCCAAACAGGAAGTAAAAAGCCTGGGAGTATGGATTGAAACAGACCTTTCATTCTCCACGCAGGCCAAAAAAGTAGCAGGCACCTGCTTCGGGCTACTCAAATCGATGAGAAAGATCCTGCCCCTTCTTCCACCCACATCGCAAAGACTTCTCATCCAAGGCCTCATACTGTCCAGGCTTGACTATAGCAACGCTATATACCTGGGCGCACCCGAAGCAACCCTAAACAAACTACAGAAAATCCAAAATGCTGCCGCCCGGATCCTCACGCACACCCCTGCCAGAGCTTCAGCCAAACCTGCTCTGAAGCTCCTTCACTGGCTTCCAGTAAGGGAACGAGTAATATTCAAAGCCTTAAGCCTGGCCCATAGACTACTGCAGAATCAGGGCCCCCCCATTCTGAGGAAATTTATACAACCGTATAAAGCCCCTAGATCCCTCCGATCGGACGAGGAGTCCCTCATCATCTTGCCGAGATTCAAGAAAGCCCGCACGGGTGGAAGGCGCTTCTCGATCCACACAGCTCGCCTATGGAACGCTCTCCCCCGAGACCTGAGGAAAGAACCTAACTACCTGCGATTCAGGAAACGACTCAAAACACATTTGTTCCCTTAATTTTTTTTTAACCACATCTGTTTAAAATTGCTGTCCCCCCCCCCTTTTTTTCTCACCCCCGACCCCACAGGTGTAGGGATCCTTAGCGCTGGGATACCTCAGGGTGACTACGCGCTCTATAAAAATTTCTAATAATAATAATAATAATAAAACGCGCCACAGGGCGTGTTTGCACAGTATCACCTCAGGCCCCGCCCCCTACCTTCACCACTGTGCAAACGCGCCCCGTGGCGTGTTTTAAGTTGGGGGATTAAGTCCCCTTGAATCCTGAGGTTCCCTAGCGGTCAACTCGGCTACCAGGTACCTCCAGTAAGCGCCACGGAGCTGCATTGCAGAGGGTGTAAAAAGGGGCGTGGCCTCATTACACCTCTCTGCAAGGCAGCCCCCTGGCGCATACTGGAGGTTCCTGGTGGGCTAGTTGGCCCCCAGGGACCCCCAGTATTCAAGGGGAATTAGTTCCCCCCTGCAAACGCGCCAGGGGGTGCGTTTGCAGAGTGGTGTAAGGAGGGGGTGTGGCCTCCGGCCTGATCCCGTTTTTTATTGTTCCTTTTTTTTTTTTAGAAGGGGGGCTGTGTAGCCACCCTTATTTTTCTATTTTTTTGGCCCTGGGGACCCCATCCCCCAGGGCCTGACCCCAATTTTTATTTTTGAAAAAAAAAAAACGGGAAGGGGCCGCGTGGCCCCCCTCCCGAGGCCATAATTTGCCCCAGGGACCCCATCCCCCGGGGCATGGGCCTTTTTTTAATTTTTTGATGGAGGGGAGCTGCATAGCCCCCCTCCTCTGGCCACTTTAAGGCCCCGGGGACCCCATCCCCTGGGGCTGGCCATTGTTTTTTATTTTGTTTTAAATTTAATTTGGGAGGGGGGCTGCGTTGCCCCACACCCGGGCAACTTCTGGCCCCGGGGACCCCATCCCCCGGGGCCTGGCCTCTCGTTGGAGACCGTGGGGGAGTCCCCAATCCCCCCACGGTCCCAGCGGGAGCCGGCATTGCTTTTCCACATGGGGAGCAGCTAACATGCTGGATGCACGAATCTCGACGATTTAAAAAAAATAAAAAAAATGCTTTTTTGGGCCTTGGGGGTCCTTGTGGGACCCCCTGAGCAAGCCTAGGTGGTCAGGGTGTTTCTACCCTGCCCCCTTGACGCGTTTTTCGCGTTTGTTTTATAGGTTTCTTCTGCCTCGGTTCTACTGAGGCACAAGATGGCTGCCAACACTTCCTGATCTGGAGTGTTGACAGCCAATTATTACTCACATCAGAACCACTGTGCCAATTGCCGGCAGATTAGCCAGGAATTGGAACGCTATGGATAAGACTGCTTTTTTACAGTCATTAGCTAATGATGTCCCCTCCTTGGACAATGACATAAATCTGTCAGTTTCTTCTCTAACCGACTGGCTACAAGCGGCCAGCAATCTCCATGCCCCGTACAAAAGAATTAAACTTGCACGGCGCACGGATGCCAATAGATGGTTTTCCGCCGACATGAAAAGCAGGAAACTGACTCTCCGTCATCTTGAGCGCTTGTGGCGCGTGATTATGACATTGAGGGAAAAATTAAATATACTAGGGCGAGGAAGGAATATATGAATGCCATCTCTGCAGCAAAGGTGGAGCATTTCTCTTCTCGTATTCTAGACTCATCAAACAAATCTAAAGATATCTTCTCTGTCTTTAATGAACTGACCAACTTGGAGAATGTCCGTCCTAAAGTAATCCCCACTCAGTGTCTGTGTGACTCACTGAATTCTTACTTTAGTGACAAAATCACAGACATAAAAACTAGCATTCCCCAATCAAAGACCCTAATCACGACCGGCATGGCAATAAAGACTGGCTCTGCCACCCTTACCAATTTTCAACCCATAACTCATGGCCAGCTCTTGGAATTAATGATGAGAGTCAAATCTGGCTCCCCACTGGATATCTGTCCCCCTCGTATATTGAAGGAATGCTTTTCCACCTATCCAACCCCTGTTCTTGCCCTTCTAAATGACTCCCTCTTGTCGGGCATAGTCCCGTCCGCTTTCAAAGAAGCCACGGTCATACCTCTATTAAAAAAACCCGGGGCGGATCCTGGATGTAAGGCAAACTACAGGCCCATCTCCTTATTGCCTTACTTGGCAAAAATTCTAGAGGCACACGTGGCGAAAACTCTCTCTAATTTTTTGGAGGAGTCCTCCTGCTTTGACCCTCATCAGGCTGGATTCCGGCCTGCACACTCTACGGAGGCAGTGGTCACTGCAGTTCTGGACACACTTCGAGACTGCGCAGATAGACATTCTCCCCAGGCCCTGGTGCTTTTGGACCTGTCGGCCGCGTTCGACACGGTCGACCACAACATCCTGGTCGACCGTGTCGGACAGGCCGGCATACAGGGCGTGGCGGCCTGCTGGTTGAGGTCCTTCTTGGAGGATCGCTCCCAAGCGGTGCGTCTAGGGGACTTGATCGGTGTTAAACAGTCCATCCCATGTGGAGTGCCACAGGGTTCCTCCCTGTCACCCCATCTTTTTAACATATACATACTCCCCCTTATACAAACCTTGAGGGACAAACAGGTGAGAGTTTTTAATTATGCAGATGACCTGCAGCTACTCTTCACCATTGATAATTCCGAAAAATCTATGAGTCATTTCCAGTCAACCATGAGGTTTATTAAATCCTGGATGGATCAAAATCAGCTGAAACTAAATCCAGGTAAAACCGAACTGGTACTGACTAGGGACAGTGCTAAGTATTGGGGTCCTCACTATTGGCCTTCAGATCTGGGTCAAGCTCCGCAACCATCACCATCGGCTAAAACGCTTGGAGTCATTGTGGACAGTGACCTTTCACTAAAAGCACAAGTGGGACAAGTGGTCTCCAAATGCTTTTACCAGCTAAAAAAAATCAGGAAGGTCAGGCGACTATTAACGCCAGAAGCTATTACCCAGGTTGTGATCGCCACTGTTCTGTCCCATCTGGATTACGCGAATGCCATCTACCTGGGTCTCCCAAACTATTTACTCAAGCGTCTCCAGATGGTGCAGAACTATGCTGCTAGGTTGATCCTGAAGCAACCAAGGTGGCAGGCGGCGACTCCTCTCCTCATCAAGCTGCATTGGCTTCCGGTCATACAACGTTGTTCCTTCAAGGCAGGTTGTATGATCTTTAAGTCACTACACGGCAAAAGCCCTAAATTCATTAATCAATTAATCACCAGATACGTTCCCTCCCGTAACCTTCGTTCACTCCACCTAGGCCTTCTCCAGACCCCTCCCTTTAAACTTAAACGTTCTGGTGGACGTAGATTTGCCATATTGGCCCCCTGCCTATGGAACACCTTTCCCCTGGAAATCCGGTCCTGCCAAGATCTCTTACCTTTCCGGAAAGCACTGAAGACCTGGCTTTTTAGACAAGCTTTTTAATCCATCTTTTCTACCTTCGATTGTGTTACTGTCAATTTTAGCGCCAAGAAACTAATCAGTGTAAATGCGCTCAATAAATGATTTAATAACATAACATAACATAACATAACAATTAGCATTCAGCTTGTGCACGGCAGGGTGCGCACTGGGTGCGGGGAGGGTGCGCGGATCCTCCGAGGCCATAGATATCACTAACTTTTTTACCCTAATTTTCTCAGGAACTACTGAACGGATTTACACCATTTAAGCAAAAGGCACAAGTCTGAACTGAGGACTACCTCTTTGCCAAATTTGGTGTAATTCCGTTCAGCAGTTAGGGTTGTAGCTGCGTCAACAGGTCCTATGGGAAAATGCATGGGGAAAATGCGTTTTGGGACCCCCCTTTTTTCTCGGCCCCCGCTAGACGAATCACCGTGAAATTTTCAGGATAGGAGCGGACCGGAGCTGGCCAAAAGTTTGGAAAATTTCGCGAAGATTTGTCAATCGGCGCGAACGTTATTCCAAATAGAATGTTGCGGATTTCCTATGGAAAATAGGTCCTAACTATATCTACCTACTGGCGACCGCCAGTAGGTGATATATATATATATATATATATATATATATATTTATATATAGATAGATATACATAGATATATATTACACACACATCAGGTCCATGCCATGTAAAAAAAAAAATTGAATGCCAAAGCACTTTCATTTTTAATATGCTTGATTGGGTAATTTAGCATGTTTATATTTCATAGTTGGTGGGTTAAAAAAAAATGTAATTGTGATAACGTGACCTATGTTAATGTCCTTTTCCTTCCTTAGCATGGGTTGAGTTTTAATGAAGACAAAATGGGTATTCAGTTGAGGATAGGGCTTTATGATGTTATTTATGGGCTGATGTTTTAAATGATGATTTATTGTGATAATATTGTAAGATTGAATTAACTCAACAATAAATTACTACTTACTCGCTCACATTTATGACATATGCCTCTATCACTTATGCTTTCATTTAACATTCATGGTAAGTATAAATGATTTTTATTTTTTAAATAGCTATATATATATATATATATGTCCACACAAAACGAAATAGTTGTTTGTGCGCTCTCAGTAATAAACAGGTGAAACAACGAAGTCAATAATCCAAGAGTTTAATTCACACTACGCGTTTCGGCGACAAGCCTTGATCACGTGTGAAATTGTGTTACCCAACAGTCCTAATAAAGCATTGAAATTGCGCTGTCATCACACTAGAAAGAGCCAGGGCAGCGGCCATCTTAGAGTGGTACAAACAGTATTGGTACACTGGAAAACATTGCATACTCAAAATAAATCCGAAATTCAAAGTTAAATTAATTAATCAATGATGCAATGTGACGTGTCTACACAAGTGCGGATAAAGCATTGAAATTACGCTGTCATCACACTAGAAAGAGTTAGAGCCAAGGCAGCGGCCATCTTAGAGTGGTAAAAACAGTATTGGTACAGAGGAAAACATTGCATACTCAAAATAAATCCGAAATTCAAAGTTAAATGAATTAATCAATGATGCAATGTGATGTGTCTACACAAGTGCGGAACATCCCTATGGCTGCACTGCTGGACCGAAGAAATTGTACGGGTAGTATTAAACGAAAACGGTGGTTGCCATGGCAATGGTGACCCCAACTATTGACACGAAAAATGCGTGAGCTAAAAACAGGGGTCAAGTGAATGGCAAATTCCGGGCAAATGCCCAGGCAACTACCTGGTAATGTTATGACTAGCGCTAAATAACGAGGACAGAAACATAATACTGCAATAGTTTAGCTCTACAGACATAAAATGTGTACGTGATGACTAGAACCATAGGACTTATCTTAGCCAATGAGCGTGCTCATATGCTCTATCAAGAAACCGTCAGTGGAAAAGATTGAGGTGATGAGCAAGTGAAGAGTGAACTCATGGAGTGAAAGGGTAGGATGCCCGTGCCGGTGAGTCAAAGTGAAGGGCTCCTTCCTTCTCTCCTGTAAATAATACAAAAAATGAACATGTCAGTGCAACGAATAACATAGCTCATAAGATTAACACAATTAAAAAGTATTAAGTAGCATAGCCTACACATCGAAAAAGAGACTGTTAAATGACAAAACAGCTAGAATTGGCTGTACATGGGTGAGCATAAAAACACGGTATGCTGGAAGGGTAAAGGAGCAATTAGGACATAAAATGTTAGCTTGCTGTGATTACAGTTGTATGGTTCCTCATTATTTAAGGTGGATTGACATTTCCTCATCCATGTTCAATCCACCTGGGCTCTTTGTTTGAAAATCAATAATATACCTAGATTCACGTTGTCTGAGGTGAAGAGTTCTGTCCCCACCTCTGGGATTCCTAGGTATATGCTCCAAAATGCAGTAACTCATGTCGTTAATGTTGGAACCATGTTTGGAGACAAAGTGACGAGCAACCGGGTATTTGGGGTCATTATTGGTAATGGCCCTTAGATGCTCCATCACTCTCTTTTTGGCAGGACATGTGGTACTCCCTATGTACCAAAGTCCGCACGTACACTCAATGGCATAAATCACGAAACAGGTACTACACGTGAGAAATTGCGTGATTTTCTTGGACACCCCACCATATGTCAGATTGTCTTTAAATGTGCTGTTTCTGCAGGCTTTACAATGGCCACATGGGAAAAATCCCATGAGGCCATGGCCAGTATTGGTGGTGCGGTCAGTGATATCATTTCTGACTACTATGTCCCTGATGTTCTTATTCCTCCTGTAGGTGATACTGGGCCTGTCAGGAACCAGATTGCCAACCACCCCATCTGACTTAAGGATATCCCAATGTTTTGCGAAAATGCGTTGGATTTTATGTGCATCAGAATTGTATGTGAGGATCACCCGGACCACATCTGAGGTATCATCAGTGGTACTTTCTACTCTGTCTTTGAGGGTGTCTACCCTATCAATCCCTTCCGCGCGTTCTTTCGCTTTTTTGAGAACCCAATTGGGATAGCCTCTAGCTTGAAACCGGCTGACAATGTTGTCCCTCTCTGCACCGTATGCATCGGGATTGTTGCAATTTCTCTTTGCCCTCAGCAGCTCCCCATAGGGTATACTCCATTTGAGAGTATTGGGGTGGCTGCTGAGGGCATGCAAGATGCTGTTGCCCGCTGTAGCTTTCCGAAAGAGAGTAGTGCATATTTTATTCTGTACTACCTCCTGTCCTACGTCAAGAAAGTCCGTTTTGATGTCATTAATACTCCCAGACAGAACAATGTTGTAACTGTTGGTATTCAGTTTCGAGATAAATTCCTCAGCTTCACCTCTGGTGCCATTCCAGACGATGAACAAGTCATCAATGTAGCGACGCCACATGACAACTTTACGGAAATCGGTTTCCAGGGTCCTGCTGGCTGTTATTTCTTGCTCCCAGAAGCCCATGAAAAGATTGGCGAAACTGGGAGCAAAGCAGGAACCCATGGCAGTACCGTTTACCTGCCTGTAGAGGGCGCCATTGAAAGAAAAAATGTTATTTTTGAGACAAAAATCGATCATTTCCATAATCATACGGCTGTGTTCCCTGTATCTGATCGGTCTTTGCCTCAAAAAGTACTCACAGGCTTCCATCCCCTGTTGGTGATTAATTATTGTGTACAGGGACTGGACATCCAGCACGACAAAGAGGTAGGTGGGCTCCCAGGTCAATTCCTCAATTTTGCCAAGAAAGTCTTTCGTGTCCCTCAAATAACTGGGAAGGGATATGACAAATTCCCTCAGGAAATGGTCCACATACTTAGAGATGTGTTCACTGACACTCCCTATGGAAGAGACAATGGGGCGACCAGGAGGTCTGACTTTATCTTTGCGGAGTTTCGGTAGTAAGTACAATATGGGAAGTTTGGGATGGTCCCTTTTTAAATAGCAAAATTCTTCCCATACTAAGAGGCCCTTGTCCTTCCAATCAGTAAGTTTGTCCCAGATCTCTGTGATGCTCAAGTTGTAGATGTCCCAGGATATGGTTATGTAGAAATTGATGTCTTGCAGTTGTCTTAATGCTTCACTAATGTAGTAGTCTCTGTCTAGGATAACCACATTGCCCCCCTTGTCAGCTGGGCGTATAACTAGAGTGGTGTCACTGGCTAGAGTTTTGAGTGCCTGTCTTTGAGTGTATATATATATATAATTTTCTTTTATGGTAAAACCCTCCAAACTCCCATGTTTTTACTGTACTCCAACCTCACTTTAGCACCACCTACCTCTAAACCCGCAAATTACCCATACTTCCCTTTACCTCTGCCCATCCCCAAACCTAATATTACCCTTACCTCCCTATATCACTACCCACAACTAAACCCTAAAATTACCCTTACCTACATTTACCACTACCCAAACCACTAATCACTCATAAACCTTTACATTCCCACCATCCACCCTAAAATCCTAACATTACCACTACCCACACCTAAACCCTAAATTACCCTTGCTTCCCTTTACCACTGCCCATCCCTAAACCCTAATATTACTGTTACCACCCTTAACCACTACCCACACCTAAACCCTAAAATTACCCTTACTGCTCTCTAACACTGCCCACCCCATCACCATAAAATTAACCTTGCCTCCCGTTACCACTGCCCACCCCTTCACCCTATAATTATCCTTAGCTTCCTTTACCACTGCCCACTCCCAAACCCTAAAATTACTCTTACCTCCCTTTACCACTACCAACCGCTAAACCCTAAAATTACCCTTACCTCCCTTTACCACTACCCAAACCCTAAACCATAACATTATCCTTAACTCCTTTCTCCACCTACCCGCACATAAACCCTAAACTTACCCTTATCTCCCTTTTCCACTGCCCGCACCTAAACCCTTTTTTTAAATACAATAATTGTTATTTAAAAGGATACCTGCGTCGTAAAGGCATTGCGTGGTAAAGACTGTGTTGCAAAGGGTGTCTCACAGTCACTGTGCAGTACTGACTAAGCAGCTAAAAAAGCAGGACCTACTTTTAGGTGGCACATAGCGCCAACTTTCAAAATTCAAGGATGCTTGAGTAATACCAGGCATATATATCACTGTTAAAGATGAGGTGTTTACACTTATTGAATACCTAAAACGAAAATAAGAACACATTTTATTAATGTATGAAAAGGCAGATAGGTTCTTACACCTGGCATTCTGAGTTCTTCGGGGCAGTTCTCAAAGGCATTTTAAAGTATGCCTTGTAGTATTCCTGTGGTACTACTTCAAATGCTCTTAAATACCCTTCACATTAGTATGTGCATAGATCTATGCCTGCTCAGATCCTAACTCCTATCTGCGGAGTTCTGTGCAGAGAGTGCATGGAACTAGGCACCCATAGGCCCAGATTTACAAACATTTTGCACTGGGATTGCATCACAAAAGTGACAAAAAACAGTGGAAAGTTTTTTAAAATTTTTATTTTTAATGCAAAGCGTCTTTTGCTCTGTAAAGTTGCCTGAAGTAACTCAATGCAGCAATGCGATTACTTGTGGTTTTTGAAGCAAAACCCTATCTACAATCTATAGTAAACTAGGTTTTGCATCACAAAATAACCTTTGAAGCAGGTTTTAAAAGGAGAACTGCTTTAACTTCTAAGTTCACACTTTC
This sequence comes from Triturus cristatus, assembly GCF_964204655.1. NCBI lineage: Eukaryota > Metazoa > Chordata > Amphibia > Caudata > Salamandridae > Triturus > Triturus cristatus. The sequence continues at coordinate 316,329,464 of NC_140594.1, read as the reverse complement.
CATGTGTGCTGCAATATCCAGCAAACATCCAAAGTGGGAAAAGTTTTAAAGTTTATCTAGGCATAATATTTTGTAGTGGAAGGATATCCTTCCAGTACAAAACCTATGCTGGATGTTGTGCACACACCCTTGTACTATGGTGCAAAGGCGTGTGTGGTGCTAGGCTGCATGATTCTGCGCAGTAAATTTGGGTGCCAAACTGCGTTTCGTGACATCTTTCTAAACTTGGGCCATAGTTTTATGTCTTAGTTGTAAATGCAGGAGTGGCTGGAGAATGGGAATATCTATTATGAAGTGAAAGGAGGAAAAAGGAACTTAAGTAAGTGTAACAGGAGAATTATGTAAATACAAAGACCTCCTTAAAAAGGTTCATCAGTTGAAGTTCACTAAAGTTAAACTGCTCCAGCAGTACTAGAGCCCAAGCCATGTTAAATGTACTCCAGCCATGCGCTCCAGAAAGTGCCGCACCACACATGACAACTCACAGGTATCACCACGGAGGCAGGGGATAACACTGCCAGCAAAAAGCGAATCACACACTCAAAAAATAAAAAATAAATTAAAGAAAATAATGACTGTTTAACTTTAGACATTGCACGCTCCCATACAAACCACACTGTACAAATATAAACATAACAGATGCACTTATTAAGCTGCACTTAGGAATTTGCAAATATGCAACGAGCTAATGAATTATAGAAACACAACTCATCACACACTTTATGCTACTCTAAGCATACACTAAAAGACTCATCATAGCACACATTCCTGAATACACACACTCAGCACACAACACAATTGTAGTGGATGTCTTACCCCACAAGGTCTCGCGGCACAAGGGCTAGGAGGGTGAGCGCAAGGTGTGGCTTGATTTATGTGTTTCTAGTAGTAATGTTGAACAGGTGTGCATTATATTGTGTATGTGGCGTCTGTTTCCAGATTTTTTTCAATCTGAATTTGTACATGGTACAGGCGTAGGTCTCCGATTATGTTGTATAGAACAACATTTGATGGAGCTACACCTAAAATACACCCATAAAGTTACTATTGGTGACTTTGCAATCTTATTGTGAGCTTTATGTGTCCCCCACCCCATCCCGTACACTTACTACAAGGTGTAAATCTCCATCCCACCCCTGAGCGTTGTCAGGGCCATCTTAACAGCATTATAGGCACCTGGGCAAAACAGTGTACAGTGCACTGTGCCCTGCCTGCACAACCACCCACAAGAATAAAAATGTTTAACTGAAAATGATTGTTAAATTCTGGTCTGCATGGGGCACCTATGCTCATGGGGCCCCTGGGCAACTGCCCAGCGTGCCCTTGCGTAAAGACGGCACTGAGTGTTGTGAATCTGCATGTGCAGAGATCTCTCCCCCCCCATAGATTTACTCTTGTGTGTTAGGCCCTTGACTCTCACTCCTTTGCATGAGGCAACCTCCAGCCCAGCAGTTGTGGCACAAACAGAAGTATCCTGCAGGCCAGTGATGCTGTAAAGAAATGCAGTTTTTGTCACATTCCAGTGCAATCCACAACGTTCATTTTGTGCTGTTTGAAGATAATGGAGGTGATAAAAGGATCAAGGCATACATTTTTATTTTATTTATAAATCTCCTAGGTTGTGTATCAAACTTAATTGGTGGATAATTCAGAAAAGCTGAAAGCCCAGTATTAAAAATCTGACTTCCATTTTTTATCGCCGTCATATTAAGTTCTGTTTTTTATACAAAGGAGGGCGTATGTTTCTAAGCAGTGTACACAATAGATGTTCCTGTTTCCAGTTTAATATATCAAGTGCATGGAAGCAAGAGTCGAGTTTGCAGGGAATGGAACTGCACGTCTGACGTCAGTGGCGAGTGTTGGCTCACTCAGCCATCGTTCAGGCATTCGTTGTGCTCAGTACGTGTTTTACATTCTCCTTCTACAATGGTCTAGTAAACTTACACCTGAGAGTACAGAATGTATACTCCGAGTCAGCCCTGTTTACCATTCAGCATCACAAGACCGGTTTTTATGTATTGTAGTTGAGCACGTGCCACAAAAAAACAGGCTAACATTGCATAATGTAAAAAACAATAAAAGAAGCACTCAGCGTAAAATAGTGCGAACAGAGAGACCATTGATCAATAGCCTAATTACACTGCAGCAGGCTCAGTTTCATGTTTTCCTCAGACAAACCCCGGAAGTTAAGACTATGAGGACATTACAACACCAAATCCACCTATATTTGACTAGCATTTATCATCGGTAGCTTGCAGTAGACTGGCTTCTTTTGCCTGTTGTGTTGCTGAAACCCATTGATAGTCATTGCTTAAAAATTGACTGTGACCTAGAATGTAAAATTCATAGGTTTCCTAGCACTAGTCTGCCCGGTCAAACAGCTAATACCAGCGTTGTCTCCTCATCCAGTCTATTGGGACTCTTGCAAGTTTTATTTATTGCGACTTATTTGATGGTGGTCATCTCCAAGTACCATTCTCCTTCTTGTGATGATTTGCTGCTTCTGATGAGGGAGAGAACTGGTGGCAAATCTATCATAATGCAACTTTCCATTCCCTTCTCATATCTTTCTTTACACAAAGTGCTCTGAGGCCACCGCAGGATGGTTAGTGGCGCTTTTACAGAAAGACCAAATAAAATAAATCCTGTTCTTGTGAAAGCCCTTAATGTTGAGGGCCACCGTGAACCCCTAGACAAGCACCCACTTATCTCCTAGAGTAGGTACAAAATTAAACCACTTTAAATACATCCTTTACGTTATCCCACTTTAAGAGAGAGGTCATCCTACCATCATATATACTATACTCATGTACAAAATACAATTCCCTTAGATAAAATCACTCACTGACCACAAGATGAGATTCTGTAAGAGGACTTAGGTCTGTGAAAAAGGGTCAGTAGACCTGAGTGTAATGAAAATTACTGGAATGCAATCTGGCATTACTATGGTCTGGTATGGGGGAGTGATTCTGTTTAGGACTGAAGAGGCTGGAATCAAAGACAAATTATAACAATGAAAATACCTCTCAGACCATGGATCAATAAGTGTTTTCCACACCGGAGATCCCCTAACGTCATCTCTGTGGATGTTCAGTTAATGAACCTTACTTATTTTTATGATTTTCATATCATCTTACATAGCGTTTTCCCCCTTTTTCTTGAATTTAGAATAGACAACTTGTATTGCTTGTACCAAAACTTTACTTCTATGCCATTTATCTTGGCTATTTCAAGCATTATGTCATTAAAAAGGAACAATACAGTAACACATTGACATATTTACATGAGGAAACATAAACACTTGATGAATTGTTAAAGACCAGCTGGAATGTAAATCAAAAGATTGATCTACTACATTCAAGAAACAACACACATAAAAAATGAATTAATGCATTCTAGACATGACACTCACTAGACATTACATGCATATCTTGGACATTGCATATATTAGACATTTTAATAGTCCTATTACTGGGCCAAATGTTCGGCATGTTAGATCTTTTATACCCTACTCTACTTATCTAAATATTAGGACCTATCTACTCCATCTACTCGATATTGGTTTAGTGTATGGCCCTACAGAGGTCATAGTGAGGGTGTATTGGTTCTAGTCTAGTCCGTCTTAATTGCAATTTGACTATCTGTCTTTTAACACAGTTTTTTCAGATGGTCACTCTTGGCCTCTGGAAAGTATGTGCCGACGCGTTTCGACCTTTGTGGTGGGACCAGGACCTATTCGGTGGAAGGTCTTCCTCAGGGTTGGGGAAACATTGGTAGGACACTGAAATTATCTGGCATTACTATGTCATCTCTCTTCATTGCTGTACTGCTTAACATCAAGAATTTACAGAGTAGGAGAAGAGCGATTGAAAATACACAGCACATCTGAAAGTAATGTGGATATCGCAGTCAAGCACCACAATTAAAAATGTAACTCAAAGCATCAATAAGGCCATCAGAACCAATTTAAGCCCCATAGGTCTCAAAATTCAGTTTATAATGAAGGTGTCCAAGGAAGTGCATGATGTTCCTAAACATTTCCAGGAAGTGAAACCCCAACTGTTCATAAACGAAGAATATGGCAAATTTAATTTACCTGGGCTAAAGTAGGGGGGATTTTTCTAAACTTCGATAATGTTTCAAAAAATATCAAAGGGAATCATACTGACGAATACATTCCATTCTACCCATGTCAAGAGAATGGAAGGGAGCATCCTGACCAACTGAACCCCCACGGAACACGGATATGAGCACGATGTCCTGATTATTGTAGAAATCAGATCTGAATTTCGAAAGTTCACCCAGAAGAAGCCCTGAGAATTCCCCCCACAATAAGAAAGTGCAGGTAAAGTTTCCTACACAGCACTTACTCAAGGTTCCCAGTTCTCATTCTCCTTAGTGACTGACTGACTATTTGTAGAGCGCACTATTGCCGAGGCGTCTTGGCACTGAGGTAGATGCAAACAGAGAGAGTTAGCGGGTCTAGGGCTTGGAGAAGAGCCAGGTTTTGATCATTTTTAATAAGAGAGTCCTGCTGGACTGAAGTCTCATATGAGTGGGGAGAGAATTCCACAGTTTGGCCGCTCGGTAGAAGAATCCCTTTCCACCCCACCTGACTCTTCTTATCCTGGGAGGAAGAACCAGTCCGAACTAAGGCAGCGTGAAGGAATGTATGGAGGGAATAAGGGTTGTATATCCTCCGCACCTCCTCCATAGAGAGCTTTATGCACTAGGCAGAGGGCCTTAAAGTCTACACTCCGTCGAACAGGGAGCCAGTGAAGGTGCTCGCGGACGTTGGATGATGCTTTCGTAGATTGAGCAGTACTCGTGCGGCCGCGTTTTGTAGTGATTGGAGTTTGGAGACCTGCCTGACACCTGCACCCAAATATAGAGCATTGCAGTAATCTACTCTTGACAAGACTAGTGCTCCAACTACCGTTTTTCTTAATGAAGATGGAATAAACGGAAGAATCTTACACAGAACTTTCAGCGTAAAGAAGCAGGCTGATGACACTTGGTTTATTTGGGAGGAGAGCGGTCTGTCTTTGTCAATCAGGAAACCTAGATTTCTAGCTTTCAGCACAGGAGCAGGACACTTTCAAGCTTCGGGTGGCCACCACAGTTCGCTCCATACACTGGGTTTCTGACCGAACTCTATGACCTCGGTTTTTTCGGTGTTTAGCTTCAGGAAGTTTATATTCATCCAGGCCATTAGTGCCATTAGACAGTTCCGGAACCTTTCCGCCGTCAGGTCCACGCTTTGCATAACTGACACCACTAATTGGGTGTCATCTGCATATGACACAAGCGTGAGACCATGACTTTTTATCAGTCTTGCCAACGGAGCCACATACACATTGAACATGGTGGGGGGGGGCAAGGCCGAACCCTGCGGTACTCCACAGGGGAGAGTAAACTTTCCAGACTGAAGTCCTTCCCAGTGGATTACTTGTTCCCTGCAGGCCGAGTATGATGCTAAGAGGGCTAGAGCCTTGTCCCTGATACCAGCCGCATTCAACCTTTGCAACAACACTGCGTGATTTACGGTGTCGAATGCTGCGGTTAGGTCGAGCAATATCAGGGTGGCCCTGCCCCCTCCATCCATCACCTTTCTGATCTCTTCAGTCGTCAGAATCAGGGCTGATTCTGTCGAGTGCCGAGCTCTGAAACCGTGCTGAGTGGGATCAAGGATGTTGTTCTTATCCAGATATTCCGTCAGCTCTCTATTCAGAGCTTTCTCAAGTATCTTAGAGGGAAACGGGAGGCAAGATATTGGTCGATAGTTTTTAGTTTCCAGTGGATCAAGTGTATTTTTTTTAAAAATGGGTCTAATGCAGACCTTTTTCCAACACATTGGAAAGACCCCCGAATTTGTGATCTTATTTAATAAGGGGGTCAGGGAAGCACTTAGTGGCAGCCATAGTAGGTCTGAAAGAAAATGGCATGACTGTCTGAGGCACAATGGCATGGTGACACCACCCTTGGACTGGAAGGGCCAAATGAGTGCAAGAATCCTCTGAAGTTTGAGCAGTAAAAGCCCAGGGCTCTCTAGTTTCCCCTAATGCATCTAACTGCAATTTTGGTGCTGAAACAGAAAACCTGAACAGACCCTTCTTTAAAAATTCCAATACTGCAAGACGTTTCCCTGGCAGGCATGACAAAGGAACTTTCTCACACCAGGAACAAAATGACTTCCAATGTAGCCGGCCTACTTGACATCTAGTGACGTTGGCACGCTTCGTTGGAGACTCATAATAATAATAATAATAATCCACATTTGTAAAGCGTGAACAATCACCCGTAAGGGTCTCTAGGTGCTGGGGGCCGTCGGGAAGATTAAGCAAGCTATTGCCCAGATTCACATGGTGCTGGGCTAATCTGCCGCCAACGCCGGGGATCGAACCGTGATCCCCAGATTCCGGAGTCAGTCGCCCTGGCTGCGGCGCCACACCTCTTCCCTCATCAGCTCTGAAGTCCAACCCTTTCTACAGACACATCAGACTGATTCAGACATCCCTGAATACATGCCATTCACCCCCCCCCCATGTACTTACCACCAACTAAGGGTTGCAATTCTGCATGTCTATGGGCCTCGTTGATGTTGGGGTGGGCTGTTGATGGTATTGAAACTTAAGGTCTTGAGCAGACAGAGTAAAGTTTTCCCAGGCACAATATCTAAATAAGTGGTATAGTATACGGTTTAATATAGCAGTAAGTCATATAAAAATCCAAAACATTGAAAAATGCTTTATGAGAAATTCAGTTGTTGAGATGGCGCAATATGAAAAAATATTGAAAACAAACTTGTATTACATCCTTGATCAGAAATATGAAGCAAAAAAAGTAAAACTGCGCCAAAAAATGTCCAAGAAGACGACTGGGGGCATATGTATCGCTGAGTCACCTTACTCTGCGCAAAGGAGTCATTCCGTGGGCGTTGCGGTGGGTGTTCCCACACAACTATGCTATGCTATATTATGCTGGTGACGCTATCCAAAACAGCACTAGTACTATTCAATATAATAGTAAGGAACTGTTATCTCTTAATGCTCTTCATTGTAGAGACTGTGTGAGATGGGATGCTGCGTCTAACAGCTCCTAATCTTGTGATAAGTGTGAGCTTGCTTTTTCAGAGTCCCCTATTGCCTCTGCTGATCAGCTCAGGGCGGGGAAGGTGCCGGTCACTATTAAGACCGCACTTATAAATGCCCGCTCTTTGTCTAAACATTGCCAGGACAATTTTGAGCTACTCACTGATGCGTCTCGTGACATACTCTTCTTGACGGAAACATGGCTTACTCCATTTTCTTGTTCAGTCATTGAAATGGCCATTCCCACTGGCTTCAAAATTGCCCGTGCTGATCGGAAAAACGGGCGGAGGGGGGTGTGGCTGTGGTGGTTAAAGAGGAATGGGAGTGTCTATTCTCTGAACTCACGGATTCTCCTGATGTTGAAGCTTTGGATTTTTGCATTAAAACTTTCCCCTCACTACAGCCTGGGTGGGATTGTGCTGTACCGTCCTCCTGGCCCTAAAGGCCCCTTCCCAAAGTTGCTGGATACTTGGATCATACCCAGAGCTTTGCGTTACTCGCACTTCCTGCTCCTTGGAGACTGTAATATACATATGGATAATTTGTATGGAAATGACATGCGTGATTTCTTAGCCTTGTTGCATACGACCGCACTTAAACAATATGTATCCTCTCCGACTCATAGTGGAGGCCACACGCTAGATGTAGTCTGTTCCAGTTTGCCACTGCTGGTGAACCCTCCGCAGCCAGTTATCTGGTCAGATCACTATTTAATCTCCTTTTCCTGGAATATTGCCAAGTGCCCCTCTTCATTTAGGCCGCGTTGTGCTGTTACACGTAGCGCTCCCCACAAAATCGATCCTGTAGCTCTTTACATAGCACTGGCCGATTGTCAGCCACAACTCCCCTAGGATCTGGACTCGGCCCTGGTGCAGTTTAATAATTGGATTGAGAAGGTGGTCTGTGATCTCTCGCCGCAAGTTACACCTCGACGCCTTAATATGCCTCTGTCCAAACCCTGGTTTATGCCTTTGCTTAAATCCCAGAAACAGCAGTGTAAAAGACTGGAAAGAAAATGGAGAGAGAACTATAGCACAGCGGATAAGACAGAATTGACAAAAGCTCAAAAATCCTACTACGCGGCGATCGTTGCAGCGAAACACTGTTTCTACGCCGATCGCATCGCTAAGTCAGGCAATAATGTTAAGGAACTATTTAACATTGTTAAAAGTTACGTTACCCCAAAAGCCATGAACAACGCCCACACCCCTTCTCTCGCCTGGTGCGAAGAGCTTTCCGACTTTTTTATGAATAAAGTTAGATCGCTCTTTAACATACCAGTAGCCCAGATCACGCAGGTGCTCGCTGATTTTAATTCCGCTTCTGACACCGAAACTGTCTTTTCCTCTTTCTCCGTCATACCCCTTGCCGATTCCCTTGCTGCCTTGACCTCTGTAAAATCTGGTTCTCCTCTCGTTCCTTGTCCCACCGAACTCATGGCTCACTCAGCTGTAGTCATCAATCCTCTGGTGAACCAGCTGATTAACGCATCTTTGGGCTCGGCCTCGGTTCCTCCCGCTTGGAAGCAGGCCCTGCTGGTTCCTCTCATAAAAAAGCCTACTCTGGATCCCTACATCCAATCCAGCTATCGTCCTATCTCTTTACTTCTGGGCATGGCCAAAGTATGTGAGAAACTGGTTAATAAACAGCTGACCTCCTACATTTAACAGCAGGGTCTGCTGCATCCAGCTCAATCTGGATTCCATGCCTCATACAGCACTGAGTCTGCCTTGGTGGAAATTACAGAGGCCATCCGGGAGACGTTAGATGCTGGGGGCAGGGCAGGTCTGGTCCTATTGGACCTATCTGCTGCTTTCGATACTGTCCCCCACGTCCCCACGTTCTTCTCCTGGCTCGATTACAGAGGCTAGGTATCGTTGGTGCCGCATGGGAATGGTTAAAGTCCTTCCTCGACGGTAGAACCCAGCAAGTTTGGATCTCCCCTTTTGCATCTACTACCCAAGCTGTGCAAAATGGGATGCATACTGAGCCCTTTGTTATTCAACTTGTGTATATGACCTCTCTAATCCAGCTAGCCGAGGATCTTGGCGCTAAAGTGGTAGCTTACGCTGATGATACTCAGCTTTTACTCACCTGGAAAAAGTATGAGACTGCTACTTCTCATGTCAGAACCTGCCTGTCTGCTGTGTTCAACTGGTTTACGTCTGCCCAGTTGAAATGCAACGAAGACAAAACAGAGATATTGTTCTTTGGGGAATTCCCTTCATTGTTTTGGCATGACTGCTGGCCTGCTGATGCCCCTCGGCCATCCCCTTCGGGTCTTCCAGTGAAAAACCTTGGGATCTGGTTTGACGAAAAACTTAGCTTTGTCAACCAGATCCGTAAACTGACAGGCACCTGCTACGGTATTTTGAAGCTTCTAAGAAAATGCTTGCCCCTGCTGCCTCTCCCCGCCAAAGAAACAGTAGTTCGGGCCTTAGTCACCTCCCGTCTCGATTATGCTAATACATTGTATGTGGGTCTTCCGGGCTACCTAATGGATAAGTTGCAGGTTGTACAGAATGCCGCTGTGCGGCTGCTGCTGGACTTACCCAAACACACTAGCGTGAGGCAACATCTACCCAACTTGCATTGGCTGCCGATAAAAGCTAGGGTCTTGTTCAAGGCTCTAGTTACAGCCCATTCGGCGCTCTACGAGTATGGCCCGGCGTATCTGAGGAAACGTTTCTCGTTTTAGGTCCCGGGCAGACTCTTACGCTCATCGAACATGTGCCTGGCCTTCATACCCAGAATTTGTCTGAAAAGAAAGGGGACAGCTCCCTGTCCTATCTGGCTGCTAAGTCTTGAAACTCTCTTTCCCCAGAGCTCCATAGCCTTAAAGACCCTACTCAGTTTAGGAAAAAACTCAAAACTTTCCTATTTAATTAAGCTGGTTTCCTTCTGCCTCTATCCCTGTACTCAGTTCATGTTGTCTCTGGGCTCGCGCCGGGACACTCTTCCGAGTAGCCGCGCACGTTATAAATCACCACTAACATAACATAACAACTCCCATGGGTTTTGATGCATTCCCAAATTTACAAGGATTTGTAAACCTGGGAATGCGTCAAAATCTTACGCCTCCTCAGGGCATTCTGCAGCACACATAGAAAGAGGAAAAGGCATGCACGGCTTGTTTTCATGCAGGAAGGTATCCCTTCCCGCACAAGAACAATTCTGCCTACAATACAGCAATATACTGCACTAGTTGTTGTTGGCACCATCTAAATTTGTAAAATGAGTGTTTTTGGATTAGTTGTTAAGGGTCTGTTGACACTCAACCCTGTCTTAAATAATCATGCCACAAGCACGTTAGCTATTGGGAGCGGGAGCGTGTAGTCCCGATATGGACTATGGTGCTCCCCGATGTGAACCCGTCACTAATATATTTAGATGACATTCAGTAGTCGGAAGTGAAATATTCTCTATAAAAATGGCAGACATGGTTTATAGTTTTGAAGGTTCATGTAAGGAAATAATAAGCAAAATACATAGAATATGCCAGAAATACATTTAGCAGCAAATCTTAGAATTCATAAGTACAAAAAATGTATTAAAGTTCTATATGAAATCTGGCTCACAGATTTGGCTTCTTACGGTGGGAAATGGGGGCTCCAGGGTACAAAGAAAAGCCTGTTCTTTTATAGTTCTTTAGACAATGGTTTTCAGACACATTACTACACAAGTACATGGCTCTCAGAGTTTGCACCAATCAGGAACAAGCAAGGAGATATATTTTACTACAGAATACATTTGAGGATTCTCTCACGGTAGTATTATAATTTATTTAGTTGTTCTCACAGTTTATTCAAGCATGCTAGTTAATACATTTTATAAATAATAGACTAGGATAGTTGGGATGTCCTTTGTTGGGTACGGCGTAGTGGATATTCTCTGCGGATGCTCTCCACTTAGTGTAAAGCCTGCAATCCCCTATTTAGAATGAAGTACAACAGTGCTAGTCATCATGTGGTGTATTATGACTGTGATTCAAGACGGAGGACAGTGGAAACACAACTTACGTTAGCATAAGCAAAATTTTGGATGTATTTAAAGCAAGGAGAAAAAAAAGCCTCTTGCAGATCTTTCTTGCTAGATACATCAACGGACATGTCCCGGAGGCTACTTTGTGCTCTCTTGTGGCTCTGAACAGCTGGTTTAAGGGTTCATTTTATTCCTCCAATTAGAAAGTGCTGGAAGCTGTTCACAAAGTGCTACTTTTCCTGCACCCATTCCCTGGAAGCGAAGATGAATGGTTTTGGTTACATCAGACAATATGGTGAGTGTTATATCTCAACTGAAAGGATACAACACGATCTTGGGGTCTAGCTCTCGGTCAGCTCTGCTCTTTTTACGGTAGAGGTAATCGTGCTGTCTCCGTAGCTCATGTCATGAAAGGGGTGAAACATGTGGCAGTACAACATCTAAGCAAAAAGCTCTCTTTAAGTCGAAAGGAGTTTCTGGAGATGTGCAGAAAGCTGGGAGTTCTCCAAAGCTATTCTGCGTGCACCTGGAGATGCGGTTTATTTCAGTGCTACTGCTCTAGGTTTCCCTTTGCCCTTCTCTAGGCTTGGACGGAGTGTCTTGTCATTTCAGTGGCCTCAGTACCTTGCATAGGTGTTGGTAAACAACCTTTACAACGCAACTTTTACAACGCAGTACCTTTACAACGCAATTGGAATTACAACGCATGCTTTTACAACGCATGCTTTTACAACGCAAGTACCTTTACAACGCAAATACCTTTACAACTCAAGTATTATGTTTTCTATTTTATTTTATTTAAAATTAATAAAAAGATTAATAAATTGTATTTGTGATTTTCTTATATTAATTGTATTAAAAATAATATTTTTATTTTGTGAAAATGTGTTATTAATATTTTAAATTATTAAATGGCAAAAATACTCTAGTATTGAGAAATAATACTTTTGTATTATTAATTAAATAAATAGTATTAATATTGTCAATTTAATTGAAAATGTTATATATTTTAAAAAATAGTTTTAAGAGTGAGAAAATATATCAAAAGTATTGTTTTAAAACTCAGGTATTAAAGTTAATTATATAGATTTTTTTTTAAAACATATTTTGTAAAAACCACAAAAAATGGGAATTAATACTCTAGTATTTATTTAAATAAAAAATACTGTGTAAATTTAGACATTTAATATAAATATGGGAATAATTAATTATTATTTTAAAAGTAAAAAAATGTAGTGTAAAGGTATTATTTTAATACTTAGGTATTAAAATTAATATTAAAAAATAACAAGAAATACTTAACATTTTTAATAATATATTAAAATGTATTAAAAGTTAAATGTTAAATATATATATTTTTAAAAAAAATAATTAGTTGTAAAATGAATGTCAACTATTATTATAAAAAAAGTTCTCACGGTTTTGCATTGTTTTGAATGGGAAAAATTGTCCTTCATTTATTTCCATAGATGAAGCTGTTTGTCCCGCGGAACTGAAAAGGAAGGTGTTAAAAAAGAAGAAAGGCGATCTTTTGAAAGGAAATGGAATAAGTATCCAGGTAAGGATAAAATTACATTATTTTACAAGTACTAATATACAAAAAAGAAGTAGAGATAAAAATAATAAATTAATAAATAAAAAGATCACGTAGTTTCGTTCATTATTATTTTTATTTAAAAAATATAGAAAAAAAGGTTTTATTATTTAGAAATTATCACATATTTTAGAAATTTATTATAATGTAATATATTATTTAAATACTATAAGTAATTCCACAAATAATATTATTGAATAGTCCGTTTTCAATATTTGCAGCTTCAGATGACGTAAGCACGTAAACGTGAACGTAAGCGGCCATTTTGAAGAGCATCGATGGAGGAAGCAGCTGGAAGCTGATCTACGTCCAGGTAGGAAACAATTTAAACTTTATTTATACATGTTAAGTTAAAAAAGTATACATATATTGTAAAGAAAGGATAAGGAGAGGTTGCGGTTTAAGAATTTAATGTTAAACTGGTAAAAATACATGTCGCCGAACGTGTTATTAGAGCATGCCTATGTCGGGTCGCAAAAAGTTACAGTGAAAAGTTATTTGTGTTTACAATTTGTTGCCAAAAATAAATAAGGATTTGTAATATAAATGTTTTATACTACGTATTTGTTAACGCCAAGATGATTTTAAAAATGCTTTTTTGGTAAATATCTTGCTGTTTTTGCCTAAGAAAATCTAAATAAATGTGGTTAATCTACTATGGAAAAATGCTTCTTTCATTTATTACTGATATTTTGTTTAGAAAAACTTTAAAGAAAAAAAAATGTCATTGTTTGCATTTCTTTTTTACAAGTATTATGGCAGACATAGTGAGAGTATGATTTGGTAGGAGGTAGTAATTGTTTAATTTTGACTTGGTTGGTTAGAATAAATACAAAAAACATTCTGCAGCAAAAAGGAAAGTAGCAGAGGTTGACATAGGCAGAATATGCTTTGTTAGGAGGTAGAATTGGATCAATTTATAAATAATGGAAGTACATTTCTGCATCAAAATTGTCACTAGCAAGGGTGAGTTAGTGAGAAAATGTTTTGTTAGGAGTTTGTACTTTATTTAAGATGCTATTATAGTACTGATATATTTTTGCACTATGTTTTTATCATATCAAGAACATGTATCTACATATTCAAACAACAAGGAGTGCCAAAGAGTTTTATTTTTCTTTATCGTGGTCTTCACCTGGATGCTTATAGAGAAGGATTTTTTTTTAATGGATTTTCACTTTGGCAAAAAATTAAAAAAATTGTAACTCCTTTATACTTTGGATTGCTTGGGGTTTTTTGATGTTGCAAAAATTGGATATATTATGGTGGAAAAAGGAGAAGAAAAAGAAAGAAGTCAACAAAAGGTAGGCTGACCCGACGTATATTTTTGAAAAATGTTTTGGAAAAATGTTATTGCCAATTGTAATTAGTGTTTGATTAAATTTAGGGCAAAGCAGGAAAGTAAGGTGAAATAATTATTTAGAAGCTTAGAATGTTAGCAACATTTTCAAGGTAGTCTAGAGCCACACACAACGAAAACTGTTGCATAATACCCAATAGTCTCTCAGACATTTCCTTTGTTTTTTGTGCAACTCGTGGGTTTAGACTACCAGTTAATGTTTGTGAAAGTCTCATTTCCTGAAAACTTTGCTCCGTCTTCAAAGTTTCCAAAAAAGAGTAGAAATTAGGGTGTGGTTTGCCAATTGTATGGTTGAAGGAGTTATGCCATCCCTCAATGGCGTTATTTGTTTTAGCTTCTCCCTCTAAACAGCTCGTGTAACAGTTCCACCACTCCACATGGAAACGTGGCTTCCTCCTGCGACCCTATCTGCTTAGGTGCCCAATCCATGTGTCTTCAAAGTAATTTAGGATGGGTGCCAATTTGTCTTCATTTACATTGTAATAATCTGATTCTTTTGTCTTTGAATAATTCGCCTCAAATTAGGAATTATAGGCATATTACTAGCAGCATGACTGGGGACATGCTGTGCAACCTGTCTTAAAATGGATCCAGTAGACTCATTGGAGGTGCTTGCAAGTTCTTTCATCTCATTTAAGGTTTCCCTTACATCAATCTCCATTGCAGAGGCAGAGTGGTTATGATCTGTTGTTTTAATAATGATATCATCAAGGGTAACCGCTCTTCCGCTGCAATGGGATGAGTAGTATTGCACACACCTCCAATGATTACTTGGAAAACTTATCCTTTCTTTACAATATATGTATCCTGCATGCTTAAGTAATCTGTTTCCTTTTCTGGATTTTATGTAGGAAGCTGTTTCATGAGTAGACATTATCTGTGAAGACAAAATGTATAATTTTACTATGTGGATTAAAATGACAAATAAGAGAGAACAATATCCTACATTTTCCCTACTACTGCACTTTACTTGAGTTAGAATATTAAATCCTGCACCTAAACACTATCCTCCACTTTCCCTACTGTTCCACCTCCTTGGAGTTAGAATAGTAAATCCTGCCCCTATAATATCCCACACTTTCCCTATTGCTTTACCTTCCTGGAGTTAGAATAGTAATTGTCACCTCTACAGTATCCCACACTTTCCCTACTGTTGCACCTTCCAGGAGTTAGAATAGTAATTGATACCCCAACACAATCCTACACTTTCCATACTGCTGCACCTTCCTGGGGTTAGAATAGTAATTGTTACCCCTACACTATCCCACACATTCCCTACTGCTGCACCTTACTGGAGTTAGAATAGTAATTGGTTCTCTCTACACCATCACACACTTTCCCTGCTGCTGCACCTTTCTGGAGTTAGAATAGTAATTGTTACCCCTACACTATCCCACACATTCCCTACTGCTGCACATTCCTGGAGTTAGAATAGTAATTGGTTCCCTCTACACCATCACACACTTTCCCTGCTGCTGCACCTTCCTGGAGTTAGAATAGTAATTGATACCTCTATACCATCCTACAGTTTCCCTACTGCTGCAACAACCTGGAGTTAGAATAGTAATTGTTACCCCTACACTATCCCACACTTTCTGTATTGTTGCAGCTTTCTTGAATATGTTTTTTGAAGTTATGCCTATTGATTTGTTTCCTAGTTAGTAGTGTTCATTTAAAATACCTTTTGATTTAGGTGTTTTCTTCTTGGTCTGGTTTCTGGTCTGTTTTCTCTTTTTTTGCTGGTCATTGAGAAAGTAATGGAAATTTAATTTTGTATTTGAATGTTTGTGATACAGTCAAAAATGTAAACATTTCTGTGCATAAGTGACATTTTACTTTACAACACTTTCCTTGCCACTGCACCTTCCTGGAGTTCGAATAGTAATTGTTCCCCCTACAGTATCCCACACTTTCCCTACTGCTGCACCTTCCTGGAGTTAGAATAGTAATTGATACCCCTACAGTATCCCACACTTTCTCTACTGCTGCACCTTCCTGGAGTTAGAATAGTAATTGTTCCCCCTACACCATCCTACACTTTCCCTACTGCTGCACCTTCCTGGAGTTAGAATAGTAATTGATACCTCTACACCATCCCACATTTTCCCGACTGCTGCACCTTCATGGAGTTACCTGAATTATTTTAATCTCTACAATTTCTTACATTTTCACAATCTTTTTTTCATTAATGAAGACAGAAAAAAAAATGCAGTAATATAAAATATTTACCTTCTTTAAAACTCGACGTTCGAATTTTCAAAGATGAAAGTATTTTTTTTTTCCTTATTCAATTTCTGTGTGAAAAACATATTAAATATGTGTGGATTAGAAAATGTTTTTTCGTTTTACTAATTTAGAATTGTGTTTAAAAATATTTTTAAAAATACCTTCAAATTATTCTTGGAGGAGGAGTGTGGCTCCTTTTGCAAAACGCAAATTTTTTAAAGTTGTCTTTTACGTCGCACTTTATAGAAGTTCTATTTTAGAGAAAAATAAATCATTTTGTGATTTTGAAAAATAATATATGTTCTTTTTTTTACAATCGTTTTATTAAATAAACAATTTACTTTAGATGTTAGTCAGCTTCAAAAGTTTTGTTTATTTTTAATGATATATGTATGCATATTTATAGTAATAGCTTGGTGCTATTTTTTTTACATAAAATTGGAAACACAAAGTTATTAGGTGCAGCGTTTTAAATGTTTCAAGTAAACATTTCTGTTAGTCGTTTTAGAAACTTACTTGTATTTTGACAAAATGTGCTTTTAAAATGGATTCGGGTCTTATCTCGGTGAAGAGGTCAGAGGGGCAGCTTTTAGCGTCTGGTCACTCTGGGAGTTGATAATCAACTGATTTTAAAATGGTGCCTTGCTCGTATTTATAAGTTTTAGCCAGTGTGATTGTTATTTTTAAGAAAGACAGCGTTGGTTATATTTTTTTAAATTGTTTTAATTACTGTGGAAACTTATAATTTAAAA
This sequence comes from Triturus cristatus, assembly GCF_964204655.1. Lineage (NCBI taxonomy): Eukaryota > Metazoa > Chordata > Amphibia > Caudata > Salamandridae > Triturus > Triturus cristatus. The sequence continues at coordinate 316,312,460 of NC_140594.1, read as the reverse complement.
AATCATCTTAAGATGTGTTGTTTTCACTTTTCAGTTCCGTTTTGGCATCCATTTTGAAAGTATTGTTGTGGTATTACTTTCATGGAAAGAGTTATAGGACAATTTTTGAAACTACAATCTTAAATATAGCGATTATGTGTATGTAAAATGTTTGTTTTTACCAATAATTATTTTCAAATTAGTAATATATTGTAAGGTTATTATATTTAATAAATCGTTGCATTTTTAAAAACTTCAAAATTGAAAAATAAGTGAGTATTTTTATTAATACTCGCGTATTAATTTTAATACTCGGGTATTCATTTTAATGAATGCTTTGCATTTCATTAAATTAACGTGCCGTTTTTCTCTACATTTTAAAACACTTCCACACCCAAAAACCCCTAATTTCCCTGCATCCCATGCCAGGTTTTATTTAACAAAAAAAAAACCATTATTTATGCGTTGTAAAGGTATGCGTTATAATTGAATTCGTTGTAATAGCACTATACACCTATTAACACTATCTCGCGTTGTTACAGTATTCGTTGTAAAAAAATGCATTGTAAAGGTATTTGCGATGTAAAAAATGCGCTGTAAAGCCATGAGTTGTAATAGTATGCGTTGTAACGTCATACATCCATAGGTGTTGCATCCCTTTCTCATGATTCACACGGTTTTAGCAAGGATCCGGATGAAAGGGGGGCAGATTATGTTATGAATGTTTGCTTCAACTTCTCCTTTAGCTCTAGTGACCCCAGAGTGCAGTCTACTACTAGTCCTTTGCCATCTGAGGTTTGCTGTATTGCCAGTCTAGTTCCTCCGCCAGCTACACCTTTCCATTTGAAGAATGCAAGGATGCATCTTTAGAACAGGAGGCTGTTTAGGGACCTAGCCAGCAGTACTTAAAGGGTGTTCACTCTATCAGCCTATGCACATCAGTGGCTTTATTCCGAGCCTTCTGTTAGCCCTTTAGGGACTGGAGCTTGCAGGATTTGGTCTTTTTCACAATGGATTCCCTTTGATGTTCAATGTTACCTTTAGCATGCAGTTAGAGCTCATGAAAGGCCTGGACCCTATCTGGGGCTTTACTGGACATGTCCAGAGAAGCTCTGAATTAACTCACCTCTCAATAAAAAGTCTTGTTCCTTCCTGGCATTCTCTGGTTTTAAAGTTCTTCATCTTCTGCTTTTCAAGCCACTGCCAGATAAGTTGCTAGATTTTCTGTTCCATGCTAGATAGGCCTTCCCTCTCCTAGGCAGTTTGAAGTGTTGTTGGGTCCAGTTTTGTTGAGGAGTCTTCCTTACCAACATATCTGTAATGTATCAGGTTTTCATTTGTCCCATGCGGTGGCACTACCAGTGTTTGCTCCTATTTCCTATTCTCCAGAGGAAGATAGGGTCAATACTCTGGATGTGGAAAGGGCTGTTGCAATAGATCTCACTAGAGTTGCATACTTTAATGAAAGTGGCAGTATGCTTTCCATAGGAGGATAGTAAGCCTTTTATGAGAACTTTAAGCATGTGAAATTGCATAGCCCTTACTTCTGCTGACAATTCCACAGAGGCGAGACGGTCATCTTTGATTCAGGGAAGACCACCAAGGTGAATGATGACTTCACAGACAGATGCAAGGATAGTTTTCTTGGTGACATAAAAAGGACAGCCACTTGACCAACCCCGAATAATTCCATCCCCTATCATATATTGTACCTGTGGGATTCTTTCCTATCTGCCTTTGATAAGACGTTGCTACAGTTCGTTGTGTGCTACATTTTCTTTTTTTTGTCCCGCAGGACAAAGTTACAGATCTCATATTGTATTGTATCTTACAGTATTGCCGCATTGTCACTTTATATTCCTGCCATGCCCACAAAGCACATCCGGGTGGTTATGTTGTGCGACCTATATGGGAAGCGTTTGGTGTTATGTGCAGGTTTTGAATGGGTGCTCCAAGCTTGTCGCTGCTTAGATGGTGTAAACATGATTTATTGGCACAACAGTCTGAGTGTGATTCCCTCAGGCCAGACAGCTTCTCAGTTTACCTGAAAGGAATCCCCACTCCCAGCAGATGATGCCAAGACCGCAGAAGAGAGCTACATTCCATGCTACCTTAAAGTTATAACGTTGAGCTTTTAAGCATGGAGTAAAGCAGTGAGATGCAAGAGAGAGTACCACCTTGTGGAGGTTGGTAAGAGGCTACTCTGAATGTTTTAGTGTGCTAATAAGATGTTTGTTTTGTACACTGTCGTCTCTAGGGTGGGGGCCTGATGGAGCCTGTGCCCCAGCTCTATTTGTTCTGCCCCTACCTTTGAGCCCAACTACCACAGCTGTTGAACGTGCCAGGAAGCGCACAAAAAGCAGACTGCACTTTGCCAAACACATTAATTTGTACAAATACCTTTCACTGCACAGCAGTGTTTGTTTAAAATGTTTAAACCTGACCTTGTATGTATGTATGCATATATCTATATATAAATATAAAGACAGAGATATATACACACAGTCAGGTTTAAACATTTGAAGCACATATATATAGACACACAATAGTATGTAATTAAAGCAATACATTTGAGGCTTAGAGTGGCACAATCATTATGCAAAAAAGGAAGTACGAACTGGGATAGTGCAATCCACATCGAGAAAAGTGACAAATTCTGTTGCCATTTTTGCAGCAAAGTCTTTAAGCATAGGATAAGCTTGTGCCATTAACGCCAAGCATACATACATACATGCATGCATACATACAGCTAGGAGCTGAGGAGACTGGTGGAAGAGTGACAGTGTTGGATGTTTGGTGAGGTATGAGGAAATCAAATCAATGAATACCAAGATTGTTCACTATTTGAAGCAGGGTGCTGTAATGGTTTGTGTCAAAGGCAGAGCACAGTTCCAGCAGTGAGGCAACTCTGTTTATGTTGATGGTTATATTCAGAACATCCTTGATGGTGTTCAAGGCAGTTGTCATCCCCCACTTGTTAGTAAACTGGGCATGGCCAACCTCCAGCTAAGATGGTTGTATAACCTGGGAGCTCCATTCCCTGGTTTCCTAAAATTCTTTGAAATCCACAAGATTTGAGCGTTCCTGACCCCCCGCTCTGGGGTATGTCTTTCAGGGACCCTGACCTACCTGTTGGCCCATTATCTGGTGCCGGACTGGAGGCGCTGCTCCTGAATGAGCACTTCGGTCCGCTGATAAGGGCCGCCGGGACTGAAATTGGCAGTTGCCTACCTGTTTCTGCCACTACAGAAACTGCTTGCTGGGCACAACATGGAGGTGGGTGAGGCTGTGATGACGCAGCTTTGAGGTAAGTTCCCATTCTCCTAGGCTGCAGCCTTGCAGGCCATGTCCCTAGCTGCATCCTGCGAATTGCTTCCTCGCTCAGCCCGCTTTTGGTCACAGGAGTTTCCCATCATTATAGCGTCATGGTCCTTGTTGCCTGTGGGGTTTCTCTGGCTGCTTCTGAGATTCCTTCGTCTCCTCACTAAGTTTGCCAGTACATATTTAGCCCAAAGCTTGCCTGGGGGAAAGTGTTCATTTGATATGCATGCGAACTAACCTGATTGCACGGATGGCCCTGCACTGGCTGCTCTCTTCTAAGAAACTACTGATGTACCTGACTGTACTACTGATCTCTGCTTCTCCTAGCTAACCCAGGCTGGGAGAGTCACAGAGGACCTGCCGCATTTGCCATACTTGAGATTGCTTATTGAGGCCCTGGAGAGGTGCCCCCTTGAGCCGCTCACCAACATTCTGTCCCATCTCTTTTCTGAACCACAATGGGCAAAATCGACTCAAAATACCTTAAACTGGTCATTGACTCTAGGGGCTCTGCCAGGCCTGCCCCTGTATCTGAAGCTGCTTCTCCCAATCTAGAAGCTAGGACTCCTACTCCAGATGAGGATCGAGACGCACAAATTATCCTACTAGGGTTGCGGGCAAGCCGCCAACAAATAAATGAAAACTATAATATTTAACAATGCGGCTTAATCAAATGAAGGAGAGGCTTGATAAACATCGAGAATGTCTTGATGAAGAACAACACAGGATCTCCACTGTGGAAAAAGGATCAAGAGGCCTGAGGGACATGGATGCCAGCCTCGAAGCAGGTGTGTCCAAGAACTCCGTGAGCTCAGTGAAAAATGAAGATTTGGAATTGCGTTCCTGGCGGAACAACCTTCACATTCTAGGACTGCCTAAATCCACCAACACATGCAAGATGGAGACTTACATAGGCCGATTACTGGGAGACATGTTTGGCAGACATAACTTTTCCAGCCTTTGCGTTGAGGAGTGAGCCCCCGACCACCACCCCGCACTACCTGGACCGCAACCTTCCTGGAGGAACAAGGCACAGTAATCTCCATTTATTCAGACTTCACTTGGGTGGTCCAGAACCTAAGTGGGTCTTCACTCACATGAAAAATAATCTACGCTCAAGGCAGTCAAATATGCAATTCTATATCCTTCAAAAGTTGTGTCTCCAAATTCATGGCTACCATCTCTTATTCAACTCTCCTAAGGATGCCCTAAAATTTGCTACAACTAAACTTAAGAGCTATAGAGGTTCGCGTGCCGGCCCGCATGGATGCTCTGTAGATACCCCAAATCTAAATGCCAACTTCACCAGTGAAGTGGAATGAGTACCAGATCTACAATTCTGTTACCTGATATTGTTGATAACGATGTCTCATGTTCTTCCCATCTTAAGCCACGAAAGGAGCTGGAGAGAGCTATCCTCTTGATTACCATGCCCATGTTTCTACGATCCTTTTTGGACCCCCCCATCTGATATGTTGGTTAAACCCTAAAGCCCCCCAGCTCAAATACCATGATAGTTGGCCCAAGGCGTTTCTTTAACTCTTACCCTTGAAGGCCGTTCCTCTGCGGTGGAATGACTCCCAACACTCCTGTGCATGATTGTGGCAGGGTAGCTGGTGCCAGCCCTACCTCTTGTGGTGTTCACCAAGAAGTTCTAGAGTGAATACAGGGATTCCCACTGAGCGTTTGGGCCTTCAGTGGAGGTGGAAGGTGAGTGCAGCATTTTGTTGAGTTCCGTTTCTCTTATTAGTGTATGTTTTACTTGTTGCTTAATCTCAATCTTCTTCATGATTTGACCACTCAAAGCTGTCTGTCCTTCTTTGCTGCTGACATCTGTGATGTTTACCCTCCCCAGCGCAAGAAGTGATGTGCACCGCTAATCTTATCACCTGGAATTTTATGGGGCGGGGTAACCTCAAAAAGCAACGGATGATCCAAGCTTATTTAAAACAGCATAATGTAGATGTTGCTTTACTGCAGGAGAGACACAGACCTCTCCAAATCTTCCACGTTTGCCGACTGTCGGGGACACACAATTGCTTCGCTTTACACGGTCCATATACCTTTGGCGTGGTGATCTTCATTCACAAAATACTATGCTTCAAACCAGATCACATATACACGGACCCCTGATGTCGCTTGGCGTATGTTTCAGAGTTGTTACAAGATTGCTCATTCACACTCATTACTTCATATGCTCCAAATACAGACTCATCAGAGTTCTTTCAATCTGTACTACAGCACTGCCGTCTAAATAATGACCAAAGCATCATTTGGTGGGGAGATTTTAACCTCACCTTAGTCCCCAATTTGGACAGCACTATCCCTTTCAGACATAATTCTAATGCAGTCGCTACACTGCGACAAATGATTCACTCCGACGACCTGACTTCTGTTTGGCAAGAGCTCAATGGTGACAAGAGAGCGTATTCATCGTGCTCGTCGGCTCACAAGTCTCACTCTTGCATTGATTTCTTGCTAATGTCCAACCAGACTGTGGTGTGGGCCCAGACTATGGAGTACCTCCCCCTTATCTTGTCACTCAACTGTATGGCTGACCATTACTTTCCCTGGCCCCTCACTTGAAAGCCAAATAAGGCATTTCCCTTCGTCTGCCTTATCAGGTTCAGTGCTACGTACAGACATTGCTGCAGTGACTGAGGTTTTTTTTAATAAAAACACTGACTCACTCCTATCTTTTCTGACAGTTTGGGAGGCCTTTAAAGTTTACAATAAGGGCATCGCACTTGCCAAAAAACAGGGTCCTTAAATGGCTCTACACACAGTTAACTCACCTGGAGAAACTGCTCACTGCTGCTCAGCCACAGTGTGTGGTAACTCCTGACGTTCAATGATTTACATATACAATTCAAGGAAGTAGCTGGCCATGAGGTGGACTTTTTGGGGGAGAAACTCTTACGCACGTATACGTGGTGAGGGTGAGCTGACAAGCAGAACACAGTCCTGGCTCCTGAAGACTGCCCAATACTGTAATTCAGCTACTGCACCTTCACTCCAGTCCAGTGAGGTCATTACCTAGTAATAAGGCAGTCCTGCAGCAGTTTGCCAGCTATTATACCAATCTCTACACCTCTAAGCAGCAACATTCTGAGGAACAACTCGAGTCCTTCTTGAAGGATATTGAATTTGCTTGGGTGTGGGGGAAAGGGGAGAATTCGGGGTTGAGTCAATTTCCATACCTGAGGTTAATCGAGCCATTGATAACGACGCTGATGGTAAGTCTCCCAGAGCTGATGGCCGAATTTCATAAATAGTACACAGGCAGTCTTGCCCCTGGAATGTTAGCTTTATACCAAGAGGTCATTGCTGCTGGGCAGATTCCCCCTACTGCTAGAGAGGCATTCATTACTGTGATCCTAAAACCAGGCAAGGGCCCCCAAGATACCAGATCTTACCATCCAATATCATTACTTAATCTGGATGATAAAATAATGGCCCACATCCCTGCCAACAGGCTTAATCTGCGGATAAGAGTACTGATTAAACCAGATCAGGCAGGTTTTGTACCTCGGAGGGCCACCTCAAACAATCTATGCACCCTTTATGCACTTATCCACCAGATTTGCCCAGAGATACAGGCCGTCATGGTATTTGTAGACACGGAGAAGGCCGGTAAATCACTTGGATGGCCACTTCTACTAATGACTTTATGCAGACCGGACCTTGACAATTACTTGCTAGATATTTGCTATATACATCTCCCTGTGCTAAGGTACGCCTAATTGTCAGCAAATCCACCCTTTTTATAGTTAGCAAGGACACCATACAGTGTTGCCTTCTGTCACAACTACTCTTTGCTGTTGCTATCAAGCCATTCACATTTCCCACACGAAGATTTCTCCTATCAGTCCATGCGAACAATATTTTATCATTCATTAAAAATCCCAGTGTGAACTAATATTTGTAGATATAAATTTATATGGGTTTTTGGGGGCTTTTAATTAATTGTGGTAAATCTGAAATGTGTCTCTCATAGATGACTCCACGCACCTGAATCTGGCATTTCCTCTGCCTAGGAGAGATGACTTTATCCAATATCTAAGGATTAATGTTAGCAGGGCTTGGGACCTCAATCTCAGAGATAACTACAGGCCAGCTATGGGGAAGCTTGATGCCCAGATGAAACATTGGATTTGGTTGCTCAATCCAAGTTGTGATTAATCACTCTTATTAAACTCCACAGATTTCAACACTTCTTCCTCAACACTCCTATTCCCCCCAAAAAGCATATATCTGACAAATTGTAAAGTTTGCTCACCAGATTTATATGGGCGGGTAAAAATTTCTCTGCGCTGGGAGAGGAAGGTCCAAACATTTGATCGAGGAAGGTTCTCGATTCAAGACTTTCAAAGATATTTTTCACAGCACAATCCCACTTTGAAATCTAATTGATGGGCACACAAAGTTCCACCCCGCACTTGCCGAAAGAGAGAGTTTAAATCTCAACATGATCGCTGAGTGCTAGGATTCCTAGGCTGAACAGGGTAATTGAAACAGTTAGAAGCACTCACAGGGTGGAATGGTCAGTAGCCAATAAAGCTGGCAAGCCACTTGTATATCCCCCAGGGTTACCCATTGCTGATAACCCACTGTTACCCACAGTGGCATAGCTAGAACTTTTGCCACCCATGGCGGTAACTACTTTCGCCGCCCGGCAGCAGTGGCTGGCTGTGCGTACGGCGGGATAAGGGGCGGTGCTGGAGATTCCTGTGTTTGCCACCCCACGTTGGCTGCAAGTAAGAGCGAGGGGGGTGGTGGAATCTAGGCCACCCCCCCAAACTTGTGCCGCCCAGGGCAGACCCCCACCCCGCCTAGCTACGCCAATGGTTACCCCCATCTTCAGATAGATTAGTAGCGAGTACGCTTACCTGGCTAGGATTGATCAAATTAGGTCAACTCTTTCCACCCAGTTCTGTGTTTACGTTAATCTTAATACATTAGACATAGTTACTTATTACATACCACAGTAGGCTGCCATGCCATACTAGGACTCATTTCCAATGGCACCTGAGTAATTCAACCCATTGACACACACTGTTCTACCCCTCGCTACTAAAGGGTGGGTTTCCAACCTTTTAATTAATTATACGGTGCCTGTTTACCTCAAGCAACACATATGCCTTAGACATACTGAGCAAAAGACCACAGCTTTACAGCCTCACCCAAATTATGGAAATTCTGTTGCAAACAGACTGTACGTGTCTCTATGAACTATAGACAAGAGCTCATCGGCTTTCACTTCTTAGACTATATTACTTACCAAAAGTGTTGAGTAGCATAAACCATGTGATCCAGCGGATAGGGGCGAAATTTACAGATCCTCCCTACGTCACAGATCCGTCATCGCGCTCACTCATTCACACACGCATTTATTGGTGGGGCCCATAACACCAGCACTCACACTTCTCACTCGTATCTGCACGCAGGATGATGAGGAATCCGCTGGACATGTGGGGGTACCTTATTACCTATAGGGAAGGAAACTTGTTACTATATATATATATATATATATTTTACCCCTGCTGTGGCCTCTGCTCTTTCTTCGGAGGGGTTTTGGTGATATTATGGCGCGCGCTTCAGAGGCCCCCGCATCGTGAAGTTGGCCTTGGTCTCGCTGGCATCTGCTGCGGCGGACTTGTTCGTGTTTCCAGGGTACTGGATTTGCCAAGGCCCACCACTGAGTTCAGGAGGAGATGGGGCGGTGTCGGAGTCACTGACTCCGCGTTGGGCGAGATGGCTTGCCAGACTTGCCCCCGCTGATTGTAATCCTGGTGCCCGGAGGTTGATGCGGTTTGGGGACCTGGAGGGGCACCGGAGTTCAAGCAATGCACAGGGGATTGGTCCAGACGACATCGGGGTGTCATACTAATCCGCACGAACTTCTGTTTACCCCCACAGTACCTACCAGGAAAAACATTGCATTCTGGGATCTGGAGTGCACACGCACCAGGTGTCCTGCAGAAGGTGAGCAAAGACACTGATCTCGGGGGCGGAGCAGACCAGAACCAATGGTTTTGGGGCAGGATTTTTAAAACCACGATGACGCCTGCACCTCCTGAAAGACTCTTGGCGCTGAAGAAGGCATAATACATGCCGAAATGCATTCGCCATTTCTGTCAAAATGCTGAATAAAGAAGCCTCCCTACTTACCCCTGCTGTGGCCTCTGCTCTTTCTTCGGAGGGGTTTTGGTGATATATATATATATATATATATATACATAAATACCTATAGAATCCTAACCTTAACATCAAGGCACTCCACCACTTGGTCGACGGACCAATTAGTTGGAATGGTTGATGGTGATTTAGAACCAGCTAAAACACATTAAAGCTTCGGAATCCTTATTCAATGCCCTACTTAAAGAACCACAAACTCATTTTCTGTTAATCAATGGTTAGTTTATCTAATTACTTGCTTTCAGTTGCATAATTAGCATTTCAGTCAACCAAGTTCAAATTTGATTATTCAGCACATTTTAGCATGACATTTATATTGACCTATTCTTGATATCGGGGGCTCTTTCTCTAACTGTTATTTCTGCATATCTCAAATCCCTTCTGATAAAATCGTCCCACTCGAATGCAGGCCAAACTCAAAAAAGTTCGCAAAGTTCTTTTGCTCAGTACGGCACAGTCCCAAAGATATCCAAAGGACCAAGCAATCGTGCAAGCAAGTCGATCACGCAATTTCGGGACACCCCTTCTGAACGCACTAACCTCCTCTCTCCATATCTCTTCTCCTACTTTACTATCCTTCTTTTATAATAAATTCTAGGTAACATGAAACATTTACTGAACTGGGAATGACTGTGATTGGCTAAGCCTGCCAAAATGGTTATATGGTCCGACATTCTCAGAGTCTTGTGTTCTCAGGAAAAATAGCTATGTCATTCCTTTAGCTTATAAAGTTCTCATGCGAAAAGGTCCGATGTATCGAGGTTTTGACCTTCCGTTATAGGTGGTTATTGTTCTTTTTAGTCATTCACACTGACTGAAATCCTGCAGTCCTTCACGTTCCTATCCTTTACAAGGAACACTGTGCTCTGAACGGAGGATGCCTGGAGATCTTCAGAGCCATCCGAGTCTGCGCAGTAGACATCGCGCTCACAAGACGGTGGCCACTTCAGAACTCCATTTTGAATATCATGGCCTGGTAGGCCCGAATGCCAACATAAGCAAAACCAACATAAAACATAATTAATATACGGAAATTAAGATTCTAATGTTTAAACCCACACTAATCCCATTATATATTAGTATTTTCCTATCTTATAGCGACATTTAAAGCAATAATACTCACCATTTAGTCCCAGCAGGAATGCAAAACGTCACAAAGCAACACAAATCATGCAATTTCTATCACAACACCATCTATGATTAATGTGCGTACCATTGTTAGTCATTAAAGTTATTCTGCCATGCAAATAGCAATTAGTCCCGCGTGTAATTCGTGTTTATCAAGGTGCACTTCATTGGTCAGTATACCACGGCACACAGTTAATACAGGTTAATATATAAATTGATTACGTCATTAGTATTTTCATGCAAAATAGAGAAGGTATACAAAATGTTGTTTTACCTGCTCCATCACATGCACGACCCTTCAGCTGCTACCGTTGTTCTGCTGAACCAGCTGATTTTTTTTCCGGCTTGACACTACCCCTACCTATAGTCATTTTGGACGGATATTGCGCAAATGGTCACTGACATTACCTCCAACTGCTTACTGTGTGTTCCCCTAATCCTCTTGCTGGCCTATGTTGCGGATATCCCATGCTGATCCAGTTGGCTGGTGGCACTACCGATCCTACTTGCCAAGAGCTAGGTTGCGCGAGAGTAAAGAAAGGGCACAACCCCAGTTGTGAGACTGGTTGAAGGTGGTCATTTTAAGCAGTGAGCGGGCTGAGATGTATACCTCTCTGTAGCCTCCAAAACTTAGGTCACAAGACATCTCTGAACCTTTCAGGGATTACACATCACGGATAGGGTCCACGTCGTAGATCTTGAATACCCCTTGATCCTAACCTGTGATCTACCCACTGCTGCAGCGCTTTATAATCTGATTGAAGGCTTGCTCCACTGCATGAACTACCCTTGCACTTGAGTATGTTGTGTGTTATATGCTGCATAATTGAGATTGATGATGCTTTGACGAGTCTCTCTTCTCTTATTTCACTTGGTGGCTTATATATCACACATTGAGTCCTTGCCAGCAGAGACGCATATTATGTCCGACACTGATGTTCATAATTCCAACTATTAACTGTACATGATTTTGCTGTGTCATGTCATAAATGTGGTATCTCAAATCTGTCCATTGCATTGTGTGGTTCACCGAATGTGCTCTCTGATTTAGACAAGCATATGTTGCTGTTCAGCCTAAAAAATCTCAATAAGCAGACATTTAAATAAATCCCTTTCCCATCAGAAATCGTTTTCGATGAGAGAACATTGTTATCTTCAAGAGCAGCAGACTACTCGCTGAAGGCAGACCTTCCGATGAGTTTATCTAGGATTCTTCGTCCGAGATTAGTCAGAAGTATTATGCATCTGTTGGATTGAAGCCTTGTTTCCTTAAAAGTGGTTTTAAGCAGGAGATCGCTGTGAAATGCCCTAAATGCAAAGGATTTGACGATAATGATGGTCTGGGCTATGAGCCAGCAGAGGTAATGACATGGATATAAATTAACATAGAGTTCTCGCGGGAAGCAATGTCTTTGATGAGTTCCTAAATATTATTAGAACATTGGAATGTTGAGCGCTCCATTGAAGACAATGGAGTACTCCGGGCTTCTAAGGACTGGTAGAAGCCCCAGCATCAACATTTCAATGTTTGTTCACAGCTCTTGCTGTGAACAAAGGCCTCACAAGGCCCTCTAGGAGCGGAATATTCTAATAGCCTTACAGCCCTCCAAAGCAGGCTCTACCGCCAATTAAAGGCCCGCTCCCTTGCTAAAGGCACTCTCCTTCGACTCTGGTCTTTAACGCTGGATCGGGCCTTTAATGGCCATTGGAGCCTTCTACATCGTGCTCTAAGGCTATAATATGAAAAGCTCTAAGGAAGAAGGTAGATTAGGGTTCTGGTTTTGGTTTAGTTTAATAAAAGATGGGGCTTATGTTATGTACTAAGGTCTTGCCTTTGGTGATGTAGCGTACTGCTTTTCAGCTGTCTTGTAAGCCGGATGATTCCTTTGACTGTGTAGTTCAGATTTATTGAATTCCCTAAGAAGTAGCATAGTTCCTAAAATATTCATACTGCTTCGGAGATGCGCTCATGCTGCCAAGTTTCCATGCCCTTGAGTGACTCTGGAGTCGAAGTCTTCCGCTCCTGTTATTCCTTTCATTTCAGCTAGATTAAGGATTCCTCTTTCAGCCTTCAAAGTCTTTGTAAGTGTGTGTGCAAGGAAAATGCTGCCCCTGCTCGGTGTTTGGTAACAGCCCGCCCGCCATAACTTGCTTGTCGCAGGAGCTCGCTCACGCTTCTCTGCTCCGGTGCCGCTGCACCTGACGATCTAATGATAGCCACACCCCTGGTGCCGTGATATGCACTAGAAGAGTGCGCAAACGCTGAAGCTGCGTGGCTGATTTACTCAATGTGAATTGTAAACTAACAACTGGGGAACCACATCCGAGGAGGCAAAGGAGCCAGTGCTTAATTTGTAGACAGATGAGTGCCAGTGCCACAAGCTCTGCTCAGGAGCCCGTGGCAAGTGACATTAAAAGTCGATGAGCCAAATACCGAGGCTGCGTAGTCTGGAATCCATGCCTCTTTAACTGACTACCAGACACTCCTTGTCCCTTTATCTCACCCTCGCAGGTTCACGCTTTCTCCTTTGTGGCGAGTTTTCAGCTCCACTGTGTGCGTTTCCCTCTCTTGTTCTCGGTAAATGTCTGATGAGGAGAAAGATGTGCCGGTGGGCCCCACCGCCTCAAATTAAGCACTGCTACAGAGCGCTTAACGTGAGAATATAAAACACCTTTGATATGATGCTCGTACATTTCTAAGGCGTTCAAGTGTTGTTCCGCCTGTGAGGCACGGCAGGCAGGCAGGCAGCAGTCCTGTACATGCACATACGGTCTACAACCGACAGAGCGTCAACAACGTCTTGCTCCATCCCGCGTTAGGGGCATTGATACATAGCAGTAAACATGAAATTCAAGGCATTTTACATGCACTGTCTGCCGTAAAAATGTGACCTTTCCAGGCTGCAAAGGTTACTCATTCATCATAAATTTGCTTTTTTTCATCCGCGGCACTCCCTATTATATGCCATTATAAAAGTACATCCCGAGCTGCCGTTTGCTCGCCGCGGTCTCATATTCCCTGCTCTCATTCTGAATACAGAGGAAGTCTAACGCCGGCGCAGCATCCTAGCAACTACAGGCGGGGACTATAAACACTGTCCGAGGAGCTGAAAAATGTCTGTCTGTCCGGAAGCAGCCGGGAGACTGACGAGGGGAAGTGTCCCGGAAGCTCAGGAGAAGCATTTGCCAAGGGACAGTACGGCGAGAATTGAACTATTCAGCCGGCACGCTGCATCCGGAGGCTGGTTTCTGGAGCAGGCATTGTTCGAGGGGGTGGGGTCAAATTGCATGTGATGAATCGCACAACAATATTATTGTGTCTACCCAGGGCACAAGTCCTATAAGAAGAATCGGGGGGGGGACTGACTAAGTAAGACAATATGCAAATGACTGCATGACGTCACGACAGGGCGCTATAAAAGAAATACAATAGTGCTATTTAAATTATTTGTGTAAATACTGGGATAAACTAACCCATCTGACAGTCTTGCAGTGTCTGCATGTATATACAGGGACAGAACAAAGGCAAAAGCATGCCTCTCTTAAGTACCTGTGAGGAGAAGGCAAGCTGTGTGCCTTTGTTTCCCTCTGTGGCATTTACATTTAAATGTAAGATTCCAGGCGGACCCCAGTCAGCATTTACAAACAAGCCTTAGGATAGCCAATAGGTATCGCCTTTGGGACCTTATAAGTATTTAGTTATGCAGTACAATATCCTTGATGCAACATCATCAACTGTTTCATGGCTACACACTTATAAGGTCCCAAAGGCGAGACCGACTGGCTATGCCAATACTTGTATAATTTAGAACATTTTACCCTTAGTGGGTGAGTGAAAGGGAGGATGGACCGATGGATTGAAAGTGTGGGTGGATGGAAGGATGGATGAGGGAAAGGATGAATGTGTGAAAGGAAAATTGGAACGTATGGATGATAAACTGGTTGGTGAGTGAAAGGGAGGATGGATGGATTAATGAATGAATGAAAAAGGATGGATGAGTGAATGGATGGATGGTTGAGTGATTGGGTGGAAGGAAGAGCAAAGGATGGATGAATGGATGGCTGAGTGAAAGAATGGGTGATGAAAGAGTGAAAAGCAAAATGGCTACATTGAGTACAAGGATGGATGACAAAGGATGGATGAGTGAAAGAATGGATAAGTTGAAGGGTGGCTGAAGAGAAGGATGATTGAAAGGATGGACGGCTGGATAGATGGAAGGATGGAAATTTTTGAACAGTTTATTTTAAAAAAGCACTGGTAAAGTCAAAGTGTCTGCTTTTGTGTCAGAGCAGCACGTGTTATTCAGCAGTACGTGTTGCCAAAAGCTGTCCTAAAAAGATCTTACCACAAAATATCTTGGGCCACAGTGCCCTAAGTAAGCTAAGAGGCAGAAGAACTCTCAAAGTAGTATTATAAAATCGAGTCAGAAGGTAATGTTTGCACTTTAACTGGTGTTTTTAAAAGGCACACACAGCAAAATATTATAGGTAATACTTTGCACAAAGTGGTTGTGTTTTTGTTGCCTTTAAGCCTAAGTGAAAAAATGCATCCATGTGTGATCAATGAACAGTCTTTGATGTATTTACGTTGCAGTAAAGATAACATTTTATTTGCTGATTTACATGCAAGTGTGTGCAGCCCCTGTCAAAGTAAAGACATTGGGTCTCATCAGCTGGGTCTTATTTATACAAGCCACACCTTGACTATGCAGTAAAACTAAGGCACTACATAATTCCCCTTCACCGAAACACAATGAGAACAAACGGAACACAATCATACAGGAAATACCATAGCCTCGAATAAAAGCCCATCCAAACAAGGGCAACCCATGAAAACCAATGGCTACGTGGGGCCGCCTCAAAGAACAGTCTCCGTGCGCAAGGGTAGACTGAAAATTATTCTCAAGAATCATAGCAGCTTTGTTCTCCAAGTGCTGGAGGAAAGAAGGATCTGTTAAAAGAAGCCTTTCAAATGTCATGACTTAAGGGTAGGAAAAGATATCACGCAGAATCACCCAAGAAACCAGGGAGGGATAAAAATACTGTAATCTGATGAACCTACAAATTTCAGCCTGAAATCCAGATTATTATAACCAGAATGAAGCTGATACACAATTACTGGTGGAGTGCAGAAGAAAAGAAGGCACAATCCCTGGAATGCAGCCGTGAATGCCTCCAGGTATTCACTAGCCCCAGTTTGCGGACCACATGATGAATGAGTTACTTGGTGCAACCTGTTCAGGCCCTGTGGTTTGGATTTGAGGCACCAATTTTAATGTTGATGTTAAAATCCCCGCAAATGACAAGTTATGATTCCCATTCAACACGCTTTAGCAGAAGATTGTTAGAAAAACAGAGGACCCCGGAAATGGGAAGTAGGGGTCGACTTTGTTTGCAGTTGAGTGCAAAATCGCTAATTTGCCATTTACTATGAAAGAGTAAGAAATTGCTTGAATGCCAGACAACAAGGAATTCTACTTGTTGGTGTGTCGCAACGAGTACCAAAAATAACTTGGTCGTTGGAGTCAAATCCAATTTATTCCGTTGTGCTTCGTGACAAAGTGAGAGCACTTACAGCCAACACGTGTTTCGCCCCTTCACATTGGCCATCTGGCCTGGGGATTCCATGGTAACACATGGGTAGTGAGTAGACGCAATCAATCAATCAAAGCATTTATATAGCGCACTACTCACCCAGAGGGTCTCAAGGCGCTAGGGGAGGGGGGTCCGCTACTGCTCGAACAGCCAGGTCTTGAGCTGCTTCCTGAAGGCGAGGTGGTCCTGGGTCAGGCGGAGGTGGGTCGGGAGGGAGTTCCATGTCTTGGCGGCGAGGTAGGAGAAGGACCGTCCCCCTGTGGTGGCTCTTCGGATGCGGGGGACGGCGGCGAGGGCGTGGCCGGTCGATCGAAGCTGGCGTTTGGGGGCGTAGAAGTTGAGGCGGCTGTTGAGGTATCCTGGGCCTTGGTTGTGTAGGGCTTTGTGTGCGTGGGTGAGGAGACGGAAGGTGATTCTCTTGTTGACCGGGAGCCAGTGCAGGTCTCTCAGGTGTCCGGAGATGTGGCTGTGACGGGGGATGTCCAGGATGAGTCGTGCTGAGGCGTTCTGGATCCGCTGGAGTCTCTTCTGGAGTTTGGCGGTGGTTCCGGCGTAGAGGGAGTTGCCGTAGTCCAGACGGCTGGTGACGAGGGCCTGGGTGACCGTCTTCCTGGTCTCGGTGGGGATCCACCGGAAGATCTAACGTAGCATGCGCAGGATGTTGAAGCACGACGAGGAGACGGCGTTGACTTGTCTGGTCATGGAGAGGGAGGAGTCCAGGATGAAGCCCAGGTTGCGTGCGTGGTCTGTTGGTTTGGGTGCGCTGCCTAGGGCGGGGGGCCACCAGGAGTCGTCCCAGGCGGAGGGTGATGATCCCAGGATGAGGACTTCCGTCTTGTCCGAGTTCAGTTTCAGGCGGCTGTTCTTCATCCATTCGGCTACCTCTTTCATCCCTTCGTGAAGGTTGGCTCTGGCGGTGGCGGGGTCGTTGGTGAGGGAGAGGATTAGCTGGGTGTCGTCGGCGTAGGAGAGGATGTTGAGGTTGTGCTGGCGTGCGATGTCTGCGAGGGGGCTCAATTAGACGTTGAAGAGGGTTGGACTGAGCGAGGAGCCTTGAGGACCGCCGCAGATGACTTCGGTGGCTTCAGATCTGAACGGGGGGAGGCGGACTTTCTGTGTCCTTCCGGCGAGGAGGGAGATGATCCACTCCAGTGCCTTCTCCTGGATTCCGACGTTGCTGAGTTGCTGCACTAGTGTACGGTGGCAGACAGTGTCGAAGGCCGCGGAGAGGTCTAGGAGGATGAGGGCTGCTGTTTCTCCGTTGTCAAGCAGGGCTCGGATGTCATCGGTGGCTGCGATCAGGGCGGTCTCGGTGCTGTGGTTGGCCCGGAAGCCAGACTGCGAGAGGTCGAGGGATCCGTTCGTCTCGAGGAAGGCGGCCAGCTGCTTGTTGACGGTCTTCTCGATGACTTTTGCAGGGAACGGGAGCAGCGAGATGGGGCGGTAGTTCTTGAGGTCGGTGGGGTCGGCTGATGGCTTCTTTAGTAGAGCGCTGAGTTCGGCGTGCTTCCAGCTCTCCGGGAAGGTAGCGGTGTCGAAGGAGGTGTTGATGATGTCCCGCAGGTGGGGTGCGATGACAGCGTCGGCCTTTTTGAAGACGTGGTGAGGGCAGGGGTCGGTCGGAGATCCGGAGTGGATGGAGTTCATCGTGCGGACGGTGTCTTCGGTGCTGATCGGGGTCCAGGCGCGGAGGGTGGTGCTGGGGGGCGGTGGTTCGGTCGTGGCGTGCGTCGGTTGAGTGCTGAAGCTGTTGTGTATGTCCGCGATCTTGTTGTGGAAGTAGGAGGCGAGGGAGTTGCAGAGGTCTTGCGAAGGGGTGATGTCGTTGTTTCCGGCGTTGGGGTTGGAGAGCTCTTTAACGATGTTGAAGAGTTCCTTGCTGTTGTGTGCGTTGTTGTCCAGTCGTTCCTTGAATGCAGTTTTCTTGGTGGCGTGGATAAGTTGGTGGTGTTTTCGGGTGGCGAGCTTGAGGGCAGTCATGTTGTCCGGTGTAGGGTCTCTGCGCCAGGTTCTCTCGAGGGCTCGGCAGTTCTTCTTGGAGTTCTTGAGTTCGTCGGTGAACCATGGGGCTTTCTTGCTGCCGGGTCTGCTAGGCGGGGTCCTCAGGGGGGCGAGGTCGTCTGCGCAGTCGCTGATCCACTTCGTGAGGTTGGTGGCCGCTTGGCTGGGGTTCGTTGCGCTGGTGGGTGGGTTCTTGCTCAGGGAAGTCGCGACCTGGTCGGCTGTGATCTTGCAATACGTGAATACACAGTGGAGATAATATACATACATGAGGTTGGTGAGTGATTTACATGTAGTGCAAAGGGTAGTAAGAAGATCAGAGCAAGCGTGAAGGGAAAGTAGAAAGCGAGGGAAGGTGAAAGAGGAAAGGAATCATAGAAAGGCACGTGGGGAATGAATGGAAAGGAATTGGGGGGGTCTATAGGGTGTAGAAAAAAGACAATAGGAGGAGGGAGTGAGCCGTGCAAGTGAGGAGAGGAGAAGAGAGAAGTCAGAAGATAGACAGGAGAGTGGTCCGTGAAACAGCATCTTTTTAGGACAAACATTAATGTGTTAAGCGGAATCGGTAAGTACAGTCCATATGGTGAGTGCCGGCATGGCAGCAGCCATAAATAACATGTTGTCATAAGCATAGAGGAACATGGGAGAAAAAAAAGGAAAGAAAAGAAAAAGAAGAAAAAAAAGAGGGGAAGGCATTCAAAATAAAACACCATAATGCAGGGCTTGGCACATAACACAGCATTGCATGGATAATGTGTCACATATCAAAGATCAACGACATTACATAAGGAAAATATAATTTTACATCCTAAAAGCATATAGGAGCATATTACATACGCGATCCAGAGCTACGATATCAAGGTTCCAGGGAGAGACGCGTAGATCAGGGGAAATACACAGTGGTACGTTAGTATGCATAGGACATGGTGCGCAAGACATGATGGCCGGTTCCTTAGTACTAACAAGTTTAACTGGCGTTTATCCGGCCCGAGGAGCTAGGGATACATTATGTTCCTGTGATGTCACTATAGATTAGGCCTCTGTGGGTGCTCAAAAAATACCGTGAGGTGAAAAGGTCTATAAGGAATAGATCGATAGAGTAACAGTGTCCATGTCATGAGGACTAGTGCGGGATACCTGAAGTTATAGAGTCAGTGCATGAGGGGAAGTGAGCAATGACTGCGCTGCCTCCCTAGATAGCTGCTTACCGTTTTACAGATAGCAACTGGGTAGGTCCTTTCCCAACCGGCCGGAATGCGGCTGAACTAGAGGGTGGAGGTGGGAGGAGGAGGAGGAGGAGGAGGAGGAAAAAAGAGAGAGAAGAATCAGTTAGGTCAGCTTCACAAGGAAGCGCTGGAGGTTACAGAGCGATCCCAGACTCTGTACCGAACAAATCTCTATGGGGGTCAGGATCAGTCCCCCTGAGTGGGTGGCACAAGTTGACACTTACTTGTCGTGCGGCGTGAAAGAATTGCGAAAGTCCGTGGTGATCTGTCGGAATGGGCAACGGACCCTGGGGGCAGTGCGCTTTATATAGCATGCGCGCATATTGTAATACCTCTCGTTCTGGGTCAAAGGGCAAAATACAGAAACTAAGCGCCATCTTGGAATGGAGTCGGTTCATGAAACCAAAACTAAAAAGAATAGGAGGTGATATTTAAGAGAAATCCGAAAATGTGCGTTCTAAAAGAGGGAGTACTTAAGAGCCGCAAAGGACACAACAAAAGGTAACAACGGTGGCATCACAATTTCCAGTCTTTTGGTAATTGTTAATGAATATGATTTATGATCAGAAAATGATCAGAAGTTTGTTATTTAAAAAAAAGTGCCAGTACGAATGTCCTGGCTGTGCAGAAAGTATCAGGTGATACCCGGTGAGGACATATATACGGACAACATGAGCATCTGTGAGTCTCCGTTAGTGCACCGTAGGGTAAAGTGAAGGACCCTATGAACACAAAGAAATCTAGAAACAAGCAGTCTGCACTCTTCAAGCACTCATGCTTGTGGCGGCATCCACCTTGCGGGAGCGAGCAGCGGCGCGGCCACGTTAATTACAAACAGATGGCCTCTGCACGCCGCTGCTCGCGATAATTGGAAACAGATGGCGCAGCTGCTTGCTCCTGCAAGGTGGATGCCTTACATGCACGAGTACTTATTGGAAACAGTGCAGTACATGCACGAGTTTTCAAAAAAGCGCAGACAGATTCTAAACGGTCAGATCATAAGCAGCGCTTGCGTGCTGATTAGGCTCGACCTAAAAAACTTGGGAATAACCATGCAAAAAGTCAATTTCCAACACATATGCATGAAGTAGGTCTATTTGCCTCCCACAAGGAATCGCTAATGAAATCAAAAGAGTTTCATACATTAGTGAATTGGACAGAGTGGCAATTCGGAAATCTGTATTCCTAATGTTTGTACATCTGGCTAAATCCTAACAGATGTAATAGTGGCATGTGCTGTGAGTGAAAAAAAAAACATTTTTATAGTATGGCAATGCAAAGTACGATAAAATGGAGTTCGCTGAATTATTTAAGGTTGTATTTTTTTAAATAAAATGTTGCCTGCAAATAAACCACTTGCCGAATAAGATGCTGGCTGAAAAAGAAGCTAACCTAAGCCTCCAAATAAGATGCTGTCCGAATAGGAAGCTAACCTCAGCCTCATCTCAAGGAGTTTCGCTACTTCAAAAGTCAACAGCTCGCAAGAATCTTTGCAACCGTAGTGATAGAAACCGCTGTAAGGTTGATAGCCAACTAACTGCCTTATGAACACTGTATTTACACGGGGTTTTAATATATCCCGTGGTATCTTATGCTTTTAGACAACGTCAGAAGCTCATCTGCGTGTACCATGACTATCCACATTATTATTATTTTAAACGCCAATGCATCACGCATTTTTATGTAGTTACAAGCGCAAGAAGGCAGAAGAAACTGTAAGCTCGAAGTCGCTGTGACGTAAAGGCAGAAGGTGTGGTTTGACACGTAATGCCATCGCGCCTGCCTGGTCAGTTGGAGAACAAGCATTGAAAATGCAATAGGTCTCGCCTTTGATTAAGTTCAAGCCATTTGCTTTGCTAATGGTATTGTATAGCAAATCAAATGGCTTTAACTTAATGAAAGGCGAGACCTATTGCATTTTTAATGCTTGTTTTAAATATGGCATGTATATTGTGTTTTATCATATCGGAGTCATTTTACCCTGAGAGGGTTGGTGCCATATTCCAATAATATATATATGAACATACTTTTGTTTTTTCAACATTTTTTCGCCCCCAACTCTGGCAGACTACTAAAAAGGATTTTTCATGAGCTTCACTTGCAACTCGCAAGCATCATTTATGGCATCGATAGATAGATAGATAGATAGATAGATAGATAGATAGATAGATAGATAGATAGAGATGTGTGTGTTACTAATATCGAGAATGTAGATACAACTATTGAAGTTGGACCTCGACTGTAAAGAATGTATTTAAATGAAAAAGTTGTAAGGAAAGCATAAAGGAGAGAGTAGAGTGAGAAGAGAGAGGAACATAGGAAAGAAGAGAGAGAGGAAGAGGGGAAAACCTCGCACCATAATACCTGAATTCTCGTTCGATCTTCTAGGCATGGGACTACATTCCAATCTCTCAGAACCCATCACAAACCTGATTGTTATGTCTCTCATGATGCACTTTGGTGCAGGGGTAGTTCACAAAAGTCAGTCGCCTACAGGGCCCTGTGCAACAAAATCCACCACGGTAGAGCCCAGGACTTCCCAAGCACACTGTCAGAGGTGCCAAGAAAGTTATCAAGAACTAGTCATCCACGAGGCACTGTCCATGCACAATCCCAGAGGTGGAAGACGGTGCCGGTGTAGTTCACAAGATTCAGTCACCCACGAGGTGAGGTCAATGCATTTTTTGTTTTCCAGTTTTATGTAGCACAAACTCGACCCGGAGGTATTGGAGTTGCTTTACATGAGCACCAGTTACATTACACAAGGACACATACATTTTATGGCCGGCATGGGGAGATTAAGTTATGTGCCAAGAATCACAGTAAGCTGAGCTGAGCCGAGGCTGAAGCTCGAACCTGGTTTCCCAGCGACAAAGTCAGAAGTTCTGCCTTTACGCCACATTCTCTTCACAAGTCAGTGACCTACGGGGATCTATGCAGTAAAATCCACCACAACGGAGCCCACGACTCATAGTACACACTCCTACTGGTGCTGAAGTAGTTCACGAGAGCTAGTCACCTCAGGGGCCCGGTGCAGCGAAATCCAGCCCAACAGAGCCCGCGGCCCAGTGCACACTCGCAGAAGTGTAAGCTCACACGATCCTGTCACCTATAGAGCTCTGGCGAAATATTTACCCACAAGAAACCCCGCAATGCACTAGGCACACTCTTCGGCTGGGGTGGCGGCAGTTCACAAGAGCCCGTCACCTATGGGGCCCTGTGCAAAAAATTCAGCAGAGCTCCCGACGCACCAATGCACGCTCTCGGAGGTGCTGGCGAGGTTCACAAGAGCCACTCACTTACGGGTCTCTGTGCAGTGAAATCCACCATCCACGTGAAACCCCACAGCGCACCAAACACACTCCCACTAGTGACTGGGTGGGTGTCAAGACCTGGCCGACTATAGGCCTTTGCCATAGGGAAATCCGTAGCGGCTGAGCACGTGACCCACCGAGCACCCATGCACGTGTTCGGTAAGGGCGTCAGATCCAAGGTTACCCCATTAGAGATTTTTCACCACAGATAAACACAGCCTAGAGACACCTGGTGCTCTGACGGAACCGCTAGCGCCTAGAGGTCATTTGAAGGGCAGGAGGTGCTGTATAAAGACCGCGCAGCATAGAATAAACACACACTCATCTAGCAGACGGCGGAAAGATGTTTGCAGAAAATAGATTTCCCTACCACATCACACATGCCAGGCTGCCGGAGCATCTCACATGCTCAGACACTTTCCTCACAGAGCTGGCGTGCCCTCCGCCATCTGAGAGCCATTAGCAGGCCGCGTGGGGACACCCGAGCTGTGGTGTGGCTGACCAGAGGAACTTCAGGACAAAGAGGCGAAGCTGGTAACCACAACCCGGCCTGGGCCAGCAGCCAAGCGTGAGGCAGCGGACACCCAGCCCTCCGACAAGTGCTCGCCATAGTGCTGTTTATATTTGCATCGCACTTTCACTTTGAAAGCGAAAGCGCGATGCAAAAATAAACACGCAGCGCCCTGTCTCCTTTTGGGAGGCCCATCAGGACTGGATCTCAGAGGCTTGTTTACATAACACGCCTCTGAGATTAGAAATTGCTTCACAACAGCCGTGAAGCAGGAGACCCAGTCCGGACGGGCCGTCCCAAAAGGACAAAGGGCAGTAACACAGAAGCCTCATTTTCAATGGGAAGACACTGTTTACCATAAATGGTGATGCTACCCAATGAAAATGAGAGGCGGGGCTTCAAGCCCCCTTCTGAAATATACTCACCCACAATATGTCTCGCAGACGCGAGCAGCGCATGCGCGCTGCAACGCAGGTCTGCGAGACCTAAAAAGGAGGCTGGATGGCCCCTTAACTTCAGCCCAGCTGGAGGTGAAAAGAGGCTCCCTCGCTGCCTGCACGTTGTGCTGGGAATGGAAAGCAGGCAACGTGCAGGTGCTGCTGAACGTGTCCCTGTGTCTGAAAATGACACCGGGACAAGTTCAGCATATTTCTGTGGGGCCCAACTTCTTGGCAGGGGGGACGGTGTCCACCCTGTTAAAAGAGTGGGGGGACGCCGTGCATCTGCTTATTCCCCCGACTTGAGCCCTGTGTCTACCACATCGACCTGCTCTTTGATTGTGATGTAAGCATATTATTGCTATTTGTAAATCCACTTTCAACCTGATGTAAGAATGAATGGAGTTAAGCATAGTAACTATATATTTACCTTACAGTGCAGTGGCATGTCAATGTAGTGCAAGTGCTATATTTGTAAGTCTGTATTAAAAACCTCAACATACTGTCATACAAGCAGGGAGAGGAGACTATATGCGTAACCAGAAAAATACCTTGAACAATTTATGAAGGGCTGAAACATGTCGATAGTGGCTTGTGTTCCTGCTCACAGGTGTTGTGGCCTACAAGTTTTCGATGGACTATCCCCTTAGGGGCGGGGCCGAGACTGCTTTGCATATGGTTAGTCCAAGTCTGTAGTGTCACAGTGATCAGAATTTTGGTTTTGGTTGGGGTCCAGATTATTTACCAGTGACTGAAATTAATGTTAGCATTCCATCCATCACTTTTTGTTCTTCTCGGTGAGAAACTTCATGTGGGAAAGGTAAACTCAGACACAAGTTTCCCACCTGCTCTGCCACAGGACTCCTGCTGCGCCAACAGGCTGAGGCCCAATACGGATGAAAAGTGGCTGGGAAAAGGTCCAACACTTAGGGCTGCACTGTCCCTTTTTAGTCATGGCCAAGACAGACTGATTTTCATACAGTTGAGCCCTGACTGTAGTGGCACAGTGACCAAACCAAGATGGACTGGAATGTGGCATTAAGAACTTACGAGTGTGAGAAAGGGGGTTTCTGTTGCAGTAAACCCCCCCCTTTTTTTTTGTTTTTGTTGCCAGACTACTGATGCTCTTTGACTTGATGTGCCCTGGGGCCCTGCCAATCAGGACCCCAGGGCCTGTGTTCCTTCCCTAAAAACTGTATTGAAGTCTACACCCAATTGGCATCTCTGGCCACATGTCAGCCCCTGGTAAATGGTACCCTAGGTACCCAGGGCCCTGTGACCAGAGAAGGTCCCTAAGGGCTGCAATCCTTATTGTGCCACCCTTAGAGGCCCTGTACCCTGACACACACACACTGCCTCTGCAGGCTGAGTGTACTGGTGCAGAACAAAACAGAGTCGACATGGCACACATCCCTGTGTGCCAAGCCCACAAAACACACTGCCCTGGCATACCTCAGTCATCCCTCTAGCTGGGTGCCTTATGCCAGTCGTGTGGGTACAGGTACATGAGCCATGTACCCCTACAGTACCCAGGTCCATTCCTGGGCACCGTAAGTGCAGTGCTGCCATTAAGAGTATATGGTGCTGGGAGATCGTCATCACAAACTCCACAGCACCATGATGGCTGCACTGAAGACTGAGAAGTTTGATATCAAACTTCTCAGCACATTAAACCCACACTGATGCCAGTGTGGGATTTAATGTAAAATGCACAACAGAGGGCATCTTAGAGATGCCCCCTGAACCTAACCAGCATCCTGACTGAGAGGCTACCTAGGCTGCCACCCAGCAGACATGTTGCTGGACCCCTGGGTAGAGAGCCATCCGCTCTCGTGGGTCTGCAATAATGCTAGTCCTGGGTGAGGTGCTCGGTCTCCTCCCCCAGGATGGGCAGGAGAAGCTTCAAAGGCCTGCCGCCTTTGTGAGCTGCTCCAGGCCACTTGCTGTACTCAGCAACTGGCCCCTACCCGTTCTGACCCCCCACTCTGGCAGGAAGATCGGCAAGAAAACCTAAGTGAGGAAAGGGGGAGTGCCAGCCTCTGCCAACCCCCACCCCTCAGGTGGGGAGGCGAGGTGAAGCACAACTCCGGGCTCTCACCATCTTGAGGATGGGGAGCCCTACCCAATCAGGACTAGGCTCCTGCCCCCCTCCCACTGGGGAGTGGCAGGATAGGGGGTGTATCCAACCCAGAGAAGGGACCCATTGGTCCCTGACCTTCACCTACCTGTAACGCCCCTAAATTTAGTATTGTGGGGCACCCTGAACCTTCCTTCCTCAGATCCCGAATCCGAAAGAAGAATGAAGAACATGAAGAAAGAAGACCTGCCTTGCAGCTGCTAACAAGAGGACGACACCAACTGACTTGGCCCCAGCCCTACAGGCCTGTCGACCTTCGAACCTGCTCCTGCTAAAACCCGGCGTCTCCAGTGGTCAGCATCCTCGAAAACCCCAGAGGACCTGACTGCCTTGCTCATCTAAAGACTGGGACTCCCACGAGCAGTGGTTCTGCTCAAACAAGCAACAACCCCTGGTGCCAGCCAGGAACCGCGAATCCAGCACACTCTGCAACCGCCGAGCCCAGCCTGTGCCTGAGTGAACAAAGACCACGAGGATGTCCCCCCGTCGACTGTGACCAAGAATCCAGCACCCAAGGACCCTCCTCAACGCTCCTGATGACGCCTGCAGCCTCAGAAGCAGGGACGCCTCCAACCGCGACCAGCAGAGGGTAAGATTTCCCGACGCAAAAAGACACACCTGCACCCGGCGCCCTGCGGCCCCCTGTGCCCAGCTCCTGGGTGCCTACCTAACCTACAGCTTCCCAACTTACCTCTCGAAGTGGTGGTCGCACCTGAAGAATCTCCGTCCCCGAGCTTGCAGCCTTTGTTCATCTTGCAGCTTCTCCATAGCAATACATTGAGCGCCCGACGGCTCAAAAGCACCCTGCACCCAGCCGCCCGAGTGCCCCTGGAAGTGCAACCTCTATCCTATCTTACTTCCCCACTTGCCCTGTGTGAGTGAACAGGAGCCCAGCTCCCGCAGCTGCGTGGCCTGCCTGCTAGCAACCACCAACCAAGGGCCCCCTGCCCTCCATAGGCTAACATTGGGTCTAACTCTCTCTGCACCCGGCTGCCCCTGTGCCGCTGAGGGTGTAACAACTGTACCTACCTGACCCTGGGAGACCCCTGAGTCTGTGCCCACAACCTTAACTCTGCCAGTCGAGTACTTACCTGAAAGCCGATAACTCACTTTTTCTCCATAGGGTAACATTGACTGGTTTCTCTTCGAAATTCTTCTGTGTTGAGTTTTGAAACTTTAAAATATTCACTAAAAATCAGCCAAACAACGAAAACGAAATTACTCACCTGTTATCAGGAGAGATCCCAGTGCTGGATCTTGGTGCCCAGCACTGACCCTGAAAAGTAATTACAACAGTACTTACCGATAACTTGTTTTTCCCCCATAGGATAACATTGCCTGGTTTTTGCCAGAAATTCGATTTTTGAAACATGCAAATATTCCTTAAAAATCGCCTGTGTAACAAAAACGATTTCTTTCAACTGTTTACAGGAAATGCACCAGGGTTGAATCCAGGATCCAACCCTGAGTAAGAAAATCACTCGCAAAGTAATTGAAATTGCATTTACTTAAAAATCCCCCTTGAGCTCTATGTTATAATTGTGTTTGAATTGTGTTGCCTATTGCAACAACTGTAATTATTGCATTTAAAAAGTATATTGCTTATTGAAAGTATACAACTACAGCATTTCATTCTGAGAAAGTATTTTGATACCTACTTGTGGTTCTAAAATAAAACTATATATTTTTGTATACAAAACAATTGGCCTAGAGTTCAGTACTTGAGTGTGTGAGACCATTTGCTGACTGAGTGTGTACAACAACTGCTTTACACTGTCCTCTGATACTGCCTTACTGCTCGACCAAGCTTCCACTTTAGAGAGTAAGGTTATAATCTAACTTTAGCCTCTGCCAAACCTCTGGGGACTGTGGACTCTGTGCACACTGAACCTTACTTTGGTGCAGTATATACAGAGCCACTTTGTTACAACGAGTGACTGAAATTATTTCATCCTTCACGTTTAGCTTATGTTATAGTACATGTGGTGTTGAATTGTCCCTGGTTTGCTTACGGTTGTTAAAATGACGAACGTAACTTGAAACAATTTCAGTGGCTGAAATTAATTCAGGTGTTCCATGCATCACTTTTGTATTCTCAATCCAGAGAGTGGGTACTCTTTTTCAAGCGAGCAAAAGTAGTGAGTGCTGACTACTCTAAAAAGAAAGCCTTGTGCCCAGTCTTTAGAGGGAGGCCTCTGGTCAGAAGTATAATAGATGAAACATAGACTCTATGAGGAGCTGATGTGCTTAGTGACAGAACCTCTGCCCATGAGCATGATGGATGAGAGAGACACTGTACAGGAGATGGACAGAACAGTGAGCCGAGTTCATGCTCTGTGAACTCATCATATTTACAGCCAATCAACATACTCTAGTGTGGGTCCTTCCACTTTTTATTATAACTTTGGCCTCTTCCAGCTCTTCCTCAGCTTGTCCTCTGATGTGGAAGAGTATTCAGTGGTGCCATCGTGCTGGTGGGACACACCATGGGGTCGATGTGGTAATGCACCGACCAAGCCCTGAGCAATATCTGTGACCAAATGCTGAAATTCTCTCAGCAGGTCTTGCATTTTGCTTGCTGAATGCCAACATGATCAGCGGCATGTTTCTGCTGTGTTGCAGCTGGTGAGCGGTCAAGTGTCAGTCAAGTAGAACTTGGCTCCTACTAGTTGTTGCTCATGTTAGATGTTGATATGGATGGTTTCTGCCTCTGGGAATGGTTCAGTTCCTACGCAGGCGTAAATGCAGGCATTGGCTTTCACAAGCGCGGGTTGAAGCTTGAGTTGCATGAATTGTTGCTGGTCCATGATATTTACAGATTTCCCCACTGTCGAGGACAGCTGTAACTCCAGTCTATTTATGATCATGTAACACTTGTGATGAGAGAGCCTTGGTTTCACAGTACTATCTACAAGATTAGGAATATGTTTTCCTCTTCTGCGTTTTGGGTCATGAGCCGAGGTGTCCATTCCAAATCTACCTCTTTGGTTGTCATGGCACACATTCTTCTGAATGCTGGTGGTCACATGCAGTGCTTAATTTGAGCCAGTGTTTGCCATGGTGGGCCACTAGCACTATTTTTTAGGTCGCAGCCTACCAGACAGCGTAGTTGTCTGTTTTTTCTAAAGACATCTTGGGGACATTCAGAAAGTTGACCTAGGAATGCATTGCACCCGTTGCTTACCATTGGCTTTGTGGTTAGTTACCCACATTTTCTGGCTTTCTATTTGCTGGCTTTATTTGCTTTAGGCTCTTCAGCTCGAGTTCGTCCCTTCCGTTGCCCAAACATTTACTGTATTCTTCCACAAACTCGCTTTCTGTATAAGCCTTTAAATATTATTCTTACCTTGTCACATTTGGTGTGCATTCAAAGAAGGAGGTCAAATATCAGGCTTTTTCAGGGAGCTTGCTATTTATTTTTCTTTCTCTGATTTCAAAGTGAGAGGAATTATGTGACAATCATGGTGGCTACTGGGGGTCTGCTTGAGGAACGTTGTATGGCAATTTATATTTCTAAGAAAAAACAAATTTTGTAAATGAACTGTGCTGCAATCAAAATCAAATAAATACTTTGGGTGATGACATTTCCACACATTATCCTTTGTGCGCTGCATACTTTTATCAGTAAAACTGTATGTGAGTGCAAATGTAATGGTCGTTTCAATAGAAGAAGGGTTGGCAGTATGCTACCATACTATGCATACTCCACGTTATCCCACTCCACTCTACTTTGAACCACTTCATGCCACTGCATTCTACTCTGCAGTACTCCACACTACGCCACTTCACTCCACACTGTCACTGCACTCTTTTGTGCACCACTCCATGCCTCTCTACTCTACACCACTCCACTGTATGCCAATGCACTCTACCCCACACTACTCTACTATGCACTACTGCACTCATCACCACTGCACTCATCACCACTGCACTCATCACCACTGCACTCATCACCACTGCACTCATCACCACTGCACTCATCACCACTGCACTCATCACCACTGCACTCATCACCACTGCACTCATCACCACTGCACTCATCACCACTGCACTCATCACCACTGCACTCATCACCACTGCACTCATCACCACTGCACTCTACACCACTTCACGCAGCTCCACTCTATGCACCCTTACTCTGCAACACCGCACGCTACGCCAATGCACTCTACTCTATACCACTCAACTCTCCGCCAGTGAACTCTATGCCAGTCCCCCTACACCACTTTAATCTGCTCTGCACCGCTACACTCTACTCTGAAACAATCTACTCTACACAACTGCACTCAGTGCAACTCCACTCTACTCTTTACCACTCTACACCACTGCACTCTACACCACTTCACTCAAAACCAGTGTACTCTACATCACTGCACTCTATGCCACTACACTCTACGCCACTGCATTCTATGACATTGTACTGTGTTACTCTACGCCACTCTACTCTGCGCCACTGCACTTCACGCCACTCTACTATACACCATTGCTCTCTGTGACAGTATACTCGAATGCACTGCACTCTCTACCTCTCTTCTCTTTGCCACTGCACTCTACACCGCTACACTATTTACCACTCTCCTCTGCATTGCTCCACGCTACTCCACTGCACTCCCCACCAAACCACTCTAAGCCACTCTAACCTACTCTGCACCCCTCAACTCTACGACACTCTACTCTATACCACTGCATTCTGTGCTATTTCATTCTACTCGGAAACAATCTACTCTATGCCACTGCTGTGTACGCCATCCTATTCCATTCTACGCCACTCCACTCTATACCACTGCACTCTACGCCAATGTGCACTCAACCACTTCACTCAAAACCCAAACACTCTGTGCCACTTTACTGTATGCCCTCCACTCTGCATCACTGCCCTGTATGCCTCAGTATTCTACTTTATGCCACTGCACTCTAGGCCAGTCTACTCTACACCATTACACTCTACTCACTTTGCTCTGCACCACTCTAAGCCACTGCACTCTACACCAATGTACTCTAAGCCACTCTACTCTACACCACTGCACTCTACAACACTCTTCTCTGCAGCACTGCTCTCTATGCCACTCTACAGCACTGCACTCTCTGCCACTTAACTCTATGCCACTCTAGCCTGTGCCACTGCACTCTACTCCAATGCACTCTACATCTCTACGCCACTCTAATCTACTGTGCACCACTGCACTCTGCCACTTCCTTTACACCTCTGTACTCTACACAACTCTACTCTATGCCAGTGCACGATACCCCACTCTACTATTTACCGCTGCACTCTTTGCCACTGCACTCTACACCACTCCAGTCTAGGCCACTCCACTCTGCATTACTCCACTCTACACCATTCCACTCTGCAACACTGCACTCTATGCTAATGCACTCTACTCCATTACTCTATACCCCTCCACTCTACACCACTTCCCTCTACTCTGAAACAATCGGCTCTGTGCCACTGCACTCTACGCTACTCTACTCAACTCTACATCATTACACTCTACACTGCGCCACTCTACGTCTACGCTATGCTATTCTACTATAAACCACTGCATTCTACATCACTCTACACCATTGCACTCTACATCACTGCACTCTAGGCCACTCTATCCTACTCTGAACCACTATACTCCATTACTGTTCTCTGCCCCACTATACACCAGTGCACTCAACGCTACTGCACTCTACAACACTAAACTTTAGGACACTACACTTTGACACTTGAATCTGCATGACTGCACTCTGCTACTGCACTCTACTCTGCACCACTCAACTCTATGCAACTCTACACCACTGACGTTTACGCCACTGCACTCTACCTTAATCTACTGTTCAACTGCTGCTCCACTCTATGCCACTGTGCTCTATACCAATCCACTGTAAGCCACATTAATCAACTCTGCACCACTGCACTCTGCTCTATACCACTGCACTCTAAGCCACTTCACTCTACTCTCAAACAATCTACTCTATGCCACTGCAGTCTACGCCACTCTATTCCACTTTGTGCCACTCCACTCTTTGCCACTCAAAACTACGCTCAATTCTACACTGCTGCACTCTACACCACTGCACTCTACACCAATGCTCTCTACACCACTTTACTATAAACCAATACTCTCTATGCCAGTGTACTCCAAGCCAATCTACTCTACACCACTGCACTGTATGCCACTATACGCTACTTCACTGCATTGCATTCTGTCACTTTACTCTGCACCAATCTATGCCACTGCACTCTACACCAATGCACTTTATGACACTCTACTCTGCAGTACTGCGCACTCTTCCACTGAACTCTATGCCACTCTTCAATATGCCACTCTAGTCTGCGCCACTTTACTCTATGCCACTGCACTCTACTCTGCACCACTCTACTGCACTCTAAGCCAATGCAGTCTATGCCACTACACTCCATGCCCCTCTAATCCACTGTACACCACTGCACTGACACTTCATTCTACGCCTCTCTCGTCTGCACCACTCTACTCTATGCCAGTGCACTCTACCCTACTATGAACAATTGCAATCTTTACCACTGCACTCTACACCACTTCTGTCTAGGCCACTCCAGTCCGCTCTGCCCTGCACCACTCCACTCTGGCCTGCACCACTCCACTCTATAACACTTCACTCTACTCTGAAACAATATACTCTAAGCCACTGCACTTTACGCCACTCTAGTCCGCTCTGCGCCACTCCACTCTGCAACACTATTCTCTACGCCAATACCCTTTATGCCACTATTCTATACCACTGCACTTTACCCTGCACCACTCCACTGTACACCACTTCAGTTTACTCTGAAACAATCTACTCTACGCCACTGCACTCTATGCCACTCCATTTTTTGCCACTGTAATCAATGCTGTGCCACTCTACTGCATGCCAATGCACGCTACGCCACTAATCTATGCCACTGCTTTCTACCCTGAACCACTATAATCTACCCTGCACAACTCCACTGCACTCTACTCTGAAACAATCTACTCTACGCCACTGCACTCTACTCTGTGCCACTCTACACCTCTACAATCGACACTGTGTCACTGTACTCTAAAGCACTCTACGCCAATGCACTCTACACCACTCCACACCACTCCACTCAAAACCAATGCACCCTGCACCACTGCACCTATGCCAACTACTTTGCGCGACTGTACTTTACGCCACTACACTCTACAACATTCCACTGTATGCCACAGCACTCTATGCCACTGCACGCTACATCACTCTACACCATTGCACTCTGTCACTGCACTCTATGCCACCCCATTCTACTCTCCACCACTGTACTCAATGGCACTGCTCTCTACACCACTCTGCTCTGCACCACTCTACGCCCCTGCACTCTACACCCCTGCACTCCACTCTATGCAACTCTACTGCACTCTACGCCACTGCACTCTATGCCAATGCACTCTACGCCACTACATTCTGCATTACACCACTCTACTGTATGCCACTCCACTCTACACCACTCCACTCTATTCTACACCTCTGCACTCTACCCTTCCCTACTCCACACTACCCTGCACCACTCCACTCCAAGCAACTCTACTCAACTCTGCGCCACTCTACTCTATGCCTTTGTACTCTACTCTGCACCACTCTACTATATGCCATTGCTGTCTACGTCACTGCACTCCACACCACTGCGCTCTACACCACTTTTTTCAAAACCAATGCACTCTACGCTTCTGCACTCTAATCCAATCTACTCTGCACCACTGTATGTTACGCCACTTTACATTAGGCCAGTCTACTCCACTCTACGATACTCTACTCTGACATTCCGTGCCACAGTACTCCACACTATGACGCTGTACTCCATTAAGCTCTGCTTAACTGACACTCTACTTCACCCTATAACTCTCCACTCTGCAGCACTGTACTCCACTCTATGCAATTCTACGACACGACTCTGCTCTGTGATGCTCTATTCAATTCCCTCTAAGCCGCTCATGCCACTTTACTCCACACTATTCTATGACACACTACTCCACTCCAGTCCATTCTATGCCACTCCACACAATTCCATAACATTCTACTCCATGCCACTCGTCTCTGTGACAGTCTACTCTACTCTACGTCACTCTACTCCACAACACTCTACTCAACACCCTCTAACCCACTCCACTCTGCTATACACCACTCTACGACACTCTGTCACTCCACTCTACACCCATGCACTCTACGACATCCTATGACACTCTACTTCCTCCACGACACTCCACAACACTGTACACTACTCTGACGCTCCACTCCTCTCCTTGCCACTCAACTACCCTGTACACCATTCTACGCCACTCCATAACACCGTACTCCACTATAGGACACTCCACTCCACGCCACTCTCCTTTATCCCACTAACTTTTAGCCATGCTGACCAGCAGCCACTCTGGTGTGCAACATTGCTAAAACACATTGGCAAAGCCAATAGCACTTGTATAAATGAGATCTGCTGGCTTTGCTAATGCTTGTTTCGGGATTGATATCAGCACGTATTTTTCTTCCTCAGACTTTCACCTAGAGCAAAAGAGAGCAACAAATAAGGGGGAAAGAAGGAGGAAAACAAAGACGGGAAAAATGTGACAAAGGGTGAAAGCACGAACCTACAAGAGTGAGATAAAGGAGAAGGGAGTGTCTGGTGGTGGATTAAAGACTCATGAGGCGAAATCAAGACTACACAGCCTTGGTATTTGACACACTGACCTTCGATTGCACTAGCCGCAGGCTTCTGAGTAAAACTTTTGGCCTCGGCACTTACTATTTTAAAAATTAAGCACTGTTTCAATACATCTTTGTAAAAATGGTTCATGCGTCTGGGTGGTGAGCTTACTTGCCATAGACTCTTGGATGTGTATGGTCTGTCATACCTGGTTGTCTCTGTGGTCTCCTCTGGTAATTTTAGCTGGACAATGCTTTTCTCATGGGCAATTGGGACATCTGTCTGTTGGTACATAGCTGTTTGCATCTTCTTGTGCTGCAGTCGTGGCAGGTACGATTCACGAGTGGAGGGGCAGGGGGGTCGCGCAGGGAGGGGGTCGCCCGGGAGGTTTAATAAAAAAAAAAAAAAAGGTTGTTAACTTACCGCTGGCCCGTCCAGCATCATCAGTCTGTGTCGTCCTACAACAGGAAGCAGCCGCAGGCAGCCTCCCTCCCATCCCCTAAGCCAATCACAACGCTGCACTGGCAGTGTTGTGTTTGGCTGGGACGCCGACCCCACAAGCGTCTATGGGGAGGCCATTTTCTCTATGAAGGCTACATGCAACATACATAGATAAAATGCAGAGTGCATATGACTGGTTAGGTCGGCCCTGGGGTTGACCAAACAGTCAGCGCCCACAACAGTGGGCTAGCCCCTCCTCCCCTGTACTCAAGCAGGACCACCGACCCGCCCGCCCCAACCAAACCCTGCCTTCTGCTTTCTTGCAGTGGGAGAATCAGAAACATAAAATAGTATTTAAAATACCATTTTATGTTTCTGCTTCTCGCACTGCGAGAAAGCAGTGGGGCGACGCTCGTCCACCCACATGGAGGACCCGCCCCAGGTGTGCGGTTGCAAGACAGTCTGCATCGCCTCCTGAAAGCCAAGATACCTTCACAACTCATTATTGGCTTCCTCAATGCTACTTGCTGCAGGAAGGATGATTTGCATCTTTGTAATGTATGTGGCCTCACTTCCTTCTCAGGATCCACATCAGGATGACACAGTCCTTTATCCCACTAACTTTTAGCCATGCTGACCAGCAGCCACTCTGGTGTGCAACATTGCTAAAACACATTGGCAAAGCCAATAGCACTTGTATAAATGAGATCTGCTGGCTTTGCTAAGGCTTGTTTCGGGATTGATATCAGCACGTATTTTTCTTCCTCAGACTTTCACCTAGAGCAAAAGAGAGCAACAAATAAGGGGGAAAGAAGGAGGAAAACAAAGACAGGAAAAATGTGACAAAGGGTGAAAGCACGAACCTACAAGAGTGAGATAAAGGAGAAGGGAGTGTCTGGTGGTGGATTAAAGACTCATGAGGCGAAATCAAGACTACACAGCCTTGGTATTTGACACACTGACCTTCGATTGCACTAGCCGCAGGCTTCTGAGTAAAACTTTTGGCCTCGGCACTTACTATTTTAAAAATTAAGCACTGTTTCAATACATCTTTGTAAAAATGGTTCATGCGTCTGGGTGGTGAGCTTACTTGCCATAGACTCTTGGATGTGTATGGTCTGTCATACCTGGTTGTCTCTGTGGTCTCCTCTGGTAATTTTAGC
This sequence comes from Triturus cristatus, assembly GCF_964204655.1. Taxonomy (NCBI): domain Eukaryota; kingdom Metazoa; phylum Chordata; class Amphibia; order Caudata; family Salamandridae; genus Triturus; species Triturus cristatus. Next base: position 316,276,347 of record NC_140594.1, on the reverse strand, counting down.
TGGACAATGCTTTTCTCATGGGCAATTGGGACATCTGTCTGTTGGTACATAGCTGTTTGCATCTTCTTGTGCTGCAGTCGTGGCAGGTACGATTCACGAGTGGAGGGGCAGGGGGGTCGCGCAGGGAGGGGGTCGCCCGGGAGGTTTAATAAAAAAAAAAAAAAAAGGTTGTTAACTTACCGCTGGCCCGTCCAGCATCATCAGTCTGTGTCGTCCTACAACAGGAAGCAGCCGCAGGCAGCCTCCCTCCCATCCCCTAAGCCAATCACAACGCTGCACTGGCAGTGTTGTGTTTGGCTGGGACGCCGACCCCACAAGCGTCTATGGGGAGGCCATTTTCTCTATGAAGGCTACATGCAACATACATAGATAAAATGCAGAGTGCATATGACTGGTTAGGTCGGCCCTGGGGTTGACCAAACAGTCAGCGCCCACAACAGTGGGCTAGCCCCTCCTCCCCTGTACTCAAGCAGGACCACCGACCCGCCCGCCCCAACCAAACCCTGCCTTCTGCTTTCTTGCAGTGGGAGAATCAGAAACATAAAATAGTATTTAAAATACCATTTTATGTTTCTGCTTCTCGCACTGCGAGAAAGCAGTGGGGCGACGCTCGTCCACCCACATGGAGGACCCGCCCCAGGTGTGCGGTTGCAAGACAGTCTGCATCGCCTCCTGAAAGCCAAGATACCTTCACAACTCATTATTGGCTTCCTCAATGCTACTTGCTGCAGGAAGGATGATTTGCATCTTTGTAATGTATGTGGCCTCACTTCCTTCTCAGGATCCACATCAGGATGACACAGTCCTTTATCCCACTAACTTTTAGCCATGCTGACCAGCAGCCACTCTGGTGTGCAACATTGCTAAAACACATTGGCAAAGCCAATAGCACTTGTATAAATGAGATCTGCTGGCTTTGCTAAGGCTTGTTTCGGGATTGATATCAGCACGTATTTTTCTTCCTCAGACTTTCACCTAGAGCAAAAGAGAGCAACAAATAAGGGGGAAAGAAGGAGGAAAACAAAGACAGGAAAAATGTGACAAAGGGTGAAAGCACGAACCTACAAGAGTGAGATAAAGGAGAAGGGAGTGTCTGGTGGTGGATTAAAGACTCATGAGGCGAAATCAAGACTACACAGCCTTGGTATTTGACACACTGACCTTCGATTGCACTAGCCGCAGGCTTCTGAGTAAAACTTTTGGCCTCGGCACTTACTATTTTAAAAATTAAGCACTGTTTCAATACATCTTTGTAAAAATGGTTCATGCGTCTGGGTGGTGAGCTTACTTGCCATAGACTCTTGGATGTGTATGGTCTGTCATACCTGGTTGTCTCTGTGGTCTCCTCTGGTAATTTTAGCTGGACAATGCTTTTCTCATGGGCAATTGGGACATCTGTCTGTTGGTACATAGCTGTTTGCATCTTCTTGTGCTGCAGTCGTGGCAGGTACGATTCACGGGTGGAGGGGCGGGGGGGTCACGCAGGGAGGGGGTCGCCCGGGAGGTTTAATTAAAAAAAAAAAAAAAGGTTGTTAACTTACCGCTGGCCCGTCCAGCATCATCAGTCTGTGTCGTCCTACAACAGGAAGCAGCCGCAGGCAGCCTCCCTCCCATCCCCTAAGCCAATAACAACGCTGCACTGGCAGTGTTGTGTTTGGCTGGGACGCCGACCCCACAAGCGTCTATGGGGAGGCCATTTTCTCTATGAAGGCTACATGCAACATACATAGATAAAATGCAGAGTGCATATGACTGGTTAGGTCGGCCCTGGGGTTGACCAAACAGTCAGCGCCCACAACAGTGGGCTAGCCCCTCCTCCCCTGTACTCAAGCAGGACCACCGACCCGCCCGCCCCAACCAAACCCTGCCTTCTGCTTTCTTGCAGTGGGAGAATCAGAAACATAAAATAGTATTTAAAATACCATTTTATGTTTCTGTTTCTCGCACTGCGAGAAAGCAGTGGGGCGACGCTCGTCCACCCACATGGAGGACTCGCCCCAGGTGTACGGTTGCAAGACAGTCTGCATCGCCTCCTGAAAGCCAAGATACCTTCACAACTCATTATTGGCTTCCTCAATGCTACTTGCTGCAGGAAGGATGATTTGCATCTTGTTAATGTCTGTGGCCTCACTTCCTTCTCAGGATCCACATCAGGATGACACAGTTGAGCGTAGACATTGCAAAGGGATGCTGCTGAGCATGTCACATCACATAGTGTTCATAACTAGAATTACCATGTGGATTGAAATGTGCATCCATGGCAGGCACAGATTTGTCAAGGTCATTGTCAACCCCTGTGTTGGAAAGAGTCAGAATAAGCAGGTATCTTGAAACAGGGATCTCTGCACTCAAGGATCAGTTTCTCTGGCAGCTCTGAAAAAGAGATTGTCGGCCCAGCAAATCCTTTCACCATGGAATTGACATTGAGACAGTGGCAAGCTCACTAAAAGGTAGTAGGAGGAGGGGTTAGCGGCAGGTGCTGAAAAAGCATGTTCATGGCCGTGATATGCCATTGGTGCTGTGACCCCATGATCTCCTACGATGCATCTACGGGCAGCCCTGCGATCACCAGCCAAGGGTGGACTTACGCATTGGAGGTGTTATGTGAGTGTTTTTCTCTACTTTGTTATACTTACCAATATTCTGAGATCAAAAATAGGTAGGATTCAGGTTTTCAAACTGATAATTAGCATAATGATGACATCAATAGAATTGATAGCGCAACTTTTTTCACAGTGATGACATGAGTATAAATTACGTCATGACACTCGGGTAGGAGCCGTCGTAGCCCGACACATGATGGAAAGAGCAGAAGCTGGCGACAGTTGTTCTGGCCAAACACCAGATCCAACAAGCTTTGGTAAAGCCAATAGATGTGGCTTTGGCAAGGTGGTGGAATGGTTATGTTTACATTTTATTGGTAGACTATGCCACAAAAACTAAAAGGAAAAAACTGAAAACATGCCCCGATGTAAACGTGTCAGCCATACACTTCCAATAAAAACTTTAAACTTAAAAATAAATATACAATTTAAGTACAACAATATGGGGCCTTCCTTGTAGGCAGGAATGCTTAGAACATGCACAGATCTCAATATTAATTTTAAAGCACATCACAGAAAAATATGATACTTATTGGCATAAGGAAAGGTACTATTGGTTCTATTGGTTCTGAATTAGTGTAATCTGAAAACATAGTTTAGATACATAACAATGATTAAAAAATTAAAAGTACAGAATAGAAAGAAAAAGCACTGAACTCTTTCTTCCAGATCTACTCAAAGAAGGCAAGCGGAGGAGAAGGCAAGTATCGACTCTATTGTTGACTACGTTTCAGATCACGGGGACATAAATAAGAAAAGCCTAATACTAAAGCACAGGCATAGGCTGTGGTACAGGCAAACCCTGTCCAAAAGATTACGGGGCATATTTATTTAGAAGTTAAGCAGCGCAGCGACTCACCTTGCTGCGCTGCGTGACAGGGAATGGGCAGGAAAGTTCCGTATTTAACACAATACAGCACATTCCTGCCTTTTTCCTAGCGCTGGCGCACATTGGGCTGTCTAGGGCCAACACAGGAGCTCTTGCACAGTGGTGCAAGGGTACCTGCGTTGTAAGTAGGATTTCTTTTGTGCAGGACGGGACACTTCCTGCACAACAACAATCCCCTGAGGCATTTTCCTCTTTCTATGTGTGTTGCAAAACGCAGCACACATAGAAAGAGTAAAAAAACTACGAGAAATAAAGATATTTCTCCCTGTTATGCCTTCCCTGGCAAGGCGTAGCATTTTGGTGCATTCCCAGATCTACCAGTAATGGTAAATCTGGGAATGCATGAAAATCCATGAATGTTGTGTGGGAAACCCACACACCAGCCAAGGAACCCCTTCCTGCGGCAGAGAAACGCAACACAGCAATTTGTGCTGCGTTGCGTTACTGTGGATTTATCAACCCACTCAGGGCCATGCAAGGGCCTTGTGTGGCTTGATACATCGCATTTTAGGTTTGTGCTGCATATGCACTCCGTTGTGTGGTGCAAAAGCGATCTAACCCCTACATAATAATGGCCCTACTTCTAAAGCACTTTGTACTGCCAATCAGGAGGCGCAGCCGACCCTAGAGGGAGGTCTGCTAACCCATACCGTGGGCGGCAGTTGAAGGGCAGGGCAGAGACAGGGCAATAGAGAGTGCCAAGGACGAAACGGGCGGTTGAGGAAGAGAGTTTGGGTTTAAAGGCCCCAATCAAAAAGAATCACATGGTCACAAGCTTGGCCAAAAAGGCGACTGGGACAAGCAGTTCCCAGCTTTGTCACAGGAGGAAATTGATGTTGACACCTTAAGAGATGCCTCATAAGAAGATGCTGCTAAGTGGGTTTTCAAGAGTGATGTGCGAGCCGTTTTCAGAGGCACGTCCCTTTGAGGACTGTGGTGCACAGGAAAGGGCTGATATCAGCAGGGTGATGATGAGCAATGTGTGGCCCACCCACCTACCAGCACAGGCAGCCAAAATGGCAGAGCCGGGGACCGCAAGAGACATCAAGGTCACCAGCACCTGAAGTGCAGATGACTAAGAAGTCGACATTGCGGCAATAAAGGTTGGTGTATTGCGCTGACTTCAGCGAAAGAAGAGTGCTTAGATAGGCTGCTTTGAAAACACAAAGAGGCATGCTTTCGGGGAGCAGACTTAGGCATAGCTGTCCTATAGCTGGGAATAGGTTAGCCTTCCGAGAACCCTCTCCCCAATTACCGCATTGTCAGGTATGAGTGAGTAGCTTCTCTGAGCTGACCGCAAAGCACGCAGGAAACGCGGTGGCAGAAGTTCGGGCATTGCGTCGGTTGCGGTAGGGTAGAGCGCAAAAATGAGGTATGGTGTTCTAGGTGCTAGAGGTTGAATTCGCCACTGAAATTGCCTATTTCCCTATAGGGCCAGAAGCAGCTGAGCTCCTTCCCCAAATTCTCTGCCACTCCCTTTTTGTTAAGGTGCAGGGCAGTCGGCGCAGGAAACAATAATACTGAAACAGATTATGGCTGATTGAGGGACCGCATGTACCTTGTGTGAAGGGCCCAGGCTCCAAAGGTATCGGCGTGCACATAAACACGACTACGGATGAGCTCCTCGCGAATTGACGTGAGATGATTCAAGAGCCAGTGTTCAGAATGAGTTCAGAGAAGGGGAAAGTGGCCTTATCTTCTGGTCCAATTGGTCGCCTCTCTCGGCCAAAACTCTGTCATCTGCCAGCCCAGCGTTGATTCTCTGTAAAACACAAAGACCACCTGAGGTAGTGATATTATAAATAGTGCAAAAGGAAATACAAACCAAGTTTTCTCGTGGGAAGGGTCTAGTTTCTTGTTCGCCTGTTGCGTTCTGGTACATGTAGTTTCCCTCCCATGCCTCATCAGGAATGCAAAACAAACAACGTGTCGGCAACTCAAAGGCACATGCACGGCTCTAGCAGAGCTGTTCCTCTCAGTTGACACTATTGATTAGCCCTGCCGCTATTCTGAAACAAACAGGCGCATTTCACGTAACTGGGCTGAAGCAAGACGTAGCAACCTTGCTACCTACCTACCTACTAGTAACAAGCATTTACAATGCAATGGTCTCGGCATTGGTAAAGTTAGAGCTATTGGCATTGCTCATGACATTATTTTTGTTTATGTTTTTGTTTTTAAAACATTTAAAGAAACGGCATTGTTATTTACAATGTCAATAGCTTAATCACTCTCAAATGCGAGACCTATTGCATTTGCACCCACACACAGAGCCACCTACACACACACTGATTAAGCTATTGACATTGTAAATAACAATGCCGTTTCTTTACATGTTTTAAAAACAAAAACATAAACAAAAATAAATGTCATGAGCAATGCCAATAGCTCTAACTTTAACAATGACGAGACCGTTGCATTGTAAATGCTTGTTCGCTAGCCGAGACCTAAAAACTAAATAAAACATGTTCCGCAGAGGAAAATACAAGCAGCCTTCATTTTGTGTTCAGGCAGTGTTCTTGAGTGTGTACAGTTTTTCCCTTTCAGATGGTTGTAAAATCTATGATGGGGTTTAGTGGATATGTCACCTGTAGGATTAAGAAGACCTGTGTTGTTATCCTGGCTGTCCTCACTTGACTGGATTGTGGGATCCTACGCATGACTAACCCATCCTGTTACTACGGTGGTGCTGTATTGAAATCACAACCCTTCCTGTTGCCCCCGTGTGCAGAGCCTCTTCTGTGTTCCGGTCTTGGCACAGACATGCCTCTCGTAATAAATCACTCATGCATACATCAGTGCTAGTGTGCTCCTCGAAAATGCATCCTCTCAATTATTAACATTTTCACCTACCACTTGCTCTGTGATTTATCCTGGGGGTGTATCCATCCCTCCATACGTGAATAACATAATTCCGAACGAGAACCCATTAGTCACATCACACTAAATCACCATTTCACCTTCCAAAAGAAACACCCTCCCAGTCTGCAGGTAATAATCAAAGACAAGAAGGGCAGCCAGCAGTTGTAAACTGAAAGCAGTAGTAGAAGAAGTAAATGGGAAATCTCTCTCGATCATAAATGATAGCCAAAGATGCAAAGCAGGTATACGCAAAATCGGAGCATCTGAATGCTGAACGTTGTACCAAATACGTAATGGCTGCACCATAGCAATTGTGAGTGCACAACTGATACGAGGTACCTACTCTCGCTTCTATTTTACAATCAACCTTAGACCTCATTTTGAATCAATCTGGAAAATAGAATAGTAAACAAAAGTGATACTGTTCAGCCAACGACGATAAAAAACCTGCAGCCCCTTTTTAAGATTCAATACAAAACATTTAATAATTTCTCAGTAAAACACGCAAAACTGTGCACACCTTGAAATGCTTTTAAAACATGTTCACTTATATATGGTCAGTATCACAAATCGACTTTAAAAAAAACATAGCCCCTCAGAAAGGGGGAATTATTTGTTACTTTTTATCTTCAATAGCGCCATTAAAAGATCGTTTGTTTACTTCACAACATTTTTTGCATGTACATTTTCAACCGATTTGGCCATGAAAGATCTGTTTATAGAAGCTGTATCTATGAGAACAGGAAGTTGAGATATATGTGCTTGCATTCATAAAGAACGTAGAATGTTAATCAGATGCAAAATTCTCTTCACCAATTTATCGTGCACAAAATAGAAACTGATCCCAAAATTCATAAATAAACACACACCAAAAACTAAAGGAAAATGATGAGGCAATGTTAACAAAGTGTGCCTCAGCAAAGCGCACCTCGGCAGCCCTGTCACACAACCGGCTCAGAGATCTCCTCAGCAAAGCTTGCGTACACCCTTCGTCCCGCAGCTTTTGTTATGCGATTAGGATTCTGACCTCACATAATGCGATCTATGACCGATGTCGGTACATCTGAAGGAAAGCCCGACCGTAGATCGGCGAGTTAGCCGAAGATTTGTCCCTGTGGCCCACTTACAGGCCGCCTCCCTTTGCCGGATACTCTCGCGAGTTGCGAGAGAGCTGGAAGGCCTTGTGAGGTAGACTGCCGCCTCCCAGGTCCCCTCGACCGCTTACCGGGCCGCTGGTGCCTGCACCCCCGCCGCCGGATGCCGCAACCTGTCCCTCTCCTGTGTTCTGCGGCCTCTATAACAAAAGCAGCTCCTCCGTCTTTCCAGCGGCCGCCATCTTCCTCCGACCGCTGCCACTGAGCGCGAGGGGGGCACCCTGGGTAACCAGAAAGACGGCGTGGTTCCGGCGTTTGAGGGCTAGACTGTGCTCTGGTTGAAAACCCCGGGAAGCTAAAAGAATCTCCGTGCCCCAGGGGCACCGCTGACATACTAATTCCAAATAAGAATACAAATCTGATAGGAGTCTCCTTAAAAATAAAGCGTTATTTTTTTAACATGCGGAAGCGTTTGACAGTAGATCATTAGATTATTTTACTGCCAGTGCTGGAATTGGGAAATACATTGTCTACGAAAACCTACATTGTCTACGAAAACCTATTAATCGGCGGAATCCTAAACAAGGCAGAGCAAAAGGCAAGCACACCACCGCCTTTCTCCGAGGCACAGCAAAAATGCCTCGGAGAAAGGGAGCCTCATTTTCGGATTTGGGGGCGTGTTTTGCTGTTGTCTCCTCCCTGAGACTTCTCGCAAAAAACACGCCCCCCGATCCGAAAAAGACGGGGCTTCAACGGAGTGACTGGACCTCTTCTCCAGTGGCTGGCCAGCATTTAAGAGGCCAGCCAATGGAGAACAGGATAGAAGAGGGGCGGGTGCAAGCCCCTCTTCTCAAAGTCACTCCAACTCATTAAATCTCGGAGCGAGACTGCGCAAGCGCAGCCTTTCGCAGCCGAGACCTAAAAACTAACAGATGTAAAGACACGCGGTACAAAGTAAGTGGCAGAAATAGAGCTGTCACTGCAGTTGGAAAGTGAGTTATTACAACCTTGAAGAGACATAATTACTGGAAGGATGATGCATCGCTGGATTTGGCATGCATTGTTATTAATGTGCAATAAAGTATAGTATGTACACTGTATAACCTGTTAAGAAATGCTTTACACTGTAGTCCAAGATAAGCCAGAAATGAGCAAGTATGTACCAACTTATGATGTGAATAAACTGTGGCCGTTCTAACACCACAAAAGGTCTTGGGGTACAGAATTGATAGGAGAGAAGGAACGGCAAGGGGACCCTTGAGTTGATCGCACAGCTGGGGTGGGGGGGGGGGGCTATAGATGCAGACAGTCATGGTGCTTTTTGATCAAACTATCCAATACGATTTATAAAGAGATGTGAAGAGAAAGAGTGAGCTTTCACTCTGAATGTTTTTCTACCTTCATTTCCCTGCTCTCCTCTCGAATGTGAAGACACTTTTAGTTGCACTTTCCAGGGACAGTTCTGCATTAAACCCCTGGCTTCCTTCCCTCAGCATTGCTTGTATTTGTTTCCCTGTGAGACGGACGTGCAGTTCACTGCAGAGGGCTGCTCCAGGCTCCTGGAAACCAATGGGATCAGATGCTGAAATCGATAGAAGGTAGGACGGCCCTAAAAGAGGTAGTCTACCACTTAATTCAGTAGGATTGGCAAGTATCCTCCTGTTTGGGGGAGAGGCTTTCCCAAAGGCTTAAAGTGGAACAGCTTTCCACAATGGCCACACTCTTACTTAGGAGGCGTGCTTGCACCTGAGGCACACGTGCTGCACATCTATTTTGTCTACACGCAGCACGCAATGGGTGCTCAGTGGTCCAACACAGAGCATCATTCATCATGTATGTGTGCATGCCGACCTGTAGAACATTACACCTCCGAAATGTATGGATAAAGAGGAAATGTGTAACATTAACTTCAGCCCTTGGAGCATCACAACAGAGAAAGGGTATAACGGCATCAGAAAGCGTTATATGAGGGTCTTTCCTTCCTGAGTGGGCACAGAACCAGACACCCCAGTAACCCTGTTAATATACCTTCATCAAAACTAGAAACCAAGCGGTGCTCAGGACAGGTAGGATACACTTAGGCTTCCTGATAGGGAACATTGACTTCCTGTGAGATTCTCCGCCCCCAGCAATCTGGCCCAGACAGGGTCTCTAGGGCTACCATGGCCCAAAATCGTAGGCGTCTAGGCACTTGAAAAGTTGTCTGCCAATCCCTAAGTGGACACACTCTTTGGGGCTAAGCTATGGCCACTGGAATTATGCAGCGCTGCTGCTTTTTCGCATAGTTAAGGATTTGCAGCATTTGCCACATAATCCATCCTCTGCTGCATAATCTGCAGATTTTAACAGAAAACTTGTGTCTAGCTCAAACAGATCAAACGCTACTAAAAACGTGGCGATATGTGTTCACGCATATTGGAAGACACATTCATAGGTTAACTGGTCGTCTTTCAGTTGCTTAGTTATGTATTTGGCTGTTAAACTGCTACTAATGAGGTTAAATCTTTGCACAGACAGAATAACTTTGTGTAAAAATGACATAATAATGAAGTAATACTATCCAAAAATGTGGCACATTACGCTGTGTAATTTGTCTTTTCCTGACGCATAATTTAGTCTATCCTGCTGCATAGTTTGGTCTTCCGCTGCCGCATAATTCCAAAGGCCCTGGGCTAAGCTATCCCAGACATCCAATAGCAATGGTAATCATCCCTGTGGTCTAAGCACGCTGTTGCTTCACTGCTTTTTTTCTGCTGGTTATAAGGTCTGAACTAGTGCATCAGTGGTGGCACTGCCGAACGCAAGCATCCAGTATTTTAGTGATGCCAGTGGCTTTTGTTTCTAGCTCTTAGGGCTTTACCTGGTAAAACATATGGGGGGCGGTGTGGAATTCCCTCCTGTGGATACCGCTCCGGTTAACTCATAATGGGACACTTAATGCTTCAGGAAATTGACGTGGGAAGGACTCGACACCTGATTCAGTCATGCCAACCTCAAGCACTCAGCACTTTCACGTGACCCCCCACAGGACAAGTACATTGGCAAATGGATCTCCTAAAGCAGTGTATAGCTTACTGCTGCCTGTGGTGCTGGGGCACCTAGCTGCTGCCCTGCTGTTTAGGCACTGTAGCACCAATGCTGCTGTCTTCTTGGACAACACTGCCCAGGCACAGCATCCATCCCCTAGAGATGTCAATTCAGCAAATGGAAAGGGGCAGTGAAAGAGACAAGACCTGTCTGCTTTCTCCTTCAGTGGCATCACAGGGTTGATCCCTTGTCCCACTCTTAGCCCCTCAATAGCCTCCTATTAGCTACTGACGGAAGAGCATGGTATAGAATTGAGAGGAAGCAAGCCTGCTCTAGGGCGCTGCATGCTTTATGTTCATACATTTGTGAACAATACGCAAAATCTGAAGTCCGTGGATGTTAACCAACGCTCCAAGAGATCCCCGCCCTGAATCGCCACCTCCCAGTCCCTCTGATAAGATACGCACACATGCAATATTACATCATGCGGTGCAATATTATAAATGTGTAGATCGCGTTACATGTGAAAAGTGTTGTTTTGTGCGTACACATGCCAATTATGGTTCGTAACACAAACCATGTGCGTGCATGGCTATGGCAGAAACTGGACTCTCACTGGACTTCCGAAGGAGATCCTGACACCTTTAAAGGCGGTTGTCCATGGAACAGCTAGGCGTGTCAGTAAAAAACACGAAGGGACCCCTGGGCACCTAATATAAAGGAACTACCCACCTACCCTCAATACCATAGCAGAAAGCAATAAAAGCAAACTTCAACAATAAATATGAAAAATATTCAAGAGCCAGACAGTTGTCAATTCACAGTGGCAAAATAATGTATTAGAATTAATATTATATTATATGACTCTTATTAGCTTTTACACAAATTAGATCAATAATACACAAAGTAGAAATTAATCGTCATTACAGGCTTGCCTCGAATTTCCGCATATGTGGTCATTTCACACAGGTCCTCTCCTGCATAAATTGGCTCCTGATTGAGGCAAGATGCATTGGTAAAAAATATTTACAAAATATAAAAAATATTTAACATATAAAACACTACACCCAAATACTCCTTATTATCTTGTGCAGAAACTACCTATTTCCAAAGCTCCCCCATAGTTAGAATCAAAGTAAACTATTGCTTATAGGTCCAGCAATTAACAAAAGACCCTCCCTGGATGGATCTCTTTCAGGCGATGAGCCTATGTAACTCTCTACCTGTCTCCATTAGAATGCGTAAACCCTTCAAGCTACTTATGCGTTTCCAGAAAATGCGCCTGCTGGAGAATGCCTGGATACACAATATCCTCGTCTCTATAGTTAAATATCGATATCCCCATTGAAGGATCATTCGGAGTATGTACCCTCAAGACTGTTGAATTGTAGACTCAGAAGAATGCAAACTATTTGTAGGGAATTTGTGATCATTCTGCATGAACTAAGGGCCAGAATTACTATGAGTTTACATCAGGATTGCATCACTTCTGAGGCGCAGACCCAATGCAAAATCTATTTGGGCATTTACTAAGGCACACAAACTCATTTTACGTGGCTTCATAAATACGAAGTAACACAACGCAGCGTGCTGTCTTGCGCTACTTTGCATCAGGAAAGCATTATATGGGTGGAGCATGGGCATTCACGTGCATCCAACTATGTATTTTCGAGCAAACCCAGATTTACAATGTCTTGTACGCCTGGGTCTGTGCCAAAATGGTGCGCAAACCAGACAGATGTGTTATCCTCGTTACTTCCTCTTTCCAAGTGTGCTGACTTCTGCAGCACATATATCTATATCTAAAGGAATAAGCCTCTAAGGATTATTTTTGTGCAGGAAGGTATCCCTTCACGCACAAAGACAAGCCTGTCCATAACGCAGTCACCCTTGCAGCATGGCACAAGGGTACCTGCATTGGCGGTAGGCAGCAAATAGTGCGCCAGTGCTTGCAGAGAGAAGAAACACGCCATATGTTAGTAGATTCTGCTCTCTTGCTTTCATGCAACACAACGCACACAGCAAGTTGCCTTGCTTCAGTGCGTTAAGTGAATTATTAGTGGATCTGCTCCTAACTCTCAGAAATATGATGCAGTGACACTGCATGCTCTGTTTATATCTTGCAAAACTGACTTGACATAATTGTGTAAGTCAACTCATCTGCTGTGTCTTTTACAATGAGTAGTAAATAACATTGCAACACACTCAACCGAAGACCTACTGACCTTCAGGAGACAACTCAAGACCTGGCTTTTCGACCAGTAGCAGCAGCACTTCCCCCCCCCTGCCCCCCCCCCTCCCTCAGCGCCTTGAAACCCTTGCGGGTAAGTAGCACGCTTTACAAATTAACTGATTGATTGATTGACTCTGATGCTCGAAGGGACTTGTTTATGCCAAAGTAAAACTTCAAAATAAATACAACTTAGATGTGCATAGGGCTTTGTGTATCATGCCTATATAGTTCAAATTCATAAAAACTCAAATGTGGAAAGCTTGGAGAAGGCATCTGAATCAGTGTAAGCAGTAATAGCTATTCAGAGGAAGATGGAAAGAGGACTTGGGTGCGAAGGGCCTGACACTGTTTCTTTCTTCCACTGAAAAGGTTGAAAATGTCCAGTTCCTATATAGTATAGTTTTTCATAAAGGTAACATAGCCTTCATCTAAACACTTATAATTTGTACAGATGGGGAATTCTAGACACAGCGTTAAAAACACTAGTCCACGTGACCAGGACCAACCCATCCTCTATCGAGGGACCCAGTCCCACCCGTTGGAGAAAACTCTGTGACTTGACCAGAAACCCAACCTCTTTGTGCACCTAGCTAGCGCTATGAAGTGGAAACAAAGGCAACATCGCAGCACTGTACAATACTCCAATGAAAACATAAATGCAAAAATGTCAGAGAATCGACAATGCCAGGAAACAGCAGCTATTTTAGTAGCACACCTATTTAAAATTTTAAGTACAATTAAAATTAAGTATGTTTCTACGCGGGTACACTGGTAGCCACACCCTGTTGCCACAAGTTGTTACCTTGGGCCAATTCATTGGTCCAAACGCAGATCTGAAACAATTCCAGCTACACACGAAACAGCATATTTAGACATAAAATTGATCTCTAAATGTATGAGTAAATACAGATTCCTCTATGTTTCTTTTTCTTGCTTTAGGCAAATAGACCTACACCACGGCCTACAATCGTTTTGTCCATCTGCACCTTTTCTAAGGTTGTAGAAAACCACAATATGTATTCATTCATTCCTAAAATATTTATTCGGTTGATCGCATCAACCATAAAAGAGCACAATACATTTTTCACAATAATCTGCATATATATAAACACATCTACATTGAATACAAAATAAAAAGTCCAATATACAGTTCAGTTCAGTTCAAAATCTTTATTTCGATGGTTTAAAAATCATCATAAAAAGTACATATTAAAAATACAGCAACACATACAGTTATACATATCATCAATATAAAAATAACCATCAGCCGAACTGTTACAATTCATTTAGGTGCAAATAGTGAATTAGTCTCTAGTGTTCCTTAATCTCACTGCAGCTTTCAAAAAGCTTATCACTGAACATAAAGTGTACATATCACTTGCTTTTTGGAGAAACAACACAGCTACCTTTGCATGTCGGAATTTTCCACGTTTTAAAATATCAATTAAAAACATTTGTCTAGGTAAACGGTAAAATGGACACAATAATACAAAATGAAGGGTGTCCTGCGGAGACAAGTTGTCGCAGCCGCAGGCACCCTTCTGCTCAATAGTTGCAGTAAAACCCGATGGATAAGATAAAATATGATGCAACAAATTGAGCCTAAAACGACACATTAAAAATCTATCCTGTTGTTTATGCAACAGGAATAGATATGGTTCCATGCCCCCTGTCTCCTTAACTAGACAATGCGCTACCACTGAACGTTTTAGTGTGAGTGCTTTAGTCTCCCTGAGGGCTTCCATTTTATCCAACAACAATCTTTTAATTTTTGTTTTACTATTTCTTGAAATTAGAGCAGGGGTGCTGAAGAGTATGTGCTGGCCTACAGATTCTAGAGTTGCTTTAACATATTTCAGCCATGGGATTGACATTCCTTTGTCTCTTTGTAAACAGTCATTAAGAATTTCCTTGCTTAGTTCAGCATCCGGGTTTGCCCAGATGCTGAGCCAAGCCAAAACTGGTCTAGTTTTGACCAAATCAGCAATGTATGGGATACCAAGTTCAGAGTGTGCGATTTCAGCTGGTATCGTGTGTGGGATCTTCAGTATTCTGCGAATAAATTTATCTTCTTCCATTTGCAGATATTTAACATCCCTGAAGCCCCACACCTCTGCTCCGTATACCGCTTTGGCTATACTTATTGAGTTGTATAAGGTCATTACTTGCTCGGGGGACCAGCAGCCTAATCTTTGTGCGAAATTCAGGATTGCACCACATGACGAAGCTAGTTTAGAGCAGCGTTCCTCCACCAATTTATCAAATTGATTTTTTTGATCAAACAGTAGACCTAAATACGGGAAGGTATTTACTATATCCATGACATGGGTCCCAATATTGAACACTTGTTTTTTAATCGGTTTTTTGCCTGCGATCAACGCAAATGACTTGGTCAGGTTTACAGACAAATCTAATTTTTCCATAAAGTCTACAAAACCATTAATCAATATTTGGAGACTTCGCGGTGTCCGAGCAAGGAGGACCGCGTCATCCGCATATAAAAGAACAGGTATTTGACGCTTTCCTACCCTGGGACAATCGGCTGCCTTGGCTACGAGGGTTGCCTCTAAGTCATTTATATATAGTGAGAATAGGAAGGGGGCAAGAATGCACCCCTGCCTTACTCCACTTGAACACGGGAAGGTATCAGTTTGTCCCCCCTCCATGCTATAGCGCACCCTCGCCGTAGTGTTCCAGTGCAGCTCTCTCAGAATGTTTATCAATCCCTGATCAATCCCCAATGCAGTCATCATTTCCCAAAGCTTACTTCTGTTCACGTTGTCGAAAGCCGCTGCAAGGTCCATAAATCCCATGTAAATGGTCCCATTACTCGCACAGGTATATTTAGCGACCAGTAAGTATAAATTTAAACATTGATCACTGGTCGATCTTCCCGCTCTAAAACCATACTGGGTGTCAACTATTGTGTGCTGTTCTTCCGTCCAGGCCATTAGACGATTTAAAACCACCCGCCCCAAAATTTTTGCCGAAACATCAATTAGTGATATAGGTCTATAACATTGGGGATTGTCCTTATTTCCTTTTTTAAAAATAGGAACTATTAAGGCAGTGGACCATGACCTCGGGAGTCCTGTTTTAATGGCTGCGTTTAGCACTCTCATCAAAATAGGTGCCCACAGATCAACATTACTTTTATACAGATCTGGGGGAGTGCCATCTGGCCCAGGTGCTTTGTTTGAAGTTAATCCATTAATTGCTTGCGTTATCTCCGTGAGTGTGAAGTCCCGTGCCTCATTCCTGTTGCCAACCCATTCCCCTTCTTGTTTACAGGCCTTGGAATTATTATAGAGCTTCTCAAAGTGGGCTACCCATTGCTGTGGGAGTATATTTGTGCTGACGACCGGTGTGTTACAATCATACAGAGAGGGCCTATTTATGATCTTCCAGAATTCAGTAAAGTCTCTGTTTTCACCAGCCTCTCTTAAATCCGCCCATAATTCGGCTTTTAATGTGGCTTTTCTTTCTAGGATCGTTATTTTATAGATTTTCCTATGCTTTGCCACTTCCCCAATATCCCTCGGCTTTACCTTTAGGCTTGACTTTAAATTTCTTAGTGCACGTGCACAATTTACATCAAACCATCTTGGGTGACTCATTAATTTCCTGGAGCCTTTTGCCACCAAAAGTTTCCCAACGCGTTCCGTTAGCTCCCTAAAAGCGGCAACTAAGTCAGCTCCCTCAATGTGGAGGTCTAAACACTCCTCAAGCCACTTTCTCCCCTTTTGCACCAATGCAATATAAAATTCAGGGGCGTTGATTTTTGCCCATTTTAACCGCCTTCCCTGGTCGGTGGGATGTAGAATAATATCCAGTTGTTTATTCATTTTAGTATGGTCTTTGTACAGTATTTCTATAACCAAAGGGTTATGATCGCTGAAGGCACTCCATTTGGTATTTATCATCCCAATCAGGTGTTTAGCGAAGGTGGATATAAAAATATAGTCTATAATAGACGAACATCCCCTTCCTTTGAAGGTCGGTATCAGGGTGCCCTCGGGTTCTGGGATTACCAAGTCAATGGTATGTACTAATGAGTGTCTCCCTAATATTTTTGATATTAGTATACCCTCGACTGTGTGCTCCAAATGTGGGCCCTTTTCAAATGGGCATAGATCCCAATGGGTAGTTACCGGTGTCAAACGTGCGCAAAGATGACAATTTAGGTCCCCCATTAGGAGGATGAATAAATTATCTCCGCCTTTTCTTAGATCAGATTCCTGTTGTAGTCTAAGATCTAATTCTTCCAGCACGGCATTAGTGCCACTTCCCGGGCCGGGGTTATAGAAGTTAAATAATTGTACCCTCAGCCCATGTCCCTGGAAGGTAACTGCTTGCAAGTTATCTGAGGTCCAAGCAGGCACAGTCCATCTCCCCTTCAGGTTAACATCAGCGTATATTAATAGACCTCCCTTTGCTCTACCAGCCCTACTCTCTCGAGCTGGTACAAAGAAGGATTTATACCCCTCTAAATAATAATTATCGGGCTCAACTGCCCATGTCTCCTGCAGGGCTATTATATGGGAATCCCTTAATTGCTTCCTCCATTCTGTATTGCTTATTTTCCCAGCAAGGCCTGCAATATTCCAGGATGTTATTTTCACTATTGGGTCCTGTGTCCCGGAGAGCCTTAAGCCATGGGTAACCAATTCGTGTGCCTCCCTCCCTTCTAATAGTGGATCTATCCTCTCCCCAATCTGGTGTTGCGGGCCGATTTCTAAGTCATTGGATGTGTGCATTCCCTCTGATGTTAGTTCACTTATTTCCGTGGGCGTCTTTAATTCCTTCCCTACCAAACATACAACTGATTTAATCAGTCAATCATTTTCGTCCAGTGATTGGAGGGGGCTGAATCTATTCTCCCACTGTGGGCCAAGCGAGTTTAAAGGTGGGAAATAACTGTATTCACTATTCCTTATCCAGCCTCCATCTGTACCTCCTCCTTTCCCACCTAGATTGTGAGTCAGAGGGTGCACAGGGCCATTTCTAGGATAAAAATAGGCCAGAGGCAAAGTTCGAATAGTACTAGTTGCATTTTTGTTGTAATTTCCCAGTATATACTCCACTAACTTTGGGTTCCTAAAATTTGCGATAATGCAATCCCCTTCAATGTCTTTTCCTCTGTTGCCCAACCATGGTACTCTTCTTACATGGATGATTTCTCCCCTTTCCCTCCCCTGGAGCGGTCTGTGTGTATTTAACCAGTATATGATTTTATTTTTTAGCTCTAGGTGTACCTCCCTTTGGCCCCCCCTGAGTTCAGGAACCCCAGCGAAAATCACAACATAGGGGCTTGCTTCAGGGGGTAGATTTACTCCAGGGGGGGAGGGGTAGATTTTTCCCTTGCTAATAGGTACTTTCTGCCATGCATCCACCTGCTCATGGGACACAACCTGCCCTGACTTTACCTGCGGTCTACTAGACTGATCTTTATTTCTGAGTTGACAGTCTTCAGTGTTTTCAGGGCGACCTCTATCCTGTAACTGGTCTGCACTTATAGATGGAACATGAACCTGGGCAGTAATGCATAGCTCATTTCTAGTGCTAGTATTATCCATGGGTAGTGGCCTTGATGGGGGATTTACAATTGGGGTTGAATTTCCAGCAGGGTTGGAGTTACTTTCCTTCAACTTAGCCTGTTTATGAAGCTCATTAGTGATTTTATCTAGTTTGCTAAAGAGTGGCTTTATTTGAGCAGTGATGAAGGATTCTAGATGTTTTTGCAAATCAGCTATGACTGGTTGTAGCCATCCTGGGGGATTTAGTGGAGTTGATGTATTTACATCTATAGGCTCGTCCTCAGTTAATTGCTTCTTCCTACACTTATTAGAAGGTTTTGGCTTCTTTGCTTGCGTGAACTTGGGGCCTTTTTTAGGCAACATAAATTTATCAGAGTTGAGTTTTTTTGTTACCTTAGCAATTGGTGAATCGACCTCTATTAGTTGCTGGCCACAAGGTAAATTTTCAATTGAAATATCCGGGCTGTTACCTAACAGGCTATCACACAGATTTACTTGTGGGCCTTGCATAGGACTACTGTGTGTTTGAGTATGAGGGTTTTGCGTGGGGGTCATTGATAAGCGTCTCTGGGTGCGTTCAATTTCCCCGTTTACTGCCCCAATGACCTTCCGTAGCATTAAATCAATGGCCGTTGGGGGTGCAGAATACCCGACAAGAGTATCATTGTTAGATGGGCCATTTGACGTAATCAGCGGGGTGCTCGCTTTACTCTTGGTAGATCTAGTTTTTGGTTTGGTAGCCATTGCCCTCTTTATGTAAACAACCCCCTTACACCCAATATAGTGAAAACTAAGTGACCAGATATTATTCAGCGTTTGTTAATCAGCAGTTACCTACTCAATACAACAATACACCTCATATATATCAGTTACTCTATTACCTGTAGCGCTACACAACCACCACACCAATCAACATATGTAACCTGGACAGTCCGGATACCGCTACAATATTCACAGGTTTGCAACAGAAGCTCTCATATGTCATACGAGTTCAGTACCCACTAATCAATTGTGACTGGACGTGGCCCAGCCCGGCCTCCTAGTGCCTCTGAGGGCCACAGAGGGCCCGCCCTTTGCCCGGGCTTAGCCCGGCGCGTCCCGCGCGCGTCCTCGCGGGACGAGCAACCGCCCTCAGATTTAAACGCCTCCAGGCGCGGGAAAGCTCGTCAGCGGGAGCGGGAGCATCACCTGGTCCCCCTGGAATGCTGGGAGATGCAGTCCCTATCGGCGGAACCCAGCCTGGCCGATCGTGGCGTTGAGGGGAAAAGCAGTGCAAGTGTGCTCAGCGGAGCACAAGCCCGGCCGCACACAAAGGATTCCAGGAACAGCCCACAGAGTCCTCGCCACCGCCCTCAGATTTAAACGCCTCCAGGCGCGGGAAAGCTCGTCAGCGGGAGCGGGAGCGTCACCTGGTCCCCCTGGAATGCTGGGAGATGCAGTCCCTATCGGCGGAACCCAGCCTGGCCGATCGTGGCGTTGAGGGGAAAAGCAGTGCAAGTGTGCTCAGCGGAGCACAAGCCCGGCCGCACACAAAGGATTCCAGGAACAGCCCACAGAGTCCTCGCCACCGCCCTCAGATTTAAACGCCTCCAGGCGCGGGAAAGCTCGTCAGCGGGAGCGGGAGCGTCACCTGGTCCCCCTGGAATGCTGGGAGATGCAGTCCCTATCGGCGGAACCCAGCCTGGCCGATCGTGGCGTTGAGGGGAAAAGCAGTGCAAGTGTGCTCAGCGGAGCACAAGCCCGGCCGCACACAAAGGATTCCAGCAACAGCCCACAGAGTCCTCGCCACCGCCCTCAGATTTAAACGCCTCCAGGCGCGGGAAAGCTCGTCAGCGGGAGCGGGAGCGTCACCTGGTCCCCCTGGAATGCTGGGAGATGCAGTCCCTATCGGCGGAACCCAGCCTGGCCGATCGTGGCGTTGAGGGGAAAAGCAGTGCAAGTGTGCTCAGCGGAGCACAAGCCCGGCCGCACACAAAGGATTCCAGCAACAGCCCACAGAGTCCTCGCCACCGCCCTCAGATTTAAACGCCTCCAGGCGCGGGAAAGCTCGTCAGCGGGAGCGGGAGCGTCACCTGGTCCCCCTGGAATGCTGGGAGATGCAGTCCCTATCGGCGGAACCCAGCCTGGCCGATCGTGGCGTTGAGGGGAAAAGCAGTGCAAGTGTGCTCAGCGGAGCACAAGCCCGGCCGCACACAAAGGATTCCAGCAACAGCCCACAGAGTCCTCGCCACCGCCCTCAGATTTAAACGCCTCCAGGCGCGGGAAAGCTCGTCAGCGGGAGCGGGAGCGTCACCTGGTCCCCCTGGAATGCTGGGAGATGCAGTCCCTATCGGCGGAACCCAGCCTGGCCGATCGTGGCGTTGAGGGGAAAAGCAGTGCAAGTGTGCTCAGCGGAGCACAAGCCCGGCCGCACACAAAGGATTCCAGCAACAGCCCACAGAGTCCTCGCCACCGCCCTCAGATTTAAACGCCTCCAGGCGCGGGAAAGCTCGTCAGCGGGAGCGTCACCTGGTCCCCCTGGAATGCTGGGAGATGCAGTCCCTATCGGCGGAACCCAGCCTGGCCGATCGTGGCGTTGAGGGGAAAAGCAGTGCAAGTGTGCTCAGCGGAGCACAAGCCCGGCCGCACACAAAGGATTCCAGCAATGTATGAGTAAATACAGATTCCTCTATGTTTCTTTTTCTTGCTTTAGGCAAATAGACCTACACCACGGCCTACAATCGTTTTGTCCATCTGCACCTTTTCTAAGGTTGTAGAAAACCACAATATGTATTCATTCATTCCTAAAATA
This sequence comes from Triturus cristatus, assembly GCF_964204655.1. Lineage (NCBI taxonomy): Eukaryota > Metazoa > Chordata > Amphibia > Caudata > Salamandridae > Triturus > Triturus cristatus. Next base: position 316,255,311 of record NC_140594.1, on the reverse strand, counting down.
TTTATTCGGTTGATCGCATCAACCATAAAAGAGCACAATACATTTTTCACAATAATCTGCATATATATAAACACATCTACATTGAATACAAAATAAAAAGTCCAATATACAATAAAAACAGGTTAAAAGGAAACCTAGTGCATGGTTACAATACTCATGCGGGTCTTGATCGCCTGGACAACAGGACAGCTAGTAAAAAACTAACCACAGCAAAGACATGCTCACTAGGAAGCACCTGCAGGTAAATACGGGTAGGTCGTACTTGAATAAAATTCAGGGATTTCAACAATGGTACCAAAAACTGCTTTCTGGGCCTACTATATAGTCACAGAACATGACAAAGTAGAAGGTGTCCTGCGGAGACCTATTGTCGCAGCCAGAGGGCATCCTGCAACCAGGATGAACCCATCCACATGGTGAGGCCAGGAGATGATGTAATAGGTCAAGTCAAAACCTGCCCAAAAGAAACCTATCCCACCTGTTAGATACCTGAACTAAATAATGCTCCATGCTCTGGGCAGTCTTTAAGAGAATGTGTCCCCTCACCAATACAGCCTCTTTCTCTGACTAGTGACGCACGCTCCAAAAACAGCACCTTTACCCCTTGCAGCTCTAGGGGCAACAGTCAATGGGCGGTTGAGTAAATATCCGCTCTCCCTAGTGAGGCAAAAGCTGCCTTAACCATACTAACCAGGGGACTCCATGTGCGGCAGCAAGGGACAGTCAATCCAGGAGAGTCAGTCTCCTACTTTTTCCAGATATTTATCGAGCAAAGCAGAGGAATAAGGGCGACTGTATTGGCTTGTCAACTAATTCCGAGTTCTGCATGAACTGAAAAGGCCGGAGTACATTGCAGAACCTGGACAAGTTGCCTTAGAAACTGATTCCTGCTGCTTGAATTGTGCCAGGCTCCGCATACCCCCAAATCTCACTGCTATACCGAATCTGGGACACACATTTGGTGTGGTAAACCTTAAGTAGGACTCTCGGAGACCAGGAACCCAGCCTGCGTGCAGAGCTAGCCACTGCCCCAGTAGTTTCATGTATTTCTTCAGGATTGCATAAATTATTTAGTATTCTGGAAAATTAAATATATTAAAAATGTTGTTTATTTACACACACGCCCAGGCCATTTTAACCAGCATTATATGACATGATGGCTATTGAATGGAGAGCCGGACCGTGACCTTTAAAGCAATATTATTCTGAGTAAACCCAAAGTGTGAGAGTGAGGTGACATTAAACAAGGAAGAAAGTAGACAAGTTTCCCTTTATGTCCTACAGACCCTCTCAGCCATAATAGAAGCATGCCCCTAATGTGAATGTAATGTTCCTGCAGCTCAGGACTGGATAGTAACTATGTTCTTGTATGTGTCCATGTAGGCAATATCTATTAGTTGCTTTAACGGTTATTCTAATGTTTCCACCGCCAGAGAAAGAGACGCAAGAGGATCTCTAGTAGAAACCGGTCCCTCCCAGGAGATTGCAAAAAGAACTATTGATGAACAGAATGCAGAACAATGTCATACATTCACCCCAGTACAGAGATATGGGCCTAAATCCATAATTTTGTTGCTCACCATGCCATTCCAGTTTGGACCCAGCCATATGCAAATCAGTCTTGACCCTGTGCCCAATGGGAACAGTCCAGCCCAAACTGCCAGGCCAGGTCCTCCCTGGACTGGAAACAAGCATCCTAGGAGCGGTTTTGGGGTTTCACCCCTCTTCAGCCAGGATAGCTTGATTCCAGTGGCATGGAGAGCACGGGACTCACGTCTGAGCATACCCGTCCCACTCGGGGTGACAAATGCAAAAAGAACTATTGATGGACAGAATGCAGAACAATGTCATACCAGTACAGAGATCTGGGCTTAAATCCATCGTTTTTTGCTCACCATGCCATTCCATATGGCCATGTCTGAACTGGGGTGGTGGAGTGAGCTAAAGAATGATGATGGATTAAACCCAGATCAGTTGACTGGAGGAGAGTGTTTGATTTGCTCAAACGCTCTGTCCATCATCCCCATTGGTATCGCTTTGTTCGCCCTAAGTTGGCAGGGTATGCCCAGACGTGGGTCCCTTGCTCACTTTGCCACTGGGTTCAAGATAGCCTGGCTGATGAGGGTTATGAACCCGAAACCGGTCCCAGGATACTTGTTTCCGGTCCAGGGAAGACATGTCTTGGCAGTTCGGACTGGACTGTTCCCATGAGGCACAGGGTCAGACTGATTTGCATATGGCCATGTCTGAACTGGGGTGGTGGAGTGAGCTAAAGAATGATGATGGATGAAACCCAGATCAGTTGACTGGGGGTGAGTGTTTGATTTGCTCAAACGCTCCGTCCATCATCCCCTTTGGTATCGCCTCCCTGGAGATAACTGTGGGTCCATCACTCAGATGTCCCTCAGTACAAATCTAGGAGGAAGGTAAAGAAGAGGGAAAAAAGCAAATGCATAAAATGAACATTTGGAGGCGTATATGTATGTAAGGAGCAAAGGCATAATTACTTTGTGTTCCCCAATGGCTATAGGGATTTTAAGCAATGTCCCAAAATGGTGGGCTATTGGTAATGCCAGGTACCAGGCGCGCAACACCCATTGGACTCAAAGGGCTTCAGCCCCCCCCCCCCCCAAACCCGCCCCCCTCCCCCCCCCGTCGTGTGTGGCAGCCCGGGATGAGACACCTTCCTGGGCAAAAAAGCAGCCGCACCCGAGCACTTCACAGGTCTTTAAAAGACCATTTGCATGTTAATGAGGCCTCGCTGTTGTTTCACCCCTTCTAAGAGCCCCTGCAGCTCCACTCTGCCTATTGCTTAAAGTTCAGCCCCCCCCCCCGAAATTTTTGCTCAGCCCCCCCCCCCCCCCCCCCCCGAAATTTGGCTCTAGTTGCGCCCCTGCCAGGTACATATAGCTGAATGTAGAGCTGTGTCCAGGTACCCCTATAGAAGCCATTCGTAATTCCTAAGATGGAATTCCATGCGGACCTACTCCGGGCTGACTGAGGAAAGGGCGCGGCTCAGGTGGCAGAGCTGGGAGCTGCACTAGTGCAGTGTCGCAAGAGCAGGCTTGTTTGGACAAGCTCCAACACGACCGGCTCTTGGACCCAGGAGACAGCAGGCGCCGCATCTCTTATAATGAGCGCTGGGGCTTCCTGGAGTCCTGGGCTGCTTCTAGCGAGCGCAGAGCGTGAGGACCGGAGGGAGCGCTCTTGGGCTGCGCCGGCTGCCACCCTAGGACTGCCCGGCATCCTGTCCTCGGTCTGCCACTCCCTGCCCACCTGAACTCCGGACCTTAGACTGCCCTCCCAGGGGCTTCAGACTGAGATGGGCGCCTCCCACTCCCTGCCCGTGGAGGTCGAGGAGCTCGTGCACAAGACAGGATGTGAGTATTTCTACACTTCGTAGAACTTACCCTGCTGCTCGCCAGAGGCAGGGAGGGCGCCTTTTAAAAGTCTAATAATATAGACATTTGGTGGAACTTGTCTATTTTGAAGGAGACTGATGTGTACCTAGTGCTGAACTTTCATTATAGGACGAGCAGCAAATTAAATAAGGGCAATCACCGTACATACAATTGTAAAATATTGCAAAACGTCTGAGCGCATTTCTATTCGTTTCCAAGCATCCCAATTCCGAGTGTTTATGGAATTGGGTTAAATGGTGGTAAAGTGACATGTTGAAGAAAACACAGTTTGTTCGTGTTATGGAGGCTGGATGATTAGAACTCTGGCCTCAACCTACACTCTCTTTTTTTTTTAGAACATATGTACGTACTCTTTAAGGTGACATAGGACTATCATTCGAGACTCAGGACAGGGACACATCTGTTACTCTTGTGTCGGCTCCATGAGCCGTATCCTTATATTTACTGAAGTGTCTGTATGTAAAGTTCTCAAATGCCTAATTCGGAGCGCTCACGATTTTTTATGGTATCGGACCGGGAAACAGCGATTTAAAGTGATGTGTCTGAGATCACACGTGCCCTCGAATGAGGAGGACGGCAAAGAGCGAGTTAGAGGGATGTGTCCGAGATCACACGGTGCAGTCAGTCGAGTGAGGAGGACGCCGAAGTAAGAAGTGGTATCCGGTTCTGGCCCTTCTCTGATGGCTGCATCCGATAGAAATACATATTGTTTGACTGCCCACTGGAAGTTAGCCGATCTCTAAAATGGGTTTATGGACAGATTACCGTTTACCTAGCCATTCACACCAGGCATAAACCCCATCCTGACCCTGACTCCGGTTGCCCCTCTATACTTTGGTCCTGGGTGAGAGAGCCAGCCTCCCGTCAACCCCTCCAGTAACCCGCCACTGAGCAGGTACCAGCAAGGGGGCACACCCCGGCAGCGCCGTCTCATCCCAAGAGAGCACACAGCCTGTTCGTTTGTCTCCACCTTGCAGTCTGCGGCGGGAGAAGTGTTGCCGGCCCGGGCTTCGACATCAACAACTTTAGTGGTTTCTGTTCCGCTTTCTGATGGAGCCACTTCGCTTCACGCGTGTTTACGTGCGTGGCTTCAAGCTGCCTCAGTTTAAGGATGTACGTCACTTGCATCCCTGCTTCGTGTAAGCACGAGCGCAGATGGGGGTGTGTATACTGTGTGAATGGCCATCGCTCGGGGTCCTTTGGGTCTTGTTGGCCCCGGATGAGGATTTTTTAGTGCAGCAGGTTTCACAGCGCTGAAATGTCTCGGTAATGCTGCCGCGCGGCTCGTCAGTGGATACAAGGACTCTTCGAAGCAAAAATATTTGTATTTATGAAGTGCGAACCTAGCTGCTGCAACCGATCACTCTACGTCAGTTGGGGATATACACATCTGCATTTCACAATGGCATTATATATATTTTTTTTTTACATATGTACAATTTTAGATAAAAAGGAGATTTAGTGATTTAACCAGAATTACACAATCTGTAGGCAAGTGCAGGGGCTGGGTAAAAATACCTCTTCCTGGCAGGCGCAACTTAGCCACTAGAACACCCTCCTGTTGTAATTTGGTTGACTACATCTCCGAGACACAGAGCATTGGAGCATTTTATCATCCACAACACTGCTAGGCGCTACATCCCATAACAGAACCTCGGTGGTCAGCACACACGACATGGAAACACTTCCCCACATAAGATCAAAAAAAAAAAACAACACACTTCCAACCCCCCCCCCCCCCCCCCCCCCCCCACTAGCATTCTACCATGTAGGGAAGCTCGTCAGCGCCCCACATAGGGTAGTAAGCGCTATATAAATGCTGCAACGCAATACAGTACAGTTAGTGTACTTATCTGCCCAACTCTTCATCCGTAACCATGTACTGCACAACACAAACTTGTGTTAGAACCTGCACAGGGCCGGAGTTTCATGTGCACTGGCACCGGTAGTTTGTGCAAGGGTTGGCGGTTAAATGGTGGATCTGTGGTCCAGGCTGTCACCAGAAACCAGGAAGTGTAAAATGCAGAGTGGCCACAGAATCCCAACCGTGCCCGCTCTCTTATGCCTGTGTGTCCAATTATGGGCAGTTATTTCACCTGATTTTAGGTCTCTTGTCTTAAGTCGGCTGCTGCTGTCCTGTTGTCATCAGTGATTACAAATTATACAAGGCAGGCGCGCAACACCCATTGGACTCAAAGGGCTTCAGCCCCCCCCCGTCGTGTGTGGCAGCCCGGGATGAGACAGCTTCCCGGGCACGGAAACAGCCGCACCCGAGCACTTCACAGGTCTTTAAAAGACCATTGTCTGTTATTGAGTCCTTGCTGTTGTTTCACCCCTTCTAAGAGCCCCTGCAGCTCCACACTGCCTATTGCTTAAAGTTTCAGCCCCCCCCCCCCCCCCCCCCGAAATTTGGCTCTAGTTGCGCCTCTGATACAAGGTATAGAACTGCATCGGGATCGCGGCATTGCCAGGTGTGGGGCTGCCCAGGCGTGGGGCAGTCATTCCACCCGTTTTAGGCCTAATCTAAAGAGTGCCCCTGCTGCCCCGCTTGTCATCAGTAACATAGGACGCAGCTAAACAGCCAATCCCGCTGCCGCCGGATCACGCTGGCAGCATGTCTGCTAGATGGCAGACTTTATTTCACGGCAGATTGTCATCTGAAGCGGCCAATCACAGAAGAAAGCCCTGAATTAGACAGGCCTCTCTACCACAAGGTTTCTAGGTATAGGCGGTTTCTGTAAGTCCATTGTTTCCTGTAACATTTCCTTTGATAACATACTATAGGGATTAAAAAACCGAAAAGGCCCTATCGTAAACCTGGATGATTTTATAGAAGCCATAGCATCGCCCAGTAGCTCGTAAAGTCGCAGAGTACACTGTGCGCTTTGCTGCTGCCTGGCGCCCTGCTTTACCTGCATTCTTTTCATTCTCATAGAAAAGTAAAGGGACGAGTAAAGTCCGGGGGAAGGAAGGTTGAAACTTAGTCAGTCTGGGAGGGCCTGTCACCCCAGGTGGCCTGGCAGTGGGTGGCACGTGCAGTTCTACACACACTGTCCTCGCCTCCTGATCATGCACAAGGTGCCAGGGTTGACGCTATGCCAGGCATGGTGGCAGGCAGCGAACATGGCATGGCATTTTCCAAGTCTTCTTTACAGCACAGAGCCCCAGGGAGGCCGGTCCCTGCTGGGCTGTCCTGGCCAGCAGCCCTCGGATACACCCACTGCTGTGTACTCGGGAAGGTGACATTAAAGCAGGGATTGGCACAGATACGTGTTTATGCAGCGTGGAGAGAACGGAAAGTGGCTGCACAGGGAAGGAAAACAAGTGGGGGACAGAGATGGAAACAGGCTGATTGTTGAGAGGTACCAGCTGGTCTGATGGTGTGTAATAGAGAGCGCCGAGCTTTGAGTGCCAAGGGTTCCTCTTCTGTGGGTGGGACTGGGCCTTATTCTATGGATGCATAGAGTTTTTAGATCCTAAGTGCCAGGGGGGTCCTGTTCTGTGGGTGGGGCTGCCGCCTTATTCTATGCATGTCAGAGAGGTCTGTCCTACGTGCCAGTGGTTCCTGTTTTGTGAGTGGGGCTGGGTCGTATTCTATGGATGCCAGAAAGCAATGTCCTAAGTGCCAGTGGTTCCTGTTCTGTGGGTGGGGCTGGGCTTTATTCCTTGAATGCGAGAGAGTTTTGGCTTAAGTGCCAGTGCTTCCTGGGCTTTATTCTACGGATGTCAGAGCGGTCAGTCCTAAGTGCCAGTGGTTCCTATTCTGTGGGTGGGGCTGGGCTTTATTCCTTGAATGCGAGCGAGTTTTGGCTTAAGTGCCAGTGGTTCCTGTTCTGTGGGTGGGGCTGGGCTTTATTTTTTGCATGCTAGAGAGTTTTGTCCTAAGTGCCAGTGGTTCTTGTGCTTTATTCAATGGATGTCAGAGAGTTTTGTCCTAAGTGCCAGAGAGTCCTGTTCTCTGCGTGACACTGAGGTTTATTCTGTGGGTGCCAGAGGGTCCTGTTCTGTGGGTGGGACTGAGCGTTATTCTATTGATACCAGAGACTTTTGTCCTAAGTGCCAGAGGGTCCTGTTCTGTGGGTGGGACTGAACTTTATTCTACAGATGCCACAGGGCCCTGTTCTCTGGGTGACAAGGTTTATTCTGTGGGTGCCAGAGGGTCCTTTTCTGTGGAAGAGGCTAAGATTTAGTCTATGGAGGCCAGAAAGTTTTGTCTTAAGTGCCAAGGGGGTAGTGTTCTGTGGGTGGGCTGATCTTTATTCTGTGGGTGCCAGAGGGTCCTGTTCTGTGGGTGGGGCTGAGCTTTATTCTGTGAATACCAGAGAGATTCATTCTAAGTGCCAAGGGATCCTGTTCTGTGAGTGGGGCTAAACTTTATTCTATGGATACCAGAGAGATTTGTTCTAAGTGCCAAGGGGTCCTGTTCTGTGAGTGGGGCTGAACTTTATTCTGTGGATGATTAAGGGTCCTGTTCTGTCTGTGGCACTGAAGTTTATTCCATGGATGCAAGAGGGTCTTATTCTGTGAGTGGAACAGAGCTCTACTTTGTGTGTGCTAGAAGTTCCTGTTCTGTGGGTGGGGAAGAGCCCTATTCTGTGGGCCCCAGAGGGCCCTGTGCCGAGGGTGGGACTGGATTGTCTCTTGTGGGAGCAAGAGGGCCCGGTGCTGCGGATTCCAGAGGATCGTGGTCTGTGGGTGGAACATGCCTCTGTTCTTTGAGTGCCAGAGGCTCCTGTTCTGGGGGTGGTAAAGAGCAGAATTCTGTCGTTCTCGGAGGGGCCTTTTCTGTGTGTGCTTAAGATTGCTGTTCTCTGGTTGCCAGAGAACCCTCGGCTGCAGGTGGGACCGAGTTGTATCCTCTGGGTTCCAAAGGGACCTATTCTTTGGGTGCCAGAGGATCCTGTTCCAAGCATGGCCCTGAGCTTCCTTTGGGGTGGCAGCAGGTCCTGTTCAGTGGATTTCAGATGGTCGTGCTCTGCACATGAGAGAGAGCCCTAGTATGAGGGCACCGGTTGATGCTGCTCACCAGGTGACGGTGGGTTCCGTTCTGAGGGGGTATTGCTCGCCTCTGGATAGAGCCTCTCTGTGGTTAGCTGAAGGTCCTGTGAGATGAGTGCCAAACACTCCTGTTATGTAGGTGACGGAGAGTCCTGGGTCTGTGAGTGGAACTGAGCTTTATTCTGTGGTGTTTCTGTGGTTGCTAGAGGTCTCTCTTCATCCATTGGTCTGCTCAGGTGTAATTAACATTTTTCTTCCGCCCACTCAGGCTGCAGTATGGGGCCATGAGTCAGCCCACTTCCACCATTGGCTATCTTCACTATGAGTGACATCATTTTCTTCCGTATATGTGCACATTCACCTAAAGAGTAGTCCACTTCAGAAACAGGACTGATTGGCCAATCTCAGCTTTTATTTCTGCTTTCATTTTGTTTTTTAATTTATTTTTGTGTATTGTTATTTTTACTTATTATTTTTGTTGCAAAAAATATGCCTGCCATTTTTATACAGCAAACACAAGGAGACGATGGACGGAGAGCTGAAACTTTTCCAACACTCACCCCAGTCATAAATCATCGTTCTTTAGCTCACTACGCCACCTCAGTTCAGACCCAACTATATGCAAATCAGTCTTGACCCTGTGCCTTATGTGGACAGTCCAGCCCAGCCCAGCTGCCAAGCCAGGTCTTCCCTGAACCGGAATCAAGCATTCTGGGACCGGAATCAACCATCCTGGTACTGGTTTCGGGGTAACAACCCTCATCAGCCAGGCTAGCTTTAGTCGAGGGGCAAAGTGAGCAAGGGACCCACGTCTGGGCATAGGAGTCCATTCAGTCTGTCCTCTGAGCATGTTCAGTGGATGCTGCTGGGTCCTGATTGGTGGTAGGTGGGCCTGCTGCTTAAGAGAGGGCCACACATTGTATGTGATAGAGGTTGTGGCTCTCTGCAAACTCTCATTGTGTTCTTCAGAGAGCATCTTCGGCTGTGGGAGTGGGTGACACTCTTTTGGTGGCAGAGGGTCTCATTGTGTGGTAAAGCGTGGATCTTTTCTAGAAGTAGATGACACTGTTGGTGCTGGGGGGTCCCACCATGTTGCTGAGATAAGTCCTCTTCTGTAAGAGTGGATGACACCGAAGGTGGCTGAGGGTCCCCGCGTGCTGCTGAGAGAGGCCCTCTCCTTTGGGAGTGAAGGGCACTGCTGGTGTCAGAGAGTCCCACTATGTTTCTGAGAGACGCCCTCTTCAGTGTGAGTGGGTGACACTATTGGTGGAAGAGGTTCTTAATATGTTGCCGCGAGAGGCCTTTTTCTGTGGGAGTGGGTGACGCTGTTGGTGCAGGAAGCCCATCTTCTGTGGGAGTGGGTGACGCTATTGGTGCAGGGAGCCCTCTTTTGTGGGAGTGGGTGACGCTATTGATGCAGGGAGCCCTCTTCTCTTGAAGGGGGTGACGCTACTGGTGCAGAGAGCCCTCTTCTGTGGGAGTGGGTGACGCTATTGGTGGAAGAGGTTCTTAATATGTTGCCGCGAGAGGCCTTTTTCTGTGGGAGTGGGTGACGCTGTTGGTGCAGGAAGCCCATCTTCTGTGGGAGTGGGTGACGCTATTGGTGCAGGGAGACCTCTTTTGTGGGAGTGGGTGACACTATTGGTGCAGGGAGCCCTCTTCTGTGGGAGTGGGTGACGCTATTGGTGCAGGGAGCCCTCTTCTGTGGGAGTGGTTGACGCTATTGGTGCAGGGAGCCCTCTTCTCTTGAAGGGGGTGACGCTACTGGTGCAGAGAGCCCTCTTCTGTGGGAGTGGGTGACGCTATTGGTGCAGGGAGACCTCTTTTGTGGGAGTGGGTGACACTATTGGTGCAGGGAGCCCTCTTCTGTGGGAGTGGGTGACGCTATTGGTGCAGGGAGCCCTCTTCTGTGGGAGTGGTTGACGCTATTGGTGCAGGGAGCCCTCTTCTCTTGAAGGGGGTGACGCTACTGGTGCAGAGAGCCCTCTTCTGTGGGAGTGGGTGACGCTATTGGTGCAGGGAGACCTCTTTTGTGGGAGTGGGTGACACTATTGGTGCAGGGAGCCCTCTTCTGTGGGAGTGGGTGACGCTATTGGTGCAGGGAGCCCTCTTCTGTGGGAGTGGTTGACGCTATTGGTGCAGGGAGCCCTCTTTTGTGGGAGTGGGTGATGCTATTGATGCAGGGAGCCCTCTTCTCTTGAAGGGGGTGACGCTACTGGTGCAGAGAGCCCTCTTCTGTGGGAGTGGGTGACGCTATTGGTGCAGGGAGACCTCTTTTGTGGGAGTGGGTGACACTATTGGTGCAGGGAGCCCTCTTCTGTGGGAGTGGGTGACGCTATTGGTGCAGGGAGCCCTCTTCTGTGGGAGTGGTTGACGCTATTGGTGCAGGGAGCCCTCTTTTGTGGGAGTGGGTGACGCTATTGATGCAGGGAGCCCTCTTCTCTTGAAGGGGGTGACGCTACTGGTGCAGAGAGCCCTCTTCTGTGGGAGTGGGTGACGCTATTGGTGCAGGGAGACCTCTTTTGTGGGAGTGGGTGACACTATTGGTGCAGGGAGCCCTCTTCTGTGGGAGTGGGTGACGCTATTGGTGCAGGGAGCCCTCTTCTGTGGGAGTGGTTGACGCTATTGGTGCAGGGAGCCCTCTTTTGTGGGAGTGGGTGACGCTATTGATGCAGGGAGCCCTCTTCTCTTGAAGGGGGTGACGCTACTGGTGCAGAGAGCCCTCTTCTGTGGGAGTGGGTGACGCTATTGGTGCAGGGAGACCTCTTTTGTGGGAGTGGGTGACGCTATTGGTGCAGGGAGCCCCCTTCTGTGGGAGTGGGTGACGTTATTGATGGCAGAGGGGGCTGAGCGAGCCCATCTTCTGTGGGAGGGGGTGACGCTATTGATAGCAGAGAGTCCCATTATGTTGCTGAGAGAGGTCCCCTTCCTTGGAAATGTGCAACACCGTTGGTGGCACTGGGCCCTCCTCTGTGGGTGTGGGTAATGTCGTTGGTGCAGAGCAGAGGCGCAACTAGAGCCAAATTTCGGGGGAGGGGGGCTGAGAAAAAATTTCCGGGGGGGGGGGCTGAACTTTAAGCAATAGGCAGAGTGGAGCTGCAGGGGCTCTTAGAAGGGGTGAAACAACAGCAAGGCCTCATTAACATGCAAATGGTCTTTTAAAGACCTGTGAAGTGCTCGGGTGCGGCTGCTTTTTTTGCGCGGAAAGGTGTCTCATCCCGGGCTGCCACACACGACGGGGGGGGGCTGAAGCCCTGTGAGTCCAATGGGTGTTGCGCGCCTGGTGCAGAGGGCCCTTTTCTTTGGCAGCGGGGGACACCGTTGGTAAAGAAGTTCTCTTTATGTTGCTGAGGGACACCCTCTAGTGTGGGAGCGGATGGCACTGTCGGTGCAGAGGGTCTCATTATGTGGCTGAGAGAGGCCCTCTTCTTTGGAAATGGGTGACACCGTTGGTGGCACAGGATTGTCGTCTCTGGGAGAGGGTGACACTTGCTGTAGAGGGTCTCCTCGTGCTGCTGAGAGACACCCTCTTGTGTGGGAGCGGGTGGCACTGTTGGTGGCACAGATGTGTTCTGCAGGAGAATGCCCAGTGCCTTTGGATGGACGCTCCGGTGCCTGTAAGTGCGTGTGAAGGGGTTTGATTGTCCTGGGTGTTTTGAGATGCGGACAGCAGCTGGCCCGTGCTCCCTGCCCGGCTCCCTGTGCCCCTCGGTTTGAGCCCGCCAGGCGCCAACCCCATTTTCAGCAGCTTACAAAAAATCTCTGTTACCTTATGTACCATCATCATAACGTGTATTTATAGTGCGCGCTCGTTCCTCCCTCTCACGCCACCTAGGCGAACATTTACCATAATAAAACTGAAATATGTGTTCCGTCTCCCCATCCATCAAACGGTCTCATACAGCCTTTCCATCTGTCTTTCCTTTTCCTTGTTCTTTTATCTTTCACCCTGCCGCTTTCTCTTTGTCCCTGCATGATCCCTTCCGTCTCTTCTCCACTGCAGCATGTACCTCTCTCTCTCCGAATTCCCCTGTTTATTCCCCACTCTTACCCCTCTCTCTCTGAATCACTCTTGCTTCACCCGTTGTGGTTGTCTCCAGTCGTCTCACCCCATCTTTTTCGTATTGCACCCACCTCTCTCCTTTTCGATACCATCATTCTCTCTCACTCCATCTGTTTCAAATTCTTTCTGTCGTTATACTCCTCCTTCTGCAAGTCTTACCTCTCTTATTTCCTAGTCCCCATCTCCACCTTAGTCTCATACCACTTTCCTTGCCCTTTCTTCTATTTTAACTGTCTCAATCACACGTACACTTGTTGATTTACATCTCTGCCTCCTCTCACACCATGTCTCCTCTCACTTGCACCCTCGCTAATGCCATCTCTATGACCTCTTCTACCTCTCCGTAGCGCCATCCCTACTAGTTCTTCCATCTACCACTACCACCATCTCTATGATCTCCCTACTACCATCTCTATGACCTCGTTGTTCCTCACTACTGCCTTCTCTATGATCTCTTCTTCCTCTCACTAGCAACATACCTACTGTCTCTTCCACCTACCACTAACATCATCTCTATGATCTACCTACTGCCATCTCAATTATCTCTTCGTTCCTCACTGCTGCCATCTCTATTATCTCTTTTATCTCTCCCTCCTTGCATGTCTATGATCTCTTCTAACACTCACTGTTCTTCTTCACCTCTCCAACTCAAATTATCTGTGTCTACGCTCAGTGCCTTTCTCCGTCTTCCTTTTCATTCATGAACTCTTTTCATTTACTCACTTTCAGCACCTCACTCCATTACGCCTTTCCTGTTGTTTTCTCACCGAGTGCGATTGGATCTCTCCAGCCATCTTCAATCTCTTTTGGTATCCCCTCTTTCCTTAACCTCCCTATTCATTCTTTGTTGTCATAAAATGTCACTGCGCTCCTGGGAACATCCCAATCTGTGTCCACGCCAGTATTGCCTCTACCCTAGACAGAGTGGGTCGTGGGTTCCCACCCTAGACAGCACAAGCCAGACACATCACCACTACTGTGACAATTTGTTATTTCTCTACCTTCTCTATCGACCCTTGCCACTGAACGTGTCTCAGCACGTTCTTCAGATGTTACTGGTGTTTTTCCTGAAGATGAATTGTTGCGCCCCCATTTTTGCAGAGAATCCCGTTTTGTGGATTCTGGCAAGTGGCTGGAGCATCTCTGGAGTAATGAGGTCCATGCGTCTGCTGAAAGATTTCTTAGGACTGGCCAATATCCATCAGTTCTATCAATGCTGGTTAGTAATTCCAAATGACCTGCCTTCTCTAAAAATTGATCCAGAAAGGAAGGTGTCTAAATTTGGGAATACTAAACTGGACCACGGCGTGGACTTTGAGATATTTTAATCCTTTGGAGTGCTAGCATCACTTCAGTGAGCGGGCTTTGACTTCCTGTGATTGCATCAGTTCTTTGGAGGGCTTGTTCTAGGGTCAGATCATGCACATACACCTGGACATACATTGTTGTAGCACTAATGATCTTTCTTTGGGTGTCAAAGTAGAACCATGGAGCTGCATTGCCTGCTTTGCCATGAACGCTGAGGAAAGATGCATTTTCCTCTGCGAGAAGTCCCGCCGACTCTTTGGCCATATGACATATCCATCTGGCCAGTGCAGAAAACTCAGAGGTTTTATTAGATCACAAAAAAACTGCTTCAGTGATTTTCTTTTGTTTGTACAAGCAAGTTATTATTCAGTCAGGTACCTGTATTTCCAAAACCATCTATTCCAGCAGGGCCCATGTTGTCCAAAAGGGCCCATGGTATCCAGTAGGGCCTATAGTTTCAAGCATCCCCTATGGTGTTCGGAAAGGCCTTTTGCATCCATAAGGGCTTGTGTTGTTCCCTAGGGGTGATGGCCTCCTGTGGGCCCTGTGGTCTCCAACAGGTCCCATGGTTACCAGCACAAACAACTTCTAGCAACTCCCAGCAGGCTGTGTTTTGTCCTGCAGGCTCCATCATCTCCAGCATGGCTTGCGGCTTCGTGAAGATCCCTCGTCTTTCGCACAGTCCGGGAGATTGTCAGCAAGCTTGGTGGCCTCCTTCAGGCGCCATCATACCCACCAGAGCTGGTGACTTCTGAGATATCCCAGGATCTCACAAAGACAGTGTGGCCTCCAGCATGGCCTATAATGACTCCAGGTTTTGTGGTTCCCAGCCCTTTTCTGGTAGTCCATAACAAGGGCAGGGGTCTTCCGCAGCCTTGTCGTCTGGAGTGAGGCCTCCCGGTATCCAGCATGCCCAGTGGTCTACTGTAGCCTTATGATCACCAGTAGGCCCACTGGATTCCAGCAAGCTACCCCATTTAGTGACTTTGTGGTGTGAGTTATTAGTTATTCAGTTACTTATACTGATGTCGGTTTCTTTTTTAAAACACTAAAGAAATACGTGCCACCGACAGCTGCATGTTTGGACTGTCAATGGGAGGCAGGCCTCTTTTTCGGGAACTAATGTTGTAATATCAGTTTGTACTTCTCCGTCCTAAAAATGATTCTGCAAATGTGTGTCGGTCGAGAGCTGTTGCACGCGCTCCACTGTCACCGCCCGCTCGGGTCTCGTGGGCGGGCCCGGTGAAGAGAGCGCGCGGGGGAAAGAATGCTGTCTGGCCGCATTTCTGAGGTGTCCCTTACCTTCCCCACTCACTCTCTCATCTCTGAGGATGTATCGGCGATGGGCGGCCACGCCTGTCCCTGCGAGCAAATGTATCCACCGAAACCTGTTTCAGACCCTGTCACTATAAATCATCAATCTCCGCATCTGAAGAGCCGTGCACGTTCTTCTCAGCGCGCATGCGCACATGCTATCTTTAAATCGGACAATTACACGAGGAGCCAGAAAAGGGCACATATGCATCTCCGCATGTTAGGATCTGGGTCGGTGTTGTAATTATAATAAATAACACGGTGCGGCATCTACACCACAATATATATGTGTCTCTTGGCGCTTTATCATCACTCCTTGTCGGGTAATAAATACTCCCTTTCATAGGGTCCCGCACCAACAACACCAAATGCATCCCACACAGTCCACGCTATAAATACACGCTCTTTCTACATGTTTACTAGCAGGGCACCAAAAAGGGTATCACTTTCAACCTCACTCTTTTACAAGCCTGCTGCACGCCTCCAAACCTCATGCACACAACACAATGCTTCCACATGGTCCACATTATAATCAGGGCCACTGGAATTATGCGTTTGTGCGGTCACGGCATTTTTCGCATTAAAATTGATTTTCCGCATTTTCCACATAATCTATCATCTTCTGAAGGTTCTAAAAAGAAAAATGTCTCTATCTCAAACGGTTCAAAAGTTATTAAAAACGCACCAACAGGTGTTGCTGCGCAGTGGAGGGTCTTTTGCAAATGTTGACTGATCACCTTTCTGTTGCTTATTGCTGTATTTAGATGTTAAAATGGTACTAATTAAGTGTGCAACCAATGTCCAGACACTGTTAACAAGTGTTGAAATGACAAAGTAATGATATAAATTGTGCCTCATTACTGTGCATAATTTGCCTTTTCTTGACATATAATTTAGTCATCCCTGCCGCATAATTCGGTCTTTCCCTGCCACATAATTCCAGTGGCCCTGCATATGATGCAGAGCCATTTGGTACAGCAGGTGCGGACGAATGAGGCATCGTCAGAGAATTTTGGTTAGGAGAGCAGTGAGTTCTTCGTCTGGAAGCGTTTGGAATCCAAACTAGCCTGGTGATCAGCCTTGTGTCCCAAACCATCCCAACTACAGCAGCAAGTCAGTTGATGTGACCAAAGGCAGTAGAGTTTTTGCACCGGAGGAACACCCCCATCTCATGTCGCACTATTCCTCAGATGCATACATTGTTCCTGCTCGCATCATGATTACACTTTCCTTGCACACCGGGGGTGGAGGGTGCAGTGCCTTCTCTTGCACACGAATGGCGGGAGAGGCGTGTCACCTTTCTTGTTTCTCTGTTTTTTGAGGAGGCGGGTGGAAATCTGAATCGGGAAAGAGGAAGGGGGCGGTGCGAGCCATCTCTTCAAGGCGCTGCAGGCAGTTCTCGGTTGGCTTCCCAACAGATGTACTAAATGCTCTAAATGCATTTGCCATCGATCTGCACTGCAGTGCCCCTCTCCGAGCCTGTGCCAGAATGAAATGCCAGGCACTCCCGGGAAGCCCGAGCTGCTGCAAACAATTCCGTCTGCGTCGTAGAAACGGGAGAGGCGGCCAATAAGAGCCCGTCTGATAATGGTTGGGCTAAGCTGGCGCGAGGCCAATGAAAAGGCAAAGAAGGCTGTAGAAAACTCCGGCGCTTGATGTCTCTTTCTGTCCACCCGTCATGCCACGCCCATCGTTCACGGTCTCTTCCACCGAGCGGGCCTCTGTCTGTGCTTGTGTGTGGAAAAACAGAGGTCACAATGTTGACCAGAACCTGCATCAACTCCAGAAGACTCAACAAATGACTCACATTCTACTTTTCCTTGGTCTTTCTCTTCTACTACATTTTCCCATTTTCACCTTAATGTAACATAACCTGTATTTGTAAAGCACAAGTTCCCTCAGAAGGGTATCTTGGTGCTGAATAGCAGATGTTTATTGTTATCCAACGGTACTCATTTTATCGACCTCAAAAGCAAGAAAGGCTGAGTGGAGCCACTGGGATTTGTATCTGTGATCATGAGGTCAAACACAGGCCCGTACAGTGGACACATTAGTCCACTAAGCCACCTGACCCTGAACCTTCTTCCTTCCCCTTTCTTTCCAACTGCTTTTTTCCGCTTGTCTTCCGCTGATGGATTTCCCTTCTTTGCACTCTTATCTTGTCTTCTCACCTTTGCTTTTTTCCCTTCCTCTCGTCCCCTCTCCCTCACACTTTATATCCTACTCTCTCTTTTTTTCTCGTGTGTGGTATACTCCTCTCACCTTCTCCTTGGCCTGTGACCTTTTGATCCCCTTTGATCTCTCATTGTCTTTCTCCATCTTCTCATATTCTTCTGTAACCCTCTCTCTCTTTTTAACCATTCCCCAATCTCACTTCCTCTTTCCACCCTCTTACAGTATCACGTTCGTCAGTTCTCACTTCTCTCTCCCCTTCTGTATGGTCAAAATGTCCTGGAACAATGACCCTCTGCCATCCTGCTCCTCATTTTCTCATTCTGACTGAGCCAGGAGGTTTTCCTGTGCCGGAGAAACATATAATGAGCGCCCTGGCAGGCGCTCTGCATAGTTTTTGATGTGCTGGACTCCATTGGACGATTAGGCTGCAGCCAGAGTGGTATGCATTATAAGAGTGGATGATCAGCCCCTGAGTAGGAGATGTTCTATTGTTGCACATGACCGTTTCTTCCTTTTCAGTTTTTTAACTGCACCCCAGTGGGGACACTGCGTTCTGACTCTCCCTGTTTACATCTCTGCAGGTCAGTCAGCACTGGATCACTCAATACCCCCTCAGTGTATAAAGTGTGTGTGAGTAGTGCTGGGATTCACAGAGAGAGATTTACCCACATTTGGGGCAGTGCTTAATTTGTAAGAAAAAAAAAAGTGCTTGGGCCCCCGTCAGGAGGTCACTGCAGTTTGCACCACACATTGCCATTGTACTTACATAACTACTAACCACCACACTGCTACAAGTTTCAGACAGTTCAAGGCCGTCAAAGCTTTACGAATGGCTTGGTGGCAGGTATTATTTGTTTTTAATGTATATTGAATTAACAAACAGCTGTTTTTCTACTTGTTTTAAACTACACAAACAGCGCCACCATGTGATAGCTGTCATAAGTGCAGCTTCCGGCAATTGAGTGCCGGTGCCAAGCACCGGAAACCACTGGCTCAGATTAAGCACTGATTTGGGGTGCTTTGTATGTATGTAGCCCCTAATATTGTAGGGTGCTCCCTAATGAGAGTGATAGGCAGAGCTGCTGTTTCCCGTTTCCTGTATGTCTCCCTAAATTGCTTGTTGTGTGTCTGGTTTGGAGCCATATAACTTTCAATGAAGCAATGGCGCTAAAATAATTCTCTGCGTTGACTTTCCCTGAGAAGGGTGACACCTGAATAAAGCACTGCGGCAAAGGGCATGGCAGCTGCTATACACACCCACACAAAAGTGAGGGCCTACCTGCCCACCTCCAATCCTGAGTCCTGATCTGCGGAAGTAGCAAGAGTCCAGAAACAACTCCCTATTGGTCAGATGTCGTCTGGCTCGGGAAACAGCCTTTACCACGAAGGCTTTTCTACGCGTTACGTTTACAACGGTACACTTACCTCGTAAACGTCTTTACAACGCGTATTGCTTCCACGACCGTCTTTACCACGTAAGCAACGTCTTCACGGAACGTCTTCTTCCTCATCCGATTCAGTCCTTTTTTAGTGTCGTCGAAGATGTGAGAAAACGGCAAAAAAAGAAAAAAGAGGGCTTGGGGGGGGGGATCTCCCCCCCCCAAAAAAAAGCGTGGTAAAGGAATAATCGAGGTAAAGGATATGCGTATAAAAATCATTCCGTTGTAACGCATGTGTGGTAAAGGCATGCGTTGCAACGGAATGCGTAGTAACGACATATATTCGTCTGGCTCCAATGTACAAATAAGCAGTTGACATTAAGCAGTGACGGCAATTTGGAAGAAACCATAATGACTGTGCACCTTTGATAGGTTGTCTATGGAACTTTACAACACTGAACTGAAGATGCACTTTTTAATTAATGACTAACTCCAAGACTTAGGAGACTACTTTACATCTAAGATGTCGGAGAACGTTGGTGCAATGCCACTGTGTCTGAGTGTTAGCTGGCCCTGTGGTCCAATTTACAGTTTAATTTTTAATCTGAAGAAACACTCTTCATCAAGCACCTAAAAAGGAGGGACCAGAGAGGAGATAACATGGCTGTCAGAGGCTGGGCCCGCACAGACTGGTACAGGAACACTGTGTGTCCCCCAACACCTGCAGTACTAACTACACCGGGGGCCTTATTACACATAGAGCACGCTTTTCGTGTTTGCGCCATGGTACACCTTTAAATAGGTGCGCCGTGCGCAAACAGGGAAAGTGCGCTCTATTACAGTGAATGTGCTGCTGCAAACTCATAATACAATCACTAGTTAGGCCACAGACATGAAAAATAGCACCACTGCATATATTGATAATATAGGGATAAATAGGTCTGTGTCAAGGTGCTGAGGTCAACACCTTGACACAGACCTATTTATCTCTATATTATCAATTGGTGCAATGGTGCAATTTTTCACCCGTGACCTAACTATTGATTATATTGAGCCCACTGTGTGCAACGCCAAAGTTTGGTCACTCAATTCTTAGTTGAAGACTGTCCCACTTTTATGGTATTGTGTACTTTTCAAAAATAACTGACAATATCCATTTGGATTCATATAAACATAGACATAATTGTATTTCCGTGTTAATTACGGTTCTTACTTTGTTGTGAGGGACCTTTGTTCCTTTAGGAATACGCATCCATAGTACAGCGCAGGCGCAGAAGTGAAGAGATCCACCCCTTTGCATGGGGCCACACCCTCATGAAAATGAGCGTACGCCCTCTTGAGATAGCACTGGCACTAGAGTGTACTGGCGCCAGCGATATCTGTATTACAGAAGGGGCCGCACAAGCATCTGCGGCCCGTCTGTAACAGCAAAGTGCCCCGGGGCGCACAAAGCGGACACATATGCCCGTTGTGCCCCCGAGGCACTTTCTGTAATACGGTGCGCAGAGAAGTGAGTGAGACTGGAAGCCGGTGAAATCTTGCAACCATTTAAATCCAAGCACTGCTCTTTGGCTTCTTTTCTCTGTAATACTGCTTAAGGAAATCATTGAAGGTGACTTCCTCCAGACGGCATAGGCAGCTATACAGAGTATCCGCTGGCTCTTACCCAGACTATGAAATTATATGGGTTGTTTAGCTGCAAAACTAAAAAGAGATTTGGGGCCCTGATTTATTTTTGGGCGGACGGATTAAATGACTCCATCACAAAGGGCCATATGTAGGTAGGGACCCATTTACCACTTCATAAATACCGAATTTTACCGATTCGGTATTTATGAAGTGGTAAATGATATGTAGGTAATGAGTCGGTAATATTTACCGATTCGGTAAAAGTCGGTAATTACCGAATCGGTATTTACCGATTCGGTAATGAGGCATACCTTCCCATTGATGGGAAGGTATGCCTCATTACCGAATCGGTAAATACCGATTCGGTAATGGGGGGAACACATGCAAGGGTGGCAGGGTGTCACATTGACACCCTGTTGCACCCCTGATTCGGCCATGTGTGCACATGTGGCACACATACATGCCCTAAGGGCATGTATGTCTGCCACATTGCACACTTCTAAGCACTTTAAAATGCTTTTCAACATCCATTCTTCATTTACCACTAACTATTAGTTGGTGGTAAATACCGACTCCAGAACACACCCACACACTCCCCCTACATCTCATTTTTGTATTCGGAATTTACCGAATCGGTAAAATTACCGATTCGGTAATTTTACCGATTCGGTAAATTACCGAATACAAAAATGATCCCCCTACATACCAAAAGCCAAAATACCGGTCGGTAACGGTATAATTACCGAAAATCGGCCGTTACCGACCGGTATTTGGCTTCCTACATGAGGCCCAAAGTCTCTGCCAGTCAAATTATGAAATGTCCATCATCCCGGTAGATATTTCAAGCATTGTCCGGAAATGCCATCAAGGGCAGTTCCAGGCAGTGCACTCTAACTTTGTCAGCCAGCTCCATTAAACATGATGGAGACATCAGGCAAAGTAAAAAATATATATTTTCAAAAGGAAAATACCAAAGTGGGATATGCTTTTTAAAAAGAAAAAAAAAAGAAATCCCCCCCTTGTCATGGGAGTTTTCTCCCATGGCAAGGGGAGTGGGGCATCAACACTTTTCAGTGCCCTTACTTAGCTCCAGGTTTTTCCTAGTGGTGATGGGCGGGCATTGAATAAACAGCTATATGTCTGCTCACCTATCTAGAGTAGGTCAGGGGACATAAAGCCAGTTCTCCAACGGCCTTTACTTTGTTGGGAGTCTGAAAATGTATGACCTCTACGGAGACAGAGTAGTCTCTGCCGTTGTCAAACTATGGTCAGCCCGGATTTAAATCGACCAGGCAGACCATAGTCTTGGCAGGGAGGGAACTCCTTTGCTATTGTGATTGAGTTCCCGCTCTGCTAAGATTTAAATCAGCCCAGAGTCTTATTTATTTTCCTTAAAACTCATAGCACTGCTGGGAAATTGATTTGTTGTGAGAGATAAATGTGCTGGCTGAAGTACTAAACCACAACCATCCTTCAGGAATATGACTCGAGTCTTCATCTTTGCTGTCACTTGAAAAGTCAAAGCTTTGAAGAGGAGCTAGTTGGCAATGTATTGTATTATATTGTAAGTGCATTTATATAGGCGTCAAAGCGCTTTTTCGGCGGGTAGCACGCTACTCCGGAACCCCTAAAGGATTAGTGTTGAATTCGTATATAGTGAAATATGAAAGTAATTTGAGTGGTGGATAGTTTAGTCAGTTATTTGGATTCAGAAGGATAGCGGAAGGATAGAAGAGGGAAAGAGGTTTGCATTTATATAGCACTTGCTACCCCTGATGGGGTGTTGAAGCGCTTTTTTGGCGAGTAGCATGCTACTCTGGAATGCATAAAGGATTAGTGTTGAATTAGTATAGTGAAATATTAAAGTAATTTGAGTGGTGGATATGTTAGTCAGCTATTTGGATTGAGAAGGGTAGGAGAGAGAATAGGGAAAAAGGTTTGCATTTATATAGCGCTTTTTACCTCTGATGGGGTGTTGAAGTGCTTTTTTGGTGAGTAGTACGCTACCCCAGGACCCATAAAGGATTAGTGTTGGAAATTAGTATAGTGAAATTTGAAAGTAATTTGAGTGGTGGATATGTTATTCAGTTATTTGGATAAAGAAGGGTAGTGGGGGGATAGAAGAGGGGAAAAAGGTTTCCAATTATATAGTGCTTTCTACCCCTGATGAGGTGTTAGATCACTTTTTCAGTGATTAGCACGTTACTCTGGAACCCATAAAAAATTAGTGGTGAATTAGTATAATGAAATATGAATTTTGAGAAGTGGACATGTTAGTCTGTTATTTTGATTGAAAAGGATAGTGGAGGGATAGAAGAGTGAAGGATTTAGACTTTTTTGTTTTTTGTTTTGGAGGTCATAGCAGTAGGAGGAGGCTTGGGATGAGTAAAAAGGGATGTGGAGGGTAAGAGTCGGAGGGAAGAGTTTAGATAGGCTTGTTTTGGGGGATCGGTATAGTAAAAGAGGTGTCAGAGGATGCAAGGAGGGGTAGAGATGGGGAGGGTATAGAAATGGTTATTTTGGGGATCATAGTAGTGGTATGGTGTTTGGGATAAATGAGAGAGTGGATGTAGAGGATATATTAATAGAGGTAGAGGGTGAGAAATAGAGTAGTGCATTGGAAAGAGTAGTAGAAAGAAGTTTGATATGAGTAAGAAATTTGGGGTAGAAGATATATTGATGGTGGTTATCCGTGGATCCTATGTTGGAGGGTGGGGGGGGGGTAAAGAGTTCCTTCCATAGTTCGGCTGCTTAAACAGAGAAGGATGTGCCACCCATGGTTTTTTCTTGTATCTTGGGATTTTGAGGCAAGGTGCCACTCTAGAGTGGCGGTTCCTTTGTTGAATGTGTTTGGTGATTTTATTCCTGGTGAAGAGCGGTCCCATTCCATGTGAAGCTTGAACGTCGAATATAGTGATCTTGAAGGTGTACCTGGCTTCAGGGACAACAATAATACTTGTAATATGAATTGCGTAGTTGGTTTTGAGTTCCCTAGACCCAGAAGACCTGTTCCGCCTGAGACCTTATCTTCTCTCTGCTCTCATTTTCTCCCTCTCTTTGGCCTTTCTTCTCTCTATATTCTTCTTTGATCTTTGCTCTCCTAATCACTCTCTTACATTTCCTGCACCCCTCTAACCTGCTCACCCACCTCTTTGTGTCCATCCTCCTCACATGTTCTCTCTCCGTCTTCTTCCTCTCCTTGTTGTCGATCCTCTCGCTTCCCTCATGTTCTGCCTCTCTCCTATTGCTTTCTGTCTTACCACTCTAACCTGCTCTCATCTGTTCCTCCTCTCTCACACTTCCCCCTACTTTTATTCCCCAATTTATTTTGCCCTCTTCCCTCAGTCGCACTGTTCATCGTGCCGTCTACTTTCTGAGCTCTATTCTTAATCCCTCCCTCTGCAACCTTCTCCACGTCCTTACCTTGCCTTGTCTGCCCATCGCTCTCTCTTGGAGATGCTAAGGTACACGTCTGCCATCACAAAGGCAGCCATCGGCACAGCGAGATGTTTTCTGTTGTCTCTCAATGTGCAGTTTCGGCCTCTTCTAATCAGCGCATATTTCAGACGGATCACAGAGAGGCAATTATTCGGAGTTCAAAAGCATATGCTGAAATACAGCTGAGATGCAAAATTTCTAATCCCTTCCGCAAGCAAAAAAGATGCAATCATCTGCCGTCGTAATCCGTGATATTACACAAGAAAAGGAAAAGAAAAAGTTGCAAGTTTTCGACTTCAAAATTAACTGACTCTTCTCCAGCAAAGCTGGCCTTCCAGGGGCGCCAGCCTATCGAGAATTCCCCCGTCCGCAGCAGCTCTTGGCTTGCCTAGCCGGCCCCTCTCCCTACTCTCATCAAACGTGCGTATCATCTTGTAGATATATTTACTCTGACGTCAAGGTTGCATGTACCACTGCTTCACCAAGCTTCCAACAAGGCTGGTTTTGTTTCAGTGACTTGCCTCTGAAACCTTGGGTGCAGAAGGAACCGACAGTCCTTTTCCATGCCCCTGCCACCAAATGTTACTTTGTATCGATATCTGTGTGATATTCTTGCCTGTAATTAGTATGTGGGAAATTGGCAAACAATCCGAGAGACTCCTTCAATTTGAAAAGACGTGGGTGGTGTTTTTCTTCCTGGCAGTGCATGTACGCACATTCTCCGTTGGGAGTGGGGGGATGTTATTGTGTACTCTTTATACCACTACAGAGATCAATAGATATATATTCATCGATAAGCAGCGAGTGTTGCAGTGCAATGTTTCCCCCTCATTTCCATATGGACCGTGCTATTTATACCCTTCCCTTCATGGATCTGAACCCTACCGCGCCTCCCCTTAAGATGGCAGAATGCCGCCATTTTGTTGGTTCCATTATTCTATAGCTAGTGATTCAACATCCTCCCAGCGTAGAGGCTATTTATGGAAGGTTGCATGTTGCGGTTTCCTACTGATAGTGCGCTGTGGTGATTAGTGTCTAAAGTTGTGTGTTTTATTGCCAACGGACCACGGCTGAAATTAATGCTGAGTCATGAACCGGGCTGCTGGGCTGTCTGTGCAGCCTTGGGTCGGTCTCATTGAAAATGAGTGGCTTCAAGTGACAATTTTATGTGGCAGGTTTGTCTTAAGGCACCGACACCCAGTTTAGGTTCATGATGCCTGTGTACATAGCAGATCGTCAAGATATTTGTATAAAATGGATTAGATGCAGCAAGCCCACGCAGAACTAATTTACTTGGTCAGTGGCCTAAATGTCTGGCCCTCGTATACCTGCGTTGGACACTCACCTGAAGGAATATCAGTACCCGTCTCAGGCCTTAGGACTGATCCAGCCACTGAAACTCCAGCAGCTGTCCAGGTACTGTACAATGTGCATAAGCCCAAACTAGGACAGCATAGCCACCTAAGAAAACACCTTGTTACCATGGCCCTTAATTCTATGTCTGCCTTTTAATTATAGAAATGGTATCATGCCACCATGGTAATTTCCCCACATTTGTTCAGTGTAATGTTTTTGTGACATCATATTTTTAAATTATACCTGCGGGAATTAGTATTGTTAGCTCTCTCAATGCAGATTGAAAGAAAATGTAGACATTTTCTTGCCCAAAGCTGGGATATTCAATCTTATTAAAACGTGAACTGGCGCAGTCAGTGCCTCGTACCCTCTCCTGCACCCTGTGGTAGCCATACAATGCCCAGGTATATCATCTGTCAGCCATTCTTCCATCTGTAGGCATAGTGTCCAGCGCGAGGCAAGGGCATAGAAATATATGCGTAGCAGAGGTGCCATCAAACACCTCTTAGTTAGTGGTTTTAATATGAAAGGGCCTCAGTCAGTGACCAGCAAGAATTCTGCCAGCCAGACCTATCACCGGGGACCTTCCTAGCACTGGGCATACTGTGCAGATATCTGTCTTCCTCTTTCTGTCTCAAGCTTCTAATGTATCCCTCTTAGGCTTTATTGTTCTTGTCTCTGACAGATTTACAATTACTCTTTTCTGGGGGGGGAAATCACTCTGTCTCTGTCCACCCGCGAAGGAGGGGGGGGGGGGGGTTCCACCTGCTGTGTAAGGCTTGGGACTGAAGCTAAGCCTTGTGCTACAGGTGGTTTGCCCTCTGGGGGGGGTTGAGCACAGGGCCTTGCCTTCAGCCATGCACAGCGGGGTTGGCTGTAGACATATTGTAATAACATCTTACTTTACATTAAAAAAATATAGAAATTAACTGAAACAAAGGTTAAAGTGGAGTTGAACGTCAGTAAGGAAGATTTTAGCTTGTTTTTAAGACAACATCGAAATTAACTGAAAAAAAGCAACGTTTAAGGTGGAGTTCTTGTAGATATACATAGGTCTTCTAATAATAAAAAGACACATATCATTTTAAAACCCAAAAGATTACTGAAATTCACCACTTATACGTAACCGACCTAAGTATAGGTTGCACTGGTTATGACCTCGTATATTACATCATTGATGACACATGAAATCTATGGTGAACTGGCGAATGTCGGTGTTTTTTGGTTTTAAAACGGTATTTTTTTCTCTTATTAGAAGATCTATGTATAACTCCACTTTAAAGTTTGATTTTTTTTTCAGTGAATATATAAATAACCTCTCTTTAAATGGACATCTGATGCCCTCACCACGTCTTTGTCCGTTACTTAACCGCTTATCTCATTGTCTGTGTCTTATTTTCATTTGCTTTTAGATTTTTTCTACTTCTGTGTATCGCACACCTTCACCCTTTATGCATGTACAGATATGTACATTGTGCACTCCTAGCTGGTAGCAACGGAGCACTGTGCATTAATTGGGTAAGGCTTGCTGGGAGACTCTTTCTCACACATGCACACACACATTTTTAGGCTAAAATCTCTAGATTCCCGGCGGGGTGATAGAGTTGCAATTGAAACCCAGCTACAGACGTTCTAAACTGGAAAGCTTAGCCACTAGAAGATTTCTTCAGCCCATCTGCTCTCCTTTATTTCCTCAAAGCCCCCCTTGGTTATCTTCCCTGTATCATCACTCCCAACCAACTCCACCTTTCCGCGTTTTGCATTTACCTCCCTACTCCTTTTTATCTAGCCTGGTACCACCTACAGCGTCACCTTTATTAACTGTTGAGTCAGCATATCCCAGCATGCCTCATTCGTCATCGTTAGAGAAACAGCTCTGCCAGCGGCCTCTGACGCAGCAAGTGACACATAAATCTAGTCGCTAGAACTGAAGGTGCTTTAGTTTTACCTGGAGCAGTCTAATTTGAAGAACAGCGTATGCTTTGCATCGGTAGCGGATACACAGAGAGATTAATGGATGCCACACTGATTAAACTGCCCCTTTTCCCTGCGGTGACAGAGAAGGCCGCTATGCACTTCCTGAACTGCTTGAAGTTTATGCTAGAAAGCAGTCTAAAGACTCACAGACTATATATTGAACTGGATGCATGGCCCAAAGAACTTCCCAAATGCACAATCGGGTGAAGGCACGCTTCCAAATGTCACCCTTGCTCACTTACTACGGATGGCATGCTTTGGGGAATACTTAATCCTCTGCTGCCTTTGGGCCTCTTTAAATTCTAGTCTAGAACATGTGGCCAAATACGATGTGGGCGGGAGCATGACACACTGCATATCAATGGCACAGGTCTTGTACATGTTCCTAAACTTTGAAGGCCTTACCCAATGTGCTGGAGAAGGTGTAAAGTCAGATCTCTCCTCCTCCTACTTCTGCATGTTTCTAGTCTCTCTCTCCTGCTCCCTCTTCTGGGAGCTACAATCTTCTCTCTTAGTTCTAATCCTTTCACTCATTTCTCAGAGCAGCTGCTCTACTTCACAAGAGAGTCCTCTGCCTTTTTGTTGCTTCTTGGGAACATCCTTCTTCTACCTGAGCTGGCCTTCTTTGACCTTTCTATGGTTGTGTTGCTGTGGCTCAGCTCTCCTTCCGCCCTACACTAAGGGAAGCTGTATTTCTTGGGTACAGCTCTCATGCCTTCTTCCTTTACGTGGAATAACCTCTCCTCTCCATCAACCAAAGGTGCTAATCTAACCCCATCTCCTGTGCTCCTCGCATTTGGTAACCTTTTAATAGTGATGTATCTATCCTTCTCTTCATGCACTGATTCAGTGCATACGCGCATATATAATTCGCTTTTCCCTAGCCCGTCATACTCTACTGATAAATCTAAAGCCGATCACAAGTATCTTACCACCTGTAAACACACAAGGAGTTAAAGGCGGGTTACAACCCGTAGGAGTCACAGGAGTCACAGGCGTCATTTCGTTATGGTTTCCCAATGGGGAAACAGGTCTGTGCCATAGAAGTCTCAATCAAAAGCAGCAATTCAGTGTCATGAGGATGAACCAATCCATGACCTACAGAATGGTCCAATCAAAGAGCAATATTTTTAGATCAGAAAGGGGAAACTGCAGGCAATGTAGCCCAACCCCAGAGCAACCCTGGATGGTGAACAGATTAAACCAATGTTAAATGTGCAATTGAACCCCCGGCAAGAAGAGGTGAAGGAATGTAGATGGTTTGTTCCCTATGGCAGGAGCCAAAGCAGGAGCAGTTCATTAATGGCGCGGGTCCGTAATCTGAGAGCAACTTGGGGAAGTCAGTAGAATGCATCACGTCGGTAACTTAAGAAAGGTTAGGAGACGGAGGGGCTTGTGACACATGGCAGGGCTGACCTGGGGAGCAGCATGGGATAGTGAGAGGATGCAGGTGTTCTGTGTCGTTTGACACGATACACCGGGACGAGAGCATTAAAAGGTAAGGGGCAGGAGATGCTCGGTGACCCATTACAGAGTCCAATAGGAGATCAGCACGCTGGAGTCAAACGGCGACTCTACCTTCTGACTTTTAAAGGAATCAATAGGAGACCAGTTCAGAGGATCCTTGGCCACCCAGATTTCGCACAGGCAAAAACTGAGAAAGATACTATAGTATTTGCTCTCCTGTAGCAAGGATGGAACAGCTCACTATGTGTAAGCAACATTTTAAAGTTGTCACTCAAGATGATTCATGAGCCCAAGACATTAATGCATGAATTAGTTATATATGTGCAAGTGCAGGTGAAAATATTTTGATGCCTTGAAATGTATTCACAGGCGAGAGATGTTCCTGGGTAATAGGACAATTATGAGCCACATCACTTGAGTGTTACTTATGTTTAGTGCTGGTAAATAACGAATTGGGGTCTACAGGCACTTCTGATTCCTCTCTTGTTGATGGCTTAGTTATATTATCGTCCTGTTGTAGTAGTGTGACTACTCTTGATCCCTCTCTTGTTGATTGGTGGCTGTGCTCTATGTTCTGCCAGTTTTGGGAGCGTGGATTGTCTTCTTGTTGATAGCTATTTTATATAGTAGTCTAGTTTTGGGAGTGTAGGCACTTTTTAATTCCTCAGTAGTTGATAGTTGCATTCTATATTTGTCCTGATGCGAGACTGTAGGTAGTCTTTGATTCCTCTCTTTTGATGGCTGTTTTATATGCTCGTTCTGTTGTGTATGTATGTGTACTAATGGATTCTTCTCTTGTTGTTTGCTGCGTTACATGTTTGTCTTTTTGTGGGGGTACTTTTTGCAGGACCTACTTTGTACAGTACCAACTCTTAGAGTGAGCTTTCAGTCAACCTATTGATCATGATTGGTTGTCTTTCTTGTTTATCTCACTAGCCTGCTTTTTAGGTCTCGGGACCATCCGGTCGGCAGACCGGAAGTCCGGAGATTTAATGACTTGGGAGAAGAGGGGCTTGAACCCGCCCCTCTTCTGCCCTGTTCTCCATTGGCTGGCCTCGTAAATGCTGGCCAGCCATTGGAGAAGAGGTCCCGTCACTCCAATCATGCCCCTTCCTTTTCGGATCGGGGGGCGTGTTTTTTGCGAAAAGTCTCAGGGAGGAGACAAAAACAAAACACGCCCCCAATCCGAAAAGGACGCTGCGTTTGGCGGTGGTGTTGTGTTGTGTAGTTTTACAGTAGTTGACTATGCATGTTTTTATTACGATTTGTTACGTTTCTGTGTCTTTAATTTGTCGGGGGCGGGCCTTGTGCCAGTCTCAGGCCATTCTAAACCGCCTTCTCCCCCCGCGCGCCAAGTTGTGCTCTCCGCCGCTGTATCGCCTCACTCCTTCCCCGGTGCCCGAGTCGCCCCCCCCCCTCCCCCGGAGGTGGCATTGTCCTCGCAGGGGAGTGCGTAGGTGACGTGCGCTATATCAGGGCTGTGAGCTTGGCAGGCAGGCACCTACTCCGCTGTAAACACCGCACCAGTGTTCCAGGTGCCCTTTCAGGGATCACGCAGCAAACATCAAACAC
Organism: Triturus cristatus; assembly: GCF_964204655.1. Classification (NCBI taxonomy): domain Eukaryota; kingdom Metazoa; phylum Chordata; class Amphibia; order Caudata; family Salamandridae; genus Triturus; species Triturus cristatus. The sequence goes on along the minus strand of NC_140594.1, from coordinate 316,225,213 downwards.
CCCGAGCCAGCGCAGACCGTGGCACTGAGGTGCCAGCGCCACGCCGGAGAAGGGCGCGGTGTGTGATATCAGACATGAAAGGCAGGCAGGTTTAAGGTATGGCGACCTCTCCCCATCCCCTCTACCCTTTCCAAACACTTCGCATGCAGCAATGTGCAAAGGAGTTCAAGCTTCGCCCCCTGGCGGCCCCCCCCCCCCCCAGCTACTTACAGGCATACATAAAAACCGTTGCTTCAGGGTTACAACCCGGCTGCAAACTGACCCTCCCCAGCCCGTCTTACATGTATAATTTAATGTAAAGTTACTATTTGTATATGCGACCTAAATCACTCTTAATATGGACACAAATATGTATTTTTTTAAGGAATCCTTTGAATCTGTTTTACCCACTTAGTATATTGCTACATTGCTACTCGAGAGGACGAGACTACAGGACTGTTACTTGCAGACTCCTGCTGCGGCTGCCAGTGCTTTTATCGTTTTTAGAAACATTTTGCACATACCTTCTGCTGCTCTGAGGGAGTTGATTTTTTATGGTCAAATGATGTCGTTTTAAGGATTGGTTTTACTAATGCAATTGCGCAAGAATGCCCTTTACTATCACGACCCAGAGTAACAGAAAGACTGTAAACTTTGAGGCTGGAGGAAGATTTTCCACAACTGTTATTGATTCTCCTTCCTTCTGAATCATTTGCACGTGCATTTTTGCATTTTTGCTGCTTGGTGGTTTGGTCTATTTGCACAAAAGTGTAACCTTTTATGAATTGCCCATATATGGAAGTTTTATAATAACAAATTACGTATGCATTTAACTTGATTGATCCGATGACGCTAAGGGATTTAAATATATATGTGTAATCTTATTATTTTGACATAATTGTGAACATCATTTTGTGTATTCTGCTCTGTCTTTCAGAGGGCCTCGTTAGAGAGCGAAATGTTAATAAAAGAATTGAATTGACCTAAATGACTCCTTTTTTTACAATAAGACCCCTTGCCCGTTAGGGGCACTCTGGCTTTTAAAAAAGCCTCTATGATCTTTTCATTAAAATCCGCAACAGCGCTTTATGCACCAACAGCCACACAGGTGGGAACGGTTTTGTTGGAAAACCATAGTTTTCGAATCGGTAAAGGGCCATTCGGGGTGGGGTACAAGGTTGCAGTAAAGCATTCTAAGGCACCCAGCCCCTTAGGAGTGTTAAACACAGTTTACTATCGAGTGTTCACACTGCTTTGTATGTTTTCGGAGGGTGCGACCAAGTGGAGACTAACCTACTGTGACAAAACGCAGTATTTCAATGCCGTCTCTGGGTTCCAGTGGCTTCGTACTGCAAGCTTCCTTCCCTCACCTTCGCCTGCAGATGGTTAGAGGCGCACACCACAAGCCTCCCTACTACTGCATAGTTCCAAAGCAAGGTGACCTCTCCCCAGCCCATCTAACCGATCTGAAGACAAAATAAGTTGAATCTGCAAAGGAGTTTACCCTTCCTCCCCTGGCCCTCTGCTTCAGATAGTTACAAACATACACAATACGTGTTGTTGAAGGGTGACCTCTCCCCAGCCCATCTAACCGCTCTGAAGTCTTAAGAAGTTGCAATCTGCAACATACTTCACACTTCCTCCCCTGGCCTTCTCCCCGAGCTACATACAAGCATACAAAAAACGGTGGTTACAGGGTTACAGCACAGCTGCAAAGTGGCCTTTCCCAGCCCATCTTACATGTTTCATTCAATGCAAAGTAAACATTTGTAAATGTGACCGAAATTACTCACTTGAAAAAAATAATAACCCTTGCCAGTTAGGAGCAATCCGGCTTTTTAAAGATTGTTAGAGGCGCTCACCAAAAGCAGCACCTCAGCATCAACACAGCACTACAAAAGCACATCACCAATTCAACACCACTAAGAACCACCTCAGCACCACCACCTCAGCATTACTCAGCACCACCCCAGCATTACTCAGCACCACCTCAGCATTACTCAGCACCACCTCAGCATTACTCAGCACCACCTCAGCATTACTCAGCACCACCGCCTCAGCATTACTCAGCACCACCTCAGCATTACTCAGCACCACCTCAGCATTACTCAACACCACCGCAGCACTACTCAGCACCACCTCAGCATTTCTCAGCACCACCCACCACCACTTCACCATTACTCAGCACCACCTCATCATTACTCAGCACCACCTCATCATTACTCAGCACCACCTCATCATTACTCAGCACCACCTCATCATTACTCAGCACCACCTCAACATTACTCAGCACCACCTCAGCACTACTCAGCACCACCTCAGCATTACTCAGCACCACCGCAGCATTACTCAGCACCACCGCAGCATTACTCAACACCACCGCAGCATTACTCAGCACCACCTCAGCATTTCTCAGCACCACCCACCACCACTTCAGCATTACTCAGCACCACCTCAGCATTACTCAGCACCACCTCAGCATTACTCAGTACCACCTCAACCTTACTCAGCATTACTCAGCACCACCTCAGCATTACTCAGCACCACCTCAGCATTACTCAACACCACCGCAGCATTACTCAGCACCACCTCAGCATTTCTCAGCACCACCCACCACCACCTCAGCATTACTCAGCACCACCTCAGCATTACTCAGCACCACCTCAGCATTACTCAGTACCACCGCAACATTACTCAGCACCACCTCAGCATTACTCAGCACCACCACAGCATTACTCAGGACCTGGGCACCTCTCGGCATTGTTAAAGTTAGAGCTATTGGCATTGCTCATGACAATTCCGTTTCTTTAAATGTTTTAAAAACAAAAACATAAACAAAAATAATGTCATGAGCAATGCCAATAGCTCTAACTTTACCAATGCCGAGACCATTGCATTGTAAATGCTTGTTATTTGATGACTTTCCTTCATCTTCCTTTGCTTGCCCCACACCTGGAGCAAAAAGTATTTACTATCCTTTGGACTGGACAAATTGCATCCTTCCACTGCTTGCATTCAGGGACCTACTTTATTCTTCCATTGGAGTCCATGTTTTGTCTTACTGTCTACCCATGTGCTGCTTCTACCTCACATCTCCGCCCTTCCATGCTCCCCATGTTGCTCTTCCCATTTCTACCTGCCCAGCTCCTCCTTTGCTTTCTCCCCTCCTCCCCATCTTTTTTTAATGTCTGTATTTTTTCCAACGCCTCACCTTTGCTGCACCATTTTTACCCCATCCCTGCCTTCTGGGAGGTTGTTATACTCCACACAGCAGTATTCAGTTGCTTCCCACACCACCCTCCTCTATTGTGCCCTTATGACCCCGTTTTTAATGGTTTTCGTTCTTTTGGGATTAAAAAACAAAACTTTTGGGAGGCAGGACCCAATGCAGCTAGAATTCACATTTTGGTAGCTCCTTCTTAGAATGCACTTCCCCACAACTTTTGATGTATCTTTTAATAGAGTGTGCTTAGATGCCATCCTCTCTATCTTGGAACTGTAAATTTAAAAAAAGCCAGAATGACCACCTCAATATCATGTTATATGCACACACGTGTGATGATGCATGCTTACAAATGTTGCCCTTTTTTTTACCAGTGCTATTCATCATTGACAACAAAGTATTATTTGTATGTTTTGCTGGTGCTGTTCAGTATCGGAAACAAGCATTATAAAACCCCAAAATTCAGCTAACACATTTGAAAGGTGAGATCTATTGATTTTACCAGTGTTTGTTTATACAGGAAGATAGTTACTACGGATCCCTATCTAAAGGTGCGCGGGGTGACTGCTGCGTTTACAAATAGCTCTTTTATTTTCAGCGTCTTCAATAGATAAACTCAGTCTCATATCGGAAATCAATCTCTGATGGTCCCCCCTTGAGTGTACTTCCCCGTGGATCGATGAAATGTTAGCAAGTAACAAATGACATGTTCGGCTGAGCAACCAAAACACGGATATTCTGAATATTTTAAAGAATTTATTACATCCAAGACCAGCGAATATATTCCAAGAATGTCAAAAGTCTTTGTATTGTTAATGAGCAAAACCCCCGGAATTGAGGCGTTAGGGGAAAATTCCGGTAGGGCAGTGCACCTCCTGCAGACGGTGGTCCCTTTAACTGTTGCTAATACCCGTCAATGACGTAAATCAAGTGTAGTACTTGAAGGTTGTGTAGCGGCTGCTACCCTTGACTTGCCCCCTGGTACAGTAACACTGCCCTCCCTGCCGAAGGTCGAGGGGTCAGGAAGACAGCGGCAGGAAGAAAAGCAAACAGGGCCCTAGCAGGCTTGTTTACATTCTGTAGTCTCAACTCCCTGGCCTTTATCTGTAAATAGAAGTCAGTTGATTGGCTAAGACTAGTGCAATGGGGCACCATAGGGTGTCAAAGGGCGTGGGATGTCACTTCCGATGACATTGGGGATCCCATGGGCCTGACAACGTCCTGCCCAAGGCGGGACAGATTTGCTCTTGCAGAGGAGTAATGCTCATGAATTAAAGATATATTGTTCGGCCATTTAAAAACAAGCAAAAATGTTTGTGATACTAGCTGGGTCCCCTAAACAGGTCTGGGATCATGCCCTTTCCTTGCTCTATGCAGCGTTGGACTCGCAGTGTAAACATTTCTGGAGCTGCTGCTGGTTGCCAGCTCACTCCTGCCCTCCCCATTTCTCGGCTTGGGCATTAGGGCAATGGTGTCCTGATCCAATAACCTGGTAACTCCCCCATGTGGGTACAACACTGTCTGAGGTCGAGTATACATGAACCCAGTGACCTCGTAACTACCCACTGTGGGTACGTACTCTCAGTGAACACGGTGCCCTCTCCCAATAGTCTCGTAGCTCCGCCATGTTAGCACAATGCTCTCTAAGGACAAGGGTGTCCTAATACAATAACCTTGTAACTTTCCCATTTTAGTACAGTGATGTGAGAATGAGGGTGCCCTGACCCACTGACCTTGTTACTCCCTCATTGGCAGAAAGGGAGAGCTCACCCTTGTATATGGAGGTAAAAAGAGGGGCACGAAAGACCGAGTTGGCTAGCCACGGTATACAATACTGGACTTGTTTGCAAGAAACAATACAATCGATGATGACACTGGACAATAAAAACAGATTGAGGAAGACCTATGAGAAATTCCACTCAACAATTGAAAAGACCCAAAATAACACAAGAAGTGTCCATTATCTCACCAGCGGATAAAATAAACTGATGGAGACGAGCAAAAACGAATGCAGACTTAAGAGGCGAGTTAAGATAAACACTGAAAGAGGGAACTCTTCCATATTGATGCAATGCTCACTAAGGATAAGGGTATTCTGACTACATGATCTTGTCACTCCCTCATGTCGACGCAATGCTCTCTAAGTGCAAGGCTGTTTTGACTGAGTAATCATGTAACACCCATGTCGGTACAGCGCTCTCTCAGGAAGAGGGTGTCCTGACCAATGACTTCGTAACTCCAATATGTGGGCCGGTACTCCTTGACGATGAGGGTGTCCCGATCCATTAACCTAACACCCTCGTATGAATACCTGGCTCCCTCAGGGAAGTGGTTTTTGCCTTGCCGAGTAACCCTGTAAAACTCTCATGTAACTATAATTCACTCTGAGGGTGTTCTGACGCAATAACCTCATAACAGCCCATGTTGGTACACTGCTGTCTCACGACAAGTACGTCTTGGCCTCATTACCTCATAACTCCCCAATGTGGGGTTTGTGCTCTCTGAAGACAAAGTTGCCCTGATCCAATAACTTCTTAACTTCCATGCCTGGACAATGCTCTTTGAGGATGAGGGTGCCATGATCGAATAATCTCAACTCTACCCAACATGGGTGCAATCATCTCTGCGGATGAGGTTCTCCTGCCCCAATAACTTCGTAACTCTCCCAGGTGGGTCAGTCCTCTGAAGATGAGGGTGTCCAGAGCAAATATCCTCATAGCTTATTGTATCTGTACAGTGCTCTCTGAAGACAAGGGTGGATAATATCCTACCCCCATCTTGGTACAATGCTTTTGAAGGACCAGCGTATCCTGAATTGTAGGAGGCCTTTTTTGGTTGGTCGGAGGCAAGTGATATTGCAATGGGAACGCCAGATAACCCCTAAATTTAATGCAGAATGTTTAAAATGCAGGCCATTGGCAGCTGACGAAGAGCCTAGAAAACCACAGAAGAGTTAGAATCAATGGTAACCCTTCCCGGTAGGGGCCCACATGGAAAAGGACATAAACAGTTGGGGAGCAAGAGCAAAGGGATATGAAGGGGAGGCTGGAGCACTGACTATCTAGGAAAGGTGACTGGTCACAGCCATTGACACTGGGGAACAACTTATAGGTCTCTGAGGCAGAGCCTGAGTGTTTATGGGAAACTGAACCTCTCTTTAGAAAAATTAACTACACGAGATTCGGCCTCGCACAGGACCCTTCGGGCAAATTTGTCCACTGCACAAGGCGAGACCTAGCCAGGCCTTTGAGACATTGCAGCAGTTGTCCTCGCTCCAGGTGCAGCAGCAGGATCGAAAATCTTGGCAACATTGTCTTCCAAAGTAGACGTAAGCAGGAATAGCCAGTACCAGGAAAAGATAGGCTTTACAATCCGTCCGCCTTCTCTGCCCAGTTGTACAGCTCCACGTGAACCGGCTGAGTTCCTCGATGACGCAGAACCTTTCCTAGACCGGACGTCCAGACACTGATCTCTTCTGCAGATGGGGGTGCTCTGGCCTGTGTGGCACCGGACCGGAGTGGGACTGGAACGTCTCTCCAGTACAGTGGACAGACTCCACAATCCTTGGAGGAGTCCAGAATCCATGATGGGGTAAGGAGGTCCTACCTTAGCCCAAACGACCTCCCAGAAGCAGGGTATGATTACAGCCGAAGCCTTCAGGATAGATGCAGTCCGTTGATGCAACCGGTCTGAGCCCTCTGGGTCCGCCCATAGGGGGCAGCATGTCCGATGCATCAGTAGTTGCTGACAGTCCATGCTCAAATGTGCATTGAGGTTCAGTGAAGCTCTCTCTGGCTTATCACTGCCGGTATCTCGGAAACGTGCTCAGGACCTGCCCCTCTGTGATGGGACATGTTTACATCACAAACTGAGGAGCCAGAAGTGACAAAGTGAGAACAATAGAACGAGAGACAGCGAGGTAACGCCCATGGGTTCCTGACAAGAGAGACTTCTCACTCTGGACCTGCCTAGTTTTGCAGGAAGTCACTGGCAGACACTCCATTGAGGGCAGAGAGTGTTGTGATAAGAGTCCTCCCTCCTGTCTCCTCCTGGCTACTGGGGCAGGAGGCAGGTTGGGAAGACCCACCCCTCTGACTGCAGTCTGTACACCTGCCGCCTCCACATGCCTTGAAAGCGCCTGCAGGCTCAGTGATGACACTCAGGACCGCGCCCTGCTGAGCTCAGGGGTGTCACATCGTATAAAGAGATGGCTGAAAAGCCAAGCATTGGGAGAGATGTTAAAACAAGCAGTGCAAACTCGCTGGTCAAGCGATGTGCAGTCAGAGCCTGAAGAACAACATCCCACAGGCATCTGTACATCAACTTATTAGCAATTCATTTTTTAGGGAGTACTGTAGAGCGCTTGGTGTTGATTTGCGGTTACTTCTTGCCGCTAATGCAAGGAAATCTATTGACTTCATATCTCCACAAGTCAAATCAGTCTCAATGTGTCTATTGGAAACTTCACCAATAATGGGGACACATCCACCGATTATCGAAAGCGTGGCAATGCCTTACCAGTGGTAGATTGTGCACAATACAAATGCTAAATAACATTAAAAAAATATATATATAGCCAGTTCTGTGTTTGACCATTTAAATCTTCCTTCTTGTCTGATGCATGTGCCAGGAGACTTTAGGCGGGAGCAGCATTTTTAATGTGGTAGCGCTCCCAGCATTACACTAGAGCTAGGATAAAGCCTGTCTATGTTTGGCAAAAATGTGGCTTAATTATCGATTTCTGCCTTTAAAAATATGACAGAAACCAATCTCGAGCGTGACCATGTCAGAGGTATACTCACGGCCACTGAAATTATGCAGCAGTAAAGGCCCAATTATGCAGCTGAATTGCAAACATTTTGTAGGAAGATAAAAGCACTTAGGTGGCCTAAAGGACCACGATCTTTAGCATTAATATAGCATTTGTGTGCCAATTATTAATACTGTCTGGGTAAAGTGGCACCTCACAGGTACCTGTTTTAACAGCTCACTACAACAATCACCTACTGACAGGTGACCAGTTAATGCTTGCAAATGACCTGCCTCCAAGCGTGACCACAACTGGTGCTTTGTGGTCAGTAACCTTTGATATGTTGGAACTAGAGTGAAATCTGATTATGAAGCAGATACTGGACTATGTGGCAAATGCGGCAAATCCATAATTATGTGGCAAACACAGTGGCCTCCCAATTTCATAATTCCAATGGACTGGGGAATACTGCATTTCTGTAGGAGCTTTAAGTAACAGAAAAAGTAAATAATATGGAAAAGCAGATCAAACATACATGCAGGACTTTTACTCTAGATCCTGGGGTATGTGGAGATTAAAATAAGTCCAAATGCTGGGATTAACTATTAAAAAGACTGCCTAGTCGCCCCCTCCTTCCACCACTCTACACTTCCTTTCTATTTATCGCACTGTTGCAGGTTTTTTTTCATCCCTACGTCTCTGTTGGTTACTGTTTTCCTATCTTTTCCTTCTTCTTACATTTTCTCCCTTTCTCTCTCTCATGCTGTGGGTAAATGTTAAATGATGAAAAGTAAGTCCCCATATATAGGACACTGAGTCTGATGAAAGCCCTGGACAAGGGAAAAAAGGGGCAGAACCTTCCAGGCCATTAATCTGAGATGGCCTGATTGTATGAGGTAGTGTCATAGGCCTGCGGAATTTGATCGGAGATGATTGTAAAATGAAAGAAGAACCGGGAAATCGACTAACTTTGCTTGAAGCACCATGAACCAAATTTGAGATTCCCAGAAAGGGGTGACAATAATCAGAGTTCCCTGTTCCCTGTGAACGTACGCCAGACACTTGTCTGTCATCCAGAAAAGAGGCAATCTATACAGGAGACCCGAAACACATTGAGGAAGGAATGCATTTGAGGCTGGGGCCTTGGGATCTGGTCTCCAGCTGAAAATTATGGGAAGCTGAGAGTTGAGACATGAGGCGAAGAGGTTGATTGAAATTGGACCTGACAGATTTTGGAGAGCCTGAAACACTGGAGTGTGGAGGTGCCAGTCTCTGTAGTATAATAGGTTCGGCTCTCATTGTTGTGTGATGGTGGAGACAAAATTCCCTGGACTGCTTGGCTAGTTCTGAAATAATTTTTTTTTATTTGGTTCTGCCCAGGTGAATCCAGGTGAATGATGGCAGACACTATTGTGAAATTGTCCATTTAATTTAACTCAATCTCTTGTAAGTTTAGAACTGCTTACAGACTCCTTTGTAGTTCAAAGTAATTGATGTGCGTAAAGGACTCTTCTTGAGACCATCGGCCGTGAGTTGAGGATTGGCCACAAGCACTTCTCAACCTTGTAGACTTTCATCCGATTCTAAAAGCAGATCTGGAGAGACGTTGAAGATAGTTCGCCCGTTCCAGGTCTGCACATGGTCTACCCACCAGGAAGCTTCCTCCTTTGTCTATGAATCCAGCAGGATGAGGTGTGAGAAAGAAATTTGGGATGTTAAGTTCTGAGAAGATACTTTCAGTCTTTAGAGCACAAACACCCACAATTTGAGCTAGTTGTCGTCCGGTTATGTGAGAAAGAATAAGAAACTAATAGAACCCTTGCTTCTGCCAGCTCAGCTAATAACCAGAGGGCCAAAAGCCTACTTGAGGGATTATTGACCTTTATCAATTGATGTGAAAGTGTTCACACTCTTGGAAATTTCTTTTATAACGCGTTCGATAAAGAGAAAACCTTTAGCATCCGTATTTGCCTCTGAGGAAGCTAATTTCATTAACTAATTTCAGTAACTAAGGAGACGTCTATTGCATCTCTCGTGTGAAATTATGGAATTACCGTTGCCCAAAAGACAAATAACCCTTTGGACCCAACTGGAAAGGTCTGCAGGGTCAATAGGAATGCTGGTTTGTTTAGCCTATTCCACCAACTCAAATAATTTATTGGCATGGCCCGTAGCAACCAGCATCAAGCTCTGTCAAGTCATTTTGTTGGGTCTTTGCTAAATTTCTCAAAAACAGTACCAAATTTGGAGTCTAGAGTTTAGGGTCACTAGAACCGTATATGGAACAGTTGCGAGACCTCCACTGGCTCCCCGTCAAGAAGAGAGCAACCTTCAAGCTACTCACCTATGCCTAAAAATCTCTCCACAACACAGGACCCAAATACCTCAATGAAAGAGTCTCCTTCCACGTACCCAAAAGGAACCTCTGCTCCGCCGCCTCGCCCTAGCAGAAACCCCATGCATCTGTAGAACCAGAGCGGGTGGAAGAGCCTTCTCCTACATCACAGCCAAAGCCTGGAACGAGCTCCCAGTCCACATCAGACGCTCCCCTACCCTGCACACCTTCAGGAAGAGCCTCAAGACCTGGCTTTTCGGCTGAACCGGAGCACCCCCCTCCCCCCAGCGCCTTTAGACCCTCACGGGTGAGTAGCACGCTTTAAACTCCCTGATTAATTGACTGGGAAAGTCAAATTAAACTTCACACAATGAAAATGCCTGGATGGACCACTTAGATCAAATTAGAGGAAACTTCAAAACTCTGGTGTCTTGAGCTATAAGGCAACAATGTGAACATGAGCAGTTAATGGATGGCATGCACATTACCATAATTGTCCTTTTATTATATTGTTGTGTTCTATTTTACTGAGCTGAGCACTCAGTGGTCACTACCAAACGTATTGATCATGTGGTGACCTCAGTAAGCTGCTGCCTTCAAATGGTGAGATTGGGTAGAGGTGGGTGATGGCATCAGTCATTGGTGGGCACAGAGGGCAGGCGTTGGATGGAATCAGTTTTAAAGTGGATTCCCTCAGCTGATGACATACTATATTGGGGCTAAGCAGTCCGGCTAAGAGTTGATTTTCAAAGAAAAAAGGGGCACTTCATTCCCGCTGGTGTAATTTTCAGTGCAGAGGTTTCCTTGAGTCGGGAAGTTACCATTGAAAGTACAAAGCCAGGAAATGCTTCCAAGGCATCTGCAGGCTCACATGGCGGTCCAGCATCTGAAATGAATACCCCTCAAGTACAACTACAATGGAGTACCTTGTGAATGGAGCATGAAACCTACTGAAGGAGCATAAAACCTACTGAAGGAGCATGAAACCTACTGAAGGAGCATAAAACCTACTGAAGGAGCATAAAACCTACTGAAGGAAAAAAGAAAAGTAAGGAAAAATTTATTATTTTAAAAAGTCTTATGGGAATCAACCTTCTATATTTGAATTATAATCAGAGGTACTAGTAGAGCCATTCCTTCAGGTAGTGAACCTCTGTTCCTCGAAGCCAGGGGTTCTACGCCATGGATTATGCTCCTAGTAAGCGCTACTGTCTCAAGGAGCTGCGGTCTGGTAGCAGATGGTTGACGGAGTAATGGTTGAAGGAGTAAATGAAGGCTGAGTGTGCCCTGTTAGATAGCAGGGTAGCAAAGTGCCTCATATAATGGTAGTGTTGCTGAGGACAAAAAGTCTCATTAGCATCTTCCTTGGCAGGAAAAGTTGTTTCTCGCCTTTTGGGCAGGCTTATTTTAGCAGGATTGTTTCTAGCACTAGGCACGTTTCACTTGGATCAGTTCCTGTCTCCTGCCAATGGTGCTGTAAATTTGTTTTGGAGCTTCCTTTGTTTATCGGACAAACTGTGTCCATATAAAACAGATCTGGATTAAGTCATCCTCTTTTAACTATGCATGCAGTACACAATATTATGATGTGAATTTATAAGCACACAGTTCTTCTGAATACGGTTGTACTGGACCCAGTTTCACCAAGTTTGCCCAAGGAGAAAACCAACCTTTATTGTGTTTAATTTGCAGCACTTGTAACACTTTTTTGTTTGGTTTTCTATCTCTCAGTCTCCTTCTTTCCTTCCATTTTTCATCTTTACTGCCTTTTTTCTTTTCTTCTTTCTTTCCTTCATGTCTTTTTTCTTCCTTCTCTATCCTTTCTTCTTTCCTTCTTTCCCTCCTTATGTTCTCATCTTATTCTTTCCTTCTTTCTTGTCTTTTCTTTCTTCCTTTCCTTCTCTCCTTTTTTTCTCTCCTTCTTTCATCCTTTTAACTTTCCTTCTTTCCTTCTCTTGTCATTCTTTGGTTTCTTTCATTAATGTTGTCTCTTTCTTTCCTGCCTGCGTTCCTTTCTTTCTTTTCTCTTAGTTTCTTGCTGTCTTTCTTTTTTCTTTTTCTTTTCTCATACTTGCATTATTTCTTTTTTGACTTTTCTTTCTTTCATTTTTTCTTTTTTCTTTCTGTCATTCTTTCTTGCCTTCCTTTTTTCATTTTTTTCTTTTTTCTTTGTCTTGCCTGCTTTCTTTCTGTCTTGCCTGCTTTCTGTCTTTCTTGCCTCCTTTCGTTCTCAACTACTTTCTTTCTTTCTTAAAGGCCAGACGCAGGTTTAGCAATTTTCTAAAGGTTTTTGTTAGCTAAGACTTTAATTTTTTTCTTTGAATTTTGTGTATAACCTTATTACTAATAGTGGTTCTTAACCACACGTCATCTTTTCATCTGTGGTTGTGCCATTCACATTTTTCTGCCACCACCTCGAGCAAGCATCAGTTGGCAAATGTCACCCCACTTTAGCCATTGACTGACTTCACTATAAATTAAGGCATGTTGACTTTTTACAAGGAGTACAGCTCCCCACAAAGTAGATACCTTCAGTACCAAGGTCCACTATTGTAATGGGTGCTTTTTAAAGACGAATTTTGTTTGTTGTTTTTAGCCAAATTTTATTTTTCAGGCTGATGAAAGCTCGTCAGCTTCATAATCAATAACGCTTCGCAAAAAAAATAGCAAAGAAACAAAACAAGAATTCCCAAAAGGTTGGCATCCAACACCAGACCTATTGGCTTTGCCAGTGCTCATTTTTTTATTATTATTGATTCTAGATAAAGTGCATCAAAACTCTAGGCACTGGGTGGCAGCGTGCCTTACAGTATTGCATGCCACACCAATAAACAAGCAAATACAGGTCATAACTGGAATTTAGAGTGTTCCGCATGCTGGCGACATCTTTACAGTGCAAGTTCATGGAAAACAGCTGTGATATGTGGGTACGGAATACGATCTTTACGAAGTGCTGTGAGGTCCCTTTTAACAGCAGAGACTTATCATAGACTAGAGCATGGGAAATCCTCAGTGCATTGCCAACGTGTGATTGTTTGAGAGTGAAAGCCTTTGTGAATCTGGGGATGCCCATCTTGTGCAGAGTATAGCTTCCTAATGCTCTGTTTCTGCCAGACATCTGAATCTTTTGTTCTGGTTCTCCAAGAGGTTGTAATGGGTTGGTGCCCTCTACTCAATAATCTTCCATTAGTTTTCTAAAAAAAGCAAGAAGGAACTCTAGAAATTGAATCTTAGCTCTAGCCTCAATAGCCTGTGTGATCCTTAAAGAAATCAAAAGGAACCGTAAAAGTATAACTTCCTTCCTTTTATTCCGTTCTCCCTGAGGAAAATGGTGGTTGGGGCCCTTATTCTATCAAGGATAGATTATTGCAATGCCCTTTATTTAGGAGCTGAAGTGAAACAACTCAACAAGCTTCAGTCACTTCAAAATGCTGCAGCGCGAGTTTTGTATGGTCTGCCCAAGCATCATTCCACTTCGGCCAGTGTTTAACAACTACACTGGCTTCCGGTGAGACGTCGGGTGGAGTTTAAAGCCATATGCTTAGTGCATAAAGCCCTCTATGGAGGAGGGGCGGAAGACATACAATCATTGTTTCCCCGATACATCCCAGCGCGCAGTTTAAGGTCTATGGATACTGGGCTGGTTCTTCCTCCCAGGATGAAAAGGGTCATTTGGGGAGGGAAACACTTTTCATTCCTAGCAGCCAAATTATGGAATTCCCTCCCCGTCTCGCTGCAACTCCAGCCCTCACACACCATCTTCAGGAAAGGCATTAAAACCAGGCTTTTCATGCAATGCTAATCATAGTGCGACTCTCAGATCACTCTACCTAGCGTCAAGACGCCTCGGCATAAGTGCGCTCTACAAATACCCTCAGTCAGTCAGTCAGTCTTGTGCTAGGCCACACCTCTCATTGCAGGCCAGCCTGCCGCCGGGTACCGCCCCTGCTGCTCAGTGCCAGCCATTCAAGAACCATCCCTGTGGCAGGCCGCGCCTCACATTGCAGGGCAGCCCGCCGCTGGGTACCGCCCCTGCTGCTCAGTGCCAGCCATTAAAGAGCCATCCCTGTGGCAGGCCGCACCTCTCATTGCAGGCCAGCCCGCCACTGGGTACCGCACCTGCTGCTCAGTGCCAGCCATTAAAGAGCCATCCATGTGGCAGGCCGCGCCTCTCATTGCAGGCCAGCCCGCCGCTGGGTACCGCCCCTGCTGCTCAGTGCCAGCCATTAAAGAACCATCCCTGTGGCAGGCCGTGCCTCTCATTGCAGGCCAGCCCGCCGCTGGGTACCGCACCTGCTGCTCAGTGCCAGCCATTAAAGAGCCATCCATGTGGCAGGCCGCGCCTCTCATTGCAGGCCAGCCCGCCGCTGGGTACCGCACCTGCTGCTCAGTGCCAGCCATTAAAGAGCCATCCATGTAGCAGGCCGCGCCTCTCATTGCAGGCCAGCCCGCCGCTGGGTACCGCCCCTGCTGCTCAGTGCCAGCCATTAAAGAACCATCCCTGTGGCAGGCCGTGCCTCTCATTGCAGGCCAGCCCGCCGCTGGGTACCGCCCCTGCTGCTCAGTGCCAGCCATTAAAGAACCATCCCTGTGGCAGGCCGCGCCTCTCATTGCAGGCCAGCCCGCCGCTGGGTACCGCCCCTGCTGCTCAGTGCCAGCCATTAAAGAACCATCCCTGTGGCAGGCCGCGCCTCTCATTGCAGGCCAGCCCGCCGCTGTGTACCGCCCCTGCTGCTCAGTGCCAGCCATTAAAGAACCATCCCTGTGGCAGGCCGTGCCTCTCATTGCAGGCCAGCCCGCCGCTGTGTACCGCCCCGGCTGCTCAGTGCCAGCCATTAAAGAACCATCCCTGTGGCAGGCCGCGCCTCTCATTGCAGGCCAGCCCGCCGCTGGGTACCGCCCCTGCTGCTCAGTGCCAGCCATTAAAGAGCCATCCCCGTGGCAGGCCGTGCCTTTCATTGCAGGCCAGCCCGCCGCTGGGTACCGCCCCTGCTGCTCAGTGCCAGCCATTAAAGAACCATCCCTGTGGCAGGCCGCGCCTCTCATTGCAGGCCCGCCCACTGCTGGGTACCGCCCCTGCTGCTCAGTGCCAGCCATTAAAGAACCATCCCTGTGGCAGGCCGCGCCTCTCATTGCAGGCCCGCCCACTGCTGGGTACCGCCCCTGCTGTTCAGTGCCAGCCTTGCATTCCCCACACCTGCTGAACTCCCGCTCTGAATTAAGGATCATTGTAGAAATGCTATTAAGAGTGTGTTTAACGAGGTCTCTCAACATGTGAGGTGATGCCGCGAGGAGCCCAAGGCTGCAGTCACACAGTGATTCTCTTTTTGAAATTACCTTCTTCTTGCAGTGGAGAATGCCACAGGGAGAAGGAAATAATTAGCTAGATGCTGAGAGTGGTGATGCATAATTGTATTATATTTTACCTCAAAGGTCATGTTTTCTGTTTGGAAGCGCAGTTTGAAGCTAGTATGTTTAATAGCAACATAAAACAATTAAAACAGCATACTCTGAGTGCTCACCAGTGCTGACAAGGCTAGGGTTGGGGCGAAGAGGGCATTGTTAGAGGCCTGTGATAGACTTCCCAGGGAACATGTACTGCAGGAGCCCATAATGTTGCCACTAATGTTGCTTTTGACAGCTCTCTAGGGGAATGCATTCTTTCAAGCTTCGGAGGCTTAGCTTGGTCAGTAAGATTGGTGGGGTGTGAGCTTCAGATTTCCTGACAATCAGACTGCCATATAATGTTAAAATGCATTATAGGACCAGAGGGGCTTAAGAGGCAGTGGAAAGGGAGAGGAATGCAGATCTGTTGGAGTAATAACTTAGAGAAACACGATATTTTATTAAATAATCAAAATTTGTAGGGCTTTTAAAACAGAGGAGTGGGATAGAGTGTGTGTGTGTGTATTTGTCAATGTGTGCATGCAAAAATCTGACAGACACCTCTCCATACTCGACTGAAAGTACCTGCACCCAACTATTCCAGCGAAAATACATTTATTAGGGGGTGTAACAGCCCAAACAACCCCCCCTGTCAAGGTTACATTACCAACCCTCTAACCAGGGCTGCTAAACTAGCAATGCAAGTCCTAGCTCTTCCTGGCAGGACTTTTGCTCTAGTGGGGAACACTACAAATGTTTCTCTGCATTGCAGTTATGCTGGGAATTGACAAATCTAAGTGGAACTGCTGTCCTTTCAGTGGGACAGTGCCAGGAACCTTTCACCATGGCTGCCATGCAAATAAGGCACATGACTGGCTCTTTTCAGCAGGGCCTTTAATTAGAGCAACATTGGCATGGCTGTGATGCTTTCATGCCAGCAGTTATTGCAGTTCTCTGCAAGAAAAGCTGCGCTTTCAATAGGGCAGTTGCAGCATTTCTCTGGAGGGCTGACATACATAAAATGGGGCAGTACCATTTGCACCAATGTTTAGCATCTGGAAAATAAAACATGCACGCATTTTGCAAATATTCATTTATCACATATTGAAGGATGACAGAAGATACCTTGTTCTGTTGACAGTAGCGTTTAAAAACCTGCATCTGTTCACAATTGATATTCCTTGAAACATGGGAAGATCGAAATTAAAGTAGCTCCCATCATCTTTTTCCCGATTTCACCCTTAACTGGAAATACTCTAATGGAAACAGACCAACCAAGACTGGTTGATGGGCAGAGAGCAGAGGCTGTGTACTAGCACTGCTGAAGAGAGAACTTACATGTGTTGTTTGATGTGGGCCTCTTCCTCAAGAAGGCCAAGTCTCCGTGTATTCATTTATAGAGGCTAATCTGGGCACAGCAGGGGGCCAGTTCATCTCTTTACAGACAGGAATCTCACCCTACAAGAACACGTTTGGGAATCATTTCCTCCTGTGTGTAGGTAATATGCACAGGGCAAGATTTACTGTTTACAACTCCATATAGTGAAATGGAACACCGATAGGAGAAAGTACCATTTCCACTTTGGTAAACCTGTATCTTAAGTAGCGTGAGCACCCCAGACGCGAGCATGGCTGAATCCAGGACTGTGCAACCCTTGACCTATAGATCAACCAAGCATGCTGTCCCATAAAACCATAATGCGGCAATCTGCTCTGCCAGATAAACTGCGAGAAATCAGTGACGACATCAGCCTAAGTACTGGGTGCTTTTCTAGAGCCAAGGGTCAGAAAAGCAAGTACAGCAGGTTTGCGTTTGTGTTACAGGGATAGTTAAGACACATTGTGAGGGAACAAGGATAGATAAATGGCAGCAGCGCACGAACAAGGTGGGAGTGAGGTGACCACCTAGCATGAATGCAAGTTCATACATTTTACAGACACATTTGAAAAGGTCACACAATATTATTAAAGTAACTAAATAGAAGCCTGACACAAGTACAAGTTTAAATAGGTTTATGGTCTTTGAGTTGTATAATACATAGCAGTATTGAACAAATATCTATTTGTATCTGGGCCTATTTAAAAATTAGAATACTAGGAAACATGTAAACTAAGCAAAATTTGAAAAAGGGACCGTTGCCATAGGATTATGCCAACTATCACAAATGTTAGTTCCAGAAAAAGCCCTCTGTTGTTGAACATGGAATCACGGGAAGTAGCACAATTGGTCCTAATTTTAGATTTTGAAACCATACTTTTTACCAGAACTGGCAGAATATGGAAGTTCTTTGTTCCCCGGCGACAACAAACAGAGAACTGCGCATGAATGTTTTTATATTAACTTGGATCTGCGATTCCTCTATCCACAATGCTTTCTGGCTGGCAACCCCCTCCCCATCCACACGCTTTATGCTCTGGGGGCAGCAGGCTGTCTCCTTTTCCCCTCTGGGTGTTCCCTCTCCCACACATAGGGGCCATGTCCCCCTGGGTGGCAAGCTTTCTCCACATTACCTTTAGGTACCAGCTCCTTTCTCCCCCACATGCTACTTGCTCTTAGGATGGCAGACTCTCTCCCCACATGACTAGCTGCTTACCACCAATGCCACTGTTAGTACACTGCACGTGTGCGCTTACTAGAGAAGCATTTTACACCCTCCCCTGTTGGAGATAGTGTCTCTGCTCTCAGAGAATTCTCACATAGTAGGAGGGATCTACACTTCATCAAAGGATTCTCGTGTAATAACAATCAACTTTGTAAAACATTGGCTGTCGCCAGCCTTGCTAAGGCACACATCTGCATGCATAGCAATAGAAAGTTTCAAACAAACTACCCCAGTCAAGTCATGAGTTTGTTAACAGAATGAGGCAAAGTAGAAGAAGACCGAAGGATAGAGCGCTCAAGCATGAGCAACTGAGGACGAGGCGTGCATGCTATTTTCGCCCATCAAAAAATTCCATTAGGTGCACAAGTTTAATAGATATCATCTGTTACCAAAACATTCAAAAGAAGATTGGAAAAAAACACCTGTAGTTGAGAGCTCAAATGCAAAGTGCTCAAGGGCATGAACGAATCAACATAATTGTGCTGGTCCAGTGTGATGGTAACTGCAATCCTAGGGGTGGGACGGTGAACCCACAAGAAAACACTAGACTACTATAATACACAAGAAAAAGTAATTTCTCTTCATATTTGTTGGTCAACCTGAAAAACTAACTGGGTTTGTTACTCAAAAGCTCAATGTTCACAATCCTAAATTCCAGTGACTCTATTTGACAACAAGCATTGGCAATGCCAATAGGTCTGGCTTATCAAAGAAAGTGCCATTTGTGTAAATGATGGGTTTAGCCACTCAATAAATCATTATACATGCACTCTCTCGATCATCTTTGCACTAATCAATCCATGTATCTGTTCACTGACTCATTCTTGTGCTCACCCTCTGACACAACCACAGTAAAACACACAATCACTCAACAACATATGCAAAATAAAAGAATACAAGTAGAAAAAAGAAAACATATTGCTGTCTAAACATGGCTGGTATATGCTTACAATACCTAAACTAAACATAGCAGCGGGTGTCCGTCTTGCATTATTAATATTATTATTATAGTTGCTTATAAAGCGCTACTGACACCCTACGGGTAACCTGGCGCTATGTTATAGTGTGTGCTGGTTAGAAAAGAGCCCCTGCCGAGCAGAGTTAGCGGGAGGTATGGTGGAAAGCCCGAGGATATAGCCAGGTTTTGATTCTTTTTCTGAACTGCGTCAGATTGTCTGTCTGTCTGGTATCCAGTGGGAGTGTGTTCCAGAGTCGGGGGGCTGCTATGCAGAAGGCCCGACCTCCTGACATAACTTTCCTAACTCTCTGCACCCTCACTAGCTTTGATGAAGAGGAGCGAAGCAGCCGAGGCGGAGCATACCAACTGACTCTTTCCTGCAGGGATTTTGGCCCCTGTCCATGCAAGGCTTTGAACAATAGGCAAAGGGCTTTAAATTGGATTCTCTGGAGGACTGGCAGCCAATGTAGATCCGAAAGGGCCAGTGAGGTAGAGGAACGGCGTGGTCGTCCCAGGGTTATCTTTGCAGCCATGGTCTGTATTCTCTGCAATCTCTCAATCAAATACTGTGGAGAGTTCAGAAGCAGAGCGTTACAGTAATCTAGCCTACCGAGAATAGTGCTTCGGGCTATCAATGTCCTTGCCTCTGATGAAAACATTGGGAAAATTTTCCGGAGAGCTCTTATCAGGCTGAAACAGCTCCCAACTGTCTTATTGACATGTTTCTCCAGCGTCAGTTTATTGTCAAACATAACACCCAGGTTACGTACAACAATGCTCGGAGTCAATGATGCGCCAGCCGTAATTGGCCAAAAGTTAGATGGGAGTGGAGGGGGGATTCTTCCTGTTGCACAATATAAGATCTCAGTCTTTTCGCAGTTAAATTGGAGGGAGTTCTCCCTAAGCCAGGTTGCTATATCCTGCAGGCAGGCATGAAAGTCTGTTACAGGGACCGAGTGTTCGCCTTCCAAAGACAGGATAAGCTGAGTATCATCCGCGTAGTTGACTAAATTGCCATTATGAGATCTTATAATTGTAGGTAGGGGACTCTTATATATGTTCAAAAGGATGGGACTTATTGCCGATCCCTGTGGGACACCTTGCGGTATGTTAGAAAAGTTAGAACGGAAGGGAGGAAGAGCAATTGCCTGTTGTCTGTTAGAAAGATAAGAGTGAAACCAATTAAGAGCAGTCCCCGCCACTCCCACCTCTTCCAGTCTGGACAAAAGGATCCCATGGTTCACCGTGTCTAATACGGCAGACAGGTCGAGAAGGATCAACACGGCCGACTGTCCCCTGTCTGCTCGCATTCGTAGGTCATCCATAACGGTCACCAGAGCTGTCTCCGTACCGTGACCTGGACGGAATCCAAATTGCACCCTATCTAGAACGTTGTTATTTTCTAGAAACTGGGAGAGTGCCTTGCTAACCACACGTTCCAGAACTTTTATTGGGAATGGCAATAGTGAGATTGGCCTATAATTCTTCATGCATGCTGGGCCAAGTGTCGCCTTCTTTAGCAGCGGCGTCACTGATGCCTGCTTCCAGCACGCTGGTACTGAGCCCTCCATCAGGGATTGATTACAAATTTGCCGCAATGCCGGAAATAACTCCGAAGACAATCCCTTCCAGATTTTATGTGGTAATGGGTCCAGCGGCGATCCCGAGGAGATGCTCATAGCCATTTTTTCAAAATCCCCCAGAGTGAGAGCATTAAAATGATCCAAAGGGTGTAATACCCCCCTTTCAGCTTGGTTCAGTGGGTGCGATTGCTTAGGCCAGTGTCGTGGGACAAGGTCATTAATTATGTTCCTTATCTTCTCCTCAAAAAAGGAAGCCAGTCCATCACACAAGGTCTGACTAGGCACAATCTCGCTCTTAACACACTCAGGCTTAGTCAGAGAGTCTACAATCCTGAAGACTTCCTTAGAGCTATATTGTGCCTTCAGGATACAGTTTGCAAAAAACTCTGTCTTTGCTAGCACAATTTCTTTTCTGTATCTGTTATAAAGAATACTCCAATCCAGAAGTGATCAGGAGAAGGCGTTTATTTGTACAGATCCTTCAGCCTCCGCTCACGACTCAACATTCTAAAGTGAGCTTCAGCATCAACGTTCTACGAACGGGCAAACCCAATGGCGAGGAAGGGGGAGGGGGGGAAAGGAGGGAAAAGAGGAAACGGGAAAGGTTACAACAGTATCCCACTAAGGCTAGCTTCCAGAGGGCCTTATCCCTCTCTGCATATTCTCTGCGCCATTTCCTTTCAGCTTGCTTACAGCTAAGTTTCAGAGTTCTAAGATAGTCTGTAAACCAAGGGGCTGACGGTCTACCAACTTTTTTGTGAGTCTTTAGTGGGGCCACTCAATCTAACTGGGAGCTGATATTATTACAATAATTTATATAACCCTCCTCCACTGTCTTGCCAGTATCATAAATCTCAATGGGTGCAAAAGCCGGGAGGGTCCGTGCTTTCTTTAAGAGGCCTTTCCAATCCCTGCTTTGAAATGTTCGATCAGTCTTCTGATGTAGTTTATTCAGTCCCAGATTAAACAGCTGGAAAATAATCAGACAATGGTCTGACCAACATACTGGTAGGACTTCAAGGGGTCCCATTAACTGTTCATTAGCGAACACCAGGTCCAACGTGTGTCCTCCCTTGTGGGTGGATCCCTTCACCCACTGCTGTAAATTAATGAGTTCGCAGGATTGAACAATATTATAGAAGGCTGTATCTAGTAGCCCATTTGGCCATAAGTTAAAATCCCCTACAACTAGTAGTCTCGAGTGACACAAAGCCAGATTACACAGGACTTCAATAAGTCCTCGTTGGAAGGCAAGGTCGGCAGCTCCAGGTGGCCTATAGCCAACCAGGCCAGTCAGAAGCTGTCCCTTGGGTTCTTTGATTGCAAAGCCCAAGATTTCTATTCCTTCCAGTTCCTCAATATCAAGAGGTGAAAAATCCCAGCTATCCTTAAAAATGATTCCGACCTCTCCCCCCCGACCACCCACACATGGTTTATGAAGGGATTTATACCCAGGTGGGCAGGCCATGGCCAGCTCCATGTCAGAATCAACATGTGTCCATGTTTCTGTCATGAATAATACGTCCAAATCATTTCATTCCACCAATAGTTGGATCTCCAGATGATGCCTAGGTAGTGACCTGACATTGAGCAGACCACACCTCAAGCCATCCTCCCTTATAAAATCGGCCTTCAGCCCTGCTGTCCCTTCTAGTTTAATATTACCTCTCTTGCCTCCATCTGCCCCCAAATCTAACAGCTGGTTTCTTGAATACACGAGCCTCACCTTACCCCCCTTGCTCCTACCAGGCGGGACAGCATGGCTGGCGCTGAGCGCGGCCAGAGCGCAGACGGGCGCAGACGGGCTTGCATTGTGCACGCCTTCGGCGCGCCCGCGGCACGGCCACGCCATTGCGTCGTTCTTAAGGGGGTGTGGCCACAAACAACTAGACCGAGAACCTTCACCGGCGGGTCCACTCTAGCATGCGGTTACCGCGAGAAGAGAACCGGCAAGCCCAGATCGTGTTTCTTATTTATTTAACGTTTTTTAAAATTGCTCATCAGTTTTAATAAAATTTAAAATTTCCAACAAGGTACAGTTTTAAAAACACAGGTAAATTTTTAAAGTGCAAAAAATGCTATAGCAGCAACCAAACACGTCTCCACGCTCTCACTCTGGGCAGCCTTACACGCAACAGTTGTCTCATAACATACTGCGCGGCCACGCCATCGCGTCGTTCTTAAGGGTGTGTGGCCACAAACAACTAGACCGAGAACCTTCACCGGCGGGTCCGCTCTAGCATGCGGTTACCGCGAGAAGAGAACCGGCAAGTCCAGATCAGGTTTCCTATTTATTTAACGTTTTTTTAAATTGCTCATCAGTTTTAATAAAATTTAAAATTTCCAACAAGGTACAGTTTTAAAAACACAGGTAAATTTTTAAAGTGCAAAAAATGCTATAGCAGCAACCAAACACGTCTCCACGCTCTCACTCTGGTCAGCCTTGCACGCAACAGTTGTCTCATAACATACATAGTATATTATGGTTTTAAAGGTCCAGCATGGTGGCCACGTGGTATATATTCCATTAAAATGAAAGAACATGTTCAGCCTGTATCGACAGTTTAAGTTTTCTTTGATCTTAAAAGCATGTGCACTGCTCCAAGCTGGAGACGGACAAAGGAATTTGCATTCTGAACCTTGCATGTGATAGATACTTATATTTCTGCTGCACCAATTTGCAAAGCCATGTTATGTTATGAGTTTATAAGCGTGCAAACACCTAAAAGGTGTCCTGGCGCTAAAAGACTAGCAACCGCTGAACCCATGGCCTAAACCAAAAGGCCATAGGCTGTCAAAGAGATTCAGGCAGCACAAATCAGAACAATGATAAAATTCCAGGAACTTATAACGAGAACCAGCACAGTTAAGGGACCATAGCCACTGTCTAGACCATGACTGTTCTGCCCATCTTCAACATACAATTAGATTATGTACGTCAAGTTTCAGAACCTTTCTGAAATGCAACTGCAATAATTTCCACAATGTAATAGGGAGGATATTCCATAATTTCGCCACCACCACCGAGTAAGCCCTCCCACCCGACCGAGCTCGCTGGAATTTAGGTACTAAAAAAAAGGAGGCATTCAGTGATCGAAGGAACCTATTTAAGATATAGATTATTGAATTTCTTCCTCAGGTAGAGTGGACCAGAATTGTATATGGCTGAAAATATATATTATATAATACATTTGTTATGATATATATGTATAAATACATATTATATATTTGTTATGATATATTAACTATTTCTGCACGTATTTTTACTGTTAGATCTAAGACTACAGCAGCTAATCTTTTGCTTAACACAAACATCATATTTAATTATCTATCTCTATCTATCTACATATATATATGTTTGACCGTCCTTTCACGTTTGCACTAATGGTGTTTAAGAAATAAAAAAGTACCTCTAAGAAAAATAATTGTGGACTCTCTCTGTGCCGTGGAGACTCTGGTTTGTTGGTGTGGACCGTGGAGGGTTCTGCTGAAGATATATATGTATGTATATATATTTGTGGATAGATATAGATAGATCGATAGATAGATCGATAGATAGATAGATAGATAATTAAATATATGATGTGTGTGGTAAGCAAAAAATTAGCTGCTGTAGTCTTAGCTCTAACAGTAAAAATACGTGCAGAAATAGTTAATTTCTACATCGTCTGCAAGAGCCCTCTCAGTGAGGCATTGCCTCCTTACACAATGGAAGAAAAAAGAGCCAGGGAGTCTGTGCAAGCTGTTTGAACATTATTTTCAGCAAGTATTTACCATTTCTGAGGTTGTGGAGCCTGTGGGGGGCAGGTAGCGGCTGGGTCGATCACATTGCAATGTTATCTACCCGCATCTTTCAAATTACAGACAAATACTGTCCATCAAAGAGTCACTACAGACAACGGACATTAGTCGTGAATGTAAATTACAAATGGATGGTCACCCTAGGTGGGATGGAGAGGGTATGCTGCCAGGCCTTAAATGCTCTGCTTCTGCGGGTAAGTCTTCCTGTGAAGGCCGAACCAGACTGTCCTAATCCACCCCCTACAGGAGGTCATGTGTGTTGTGATGGCCGAGTTCCAAGCAGACCACCTGCTTTCAGCACAATCCAGCACATCGCTGATACCTTACGCAAGAAGCCTCCTGGTCTGTGCAGTACCACCCTCTATTCTATGGCATGCATACATGCTATATATTTTACATCCAGGCATTACAATTCACTGGAGAGGCCTACCCTCCTGAACTTATCTTATCTCTGTGTTATTTGAAAATGTTAATATTGCTTAATACCAGGCCCCTTTGATGGGAAAAAGGAGAAGCAAACTAAGCCAAACATGTTCACTTTTTGCGAAGTTCATCTTAAAAGATTTCTTCAAAATGTGGTGTAGAATGAGCTCACAGCATGTCAACATTAGCGTGTAAAACACCCACAACCTCGACAAGGGTTCCCATAATCTTGCATATGTAACAGCAATATGGCAGGACAGAGTCTGCCGCCAACGAATGCCTGTGAACCAAACGGGTTTGGTACAAGGACAAGCCCTGCAGATGTGGGTCAGCAGATGGGGGAGGCACGGTTTGTGTGGGGTGGGGCTACATAAACCCTGGCTGCACCCGTCGAAGCCACTTTCTACCTCTCTGCGCCTCATGTTTTTGTTTTGCCTCCCCACCCTTTAAAACAAGTTTCTGTTTTGAAATGGTAAATTGCTTTGTTAAGAAAAACAAAAAAAGCATGGATGGAATGCTTGAATTAATCTCAGTCACTGGAAATTACTCTGGGCCACGTTCCAGTTTATTTTACTGCTCAGTGTACCACAACAGACTCCAACCAACCATGTGCAAATCAGCCCTGGACCCTCTCCAACAGCACCACTCCGGCTTGAACTGCTAGGCCATGTCCCCTCCCAATGGGAACACTAGCAACCTGTGACTGTGTCGGCCTGGATGAACCACATGGGTGAAGCGCAGATCGGGTTCAGTGGGATAGTGAGTGACGGGGCCCACATTGCCACTGCGGCCATATTATATTGAGCAGCTGATGCAGAGTGGTGTATATCACATACTAGACTGTGAGCTGTATACTTGTGTTTGTGTAAAACAGCGTCCAGGCTTACGCTAGGGATTCCCAAATATTTGTCAGGCTCTAAAGGACTGCATGATCTTCATTGGCTCCCTGTACATAAGCGGGTCAAAGTCAAGGCTATGAATATTGTTCACAAAGCACTTTATGGGGCAAGTCTGGGAGGAATCCAATCCATGTTTCAGCTGTATTCACCTAGTCAACTCCTTCGATCAGCGATGCACAACCTAGTCGTTCCCCTAAGAGTGCGCAGGAAGAGATGAGGATGCAAAGCCTTTTCGTTTGCTGCGGCCAGGTTGTGGAACACCCTCCCCCTAAATTCTGACCAGTACAAAGCCTTACATGCCATTCAGGAAGGCCTTGAAATCCTGCCTCTTTTCTGTGTGACTGACTATTCTCCCCTTCTGATCAGGAGTTGGGCAGGTTTGCTCTTGGGATTGGCAACCAACGCCTTGACGCCTTTGGGCATTTGTTGCGCTAAACAAATTTATATCATATCATAAGGCACTTAAGCCAAGTTTATCAGAATCATTGCACTTTTTTCTTTGCTATTGAATCTTTTTTGTAGCCCATGCTTATGTTTGGGGACTGAGCAGTAGGAAGAATGGCATGGAGCTTCAGACTCGCTGCTGGGCCGTCCAATGTGGACGCTCAGAAGTTATGTCTGGCTGTGATTGCCCAAGAGCGCTCACTCCCGATATATATATCTTCGAGACTGGTGGTTTCTGGTTGACACCGCCAAATGATATTCGTAAAGTATTCACCTTTGCAAACTTTTTGAATGTTTCTGAAAATGTAAGTAAGTTTGTTTTGTTATGTGCTTGTTTAATCCGACCATAGCCGCTTCACTTCACCTTTGAATTTTTTCTTTAAGGCTGATGGGGCCCTATGTACTGACCATGCAAAAAAAGAGCAACCATGCATGGCAGTGAAATTCAGCATCAGAATTAGAACTGATTATTTTCCTATTTAGAAGCCCGACAATGTATCCATTAACAAAGTGTTAGTGCGGTCATTAATCAGGGTTAATTGATGCCAACACGCTAGACAAAGATAAACACGAGTCTTTGTCTCATATCCACATCCTCAAGCTTTGCAGACTTCTAGAGTCCATGTCTCATATTTGTATTGAAGACAAAGGAAAGAAAATAAACAAAAATCAATTCAGTGAATTATCTAATCCATGAGCACTCCTGCTACCACATGAATCATTTTAGCCTCTGTGAGAGGAGGGGGAGATGAGGGGTGGAAGAGGACGAAAAGAGGGGGAGATGAGTGGAAGAGGATAAAAGGACTGAGAAATCAACGAAGGTGAGGAATCAGGCAGTGAAAACATCCAAAAGAAAGTTCAGCACAGATTTTGATGGTAGGCGAGAGCATAATCTGAGGGAGCAAAGTGTGGGGGGACTGACATCTGAGAACACAGAACCTCATTGGAGAGTCATGGAAAGAACGTGAAAAGTGAGAACTGAAGCTGCTGTGAGTGAGGCGAACGCCTGGGAAATCTGGAACCTTAGCTGTTGGGAGTCAGACAAGAGACAGGGAAATCTGAGAACTGGAGCTGCTGGCAATCAGGTGACAGACAGGGAAATCTGAAACTTGAGCTGCTGGGAGCCAGGCAACAGAGAGGAAATCTGAGAACTGGGAGTCAAGTGGGAGACAAGGAGCTCTGAGGAACATTACTTCTTGGAGACAGGCGTCAGCAGAGAAATTTGAGAAGTGTAACTGCTGAGAGTCAGGTGACAGACAGGGGAATCTGGTGGGAGTCAGACAGCAGACAGGGGCACCTGACAACCGTAACTGCTGGGAGTCTTCTTATGGACATGGACATTTGAGTAACTGCTGGGGGCCAGGTGACATACAGCGATATCTGAGAACTGTAGATATTGGGGGTCAGGCAACAGATAGGAATATGTGAGAACGGTAACTGCTGGGAGTGAGGTGACAGACAGGGAAACCTGAGAACCATAATAGCTCTGAACGAGGAGACAGACAAGGAAATCTGAGAGCAGAAATGCTTTAAGCAAGGAGGAGACTGAAAGCTCTGAGAGAAACTGCTGCGAGGTGGAGAAGACACATTGAAATCTGAGAGTAGAGCTGTTGTGAGTGATGGAAGTGGCAGTAAAATATGAGAAAACAGAAACTGCTTGGAGTGTGGGGAGAGAGTCGATATTCTGAGAAGCAAAGCTTCTAGGAGTGAGACGGAAGACAATAAAGTTGCAGAAAGGAATCTGCTGGGAGAGAGTGGGAGACAATGACATTTAAGAGCAGATAATGCTATAATTGAGAGGGCAGAGTACATACGGTGAAATCTGAGAACAGAAACTGAAGTGAAGGGAGTGATAATGAAATTGGAGAGCAGTGTTCGTTGGGAAAGAGGTGACAGAGTAGAAAATAGCGCAGAAACTGCTGGGGAAAAGGGCAAGCAGATACATTTGAGAGCAGATGAGCAGTAAGGAAAGAGACAGTGAAATCGGAGAGCAAAAACTGCTGAGGGAGCAGGGGGAGTTACGTCCGAGCTGAAGGAAGCGAGAGAGCCATTTGACAGCAGAAACTTTTTTGGTGTGGGTTAGAGAGGAAAATCGGACGACAAAATATGTTGCGGATTAGTGGAGACAGTGTAATCTGAGAGCAATTGACTGCCGTGGATGAGGGCACAGAAGGTGAAATCTGACAAATGAAACTGCTAATCCTAAATGTGAGAGGGAGTAGACAAGGGGACCTGAAAGCAGACAATGATGGGAGTTCAAAGAGTACAATCAGAAAGCACATGCTCCATAGGTAGAAGTATACAAAAGGAGAAATCTGAGAGCAGAAACTGCCATGGGTGAGGCATCAAACAATTGAATCTGAAAATAGAATCTAGGCAGGTCAGTGGGCAGAAGGTTAAATACAAAAACATATTGTGTAGGGGTGTGGAGACAAGTATTGACTGAGGAAAATATAAAGGTATACAGTGAAACCTGATTTACTTATAACCCCGCCTCCACCTAGCCTCAGGTGACCGCTGCTCCTCCTCTCAGTAATGGAGCACGCTGGACATGTTAGTCAGGAGGGCTGAGAGCTGAGAGCTCGTACGCCATGCAGTTTTTTCGAGAGAATGCGAGCAGAAAACTAAGGGCAGCTCCCTGGAATGCACGGCATAATTCTTTTGGCGTATTTAGACTCTGGTGAAAAATTCTGTGAACTTTTGCTGAAACGGAGCAGCGAAAGGTGGGATTCCGGACGCTGAACCTCGGGCGCTTACCAGGTTTTCCAAGGAGCAGGTTTTCCACAGAGCGCGGACCGATTCAGAAAGCAACTGTCATTTCTATGTCAAGGAAGAGAGCAGCAGGAGGCGAGGTGGCGGTGCCGCAATAGCCGACTGATAGAAGCAGGTGAGCGGTAATCTGTGACCAGCGGAAACGGGGTATGCGGTAGAAGCGCTGCAACGTTGCAATATAGGAGCAGGGAAATCAGGAGAAAGGTGACAAAGTGTCTGCTGGCCAATGTTTGTAAAAAATTAGCTCTTAACCACAGAACTGAGAAAGTAACAGAGATGGGGAAGTATTTAAAACTTGAGTCCTCAGCTGCCAAAATGGACGCCGCTTTTGCGGCAAAGGCTAAAAAACGCCCAGTGCAAGCCAGACTTAATCAGCCATCGGCCAAAGCGGGCAATAAAACTTTTCATGTGGAGATGAGCTCTAGTCCTGAAAGCTCTGAGATAGATGGCCCTGAACCACAGCAGGGACTGGAAGACCCTAATGAGTCAAGTATAATCGAGGGCTCAGATATGGAGAGGAAAGATAAGGAGCAGGAAACAACGTTAGGGGCTGTTTCAGGGCGGGGGAAAAACTAGAGTTGAAAAATCCCATAGACTTTCCTCTTTTTGTAAGAAAAGAACTTCCTACCTATCACTGATCAAGTATTCGTGAAGCCACGTCAAGGCTCGCCAGGGGAGGCAATATTTGAGCCATCAGGAAATATAACACTGTTCTCTAATTCCTTATCATCTCCATTAATGTCTTTGTCACCACCGCGGACGTCACTCCCCCTCTCAGGTGTTTCAGCTCAGGTTTTGAGAGCAGGAGAGACAATAACTGAAGAAGTTTGCCCTGTTCGCGTTCAAACTGTTCCACTGGTTGTAGCAGCCCAGCTCCCGCACCTCCCCACCGGTGGAACTACAATACAATATCAGCTTGAGGGCTGCCTTCAGGCTCAGAAAATTTCACCACTTTCGACTAAAGATAAGACTCAAGATAAGGGCAGCTCAGAGTCACCAGAGCTACCAGCGCAAAAAGATAAACTCGTGATTCAGCCAAGACTTGAAGAATCTGAGTCTGAAACCCAAACTGATTTGGTTGACACTCCTCAGATTGATATCAAGACGATGTTGAATCTTATACTAGAGGAGATTCGAGATATGAAGAAATCTCAAGAAATCGAGATAGCGGCACTTCACCTCCAATTGGGGAAAATTGAAGAGGCAGTTGCGAGTTCTCCCATCAGAATTCAAGAAGCCGAATCGAGGATATCCCAATTAGAGGACCAAATGAATACCATGCTGCAACAAATCAACTCGGTGGCACACAGTAAGAAAATCTTGGAGAACAAAATTGAAGAACTAGAAAACCACTCACGCCGCTCAAATCTGCAGATTATGGGGGTCCCGGAGGGGTGTGAGGGAGCCAATATGCAACAATGGGTGGAGTTATTTATCAAGCAAAAGGTGATCCTAGAATTCTCTGGGGATGTAACATTGACCAGGGCACATCGTGTTCCAGCTCATCTTCCACCCAATATGAAGTTCCCCCACACAATTCTAGTCAACTTTGCGGACAACCGTGTAAAGGAGAAAATTCTGACCAAGGCAATCCAGATGAGACAATTCGATATCAACGATGGCACTAAATGCAGAATATTTGCAGATATGTCTGTAGCGGCTGCGCGAAGACGCAAAGAGTTCGTAAAACTTTTGTATCTTTTTAAAGTCCAAGGAGCGCAAGCCTCCATTGCGCAACAATCCAAACTCAAAGTCCTTGTGCAGGGGAAGTTCCACATGTTTTCACGAATTGACGAGGCGCAGGAACTACTGAAAGTAATCTCAGTTGTTAAGTGAAACAGACTCTGTTTCTTATCTCTTCTTTTTTTCTTTTGATGCTTTTGTACATATTCGGGAGACAGCATTATCTGAGGGGGGTAGGTCACCCATGGTGTAGCACCAGAGCACCATTAAGTGTAGTAGGGGGGTGAAATGTGGTTAGCGGGTGAGGCCACATTTCTAGGGGGGGCGAGTTCACGGGCTGGGTGGTCTTGGGGTTTTGGGAATGGGGATGGCTGAAATAGTAAAAAAAAAAAGAGCAGTAGCAAACAGGATAGCAAAGTACAGAATGGAAAATGGAATGCTAAGATTTTCTTTCAATACTAGGAATATAAATACTAGTAGGTGTCGTATTATATTGTTGAATGCCAATGGCATTCTGAATAGACAAAAATATGGGGGTTAATAAGGTGGCTTGCTACATTAAAACCTCAAATTCTTTTCATTCAAGAAACCCATCTAAAAACTAATTTACCTAAACTCTTTATCCCAGGAATGTTTACCAGAGTTTTTTTTGCTTCGGCAGGGGTCGCGGTGAGAGGGGTCGCAATTTATTTTTCTAAAGAATTGGATTGGGAAATTGTACAAGAAAAAGAGATCCCCAGGGTAGGTGGATTTTGGATTAAGGTCAAAATTAATGGGAATATTCTAAATTTTATTAATTATTATGGTCCTATTATGGACGATACATCCACATTATCAACATTACAGAGGCTTCTTATTGGGGTCTCTGGTCAAATTATTTTAGGTGGAGACTTTAATTTTATACAAGATCTGAGAACAGATACTTCAAACAGGCATAAGAAACAGTTGATGCCCAAGACAAAAAAAGTTTCCGATGCTTTGACTCAGGACCTGCAGTTAATTGGTGCCTGGCGAAGGATTAATCAGGCTGCTCGGGAATACACTTTTTATTCTCGCCAATTTCACACTGCCTCACATATTGATTTTATATTGACAGCACGATCTCTGGTACTTACAGCTGCAGAAATTGGAGCGAATGCTTTTTCGGATCATTCTTATGTTCAAGTCGATTTAGAAATTGGGGCTGGGAGGAGGAGGATGTCCAGGTGGCAGATGGACCGCCTCCTTCTCCAAGACCCTTTGTGGCTTGAGAGATTTAGGGAGTGGATTCTCAATTTTTTTTAATACGAATGAAGGAACAGCTAAAAAAAATTCTGTTTGGAGTGGATTTAAAGCTGTGGCCCGGGGTCAAATGATTGCAGCATCTGCAGGAAAGGTGAAAAAACACTTAGAAAAAATTGCAGAACTCCAGCTATCTCTTGAAAACGCCTCTAGATTTTGGAATTCCCCAACACGGGGCCAGTGGGAAGAAGCAAAGAAGACGTTGAGAGACTATTTTATTCTTGAGGAAATTAATAGCTCTCAGACCTATTTACAAAGGGTTTATGAAGAAAGTCAAATGGTGGGGAAAATGCTAGCTTAGTCAACAAAAGCATGACAGTAATCAGCCTGTATTTTGGAGATAATAGACCGTAAGTCTAATACGGCACTAACTGATAGAGCAGATATTGCCCGGGTCTTTGTTGAACATTATCAACAACTATACACCACTAAATATATGCTCAGTCCTGAAGCGATTCATGAATATTTTGCAGAAGTAGAACTTCCCAGGGTATCTATGAATTCAGCTGTCCAGCTTCAAAACGAAATAGTAGCATCAGAGATTCTGGCAGTTATAAAGTCCATGACTGGGGCAAAAGCCTGTGGGGAAGACAGATTACCTATCGAATTTTATAAAATCTTTGCTAAAGAGTTGACACCACTTCTTAAGAAATTATTTAACCATATGAAAACTGGGGGTGCTGTTCCTTCAGAGTTTAAGAGGGCGATCGTGGACAGTTTTGCGAAAATGGGTAAGGAACTCAACAATGTGAACTCATACAGACCGATTAGTCTCTTGAACGCCGACCACAAGATCTTGATGAAGATATGGGCACAGCGATTTACCCCTTTGGCTCAGGAAGTAATTCATGTCGACCAAACGGGGTTTGTCACGGGACGCACTATGTCATCTAATACTCGATACCTGATTCAAGCACTAGATTATTTTAATGTCAACAAGACACCAGCCTGCATCATGATTGTTGTTATCCGGAAAAAGCTTTTGATTTAGTTAATTGGGATGCTTTATTTTTGGGCTCGATAGGTCAAGTCCCGGTTCAAGTTATCTCCGTGCTACAAAACATCTATCGGGGGCTTAGGCTCAGCTAGTAATCAATGGTAATCAAATAGGGTCAGTGGATATTATTCGGGGGACCAGACAAGGCTGCCCCCTATTACCCTATTGTTTATCTTCTTTATAGAACCCATAGCGATTAAAATACGAGCAAATATGAATATTCAAGCCCCAATTCCAGGCATAGCAAAGTTAAAGCTTTTTGCAGACGACTTCATTCTTTATCTCAGTCCCGAAAAGCCGAGCATAGACCAGACTTTGCCGAATTTAGACAATATGAACTAATTGGGGGATATAGAATCAATCCAAATAAAACAGAGATTATAATACTATACACTGGAGCCGAGTTCTTGCCAGATAATTTGAGACAGCAGGCTCTCAACACTGATCCTATACGCTATCTTGGGATCTTCGTTACTGGCCAATATGGCCAGCTCGTTAAATTGAAATATGAGGCAACTAATATTAAAATACAGAAGTCACTGGAAAAATGGGCAAGTCTTCCGTTAACTCTGATAGGTCGAGTCGCACTCATTAAGATGTCCATATTACCTTATTAATTTTTCTATTCTCCAACATCACTATTAAGATCAATGCTAGCTATTTTAAAGGGGCCGACTCTATGATAAGATCATTTATTTGGAATAAGAAGGTCTCTAGAGTTAAACTCTCGGTTTTACAACTAGATACAAACTTGGGTGGCTTAGCATTACCGCATATTTGCACATATTACGAGTCAGCATTTCTAGATTTGGCAGCTTCTATATTGTCTAATACAAGATGTGTAGATACGTTTTTTTATAAATAAGATGATCCAAGAAGCGGGAACTCAAATCCGCACTTTTCTTAAAAGTTCTAAACTCCCCTCAAAAACTAGGTACAAAACGCTTCTGGATCTGTCGAGTAGACTTCAGTTTTTTTTTTAACAGAGTGGTTCTTCTGGTCTTTACACTCTAAAATTAAATGAGTGTAGAGACTTGGGTCTTCGCATTCTCTCCACCCATCTTAGAATTTGGCAGGATTCTGGTTTGGGTGTAGTGAATCAGTTTTTTTATTCGGGAGAGGATGATTACTTGCGAAGAAGTTCAGACTAGTTGTCGTAATAAGCCATTATTTTTTTGAATATTTACAAATAGTTCATTTCTTAAATAAATATAATTTAATATCAAGTTGTTCCCCTTCTAAGGCAGCTACCGCCTTGGATTCCGGAAATTTGAGAGGGGTGGGAAACTGGTATCGCCAGATACGAGCTCAAATGAATCTCCTTTGGTGGAAAAGTTTCTGGCGAAAGTTGCTTTAGAAAGCCAATGCTCTTTTTCCAGCCAAGAATGGCAAACTATATCTATCACAGGAGATAGGAGCCTCTCTCACTGGATGGCCTATTACACTCCAAAGGCCCTAAATAGAATTTATCCTGAGGCCGTAAATAGGTGTTTCCGTTGTCTCACCCCAACTGAAGGGGGATGGAGGCATATATTTTTTACCTGTCCAAAACTGGGGTTGTTTTGGGAAAAAAATGTTGGGCATTTTAGTCGGCAATTCAGAAACCCTATGCTCCAATAGTGGAAGCTTCCCTGTTTGGTATAACAAGTCGGGAGGTTACGCTGTCTAAATCAGAGGGATATTTTTTCTAGCCTTTCAATGTTGGTGGCTCGTTCCTTAATTCTACAAAACTGGAGATCGTTGGAAGCACCTTTATATGAGAAATGGCTTAATAAGATAAGGCGCACTTAAAAACTTTGAAGAAGCTTATGCTAAATGAGTGGGGGCAATTAAACATTTTTCCCTGACTTGGAAATATCATGCTGACTGTGAAACTTGAGTTTTTTTGTTATTGGATGGCAAAAGTAATATCAATTGGTTAGAGATTACAAACTCAGGTATATAAACTTTGTGTATTTTGTTTAACAAGCTATACAATGAGATATACTATACAATGATTTCCTTTGAACTCTATTTAAGGAATTCAATTTTTTGTCCCGTTTTTACCTTATGTTTAATATGTAACTATGTATTGTCTTTCCTCGAAGCTCTGCTCAATAAAAAAGAAAAAAAAAAGTCAATGAGTGATAGGAGAGGTAGATGAGTTGTGGACGGTTAATGCGTCATGATGTAGTGTTCTTTAAAGAGGTGATTCTTCAACTCTTTCCCTTATTGGTACAGTTTTGAGGCGACCCTGATGGATGGTGGGATGTTGTTCCAGATCCTGGATGCATAGATGGAAAAGGCCTGCTGTCTTGTTTTTTATTTTTTACACTTTGTAGTCTGTTGGTGTCCTGGCTGCAGGTGTGCGGAAAACCACCTGAGATGCTGAACATGTCTGCAAAATCAGCAAGGGTGCTGTTCGTGATGGCTTTGTAAATGATGCAGCCTTGGAAGATGTTGCGAGCTGGCAAGGGGATCAAATGGAGTTCCATAAGGATGGGAGGAATATATCAAAAACCTAGCTAGAGAGCAACACAGTGCTGCACTTTAGTGTGTGGCTAAACAGGCAGAGCTAGGGAGAATAGTACAATGGGGGCTGCATCAAGAGTTGTGAAGATGTGGGAGTGAGTAGCAGCAAGGGAAATAGAGCTGAGAGATGAAGGCATGGAGTGTGCTGGACAAATGGCAGAGCAGAGAGCGGACTCACTCAGGGGTATTAGAGGCAGGCTGGGGAGGTGAATATGTTCCAGCGAGGAGTTCTGTGAGGTTGTGCTTTTCCAGTGGAGCGAGTAACCAAGAGGTTACTTGTCACTGAGCAGTTGCTTGGAGAGAAGGGACTTGTGCTCTTTTCTCGAGCAGAAAAGAGGCAATGCCTTGAGGATTTCAATTGGGATGGATTTCAACACTCTTGTAGCGTAGTGGGAGCAGGCCTAGCATCTGTCGTTTTCTTCCCTGCCCTTCAGGCTTGCAGGCTGGCGAGTCGCGACACAACAGCTGCATGCCTTGCGAAGGCTGTGATAAAGAAGGCAGGCCTTAGGTAGAAAGTTAGATGACTTAATTCAAGAGCAGAAGAGGTTAGTAGCAAGGCATAGGCGTTGAATCTGAGAGCATTTATTGCTGGCAATTAGATGCAAACCAATGGAAGCTGAGATTATAAACGTCTGTGGATCAGGGACAAAAACTGCTGAGGGCAAGGGAACAGCGACATCTGAGAGAAGAAATTGCCATGATTAGGGGCGCCCCTCAGAATGTAACAATGTCTGAGCTGCCGGAGATGCAAGAATGACTTACTCAGCCTGCAGCATTCTTGCAGTCTACAATCACTTTTAACCACAGGAGGGCAGATAGACTCACTACATTTTGCAATATGAAAAAATAACCTCTGATCCTGAATTTTAATCATGTGAGCATGTGCAGCTGAAAATGTAATCTGGAGCCATGCCATGGCAATGACCACCCTCCACTCCTGCTTTAGAAGGGAAAGCAGCCCATGTACAGCCTTTGCAGTACATGTAAAAGTGACAGGGTGGAGCTGAGACAGTGATTCCTGTCCTGTCTAACAGAATGGAAAGACCTCCCCCACCGATGGGAGGCATGCTTCATCATCGGGCCCCTGGTTGCACTGGTCATCAAAATCCAGGAGCAAGCTGCTACCTGTATGAGGGAGCAGGTGAGGTGCTTTTCATCTAGTTGCTATGATGCATATTGCCCAGGGTGCCATACAATAGGCATGCGAGCCTAGGTGCAGAGGGGAATTAGGGTGTCTTACAACTACCTATATAGACAATAAAAACATTTTATTGTATCCCCAAAGGGTAGGATTAAAAAAGAGAAGTGGGGGTTAATTCGACTTACGGGGAGAAGTCAACATGTTTCTTACCTGAAATCACCCTTTAATGAGGTGTTGTGACTTTTGTCAGGATTATCGACTCTCTCTGCCAGTATAGTATCAAACCAATAAGTGAGGATATTACAACTGGTGGTCTGAATACTCCCAACTGTTAAGAAACTGAAAAAGATGAAAAAACCTTTGAATCATGAACAAAGAGACGACAAAGAGCCCACTCTAAATCTATATTGGATTTAAAAAAAGGTCTGTTGGTGAGAACCTAAACAGTATGTGTCTCTTCCAATGAGCAATGCTGCTCATCAACAGGGAGTCTTTATTGCAAAATGCCTGATCTGCTCAATCATGAATGCAAGCACCTCAATTAAGTCCAGTTGCTCTAAAATATGCTTCTGGGCTTAGCTCTGGCAAGCACTGGCTGGGATCAGAAACACTTGAGCAAAGAAAGAGGTCAGGAAGGGTGGCAAGCACATGAGGACAAGCAGCAAACTTTGCCAAAGCCAAAAAGTCTGGGTTAGCAAGCTGGTGCAATGGTTACTTTTTTTAAAATGAGATATCACGTAGTCCGAGCATTAGCTGTTTCTTTATCAGTGGGCTTTGAGACAGCTCTTTTGCTCATCATTGATTTGCTTCATTGTCACTTATTTCCTTTCTTCTTATTGATCAGCTGCTGTTGGCTTTCTTCCTCTTTGTGTGTTTGTCTCTCCCCTGGAGCATGTACTCATATTTGTGTCCTAACGATGCCCATTTTCTAGGCACTACTTTTTTCTTTGTGTTTAAGCACTCTACCATAGTACATCTTTTGCAGTTGGTTTCCTAGTGTACGTCTCCCCTCTTCTTGTTCTTACCCTGACTGTGTTAGCTTGCCCCCACCCACCCTCCCTCTTTCTGTTGTTTGTGTTGGCTTGCCACCACATTCCATCCCGCTCTGTATGTTGCCTTGCCCCCACCCTCCTTCCCGTTGTCCATGTTGCCTTGGCCCCACCCTCCCTCCATTTGTACGTGTTGCCTTGTCCCCTCGCACTCTCCCATTGTCTGTTTTGCCTTGCCCCTCCCTCGCTCCTGTTGTTCATTTTGTCTTGTCCCCTCTCTCCCTCCTGTTGTCCTCTTCATCTTCACCCCTTCATTCCCTTTGTCTGTTTTGTCTTGCCACCCCCCCCTTCCGTTGTATTTTTTGCCATGCCTCCTCCCTCCTGTTGTCCGTTTTGCCTTAAAAATGGTCCTTTTTGCCTTGCTCCCACCCTTCCTCATGTTGTCCATATATGCTTGCCCCCACCCTCTCTCCCGTGACCGTTTTGCCCTGCTTCCACCCTCTCTCCTGATGTCCTTGTTGGCCCACTCTCTCACCATAACAAAGAAAAGCTCTATGACGCAGACACCGCTGGCTGCATCATATTGCTTTTTTCTCCCATGCCTCCCTCCTTCATTGTCTATGTTGCCCACCCATCCGTCCTCACTCCGTTGTCAGACCCCCGGCCAAGCCATAGTGCTTTCCCTTCCCGCATCGGTCCTTACATTGTCTGTGCCACCCCTCCCACACGCCATAATAAAAAAAGCACTATGATGTGGACAACCTTGAACACATCACAGTGTTTTTTCCCCCCTCTATTTTCTGTGTCGCTCCTCCACCCTTCTGTCCTCCGTCTCTTGTCCATGTTGCCTTTCCACCTGCTGTAACAAAAAATAGTGCTGTAACGCAGACAATGCGGGTCTCATCATAGCACTCCCCTCCAACACCTCACTCCTTCTGTTTTTCGTGTTGTTCATCTCACCCATCTGTTCTCCTGTCGTTCTGCATGCCATATGGAAATCAAAAGTGCTATGCCACAAACACGGCTACCCCATTCATAGCACTTATTTACTTCCCTCCCTCCTTGATTGTCTGTCTTGTCCCTCCAATGAGGTACCCCCTCCCTTCTTTGTCTGTGTTGCCCCCAACCGACATTACAAAAAAACAGCGCTATGACTTGGACACCATTGGGTGCACCATAATTCTTCCCCCACCAAACACCTTCCATTTTGCCCCCTCCATATTGCCTCACATACTGCCCTCCCTCCCACCAGCAATACAAAACAAAAAATATGATGAGGCATCCAGCGTTGGCTGCGTTTAGTGCTTTTGTGTTTTACTTTCAGCTATGCTACATAGCAGCAGCACTGCAGTACAACATGGATAAAACAATTTGCAAAGCCAATACCTTCTGTAGGGGAGACCTATTGACTTTGCCAATGCTTGGTTTTTTTGCAAGCATATGCCACAAAAATAAAAAATAAACATGCTCCCACCTCGATGTGGTAGTAGCCATATGCTTGCAATACACATTATGAATTTATTTTAAGAAAAATAATAATAACCATAGCATAAAATGTAATAGGACAGGTGCTTCCTAGCAGAAAGATGTATTTAGGATATGTATAGAAACCCTTTTTAGGTCTCGCCTAGGCAGCACATGCGCTGTCTCTCGAAACATGCTGTATCTACTGTATGGGCATTTAGAACACCCATTATGATTGGTTCCTTTGTGTGCTTATCCAAATTCCTTTGTTTTCATTGGTGGATAGCTTACATTTGTACTGCCTTTTGCTGTTTTGGTGATGGTCTGGAGACTTCCGCTGTTACATGGATTATTTCACGATCAGCTTTATACTTTAGTGTCCCGTACTACTTTTTCTTTTGCCTCGTGTTGTTTTTTTAATTTTCTGCTCATGATCCCTACTCGTAGCTCCAAGCACAGCCACTCTTTCAATTCACTCATTGTCCGTGCTGCCTTTCGCCCATTCCTCCCCTCCTTAAACAGGGCTATAATCCTAGTGTTTTCCCCGAGGGCGCATGTCATCTGCCCCGGTCTTCTTCCTACTGCTCATGCTCCCTAGCAATCTGCTGCCTGCTTGTTTAGCAAATGGGGTGTCGGATCAGGAGTGCTGGCTCCTTTAAAAAATTGTCTTGGCCTTGGAACTGGCCACTTCCAAAACGGCTGCTGTGCTGTATAGCAGACAATGCTGATGCTAGCTGTATCCCTTAATGCTTGTGCCAGGAATGTGGACGGCCACTCGGCAACTGTGAGTGGGCAGATACATCTGCATGAGCTGTGTTCTGCCCTCACATTTCTATGCTGCAGTCACTTTAGCATATGTAGTGTTGAATTGGGAGTGCTGGCTCCTTTAAGAAGCTGTCTTGGCTTTGGAATGGACCACTTTCAAAATGGCTGCTGTGCCATTTAGCAAACATGCTGACTCTAGCTGTGTTCCTTCACGCTCATGCCAGGAATATGGAAGGTCACTCAGCAGCTGTGAGTGTGAAGTTATGTCCGCATTAGCTGTGTTCTGCCCTCACATTTGTATGCTACAGTCACTTCTCTAATGTCATTTAAAAATATCTACAAACGAATTGTATTATTGAAGATTAAATCAATATTATATATGTAAATTGCTGGCTAGTCACCCATTTGGTTATTGGGTTATTATTTTGCAGCGGACGATCACTTCATAATCACATAGCGGTGGTGTCTCTTTCTTTGCATGGTTGTAGGGGAGGATTATTCCATTTATTTCTTTTAAACTCAAGGACGTGTTTCTGGGTCACAAGGCACCATTTGCTTCCAGGGTTCTTATAGAGCCCTGGTTTGAATTTGGTTTTGATTTAAATGGTTGGCAGTGGGATCACGTGCAGCTGGACGAATTTTGACTTCCCAGTATCTTTATAGGAGATACTATTTGATACATTGTCTGGTGATGTTTCTATATGGCATACAAATCATAAGTTATGTTCAGTTGTTTTGATATTACAGCACTTTCAGGGTCACAGGTTTTATTATGGAGCATGTGTAAAATGGATGTTTGTAATACATCGGAAACGTGGGTTTCTTAGGAACCTTTTGGCTTTAGTCACTTGTATGTGGGTTAATGAAGGCAAGAGTATTTTGTCAAAATTTTAAGCTTAAGGACTGGTCTAGGGTCATAAAGACAAGCTTTTTTCTTTTTTTTTATGTTGGCTTGTAAATTTCATGTTAAATAAGGG
Source organism: Triturus cristatus (assembly GCF_964204655.1). NCBI lineage: Eukaryota > Metazoa > Chordata > Amphibia > Caudata > Salamandridae > Triturus > Triturus cristatus. Next base: position 316,184,250 of record NC_140594.1, on the reverse strand, counting down.
GTGACCATGTGGACTGTTGGTTTGGGGGCAAACATTCAATCAACTACATGCGGGTTACTGTACGGCAAGCGCGCACACCGTGTGTGTTAAAGGCTGTGCAATTTGGGACTGTAGAACCCAATCAGTCTCCAGCTTTCCTTGAAAATGTTTGTGCACCGACAGAGCACGGTACTAGGAGTTGCACGCCTAGGACTTCTGTCTTAGAGCGTTGGTTAAAAATGGCCTTAGAGCGTTGGTTAAAAAATGGTTTACAAGTGTTATACATTGGGTCTGCATTCTTCTAGTTATATTGTTATACTGCCATCACATTTGCCATAAATGTGTATCCACCAGCCAATTTTCTGTGCTCGAAAGTACCCCAGTAACAATATAAACCCTGCTGCTCCAGTCCTGGCTACTTTCCCTTAGCCAAGGAGGAATGCAGCTGACTGAGCCGTAGTCGCACTACCAGCGTTGCAGGATCCACGCTGGCAGATCCAGTGGTCACCAGTGATGCAAGGCAACCTCATGAGTTGCACAGCACGGTACAGTAAGCGAAGGGCTGTTGTATTCCAAGCATGAGAAGCACAGCTTGCTAGAGAGGGGACCCTCAGCAGTTGCCCCTTGCAGAATGCTGGAATCAAATTATAACATTTCAATGCAGCATTCTGCTCAGAATGTCACATGAAGCCCACACAACCGTAAATGAATTAGTTAGGTTGATTTGTTTTTTCACTTTACCAATCTGTTTTACCACTGATCCTTGTAACCATTTTCGCACCTCTGATGTAATCTTCTACCTTATTGCTGCGTGCCGCATTGCTCCTAGGAGTAGGAATGCTTTGTTAAAAAAAAAACACATTGTAAAGGTAATTTGTGTGTTTTGCATCTTCATCTGGAATGTTTAGTAACCTGGCGTGTGCCTTTAATTTCAGGAGCACATTTTTGATGGTAAAAATAAAGGTAATACATTTTTTTAAATATAGTAGCAGTGACCTTTTCACCTTCACCCCGAAGGGTGTGTGGACTTGCAGAGGCATAGCGAGGTGAAGTTTTCTGATTTTGCCTGGTTTCAGACTCAAGCATTCCCAGCCTGCAGGGGAGGCTCACTCGGGCAGTTTTTCAGCTGTAGGATAATTCACTTTTGGAAGGAACCGCCCCCTCCAGTTGATGACGAAGCAGCCATAGCCAGAAATCTCCAACTCTGTCCGGGTGCTTGAGTTTAGTGAGCGCGGGTCTGAGGCTCCTACATGTGCGCAAGAGGCGTGAGGGAAGATGAGGATGGGGCAATGTCAACGATATCAGTCAGAGGGGTGATGGTGTCCATGACCACAAGTGGGGTCTTCATGTCACCATGATCAGCATCCTACTGCTGCAAAGGTCTCCTTAAACAGAGCAAATCAAAAATAATTTTACAACTAATGATTTATTAGAGATAAGGATTAGTAACCATAGGTGGGAACAAAAACAGAGTGGTGGCTGATAATCTTTGCAAGAAGTGGGGAGTAATACTTGTCACAAATCCCAGAAACAAATGCGAGCAAGCTCGAGAACTAGTATTTGGATTTGGACTAGTATCAGCAGAACATTTTGAAAATAATGGGATCAAATGGGGCATTTTAAAGCTCAATTTTCACATAAATGTGCTCAAAAGCCACCAGCTCTGAAAGTGCACTTATTAAATAGTCAAGTGCTTTCATTGTGTGCTAAGCCAATGAACGCTGACCCTCTCCTGGAATTGATCCAGTTTATTTCAAAATGTGCAATGTGTAACGCCCATATGTCAATAATGACCTCCATCATTCCACGGCCATCAATACGACACAGGTACCCCATTTTAATTGGTGCCTCATGCCAAGATTTGCATACAATATGGCAACAGAAGAATGTATCCATTGATGAGATTGGTGGGCATGGTGAGCAAAAAAATGATGGATTTAGGCCCAGATCTCTGTACTGGGGTGAATGTATGACATTGTTCTGCATCCTATCCATCAACTGTTGTTTTTGCATCCATTGATGAGATTTACATAACATAATTGACCTTTTATATGTCAGGGTCCTTATTTTGTCAGGGTTACCTGCCCATCCCTTGTGGCACAGTTATTCTTAATATCCACGTTGAGTGACAGAATGCACACCTTATTGTTCAACCATCCTTTTATTTTAACCTACTCAAAAGCAAACAGATGTGCGTGCTGACTGGCGTTGTGCACCGCCCTCTCAGCACAAGAAATGCATTGGGTTGAAGTGAATATAGCTGCCTAGGATGAATCATGGATTTCCTACGTGCTATAGAAAATGGACTGGATAGGCCTATCTACAGCCTTTGAAAAAATTGGGGAAACATGTAGCCTGTTACGTGTATATAGAAAGTGAAGACAAAGTTATAACATTAAACATGGCGAAAAAAAATTAAGAAAAAAATGGATTAAATGAATGATTGAATTAATGACGGAGTCTTTCGAATATTTTCCGATGTGGATGTGCGACTGGTGAATGGAGTGAAACTTCACTCCACATGGGATGACAGTTACTCTTAATGCCTCAAATTACATCCAATAGGCCCATAATTTGCTATGTGTCCCATAATCTAAAAATTACCTATTGTGGGATAATCAGCATTTTGCCATGGATGCCCCATAGGCAAAGAATTGCCTCTGATATGCTAATACCAGCCTTTTGCCGTGGGTTGCTCTTATGCTAACAATTACAACCAGTGTCAGCATTTTGCTCTTGGTGGCCATTATGCCAAGAATTTCATCTGTGTGCAAGGACATGAATTTTGCTCCGGTGCCCATTTTGTCAAGGAATTGCCTCCAATATCCCAGCTCCAGCAACCCATACACCAAGAATTAACTTCAGTATGCCGGGCAAGCAGCAGACTCACAAGTGTAACATAGTCACATACACACTCTCGCTCAGCTATGCTCACATACATTTACACACAATTCATTTTCACTTAAATGCCATTCTCACTAATTCACACTCCCTCACATGCTCTCGCTCACTCATTTACGCTCTCACAATCTCACTCTCCCTTAGTCCCACTTATTTTGTCTTACCCAGACTCTCATTCCCCTCTCTTTCACTCAATTCTCTGTCACTCATTTTCACTCAATCACTTTCACTCACACATGCTCACACTCACAACCCACCAGACACCTATGCTCTCCCTGACTCACTCACTCCCTGCAAAAAAAAAAAAAAAAAATGATACGTAAAAAACATTAAATGCTATTCTCACTAATTCACACTCCCTCACATGCTCTCGCTCACTCATTTGCACTCTCGGAATCTCACTCTCCCTTAGTCCCACTTATTTTCTCTTACCCAGACTCTCATTTCCCTCTTTCACTCACTTCTCTGTCACTCATTTTCACTCAATCACTTTCACTCACACATGCCCACTCACAACCCACCAGACACCTACGCTCTGCCTGACTCACTCACTCCCTGCAAACAAAACAAAAAAAGATACGTAAAAAACATTGTCAATTACATTGCCAACAGCTCTAACTTTCACAAATGCGAGACCTATTGCATTGCAAATGCCTGTTATTTTTAATGGTCCTCATAGGAGATTTGATTCTTACTAGTGCAAAGAAAATGTGCTATATTAAATTGCTTTCTCCTGAAAACTTAGATTAAACACACAGAACCGACAAAAAAAGAGAAATATTTAAAGAATGGAAAAATGTCATGGCAAAGTAAAGTATTGGCTCACCAGCCTGACACTGAAGTACACTTCTTTTTAAGTGGAAGGGCACAGAAAAAGAGAGACTCGGGAACGGTAGTCAGAAGACAATAAACATACTAAGACCTTCATTAGTGGCCCGTTTAATTGTGATATGTGCCATAAATCATGTTGCCGCACATGGCGCAATTATGAGTTCTGTGATCAATGTCATCAGCTCAACCCTGATGATAGTTATTGGAAAGAAATCCATCGTGATTTGAGGAACATATGGATTTTGGTGCAGTCAGCTCCAAAATCCGAATATAGTACACAAAATCTCGTAATGTGATGGTATTTATTGTTTCGATAGATTCCGACTCCGCAGAGGCGGATTTTATCAGGTGTGATCAGCATCACACCAATTATTGTGTTGTTCCTACCGAAGGCCTAAGAGTACAACATTTTTTAAGTTGTAATTTATTTAGTGATTTGATTGTACTTACTTATTTTAGCCACAGCAACATAACATTTTCACCAAAAACGTTGTATTAGCTTCTGAGAGGCAATACAGGTCAAAAATGTTTCGACTTTTCCATACATATTGAACTTAGAAGATTCATCGTCATAGAACATTTCTGTGCCCTTTAACTGATCCATGGGCTAGTTCCTTAAAGCCTCTCTCACTGTTTAGTCCTTTCTGTGTGATGCCCTGTATTAACAGTACAGTCAACTTCCTGCACGTACTGGTATGAACAGTGGAGAGGGCAATGAACAGTCGAGAGGGCAATGAACAGTGGAGACGGCAATGAACAGTGGAGACGGCAATGAACAGTGGAGAGGGCAGTGAACAGTGGAGAGGGCAATGAACAGTGGAGTCGGCAGTGAACAGTGGAGCCGGCAGTGAACAGTGGAGCGGGCAGTGAACAGTGGAGCGGGCAATGAACAGTGGAGAGGGCAATGAACAGTGGAGTCGGCAGTGAACAGTGGAGCCGGCAGTGAACAGTGGAGCGGGCAGTGAACAGTGGAGCGGGCAATGAACAGTGGAGAGGGCAATGAACAGTGGAGTCGGCAGTGAACAGTGGAGTCGGCAGTGAACAGTGGAGTCGGCAGTGAACAGTGGAGCGGGCAGTGAACAGTGGAGCGGGCAGTGAACAGTGGAGCGGGCAGTGAACAGTGGAGAGGGCAGTGAACAGTAGAGCGGGCAATGAACAGTGGAGAGGGCAATGAACAGTGGAGTCGGCAGTGAACAGTGGAGCCGGCAGTGAACAGTGGAGCGGGCAGTGAACAGTGGAGCGGGCAATGAACAGTGGAGAGGGCAATGAACAGTGGAGTCGGCAGTGAACAGTGGAGTCGGCAGTGAACAGTGGAGTCGGCAGTGAACAGTGGAGCGGGCAGTGAACAGTGGAGCGGGCAGTGAACAGTGGAGCGGGCAGTGAACAGTGGAGCGGGCAATGAACAGTGGAGAGGGCAATGAACAGGAGAGGGCAATGAACAGTGGAGCGGGCAATGACCAGTGGAGCGGGCAATGACCAGTGGAGCGGGCAATGACCAGTGGAGCGGGCAATGAACAGTGGAGAGGGAAGTGAACAGTGGAGAGGGCAGTGGACTGTAGTGCGGGCAATGAAAAATGGAGAGGGCAGTGGAGAGGGCAGTGAACAGTGGAGCTGGCAATGAACAGCAGAGAGGACAATGAACAGCGGAGTGGCCAATGAACAGCGGAGCGGTCAATGAACAGCGGAGCGGTCAATGAACAGTGGAGCGGGCAATGAACAGTGGAGCGGGCAATGAACAGTGGAGAGGGCAATGAACAGTGGAGAGGGCAGTGAACAGTGGAGAGGGCAGTGAACAGTGGAGAGGGCAGTGAACAACAGAGAGGACAATGAACAGCCGAGTGGCCAATGAACAGCGGAGTGGCCAATGAACAGCGGAGTGGCCAATGAACAGCGGAGTGGCCAATGAACAGTGGAGTGGCCAATGAACAGCGGAGCGGTCAATGAAGAGCGGAGCGGGCAATGAACAGTGGATAGGGCAATGAACAGTGGAGAGGGCAATGAACAGTGGAGCGGGCAATGAACAGTGGAGCGGGCAATGAACAGTGGAGAGGGCAGTGAACAGTGGAGAGGGCAGTGGAGAGGGCAGTGAACAGTGGAGCTGGCAATAAACAGCGGGGAGGACAATGAACAGCTGAGAGGACAATGAACAGCGGAGTGGCCAATGAACAGCGGAGTGGCCAATGAACAGTGGAGCGGGCAATGAACAGTGGAGCGGGCAATGAACAGTGGAGAGGGCAGTGAACAGTGGAGCAGGCAATGAACAGTGGAGAGGGCAATGACCAGTGGAGCGGGCAATGAACAGTGGAGCGGGCAATGAACAGTGGAGCGGGCAATGAACAGTGGAGCGGGCAATGAACAGTGGAGCGGGCAATGAACAGTGGAGAGGGAAGTGAACAGTGGAGAGGGCAGTGGACTGTAGTGCGGGCAATGAAAAATGGAGAGGGCAGTGGAGAGGGCAGTGAACAGTGGAGCTGGCAATGAACAGCAGAGAGGACAATGAACAGCGGAGTGGCCAATGAACAGCGGAGCGGTCAATGAACAGTGGAGCGGGCAATGAACAGTGGAGCGGGCAATGAACAGTGGAGCGGGCAATGAACAGTGGAGCGGGCAATGAACAGTGGAGAGGGCAGTGAACAGTGGAGCGGGCAATGAACAGTGGAGAGGGCAATGACCAGTGGAGCGGGCAATGAACAGTGGAGAGGGCAGTGAACAGTGGAGCGGGCAATGAACAGTGGAGCGGGCAATGAACAGTGGAGTCGGCAGTGAACAGTGGAGTCGGCAGTGAACAGTGGAGCGGGCAATGAACAGTGGAGAGGGCAGTGAATAGTGGAGAGGGCAGTGGAGAGGGCAGTGAACAGTGGAGCTGGCAATAAACAGCGGGGAGGACAATGAACAGCTGAGAGGACAATGAACAGCGGAGTGACCAATGAACAGCGGAGTGGCCAATGAACAGCGGAGTGGCCAATGAACAGCGGAGCGGGCAATGAACAGTGGAGCGGGCAATGAACAGTGGAGCGGGCAATGAACAGTGGAGCGGGCAATGAACAGTGGAGCGGGCAATGAACAGTGGAGAGGGCAGTGAACAGTGGAGCGGGCAATGAACAGTGGAGCGGGCAATGACCAGTGGAGCGGGCAATGAACAGTGGAGAGGGCAGTGAACAGTGGAGCGGGCAATGAACAGTGGAGCGGGCAATGAACAGTGGAGCAGGCAATGAACAGTGGAGAGGACAATGAACAGCTGAGAGGACAATGAACAGCGGAGTGGGCAATGAACAGTGGAGCGGGCAATGAACAGGGAGAGGGCAGTGAACAGCGGAGCAGGCAATGAACAGTGGAGAGGACAATGAACAGCGGAGCGGGCTGCTAGTATCCCGTAACACAGGGGACCCTTGAGAGCCCTGACAATGTAGTGCTTAATTTGAGCTAGTGGTTTCCGATGCTCGGCACCTGCACACCGCCACTTACCACAGTCTGCCACATGTAAGCGTTGTCTGTCTGAATTGGAAATGAGCATTTATTAATTCAATACACATTAAAAAGGATTATTACCGGCCGCCACAGCCATTGTTATAGTATTGGGCGCCTGGAATAGTCTGAATCGTCACACTTACAGGGGTGTTATAGTTAGTAGTTGTGTTGGTACTGTCATTGGCAGCGGCAATGGGTGGTGCAAGCTGCAATGGCCCCCGGATATGGGCCCAGGCACTTATGTTTTTTTACAAATTAGGCACTGCAACACACCCTGTGTGCAAAGTCTATCTATAGGGGCACTGTGTCCTCAGCTGACTGCTGGCTCCTCAAGTGCAAGACCTAATTAAACTCGGTGGCAGCGGACAAACAGGCTGGGAACAGAGAGGTGCGTCCTAAGGAGCGGAAGTATTTGCTTTTTATCATTTATCAGCAGGCTGTTCTCACAGGAAAAATTAGCTCAGTAGGAGGGGCTGGCCGGTACTTTGGAAAAGCACTCTTATCAGAGGGTGGGCTCACAACACAAGTGACTTACTCCAGAACTAATTCATGCTGTCAGAACAGATCCGTGGATAAGGATATCTGGCTGTATATTTAGGCACTCCCTCCCTATGGAACTTGGCATGCTAGGAAAGATGTGAGTGAAACATTATCAGTGTTTGTTCACAAAACAAAACAAAACATACGTTTTAGTGCCTAAACGTTTTCTCAGGAGCCTACTGAAATGCTGGGGTGGCAAAATATGAAGGCTGCTTAGTTTTATTTCATCCTCATGTCTCTTTTTTCCACCACCATACACTTCCTGTCTTTTTATCTCATTCTTGCGTGTTCTTTATCTACCCTGTCCAGGTTCTCATCTCATTCTAAGGAGTGTGGGTGTCCACCACCTGCAACCTCCTGTACAAATTAGCACCGTTGTAGACAATCGAGGCACTTAGCTGCCCCGTCAGGGGCAGGAAGGGCTGTAGAAATTCTTCAGTAAAAAAATTTCCTCGGATTCAGACAATTTCTTTAGTGCTCTCTTCCCTAGATATTTCTATATGGCCGACTGGTTGCGGTTCCCAGGAAGCAGCAGTGGGGCGGGGAGGGGGGGAAGAGTGGAAGGAAGGGTGGATGGGGTTAAAAAAAAAATTGTTTACTGTCTGTCCGGCCGCCGCCTCTCCTCTGTCCTCTTCCTAGCTTCTTCTCTGCAAACAGGAAGCAGTAAGCTCCCAGGCTCCCCATAGCCAATCCCAATGCTTCAATGCAGCGTTGTGATTGGTCTGAGCGCCATGGTTTGACACTCATCCAGGGAATGGGAGTGTGGGCTTGTTCTCCACCCAAGCTGTCATGCAGCCTGTAACATGCAGCGCCTTGAGACCCTCACGATTGAGTAGCCGCGTTTTACAAGCCCCTGATTGATTGATTGAAAGTTCGAATGAATGTTTGGCTGGCCTCTCAGCACTTACATAGTGGCCACCACTCCTCCCCCTGCTCTGAAAGCAGATCCGCCCGCCCCATCAAGACACCGCAGCTGGAACAAATAAAATGATAATAACATCACGTTATTATTTAATTTTTCCTTGTTTTTCACTTTGAACAGCATTGAGGCGACACTCCTCCGCCTTAGCGGCGGAGCTGCCACTGATATGGCCATCAAAAACAGCTCAATCACATCCTGCGACCATTCATGATTAAGGGGAGATGATTAGAGCAGTGCTTAATTTGTTCTGGTCCTTGCTGTTGGTGGACTGGGACTTAATCATCAGAATTTGATCCTGAACAAGAGAGACCAAGGAAGAAACGAGACAAAGAAGGTGGAGTTGAAAGAAGGGAACACAGCGACAAGGAGTGAAACCAGGGATGAAAAAGGACCCGTAAAAGTGGGATAAAGAGACTGTATAGTGAGGGGCAAAAAGGAGAGTCAAGTCTAAACGGTGTTCATATTTGGCATCCTTGATTTCAGCAGTGTTTGCAACAGGCTCCTATGAAAAAATGTGGGCCTGTGCACTTAAATTCTTTTTTTTTTTTTACAAACTGAGCACTGTAGAAGAGAGTCGGCTTACTTTTTATACCACTGGGTCTTAATAATATGCCATCTTGAGACTCTAGTCCTTCGTATAATTGGTGTCCTTTGATTTGTGTTATAAAACTTCAAAAGAACAAAATTAGCCATAATTATAGATTGAGATCAAATTAGGAAAAAGGCAATGCCCATGATCTCCCCTTGCAGTCACACAGCAGGTTTGCTCGAAAAGGAACTAAAGACTTCATTCTCTTGGGAGTACCCCATAAACCATCCACAAGGACCCCCCCACATTTCCTTTGGCCCGATACAGGACTCTGCCCACCTCCAGCCCACTGAATGAAGAGGTACAGATTGTATAGGTACGCAGTTTAAAACTGGTTCGCCCGAGACAGCCTCCCACACCCTAGTATACTAAAAATATAAAAGAACAACATTTCACGTGATTAGGTCTTAATCCTACGAAATAATGCTTTTTATTTATCAAGATAGTAGAAAGTAATACAGTAAAAGAAATTGTGTTTACATGTCCGAATTTAATTTCAAATGTATGTTTAAGATGCTTTCTTTCTATTAGAACTTCAGGTAACTGCAACACTTTCGAGCAATTTTGCGTACCGGTACTTCTGCAGTGTTGACAGGGAGATTGAGCTTGAAAGGTAGTGGAAATACATTCCCCACAGAGAAAAATACATTTTCTACTAAAAAAAAATCCATGCTGGAATTGTCTTATGATGTGCTCCATTTTAAACGAATGTGTAACAACGTAAAGTATTGTGAAGGGTGAACGGAGTCAGTGCTCGCTTGATATAGATCTATTGATCAACTGGCGCACTGTTTGTAATCAATAGCTGATTTTTAGGTCGAGCATTAGAGACCTCTTGTATATACTTTAGCATATACTTATTATATACCTATACATGTATGTACTTTGTGGGCTCTGGAGATCAGACCTAGAACTTGTCTGCTTACGCTAAGGGTCTTTTTCTGTTCAACTGCCTCTATTTAACTTTCTTGATAGAAAACGACCTGCAGAGGTCAGTAAAATACCAGAATCACTTTAGTATTCTCTAGATTCCAGTCCATAGAAATTGTCTTCCACTAGCACCCGTAAACAATAAAAAAATTAAAATCTTGTATTTTCAGTGATATGACCTGATTTTATATTAAAAACAGAGCTTTGGACTATACCATTACCTGCTGAAAGGCAATATTTCTCTCCATGTGTTCCCATACCAAGCGTGTCACGCAGTTTGGTGCTTACTTTCCCTCCATGTTAAAAAACAGTAGATGTTTCAACACCTAGGCTAATGTGCTGCATAGCTAAATACACATAAGGTCCCAAAGGCGAGACCCATTGCATTGCAAATGCTTGTTATAAATTTTCTCTGGCTCTTGCACCATGCGGTTTCGGAATCTCAATGCTTTGCACCCTCCCAGGGGTGGTACTGCTCTGTGGTACACGCTGAGATGTTCCTTGGCAGGAGTCTTAGTGAAACATGCATGTTTTGTTGGCCGACCTAATGGTTTTGTCGATGAGAGGTGATGAATACACACATTTATGCATTCTTTCGTTGTGCTGGCTATTAAAGGTTAGGCAGGCTGCCCTACTGGTTCTTCTATTTATGGTTAAAGTAATTCAAATTTCTGTATGGAGGTTAAACTGGTGTCCAGTGTGTTGTTCCAGCGTTCAGTGCTAGGCCTTGCCCAGGGGACCTGGTAGACATTGTCCCCCATTTCAACAATATGAGCTGCGTCAAGAGAAAGATTGAAGTAAGGGCGTAGGAAGAACGACTACTAGAACAAGTTACATGCCTGTAACTATGAGTTCCAAATGCAGGGCATCTAGTTAAAAGTTACGTATATACTCTGCAGTATTTGCTCGCCTTTGTTACTCATTACAAAAGATGGGTGTGTTGTGCTGTATACACAGCCGGTACTTAAGGGGTATACATTGCTGCCAAGGTTTCGGATTGCTATGTGTGACATGTTCATAATTTTGAGTTATTAGGAGTGACATTTCAACGACCATGAGTGACCCTTTCTACCGAGTAAAATGAAGCAAAATGAATGTGTCCGTGTCCTTGTGTAAAGTAACTGATACTCAAAAAGCGGGTCGAGTTTGCGCTATATAAAATCGGCGGGAAAAAAGAAAAAAAAAGTAATGGGAAAGAGACTGTGTTATTTCATAAAGAGTTTTAGCTCACGCTGATAAAAATCGTTAAATACTGAGCGGCCTACCGCCCAGGCTTGACCACGCTGTCCCTGCAAGTTCAGTGGCACCACAATCACTGGCGCTAAGTCACCCCGGCCCAAAACGAGTTAGTGCGCTTTCGCACAAAACTACCGAGACAGACTGCGTCACTGCACAGTTACATGGCCCCAAGCACATCCGGATCACCGCTGCGCGCTTTCAAAGACATAACAAGTAAGTTAAGTACAATTAGACATAGCAGGCACAGTACCTTCTTTACGAGGCGAGCCGGCGCTGCGGCAACAAGCAGGACGTAGACAGCCGCATTCATGGACTAATTTACTCCCGCGACAACCAATGCCAGTCACGTGATTCTGGCAGGCTATGGGCTGAGGAGGTCCTGGTTCTCTCTTAGTTCGGCCACCCATGTGGGGTTGGCAGAGGTCGTGTCAATGCGGTCGCGGCGGGATCAATTTGATTAATAAACCTCGCCGCGCGGAAATCCGCGCTTCTTTCATCATGTCGACAGTTGTCTCTTTCACAAGTCTGCCGCCCGCTTGTAGTAGTAAGAGCGGGTCCAGTCGGACTTCAAAACATGCTGCCCGTAACATTTGCGCCACAGAGGTGATCATTTGTTTTCATAAACACAGTGGTTTGGAACGCAATGGAAGTAGCCATTGGGCAGTTCCGGTGCTGACACCTAATGGCAGTCACTGAATACAATTTGCCACATGGTGTCGGGTGCGTGTACTTTGTTTTATACATTGTAGCAGCTAATAGAGCCGTCTGTGTGCCGATGAGTCAGCCCCTGAGCAGCCGAGAAGCACAGAGAGCGCATTGCTTGCTACTGCAGCTTTCTCAGTATGGTACATTTTAGCAGCGCTCCTGCTTCACAGGGGAGGCACTATAATGCGTTAAATTGCATTTCAGTGCGGTGATGCGGACCACTGCACTGAAATGCGTTAGCCTCCTGCCTGATGCGTGATACTTAGCAGGGCTAGGCATATCCATGACATGGAAGTTCTAATTACAATTCATTCATTATGCTCTGTTTAACAAAGAGGACAAGCAAGGTGGTGCCATGTCATTGCTTTGTTTTCTAAAATATATATTGAAAAAATAACTTTTCCAAAACATTTTTTTACAGTAACACCGTTTTTCCATGCAACATAATATTTTGACCAAACCATCTTTTCGTAAATTTCGACCTTCCACTTTTAGCTTTTAGTTTATTTCATTTTTCTGTTAAGTCTCTTTCTGTCTCTATTAATATATCGATTTCTCTTCACACACATACATACATATATCCTCAAACACAGACACACACACATACTGCCTCATCCTTTTAGGGCGCCAGTGCACTTGCCATGTGCCAAGTTACTTTCATGAGCAAAATATGCCAGCACTCCCTTTGTTCAGCCCAATAAATAGAAGATATAGATTTTGATATGTCATCATCTTTTCTCTAATGATATATTTTTTTCCCATGCCTATGTATGAGGAAATGTATAAAGATCTGATATCTGAGTGGTGTTCGAACACGGGGAATGTTCAGTTAAACTGATGATCACATTAGTAAAGCATGCTAAATGTTAAATGGAGGTACAAACGCAAAGAACCGAGGGTCTTATGAAAGAGCTGGAACCAAACAAGGAGGATGAGGATGGGGAAAAATATATACCTTCGGCAAACGACTTGACCATATAGGTTCGAAACATGTCGGCCACTACAGTTTGTTGCATTTCTATCAAACTATACTAATATGCTGCTGTGATATCTGTTGGAAGAGAAGGACCAATGTTGATTGGGGAGCTATATATATATATATATTTACCTAACTATACTGTCACTTTAACCTTTGTTTTTTCAGTTAATATACATAAATATATGCACAACATTTTAAACTATAAAAAACACTGAAATTCACCATTTGTAGTCTACTGAAGTAACTATAACTTGCACCCTTGCCATGCACAATGTTGTCAAAATGATGTCATTTCAGATGTCATGAGTGACGTTATCAATCCTGTCATTTAACTGGTCATGAGTGTTGTAAAATGTGAGGGTGCATGGTGAGGGTTATACTTACTTCACGGCTCGAGTTACAGTTACTCCAGTTAACTGTAATTGGTGCATTTCAGTATGTTTAGTATTAGTTATTACTACCATACATAATTATAACGCCGCTTTTAACATTTGTTTTTTTCAGTGAATTTCTAGGTTGTTTTTTTTTTAACTAAAAGTAATTTTGTTTTTACCATACCTCACTAAACCAACGCCTTGGCGCACACAGCCTCAGGTGTGGGGTTGGTGCAGGGCCTGTCCCTCAACACCCTGTGGTCAGCTAACCTCACGTCGGATAAGGCCTTTTAGCTGTGCACTGCATGGAGCTAGGCACAGGGCATGGCTGCTGATCAGGCCCTGTTTTAATCCCCCCTGTGGTCCTTAATGGCAGTCATAACTTTTGCTTCAAGTTGCAGTTAGCCTATGTGATTGCGGGGTTTGAGCTCCCAGATCTAAGCAGTGGATCCGCGGTGGTATCACAGAATGACATATACATAACATTTGAACCTTAATTTCTTTAATCAATATTGGATGAATTTACACCAAATCACAAAAGGCATACTTTCTTACACCAAATCACAAAAAGCACACTTTCTTACACCAACTCACAAAAGGCACACTTTCTAAGTAAGATATAGCTTTCTGACAGATTTGGTGTAATTCCGTTCAGCTGTTTCTCATCCCCTGCTTAACAGATGACCCTAAAACTTTCCAGGAAGGAGTAGAGGTGGATGAGACTTTTCTTTTGAAGGTTTTGTAAAGATTTTTTTAACGGCTCCAAAGTTATTTGCAACCATCAAATCAATGTCATACAGAAACATGATCCTTACTATAACTACATATATATATATATGTTGTTGGTGGGTAAACATATGTGTACCATTTACTTTTTTGTCTTAGTCAGAGTTTCCATAGGAAGGTTTTTTTTTTTTTGCTCAACTTTGGTGCCGAGGAGCCAAATAGTGCCACAGGAGCAAGCGCAGTGATTGGATTGCTGCAACTTGAACAAAAATATTGTGGCCACCATTAGAGGCCTCAGGGTCTTGGTTGCCGTGTCTAGCACATGCAAAGATAAAGAGGGCAGGGTAAGGGCACCCTGACCACCTGGATCTTGTTGGTGGGAGATTCCAAAGTGATCCCCCCTGGATCAAATTTAAAAAAAAATTGTTTGGGGCACCGTGATCCTGTGGAAGTCCCACGGGAGTTAGCACATTCCCCCATGAGTTCATGCAAGCACCCACTGAAGTAGATCCCATGGGACTACCGTGGTACAAAAAGAAAATAAAGCAAAAGAAAATGTAAGATAGGAGTCTATAGTCAGTGGGCCCCTTATGGCTGATTGACCAGCAACAGTGGGGTTAGCAACTGAAAAGTCACTCCCTTTTTATTACTTTCCTCATGTACAACTCCACCCTAACCTTGGTGAAAAAACAAATATATATATATTCAATGACAAAAACAAAGGTTATAGGGAAGTTATAGTTAGGTTCACATTTTACACAAGTTAAGGCATAGAAATTTAGAAGTTATTGTTATCTGAAAAAACTATAACTCATTCAGCCAACCCCATGACGGGCACGGTCTTTGCCGTGTATGACATGGGGTTGGCCACATGCAGCCAATGCCATTGCGTGGCAGGGGGTTGGCAGCAGGGCTGGTCTGTGGCCAGGCCCTGTGGCTAACCCCGCACATGCAAATTCACGGGAATCAACACTGCCCCGGCACCATAAAGACTACTAAGACCAGCAGGCAGCTCGGCTGCTCCACCCACTGGGGCGAGCATCATAAGTGATCTCAGGTGCTGGGTGTCTGCATGGCGTTGTTGCTTCAAAGTCAGCCCATGAAGAAGTGCGAGAGGTGCAAGAAACACATTGGCAATTAGACTTGGAAATGGGGAGATTCTGCTTGACCTATAACTTACCTTCCTGTTGTGGGGCTTTTTTCTAGGGGCAAACCTTTTGTTGGATATACATACATATATATATTTGTAACTTTTGACATAAGCACTTTTTTAAGCACCAGCACTTTAACTATTATGCACCATTTTCTTCCCCATATACGATAACTGCTGAACAATGGATAACTGTTTTCAAATTAATTACAGTTTTTCTGTGTTATTTTTATGCTTTGATAGTACACTTCCGCATGTAGCAACTTGGCTTTTGTATAAAACAATATTGTTTTGCATGTTCAATTTATGCTGGTAGTTGCTGCATCCATCTATATATATTGAGTTGATTATCAATGTATGCATGCATGTAGTATTTTGTTTAGCTTTATCCTGTCAGAGGGAGGGTCTAAGTAATCACTGTGTCAATAAATAGCACTGTTACAGGTTCACGCACATCATGTGATCAAGACCGGGGAGACCCGGTCGAAACGCTGTGAATTTTCCGCAATAAAGGACTTCTATATCCAAGCACGCTGTGGTCCGTACCTGATCTGATTTCCGTTGGACTGGATTTAATCAGGATTGTCATTCTTCAAATATATATATATATATATATATATATATATATATATATATATATATATATATATATATATATATATATATATATATATATATTTACCTACTGGCGGTCGCCAGTAGGTAGTTATAGTTAGGACCCCTTTTCCATAGGAAATATATATATATATAGCATGAATCTCAATCCCTCTCCCCCTCTCTCTCTCTCTCTCTCTCTCCCTCTCCCCCCCTCTCTCTCTCTCTCTCTCTCTCTCTCTCCCTCTCCCTCTCCCTCTCTCCCCATCTCAGGCACCCTCAAACTCTCTTTCTCTCTCTCTCTCTCTCCATTGCACTTTATGAAGAATTGATAATCTGACCATTTCCAGGCAGCTGCAACTCCCTGAAACTAGTCCTAACAAGCATTTGCAATGCAACAGGTCTCGCATTTACACAAAGTTTAAGCTATTAGCATTGTAAATGGCAATGCGTTTTATTTATGTTTAAAAAACGAAAACATAAATAAAAGGCATTGTCATTTACAATGCCAATAGCTCAAACTCGCGTAAATTCGAGACCTATTGCATTGCAAATGCTTGTTTGCCTCTGCTACACTGAACTGATGCGGACCGTGCTGCAAATTAATTAAATAAAGCAGCGCGGCCAATAAAGTGAAAGCGGACTGCATTGGAATAAGGAAAGACCATTAAAGAAAATAGTGCTCACCCACTAAGTAAAAGAGACCCTGTAACGAGCCAATTAAAAGGTCCAGTGGTTATGAGAGGTAACAAATGGAGACAAGGTGGTACCCAGGAGGGACTAACAAGCCTCATAATGAATCGGAATTCAGCTTTTACGAAAGACAATGACACCGCCAATTAAAAATATGGTTGGAGAGTGGGCGGAGCTTCCACTGCTTACTCTATTACAGCATGCCTCGCAGAGCGAGCAGCGCATGCGCCCTTCTGCTAGGCTCAACCTAAAAAAACAGCCAACACAGGGTCTGTGCATACCGGAATATGGTCCAGATGCCTAACTGTGCAAGACAACAGCATTTATAACATTTAATGGATAAAAAGGTCATCAGGACAGAAAGGGTGAGAGCACTAATACGCTGTAGACAACGGACAGAAATAAAACATTTAGGACAAGAAGAGGTCTGGATAAACCCAGGATCTTTGTGAAACAAGCATTGGCAAATTCAATAGTTCTCTCCTTTAAAATATGTTTATTGATGCGAGAAAGAACACAAAGAAAGACATAAAAGAGAGTCCAAAATGAAACATGTATCTAGCACACGGCAGAGAGGTCATTGTGAAACAGTGGCTATTTCATCCATTGCAGGGACCTGGGTTTCACCTCATGGTCACAGGTTCAGATTGCAAGGTAAGAGATGGTGTAGCAATGAAAGTATATACCAGCGAGCAGCTTCACTTCCAAAGGTAGAAAAACCCCACACCCAGCAACAGACTGCCAAGTGTCTAAGTCCCGTGATTGCATCTGTGAACTAGCTAGCCTGACAATGATGCTGTAGGAAGTACCGCCGAAAGGCAAGTAAACAGACGCCAAGCCAAATACAAAATGTGACTTTTTAGAGTAATCTAAACATTGGAAACATGCTCGTCGACACCAGCTGTAATAAAACGTATCAACAGAGGCGAGTACTACGTGCCAACGCCATGAAACACACACATCTAACATGAGGCCTGAAACGCCGCTATTAAGATGTCTAACATGAAAGACACGCGTGGAAGAGAAAACATGACCAAAAAAAGAGCAGCAGTCTGCTGCCACTGAAGCGTGTGAAGGAAATGTTAAAGGTAGGTTAACAGTTGTACAGTTTAGAGTACAGCAGCGATGGTCCGCAGAAGGACAGAGAGTAAAGTGTAATTTACACTCGCACGGACAGTGGAGCACTTCAACTCTGAAAGAAGAGATGACCGCGACGCAACACGCGCCACATCTCAGAGAAATTAAAACATCAACTTCACTGAGCCGTTAATTCAGCAAGTGTAGCTGTGGTGGCGACAACGCCATGCGTTCAAAGGGAATTCTTATCTCCTCATCGGCCAGCCATCACTCCCTTCCCGCTCGTGCCCTAGATAACAGAATGTGCATCCCCGTCTACCGACCTTTCCCTAAAAACCTGAAACAGGTTTGAGTGCGATGGGGTTAAAGTCGAAATTTAGCACAGGCATCAGGCTATTTAGGAAAAAAGCCACAGAGAAAACCTGTCTGAACGTTATTATTTTATTGACAAGTACGCTGAAGAAGTCGCAGCAAAGTCAAAATATGACATTGTTGCTCCATGCAAGCAAAATATGTACTTTTAAAGTTATTGTTTTTAACAATTTTAAATGGCAGGTGCCAAAAAGGTACCTTTAATATTTAAAAGGCATTGCAATATATACCGAGTTTCACGGTCGGTCACAAGAACAATCATATTGCTTTCAGAGATGTATGTATGGTCACAGCGCTAGTAGGCTGAGGCCTAAAACACATACAATTCTGAGAGGTGACATAATAGTTTATTAAATATAGCTAGGGCCGCAGGAACTATGCAATTCTGCAGCTGCGGCGCTTTAACAATGCATACAAGGGTGAGAAATAAGAGTTTGAGTGCCATGAGGTCCTACTTAAGGATGGAGCATGGTGGGAGAGAGAGCACCGAACACGAGTCACGATGAAGGCGTCATATTTATTCAACATGTGGCAAATGTAGAATTCCCAGCGCAGTAACAGGGGTTCTAGCAATGAAAGTACAAACCTGGCATCATGGTATGTGAAGAAATGATTAGGAAAGCGCCGTGATGCCTCCACTAAGGATTAAAAGACATCGATGCAAGAGAAGAAACGCATGGTAGACGAAAGCACCATCAAAGGTGATTATGTTTCCCCAGTCTGGCGAATCATTATCTAAAAGTAAAAAACATTACGTAACACCACAAAAAGAATTTCAAAGCCCGCTGAAGACATTACAGACTACCTAAAAGCCAACATGACAGACTTTGAAAATACTTACCCTTCCAACCAGCACTTGTTGAAGACTTCATCTTGTGCACGTATGTCCTGTTAGGTTCCTCATCCCAGGTTGCAACAGTCAGCTTAAGAAAGAAGGCAAGCTACCAGACTGACTCCTTTACATTCTGGTTATGTTAGTGCTCTCTACTTCTCTTTTAAAGTTCATGCAAAGTGCAATCTTTGTTATCTTGTACCTTAACTCTACAATTCGCATTGAAAATACTAAACAATAAAACAGGCTCTTATAAAACTGTAACTCGCTTAAGTCTGGGAGCCCTGCCACCGATATTATTATCCAGGCCCGGGGCTACTTTTACCGACCTCAAAGAAAAATCAGTGGTGTGCACGCACCACAGAGGAGCGGGAATCGAAACCAGTGGTGAGCGCGCACCAGAGAGGAGCGGGGGCTAGGGAGCGTGGCAGCGAGGCCAACGTGCACTGCTGCGCGTGCTAGCCACCGACGGCAATGGGCGGAGCAAAGGCGGGACCCGCCTTTGCCCAATCGCGTGCGTTTAAAAAAAAAAAACACGCGAAGCCAATGCCTGCCGGCAAAAGCCTGATCAAACGCACAAGTGTGTGGTCAGCT
Source organism: Triturus cristatus (assembly GCF_964204655.1). Classification (NCBI taxonomy): domain Eukaryota; kingdom Metazoa; phylum Chordata; class Amphibia; order Caudata; family Salamandridae; genus Triturus; species Triturus cristatus. The sequence continues at coordinate 316,164,755 of NC_140594.1, read as the reverse complement.
TTCAAAACCCCATACAAAAGGGCTCTCGCTGCGCGAGCAGTGTAGCCCACTGCAACGCAGGCGCGAGCCCTAAAAAGGATTCTAGGGATTGTAGGAAACTTCACTAACTTTTTTCAATGAACAATTAATGTAGTCTTAGACATGATGTCAGCATTATTTCTTTATTAAGAGTCTAGAGATTCGGAAATTGGTGAACACCTTGCTCTAATTATACCTGGGAACGTACAGTAATGTAATGTAACATGACATGACATGGCATACCATAGTATATCATAGCATAATGTAAGTTCGTCCTCATGGGAGGTAGCTTGTGGGGGAGCAGCAGACAAATTGTGTAGCTCACAGGGATAGGCACTGGCCGTCAGGAAATGTTCCTTGAGGGTAAGCAGCTTTGACAGATATTGGTCTACTTGATTATAATAAGACGCAGTTCAAGCACATTAACCCATAGAACCGAATTCTGGTTCCAATCATGAGATGGTGTTTTTCACAGCTGGAAAAGCACATTTACATCAAGCGATTGAGAGTAAATTTCTCCAACCCATTCTCATGCATGCTGAAATGGCACATGAGATAGCGATAACGGCACTTTGTTGAAGGTCGAGACCAGCTAAGGACAGGGTATTCGAAAATGAACTATACTGTGCATGATGACGGATGAATGGATCAACTCTTCTCGCTGGAAAGCAAAACTATTCCTTATGTGGCCACAATGGATGGCACTCTGCCCTCTGTAAAGGCCGACAATCACTCATCTTGGATAAGGAACCCAGACAGACATGTTACGATCAATATGGATGAAAACATTCCATCCCATGTGGAAGATATAGCAGTGACTCTGACCCACTATTCCTTCACCTTCTTAACCACCTGGGGCATGCAAAGAAAAAGAGGGATTTTATAAATTGAGCCTCAGTCCAACAGGCCAGTCGTAGACTTTCCCTCAGACTTTCTCACCCAATAATGGATACCCAATGGACCCAGCTCAGAGCGGATTGAGGCTGCTCTTGGCATTGTTACTTATTCCTTTCTTTGGGGTTGCCATAAAGCTCCAACCCTGCTACTTTTCAGCTACTTCTCAGTTTATTCAGTTTTATAGATGCCATGAGATGACCTGGGGCTTCATTCATTGTTTGACATGGAGGTCGGCAAATCCAGGTACAGGTCTGCAAGACACTCATCCAGTATTGTTGTTCTAGCCTGGCCTAGTGGTGTCTAAGAAGTCTGTTGGATTATCCCAAGCCCTATGATGGGGAAAATGATAGTTTGAAACAATGGATAAATAATTACATAAAATAACACTTGGTCCATTGAAAGCCCACCCCAGATACCTGCCTACTTCCCTCACAAGCTTAGTCCCTATGTCAGCCTCTGCCAGCAATGTAAGAAGACGGGTGAAGGCAACCTTTCCTCTTTGGATGAGGGATCAGAGGCTCAGCCAATGAGAGAAGCAGATGTGGCCAGCGGAGGAGAGCCAGAGCTTCCAATTCTTACACCTCCCCATCCTTGCCCCTCTGCAGCAGTGTCTATGATTAAACCCCAGAAGTGGCCTACGCATTGGTCCTGTCCTAGGCCCTGCTTCGTCCTGGAGAAGGAAAGGTGTATCCTGCAGCTCTGCTGCTTCATGAAAGAGCAAGACGATGCGCTGTTGTGCTGGCTGGCTGTCACTCCTGGTCCGCCCTAATTCCCTCCCTGACACCAGAGCATAAATACTAGAACAGATGCCTGTCCTGTAAGCGGATACGATGTAGGAGAGTGCCAGTCACTCTGTGTGTGAGTGTGGGTTCACCTGTGGGTCCGGGGCACAAGTCGCGGGTAGACGCAGGTAGACACCTTTTTCACAGGGTGGACGCCATCCACCCTGCCATGAGGTTGGACCCCACACTAAATATGAACCTCTCCTGATGTAATTTTCAGACACTGAGACACATTCAGCAGCGCTTGCATGCTGTCTGCTTTCCTTCCGAGCAGCAACTTGCCGGCGAGGAGAGGGTTATCAGATTCCAGCTGGTGCCCATAATAAAGGCCGAAGTTAAGGGGCAATCAGGCCTCCTTTTGTTTGAGTATCCCGGTTGGGAGCTATAGGGAGCCTCACAACTAAATTAAATGAAGGCAAAACAAAGGCACACAGCTTATCACTTCACAGGTACTTAAGAGGCATGCTTTTGACTTCATTCAGACTTTGTATATAAGAGATATTCATGCACCGGAAGAATATCAGATGTGATGATCTGTCCCTGTATATACACAAATAAATATTATAATATCACTGTTTTGTTTTATTTCTTTTATAGCGCTGTTCATCCCAATGAAGGGTGTCAGGGCACTTTATATCACACGTACACATTATCATCTGCAGTCCACAGTGCGTATGCGTGTGTGCATGCGCACACTATACATGTTTGTGCATGTGATGGGTTCTTACATAAGGACATGGCATTTTGGGGAAATGGAGCACGTCCTGGCATGGCTGGCATTTTTGGAAAACGGGGACTCTTGCTGCAGCTGGTATATGCAGTGGCAAGATTACATCAAAACACCAAGCCCTATCACCTTATCCTTTTATGTAGCACCCCTACCAACCAAACCCCCCCTCCCCCGCCGTCCCTTCCTTCTGAACTTTTCCACCCCTCCCCAGTTTTGTGAGTAATTTTCTTGTTTTCCAGCTTTTAACTCTTCCTGGTTCCTCCAGTTTCTGGCTTGTTTCTCCTACTCAATCTTGGTGGTAAATTTTAGGTCTCGGTTCATCTGTTGTTGATGGTTTTAACATAGCTTGAGAATGTTTCATTGATTCTATACACTATTATATGTAACTTATTTGGGTTCCTTTTTAAAATGCTCTGACAACCTTGGACCATGTTTGTTCTATAGAAAACGGCTTTAAATAAATAAATAAACAGAGGACTACTCACACCGTGCATAGCTATCTTATGGTGAAATGGAAAGTTCTCTGTGGCAAAAGGGGCACATAAGGGTAAGGATGGCAAGAGACGTAAAGCTATGACTGGCCAATCGGGAGGAGGCACGTCATGGCACGACTGGCTGACGTGGTGGGAAGAGCAGCACATCAGGGCACACCTGGCATGAATGAAAAGGCCACATCACAGCTTTTTGGCAGAAGATAGGAACAGGGTCACCACATGGTACGTGTTAGAAATGGGGATCTCCAGTTGGTAGCGGCTGGCGCCGATGTCCAAATAGGGATCCTTCTTCCTAAGTCAGAGTAAGGGGCTACACCCTTTGATAACCCCTGCTCAACCCTTTGGTACCGTAGCACGAGCAGACAGGCCTATCTCAAAGGCAGTGTGTGAAGCATTTATGACCATACACAATAACGCAGTGAAGACACTACAAAGGGAAACCACACAAGTAGCTATAGAAGAATAAGTATCTTTATATAGGCTTAACACAAGGCTCAAAAGCGATCAAGAAACCACAATGCACATAATTACAGATTCACTTCAAAGCAATAGAGGCACTCAAAAATCGTGTGGAACGAACTTAGTTCGAGGCCGGGGTCCACGCGACCCGGTGATGCACAATGTACCTGAGATTTTAAGGGGCACGGCACACAGCCTCACAAGGAAGCCGCGGTAATGACAGGTGGACTCTCAGCGGCCACAGCTCCCCGCTGTAGCGGTCCGCGGTGTGCACTCACGATAATCCTGGGACGGGGCTTAAAGGCGGGCACCCAGCGGCACCCGCAGGTGATCGCAAGATCCTCGAAGTGGTGACTAGTGCGGGCCCTTAGAGGCACAGCTCCTCAGCTGCAGTGGCCCACAATAGCGATAGCGACGTTTCTCGTAGGACGGCAAATGCGGGCACTCGGCGGTACAGCTCCTCAGCTGCAGCGGCCCACAATAGCGATAGCGACGTTTCTCGTAGGACGGCAAATGCGGGCACTCGGCGGTACAGCTCCTCAGCTGCAGCGGCCCACAATAGCGATGATACTCGTAGGACAGCAAATGCGGGCACTCAGCGGCACAGCTCCTCAGCTGCAGCAGCCCATAATAGCGATAGCGATGCTTCCCGTAGGACGGCAAATACGGGCACTCAGCGGCACAACTCCTCAGCTGCAGCGGCCCACAATAGCGATCACGATGACTTTGGTAACACAGGCAAATATGGGATCTCAGCGGCAACAGCTCCTCAGCTGCGGCGGCCCACAATAGCGATCACGATTACTTTGGTAACACAGGCAAATGCGGGCTCTCAGTGGCAACAGCTCCTCAGCTGCAGCGGCCCACAATAGCGATGCGATGACTTTTGGCCTGCGTTCCCCGCAGTAGAACTAGAGGCTCTGGAATTCTCAACAGAGGCCTCACCTGCGAGTAGAATCCCTCTCAGATAGGAATCCGGATGGCTGATGGGTGAAGTCTTATGTCCCTGAGACTTCAGCAGGAGGCAAGCTCAAATTAGGCCCTTGGGTAGTTGCTTCAGCAAGATGGATAAAAGTTTCAAAGTCCTTTCCCTCTCGTTACACGGACAGAGGTTCGTCTTGACATTCAGAAGTGACACACCCTGTAGGGGTTTTAGCACAGATTTTTATACCCCAAAAGTCTTTGTTCTCAAAAAGTCACAAATCACTGAACCCAGCCAGAACCAGTTTGGTGTCATCCTGGAGCACTTTATTTACGAAGCTACATCCTGCCTTTCAGGGAGAGGGGGTCTGTCATCAGACGCACAGTGGGAGGTAGAGCCATCATTCACCTTGTCAGGCACAGCCCTGCTCAGATCAAAGGGTCACCCCTCCCCATACTCCAACTGCAGATCTCTCTATTTAATCCAGGTCGGTCTCAGCCTGCCCTCACCTTCCAAAACCAGACAGCGAATACGCATAACAGCAGAGCACACGGGAAAGCTTAGCCAAGAAAATACCTAACTTCCCAAAAGTGGCCGTTTTAAACACAGAATATAACAATAATCGTCACTAAAAGATGCGCTTTAATATTTGGAGCTCAGGCATACTAAATTTGACTTTCCTATCAGGTTCCTTTGGTTAATTAGAATTATACCACTTCATACAGTCAATTTACAATAGGGAGCATTCGCGCTGTGGCACTGATTGGCAGTGGCACAGCGCCCAGAGCATCTAACACCAGCAAACACAGAGGAGACACAAGCGAAAAATGGAAGGGAGACCCACGTCAATGGTGCCAGGTCTAACAGTACGGATACTCTAAAAGCAGTCACATAATTGCATTGAGGGCAGGGGCATAGCATGGCATGGATAACTAATGGGGAAAGGGGTACACATCATTGAATGGGAGGCTTTTGGAAGAACAGTGCATCAAGGTATAACTGGCAGTTGGAGAAGAGGGCATGGCTGGCATGGAGCATCAGGAGCACAGAATGGCATTATTTGCTTATAGATGGGTACGAGCACATCTGGGCATGACTGGCATGTTGTGAAACAAAGCCACATCATGGCTTGGTTGGCATGGTAAGGATATTGGAACATAATGACATGGCCTTTCATCAAATGGAGGAACAGGTGTGCACCGTGGCATGGCTGGCAGACTTAAGGAATGGTACACCATGGCATGGCTGGCAGACTTAAGGAATGGTACACCATGGCATGACAGGCAGACTTAAGGAAGGGTACACCATGGCATGGCTGACAGACTTAAGGAATGGTACACCCTGGCATGGCTGGCAGATTTAAGAAAAGGTACACCCTGGCATGGCTGGCAGATTTAAGGAATGGTACACCATAGCATGGGTGGCATATGGAAGAAAAGTGGTACATTACAGCATGACACGAATACTGGCGAAAATATGCACATAATAGCGTGGCTGATATATATAGGAAGAAGGTCGCACTTTGACGAGGTTAACAAATAGCGAAATAGGCGCATATTATGGCATGGCCGGCCTGATGGCACTCTTGGGGCACATGGAGAAAATGGTTGCTGTATTATGGAGTACATGAGCACATGATTTCGAAAACTGGCAAAAAGAAAAAACATAAGCTGGCATTTGGGAATAAAGGTAGCATAGTTAAAAAAAAAAGAAATCGACAGTATTTAAAAAAAAAAAAATTGGAACCAATGAAGACTGGTGTTTTGTGATGGGGAGAGGGATAGGCAGTCGATGTATTTTCAAAAAGTGCTAATGTTTTGAATCAAGCTTAATGTAGTTTAACAATAATTACAAATTACTTTCGTATGATAATTCATCCTATTTACTGCAAACTTTTTGCTCGTTTTTTTGGTGTTGGCAGCTGTTTTGTGACTCACAAAGGCATTTCCTGCTCTTTATTATCTGCTTTTTGGGGTGTAAATATCACTACGAGTAACTGCTGCCTGATGCCAGAGTCTGTAAGATCATATTGAAACCATTCTCTCTGAGCCTGTATTATCTCTCTCATATCTGGCAAACCTTTTCCACAATATATAATATCTACTGAGCTAGCATCATTTAGATGTTTCCAGATTTCTCATGTTACCTAGTTCTTTTTTCCGGAACCTTTGTTTGTTTGATTTTACATCACTCAAGATCTTGCATCCTTAATGGACTCCTCATGGAGTTTTACAACTATATATGATGGTATTTATTTCCTGCTAATCCATTGATCTATCCACTCTAAAACACATACGGGCATATTCACCAATACAGTGCAGCAGCGCATGTTACTGTATTGCCTCAATGGGTGAGAGCTGAACTGCTCCATAATTTCGAAGATATGGCGGTCTATAGCCTTCTCCCAGCACTGGGGCACATGCAGCTGCTTAACGCCAATGAAGGCACCCTTGCACCATGCATTATAGGCAGGAATGTGTTTATGCAGGAAGGCATACCTTCCTGCACAAAAAAATCTTTATAAACAATTTCCTCATTCTGCATCACGCTTTGAAAGAGGAAGTAATGAGGAACAATAAAGATATTTTTCCTTGTTTTGCCTTTCTGTGGTAGGTGCAGCTTTTTGTCACAATCCCAGGTTTACTGTCTTTAGTAAATCTGTGACTGCATCAAATTCCATCTGTGGATGCATGTCAAAACCTATGCATCACTCACGGAACACCTACCACAACAAAATGTAACACAACCCAGCACAATCAACTGCATTGCATTACTTTGCAAAGTCATGCAGGGCGGCGCAAATAGACCCTTGCATTGCTTTGCAAATTTTACTAAAGCCTTTTCGTTACCTTGTGCAAGGCAAAGACAATGCACAGGCATAGTAAATGTAGACCCCAGTGCATAAGCTCAAACTTTCTGGCCTTTTATGTCTTGAGTTATCAAGAGTCAAAGGGGTCTCCATCTTTCTTTCCGCAAAGGAGAATTTTAATACAACCAGGAAAATACAACATCCAGGGATTCAGAATTTTTTGGGTGTGATAAATAGCACATTTTACAAGTATTCTCCCTTTAATGGGGAATAACAGGAAACGTGTTGCTTACCACACCATAACCCGAATATCTTGGTAAATAACAGGTCTTTTTTCCACTTGTTTAATTTCTGGCAACAATTTAAAAGAGGGTGTGAACTTTATTGCACCTGGTATTACCAAGTGTGATGAAGTTTATGCCAGCAACTGAGGGTTTTGCTTCTGAGAACTTAATTGCCGCCAGAGTTTTCGAGTTTATGCCAGCGTTCACATAATGTAGCAAATGTACTAAGAAGTCTTGCAGCAAAGCAAACAATGTTGCTGCACTGTATTATATGAAAGGGGGCTGAGGAAGACAGCATCACATCTACAAAGACTGTCGCCATGGTCCACGCACACAAACTTGGACCATAGTGCAGGGGTGTTTGTGTGATGTCTAGTATAGGGTTTGTACTGGAAGTGTAGCCTTCCAGTATAAAATACCAAATCTAAACACACTTTACCACTTTTCCAAAGTTGTATGTGAGCGTACAGTACAGCACACATCCAAAGTTTAGATAGTTTGGGCAATTTACACAATGCTTTTTCTTTATGCCTGCTTTGAGAAGGCATAATTTTTAGCACATATCCTTGTCTATAAATGCTAAAAGACAGAGATTTGCATCAAAACCCATGGATGGCTTCATGGGAACCACTGTGGGACACCACCTTGATGCAAAGTAGTGAATAGCGCTACCTTTTATGAGTTTAGGCAGACCCCCAAGGATATCGCGGCATAGATTTGCAAATTTTGCGCCACAAAAATGTCAATTTAGCAGCACAAAAATGAAAATTTTGCGGCACTTTAGTTTACTCATAATCATTCATTTTCAGCCTTAAATCAGTGGAACCTGTTTTAGCAGAGTATTTCACTTTGAAATAGGCATGTTTAAAGTTTCTGCAGCTCTGCGGAAGCACAGCTCCAATCCTAACCTCATGGGAGGGGGCCGTATTTCTCCCTGGGATGTTCTAGCGCCCATCTATGCACCACTTTTACCACTCCCTGATTTCAGTCACACAGCTCCCTTCACTCTCTGGGTTTAGGCTTTTTTACAATGAAGGCCTGGGCTGCACATGTTTCTGAGAATGCACAACATATATATATATCGCCCATCCTTCTGAAGAACAAAATGGTACATTTGCGCTCTACAAAAAAGTTAAATAAAAAATGAAAACAGATAAAGGATTGCTGGCCATTTTACACGCTTCTAATACTATGATTAAGACTGGCACCACGGTACAGATCAGAATAAAGTTTCCGCAATAAACTGTGCTGTTTGAAAATTGGGCAACCACCAGCCTCAACATCTTCTGAGCGGAGTTCAACAGCAGCTCTGGTCTGGAGCCCGCACCAGGTTATCTCAGAGACATCCTCCTGTTGTTCCTTCCCTACTGCTGCCTAGCTACCGCTGGAGGAAGCACGCAGCTGATGTAATGGGTGGTAACAGATTCAAGTGAAGACACGCAGAGGGGGAGGATGGGCGAGAGTTTGAACAACTTCTCTTTTCTCTGTTCTTCCGGGGGCTTGATAATTTCTCCGAGATGTTGTCTCACCCGGAGTCGTCTTAGTTTCATGTTCCTCTCGGAGCCGCTCTGCCGTGCCGATCCTAGGTTGCTGCGTGCTGCCAGCAGCGTGCGGGCGTTCCTCTGTTTCAGTGCGTTCACCGTTGTGGCTGGCGGCATCACTTCCTCGGTGAGCTGAACTACACTTGCTGTGCTATGCTCTGATGAAAATGAATTCTGGGCAACACTAACTTCGATTAGTGCTGTTGCCCCCCAGGATTCTCTAATTGTCCCTATAAAATGACGCGCGCACACTACTTTCCAACACAAATCATGATTTGTGCTGCAAAGTAAATCCATTCCCAATTCAAAACCTTTGCGCTGGTTTGCATCACTTTTTTCACACTGCACCGTTGCAAAGCCTTCATAAATCTGCCCCAGTGTTTATACCCGTTGCTCACCATGTATAAGGCAACTTTCGGACCTTGTTCATGGAAGCTCACACAGCGTGTTCATGGCAGTTCATTTCCATGCCAGATCCCAGGTCACATCAGGGCTCTCAAATTTCCTAGTTTCATGTTTGAGTGGCTAATCCAATTCTAGTTTTTACTTTGCATTCTGGGACTTGTAGTGCTATTTATCCTATTAACAACACAGGGTATCAAGTCGTAGAAGGAAAACTGACCTGGAGGAGCATGGAATTGAGAAACATGAGAGCTCTGTCATATATATTCGAGATCATATGATGTACATAAACACTCGCACTGTTTTTAGTGGAGGGTTCTCCGCTAAGGCAGAGGATTGTTGCCACACTGCACAAAACGGAAAAATAAAAAGAAAATAACGTATCTTTGTTATTTTATTTTTCCTATTGCATGCAGTCAGTGGCCCGTGTGCATTGTGGGCTGGGCGGAGCTGGCCAGAGCAGGGGAGGAGTGGTTTGCACTCCCAAAGTGCACATGAACTGTTAGGCTGACCAAACAGTTCATGCGCACTTTGTGTGTTCCTACCAGGCTGCATTACACAGTCTGGTGAAGAACATGCACAGGCTCCCTGTTCTAGTCTGAGCACCGATCAACGCCGCTCAGACCAATCACAACACTGCAGTGCAGCGTTGTGATTGGCTCAGGGGAGCCTGTGTGCCGGGTGCTTCCTGCCAGACTGAAGGAAGAAGGAAGAGGTCGCAGGGAAGGCGGCGGCCTATGGCCATTCTAAGGTAAGTGTTTTTTTATGTATTGAATAGGCCCCCCACCACCCCTGTCCGGTAGCAGCTGCTACAGACTGTTTTGACAGTTCGCTCGCTATGCTTATACGCCTCCACATAGGCCTTGTTGGTACTATCTTACCCGCAAGGCTTCTGCCCTGACACCACATCATAGTAAGACTATGATGCCCTTAGCTACTGAACCCTTCTAGGAGCTATTCGAGGCCTCGGTGGGAGGCTGCTGACCAACCCCCACCTTGCCCATGCTCCTTGCTCAGTCCTTGAAGATTGTGAGGTTTGCTTTGCTCTCTGCACTGTCTCCAGCATGCTGTGTTATTTGCTGATACCATTCATCATGAAAGGTTTGTGGAGCAATTTGCATTGATTTGGGGATTTCTCATTGTTGCCGGGTTGTGCATCTGCTGCACGTCTCGTTAGGGAGAGAAGCGCACAGCTGCGGGGAGGCGAAGCGATAAGGGGATGGAGGGAAGGGTTCACTGACGTGCATTATCGTCACTTAATGGACCCGCTGATGTACTCTTAATAGAGTGCCGTTGATAACATCCCGGAGTAAATCTAATGCAGACTTTTAGTTTATGCCCGGTGCTGCTGCTGCATTTTAAATAGATCCACAAGAAAGGGAGCATATGTAGGCTTTATATAGGGCTGTGTCCTGCACTGGCAGTAGTGTAGTCTGCCAACCCAAGAGGAACAGTCTGTTTCTCTATACCAAACAAGCAATGTCTTCATACGTAGTAAGCACACCCCCTGTCCTGGTATCGGGTGGTTTCTAAGCATTGATCGAATAGGCGTAGTTTCTGGCTCCTCTTACTAAGGAGCCCCACTGACCCACGACTGTAGTAATATGGGGGCCAAAAAGGAAAGGGGTGCTAGAAATGTATCTCTTCTTGAGCCTCAATATACCCAATATTTGGATTATATGGCCCTGCTAGGACCATACGTGAAGCCCTATTGGTGAGCAGAAGACTCTGTGGAGCGCTCCAGAAGAACAGGGCCAGTCCTAGGTCCAGGCGCACGGCCTGCTCGCGCCCAGGTGCTCCTGGCGTTACTGGGCTGCACACAGCAGCTCTTCCAGTCCATGTGTATGTCAGAAGATACCACGCAGAGCTACTGAGAGAGTGCCTGCGCGGCCGGACTGGGAACAACTAACAGCGCCAGCTAAAATATTAAAACCATTCCCACAATGCACCATTCAAAATGAGCGCGCATAGTGAACATGCACCGCCCTCCAGAGAGCGTGTATCCAGAAAGAAAAAGGTTGAAAAAATACGCAGCAAATCTACAGCAATAATTAAATCAACTGCAGTACTCCAAGGTCTACCAGGGTGCTAAAGCCATATTTGAAATCAAAGAAAAGCACATTACTGTAATGAAATGGTGAGCCAGATAAAAAGTGGATGCACACCAGTAAATACTTGCGCCACAGGAGATTCAGTGTCTTTCTGATACTGTGTGACCTACTGGATGAATGTCTATAAATGCCAAATACAGACACAAATAATGCCAGTGTGAGATGTCATCAGGGCATCATTCCCATATCTGTTCCTGTGCCTTTTGACAGTGCATCACACCTTTGTGATGCTGATAACATGATTCTATGGCTATCAGCCCCCTGCGCATGCTGCTCAAGCATTTCTGAGCGCTTCTCAAAATGTTCGCCTGCCATGGCTGATCGCTGATGCTCAAAGGACAGTGCTGCACATTATGACACAAGAGAGCGTCACGGGGACCCATCTGAGCGCCAGGCCTGTGGATGGGGGTCTGAGATGAAGAATGGTATATATCACAGAGGCTCATTCTAAAGATGCTCATGGGGTTACAGGTACTGCCATGATGCCAGCGTCCACATTATCCAAGGTGAAAGCTGCACATTGCCGTGTCAGTTTCTACATTACGCCACTATATAAAGCACTACTGCCTTCAAAAGCACAGTGCAGGCATACGCAGAGCAGCCCTGCCACAGCAGCGCCCGCAGGGTTCCAGAACGTTAAGCACCATCGCTGGCAGAATCAACATTAACCATGATGTACATAGCTAAAGTCATGCCACAAACCAAATTGGTCCAATATGTAAAGATCTATTTCAATGCAAGCAGGCTTGTTAAAATGGCGCGTGCACACTCAATTAACCCTGAGACCCAGCAAAGCAGACCTGAGCTCTGGAGCCAGATTCAACTGCAAGTCACAGGGAGGCAGGAGGAGCGGAGTGTTGAGGGCTGTAGGGCTCAAGCTGACCAGGCTGCCTTCAATAGAACATGTAAACAAGTCCCATAAAGGATGCCTTCCTGCCCAATGATGGCCAAGGGCCGAGGCCGAGCCCTGCAAGGAGGTAAAAGCGGTCCTCTGGATCCCGCCGACATCCCCCTGCAGGTAGACACAGTCACTCACTGCACCCGTCTGTGGGGTACCATTGCTACCCCCACGCCCCTTTGAATTGCAGGATGGGGCAGTCTGCAAGCTGGAAGAGGGGGCTGCTTCTTCAAAGAGCCCCTCCCCCTTCACTAATGCGCTGCCCCAGCAGAGCCGCGAGTTTGCATCTACCTTGGTAGCGGTGTGTTATCTGCAGCAGGGCGCTCTCCCCTGTGTGTGCCCGTGCGCCGGGGCAAACGGGGACAGTGCTCTCTGTACATGAAGCAGCCTCGAGTCTTTTCTTTGCATTCAGGGGTTCGGAGTCCTGCTTCTTTCATTATAAAATAATGAATTACGAATCCCAGGACACAAAGAAAAAAATCTGGACTGGTTGAGCTACTCTCGCATTCACCTGGAAACCTTGCGGCTTATTTACAAGCCCCTTGCGCCGACGGTGCCTCATATTTAATATGGGAAAAGGTGACGTGCCGGCTGCGCAAGGGGTTTGTAAATAAGCCCCCTTGAGACCTCTGTTGTTCGTTTTAATGTCACAGTAGTTCTCAAAACACAGCAGAGCGTTACAGTGAAAGCGTATTAATTACATTGTAGACAAAAAGCAGATTCATTTCAGACAGTAGCATATTAAGAACAAGCCAAAGAAGTTATAATACATAGAATAATGTGTAAACACACATCACTTGTACCTGATTAAATTGCCACGATTCTTGCACCAATGTTTCTATTTTCTCACAACGAAAACGATAGTTTGATACGGGACTTTTTGGACGACAGCAGGTACTAGGGAACCAGGAATGAAAAGCGAGAAACGTACCTGCTTGAACCGCCCGCCAACAACCCTTCAACTAATAGCTGTGTTTCTAAGTGCCTTGGAAGAGGTTTATAATCAACTGAAGAAGGGGAATAGACTGCACATGCTCACCACCTGCGTGTGACACATAATTCAGAGACTTGGAGACGTTCGCTGAACACAGTTCTTTATTTAACCCTGACTTCAGTGAAGATATGTCAGTGAAATGTGTTTAGATATGCATACTATGGATTTGTGATCCGTAATTTTCAGAAATATTCTGAAACACGCTCAACCAATAGTGATTCAGCTTAACCACAGAACCAAAATGTAATTGCAATGTGTTTACTGCAGAAATGCACACACTAGTGCTTATAGATAATTTTAATTATGGGCGCTAGTGTCTGCTGAGATCAGCCCTACAGGCCACAATCTGAACTACTCATAACTACCCATAACAACCAGCCTCATGGTGGTAGGTAACAGCTGAGTGTGCAGTAAATAGTACTTAATTTGTGGCAGTGTTAGAAGTGGTGGTCGCCGTCACTGATTTCTCTGGGCTGGGCTACTTTTCATCATTAGATTTTTAGCCAGAGCAAGAGAAAGAAAGGCAGAAAAGGGGAAAAGAGAAAAATAGGAAAACAGTGACAAAAGGATAAAGCAGGAATGAAAAAGTGCCTGAAACAGGCAGTGAAAGGTGGTAGAAGTGAGGGGCATGATGTAGAATCAAGACAAGGCAACCTTGGTCTTTGGCAAGCCTGGCATTTGGCAGGAGCGGCCCGTGCAGGTAACAGCAGTTGGGCAGTGAGGCCGGGTTGGGGGTGGATTCGACAGACAACCCCAAAGGAAAATTAAATAAATTATTAATTTTCCCTTGTCATCGTCTGTCGAAATCCCCCCCACCCCCACCCAGCCCCATAGCCCCACCACTCTTACCTGCGTGGGCAGCGGCTGGTGCTGGCAGCAGTTTTCCATGAAAAAAACTTTGCGCCGCCCCTCCACTGACACATTACAAATTTAGCACTTGCCCCACAACAAATATCCATTCTGACTAGAAGTTCAGAACCTTCTTCCATCCTACTATGGCTCTCATGTAATAGACACAGTTTTACACCCACTGCCTGCAAACAACAACAAATACATCTTAGACTCCTTGTTCTCTCAATTTCAGTCTATTCCACATACGGACTGCGCCAACTGGGTGGCAGCCTAGCCATCTTAAAGAAACACTGATTTGTCCACTGGTTTGCCTCCCCTTAAATATTTCCCCTAAAAATAATTTCCTGCCCAAAAACTGTATTACAGTTTTACTTTGCCAAAACCACCTGGGCAGGAATAAAGTATTCTTTGACAAAACACAAACTTCCATTGCCTTGTGGTCAGTAACCGACCAACAAGCATTAGCTCTGGGGTTCATTTACGTGTGGATTTATACCTCTCATTACATAGCAACAACAGGCATGTAGGTGTCAGGGCCATCCTACTTTCCTCACAAATGGTTCACCCCAGCATGCATTAAAAATGCCATATCCGATATCTTGCCCATCAGGGATATCTCCTTTGCATCTGAAACTAGGGGCATATTTACTATTATTTCACGCAGTGCTGTGCAGCAAGGAAACTTGCTGCACTGCGTGACAGGGAGAGAGCAAAAATGCTCCATGTTTACAAAGATATGGGGCATAACTGCTCTCTCCTTGCGCGGGCTCACTCTGTGCTTTGTAGTGCCACACAGGCACCCTTGCACCATGGTGCACTCAATCAATCAAACGGCATTTGTAAAGCACAACTCTGTCACCCCTAGGGGTATCAGGGCACTGTGTCTCCATCGAAGAGTTAGGTCTTGAGTCTCTTTCTGAAGTCTGCCAGTGAGGTAGCTGTATGGAGCCGAAGGGGAAGGTCGTTCCAGGTCCTGGCAGCGATGTAGAAGAAGGATCGGCCACCGATGCAGCTGTGACGGATGTGGGGGGGTGTGCGAGGGCGAGTGAAGAGGAGTGCAGGTGTCTAGAGGTTGGTGGAAGTTCATTAGATGGTTGATGTAGGCAGGTCCTATGTTGTGGAAGACTTTGTAGGTGAGTGTGAGGATCTTGAACTGGCATCTTTTCTGGATGGGGAGCCAGTGGAGGTCTCTCAGGTGGGGTCGATGTGGGTCCATTTGGGGAGGTCAAGGATTGATTAGTTCACGATAAGTAAACTATTGGTGATGGCAAGCGTTCTCATCAGTCACGACCTCAGTAGAACACTGTGCTCTACAGGGTCTCTCACTGCAAAACAAGAGACAAGCTGCACCATAAACCATTCTTTCCTGTGAGGTAGACAGAGCAGGCCTCTGTGTGCTCATGTGAGACGCGTTGATTCATATCACTCATCTGTGGACCCTCATTAGTTCAGTGGATGCTGCTTTCCAATTTATACCATCCAATTCAGTTAGGATCATGGAAAGGGGATCATAAAATGATAATAAAAGTGCTCAAACCAAGAAATATGTATTGTCACAGGTAGACTACATGAATTATCACCTGTTCAGTGCATATTTTAGTCCCTTGTAATGCACAAAAGTGTATTTCTGAAAATGACATTATAACATGGATAGAACATGCAATAACATGTAATTCAAAGTGTCACACATAAGGCATGGAATGTCACTCATAAGCACGCTATGTAAGGGAAACAAACTACCCACAGTTTTGGTGGGAGTGGAGGGGAAGGCATTTCACCCTGGGGAAAAAAAAATTCTATTGCGGACAAAAAAGTGTGCACTTAAACAGAAGGAACTATTTCCCCGGTGTGGGAAAAAAGTGCCATGCAGAATTCTGTAGAGGGTGAATAGGACCCCACTGCAAATTTCACATCACATTCCCAGATGTACTGTTTGAAAGTTTGAAACTGCACCTCTTGCAGCTTTCAAGGCATATTCTGGGAATATTTATGAGAAAAAGAAATGAAAGTATGGGCAGTGGAGATCTGAATCTCAACCTGTATTCTTAAATGTTTTTTTTGTGTGAATAAGGCCCATAGTGTTTTTGGGAAGTTCATAAATGGCTTTCACGATTCTAGTGCTCATGTTGCTGAAATTTGTTCTATGAGTGGGGCGATTGCAGACTTTATAATGCATGTTTTAATTCTGTATTTTACGCACTGGTGGGATTTGTATAAGTGTGTCCTAGTAAAGCAGTCACAGCCACGTCAAAGAAATATTTGTATACAGTGTGCTGGCAAATGTAGTCTAAAATATAATTCTAAAGGTCGATGTTTCCTGCACCTGTGTATATGTTGAAACATTTTTGGGGGGGCTTAGACGATTTACATTGTAGTGCAACTGGGTTTTCATAATAAAGGGTGAAGCTGGGTACAATGGGGGATTATCTTGTACACAAGTCATTTCTAATTTAGGCTGCTATAAGATGACACATGAATGAATACATGGATAAATAATGTAGTCAAAGATGCTCCAGGCGCACTGGTGTAACACAGCTGTGAGATTAGTGCGCCTGTCGCAGTGATCTCTTTGTAAACTGGGGCTCATAGGTTAGATCTCTGTGGCCTGATGCATGTTTATGTGCTTTTAGGGCTTCACTGGGAGCAGTAACACACAAGTAACCCAGTGTTTAGGCATCTATTGGCACTCAGTGTTACCCTGGCTGAAAATATTTAAATTCCTTAATCCAGCTATTTTTTGTTTCTAAACACAGAACTTGTATAAATAACTATCTAAACTGGTGTAAGAGCCCAGTGGGTTCGTTCACTGATTTGCAGTATAAATGCTCCAGTTTAGAATCCTGCTGCGCGCTAAATTTGCAATATTTAATATTATGTATTCATGCATTTAATATGTTTCTGTTTCCATCCCAGAATGCACCCCAAATTAGGCTTCCATAGATAACAAGCATGAAAAATGTGTTTTGGAAATAAAATTAATAATGAATCCCAGTGTTGTCCCATGAGCAACAAGGCAGGACCGAGATGATGTTACTGCAGTGACCGCTCTCACCACACAGTGCCGAATAGTTCCTCCTGGTGCGCAAACCCTTCCTGTCCCGCTCTGTCTCTCTGACACATTTGCCGCATATAGTCAGATCATCATATCAAGTACTCATTGAGGAGACATTCTCTGTGATGTCACACTGAATAAATGAATAAACCCCTAGGTGTGTGTGTATATTTCTATATATTTACTGAAAAACCATAGGTTTTAGGGGTGTTATAGTTAGCTGGACATCTCACTGTTATGTAATTAAAAAAAAATTATATATAAAAATAAGTAGATTAAAAAATGTAGTTAAAGAATATAAAAAAAATTAGAACAAGAAATAGATTTTAAAAATATCATTTAAAAAACCTTTGAAACTCACTGAAAAAAAACATAGGTTTCAGACATGTGATAGTTAGGAATTAGCATTTAAAAAAACCTTAGAAATTCACTGAAAAAACCATAGGTTTTAGGGGTGTTATAGTTAGCTGGACATTTCACTCGTACAAAACCATTGAAATTCCTCCATTATAGTTAGTTCAGCTAACTATAACTCGCGCGCCCTCAATCCACTGCGGATGACGTGCATTATTACATCTACTAGATGATTTCATCAGTGATGTCATTTGAGATGTCATCAGTGATGTCACTGACCATGTCATAAATGATTTAATATGTGACATCATCAGCAGTGGATTGCGGGCGCGCGAGTTATAGTTAGCTGAACTAACTATAACGGAGGAATTTCAATGGTTTTGTACGAGTGAAATGTCCAGCTAACTATAACACCCCTAAAACCTATGGTTTTTTCAGTGAATTTCTAAGGTTTTTTTAAATGCTAATTCCTAACTATGACATGTCTGAAACCTATGTTTTTTTTCAGTGAGTTTCAAAGGTTTTTTAAATGATATTTTTAAAATCTATTTCTTGTTCTAATTTTTTTTATATTCTTTAACTACATTTTTTAATCTACTTATTTTTATATATAATTTTTTTTTAATTACATAACACATATTTAAAAATATATATATATATATATTTGTTAAATTATTTTATATTCTTTTAAATATACTTATATTATAATTTTTTTTGCTTGGAGTCGCGCACCCAACGTGTTAGAATTGTGCATCCGATGCATAGAAGTCGTGCACCAAACGCGCTGGAGTCGCGCACCCTACAGGTTAGTAGTCGTGCATCCAACGCGTGCACACCAGGGGGCCGCGCTGAGAGCCGCGCTGGATGCGCGACTCCTAATTTTACCGTAAAAAAAAAAAAATAGCCCCTATCACTTATTTTTATTATCCCCGGGGACCCCATCCCCCGGGGCTTATAAAAAACGTTGGGGACCGTGGGGGGAGCCCCAACGCCCCCCTGCCTCCTTCGGAAGTCGGCATTGCTTTTCCACATGGGGAGCTGCTGACATGCAGCTCCCCGTGTGGAAAAGCAATATGGTTTGGATTTTGAAAGAGAGAGCAGGTTTCCCTGCTCTCTCTTTAAAAATCTAAACCAAGTTTGCTATGGGAGGGCGGGAGACTCCCGCCCTCTCATAGCAAACAACAGTGTCCTGGGAGTGGGCACCCCAGGACACTGCAGGAGCCGGCCCTGGGGGGTGGTGGTCCCCAGGGCCCTCGAGGGCTCCAGGAGGGGGGCCACACAGCCCCCCTCCATCAACACATAAAGCCCCGGGGGTGGTGGTCCCCGGGGCTTGGGGGGGCCGTTGAGCCCCCCCACAAATTATACTGGGAGGGGCTTTCGAGCCCCTCCCAATTTATTTTGTAGCCCCGGGGAGGTGGCGGTCCCTGGGGCTGCGGGGCCCCTCTGGGCCCCCTTTAAATATAATAATTTTGCCCCCGGTATTAATTATAAAAATAGCTCCGTTTTATTTAATAATTTTTTTACAGCAGGATCCGCGCACCCTGCGCGCACTTTGCGGATTAAAATGAAACATTTGGGGGGCCCTGGGAGTCCTGTGGGACCCCCTAAGCAGGTCTAGAGGGTCCGGGTATTTCTACCCTGCCCCCTTTATACGTTTTGCACACTTATTCCTCAGACTTCTTCAGCCACGCTTCTACCGAGGCACAAAATCGCTGCCAACAGTTCCTGGTTTTGAATGTTGACAACCACTTGACAGCCAATTAGTATTCAGCGCGTGATTGGGAGGGTGCGCTCAGGGTGCGTGGATCCAGCGCTGCCATAGATATATATGTACTATTAACTGTAATTTTCTCAGGAACTACTGAACAGATTGACACCATTTAAGCAAAAGGCACAAGTCTGAACTGAGGACTACCTCTTTGCCAAATTTGGTGTAATTCCGTTCAGCAGTTCGGGCTGTAGCTGCGGCTAAAGGTCCTATGGGAAATCGTATGGGGAAAACACATTTTGGGACCCCCCTTTTTTCTCGGCCCCCGCTACACGAATCATCCCGAGACTTTCAGCATAGGAGCGGACCGGAGCTGGCCAAAGTTTTGAAAATTTCGCGAAGATTCGTCAATCGGCGCCAAAGTTATTGGGAATAGAATGTTGCGGATTTCCTATGGAAAATAGGTCCTAACTATAACTACCTACTGGTTACCGCTAGTAGGTAATAAATATATATATATATATATATATATATATATGTATATATATATATTCAACACCTTGTGTCGAAACGCGTTGGTGTTAGTGGTGTGTGAATAAAACCTTGGAAAAACTGCGAAGCCCTGGAGTGCGGCATCCTTCTGTTTGTCAAATAATACTACAGATCTGATTCCTTTTGTTGCTACCTGCACCAGCTGAGAGCGCGTACTGGGCTGGAGTCAATTTGGCTAAGATATATATATAACTGGCCAATATTAATGGGAGATCCTGTTATAGGTGGCGCCTTACCTAAAAAACCCTCTATTTCATTTAGAAAAGCTGCATCCATGGGCAACACATTGGTGAAGAACAATCCGGAAGAAATGGAACCCAATATGTGGCTAGCCCCTAGAACAGGATTCTATAAATGCTCTCATTGTAAGGCATGGCAGTATGGTGTCAACACTAAATGCTATCAAAAGGCTTTTAGCCCCAAGAAATACACCATATCCAAATTTTTGTCCTGCAAGACAGATTTCGCTGTCTACGCACTCACATGTAGTTGTAATTTAACTTACATTGGTAGCACTAAGCTACCAGTACATAAAAGAATCTTGCAACACATGCGTGCAATTACAAATAAAGATCCTAGTTATCCTGTAGCAAGGCACTTTAAGGAACAACACCAGAGTAGCCTCAAACACTTTAAATATCATGTGTTAGACACAGTGCCTTTCACCAAAAGGGGAGGTAACAGGGAAAGCAGACTTCGACGACTGGAAACCAGATACATACTGGAGATAGATACCAAGCAACCTAAGGGCCTAAATGTTTGTGAGGATCTGCACACATATCTATGATACCAACCCTGTTATATGTATACAACATGATCCATGCTAATGTTAATTTTAGTTGCGCATGTATTTATTCATCTATTTATACATTTATTTATAGACTTTTTAAAGGTTTTTAGTGAATGGTAGGATGTTGATGCCTATTTTAGTCAATTAATTAACTTTACATTCAGCATAGGGTTGTTGCATATGTTATTATACTGGGTACGTGGTTGGTGCATATGATTCAGCTTCATAAACATATCCACTCACATACTTGGTACACCTGAACAGCTTTTATCTGACCTTACACATGTATCCGAACAGTGACTTTTGTTGAGACTGTATTATGCTATGGGAGAATTTTAGTTAATGTATTGACATTTTAGGTTGAAATGAATTTTTAACTTGTATTTTATATGTCATTTTGTGAGAATCAACATATCTGTTTGTTCGTAGATTAACTATGGGTCTCGATCTCTTTCCCTTATAGCATACAAAGTATGGACTTTACATGATATTTATGATATCCAGTCCTTTTTAGGTTATGAATGACTACAATACCTACAATAATAGTCATATTTTGACTATAATATATTGTCCGCACTTTCTTTGCACATTAGCACTTTTTTTGCGCTATTTTTGGCTCATTTGCACATTATAAATATACACAAAAGTATAGAAATAATATAAAAATAGTTTTACAATAGGGTCTCGTTTTTTAGGATAAGGTGGGAAGGGGGGGTATTTCTCTTTTATGCACTTAGACACTTTTTCATTCAGCAAACTAATAACGTTGGGTTACAAATAATTTCGGATGACGGAAATAGGCAAGCTGTATTTAAACTGTGATATACCCCTCAGTCATTACAACCATTTTTGTGTATAAAACCTTACACGATCATACACAAATGGAATCCAATAGTGGTAATTTTAATGTATTTTATTTTAAATTAAACTATGGATTTTATGCTAATTTAAATTGCACTTTATTTCGATGCAATTTCTGTGCTTTGCCACAATTGGCAAATATCCTTATGTAATGTGTTAAACAGTTTTAGAATTTTACGTCATATACACTATGTAACTCTACCATATGTAGTATATCTTTTATGTCTTTTTTTGCTGACCTTTGCACTATATAAAGAGGTATGCCGCCCATGTGCTGTTGTGTGATCAAGGCCGGTGTGTCCGGCCGAAACGCGTCATGGCGACATGGTGATGTAACAATAAAACGTCATTCAAGACGAATTTGGGTCTGCTCTTGCTTCTTGCGGCTGGATACAAGGATTAAAGGCAAGTTATCTGAAAAATGTATAACTCGTGCCCTGAGGTAACTATAACTCATGCCCCCACCATGCACAGTTTTTTCATCATGAACTTTTTTTTGCAAATATTGCACTGATATTATCAATAATGTCAAAGAAGATGTCATGAGCAATGTAATATGTGGGATAATTAGCAGTGAATGCAAGGGTGCAAGTTATAGTTACCTTAGGGCATGAGTTATAGTTTCTTCAGATAACTCGAACTATAACTTCTGAATTACCATACGTTAATCCAACCTAAAGCCAACCCCTGCATGCAGCCAACCCCATGCCGCGCATGGTCTTTGCCGTGCACGACAGGGGGTTGGCCGCAAGCTGCCAATGCCACACCACGTACGGCCTTCGGCCAATGCGTGGCAGGGGGTTGGCAGCAGGGCTGCCCTGTGGCCAGGCCCTGTGGCCAACCCCATAGATGGAGCCAACCCCAGGCACAGCCTTCGGACGCAACAAACCCCCTGCATGCATCCAAACCCACACTGCACAGGATTTCTGTCGGGAGGACCCTATCCCCCATGGCCTTCCACCTTTATATAGGGAAAGGGGTATGTGGCACTCACCCGGGCTTTATTTGGCCCCAGGGACCCATGCCCCCGGGGCCAATCATTTAAATTATGTGGGAGGAGGGCACACAGCCCCCTCCCAAGACAGATTACAGCTACAGGGACCCCATATTCAGGGGCCTGGCCTTATTATAAAGGGGGAGCATGCAGCCCACCCTCCTTGGGCCAATATTGGCCATCCCATTCCCCAGGTTCCACCCAGTAAATGGTGGGTGTTCTGGAGCCCATCCATGGCACCCACTTTATATTTTAAAGTTGGAGGGGGAAGTGTGCCCCCCTCCCAAACCGATTTTGGCCCCAGGGACCCCGTCTCCTGCAGTCGGGACTTATTCCTAAAGGGGAGGAGGGCAGGCAGCCCCCTCCCCCAGGCCACATATTGGCCCCTATGGACCCCATCCTTTGGGGCCTGTCCAGCATTTAAAGGAGGAAGGACCACGCAGACCTCCCTCCCCTGGTCAAATAGAAATGGGGGAGGGAGGCTGTGCGGCCCCTCTCCCCAGACCAATTTCGTCACCGTGGACCCATCCCCCGGGACCCAGCCAGTCAATGGTGGGTGTCCAGGAACCCACCCAGGGCACCCAGTGAGTCTTTGTTGGGGGGCGCAGGGGAACTATAATGCCCCCATGGCCCAAGCCAGCATTGCTCCTGCACTCAGAGAGCAGCACAAAATGATGCTTCCTGTGTGCTGGAGCAATTTTTTCATCTGTTTCCCTGCTCGCTTGACAGAGGACAGGGAAACCGATGAAAAGTCCCCTCCTAGCGGGCAGGAGCATTTTTCCTGCTCCCTCCCACTGGCAGTGGACTTACTGTTTGGTCTTGCCTGGCAGGAGCTTTAAATTGCTCCCACCAAGCGATTGCGAACATAGGGTTTTCGTTGCCCACTCTAGTGCAGGCTGAGAAACTGCTATGTCCCGGGGGTGGGCCCCCTGGGGCATAGCCAAGCCAGGTCCTACAGGGTGGGGGATCTCCAGGGTCACAATAGCTGTGGGAGGAGGGCCACACAGCCCCTCTCTTTCAGATGCATGGCCTGGCCTTGGGGGATGGGGTCCCCGGGGTCGATGACGGCCCAGTAAGGAGAGTCATGTGGCCCCCTCCCTTTTAAATGTATGGCCTGGCCCTAGGGAGGTGGTGGTCCACAGGGCCCAAAACAGCACAGGAGGGGGGCTGCGCTGCTCCCCTCCCCTTTGTGGCAATCAGCTTAGCTCTGGAGAGGAAGTGGTCTCCAGGGCCAAAAACCGCCCAGGAGGGGGGCCGCGTGTAGGTGGTGGTCCCTATGGCCGAATTCGGCCCGGGAGGGTGGGGCAAGCGACACCCCTCCCTTCACAAAACTTTTAATTTAAAGTTCATCTCCCACAGCTTCTTGGAAAGCTTCTGGAGTTTCCACATGCAGTTTCCATGGAGAAAATTAGACAACGATAAAGAAAAAACAGCTGAATGGACTTACAATACATTTTACAGAAAGCTAGATCTTTATCTAGAAAACATTCTTACTGTGATTTGGTTTTTATGCGTTCAGTAGCTTTGGAGAAATTAAGGTCCACAAAATGTAGATATATTGGAAGTTGGTCCCTGTGGAGTAGTTCAGGTGTCCCGTGGGAGTAAGACTTAAGAAAATAAATCAATGTGATTGGCCGAGCAGGCTCTTTCTCCCATTGGTCATTTTGCTTCTTTGGGACCGAGCGAGCTCTCTGATTGGCAGACTGCAACATCAGAAGAAATGTTGATGCCGTCATTACAGGACATGGGGACTCGAACACTTTGTCTTGTAAATGTTTCAAAACTACCATATACGGGGACAGGGAAGAGATTTCCCTGACACCCTGAACCTTGTGAGAGGGTTCCGGAGGGACCCCCTTAGGTCCTAAATAAAAAATATATATATATTGGGGTTGCTGCGATCCTGCGAGGTTCACACAGGACTCCTGTGGGACTGGGAAAATGAATACAAAAATGCAGTGGGTGTCCATGGGTGGTTGGCCGCCCAGAGGAGGATGAGCACAGTGTGCCGAACCCCTAACTGCATACGGCGTTTGGACTTGCGCAGCAGTGGGTTTGGCACTTACAGGGTGTTGAGCGTCCAAGGGGCATAGGCCAAGAGATTGGCTTGTGGCCAGACCCTGTTCTCAACTCCACAAGTGCACCGCCAAAGGCCAAGTGCCACAGGGGGTTGGCCGTCTCCAGTGGATTGGGTATGGTTCTAAGATTTTACCTTTACATAGAAAAAAAAATAGAAACTCACTGAAAAAAACGAAGGTTAAAGTGGCGCTATAGTTAGCTATGGTAATAATATTGTAAAGAAGTGAATATCAATAAAGTCTCCTTTACTTTTACCAGTGTGGTAAAAGTAAAGGAGACTTTATTGATATCCGTACACCACGACAGGTTCAAGTTAGCTCGAGTCAGCTGTGGAATCTTCAGGTGCGAAACGTAAGGAACCTTCCAACATGGGTCGGCAGGGGGAGATGGAGGGGGGATGGGGATGATGATGGAATATACCAACTAGTTGAATTATAACACAGCTCCCTGATAAGGGATGGAAAAATAAAGCGAAAAAAACAAGGGGAGGAAGGCGGAAGTGTAGAGAGCCCAAAACAGTAACAATGCTGGTGCACACCCTAGTACCTGTCAAACGAATAGAAACAAAATGAAGGGAGGTAACATCAGGAGGTAGCGGTTACAATGTGGGAATCCACTGCCGGAAGCAGTCATTACATGCCAAGAACTAGCAGCAAGTTATAAAACATCAGACAGGAATAAAGGTTACAATGTGGAATACTGTCACTTCAAACTATAATCTCTGTGCCAATCCGGAGAGAATATCGTCCTCTAAGATCTTCCCCAAATGTTCTACATGTGCCAGGTCGATAATCTCTCTCGACTTTGCCGGGGGTACAATTTTTCCCCCTGTACACTGTTGTATCTTGCATAATTAGTTTAAATTTAACCTCCCAGTACTTGGACAGGGTGGCAGAAGCTTCATTTCTGTTATTTGGCCACCCTTTTTAGGTCTCGCCTAGCGTTGCGGCGCGCATGTTTTGCTCGCTCTGCGAGGCATATTGTAGTAGGGTAGGTTTTAGAAGTGGAGTGGAAGCCCCGCCCCTTGTTTCCATTGGCTTGAGTCATCATCCATGCTAAACGCTGGCTTTTGATTGTAAATCAGCCTTCTTAGTCCCTCCTTGTTACCGCCCTGTCTCCTTTTGGGACGGCCCATACGGACTGGATCGTTTACTTGCGGCGTTACACTGTCTCCTTTATTAGTCCGTAAGCGCTCTTTTTTTTTCATTCGGCTTTTGTAATGGCGGCTGCATGTTTTATTTTTACATTGCACTTTCACTTTAACAATAGCTGCCACCCCACCCCGTGAGTGCAGTGTGGGGCGGCAGCTATTGTAAAGTGAAAGCGCGATGCAAATCTAAACAAGAGGCTGCCTTTGCGCAATGGCAACAGCTTGTCTTACCTTTAACTGCAAATAATTTGTGCTGAAAATGTGTGTGTGACTTCAAGCTTTTGGATCGGCTTGTGTGTGCGTGACTGTCATGCACACACTGCAGTCTTTCGTGCAGGACTTCTGCTGAGTTAATGCATTGTAAAAAAGAACATGCTAATATATTTTATAGGAAATAACCCTTTGCGAGAACGGATGCTAATTGCTGGCGCATGTGACAAGACAAGCTCCCATTTAATTGGATGTCCTTAGTTTAAGAGGCTGCGATGGGAACGTTCACTGCAACAGATTAAACCCCCTGGCCCTTGTCTATTTTTGACCCGAATCAACCCCCTGGAGCAACGCGTGGTAGGAGCCATGAGCAGATCCGTCTCCACAGACCCGCGCTGCTGGTGTACGCTTCTTACCTGCTGGAGCTGAAAGTCGCTTCTCCGGAGTCTAGGTTGTTGGTAGAGCTGGGCGAGACTGAACATTTGTGGGTAGAGCCGAGCCAGGTTTCTGGCTCCAAGAGCCGTTACATGAGTCCACCCCCCCCCCCCCTTCCGAACAAATGTGTCCACAAACTGCGACATCTATCACTGGTAATGCTCTAATATTGGTATTTCTGCCTTTTGCTCACACCTGCACACATTTACTTCTGTTTTCTCTCTCAAACACTCATTCTCTTTTTTTTTATTCTTTACCTCTTTTTCCTCGCATTTTCTCTTCACTAGCCCCACAATCTCCATTGCTGATTGGGCCTTCCCGGCAGTCCCCAAACACGGGTGCATGTGTTGTTTTTTTGGTTTCTTTAATTTAAGATAGTGAAGTAGGGGCAGGAGATAATGTAGATTGCCATTACCAAGAGTTTCTTTCTTTAATTAAAAAGCGCTTCAAAATATGCTAATTTAAAACACGCCTCCCTGTGTCCCTCATAACCCCCCCCCCTCACCCCTCCCACAACACTCGTGCCCAGCCCATCCCTCATCCCAAGTAAACGCGTCCAGCTGCTTTGTGACGATATCTTGTTTGTTTATATCCCAGGAGCAAATGGTTTGCGCGGAGCAAACTGTGCTCCACGTGGCTCGAAAAGCTTTTCTCCTGTCTGGCTCTCCTGCAATGCTTTTTAAAAAATTTATTAAATCAGCACAGCACATACTCCTCAGTACACCTCATATGGATTAAAGGTTGCTTAATAGGTCTCGCATTTGCAACACTTTAAGCTATTGGCATTGTAAATAATAATGCCTTTAATTTATCTGTTTTAAAAAACCAACACATAAATAAAAGGCATTGTCATT
The DNA here is from genome assembly GCF_964204655.1 of Triturus cristatus. NCBI lineage: Eukaryota > Metazoa > Chordata > Amphibia > Caudata > Salamandridae > Triturus > Triturus cristatus. Next base: position 316,137,523 of record NC_140594.1, on the reverse strand, counting down.
TACAATCCCAGTAGCTGAAACCCTTGCAAATGCAAGACCTGTTGCATTGCAAATGCTTGTTGTATGTATTCTTTCAGGGAAATCATTTCATTGTCATATCACAAACATTCCTCCCTCTCCTCTTTGTTCAAACTCGTTAACTTGAGAACTAGTTCCTTGTCCTCCTCAATATTGGTGTCCTCTCCATCTACAGGCGTGCGAGACAGGAAATCCGTAACCACATTCTGTGTCCCAGGTAGATACTGTATCCTGAAGTTGCAGCCTTCTAGCCCTCATATCCTCCTGGATATCCTGGGTGTGGTTGTGGCTGACCCCTTAGTCGTAAACACATGCATAAGTGGTTTGTGGTCGGCTTTGATGGTGAAAGGTATTCCCCCATAAGAAAAAGTGAAAATGTCTGACTGCCCAAAAACATGCAAGAGCTTCCTTCTCCGCCACAGAATTGTTCTTTTCTGCCCCTTTAGGTGCCCAGGAAGCAAAAGCAACCACTTGTTCGGTGCGATCCACCCATTGAGTAAGACTGTGTCCTAACCCCTTATTACTGGCTTCAGTGCTCAAGATGGTAGGTTTGGTTGGGTCAAACTTGCCTAGCAAAGTAGCAGCTATAATGCTAGCTTTTACAGATGAAAACGCTCCTTGGCACTCTTTGCTCCATATGAAAGGAATTTCCGACTTGCACGCATAATTCCAAACAAACTTGGAATAGTAGTCTAACAGCCCCAAGAAGGATTTGAGCTTGTCGACATTGGTGGGAGCTACAGTATTCTAGATGGCTTCTACAAGGTTACATTTTGGTTTTATGCCATCTTGTGAAATTGTATGTCCTAAATACTCTATCGATACCACACCTTTTCTGCATTTTCCCTCCTTAGGGTGAACTCTGCCCTCAGTAGCTTAGTCAATTTCGTTATGCTCTTTCACATCCTTGCCGTGCATAAAAAATGTTGTCCTGGAAACATAAGGTACCAGGTATATCCTTAAGCACATGCTGCATGATCCTTTGGAAGGTGGCTGCAGCGGAAGCCGGACCGAAAGGCGTGCACAAAAACTGGAATGCACCAAGAGAAGTTATGAAAGAGGTGAGGTGGCATGACTCAGGATGTAGCTCCACTTGGTGATATGCAGATGATAAGTCCAATACACTAAAACAGCTTAATCAAAGTGAGGACTTCATGAATGCACAGAAGTGGATGTCTGTCCACACATATGTTAGCATTAAGATCCCTAAGATCTATGCATAACCTTATATCTTTACTGGCAGGTTTGGTCGCTAAAACTACTGGAGCCAACCCCTGAGAACTCTCTATAGGCTCAATTACTCCTAACTCCAACAGTCTGACAAGTTCTTTCTGTAACTGGGCATGAATCATGTGAGGAATAGGTCTCATTTTGTGTGCTATGGGTTTAGCCTTGGATTTTAATTTAATGCAGTGTTGATATTCTTTTAACAACCCCAATTTCTCAGTGAACACGTCGGGACAATCACTGCAGACATCGCTGCCACACAAAGAATGATCCACCAATAGTACTTGGTCTGGACTGTTGGGGTCTAATTTGATTCCCAGCTGTTTTAGATGCCTCTAGCCTAATAAATTAGAACCCTTTTCAGTGACATATATTATACCCACAGTGTTTCTACCTTTAAAACTGATTTCCATGGTGGTCCTTCCCAATAATGGTATCAGATCCCCATTGTAACCCCACCGGTTTGATGTCAGGTTCTTCCAACTCATTCTGCATGCAGGGAATCAATTGTGAAAACAATTCCTTGTCAACTAATGTGTAAGGCAAACACGAGCCAGTGAACACTGTAATAGGCTGGTTATTGAGGGTAATTTTGTATGAAGGGAAATGTGTTACATCATTACAGTTCTGCAACTGAAATACTAATTTAGCCTCAGGTGGTTCATCCTGTTCTACCACCAATACCGGTTTGGAACGTAGATCATTGCACACCCTAGCCAAATGTCCCTTCTTCCCACACTTGTGGCACACTACAGTTCTGGCTTGACAAGCAACGTCATTAGCAAGATGACTTAGGCTGCCACATCTCTAGCATTTGATTTTGCCCCCCTTAGGTGCCTGTTTTTTGTGCCTCAATTCCTTACTATTATCCTGCTTATTTAGCTTATTTAGTCTACTCCCAGCACCATTTAGTTCTTTTTGTTGAAGGGATCAGACGCACCACTCCATTCCGTGAGTGGCCCCTAGTATTGGAGGGGCAGATGGGAGCTAATATTAAGGATTTTGTATGGATCTGGCTTCCCGGCCGGCAGAGCTACGCACATCTTGCCGTGGGCTCTCTAGCGCCTCCCTGTGATGGGTAATCTCTTTACTTATTTTTTGCAACCATATGCACACCCCCTTTAGATGACAAAATGTTTACCCTTTTTACTTTTAAACTTGTAATGCCTATTGCGTATGTTTAAAAAATATATATATTAAGCGTACAACAGTGCATGTTTGCCAACGCTATACCTTTAGGTATTACGTTTATCTGAACCCTTCACAAGAAATGCGAAATTAAAAACAGTTTAACACTCAAATCGTTAATTAGGAAACTGGTTTGATGGGAACGATTTACAAACAGGTCATTATTTTTAATCAGTTACATGCCATCTTGAAGCGAAGGGCATCTAAATTTCCCAAAAGATGGACAGTCGAGAGGTTTTTAGCTGTTTTATGAAGTAGAGGTAATTGTGTGTAATTGTAACCTGAATTGAAGAGAGTTCCCTATCGATTCCACTTTGCCTGAGGATGCAAGGACGCTATCTATGCATTGTTCAATCATTTATCTTGCAAGGTCTCCCAAGACCGGTGATTCGCGGCAGTACTTCATCTTTACAACCGACATCAGCAGATAAACTACTAAATTCTGCTAATTTGAAGAGAGTGCTAAATCATTTGTTTAAATTTCAGTGGCCTCTCGCCGTGTTGCCTTAGTATTCATAAAAAGGTCTGTTTGAATATGGCACAGGGCTGGGACATTTTCCATTATCTGAATACTTTGACATAAAAGAATCTTTCAAACTGTCAACATTTTTAGGTTTTGCCTGTGAACGTACGTGCACTGCATGCACTCTTGCATGCAAGAGATACTTTATATGGCAAGGGGCTTGCAACCTACCGATTACTTAACATTAGTTGGCTTCATTGTCACTTTAATTTGCTGCCTTCTAATTGGCAAGCACATGCTGGCTTCACTTCCTCCTCTTTCAGCTGGAGTATGGACCAAGTACTGACTGCTTCAGCTTGATTGCACTCCTTTCGCTGATCACACTGTGATTGAGGAAAAGCTTTTCTTTTTTTCTTCTTCCCCGTCTACCTTGTTGAACCTCTTACAGCTAAAGTTTACTATGTCACACGCACTTCAAAGAAGCCCTCTTCTACTTTGAAATGGATGTTTATTGTGACAATAGATGTTATCTGCTTCTATTATGAAAACAGATGTTATCTGCTTCCAAACGTATTTTCACCAAGACATGGACTTAGTACAATTACTTTCTTTATGTGATAGGATTTGTTGCCTAATGTTATATTTTTATTTCACATATGGGGAGATTAACTGATTGCTCAGAATCATAGGGATGTTGGGCCAAGAGATAACAAGCATTGGCAAAGCCAATAAGTCTTGCCTTTGAGACTGTTGGCTCTGCCATTGACTTTTGATCATACTGTACAGCATGGGCATTGCAGAGTTTGTCAATGATTTGTAGCCATGCTGTATAGGAGTGTGGCTGCCATGCAGCATAGCTACAAATAATATTAAAACGAAGGACTGTGATGCATCCAGTGCTAATGCACTTTGAAAAAAAGTGCATTAGTCACCGCTGCTTCATAGGGCTTTCTTAAATTAATTTTAGCCACAATGCAAAGCATGTACAGCATGGATACAAAATATTGTCAAAGCCAGTAGCTCTCATAGGTGAGACTCATAGGCTTTGCCAATGCTTGTTCATTTAAGGCTTCACATTCTATTGGTCTATTGCATTTTGGGTCGAGCCTAGACAATGCTTGCGCTGTCTGGAAGATCTGTTGTATGTAATTTGTGGGCGCTGGAGTATTGCTACAGGACTTGTCTGCTTCTGCTTTTTACTTTAGGGACTTTTTTTGCTCTTCGTTGGGTGCGTCTCAAGCTTCGGCGCCGTATTTTATTGCATCTTAGCATCCGCCTTCACCATTGTTGCTGCCATCCTTCATGCCCCTCCTAGCCTTCTCCTGGGAGGACATGAAAGCTCTGCTTTCATGTCCTCCCATTCCCCGCAAACCGTTGTTCCTTCGGCTCTACCGCCAGTGTTCTTTTAATTTGCTTATTCTCATTTCTCATGACCCTTCCTTGTTATTTTGGCTTTGTGCCATGGACTTTGAATAAAGACCCATTTTACAGTACAAAAAAAAATCATTCAAGTGTGTCACATGACCAAGAAATAGACGCACGTAAACCGTACATTACGCTTATGCTAGCACAAGTCAGATACAAGAAAACAGATGAGCTGTCCAAACTACAGCCTCCGGTGTGTAGTGGTGGAGGCAGCGCTGCAGGGTCTCCCAGAGGCACTGTAGGGGCGAGAGAGTCTCTTAGGTACAAGCGAGATAACAGAGCGGCTACAATGTGTTCTGTTCATTAAATGAGAAGCAGGCTTTTAAGGATTTTGCTTGCGCCTGACTTAACTATTTTTATACAGGACGACGCGAACAAAGTCAAAACGCATATATGCTGTGTATATTTATTCAGAAATACACAGACTCCTCCAAGAACCCTGGCGTCCGTTTTATGATATGGATATTTGAATTTCCCGAAATGTTGGGATCCTGAGGTTGCTATATTGTGTGGCTTATGATATGCACACTTCCCCACAAATAAGCATCTATGAGACTTATTTATCTTTACGAGCAAATTCTGATTCAGAAGCACACTCCTGTTTGTAAATGTGGGATTAAAACGTGTCCACCTATTGCATATCCTTCTGGTGATTGCCTGTGTAATTTGCACCTAGAGGTAGGCGAGCCGCTGAAAGCTCGAACCTGAGCCTGGCTCTGGCTCCACTCAAGGTTCTGTTGGAACCTCGAGCCCAGCTTTTAATATGGCTTCTGCCTGCACCATCACGCATCTACCTCCATGAACAATGAGGTAAAAACAAAGCATTAATATTTGAGTTACAAAGGAAACTCAAATAGATATATGTTTATTGGCTGATTTGTACAAAGTGAAACCAGAAAACCTGCATTAAACACAGATTCCCCTCTTGACCAAACTGAGTGATCGTAGGCAAACTTTTATTTTATTGATCCTCCTTTTTCTTCACTTTAGCAAATGAAAGCACCTGCAAAATCCCGTGTTACAAATACAAGCTGTACAAAAATATATTGAGTTTGATTTAAAAGACTTTAATGTTCCATTATCTACAAGAATCTCGGTCACATACAGTGACAACAGTTTTGCCTCGTAGTTTACTAATGACACTTTCACAAGGGTGGGGGTGGGGGCAGAATGTTTCTAAGTTCATGCTTAAAAGCTATCACTTTTAATAAGTACTTCTCGGTGCAGTGCTTTAATGGACATATTAATGTCAAAGCTTCCACATGGGAAAGAAAGCCACTTTTTTTTACTGTAATTTGATGTAATCATATTTTATCTAATGTTTGTTGTATGATTTACATGGAAAACATTTTCAGGGCTCCCTTCTTACAGGGGCTCAAAGTCAAGCCAGACCCTTACCTCAGCTCTGGCTCTACTCGCCTTGTTAATTTGCTGGCTCGCCCACCTCTGTTTGCACCATATTCAATATGGCATAAATACATATAGGCTAACTGCGTAACTCCTGAGTTTGAGCAGGTCCAAAAGGGGTGTGGAGGGGGGTGTGGGCAATTATCACATCATACCCATTCCGAGGTCTGAAACTCGGACACCCGTATACAGTGCATACCCATGGTATCGGCATTTACCTGGTGTGCAATTTGCAAATCAAATTATGGGCCACTTGTATTAAAGGCCATAAATGTCCAGGTCGCCTTGGTTTGTATGCGTGCAATAATCCGCTGTTTCAGCCTCTCGTGCAATGGTATTTTTATCTCAGGATTGCAGTTTAAAATAATTGGGTATGCTAGCGCTCATCTCACTTATTGACTTGATGGACACACTTTTTACTTCACTTATATTTACATCTTTGCCCTAATGATAGTTTCTCAATAGATACCTATATAGAGGATATCTTAGGTGAAATTGTATGCAAAGACCTCAAGGTGCGCCTCTGCATGGTCTGGCAAAGCGCATCGAATGTGGGAAGGTGGAACAGGGCTCCCCTCCCCCACAGCAGACCCCCCCCCACCCAGTGGCACTCTGTCTCTGGCCTCTGTCGGATGTAGGCTGTATCCAGCAGGTCCGGTTCTCCCCGTGCCCCACTAGTGGGATAAGATCACCTGCTTGGCTACCATCCACTCCGGAGGCGGACTTACAGGAACTTAACAGAGCTGTGTGCCACCTGCATGTGCAATTCTCCTCATTGCAGGTTACACTGGGATGGAGAGAGGGCAGGCAAAGCCGCTATCACTCAGATGCTCAAAAATTCGCACCTTTCTGATGAACTGTAGTGGCAACTCCATTAGCTATGATCTCACAACATCTACATAAGTCTCCAACACCACTTGCTGACAGCAGCCAACCCACTAGTAACCTAAGGGTTTAAGGGACAATTACTGGGCCTTGAGGCAAAGCCAAAGTGGACAAGAGGATGCCTCATCAGGACGAAATGAAGCCTGTCTCTCTGGGTATGGAGAATGGGTGCTAATGAGGACTGCCACACCTCTACTCCCAAATCTATCCACATAATTCTACAGCACACCATGCCACATAATTACACTACACAGATCCACTCCACACCACACAATTCCACAACTAACTAATCCAATCCAACCCTCATAATTGCACTACACACCACATACATGCACCCCATAACACATAATAAAAGACTGCCGTTTACGATGACAACAGCTCTAACTCAACAAAAATATGTGAGTTCTATTGCATTTCCAATGCCTGTTCATGTTGTCTGACATTGAAACTAGCATTTTGGCCATTTCCAAGTGGATGAAGCACAATTGCAGAAAGAAGTCTGCACAAAGTGCAAGGGGCCAATATGTTGGCAAACACGGCACTATGCAAATGCTCAGTAATTTAGCATAAGAAAACATAAGAGCGCTGTGGGTTTTCTCTTTGAACCGATTATTACATCTTACTCTCTGCCAGCACTTGTGATGCCTTCTCCGATCTTTGCCATTGGCTCGCTCTACCTCCGCTTTCCGCATAATTTTCAGATGGTGTGGCACTCTTGCAACACTGTGTTGCTACCGCTGTCGGGGTGTTCGGTGAATTCCACCCTTATGCAAGCGGTCGTTCCCTCTGTAAGCGCAGGGTTGTCGTTGTCATTGGTGCAGCCGGTGTAATAGCATCGGGGTCCGGGGGTGTGAGGAGCCCAATAAGTCAAACTTTGGCTGTCTTTTTTTTTACTAACCTATGGGAGAGTGGTCCGTTTCCTGTACTTACTTTAAAAGGCTCATAGCCCCTTTCCCTCTTTACGCTAAAAATTCCAGTTTGTTGTCTTTCAGGCAATTTTGAGTTGGTTTATGGCAGCGATGAAATCATGTTACTTGTCCACTTTGACGCATTTGTTTTTGGATGAAATGACAGAAGGCGCCTGAGGTCTGTTTCCCAGTGCGGGTTGCTGAACGCTGGCGCCCTGCTCTCGTCTGTCGACAGAGCTGACATGCCTCCTCTCACAGCTGACAGCTCACGGTGTGACGGATTTGCCAACCTTTGCTTCTCCTCTGCACCCTGCATGAAGATGTGCTTCAGACACACAGGGTCAGCAAAACAGGTGAGGAAACAGGGCAGTTTCTGAAGCCAGCAGGGAGCACTGAATTAAAAGTCATTTGATGGAAACCAGGCCTAAGAACTAGGCTGGTCAGATTTACTAAGCGTTTTAGAGAAGGTAACCATCTGATTCTTTAAATCAGGAGGTTTGTAAACGATAAACCCTTTTTAAAAATGTATTAAAAACAGTTTTCATTTTTTAAACATGCATACCATTTTCCTTGCTGCATTAAAAAGTGTGCTTTTTGAAATGCAACCAGACACATGGTGGTCTACTGGCCCCAGGGGGCCACCATTCCTGTGATTGTAGCCAATCGTAGTGGGTTGCAATTTGTCATCTACCGCATGCCTATTGATGAGGTAGGTTTGGAGTAGATTCTTAGAGCATGAGGCCCTAGGTCGACAGTGGCAAAGGTGGGGGTGTAAACCATCTGAGCAAGTATTGGCAAACACACAAGCTGGCGCTGACCAACTGGCTTTACCAATGCACTTTTGGTTTTGTCCTTATATATGGCAAACATCATTGTAAGATGGCTGCCAATGTGTGTGCACACATTGCAGCCATGTATGTATGCATGTATATAGTATTTCTATGGTGTGAACTTAGCTGAAAGGCAGCAGAGTGCTGCATATAGTCAAAGACGAGCATAAAGTCAATGAATAGGAAGAGAGGAAGCTGGGTTGTGGATCATTAATGTATTTTGATGTAGTGTCTATAAAGAGGTGAGTCTTCAACTCTTTCTTTAACTGAAGTTGCGTTGAGGCAGTCCTGATGCATACAGGGATGTTCCTGGGTACAGAGATGCTAAAGACCTGCTGGGTTGTTTTCTTTTTTTTTACACTTCCTAGTCTTAAGCTGTCCTGGCTGCGGGTGTGCCATGATCCACCAGAGATAGCGAGCTTGTGTACTAGATAAGCGGGCTTGCTCGTCATAATAGCTTTGTAAATGATGCAACCACTTTGGAATTGCACAACTATCATCTTGGAATAGTTTTTCATAAAGTACAAAACAAAAAATCAAGATGGGTGCTGTTTGTGCACACATGCAAAAATTGGTAGTGTGCTGTTGAACAACTTAATTGCAGTTAGAGGAATGTTCAATGTTTTAATTTTAAGATTCTCATACTCTTAGAGGGTACTCAGTAGCCTCAGAAAATGGGTCTCTTTTTTTTGGAAACAACTTTAGCAATAATCAAATTCATTGTGTCCTAATTTTTTTCTGCTTTTCCTCCTCCACTTCCACTTCTTCATATCTGTTGAAGCAACAATAGGAAAGGAGTAAAAAAAGGTTGAAAAATCTCAGCATGCTTGAACATGTATGTGTATTTCATTTTTGCAAAAGAAAACTCGCTAACAAGTGTGGACTGAAAAATCAGCAAAAATCGTGGGCAGGTAGATATAGTCAGTAGTGGCTGGTGTGCAGTCAGCATGGCGGGGCGGGTGGGACAGGGACGGGGATGGCAGGGAAAACAGTAAAAAAAAAAAGTTTAAAAATAAGAACTTGCCTGTCGCATGCACCCGCCGAAACACCGTTCTTCTGCTTCTTTGTCGCTGCAGGCAGAGGCTCCCAGCCTCCCCTGCGGCCAATCCTGACACTGCTCTCATGCAAGAGAGCAGTGTCAGGATTGGCCTTAGCGCCGAGAATTTGCGCTCCCAGGGAGGCTGGGAGCCTCTGCCTGCTCTCTCTCCAACCCAGGAATACAGCTGGGTTGGAGACAGCTTCACTGCGCATGTGGGTTTGACCGGCCTGAGAGGGCCATGCAAATCCCAAATGCGCACTGACGGCAGTGCTCACCACTCCCCCTCCTGACTTGCTCTGCGATAGCCCCACCTCCAAGCCTCAATAAATGAAAGAATAATAAAACGATAATAAACAAGTTTTATCATCGTTTTATTTTTCAAAATTTGAGGCCGGTGGGGGGGTGGGGCGATGCTCCTCCACCATAGCAGAGAAGCCGCCACTGGATATAGTCACCAGGATGATTACATTACTTGGACTTGGCAGGCAGATCTATCAGTGGTGTGGTAATTTTGGCACATTTTCGTCTTCTTATAATATGATCATCTGGTGTTGGTGAAACAAATGTGTGATAATCCCAGGGATAAAACTATCAATACTTCAGCAGATGCAGTGGCACTGGTGCCTAAAAGGTCTACTTCACCCCTAATTAGTGGCAGTTTTTTACTACTAAACGAGGGAATGGAGGCCCAGATTCATAGCTTCCTTTAGGACCTAACGCACCTTTGGTACACCACTGGTAAACTGAAATCGCGGGTAAAAGCAGACGCAAATCCTTCCTTGTAAAATAACATTTCCGCCAAGTGATTTTTCTATGTTTGGCAGTTCCTTTATTGTCTGGTGCAAAAACTATAGAACACCATTGGGCGACATGCAGGAACTACTGTCACATATCCTGCACTAATAAAGCATGTGTTAAGTGAAGGCTAATGCTACTTAATAGATAGATACTAACGGCAAAATGGGCCTGGAGTTGTATCCAGCCTGTGCCTTTCCCTGCCCAGAACACAGTAGCTCCGATAAGTCTGGAAACAGAGCAGTCTTCCGACCAAAAGGCCATCAACCCTTGTAGTTAAAGCCCATTGTCTACAGTTAGCATGTCTGAGCACTTTCTTTAGGCCCACGTCATCAGACGGTGCCAAGCATGTCTTGCTGTTGTGCGACCTGCAGAGGGCAGTGCACTGTGACTGACAGCCTTGTGAGTAAAGGAGGTCACATAAACCCAATAAAAACTAAATTACCGTGCCTGTGAATACCACATTATGAGGTGAGAGAGTGGCACCCTGAGCAAGAGTGAACTAAAAGAAAACTGTGAGACAAAGAGAGTGAGAGATTCAGAGGCAAGGTGTGAGGGAGTGGGATCTCTAGATCCCAAAAGAGTTCTCTGTATCACTCTAGTATCCACAGGATTCGCCTTATGTTTACCCTAAGTCTTTATGTAGATCACCTATCATCAGGCGCTCTACACCCATAGAGCTAAAAGCGCATCAGCCCCCCGACCCCCATCCTCCTTTGTGTGTCTCAGCCCGGGCTGCTGCAGCTCGAGCTGCTGTGGGCCTGGCTGGGCAGTGTCTTGAGTCTTATCGCTGGCACGCCCGAGTTTTTCACAGGTTTTTAAAGACCATTTGCATATTTAAGATCCCTTTGCAAACTGGTTACTGAGGATTAATTTTATTTTTGGTTCCAGTACCCCTGGCCCCCCACTCTGCCTATTCCTCACATTTGTATTTTACATTTGCTGCGGTAGTGTGAGAATGCATTTCATGGAAAGGAATATAAAGTAGGGTTGCCAAAAGAAAAATGCCTACCATGTGTTGTGTAAAGAGCCTGCAAAGACCTCCTCTTGACACTAAATAGGGTTATAAATAAATTTAAAAAAAGTATGTATTCATTTGTAATGTGACTTTTCTGTCTTTGTTCCCTTTAATTATCAGTCATGGATCATTCAGGCAGTCCTAGAACACAATTAAAAGTGCTTTCTATTTATATTTGCTGCTCCAAGTATGCACATATAAGTGCTGAAAATAGGTCTTTAGGTTTACCGCTTATTTGTGTACGTCTGGGACATCAAAATAATGACCTGGCAAAGACTGGAAGTTTGTTGCAGGATCAGCACATTATTTATTTCCTCCACCCTCGATCCCTGATTAAGGCCATAATACCAATAGTTTAACTTATATCTGAAGCCCTACGCCACCATCAATAACATGCTGAGTTACTTCAAGTGTCTGTGAATGCACCCTCCATTCAGACAACTCACTCCTCATTCTCGTCCTTCATTTTCACGCTCACCCTGCACTCACAGTGATCACAATGCACTTGCGCTGTTCACCCTGTACCTCATCCTACAGTCACACAAGTACACTACTCACCCTGCACTCATGTGACACTTCACTCACCTGTCCCCCTTACTGCTCAATCTGCAATCTCACTCAAACAAGCCCATCACTAACCATGCATTAATTCGTCCCACTCTGCACTTACATCCGCACCCAAATTCATATGGTCACCTCACTCACCCTACAGTCACTCCTTTTACCTTACTCTCACACTGTCGCATCGCTCACTGTGCACTCTCATATGCACTCCTGCCACCCACACAGCGCAGAGGGTTAATGTGCCTGCTACTTTGAATGTGTAGCATGCAGATCACCGAACTGAGTGTGAGTAAACTATGAGTGGCGCTATAAAAAAAAAAGAATGTCAGAAAGGTGCTATAGAGAGATGAGGTGCATTGATGGGGAGTGGTAGTGAGGGAATTCATGCAGAAGGAGGAAATGGGGCGCCAAAAAAGACTGTTAGCACCGTGAGCGATCAGTGCTAGGGACGGCCCTGGCTGGGAGTCTTAGCCCCCATGGAATTTCGGGTCTAGTTGCGCCCCTGCCTATCATTAGTATCCACATTCTGATTACCTGCTGTTCCTAGACCCTATTTCTAGTCTGTCTGACTGTCACCACTATACACAGTACATTTTCTCACGGTCCAAATCCTCTGGATCTCATTCCTTCCTTGGATATATGGGCTGTTTATCGACAGTCCCTAGCCCCTGTGTCCCAGTCTCTCACTTGTACACACTTTTCTCACAGCCCCTCCCCTCTGCAGCCCAGTCTATGCCCTCAGGCCACGCCCTCTGCATCTCACTCTCTCTTTAGAGACCTTGGACTGCTCTCCTTCCAGCACCCATGTCTGGTTCTCACAGACAGGAGAGCGTGGCTGTGGATCTCAGGGGGAGACTAGAACCCGGGACGGAGGGGCAAGGGGACCCGGATTTAGGCAGTGTGAGGCACAGGGTGATGTAAATACCGAGAGCATAGCATAACAAGCCAAGCAGGGGAGAAGCAACAATTAAACAGGGTTTTAGTTTTCATTATTTCAGTGCCCCCGGGGAGTTCCCTGGCCTCTTCCTGCCTGCCCTTCTCAGACGGGTCCCTGCAGTTCCCATGAAATCGCCAGCCCATTCAGAAAGGGTCTGTGAGGTCCAACGCTGATGAGGGACTGGAAAAATACTTCCTCAGAAAACACGGCTTGGCAGAAAGAAGCCTCGGGGCACCCACAGGGAATAGAACTACTTTTGATTCGTGTCCTTGACACTGCTGGGTTGAGAGCTAATTATAAATCCAAACTTTCTCCAAGGATAATAAATAAAACGATTTGGACAGCTATTAAATGTTTTCAGTCTTCTATGCAGCGGCTTTACCAATCTATATCTCAGCCACTTAACCACCCTCCTCTTCGAATACTCAGAACATTGACTCCCTCCCCATCTTTTCAAATAGAAGCGCTTGCTTGTGTTTTGTGCTCTTGGTGGGTGTTTGTAGAACTTAGGGGCAGACCCAGCAAAGGCATTGAATATGTGTCTCTTTAGGCTGCTAGAAAGGCGGAGGGGCTGCCCTTTTGGGTAAGCTGATTAATTAAATATGGTTGCTATATATCTCTGAAATATACATGAATGGTAAAGGGGAATTTTGGATGGATCTAGCCCAGACATACAAATGATCCCTCTTTCACCATAAATGAATATAAACAGGATGGAAAAAGGTGCACAAGGCAGATACAGGTGAAGGTCCTGAGCGTTGATCTCGATTCAGACCCTGTCAAGGCATTAAGAAGCTGCTTCTATACCCTTTTAGGCTACATAGACAGATCTCGGCGAATTTAGACTGGCAAATGAGTTATACATTTTCCACAGTTCCCTCCAATGGTACATGGAATGATGGCTAAAGATAGATGGTGTAAGGCCAGACCAAACAAAGACTTTACCTGCAGCCTCACAAGGGTACGTAGGGGGTAGAGATTGGTAACGCAGACTGAAGTAAATGAGGTATACAGAAGTTGCATCTTTATCATTCGAGAATACATCAAAGATAGAGGATCGTCCTCGGGACAAACCCAGCCCTTATCATATACCCAACATATCGCTATTCCCTCTTAGGGTACACCGAGGGTGGGAGCTGAATTTGGGGTTATCAAGGCATTAAAAAGACCCAACTACGTTGTCCAGTGATACACCCAAAATGGTAGAGGCATCGGACTGATCATGCCCAGATACACAGAATTGTCCTTTATACTCTCATATGAAACGTGTTGGAACGGCCTAAGGAAATCCATGCAAAATAGTCCACCACAGCCAGACAATCCTTTCTGTGGAACACGGAGGGCAATAAAGATGTAAACCAATCCAGGAGTGTAGATGGCTGCTCGACAATACTTAATGATTAGATTGAGAGTGGGATGCAAACCTAGGGGTTGACCCAATAGAGAAATCCAGAGGATTCATCCCACTTTTTATATGGCTTTATTAAGGGTGGATTGTGGATTTGGAGGTGCACCAAGTGAAGTTACAGAGAAACCCACTCTTTATTTTATTATAACGACTAATTTCTATTGGAAATTCAGCATCTTCTAGATCCGAGTCCTATGACATGTTCCGTTCAGTGTTGGACTGATAGAACCTCCTGACAGCAGAAGATGTTGTACTTGTGGTTGTTTCTCTTACGCTAGCACTGTACAGGTCCCTACATCTCCACTTCCCATGGGCCGTACTGGCAGTATGCTCCTGTGGACTAAATGTTCTTCCCACTCATTTTGCAAAGTCAGCATGGTGGAACTGTGTCTACCGGCAGCTTTTGCACTTGATTTTATAATCCAGCTTCCTTTGCTTATTTCTTTGTTTTGTTATCTAGGCCTCGAACGCTTCTTTTTGTTCCTTTGACAAATGTCATGTTTCCCCCTCCTGTTTTACTTGTTGTCCATGCCGAAGATTTTCAATATCAGATGTGGTTGCCTTTGTTTCTTGTTTTGTTCTTCGTTCATCCTTGCTCTACCCATTTCATTAGCCCCATTTATTTCCCTTCTGTCTCTTGTGAAGTCTTATGAACTGTTCTGATTCAGACTTGAACACATTCCTCAATTGTGTTTGGGATTGCATAATTCTGTTTATTTCAGAATGCCTCCTTGATAACTGTAGATCTGAGGTTTAATGCAGTGGCAGTTTTAGGCCATGGTTATTCCAGTTATTGACTTGTTTGCAGCAGAGCAAAATATATGAAACAACTGACAAAAAACAACTAAGGGTGGTGTCTGCCTCCGAGGTGGGTTAAGTTTCATGTACATCAGATTAACTGGTGACCCTGAAGTATTTCCTTTGTACTTGCATCCAAAGAGACTACATTTCCACCCTGCTTTAGGTACGCTACCTGCAGGGTGTTTCAGGGTGCTGCCTTGTCCTCTGCATCATTCATTCATTACACGCTCACCCAAGATCCAAGATGGATCAAAGTCGTCTCTGTCAATTCTGTTCCATCTCCCTGGCAATGCAGCATATGGGAAAGCTTTGATGGATGCCTCAAACGAACACAGTGTTGCTTGCAGGACAAATGGCTATGTTTGAAAGGGAATACTTCTAGGTACTGTCCCAAGCTGCATGGACCACTAGACTGCGAGGAGTCCCTAGGCTACAATGACCACCTATGGTGTGATGGGCTCTTTGCCTGCTTTGACCATCTAGGTTGATATGAGCTGCTAGGCTTCATTGTCATCATACTCTGCAATGTGGTTACGATGGAGTCAGAGGCAGCGATATGTTTCAGGGCTACCTTCTCTTCAGGTATGCACGGACCTGTGCGTTAGTACTTGTGGAGTACCACAGGTGGGTTGTTGGTTGGACACTATGTGAGCCAGAAGTTTGGAGGCCTGGGAGGAAGTAAATATGCTTCTGTGTGCCTGATGGGTTTGCTTTTGTCTGATTGGCTGAGCGTACATGCTTCAGTATTTTAAGATAGAACATTCAAGTCTTTTGTAATTAGTTGGAGAAGAGATGGTATCTAAGGAGGGCAGAGCAGTGCTCCCAGGAGCTGTCCATGTGGTAGGCCTGTGCAACTTCTACCCCTTCCATGCCAGGTATGGCCATCAGGGACTAGATGTCCTCCCTGAAAAGAGGGATAACCCTTTAAGACCAGGACTCTCATCTGATAGAAAGAACTGGATCCAAAGTGATGCCCTAAGAATAGACGGCCGTGCACTAGGCTTTGGCAAGCCATTGCTGTCTATATCGTGGATCTTGTCTGCCCCAGGTGCAAAATGTATATAGAAGTTTCTGGACTCAGACCAACAGTTCCTTGGTGGGCAATAACCATAACTGTGCCACATGCAGGGAGTCACCACTAGGGGCCAACAACTCATGGGCGAGATACTGGGCATACGATCGGAGTACAAACTGGTTCATTCCCACAGACTTTGGATTTTTATCATTGAGGCACCTCTTCCTGAGATTGACTTGAGGAAGAGTAAATTATTTAATGACTGAACGTATACCACTAGGGCATGTGTAAATGTGCCATGTTTGAGTGTATGTTGTCGCTTTCTACAGAGCTGCTGTTGAGTTTCCAGTCATCCTCCTTTGATGGGGGATACATAATATTTCTCAGTATTACCTCCCAGTGGGTGTCTTTCATTTGGGAAACACGTGATGGGGCTTCTGGGCCTGTATGGCTATAGTATACACAACGCATGCACCAGATGTGCGTGCCTTCTCCTGTGCAGGTATCAAAAAGTCAGATCATCAGGGCACAGAAATATTTTGGTCAGATTATCATCTGACAGAAATATTGTATCCTCAATTGTATTTACAAAAATATTGGTCCATTTGATTTAACAGAAGATCTACACCGAATGGGACAACAATTTTGGAAACTATATTTATGCCAAACAGTGTTCTGACCATGATATTCCGACATACAGCTGTCAGATCAGACTTGGAGAGAGTGGAGCGCCAAACGAGGCAGATGGCCAGGCCTTTTTGGGTATCTAGTGTTGTGCTGTTAGTATCTCCTGTGCTACAGAGAGAACTTTGGCTGCAATGACACACATGCAGTAAAACGCTGTTAGGCTACAATGAGCCCTGCGGCTCCCGTGTACTTTTAGCCCGAGATGGTCACCCTGGGTTGTGCTGAACTTCATGGCTGCAGCGACAGTTCAGGGTCCGATAAGCCCAAGAGGAGGTGATGAGTTCCTAGGTTGTGCTTTGATTCTTCCCTGCAATGTGCCCCAAGATTATGATGTGCTTCTAGACTGCAATCAGATCAGAATTTTTAATGTGCCCCTAAGCTAAAATCTGCTCTGATGAAGTCCTGGTCTTCTAGGCTGTAATGTACTCCAAGTCTGCATGAGCCCTAAGTTGCCTAAAGTCCGGAAAGTACAATGAGCTCCTGGGCGGTGTTTTTCTCCCCCTATGTCATGATCTTCTGGGCTGTGCTTTGCTCTTAGGCTGTGATGAGTTCCTGCTCTGTGATGCGCTTCTAACCTGTGATGTACTCCAGGGGGTGATCTGTGATATCCTTACGTACAGATGTACTCAGATGCTGATATGAGCCCCAAGGCTGCCTTTAGTTCTTAAGCTGGTTTGTGCTTCTAGGCTACAATGTGCACCAAGGCTGGCATGAGCGCCTAGGCTGGCGTGACCATCTTGGCTGCAATGTGCTCCAAAGTCTGTACAGAGTTTGAGGCCCTGTGAAGCACAGCAGCTCATGGAGTGCCTAAGCTGGCTTTGCTCCTTCTCTGTGATGAACTCTCAGCTGCGATAAGCCCGGAGGCTACAGTGACCTCCCAGCAATATTTTGCTCCTTCTCTGTGATGAACTCTTAGGCTGTCATGGCTCTTGGTCTGCAGTGAGCTCTGAGGCTGTAATATACTCTTAGGCTGCAATGAGCACCTGGTCTACAATGAGCTCTTAGATGGTATATATTAATAGGCTGTGATGTGTATCAAGCATGCATGAGCCTGAGGTTGGGATAAGACCAGTAGCTTGTTGGACTGCTAGGATGAGCTTTGATCCTTGTTTGTGGTGAGCTCCTAGTCTGAGATGCGCTCGAAGGCTGTAGTGAGCTCCCAGACTGCAATGAGTTCTTGGCTGTGATGAGCAGGGAGGTAGCCATGAGCCTGGCCAGTGGCCCACATAGCAAGTTGATCCAGCACCCGCGTCCACCCCAGGGAGAGTTTGAGGATCTGCACGTCACCTTCCATAGTCTTCTCTGCTTTGAGCCGCAGGTCAGTGCGGGTACTAGGGCGCATCATGAATTCGAGCCCAGTGCTGTTCGTGCATCTGTAATATCAAGAGTACAGTACTGTATGTCAGCATATCTTGGTTTCTTAAAAGATGTTCATTAAGCTGCAAAATGTACAGACTCATGCAGCTCAAATTGTGTGTGGTATTAGGAAATATAATCACCACATGTGCGGCAGGAGGAGGCTAAAATGGCTGACGATTTAAAAGGGGTGTAGCTGTGCGCGTGAACTGCCAAATACAGCATGGTCAGACACTGTGATACATAAAAATTAATCAGTACATAAAAATTAATCAGTCTGCACGTCAGCTAAGAACAAATTCTGACCAGAAACATAATTTTAGCAAGTATAAAGCCTAAAAGGGCTATCAAATAACTTGAATATAAATGAAAAATGTTAATACAGTAAATTAACAACTACTGAGCTACACTAGGGATCATCCTTTTGCAAGCTATATAATAGAAAATAAAATCTATTTTATGGACTAAATACAACATTTGAAGACTGCCTATTGAAGAGTGTGGCCATCTGCTTTTTTCATTTTCCTTACTTGAGGTTATGCTTCAGACACACGATAAAACATAGGAAAATATACAAAATAAATGTTCAAATGTCAAGAAATACATAACAGTAGAAAGAAAAACAATAGAATAAGATAAGGTGCAGAAATAAATTTAACCCCTTCGCCGCGGCACGAATTTTGCCGCGGCGCTGGGGGGGTTTGGAGCAGCGCGGCGCCACCATGCTCGTGACGGAACCACTCCGTCATGAGCCACGGGCGGGCTGTGCTCATGACGGAGTGGTTCCGTCACGACTCCGCCCACTCGCGCTAATCGCCCGCACAGGCGGGGAATCAGCGCCGCGTGGGCGGAGCGGCCGCCAACGGCCGCAGCATGACGGAACCACTCCGTCATGAGCACACGGCGCCCGTGGCTCATGACGGAGTGGTTCCGTCATGAGCAGGGAAGGGGTTAAAAAGTAAAATGGATACCTCTATCTGTGATCGTTTCCGTTGACCCACAAGAGTGATCTCTGATTGTAGTGATTTGTTAATTTCAGGAGGTATGTTTGCATGCAGCGGTAAAGAGGACCTGCAAAAGGGTGGTGCCAGAGTTAGTTTTGTTCTTAATAAGGATCTCTTTTTCTCATTCTTGTATAGTCTCTTTAGGTATACCTGGTCCTGTTAACCCTATATTCTCTTGAGATGGGAAGCTGCCCATTCTGGCTCAAAGGATTTTTACCACACGCTGCTGTAGGACCGCTGCTTTACCGTTTCTCACTAAGATTTGTCCACCAAGTTCTCCTGTATAGACTTTAATCGCTTGACGGCATGATTACCACTCTTTGTCAATCTTGTTTGTAGCTTCATGTACAATGTATCTGCTTCAAAAACGTTGGGTAATGTACACTGGGGAATGCCAAGATTCGACTTCCAGAATGTCCAGTTTCTTTTCTTTTGTGCCTTGAGGGTTGAGAAGTTATGCTCGTCACATTCAGATCTACCCAGTGGCGTAGCTAGCCCTATGGCCGCCTGTGGCGATCCCTGTGTTTGCCTCCCCTGGTGGCCGCATTAAAGAGCGGGGGTGCTGGAGATATTCTGTGCCGATTGCCGCCCTGCGATGGCCGCAATGTAGACAAGGGGCACCGCCCCCAAAACTCATGCCGCCCAGGGCGGACAGCCCCCTTGCTACGCCACTGGATCTTCCTCCTCTAGTCTGAAAAGTATTTCATGATACTATTGTTGCTATAATGCTTAGGAAATCTTATTGCACCCTCTTTGGCCATTTCGGTTCCATCCAGATTAGCTCCCTGCCTTTGTCTTTGCCATTTAATAATACCCAGGTTCTTGAATTTGACCATTGTCCGCTTTGAAGGCCTTAGTTGTCTGGACTTGCTTCTTTAATGCACTAAAACCTGATCTTGAATATAATGTCACCTCCTTCTGCTGTAAACCTTTAAGTTGATTTGTGCTTTTTAGCCTGGGAAGCGAATGCACTGCTCTGTGTGATATGCTGTGTACGGTATATGGGCTTTCGGGGACTTTGGACACGCCCACCGCTTTTGGTTGGTTAGTTGGGCTCCTTTTTAAAATTCCTTTTTTCTGGCTGGTTAATATTGTGTATCTGTCCTGCCTTTTGGTGCTTAGTTCCCTCCCAGCGGACATCATCAATTGATCCTTTTGGTTGGCCAGCTCTGGCCATGGCTTAACTCCTCGATTGCACACACCCCCTCCCATCACGCTCAAATGCGGCATCCATCAATGCCGTTATCTGAAGGGGGAACATTTAGGCTCTTTTCTACAAGCCGCTGGCCTGCTGTTGAAGAATGTCAAGGGATCCCGGAGGTAAGATCAAGATTAAACAAGCGTTTGCAATGCACAAGATCTTGCATTACTGAAAGTTTGACCTATTGGCATTTGCAAATAATAATGCAACGCCAATAGCTCAAACTTTCAGTAATGCGAGACCTATTGCAAATGATTGTTAGATTTGGCAGCAGGTCTTAGTAATTGTTTTGTTAAGTGGAAAATGTGTAATTTTATTTTGTGCAATTATGTGTTCGGAATTGAACGACATTACTGTCTATATAAGGCTTTCTATATCCAATTAGGTCCAGGTGAAATTCAAATTACGTTGGCATCTTTTGTGTGATTTTGGGAAGTTCAAATTGCAATTGTTACACGAAATTACCAAAATGATGCCATAATACCACGTTGCATAATGATGCTGCCATTCACAGCAACATTTTTACGTGGGTGCGCTCGAACAATGAGAACAACCAGAACTTGAGCAGCTGTTGTTTGTGACACTTGTGTTTTTCATGCTATTTTATAGTACATAAGGTGTCCTTGCATCAAAAATTGACAAGTGTGCATTTTGCCCTAAAATATAGCACTAAATGGCAGATTTGCGTTACATACAATTATGCATAATTTCGTATAATTGTGCAAAAGCAATTATGCTAATTTTGCACACACCCATTCCCAATGATCGTTCATTAGTCTTGGTTTATTTTGAAGCAATTCTGTTCATAATAGGCCGACATCACATCCACCTTCTGCTGTAGGTGATTGCAGATGTTGGACAGAAAATCGACACCGTGAGGCAAAAGTATACTGACGCCAATAACTGTTGGAATGTCGTAGGAGGCTGTGCTCATCATTAAGGTACAAGATTAAAGTGCGAGTACAGTCCTGTTTTATCCATCGGTTTATCTGAAGTTTTGAAAATGAACCCCTCTGCTCTAGGCAAAAGTGCACATTGTTCTGGTGGAGGGTTGCAGTGGTATGGAGTGCGTGAAGCAGATTACATTGGCTTGTCTTTTCTTTCAAAGCCTCCACATGTTTACTGATTGAGAAGCTGATGTAAAGTCCAGGAATGGCACTTATATTGGAATCCAGCTTCCTCACTAACATATGCATTATCGCATCTAACACAAAAGCACCACAGGATTTTATCCACAGTATTTTCTGCATCTTCATTTAGCCGCTTTTTATTTTAGGAGTAATTAGCAGCATGTGGCCCTAAATAAGAAACCAAATTATTCTTCTAAGAAGGCTTCTAGCATATTCCTTGAAATGGTTTTTATCAGGAGCACCATTAACCTTGTCATATAGTGCAAAGCTTTTGTTTACCCCTCATGCACCATTTCTTTCCTGGTCCGTTCTTCTTCATTTGGCAGATTTTTCACTCCCTGGGTATGCATTCTCTTTGCAAATTGTCCAAAGTCTATATGGCTATATTAGGAAAGTAATTTTTGCAATTCGGAGCTGCTGCTTTGGGTGATTTTCAAATGGTCTGAACAATTTTAGGTCATGTACGAATAGCAGATCGTCTTTTTCTTTTTCTTTGCGGGCTTCCCTTCCTCCTCGGTTGTGGTTCCATAAATTTGCAGCCATCTATGAGGCTGCCTGTGGATTTTCTGATAATTAGAATTCAAGTGGTATCCTACAAACCCATGGAATACTCTTAGCTGTGCATTTTCTTCTGAGATTTCTATCTGTCCAGCTTTATGGTTTAGACCGAAATGTTTTGCCAGTATTTAAAATAATTTCAAGGATTTTGATCAAAGATGGATGAAATTTGGCAAATCACTGGAACCCTAGAATCTAGGAACGCAAGATATGGAGGTATTTAATTTTAGTCAACATTTGTGCTGCTGGGATTGTGGTTTTTAGGTCTTGCTTACTTTATAGTGGGGTTTAGCTATTTGTTGTCAAAACCTATTTTGTTCACTATAATATACAAGAGTGGTGTCCTTCCACTGTTGACATGAGAGGTCTAATTTTCTCTTATTTGAGGTTACAACTCCATGGGAGCACACCACTTTCCTCTGAGAACAGAGTTCTACCTTTAACAGCACTTTTTTATGGAAATGCATTGTATATTTGTTTTTTTGCAAGGGAGTAGCAAATGCACACTGCTAAAAGGCTGCCTGCTTCCGTGTGTGTGCACGGCAACCCAAACATACTAAAATATTAATTTGAATTACCTTTTCAAAATGGCATCAGGCATCTTGGAGCAGTAAATTGATAATAAAGTATAAAAAATCCAAAATGGCAGCCCGCACATTGGACTCATGGGCATGCACATGCAACTATGTTGGACTTCTTTTTATTGTGCTTTATGAGAGAAACCAGTCCAAAGTAGCCAACCATTCTGCATGTCAAGTTCACAGACATTTGATGCATAGTTTTAAGAAATTTCTCTTGTTAAGTGTTTAGCGGCAAACCATGTTACAAGAGTGCTCAAAGACTGAATTTTAAAATGCATTAACCCATGATCACTCATCCTTGTTTTATGGTCAACGAACATTAAATGTTTAAACTAGTGTGTTCCGGGAGGCCATTCAAAATGTAGATAATTTTAGCCAGATATTTAATTAATTATATCCCAGATGGATTCTGAGCTCCCAAACTAAAGCCTACTGTGGCGGCACTATGATAATTATAGGGTCTATTCACGAAGGTATTTTGAAGTATGTACAGTAGCACTCTTTTAGTACTTTTTCATGTACCCTCTAATGCTTTTGTGAGATGGCCACAAAATCTCAAAAAAGCATATTTATAGGGAATAATCATTTACAGTTAGTACAGCTACAAAGGTCTTTGCCATCTTTGCACTTTTACTACTAGAGAGGTGGACATTAGGGGCCTGTAGGAAGGTAGGATCCTTCTGCATGGTTAACCCCACGTTTTGCCTGGTGCTAAGCTGTTTTTGGACTAGTCTGACTGGGATCCTGCTAATCATGACCACAGTCTATCTGCTTTCTCCCTAAATTGTTGTGTTCAGTACCTAGGTACAACCCAGATTGGATTCTGGGGTACCCTTGTCAGTCCCTAGTATATGGTACCTATGTACCCAGGGCATAGGTATCCCAAAGGTCACCCATGGGCTGAAGCACACATTATGCCATCCATGAGAATCCATTCAAAATCGAACTACAGGCCTTCCATTGCAGCCTGTGTACGTTGGTGCGTGTACCACTTACTAAAGATAGGTTTACTATATCTAAGGGTCACTGCACTTAAAACCTATAAGTCACCCTCTAGCAGGCCGTTAAAATCCTGAGGGCAGGGTGCTTGGTTCGAAGTGAGAGGGTGCCCCTGCATGAGCAGGACACCCCTCCAGCCTACGGAGTCCATTCTCCTGGGTTGTCAGTGAAGCAGCCATATACTATATAGAGGGGCACCGCGCAATTACGCGATGACCATCTCGAAAACAGCTGCAACTAATCCTATCATGTTTAGTATCAAACATATTGGATTCATACCCCCACACTGTAAACAGTGTGAGAGGTTTGATTCCAAGCACTGGAAGAGCCCTCAGTTAGGCTCTCTATGTCCCTGGTACCAGTCTGCCAGACCCGGACAGCACAAAATGGTTGCTGCCGACCAGAGACACGATTCTGCCCTCCTGCTGCTGAGCCAAGCACGAGCAGGGGAAGGCAGATCAATAGGCAGCCTGTCATGGGGAGATGTGACCACCTCCGATACAGGATTTAGTGTATTGGGGTATGGTGGGTGCGCTTACCAGAGCCACTCAGTCTGCATGTGGAGCACATTTGATGTCCCTTTCCATAGTCCAGTTCAAACCAGTGCTGGGAGCCATTGGCTCCCGCTCTGGCGCGAAACTGGGCAAAGGACATGGGAGTAACCTCCCCCCTGTCCAGTCCCTCCCCTGGGATTGTCCCCTGAATCGTCCCAACCCTTTCCCTAGGGTACTTAAGGGCTTACCTGGGTATAGGTCCCTAGATTCGTTGTGGGATAAGATTCAGATCAGACACCACTTCTTCTTCTACCATCTGAGCACTCTGGACTTCGCTGGACTTCGTTTGGGCTCGACTTCGTCCCCCTTTCAGTCTGCTGCATCGTCTGTGCCTGTCTGCCATACAGGAACCTTCCAAGGCCTCTGGGCATCAAAGACCCCTGAAAGAATCTCCCTTGGAGTGAAGGAGTCACTTTCCTGCATCCACAGGCACCGCAACTAAGTTGATCGGTATGCTGATCCTGAGCTCCTCTGGACTCCAAAGGCTCTGCAACACAGGTGGTGGTTTTCCACAGCCACCGAGGCCTGCCCTGCCCTCTCACCAAGTTTGAGGTCAGTATCCCTTATGGGGGTTGCAATAACCAAACCCCTGTGCACCGCGTCAACTTGCAATTGCAAAGGCTTGTTGACTTCCTTCCAAGAAGATCATCGGGCTCCAAGTAGCCCAAACCTCGAGCATCTCCAGTGACAAGAATCTTGGGCCACACCGCATGGTGTTCACTGTGGCCTGCATCTTTTGGTGAGCTGCTTGAGGTCCTCTCAGGACTCCAGTGCCTCCGGCCTGTGAGTCCGTTTGAGGGTCAGCTTTGCTTCTCTTGGGGTTCCCCTGATTGCTTTGGGCGTGCCCAGACTCACCTGCTTGGGGTGAGTCCCTTGGACCTTGCAGGTCCCGAGTTACTCCTTCTTCAATTCTTGTGTTAGTTGCATTTGCCAAGGTTTGTTGGTGCTCCCTCCGGACACCGACCCCTCAGCACTCGACATCCCTCGTGGGACAGCTTGTGCGTAGCTCTTGGTCCTCCTCAGAGTCGCCTGGTCCTCACAGCTGCAGAGTCAAGGTCATTGTCACCCATCCTGCAACACCCAACATCCCAACATCGGAGGGCATTCGTCTTTCAAGTCTCCTGGTTACCCCTGAGTGACAGACTCTGTCCCCTCTACTTGCAGGTACCTCTCATTTAGAATCCATCTTCAGATTCCACCAAACACTTTCTCCTTCATCAGCAGCGGCACTTTCCTGAAGTCCTCCATTGGGTTTGACTGCGGTTTCCGACACCACTTCACACATATGCCCCCGGCTTCCCTGGTGTAAGTAACGTGGGTACTAGGGTGGCTCTCCAACCTTCTGTCTTCCACGGGGTTTCTTCAGGGTCCACTGGGAAGGGTCCTTAATCTTTAAAAATCCAACTGCGACTTACACGTAGATTTGTACGGAGCAAGCGATCGTGTTCACACCCGGCACACGCTCTCCGTGGAGTCCCTATGTACTCACCTTGGGGGGTTCCTTGGCTACCCAGTACTTCTATGTCCTCTCGACCTGGTCTTGACCAGAGTCGTGGTTCTTATACCACTTTCTTAGTAGATTAGTATTTTTATTGTGCTTTATGAGAGAAACCAGTCCAAAGTAGCCAACCATTCTGCATGTCAAGTGGAGTTTGGTTCCCCCCTGAGGTCCACTCCGTATTACGTGCTCTTTACTGTGTTTCTTTGCTATAGTATTGTGTGCATTGGTTTAACTCTATGTTGGAGATATTGGAACGTACTAGAGAGTATTATATAATAAATGCATATTTGTATAAATACTGGGTGTGGTTCTTTTTCACTTAATCTATACTATAAGATTGCATTCTGGTAAAACAAGCTGCTTTACACTCCTTCTGGACTAAGCCTGAAGTCTGCTCTCCACAACTACCACTTAGAGAGCTTTCTAAGGTTGTCTGAGACCTCTTAAATCACCTTAAGGGTTGTCTAGAATGGTGCAAGGTGCCCACTTACATAAGTGGACATCATAGACCAGGCCAGCTTCTCACAGGGCTCAAATCACAAAGACATGTAAGAGTATGTAAAGAGTACTTCTGTAGTATCTCTTCTCATACTCATAAATGCTTTTGTGAATAGGCCCCGAAGTGTATATATTTTCATAGGAGGTAGCTGCGTATTATGGTCCCATTATGCTTTTGAGGTATTTTCGCAAAGTGATAATAAATCATAAAGCTAAGTGTTATATCGACATCACCAGATGCCTATACTACATGTGTTTTTTAAACAGGAAAATGTGTAGTCAAAGCAATATTAGTGGATACATTTGAAAATTTGAGTTTTGAAGCTATGCTTGTTTGTGCAGTACCAGACAAACATGTATACTCCCTGGAAAAAACATCTGTAGAGAGGAAGTTACTGTTGCAGTCTGTAAGGTAAAACTCATTGAATATTCCAAATGAAGCTATCCATAAAACCCCACTCTGTTCACTGTCGATGCACTTCAGGCATTCCCAATACCCCTAGTGACTGCCAGGTGTTCAGCAGTGTGGGACACTCAGCTGTGCCTAGGCTGGGTCTGGCCAGGTGCCTTGTCCATTATGCCTGTCCACGGTGCCCACTAGCATAGGCATATCTATTAATGGTGCAGCAGGTGCAGGAGCCCCGGATCCAGGGTTTTGAGCGAGCCATGGAACCTGCCTGTTGTAATATAGTACCCAACCAGCAGTCAGGGGGGCATATTATCCTTGTTTGGGGTAGAACCCATTGCACCCTTGCTATGCCACTACACAGTGCATAGCCCTAGGCCATGCCTAGAGCCAAGTACCTCTGCTCATGGTTCCACTACACATGGCCAAGTCCATTGGGTATAGCACATGCCATGAGCCCTTTCCCAATACCCAGCATGTGACAGTGAAAAAAATCATAGGCTTCAGCAAGGGAGTAGGCAGAAAAATAAAATATTCCTCACTTTGAACTTTAGCCCAAAAGGTATTCAGAGAACGATGTAGAAAGTGAGAAAAACAAGTGACCCCAAACTTTTCTACTAGGGTTTATTTGTTAGCTTCTGTATTTTTTCTATCACTCACTTTTCTTCTATTTTTCCTTCTTTCTCTGTTTCGTTTTCTCTTACATGGCATTGTTTTTATAATTGTCCCTTATTTACTTCTGGTTATCCTCTATGCGTCTATATTTCATTTTCTTCATCTTTTTCTCTTACATTGTCTCTTCCTTTCTCCTCTCTCTTCTTTTTTCATTTCCAATTGTCATTATTTCTACACTCTATTGGCAACCGTGCTTGCCTTCTTTGGATTTAATGGGCTCCACTCTTCAGTCCTGCCATAATATTATCTTTTAAGTTATTTATGAGCTGCTGTGCAGTAAATCTAGAAGGCTTTAGTCATAATTAAATCATTTAATGTGACTCAACAACAATGTCCAGGAGGAAACCCTGCACGCGGTAGCAGCAAAAGATGGTGATTCGTGGGGCTCAAGTATGGAGGCAGGCAGAAAGAATCTGCAGCGATAACGCTGTATCCGTGAAAAACAATGTTGTACAGGGGCGAACTTTACCCGTTTTGAGAGATGCAGAAATGTGGACAGGTTATAGGTATTTACACTGCATTGCTCTGTACCTTCCCCGTGCATCGTCCAGGCCCCCTACGCGCCTTCGTGGCCCCCGGTGGAGTCCTGGCGCTGGGCCTGCTGCGGCATAGAATGCAGCCCTCACCTGTCACAGCTGCTTTGTGTGACAACTGATATCTGTACAAGGGCAGTAGTCGGTGCTTTCCTGCCTGCCACCCGCCGGGGCTTCCCTCGCCCCTCCTGCTAGGGTCAGGATTCAGCTAATGAGCAGGGCGAGCATAATATTCCCAGGGAGGCACTTAGCGCCCACTTAATTAATAATTAAAAGCTCGGGTCAAACCGGCCGCTGGATTCCAAAGACGGCGAGGCGGGCTGCTTCGATAAGTGAAAATAAATATTTGAAGGGAACAGAAAGGTACCAGGCAGTGTGGGTCAGTCAAGGTGTGTCCAGCCTGCGGACGATTGTGAGGAGGGAGTGCACGTGTGTACAGAGGCCCTGCCGTGTGGTTAAACACACAGCACTGCCCGCTGCTGCACGTGACTTTTTATCAACCGGAGGAATGTAAAGGCTGGGGAGAGGCCTAGAACAGAAGGGGAGCTTTGATTTGTTAACAAAAGAAAGAGGGCGGTGACCCGTGGGACCTGTTATTTATCGAACTGTGTCTGCCGCGGCCTTAGAGTTCAAGGTGGCGGCTTCGGTGCCGCGGACCGGGTGTGTGTGACCCGCAGAGTCCGGACTGGCTGCAGGAATTGTATTTTAGTAACACTGTCCTTTCTACGCCTAGAGAGTAACGTATCTTGTATGGAACATGCATGATTAACGCAGCCGAAAACAAGCACACAAGTATGCCCTGCTTGAAGTAAGCTTTAATTCTGCATATCACAGTTCTATTTTAAAACGTGTCTTCATTTGAAGTTAGCTCTTTGTTCGCGCTATTGGGCATCCAAAGACAGCTCTTTAGAAAAAAACGCAGAAAAGTATAATAAATGACATTTGACAGATTTACATATCTATTTCAGCATGGGTGTCACTGGAGGCGCTTCACGATTCATGACGCTAGACTTAAAAACAAATAACCCAGATGCAGGCCCTAGGACACGGGGAATAGAACACTGGCAGATGGGTGGGGCACCTGGGGGGGGGGGTTTGGGCAGGGACGGTGCAGTATTTCTTGACCCGACGCTGCTCTTATGTGTTAAAGAACAAAGCAATACATTGCTACATACATTAACACTGTGATAAGACGTGCTAAAAGATGAGCTGTAGCAATTTAGAGAAGGAACGCCTCTGGCAACGTGGGGTCAAGGGGGTTTACCATTGGCCAACTAAAGGAAGCTAAAGGAATCTAAAGGCGCAGAGACAGCTGTCTTTGGTGCACCGGGGCAGAGGCACTGACACCCCAGAGGCCCTCTGTACCCCACTTACGCCTGTCTTTCTACTCTACGGTTTGGTATGGGGGCCCATTTTCCTTGCTATGCCGCGGGTTGGGTGAACTACTGTGGTAGCCATGAGTGCATGAGCAGCAGAACAGACAGTGAACTCGGTTTTAGATTTCTTAGAGCTCACCCAGTTGCTCCAAACACAAGCCTTACATTTTAACTAGATACTGTGCAAATATGAGAGATCAGATGCCCTCTCATCAGTGGAGTTGAATATCATTTGTGGGGCTGCATGCTGTGTATCTGCATAACCTGGCATATGGATATTGACAGAGGTGGGGCACCTGGGGGACACCGCTAGTGAATGGAGAACTCTGGTTCAAAGCCTCCCAGTGCCACATAACTCAAATCCACATGTGACAAGAAGCAAACCACTCTTTGCCTCTGATGCCAAACCACTTCTTACAGTCTACTCAGCAAGAACAGGCGCACAGGGTATACCAGATGGCGTTGAGTGGGCCATCACAAGGAAAATGACTGGCTCCCTTGATTCAGAGCCTCTAGGAGGCTAGCTTGGATGGAATCAGTGCCCATCTGATGGCTGGGCGAAAGGTGAGGGCATCACAAACGGTTTGGTGGGATTCAAGCGAATGCTGCCCAGCTTTATGTGACCTTTAACGAGCAAGATAGGAAGACATGATAGAAAGCAGCCAGTAGTTTAAACCTGGGCCAAATATACTATTTTGTAATAAATATATAAGGTATATATTTGTAACTCAGACCTTCTTCATGGACTTTGGTACCACTACTACTGTCTGAATGGAGGGATTCATCATCACCATCATCATATGCCTTTATTTGGTTAAAACAGACTAACCATTACGGATACAAGTATAATAAAAACAAAAACAGCACACAAAGACACTCTATAAAAATATAAAGTTAATAAGTGAATACAACAGTTAAAAAATCATAAATTCAGTCATCCAAGGCACACGTCAGTTTAACAGCGCTGTTAAAAAAGCAGGCAACCATGTAGCTAGAATATTAATTATATAACAATTATAACAAGCATTTGCAATGCAATAGCTTTCGCATTTGTGAAAGTTTGAGCTTTTGGTGTTGCAATTGATGTTTGTTAGATTTATTTTGTGTAAAAAAGTATTCCAGCAGTAGCATAAGAAATAAAACAAAATTCACGTTACTTATGTTACTGCTGCTTTTTTTTCTTTGAAAAAAAATATAAATCTAATAAACATTATCATTGGCAATGCCAATAGCTCACACTTTCACTAATGCAAGACCTATTGCATTGCAAATACATGGCAACTGGAGAGTAAAACGAATGGCGTGGGAGGGGGGGGGTCCATATAGTGTACTGCCCCTGGCTCGCAAGAAATTACTGTGCCAAGAACTTCTTAAAGGAGTGTGGCAGAGGGGCATATTAACAGGATGTTGTAAATACTAAAATGTAAACCATCTGTGACTTACATGTTGCTAGGAAGCTGTGCTGTGCAAGTTGCCTATTTCCTTGCATGGTACCTGCTCTGAGGGTCCCTGGGTTGAGCTCTTAAGAGTCCCAGCCTCGTGAGCGGAAGAAATGAATTTAAATTTGATATAGTAGGTGTGAGGGAGGGGATAAAATGTAGAGGTAACTTCGGCTATTAATGTTCCTGCTGGAGAGAGATCAGAGTTTTATCTAGTGGCTGTTTCCACTCATGCTAAAGTAGCGCAGAGGATTAACATGCTTGATGCAAAGAACATGTACTGTGTCCAGATGTGTTCAGGCAACAATAAAAATGTAAAGTTAATTTGGGCGATTAATGTACCTGCAGGAGAGAGATCGGAGTTTTATCTAGTGGCTGTTTCCACTTATGCTAGAGTAGCGCAGAGGATTAGGAGGCCTGCTGCAGAGAACATGTACTTGTGTGTCCAGAGCTGTTCAGGCAACAATAAAAATGTAAAGGAAATTTTGGCGATTAATGTTCCTGCTGGAGAGAGATTGGAGTTGTATCTAGTGGCTGTTTCCACTCATGCTAAAGTAGCACAGAGGATTAAGACTCCTGCTGCAAAGAACCGGTCCTTCTGTGTCCAGAGGTTTTCAGGCAATAATAAAAATGTAGAGGTAACTTTGACGATTAATGTTCCTGCTGGAGAGACATCAAAGCTTTATATTGTGGCTGCTTCTACTCATGTTAAAGTAGTGCAGACAATTAAGATGTCTGCTGTAAAGAACATGTCCTTGTGTGTTCAGATGTTTTCAGGCAATAAAAGTGTAAAGGTAACTTTGGCGATTAATGTTCCTGCTGGAGAGAGAGATGGGAGTTTTATCTAGTGGCTGTTTCCACCGATGCTAAAGTAGCACAGAGGATTAAGGTGTTTGCTGCAAAGAACATGTTCTTGTGTGTCCAGAGGTTTTCAGGCAACAATAAAAATAATGTTCCTGCAGGAGAGAGATCGGAGTTTTATCGAGTGGCTGTTTCCACTTATATTAAAGTAGCGTAGAGGATTAAGATACCTGCTGCAAAGAACATGTACTTGCGTGTCCAGAGTTTTTCAAGCTAAGAAGAAGCTCAGCTAAACTTTACAACAATGCTGGCAGTCTCTTACGTGGATTGTCAGAGCTGTCAAGTAGCTTTGTCCTATTTGACACCCTCTATCTGTCCCCAACATAAATTTTGGGCAAATATCGCTGTACAAGATATATAACCTCAAACTCCTAATTATAAAAGTGAAATTAGAAGTTCCAAAATGCAATGTAATGGCGGTTAGAAAGCTGGGGCTGGTGGGTGTCATAAATAATAAATAGCAACTTGTCAGAAATAGCTTGCTAATGTGGCTTGTCGTCAATTACCAATCAACAATAAAAGGCAGCAACACAATATTCCTTAATTGCTGAATGCTGTTAATTTCAATTGGCTTTCCAATTAAAATATATAACAATCTGGAGGGAATACTTGTTTTTTTATTTAACTTCTCACTTGCATTGCTTTGATAACCTTTGATGAGAAAAGTTATAGCAACCTAACACTGCCGGATGAAAAATATTTGCAATATGTTTTGCACGTAAGAGCATAAACATGACAAATGTTTGCAAGCACAATTATTGTTTTAAAAAAAAAAAATCAACAAACCAAATTGATACAGCTTCACATGAAAAACTTCAGTAAATAGGTTTTCACTTTTGAAAAGTAGTGGTAACTTTTCAAAAGTGAAAACCTAATAGCTAACTAACCCGAAAATGAGCTCGGCAAATGCGGCCTCCCGGGCCGGTCATGGCAGCCCATGGTATTTTGGAAGGGGGAGAAAGCATGACGTAAGGGCTTGGGAAATTGAGGAGGGCAAGAGAAGGAAGATGTGTTTTGAGGGGGAGGGAAGGATAGGCAAAGGATAAAAGGGCACGTGTCAGAAGAGGAAGAAGAGCAGGGTGAGCAGGAAGAAAGCAAGATGAGAATGAAGCTTATGAAGCCAGAATTTTGTTACCCAACTGGGACAGAGACCTACGCTTATAGAACTCATAAAAATCTCATACTGTTGTCCATCAAAAGCACTAGAACGTTGTTTTCAGTAGCATCAAACACGATGTAAATGCATTTGCAGTTATTTTCAGGCTTATGAGATTTCATTTAACTGATTTGGTGCATTCTGTGAGTTGTATTCTGACTAGTTCACACAGTTCGGCTCACAATCGGCGATTTGTAAAAGAAAACCAAACCAAGGGATTGGAAAACCAACTCCCCACTGACTCATCCAGTATCCCAGGCTGTGCGCAAAGTACGTGTTATCATTATCTGAGATCTCAAGTTTTCCAAAAGATAATCTTGAATAGCAAAACCAGTCCTGATGAAGCCATCTTTCATTCTTTTTTTTTAAGCAGAGACACTCGTGCTCTAGAAGCTGTAATTGTTTGCTTCTAAACATGGGGAGGGGAATCAGCTGTGCCCGAAGGCTGCAGGGGAGGGAACAGACCTAGAAGCAGGAGGGAGGAGGAGCCAGCTGTAGCCTGAAGGTGAGCGAAGAGCAGCTGTTTAGAATACAAGCAAGGGAGCAGGAGGCAGGGCAGGGGAGGCAGCAGTAACACACCTGTGGTGTTAAGAGGGGTGGGAGGAAGAATGTTATATTTAAATATAAGCAGCTAGGGCACTGAAGCTGAACACAAACAGTAACAGAGCAGTAAACCAAGAAAAAAATAGCCCCCCAGAGAACAGATAAATAACCAAAGTGGCATGAGGCAGTACTAAGTCCCTGCTCTGTGGGATGAACAGAAGAGAGAAAGGAGGGGCAAAGAGGCAGGACTGACCACTGGCAAGCAAGGATTTTTGAAGGACGCTGAGATAGAGAAATAAAAAACAAAACCAAGAAAGGGGATGTACTTGAAGCCCACAGACTGATTACAGCAGGTCTCGAAAAGACAGCGCATGCGCTGTCTAGCTCGACCTAAAACAATAGAGCTGGGCGAACTTGACAAAAACCCAGTCCCTTTAAAAGAGGTATGATAAAATCTTTCCTTGGTTTATCATAATACCCACAAAACATTACAAAGTGCAAGGTGTCTTGCAGAGGCTCGCGACCTATATTTTTAGCATCATTCCACTCTTTTGGGATCACTAAACACCAGTGGAATAAATGTAACCCAAATCTTGTAAGCAAAATGCTATGGCTGTCGTTGGTTACAAATGTGAGATATGATTTCAGTCGCAATGCAGTTTTCAACAGGGCATACTCCAGGGCTACAGTTTTTAACAGTTCCATTCCTTCCCTATCAGATTGCCTCTGCTGTCATTTTAAAAAAAAACTCAGGTCAAGTCCTATTTACCCAATGCTCCTGTATTATCAAACAGATCACAGATGGACAAAAAACTCTTTAATATACATTAGCCAAGGAAAGCATTGTGCTTTGTCAAAGAAGAGGCAATGCAACAAGATCTCCCTGTTAAGTTTTTTTCTGCCCTATACCACACTGTTACCCAGTGCAGGAGAGGGCAAAGAGCAACAGTATCAAAGAGGTAACTAGCATTGAACTCTTAATGCACTATGTAAGATGGAACACTATGCGGTACAATTAACAAGTCCCTGAAAAATAAATGATCTGCAGATGCTCAACATCAGTGTAATCCAGGATATCGGTGGGTAACTTTAGATAATAATGTGTACAAAGGTTTCCTCCCCACCCCAGATCCAAAGCCTGTGACTCCCAGGATTGCCCTCAATAGTAAATTACTTTTGGCTCGAATACAAGGCTTTCAGCTCCAGTGCCGTCTTAACACATGGGCACGCTGGGCAGTTGCCCAGGGACCCCACGAGTGTAGGATCCCACTTGAAGATCAGAATTTAACACTTATTTTTTGTTAAACATTTTTATTCTTGTGAGTGGTTGTGTAGGCAGGGCCCAGTGCACTGCTTTGCCCAGGAGCCTATAATGCTGTTAAGATGGCCCTGTCCAGTTCATACCGGAGTCAAACATGAGCCTCAAATGAGAGAAGGCTGGAACCTTTGTTAATATATGGCCCTCAATGTGGAAAGACTTGGTTTCAGTAGCTCGCAGACCAACCGTCATTGCAAAAGATTTATTAAAGTTTATGGGCAGCTCCAGGTCATTCATAAAGGCCACAAAGGCTTTCACAAGTGTTTGCAGGCCCAAAGCAGTTCTGGCAAGCAGAACTGTGTCATCTGCATAAAGTAATGCAGGCAATGGTTGTTTCCCAGTTAGTTGGCAATCAGCCCCTGACTGTACCTTGTCTAATTTTTTGATATACAGCGTGAAAAGAAACAGAGCCAAGATACATCCCTGACGAACACCTTCTATTAGTCGTAAATGGCTGCGTTCCGGAAGAGTCAATGGTATAACTAATTGAAACAGCTGTGTTAGAGTGAAGGTTCCTCAAAAAGAACACAATATCCGGTTTGACTCCCATAGACAGAAGTATTTCCCATAATTTGGAACAGTTGACTCTGTCGAAAGCCGAGGTGAGGTTCATGAAGGCCATAAGGCATATGGATTGAATCTGGTCTAACCATGGTGTATTTGTTAATAATCAGGTACAAATTCAAACATTGTTCAGTGGTCCCGCTCCCAGGTTTAAATCCATTCTGGAAAATTAACAGGATTTGATTCTCATCAGCCCAGGCCATCAATCTACTAAGGACAACACGCCAATGACCTTCATGACAGAATTAATCAGAGGAATCAGCCTTTAACACTGTGGATTGTCATTGCCCCCCTTTTTAAATACAGGGACTATAATCGAGGCGGTCCAAAAGTGTAGAGCCCATCGTTGACAGCTGCGTTTAATATTTGTGTTCGTAAAGGGGCCCAAACATCGAGTTCATTTAAGTACAATTCTGGCGGGATCCCATCTGGGCAAGGGTTCCTGCTCTTAGAAAGTCTGAGGATACTTGATTTAACGTCCTCAAAATTGTACACTAAATTGGAAACCCCACCAATAGACGGCTAGATATCATAACCAATGTTGGAAGCCGGGTAATTATAAATCCCGCTAAAATGTGTTACCCAGCTATGGGGGTAAATGTGGTGTCAGAGAGACCCATTATCATTCACAGCAAGACAGGCATGGTTAATGATGGCCCGGAACATGGATTATTATTCAAACAACATGATTGAAGAAAATTCGCCCAAGCTTCATTTTTAGGGCAATTTTTACACCATTTAATCTCTAATTTATAACTAATTCAATAGGCGGTAACCAAAAACTTGTCTCTAGGTTCAGATCTCAGAGCTCTCTGCAATCTTCTATACGCTAACAAACTCCCCTTATCAGGCCATCTACACATGCGCCCCACTCTTCTTAATGGTGGTAACATGAGGAGGCTTCCTACTTTACCGGTGATGCAAATAAAGGCACTCGCTATCTCATTGTGCAGGGACTTGTGATTTAAACAAATGGCAAGCTGAGAAAGACAAGTGGAGAACGACTTCCTGTTAAAATCATCCGGCATAGTTTGTGACCATCCTAATCTTCTCCCTTGGCTAATTACAACCCATTCGCTGTTCATACTCTGGGAGCTCCTTAGAACTGGCTTTGGCCACCCCAAGGACAGACAAACTGGGTTATGGTCACTAAAACGTATTACCGGGATCTTAATATCATTTATCTGGCTATAAAAGGGGGCAAAAACAAAGGCAAAAACTATTATAGAAGCACATCCTCGACCTGAGAATGTGGGAGAGGTATAGGGAGAAACAAAATAAGCAAAGAACTAGATTCAGCTTGCAAAGAATAATGTTAAGGAAATTCTCTTTCCGGCTATGCTCCATTTGTAGGCCTGGACTAATCTTGCAACCAGATGTACAGCTAGGATTTGGTTTAGAGCCTCCCACAAATGGATGTTAAAATCGCAACTAAAAACACACTAAGATCCCCCTTCTTGCTACCTTTCAAAAAGCAACTGAAGGCGTGTACATTTCCCAAATTACATGATGTCGGGTTGGCAACATTATAAAAATTCAGCAATAATATTTCGGTAACACTCTGGACCACTCTGGAAAGTTATCGATCAAGCTTGAAGATTGAAGGCACCAGTTACCAGCTCCTCCAGCTTACCCTTGAGAAACAAGGAAACCAAGATGGCCAAGGCCCCTTCAGCTCTTCCTGGGAGTTAGGGATTTATACTGCGCCCGCATCGCGAGAAGCAGGAGAGCGCTTTAGCACTGGCATAACGAAACTTGAGGAACCCCCCTGCAAGGTACGTGGAGGGGCCCTCTCCAGGACTCGGAGTA
Source organism: Triturus cristatus (assembly GCF_964204655.1). Classification (NCBI taxonomy): domain Eukaryota; kingdom Metazoa; phylum Chordata; class Amphibia; order Caudata; family Salamandridae; genus Triturus; species Triturus cristatus. The sequence continues at coordinate 316,100,846 of NC_140594.1, read as the reverse complement.
CTGGGCTGAGGGAGACCCCTGGAGCTTGGGAGCCCCCCCACACCGCGGGGGCTGTGGGGGCCTGTGTTATGCCACTGCGCTTTAGAGCACTATGGCCACTCCTTCTCCTCTCCAGCAGCAGCAGGGGGTTGTGGGATGGATTGTCCCCCGCAGAGCCTAGAAACACCACGGACTCCAGGCAGTGCATCCTACGCTGCCGGAAGCAGTAGTGCGCTTTATAGCGCTATGGCCCCTCCTCTCCTCTCCAGCACCAGCAAGGAGAGTTGTGGGAGGCATAGTGTCCCCGCAGTGCCAAGAAACACCACGAATTCCAGGCAGCGCATTCCACACTGTGGGAAGCAGGAGAGCGCTTTAGAGCGCCATGGCCACTACTGCTGCTCTCCAGCAGCAGCAGGGGGTTGTGGGAGGCGTAGTCCCTAAGAGCAAAGATACACCACGAATTCCAGGCAGCACATCGGGATTCAAAAGGCTGGTGTTAATATAAGCCCTACAAATTGCATTATGGAAAACCTATGGCACTGGTCTGCTTGGAAATTGTCTAACATGTATCATAACATTTGGAGCCAGGAATGTGCGAGAATCCACTGAAGTTTATTATATTAGCAATATGAGTACTGAGCCAGCCTCATTATTAGTAGTTTATGAGGTAGGGAAAGGCTGATAAATCATTGTGGTGCACGAGGCCAGTGATGTAGAGAATCTGTGAGACTTTGTGTGCTGTAAAGGCCCGGTTCTAGAGGGTGGGTCAGGCCCACCCAAACTTCACCCTTGGCCCTCCCAATCAATTGTAAAATGCACATATTAAATTCCTCTTTCTCTGTGACATCAGGCCAAACGTTGTGGTGTTCTTGAGCTGCTGTGGGATCGGATGGGTAGTGTCTTGCTTCCTATCTCAGCCACACCCGAGTTTTTCACAGGTCCTTAAAAGACCCTTTACCGGCCTTTGATAATTGGTTAACGAAGCTTTGTATTTTTTTTCTCAATAGTTCCAGCATCCCTTGGGTCTCCACTCTGCCTATTCCTTACATTTGTATTTTACTGGGACAGAGCGAGAATGCATTTCGTGAGAAGGCATATCAAGAGGAGGGTTGCCACCTTTCCAAGAGAAACATATCGTCCATTTGTCGTTTAAGCAGTCTGCAATGCCCTGGCTGGTTGTGATACTAAATAGGGCTGTAAATAAAATCGTATGTTGCATTCATTTTCTGTCTTTGTTTCCTTTAATTAATTGTCATGGGTCATTAATACAGCTCTAGAACACATTTAAAAGTACTTTATATTTATATGTGCTGTTTGAAAGGTGCACAGATCAGGGCTAAAAATACCGGCTTCAGGTGCTTTCTGTATTGGCCGGGACATCAAAATCCTGGGTGCCGATAGAAATCCAGTCAGCTGGGAAACCTAATCAGGAGATTTTGCTCGTTGCAGGATCAGTAAATTATTTTTTTCCTCCATCCTTCATCCCAGTTTGATGTCATAATAGCAATAGTATATCTGAAACTCTACCCGCCAACTGTGAATAACATGCTAAGTTACTCCAGGTGTCTGGGCATACAGCCTGCATTCAGACAACTCACTCCTCATTCTTACGGCTCATGCTCACCCTGCACTCATAGCGACCACACTTCACTCGCACTGCTCAGCATGCACTCATGCTGTTACCCTGCACTCACACCATTTATCGTCCTCTTACCCTGCGCTCACACGAGCTCACCATTCACTCTGCATTCACAGTGACCATACTGCACTCACGCCACTCGACATTAACTCACGCCAGTCTTCCTCTACCTACCCTGCGGTCACTTGAGCACACCGCTAACCCTGCTCTCACAGTGATCACACTGTACTCACACCACTGACCAAGCACTCACACTGTTCACCCTGCACTCACCCTACATGCACACAAGCACAGTACTCACCCTGCGCTCACGTGACACTTCACTCACTTGTCACTTTCACTGCTCACCCTGCAATCTCACTCAAACAAGCATATCACTCACCATGCATTCATTCCTCCGACTCTGCACTTTCGTCCACACCCAAACTCATATGGTCACATCACTCACCCTGCAGTCACTCCTCTCCCCCTACTTTCACAATGGCACATCGCTCACCGTGCACCAACATAAGTACTCCCACAGCTAAACCGTCACTCTCATGGCACACCACTCACCCTGCACTCACAACATGCAAACAAGCACATCACTCACCCTGGAGTCACACCACTCACCTTGCTCTCCTTCCTCTCACTCTGCACTCCTCACACAGACACCTCTGAGCCTGCACTTATACAGGCACTCTGTTCACTCTGCACACAGGCACAATAGTCAGCTGGAACGTACAGAGACACACCACACAGCCTGCACTAACTCCTCTCACCATGCACTCACTAGTCACTCTCACAGATCATCCTTTACTCTCGCTGCTCACCCTGCATTGACACACAGACACACCACTCACCCTGCATTTACACCGCTCACACCACTCTGCACTCGCTCCTATCACTCTGCATGCACTCCCCTCACCGACACTCACATGAGCCCTCCTTTAGTATTGCATTCATTCAGTTCTCTCGACACTCAGATCTGCATCGTTTTCACCCTGCACTGGCACCACTCACCCTGCACTCGCTCACACTATTCACCATCACCCAGCAGAAGATGAGAGATTCCAGGATGCAGCAGGTGCAGTGGCACCAGGGCCCAGAGGCTGGAGGGTGCCATTTGAAACCTGATTATTGCTGTATTTCACAGTTCAAACGGGGGAACCAGTTTGTTTCTTGACCTAGGGCCCATGACACGCTGGCTAAGCCACTGACAGCAGCCAGAGATGAAGGCTGTTGAAGGTGATGCTTTTTACGTTTGTCTTTCAAGTTTAATATTATAGCCGAACACTGTAACTTCTACCTCAGCTACAGGCTGTCTTCTGACGTGAGAACATAGTGCGCCTTTCTTTCTTTAGACTGCTGTGGGGTTGGCAGATTGGTGTGGTGGGATCGCCTGGAGCCTGATTAAGTCAAATCATTCCCAATGGCATTACCCAAAATGATAGGTCCCCCTTGCAGAATTAGATGAGGGGACCTTGAGCTGCCCATATCTCACAGATATTCATTGGCCTTGGTGACTGGGCACCTCTGAAGGGCAGAGGGGCCCCCTAGAGGGGCTGGGACCCCTCCTGCACAAAAAGGCTACAGAGGCCTGGTTACACCACTGAGCATTCTATTCTTAGCTATAGCCAGTGTAAAAGTGCTCAGAATTAAGGTACTCTAGGACACAGCTCTCAAATGTAAATTACAAGAGTAAAATTGGAGTTTAACAATGTAGCGATTAACATACCATCATAAGAAGAACAGACGTTCAGCTTTTTTGGACTTTGGTGGAAATGCACAGATCATTTAATGCATTATCAGTGGTTACCATTTGTACATAAATGTATATTGGGGTGGTTGCTCGAATCTGGACGAAGCAGCTTAGCATCTGCCTGGGGGCATAGGGTTTGATCTCCTGCACTAAATGGCAACCAACTTTTGCGAAAAAGGCAAACACCTTAAAGTTGATGTAGGCTAACCTTGGAGCCAGTTGCAGGCCTGGTGCTTGTGTTGACGAGTTGAGGTTGGCTTTACTCTACAACCAGCATCACTGCAAAGTGTTTTATGTAGTTGCATTATTAGACTAAATGAGAGATTAACCCAGAGAGAGCAACCATGAATCATACCAGGCTGTGTGCTACGCTGTCCGTAACCAGCTTTCTTTCTGTCTGGGATGAAAGGTGGTATCTTATTGAAGGGCTTCATCTTGAAATTATGATTAAATGGCATCCTGAATCTCATGGGATAGGAGCTCTTTAGAGGCAGACCGCTGTTACTCTGGGTTTACTCCATTCTTTTGGAACCTCAACGTTTGATCTCAAGGATTTTCTTCCACACCTCTTCACCATTTCTTATAGATTTCTGTTATGTTAACCTACTCTTGTTTATCTTCATTAATCCTCTTACTCAGTTGTCTGAGATGGTGGAACTGTGGTTTTCACACTTCGACGTGAAATGGCATCCCCAAACTCCTGTGCTAAGGACATGAGGATTGCTGCCCGGAGAGTTGGTGATTTCAATCCCTGTAGTGCTGTATAGGCGTCATTCCATTTAGGAAGCTTCTCTGGAGGTACGATAAGCATTCCCCTGTGTGTGTAGGGTGAGAACTTCCCTCCATGTTAATACGGACATTGTTTCCAGTCATACTCTTTGAACTCACAAATCATTGGTAATTGGTGTTTGTATAATTTGAGAGTATCAAACTAAGACTACAACACACAAAATGCTTACACATCTGCACCGCTAACCCCCCAAACACTATAATGAAACTTAGCTCAATTTACCACTACTCTACCCTCTATGCACACACAGAATATACCATTTGTATGGTGGTGCCTGTTTGGAAGTAGATATGATTTAATCTAGACCTTGTAAGCTACCTCCAGAAGGACCACAAATTGGGCCCACCGTGGCCCACCCGAAAGCACCCATGGCCCAGCCAGATGAAAATTCCTGGCACTGTATGAGACCATCAATGCGGGTAATGAGAGGCTGGTTTGTAGCGAATGAGGAAAGCATGTGCAGAGTGTGTGAGACTCCATTCCGGGGAATGAGTGAAACTCGTTGGTTGTGTGTGAGGCAAGTGATGAGGGTACGAGTGAGAATTCATTGAAGCATATGAGGCCAGAGACATAAAGAATATTCAAGACACCATTGCACTGTATGAGACCAGCGACGAAGGAAAAGAGTGAGACTCCACTGAGGTGTGTGAGGCTTGTGGCTAGGCATAAATGAGACTCCATTGAAGAGCATGATACCAGCAATGTTTGGAATTAGTGAGGCTCCATTGTGCTGTATGAGACCAGTGATGGAGGAAAAGGGTGAGACTCCACTGAACTATGAGAACCCTGTGAAGAAGCCGAAGTGGGACTCTGTATGAGGCCAGCGGCAAGCATGAGGCTTTGGAGGTGGGACGGAGTGAGACTTCCTTTGGGTACCTTAGTGGAGTTGGGTCAAGCGAGACTCCATTGAACTGATGAGTTATGCTGGGAACGCGATGAGGCGCGTGGGGAAAAGGAGGGATGGGTGAGACTGTACCGCAGCATGCGCAAGTGAAATGGTGCAATTTGTCGGTTCTTTATTAAATCACACATTGCGTCCCTGCTGCATAGACTCAGGTGTGAGGTATTGACCTCGATAAATCCAAGGTTCTCGATCCGTAACATTTCTCTCTTTTCCCCAACAGTCACATCTGAGCAGATCGAGCACCTGCACAAGAGGTTCAATTATCTGAGCGGGGATCAGCCGACCATCCGGTAAGAGGCCTCTCGCTCTGCAGGCTGGGTGCTGCCTCGTGTGTGTCTCACTCCCACTGTCTTCTAATTGTGCACACTCTTTCACGCTGACAACTGTCTGGCCCACGGTAATTCAAAGTCAAAAAGGTGCTGCTAGTTAGTGGTCGGTCTGAAAGTTTCCAGATGTTTAAGAGATCTGCAAAATGTATTACTATTGTTTTCCAATCTGACTGTACCCTAATATACCCCACAGGTACAAGATGTGCAGCAACTGTGCAAGCTTCTCTAACACACAAGCAGGTGGCAGTAGCAGCACAAGCTTCTCTAAAACATAAACAGGAGGCAGCAGAAGCGCAAGCTTCTGTAACACAAACAGGTGGCAGCATCGGTGCCAACTTCTCTGATGTATGTGTGGCGCAGCAGTGCAAGCTTTTCTAACGCATAAAAAGGTGGCAGCATCAGTGCAAGCTTCTCCAATGTATGTGTGGTGCAGCAGTGCAAGCTTCTCTAACACATAAACAGGTGTCTGCATCAGTGCAAGCTTCTCTAACGTAGATGTGGCGCAGTAGTGCTAGCTTCTCCAACACATAAATAGGTGGCAGCAGCAGTGCATGCTTCTCTAACGCAAAAACAGGTGGCAGCAGCAGTACAGATTTCTCTAGCATAAGTGTGACGCACAGTGCAAGCTGCGCTAACGCATAAACAGGTGGCAGCAGGAGTGCAAGCTTCTCTAAAACAAAAACAGGTGGCAGCAGCAGTGCAAGTGTTTTTAACGCATAAACAGGTGGCAGCGCATGCTTCTATAATGGAATAATTAATAAACAGGTGGTAGCAGGAGTGCAAGCTTCTCTAACACAAAAACATGTGGCACAGCAGTGCAAGCTTCTCTAACACATAAACAGGTGGCAGCAGCAGTGCATGCTTCTCTAATGCATAAACAGGTGGCAGCAGCAGTGCAAGCTTTTCAAACGCATAAACAAGTGGCAGCGGCAGTGCAAGTTCCTTTAACACATAAACAGGTGACAGGATCAGTGAGAGCTTCTCTAACATACGGGTGGCATAGCAGTGCAAGCTTAACACATAAACAGGTGGCAGCAGCAGTGCAAGCTTCTCTAATGTACGGATGGCGCAGCAGTGTAAGTTTTCCACACATACACTGCACATGTGCAGCATGTGAAATGCACACCTTGGCATACACAGAACAATAATGCCCAGGAATCAGCACTACAAGCTTCCTCACACTGCAGCAGCAGTGCAGGCTTCTGTTACCTCAACAGCTGCTACACAAGCAAAAACAGTGTACACCTTCTCACATGTAGAAGACATACAGATTTTGCAGAAGCAGTCTGAGCTATGCGTGATGGTGTGTGTGAGCATGTGAGACTGTTGTGTGCGAATGAGAGGACGTGACATGTAATTGTGCTTGTGTGAATGGGTGATGCCTGGGCGCATGTCAGGTTGTAATAATGTGCATGTGTAATGGTGCAAGCATGTGATGGTTTGATATAAGGTCACATGCTAGTACCAAAGAGATCAGTAGGATTCCAGTGAACCCTCCCAACTAAATTAAAAACATACTCAGAGAAAATGGATGGCGCAAAAAAGATATTACTTCCCATTTTAAAATAAATTGTACAAAAGCCTGAGCCGACGCTTTAAACGGACTAGTTCAGTGAAGAAAATCGCTCTTGTAGAGAACATAGGGGGTTTATTTTGATGTGGGTGGGACCACCACTAACATGCCGCTGGTGGCGGACCCACGAACAGACAGCCCTTTAGGCCGATCGCCATCAAAAAAACTGCCGGAAAGGGACTTTGGGACCCAAAACAAGGCCTGCTTCCCTCGTGGGTCACTGCAAAATGGCCCTGGGGGCACATGTAGTGGCCCCATGGACATCCATGCACCGCGTGCCAAGCACCACATGGTGCATAGATGTGCACATAGTGCTCTTTAACACTGTGGCACGTCCTGCCGCCCTTTTCCTGGCCCACAGCACAAGCCATCGTGTTAAAGAGCACTTTCCGACCAGAATGAAGGTCGCATTATAATTCGGTGGTCGGACTGCCGACTCCTTGTCGGGCGGTCTCCCGACCACCCCAATAGCGGTCGGCAATTCGACCTCCGACACTGTAATCCGCCCCGTACATTTATAGCTAAATTTGAAATATGCAAAAGATTTAGTCATGGTAGAGCGGAGAGTGCAAGAGGGGCGTCCCATGCGTCTCACAGCTGCCCATTTTTAAAACTGCCCTGTTTTCTGTTCTTTGCTAAGACAGAGGGTTTGTGGAACTGAGAATGGACTAGCGTCTTGTGCTCTTATGGGTATTAAAGTTACTAAAAAACCAAAGCTTGCCTTATCATTTATTTTGACAGCATTCAAGGAGGTCGTGACCTCTTATGTGGAATGGAAAACAAGGATAACTGTCAGATGGAAATAACTATGCTGTTTAAAAAAAATAAAACTTTCAGTCGTCCTCCGTTATCCTAGCCTAAGAACTGCCCTTATGTGGTCCTGAAAGTTACTAATCAACTATGCACTAGCTTAATGAAGGCATTCTACATAGAAGCCTGTACACTGTTCTTGATGTTTCTTTTTCTTTAAAAAAAACAAGTCTAATTTATTTAGACAATGAGACTAAAGTTGAAGGTATCATGAAGTAATAAGAATGCATGATTATTTACATACCACCCCCAATCCCACAGAAAGAACTCACAAAGCACCTTTGCAGCTCCACTTCAGGCACGTGCAAGGCTTGGGCGCAATGGGTCCATCTGCTTTTTCTGACCCCTCATTAGTACTTGGAAGGAGGGCGGCAGCAAAGGCCAGTCGTGGTTGTGCTACAGAGGCAGTTTCCAGAGATTTGCAGATTGCTTCCTTTTAGTAACACAACCCAATAGTTTTCAAGTTCATTGTTCAAACTGTTTCTATATTTTGTTATCAAATTTAAAAATCGTTACAATGTTTCAATACGTTCTTATTTTATAATGTGGGAGATGGTATTCTAGTGGCTTCGTTCCTGACCTTTTGCTCCAAAGACTTCGGTTGTTGCTTTTAATGCGGAAGGTGGCCCTTCACCGGGAAAAAAAACTGTGATTCTGGGCAAATCACTTCCTGCGATTGTGGCTGAAACTACAAATATTTTCAATGTGATGTAACTATTTGTGTAATGTGTAAATTCAACATTACAGTGTCCTGTAAAGTACTGTCTCAAATACGAGTTTTGATACCCTCCCTATCACATCCTAATTTCTATAATAAGAACTCAGATGTCCACTCACATAATACTCTACCCTCAACACCTCACCTCGTGTTTTAGATGCAGTTTTTTCTGTAAAAATGTTCTTTGTAAAGCACTTCAGCTCTCCTTGGAACCAGGCCACACTGTACCTTAAATTACAACCAACATCAAAGTGTAATTAATGTTCAGATCAATTTAATTTGACTATCCAGTTTGAAAAGTAATTCCTTTCATCACAATTTCTTTGTGGCGTGGCTTACACAATCAAGCCCTAGCCCCCTCATTAAAACACTTCAACCATTTTCCAAGTGTTTTTAGGTCTCGCCTGAGACAGCGCTTTAGCGCTGCTCTCGTGAGAGCTTTTGTTAAAGGGGAATCTGGAAGTGCAAACGAGTGCTTTTCAGGCCTCCAAATACAGTGCATGTGCGCCGGGCGCGCGCACCATTTGGCAGCCTGAAAAGCACTGCCTGATCACTTTCACGGCCGCTTTGATGTCCTCAGTGAGCCGCGCGGCCACTGAGGACATCAAAGCGGCCGTGAAAGTGCACACCATTTGCCACCCCCTTCCTGCGGTGTCTTAAAGTAGCGTCGTGATGCTCAGATAGAAAGGGGCCTCGCCAGGGCGATTTACAGCTTAGGGTAAAGCACAGCACTTTGTGTACATGGTTCACAGCGGCGGGAGGGGAGTGCCAGCATTCCAAGATTTACGATAGGAAACATTCGTTTTATGTCACTACGTGCGTCTGTATAGCGCCTTTGTGCGATCCCGTAGCGTTTTCGGAATCGCGGCGCCCTTTTCGAGTTTAATGTTTGGATACTTTATGCACGTGGTCGTAGAACAGCGGCTCCGTTGAACGTTTTAGTTTGTTTATATTTAATGTTCAGCCCAGAGCACACGTATAGTCGGGGGGACTAATTATCATATGCAAATCACAATCGCATCGCAGGAAATGACATCACAATAAGTGGTTTTATGCCCTTATAATAATTTGTTGTTGTTATATTTTTTAGACACCACGTCTATATTTTCCACATTTCAATTGGGAAATAAGCTCGGAAAAGGCTGAAAGTGACAACATTTTTAAATAGGCAGGTGAATCTTAGAAATTGCATGTTTACACGGCTTTTAGTGAGTAGGCAACTTGTGTAGGATGTATTCCTTAAACATTAAACTTGATCTTAATGTGTGTTTGCTTCCTGCTCTAGTTCTTTATCCAGCTTCGAACCACAACAGTTACTAAATTGAATTCGCGTTTTCTTTTACGAAGGAGAGCTGTTTCCACATTGTCTCTTTTTGGGCGATCTTTAAAGGTATGCCCCTTCACAGGAAATGTGTGGGCTGGAATGTGGTGTGCAGTAATGGCATGGAGTTTCCTGTATGTGCTGAAGTGATGTCATCTAAGGAGCCCTAAGGCCTGTGTTTATCCCACATAGCGACTGCTATCAAACAAGCATCGGCACACTGTCTTTAAACAAATGCGATCGCCCCAAACACACTTTGATTGACGTTTCAATGAACGTGTGTGTTGTTTGACAGTGTTCTTTGCTTATCTGCCAATTACTGCCTCAGAAGGCACGTGTTTCCCTTTTCCTCCAGGCACCAAATTAAGAATATCCGTAACTGTTGACTGCTCACGGCTCTAGTGCCCTTTCGCATTTCCTGTCACCCTTCAGCTCAGAGGCTGTATCCATAACAGCTAGACACCGACAACATAAAGATAACAAGCATTTGCAATGCAATAGGTCTCGCAGTTACGAGAGTTTCAGCAATTGGCATTGTAAATAACAATGCCTTTTATTTATGCTTAAAAAAAAAAAGGCATTATTATTTGTAATGTCAATAGCTCAAACTCGCGTAAATGCGAGACCTATTGCATTGCAAATGCTTGTTTTCTTTAGCATGCGAGCAAGGCCCAGTGAACAGTGAAAACTGCCCAGTGCGTCAATCCGTGCCAAGTCTGACGCAGCAGAGCTAGACTTTTAGGCTCACCCTTGGTCCTGTACCTAATAGAATGTTCCCGCTCAGTGGTCCGACCCCTTTGTCCTAGTCTCTAATGTTACTGTCCTTGCAAAGTCCACAGAACAATGAAATGCCTGACCACCACGTCACTGGCGTGAGGAGAACTAGGTCACCAGACCCTTCATTCTGTGTCCGATAGACTACCCATGCTCAGCGCGCGAGAAGACAACCGGGGCTTCACCCACATGTCGCTGCGTCCCAGTCCTCTTCCTGAAGCAGCACCAGAGGGGTCGGAGATCTGTGCTGCGACACCTGCTGTTTAACAGAGAAGCCCTGCCGGTTTCCTTTTAAAGGACACTTAATACATCTTTCCGTGACACCTCAGACTTTTTAATTAATGGAGTTCGAGAACTAAAAACTTCGACGTTAGGGCTTCGCCTGTGGACTACGGGCCTCATTTAGAATTTCAAAGAGGCTGAAAATCATTCAGCTTCTGGCGGAAGCTCTAAGTATGGGGTAGAAACCATGGGATGAATTTCTTCCACAATACTAACCTCTGGGAGACCTCTGCGCTGTATTTATCTCCAAATTTTAAATGGGCCCCTGCGACATTTTCGTTTTTTTTGAATTTTTTTTAGACTCAATGAGGATAAATAGCGGATCTCCTGCAGCAGATGCTTGCGCGCCAGCATGCGCTCTATGAGACTTGTTCTGGGTTTAAATCCTTTTATAAAGGGCTGCGAGGAGCTCGGAGGTGGTGCTTCAGTACAGCTAATGGAATGAGGATTTCCCCCCTGCACATGTTGTAGAAGCGCCTCTAATTATCTACTTCTTTGGCCATAATTTACTTATTTTGTGGTGGACTTCCCATACCATTTTTGTCAAAATGCATGGAATGCCCAGCTATATCTGGAAAGACGTTTCAATTATTTTCTTGTTTTGTATAGGAACCAATTATAGAAAAAAATTTCTAAGTCCAGTTATTTGCTGCTCTGATGTCAGAGCGAGAAGTGCCTGGCCCAGAGCCCTGGTTCTCACTGATGGTGATCTAGCGCTCCCCACAGCGATCTAGAGACCCAGGGTAGTCGTAGGAATGCATGGGGTAGTCCTGTGCCATCCAAAGCGGATCCTCTGTCAGGAACGGACCACTGCCTACCCATGGAGGGGGATCCCAGGTTTACAGCGAGGAGAATTTACCATTCATCAAGGAGAAAATCCTCGCTGAATAGGCGATGGATCTTTGACGTTGGCTGAGATTAACCAGGAGCAGCACATTACATCGAAAATAACATTACAATATCTAATCTGTTTTCAGTCAAAGCGTGCAGTGCGAATGAGTGGCTCTTCCAGGAGCCAGTGTCAGCAGGGCAGGCACTATCTCTACACTTTCACTGTGAGGGCATGAATCATGGCTTCAGGATGAGAGAGGAACAGAAAGCGCAGAGGGTGGTGTAGGTGTGAGGCAGGATGCCAAGTAGAGTTTTTTTGTGGGAGGGTGACGTGCAGAGGGTGTATTTTGTTTTTTGATCAGGAAGGGTGAGGAGAAGATGGATCGTGCTGAGGGTGGCAGGATGCAAGATAGGGTTTGTGGTATGGGGAAGGGCAAGAGATGGGAATGGATAGTGAATGGAATGGTAGGATGGCATGACACCAGGGAGTGATATTTTTGTACTGGGACATTGATGGAAGGGGGAGGAGATATTGCAGAGCGTTGATGCGAGCACGCCACAGATTTAGTAAGGAAGGCGAGAGTCTTACTGAAGGTGGGTGTGAAATGTGGCGGGGTGGCAAGTATCTGGGGTTTTTAAAATCGAGCCTGCGAGAGCATGCGTCTTGCTTGCCAGACACTACTGTATGCAAAACTGGCTTCAAGCCCGCCCATTGCTTACCATTTGTTAGCTTATTGTCACTCTTGTTTGCAGCCACCTTAATTAGCCACTGCAGGCGAAACATAATTTCCGATAATTGCTGTGGAGCAGGGACCAAGCACAGATGGATTCACGTTAAGCTGCTCCCGATGTGATTTCTTTCCCCTCCCACTCGCCCTGCCTGCTGCTCCCTCAATAGTGCTTGCGCTTTTTTCTTATTGTTGGTGCATGTTAAAACTTCTGTCCAGTGAGGCTTCTGGAAAGGAAGGATTGCCGAGCGTCAATCACTTTTACAATGTGTGTCAAAGGTACTTATTAATCTGTCTGTGCACCTGTAGCTCACTTTGGTGAATACATTTGGATGATTGAATATACCTGGACTATAAAACAAATATCTGGCACATGCATCAACAATGCCATTTGCGATTCCTTAATAGCGAAAAATAAGGATTCGCTAATAAGGAATAGCAAAAGGCTATGCATGTAGAATTCGCTTACAAAATAGCAAATCCTAAACATTCCTTAATTGCTAATCGCAAATTGCAAGTCATAATTAAGGAATACCTCCCCATTGATTCCTATGGGCCTAGAGGCCCATAGGAATGAATGGGAAGACTTTCTCAATTTGCTAATCTCAATTAGAGAATCGCAAATTTCTCATGCTATTTCAAGGGTGCCAGGGTGTCAACAAGACACCCTGTTGCACCCCTGAAATCTGCATATGAATACATCTTGCACACACACATGCCCCAAGGGCATGTGTGTGTGTAAAATAGAAATTTGAAAAATGCACTTTAGTGCATTTTTCAAAGTTTTTGGAAAATAACCATGAAGTTCAACCTCATGGTAATTTGCTCCCCCTATTAGCGAAATCGCTAATTTTTTAACTTTCATGCATTGCATTTAAGGAATCTCAATTTGTGATTCCTTAAATGCAATAGCAATTTAAGGAATCGCAATTTAGAGATTCTTTAAATTGCGATTTTTGCATTTGGGATGATGCATCCCAAATGGAAAAATCCCAGTCGCAAAGGGGCAGATTCTGAGAATCTGCCCGTTTGCGACTGGTTTTTGCTTTGATGCATGTGAGCCTAAATTATCAAACATCCCTATAATGTGCACTACTACTAGCGTTTTTTTAAAAACCTTATTGTTTACATCATGTTGTTGAACCCTTTTAAAAACCATATCAGTAACACCTGTCACTTGATCTGAACCTTTGAGAGCAGGCTGGGTGCACAAGTGCACAGTGTATGACACCCCGGATGTGCAGTTTACTTTCAGGGATTCAATGAACATCTTTCCTTTCTCATCTTCTTAGTTCAGCATCTCTCTTACACAACAGTGAGCAGGAGCGTGCACAATGCAGTAGTTTCTACCACCTGCACATGAAGTGCCACCTCCGCCCTTTCAGCACTTCAGCGAGTAACCTCTGATTGCTTTCAAGAAAGTTGTATTCTATAAACTGTGTTTCTAAACTCTAAGCAGGGTCTGAAAATCACATCATGCGAAGTGCTGTTGGCTAAAGAGCCTGGATTGGCTGTAGGAGTTATGCATGTCACAGGGTCACATGGAAGCTGTGCTTTTAATTTTACTTGCCTATTTTGAATACTGTTTCTGTTGGTTTAAAAGTAACAAGCATTGGCAAAGTCAATAGGTCTTGCCTATGAGAGTTATTGGATTTGACAATACTTTGTAGTCATGCAGTATAGCAGCACAGATGCTTTGCAGTGTGGTTAAAACCAATTTAAAAAAAACACTATGAAACAGCCAGCGCTAAAGCACTGTTTAAAAATAAAAGTGAATTAGCGTTGGATGCATCATAGACCTTTTTTTAATTATTATTTTTAGCCACGCTGCACAGCAGTCATGCTGCTAAACAGCATGGCTAAAAATCATTCCCAAAGTGGGCCATGCCTATGCTGTACAGCATGAAAAAAAAGGAAATGGCTGAGCCAATAGTCTCAAAGGAGAGCCCTATTAGCTTTGCCAATGATTGTTTATATGTGGTTATGGGAGGGACAGGTAATGTAAAGTGCAGTAGGTGTGGGTGGCAGAACACCATGCAATATTTCCGATGTTTGTGAGAGAGAAGAGTTTAATGCCAAATGTGGAGGAATTGGGTAGAGGTACACCAGGTTAATTATGGCTCCCACATGACTTCTCTATTCCTATGCTGCTCATATGAGCAGTAACAGAGGGTGTATATGTCATGCATGGCGCTCACCAAAGCTCCTAGTGTAAACACCAGAATCAAAATTTGAGTAATTTGGTATTTGCGTGCTGCAACGTGGTAATACTGCTTAACAGAACCTGTTACATGTTACTGCTGCTACTTCATAAAGGAATTCCAGGCTTTCCTGGCAGGGATCTCATAGAGCCTGTCAGTGCAGCACTGGCAGAGGTGAAATCACATCAGGAGGGGAAGGGCAGGGAAGGGGAAGAAAGGCAGAGGGTGATGGGGTGGGTGGCACGAGGCCAGGCTTTTGGTTTGTGGCAGAAAGGAGAGACCATTTAATGTATGGCCCCCCCATTACTCATCTGTCCCTGTATAGTAATTGAAAGCAGGGGCACATGATTCAGGTGGGTAATACATATCTTAAAATTATGAATGGTGAACAGTGAATAATGGGGATGTTTTTCACCTCAGAGTTCTAAGTGAAATTATAGGCAACTCCAGCTTCACCCTCGTTGTCTGTTTGATGTCACTCAGAAGACCTTGGTGAAAAAATCTGTTACCCATTTTGCGCGTTTATTTTTCTCTACGTCCTCCGCCCTTTACCTAATCTCCCCGCTTTCTAGTACCGCCAGTAACAGCACGATATATTGCCTTTCTCAATAAACAAGTCAAAACACTTTAATGGCATTTCAGTAACTTTTATTACACAACAGATTACCAAGCTACAACTTACAGCAAAAAACAGCTTATTATTAATCAGATAGGCAAAACCTATTGTATTTACCAATGCTTGTTTTGATTTCACACGACAAATTCTACTTGCATTCTTGATGTCTGCAAACTTGCTATCTCTGTCATGTGAAAGAGCAAGACACCAGGGTGCATATTTTTACAGAGTTGCAGTGCTTTTGTGTCATGCAATAGGGTGCAAAAGTGACACAACCCTTAAGATGGATTTAACAAACCACGCAAGGCTTAAGTGGCTTAATATATCCAGAATAATGCAACAGAGCACATATCGCTGTGTTGCTTTACTCTGCCCTGGGAAGACGTTCCATGGGTGGAGTGGGGGTGTTCCCACGCATCCACCCATGGATTCTGAAGCATTCCCAGATTTGCCATTACTGGTAGACCTGGGAATGTGTCAGAATGCTACACCTTCCCAGGAGAGGAGTAACAAAAATAAATATCTTTTATTTCTCCTTGTTACTTCCACTTTCAATGTGTGCTGCATTTTTCAGCACACATAGAAAGAAGAAAATGGCAGAGGGGATTGTTTTTGTGCAGAAAGGCATCCCTTCTTGCACAAAAACAATCCTCTTGACAACTCAGGCAGCCTTGCACCATGGTGCAAGGGTGCCTGCATTGGTGCTAGGCAGCACATTGTGCGCCAGTGCTGGAAAAAGACAGAAATGCGCCATATTATGGTAAATATGGCACATTTCTGCTTTTTTCCTGGCACACAGCGCAGCAAGTCATAGCTGACTTGCTGCGCTGTATGACCTTTTGGTACATATGGCCCCTAAGATTTAAATGGTTTGTGTGAACCCTAAAAGTGTGGTCATTCAGACAGAAGAAAATACCTTCTGCCACGTGTTAAAAGGATATTGCAAGTTGTCCTACAGGGAGCCTCTGAGGTCCCTTCACAGCCTGATGGTCCTCGCCAGGCAGATGAATGCACCTCTTCCACGGTGGTCCCCCTTGGTCTGCAGCCTCATGCGCTACATGTTCAGAGAACACATTCGCCCCTTTGCGGTATCACAGCCAGGGACAGTCGCCGTACTTTATACAGAATAATTTAATGTTTGGGTGTCTTCCCCTCCATTAAGCTAGGTGCTGCGTAAATCTGATGTTCTGAATTAGAAATTCTGTTATTTGAACGGAAGACACATACATCAGTCTTCTATTTCCGTCTCCTTTCCTTCTTTACACTCTCTTACTCAAAATGTACTGCCTCTTTGTTCACCACTATCCTAGGCTAAGTTCATTTCTGGGCTTTAATTCCTCATCACTGTAGGTATCTGTATCCGTTCACTTCATCTCTGTTCCTGGCACTGCACCCTACACCCCCCTCACTCGTCACTCTTTCTGATGGAATCCAGGATTCAAAATCTTTCTTTTTTTTTTATTTTTTACAGCCAGGAACAATTTGAGAGCATGCCCGACCTGCATTCGAACCCAATCAGGGCGAAAATTATCAAAGCCTTTTTTGACAAAAGGTAAGACATCTTCCTGAGTGTGTGTTTCCCTTGTTTCGCACAAGCCCTGGGTCTGCCTATATTTGTAGAGAACCGAATCACCACATTGAATCACAACACAAGTCTTAGCCATGGTTTCTGACAGCCAATCAGTGGCACTATGTGAAACAGCCATTGATACCCACAGACTGTGCAGGTGTGGCATGTATGTGTAGTGTGTGGTATACTCAGCACAGTCCAAAGAATTGCAGGCAGTTGGGTAAAGACAAGCATCAATAATTTTGGCCAACGAGTTTCATAGTTGATGTCGTTTTATCCGTGGCTTCTCTGGGCCCCGTCCACGAGTGCTTGCAGGAATGGGCCTGACTGTTGTTATTGATGGGCCTCCTGGATGAGGACAGCTCGTAAGTGGTGCCCAGCTAGCCTCAGCTAGCCTCAGCCATGCGTGTGGACAGACAGCAGCTAGGCCGCTGACCTGCTGTTCCACTTTAGGCCGAGGCGTTCACATTAGCGGATGGGTGTTTTCCTCTGGCAGTAGACTGGCCATGCCTTTTTGTTTTCTCTGCCATGTTGAGACTCTTGCTTGATCACATTTTAAGGCATCTAAACCTGGTTGTATAACAGAATATCGCGGTCAGAAATATCGTCCTACAAAAAGATTGTGTCCTAAATATTGCAACAGCAGTGTTGTTTAGATACGAATGTGTAGCTAAAAATAGAATTACGAAATCAACTCGGCATGCCTTTAATGTGTATATGTTGTCTAGGCTCACATATGTGGAATAAAGTTTAGAAAACATATAATTACCTTCATAATATTTTGGTAGTCGATATTTCGGACACAGTATTCTTTTAGGGCGCTATTTAAACCATGCTATTCCAGTGATATATCATCAATCTTTTTACCAGGTGCTGGTGGTTCCCATTCTGCATAGGTATACAAGTCAGAGAACAACATTCATGGACTGCTAATCCAGGGTGCATGGGATGGCGAGAGAACCAATCCAAACAGGAAACAGCTGCCAAGCTTAAACCGGGCAAAAAGAGCTGAAGAAGAAACCACAATGAATCTGCAGGAGAACTAGGTGTAAGCAGAGCTACAAAGAAAAGATCACAGACAGGTGCAATGCGAGAGGAATTAGGCAAAGCATATATACAAGACAACAATAACCAATAAATGAAACGGAGTAAGGAGTGCTTGAGGATGTTCAGGGAGCTATTACAAGACTGAGGCTGAGGAGGAGGAACAAATAGCAACCTACATAAAGGAAAATTGAGAAACACCACAAACAATCCAAGAATGTATGCAAACTTTTACAAGAAAAGAGAATAATTAATACACGACAAACAAAACTCATGTTAAGGCACATAAAGACGGTTACTAGAAAGAAAGAATGGCAGGATATTGAAAAAAGAGCAATTGTAAAGATATGTAGATAGGCACTTAGATGAAACGTACATAGTCTGATACAATATTAGGATGGCTATGTGAAGTACAGTAGCTTAACAGATGGAGAGCCCCCAGGTGGAAAGTCAGAATAAAAGTTTGAGGAGCAAGAATAGTATATCCCACCCGTAGAGATCAGTACACCCAGCCACTCTGCAGGCAATGCAGAATGGTCACAGAACAGATAATAGTCTGACGGCTACTCCAGTGCCATAGCACAAGTAGGAAGAATAAGAGCCATATGACGTGAGAACTGCAAGAAAAGACAACAGTGAGGAAGAAGTCAAAGACAAAGGAACAGAGAAAGATAGCTGGAGAACACGGGTGTGGAAACTAAAGAGGCATACCTCAAGAAAGAATATCTCAATAGCCCACTGCGAGGGCAGGAGGGATATTCTACCCTCCACAATGTTGCCAATATTTGCACTACTGCTTGTAAATTGCCATTGTGACTGAAAACTTACTAGTACCAACAATGCTTGGTCAATGATTGCTACCTATATATTACCATGAATTTCCCACGTTTTCGGGAAAGACGCAAAGTCTGTGCTTGCTCTGGGCATGGCCTACTTGTCTTCGAGGAGGACATTTAAAATCAGTTTTTATTATCAAGGTGAAATGCGTCATCAATCTCGTTTCCCCCCCCTTACAGAAACCTACGGACGGGAACTCGTGGGTATGCAGAGGAAATTAACTTTGAACAGTTTCTGACCATTATGTCCTATTTTCGGCCGATGGAGGGAAAGATGGATGAGGAGCAGGTTGACCTCTGTCGGAAAGAGAAACTGAAATGTAAGCTTTGCTTGATATCTTTTGCATGTATTATTATGCCAGCTCCTATCCATACTGCGTTATTTTGTATACTTCCTCACTCTCTATGGTACTCGTGCACCAGGCCTAGTCCTTCACTCTGGTATTATACATAATTGTAAAAAGACTGGAAGACTGCTGCTCCTCAAGACCAAAGGGCAACCTCCATAGACCTGCATCCATTTTGGATCAGGCTGATTCCCACTTTCCTTCAAAGTAGGCTTACCTCGTGTGCACCTTCCATACTAAATGAGAATACAGATCCATTCATAGTTCAAAAGTGAAGCCATGGTCGGGGGACCCCCTTCCTTGATGAATTGAGAGAAAGGGAGTAGGAAAACCCTCAAGGTCATCCGAGGACAGAGGCTAAGCCTCCCATCCCTTTTCATCTCTTATGGACCTTACCACGTCTTCCAATGGCAGTGCCCTATCACCGCTCCCAGCTCCCTTGTTGACTCTGGGAACCTAAAAAAAAAGCTTGAAAGTTGCATGACCACATGCTGTACAACTTTCTTGTTACTATTTGGTTCGTTGAAAGCATCATTCGACTTTTACTTTGATTTAGCCCTTAACGTAACCACAATATTTACAGTTCTCCACAATATTATACCATATGCTTTGTTCTCTTTTTCACTTCTATGATTATCACTGCTTTGTGTCTATGTGTTGTGCCGCCAGTATGTTCTTTCTTTGAGAATGTTGTTCCATGTCATTCATCGCGTTTGACGAAAGTACATATTGCGCTCCTGCTACAAGCACCAAAGTGTTTCCTTTAGGAGAAATGACCCCAGATCACACATAAACAGTGCTTTTATTGCTATTGAAATGTCATATTAATATATTTAACAGCCTTTTAAGAATACAACTTAACTTGGCCTTCTACATGTGCAGATGAGGTCACAGACATGGCTTACTTCTGGATGGCCAGTCCTCCAGGTTGACCCAACCCTACTGTCCAGCAATGAAATTAAATTCTTAGGAATTGGGAATGTAGGACGTCTATTGTGTATACTGCTGGGAATCAAATGAAATCTAATTATTTATACCTTTGGAGGTGAATGCAGTCATATCAAAGTTGGCTTGTGTCCTATTCCATCTGTGTGTGAGCCAAAATATATTCTAAAGTGGCTGAAATCTTTTTAGATTTTTTTTTAGACAAACGCAAAAGCAGTGATTTCCCGTATTCCAGCTGTGCCATATTTTTCTTGGAGTGGATATGCTTTAACCTTTTTAAGTAGCAGAGGTCACTCAATCCTGATAAACTGCTAAGTTGATCTGTGACTTCACAGAGTCATGGAGAAGAGGGTACTGTATGTAAATTCACTTAGACAGCACAAAGACTATTCTTTCTAGCAGCTCACTCACCAGATGGAGACTCTTACTGCTCTTCTCGCCGGAGACATGGACCTATTGGCGTACTACTTGAGGCAAATGCCTTCTTTGAACAAACACATTTTCTTTACTACAAGGTCCAAGAACAGACTTCTGTATTTGGTTCTTCAGCTCTCCATTCATCACATAGACCCCAATGCACATCTCTGGCTAGGTGTGTACAGGTGCTACCATAGGCCAGTGTGTGGACTAATGACCTTTTACAGCCTATGAAGCTAGGAAAGCATCATTGTCTCTGCAGTGGTATTCATCGTGCTACCCAGTCAATACCTATGTGATATCCCCCTTGTGTTTTGAAAATGGCAATGAAACTGGTGTCTACTGGCACTCTGTACACCATGCAATGATGTAACCATAAAAAGGACATCACTAATGGATATTTGTTTTCCCTCTAGTTCTGTTCCACATGTACGACTCGGACAATGATGGGAAGATCACACTGGATGAATACCGAAGCGTAAGCGTTACTAGAGCTTTCTGCATCTGAGGATCACCATAAGGTTTGCGGCCAGGGCTAACACTGTGTTTTTCTCTCGTTATGTAGGTGGTGGAGGAGCTGCTGTCGGGGAATCCGCACATTGGGAAGGAGGCAGCAAGGTCTATTGCGGATGGAGCCATGCTGGAAGCTGCAAGCATGTGTGTGGGGCAGATGGTAAGCACAGGTCACTCAGTGATCCACTTGAAGCGGCTGTAGGCGAATGTATCCTCAGCGGTTACGGTGTTCGGATTGCTGTGTCTTATCAGCATGAATTGGAGTCATTGGGATTTACCAATAATTAGCTTTTTTCATATGAACAAGAATTCAAACTTTTCTTCTAAAACACATAGGGAAAGCAATAGGGGCCACAGTTTTCATAATATTGTGTTGCCTTTGTGTTACACATGGTGTCGCAAGGGCAACACCATACTAATGTCTGATTTACCAAGCAGCGCAAAGCCGCCTTGATGAATCTTGATTAATGCAAGATGTTCCATGGGGGAGTGTCGGTGATTCCACGCATCCATTTATGGATTTTGGTGCATTCCCACATTCATCAACACAGGGAAACCTGAGAAAGCGTCAACATCCTGCACCTTCCTATGGGAAGTGCAACAAGGAGAAATACCACTATTTCCTCTTTCTAAGTGTGCATTCTACAAAAAGAGGAAAAAGCCTCAGACAATTGTTTTCATGCAGGAAGGGGTTCCTTCCTGCACAAAAACTATTCTGCCTGCAACGAGCAGGAATGGCCAAATATTGGTAAATCGAGTGCATTCCTGCCCTCTCCCATTCACATAGTGGAGCAAATTGTCTTGATGCAGTGCGTTGCATGAAAGAATGATAAATCTGGCCCTAGATTTATAGGAATTAAATGGAAGTTGGCAAAGGTAAAGAAGGAGTACAGCACAAGAAAGACCGAATGAAAGGGAGGGAAGTGATATATGTGTTAATTTTCTGAAATTGCAAGCATATCCCTGCACATAGATGTTACGCACTTCTGCAATGACAGCTTGGTGTTCCCCTGTAGCAGTGCTCTTTAATTCAACTTTACAGTCTGCCAGCAGTAATCATTTAGCAGTTACAATATATTTTCACTATCATCAGTGATTGCATTTGTATGATGATATTCCTTCACCCAGCATACTTAGGTCAGGAGTTGTGTTTGTGGTATCAGGTAACAGATGAATTCCCTTGCATTGTGTTTTGAAAGGTTTCATGCTGTGCACCTATGTGCCCCCGCAAGAAGTGGAGAGCATCATCTTTTACGCACAAAAGAGGTGCGGCCAAGAAGCTTTCGAGTCATCAGCAGGGCACACTTCATTCACACATAGAACATTTTTATCACTTATAGCAGAAGATTAAGGAGAATTGTTCCAGTGACACAGGAAACAAGGGATGTGGGTCTCGCGCTTACTTTGTCATTGGAATCAAGCTACATCTAACTCAGGGAAAAACCGGTCTTGGATTGCTTTTATTCTGGTTTCCGGGGGAACGGGGGACCTAGTCCGGCAGCTTGGCCTGGACTATTCTTATTGGAGCAGGGTTAAGACTGATTTGCAAATGGCGGGGCCAAACTGAGGTGAAAAGGGTGAGCAAAAGGACAATGGGTTGCAATGCTACCCGAGCGATTGCCATTGGTTAGCCAAAATGCAAGCATTCATCCAATAACCTTTTGCGTGTTAGATTCTGTGTTCTTTTATGTGCACTCTATCTAAGAGCTCTCATCCATCTGAAAGCACCTAGGGCCTGATGTACAAAGCTTTTTTCAGCTCGCAAACAGCCCGATTTGAGGAATCGGGCTGTTTGGGAGCTGAAAAAATCATTTTTAAATGTACAAAGTCCTATTTGTGATTCTGTAAGCTATTACCAAATCGCAAATTGGGCTGCGAGTTGCTATTAGGAAGGGGCGTGCCAAGGGCAACCCTTCCTCATAGCGACTTGTAGTGGCATGTATGAATGTTTTGCGACAGGCACGTCCCTTGAGACCCAATGGGAATCGCAAACAGTGTAAAACGCAATGTACACAGCTGTTTGCGATTTCCTAATAGCGAATAGCAAAAATTCGCTATTAGGAAATCGCAAACGGAAGTTTATTTACATCAGGCCCCTAGCTATCAAGTAGTTCTTTTTTGACCTGGTTTATTCTTCATGTGTTGTAGTTACAACGGGGCATTCACAATTGCAATGGTTAACTTAACAAAACTATCCTATGTTAGGAAACATAAATGCATGCACGTAAATGCTAATGTTCTTATGTACAAATCTGTCCATATGTAAAGCGCTCTGACATCCACTGGGGCTGGTTTGTGTTTTATAAAAATCACAAATTTAATATAGATTTAGATATCATTTTTATATACTTTTGATATTTTGTATGTCAGACTAATAGTCTTCCAAAAGGAACAGGAGGGGAATAAAAGCTCCTAAGAACAGAGAAAAGTGAAAGGACGATGCTGAAATAAAGAGAATGAGGGAAAAAAGAAAGGAAAGACAATATAGAAAATAAATTAGCAAGAATGAACGAGAGAGTTATAGACAGGGAGCGCAGAAGAAAACGAACAAGGAGAGGAAAACAACAGATGCCACTGAAGTTTATGTAATGTGCAGTGTTTGCTTAGCTGGATCTGCAGACTGCTTAAAAGGTTTTTTATGACACCAAGCCTTTTGAGACTGTAATTCATGCATATTGCTAAAAGGGCTCAAGTGCTGTTTGAAAATAGCCTAGTTAAATTCATGCATAAATTACACGCCTGAGGACATCTTGTGCGTGTAGGTGAAGACAGCTAAATAATGATTCACTGGCTGGGTGGAGAGGAAGAGGGCGCCCGATAGGTCAGAGGATTTAAAAACATGTTACCAATAGGTGAGACGTGCAAATATACAAAAAAAGCATTGACAAAGCCGGTAGGGCAAGCTTATGATGACTGAAAACAGAAGCTGGCATGGATATCGATTCACCAAAACACCGGGGATAGCAGAAACGACAGCACATACACTTTGGCCTCAATGGCATCACACAAAGCGACACCCGACCTTCTCAGAAAGTGATGTCACATGACCTTACCATCACAATGATTGACACCGCGAAGTTCCGTAATAATTCATGATTAAGATAACACAACACAGATAAATAGTTTTTTTAGATATTACCCACAGTTTAATTAGGATGCCGACATGCCCAGGGAACATTACTTATTTCTCTTTGTATTATATTAAATATTATGGGTTTGTTTGAAGAAGAGGATATAATGGCACAAAACACAGATCAACACTTGCAAACTTAGTTATCCATACCTGCTAACAGTTATGATTTAACATCTGTTTATTGAAAACAAGCATATAAAAGACACATGGCGCAGTGAGAACAACGGTGATCAGACATCATAGGCTAGGCTGATACAGTAAGACACCAGTGTAGAAGCGACCCCTCAGGGCAACCCCCCCACCCCAAATTATGGTAAACAAATGCGATGTAAAGCATGGGACCCACCCAAGTCATATACATCAGGGTCGAAGGACCTAGGCCTAGGGGTGGCATAGGGGAGGAACAAACGAACAAAAGCCAGTCCAGAGTTCCAGGGGAAGAGTGGGGTAATACCACAGCTACGGATACAGAAGGATCCTAATGGGCAGCGCCCAAGCTACTATGAAACCCTCACCACACGGAGAGAAGATACCACACACTGAGATATTAAACAACTTCTGCCATATTGAAAAAGAACAAAAACAGACAACAAAGGAAGGAGAGAAAAAGAAGTCAGAAGGGATAAAGGGACAGAGAGAAAAGGGTTGGGCTGGCAAAGGAAGTTGCGCCCCCGAAGGAGGGGGAGTGGAAGCTGGATGCACTTTGGGGAGTTGAGGCCCAGGAAGGGGGCCGAGATGCTCTGGGGCAAAGAGACCTGCCTGCTGGGTCATGGGAGTCATTCTGGGGATTCTGGTTTCCAACCCCGAGAGAAGGGCTCAAAAGGAGTCCTCAAACAGCTGGAGGGCTCGCAGCCGAGGGGGCATCAGATGGGAATGTTCGGTCTTGGTGAAGTGGCGTATAAGTGGCTGCCAAATGCGCTAAAATTGTGCGCCGTGTGATTAAGCCATGCCGTGAGTAATTCTAAGGCCAGGACATCCCACAGCCGGAGAAACCAAGCAGCAATGGGAGGAGGATGAGCTTTTTTTCCAGCAGGCAGCTATGGATTGACTCGCCGCTCCCAGCAAGTGAAGGATCAAGTGCCATTCCGCGTTAGTCATGGCTTTCAGCGTGCCAGGTTTAATGCCCAAGAGCGCTAATAATGGAGTAGAGGGGATCGGGAAACCCACCCACACTGGTACCACCAGCAGAGCGAGGAGGATCTCAGGAACATCCGATGGAGGCGAGTGGGGACATAGTACCAGCGTGTCATTAGTTTGTATGCTGATTTGCGCTGAGGTGTACTGCGGTAGACCTTCGGAATGTCCCTCCACAAGCGGGCCCACTCCTCCGGGGAGATGTCAGCGACCAGGTCAGAGGCCAACCTGTGTCTGGTAGTTATGAGGTGGAAGTGGCTGAGAGTGCTGTAAGCCTGAGTAAGTTTTGGAGATCAAGCCCCGCGACCCTGCAAACCTACGAACCAAGGATTCAAAGGGAGTAAGCTGTTGAGTTACATCCCAAATGTACGTCGGGGAGCTAAGCCAATGCATCAACTGATAATATTGCATGCACGCGTTTTCCGAGAGGTGGAAGGCTAGTTTGCACTGGTCAAAGGTACGAAGGGCAGTGCCCTGGAAAAAGTCCTGGATGACTTTCTGGACTTCCACAGTCCAGGCAGCAAGCCTGAGGTTGTAGGGCAGGGGGCAACAAGGGGTTGCGCGTTAGGGGTGTGTTGGGGGGAAGGAAACGTTGTGAGACCTCGGGGGACTGCCAGTCTATCCCAGATCTCCAGGACCGTTCTCGTTGGAGTAGCTATATAAGCACTGCGAGAGCTAGCCCCACGTGGGAGCCAGGCAAGGTCCCACAGGGGTCTACAGGTCACCGCCCGATCCAAGTTGAACCAATGCTTCTCACTTTCGGGAACAATCCATTCAGATATGAACCGAAGATGGCAGGCCCAATAGTATTCCAGCAAGTTGGGGCAGGCAAGGCCCCCCCCCCCAGGATCTAGGAAGCATAGGATCTTGTGAGAGAAGCAAGGGCGAAACCTCCCCCATATAAATGTTGTGAAATCCCGCTGCAGGGCCAGAATATCCGCTTGTGGTATAGGGTGGGAAGAGATTGGAAAAGAGAGAGAATTTTAGGGAGAAGGGACATTTTGATAGGGTTGAGTTGCCCTAACCATGCCAGGGGGAGGCCCTCCCATCTACGCATTTCGACCCGTAGTGATTTCCGGTAACTGGGCCAATTAGCCAAGGTCCAAGACACAAGTGTGGGGGTCAAATCGAGACCCAGCTAGCGAATCGAAACATCGGTCCACTGCACCCGAATCAAGCCCCACAGTCCCTGGACCTCTAGGGACAATTATGATTTAATAGTTCCCCTAGCGTTCACCTGAATGACAATTGTATTGATAAATCATAGGGGGAGGGGGCAAAAACGAGTTTAAAAAACAATAATAGTTATGTTCATTTGTAAGGCACTATTACTTGTGTGAAGCAAAGTGGGGAAGGTATTGTCAAATCATAGTTCATGTATTCACAATAATGAAAATTGCAACCACCTGTTTAAAAATGTTTTTGTTTTTTATTTATTTTATATTTAATTAGAGAAGTGTGCATTGCACTGCTGAAATTATTAATCTTGCAGAATTTAAAGAATAATGCCCTAGTCCCAGTGGAAGCCTTGAGAAATAAACCATACTCATCAAAACAGTGTTTTCCTTCTGTTCTTGACAATGATTTTGTAACCTTCAAAGCCAGTGCTCCCAAAGACTATGTAAGGCATCACAAGAGGCATACTAGGGGTTGCAGCTGAGACCCCTGACAACTCCTAAATGACGACCCTGCAGGACAGATCTGTTGACTTCTTCTGTCTTCAGCCGAGCTCGACAGCCTGCATCCTTTCTGGTTTCCACCGTGCTGCTGAATGTCTATGGGAAAGTCAGTTGCGATCAGAGGTAAATGCATCACCAATCTCTGATGCAAGCAACACAACACAAGTTATATGTAAGGATTGTGTCCTCAATTGCAGATAATCTCAGCTAACTGCAAGCACAGCCAAGGAGGATGTCAAGAAATGAACATGTGTGAACTTGTCATAGGCAGATATAATTGCAAATATATTATTTTGGTCAAGGTGCTAGAACGCTGACCTGAGTAGGCATTTCATCACATGAAGAGAAATTGTGTAGGAGGTTGAACCTGCAGCCCCTTCGTGTGAGCGTGACATATATTCCAACCAGGCTGCAGGTCCCACCAGTGCTGTGCAGTGTGGTCCCAGTGACTCCCTCCCACCCTCTGCACCCTCATGAACTCAATGCAGAGACAAAGTACTGTATATCCCTGAAACTCCCATCGCACAAACAATGTTACTGGGGTTGGGACGAGGTGATGATGCTAGAACAAATAAGTAAAGTGGGGGAGCAGGAGGGAGGTGGTGACAGCTGCAGCGGCCTCACCGTTAGGGGGTGCAGCCCTTGCCAGTCTCCTCTGGTGAGTGGGTATCTCGAACAGCATGTTGGAGTTCCACGAAATATCTAGGACTACATGGCTCCTCATGTGGTTCGCATTCTAAAGGGAGAATGCACACCCATTTTTTTCACATTTTGACTACGCTTTAAACAAGAGCTGGAAGTGCTAGAAGGCTGAAATATATGGTGTGCAAACCTGTGCAAACCTCAGTCCATGCTCTGCCCTTACACATGAGTATGATTCAGACACAACTGTGACCCACTTGGTTCAGCAGTCTGAGGTGCACAGCCCTTAAAGGGGGTACCGTAGGCCCCTGTAACACATATTCCGATCCAAGTCATTCTTGCTTTTGAACAGCTCTTTCATCAATTCGTTTATCAATCAATGTTCCATTTTTTCAGTTCAAGCAAGCTGAGCTCAAAGACATTCACATTTCACAGATTGTATTGACAGTATGCGGTTTCCAACAGTGATGATCCAAAAAAGATAATTCCTTGATGTTGGAACTCCATGAAATGTCTAAGACTACATGGCTCATCAAGAGGTTCTCCAGAAGAAGCTGGAGGGTCAGCACATCCTAGTGGCAACCTGTGCCCCAACAATGTGCCAAAGCATGGAGAGGAGTGTAGGCTTGTCACAAGTGCAGGAACTTGCAGCACAGAGCGGACCATGGTACAGTGGGAGAAGCTATCACTGCGGTCTGACCAGTGGTGTAACAATAGCCCCCGGAGCCCTCATGGTGGAGGGCGGGCTTGAGCTCCAAGAGGCCCTCTCTGGCACTGTGAACGGGTCCCTGGCCTGAGAGCACCTGACTGGGTCCGGAGTGTGGTGGGCCTTCTCCATGTACTTTGCAGGGGGGGCCCCTCAAGTTTCGTTATGCCACTGGGTCTGACCCTCTGCCCGCAGAGTAGAAGGGAGCACTCTTACTCAGGAGCTCACTGGTAGCCCCCGAGAGAGTGCATTACGATCCGGATACAAAAGTCAAATAAAAAAATAAATGAAAGGACTACTTTTTACTCCATCACCAGTTTCGGCTACAGTTGCACAAAAAAGTACATAGCTGTGTAATGTAATGGGCTGATTACAAAACCTAGTGGATAACCCAACACACCACTGACTAAAGTGGGCTCAAACAAACAAGCCAATCGCTGAGAATGAGTGACCCAAAGTCCCTTTCTGTATGTGTTATGTTACTCTGACGTGAGATCTGCCAGACAACATAAGCTCTATATTGTGAAACCCAAACTTCAAATGGACTCAAAGACTGAAATACTTATTAACAAATATAAGGGCACAAAAGATATGTGATGCATGTCTGTCATGTTTGATTCATTTATTTGTGTATTAATTTAGTATTTTTATATAGCACAGTAGTAGTGCCTTACAGACACTACAGGGCTTTTTGAGCCAGGGAGGCAGCAGTTGGACTGGCCTACTGGGGAGTCTGGCAGACAGGGTGGGTGGAGTTTCTCTGGAGTAATACACTCAAAAGCCCACCTTCAGGCAGCACCGACTTTGCAGTCAAAGTTTTGAGAGTATGAAAGTGGCCAGTTGAGGGGAAGGATAGTAAGGAGGGTACTGCAGGGAAGGAGATCTGGAAGATTGTGTTGTTGAAGATTTAGCACGACTCCTTCTAAACAAGGTTCAGAATTATAATGCATCAGTCACCTGTGGCAGAAAAGGTTAGTTTTTTGTAACTTCAGCGCAGGCCTTAATTAGATTCTTTGTTCATGTCTCTGTATCTGAATAGGATTTGTAAAGCGTATTCTGGTGATCAAAGATGCATATCTCTTTGTAATTCTAAATTGTCTTCTCTTGTGCTATTCAAATTAATTGGCACAAACCTCACAAAGAATCTGCATGCTGCACTGATTAATTAGAATCTATAGGGGCACCTTCCTGCACATGAACAATCACTGATGGTGATTTGCTCTTTCTATGCAGCACACATAGAAACTGCAAAAACGAGTAGAAATGAATAATTTCTCCTTGTTTCGCCAGTTGAAGACCAAGTTTTTCCTGGTCTTATTTTAGCAGTACACCATAAAAAAGTGATGTTCTGGTGGTGATAACCCCTTGTAAATATGCCCCTTAGTGTCCGTTTACAGAGTCTTGAACCTTGTAATGTTTTACAAAGTTTAAAACATGTTCCTACTGTATGCATTACTCCACAAAAATTACGCCATGATTTTAAACGGGTGGAATGGACTTCCTTCTTCTGTAAAGCAGGATTAACACTGGCATCTGGTACTGCGAGATGGCCCAGTTTGAAAGGGGCAGTGCGTGGGCTGATTTTTGTGATCCTGTGGACTGTAACAGGACGAAAGATGGTGGCTTTCTTCTGTGTTCCTCATTATGACCTTGTTTCATCTACTACTTGATGTCACCAGTGGGCCATCAGAGTCAACAAAGTTGTGTCTGAAGTGCGGGTGCCTCAGAGGGAGCCATCTGAAAGAATGCCTCAGGGAAGGAAGTGGTAGCTGCGCTCAGACGCTGCCCTGGCCGACATGCTGTGGTGCGCCGCTGCTGCAGCGAGGGCACAGAGGGTACAGTTGGACTGGGAGCTGCCTGGAGGGAAGAGGCAAGGCGGCCTGGAGTCCGCCACCCAGGGTTATTGAGGGGCATGGGGCGGCAGGGTCTTCTGGGTGCTCCAGTTGAACTGTATGACGCCCTGGAGAGATGCCAGCTGGTGGGAATAGCCGGGAAACACAGATGACCATGGGGGGGGGGGCGGGGGGGTCAAGGAGCAGCCATAATCCTATGGAGAGAACGCAAATGAATGATTCCTACTGCCACCTATCATCTGCTTGCTGATTGGAACTGCAGTGTAGACAGTGCAGCCTAAGCTGGGTATCTACCATTGCAGTTAAAAGTTGTACAAAAGAAAACGTTTTTGGCCCTCTCAGTATGTTGAAGGATGGAGGCAGAATAGAGGCTACCGAGGAACAGGATGCTACTATGGGATAATGCTTCTACTCTTTACCATTTCAATGAGAACCGATATGGTCAAAACATCGGAAAAGACTGAAAGCGGTGGGAAGACGGTTAAAGGCGAAATTTAAGGGCTCAAGAACAGAATAGCAGGGGTAAAGAAAGAAAAGGTTGAGAGGCAGAGTAATTGCCCTGGGGACTTGGAGGTATATTTACTTAAAACCTGCATTGTCCTTGTGTGAGGCACCTTCCTCTTTCTATCTTTGATGCATCGAAAGAGTAAATTGCCTCTCTGCATTGATTTTGTGCAGGGAGGTATTTCTTCCTGCACAAAAGCAATCATGCCTGTAACATAAGCACCCTTGCAGTATGGCGCAAGGGTGCCCGCGCTGGTGCCAGGCACTGTGCGCCAGCACAAGGAAGGACCAGAAGTGCGCCATATCTTAGTAGATATAATACATTTCTTCTCTCCCTTTCACGCAACGCAACACAGCAAGTTGCCTTGCTGCGTTGCGTGAAATATTAGTAAATCTTCCTCCCCAATATTGAAAATCGTGTTCTGCTGTGACAAAGCAAGAGGCATTGAAAACAAAGGTGTTGGATAGTGTTCTGCTGTTAGAGACAAAAATAGAAAATTTACACAACTTGCGCATAGGGCCTGCGATGAGGTACTGGGAATTTCTGTTCCAGTTTCAGGGAAGTTTCTGTCCAACTAAATGAGGACAGTATGTGGGTGTCTGCTGGACCTGGAGGATGTCCAGCAGTTAGTGATTGTTGGGTCTAGGTTGCCCTTGAGACCTAAAGGAAATAA
The DNA here is from genome assembly GCF_964204655.1 of Triturus cristatus. Classification (NCBI taxonomy): domain Eukaryota; kingdom Metazoa; phylum Chordata; class Amphibia; order Caudata; family Salamandridae; genus Triturus; species Triturus cristatus. The sequence continues at coordinate 316,069,613 of NC_140594.1, read as the reverse complement.
TGTGAACATAGGTGGTAATGTTCGATTTATGAATTTGTTGAAGCACATTATTTGATTTCACATCTTATTCCACAACTGATTTAGAGGCCCACTCTCACGTCTTTCCTGGAAAGCCAATTGTTGCAAGACCCCTCTCAGTCAGGTTTTTGTGCATCTTATAGCAAAAAAATAGTGCTGGTAGATGTTCTAGACACCATCATACACACTCTGGATGAAGGGCACCTCGCCATGTTGGTATTACTCGATCTATCTGAAGCATTCAACACCATCTCACATTCAATCCTGATCCAAAGACTGGTAGAGATTGGTGTTGGCTGAAAAGCCCTGGTTTGGCTCAAAAACATTTTGAGGGATCATACCCATACGGTGCAGCTAGAACCTTTCAACTCTTGAACCATGGCTCTTGAGAGGGGGGTGTGCTGCAGGGCTCATCCGCGAACCCCACCCTTTTTAACATCTACATGGCCCCTCTGGCTCAAGTGATAAGATCATGCAGGTTTGAAGTTCTCATTTGGGGATGATACACAACTTATCATCTCTATGGGGCCTAATCCTGAATCTACTAAAATCAGATTCAGTGAATGCATGAAGCAAACTGCTCTCTGGATGTCATCCAACCGTCTTCAATAGAACACTGGAGAGACAGAAATCTTGCTTTCCCGCACACCTTTTCGTCTGAAGACTGGTGGTGCCTAGAACTGGGGTCGGCCGCTCCCCCCTAAAAAGGTAGTAAGAAATCTGGGCAGCCTGATAGACGATACCCTCTCTATGAAAGAGTACGTAAACGCAAACCTCGGTTCCTGTTTCGAGATTATGCGCCTCCTTAGGAAAGCTTTCCATTCACTGCCCCTTCAGACCAGAACATCCCTCATTCAGGCTCTTATTGTAAAGCTCCTGGATTATGTCAATGCCCCTATGGTAACAGTGAATGAAGGTCTCCTAGATTAACTTCCGGCAGTACACGCCTGCTCGCTTGGTTTGTAACCTGCTACCCTCCTCCCCTTCAGAGCCTTCACTCAATTCTCTGCATTGGCTATGCTTAAAAAAGTGTTCCCTCTTCAAACTTCTCTGCCTAGTACATAAATCCCTATTTTGAAACGGCCCCCTCTACCTGCACAACAAGCTGCAGCTTTAGGTGCCTACGTGCAACCTCAGGTCCAGTGGAGATATGGGGCAGTTCATGATTTTGCTCTCTGGTCCCCATCAATGAAACAGGCTACCCCTCTATATACAGTCCTGACCTAGCCCTATTTAAAAAATGTCTTAAAACCTGGCTCGTCTAACTCTTATGATTGTGTGACCTGTTTTAACGTGCAATAGTGCAGAGAGAACCAGTGTTTATAAATGCTAATAACCTAACACAACCACTATATTTTTCCCCCCATCTAAAGCACTGATAATGTGACATGTATGTGAGTGGTACATCTCATCCATCGTGATTCGCCTAGGCCTCATTGTGGCTGAAACCTCATCTCCATAAGGGGATTTTGTCTTACAGAAATGCTCAGAGAACCTCCATTCCTTTGCAGGATCACTTGATGAAAGTGCTCATGGAGGACTGTCAAAAGAAAGTTCACGCCGGTGGTCTACAAGATCTGTGTATGAAGCACAGCACCACAGTATGTGTCTGATCTGACCTTCAGCTATTTTGCTTTGTGTTGGCAACAATGAAAAGGGGAAAAAGTCTAATGTCTGTTGATTTTGTGTTGCCAGATGGCTCGCTAGTGCAGGTAGAATCTATCCACAAGACGTGGCAACAGAAAGTCTCCTACCACTTAAGGCAGGAAAATGCAGATGCCATGTTGGGTTGCAACCATAGCTCTTAGCACTCGGTGGCATTAGAGAAATGTAATTATCTACCAACAGTGTCATGTAAAGACAGACCCATGAAGATCTCACTGCGTGTTGCATTTAAGTCCAAAATACATCACAGTTGACAAACAAGCAGGGCTTATGAGATTGACATCAAGCACCACCAAAGATGCCTTTCTCAGTCCCCTACAAAAGCCAGCTGATCTCAGAACATACTCAGCATGCAGAGGTAAAATATGGAACCATGGTGAGTCAAAGCTCCAACATCAGAAGAGAAAAGGACAGATAGCACAGAAGCAATATCCAATAAATACAACAGTACGTTATAATACTACCCTTCTATAGACTGAGTAATTCTGTAGCCATGCAGACGTGATAGTGAGGGTGACCATGGGTATTTAACTATGTACTTCATTACATGTTAGCTTCATTTATTCAACAAAGCCTCAGTCTAAAGCTTGACCTTCCAAGGCGGGTCAACCTAACAGGACTGGTCAAGAATGACTCCTTGTTTTCTTGACTTTACCAGCAGAACAGCCCATCAAGATCCTACCTCGGGTGGATCAGAAGTGATAAGTCAGGCTCCAAAGGTTACATCTCCACATGGCTACAGAGAAATAGATCCGAATTGTTTCACTGCACTACAGAAATATCTGATTCCAAACTTCTTTGCAGTGTTCTCACATTACTTTAATCCAAGTTGTGAAGGCTGGCAAAAACTTAATGGAAGTGTTACGGCTCAGCCTGGCTGTTAGAGTTATACCGAGACTTCAGCATGCTCAAATATACCCCTACCAGGTTCAACTGGCAACAAGGGTGTTTCACTCTAAAATCACTCTTCACTGGGTACAACTACATTAACGGTCAAGCTGGGCTTGTCGACAAATAGGTGAAACATCCTCACCTATTCCAGCCACAAACTCAGCTTTTTAAAAGTTTTATTGGACACAGAGGTGTGGAAGACTTTCTACCTGTGTGTCAGTGTCAGCTATCTGGGAGATAGATGTTTCCCCACCCGAACACCCTGATATGTGCATGTGATGTCAGTATCGCGGTGCAAATTATTCGCACTCATCTCTGTCAGTACACTCAGTGGAACCAGGAGTCCAATCCACAGTCCATGCGGACTCCTTTCTTAGACAGTGTGAGAACTGAAGAGCCGCAGATGGTTAGCTGCACCAGCAGAATCTGCCATTGGGTATTTCGTATGTGCTTAAGGCCCTACACCGAATCTTAGGTGAGGTCCAACATTGAGACCTTCTAATCTGTAGTTTACTCAGGATCACTTACTCCACAAAATTGTGATCTAACTCATGGCTATTTTCCTGGCACTGGTGGGCCTCCGTGACCGTCCCTCCCTAGGAGTTCAGTAGGAGTGCGCACAGACAACATAATAACTACATTTTAAAACAACATGAGGGCTTATTTGGCACTCTTGTGTGAGACAGTAGCCCAGCTCTGTAAAAAGGGCATTTTATGTGGGCATCACCCTTTTACCACCTACTAGACCTGGCTGGAAATGCACAGGATATATATATAAGAAAGAAGTTTTGGGGACAGGTTTATTTGTACATTGAGTTGGGGTGGCTGGGGATGCTGGTTTTGAAGACCTTTAAGCGGTATTGAAAAGGGTTGCCCATCACCTATTGGTCCACTGACTGAAGAGTATTGCCGAGGTCATGGGCACCACCCCTATAAGTGTCTCGTTTCTGAGTCTTCCAGCTCAGACAATTAACATGCGACAATTTTGCTCTGCACCTTTAGAGTTGACATGTATATTCCATATATCCATGAAACCATTGATGATGATCACCTGGAGCCGTGGCTCATTATAAGAATCCAGCCCTGATGACACTCTCAATATCCAATAACTGAGGAACACCAAGAGAAGTTCACCACCCTGATTTTGTCTGAATGATGTGAAGACCTTGATGGGTGAATGTTGCTTAGAACTCCATGTGGCCCAAAATACCAGAGCACAGTTGTCGTTTGACCTAAGGAAAAGAGACCTGGTCACAAAGAGCAGGAGAGTGCTTCCTGTCAAAGTCAAGATGCATTTGAAATGACTTGGCTTGCATTTCACATACAGGTGGGGAACTTCCAAATAATACCTACAAAATAATGGGGTATATTTACTGATTTGGGATTTATATTGCAGCATAAAATTTAATTTGCACTGGAAAGTAGCTCTAAAGTAGTGCCTCGCGTCAAAGTGGCATACCATGGATGGTACAAGGGTGGTCCCATGCAACCACCCATAGTTTCTGATGCAAAGCCCTATCTACTAACATTGTAGGCAGGGCTTTACGTCAAAATATATCGCCTCTTTGAGGCTGGAGTTCGCTTGGAAAAATGTTTTTATTTCACCAAACCTTTCCAACTTTGTATGTGTACTGAACTGTACAGCACACATACAGAGTGGAACACGTATTAAACCATGGTGTTTTGTACTGAAAGGGTAACCTTCCAGTACAAAACCTATACTTGACAACATCCGCTCCTGTGCACTATGGTGCAAGGGTATGTTCATTGGCGAATGGCAGGCAAACAATCACCAGCTGGGGGAGAGAGAAACAGCACCATAAGAAAAGATAACATAACATAGCTTACTTGATAGTCAGTAAATCTGTCCCAATATCTATGTGCATCAGACATTGAGAACATTTGGACCACAGGAAAGAAATCTACTCCTCTGGGCACATTTCTGTCTCTAGTCAGTGGGACGTCACATACTTTGCTGTCGAAGAGCATGTTTGTTAAACTCTATTCCATATAATTTAATCATTATGAGCCACGGCTTGGGTCTGTTATAGCTGAACTAAAAGCATCTATTTTAAGTATTCCATTTCTCCAGGCAACCTTATTTAAAGAACAGAGCAGAGGGACAGTATTTGCTGCATTGTATACTACATAATTGCTTTTAAGTTAGATTACGTTGGGAGCCTCAGTCTCTTTCCACTTTTGAGCATGATGCTTTCCAAGTACCTTTCGTACTTCCTCGCCACTCCTGGCATTTATCTGCCCAACGTCATCCACCTCCTTCACTGGGAGTCTAAATGAATCCCCCTCATTTCGAACAATTCGGAGCGCCCTCGTCTTCGTCATGGGCTGACAAGAGATAGCCACTCCTTGGCTAAAGCCTTCCCATCTTATGTTTATACTTCTTAGGGGATACAGGCTTATAAAGCATCTATAACCCAGGGAGTATTTTTACCCTTATCCATGAGTGCTAAATAGAGCAGTCTTCTACCTCTTATTGGCATCCATGTACCTGTGACCTCCATGGAATTTCGACAACTTGTAAAACAGGAGTCACCAGTAGACCTAAGAGGACAAGGGTATAACTTATATCTGCAAAAACAGAATCTCATTAATCGTACATTACAATGTATTGTTAAATGCAAAAAATCAGTAGACAAAGGTATGCCCAAAGAAAATCAGAAATTAATCCTTGTATTCTTTCAAGATTATGAGCATGAAATTAGCTTAAAAGTAAGTGTGCAAGGTGAACACACTGCTCAGAAAACTTGTATGGGGGCACAAAATGGTAAACAACTATAAAAAAAGAGAGAGACTGTAAAAAGAAATAGCAGTGTGGCATTGTGCGTGGATAAATTCGGGATAGCAGTTCGCTAGTCACGGAGTGCTGTAAGTAATGGGGTCCACCTGCAGCATTCCAGGGTGATAGTATTGTATTGTATTTCAATTGCATTTATGTAGTGCTTACTACGCTAGACGGGCGTTGAAGCGCTTTTTCGGCGATTAGCATGCTACTCTGGAAACCATGAAGGATTAGTAATGGTGATATAAGGAAGTAACATCCCAACGGAGAGGGGTCACATTTGTGAAACATAATGTCCCTTTCATTAGTTACTGTGTCTCAGATTGTCTTCGTGTAGGCTCCTTTAGGATTCCCTTGAATGTATGAATGAATGATTAATTTGTAAAGCACACAGCTACTCCATAGTGTGTTCCGGCTCTTAGGAGAAGCTGGTGCATAGAACGCGCACCTATCCTCCTCCAGGGATAGATACTCGACTGATGTTCTTTTGAAAGCAGAGACTCACAAGTTGCAAAGAGTGGCACTGGGATTCTCAAAAAGAGCACAGAGAGACAACTGCGAACTCTGGAAACTCCTAAATGATGCACCCACATGCTCTTTTCATCGCTTTTCTCTCCAACATACTTCACCTCTTTCCTTTGTCTTCATCTTTACTCTATTCCACACTGTCATTTACCTCACCTGTCTTCCCTCCTTCCGCTCTTATCCACTTCTCTCCCTTTCTGTTCCCCCTCCTTATTGGATTCACCTTTCATCCCATCGCACCTTGTCCACTTCCTCTAGCTGCTGTCGTTGCCCCTTGGACTAGCTGTGGCCATTCCGCGGTCGTGGCATTTGCCTAGCTGTGCAGTTACAGTGTAGTGCGGCGGATGAAGCACATACACAGATAGAGCAGCGGTGGAGGCTCGGTGCGTGGGCAGTGGGAACGTTCAACTTTCTATCTGCATGTACATGCTTGACAAGGGTTGTAGTGAGTTCAACAGTCCACCTGTCTGCCTGTTCTTAGACTAGTCATAAGTAGCTATGCTGCTTTCTGGCATAGTGGTTGTTTCATAGTAGGACCCTGGCAGGTTGCACACAATTGTGGGAGCTCTGATCCAGCGCAGCCTTGTTACAGCTAGCAATGCCTAGTTCCTGCATAGCCAAGCAGCCACACTTCTGAAATTTATAACAGTGTCAATGGATTTTAGGCATTCCCAATGTACACAATTACCATATTCAGAGCCTCCACACCAAATGGTAGACCTTGCATCCGCATCCCTGTTAAGCAACATCTTAGGTGCATAACCGAGGCTGGGAATGGTTTAAGCATGCTACACTTGGTTAGATTAAAGGGAGAAGCTCATGATGTTGACTTATACATAATCCTTCACTGATCGATAAGGGAATTTGGCTATAGGTGAAAGTACAATAATAAGTAGCAAACACATGGTCGCCATTTTGAGCATGAAAGAGTAGTCATTCTAGGATACAACATTCGAAGGTATGTCACTAACATACCACATATTTACACTATACAACTTCACACCACACATTTCCATGCCACACAATTCCACAACAAATAATTCTAATCCAACACATCTCTCTCTTGCACTTCCATCAACCCTGTCCACTCTCCACCACACACCCACTGCCCCTCTCATCTCTCACTCACACTGCCTCTAGCACCTCATCTCACAATCCCACTGCCCCCTCTCATCCCTTCCTCACACTCCCTATCTCCTCTCTATACTGCCTGCTCACACATTTTCCTGTACCTTTTAAAGGGTTCTGTCCCTCAATACCACTCATTACTCCTCTTATTAGGGTGTCTTCTGCGTACACAGGTACACAGGCTCTTTATGCGTCCGTGGCCTGCTCTCCCCTTCTTTCTCTCTTCCTCACATACACTTTCTGCTCCTCTGTCTCAAGTTCATAAACCACTTCCTGCACAGACTACCTACCTCTCTCTCTCTTCCTTTCTATCTATTCTGTGCAGCTCTCACCCCTATCTATTCACCATGCCACCTATTTCCACTACACAAATACACTCCACACCACACAATGCCACCACACACTCTTCCACAACTAATAATTCAAATACAACCTACATAATTCCACTTCACACCACATGCGTCCACTACACTCCAAACCAAAACACAAGGGTAAAAAAACATTGTCATTTACAACGCCAAAAGCTGCAACTCTCCCAAATGCGAGAACTATTGCATTGCAAATGCTTGTTACTTCCTGAGTTTTGCTTCTATCCCTTTCCCATATCATCCTAAATATAAATAAATATATATATTCCGCATCCATCAGGGTTTGCTATTTCTGTAATAGTTTAATTTCACTAATGGAAGTGCTCAGCCTAAGTCTGGCCTGCCAGTGATTTATGTGCTGCGACTGGAGCCGGGCAGCCAAGAGCTGTACTGCTGCCGTACATGCTTGGCACAGCCGCTGTTTTTGTCTTCAGCGTCACACGGATGCCAGTGACGCTTTCAGCATCCAGTGCCAGGCTGTTTTCAGTGGTAATCTGTGCGCTAAACTTAGCCCATTTGTCTTTGTCTTTGTTTACAGACACCGGATCAAGTGTACGAGGGGATAACTTTCGAAGACTTTCTCAAGGTCAGAAATGCATTTAACATATTGGCTTGATATCAAGAATTCTAATAGATTTGTATGGATCTCGCTGCTGGAATGCTTCAGTAGTGCCTTGAAGGTCATGAGTGTGGTGCGTCTGCAGCTATGTGTGATGTCATTGTAGCAGGAGATGCTGCAGGGGAGGGGGAAGGGGTGGAATAATTTGCTGTGAAGAACAAACAGGTGATGGGTGGAATGCTTGAATCAATCTCCAGTCACTGTAATTATTCTGAGATGCTGTCCAGCCCATCTTTTTTTTTTTTTAATTCACTTTGCCTCTCCAGGCAGGAAGCAACAGTATTGAAATTAGCCCGGGTCCTGATCCAATAGGAATAATCCAGCCAGAAATGCCAAGACAAATCCCCTCTGAATGCCAACAAAGCAAAACCATGAACACTATATGCCATGCTGAGCTTCCTCAGTCAGGTGCATTATATTATTCCTGTGACACATGAGCTACTGGTCCCTCGGTTGGGCTTACCTGTAACATCTAGGGCATCACTAGGAAAAAACAAACAAACGGTGGGTTCAATGCTTTAAGTAATTTCAGCCACTGGGCCACATTTCAGTGTATAACTTTTGTTTTGCTCACCATAGGTACCACTGAGGATGCCAAACAGGGCCAAAATTTGTCTAAGGATGCTTGTCTCACCATCCAAACAGGACCTGTCCAGGCGGGACTGGATGGACAGTTCCTACTCAGTAGGTCCATGTTTGATTTCGATATGCCTCATCCTCATCAGGAGTGGCAAAGTGGGCAACTAAATATGGACTGGCATATAGCCTAAGTAATAACCAGGGGCTGAGAGTCTAGCATTCCACCCAGGCTAAGGCAAATGCTGGTGACACAGCTCTGGCATATCAAACTTGAAGCCTATCACACACCAGAGCAATACGTTCAACCTACCCAATAATTACAAAATATCACAGAAAAAACTGGTTGCCAAAACAAATAAGCGATATCACACCAACAGGGTAATCATAAATTGGAAAACCTTCTTGTTTAAGGATGGTAGCCCTCATCCACCCAATTGGTGGCATGTTTCATCATAGGGCCCCTCCTGACATCTCTCTTAAAGAGTCGATGTAAGCTACTACCCATCAATGTATTGTGGCGCTTAGGGGGAATGGTAAGTAGACACAAAGCTATGCCACTTTTCTGAGGTCTGGTTACAGGCTGCTTTTGTTTCCAATTATTTAAGATATATGTAAATGTTTATGGAGTGGCTTTGGCTCCACCTAGCAGAGTACTTCTCTCTCCCTCCTGATGCTATTGTTTGGTTATCATTTCAACTACAATGGAGTGCTTGCATTGCAATGCATGGAGCACCGTTTACTTCTCCAATGTACATGCAGCTCTCTTACTTTGTCACATTCAATTTGTTATCTCACACATGCAAACCATTATCACCAATATCCCCACCAATACCATTACCGCACGTTCCTACCAATACCACAACCAGGGCCACAATATCAATATCATACCACCGCCAATACCACTACCACCACCATCAATGTTACCAGTGTTATCACCACCACCAGTACCTCTAGTACCACCAATGCCACACCACAAACAATTCCACTAATATCAATAGAAGCATAACCAATGCCACTAATATAAGTACCACCACCAACAGAAGCACTTATACAAACATCAGCATTACCACCAAGACCACCAATTCAAATGGATTTTTTTTCTCTGGTTGTTTTTGAGGGACCATCAATGGAACTATACATGGACTAAAACTGCAGTGAGTCTTAAATTATTTTAAGGTAAATGCTCTTGCAACCACTTTATCCTAGCCCCAAATGTGACTCTTTCTGACTAAAGTAATAACCTCAAATATCTGGGGAAGCAGGAACGGCACGAATAGGTAGAATTAAAGGCAGGTTTTCAAATTTCTGTTATTGATGTCTTGCAAGATAAATTAGACGAGAAGCAACATACAAGAGTGAAGTGCAACCAGTGCAGAGAATGCTGTATTCAGAAGTAAATGCCAGACTGCAGTGAAAGCAGATTTTGTGAGATACTTCACAGGCCAAGGAACACAGATCGAGCCAGGAGAGATTGCAAAAAAGATGCAGAAAAGATAGGAAGATGGACAAGTGGAACAGCAGAAAGTGAAATATGAGTGACAAGGGTAAAACTGTGACAAAGAAAATTATGGTGCACAATAAGGATTAGAAAGTAGTTAAGAGTTATTTATTTACACTATATAGCAAAGTTTTTGGAAATTGTTCAGGAAAGGTATGTTCATCTCTAACAGGTGATGACGAAACCACGTGCCTCCTAATTTGAAACAAGTGAAGGTACCCCCCTATATATAATTTGTAGGTCTGGGAGTAAGAGTGAAACAAACTATTATATTACAAAGAAACTCCCTCTAGACCTAAATCCCTTTTCTGTAGGCTTAAATAAGCTCTATGGGCCACCCATTGCCATATATACACACCAAGGCTTTAATTATAGTTTAGGTTCATTTTATCATTTTTATTTTTTATTAATTTATTTTTTTCTAACAATTAGGCACATTATATCAAAAATATCATTTGATTATACAAATATTAAAAACATGAAATCTCCAAATATTTTTACAGTGCATAGTCCAACAAATCCAATATGCAGGTTGTCTGTCTTTTCTATCTTCATTACTGTTTATATGTACATGAAAAGCATTGCCATTTCCTCATGATAAAGACCACACTCATATACTAACCTATCATACTAGTGCTCACTACCACACATAACTCACATACATACATTTCCCTGCCTACAACAACATACACTAATAAAATCACAGAGATGACATATCATGACCATCCGTGGTTGTGTTGTCAACTGGGATATCAATCAGCCTGCTCCTTACAGTTGTGTGTCTGGAGATCAAATGTGTAATGAGATGCTGAACGGCTGATCCCTTTAAGACCACACCTTCAGTACTCACTGCTGCAGAGGAGGGTCCTGCATTGCACTTGTAGCATGGTGACTAAAGTCCCGACAACACTCAATGCAGCTGAGGAGGATTCAGCACAGCACTTGTGCATGGCGCTTAATGTCCTGCCAGCACTCACTGATGCATGAGAAATTAGGGCCGTATTTATCATTATTTCACACAAAGCACCAAGACACCTTGCTGCAGTGCTTGAAAGGGAGAGCGCATGGACGCTCTATATCCATCAAGATATGGCACTTTCCTGCTCTCTGCCTGCGCTGGCGCACAAACTGCTGTCTAGCACCAGTGCAGGCACCCTTGCACCATGGTGTAAGAGTGCCTGCGATACAGGCAGTATTGTTTACATGCAGGACGGAACACCTTCCTCCACAAAAGCAATCCTCCGAGGCTTTTTTCTCTTTCTACATGTGCCAGAGAATGCAGCACATGTCGAAATAGGAAAACCGAGAAGAAATAAGGATATGTCTCCTCATTACGCCTCCCCTGAGAAGGCGTAGCATTCTGACTCATTCCCAGGTCTACCAGAATTGGTAAATCTGGGAATGCTTCAGAATCCATGGGTGGATGCGTGGGCAGCAGCGGTTCCTGGCATAGGGTGTCAGGCCTGCCCACCCAGTTATCTAGATAATGTGGATTGTAATTGCTAACAGCAATTGCCAACCACTTAACACTTAATAAAAGATTTAAAGAGTGTGCCGCCCTCAATGCCTGGCTGCCTCTTGTGACGCCTCCTGCCTGACAGCATGAGCCAAATTGAATTTACTCTGACTTGGCCTACAGTTCTCAGGGGTCTGAAGAGACCATCTTCTTATGACGCGAAGCTGCGTCCTATTTTCCAAGCAGTCCTGGGTGTGCAGGTCACCAGCCCTCTATTTACCAGGGCTGCTCGTCAATCACTGCACAGGGCAACAACACCATTTTCCAACTCGTCACAAAGTGACGATCTGGAAATGGAGGAGGTTACAGCATGTTGCCTGTGAGGGATGTTTTGGTGGTGAAAAGTGCCTGTTGCTGCCCCTCATGGAGCTTCAGCTTTTTGCACATAAAAATAATTGGTGTGTCACTGTGAAAAGAAAGCAGAGGGATCCTTTAAGCATGTTGCATGTGCTGGAAGGGCACACTCCAGTTTAAATAAATGGGTGTGCGGATGGGTAACCACACTCAGGTCAAGTGGCGGTGCACAGCAGGGGTCATTGTCGGTTAATTCTATGCAGCTTAATGTTTCCTTTCCCTGCTGTTTTGGAGAGTGTACATGCTAACGAGTTTCCCACATGTAATGCACGTATGCTTAGGGTCCATGAATAATTGGGGACTGGTTTTAACATAAATGTGGTGCAAAGAAGAACATGTAAGTTTGTGGAACGTGGAGTGCAATTGTGTTTTTCTTTTGAAACTGTTGTCTGCTTACATACTTTCTCAAAACAGAGAGTGCAAGAGTCTGTCTTTGGGTAGAACAGGAGAGAAAAACCTGGGTCTGCAAGATTTCCTGTGCTTAGATGCATAAAGTACATTTCTGTGATTTTCAAAGTGTGCCAACCAACCCATAGGTGGCCTTGCTTGGCTAGGTAGATCTCATTATAGGTTTTGTGCCGCCCTGCACTCCCTTGCTTAGTGAAAAAGCAACACAAAACCCTTGATAAATATGCCCCTTCATGTCCTGCCAGCACTCAGTGCTGCAGAGGCGGATCCCGCATTGCAGGCATAGCACATAGAGAAAGTGGCTGAACGACTAGAGCGGTGGGCCTCGAAGCTGGGAAACCGGATTCGAGCCTGGGTAGGGACGCTCAACATCCTGTGATTCTGGGCAAATCACTTAATCTCTCTGGTGCCTAGCAAAATTAATGCGTCCATCTGTAACGCAACTGGTGCTCATGTAGAGTGCTCTGATATCTTTGGGTTGAGTTTGTGTTATATAAAACTCCAGAAAAAAAGTTTTAGCATTCACTGCTGCCGAGGAGGATCCAGCACAGAAGTCATGTATGGCGCATAATGTCCTGCGAACAGTCACTGCTGTAGAGGACGATCCAGCACAGGAGTCCAGCATTCCACTCAACGTGCTGTCAGCTCTCACTGCTGCAAAGGAGGATAGAGCACAGCACGCGTGCATGGTACTTAATGTCCTGTCAGCACTCACTGCTGCATAGGAGGATCCCGCACAGTACTCCTGCATGGCACTTAATGCCCTGTTAGCACTCACTGCAGAGGAGGATCCTGCATAGCTCTCGTGCATGGCGCTTAGAGTCCGCCAGCACTCGCAGCGGAGGAGGATCCCGGACGTCACTCACTGCTGCAGAGGAGGATCCTGCACAGCAGTCGTGCGTGGCACTTAATGTCCTGCCTGCACTTAGTGCTGCAGAGGAGGACCCTGTGTAGCACTCGAACAAGGCCCTTGAAGTTATGAAACCCAAACATTCTCCTATGTAGAGCGATTTGTGGCAAGGGTAAAGAAACATCTTCATGTGCAGAACATGGGCCTCTTGCAATAATGAAACAAATATTCTGATGTTCAGAGGTAATAGTATGGTGAGAGCAGAAAAACCTACTTGTGTGTATTGCCCATTGCGGCGATGGTAAAATATGCCCCTGATGGAACACACACATCCTCCTACGCAGAACCCTTAGTGGCACTGGAGCAAAAACAGCCTCCCATGCAGTGCCCATGTGGCAAGGTGTGGAAACATTCTGCTGAGCAAAGGCCTTTCTGATAATGATACAGAAAAATCCAATTGTGCAACGACCTACATGGTGAAAAACAGAAATATACTTGTACAGAGCCCATTGTGGTGATTGTACTGATATATTGTCCTTTTCAAAGTCCCTCGATGCGATATTATTGAAATATTCTTATGTGCAAAGTATGCCGAAGACCACAAACCGACCCTCATCTGTGTTTGTGATCACCCTCTGGCAATCCACGCTAATGAAGGTACTACTTGGCCTGTCACTTAGATCTCTCCTGCCTTAGGCACTAGGAATCACCAGGTTCTGCTCCACAAACAGAAGTAGAGGTTGCAGTCAGTTCTGCACGGGTTCTTTTGTTTGCTCCTACACCACACGGATGGGATCTTGCTGATCACACATCATCTGTATCCTGGGGAAATGGAATATTTTTCTCGTCACCGTCCTGTTTCATGTCTACATTCAAAAACATAGCTGATCATTCCAAGGCATATAAAGTCGATTTCCAAATGGATACCGACTTTACCCATGTTTACTCTGACCTTGACTGCAGAAACTCAAAAGCCACCTGTCTCACCTTTATTCCTGCCACTCACTCATGGACTGTTCCTTCCCCTGCCTTGCCCACCTCCTTCTTTTATTCCCAAAATCTATTACATTATTGATTTGCATTTCCCTTGAGCTGTGAAAACATTCTCATGAGCAATTTATAACCAAGCACTCTTGGCACATATGTTCCAACTAATAGTGGAGAGGGCCTCCTGTAGGTGTCGGACCTCATGAAAACTATCAATGCCTGGATAAAGGTGCTGTCTCAGTCCAAACCAGAGATTCTTCTTCTCTCCAGCAACATTTAGTGTCTTCACTCCACCCATTGTCAGGCACCACTCACTCGGTGACCCACTCCCACAGTTTCCAAAGTGAGATGCCTGAGACTCATCTTCCGCAGTGATCTCACCATGTTTTTGTGAATTAACAAGGTAGCTCCCTCTGCCATCTTCAAGCTGAGAGCACTGAAAATGTTTCTTTAGTTCTTCATTGCCATTTGAACTATCTTTGTGGGCCCGGGCTTCTGCAATCGCAATCGCTCTATACAGGTCTATGTATCTCTGTTGTTCACCCAGAACCATACCTTCTGCACCAGTCTAAGCACGAACATAGGGGACTACATACAGATTTACTTTAAATCCCTCCACTGCTCTCAATTCAAAATAATTAATCTTTTCCACAGATCATTTGCAATAAAACAAATAGAATAGTAACTGTATCAACTCAATCATACCCAAGGTCTTCCTTCCCACCTATTATCTGAAAACATCTGCTATGTTACACTCACATTAAATTTCCATCTCCTCAGTCCTTGGTTTGCACCTCTCAAACAAGCCCAGAGAATATGACCACCAGCTGGATATCTGAAAATCCACACGCTACTGAAAAACCACCTCTTTCCTGCCAGTTCATCTAAACATTAATTTCCTCCATCTAGTCTAGGTACTGAGAAGCTTCATTCTAGGTGAAGTTCTAGTTCTGTGCAAATTTGGCAAATACATACATTTGTGTTGAGGACTGAGACAAATCATTGTGTGTCAGAGCTGGGTTGGTTCCCTAATATGGAACGTGGAGAGGCATCTTCATATGTGAAGCCCATTGCGGTACTGATGGGTTGCAAATGAACATGGAGGAAACCATAGGCTCAGGTGCAAGCAGTAGGGCTATTTATTTAATTATGAAGCACAGCATATGGCCACAGGCATCATAGGGCTAAGACAATAGAACTGCGAAACAAAGCAAAAAAGATTAAGGAAAATTAGAAATCCAAAGGCAGATCCTAAAAGGCTTAACAGGAGAACCAGGTTTTCATCTTTTTACAAAAAAAATGAAGTTTGATGTCTATTGTAATTCTATCAGGAGTATGTTTTAAAGTTTAGAGCCAGCCAGAGGAATTGACAGCAATGAATGAGAGAGAGTCAAATCTGGTCGTTTTGGATGGGGCATGCACCATCAGATCCTGGAAAAGTATTTTGGATCACTTCTGATCACTTCTGATAGAAGGTACTGTAAATCAAGTACAGTGTCTTACAACCAATGCGCTGTTTGACCTGTGCACTGGGCTGCAGACATACGGTCAAATATGGGCAGACGTCCCAGCCATCCGCCATATTAAGTAACCTCTGTAGCTTGTTAATCAGTGCCTCAGAGATTCCACAATTGACAGTGGTGGTGTAGTCCAAACAAGAGAGGGCTAGTGAGTCAGCCACCACGGTGTGAGACTCCGACAGGCAAAAGTGTATGATCTTTTTCAAAGCCAGGAGAAACAGGAAGTCTGAAGCTTATAAATATGAAAGTCAAAAGGAAGTTCCTTGTCAAAGAGGATGCCTAATTATTTTTACCCAAAGGCCTGGGATGGGTAGACTCCCCAGAATGTGGGCCCCAGTCTATCCAATCAAGCTGAAAGTTCTTTGCAGATAATCAGAATTTCAGTTTTGTTACTGTTGGTCCTCGGAACATTAGAGGCCTTCCTTCTTTGAATCCAGAGAACACATTCAATAAGAAGAAAGATCGTAATGCCTGGTAGGCTTTCAAGTTTCAGCCGCTGCTGGATATTGTTCTCATAGGAGAGAACCTAGAACTCAAACTTCCTGATCAGCTTCCCTAAAAGTTGAACATGTAAATTAAAAAAGGTAGGGAAGAGGGCTGAACCCTGGATGACTCTAAAACCTATCAATAATCATTTGTTTTGAATGTAAGGGCAGAGAGGCCACTTAGCATTGGACCGTAAGAAAAGAAGGAAACCAATTCACAGCAGGCCTAGTCTGACCGAGCTTCTCCAGACAGAACAAGAGAATGTTATGGTCTATGCTGTCACATGCACAGACAGAACCAGGAGCCAGCAGTCTGACTTTGTGTCTCATGATCTGGAGGTTATCAAAGGCGGATTCTTATACTGCCTCAGTGCTGGTTCCCACGCAAAAGCCAGTCTGAATTTTGGCCAATGCTGGGAGAACTGTAATGGGCATTTAACTGGTTAAGATCATCCACTTCCAGATCCACATTCTTCAAGAGAGTAGTGATAACTCCCATTTTGCAGAAGGCAGGGGCAGAACACCCTTGAAAGGATATTTTGATGGCTTCTTCTACACTGTGTGAGAGTCCAGGTACAAGCATTTTCTTGATGATCATTAGAGACGGATCTAGAAGGGATTTGAGGTGGCAGAGCTCTTTCATCACCTCAGGTGGCAAGATTGCGAGCAAGCTGCAAATCAAGTCAAACTGTTGTTTCCATTTTGCAGGAGATATTTTCTGGAAGTTGGATCTAGTCATGTTAATTGTTTCTTAAATTTAGTGGTCATAGAAAAGGAGGAGACCAAGTGATCACTGTGCCCCTGCAAGGGCCTGCTCTTTAGCTCACAACATCTTTTGAGGTGAAGTAGCAAACTAATTTGAAAATGGTATATGGTTCTTGGTGCAATGTATAGAAATGTGCAGTGAAGAAGATAGACTTAGCAGCGTGCAAGAAGCACTTAGGCTCTGTATCTCACTCTAGCTTTTGGAGAACAGCCCTTCTTCCACTTTCTTCCCACATTCCTGGTGAGCAGAGGGACTTTTCTCAAGTTTGAGGTAAACAGGTGATTGGCACACTACCGTTAGATGAGCTGGAATGTTTAGAGTCAACAGAGGGCATGAATTTTCATTTACCGCCACAATTTATATCATTTAGTTGGTGCAAATGAGTCTGGGCTTCTGCCTCCTGAGTAATGAAGAACTTCTAATGCGGCAGTGGTCTGAAACTAGCTCCATTTTCGATATATGTTTTTTTGAGGAGGCACATTTTCTCCTTTGTTTGAATTTATTTGTAGGGAAGCCCTTAGAAAAGACCCTACAATCTGACTATTCCGCTGGCTTAGCCCTTGGTAGATAGGTTGGCATAGCCAGTGACCAATTAAGGTGTAAGGTGTGTTTGGCTGTGTGAGTAGGACCTCACAGCAAGGGAGCAGTCTGAGCCATGCCTGGGTTTCCAAAACAGAACTCACAATAACAGAAGTCTGCCGTGCATAAAGTGTCTGAAGGGTGCCGCATGGTAACCCTATTGGACTGAACGCAGACGCTTTTAGATGCTACAAGGTGATTGTTAGGAAGGTCAGACAGAAGAGGAGTTTCATGATCTGAGGACCATCTCTGCCAATTACTGTGTGCATCAGGGATGATAGTGATACTGGTATGCAAAAAATATCTGCTTAAAAAGATAAACCTTGTTTTCAGTGACCAGAAAAAAAGTAGACTTTCATAACTAACCTTTTAAGGATCTGGGATAGTCTTAAAGTTTGTACTTTCAAGTCGAGGGTAGGGATTTTGATAGCTTCATCCGTAGTGTGAGCTTTCTTATTCGGCTTTTGGCTTTCCCGATTTTATTCTGATAATTGTAAAGAACTATAATATCACTACCAAGTGGGCTCTTGCAGATTTGCTCAAAAGAAGCAGACATATCAGGACACACAGGGTTGTGCAGTTGACCTAGTAACAGAAGAGCAGAGAACAGTGAAGATCATGGTTCTCGGGGCTCTGGGAACATGGTGGGCTCAGACTTGGAAGAGAGGGGCCTGGCACACTGTCTATAATCCTGTGTTAGAAACAGGCAGAATACCCGTATAGGAAAAGAGGAGGGCGGGGGTCAGTTATCAGGTCTGAGCTTCAAGGTCACTGCCATGTATGGCCCAGGTCATCAGAGATCCTGTGCACAGCCAGAGCTTCTTGGTTTGAAATAAATTAAAGAGTTCTAGAGCTAATTATTTGGAGTTAAAAGGATTGTGCACAGCTACAGGGGCAGATGACACAAGAATAGAAGAGCAGGGGAGCCCAAGATCTTAGCCAAGGTGCACTGTCGGAAATGCTTGGGTCCCATTAACAATTAGTAGATGGGGCGGAGGGTCAGAACATGTGCATTGTTGAGGCGGTGAGAGGTCTGCTAATGGAAGAGTGAAGATCAGGACTCACATATACCAAAGAGAGGAGCTGCAGGGAGCGTGACTGCATGCACTAAGCCACGCTGCTAGAGCTGTGAAAATACCCTGTTATGGGCAAATGGAGAGCTGTAGATCACAGCTTTGCACAAATGGAGCTGTGATTGGACCCAGCAACATAGGTTTTACTGGAGGAGCTGATGTGGGAGACAAAGTGAGCTAGGTATCGGCACACGTGCATTGCAAAAAGCACTGTGTAAGGCCCAGTGACAGATGTGAAGCTGGAAATGCATATAGGTGCACTGTTTGTGCAGTGCATAGACCTGGGATCCTCAAATAGAATACACTTCCCGTCAGAGATTGGTCAAAACTGTGAAAAGACCCAGTGATGTACAGAAGGCTGCATTTAACGCAGGTGCTTTCAGATCTCTGGATTGAAAAACAGGTTGCTGATGCTGGTGCAGATGTCCTGGGGTGTTTTCTCACAAAGCATTGAAAAACGAGCTGGAAAACCACTATGTACAGTGGTTTTCAGCTCGTTTTCCCTGCCACCCCGGGATACCATACGACAGGCCTGGTTCCAGGAATTTTATATCTGGGTGGGTGAAGGGTGCGTTTGGGTGGGCAATGCGGGCCCAATTTATAACAATTCTGAAGGTAGACTACAAGCCCTAGAGCATGGGTACTCACAAACATTTGCCCAGGGGCCACAACTTACGGTCTGTGGTGTGACCGAGGGCCACACGGGTGCCAGCAGGGTGGCGGTAGGGGGTCAGGGACTGTATAAGGAGGTCTTAAAAAATGTTTAATAAATGGGCAAGCATTTATTTTCAGGTTAATAAATGCCTATATTTTGTGTCACACGGTGGCACCGTGTGAGTTGGCAGGTATACTGTTACGTCCCAATTTGCGTAAAAAATTGTGTGTAGCGCTCCTCGAAACAAACTCGTTTTGTTCTGTGCTCACATCAACTTTGCACTGCAAAATATATTTTACATCGCAAAGTTGGCGGAGGTAACCATTTCCGCCACTTTGCTTCCTGTGAACACCTGTGCCAAATCAAGTCAAGTCTGGGCCTGACTGTGTGTGAAACAGCAGCACATCGGTGTATAACAACGCACATTAATAGTTGGGCGGCCGAGGCATCACCTGGGGGGACCATGGGTCGTTCTTTATGACGTCACTCTCTGACAGCTGTGCGTGTCCCACTTCTTTTCAGATCTGGGAAGGAATCGACATTGAGACCACGATGCACGTGCGCTTCCTGAACATGGACACGATCGCCTCGTGCCGCTGACGACATCGAAAAGACCGGAAGATGGCAGGGACCAAGAACAGACTCAACACGAGGAAAAGATGCACTTGTTGCACTAATAGTATTTATCTTACTGTACAGAACTCGGAAGTGAATACAAACTATATTTTCCACATTGGGAATGATGTGCCTACTTTAGCAGAAATCTATAGAGCAGATGTGATCTATAATAAATTGCAATATTTATGTACTCAGGACCAACAGATCGTTTGTGGCATTATTTCATAACAATTCTGTGGTGTGATCGGGAATGCAGGTCGGAATGTCTGGAGTAGAGAATTATCCGACATTACACATGTGGGGCAGACATTGGGGCCCAGACTTCCAAATGCTTTGTGATGGGTTTGTATAACTTTTCTAAAGATAACCTGAGGCAAAGTGTTTCAGGTAGAAATTACATACAATGCAACGCAGTCCGCGATTTGTGTTGGATTGTAACCCAAAGTAACACAAAGCTGCGCAATGCCCTGCCTTGTATTACTTAGCATCAAGGTTGCATGATTGTTCCCATGCCACCACCCATGGGGTCTGACGCAAATCCCAATCCACAAAGAATTATATGCAGAAATTCGTGCTGAAATCCTGCACATATTCGAGACAGGCTACAGATGAGGATTATTTTCACTTCTCGTTTTCCCACTTTGCATGTGTGCTGCACTATGCATCACACATACAAAGTGGGGAAACTCCTTAAAGCATAGTTTTTGTACTGAAAGGGACCCTTTCCTGCAAGACACCTGTGCACTATGCTCAAAGTGTGCCTGCTTTGGCTTATGGCGGCCAAAAGTGTGCCAGCGCAGGGAAAAAGCCGAACAGCACCCCATCTTATTAGGCATGGGTCTGGGCTACACTCTCCCATTCACGCAGCACAGCACAGCAACTTTGCTTGCTCTTCTTTAAATGACTTCTACATCAAATTAGGCATTGGTTTCTTCTTCTTCAAAGATGTGGGGACATTGATAATGAAAATGCAAATAAACTACGAAGGCTGAAGTTCTCCGTTTATGCACCGAGGATCTAGAACATCATCCCAATCAAAGTCAGAGCGGCCACTACCTTCCAGAAATTCAGAAAGGAATAAGGAATTGAAAATGTATTTCTTTAAACAGCACTATCACAATTCATAAAACATAGCTGCATATTACCTGACTCTTCTAAACAATGTTGAATTGTACCGTTGGGCTCATGCCCTCTGCTTGGCACTACGTTGCGCTACAACTAAGTTTGTTTGAAGCAAACACAATTGCATACGTACATGCATAAATACAAATCTTTTGTTCAGACATTAGAGCTTACATGTAACACAAACTTTCAATTCATCATCTACCGTATTGGAAGTCCTGTAAGAAGGAGGCAGTTAAACTACTGACTTCAACTGGCTGCACCAAGATTGGTGACCACACAGGGGATACTGTATGGTGGGATGTAGTTATTCTAGCCAATTTCCCTACACTTAAATCCTAATATTCTAAGCATTTGTCACTGGAATGAGGAATAATATGTAAACCCACAAATACCAGGTCCCAAGGCAGAATCCCCATTCTGGGGGCAAATCCATTGCGCCCCACATGTATCTCTTACTGCATAGGACATCTTCTATCCTCCATCCTCTTAAACCCACCAGTTGATTATTAGTTCGTTCTTTATTGACCATCCATTATCCAATAACTATCCATTGATAATTGACCATCAATTAGTAATTGTTTCACCGTCACTATCCACCATTCATTCATCCGCCATCAGCTCTCCATTCACTGGCCATTAGCCATTCAGTGTCTGTTCACCAATTACCATCCATTCACCTCTTCAAACCTTTCCACCACGCACTCCCTATTTGTTTGTCATTCATTCATCGTCCACCACCCATTTACCACGCAGTCACCTAACAGTTGGGCATCTTCAGAAATGGGCACAGTTCAACAGAGCTGGACTTCAGAAATGAACTCAGAACTCCAAAGGTACCCCCCAGAAAGGGACACAAAGCCACAGAGGTGGCCTCCAGACCTCATCCCAATAAGTGATGTGATCAGTCAGGTGTGCATACTGCCATTAGTATGACCTTGCAGCAGTAACAACGTCTGTCTACCTTCTGATCATAGATGAGAGGGTTACCTGGCAGACTAAAGTCTGGAATGCCAGAGGTGGCGACCAGCGCCTGATGCACTACTCCAGATGGGGTTTCTAATAGCAGACACAATATGCAAGAGGCAGCGTTCAAATTGTGACAATATATGCTCGAGGAGACGTTTAAGGTGCTCTTGTGCCACTCAGAACAAGGAATAACACTTCAGATGAGACTACCACAAAGGAACATAATATGGTGGGCTCTAAAGCTTGCAGCAATTCTCCAGATGAGGCATCCACGTAATAATAATAAAAATGTATATACATAGTACTTCATATACTGCACTTAAGTCTTTTCTTAGGGCTTGATTTAGAGTTTGGCAGATGGGTGGGTACTCCATAACAAGTGACGGATATCTAGCCCGCTTTGTTGCAAGTACATTATATCTAAGGCTCCAAGTTTTCTGTTTTTACTGATTTTTACAGATAAATACAGACAGAAAACAATGTGTTTCCTGCCTGTACTTAATTTTAAAAGCGGAAAAATACTGAAAATTGTGCTTTTTATGAAATACTCTCCATGCTGCCTTTCATGAATTCCAGACAACAGCTGTGCAGATAGGCAGCATGACAAGTTAAAAAATAGGATCTGAATTCCTTAAATACTGGCATATATTAACATATATTTGTAGTATAACACTAATATGTACCTGGGCTGTAGTGCTTTGTTGTATAGAGTTATGTGGCTGCTTAATTTGCTAAAATGCGACAGGCATCCATGAATGAGTGTACGTCTAAGAGTTAAGTAAATGTGGACATATACCATTTTACAATTCCATTTATTGTGAAAACAAAAAAGAAATATGGATGAATACCAATAAGATGGCCAAAAATAAATTGGGATAAATACAGATGGAAATGTTACAAAAATAAATACAATAAAACCGGGAGCCCTATTTTATATCCTTGTGTACTTGTAATGAGATGGACAGGATATCCATCAATTTTGTGATGGCGTATGCCTCCACCAAACCCTAAGAGCGAGATTTTCAAACTAGTTTTGTGCTGGAAAGTTGCCTGAAAGTAATGCAAAGTAGCACAAAGCATTGTTTTGCGTTACTCTGAGTCAAGGGGGCGTTCCATGGGTGGTACATGGACGTTCCCATGTAACCACCCATGTTTTTTGGCACAATCCCTATCTTCTAACAACAGTAGATGGATTTGCACCAAAAATTAACACCACTTTGAAGCAGGATTTAAAAAGGATAAATGCTTTTATTTCTCCTAACTTTTTTATTTTTTTTGTATTTTATGTATTAGTTGTTTCCATTAAACCATGTTCAATTACAACATTAAAAGAGCAAGGCACAATTGGTTAATTGCAAATTATTTGCATATATCATACAAAAGGCATGTTCTCAGGGCCTAACAATTGTTCCGCCCAATATTTTGCAACTGCTTTCGATGGTATCTTTTTCATATTACATACTTCTTTCAATGCCCCCAGGCTATAAGCCCGTAGTTGTTGGGCTTCTTTCCCACCCCTAGTATTCAATCCCAACTCGTACCTAGAAATGCCTCATTTTCCTGCAACATCATTCTAATTGTAGATCCTGGTATAACTTTTGTATTGCATTGCAGCCTGTGGCCTTTTCCCACTCTTAACACACGTATGCCTAATTTGCCACTTCTGTTCCCCTTACTATCTATTTGCAACATCTTCAGCATTATCTATAGGATGCGATGTTAAATATTCTTTGAGGGGTTCCCAAATATCTTTAGGGCGTGACGTGGGTGGGAGTAATTCATCATAGATATTCAGTTGTTCTTGACAGAATAGTAAATCCCATAACCAGTCCTTAAACTTAGGCGCTCTCCCCCGCCCCCATCTGCACGCAAGTCTGCGCTTGGCCATAAGGAAACCGATGGAAATGTATTTCCGCTATACTCTTTCCATTTGTTCAGTATATCCCAAAAGAGCTTTTATTTCTCCCAACTTTTCCTACTTTGCATGTGTGCTGCAGTGTACAGCACACATTCAAAATTGGAAAAGCATTAAAGTTAGTCTAAGCATAGTATTTTGCACTGGAAGGGTACTCTTCCAGTACACAACCTTTGCTAGAATCACAGTCACTTTTGTACTATTGTGCAGAGGAATGTGCGGCACTCAGCAGTCTAATTATGCGCCAGCGCTAGGGAGAGAGTAGGATAGTGCCATATCTCTGTAGATTTAGCGCTTTCCTGTTCTCTCCCTGTCACACAGCACAGCAACTTTGGTTGCTGTGCTGCACTGTGTGACAGTTTGGTAAATCTGGGCCGTATCCGGCCCCAAGTGTTTCATTTGTGCTCGGCTTAGTGACCTCAGAAAGTTGGAAGTTGAATTTGTGTTGCTGGATTCAAACTCGTAACCTACATATTTCAGCAAAGAGTTCAACTCACTGAGCCATCCTCTCAGCAAAATATCCCAAACGTTGTATATTCGTAGGACCGTTTTATTTGCGGATCCCAGTGCCTCTATTCCTGTGCACACACATTTCTTTTGCCCTGCCCTCTCCTGTTGCAGTTCCATTACATCCTTTGGTGCATTGTAGTCCACAAAGGGTGGTAAAATGGTGTAATTATGTATGTGTACATTGTTACTGTTGAGTACTGTGCTGCTCCTGTTCTGTGTGTTTGTTGGGCAGCTTGCACTGCTGCTGGCTATAGGGTAACTGTTGTATGAGGTTATTTCATTTTCTACAGACCTTTTCTCTTTACAGACCCCAACTTGATAGGCCTCGTCAAAGTTTGTTTGAATGTTGGTCCATTTGAAAAAAGCCACCCTTCAACTTCCTCTTCATTGTCGCCACAAACGCTCGGATTGCTGCCTGGGACATCCGTGGAGACGTGAGTGACGTCACCCACATGGATGTATGTCAGAATGTTGACAAATATCTTTTGACAGAAATAACGTGGAATAAATATCGTTTGAAAAACTAACGGCCCATTGGGCATAGCTTCTCTATAAATTAGTCCAGTGAGGCAATATTTTAGTAAACGATATTTTTGTCAGACAATGCTTGGGCCACCATATTCTGTTATCGTGCCCGTCTGAACCCCTGGAATCCAAGCTCTGAGGCGCCAAGGGCACAGTGGGAAAAGTAGAGCTCATTTTCATTCTCATTTGCATCAAATCGCTTGCTGTGTTTTGTGTGCTGGTCTGGGCCACCTGTGACAAGGCTACAGTGGGATCCACCGCCTCCCTCCGCCTCCCTCCTCTGAGCTCTCGGCGACATTGCATTGGTACTGCCTGACCTTGACCTCTCAGGTTCATGGTCAGAAGCCAATGCAAGTCCGTCTGTCATAGAGGACTCCCCAGCCACACATACAAGAATCATGGAATTACTTTTAGCCATAACTCTTCACGCCCTGTCACAGTAAGTAAATTAACTTATTTTTCAACATTTTTAGAACGAAATGTAAAAAAAAAAATTGTTTTTTAAAATTCAAGCATGAGCATTAGAACAGTCCAGTGCTTAATTTGTAAATGAATACGTGCCAGGGCCCTCGTCAGGAGGCCACTGCAGCTTGCATTCACCATTGCCCCTGCCAATACTGCCAATGACTGGACTAACGCAGCTACTAACCATCTTACACCTACAAGCGTGACATTTTAGGCTATTCCAAGCCCCCACAGCTAGAAGAATGGCTTGTGTGGCAGATATTAGTAATTTTTAAAGCATATTGCGTAACTAAACAGCTGTTGTGCACCTCTCTAAATTAGACAAACAGCGGCATCATGTGGCAGACTGCCTTAAGTGCCGGTGTTGACAATTAAGTGCCAGTGCCAAGCACCGGAAACCACCGGCTCAAATTAGTTACTGATTAGAACCATTGGCAAAGTTCAGTTGTCACAAATTCAGAATTGACTCCTGTGGAGTGCTAAAGAAAACAAAGGAGTACACCAGCAGCACCACCATTTCTCCTCTGGAGGGTTGTCAAAACGTGTCATAGCTGCGTAGAGCCAGTGTGACACTACATCATGTAAATGGCGTCCCCGGTCCACTGACATCTTGAGATCATGTTCCAGGATCCCAGCCTGACGGCAAGGCTCCTTCAGAGAAAGAAGCTGCAGTGGGGATAGTATACGTTAAAAGTAAGGCGGGAATATGCAATGTAGGCCTATGTAAGCCAAATCTATGAAATATTTTCAGGGTACCTGCTCTTTCAACCAGGAGTCTCCAACCTTTTTCTGTAACAATAGCTATTTATGTTCAATGAAAATCCCACTGACCTACTAACATTATAAGCAATGTGATAATTATCACATCAGGCAAGATTATTTTAGTGGCCCCCATATGCAAAGATTACCAGCAGTGAGCACTCCAGTGCATCAAGCATTGTTGCATGCAGCAGTGTAAAATGGTTTGTCAATGTGGAATGCATTTAAATGAACAATACATGACAGTAATTGCTGCAATTACCCTAGCACCAAGCTCATATTATTGAGAATAAGTCTCCCCAACACCTTTTGATTTTTATCACTCAATTATCAACATTAAATGTATTCTGGAAATTCAACCATCTTTCTCAAAACATCTGCTTACGAGTTCTGAAAATACACACATTTTCATCTCAACCACATGCCTTTTAAAATGTTGGTATACATATATGTCAACTGAGGAAAAGCTTCTAAGTTTGTAGATTAGGCTGCACAAAGGAGAGCTTCTTACAAGTAGCTGGAGAGCTACTAATAGCCCACGAGCTACTCATTGGAGACGCTGGCTTTAAACCAATTCTATTTAACCCCTTCAGTGCCCGCCCTTTTCCCCGCCCTGTGCCGGCCGTTGTATTAGCGGGCGGGGTCTATGACGAGCTGGACTCGTCATGGGCACAGCGCCACCGCGGCCCATGACGAGTCCAGCTCGTCATGGGCACTGAAGGGGTTAAAGTCACTGTATGGTGATTGTAATTTTTTTTGAAAGGCAATCCTGAGTGTCTTGCCTGCCCAGATATAAGCTGCTATTATAGATTTAAGAGAGGTAAAAAAAAAAACTCTCGTCTGAGGACAGGGATGATTCTGGAGGGCATACAACAGCTCAGCAGGGCTATCATTTTAAATAAGGAACTGCGACCTATCACTGACAGTGGCAATTTTCTCCATGACTCAAAGTGGGACTTTATTTGTTGTTGATGTTGAGCTCCCTGTGTCTCTTTTGAGTCCAGTGTCACATATGTACCCAGATACTTGAAGTGTGGGACGCATCTCAAGTGATTCCCACAACTCTCCCCTATAGTAGTCGGGACCAGTGATAGGGAAGATCACCGACTCCCCCCAGCCCCATTCATTTTGGGGACCGGAGTATTCGCTATAGTCCTTAAGAATTTGCATGAGCTGAGGGATAAAAGCTATAGGTCACTGCACGTAGAACACAACATCTTCAGCATACAATGCAATGCAGTTTTCATGGTCTTGGTGCCCAGAAGATCCTACACCTGGGCGTCCAATGTCACCCATATGGCTAATGGTTCCATTACCAGGACAAAGAGGAGGGAGGATAGGGGATAGACCTGCCTGGTGTCATGCTGTATTGGGAAAGGGACCGACGAGCCCCATTGACTCAGACCGTGGCCCGCAATAGATTATACAGCAGGTGCACGTAGGACCAGAATATGGGAACAACATTCATATTTTCTGTACTGCATGCAGGAAAGACCCTTCCACTGACTCAAACGCTTTCTCAAAGTCAATTGAGACAAATGCACGCGTAACACTGGTGTTGGATAACCCCATCAGTCGTGAAGTCATTTCGATCCCTGCATACCATGCATGGAATAATCGTCACCAGTCGATTGGCCAGCACTTTGGCCAGAATTTCCATCTTTGTGTTTTTCAATGAGATAGGCATGTATGTGACACACTTCAATGGGGCTCGGCATTGTTTTTATATTACCACTATCATGGCCCCTTACAGATTGTAAGGCATAACCTTCGTTTGAGGGGCCTTTTCAAACAATGCTTTCTGTAGTGGGGCTAGTTAGGAGGCACAGGGGCTTATTTACAAGCCCCTTGCAAGAGCGATGCAACCCACTGCCCCATATTTACAAGGAGACGTAAAGCCATCCTGTGTGGCTTTTCATGTAGTTGTAAATATGACCCCTTTACATGCAACACTTTGCGTGAAAGGGTCATGCCATTGGTGTTGCTGTGGGTGTTCCCAGGCAAGACCCATGGCTTCTGCCGAATTTCCAGATTTAAGAGAAATTGTAAACCTGGAAATGCGTTAGAATGCTACGCCTCCCCAAGGGAGGCGTAGGGAGGTGCATGGAAAGAGCAAAAAAAGAGGAGAAATGAAAACATTTTTCCTTGTTTTTTTGCTCTTTCTATGCGTGCTGCATTCTGCAGCACAAATAGGAAGAGAAAATCACCTCTTCTGATTGTTTTTGTGCAAGAAGGGACTAACAACCATCCCCTTGACGCTGGCACCCTTGCACCATGATGCAAGGGTGCTGGCATCGGCACTTGGCAGCTAACTGTGCGCAAGGGGAGATCCGTCATATCTTTGTAGATATGATGCATCCCTTTGCTTTGGAATTAACGGAGCCCGGCACAGCCAAATGCCTTGCAGCACCGTGCTGCGTTAATTCCTTGTAAATAAGGCCCATATGATGCATCCCTTTGCTTTGGAGTTAACGGAGCCCGGCACAGCCAAATGCCTTGCAGCACCGTGCTGCGTTAATTCCTTGTAAATAAGGCCCATAACGTTTAAAGAAAGCTATTGGGATCCATTGGAACCAGGAGCTCTTTTCCGAGGCATGTCTCTAACTACTCCCATGATTTTGTTCCAAGACAAAGGGAGATCAAACATTGCACTGCCTTTGGGTGACAATCTGGGGTGGTCAACAAGGATAGGACTACCATGCATGCCTATCATCATTTCACGCGTGGCATATTGCCGTGCATAGTATTTGGCAAAAACTGAGGCTATCTCCTGGGTCCTGGAGACCACTCCTCCAGCAGGGTCCCAGGTGTAGGGGACGAGTTGGGTCTCAGCTTCCCTGTTCATGGGCCAGTATACAAATTTGCCAGCCTTGTTTCCAGCCTCATAAACCTTATATTTGGAGGGCAATCATGCCATCTTGCAAAGCTCCCAGAGCTTTGTTTTCAGGACCTCTCTGGCCACCTCCAGACGTCTATAGACCGAGGCATCCACTGAAGCTATCCCTTCCAAATCTGCTATTTCTTACTCAGGAGTGAGCTATTGACAGTAAACCGCGTATATCACTTTAAAAAATGACGCTTGGATGGTATGATGGAGGTATAGCACTCCCTGATATTAAAAAAATGTTATTGGGCGGCGCACCTCTCAGCAATTAATCAAGGCACTTATCGCAGTGGGGACGACCCGGGTTACAGGATGGACAAATGGGTACTCCCGGGTGGTAATTACACGAGGGTGCTCTACTCCAAACCCAACAAATATTCCCTGACGGAACCCACACAGCACACTGTAAACCATAACCTAGGATGGACCAAAAGATCACACTTGCCACCCCCTTATGGGACTCTGAATGCCTGGGCACATTGGGTCGGTCTAAGGGCTTTGACAAATGGGACCTGATAGGTCTCTCTCGCGTTGGGGACCTCTGGGGACACAACGGCATGGTCTCATTTCCCACATTGCAACAGACACACGAGTTAGCTGCATCGGAATACTTTAGATACATGCAGGTCGGACACTCCCTCCAAGCTAACATCTTGGCAGGGTCCCTTATACCGGAGTCTTCTCCTCTAGAAGACAGATTGCTTGATGGCTACTTGCCCAAAAAAGCTATCTACCTTACATACAAAAATCTTATACATAACACACCAGATCCTTTAACACCACTAAGGGACAAATGGGAACGGGACGGCTTGGAACTGGAGGATGACGAATGGGAGGAAGCACTTTCCTCACCGAAGGAGATCGCCATTTCAGCAAAACTGAGACTGATCCAATAAAAAATCTTACATAGGGTGTATCTCTCAGGTCCCAGACTGGTACTGATGGGCAGGAGCGAAGAGGTGCTGTGTAAAAGACATTGCGGCCTAGTGTGGTCCTTTTTCCATTATATTTGGGAATGTACTTGAATGTATGAGTGAAGTATGGGGGTGGAGATTCGGCTAGAAGCCAAAAGATGTCTCCTGAATGTTTGGGAGCCCACAGACCCAAACACCAAGGGTAAACTCTGGGCAACGCTTGGCCAGATAGTAGCTAAACGAAACATCGCCCGCATGTGGGGAGCGGCAACACCACCGACACTGAGTGCCTGGAAAAATGATATGGATTGGTGTATGGTGCGGGAGAAAACGGTACATGTAGGATGTGGCTGTCCCGGGAAATAGATAGCGATTTGGACTAAATGGAATGTATATCGTGGTAACATATGTGAATCCCCCTATGTCCCCCCCTCCCTGTATGAACCATTGACACCCTGAACTGTGTAGCCAACCATCATCCTTTACTATCCCACTGAAATAATGTACGGAACAACTGCTTGATTTGTGAGTCTGAGATACAACTGTAATTATTGTTTGCTGTGCAAAGTGATCACCCTGTTGGAATTGTTAATAAAAAGATTTATAAAAATTTTTTAAAAAAAGAGTGAGCTATTCCTGCAGCCGCTCCTTGTTGTGATTCGTAGTGTAGGAAAGAACCTCCCAGCGTATCACTACCTTAAGAGATTCCAATAGGGTGACATCCGAGGAGACCGGTCCCTTGTTGATTTCTAGGAATTGATCAATCTCCTCTCAGAGCCACTCCACAAAGCCATCAGCCGAGAGAAGCCAGGAGGTCAGACCGCAGTTAGACCAGCCACCTCCCCTCTTGAGACCAAGTACTAATTCAATGAAGGAGTGGTCTGAAAGACATCTAGGAAGAATATTCCAGTCTGCGATCTCCGAGAGCAGGCCAGCCAGGGCCAGGAAATAGCCTAATCTGGGCTGTCTGTGATGCGCATATGTGTATCTGGTGTTGCAGCGATGCATAACGAGTCAGATGTCACATATGCCCCTTGGTGGTTGGATACAATCCCTGGCCCTATTTTGACCATGGGGGGGATGAGCTTGTGGAAACAAATCCTGCAACAACGAGGGAAGTCTCCTCCCAATCTCAAAAGTTCCGTCAGGTCCATCCGTGGCACTTCAAAGAGCCCCTGATGTGTGGCGTCCACCAATGAAGGCAGAACGTAGATGCTGGCAATTGCTCATGGCCTACCTCTCACCATGCCAGTGACTATCACCCAGCGGCCTAGATGGTCAGAGGTGGCATCCTTCAGCTCAAAAGGGAATTCCTATGGAGTAAGAATGCCACTCCCGTAGAGCTCATGGTGAAGCCAGAAAGAAACATTCAGGTAAACCCATGCCTACTGAGTAATTGACAACTTGTGCCCAGAGCTGTGTCTCTTGCAAGAGCAAAACCGCCAGAGCTCGCTTCTTGGCCTGCAACAGGATAGCTCTACTCTTAATATTATTGTTCAGCCTGTTATCGTTCCAGGATCTTACCTTTTATGAGGGATGTGACATTAGTGATGGTTGTGTGCATGTTGTGTCAGACAGTAAAGGAACAGACGGGGCGAGGGGCGCATAATTACCCCTTAACAGAACTCCTAAACCATCCAGACAACCCTTTCCCCACCCCTCTAGAAATGAAGTATCTGTCTCCCATGGAACAAAACATGTAACTAACAATGTGGACTGCCTAACGCATTTGTTATTCTGCTCTATGTGTATTATACGAGAAAGAGGGAGAAGTTTGGCAGGACCAGAAGAAAATGAATACTCCTTGAGAAATGCCCTCCAGGTGAATCCACAGGACCATGACGCCCCTCTCTCCCCCGCATCAGCCTGAGGTAGGCAGAGTGGCTACCCCATCATCCTGCCCGGACTATCTTCATCACTCATCCCCAACAAGGAGATCCCATCCCTTTTGTCTGCCAGCACTTTCTTCTGCCCTGCATGGCGGCAGCGTCCCCTCTGTGACCCAAGACCAGGGGACCAGGGACGGCCACCATTAGAATCCTCCCCGGACAAGGCACTGGCTAGCCCCCTCACCTGCAGTGGCCTCCTCTCCTCCACCCACTCCATCGCCGACTCAGTAGTTTTGAAGAACAAGGATTTCCCACCGAAAAGCATTTTCAGTTTACCAGGGAACAGCAGCGTATATGGGATTTACATAGCTCTTAGTTTCTGCTTTACAGCCACTAAGGACTATTGTTGTTGATGTACCCTGATAGTCCAGTCAGAAAGAGAAGAATTTAAGCAGGACCCCGGATTTAAGTAAGGTGGTGAAGTATTGCTCAGGCTTATTACCCTACAGGAGCCCTACTAGATGCAGGTTGTTCCTCCTGGAGCGCCACTCCACATCCTCAGCCCATTTTTCCAGGACAGCTGTGCCTCTCTTCAGGTGAGTCAGTTCCTTTTTTAGGGTAGGGTAGTGACCTCGTCCGCCACAGTGGAAAGCCTGCCTTCAGCCTCCTTGGTGCGGTCGGCCACTGACCGTACATCCTGTTGCAAAAGGGACACTTTGACCTCCAACCTGCCAATTTGAGTCTCCGGTACCAGCTTTTATTTTTTATTAGCCTCTGGCACAAGATTAAGGCACACTAAGACAGCTCTGGCGTAATGAAGTCGCACAGGGCTGCAGTATGTCTCATACAACTTCCAGCATGACAGTAGAATGATTAATTGCCCAAATCTGCAATATAAACAGTAAATAAAAGGGTAACAACAATCCATAGCCTATAATAAAGTAAAACATGAGCAGAATAAATGAAGTGACACTCACCAGGGTTGAAGACCCTCTCAAGCACCAGCCCTGAATAAGGAGGGGAAAAGGGAAGAGGCATAAATGCGAGATGGTGCAGGGAGAATCGTTGTCGGGGGCAGGGGGGACAGACATGGCTATAGCACCTCTGACACGTCCCCTATGTTGCTCCGAGTCACACATAGACTAAGTAACTCACCCAGAGTCAATGTCTGACACAATGTTTGAACCATCCCCACAGGACGGCTACCGCCCCAGGTTCCAAGATATGCTGGGATGGGGGGTGTCGTATCGTGGCCTAGGCCTGGGGGCAGCTGGCAATGATGAGACACGGAGGCCAGTTTACGTTAGTGGCCAGCTCCGAACTGAGCCACATCCAGAGCCCTGGGCTATTTATTGCCTTAAACAGACGTTGTCCCAGCGTGCGCCAGGCAAAGCCATTAAGGCACGCTCACGGGCGGTGGCTTAGGGAGACCACCCCTCAGCACAACAGGAGACGTGGAAGGTTCCACTGTCTCCACAACATTACATTCCTCTTTTACCAGGAGGGACATGTTAACAGAACCTAAACACTAAGCAGATATGCAGAACATAACAAAAGGGAATGTGCAATCCCATACACACAACTTCTGGGATGAGGTACAAATGGAACAGTCTTACTTGGTTGTCTTTTTCAGCTGTTCACTCAGGCTGCGATCCGCCCCACGGTCGTCGACTAGCCATTGGATACATAGTCTTTGTACTTCTGGGATGGCTTCAGACAGGGCTGGAGAGGAGACCTGTTCTGGCTGCTCCTCGGCTGCGGTGTAGGGGACTGTTCAACCGGGTTGCTGCAGGGGGCTGGGCTCTGATCACATTCAAGATCCCGGTCTTGGGTCGCCACGGCCACAGGACTGGAAGATGGATCTATGGCGGCAGGTTGATCAGGTTTGGATGATTCGCTGTCAGGACTCAAGAACCCCTCACAGGAGGCTTCTCTGCGTCTGTCGGACACTGGGAAGTCGTTCTCCTCTTCAGATGGAACTCTTTTGAAGAAGGACACATTGCGAGTTACTTTCTCGGGCCCTCTTTGGGCAGTCACCATGGTGCCTTTTACTGCCGTGACAGTCCAAGGTTGAAGTTCGAACGGCAGACGGTACTTTCCTCCCGGGTGGCGATCTTGCACGAGCACCTGGTCACCCACAGCAATGGGGCTTTCTCTGGCGTGTCTCTTCCGGGACGCTGCTTTGTTGCTCTTGTCCCGCCGGTAGTCTGACTGGTTTGGGGGGTTGGGTGTCTCAGCCCTAATCGGAGGGTGTGGAATGGTGTCTGCTACAACCCGGCCGAAACACAGTCGACTGGGGGATATGCCAGTAGTGCAGTGGGGGTAAGCCAGTACCCCCTGAGGAATTGGTACACTGCCTGTTCAAGGTTGAGCCCATCGGCTAGGGCGATTTGAATCGTTTTGTTCAATGTCCTCATTAGTCGCTCTACTTCCCCATTGGCTTGGGGCCATCTCAGTGTGATTTTGCGGTGCTTTACTTTGTGAGAGGCAAGATATTCGGCTATTTCCACGCTGGTGCATTACTTGTCTCTACCGCAGACTGTCGTCGGAAGGCCTGCTGCCCCTTGCCGCCTTGAGGGGCAAGTGGGAATTGGACCTTGAGAAGCCGATCCCCGAGACTACATGGACCACGTTGGTGCGGCGGGCCTGGAAGGGAACGCGCAATGCCCGGTTTCAGTTGGTTCAATTTTTTACGTTGCACAGGGCGTATTTGACGCCGGTTAAGATATTGCAATATTTTGGGGGTGCGCACTCTCAATGCCCGCGGTGTGGGGGAGAGGGTGCTGATTTTCGTCACATGTTTTGGTCCTGCGTTCAGTTGGGTGACTATTGGGCAGAGGTTATGGATTGCCGGAATCAGGTGACGGACCGCGTTATTGACCCAGAACTGGGGGCCTGCTTATTACTTTGGTTCCCACACACCCGCCGGACGAAGGTTACTAGCAAGTTTTACGACTTAGGGTTGATTATGGCCGAGAGGGAACTGGCTATGCACTGGAAGTCCAGGGCGGGGCCTAGCTTCTTGCGGTGGAGGGCGGCGTTTGCACGATGGGCGGGGGCAGAGGGTACGCTCCGGTTGCAATTAGCTCTTCGGAGGGATGACGAGAAGGCGCTGGCGACGGCCCGAGCATGGGAGGCGCTGGTGGTGGAACTTCAGGGGCTGATGTCTGACACCGGGAGAGAGGGGGACACCTCTGACAGGCAGGAGGAGGCGTTGAACGGGGAGTAGAAGGGGAGTAGTGGCGAGTGCTGGAAGCAAGGGTGTGGCTAGGCACGAGGGAAAGCCTTGGTTCCCTAGAGGAGGTTGAGCACCCATGCCTGATTTATAGCAGGGAAGGGGCACATCAGGAGAGAGGAGGAAGGAAGGGGGCACACTGACATGGGGTGGGGAGGGAGGGGGGGGGCCGCATGGGCTGGAAGTTCATTCTCCCGGATATTGGCTGGTAACAATGTATGTGAAGTATCTTCTTTGACGGGGGAGGTAGCGGGGTTTGTACTATGAAAACAATAAAAAAAATGTTTCAAAAAAAATATATATATATTTCCACGCTGGTGAATGGTGGTCCATTGTCTGTGCGGAGTTCGCCGAAGAGCCCGTGGGTTGCAATCAGCTTTTCCAGCTTAGGGATCAACTCCGCTGCGGACGTAGATGTAATGAACTCGACTTTTGGATAGTCATCTACTACTACCAGCATGTACTTTCCTCCTGGCAGACTGCCAACGTCAGCACTCACTCTCTCCCATGGGGCGCTCGGAGCTGCTTCAGTGATCACTGGCGCCGGTTTGCTTGGTAGACTCGTTGCAAGGCATACTGGGCAGTGCTGCACCACTGACTCTATTTGTTGGTCCAGGCCGGGGAACCAGACTTTGCTGCGAAGTCTGTTCTTCGATTTAACAATTCCCTGGTGGGCACCATGTGCCAGAAGGGCTGCCTGTCTGGTGAGGCTCTCCTGCAAGACAAGGAGCGGGCCTCGTAGTGGACAGCCGTCGGCTGATACCGACAATTCATGACGGACCTGGTGCAGGGACTTCAAGGTTGCTTGGGCTGCTATGTTCCATCGAGATGAAGGGCTCTGTAAAAGCCTCCAGTCGCCTGAGGAAACCGCCTGGATGGCGATTTGGAGGCAGTCATCATCCAAGGTGGCTGCTATGATCTTGCAGGGATATAGGGAGAGGCCGGGACCGTTCCACCACCATCCTCACGTAATCTTCTGTGGCTGCTGCCTCAGCCGCTTCCGGAGGGGTGGCTGGCCGGGCATGCCGCGACAGAAAGTCAGCTGGATTCCGGGTCCCAGGTCTATATTCCACGGTGAGCTGGAACTCTTGCAGCTGCAGGATCCATTTCTCTATTCGCGGAGGAGGGCGAGACGAGGAGCCTTGGAACAGCGGGATTAACGGTTTGTGATACGTGATGACTGTGAATGGATGGCCGTACAAGTATATGTGAAAGTGGTGGCACCCCCATAGGATCGCAATGGCTTCTTTCTCAATTTGAGAATACCGCTGCTCGGTAGGTGTAAGGGTCCGGCTGGCGTAGGCGACAGGTGCCCATTCGCCACAGTCTTGTTGTTGCACTAGGACAGCACCTAGGCCTGTGGGGCTGGCGTTGACTACAAGCTGGGAGTCTTGCCGTGGATCAAAGTAGACTAGCGTGGTGTCCACAGACAGTGCTGCCTTTGTTTGCTGGAAGGCCTTTTCTTGCTCCGGACCCCATGTCCAGTGGGCGGTGGTTCTGGTGAGATCCCGAAGAGGGCCAGTCAGATCTGAGAGGTTTCTGATGAAGCGTCCACAGTAGGTGACCATACCCAAGAAGATGCGGACTCCTGACACCGATGTGGGGGCCGGCGCCTCTTGGACATCTTTCACTTTGTCTGGATCTGGCCCGATGCCTTTGTCCGAGAATTGATATCCAAAACAACTGATGTCTCGCCGCAGGAATTTGCATTTCTCTCTGTGCAGGGTCAACCCACAGTCTCGAAGGCGAGTGAACACCGCTTTCAGGCGTAAGATATGTTCTTCCAGGGAGGGAGCGTGCACTAAGATATCATCGCTCATGTTGAGCATCCCTTTCAGCCCTTGCAGGACGGTCTTGGTGATGTTTTGGAACACTTCGGCCACGCTGGAGATTCTGAAATTAAGGCGTGTGTAGCGCCAGAGACCGGCGTGGGTAGTGATTGGGCGAGAGTCCGGGTGCTGAGGGATTTGATGGTACCCTGAGCAGAGGTCCATCTTTGATAACCACTTGGACCCCACGAGTTCGCCAATTATGTCATCTACCCTGGGTGTCAGGTGGCGCTCCCGCTTAATGGTGAGGTTCGAGATCCGCATGTCCACACAGATGCGGACCGCATCAGGCTGCTTCGGCTTCTTCGCGACCATGATGGGGGACACCCACGGGGTGGGGCCGCGCACTTGCTCAATGATTCCAGCCGCTTCCAACAGACGAAGTTCTGCCTCGACCTTTGGGCGGAGATGGAAGGCAATCCTCCTGTGCCTGAGGGCAATCGGGGCTACGGACTTGTCTATATGCAGCTGGACAACCGGGCCTTTGAGGCATCCAATCCCTTCGAAGAGGGTTGTGAACTCGGTCAGCAGGCGTTCCAGGTCGTGCGCCAGCATGGTAAAGGCAAAGTGGATGAGGCGAAGATCTTGTGCAGTACGGCAGCTGAGTAAGAATCCAGACCCTTCTTGGGAGACGTCGACTTTGGACCGTTGGTGAATTTGGTCGTGAGATAGATCGGCTTGGAAGACGCCACATATTCTGAGTGGGCTGTGAGTACCGAATGCGTACACTTGGACGTTGGTGTTGCGGAGGGCTGGCAGGTTGGGCAAAAGCCTGTCGACACTGGCAGCCATGAGGTTGATGGTTGCACCTGTGTCGATGAGCGCTGCTACTGGGTGGTCTTGCACATTGATAGTGCACATGGGTGCTGCTTGCGGGGAGGCAGAGAGGGCGTGTAGCATGTGTACCACATGCACAGTGGAGGCTTCATCTTCGTCCATGTCGCCGCTTGATGAGTCATCTGGGAGCGGTTCAAGTTCACGCACCTGGCGAGGTGGGCCTTGTGGCTGTCGCTGTGGCTTCGAGCGGCAGACCTTGGAAAAATGGTTGAGCTTTCCGCACGCACTGCAGGGTTTTCCTTGGACTGGGCAGGCGCCGTCGGGTGGGAGTGGGCCACCACACCATCCACAGAGGCGAGTCTTTGGGCTCTGTCCGGAGCTGTGGGTTGAGGACCTCCTGGGTCTTTGTCGGGGTTCACGGGTTTCAGTACAGACGACGCAAACTGGTTCTTCTTTGATGGCCGCTATAGCTTTGAGCTCCATGTGGGCTGCCCTGGCCTTGGATAGTTCCTTGGAGCGTCCCAGGGTCAGGATATCCCTCATCGGCATGTTGTGTTCCTGTAGGACGCGCTCATGTAGCTTAGAGGAGGCGCAGCGTTGAATGAATTGCGCTCGGATCTCGTCATCCTCATCAGGAAGGGTGCACGTGCTAGCTAGCTCTTTGCGGCGGGCGTAGAATAAGTCAACGGATTCGTCTGGGAGCTGTTTTGCTTGGCGGAGGAGGAAGCGCTCGTAATCCGGATTAGCGTAGGGGTCAAAATAGTTTGTGATGGCGTCACGCTGCATGGCATAGTTCCTGGGGGGCCCGGCTTCACTGAGAGTCTTCGCTCTTTTGTGGATTTCCGCACCCCCAAGGTGGAGGAGCATGGGTCTTCGCCGTGGGGCAGGGATGACAGCAGCGTTGAATGTCTCTAACCGGTCTACCCATGCCTTCCACTGCGCAGCTTGAGAGGGCAGCGGCCCGGTGACAGTGAAGGGCTCTAAAGGTGGGATGGACGTCATGCCGGCCAGAGAGACGGTAGCGTTGAAAGGGCGAAGAGTGCACGCCTAACCGGTGCAGGAGGCTGTAGGCACCACCGAAGGCAGGTCGCGGCAGAGTCTCCGTCGTGCGGCAGGTGGCTGTGAGTATATGCCAGCACGGGCAGCCAAGGACAAGCGTCTGGGGCCTGGGCCATGAAGCAAGAGCAGGGAGTGTGTGTCCTGTAGGAGCAGGTGGCCAGGTCTCTGCAGACACAGGCAGAGCGTGGCAGGGCTCAAGCGTCAGCCCAGGGAGCAGGTGGAGGCAAGAGGAGGCACCGGGGGGGCAGAAGACTCCCTGGGCAGAGGTTGCTGAGGGCCTCGCTGGAGCTGTGCTGGAGCAGTCTGCAGGGCGTGCCACGCGTGTCCCAGGAGTGATAATGTGCAGCTGGGTGGCCAGGGAGCAGCAGGGCTGCGCAGTGCAGCTTACCAGAAGCTGTGGCAGCAGGCCGTGTCAAGACTCCTCCTGCGGTGTAGAGCACCGCAATGACACGCGGGCCGGAACTCAGGGCCACACGCGTGCGCGCGCGCAGCCAGGCTCACTGCAGGAATCCGGGCCGGGGTGCCGGTAGAGGGCAGCGGGGTCAGCAGGCAGGTGGAGCCACCACCAGTGGGCAGCGCAGATGCTCAGGCTGGGCCGGCCACACGGCAGGGGCACGCCGGGCAGCGGGTGTAGGGGGCGTGGCGGGAGCGCTCTTCCAGGGGTAGCGGCGTGCGGCATGGTGGGTGAGAGGTAGGAAAGCAGGAAGCTGACACCACCTTGTCGCCAGTGTCCTATCGTGGCCTAGACTTGGGGGCAGCTGGCAATGATGAGACACAGAGGCCAGTTTACGTTAGTGACCAGCTCCGAACTGAGCCACACCCAGAGCCCTGGGCTATTTATTGCCAAGCGTGCGCCAGGCCAAACCATTAAGGTACGCTCACGGGGGGGGTGGCTTAAGGAGACTACCCCTCAGCACAATAGGAGACGTGGAAGGTTCCACTGTCTCCACAACATTACAGGGGGGGGGGGGGGGGTCTGTCGGTAACTCCTCTTCTGACGAACTGTCTAACATGCTCTCCTATAATTCCATATCTCGCTTAGCATGCTCATCCGTGCGTACTGACCACAATTGCCTCTCCTCAGCCACACCCCATTCTTGCATATCCGCCAGCCATTTCCTGCTTGCCAGAGCCGTGGGCAGCATCCAGTTGATGGCCACTCGTCGCTTAGCCAACACCAATCCCAGGAGTACAAACTTATGATTC
The DNA here is from genome assembly GCF_964204655.1 of Triturus cristatus. NCBI lineage: Eukaryota > Metazoa > Chordata > Amphibia > Caudata > Salamandridae > Triturus > Triturus cristatus. The sequence goes on along the minus strand of NC_140594.1, from coordinate 316,029,713 downwards.
ATCCAGGTCCCACGTTTAGGTGTCGGGAGGACTCCACTGACACCCGTGTGATTGTCTGTAATGTCCTGAAGACCTCCCTCCCTTGTTACAATCCTGTTTCATGTGGAGAAAAGACGCTGAGGCTGACTCACATCGGGGCAGGCATTCAGACGAGCTCAGTTGATTCTATGTAGATACTGTGGAGTCAGCTAGGTCTGGTGTAAGTAGTAAAACTATGTGAGTTTTAAACTCGTGTTACTTGCCACTTCCTTAACCTGGGCAAATGCTCTCTTCCAGACCCCATCGGTGAGTGGCTCTGTCAGAGCCTCTGCCCACCTGTCCCAAACTACTGACACGTCGATATGGTGATCCTCTTTATGAGCCTTGTAAATACATGAGATTAAGCCCCGAGGTGACCCATGGTCCAGTATTATCTGTAATGTCCAAGATGTCTCGGGCTCGGCAGGTAAATTGGTCCAGATCTCGCAAATCTTTCGGGATACTTTGGCGTATTGCAGGAACTGGCCTTGGTAAAGACTAAACACATCCTGAGCCTCTGCCATCATGTGGAAAGTGCCATTAAGGTAGAGATCGACAGCGGTATTGAAACCATCCATAAACCACTGCATCAGGTCCATCACAGATTGATTCTAATGAGATACTTAAGACAAACTTAAGACAAAATCCTAACTTCTGCGAATATCAAAAGTAGTAAGTTTAGGATTTTGTCTTAAGTTAGTTCTGTGAATCAGCCCCGCCTTGTCGGAGACCTGCGCTGAAAACTAAGTAGTTTCATACGTTTTGAGCCATTTTAAAATTCCCTTGAAAACCAGTCTTATGGACTAAAATGCAGTGCGCTTTGACGCAAACACACACAATGGGTTCATTTGGAGTCATGATTGCTAGGCACTTAGGCCAAGATTGGCTAAGGGCTTGGATTGTCATTGCATGGCTCTGAGTGCCATAGTAAATCTGGAGTAACGCAAGGCAGCGCATCGCTGCCTTGCGTTACTCTGTGCTGGAAAGGTGCTTCATGGGTGGAGAGTGAGTGTTCCCACCCATGTTATTTTACACATTCCCAGATTTACTAACACTAGTAAACCTGGGAATGTTTAAAAATGCTACACCTTCCCAGGTGAGAAGTAATGAGAATAAATATCTTTATTTCCCCTTATTATTTCCTCTCTCTACATGTGCTGCTTTCTGCAGCACACATAAAAAGAGGAAACTGACTCAGAGGACTATTTTGTGCAAGAAGGTGCCTCTTCCTGCACAAACAAATCCTGCTAGTAACACAGGCACCCTTGCACCTTGGCTCAAAGGTGCCTGTGTTGACGGAGAGCAGAATGCACAATATCTTAGCAGATTTGACGTATTCCTGCCCTCTCCATTTGAAGTAGATCAGCGAGTTGTGTTGCTGTGCTGTGCTGCGTTGCGTCAAATCTTTGTAAATCTGCTCCTTTGTTTTTACAAATGTGTTCCATGTGAACCAGTTTGTTTTCATACTGGTATATTAAATTCCAATAGCTGGATATCCATCCTTATTAGTTGTATCATTATTGTGCATATTGTATGTGTGCCCACACCTTAAGCACCTCCTAGAGTAAGCCTTACCTACATGCCCACAGGTGTCATAGGTGCAGTTAAGAAAACGAAGAGATTCTTGTGAAAGGTTTGGTGCTAACACACTATTCAAAGCATTGAGGTACTAAAGAGAAATAACAGCACCAAACACAAACACAGCCCAGTTCACTTCATCTGCCCAAGGAGCTGAAGTAAGGGACTCACAGGACAGTCAGTCACTGCTTTCGCCAACTGTTGTGAAGTGTCCGTATAAGTATTTTTAAATAAATTGCACAACAGGTAGTAAATAGCAAGGGCACGGTCTCACGCAACACTATCAATGTTTCTGCAGTCAATATATGTTATGTGAAGTGATGCCAATGCATGGAACGTGTATGCAATTTAGAGTTGTACCATAGACCAAGTCCAATTAAAATATATAAAACTGAAACAGTGGAGCAGCAACACGCAGTTGACATTGCAGACCTTATCCTTTCCCATGACATTCTAATCCCTCCAGGCTATCACATCGTAAGAGCCGATAAACCGGAAAGATCTGGGGGCGGCATAGTCTGCATACACCGCATCAACCTAGTGGTGACTCAATCACAATCTATCGACCTTGCCACGTGCGAATACCTAGGCATAAACATGGCGAGCAACAACAGTCCCCTATGTAAATTACACTTGGTCTACCACCCTCCGGGAAACAATCTTGCATTCACTGAACAAATCATGGAAATCATCTCTTCCAACTGGGGCAACACTGCCCCCAAATCTTCCTCAGTGACTTCAATCTTCACTGGAACGACCATAATGACCCCACAGTTAACAGCCTAAAAACCTTCCTAACTGACCTCAAACTTGTCCAATTCTGCGATAGCCCAACGCACATCCTGGGCGCAACACTGGATCTGGTCATTGCAAGGTCAAACTCCATCATACTTAAATCAATCATCCCTTGTGACTGGACGGACCACCACAGCATCTCCTTCCTCATCACTGACCCAATGAAGACACATAAACTCCAACTTAAGAAACCCAAACAATGGAAAAGAAACACTTGCGACATTAACCGCAATGACCTAACATCTCTCACCAACAGTTTTCTATCGCCACCAGTGGACCTGACAGATGTCCATGACCTCACAACCCACTACAACAACTCGATGACTAACATTCTCAACACAGTGGTGCCCCTTCAACTCAAAAGACCCTCCTCTAAAGACTCCAAACCTTGGTACGGTGGTAGCCTAAATGATCAACACCGCAACCTAAGACTAGTGGAAAGGGCCTGGAGATCCGCACCGTCCCTAGAGCAGCTTAAACAACTAAGATCACGGAGGAGTAATTACAACAAACACATTAGAATCTCAAAAGCTAATTTCTTCAAAGATCAACTAAACAATGCTAGAAATCGAACAAGAAAACGATTCAAAATTATTCAACTTCTGTCCGCTCAACATCACATCGACTCCTCTGTAGGCCCGACCCGCAACCTAACTGCAACACTTTTGCAGCCCACTTCTTGGAAAAATCCAAAATGATAGAAAAAGAGCTCCTTACAGCAAATTAACAACTCTCATTGTCGCCCCCACCTAACCCCAACGTGCCAAAATCGGCACAAACACCTATCCAACATGATCTTACCCTAAAAAACAATGCGTCCTGTAACACTTTTAAAATCTTTGACGAAAATGACATCCTCAAGTTAATAACACTCAAACCGTCAAACTACTTCTGCGATCCGCTTCCAGCCAACATCTTCAGCGAGATCAAAACTGCTCTTATACCCATTTGGACAAAGATAGTGAATGCATCTCTATCACAAGAAACCCTTCTAAGCTGCTTAAAAGAAGGGCAGGGGACCCACATTCTAAAAAACCCACTGCTGACCACACAATCCCAGATAACTACTGTCCAATATCCACTATTCCTACACTAGCAAAACTACTGGAGAAGTGCGTCCACTCCCAACTATGCAACCATATAGCCCAATTCCACCTCATTGACCAGTTCCAATCAGGCTCCAAGTAGAATCACAGCACTGAAACTGCCATGACCCACATCGTGGATGATGCACTCAGAATATTAGATCAAAACGAATCCTGCCTCCTAATCCTCCTAGACCTATCATCAGCCTTCGATACAGTCAAACATATCAGTCTCCTGGACCTACTTGAACACAGAATGGGTTTATCAGGAGCTGTCCTAAAGTGGTTCGCCACCTTCTTAGACAACCGAACTTAAAGAATCAAGATTAACCAATCGCTCTCCTCGACCACGCCGGTCAGCCTTCGAGTCCCTCAAGGTTACGCCTAATCTCCCACCCTCTTCAAACTATTCATGGAACCCTTAACTGAAATTCTGAAACTCTACAATATCCACTACCACATGTACGCCTATGATACCCAACTATACCTAAGAATATCATCGCCGGATGACATCTGCCTACTCAACACAACTTTACAAAAACCCACATCTGGCTAACAAAACAACACCTCAAACTCAATGCGCTCAAACGACCTAAAAACAGCCATTCAATTTCTAGTTCTACCCAGAATAGACTATGGGAATACAACCCTATGTGGCTTGCCGTGATCCAGTCTGGCTTTTTTAAGAGCCTCACTCAGCGCAGCTGCAAGACTCGTCAATCGCTCCAGAAAGAACAACCACATCACCCCTGATCTAAAGGGACTGAATTGGCTCCCTTATGAGGCAAGAGCACAGCTAAATATTGCATGCATGACGCACAAAGTCTTGCACCTCAATACATCAAAGTATCTAGCCAATAAACTCTAATTATCAGGCAATAGCAGAACTTTGAGAAGCACCAACACTTTGCTATTGAAACCACAAAGATTTAGAAAAAAGAAAACCTACACACTCACCTTCTCTGGCCTAGCACCTAGGATATGGAATGCCCTTCCCCAAGCAATCAGAATTAATCCCTCCACCACCTCCTGCAAAAAAGAAGTAAAACTACTTCTAATGAATAAAACTCTCTCCTGATCCCAGCCCTGATGCAGGTTGATATCAACCAGAAGCTGCTCATCAACCAGGACACGATGATCTCTAAATGTAAAGCGCTCTGATACCCTCATCAGGACTGGTCCACGCTATATAAAACTTTATAAATAAAAATAAAAAAATATCACATTTGCAAAACATTTTACTGACTGGGAGGTTGTGGAAGAATGGCTGGGGCTATGTACAGCAGGTAACCACAGGGATAATGGTGACAACGCACATGACTGAGCTGGTGGACAACACTGAGGTGGGTGTATGACTGGAGGTGATCGACAAAGCCAGAACTAGTTTGTTCAAGTCACTGGACCATGACCACCCTCTACCATGGTTCCGAGGGATGGAGGGGGCTGACAGTTCAATTAGAGACAAAGCCCTGCTGCACCTTCCTACAGTGAAGAACCAGCAGGTGGTGACAGATTGCTACTGCCTAAAAGTTCATGATGGTTCATTTTGGGTGGATCCTTCGAACCTCTGTCGCCTGTGTTCCACATTTCTGTGGGTGCTGTACTACTATCTCACAGCTTCCACCATGGAAGACAAATGCTGATGGCAAGTAAGTGTTTCAGGTATACTATGGATCCCTGACTTAAAATGGGGCGTCACTTCTGTTGGTTGTCCAGGCTGACCATTGTTGAATACTTTCCCAATGTTTTATAACTACAGGGATGTCCGGTAATGCAATTTACTTTGTTATTTCCTTCTATTCTGTTGTTGCAGATTGTTTGCCTAGAGTGATGCCTAAAGTTAATGAGGTACTTATTGGGATGGCAGACTCATTTTACATTGGAGAGGCAGGCACTTGTGAGCCTTGATGTATTGAATTATATGGTGAGAAATGCTGTATTCATGTTGTTCTTTGAGGGGCTCATGAGGGTAGAGAATAAGGATATACTGTAGCTGTGCAACGGAGTTGAAGCGTCCATTTGAGATAACAGTTTTCCAGGTGTCACTTTGCCCCAGAGTACTATTTTATACGATATTAAAGGGGTAAAAGACAAGATAAAGCCAGAGGTGGACTGCCAATTCCAAAAACCCGATGTTGTTATTCCAAAAAACACACTTTACTCGGAATAAGTGTCATTTTTCTAGGGACTAAAAAATATTTATTGCTAGAGGTTCCCGAGGGCTAGCTAATTATAAGAGGAAGTGCCTCCTGTTCATGAAAGAAAAAAAAATAAATTGATCCAAATAGATATGTAGTAGTGTGTGGAAAGGGGGGCATTTTGATGTAATTACGGTGTGTGTGTGCGCAAGTCTAATATGTATTGTAAAGTCGTGGGAAAATTGGGTACATTATTGGCTACCACCTCTGACATAGCACAAGTGATCAGTGGTACCTTCAATATGGGAATGGATTTAGATATAGACAATGGGACTGGGGTTGTGGAATTATAGGATTTGCCAAATCTGAAAGTGCAGTATGCCGCAGATACATGAGGAGGCTGTTGCACAGACCGAATAAGATCATTCCACTCAGATACGTACACTTGGAGCTGTTCAGAAAGGTAAAGTTACAAATGTGTAAATCTACACTTACACTCTGTAGTAAATTTACTGCTTTAGGTCATTCACCATTTATGAGTGTAAATTTACTACTCTCGCTGGGAAGGGCTCCGAACGCGATCCGGCTGAAAAAGTAAGAGCCGTACGCGTGGTTACCGACCGACTCGTACAGCTGTATGAGCGAGCAAGTACGATGCGAGAAACGCGAAATCGCCTACCGACTCGTTTCCGGGACCGAACCGCTCCATACGTCTCGTCCGTAAGCAAACCGTGCCGTGCAATAGAGGCGATTTCCGACCGAGCCAGTACGATGCACGATTCGGACAGCCGGATCGAGCCGGAGCCTCTGACACGTAAACCCACTGGGAAGCAACTTCGGGGGTCCATGCCGGACCCCCTTCACCCCTAGCCTTACGAATCGGTCACAGGGGGAGACCAAAGGGTCCCCCCTACACATGCATGTATGGTGTGGATGGCACCAACGCGTATACACTACAGGGGGCACCCTTGTTCGCAACGTACCCATTCAGTCAATGGCAGGCAGTGTACGCGTCGTACGACCGGCTCCCATTGACTTCAATGGGAGTCCGAGCGACCCGAGACCGTCAGCATACAGCTGCATCGTACTCGCTCAGTCGGACTCCAGGGGCCCGGCTCGGTAGGAAAACCTTCCGGATCCGACTCGGACGGAGGGCATTCCCAACGACATCGAAATCGGCCCCTTAGTGTAGGCTTATATGTCTCCCCCCTTTAAAACTAGGGTGGTGGAGCCTAATTTACAAGTGTTAAGTTATTACTTGCAACTTTCCACATAATATCGACGGACAGAATATCGAGCTACAGGAATATCGAGTCTACAATATCGATGGACAGAATATCGACAGCCTATCTCTACAATGGGAAGTACAAAAATATCGAAACCAAACTATCGCTGTTTAAAATATTGTTGTTTAAAATATCCTTTTTTTAAAATGTCTTAAAAATAATTAATAAAAACAGTTAGAATTATTTAAAAAATTTAAAAACTGATAAATGATAACTATAATAGAAAGAAATAAAAAAAAATGTTTATACATATATTAACTTAATAAAATATTATAAATAATTATTTTATTTAATTATAAGATGTTAGAAACATAAGAAAAGCTATTACTACATATATATATATGCATAAACCTGTAATATAAATATAAAAACTAAAATATATATATAATAATTTAAAATATTAAAAGTAATATTTATTTGTAAATCTTTTTACACTACATTAACTATAAAAGTAGGGAAATGTTGGATAGCGTAGAGGATAAAATGACTATTCTCACTACAGAAAGTGCAACAGTAGGGAAAGTGTTGGATAGCGGAGGGGAATAATTTACTATTCCCACTACAGCAAATGCAGCAGTAGGGAAAGTGTTGGATAGCAGAGGGGAATAATTTACTATTCCCACTCCAGTGAGTGCAACAGTAGGGAAAGTGTTGGATAGCGGGTGGGTAAAAATTACTGTTTCCACTCCAACAAGTGTAACAGTAGGGAAAGTGTTGGATAGTGGGGGGGGGGGGGGGTTAAATTTACTATTCCCGCTCCAGCGAGGGCAACAGTAGGGAAAGTGTTGGATAGCGGAGGGGAATAATTTAGTATTCCCACTCCTGTAAAATAATTAACATTAATTAACAAATAATTATTTTTTCAAAAATAATTTACCTCCCACTATATTCCCCTATTAACATCACCACCAATATTGTAAAATATTACACAATTAACATAATTATTTAATAATTGATTAACTAATAACAATTAACAAGCAAATAAAAACAATCAAAAATAAATTCGTTCACACAATTAACACTATAAAATAACTTTAAATATTGTATATAAAAAATAATAAAAATGTTATTAAAATTAAATTACTTCCCACCCTACTTCCCCATCAACCCACAACCAACTCATAAAGAAATTACACAATTAATATATTTACCAATTAATAATGAATATCCAATTAATAACTAATTAATAACATTTTTAGCACAATTAATATAAAATATCAATTACATAAATATTCATTAATAAAATTATTAATTAATTGTAATTAAATTACTTCCTAACCTATTCCCCTATAAACCCACAACCCGCTACAGAACTAAAAAGCTATATTTATGTTTAAAAAAAATTTATAACTTCCAAACAAAATTACTTCCCACCCTATTCCCCTATAAACTCACAACCCGCTATGGAACTAAAATACGTAAAAATGTATTAACATAGAATTAAATACTTGTAAAAAAAATCAAACATACATTACAAAAATAAACTATACTTTTAACACATGTACTAACATACAAAACACCTTTTTTTCGAGATATTATTAACAACGATATTTTTACTAACAATATTACTAACATCGATATTAATGAAAACGATATTTCTTACCTGCATGTCGATATTCTGGTCGACAATATTCTTGATGGTCGATATTCTGTCATATCGACATTTAAACATCAATATAATGGTATATCGATATTTAGACATCGAAATTATGTCTGCATACCATCTGTTCCTCTCTTAAGTTCTCCCTAGTCCCACCTTAACCTCCTTATTTTTCTCAAATCCACTCCCCTTTATAAGTACTTCCCAGCCACTCCCCCGTTCCTCTCACATTTACTGATAAACAGAGCAGTACACATTAAAAAGATAGGCGAGGCAGGAATCGTTTGAATGTAGGTTTATGACTAGCATTTTGTAGTATGGGAGTAGTACTGTTGTAGTACTACTTAACATACTAAAAAATGCAGTTTGTGAAGAAGCATTACTATGTTTTCCCAACCGGACCACTCCTTTGACTTGTGTGCTGTTGGCTTATGTGAATGTGACAGAAATGTTTGGCTCTGTGTATTTCTGACCACTCAATGACACTGGGGCATATTTATCAAAGGGTTGCATCACTCTTGCATCATGCAACGGGGCGCAAGAACGATGCAAGTCTTAGATTTAAAAAGCCATGCAAGGCCACCTTGTGTGGCCCCCTGCGTGGCTTGATAAATCTAGAGTAACGCAACACATCGCAAATTGCTGTGTTGCATTACTCTGCCCCAGGGAGGCGTTCCATCAGTGGAGCGTAGGTGTTCCCATGCCTCACCCATGGATTTTGGCGCACTCACAGATTTACCATTACTGGTAGACCTGGGAATGCATCAAAATGCTATGCATCCCCAGGGGAGGCATAACAAGAAGAAATATCTTTATTTCTCCTTGGTATTTCCTCGGTCTATGTGTGCTGCATTCTGTAGCACATATAGAAAGAGGAACTGCCTCTTAGGAGTGTTCTGGTGCACGAAAGTGTCCATTCTTGCACAAAAATAATCCTGCTTACAACACAGGCACCCTTGTACCATGGTCCAAGAGTGCATGCGTTGGCACTTGGAAATGACAGAAATGCACTGTATAATGTTAAATATGGCTCATTCCTGCCCTTTCCTATCATGCATCGCAGCAAGGTGGCTTGCTGCACTTTGCAATGTTTTTGATAAATATGCCTCTGGGTGCGCCTAGGAACAGTTTGGGTGAGGTATGGAATTTGAATGCCTGGTTGATGAAAGATGGCACAAGTGATTATTTGCTGGAGGTTTCAACCTTTATTTACTCGAAAACGAAGGATAGTTGGTGTCAAATGTTACCCTTTGGGAGGAGTTTTAGACCATTCTCTCTGTATATGCCATGTCCAAAGTCCGATACTAGATGTAGGAGTATGATCTGTGTGTTAAAGGTTAGGAGCTAAGGGCAGAATTACTAACATTTGACGCTGTGCAACACAGCAAGACAACTTGCTACTCTCCACTGTGTCAAATATAGAGGGAAGGAATGCGCCATATCTACTAACAAATGGCACATTCAGGCTCTCTATTTGCGCTGGCACACTAGTGGTACACAATTCAGCGAAGACATCGCCGATTTCATCAGCCCGCACGCCCTCCCCTCCGCTGACTACATCCTCCTCGGGGACCTCAACTTCCACCTGGAGAACAACAATGACCGCAACACCACCACCCTGATGGACAACCTCGCCAACCTCGGACTCAAGCTCGGACCACCCCCACCCACTATGCCGGCCACACGCTTGACCCCGTCTTCTCCTCCAGCAAGGATGTCTCCTTCAGCCACGCTACCGGACTCCACTGGACGGATCACAGCTGCGTCCACTTCAGCTTCAGAAGGACCACGATCCACCACCGCCCACAACAGGTCCCCCGCAGAAGCTGGAACAAGATCACAGCCGACCAGCTCGCCACATCCCTGAACCAGAACCCTCCAGCCAGCTCAACGAACCCCGACCAAGCCGCCAACAACCTCACGAGGTGGATCAGCAACTGCGCAGACGACCTCGCCCCACTGAAGACCCCCCCGCCGGACCCGGCACCAAGAAAGCGTCCTGGTTTACCGACGAACTCAAGAGCTCCAAGAAGAACTGCCGAGCCCTCGAGAGAGCCTGGCGCAGAGACCCTACTACAGACAACATGACTACCCTCAAGCTCGTCACTCGAAAACACCACCAGCTGATCCGCACCACCAAGAAAACCGCATTCAAGGAACAACTAGACAACAACGCCCACAACTGCAAGGAACTCTTCAACATCGTCAAAGAGCTCTCGAACCCCAGCGCCGAAGACAACGACATCACCCCCTCTCAAGACCTCTGCAACTCACTTGCCTCGTTCTTCCACAGCAAGATCGCAGACATACACAACAGTTTCAGCACACAGCCAACACCCCCTACGACCGCACCGACACCCCCTACCACCACCATCCGAGCCTGGACCCCGGTCAACACACCGAAGACACCATCCGCATGATGAACTCCATCCACTCCGGATCACCAACCAACCCCTGCCCTCACCACGTCTTCAACAAGGCCGACGCCATCATCGCACCCCACCTGTGGGACATCATCAACGCCTCCTTCAACACCGCCACCTTCCCAGAGAGCTGGAAGCACGCCGAACTCAGCGCCCTACTGAAGAAACCATCAGCGGACCCCACCGAACTCAAAAACTACCGGCCCATCTCGCTTCTTCCTTTTCCTGCCATAGTCATCGAGAAGACCGTCAACAGACAGCTGGCCGCCTTCCTCGAGACGAATGGATCCCACGACCACTCACAGTCTGGCTTCCGGGCCAACCACAGCACCGAGACCGCCCTCATCGCAGCCACCGACGACATCAGATCCCTGCTCGACAATGGAGAAACAGTGGCCCTCATCCTCCTGGACCTCTCCGCGGCGTTCGACACGGTCTGCCACCGCACCCTAGTACAACGCCTCAGCAACATCGGAATCCAAGAGAAGGCACTGGAGTGGATAATCTCCTTCCTCGCTGGAAGAACCCAGAGAGTCCGCCTCCCTCCGTTCAGATCCGAGGCCACCAAAGTCATCTGCGGCGTACCCCAAGGGTCATCCCTCAGCCCCACGCTGTTCAACATCTACATGAGCCCCCTTGCGGCCATCGCACGCCAACAGAACCTCAACATCATCTCCTACGCCGACGACACCCAGCTGATCCTCTCCCTCACCAACGACCCCGCCACCGCCAGAACTAACCTACACGAAGGGATGAAAGACGTAGCCGAGTGGATGATGAACAGCCGCCTGAAACTGAACTCAGATAAGACGGAAGTCCTCATCCTGGGATCCTCACCCTCCGCCTGGGACGACTCCTGGTGGCCCCCTGCCCTGGGCAGCGCACCCAAGCCCACAGACCACGCACGCAACCTGGGCTTCATCCTGGACTCCTCCCTCTCCATGACCAGACAAGTCAATGCCGTCTCCTCGTCATGCTTCAACATCCTCCGCATGCTACGTAAGATCTTCCGGTGGATCCCCACCGAAACCAGGAAGACGGTCACCCAGGCCCTTGTCACCAGCCGACTGGACTACGGCAACACCCTCTACGCCGGAACGACAGCCAAACTCCAGAAGAAACTCCAGCGCATCCAGAACGCATCAGCACGCCTCATCCTGGACATCCCCCGACACAGCCACATCTCCGAACACCTGAGAAACCTGCACTGGCTCCCCGTCAGCAAGAGAATCACGTTCCGACTCCTCACCCACACACACAAAGCGCTCCACAACCAAGGCCCAAGATACCTCAACGACCGTCTGACCTTCTACACACCCACCTGCCAGCTACGATCGACCAGCCACGCCCTCGCCGCCGTTCCCCGCATCCGAAGGGTCACAACAGGAGGAAGATCCTTCTCCTACCTGGCTGCCAAGACGTGGAACTCCCTCCCCATCCACCTCCGCCTGACCCAAGAACACCTCTCCTTCAGGAAGCAACTCAAGACCTGGCTGTTCGAGCAGTAGCGGACCCCCTCCTCCAGCGCCTTGAGACCCTACGGGTGAGTAGCGCGCTATACAAATGCTTTGATTGATTGATTGATTGATTGGCTGCCAAGAGCCAATGCAGGCATCATGGCGTCATGGGGCAATGGTGGCTGCGTTGCATCATTGATTCTTTTTCTAGAGAAAGGGAAGCCTTCTTGCATAAAAACAATCCTCTGAGGTTTTACCACTTTCTACATGTGCTGCAGAATACAGCACATGTTGAAATAGGAAAGCACGAGGCAAAATAAACATATTTTCCCTCATTTTGCCTTCTTTGGGTAGGTGTAATATTTTCGCACATTCCCAAGTTTACTATTGTTAGTAAATCTGGGAATGCGCCAAAAACCATGGGTGGATGCCTGGGAACACCCACGCTCCACCTATGGAATGCCTTCCCAGGGCAGAGTAACACAAGGCAGCGACTTGCGCTGCATAGTGTTTCTCCAGATTAACTATGGGCCGCATAGTCATGCAAGGTGGATCTGTGTGGCATAGTAAATGTCATTTAAAGGCTTGCATTGCCCTTGCATCACCTTGCGTGATGCAAGGGCAATGCAAACCTTTGGTGAATCTGGGCCCAAATTACTGACACAGGAAAAGGAACAAGTACCCCATCCGGACTCGCCTAGCGAATGTGATTTGGACCATCTGAGGAGTCGAGATGAGCGCAATTAAATTCCATTATATAAGGGCTCAAAAGAGGCTTTACCAGAAACAAGGACCCAAAATGGTGTGTCGCTCAATATGCAGGACAAAATATCTACATGAATAAGTATGGTCAGAAATGCAATAGGTAAGAGAGGAAATGGATACTGTCCTGGTCTTTACATTTAAATTCTGACAAGTCCTTGCGGTCGCTGGCATGTAGGCAGTTTGGGCAGGCGAGAATATATGTGGTTTTAGTGCATGCATGCCTGCAAGGTGAGTGGTGTGTGTAAATAAAAAGAAAAAAACACATACCTTGCTTGTTGCATGACCTCTGATGTACTCCTCGCTTCTGTCTCCTCGGGCTCCAGTATATTCCCTTAAGCAATCCTGGCACTGCTCTCATGTTGGTAGCCAGCATGAGAGAAGTGCACGTATTGGAGGGAGGGGCCTCTCTGAGCGCTCTCAAGAGCACTGGAGGCATGGGCTTTCCCTAACCCAGCTGTCTTAAGACAGCTGAGTTAGAGAAGTTTAAAATGTGCATATCTGGCTGGCCAGCACAAGACAGCTGGTCAAAAAGACATGCGCACTTTAAACTGAACTGAAGAGCTCCCTACACCCGTCCTGACCTCGAATTTGGAGGCCCGCGTCGCGCAGCGGCTCTATCGGGGCCTAACATAGCCCGAGCCGGTATCACAAATACGGATGAGACTTCCTATAAAAGCAAGACTTTAGAGTGGCTTGTATATTTTCAAGCATTAACATACAGGAACCAACACACATTGGAATTGATATCTGGGTTTCCACTCGGGAGTATGTTTTTGGACACCTTCTATACGGACTTACTTAAAAACTTTGTTGAGCTACATTTCTACTTCATATATGAAGAAGCAGGATTGGTTATAGTCATGGTCATCATTTCTTGTCTTGAAAGCCTTGAGGAAGTCACTGGATGTGACGAAACACGTGTCGGCTGTTCTCGTGCATCTTGATCGGAACTGTACAGCTGTGAACTTTCTGTGCAAACTTTCCCCTTTCCACATGTTCTCTGTAACAGGGGTCTGCTTGCAGCTTTGATTTAATTGTTCTTGTTTCAAAAGTAAATAATATAGTAACCTATTATTGTTGTCTGACCAGTGATATATTGACTACATGGTGTGTTATGGAGATAGCTGATCAAGGCAATATATGAGGAAGAATTTGATTTTTAGAGTGCCGGGGTATAACTAGGTTTCGTTCTGTCCTGACACTCAGTTCAGGACTGGAGGATGGAAGATGAAATGGTAATAAATTAACTTTATTATCATTTTATTTTTCTTCTCGGGGGGGGGGGGGGGGAGGGCATTTTTTGGGCAGTGGGGCAGCGCTTCCCCATCCTAATGGAGGAGCCATTCCTCACAAGCCCTTTGGTGCAGACTTTCTTGTTTTACTTTCATGTTTATTTGGGTGCAACTGGGAGATTTTAGAAGTTGGATGAGATTACCGCTGCCCTCAGCCAGCTCCAGGCCAGAAAGATAATGGATCCTGACAGCCTACTGTTGGAGCTCTTTGAGTGACTTTTAAAACTGTTGGGGGCAGGCTTTTGAAGTTATTCCAGGGCATAAAGACTGAAGGGATTCTGTGATCAAGTGTGCAAAAAGTCACTATTACTGTATTATAGTATAATACATAAGACCGGAAAACCACCTGATGACTGTCCTTCATATGGGCCATCTCCCTTTTAAGCATGGAGACAAAGATTTTAGTCACGGTCCTTGCTTATTGGGCTTTGTTAGTGGTCCTAGTGCTCACATCACTGATACACTCAAATAAGTCAAATTTTATGCCTCAAAGGTCCACCTTTCTAAATGAACAAAGGCCTTAAACTCTGCATTGGTATGTATGGTAATATTGATGACACCCTTATGAATTGCCCATTAGATGCTGAAAGGCAATTAACTCAAAATAATGTTTTATGGTGAGGATGTTTCAAAAGGTGGGGTTTGAGCCATACTTTATGGCATGGTTTATACATTTGTGCAGAGACCATACTGCTTTGTTGAGAGTGGAAGGGGTCCTCTCCCTTTATTTCAATATATGTTTCAATGTGGGCTGAGGACAAGGCAGAGATACCAGCTCTTCCTCTGGGGTTTGATTTATATCTGAAACCCCTGATGTTCTGTGTTCGGTGGGATTGCCAGAAGATTTTACTAGAAAGATGGGTTTGAAGAACAGATCTCACTCTAAGAAGACGATTTTCTGCTGTACAACGCATATCCTAAGAATTTGGCATGTATTCTGAGAATTGGGCATGTACTCTGGGTTCTGCATTAATAGGACGATATCTCATTCATTTATTGAACCGCTGTTCGATTATCATTTATGGGTATGCGAGGCTGGCTTTCAGTATCTTGGCACAGATGTCACCAAGAGTCAAGCACATTTTAAGACCAAAACTTGACTGGTCTTCTTGGTAAGTTAAAGAAGGGAGGCGACTGCTACTCTTGTCCATGCTTTATTTAAGATGGTTACTTTATCACAATTTCTATGTGTCTCATACCATACCCTGTATTGAGTGCCTGACTGGTATTTCAAGGGCATGGACACCACTCCTACTCTTGGTTGGTAAAATACCCTGGGTTTGTCTCCCTACTCTGCTAAGGTTGGTGTATGAAATGACATCTAATTACCACATATAAGGAACTACTACTGCTCATCTCATTTGGATGTAATTAATGAGTGGTCCTTCATTCCACCTTAAGAACATTTGCTTGAAATTGATAGATTTGCCATGAGTATAGGTTCTATCTATATTTCGTATGCAGAGGTAAGAGGGGCACCTGGGTCAACTACATAGACCATGCATAGCTATGGGTGGGCAAGCTACGAAAATCATAAGAACTAAACCTGACTTTACCCTAACTGACAAAGCAGGAGCCCATTCACAAAAAACTCTGCTAGACATAGCTTTACTTTCGTGTTCTGCGTGTAATAAAAATAGTAAGTGCCGGGTAAAAAGTAAAAATTCAAATTTTTTTCAGACCCATGCTATGTATCAGCATATGTAATTTAATTTACCGGATGCCAATTGTTTTTTCTTTTCACCAAGTTGCAGAATGGAGGGGCAGAGAGATCAGTATTCTGGCTCGCTTGTGAGTCAGTCTTCATCTGGGTCATCAGATCCGAGGCAGAGACAGACCTGTGGCGAGAACAGGGCTCTACACTGCCTTGACTCACACTTATATACATGTCCCTTGTTCAGGTCCTGCAAAGCAGCCACAAATATGATTGGTTTGAGTAGTAAAATTGATAAGAGGGACCAGCTTATTAGATAGTGAGATATTGGTGGAAGCATCCAAAATTGAGAGCTTTAAAAAATCGGGCACTGGATGTATCTCCAAGCTTGGGAACTTTCCAGGGAGAGATACCATAGAGACCTTCAAACAGAATGCAATCTACATAAGCAGGAGTATTTTCTTTACTTGAGGCGTAGACCAATTGTAGGAGAGTAGGGTCTGCTTTCTATGTTCACCCCCACTTTTTGCTTTTGCTTTACTGGTTTTCGACTTAGATGTGGCTGTGGGCCTGCTAATCAGACCCACAGCCCTGCTGTTCTCTCTCTAAATTAATACTATGTACTTTAGGTGCATAACCCATTTGGATAGGATCACCTTATTGGCCCCTGTACAGTGTACCCTAGGTACCCAGGGCATAGGTGTACCCTAGGCCTACCAGGGGCTGCAGCATGTATTATGCCACCCCTGGCCTGGCCTTCCATTTTTGACACAACTGGCTGATCACTCAGCTGGGGCAAGGTCGTGTAATCACCCCTTGCTTAGGTGTAGTAGTCCTATACCTAACTTACATATAGACACATGTGTACCTATCAGTCACTCCTATGGCAGGCCTTGACAATCCTGGAGGCAGAGTGCTTGGTAACATGTGAGATGGTGCTCTAGCATGAGCTGAGCCTGTCTGCAGCTTTCGGAACCTTGTCCTTATAGCTGTTCTATGATATAGCCTACCATATACTCTTAAAGTGCCTTATAATCTTAGACGGTTATGGTAACTATGGTTTGGCTTTATCGAAACATGTCGTGTAAGGTGTCTAACACTGTGGAATAATACCCCCATGCCATTTCTGGACATGAGAATATTATTCCCCCCTTCTAGAGGGAAAGACATGTTAAAATCATACTTCAACTGTTAGCCTCTGACCAAAGCCTCAGCATCACAAAATGGATGCTGCTGCCACGACACAAGTCTGACCTCCTGCAGCTGGGAGTGATCCCAGCCAGGGAGGCCTGGACAATAGGTTTCCTGCTTGGGGAGGTGCTAGCACCTCCCCAGACAGCCTTTAGTGTATTGGGGCAGGGTGGGCTGAAAGGAATGAGACATGCCTGGGGCACACAAGGTGTTCCTTGCATAGTCCAGTTCAAACCGGCGCTGGGGCACTCCAGCCCCAGCTCTGGCGCGAAACTGGACAAAGGGAAGTGGGTGTAACCACCCCCTCCCAGGTCCCACCCATAAGGCGTGACCTAGCAGGTATCCCAGCCCCCCAGATTAGTATAAGAGTGGGAGTTGGGCCTCAAGACTTTAGATTATCCTGAACCTGCAAAACTGAACAGAAACTCTGGACCTTCGACATTCGACGAAAGAAGAAGACTGAAGAATCTCCCTTGTAGCCAAGGAGTGGTTACCCTGTGCAAACAGGCACCATCAAGAGACTACCCTTTGCTTTGCCCACGTTCTACAAGGAACCGACTGCAGAGCCTGACCAGAGCCTTGACTTCCAGACTTCTCCGACCCTGATCCACATCGACAGCAAAGCTGAGATCCGTGGAGGCGACGAGCGACGTGGGACCGGCTACCTGGAAAAAGTGGCTAGTAACTTAAAGCGCAGCTTCTGAGGTACCCTCGAAGTTGTGCACCGGGGATTGAGAAGCCCCAACCCCAAGCACCATCTGCACCGAAGATCAGCCCCTCACACTCCACGAGTCCTGCGTGGGGCCCTTCTGCATTTTCCTGCTTGCCGCATCTGTCCGGTTGCTTGCCCGCTGGCTGGTGGCCTTTGTGACGACGCACCCTGAAATCTTCTGCGCTGGTTTGGCTCCTCCAGACTGGCTCCCGCTTCTCTGCAAAGAAGAAGCACCCCAGACCTTCCTGGTCTGCACCAGAAGCAAGTCCTCCGTTCTTCGTGGGTTCCGCTTGCCAAGGCTTGGTGAGTCCTAGTCCAACTTCGACACCGCCGACAGCAAGAGCCTTCGTGGGACAGCTCGCCTCCTGGTCCTGGTCGTCCTCGACGCTTCCTGGTCCTCCTGGCTGCAGCGACAAGCTTCACCTTCACCTGCAAATCTTCACGACATCGCCTGGTTCCTTCCTGGTTCCACGTGGTCACTGGCTAGTGACCTTGACTCTGTCCCTTCTGCTTGCAGGTTTCTTCTCTTCTTGATCCCAGCCTTGGGATCCACCGGACACTCTTCACTGACTGCCTGTCAGCATCTTTCTTCAGGCATCCATAGGAGTCGACGACGAAAACGACGCATCTTCACCCCTATGCACCCGCAGCCTGTGGGCTAGGTAACTTGGGTACTCCGGTGCTCATCAGGATAGTGACTATCCTAGTGTCTAGTTTTCAAGTCTCAACTTCCTAGCTACTCCGGAAGTGTCCTAAATCTATCGTTTTCTAAACTGTACTATTGCTATTGACTTTTACGCATTACGCGTGAGTGTTTCCACTCTGCACACGAATCCCGTGGGCCTCCCACTTCCTAACTAACGCTAGTGTAGTGTAGCCCCAGCGATTCCCTAGGCCTAGGCCTATTCTATTTCCGTGACAGTGGTTCTTATACCACTTACTTAGTATATGGTTTGCGTGGCCCCTAGGGCCTAACTGTATTACTTACCTGTGTGACTTAATGTATGCATAAATAAGACTGTGTTGTACTTACCTCTAATCTCATAAAGAGTGCTGAGGGTTTGACTAGAATAAATACACTTTATTTTATATATATATATCTGTTGTGGTGTCCTTTCATTTGGTATTCAAGGGATTATATATGGTATCACAGCTGGCTTCACATGCCATTCAGAGTTTAGCCTAAGACTGCTCTTGTCCATGCTACCACTAGGATAGCTGGTCTATAAGGTTGACTTTACAACCAATCACCATAAGGGTATTTGGACTGATATAAGGTGTACACTAGAACTAGTGACATCATACATCAGGCCAACTTCTCACACCAATGCTAAAGGCTTACGATTTTACTGAGGAGGAGTTGCCAGACTACTCCTAAATGGGAATTAGAGGTCAGAAAAAGTGTTTATGCTATTTCCAAAACATATATAAAACATTATTAAATAAATGTGTAAAATATGTTGGGATTTTACGAATCACGCACACACTTGCGAGTAAGTTGAGCATAACATTGTATCCACCCGGAGATTTATCATGGGTCTCAAACCTACAAAGGGTGAAAGAAAAAAACATTGGCTATGTTTATTTTTCTATTGCTTTAGAATCAACTTGCACTCTAATTGGACTATCTCACCGCATTTTTTGCGGGTCCCTCGCCCTTGTCACGGTGGCGGCCATCTTGCGTGAGGAGCGATCCATTTCGCGCTCTAGTCTTCATCTAGGAGGCTCGACCTCCATATATTGCAGTCATGCAGACGCGCAGCGTCATCGCGCAGCGGGGTCGCCGGTCTTCCGCCGGAGTTACGCCAGAGTTCAGCCCGTCTGCGCCCGTCCGCGCTGAGGACGGGCTGCAGGTCGGGCTGGACCCGGTTTTCGTACCTTCGCTCCCTGGTAAGACATTTATGCGTTTTTCTTCATCTGCGCTTTTGGCTCTCAGACCTCCCACATGCCCCTCTCTACATTGTTTTACTCCGCTGGGGTTATTACATTCTCGCCGCTGTACGGCCTGCTCTTCCTCTTTCCATCCCCTTGTCACCTGTTCTACTAGCCTCTGTTCTTCTTCCTCTAGGTCCACAGCTTTTCATAACACTGGGTTTCTATTAAATGCGCGCTCGCTAATCAAACATAATCTTGCCTTCCACGATTTTGTGGACGAAAGGCAGCCAGACTGGGTTTTTATCACAGAGACCTGGGCCACTGACTCCTCGGGTCATGACCTTCTTCTAGCCATTCCTGAGGGCTACTCCTTACATAGGCATGATAGACCTAAACGTAGAGGAGGAGGCATTGCCATTCTTTTTAAATCCTCCCTGCTATGTACGGTTAATCCACTTTCCTCGCCCCAAGATCGCTTTGAAGCTCTATACTTCTGTATTACATGTGCCCCTTCAGTCTCTTTTACGGGTATACTGACCTACAGGCCGCCTGGTCACAGAGCTAATTTTGCCTCGGACATATTGAGAATCCTTGAACCTTACTTCGGAAAGCCCTCCTTCACCATTTTAGGTGACCTCAATTTCCATCTCGATGAGGTTCACTCTAAGGATACTATATCATTGGTTGAATCACTCGGAGCTTGTGATCTCATTCAGCTTGTTACCAATGCTACTCACATAGCAGGTCACATCCTTGATGGGGTTTTCTCTAATGATCTAAGACTCTCCAGCGGCACACCTTTACCGTTGGTGTGGACAGATCATCTTGCGGTTCCTCTGCAGTTAGCCTTTTCTACTTCTCATTCGACTAAGAATGGGACTACCCCTTTCGTTTCTAGAAGAAATTTTAGAAACCTTACGAATGAGGCTTTTGCTCCTTTTGTTCCTACACCAGAGGCTCTCTCCCTAAAAGACGCGGATGAGGCAGCACAAGATCTGCAGGATTCCATCACTAATGCAGTAGAAAAACTTGCCCCTGCATCCCTGCGATATGTAGCCCGGCGGAAACCATCAGCGCCATGGTTCTCGGACCATCTTAGAGTATTAAGACAGGGTTGCAGAAGCAGTGAGAGAAGATGGGGGAAATCCTGGGATCCCATGGATAGGGAGGCCCACAAGTCTGCTCTACGGGAGTATAAGCAGAAAGTGATAATGGAGAAGCAGGAATACTTCTCCAACCTTACCAGTTCACTCACCTCCTCTAGGGAGCTTTTTAAAATTGCTGACTCGCTGTGCTCCTTCCAACTTCCAGATCCCGTAGTCAGCTCTCAACGTCTTTGTGACGACATTGCAGACTTTTTTCATACAAAAATCCTCGATATTCATACTTCCTTGGAAGTACAACGTCTCTCCTTGGCTGAAAATCTCCCTCCAGGCATAAGTTCTTTTGAGACACTGGATATAGTCCCTTCCAGCCTCCTTTCTGTTTTTCCTTCTATGTCTCTGGAGGGATTGAATCTTCTTCTAGACAAGACGAAATCCTCCTCTCCACTAGATCCATTGCCTCTCAAAAAGCTAAAAGAGTGTAGGAACAGCCTCTTTCCTCCCCTACTTGAGGTGATGAACAAGGCAATTGTTCAAGGTACTTTTCCATCAATATGGAAGAAGGCCATTGTGAAGCCGCTCCTTAAGAAGCCTTCACTCGATCCCGGCCTCTTGAAAAATTTTAGACCCATCTCTCTGCTCCCTGCACCTGCTAAAATTCTAGAAGCACACCTGAATCGCCATTTATCCTCTTTTCTTGAAGCTTCGGAGTATCTTGACACTACCCAGCATGGATTTCGAAAACATCATAGCACAGAATCTGCCCTCACCTCTGTAGTCGACAACATCCGACGCAAGGTTGATGCTGGACAAACTACTGTTCTTGTGCTATTGGACCTCACAGCCGCATTCGACACTCTGTCTCCTGCCATTCTAACATCTCGGCTTAGGGAGGCAGGTGTCACTGGCTCGGCCCTGAGTCTCCTCAACTCCTTTCTCCTTGATAGGGAACAGAGAGTGATGCTCGGCAACCACCTCTCCCCAGCAAAGTCTTTGCAATGTGGGGTGCCACAGGGGTCGGCATTAAGTCCGACCCTGTTCAACATCTACGTGGCCCCCCTTGCTAGGCTAGTAAGATCGCAGGGGATGGAGGTGGTATCATACGCCGATGACACCCAGATCATGGTCTCACTCACTCAGTCCTCTGTCATAACATCTGCCTTTAGCTTCAGGTCCTGTATGCAACACGTTGCAGATTGGATGGTTACCAACTCCCTGAAGCTAAATGGCGACAAGACTGAGGTCTTGATCTTTGGGAAGGACCAAGATATCTGGTCGAGTGAGTGGTGGCCCTCCTCTCTTGGCACCTGCCCCACTCCCTCTCAATCTGCCAGAAATCTGGGTGTAGTGTTCGATACTTCACTCTCGATGTCCTTACAGGTGAATCGGACTGTTTCGACCTGCTGGGGCGTGATCAGGACGCTCAACAGAATTCGCAGCTATCTGTCTCTTCAAGCACGCAAGCAGATTGCAGTCGCCCTTGTTGGTTCCAGGTTGGACTATTGCAACTCTCTCTACATGGAATCCAACAAGGGCCTCATACATCGACTGCAAATCGTGCAGAACGCTGCTGCACGTTTTGTCCTGGATCTTTCCAGGGCCTCTTCTGCTACTGCTGCGAGGAGAGACCTCCATTGGCTGCCTATTCAGCACAGAATTTATTTCAAAATTCTGTGTCTGACCTATAGAGCACTCGAGGATGGATCTAAAGGCGCTATCAGCTCCCTGCTTATCCGTTACCACCCCACAAGGTGTTTGCGCTCTTCGGGACTATTCCAACTTGTTGTCCCTCGTTTTAAGCTCACCAGATGGGGAGCCAGGGCTTTGTCAGTCGTTGCTCCACAACTCTGGAACATCTTGCCGATGGAGATGAAGACCTTACCCTCTCTAGCGCTGTTTAAAAAGGCCCTAAAAACGTGGTGCTTTTCTAGAGCTTACACAGGTTGAGCTGCAGGGGCTTTGTTATGAGCTGGATTTGGAATTAGGCGCCTTGACGCCCATTGGGCTATGTTTGCGCATGATAAGATCCCTTTTATTATTATTATTATTAGAATCGAACTGACCTACGCTTTTAGAAGTCTCTCAACAGTCAAGCTGGTAAAGGGCGTATGATAAAGATGCAGGAGCCCACGAGTAAGTATACAAGCACCTCAGCTAGATAAGCAACCTAATCAGTAAGCATGACAGCTCTTCAATACTGGCAGGTAGTCTCTATAATTTCCGCCTTTAATTGTTGTTTGCCTTAGATTCACCAAAATTGCCCGTGTTCTCCAGTAAGCCGAGTCGGAGTACAGCCCATTACGGAGATAGCCACCCATGAAAATAGATGACTAGGTATCGTAAAGAAAAGAAATAGGGGAGGAGGAGCCTAGCGCGCATCCAAGATGGTCGCGTGAGCACAGGGCTCCCCGGACCCTCGCTGCTCCTCGGAATTTATCCTGACTTTATCCTGACTTGGTTGCTGGAATCTGGAAGACGAATGTTGGCTGAACACTAAACTCCTTTCGGAAACCAAATCGGACCTGGCAATCCTGAGTTATGGTGGTTTGAACTTTTGAGGCCCAACCGATGGCTATGCCCGATGCGAAGGTGATCTGTGGAGCCGGGGCGTAGTTGAACAACAACGGCAGCGGGGCTGTGCCAGTGGCCGTCCCATCACTTTCGGTTTCACTTTTGGATCTCTGAGGGGCTGGACAGTGGAATTGCTTGGTGCGACTGGGCTTTCACTTTGCCTTCGCTTGATGCCTGTGTCTTCGCCTGCTACCAGTGTGCCCATCGACGGTGGTCCCTTCGCTCCGCCACATTGCGGCCTCTGGTGCGGCCCGCGTCTGCTTGGCCTGTGCCCCCTCGACGCTTCCTCGGTGGTCCCCTTCGGCGAACGTGGTTCTCATGGGGGGCAGGGGAGACCCCGAGAGGCGTAAGACCAAGACATCCCTACGTGGGGGACCGGTCCAGACGAACAACATGGACCGCTACACCCAGGGTAAAGGATCCCCCGGGACGGCCAGTGTCCCCCCGGATGATGCCAGTGGTGGCCCGTCCGTTTCTCCGGATCTGTCCCTGCAGGACATCATGGGCGCCATTAATGGCATCAGGGAGACCATCGCTACGCAGTACGAGGCCTTGGCCCGTACAATCGACACGGTGGCCATTGATGTTACGCTAATCCGGGCGGATCTCTCTAAGACCAACGAGAGGGTTCAATCGCTGGATGTGCGGACGTCCTCCCTTGGTACGGACGTGTCGGACCTGCAGACTACTCTCGGCGATCTCAAGTCGGCCAACGATCTGATGGCCCGGCGGCTGGAGGACTTCGAGGGACGGGCTCGACGCAATAACATCCGCGTCATCGGCGTTCCGGAGACCTCCGACAACCGCCCGGTTGATCTCATGGTTGAGGAGCTCATCCTCGAACAGCTTGCCCCCGCTGGCCTGAGTAAGTTCTTCGCCGTGGAGCGGGCCCATCGAGTTCCAGGTGGTCGGCCGCGACCGGGGGCCCCCCCCGAGGCCTATTGTTGCGAAACTTTTTCATTACAGAGACCGAGATGCGATCTTGCAGGCCTCACGGGTCCATGGCCCGGTCCGATATGAGAACTCGTCCATTAACTTTTTCCCGGACTTCACCCAACTTGTCCAGAAACAGCGGATGGGCTTCCAGGGGGTGAAGCGTCGTCTCCGGGACCTCGGTCTCAAGTACTCTATGCTTTTTCCTGCTAGGCTCCGAGTGGAATATGAAGATCGGACTACCTTTTTTGACTCTCCTGCGACTGTGAGTGACTGGCTGGATTCGCTGCCGGACCGGGGTGACCGGACTGGGCCCTCTGC
Organism: Triturus cristatus; assembly: GCF_964204655.1. NCBI lineage: Eukaryota > Metazoa > Chordata > Amphibia > Caudata > Salamandridae > Triturus > Triturus cristatus. The sequence goes on along the minus strand of NC_140594.1, from coordinate 316,004,916 downwards.
CGGTGCCGAGGGTGGCAGGTCTCCTTCGGAGTGACTTTTGGTCCTTGACTTTGCTATTTTGTATTGTTCGGCTGGGTTCTACTTCTTTTGTGCATTTTGTTTCATTATGATCTGTGTGGGGGGCGGGCGGGGACGGGTCCCTTTCCTCCTCCGGGGTCTTTTCGTAGAATGGGGTTTGTAGGGCGACAGGCACACTGCAAGCTGGGGTGGTTTTTTGGACCGCAGGGGTGCAGGGTGGGGGGTGTTGGATTCGGGGGGGGTTGGCGGGTGGGTGGGGTTGTTTGGATATGTGTTTTTTGTTTTCAAGGCGAGGTAATGGCTATGGTTCAGTTTCGGGTGTTGCGCTATTTGCTAGGGGACCTTTGATCTACTGGAGGGGATGGGGGGGGACGGGTTGAGATTGATGTCTTGGAACGTCAACGGATTGGGGGACCGTATCAAACGGGGTGTTGTGCTGCAATATTTGCGTCGTCTGACTCCTGATGTGGTGTTCTTACAGGAGACGCATCTGGTTGGTAATGTTTGTCATGCCATGAACAGGGGAGGATACCGACTCGTGGCCCATTCTGGTTTCACCACTGGTTCTAGAGGGGTAGGCATTCTCCTGCGATCTTCACTTCCGTTAGAGATAGGGTGACCAGATTCTCAAAACAAAAAACGGGGACAGGTCATAGACATAGAAGTAGGACTACGGTTTGCAGTAACCATCGACATAAAGGTAGGACTATTTGACAGCTGCCATGGACATAGAAAAAGGACTATAATGACAGCTCCCTCCACAGACCGAGATGAAGCATTACAGACGACAAATCAGAGGTCTTTTATTGGCTGTAACCATTAATTCCATTTAAACAGACTTTGCCTCAACATTTGCTATAGTTGGTGACCACGGCTTTAGTGCTGGTGGCGCCCTGTGCGACAGTGTTTGTTGGCGCCCCCCCAAGACCACCTCCACCACGGATTCTCTCACTAGCACCCTTTAACAGTGACCAAGTCTCCATAACCACACTCTCTCAGATGCATTGAATTAGTTATATAGCGCCACTCATACCAGTGTAGGGTGTCCGAGCACTTCGCATCACACACACATTACACAGAGACAATCAATCATGCATGTGTAATCAGTGTATAGGAAATGTTACATAAGCCAAAGGACTAAAAGTGTAGGGAGTCACATGTCATCCATACTGGTAGGCAGTATAGTTTAAGAGTTCTTTGTGTGGAGAAGCACAAACGCAGAGTCGAAAAAGAAACAGCATAGTTGGGAGTTTTCTTTAATAATAAGAATCGATTTCTAGCCAAATTATCCCTTTTTGCAACATTAATCAATGCTCTAATAATGTATATTTTGCACTGTGTATGCAGTTCTAGGATGAAAGTTAATAGCTCACTATTCTATATTAGGACTTTAAGTTATAAATTGCAAGTAACAAAAGGATATCTCTTTTGAAAGCAGTAATCTGCTGATCTGTTTACATCAAACGCACTCTGTAATCTACTTGGTACAGGTTCTTTGCAGCAGGCATGTTAACCCTCTACACTAAGTTCACCGAAGTCAAAACCTCAACTATACAAAATGCTGATCTCTCTCCAGGAAGATTATTAATCACACGAGTTATCTTGACATTTATGTGAGGCCTGGTAATTGCTGGGGGTAAAGAAACGCTGCAGCAGGTGCTTCAAAAGCATAATAAACTTTAAAACACGGCGCCCCCAGGAAGCCAGCACCCGGTGCGGTGGCACCGCTCGCACCGCCCTAAAGCCGGCCCTGGACACGAAGTACAAACAGGTTACTGTTTCTAAACAAGGATATAAGCAGGTCCTGCAAGTAGGCTTTTACAAAATAAAGACATTCAAAGAAGCACTGCCATCAGTAGCTGTTGGAGCAGGAGCGCTGCATTAACAAAACAAAGGCATCTCTGGAAGCACCCTAAGTGACCGGCATTCAGGTGTGAATGTATGCAGATTGCATCCTTTGACTTCTCGGGCTGGAGACAGAGGTCACATTCAAAGCGCTGAACCTCGCGCTGTGGAATGAAAGGAGCACCTCTCCCCACCCCCCATCCCATTCAAAGCCCGATTTCCCTTCCTGCTACAACCCTCACCTAAACGTCACGCTTTAATCAGTGCAAAGAGAGCATGCACGCGCATGCTCAAACAACCGAAACAAATGAAAAACCGGGACATTTGTATGTTTAACCCGGACACTGTTTAAAAACCCGGACATTTCATTGAATTGGAGAAAAGTGTCGGGACACGGGGACACTTCTCCAAAAACGGGGACCGTCCGGGGAAAACCGGGACGTCTGGTCACCCTAGTTAGAGATCACCAGGGTAATCCCAGACGATAGAGGGCGCTATGTGGCTCTGACTGGGAGGTGGGAGGGGCAGTCCCTTTCCTTGATCTCGGTCTATGTTCCCCCGGGCCTTCAGAACTCCACCTTCTCAGACTTGGGTCGTGTGCTGCTTGGGCTTCCTGACAGTCTTTTGCTTATGGGTGGGGACTTTAATTCGGTTGTCTCGGGTGACCTGGATCGCCACCCGCCCAGGGCCCTCCCTGCTGCCCAGGCGTGGCTCGGCGGACTCCTGGAGACCTTCGGTCTGGTGGATTGTTGGAGGTTAATGCATCCGACACAGTGTCAGTACACATTTCACTCCGGGGCCCATGGGAGTCTCTCCAGATTGGATTATTTTCTTATGCCCGCGGCCCAGGCTGCCCGGATTCGAGAGGTTAAACACCTGGCCCGGGGTATCTCTGATCATTCCCCACTGTGGTTGCTTTTTGACACTGGGACGCGGTCCGCTGGGCGGATCGCTCCTATTAACCCTTGGTACCTGCGAGACCCCAAGATCCGTGATAGCCTGATTAAGTCGATTGATCAATATTTTCTTGAGAATGAGGGGTCTGTGTTGTCCTCAGTGTCCCTGTGGGAAGCTTTTAAAGCAGTGCTCCGCGGGCATGCCCTGTCCCAGATAGTGGAGACTAAGAGGGTTAAGAGAGAGGCGGTGGTGACGCTGGAGACTGAAATATCGGGGCTGGAGGCAGCCTTGGAGGCGGGTGTCACTCCGGATGGGCTGCATGCCCTCAGCCTGAAGCAGTTTGAATATAAGTCTCTTGTTACTGACGCTGCCAAGACTATGTATAGGGAGCAGCAGGGTAGGTTGTATGATGCCGGAGACAAGGCGGGTAAGCTGATTGCCTGGTTGGACAAGAAGGAGAGAGTGAATCGTGTGGTCCCGGAGCTTTGGGCTTCGGATGGAGTGTGTGTGACTGAACCTGGTGAGATTGTGGAGTGTTTTGCTGACCACCTCCGGGCTGTGTACTCCCCGGTGTCTGATAGAGATGAGGACGACTCTCGTCTTCTGCTGCGGGATATTGCCCTGCCCGGCTTATCCGTCGAGGACCGCGAGCTGATGGATGCCCCTTTGTCTGTCGACGAGATTGCTACTGCGATTCGCTCCCTTCGCTCGGGTAAGGCTATGGGCCCCAACGGCCTGCCGATTGAACTGTATAAATTACGCCCGGATAAAATCGCGCCTTTCCTCCGTCATATGTTTCAGGAGTCGCTCGAGAGGGGTTCCCTTCCCGACGACCAGCGTCTGGCTACTATAGTGGTGATTCCCAAGGATGGTAAGCCACGTGACCGCTGTGCCTCATATAGGCCTATTTCCCTATTAAATGCCGAACCCAAAATCCTTGCTAAGGTCCTCGCTAATCGCTTGCTGAGCGTTATATGTGACTTGATACATCCGGATCAATGCGGCTTCATCCCTCATCGTAATACCGCCCTCAACTTACGGCGTCTGCACGGCGTCCTCGCTAGGGCGGAGTACTTCTCTGAACCGGCCGTATTGGTTTCCTTAGACGCCACGATGGCCTTTGACACCATTGAGTGGCCATTCCTTTGGGCCGTCTTGGCGAAGTTTGGCTTTGGGGAGGGATTTCTTAGCTGGGTGAAGCTTCTTTATGCTGGACCAATGGCCCAGGTTGTTGTCAATGGGCGGGTTTCTCGGCCTTTCGCTCTCGGGAGGGGAACTAGGCAGGGGTGCCCGTTGTCCCCGCTGCTCTTTGCTCTCGCCTTGGAACCGCTCGCTGCCTGGCTCCGTTGGGAGCCCTCGATTAGGGGGCTCCGGTGGGCCCCGGGCTTCGAAGATCGGGTCTCATTGTACGCGGATGATATTCTCTTGTATCTCACCTCGCCGCGGAAGTCGCTCAATGTTCTCTTTGATGTCCTTACTTCCTTCGGGAAAAATTCGGGTCTGATAATTAATTGGTCCAAATCTTGTGTGTATCCTATCTCTGGTGGCCTTCCTCTCTTGCCGCCTCAGCTTCCGCTCCAAATATCTCAGTCCGGCTTTAAATACCTGGGGGTGTACGTTTCGTTGGATCCGGCGGTCCGCTATGAGCAGAATCTCCTGCCTCCACTCTGGCGTTTGAGGGCGGATACGGCTCGGTGGTGTAAGTTGCCCTTGTCTCCACTTGGTCGCGCGGCGCTGTTTAAAATGATGTCCCTTCCCAGATTTCTTTATGCACTCCAGAACTCCTTCGATGTCATTCCGGCGGCCTACTTTAGGGAAGTGGAGAGTTTGCAGAGGAGACTGGTTTGGGACGGGCGAGCGCGTATCGCTTTGGCAAAGCTGACTCTCCCCTGGTATGACGGGGGCATCGCGCTTCCTGATATTAGACGGTACTATTGGGCCTCCCAGCTGTCTGCCATTAACCATGCTACGTACGCTCCTGGTTTGAACCCGGCATATGAGATGGATAAATTCCTGCTTCCCGGCGGTAACTATAACAGAGCGCTTTACTCTCGATCCGCTGGTAGGACCCTTACGGGCCCTACTAGGATTGCGGTACGTGTGTGGAAGGCGGCGAACGTAGCGATGGGCTGGAGTGAGCGTTTAACGTGTGCCACTCCTTTATTCGCCTCAGAACGCTTGGGAAGCCTCTGGACAACGAAAGGCTTCGAGCACTGGGACACGATCGGCATCAGCAGAGTGGGGGACCTATGGGTTAAAGGTGCGGTTAAATCCTTTGCGGCGCTCCAGAGCGAGCACGAGCTTAGTGAAAGAGAGTTCTTCCGTTATGTACAGGTTCGACACGCCCTGCTCTCGGTCTTTGGGGAGGGGACCACGGTCCCTGCTTCTTCGCCTCTCGAGGACCGCATACTCGATGGGCACATCCCCGACAGTACTATCTCCTTGATTTATAAAAAACTGATAAATAATCGGGCTGACCTCTTGGTGCGTCTTCGGGAGGCATGGACGGGAGATGGGGTGGAGTTGGACGACGAGGACTGGCAGACTGCACTGTCATCCCCTAAGGAGGTGGCCATCCCGGCCCGTCTCCGTCTGGTCCAGCTTAAGATTCTCCATCGTGTTTATGTGACGGGCCCCCGCTTGGTCTCGATGGGGTTCTCTGACGACGGACTCTGTAAGCGTGGCTGCGGGCTCAGTGCCACCTTTCTCCACATTCTATGGGAATGCCGCGAGGTGGCGGCATATTGGCGCCAGGTGCATGATGTTATGAGACGAGTCACCGGGGTCGCTCTGCTGCCGGAGGTGCGTCGCTGTGTTCTGAATGTATGGGAGCCCAATGACTATAATGCGGCTCAGGCTCGGTGGGCGGCCTTGGGGAACATGATCGCAAAGAGAGATATAGCGCAGCTTTGGGGTTCCCAACGGCCTCCCACCGTGTCCGTATGGAAGGAGAACATGGACTGGTGCATGTTCAGGGAGAAAACTGTGTATGTGGCTCGTGGTAAACCGGGGGCATGGGGTAGAATTTGGGGGCAGTGGAACGTGTATCGCGGGTCTATCTGTGCTCCCCCCCTGGTGGATACGTCTGGGGTTGCCTCGTCCCCCTGATCCTTGAGGGTTCCTTGCCTATCTCGTACTTCGGAGTGCAGATTTGGTTCTCCCGTGGCCCCCCCCCCTCCCTCTCAGGCCTCCTTTTATTGACCGCCCTCGGGTGGTCGGGTTTTGGACTCCCCCGGCTGTGGTTCGACGCCCATTTCAAGTCGTTTCGCCTTGCTTTTTGTTTTTCTTTATTTTTGTTGTTATTTATATTAAAAGTGTGTATCCTGACTTCCCTTATGTGCAGTCTGATCTACTGTAATATAGCAGAGCCCCTGTGGGCCAGTCATTGTTTTTTTATCTGTATGACCACTTTAACTACTAGCGCCGGCCCTGGCGGTTGTAGGCCCGTGCTTGTAACCTTTTCTCTGCACAATAAAACTTTTTTCAAAAAAAAAAAAAAAAAAAAAAGAAATAGGGAAGGTTTTAATTCATCCCTTCTTGGAATTTGGAATCTGAAAATCAAGGTAACATTAGTAGCACGTTAATATGGCTACATAGAAAACGAGGAAATAGATAACAAAATTATCCCATTTGTGTAGATAGTTGTTATCCCATTTGTGTAGATAGTTGCTTGACTTGATTTAATACCAAATTTAGGTTTAGTCAACATAACGGGCTGATTTCTCCACATGCTGGAAATAACAATGATGAGTTATTACCCATGTATGCAACATTACTTTAGTTGCAACCTAAATTATGTGTAAATAAAAGCGATATGGCAGATAGGAGATGACATTATTGTCTACATCTGTGAACTCAATTGATATCATTTCCCTAGACTCAAATCATGCTCTCTAAAGTTTTCCCCTACAGATTTCATAATGAGGCACATAGGTCTATGTATATAGAACAGATTGGAGATGGATTATGTTTGTTTGTTTTTGTAAATAATATGTATAGATATATAGATGTAAATAGAAATGTATAGATGAATAGAAGTCACACATGTATATGGTTATATGTCCAAAAAAGTTTGTTAATAATCATAAATGTGCACTTGATCTATCTGGTATGTGCAAGCGATTATAGTTTATGTTTCTTTTACCATAGGATTTAAGAAATTATGGCCACCTGAGGAAGGCTGAACGCCGAAACGTGCGTAGATTTAACAAAAGCCATAATTGATATTTGCTCTCTATCTCCGTTGTATGTAAATATGGAATGTAAATACGATTGTCCAACTGAATATGAAATGATACAGCATTGAGGATAAGAAATGTCTATATAGAAAGACCCAAAGAAATGAGAAAAATGAAATGATTCTCTATTATATAAATCAAAAAATATTTAAATAGTAAAAAATAAAGAAGTACAATGAAAATGTGGTCTTTTCAATAGTCCTGTTTGATCAATGGGGGAAGGCATAATAATCACTTGTACATTACCTGGTCTTTTATAAACTGTTTCCTATATTTTTGTTCACAAATATTTGCTTTAAAACCCTGAGATAGGAAACTAAATTAGGGGTACCTTTGTTGAATTGCAGTATATTTCTCCATGGCCGGTCCATGTGGGGTAGTTTCATAGTTAGGAATATAATTAAGTGTACGTCTAGATCCATTTTCAATGTGCCTGTAATCTGAGTAACAATTTAACTAACGTGTATAAAACTTTAAGTCCTTGAGAATCGATTGTATGACCCACAGTTTAACAACTGTTATCTCCGTCTTTCTTGTGACATCATGGATAAGCTCCAAACATTTGGGTTCACAGATGAAGACCTAGCGTCACTATTGGGTGACTTCACTGTAGGTGGACAAATGGGACAAACAACTAGCACTGTAGGCAATGAGGATTTTAATAAATTAACATCGTTGAAGAAAAAAGCCAAAAGAATTGAAATGCATGGGCATTTCATGTTGGAGTATCTAAAAGTAGGAATCATCCCACAAGGGCTCAGAGTTAGGAATATCCCAGGCCTTTTTGTTAAAATCCGGAAATTCCTAGAACGTTGGTCCCATATAGCCAATAGATGCTCCAGGGATCTAATGATCTTCATTGTAGAAACATCCAAAGAGATGATTCAAGCTCTAATGGAAGAGATTCAAGAACTGGAAAATAAAATCAAGAGCAATCAGGCGATTGATGAGGCAAAAAAGAAGTTAGAAGAGGTAGAGATTGAGATGTCATCCTATCATGAATATCTAATGAAGCGAAAGACAGAGAAACTCAAAAAAGATGTGAGATATACTAGTCAGGAGAAGATGTATCCATACCTAGCCGATAACTTCTACCAACAATTACCGGTAGAGGAAGATCAATTCCAGCCTAGGAACGATAGATTCGCTAAAAAAATAGTGACCTTTTCGGATACGTCAGACTCAGAGGGGGAAAGTTATAACCAATATCAAGCCAACACTCCAGGTCGTCAGGCCCCAGGTAGCAACAGAGGCGAGCGATCAGGTTTTTTATCCCGGCGCGGGACACAGAGAACCAGATGGCGGCCCAGGTACCAACGACGTCAACGGGGCAATTATCAACAGGCATACAACTACCCACAGGGGCAGAACTTTTACCAAGACGACCCACAGGTCCTAACAAAGAGACATGCCCATTACTGGCCCGAGTGAATCAAATTCCCATTTTTAACCTGAGCACCATCAATATCGATGGCCATACAGAATCCATGCTAACAAAAGGTCTATCTTTTATTCCACATGCTAAAGCAAATAGATTTGAGTTGTTCCAGGATTTAATTTCATTCTTTCGAAAAATTAGATTAAAAGCCTTCTTTGAGGGACGACCTAACCAAGAACCATCTATACCTAATAGATCGGGGTTAGCACCTCCATCTACATTTGTTCCAATACTCGAACAGGTGGGACCCGAAATCGCCATTTTTGAACACGTGGTGTTCAACAAACTCACGGCAGCCACGAAATTCATTCCAGCACCCAAATACAATCTGCCTCGGGAAGAACACCAAGCTCTAGCAACCCTTAAGAACAACAGGAATATTACAATCAAGGGCTGTGATAAGGGTGGAGGCATAGTGATATTGGACACAGACCAATATGTCAAAAATATGACAACTATGTTGTCCAATAGAGATCACTATGCCCCCATACATATCGACCCCACCAAAAAGGTGTCCAAGAAAATAAGGGATTTGACCAATAAGGCTCTGGAGGATGGGGTCATATGTGATAAAGAATGGATTTTTCTGAATGTTGTTAAACCCAAGATGGCCTCAATATACGGGGTTCCCAAAATCCACAAGGACATCACGAACCCGCCGTATAGGCCCATTGTGACCACTATTGGATCAGCCACTGAGGCATTATCCAAATATGTTGATGCCATTTTGCGTCCGCATGTACCCAAAATAAGATCCTATATAAGGGACACGACGGACATCATAAATAAAATTGAACGGACCGAATTCAACCAGGCGATACAGCTCTTCGTCACGATGGACATAGAGGCCCTGTACAGCCATATCCCGCAAGCAGCCGCATTAGAAGCCCTGAGATGGTTCATTGAGACTTATGACATAAATTGTCCGGCCCACTTTATACTGGATTGCTTGGACATTATACTCCAAGAAAACACTTTTGAATTTAATGGGTCTTTATATCAGCAAACCCAGGGAATAAGTATGGGGGCTTCATGTGCCCCAACAGTAGCAAACATTTTCATGGCGCACTACGAGCATAAATTCATTTATAATGAGGTGGCACCCTTCAGTGAATCTATTACCAGTTGGTCTAGATTCATAGACGATGTTTTTTACATCTGGAATGGGACGGAGGACGATTTAGCGGAATTCACCTCATGGCTAAATCTTTGTGATGTAAACATCCGCTTCGTGGCTGTCAGCAGTAAATGCGAAGTCGAATTTCTCGACGTAATTATTAAATCAAATGGGTAACAACTTTTGGTGGATTTATTCACTAAACCCACGGCACGGAATACTTTATTGCACTTCTCTAGCTATCATCCGAGAACACGAAAAACAACCATCCCATTTGGTCAGTTTCTTCGCCTCCGAAGGAATTGCACTAACCTAATAGATTATGATAGGCCGTCAGAAATCATGAAAGCTAAATTTATAGCAAGAGGCTACCCTAAGAGATTAGTGCGAGATTCCTTCAAAAGAGCGCAATATTACGATCGCCAATGTCTACTGAATAAAAAAGCACCCAAGGAACAAAATCGACTGGTTATGATCATGCGGCACTCAACTATGAATGAGTCGGTACGCCAGATCATTAACTCAAACTGGCACATTCTCAATGCTACAAGAAATGAATCAAATTCCTTATCAAAGCCTATGTTTGCATATCGGAAAAATAAGAACTTAAAAGATCTAATAACAAGGTCACGAATGCAAAAGAGTAGGCCCACCTCCGTTCAAACCACCATTGGAGGGTTATCTGCCATCAAAGGGAACTTTAGATGTATGTCGTGCCTTGCTTGTAATTCTGCATTAGAGGTAAAACAATACTCCATAAATGGAGTCAAGATAGAACTGCAAAGTTTGACGAACTGCAAAACCACCAATATAGTTTACGCAGTGCTATGTCCCTGCAACAAAACTTATGTGGGCGAGACGTCCAGGTCCATGGCAACTCGCCTAACAGAACACAGATCTGCAATCAAAACAAGAAAAGTACAAGCGCCCCTAGTGCAACACTTTATTGATTTCAATCATACCATTGAGGATATCCGATGGTTGATCTTAGAGAAAGTCAATATTTGCGGACCTCAAGGAATGGAGATCCGCAAGAGGAGAGAGGTGTATTGGATATTCTCTCTGGACACATACAAGAAAGGTTTGAACAACGAGATTCCGTGGAGCCAAGCCATTCGCTATAACACTTGACATTCTCTCTTGACACTAAAAAGTAAAAAGTATAATCTTCTTACCTTGCTTTATGTCAGGGTTCCATTACCCCCCTTAAAATCGGTAAATTGAATCTAATATTAAATAGCTAAACTAGGATTCACAAAAAGGGCATGTACTGTCAAGCACATAAACTTTGAAATGATGTGTTATAAGGTATTGCTGGACACACATGTTCTCTTCTTTTGGCATTCATGTGCAGGGTTGGAATTTTAACAATATCTTTCCAACCACCAGGACACTAGTGGCAGTGTTTCTGTCCTTTGCCTCTTTGGATGCAAATATCAAGTACACCTTTAAATACGAAAAGGTTAGACAACAGGTAGGGCAGTGTATATACCTTTAAAACATAAGAGAACAAGCCAACTCAAACCCTGAGGCATGCTATTGGATCTGGTAAAATCAGGTGGACAAAATCTGACCAATAAAGGAAGGGCTTAGAGGATATATTAGGCTCTCCAATGGCCAGCCTTGTTTGTTCTTCGATGCCAGAATTCTAACCTAGAAGGAAGAAAAATGAACAGGACCGGGTGAGTAGGGGCGCATTATATGATTAAGCTAATACAGTAGGAAATCTCTCTTAACTCTGCTGCAGCTAAAAGTGGCAATTACACACACTCTCTTTCAGATAGCATGACGACATTCTGGGGAAACAAGCGCTTCGGTCACATGCTTTAATACTGGCGAGAAAGGTCAACCAACGGACGTTCGAACTGCGCTAGCATTTTTCAGTGAGTAAAAAAGTAGTACATAAAGTGAGAGTCACTAAAGCCTAGTTAGGCTGAGAATGTCATAAAGGATAGGCCTTTAGATGTGTTGTCTGCATTTCTGAGAAAAGTGAGTTTGCATCTGCGCGCCCGCAGTTTGAAGTGATTGTGAACCCATGGTGATCTGAACCATGCCAGTATTTATGAATAAGTTAGAATATGTTTAAAAATATTACATCGACTTAGAGAGATATTATGGGATATAAACTTACAAAGGAGGAAGATCAAAAAATCATTGCTGCTTCATTTCCCATTAATTCAGAAATGTACTGACCAACCGGGAAAAAGATTCCTCAAAAGTCAAGCTGCACTGTGAAAAAAGTGAGCTCGAGGCTGCACACCCGTAGTCTGGGGGAATTCGGAACCCACGATTTTACGAATCACGCACACACTTGCGAGTAAGTTGAGCATAACATTGTATCCACCCGGAGATTTATCATGGGTCTCAAACCTACAAAGGGTGAAAGAAAAAACATTGGCTATGTTTATTTTTCTATTGCTTTAGAATCGAACTGACCTACGCTTTTAGAAGTCTCTCAACAGTCAAGCTGGTAAAGGGCGTATGATAAAGACGCAGGAGCCCACGAGTAAGTATACAAGCACCTCAGCTAGATAAGCAACCTAATCAGTAAGCATGACAGCTCTTCAATACTGGCAGGTAGTCTCTATAATTTCCGCCTTTAATTGTTGTTTGCCTTAGATTCACCAAAATTGCCCGTGTTCTCCAGTAAGCCGAGTCGGAGTACAGCCCATTACGGAGAAAGCCACCCATGAAAATAGATGACTAGATATCGTAAAGAAAAGAAATAGGGAAGGTTTTAATTCATCCCTTCTTGGAATTTGGAATCTGAAAATCAAGGTAACATTAGTAGCACGTTAATATGGCTACATAGAAAACGAGGAAATAGATAACAAAATTATCCCATTTGTGTAGATAGTTGCTTGACTTGATTTAATACCAAATTTAGGTTTAGTCAACAGAACGGGCTGATTTCTCCACATGCTGGAAATAACAATGATGAGTTATTACCTATGTATGCAACATTACTTATTATGTGTAAATAAAAACGATATGGCAGATAGGAGATGACATTATTGTCTACATCTTTGAACTCAATTTATATCATTTCACCCAGACTCAAAGCATGCTCTCTAAAGTTTTCCCCTACAGATTTCATAATGAGGCACATAGGTCTATGTATATAGAACAGCTTGGAGTTGGATGTTTGTTTTTGTAAATAATATGTATAGATATATAGATGTAAATAGAAATGTATAGATGAATAGAAGTCACACATGTATATGAGTATATGTCCAAAAAAGTTTGTTAATAATCATAAATGTGCACTTGATCTATCTGGTATGTGCAAGCGATTATAGTTTATGTTTCTTTTACCATAGGATTTAAGAAATTATGGCCACCTGAGGAAGGCTGAACGCCGAAACGTGCGTAGATTTAACAAAAGCCATAGTTGATATTTGCTTTCTATCTCTGTTGTATGTAAATATGGAATATAAATACGATTGTCCAACTGAATATGAAATGATACAGCATTGAGGATAAGAAATGTCTATATAGAAAGACCCAAAGAAATGAGAAAAATGAAATGATTCTCTATTATATAAATCAAAAAATATTTAAATAGTAAGAAATAAAGAAGTACAATGAAAATGTGGTCTTTTCAATAGTCCTGTTTGATCAATGGGGGAAGGCATAATAATCACTTGTACATTACCTGGTCTTTTATAAACTGTTTCCTATATTTTTGTTCACAAATATGTTGGGAATCCCATCTCTGTGAACTAGAAGATGCAGACTGAAAACACGTGCTCATCCATATACACGGGGTGGACATTCTGTGCAGTCAGAGGTACAAGCAACTTAAGCTACTACACATTGTTCATATTACTTGATCATGGCTCTTGACCACAGGATTGGTGCCAACGCCTGTCTGCAAAAGATGTAAGGGGTTGGGATCCTTTCCCCGCACTATCTGTGGCTAGACTGAGCCTGGGATGAACTTTGAACTCACGTCTGTCCTAGGAGAAATAATTGACTGTTTTTTAAGTAATTCTTAGGAGGTTCCTCCAAGCTCTTACTTGATGAATCGAGGCCCACATTCAGCATTTTTTTTCACTCAACACAGCAAGCCATCTTGCTGCATAGTGCTGCGTGAAAGGGCAGGAATGTGCTGTATTTAACATTATTTGCCCAATCCTGTCCTTGTTTACCACAATTTTGGCTGCCTAGCGCCAATGCAGGCACCCTCGCATCATGGTGCAAGGGTGCCTGCATTGTAGGAAGGATTGCTTTCCTGCACAAAAACAATCTTGAGAGCCATTTTCCTCTTTCTACCAGCGCTGCAGAAGGCAGCACTCGGGTCTACCACTATTGGTAAATCTTGGAATGCACCAAAGTCCATGGGTGGATGCGTGTGAACACCTGCACTCCACCCATGGAACACTTCCCTGGAACAGGCTAGCAAATGGCAGTGATTTATGCTGCCTTGCGTTATTCCAGATTTCTCAAGGTGACCTTGCGTGGCTTGATAAATCTCACTTAGGTTTTGATCACTCTTGAGCCCCCTTGCTTGGCGCCAGACTGACGCAAAACCCTGATAAATCTGGCCCCCAGTGTGGAACTTATTGAGTGCAGTGTTATTCCTGTCCTTGCTACAAGCACTCCTTCATCTGCATAAAGTAAGTGCTTTTAACATTCCTCGTAGCAGCTACGCATCAAAACCTCTTAGTGTACTTAGTTTGTTTCTAAACTACTTTACTAAGTATTGGAGAAGGAAATTATCCCTGCAGGACTCTGCTTGATGATTGGAAAAGATTGAACTAATCATACATTGAGCTATATCTGACATATGCCTTTGCATTCCTGTACATTAATATCCAGATCATTTCTCTCCAGGTGTATGTGGAGCTTAAAAGGACAATAATTCAACTGCTTGGATAGCAATCACTTTTTCGTCACCTAGTTCGGAACAGAATTCAAAGGAAAATGTATCCTGTCTACTGAGTGGGTGCATATTTCACCAGTACCACTAGCCAGAGCTGAACTCTTCTGTGATGACATTATTGGAATGCTGGACCTGGCACTGAAGTGAAGGACAATATTAATTTAGAGAGCTGAGAGTAAAGTTAGGAGCCGAGGAGAGACGAGACAGAGCCCTCGAACTGCAGGCGTGATATATTTGACCTTGATAATGCTGTTGTAATGGAAGCCTCTGGGTAGCTCTTACATTTAGGCCCCTTTTCCCTGAAACTATCTATGGTGTTTCGGTGAACTACACACCCTTCCTCAGACTGAGCGCTGGAGATTGAGAGATGGACTAGCGCCCAGGTTAGCTATTGGGATTCTCCATGTTTGCAGCATTGAGGCAGTGCTGAGAGGGGATGAGGAGTCTACCCTTTGCCTGGGTGAAGAATTCTTGCACTTCAGTTATGCTTTCCCAGACACATTCAGAATCTGTGTCAGAGACTACCCATGTTGTTCTGTAGCCCCTGAGACTTTCACTCAGAGCTCCCAGTGAGCAGTCTTGGAGGGTCAACTTTCCAACACACCCTCTGCTATTGCATCCAGAATCATCTGAATCTCTGATCCTTGCTCATTTTTTTCAATGTCATCTCTCACCTTCCACCTGTGAGCTGCTAGGACCTGCATCGTGAGCCATTCCTTTTTACTTTATTGTGGCTTGCCTGGCCTGCCATCTGCAACATCTCTGGTCCATCACCTCAGCTTGGCTGCGTGTTCTTTCTTCGGTAGGGGGCTATGTTGCTCATCTCACCCATTTAAAGCTTTCCATGGATTTAGCACTGCTAAGGGTCCCAAAATGTCCAACCTACCTTGGTTCAATCTCATGTTAGAGATACTATATTTCTCTTTAATTTGTGATCACCAATCTGCAGGAACCCTGCAAATGGGCTCCTGCGGCAGGGTCGTGGCCCAAGTGGTCCCGTGCTGGCCTTGTACTTGGTTTGCTGCACTGCTGTATTACTCTTTGCCTCTCCACAGGACATAATCGATCCTGTTTGTTGCATAAATGCTGTCTCCATTTCTTCTCACACTTGCCTTTTTCTGTTGCTTTGTCTTACAAGTGTACCATGCCGTGTGCTCTTTTCTTTCTGTTTCTGGACCGAGCTAGCTCATCTGGCTGCAGGAACATTATCTTTGTTCGTATAACACACTCTGCTCCTGCATCCAACATGAAAATGAGGCACCCTGAACCAACACCCCTGGAAGCTCTGGTCTGTCTGTTCTTTCTACCATAGATCAGAGTGTCTATCCCTAGCTGAGCCCTACCCATGTGCTGGAGGATGGTGTGACAGAGACTCCGGTATGCCCATAAGTACCAAGAAACACGCAAACCCACTCTGCAGCTCCTAGGACCGGTTTTCCTGTATCATCTCTCCTTAAAAAGCTGTATCGTCTTCCAATTGCCAGAAGATTTGTACTTAGAAAATTAGCATCTTTCACAAAACCTTAAAAAACACACCGCAACCACATTTCTTGCTGTTTTTTTTTGCTGTTTTGCCAGTCTACTTTTTTGTTCCGCTTTGCTAGATCTTTTCTAATAACAGTACTAAAAAAAGCAAAACAGGGAGATAAGTTATGAATCTGTCAGATTTGTAAATCCTGGAACACCCTCCCATTTCATATATGAACAACCACTACTCACCTGCAATTTTGAAAAGCCCTTAAGACCTGGCTTTTCGATTAACAGATGGTGGATTTTTCAACAAACTCTCTACAAGTTTTTATGTCCAGGATTCCTCTTTTTGCATCTGAAAAATAAATGGGCCTTCCCCATGATGAGCTGGAATGACAGGTGTAGAATTATAAACAAGCAATGCCAAAGCACATAGGTCTCACCTATGAGAGCTATTGGCTCTGTCAGTGCTTAGGAGCCATGCTGTACAGCAGCATGGATGCTTTACAGTGTGGCTAAAACTAATTTAATAAAGCACTTTGATGCAGCCAGGGCTAATGCGTTTTTTTAAAGTGCATTAGCACTGGATGCATCATAGTCATTTTTTTATTATTATTTTTAGCCATGCTGCTAATGCTGCTATACAGCATGGTTACAAATCATTTCCAAAGTCATCGATGCCGATGCTTTACAGTATGAACAAAAGGTAATGGCAGAGCCAATAGTCTCAAAGGCGAGACCTATTGGCTTTGACAATGCTTGTTAAGTCTCGAAACAACACCCCTGTTATTCTGGGCGAATCAGTTAATCTCCCCAAGCGTGAAAAAGAAAAAAATATGACATTTGGCAGAAAATCCCAGAAAATCCTATCACATAGAGAAAGCATTGGGTCCATGTCTATGTATTTGTGAAAATACATTTGGAAGCAGGTGACATCTATTGTACCAATAAAAGTAGATAAGATCTGTTGACATAATAAACATCCATTTAAAAAGAGAATTTCTTTAAAGTATGTTTGACATATTAATACATAGCTACAAATGGCCAGAGGTTCAACAAGGATGACAGGGAAGAAATGAAAATAAAGGTAGTACCTCAATCAAAGCGCAATCAGTGGAAGAACAGCAATCAAGCTGAAGCATCCATGCTCCAGCCGAAAGAAGAGGAAGCGAAGCCTGAACTCACTGGCCAATTAGAAGGCACTAATTAAGAATTAAATTGTAACCAATGAATGTTAAGCAATGGGTGGGCTGCTAGCCCCTTGTTGTTGACAATATCTCTCGTAAGCGAGAGCGCATGCAGCGCACTGTCACAGGCAAGACCTAAAAAGAATGGACCCTACCTAAAGACTCCTAGTACAGGTAAACAATCTACAAAATGAGTGGAGTCTGGTAGTGAGCTCAAAAGACATGTATGACAGTGCAAAAAGAAAAGACCCCACTGATACATTCCTAGAACAGCTAAAGCATCAGTAAAATATTAGGACACATATTGAAGCTCTACAATGAAAGGGCCCTGGAGATGAGCTGATAGGACAGGAAAGACGGCTATAATATTAAAGGACCCTGCTGATGAGCTCCTATGGTAAATATAGCATACTTATAATGGACATGTTCGGCTCATGAGTCGCAATCGCATGGTCGATGAGATATGCAAATCATGTTGATGTTGTCCATTCCCCCCCCCCATATACATAGGCATGTAGGCTAAAAGAACGCCATACCCGCCCACAAGCCTTGTCAGGCCACTGCCACCCCACCTATAATCACAGATCTCATTAAGCCGCTGTGCCCCACCACTCGCAGATCACGAAACATAACCTCACCCACACATTACAAGCAACATGCTGAAAGTATCAGAGCAGCCTCCAAAGCCAGGGGGTGGAGAGCTGGATCAACGCCCCTTTGTACAAAGCTCTAAACATAGTGCAGAGGAAGCAGTAATTACAGAAGCAACATGACTGCATACTTGACAACATTTGAAAACTGGAAAGTAGGATATTTTGCACACAAAAAATTCTGGGGAATGTATTATTGACGTTTATTGAAGCAGAGTAAAATTTCAAATACAGTCTTTTCTGCCTTCAGAAATTGGGAGTCTCCTACCTGGATCGGGTCTGTTGGCAGGTATGTGACCAGTGGCGTAACAAACCCTCAGGGGGCCTCCCAGCAAGGTAAGGTGAGGGGGGCCCCATTACCCATTCCCTAGCTGCTTCTGAGTGTGTTGTTTGCCACTGGCTCCAAGCCTGTGTGTGACTGCTCCTATGCCCCTGCAGGTGGTTACTTATTTAAGGAGGCAGGCGAGCTAACATAATGCACTGATGCTCCGAAAACACTAAAGAAAAATAAACAAACCCAGGATACATCCCCGGTGTCCCACGTGCCCCTTTGTTCCTCTGTACGAATATAAGGGAATATATTTTTCAAGGGAGTCTCTCTCCACCAATATGATGCTGACGAGCTAAGTATCCAAGGCCATACCAAACATGCTTTCACAGCTTGGCCGCTTTCTTTCTCTCATCTTTGTTGTTGACTCAATTATAGCCTTCTCTATAGGGTGGCCAGATTTGGAAAACCAGGACATTTCACAGACCTAGAAATAGGGCTACAATTTCAGATCGACCGAGGATCACAGAAAAGGCAGCTCTCGCCAACATAGAAAACACAAGGCAATTATGAAGAAAACTCACATGCAATTTTTACACAGAGTATCATCTGTGTTAATAAAATTGATCTAAAACTGTGATAACTAATTCTGCATTGGAATAAGTAAAATGCCTCAGTCAAACGCTCTGTAAAAATCAGGACGTGCTGAATTTAGTCAAATCTGCTGGGACAGATGATGAACAAACATTGGCAAATTCAGTAAGTCATGCATATGCAAGATCTATTGGCTTTGTCAATATTTTTAAGACATGTTGCACAGCTTGCTTAAAGTCAAGAAAAAACAGAAGTGCTATGCCAAGCCAGCGTTGACCTCGTCATAGCTCTACTTTAATGCAAAAGCAGGAGAGGGAAAGCAAAACGAGGGGGAGGGATTAGCAAAAACACACTGCAGGAGGATGGGGTATGAGGAAAACAAAATGAGGGAGTACCAGACGAGGGCAGGGGAATGGGAGGGGAGAAGAAGAAATAGTACCTCAATCGCAGCGTGAGCAGTGGACAGGCACTAACTAAGTTGAATCAATCTGTGCTTGGTCCGTGCTCCACAGAAAGGAACAGAAGTGACACTTGGCCTGCCCTGCGCTGAACAATTAGGAGGCTGCAAAAAAGACTGACACTGAAGCCAACAAATGGTAAGTAATGGGCAGGATCCAAGTCCTTTATTGTAAAAAAAAAAAATTCTTGCAAGCAAGAGTGCATGCCGTGTCACAGGCTATATCTAAAAAACGGGCCGGTCGCTGAAAATCCGAAATACATCGTCACCCTACTTCTCCATCGCTGCACATATTAATGATAAAACAATGGGGAATTTTCTCAGGCAGGCTTTTACTGGTGCTGGGGCGTGGGCCCGGATGGTGTGGAAAAGATGTGGAAGAAATTATGCAATCTTCAAACTTCTATTTGTTCAATGTTATTGCGAGAATTTCTATATCATTTATGTAGCAGAACCAAGGCCTCTTGGGGACAATACAGCAAAAAACATCAATTTACAATAGTAGCAGAGGTAGAAGTGATATCAGAAATTTCATTTTACCAGTGAGAGAGATTAACTTTTGACTCAAATATAGCTGGGTACCACACTCCGTAACAATATGGGGGCTATTCACAAAATTCATTTTTTTAGTATGTTTAGTATTACTACAATAGTACCACTGGGGTTGCCATCAGTCTTGTAAAAAATTATACAGGCCATTAGTTTACGTTTTAACTATTCTGGAGCAGCCATAAGCTTGTTGGTGAAAAAATAATTTTTTTAAATTGTCAGGGTTCTTTTGCAACTTAGCAATTATCCCTCTCTTTGCTCAATTTAGACACTCTCAAATCATTTTTAACTGTATTATTTATGGAACATAGAATACCCATGCACACGTCAATGAATCAATTCTGTAAGTACAGCAAGTAATGGAGAGAACACAAGTTCAAGAAACACTTAGTAAGTCCAATGAAGTGAATATTTCTTGATTTAATAAAGTTCCGTTGCCCAGCCAACACGTGTTTCGTCTGGGTGTGAACCCACGACTTCTTCAGGGCTATGAGGCGAAACAGGAAAGAGTAAATTCTCTCCGCCGGTTATACTTCCGTCCCGGCTGCGCGGTAAAAAATGAGTGATGGACACTCAGAACGTGTAACACGGGTAAGTACCCCTTCTGATAAAGGACCTTAACGACGAGTACGCCACCGGTTCACTGGGATTCCGATTGTAAGAACTTTTAGGTTTATGTTTCAGCGGGGAAAAATGCCAGATTTCAATGCTTTCCCAATATTTTTACTGGTCTCGATTTAAAAAAAAAGGCCAGGCCAGTAAAACAAAAGCCAGGAAGCAACCTTAAGTACTACTCGCATACCACAAAACTCTGGGGAATATTTACAATGGAAGTGACAGAGCGCGGCGTTAGCCTTCTTGGCTTACCGCCGGCCTCCGCCACTTCTAAAACGTAGGGCTGCACCATATTTACAACAATATGGTGCAGCCCAGCGTTTCCGCCTGTGCTGGCGCTAAATTTAGCTGCCTAGCACCAACGCAGGCACCCTTGCACCATGGTGCAAAGGTGTCTGCGTTGCAGGGGGAAAAAAATTATGTACAGGAAGGTGTCTCTTCCTGCACATAAACAATCTTTAAATGGTGTTTTGCAACTTCTATGTGTGCTGCTTAATGAAGCACACATAGAAGTTGCAAACCATCTTTTTTTTAATGATAGTTTATGTGCAGGAAGGGACACCTCCATACAGATAAACAATCAATGGCGTTTTCCTGTTTCCATGTGTGCTGCAAAACGCAGCACTAATGGAAACAGCAAAAACTTAGAGAAATTATACATTTATCTTCGTTTTGCCAAGGTAAGACCAGGTTTTCCCTGGTCTTAATTTTGGCACTGCCCCATATTTACGCCACACTTGTAAATATGGGGCAACATCAAAATCAATGGGTGCTGTGGTGGAACAGCCACCGGAACACCCATTGCCCTCCCCTTTCACGCTAAGTACAGCGTGAAAGGGTGCCTTATTTACAAGGCAGTATAAGCCACGTTAAGCGGGTTAACGCTGCTTGTGAATAAGGCGAAGCCACTATCGACACCACAAAGTCCAAAAAAGTGACACTGTGGAGGCGATAGGGGCTTGCTAATATGCCCCTCTGTTCACTAACCTATGTGCTGCTTCTCCTATCTTTCAGGTGCAGAAATCTCCACCCTGACTACTGAGATATAAACACAAGTTGCCTAGATTTTAGTACAAAATGTGTGGGGGAGGTGCGGGGGGAGCTTAGTGGCTAGGAAATGAGAAATACTTATGACTAAATGGGAGGGGTTTCGGCGGGGTTATGGATAGGTTCAGAAGGGGTTTTAGAAGAGATAAACACCAACCCACAAAAGATTAAGACCATTACTATTAACAAACTGCACTTATATGGTTGCTGCAGCCAAGAAGGACCCAAAACTGTTCTAAATGTTCTTCAGCTCAGCCCTAGTACGTTCAGCACCACACACGGGTAACCACCAGTACTACAACACCCTCCTATAGAACGTAATGGAGGCTGGGACATAAAATAGAACCCCATAAGAAATAATGTTGACATAAATTAAGGAGACTTTTTAAAAATATATATACATGTAATGGTTATACTTTTAATTTTAAGATAAATGTTACTTGAATTCTAAAACAATACTTAATTTAACTTAATTGTATACTTCGATTTTAGTACTTTTTAATGCATAGCACATAAATATAAATATTTTACTTTTGGTAAAATGTTAATTTGACTAAATCTTTGAAAATAATTGTAGTTTAATATATTTAAATTAATAAAAAATATTTAACTCACAATTAGGCTCATACTGCTGTAGCATTATTTAAAATGTGTTCTACATTAAAAAACTATATACTATATATTAAAATGTAACAAAAACATTTTTTGTATTTTGTAACATTAAATAGACTTTTTTTTACTTCCCACTACACTTCATCATAGGCAGTTCTCCCCTTTATGTGTGAAAAATGTGTAGTAGTAACTTTATACAGGTGAATTAGTTTTCACCCTGTGAGTTCAGGGTGTGGAGGCATGTAAGTCTACACTGTGTAATTAATTTAAACTCAGAAATTATGAATAACCTAAAATAGAAAATGTCCTACAAAGTTTAAGAATAAATTTACACATGTGGATTTGCTCATGTGTAACTTTACCTTTGTGAATATTTGCTCTTGTGTAAGTTTACCTTTATGAATAGCCCCCTGATGATTTACCAATTAAAAAACGTCAGCCTGACCTGTTCCTTTGTGATGTAGCTAATGCATCAACACTACTAGCAGGATCCAAATACAGTGTTTTCCCTTTACCCAGCGTACGTTCCCTTAATTATGAGCTGCTCTTTGGATCATAAACCAAAGAGGGTCCTCACAACAGATTTAGTCCCTGGATCCACAAAAGCTTCTAATATGCATGTAAAGGCGAGAAAGAGGTGCAGGACCAAACTCATCAATAGGCACAATCCTAAAGTCTTGTGAAAACAGATGCCCCTAAAGGCAGGGCATAGGGAGGTCTCTTCTCCAACTCTGTCTCATTAGCAGTGGCTTTTGGGAAATCTGGATTTCTTCATGCTGTGGCAAACATTTCTAATCTGGCTTCACAGCCTGTCTTTAAACCCCATTATGCCCAGATCTGCTATGATGTGGGAGATTTGTGTCGCACCGGCCTACAGTCCTTGACAGATTTTAAAAACTTTGCACAGCACGAAATACACATACATTGCCTTTGTTCACAGGTTTCCACCTGTACGAAAGCTATGACATTTTGCCAGTCTGTGGTGGTAGGGTTGATGGGTGAGCTAAAAATTTGCATCACAAAGTCCCACCCAGAGCAATAGATTAACACAAATGTGGTGAATTCATTCCAGAAGCTTTTTTTCTGCAAGAGGGTTTTATATTTAGGCAAAATGTTTTGCCTATGGCAGCACTGCAGAACAAATCCAGGTTTATTATCGCCACCCTGTGCCCCCCCCCCTGTATGCACTAACATAGAAATTGCTCAAGGTACTACTTTTTGGAGCAAGTTTAAAGCTTGAATCTTAATGACTGCCCTGTGTGAGCAGAGAGATATGGCCTAGCAATGATTTCAGGGTCAACAAGTAGATCATTGTGAGTGTATGTGTCACTGCGGATATCTTGCTGAACAGGCAAGAGGTGAGTTTCCCTCTGTAGCTCTCGAGTAATTACTTTTTCTGTCCTTATTGGCTACTCAGATCTTCAGTTATCAAAGCATCTCCTCAACATGGCCGATTTTTCAGGTGGAAGTTGAATGGCCATACATTCAAAAGTGTGGTCCCACAAAAGAAATAGCTTCAACGAGCAAAAATCTTGTCACTCAAACTTCCGGGTTTGAAGCATTTCTGTTCAGCTGCCTATAATCTGACCACTCGTCCAGTAACTGGGGCCCATCTGACCTGCTGGGGCCTCACCTTTTCCCCCAGGGACATTAAGGGATGAAGTCCTGGGCCTCTCCCCTCTGCCACACGTGGCTGTTTCCTTGCCGACAGGCCAGGTCTTGGCTTGCCAACCGTTTAGCATTCGCTGCGGCTGACTTCGGCCCCATGGAGCCACCATGCCCGCTGGTGAGAAGAGGGTGGTGGCTAGTGTCGTGGTGTGCCCTGATGTGCCACGGTCCCACAGGCCTAAAAAGCACCAACTTCTCTGCATGAGATACTGAGGTGAGGAAGTAAGGAGAGCTATGCCACTCTGCCGGCCCTCCACTGCTGACCACACTCCCTGTAGGCACCGCGCCTTCAGCTGCATGCCACATTGGACACACATGCATGAAACTGCTGACTGGGGTGTAGATAGTTCTCACCCTCCTCCTTTTGCAGTGCATGAAGATCCCCAGTCAGGGGCCGGGGTGCAGTTGGCCACTGTGACAGAACTATGCCAGTCTCAAGTCCCCTCCTTAAGCCTGGAAGTACCTTTGGGCTCTGAAATTCTGGCCTAACTGTCTAATGGTCTGACCCCCACACAGACCCCTTTCTCTGATGGCAGTGAAACTGGAGGATCTGCTGCTGCCCTCACCCCCGGTCTTCCACAGTCAGCACGTCCTAGTTACCATGAATAAGAGCAAGCATGCAGACTTCAGACAGCAATTCAAAATTGACAAGTTTGCCATGCCCGCCGAGGCGACAGGCGGGCTCCCAGAGGAGATGGAGCCCGTCCACGACCAAGTCTCCCCAGAAATTATTCTTCAACCTTTCCAGACCTCCCAGACTGACCAAGAGGATCAAATTGAGAGAGTGGCAGTGGAGGTATCTTTGCTGCGATAAAATCTGTGTAACCATTCAGATCGCACCAGGGAGGCCGAGGACCGCCAGCAGTGGACTAGCTCCATGCTCTCAAGGCTGACTACACCAAACTCAAATCAACTACAGAGTGGCTGGAACTGCGTGCAGAGGATGCCTAGGCTAGATCATGCCTGAATTACCTCCGGGTTGTGGGGCTGCCCAAGGGCTGGGAGGGCTCATGACCAAAGACAGTTCTAACTGCCTGGTTTAGATGCTGGATGCCTCCTAAGGCCCTCTCTCCCTGCTTTATTCTGAAACGCGCCAATCGGTCTCAAGTGCCCATCCCCCGCCTTGCGCCTGCTGGAGTACTGGACCAATCTTACCACTTACTCTGTGATGAACCTTTCTAGATGCCCGAGTCGTAAAGAGGAGTTAATAAAAATTCAATAAATTCAAACTACAGTGTAGCCCATTTTGGCCACAGGTTAAGGACCAGGAATCGGCCAATAAGGTTGAATGAGGTTTATTACAAATTAAGATTCAAAACGATGTATATAAACCTCAAGAACATATTGTAAATATACAAAATCACCACTGGATATCCAAAGCGTCAAATGAAATTAAGCCTGTAGTCGGCTGTAGTCTCTGGCTGTTTGACCGATTCGTATCTGTCCTTTAAATGTGTCTCTCAGTAAGAGGAATCAGGAATTATGTGAGTGCTCCACTGACACGATCCCTGTTTATTAAATTTAGGCTAGGGATTTTGCCAATAATGGCCTTCACTTGTACATGGAGCAATGATAGTGGCGCCCCTAACAATTTATGCTCATTTGGGTATCTAACTGCTGAAAACGTAGAGTACATTTTATTTTTTTGCAGTGCATATGCGATACAGCATGCCGGCTAGATTGCTCTCCTTTTGTCAGCATTTCAATTTGAAAATTGGCATATAGCTTTGAGAATCTGAGTCGGACACTAGGATCATCGTATACTCCGTTTTTGATTTCCTATGCTCAATCTGGCATATTAGATTAAAGGCCGCGGGGACAAATATTACTCTGTGAGGCTGATATTCAAGGTATTAGCATTTTTTGGAACATATTTTAATTTATGTGGTATGGACTGTGCACTTTAATTACATCTTAACAGTTAGCGTGTTGTGGTAACACCACCCCACCACTTAGATTGTAAGGCTACTTGGCTGGATGGCATAACAGACCCTCCTGGAGCTTATATGTAGGCTTTTGCCTGAGGTTTTTACTTATTTTGGAGCCATGTAGCTTGGAGGCAGCTCTTTGTGCTTTTTATTGTAAGCATGTATTATATGATCCTAACTGCTATTTTTTGTATGAGTTTTTTTTTAAACTTACTGACACTGGCCTCTGTTTCCCAGAATCCTTAATCCCGAGTGCAATGTTGGGCTTCAGATTGGCACAATTAACTTTCCTAGAGCCTATTTTATAGATTTTAGTTTTAAGTTTTCTGCCTATATGGGAATTATTCAGTTTGGCGGTACCCCATTCTGTTTTTTATCATTTACCCTATGTATTGTGATTTTTATCATTTACCCTATGTATTGTGATCTTATCTTATCTCATGCTTATTGTTGTGAATCAAGTATTCTTTTTAATATTTTTTTATTCAAATGATGTACTCTTTTTATTATTTTTTTATTCAATCTGTGATATGTTACTGTGTACGTTTATGGCTCGTAGGAGCCTAAATAAAGTCTGATTGATTGAAATTGAGTCAAAAAAACACAAGACATACAAGAACTTCAGTTGCTGTAATACAGAGAATAAGGAGCAAAATCTGGTTAGCAATATATAAATTTCGATCTTCTAGTCTATGCATGAGTAAATGTAAAATTGCTTATACTAGTATTAAGGAGACTACAGTAGAAGGTCTCTAAATCAGTTAAATAGTATAGCATGAATAAGAGCATTATAGAGGGGTCTGTACCCCTCAGAGTCTCCAGGGAAGCTGGTCTAAAGACTAAAGTTGAACAGAAGAGTTCCACATGATCAACTCCAGTAACCTTCCACCTACGAGCAGTAGGAATTGGCATCCTCACCTGATCCTCCTCGCCCCACACTTCAAACATCAGGGAGTCCTTGAATTTCTCCCATCTACAGATAGGACATGAGTGCTCTCCCACATGGTTAATTTGCCCCTCTTGTCCTTGCCAAACGTTTCCTCCCAAGCCTCACTATCCCTAATACATGGTATGCCTTTCACTAGCTATATGATTATGTGAACACACCTGCAAAAGAAAGAACACTGCAATCCAAGCAAACTTACACGTTGAAGGTTAATTACTGAAAATCAAATGCTTAGGGCCTTTGGTTAGGCTAATTTAAGAAAGCAGTCAATGTGCACTTTAAATACATAACTACACAGATGTAAATGAACATGAGAACAAAAATCCTTAACTTATAAATGAAACATTAGTATACATACTAATATGAATGTCTAAACTCTACAATGAATACACTTCAATCATGTACTTCACCCATGTCAATAAGATTTAAACACACAGTAAATATTTTACACTAATGCACGTAAATATTGCTCTTCTGTGACGAATAGGGGTGGAGCTTATACTGCGCTTCTCCAGTTTGCCCTCTGATGGTGAATTTAGCCATCACAATCAAGATACACTCTGATCAGATGGACCACTTAAAACCTTGCAGTTTTCATAATTTTCTGTCTAGACTCCTCCAGATGCTTCATATCATCATAGTATGTACTCTCTCTCTCTCCTGTAACTCTTCAACCATTCTCTTCCTTTTTACTCCAATTCTTGCTCTCATACACTTACATCCCTTAAAGATCACTACTAGGAATATCACACAAAGGGCAATTATCACAAGGGGTTTCAAGATAGCACCCAAAATTCCACCGCCCACGTTTCCAAACCATATGCCTATAGCAGCAAATCCACTTCCAATCGATTCTCAAGCACCTGTTGCTTCCAACTCCTTCACATTTTTCTTTAGATCTGTAATATTCTTACTGTATTTCCTCAAGTCCTTACTATAGTCAGGAATATAGGTGTAACATTGTTGAACCTTTAACAACCAACAGACTCCCTCTTCCTTTGAAAGAAGGACATCTAACGTAAGTGTATTCTTAAAAACCATTAATCGAATGGCTATCATATCAGTATCTATAAGCAATAAAGCGCTGGCAGTGCTAGTGGACAACTTATCAACTACAGTAGACAACTTTCTAATCTTCATATCATTTAGTATCACCACTACAGATGAGATCATTGCACCAAAAATATCTCACACAAGTTCCATGCTTGGGTCTGGAATTCTGTTCTCTCTCATAGTATCATTGACATTTTTCACTTGGTAAATCTTTTGGAAAATTACGCCTAAATAACATGTACCATAACATTTCTTAGGCAATTTGAAATAGGCATACATTCCAAAAATAAAATAAACTCCAGGAATTACAAGATCGTTTCCATCTAAAAATAATTCCCACTTTCCTCTAACCTCAAATGTATGGTCCCATTCACTCTTTCCCACAGATAGTGTGTCAAGTTCCTTCTTATTATTCTGCACACACAACGTCTCTTTGTGCTGTCAATCTAAAGCCAAAGTTCTTTGAGTTCCTGCTGCTCGATGATCAATTTCTTCTTCAATTCACTTCGGTATCCTACTGATGTTTGATGCTTTGACCCTTACCTCCCTCCTCCTATCTTCCTTTAGGTTTAAACATTTCATCTCAACATCTGTCAATATGTAAATTAAATTATGTCTATGAGCATATGCTGTATGTAGTGATGCTGTAGGTGTAAAATACTGTTTAGCTGTGTCAGTAATTTGGGCATAAGAATGTCTGTTTAAACAAGTGAACTTCTGAAAGGACCAAATCATAATTTGAAAAATAATATTGGATGTGTCCCTTTCCATAGAACAGGCTCAGCAGCAGACTACAAGTGATGCCACACATCAAAGGTCTGTGGTGATAGGTAAAACCTTCTCCAAATTTTGCGGGTAGATGCGTGCAAACATAAGAGTCCCTCACATTCATAAGTTCAACATTATCATAAAGCAATTTCATTTAAGCGTCTAAAGAATAATCTCCTATAGACAATTCTACATGCATCTCTTTGTCATCATGTGGGGACAGACTTATCAGCACAGTGTGAAAGTTTGGGGTTAACATGGGCTTATCCTCCACTGAACTAGATGTAGGTGTATATAATTCTACAAGCAAAATTATTATTACTACAACTACAATTACTAATGTGCCTTCTATTATGTACCTACAAGTATTAGTATTAATATACATTAATTCTCTAAAATCAGACCATTGGGTGGAATATAGCAGCAGCACAGTCTTCTCTGTCGGTCTCCAACAGCGCAAATTGAAAAAAACAAAGTTCATGCGCAGAAATGAAATGATTTTATTCGCAAGTCTTCGTGAGTCTACCTTACCCCTACTTCGTGTTCTTCTAATGACAACCTTACACTCTTTCAGCAGACTCGGGCCTAGGTATTCTCCTTTCTCCTCTGACAAAATCAATTCACATGCCTCTAGTAAATGCACAGTTCAACTTCACTGATAATCACATCCAGAATTAAATGTCTCGGTCTGTTTGATGATAAAGCAAATTTGAAGACGCAATTCGAACAAAATGTGCAGTTCAAGGAGGTTCATTTGGATCTGCACTGTTATTCCCAAATTCCCTGAAGTCTCTCTCTTTCTGTCATTTGCAGCAAAGTATGTCCCTTCAGGGGATGAGTACCACCCCACCGACAGGACACTCTAGCTCGATTTGAAATCCTTATTGCAAATGTGTCACCCTCTCCATCACTTAATTCAGAAACCACAGTATCCACTGAAAAGGTCTGGAGACCACATTCACCTGGCAGATTCAGTCTCCCTCTCTCTTGCCTCCTTGTCCACCATTCTCCAGCTGCCACTAGGCCCTTTGTCAAGGTCTGAATCTGGCTCAGTCACGACCATAGGGCGAGACTCTCCTGCTTCAGCTCTAATTGATGACTCATTGAGACCCCTTCAGGCAGAAAGAGTGATTTTCCCAACTCTTGCTTGTCCCCTACAGCTCGACTAACTTGCTCCTGTGGTCTCTCGTCCATCACTGGCACAGCTGGTAGAGGGTGCTGTTACATCCTCGAGGAGACACTGAACTCTGCGAGTGTGGGTAGCATGCATCCAATTGGGGAGACCTCCCCACTTCACAGCAGTTGTAGTGACCAAGATCACCCAGTAAGGTCTGCCCTAGTGGGGCTCCAAACAACTCTTCCACACATGCTTCTTCACCAAAACACTGCCGCCTGGACTTAGTTCAAGGCCTGCTCCTGATGAAGCAGGGCTGTGGCTGCTTCAACCTGATGAGACACAGAATGCACCACGTAAGCCAGTCCTTTGTAATAATAGAGAATCATGTCATCCATAATGTTCTCAAGCGCCTTTGCATGTACAGCTGGCAGTCTCATTGCTCTGCCCATGATAATTTCATAGGGGAACAATCCTGTCCATCGATCGTGAATGCTGCAAGGACCCAACACAAAAGGCAATGCATCAGGCCACTTCAAAGATGTGGAAGCACACACTTTTACTAGTCTGGAATTCAGCATGCCATAGATCTGTTTCACCAGACCTGAAGTCTCAGGTCGACAGCTACAATGCAATCTCTGTTCTACTTGTAAAGCTGCACACAACATTCTCGATATTTCATTATTGAAGTGGGTTCCTCAGTCTAACACCAGAGAAG
Organism: Triturus cristatus; assembly: GCF_964204655.1. Lineage (NCBI taxonomy): Eukaryota > Metazoa > Chordata > Amphibia > Caudata > Salamandridae > Triturus > Triturus cristatus. Next base: position 315,974,834 of record NC_140594.1, on the reverse strand, counting down.
TTGGAAATTCAAACCTAGGTATTAACTCCCTCAACAACAGTTTTGCTACTGTAAAACTGTCACATCTTCTGGTCGGGTAAGCCTCAACTCATCATAAAAAGATACCCATAATAACCAGAACATATCTCAGCCCATTGCACACAGGCATCTCAATAAAATACCACTGCATCCTGTTGAAGGGACCACTTGATCTCCCTATGTTGCTCAGTGTTACTGAAGTTCTCTTCCCTACGTTCATCTGTTGACACACAATCTGTGACACGGTACTTCAGCCATCAATCTGAATTTGGGGTCAAACCACGTCTGCTTGAACAATCTGACCATGGCATCTCTACCTACATGAGCAGAACCATGATAATGCTGTGCCATTGATGGCAAAAGAATGTTCTGCAGCACAGGTCTTTCATGTCCTGAAACCCAAATATCATCATCTCTATTAACACAACCTGCTCGGACCCAACTTTGCTGTTCTGCCTTTAACACCTCTTCCTGAAGCCTCTTAACCTACTCCCACGTATCAGCCATTGTTAGCAAACGGTTGTAATTGGTCTCATCTGTTCCTTCATTCGTATATTTACCATTGAATGTACGAGCATTATGAGCACAGTATTTTGCAACTTCATCTGCATCATCATCATCTCTGCTGTGGTGTGCATAACATTTCACAACCACCTATTATGTTATGTTAATGGATATTATAGAGCGCATGGCTGCCCCAGCAATGGGGCGTCCCAGCGCTAGTTCCAGATCAGATTGCAGAAGAGAGATGGGGCTGGGGTTTAGACCGGAAAAAGCCAAGTCTTCATGGCCTTTCTGAAAGTCCAGTGATTCTGGATGCTCCTGATGGTCAACGGGAGAGCATTCCAAAGGGCCGACGCCTTTGCTCGGAACGAGTGCCCTCCAGCTCTCGCTCTATTGACTCGGGGAACACAAGCCAGGTGAAGGGCCACAGAGCGCAACTCATGATGTCAGACGTACGGAGATAGTAAATTGGATAAGATAGGGGGCTCGTGGAAGGTAATGATTCTATGAGCAATGCGCAATGTCGAAGTGGATTCTCTTGTCCACCGGAAGCCAGTGTAATTTGAGAATGAATTTAGAAACTGAGCAGAATTTAGGGAGTTCGCACCGCAGCATTTTGAGCCCTCTGAAGTCATTGGATCCCAGATTTGTTAGCTCCCAGCTACAAAGAATTACAGTAATCCAGTCTAGAGAGTATGGTGGACTGGATAATGATCTGGCGAGTTTGTGGGTCGAAGAACCCAAGGAGAGGCTTAAGTACTAGTAGAATTCCAAAACAGACACCCACCACTGATTTAGTCTGCACTTCATAGGACAATGTACTGTCTACTCAGACACCCAGAGTTTTTACTGCCTCCTTGGGCAGAGGGGCTGACCCTAGCGAGGCAGGCCACCACTGATCGCCCCCTATGTGGGTATCTCTTCCTAAAAGGAGAATCTCCGATTTGTTGTCATTAAGCTGCAGACAATTAGCCAACATCCAATCCTCAACGGCCACCATATCATCGTGAATATTGGTCAAACTCTGGTTAGAGTTGTTGGAAAAGGAGATCACGAGCTGAGTGTCATCAGCATGCAATACTAATGATAGCCCCCTATCTTTCGCTACCAATGCAAGAGGTTGTATGTAAATGTTAAATAGCGTTGGGCTCAGCACTGATCCCTGGGGGTACTCCATGGCATACGGTGTGCACCTGAGAGCGATAAGGGGGAGCGACAACCTGAAATGATCTCCCAGAGAAAAATGATGGGAATTAGGTTAAGGCGACAACTCCAACACCTATCTCCTGTAAGTGTCGCAGCAGGAACTCATGAGATACTGTACCAAACGTGGCACTTAGATTGAGTAGGATCAGGGCTGAGGTGTTACCCTCATCTAAGGAGACTCACTAATGTTCAGAGACCGCCAACAGGGCGGATTCGGTACTGTGATGAGATCTAAAACCATTCTGGGAAGAGTCCAGGACATCAATGAACTCCAAAATTTGGTTAGAATGGAGTTGATGTAAGATTCAGTAGTTATAGCCAGGAAGGGGAGCAGAGAAACGTGATGAAAGTTTTCTGGTTCAGATATATCCAAAGAAGGTTTTTTTAGCAGAGGGATGACTTTGGCATGTTTCCATGGGATGGGTACCTGTGCCATCAACAATGACAGATTTATCAGCTCACAGCAGACCAGTAGGAGGTGTTCTTCAAATTTCTGGAACTGGTCAGGCTTGAGTGGATCAGCTAGGTGAGCCCAATTTGATTTTACTGCTGAGAGTGCATAACTCTGCATAAGATAGTAGAGGGAAGGAGAGTAGTGAGAGGCCTAGGGAACTCGTCTGTACCTTTCGACTCACATAGCCAGTAGTGGTGCGGAACATTCTGTAGACATTCTCTATCTTACTAATAAAGTAGTTTCCCAGATCATTACACTGAGTGTTCGAAGTGATGGTAGGTTCTGCTACCGTGGTGAGTTTCCTCAGATCATTTAGAAGAGAGAAGATACTTTTTGCAGGGTTACTGCTACTATTAATTTTGAGTGCAAAGTAATCGGCCCTGGACTTCCGGATTAGTTTGGGGTAGGCTTTAATGGCAGAACGATATTGGGTTTTTAGGGCTGGATCGTAGGAGCATTTCAGTACCTTGCAATTTTTCTTTGCATGGGTCAATGTCTCATTAAACCAAGGACTGGTCTGTGTTCTTTTACAATGGGTAAGTTTAACGGGGATGCAGGTATCAAGAGCATGCATGAGCCATGCATGAAAAAGTCTGTTTGCTACCTCTGTATTAAGAGGCTATTGGGGCATCTGAGTCAGAAGGAGGTCACGGAGGTGATCTGCATCCAGCTTATGCCACAGGTGTTTCAAAACTGGATTAGAGCAGATACACGATGGCCAGCCTTGACCCCGTAATGTCATAGAAATTAAAAAGTGGTCCGACCAGGCCATGTGGAAGGGGAGTGTACCTTCATCATGGGTAAGTTAGAAAATACAGGATCTAAAAGATGTCCTTAGTGTGTGGTGCTAGGGACACATTGCACCAGCTGGCAGGCCACAAGATCAGTCAAGAAATTAGCAGTCTCATTGTTGTGGCAGTCTTAAGTGGAGATTAAGGTCCCCCACAATGTTAAAGTTGGCAGGCTTGGTAGCCAGTGTGGCGGCTAAATTAATCAGAGCTTCCCTAAATGGTTTAGAGGGGCCAAGTGGCGCCAGCCTCTGTAAAGGCTTGGCCTCCAAGGAAACGTTGAGTATCCACTTGCGACAGTAGCCCACCCTTCCCAAAAACATCCTGACTTCTTTCTGTGTTGTTGGCATATTCATTTGCATAATTGCCGAGATTCTTCCCTGTGACGCCTTCCTTGCTCCCTTCTCAATATGATGTTCGAGATACAGGACATCCTTTTCACAATATTGTAACTTACTGGGGGACACTTTATGTCCATTCTCAGCAAAGTGGTTCAACAGGGCAATTTTGTCAATCATACAAGCTTCTTGTGTGTTTGACACCACCAGCAGGTCATCAATATATTGGATCAAGACTGAATTGTGGGGCATAACAAGGGACTCCAGATTCTTTATGAGGATTTGTTTGAAAATGGACGTATTCTCTTTATACACTTGTGGGACTCGGCACCATGTCAAAACATGGTTGCTGAACCGAAATGCGAAGAGGAACTGACTGTCTTCATGCAATGGTATGCAAAAAAAGGCCTGACAAAGGTTAGTGACAGCAAACCACTCAGCCTCACATGGAATCTGAAATAGTATCACAGCTGGATTTGGTACCACGGGACATCAAGGAACCAAAATTGAGTTAATCTTACTCAAATCCTGAACAATGCAATACTTACTGCTAGGCTTCTGTAAACCCATGATGGGTGAGTTGCATTGGCTCCCCATAATGTACTTTAAAATGCCTTGTTGGATCATTGACTCAGTCACTGGAGTGATCCCAGCAATTGTTTCAGGGGTCAAATTATATTGTGGAGTTCTTTGGGTACTCAACATTGGGCTTTATTTGTATACCGACAGCCTCAACTCCTTTGATGAGTCCAATGTCCTTTCCACGTCCTCATCGTGAGTCTGTGGGGCATATTTACGAGAAGGGACGCATCGGCATCGATGCGTCACATTTCTTGCACCTACTGTAAATGCCCTAACGAAGCCATGGATGCACTCTATTTACACTACAGTGCTCCAAGGTGCAAGGATTGATGGATCAGTCAGAAGTTCTGACATCTCTTTTGATGCTAAAGTGACACATTGGAGTTGACTGACGCAGAACACAGAGGAGAGTCCCATTTTAAAACCCCTGTGTTAATCCTTACGCCTGGTTTGAGAAGGCATAGGGATTTTAACGCAGTCAAGTTGTACAAGTCTATGTGGCTTTTAAAGTGGGAACACCTACCCTGCATACATTAAACCTGGTGCAGGTATAATGTGACACAGGCCTCGACAAACTGACACATTGGGCCCAATGCGTCAGTTTATAAATATGGAGCAGTGTGGAGCTCTGATTGTGCTGCCACTGCATTAAAAAACTGACACTGCGGCGACGCCAGCTCCTTGTAAATATGCTCCTGGAACTCCACACCTTTTGGTGTGCAATATTTGATACAATTCAGCTTTCACAACAAATCACGTCACAGCAGACTCACTGGACTCAAATCACATACAAAAAATGTCTGATTCTCCTCAAATTACCCTATTTTTCTGGGTATTTCCACTGTTACAAGGCTTGTCATTTACTTATTTGCAACTCCTCCAACTTGGATTCTTTTCCCGAGAGGGTTAGGCTTAGAACTTCCACTGTTTTTACAGTAGTACAGGTAGCATCAGTGTCGATCCAAAATGACATGGTTGGCCATTTACCTCACCGTCTACAAATGGACCACTCTACTCTACATACAAGACTATGCCGAGCATGCAATCTTCCTCTCCCCTCAAGCACCGTCAGACGGACTGATCGGAGCCATAGTTCTTAACTGTATTAAACAGGGCATACTGTTGGAACGGGTTGTTCTGGAAGGTATTCTGATTCACATTTGGAATATGATGAGAATTGAATCTGGGAACATTCGCATTCTGCTGTGGCATCTGGGATTGTCGAACTTGCATCAGTGGAGCTTGGGGCACACTAAACGTCTGTGCCCTCTGTCTTTGCATGTTTTGTATCTGCACAGGGTTGTTATTCTGGGGCTGTGCAAACCATGAGTTCTGAGCCTGATTTGCAGGATTAAGATAACATTCCCGCTTCCAATGACCCGACTTATTACAATTGTGACAAAGGTTAGTCCTCTTCAAAGTAGCTACATCAATTCCAGTACTCAGATCAATCTGAACACCACAACCTTTACCTTGTTGTTGGAATCAGCTTCCACCTTGCATCACAGGAGCTCCCTGCTGATACACGCCTTACAAAAGGGCAACATCCTCTACAAAAGGCAGACTCTGGCTTAATTTTTTATGCTTCATTTCTATTTCATTGTTACAATACTTTGCATATCTCAAGATCTCATCAACTGACGTATTCTGCCAACAGATCAAATGCTGCTGAATCATCATGCTAATCTCAGGTCTCAATCCGGTCACAAACCTAGACATAAAATGCCCAATATCTTTGGGCTCCAAAGTCTCCATTCCTCTATGCTGTTTAAATGACTACAACAATCTCTCATAGTAGGAATTAATCAACTCTTTAGGTTCTTGAGTCGTCCTGTCAATCTTGACCCAATTAATATCGTGGGAAGATACCTTTGATTCAAAAAATGTCATCACCTGCTGATACTTTTTCATCACAAAGGTCGACGAACCTTTTGTCCTCAGGTTTCTCATTGGCTCCTTCTTGGGCCATTCTGTAGCTGTTTTTAACTCTGCCCAAACATCACTCAGGACCACAATATCGAACAAAATATTCAAATCAACCCACGAAACCTTTGAAATTTTCACAAACCACTTAACCTGCTTGTACTACTCCACTGGATTTTCTCTCAGTTCTGGTAAATCATAAATGAATGAAGGAAGATCACTTCTACTCCAAGGCACATGAATATAACTTCCACTCTGCACTCTCATCAGGGGACATTTGAAGAATTCTCTCCCTCTCCTTGTAGAGGAGGGGGCTCTCCCATAGGCTTCTTTGTATCTTTCTTTTATGACCATTTACCTTCCCATTTATCTAACTCACTCCATCTTCAAATTTTCTGAATCAGTTCCCTAAACTGCATTTTCATTCCAGGTATTCTCATGCAACTAATGTTCCCCTCACCAAAACATACACGATAAAACTCTTCTGTAAGGCTTTAATCCTATTCAAATCTACCTCATATTTACGGGCTGATTCAGGTAACCTGTCATAAACTTGTCCTGCCGGTCTGGTAACATCCGTACGCATGTTCTTAGTATGTATCTAATCGAGCCAAGACAAGATTCCCACTAATCATTTCATCCAATTTAGCCTCATCTACCAAATTTACTGTTACTGGTGACTGGATCGTACCTTGACTCAATTCTGAACTTCCACTCTCACTCGAAGGGGTATTGTGACTCTCTTCCCATTCATCTATTTCCTAAGCACTCAGATTATGTTGAACTATTGGGGCATTAGACACTATCCCTTCTCTAGGGCTGCTAAATTTAGCATTTAGAGGTGGCACCCAAACAAGGTTTGATGGTAGCTGGAATGACCCTATGTGACCAAATCTTGCCTGATTTACCATCGAATCTGCACCGCACCACAAGGAGAATTGACATTGGTTGGGATCAGAGGAATATTCAGACTGGTAGGTGTATTATCTGGAACACTTCCTCCAGTAGGAACAGTCAAAATATGTGTTGCATTTCATGTCGAACCAGGCTTATATTTAGGTATTACAGGACCAATAGTAACAAGGACAGTAAGAGCATCCAGAACATTAAGGGCTGTGGTGTTAACAGGGACACAAATCGATACATTTCCTCCCACCAAATTCTGATTCACCTTCAGTGGGGTGGCTCCCATCAAATTAGAATGTATACTTGCTGGGGGGTAGCCACTCCAAGGTTTCCACTAGCACCAGTGCCACATCCTCGGGTCTCATTATATGGAGGTGGGCATTCTGACAACAATACATTCAGGAAACTATTGTTAGAGTCACCATCAGTGACCTCACTCGTTTAGTCTGGTTCCTTCTGCTTTCCCTCTTTCCATTTCCTTGTCTTTTCCTTCCTTTTTTCAAATTCTTCACTGGTTAATGCTTGGTTTAGTTTCACTCCCTCTATCTCATCAGTTCTCCACTTCTGTTCTGCATCCCAATTAGCATCAGCGTAAGTACGCACTGCTTTTCGGGCTCTTCCCTGATACCTCTCTTGCACGTGCTGCACACTCCTAAGCATTAAGCCCTTCAAACTGTGTGGGTCTAGGACACAGTTTTATCTCATGTAATGATCTCCTCAAATTTTCAATAATTCTCAAATTAAATGTACCATAACCTGATACACATACTTCTTTCTTGGATATCTTGTGTCATTGGTTAAGCAAAATAAATGTGTGAAGCCCCACATTTATCATCATATCATGCCCTGAGGTATCTTTGGGTGGTGACTCTTCTTCCTCTCTAACAGATATTGTCACATCTCCTCTACACAAATCTCGCAAAATTTTAAAGCATTTAATTTTACAACAACAATATAAATAATCATTTTTGGACCAGGAAATAACTATTCACCCACAATTCTCCTACAGCATCAATAACCAATACCAGCACAGCCACCTATGACATAGACAACCAATAGCAGCTCCACACCAACCGACCAATCTCAGTAAAGTACAGCACACCACAACATCAATCTCACTCCTCGCAGCAGTTCACCCTCCTTTACAACTGCTTTACAATTTTCCACGAACACTCTTCTCAGCACTAAGCACACAAACCAAAAAGCAAAGGCAATTCAAACAAACAACTTTGTCTGCCAGTGGCGGCTCCTGCGCTAAGGCGGAAAAGCTTCACCCCACTGCCGTAAAGGAAAAATAAAATGATAATAACGTATCATTATTAGCATTTTATTTTCCCTATTGCAGTCAGTGGCGGGCGGGGCTGGCCAGGGGAGGAGTGATGTGCACTCCCTGAGTGTGCATGAACTGTTTGGCCAGCCTTTTGGGCCGACCAAACAGTTCATGCGCACTTTGCATGTTCCTACCAGGCTGCATTACACAACCTGGTCAGGAACATGCACAGGCTCCCTGTTCCAGTCTGAGCACCGATCCACGGCGCTCAGACCAATCACAATGCTGCACTGCTGTGTTGTGATGGGCTCAGGGGAGCCTGTCTGCCAGGGTGCTTCTTGCTGCCGGCCGGGAAAGGAAAGGGAAGAGAACGAGGACAGAGGATGGAGGTGAGGCAGCGGTCGGCCGGCCGCTAAAGGTAAGTCCTTTTTTTTTATTTAATTAGTCTCCCCTGCCCCCGCCCCACCACCCCATCTGAAAGCAGCCGTTGCTGTTGTCTGCTCCACTAAAGAATCAATAGTATTGAAGAGATAGTTAATTTTAAAAAATTGCATTACATACACCCTGGTATTACTAAAATCTACATTTTGGAAGCACCATTTTATCGTAAAGATATTTACACATTTTGTATCAGTCTATCTTATGTGTGTAATGCAATGCAAGTATAAAATAATCACTTACATATTCATAGCGCTTTCTGTCACAGCCTGTGGCATCATAGCACTAAAAATACACAAGTCACAATTCTCCACTGCACCAACCAAGATTTAATTTTGTGGCTCCCTGGTTACACACAGATCTTTGCAGTGCATTAACTAATAGATGTTTCATAATGTACTACAGTGCATTTCCCACTGAGTAACTACTTTTTTAAATTAATTTTTCATTCATGCTGCCCATTATTTTATATGTAGGTACCTGATGTTCTAATAACGTGTACAGAATATTTTGGAACTTATTTATGAGACCCTTGCACCACCAGAGCATCACTTTTTGTGATGCTCCGGTGGCGCAAGTGTCTCAACCATACCTATGAGGCAGTTCAAAGTCACCCTCCATGGCTTTCATGGCCTCATAGATGTGTAAGACAAAGCAACGCAAGTCACTGTGTTGCCTTACTCTGCGTCAAGGAGGTGTTCCATAGGTGTTGTGTGGGGGTTCCCATGCAACACCCATGGATTTTGATGCTGCCCCATATTTACAAAATCAGGTAAACCTGGGGCAGCGCTAAAAACGCACGCCATCCCAGCAGAGGCGTAACAAGAAGAATTGTTTTCATTTCTCCCTGTTTTTTCCTCTTTCCATGTGTGCTGCATTCTGCAGCTCACATAGAAAAAGGAAAATGCCTCTTGGAATTGTTTTTGTGAAGGAACGTGTCCCTTCCTGCACAAAAACAATGCTACCTATGTTGGTGCTAGGCAGCAATTTGTGCGCCAACGCAAGGGGAAAGGACAGGAATGCACTGTATTACATAAATATGGTGCACTCCTGCCCTTTCACATTGGCATAGGGCAGAACAGCAAGAATTCTTGCGGCACTGCCCTGTGCCAATTCCTCATAAATGAGGCCCTTTGCTTTTAGCTACACCTCTGAACACGCCCCATGCTCACTGACCTTTGATTGGCTAAACACTATTTAATATAATTTCCCCACCGTGAAAATTATTTGCTGTGGGAATTGGGGGCGTTGATGATGAGGAGTTCCAGGTTCTAGAAATTTTTGTCAGGAGGGGGTCCTTCACCTAAAAACTTTGGACAAGGGGGTCTCGGCATCAAAAAGTTTGAAGACCTCTGGTCTTGAGTGTATGACATTCTATGCAGCATCCTGGGCTATCCAGTGAAGCACGATCCTTGCGGGGCTTTACTGGGAATTTTTGGGAGGGGTGGGACGTTCCAACCGGGGACAAGACACTGTACAATATTGGTTGCTTGTCAGCCAAGAGGGATATTGCTAAGCATTGGTGCTTACTGGAGGCCCCTACAATGGCGGAATGGTTACGTGGCATGGATCACTGTACCTTGGCGGCGGCCTAAGACCCGCAGCTGTCCTGGGAAGCATACAAAGATATGGGGCACATGGATTGACTAATTTCAGGATGTCTTCTTGTAGTCTACCCATTGATGTATCCAGTGCTTTAAATGGGCCAGTACTCACCGGAACTGAGTACCGGCACTTCTTATTTTTATCACCCTGAGTACCGGCACTTCTCTACAGCTGTGGAGAGTACCGGTACTCATGGAGGGTAGGTGCATTGGCCTCTAGTGGTAGTAGCCTGTCTCTTTGTTCAGCCAAATCAGTTTTATAGCCCGGAGCTGAGCCCCCGCTGAACTATTCAGCGTGGGCTCATTTGCATGCTATCCCAGTGTTCGCCGTCATGCTGTGCTGCAAGGAATCGAGGCAGCTCGGTGACAGCACAATGAGAAAAGCCATGGGAGGTTAAAAGGGCTTTAATCCCACCTTATTCTTTTGTGTGAGTGTCTGCTTATGTGTGTCTGTTTGCCTGCTTGTGTGTGCATGTTTTTGTGAGAGATATATTACAAAATAAGGAACGGTTACACTATCACTGTTTGACTTTCATTTTGTATAACAAATTAATCTGATTTATTTATAGAAAGACATTTCTCGTGTGTGCTGCAACTAGTATATATGAGCCAATAAACTTCACATGTCTTCCCTTTAGCCCCGCCCCTTGCCCCGCCCACTCGCCACATTTAAATGAGTACCTGCACCATTCTTTTCCCATATAAAGCACTGGTGTATCCCAAGATGTCTGGACAGGGCTTGATATGTACGCCTGACGTGATTGTCATGAGCAGCTGTAATGATGCTCCAAGTTGCGACATTCTCAGAGGTTTCCGTAAAGGCGGTCTTTTATTTCTTCTGTTACAAAATACAATAAAAGAGATATTAAAAAAATAAAAACAATCTTGCCACTCGTCGATGTTACACCCAACTGATCACAGTGCTTTGATGGAGTCTTCGATCCGCCTCTTGTGAACATGTCCTTTTCTATGGAAGGGTTTTCTCTGTCGGTATGATGAATCTCCTGAAATCGCTATGTTTAAATCAGAATTCGAATTACAAGCATAGCATTCCAGACACCTAGCCTCATGCTTTATGTAGGTGGAATATATCTACATTTGTCTCGTCTCCAAATTAACAACCTCTGTAATTAAACTTTGTTCAATGTCAAGTGCTCTGAACACCGAACCCACTTTATCGATGCAGAGTTCAAGAGAGTTTTTAGATACTGCGTACGGACAGATGAGAGCTTCGCCCTTTCACCTCCTGGTTTATACGGGTCGGTATAAATCCCGCCGTCGGGAAACGGAGACAGACCCCGACAGCAGCACAGGCGGAGCCCTTGGTCTAGTTCTGCAGGTGAAGAAGCCAAAGCCATGCGGCTGTTACTTTTCCTTTTTGTTTCCCCTCAGCGAGGTGCGCAGCCAGTTCCCCACGGCGTGTACCACACCGGAAGCCATTGATAGACATGCTTGTAGTGTCGCGGTCTAGTTGACCGGGCACTACGTCATCACGCGAATGCGCGTGACGGCCGATCTGGCACGTCTGCGCGAGCGCGAACAACGCGAGTGTGTAACGAAGCGTTCGGAGGCGGCTGCCCGGTGCTCTTAGGTGTACTTGACATAAAATCAATAAAAGATAGGTCAAACCTGCATCGGCTGCTGTTTATCACTGGGGAAAAAAGGAATACATCACAGTGGCGACAAGGCTGGGACAGTAAGGACCCTGAAGGTCACCCAGAACAGAGGAAGCCCCCCAACAGCAGGAGAACCGGAGGAGACGACGCCCTACAGGGGCAGGAACACCAGGGGGTCGCATGAAAGACTCCAGGACACCGAGAGAGCGCGGCAGTGGCAGACGCAAGCTGGCGGGAGGCAAGAGAACACGCAGGAGTGCCAGCCAAGTGCAAGAAAGCGCACAGGCATCAGCACTAACGACGCCGGTCCCGTTCCTACCAAGACCAGGGGAGCCTCAAATGAAATGGGAGGATTGGAGAGAATATTTCAAAAATTACCTCGAAGCACTGGAAGACGAGAATGAAGAGGCGTTCTCCAGCAGCCGGAGGAAAAGGATACTCTTGCACAATCTGGGACCAGAGGGCATACGAGTATTCCAAAACCTAACGCCGGTCACCCGTCCACCAGCGGACAATGATGTGTTCAAACACGCTATTGAAGACTTGGATAACCATTATCGCCCTGCAGTCTGCACATCTATCGACCGCTACAATTTCCAGCAGAGGAAGCAAGAAGCGGGGGAAACGATAGACGACTACGTGGCAGCACTAAGGAAGCTGGCGATAACGTGTAAGTTCGGAGCTCTACACGACGACTTTATAAAGGACCAAATTGTCATGCACACGACAAGCAAAACGGTGCAGGATAAATTGTGGGCAAGCGGAGACGCAACGTTAAAAGACGTGATAGCCATCGTGAAAAGAGCAGAACTGACCAAGCGCTGCGCAGACGCAGCGAAGAGAGACCAGACCCCGAGACCAACGGTAAACAAGGTGGAAGACGCCGACCAATATGGTGGAGGAAAACCGACGCCAGGAGAAAATAAGGGAACGTACAAAGGGAAAGGAAAGCCGGGACAGATGTGGAAACAGGACAAAGAAGGAACGTCGAAGTGCTACAGGTGCGGTAGCCCGAGCCTCGCGGCGCACGACAAGCGTTGTCCCGCCTTCAGAGCCAAGTGCGCGTTCTGCGGCCTGGTCGGCCATTACGAGAAGGTGTGTCGCAGGAAATGGAAACAGCGCGCGGTGAAGTATGTAGCACAAGACCCAGGAGAAGATGAAGAGGGCCAGGAAGAAGATGACAAAGTGCTGTGCGTGGAAGACCAAGTACTAGGTATCGATGGCAGAAGAGCTCGAAAACCCCAGTGCGACATCCACATCGGAGGAGTGGAAATCCCCATAGTAGCGGATTCAGGGTCCCCCTATACGATCGTCCAAAGGTCGGTGTGGGAAGCGAAATTCGAACCGACAGTGGGTCCACATCTGGAACCACCGGACATACGGCCTGTCACCTACACGGGGGAGCCTATCCCAATGGTGGGATTTAGGAAACTGCTCTTCCAGTTCAAAGAACGCAGCGCCCAGTGCAAATTGTACGTTGCAGAGAAGGGACCCTCGGTCCTGGGGTGGATGGACCAAGGGGAATAGGGCATACAACTGCATCCGGGAGGAGACACACAAGTGTTAGTGGCGTTGGAAGGAAGATGGTCAAAGGCAGAGGGAATGCGAAGCGCGCACCCGAAGATATTTGGGGACAAGATAGGGAAATTGGAAAAGTTTACTCACAAAATCGTGCTAAAGGAGAATGTCCAACCGGTCACACACAAAGTGAGGAACATTCCGATCGCCGTGAGAGAGGCAGTGCAACAGGAGTTACACCGACTGGAAAAAGAAGGGATAATTGAACCCATTGATAGCGCGGAATTGTTGGCGCCATTAGTGGTGGCCATGAAACCGTCAGGCAAGGTGCGCCTATGTGTGGACCTCAGAGAACTCAACAAATGTATAGTGGTGGAGAAGTACCCGCTACCACGTATAGAGGAGATGCCGGCACGAACAAGAGGAGTGAAGTGGTTCTCTACCATCGATCTAAAGTCAGCTTACCATCAGGTAGTCCTGCACCACACGAGTAAGAAACTGACGTTCTTCATAACTCCCTTCGGGTGCTATCAGTTCTGCCGCATGCCCTTTGTAGTTGGTATCGGCAGCGGCGGTCTTCCAAAAGCTAATGGCCCGACTGTTCAAGGACATAGAGGGAGTACAATACTTCCAGGATGATATCCTAGTGATGGGGAAGGAACAAGAAGACCACGACGAAAAGCTGGAGGTGGTGCTCAGGATCCTGGAGGATAATGGACTAACGGCAGAATGGGAGAAGTGCCATTTCGGCATGTCGTCGGTCACCTACCTAGGGCACGAAATTGGAGAGAGTGGGATAACACCAAAGAAGGGGAACGTGACAGCCATATGCGATGCTCCTCCACCCGCCACCAAGGAGGAAGTACGATCCTTCCTAGGGATGGCGGAATACTATAGTAAGTTGGTCCAACATTTTGCCACGAAAACGCACCACATGAGGCAGCTCACGAGGGAGAAAACAGCATTCGCATGGACGGAAGTAGAGCAAGAAGAGTTCGACATAGTCAAACGAGAAATAAGCCAAGCCATCCCGCTACAAGGGTACGATCCCCTAGGGAAGTCGATCCTGATAACAGATGCCACACTGACGAATTCCGAACAAAAGTTCAGCGTGATCGAGAAAGAGATGCTGGCAGCAGTATGGGCCATGGGGAAATATCGCCAGTTCTTGTGGGGCACGCGATTCCTGCTGAAGACAGACCACAAACCCCTGGTGAAGGTATTAACGTCCAGTGGTCATGCTCGCGCGACTCCCCGAATAGCGAAGATGACACTGAAACTATTGGAATATCGCTATGACGTGGAATATATACCAGGATCGAGGAACAAGATAGCGGATTATCTCAGCAGGACGGCGGCAAAGGAGAGTGCCACAACGGGCACAGAAGAAGATGAGGAGATGGTAGCCTTGACGGAGGATCCGGAAAGGGCAATAAGCAGGAGAGAATGGAAGGAAGCCTACGGAGCAGATGGGGATCTGGAGGAAGTCAAGAAATGCATAATGCGAGGGTGGCCCGATAGGAGACACCAGAAGCCCCAAATTCGGCAATTTTATGAAGTCAGGGACGAGTTGTCGGTGGGAAATGATGGGGTGTTTGTATACCGAGGAAACCGGGTAGTACCACCAGCAGAGATAATACCACACCTTCTGAAGATAATACATGAGGGACACCTGGGAATCGTGAAAACGAAAGCTCTAACTAAACAAACATATTGGTGGCCGGGCATGGACCTCCAGGTGGAGAGGCATGTCAGAGACTGTGTACAGTGCCAAGGAGCTGACAAAATTCTGAAACCCCTGAGACCAGCTCTAGGGAAGTTCACGAACCCTTGTAATCCCTGGGAAGAAGTGGCGGTAGACATCTTGGGGCCGGTCCTCGATAACATAGGTATTCCGAAGTACATATGTGTGATAGTGGACAAATACTCAAAGTGGCCAGAGGTTCACATTCAAGAAGAAATGGACACAGGCACAATCATTCGATTCCTTACAATGGAATTCCTCAGGGAAGGCATCCCCAGAGCCATTATAAGCGAGAACGGACCCCAGTTTACCTCGGACAAATGGAACCGATTCGCAGAAAGAAATGGCATACGACTTAAACACACAGCAGTATATCACCCTGCCAGCAACGGCCAAGTAGAAAGGTTCAATAGGGTGATAATGGGCTCTATACAGGCAGCTATCTCCGGAGGCAAGAACTGGGAAAAGGAGGTACTAAGCACTCTATGGGCATACCGCATTACCCCCACCAGTACGGGGTACAGCCCGTTTCAAATTTTACGCGGAAGGCAACCCTTCACGAAAGACAATGTCGCGTGGCAGGAGAAGACAATCACAAGCAAGTGGTCCCCTGCAGTGGTGCAACATAACCTGTAGAAACCGCGGGGGATATATACTGACCATTACAACAACAGAAAGAACGTGAAGGAGACAGCTTTGGAAAAATGGGAGTGGGTCAGAGTAAAGCTGGCAATCCTCAAGAGGAAGGGAGACAGCAAATACTCCCCACCCCTGAGAGTGGAAGAGGAGTATGACAGAGCGGCGCTACTCAGTGATGGGAATGTATGGTCCCAAGACCACATGGCCAAGTGCAACAAAATCCTACAGTGGCCCCGAGAGGACAATGAAGGAGTGACAGCCCCAGAGAACATGAGGGACGAAGAAGGAACATCGAACGGACAAAAGGGAGAGAGTAGGCAGGAAGATCAGATCAACGAAGAGGATGAACGAGAAAGACTACATAGGGAAGAAAGGACCCGGGAAGAGGGTGAGAAAGGAGGAAGAGAAGGGAAAGGTACCCCAGAAGGAAGAAGGGGAAGCCCTGTCGCAGCAGAGAGTCGAGAAGGACACGCTACCCCGGTAAGATACACCCGAGTGGGGAGAGCGGTGGTGAGACCAGCCAGGCTTAAGGACTATGAACTGGAGTAATAGACTATGGACGGTAACCCAGTCTCAGTTATGTAAATAGTTTTGAGTGTGGTGTAAAAAGGGGAGATATGTAGTGTCGCGGTCTAGTTGACCGGGCACTACGTCATCACGCGAATGCGCGTGACGGCCGATCTGGCACGTCTGCGCATGCGCGAGCGAGCGCGAACAACGCGAGTGTGTAACGAAGCGTTCGGAGGCGGCTGCCCAGCGCTCTTAGGTGTACTTGACATAAAATCAATAAAAGATAGGTCAAACCTGCATCGGCTGCTGTTTATCACTGGGGAAAAAAGGAATACATTACAATGCTGTCCATTCTGGAAGGACAACAGCAGGTGTGGAGAAAAGTCAGGGAGGGGTAAATGCGCGGTGTTTTCTCCAGATGTGCAGGTCAATGATGACCGGTTCAATGGGCCTCTAAAATATTTCTATAAGCTGTGTGCATGCGAACACTACTACTCCGGGTTTGACTGTGGACAGTGCGCGCCTGGCTACACTGGGGATAAATGTGATAGGCTCAAGAATGTCACTCGGAAGGACATTCGCGACCTCACTCATGGCGAGAGAATGACGTTTTTTGGGTATCTCAGCCTCTTGAAGCACACAGAGAGCGAAGACTATGTTATCCTCATGAGTGGAGACCGGCACGACAGGAGCACATACACCTTTGTGACTGCCTTTGTTTACGACATCTTCACCTGGATGCACTATTATGCCTCAGCACCGCTGCTGATCGATAACAAGATATATGGTAATACCAACTTCAACCACAGAGGCCCTGCTTTCCCCGTGTGGCACCGCATGTTCCTTCTGCTGTTGGAGAAGGAAATCCAAAGATTCACAGGAGATGAAGATTTTGGGCTGCCCTACTACGACTGGAGCAGGGATGACAAGTGTACCATCTGTACCAACAAGATCATGGGGGAAAGTTTGCCTCCAGCATTCCTCAGTCCCAAATCCTACTTTGGAGACTGGAAGGTATGTATTGAATGTATATATTATAAAATACATTCTTCATCTAGATGCCTTTTTGCATTATTGGCAGGGACATCTTAAGGATTTCGGGGGCCCTGGGCCAGACGTATTTTGGGGGCCCCTGTTCGTGACAGCTTTGAATATATATATGACAATTTCAGCTCCTTCATGTCCTCTTTGGCCAGGTCACTGACATGGCACAGGCACACTGGTCCAAATTCTAAATGCAATTACATTAATATTCAGGGATAGTGATATGCGTTTTCAATATTATAATTCAGCAGCAGCTCTCTAATATTATTGCTAATAATCTCTGCGAACTCCTGCCATTTCTCCTATTTGAGGTCCTGTTTTGATCTAAAAGACACCGTTTTTATGGCTGTCACATGGTGTTGAAAAACAAACAATTCTCTCTCAAATGTCTGTAAAAGACTCCAATACATAATCCAAGTATAAATGACACTTAAAACTAGCTGTTAAGAATTATTCAAGGTCATCAAGTCAAGACAGAGCTGGCTGCATCTTGGGGCCCCCTGAAAGGCTGGGGCCCTGAGCCAGGGGCCACTTTGCCCATGCCTTAAACCGTCTCTGATTATTGGCAAATATTAACTTATGTCGGTAAATCATAATTTAAGGGGTGAGGGGGAAAGAGATATGGTGTACAGGGGAGGTGAGGCTGTCCTGTATATGACCTGAAGAACCCAGAAGGTAAAAAAAAATGGCATGTGGGGCAGTATGTCAATGATCGATGTAATAGGAGGCAGATGTGCTGCAAAATATCTCGTAATGCAGAACGTAATAAATGGGGTCTAGGGTGGGTAGGGGGAGAAGAAATAGGGTCTGGGGTGTGTGGTGGGGAGAAGAAATGGGGTCTGGGTGGGTGGGCAGAGAAGAAATGGGGTCTGGGATGGGTGGGGGAGCAGAAATGGTGTCTGGGGCAGGTGGGGGAGAAGAAAAGGGGGCTGGGGAGGGTGGGGGAGAAGAAATGGGGTCTGGGGGGGTGGGGGAGAAGAAATGGGGTCTGGGGTGGGTGGGGGAGAAGAAATGGGGTCTGGGGGGGTGGGGGAGAAGAAATGGAGTCTGGGGTGGGTGGGAGGATATTACTACCAACAACCTCCTGTGTGACCCCCTGTTGCGGGGATTCTGCACCTACACAGAACTATGCACAGGAAAACAGGACCTCGGTGTATAGGGGTGTACCAACCTAACACCTTAGTACCCAAAATCGACTAGCTATAGTGTCTCATTCATTCTCCTCCAAAATCACGAAGCTACAAATGATTAGACAACCCAGAACACAACACTCCTGACTCTGCCAGGAATCGCGGTAGCAAGACATGCCCTTTCAGTCGCCCGTACTTGTCCACAATAAGAATTGGCAGAGTCACTGTAATAGGTTAAAATATTCATTTTAACTATCGTGCTCTATAATACAGTACACAAGCCACTACCAGCAGCAAAATGCATAAACTCAGAACAATTAGCATTGTTACAATTCCATAGAATATGAAGGGAAGCACTTTAACTTTCATGCCCCAAATCAAGTTTCTGTATTTTCCCAATGCCCAATAAATTGCCAATGCCCCTTTTTCTAAAATTTAATAGTTCAATTCTGAACCTTTTAAGCATCTAGATCCCCAAGTAATTAAATGTTTCATACCATTCCTTTTCTGAAGTAATACAGCCTCAATGACTTTGGCAATGGCATCTGTCATAATACAAGTATACTGACATGGTATAAATTCTTGCAAACAGGGGTCATTTCTTAAATCTTCCTGGCCTGATATGAACTCATTACGGAACTCTGAATTCCTCTCAAAACTCACATTGATGTTCAACCTTCCTTATATTTTGCGTTTTATCCTCATAGCTTGGGATGAATTTCCAGTAGTATTCTATCATACCTAAAAAAAAAATAGAACTTCCTTGTACCACAATGGCATTGGCATTGCACCAAATGTCACTCCACTCCTAACTAGATATACATTGCTGTTTCAGGAAAGGTAGCACTCTCATCGTTGGCATCAGCCTCCCTTTGCCTAGCACCCTCAGCATCAGAGGTTCCTCTTGGGTAGTATGGTAGGCCCATTTATTTAACTTTTAAAACAACTAGGTCCTTATTGGCTTCTCAGATTAAGTGTCCACTACCTTTTATATTTCCCAGATTTACCTGCCAAACTAATCAATGCTTCCTATCGTATTTACAAGCAAAATGCTTTGAATCTTGTACATGGCCTTGATTGCATTCACATTGCACCATGCCTCATGGCGTTCATCCTTCTTATGTCCACACTCAGCCCCTCTTCCCTATGCTGGTTACTACTTAGGATGTTGATTCCCAAGGTACCTCTGGTTTCAAACCCGTCTTTCACACACAATACCAAATAGCTCTCACAAAAGGCCACAATGATGTCGAACTCTCTTTATCATGGTTTCATTATTTGATGACACCATAAAATATATTTTGTTGATTTATTTATTTGGATCACATTTGTTGGGTTTTCGAGGAAAGTTGTCATACTTTGGAGTTCCTTGCTGATGCATCCCAATATGATCCCTATCTCCTGGAAAAAACACTATTTGGCACAAAATGTAACCTACGGGCAGACGAGAGGATGGGTAGGTGCAACTCCTTTGAGTGACCGCCAGAAACCCAAGTGATGGCTCTGCACCCTCTCGCCATGACCTAGGAGGATTCCCACAGACACACAGGAGGTTGGATCACTTTTCCAAGGATCTAATAGCTGGCACCAATCTGTCAGATGGAGGCCCCACATATATTCTTTCACTCACTTATATTCCTTTTCTGGTCCTGAAGAAGGGCCACGGATCTCGGTCTTCGACCACAAGAGGCGCGAAACATGTTGACTTAATGAACACAAAAACTACTACCGCATTCATTTACACATGGCTACCAGGGGTCATTAGAACCTTTAAGCAGCCCTAAACCTTCAGTTTTTTTATTCTTGACAGAGGAATCCACCTATTAAATTAATATAGCATTGATATCCTCTAGTCATTTTTATACTCTCCCACAACTCCATGAGCACTACCTCACACGAATTATACTGCGGAATTTAAAAGATCTCCGCAAAAGTGACCATTCGGGGGATCCATAGGGCATTGCAGCACCGGCCCAACGAGGAGCAACCGCCCTATGATGAAGCATGACATCCCTTGAGATGTGTGAGGGCAACAAGAAAGAGTCCCGCTGACTCTTCTATTCACTACCTAGACTAATTCTCTCCAGGAACAGTGACCCCTTATTTTGGACTATCAAAATGTAGCCTGCCTGGTCCAATATTTGTAGATACATTAAACCTACCATGAATCTTAGATTTATCCTAGTCCAATCTTTGCAGAAACGCTACACCTACAATTAATCTTAAGTTCATCCCATACAGCACGTCAGTAGGGCAAGTTGAAGAAGGTTTACCTGCCTAGGGCAACAGAGAGCCAGAAATACAATTTCCAAATGTGTTCTGGATCACCATAAAACAGCCATTGTTCTTTATTTCTTTTTTACTTACAATAACACCCTCTGCATTTTGTGGCTATATGATGGAAAAATGCACCTATATTGCAAAATTAGGGTCTGATGTACTAAAAAAGCAGTCTTGTGATTGGCTATGTTGAAGAGCCCATATTAATTCATCCTTGGGAGTCAAATTGCAGGAAAGGGAAAGTTCTCAATATAACTCATGGGCCAATAATCATTAGCATTAAATAGAGGATAAAAGACGGTAAATTCATTTAAAGATGTATTCAATAGTCAAAGTAATCATTACAGAAAGCAGAAGTTAGTTAATTAAAGGAATTATCATCAAATCATAAGCATCAAATAGCTGGCCTACTTTAAGTTAAAGTCTCTCAGCAAACTGGCATAGACTCTACTGTCTGAGAAATACTAACAAAGACGTAGCTCATCCCAAAAAATCATGTATTTTTATAATGATTTCAGATAATAGAAGCAGACATATTTATAGCATGACTTTACATTAATGGGTTGTACTAATATGTTACTTTTACCTAGCAACCAATCAACTTATTAGCTTGCAAAATCTAAGGACATGTGCAGCTTCCACTGACTACCATTAAATGGCTTCCATCGACTGACTCTGAGCCAACCGCTAAAGCTCTTTTAGTAGAGGTAAAGAATAAAGACCATTTTACTTCCACGCATTAGAACCTAACCAAGTAAATATCTTTTTTTTACAGGCTATTTGCAGCTCATATAACTATCGAGCCCAGTATTGCACAGATGTTAAAGACAGCGTAATTCCAATAAAAAGGAAGCCAGGCTCGAACCCTGAAAACAGCCATCTACCATCATGGAGGAATGTACAAAACACACTGAAGTGGACCAATTACAATACATCTCCTTATGATACAACATCAAACTGCAGCTTCCGGAATATTTTGGAAGGTACAATATCAAAATGCTTTCTAGCAAATGTATGCACCTAATTAAATGTATTACACTTTATACCATAATGAGAATGAATCTATGAAAGGCGGAATGTGAAATGGACAATGGGGAATGAATTCTCACCAAGCATGTATACATTTGTGTAGCATGTGCCTCCTCTAAATCAGGGTTCTCCAAAGTCAGTCCTAGAGGACTGGATCCATGACCTATATTTAGCATATCTCCATTTAGATAAATGTAGTTACTTTAAAAATCTGGCATGGATCTGGCCCTCCAGGATTGACATTGGAGAATCCTGTTCTAAATGAATGAAGGATTTAGTGGTCAAATTTGCATTGCAATAACGCTGATAGTTCATCTTGCTGCTTTAAGTAGGCAATGAGAGGAAATTTCCAAATTACTACTTCTATGGATCTAAGGCATTCTTGGATCAGTGCTAAAACCCGCTTGGATTGTACTGAGAGGATAGTTTACTATCTTTCAACCCTGCTTTTCAATAGTCAGCGATTTTTAACTCAAATCAAATATACCAGAATGAGAGTGAGATGGCAAATGAGCCTTCTGAAATGCTGTGAGAAATGCTGCACTTTCCACAAAATTTGTAGGACTGTAGTTAGAACACAAAATTGGCTTTCGGAGCATGAGCAAAACTCTGTGGCTCTGAGTGTGCAGCTGACGGCAAAATCTCACAGCTGCTTATTTTTCTATTATTGATTCTGTTAACTGAAGAGTTGAGTAACTTCTATCAACACAGCTGTACTAGCACAACAACCTCAAAGTGCAAAATATAAGTGGATCCAGTAAAAGCCCTGAGGCCACAAATGCTTCTGGTATTACTTTTACATACTCCGCGATCTTCTCAGGCAGGGCAAGTCGGCATAGCCAAAGAGTGATAACGTATTGTTTTCTGTATTCCTTGCTTTCAATCCTATCACCCAAAAGTTTACCTGAACTCAGCAGTAAATCAAAATTGTTAAAAAAATATAAACATTATTAGTACATGATACAATTGGAGGGGGCTTCTACCTCCACCTCTTAACACATAATTAGTCCATTGCTTTATCTGACAGCCTGGAATCCTCAGCAATAACTCACTTTACACTGTCCATCTCTTAATATTCAGAGTCTTAAACCTCTTATCAGATGGAATGAGCCAGAGGATTTGTGTAGCAGCTGGCTATATGCATTGTGCATGTTTTGTCATCAGACTAGAGGACATAATCAAACCCTCCATATAATTATCATGTAATCTCCACTCAACAGAGCAGGAAGAAGAATCGTGTTGTGTTATGTTATATGTGTTTGTATAGGTCATAACTCACCAAGAAGTGAATCCTGTCTCTGAAACAGAACTGTATGGGCCGGCCAGGGTAAAGTGCCAGATCTTCAATTGTTTTCAGCATTTAGGAACTGAGGAGGGGCCCTGATGTGCAAGGACAGGCTTTAGGAGCGGGGTCAGAGAAGGCACAACCGCCTCTAACCCACCACCACCACCACCTCTTCTGTGTCCAATAGGAACAATGGCACATTGGTAAGGTCATGAACGCTCTTGAATTTTTCACAAGTGATAGCAAACATGAGGTTGCTTTTGGATCTTTAAATCAATCATAACAAGCATTTGCAATGCAATTTGCAATGCAATAGGTCTCGCATTTGCAAGAGCTTAAGCTATTGACATTGTAAATGACAATGCCTTTTATTTATCTGTTTTGAAAATTAACACATAAATAAAAGGCATTGTCATTTACAATGCCAATAGCTCAAACTTTTGTAAATGCAAGACCCATTTCATTTCAAAGAAGCGTCAGCCATTGTCCCGGGCTGCTTGGTAAGAGAAAGCGTGCATGGCGCGCTGAATGTTGCAGGAAAGCATGTCGTGCCTGCAGTAGGAGAAACTCATTAAAGAAAATAGTGCTTACAGACGAAATCAGACATACCGTGTAACAATAGAAGTAAAAGGGCCAGTCCTCCTTGGAGGTTACAAATGAAGACAAGCCGATACTAAGGAGGGACTAACAAGCCTATTAACGAATCAGAAGCCAGCATTTATAAAGGACACTGATCCAAGCCAATGACAAATATAGGTGGAGAGTGTGTGGAGCTTGACGTCCATACTCGAATACAGCAAGCCTCTCGGACCCACACATACGCTGCCCAGGCTCGACCTAAAAAGACAAGTCGTTAAGATTAGCTGCTATTAAAACCAACAGCATGTGGGCAGGAAGGCTAATAGCACCAGTCCCAATACACAGCCAAAATGGCCAGCCCTCCCTGCCTTCCACATGACCCTGCTTCATGCTCAAACTGAATTCAAATAGAGGAAAATCAGAGATGCCAGTGCCATCTTTCTAAGTTTTCTAACTGAATTAGCCAATCTCAAAAATCCATACAAGGTTCAAATATATAAATGCATACTAAAGATGTACAATGATGGTGAAGATTTTTGGAAACCAGCAGTATACCGTCTTCATGCTAATGAACAAATACATTCATAAACGTCTCGAGAAGCATGCTGCTCGCATGCTAAATGTATAGGTATTGGTTCTCTCTTTTGCAGCATTCACAGGTAAGGTACACAGAAAGTATCTTCTCAACTTTAAGGGTGGCAATGGAGAAGGGGATACTAAGCATTATGCACACGCTGTGTAGTTAGGTTCATGCCATACCAGTACAGGTCACGTGTCCCAATCAAACCAATAACAAGTTACACTTAGTTATTTCATGCACAGGTTTTGCTGCTTAAGCACATGATATATATATATATATATATATATAGTCACCTTACAGCGGCCTCTTACCCGGTAGTGGAAAAACTGATGTCCCAGCAAAGTTGCTAAATCGGGAGGCTCGGATTCTGCCAGCTTGGAAATCCGTGGCAGGTAAGCACATGGAGTTTGTGGTAGAAGTCTGCCATGGGAATATCATAGGTGGGCAGCAGGGTAACCACAGCTTAGCAGTCTGTAAGTGTAACTAACCCAGCGGCAGGTTGTTACATAGCCGCGGCGGCAAAGTTCTCTTGTTTATAACAAAATGAAGAAAGCACCTCCCATTCGCTGACGTAGTGAATCCCAGCGCTCGGCAACCTACGTAAGAAGGAAGCTGATTTCTGCACTTTTTTATAGCACAAACTCGATCTGAAGGTATTGAGGCACTTTACATGATATCAAAATGCCCGAGACAGAAGAAGTAGAATAAAAAACCCTTTACTGCTGGATTTATCCCTTTGTCTCACACTAAGCACCTTAGTAAACATCAATTGGCTGCTAATGGGTTAGGGGAAAGACAAGGAAGGAGTGGACATTACTGAAAGGAACCAGGGACACTAAAGATCGAGTTGGGGTAGCAGCCTCCGTCAGTGCAATATTAACATTGGTCTGCATGAACAAAAGCCACAGCAGCGATTGCTACGTAAAACCGCAGACAGGAAGCAATCGATATAGGGAGCAGAATGGAGTGTAAAAGTCGCTTGAAATGCTATGTTTACCACTTGGGATGTGCGGGGGCGCTGGAGGAGGGCAGAGGTAGTTGTCTGTCATACTATGTATTTAGCAGTGTGTGCATTATAATGTATTTGAGAAAGTCAATGCCTGATTCTAAGCAATTGCAAGATACCCCTGAAGCTAAACTGTCTCTCCCAGGGCCACAGCTCGTGCGGCATCTCCCGGCACATGCCGCATCTCTGAGGGTTGGCATGAGGTGTCCTTGCACGTGCACATGATGACTCCAGTCAGGGGCTTGTTGTCCTGCCGCCGAGATGAGGAATTCATCATATCAAACACGCGTCCGCAAATGAAAGTAATGGCTGCAAATTAAAGTAATGGCATTGGTTGCCAATTTGCACCATGAGCAATACTGGCCTGATAAATGGAGCATGGATACAAAGCGGTGTCGGTGTCCATTGCAGGTCACAGGCACTTCTCAGCATCGTACTGGCTACCGCCGGGCGCCCACTCTCCCCTTCCTGACATCCGAGCTGCCGAGTAAATGAGTGCTTAGTGGATAATTAAGAGACGCCGTGTCACGCCGCGAGCAAAAGATCCAGTCCGGGTGGGTGGGGGCCAAAAGGAGATAGGGCGGGAACAAATAAGCCTCATTTTCAATCGTAGGCTTAGCGTTCAGCATAAAGGATGACGGCAGCCAATGAGAATCATGGGCGGAGCTTCCACTCCACTTCCGAAATCGGCTCGATTACAATAGATCTTGCAGAGCGAGCAGCGCATGCGCTGCACTGCTAGGCAAGACCTAAAAATTAACAATTCGAAGGATCGCTGGCCCTTTAAAGATCAGTCCTCTAGTTACCAAATGCACTAGGTTTCAATATGAGTGTTTAACCGTTCCTTGACTGGCTTTGTGATTGCCTCTGGATTTCCATTTTATATTCAGGGCCAAAAACATTAGGCACGAATCTAAAAGAAATTTGTGTCCCTAAATTCATTTTAGGTGCGCAAATGAACCGATATATGAGTGCAATTTCACGTTTGAAATGAAAAAAAAAGTGAATATACACTCAAAATGTAATATTTTTGGGAGAAAAAGAAAAAACAACGTGGACATGCACTTTTGCTATGCATTTACGTATGGGAAGTTATATACCATGTACATTTATGTACTTCTGTGTAACTGCTTAAACAGGTGAGTGCAGGTGGGAAACTGCGCTACTCTAGGTCTGAAGGAGCACTTGTGGACTTTTCTGTGAATTCACCACAATTTGGAAATCTGCACCAAACATAGACATGAAATCACAGACGTCGATTTAACAATTTTTTTTACTGGATTTGGTCTGTTGTGATATGGGGTGAGAGCTAATGTTTTTACTCCTTTTTCACCAGTCATAATGGGCCATTAGCATGGTGTCTGAAAAATATGGTTTGTAGAAACTGTCCATGTCCATCACTTAGGAAGTGGGCTACAATAAATAGAGTGATAAAATGTGTTTGTTGTGATCTCTTCCTAGTGAAAGACATCAATGTTTGATTTATTTTGGGCATTTGTTCAGAGGGTTCATTATTCCTTTCACCTCTGTTAGTTGCGGGTCCGCAATAGTCCGTTAATACCACTAATGGACCCAGAATCCTTCTTGATATGCACTGCTTTATATTCACTACGGTTTATTGTTTTTAAAACTTTGAAACAGGTCCTCTCTAGATTCTCCTCCCCAGACTGGGCATGTGTAGTATTACACGTGTTCATTCATCATCGTGCATTCGCGAACTCAACATTCCAAACCCGCATTCACTTTTCTACGCTCTAGCACTTACGTCACAGTTCTATGGAGTCCGTCAGGAGCCAAAGGGATTCCGTCATTGCTAACTCACACAAGACTACATCTCCCCCTTTGTTAAATAAAAAATTATAATTTTTACGTACATATATACAATCATAGCTCTTTAATAAGTCTTCATGGCACTCTGATTGTAAGTCCTGATCGTGTCATCGGAAACTGGGGACAAGAAGTAGAAGTATGCATGATCTGCATTGGTGATGTAGGAACAACAGAGGTCAAGGAGTTCCCAATTGTCCATTCAGACCCAGTCTCTACATTGACATCAATGTCTGATGAGCAACGAGTCACATGTCGGAAATGGAAGGAATCTTCTGGTAGAGGTAGAGTTCAAGTTAGATGCTCAAGCTCACCCTCTGCCTGATTTGGTTTTGTAGGATTTGGGATTGTGCCTTATTTACTGTCTTATTTTCAGTTTTTTCTGTAGTGCCTGTTTTTCTTTGCCTGTGCCCTTATTGCCTGTTTTTCTTTGCCTGTGCCCTGTGACCCTTTCTTTTGTGCCTGTTTTTCCCCTTCTTCCTGCCGTTGCCTCCCCCGTGGCCCTCCCCCCTGCTGTATCCCACCTCCCATGTGCGCTTCCCTCCCTCTTCCCTATTTAAAGCCAGCCGCTGGCACACCAAAGGCGCGCCAAAGGCAAGCCCGTCTGCGCCCGTCCGTGATCCGACCACAACCAGCGCCAGGGACCCTGGATCTCCGACCACCCACCACTCCGACTCCGCTGCCCTCCTCGCACTCAACCCCGGAAGGAACAACTGCCAGCTGTCCATGCCTAACATCACCCACGGACAGTTCTCCTGCCGACACTGCTGACAATCCTTCACAATCCTCCGCACCCCAATGACCGCCAAACCCACGCCAGATGCCAGCACCACCGGAGCCCTGAATTGCATCCTCCTTAGCGTATGCTCACTTCACAGACATGCTGTAGAGATCTGGGACGTCCTCGACACCCTCTCACCATACGTCGCCTTCTTCACGGAAACCTGGACCAACTCCACCTCTGCCCCGACATTGCCACCACCATCCCCGACAGATCCAAGATCCAGAGGAAGGACCGCCCCAACCGCCCAGAAGGAAGACTTGCCATCACACACAAGATCTCCCTCCGACTCACCATCTCCAGCTCGAGTGTCAGTCCACCCACTACCAAACACCTCCACTTCCAGATCCAGACCAGCTTAGCCCAGAACGACCCTACGAGGCTACCTCGCCTACCGACCCCCCGGACCCTGAACCGCTTTCACCACTACCATCGCCGACCTCAGTGCATCCCATGCCATTGCCTCCATGGACTACATACTTATCAGAGACCTCAACTTCCACCTCGACAACCTCAGCAACCCCAACTCCGCCACCCTCCAGGACAACCTTGCAAACCTTGTACTGAAACAGCTCATCACCACCCCCACCACAAGGCAGGACATACCCTCGACCCCTTCTTCTCAGGAGATAACATTCACTTCAGCCACACCACACAACCCCCTGGACAGACGACCACTGCGTACACTTCCACATCAACAAACCCACAGCCCCCAAACCGACACCTAATCCCCCGCAAAGGAACTGGAACAAGGTCACAGAGGAGCACCTCAACTCCACCCTCAACCATGGTGCCCCCCCCACCTCGACCGATGCCAACCTCGCAGCCAAAGAACATCACAGATGGATCACCAACTGCGCAGATGAGCTCGCAAACCTACGTAACCCTGACAGACATCGTCCCAGAAAGGCCACCTGGTTCAACGCTGACCTCTGTGAATCCAGACGCACCTGTAGGCGTCTCAAGAAGAATTGGAGAAACAGTAAATCCTCGGAAGACCGCACCAACTACAAGAATGCCATGACAAATGCCACCAACGCATCAGATTCACCAAAAGGACCTTCATCCAGAACAAGATTCTCGCCAACTCCGGCAACTCGAAAGAACTCTTCAGCGTCATCCAGGAATTCACCAAACCACCCAGCGAAACCACGGACATCACCCCCTACCATGACCTCTGCAACTAGCTCAGTTCCTACTTCCATCTGAAAATCAAGGGCCTCTACGACAACTTCAATGAACAGACACCTGACTCCGAAACCGCTCTCTCCTCCAGCAACGCCAGCCAGCCCACCATCTCCTCCTGGACCCCAGTTACCACCGAAGACACTGCATCGACCATGAAAGGCATTCACTCAGGAGCCCCCACGGACCCCTGCCCCCACACATCTTCCACCAAGCCACCACCACCATAGCTCCGGAACTACGACACACCATCAACACCACCTTGGAAACCAGCACTTTCCTGGATGACTGGAAACGCGCAGAAGTCAGACCCCTCCTCAAGAAGCCCTCAGCAGATCCGACAGACCTCAAGAACTACAAACTCATCTCCCTCCCCCCATTCAATGGCCAAAGTCACCAAGAAGACAGTCAACGCCCAACTTACGAAATTCATCGTAGAGAACTCAACCCTTCCCAATCCAGATTCTGAAGCAACCACAGCACCAAGCCCGCCCTCTTTGCCACCACAGACTACATCCGCACTCTCCTCAACCAAGGACACACCGCGGCCCTGACCCTACTCGACCTCTCTGCTGCCTTCAACACCGTCTCCCACCGCACACTCACCGCCAGACTCCACACGCCGGCAGGCAGGGAAGCGCCCTCGACTGGCTCTGCTCCTTCCTCACCAGCAGAACCCAAATGATCAGACTCCCACCCTTCCTCTCCAAACCCACGGAGATCAACTGGGGAGTACCCCAAGGATCATCGCTCAGCCCCACGCTCTTCAACATCTACCGGGCCCCCTCGCCACCATCGTCACACAGCACAGACTCAGCATAGTATCCTACACCAACGACATCCAGCTCATTCTCTCCCTCACCAAGGACCCCATCACCACCAGGCTCAACTTCCAGGAAGGAATGAAGGACGTCGCAGCCCGGATGAACAGCAGCTGCTTGAAGCTCAACTCGGAGAGTACAGAGGTCCTCGTGCTCGGACCCGCCCCCTCTGTAAGGGACAACACCTGGTGGCCCACCACCCTCGACAGCCCACGCCCGGAACCTCGGCATCGTACTCGACTCCTCCCTCTCCATGGCTCGACAAGTCAATGCCGTCGCCTCCACCTGCATCAACACCCTCCGCATCCTCCGGAAGACCTTCAAATGGATCCCCCCATGCACGCATCCATGCACTTTAACCGGCAGACTGGACTACGAAATGCACTCTGCGCCGGGGTCAACAAGTCTGTGCTCCGCAAACTCCAGACCATACAGAACACCGCAGCCAGACTCTTCCTCGGAATCCCTCAGCATGAACACATCACCCAACACCTGCGAAACCTCCACTGGCTCCCCGTTGAGAAAAGAGTAACTTTCAAGATACTCACCCACGCCTACAAATGCCTCCACAACACCGTACCCCAATATTTCAACGACAGAATCTCCTTCCACATACCCAAGAGAAACCTCAGATCCGCTGACCTCGCCCTCGCCGAACCCCTGCGCATCCACAGAGCTAGAACGTGTGGAAGAACCTTCTCCTACATCGCAGCCAAGACCTGGAACGAGCTCCAGATCGCCATCAGACGCTGACCCACGCTGCACATTTCCAGGAAGACCCTCAAGACCTGGTTCTTTGACTGACCAAGAGCTGCTCCCTCCCTCCCCCCCCCCCCCCCAGCGCCTTGAGATCCTCACTGGTGAGTAGCGCGCTTTAAAATCCCCTGATTGATTGATTGATTGATTGAAAGAATCTTGGTTAATAGACTTCCCAGGACATTGGGCAGTAACCATGTGTCCTTTACTGGTCACAACATGAAAGGGATCTGCATCGCAGGGAGCATCAGATTTTCACCTTCTAGACTGACAGACGAGCACTCGATCCCCTCTGGTGAAAATGTGGTCTTTGGCATGTCGATAAAACAACACAGGGTTCGGCTAGTAATCAGTAAGGCTAGGCCCTATAAATCAATGAAAAAACACAGATGGCAATCCTGATATACTTTCATGCACTTACTCAATCATACGATCACACACATATATGTTATCAACCACCATATGTTATTTTATTTACTTTTATTCATTCTTTTGATCTGCTTTTTTTTATTTCAAAATAAGATTCATAAATGCAATCCCAACAAACTTAACAATACACAGGGAGACAACAACTTCATACAATTATTACATAAAGGGGAAAAAAGGAAAAACAATTCACATTTTTTCACAAAAAAAATACAATTGAACGAAAGTCACGACTATGCAAGAAACACTGTTAAGAACAGTCTAGTTTCTGTTATTTAAATGTTATGTACAATGCCCACCTTTCCTTAGGTAAGTCATACATATTTGCTAGTGGGCTTGAACCAAACAGTGAGGGTACTGGGCTCAGAGAGAAATCACAAATTCATGAAAAAATATTAATTTGTTCAAAGCCACAGTATTATTACATAAAATACACTTGTTTGGATTAAAAAACTGCCTTGACGCATTTCAGACCCCTTAACATTGATTTATGGGGTTCTCCTCAGGACTCAGACTACTAGAATGCTGTAAAAAATAATAAAACAAACACTTTTATTGACCGTGCATTCAAAAATCCACTTTTACCACATAATTATATACTCTTTCGCTCTGATTTACCTTTCTTGTTCACACTATCTTAGCTGAACTGCAGACACATTTGTCACTCTTCTGAAACACTTCAAACAACAGACTTTACACTGGTATATCTGACTACCATGTGTCGATCACTAAATGGTACAGCGAAAACCACTTGCATCTTTCTTTCGTGGGGGCTTCCCATCTTGGGGCCATCAGATTATTGTTCGCGTATGCGATATCCTGAAAACCCAAATTATAACTCAAATAAAAAGTCAGCTCAGGATACCAGCATATGTTAAAAGTACAGGAATTCTATCAGGCTGTTCAAAGACCGCAAGACTTAACTTCTTGGGGTTAACAGATCTCATGCCCGGTATATGTGCTTATCGAGGTTCGCTGTTCTGCTGGTGTCGAGTAATCGGTCAATACTATGCGTCGAGTTTGAATCGCTAATCTTGTTCCCTGCTGATTGTACGCTCTCTTATTGTTGGAAGTGGCGTTTCGTGTGCCGGAGATTGTATTGTTCACGTCTCACCAAGCATGAGGAGAGAAATAAAGTTTGCTAGTTATTTTTTTGAGAAAATGTAACTTGAAAACAGAAGCCTTGCTATGTCAATTCAAATTTTCCATAGGTCATTTAAATTGGAAATGAGTGGTTGGCAGTGACTTAAATTACTGCTTGTTGGTGCCATATTTACATGTTGTTTGAACAATATTCCCAGATCTGGCATAATGCTTTCTGGCAAATGTAGTATTTTTGAATGTGCAGCTAGGCAATGATGAATAGTGTGTCTTTCTTTATGGAAGTGTTTTAGACACATGCAATGACAGGTCCTTCACAAATGGTGCAATTCCGTCATTTCCTTTAGCCCGTCAATGGCAGTGTTGAACTTGACAATTAAGAATGTTTCTCGTTGAGTTAAGCGTATTTCTGGGTCTCCACCTTGATGTTCTGTCTGAATGACTGACATTACTGTCCATCTTACGTCAGATTCCAAATGTTTTGTGTTGAGTCAATGGTTGAGTAAGGGAGTGGTAAGGGCTTTCTTTCTGATCCTGAATTTATGCTGGGTTATACATTGGCGTACCTCTTGGTTAGTTTTTCCAATGTACAGTTTATTGCAAGGGCAAACAATTCCATACACCGCATTTTTGGATTTATAATTCAAAAAAGTGTTGTGTTTCCAATGGATCTTTTTATGAGCAAAAACTGTCTTTATGATGTCGGCGCTTGTCTGCATAGGCCTCCATTTTCCTTTTTACGTTCCAAGTCTTTCATATGGATGTCTTCCTCCATATGTGATCTGCTGTTGGTCCATTGAGGTAACTTGGTCGTCATGGCTCTACCGAACATCAAGGTTGCATGGCTTTCACCTGTGGTCAAGTGAGGGGTTGAACGATAAAGTTAAAGATTGGAATTCAAGACAGTTCGAAAGTTGAGCTTTTCCAATACTGCACGTTGAACAGCTTTCTTAAGAGTACCCATTAAACGTTCAACAAGGCCATTAGGTTGTGGCCAAAGAGGTGTGCTCTTCTGATGCTTCCGATTAAGATGACTGAGAAAGTGTCTGTTTTCTCAGCTGTTGAAAGGCGAGCCATTGCCAAATTTTAAAGTCACAGGAACACCCCATGTCGCGAAGATGTCATCTAATCTCTCAGTGACTCTTTCTTGAGTGATAGATGAGAGATCTGCTATTAATGGAAAATGTGAATATAAGATGACAGGCCTTCAATTTTCTTTCAACTCCCTCATCGAGATGAGGAAACCAGACTTGGTCTAGGAGGTCTCATTTTGGGGCAACGATTCCATAATGGCCTTTAAGGCCAATTCAATTATCTGTTGTCGCAGACTCTCCAAGAAGAACAATTCTCAAACCTCTTAAGAGAGACATTAACTGACAGTTCGTCTTTGACATTTTTAAACTTCTGGTATTCACTATCATTGGTAAGAGGTCGAGGGTGTTGATTCCAAGACTGATAGGTAATAATATCTTTTAGTTTTAACATTTCATTATCGTGACTTGTTGCAGTGACAATGTTTTCTGTCGAAATGGTAGCGGGTGTGCTGGATTTTACAATTACATTTATGTAGGCTTCCACCATCTTGGAAGGAGTACCAGGACATTGCAGAGGCACTCTTGAAAAGTAGTCAGCAGGGTTTTGATCTTTCCCTGGATGATGCACAATGTTATAGTTGTACCATTGTAACCTTAGACTCAGTGCGAGGAGGCATCTTTGCCTTTAGATTGCCAAAGATTGTCAGCAATGCTTGATGATCAGTCAGAAGCATGAAAGGCTTTCCATATATGAAAATATGGAAATGTTCATAAGCCCACACCACTGCTAAACTATCTTTCTTAGTTCAGTTAGGGACAAACGTTTGTTGGCATATGCCACAATATGTTTTCAAGCATTTGGTTCTCCACTGTGTTATGCAAGGATTGTGCCTATTGTGACAGAGCAAGGGTCGCAACAACTTCTGTTTCGAGCATTTGGCTGTCCACTGTGTTGTGCAAGGATTGTGCCCAACGTGACAGAGCTAGGGTCAGCAACAACTTCTGTGTGAAGGTTTGGATCAAAGTATGACATTCCAGTAGCATTCTCGATAGCCTGTTTCATTTTCTTGAAGCTTTGCTTGCAATTCACTTGACCACTGAAATGAAACATTCTTTTTCATCAAGACTCTCACGGAACGTTTAGGGTGGCAAAGTCTTTTATCTACCTAGAAAAGTAACTACCCATGCCAAGGAATGAACGTAACATGGAAACATCTTGTGGGGGACTGGCAGTTGACAACACTTGTACTTTAGCTAGATCATGTTTCACACCAACATCAGAAAAGATATGGGCTAAGAATTTTTACTTTTTCGTATGGAACTCACATTTATCAGCATTCTAAGTTAAATCTGCATCATTGAGCTATTGACACACTTACGTTAGAGCTTTGCCATGCTCTTTCTGATTAGTTTAGAAAATCAATATGTTATCATTATAATTGAAAGCCTTCATGACAGCCTGTATGATGCATTGAATGACGTCTTGAAAAAGCTCTGCAGTGGATGACACACTGAAACATAGTCTTTTGTAGCAGTACAAACCAATATGTGTAGAAAAGTCTGTAATGTACCTGCAATTCTCCTCGAGTTCTAACTGGTGATATCCCTTAATCAAATCTAAGTAAGAGAAGACATTAGCACCATTCAGTTTATTTATCATGTCGGCAATTTGTGGACCTGAATGTCGTTCTGTTTGAAATGAAATGAAATGAAAACAATGTTTATAAAGTGCGTGGTTACCCGAGGGCATCCCAGCGCTGTGGGCAGAACCAATTTAAAGCTGAAGCAGGATAATTTGGAGAAAAGCCAAGTTTTAAGCATTTTGCGGGAAGCCATATGGTTGAGTTCCTTTCGTAGATGCAGAAGGAGTGAATTCCACAGCTTAGCGGCGTTGTAAGAAAAAAGACGTCCGCCGCTTCTAGCACTCTTAATTCTGGGGACATAGGCCAGATGAAGATCTTTAAATTCCTTTGTTTGCTTGATGCATGTCGACAAAGATGCGTACAGATCCTTCACTGTCTCTTTTGGATACTAACACTATGGGAGAAAACCATGACGTTGGACCAGTAGAAAGCTCAATGATATCATGTTTCAGTAATGTTGAAGTTCTTTTTCAACTGCTTCCTGTAAATGAAATTCAATTATTCTGTGCCTCTGAGCAATGGGACGAATGTCCACATTTATGTGTAGCTGTACTTTCATAGTCTTGAGTTTTCCTAACCCATGAAACAACGATGGGAACGGACTTAATATTTCATGATGAGCATTCATGTTATAGTTTACTGATACCAGTCCAAATCAGCAGCTGTTTCGAAGCTGACTAGACTGGCGTTTGACGCAGTAATTTAAAGTACATGAATTGGTTCTATTACCTATGTTTTCTTGTGTTTCATCATTGCTACAAATGAACCTTGACTTTTTAATGCCGTTGATGCAGCCTATATATACACTTCAGTTTTTGTTGGCATAAGTTAGAGCAATGGAGATCGTTCATTGTATTTCTCCTCAGGCATTATGTTAATCGATGCACCACTGTCGATAATAAAAGATATTGAACAACCGTTTACCTTTAGGGTAATCTTCATACAATGTTTAAATGACTTTGGTGCTTTTCATGTCGACTTTTCTATGACTTGTATTTTTCTTCACATGCAATCAGTCCAACGTGTGCACTTTTCTCTGAGGTAAACATCAACATTGTAGACCCATCATCTTCACTTTCACTTGATATTGATACTGACAAAACTTTTGATGATGATTTATATGCCGATCGACTTCATTTGGTAGTAATTTGCCTCAGCTGGTGTGGTCTCTTGGCCTTATGGGTGTGCGCTGAGCCACTTTGTCTTAGCGCCGAGACGCACTTACTTTTTCCTTCACCTTGCTAACCATCTCAAAATTGTTCTCCTTCCCACAGCCATTGCAAATCTGTCCAAGGGAAGGATATCTACTCCTGTGTGGAAACAATAATCCACTCCTGAAGCACAAGCTTTTTCCATGGAGACGTCATTCTATGTCCCTCTGCCTTGTGCTTTGGCTTACTTTTCATGTTCATGACTGACTCACTCTGGGCACCCCAGGCCTCCATTTCAGAAGTATGTCTATCAGCACGCTCTTCAGCCCTGGCAGCCATGAGAACGCACTACAGGCTAAGAGTTTCTGTCAGCATTTATTTTCTGAATCTGTCAATTGCTCTGAGACATATTGGTTCCTCAAGATTAAATTAATTGAATTTACAGTGTTTGAGCAGTGTAACCAATCTCTAAACAAATTAATTGATGGTTTCACCAGCTTTCTGTCATTCTTGACTGAAAATGTACCTTTCGTGATCTACATTTGGCATTGGATTGAACTTGAAATTCAAGGCTGCTTTGATTTGACTGTATATAATTATGCCAGCTCGCAGCATATTCTTTATGCCTTCCTTTACACCTTCACCAGCAAGATTCTTAATATATTTGATCATCTTCTTGATATTGGCTTCTTCTATCGCATCAATGGAAACTTCAAATGTCTCTATCCAAACAGTCCATTTGTTGCCAATATTTTGATATTGGTAGTATCGAATAGTGGTGGTAGTTTGAGGAGGGTGGCAGCATTATGCCCATTCTGGAGATTGGCTGATACTGAGGGTGGAGTACTCTCTAAAATGGTCTGCTAGAACCCACTTCATCCATGCCATCTCTAAGGCCTTGGGCTGCACTGGCCTCGGGGTAATCTTGGACAGTCTGGGGAACCGTGATCGCCTCCTTGTTCTCTATAGGAGCCCTTCGCATTAAGAAGACCTTTGGAGTTGTTCTGAGCCCCCACCTGACAGCTTGGGTGGTATACCACTTTGTATGGGGACAGTTCTGTAAGCACAACCCTGGCTGCGTCTTCTGGGGTCACTCCACCCAGCGCAGCGGTATGATGCCTCTCTTTACTCAGCTCTGGTAAAAAAATGACTGTCTCTTGTATTTGAATTGTTTTAATTTTAGGCATCTTATTGTACTGTCTGACACCTAGTTTAATCTTGCTTCAGCGTTATCACTCTGTATAGTGTACAGCGTTAGGTTGCGTAGTAGCGCAGTACTTTTATTTACTCCCTTCTGAGCAAGTACTTGGCCAGTGATGTATTGACTTCTCAGTGAATCTTTCATTATCTTCAAATGCTTCACACTGGCTGAAGTTGTGCTTGGACTCCACATACACCAACATCAATTCTGCACTTCAACTGAGACACACATGGCACGGCACAAGCAGTTTGCTTGACCACGACAAACTTTCTGGAAGAGCACGGTTGATCTGCGGGTTACTTATCCCCACCCTCGTTGAAAGTTGTAGCATCCTCCCCAGTCTGGGCATGTACAGATGACTAGGTCACATATGGAGAGAAGTATTACACATCTTTATTTCACAGCGTGTAATCGCGAACTCAATATTTTAAACCTGCATTCACTTTACTACACTCCAGCCCATCAGGAGCCAAAAGGGTTCCGTCATTGCTAACTCACACAACACTACACTCACCAAATGAATGATTTGTTCAGTGTTGACCAAGGCACCACAAAATCTTTGAACATATATTTGTTCTTGCTCATGTACATTGGTATTTGGGAGGGATAATATATGTTCCAACATAGTGCAACTATTCTTTATTATATCAGGTATCTATGGTTGAACACTAGTAGATGCCTAGACGCTATTGTATGGTAAATATAAAGCAAATATTCTTTAGTATATCTGGGCTCATTGATTAAACACTCATAGGCATCTTGGCACTGTAATAATAATAAAGTAATTTGTACAGCACATGGCTACTTCACACCGAAGTGTCCGAGCTCTAATTAAAGTGACCAAAATACCCACACAAAGCTATGAAGAAAATCACAGATTGATCATGCATGTCAGATAAAAATATAAAATGCAAACTAACAAAAGATATTAAGGACAAAGTGCTGATTTTACATACTGCTATACAACAATATCGACTACAAAAATATTATGGATAAAAATATTGATATTACAAAGGGAAATATGTATATAGACATTTAAAAGTATTCAACTAATCATAACTTTAAAGAAAGATACATTAACTTAAAATAATGACATATAAAAACTCTTTAATTTTAAAATGAATGTAACACACATACTCAAATTAATATACACACACAAGAAATTAAGTTATTTGAAAGTGAAATAAATAAATACAAAATATATCATTTGGAGAAAGTTCACTGCAGCCATATCCTTATCTGTTATAATCTGTGTATAACCGTGGTTAGTCCACATCCGTTCAGCTGGATCAAGGTATGTAAAACACTATTGTAGTATGACAGTCCGCATTCTATACATGAGTTAATAGCATGAAGTATTTGTAAAGATAACAGAATTGTGCATATGCATCTTCAATTCAAATATTCAAATTCAAATATACATGAAGTACCAGTTAGGCTAATATGTCCTAGCTAAGTGTCAGTTAACAAGGGTGTCTGAGAGGCCGCTTCCCTAAATGGAGAGGGGGTCTCATCAAGTAGGGAGGCCTGTAAAATGTTACAAGATATCTTTTGATCATGAAGACAAAGGTAAGAGTTCTGCATAGGTGTCCATTTGGTCCTTACAGTATATCAAATCATGCAACCATTCTATAAATTTAAGAGCTCTTCCCCTTCCCCATCGACATGCCACCCTATGGTTAGCCAATAGCATCCCAAGGAAAAATAAGTTCTTCATCGATGCCTCAATTTCGTCTGCATATCCCAAAAGAGTGGTTAGTGGAGTGAGAACCATATGAAACCCTATTATTTGTGTCATGGCATCGGATACCTGTTTCCAGTATCAGTTTATCGCTTTATACTCCCAAAGCTTAATGGAGAAAGTCAGCTCCTTTGGCTTTTTATAGGCAATGCAACTGCTAGCTACTAAACAACACTTTTTCGGCTGAGCTATAAGTGCAGACATTATTAATTTGTATGCTTTTGAGTAGTCTTTATTAAACCAATGAGGATTACTCTTTGCTGCCGGTTTAGGGGGGAGAGATAACTTAGATTTAACATAATTCCCAATCTCTAAATCAGCATTCAAAAAGGCACTATCAACACATGAGTCTCCCAGACATAAATCAAATTCTCCACGCTTAGTTTCCACAAGGTATTTTAAAAAAGGCCTCAGTGCCAATCTACGGCCACCATAATCTTCTTCCTTGATCAGTCACGACACCATGCAGATAGATAGAAAAACCCTTTACCGAGGCTAGTACAAGCAGATCGGTAATACTAACAAAAATACAGTAATGATCACTAAAACCAGAAACTCTTACACCAAAATGATCTACAAAATCTTGCAAAGATACAGAAACAAAAATAAAATCTATTGTGAAGTGTAGATCTCATCCGATAAAAGTGGGGGCAAAACTACCATCTGCACTTTGAAAAAGTTTGTTCATGGCACACTATAAATTAAATTCTGCAAGGATATTATTCAAAAAGGCACCCGCATAACCATGTTCCAGGTGCAAAGAGCCTTTATTATACACTAGTTGTATTAAGTAAATGATTGTGCACAGGGATGGATGGTACAGTCTCCCACTATGATAAATCCATCTTTTACATTACTACAGGTGTCAATATTCAACATTTGTTCACTATTGACTTACAAATAAAAATCTATATATTTATTACCTTTCTTCTATTTCAGCATATTCAATGCACTACCCTATTTCACTCTCAATATATCCTCTACCTCAACTCTCTGACTCATCTCACACCTCATTCTACTACTCTTTCCAATGCACTACCCTATTTCTCACCCTATACCTCTATCAGTATATCCTCTACCTCCACTCTGACTCATCTAAAACCTCATTCTACTACTCTTTCCAATGCACTACCCTATTTCTCACCCTATACCTCTATTGATATATCCTCTACCTCCACTCTCTCAATCATCCCAAACCCCATACCACTACTATAATCTCCAAAAATAACCCTTTCTAGAATCTTCCCTAATCTACACCTTCTTGCATCATCTCATACCTCTTTTACTATTCAGATCTCCCAAACAAGCCTTCCTAAACCCTTCTCTCTGACTCTGCCCCCTTCACCTCCCTTTTACTTCCAAGCCTTCTCCTACTGCTATGAGTTAGAAAAAAACCTCTTCCCTCTTCTATCCCGCCACTATCCTTTTCAATCCAAATAACAGCCTACAGGCCCACCACTCAAATTTATTTCATATTTCACTATACTAATTCATCACTAATCCTTTATGGGTTCTGGAGTAGCTTGCTACTCGC
This sequence comes from Triturus cristatus, assembly GCF_964204655.1. Lineage (NCBI taxonomy): Eukaryota > Metazoa > Chordata > Amphibia > Caudata > Salamandridae > Triturus > Triturus cristatus. The sequence continues at coordinate 315,934,642 of NC_140594.1, read as the reverse complement.
CAAAAAAGTACTTCAACGTCCCATCAGGGATAGCAAGCTCTATATGAATGCAAACCTTTTTCCCTCTTATATGCCTCCCCTATCCTTCTCAATCCAAATAACTGGCTAACATGCCCACCACTCAAATTACTTTCATATTTCACTAATACTAATTCACCACTAATCCTTTATGGGCTACGGAGTAGCATGCTGCTCTCTGAAAAAAGTGGTTTGACACCTTGTCAGGGGTAGTAAGTGCTATATAAATGCAATTACAATACAATACAATTTGTCCCCTGACAGTGGAAAGTGTGTCACAAAAGGTGGGACCAGTGATTGCATTATAAAAACGTAACAAAACAAAGCCACCAACCATGGGGGAGGTCAACACAATTGCTTTCATATTGGCTGAACTTGTTGCAATGTTTTTGATCCTACAATTTAAGGAAAGAGAAACCAAGGCCCACAGACCTTGCTTTGGATGTCACCTTGTTGAGGGCATGGCAGGATTAAAATATGATTTGTAGCCTTCCATAAAAAAGAACCCTTAACTTTCCACGTCTCCTATGGGCATACTATACCAAATGATCTAAGAAATGCCAACCAATCAGGATCAATTATTTTGCTATTAATACCTGCCACATTCTAGGATGCTCACCTAAGGGAAATAACCAGTGGCGCCTCCTCCGCTAAGGCAGAGGAGTGACGCCCTATTGCTTTAAAGCAGATCAATGGAATAAAATAAAATGATCATAACAGAAGTTATTTTCATTTTATTTTTAGTATTCCAGTTGCTGCCAGGTTAGTGCCGGGTGGGGCTGGGCTTTCAGGCCAGACAAACAGTCATGACACTTTGCATGTTCTTCATCCAGGTTGTATTACAGCCTGGGTGGAGAACATGCCCAGGATCCCACTCCCTCTCTGAGCACCGAACCACAGTGTTCAGACCAATCAAGACGCTGCTATCAGCAGTTTAGTGATTGGCTAGGGGAGACTAGAAGCCGGGGTGCTTCCAGTTCCTGGTTCCTGTGAGGAGAGGCAGCGGCTGGCGACCAGCAGGTAAGTTTTCTTTTTTATTTATTTTCTGAACCCACCCCCCCCCCCCCACATTCCCCCGCCCAACCCGCTAACAGCCACCACTGGGACAAACAATGGTATTTACCCCATTCAGTGTGCCCCTCCTAATGGCTAGCAGCTCTACATCGCCAGAATTGGGTACCTCGATACATATCCCCTTACTGATAGTCATCTCAGGTTGGCCACCAAGACTGTCCCTGTTATTAAGACAGTCACTCGGGTTAAGAAACTAAATACTGGGGCATCTCTCCACTAAGTTGAGATGTACTTCGGTCTGCAGAGTCCCTTGTTCACCCTGCTAGTCCCAGAACTCTCTATAATAAACTGCCTCTCATAATTGGTATCATAATTGGTATTATGCAGTCAATTGAGTCAATCTGCCCGCAGAACATTAAATCTGTTAGACACTAACCTTGGGTGGCCTCATAGCACCTTTGCAGGTACTTTTGGTGCGGTCACTGGTCCATAATTGAGTTTGAGCTGTCAACGGTTGATAAAAATAGACAAGAGGAAAAGATTGGATATTAGAGGAACAGGCAAGCCACCTGGCAAGATTCAAAACCATTGAGACAGCTCTAGGGAAGTCAAAATTAATGACTACACAATCCCTGTTAAAGATTTTGAGAGTTGACCCAACCCAACTCACCCTCCTAGCCATAATAAGACTATTGGCCAAAATTTGCCCTTCACCACCCAGTTGGGACAGGCAATAGCTAACCTTACTTCTTAGACTAGGATAATCTTTTCTGTCCCATTGTTTCTAAACAGGGACCCCAATAGGTACCACAACAGAGGGGGCAGTGGAAAGAGGAAGACTGAGAACAGCTCGAAGGGTGCAGGACCACATTTACTACTTGCACCACATGGCTCCCCCTGAGATGACTTATTTACTGGGTCACACCTATACCCTCCCGGATGAGCCACCAACTTTAGCTGCCCTAAAACACCCGGCCGCACAGGCTGAGTCGGCAAATTCTCCTGACAGACAGATACAATTAGAATGGAAGTTGGCAAAATGGAGAGCAGTGGAATTCCATCTTTGGATAAACCAGATAAACCTGTTGAGCCCTGTACAGGTTCCCTCACAGTCTTCTGACATGTCTGCCCCATACCTCCAGATACATGGCTCACAGAATCAGACACTAAACCTGGCATTGACATGTTGACCTTAAAAAATAAAATGTATTATATAAGCTGCCTTCAATTGATGACAATTTCTCTAGACATTTACCAACTGCAGCCTCTATTATTCACTGGACCTTGGGAACAAATTAATCAAATTTACATTGACAATAAGATCCTTAGGCAGTTTGTGACCATTATGCATTATGATTGATGAAGGAGCGAATCTACCCTTAGCTTTGGATGCACCATTCCCGCATCAGAATTTTGCTTTTTGCTTTTTTTACGCTTGGATACCAGTGGGCCACAGTCAACCGGAGAGTTCCTGATCACAGTTTCAGTCAATGTTCAGTAACCAAAAGCAATAACAGTTACATCAGTGGCCCCTTCTGACTGTATCATGGCTCTCTTCCCTGTGGTGGTATTCCTCGTAAGATCAGAGCAAGACAAGGGGACAACTTCAAACTCCAAAGGAGCGGGTTGAATATCCAACTTCTCCTTCACTGTGCAAATTCGTCATTGAGTGCCCCCACCGCTGTTGTTAGATATAAGATCATTGAAGACTTGGATAGGCCACTATAGACCAAATCCTTTGGGACAGCACCAGACTGTAAACCTACCGTATCTGCTGAGTTTTTATTTAATGTCTACCCATTCCGATGAAGAGGGAAAATTATAGAACCCAGGAGAAAAAGAAAACAAGCATTTGCCATGCAATAGGTCTCGCATTTATGGGAGTTTGAGCTATAGGCATTGTAAATGACAATGCCTTTTATTGATGTTTTGGTTTTTAAAACACAAATAAAAGGCATTGTCATTTACAATGCTAATAGCTTAAACTCTTACAAATGCGAGACCTGTTGCTTCCCAAATGCTTGTTATGTTTGAGTTGCTTTGAAATCCCAGGATAATGAGAGCTTCTAGTTACACGCATACCTGCATTTACTGGCTCTTTTCTTTACTCCTGTGAAATCCCTGCTACTACTGATGCTTGAACGTGTAATTTTAAAAGCCCCTTGTTCTCTCCGCAAGAAGGCGTCTGTGCGTTCTTTTATAGTGGGAAATTCCGCTGTGCAAAACCACTGCCCTTTCCTGATCGCACTCCTTTTGCTTTATTTAAATACCTTTTGCCTCATTTAAATAACTAAAAGACACACAGATGATGGACGGAATGCAGAGCAAATCAAACATTCACCCCCTATCAATAGATCTGGGTTAAATCCATTGTTCTTTTGCTCACCATACCACCCCAGTTCAGACCCAGGGTTCCTGGACCGGAAACAATCATCCTGGGACTGGTTTCGGGGCATCAACCCTCATCAGCCAGGATAGCTTGATTACAGTGGCATGGAGAGCGTGGTACCCACGTCTGGGCATACCCGTCCCACTCGGGGTGACAAATGCAAAAAGAAAAATTAATGGACAGAATGCAGAACAATGTCATACATTCACCCCAGTACAGACATCTGGGCCTAAATCCATCGTTTTTTTGCTCACCATGCCATTCCAGTTTGGGCCCAGCCATATGCAAATCAGTCTTGCCCTGTGCCCAATGGGAACAGTCCAGCCCGAACTGCCAGGCCAGGTCCTCCCTGGACTGGAAACATGCATCATAGGACCGGTTCTGGGGCTTCACCCCTCATCAGCAAGGATAGCTTGATCCAGTGGCATGAAGAGCTCAGGACCCACGTCTGGGCATACCCGTCGCACTCGGTTAGTTAGGACCAGTGCATATATGTGATTTTATGGCTACCGCTTTTATTTAATATTTAGATAATCTACTGCATTTGCTACGTAATTTGCAGATTCGCAAACAACATGCTGTTTCTTCCTCACATGGGTAAAAATTATACTGCAGAGAATTTACTGTATAATTTGCCCTTTTGCCTCATAATTTAGATAAGTTTGCTGCCTAAGTTGGTCTTCCATGCCACATACTCGTTGCTGCTCTGACAATGGTGAAGCTCTGCAGAGCGGTGTAGGGGCTTTCATTATGATAATTAAACCCATATTTCAGAGATAACCATAAAATAGTTCAGTATTTCACGGTTCCCTATAAAATACAGGTTTTTATATCACAGCATTTTGTGCAATAGAAGCACAAAAACCACATTTCCTACAATTCAACTCTATGGTCGGTTGAAAGAAAGCACTTATTTTTGCAGAAATCTCATTTTGCCCTTGCTAATTGACAAACCTCACTGTACATTCTCCAAATATCTGAGCCATAGTCCAGAATGGTACCAAACTTCTCTTGAAGCACCTCCTCGTCCAACGTGTAGTGCATTTTGTCAGATAAAGTGGAAAATAATATCATTTGGAGTGGCTCTGCCTTTTGTTACTAAAGAATTTCTAACTGAGCGAGTCTGACATCTTTGAACCCAAAGGAGGGGATCTTTCAATCTCTACTCGCTCCTGACAAAGGTCAAGAGCTTTTTCTTGCAACTGTGCTTGTAGGGTACCAGGAGGTCAGGTATTCATATACACTGAAAGTAGCAAATTATAAAGACTGATGCCACAAATGCCTTGACTGCAACCCTCTGCTACAAGTGTCATTCAAGTAGAGACTGAAAAACGTAGTTATCAACAGACACCCTGGTTTAGCACCCTTGGTGGTCCATAAAGGTAGAATTATTTTACTGTTTTTCTACACGCTAAACCATAACTTAATATTAGAATACTTTTCAGAATATTGAAGCCCATATCCATTTAGTAAGTTCTCCACAATTCTTCTCAGCTCAGCAAATAAAATGCAGAGAGTAATTTGCATGTTATATATGATGACATCCCCTCTATACATTACATTTTCTCCTCATATGTATCATCTTTAAGTGACCAGCATCAATACCTTTCTGCACAAGACTACTAAAGTTCTCTCTCCAAAGTTAGTTGTGCAATACTTCCAAATGTGTTCTTCAACATATTTTACTGTTGATGCGCAGATGGCCTGCAGGATGTTATGTCTACACACAGATTTAACAGCGACAATCTCTTGAGGCATGAATGAGGTGAAGGTAGATGGGCTGAAAAAGCCATGATGCAGGTTCTGGGATCTAACAAAGGCTCAAAAACCTCAATATGGCCATATTTGGTCCAGAGGCTTTCCTTCATGAAACAAGACCAATTACTTATAAAGGGTTTCTTTGTGAATGGTATGTGAATCTTCCACAGCATACTATCCTTTTCATCCCTGAGCACATATGCAACATTCTCACTGCACAAAACGTGTACGCTGTTGGACGATAATTTAATTTTTTTTTAGCATTACCTACTTCATTAAACATCCCGTAAAAGAAGTTTAAGAGGTTTATCCATTTATTCTTGTTCATATTTGTTTCAATGTCAGAATTGAATGAATCCATGCCTTATAGAGCACATCACCCAAAAAGTTTTTTTTTGTCTCTTTCGCAGTGTCTTTAAAGTCAGCCAATCTTCTACTGAAAATGTTTTTTAATTTACAACTAGCAGATCTTTCCAAGAAATCCTTAGTTCTCTGACCAGTTTGTGCTAATCTGGTGAGAGTAATAATATTCTCAGCTCTGGTTTCTTTTACTGAGATCATTCCTCCACCACTTGGCCATGGCCAAACTAGTCATCCAGGGATTCTCCCAGTGGAATGCAAAGCTAAAGTGCTGATTTTAGAATTGGGTGGGCTGACATGATCCGGCCGCGCAAGGTCTCCTGGCAACAGCCTGGTCTATAGCAATTTAACCACTATATTTGAATCACTCTGCTGTAAAATGTACCATTTGGGCCGATATATGTACTGAGAACTCCCTGTCCCATTGGGTTGCATTTGTTCAGTAAGCTCACTCGTACAGTGCAATATTATGTCAGGCAGGGCTTTAAGTGGACTGGGTCTCTCTGGGTCTCAGACCCAGTGGTAATTTAAAATGCCCATTGTGACAGGTCCCTATAGAGCCGTATATTCATGTCCTTAACTTTACTGGTAAAAACATTGACGATTTCGGAACAATTAATGTGAAAATGGTAAGGTAATCCATGTCAGTGACCATGTTCCTGTTTACACTTCAGATGTTTTACTTAAACTTACACTCCATAAGAGTGTTACCTGCATCCAGGATGTTGTGTTTCTGTATTCTTTTTTTTTCATGCACCATATTTCTGTTGTACAGTGCATACTTTGAACTGAGACCCCTCAAGGTGTTTGACAGGCCACAATTGAGAGCTCAAGAGTTGAAGCTAAAAGCACTAAGAGTTTCTCACAATGATTGTCACTGAGGCAAAAAGGAGTTCAGAATACATGGTCAACCAATCCTTGGCATCACTGCAGAGTGCACCCAGTCAACCAATGGCAAAGCCAATACTCCTAGCTGGTTTTAGGTTTATGCCGATTGTTGTGTTATGTATCTGGATGCAATTAAAGAAAATTTGGAGAGACACCAAAATACAAGTCGGGTGCACAGTATGGAAATCAAAGAAATTTAGTTTATATTCTAAGCCACTCCTATAACTATGTAGTTCATGTCCCTTTTAGAGACACCTCCACCCCCCCACACACATGCACACTCTGTTCATCCCCCTGAAAAGCCCTGGGTGGGTTTTAAACATTTTGGTCAGGGATGGTTTTTGTTCCCAGTTTGGCTCTGCCCTTACTTACTACTTGCAAGGATGAGTTCTCACTTCATGAAGATAATCTGACCAGAGGTTATTTACTTGGGTGAATGATGTGTATTTTGGAGGTGGGTAGTAATGTGTCTATACAGTACTTTTTTGTTTCATGCCAATAGTTTTAAATGTGATCCTTGACACAACTTATACCCACGTGTTGTTTCCACAGAATCCGGGTGGTGTGGTAAACTGTAGGACTGACCATTACTAGTGCAGGTGAGGAGTATTTAGATTTTATTTTTTTTTACAACAGAGAGGTAAGTATTAGGGGTTAAACTAATCTACAGTATGTTGTTGACATCAGTTTTAGGGGGTGTTTTGTGGGAGTAAGATCCGGGCTCTGGAAGATGCAGTCTTTGTTTCACCAGCATTGAAAGGGCCAGGAGGTCCCACTTCTGGGTCAGGCTTTTCTTCACTGTGCACAAGACAGCTGTACTTAAAAGTGTATCTCTGAAGTACATTCCTGGCTCAGAATTAGGTGGCAAATACAAGTTCATAAACACGCCTCTTCAAATATTGTTTGCTCACGATTTCAGGTATATTTTGACACCTGATTATCATTTTTCAAGTGAACAACAGAAAATTAACATGTACTCAACTTTGAGCAAAGCTTTACCGCTACAGCACAACTTTGTACATGCAATTTTCTCCAAGTTGTGGAAGCGAAATTTGTACTTTACTCATAATGGGCGCAAAGTGAAAATCCGGGCCGGCAAAAGTATATGCGCCCTAATTTTCACATTGCACCCAACTCAGAGTGAGAATGTTTAAAATAATTCATGAACAGTGTTACCGTAAAGTTTTGTTAAATTGAATAAAAGGTCCGACAAAGAAATTGCACCAATCTGGTAACAATTTCTCCAGGATCAGATAAGCATAAGGTACTGTGACGCCAAGTCACCAGGAAACAATTATTCCACTCCTGACCTTCCCTTTCACCAATTAGTATTTTATTTTGTTGTGTTTGTTTGCCTAGTTAGTTAAACTGAAATGAAACTAAACTACTAGTCATACAATGCACTGATTTTTTAATTGTAAGCCGGGCTGGAAACAAGGTGTTCATGTGACGTGAAGTCAGCTGGTAAACCTGGGTTAAGAAATTCTGTTCGAAACCAGTTGTCTTCATATTGGTAGATTTCTAGACCAACGTAATAATCTTGTATGGTGGCTTTATCATGCACATAATTCAGTAAACACGGTCAAAAGGATAAACTTGAGAACCCCACCAAACATCCATGACATGTGAACATGCTAAAAACAAAACAAAAAAAACAATATAAAGTAAAGGGCTGGATGCAAATTGTCTCAGCTGACCTAGTTCTTTTCATTCTACTTTTCATTTCAAAAGCTCAGCTAAAAAATCCATATATTAAGGAAATTAACTGATGGGCCTAGGGCCTCTTTGTAAGCTATTTAAATCTTGAAATTCACAACATCTTCTGCATAAATTACTGAATTGAACTAACTGCAGGGTGTTACTTTAATGAGAAAATTTCCCTCTCCCCTTGTTGTTTGAGCTCAAAAAACAATTGTCCCCTTACACCCACCCACGTACCCTCATAAGCTTCTCCATTTCCTGACCTTCCCCAAAAAACATGCTCCTGTCATTCGAACCCGCTTTGCGTATTCATTTGGCCCCGAAACCCCAAACCTATGATTATTTCCACCTCCACCAAGGGGCGTAACAAACACCCCTGCAGCCCCCTGTCTTCAGTACGTGAAGGGGGGCCCCTCAGCTCATCTGTAGAGAGCTGTGTGTGTCTTGCTCTAAAGCAGCTGCAGTGTGGAGCCTGCTCTGAGCTCCCGGGTTGACCCAGGGCTGAAGAGAAACAAAGTAACAAGTTACATTGTTTCTCTTCAGTCAGAGCGAGGCCCGGAAAAAGGATGGGGGTGGTGGCCCTCAGAGAGAGCATTCTCCACAGGGCACTGCTCCTCTGAGAAGGGACGAGGCAGCACAGTGCTGACTGAGGCAGGAGAATGTTTGCAGCTCCAGGAACAGGATCTGCTGGGACGCACTGGAAGGTAAACAAGCATTTGCCATGCAATTGGCCCCGCATTTGTGAGAGTTAGAGCTATTGACGTTGTAAGGGACAATGTATTTTACCAATGCGTTTTCTGTTTGGAGTGGAGTGAATGTGTGTGGTGTCAAGTGGACATATGTGGTTTGGATTGGAATTGTTAGTTGTGGAATTGTGTTATGTGGATTGGATATGTGTGGTGAAATAATGTGGCATGGTGCCCAGTGTAATTATGTGGATAGTAATTATGTGGTATTGAGTGTACTGGAATTATGTGGAGTGGGATTGTGTGTCATGGAGTAGGATTGTGTGTCTTGGAGTGAGATTATCTGGAGTGGTATTTTGTGGTGTAGAGTGGTATGTACTAGTGAAGTTTACTTATGTGGTGTGCTGTTAAATATTATAGCATGATGTGGAATTTTGTGGTGTAGATTGGATGTTGTGGTGTGTTGTGTAATTATGTTGTTGGTTTGAATTATAGAGTTTGCTGTTGAATTATGTGGTGTGGAATGGAAATGTGTAGAGTTGAATTGTGTGACGTGGAAATGTGCACTGTTGAGTGAAAATTATGGTGAGTGGTATTATGAGGCATGGTGTGAAGTGTAGTTATGTTGAATGTTGCTACGTGGCATAGACTGGATTTATGTGGAGTGTATTTATGCAATATGGAGTAGAGCATAATTATGTGAAGGTTAATTATGTGGTGCTGAGTGGTATTATGTGGAGTGTAATTATGTTGTGTGATGAATTGTGTGGGGATGAATTGTGGAATTGTGTGACGCGCGGAATTATGTGGCATGGTGTGGTGTATAATTGTGCAGAGTGGAATTATGTTGCAGAGTTGTATTTTGTGGAGGGTAATTATGTGTTTTGGAGTTGAGTGTAAATATGTTGTGTGAAGTATAATTATATAGGTTGAAATGTAATTATGTGTAGTTGAAATGTGCTGTGTGAAGTGTAATTATGTGGTTTGGAGTGGTATTAAGTTGTGTGGAATGTTATTATGTGATGTTGACTAATGTGGTATGGAGTGAAGTGGAAATAAGTGTTTTTAATTTTTAGCATTGTAATTATGTGATATGGAATGTTGTAGGGTTAAATTATTTATCATTGAATTGTGTGGCATGGAATTATGAGATGTTCAAATGTGCTGTGTGTGGTAGAATTAGGTGTCGTGGATTTGAACAAGCTGTGCATGCTTTGTAAAAATAATATGGGCTGTTTCTTTACCTTCCGGTACATTTCTGAACAATTTGTTAAGCTAAATTGTATTGTTGCATTGTGTGCACATGCAGGGAAGAACGAGTGTCTGGCAGACATGCAAAAAATCATCCTACGTCTCAGTATTAACTTCCACACTTCTATGCAGTAATTCCAATCCTAGAATGAGTTACCTGTTTGCTTTACAATGACAGTTAGTAAAACAAGTAAGTGCTTGCCAGCCTGTATAAGTAGCTAATGTTTTAAAGGGACTTGTTTTCGTGCAAGGTATTGCTTGTCCCAGTTCACGGAAGGGATAAAAAACATCTCCAGATAATAATAGGGTTGACAGGATGGTTGAATAGCAGAATATTATACGTGTGTATCTGGTGAGGACTGCAGGCAGCAAGTGCTTAACATGCTATTTGCATAAGAAAATACTATATATTTTTTTCATTATCCTCCATTAGTTATTAGTAAGGAAGGGGGAAGAGAAGCGTTAACTGACAGCATTCAGTCAGTCTTAGAGAGACAAAGAATGCTGTGGTCTGTGGTAGATGCCACCCAGAAGGAATAGGTATATGTATCAGGAGCTGCCAATGAAAGGAAGTGGAAATGCGCTTTAGACGTTGCCGGTATTGATAACTATTGGGCAGTTTCAGTCTTCGCTGGGCTGACAGTGGGTGGGGAAATGCTACTTTGTCACTGTAGGTTTAATTACATGAATTGTGCGTTCTCTCATGTGTTTGTTCTTGGGGTACTTGCTGACTGGTGCTACATATTGGATCAGGTTTGCCTTTGACAGGAGGTATGGTTTAGTGGGGTACATAGTATAAATTAATGTTGGTGTGAGGAAACAAAAATCAGACCCTTTGTACATTTAATAATATTGTGTGCATCATGAGGAGGATGAAAAGTAGCAGGAACGGCTTTGGTGTCGTAGAGGCTAGCAGGAAGAACTGTTTTGGGGTGGTCAGTTGAAGAGATTATTTAACATGTTTTAAACTAGTACCACAGTTGCATTGGGGAGGGCAGCAGCTGAAAGGCTCTGTCTTTACTGGTAGGTAGTGGTTAGATGAGGACCGGCCATCAGTCTTTCTGTTGGTGGTGGACAGGGGAGCAGTCGGCAGCGGTCACGGGTTCGCAGTGACATCCAAGGGGTGGTTTTAAAGGCGGGCGGAAAAGCATAACTGCAGGTTTCGTAGGGGTGAGAGTAGAGTGTAATGGATGCATTAGTAGCAGGCGCAACGGCAGTGGTCTGTGTTTGGAGGTGGTTAACTGAGCGGGCTTCGCTTGGAGGTGGGTCATCAAGTAGGAGGATGTGTTTGGTGGGCCAGCTGGAGGCAGTGTTATGTAACTTTGCTGGAGGGCGCAGCAGTATTTACTGATGTATGGAAATCGCCCGATGAGAGGGCAGATGTGACCAATGGAGGAACCAGAATCTTTTTTTTATGGCTGGGGTGAGCCCCTGCAGTATGGCGGGTTGCTGGCCTGAGAGCTCTTTACTGGCGTGGAGAACGGGGGCCCCCTCCATGTACATTGCAGAAGGGCCCACTCAAATCTCATTACGCCACTGCCTCCCCCTGCTCCTCCTACACGGTCCTATAGAAGAGCAGAGATATGGCTTTTTCCTTGGTCAAAGACTCGTTCGGGAACTCTAGTATCCGTGGCTCGTTCTCTCTGTCGTTCCGGTTCATCAAGTCCTTGGAGTAGGTAGAGTCGGAAAAGCTGAAGGCGGCATACACCAGGCCACACAGCCAGTGCACCCGCCGATCGCCCATTCTTCCGTGTCAACTCCAAGCGTCCCTTCACTATGGCAACAGACCATAGGTGGAGCTTCACAAAGTGAACTGCGCGTGCTTACGTTTTATTTAATTAATTAAAACTGAAAATGGACAAAAGAGCTTTGGCGTCATTCCACCACTTTGACATCTGTCTTATACAGTACCGTCGCGCAATGAGACCTATGTTGGACATTGGCAAACTGGGGGTATATTTCCAATAAAACACACTTCCTTTGCATCAAATAAACAGGGGCACAAGGCCTAAATCAACGCTGGTGTTCAGCCCACAGATATACATTCGATTGAAGAGGAGAGCCGTTGTATAAGAGTGTGCGTCCTGCCGCAGCAGTGCCACCACCACCGTGTGCGCTGCTGCTCACTCCCACAGCAACACGCCATGGGAGTAAACTTTTGAAACAAGGTGGGACATGCACCCACCATTAGCCATTTGCAGGCTATGTTTTTGAAAGTCAACACACACAAAAGTAATGGGGTTGTTGGGGGATTCTGCACATATACAGAACTATGCACAGGAAACCAGGACCTCGGTAGATAATGGTGTACCAACCTATCCCCTCAGTACCCAAAATCCCAAAAACCGACTAGCAATAGTGTCTCATTCGTTCTCCGACTAACAGCAAAGCTACCAATGATTAGGCAACCCAGAACACAACACTCCCGACTCTCTCAGGAATCGCGGGAACAAGACAACTCTTTTGCTCACTCACTCATACTTGTCCACAATAAGAGCATTCAGGGTCATGATATAGTTTTAAATGTTTATTCTAACTAACGCGCTCTATGGTACAGTACACGTGCCATTACTAGCAGCAAAATGCATAAAAACAATATAGTCAGCATTGTCACAATTCCATAGAATACAAACGGGGATATCATTTAATAAAGACAGTGGAAAAGGGCTACAGTGCCTGACCACTCTTCCCGTGCTAAGATATAGTTTATTATAAAAAAGAAGACCTCTGGGCTTTGTCAGCAGACCTCAAGGCTTAGATGAAAGGTTTAAATCTCAAGACAAGCACAGCTCTTCTCTCTGGAAAGGTTCCTCTCCAAGTGCGTGCACAACATGCTTAGCTTGCAATCTTAAAGCATACGATGTTCAGTAGTGCAGCTGTGTGTCTTGTTATGTCTAGGTGCGAGGGACTGACCAGAACAGAATAACAAGGGGCATTGTTGATTGACCTTGTACATCGTGTGCAGACTAAACCTTAGAGCACAGCAGAGAACGCGAAAAGCAGACAGTTCTCATGTGAAAAGGGCACAAACAAAGTCTTGCAAAATAAAAGCATGTAGTGTCGTGCGCAAAAGCAGCCTAATGGCAGTGAAGCTCATGTTAACTTAGCAATGTCGACAATGAACCCACCATCCATACTACACCCTCCCCCTGGTAAGTCCATAGTACATAGGCATAGGACGAATACAGAGTTCAATTTAGTACGAGCAGAGTTCAAAAGCGCCTTCATTTTGTAAAAAAGACAAATAAGAGTGCAAAGAGGGGAGTGAAAAAAACCATGTATGGGAAAAAAATCTCTTGAAGGGAAACATTCGGAATGCAAGAACCTGCTAGATGCTTGTGGTGCATTAGCGAGGTTAATCCATCAAAGTATATGCGCAAAAGAAAGCAACACCCTCCAATAGGACATCATTATCGTTGGAAGAAAATAGAGCCGCCATCCAATTCAGCAAGCTGAATGAACACGTGTGGTTCCTCATAGTCAGGTGCCTCCATGAGCATTGACGGATAACTTGCGTGATAGTCGATGTAACTTTGAAGTAGGAGATTCTGTGTAGCCTCACAGATATCCCATTGAGCCAAGACTCCAAGTGCAGCTGCACGCGCCATAAGGCCAATCCCAGAACAGTCCTGCTCATGAGCCACTAAGGGACCCATTAGCTGGTCGAAATCCGGGTCTGAACATAACGTATTGGAGAGGCATAAATCCAATGCCCATGTGAATGGACATCTCAAGCATGAAAATACTGGTTGCACGCAAGTGAAGTACGCAAATCGGAAGGATAACCCATAAGATACACTGAGAGTAGCCAATGGTAATGTACCGAAGCATCCATGCATAAGGTCACGGAGCAATCGCAGCCGGCCCGGTCTGTGCAGCACTACAAGAGGAGCAGCCATTGCACAGCAGACACAGGAGAAGCAGGATTCCAGCAGCTGATGCCAGCATTAAAAGGTAATCCACCAAAGACGCTGGAAAAGATAGAATGAATGAATGCAGGTATTACACCAAATTTTGTCTTAAAAAAAGTCACAAGCCTAGAGCCGACAGCTTTAAAAAAATGTGCAAGGCCTTGAGTAGAAGACGCATTAAAAACGCGATGAATTAGCTACCCAAAATGTAGTGGGAGGTTAGTGTTCAGAAGCGTTTGAATTTCGCTAGCAGTACTCGCCACCTGCAGATTAAAGGTCTTGCACGCGGAAGTAAGGGGGACTGCTTTCAAAGTTGGCATGGAAGGCCAAATTGAGCTATCGAACTTCCCACGCGGGGGAGGAAAAAGCACATTTTACAACAAACAACGCGCTGTGAAACCGTTACAATGTACGGTATTGCAGCAAGCAAACCGCAGCATTCTTGATTATTTAAAATAAGATATCTACCGTTAGAAAGCAGAGTGAATGTGGGTGCTATTGCGGCAACTGGAATACCTTTTAAAACACAAGCAAGGTTTGGAGCGGACGCATTACAAGCCCCGTGCAACTTTATGTTTTTACAAACAAGGGAATGACCTACTGTAGTATCACAGTCCTCCCCTGTAAGGTATACCTCCTTCTCATCCTGCAAACATGTGTATGTGAAAGGCAAAGACCACAATTCATGCAGAAAAGTGCTAGCCAGGGGTTCAAAGCGGCCTAGTGGATAATGTATCATACAGGAGCTGAATTGAAACGAGGAGAAAAGCAAAGATATAACTCCATGGATGAGCCAGACAGCAGAGTCAGTCTCCGCAACAGAGAAAGGCAAAGGATCTATTTTTTCTGTGTGTAGAAGAGTGTAGAATGCATCTTTTATGGACATAAACTGCTGCTTGTCAGTTAAATTGAACAGCAAAAACAAAGCAGACGCATTTAATTAATCCCATGGTACTTTTCCCATTTTTAGAGTTTGCAAAGACAATGCGAATTGCATCACAGAACGCAATTGATTTTGACCATGACATAACAAAGACACATCTTCTTGCACAATATCAATAACAGAAGAAACAATATTATCCAATGTGTAAATGCTAGAAGACAGTGTGTTAATACTACTATCGACAACAGCTAGAACCTTTTCTAAGTTTGCTCGGTCAATTTCCCGCAGACTGGACGCTGCTACAATTTGTGAAAGTTTCCATATTTCTTTGTAAGCTGCGTAAATGAATCTCTTTGTTGTAGGAACCCTGGGTCCCAAGACAAAGTCGGCCAAATTAATGTTATTGGACAACAACGATAGGTGTTGTTTAATGGACGATAGTGTAGAGTGCTGCAACCACTTTTGACATAATTTACCCAACCGAATAGGTGGTTACCGGATGTGTATGCGAAAATCTAGGGTCGGGTCTATCTTGTGTATAATCTGAACTAGTGTTATGAAAACGGAGTTGGCAGGCATTCGAAGTCGTCTGCCAGACTAGCCAACCTAAAGGATCCAGTTCAGATACATTAAACACGTTATTTTGAAACAGAGATTGTAAGGCATCAATGCTATAATTTGTATATATGCGCCAATTATTATAATCAGCTAAAAAGGGACCGGCAGGGGCGTTTAACTTTTTTGCAGTTGCCAAATCAAAGCAAGTTGTCTGGTACACTGTTTCATTTGAAAACAAAATTTGTGCTGGGATGAGACCGGCATGATATAAGGCTTCAGTGCTTTGCACCTGCCAGTTCTTAGAACCCCAGATTGATTTCAAATCAATGGTGGTCTTCCAGTGATCACAACCCCTGACTGACAGATCATGTCTGAAAGAGTTTGAATATATTAATTTCATATGGGTCAACATCACTTTCGGAGTTGAAGGAACATTTAATTTAAAATAAGAGGACTCAGGTGATGACCTATCAAAATCAGTGAAGTATGTAAATGTATTTCTAAGTGTTTTGGAACTACCTTTTAATGGTGTAGGGCAATGTTCCCATTGTGTATAATTAACAGCAGGATGTAATGTATTAGTCTTATGCAGGAAATGATGCCCATAATGTTGATAAGAAGGGGGCGTGGCTTAGCACGCAACGAGAGCGGACATGCCCGGGTAGAGCTCCCGCCTGAGCTTGCCTACCCCGGGTCTTTTATCCGTTGTAAACTCCTTTCCACGGCCCGCAACTGCCGGCGGACCTGTTCCGACACCTGCTGAATGCCCTGGCTGAATTTGGGGCGCATCGGAGGTTGCGTGCAGCACCGGCACCGACGGCGAGCCTGGAGCCGTGTTGGTGAGCCCGCACCTGGAGACGACGCTTACGTGAGCCCGCGGCTCTGGGCGACTCACCAGGCCTTGATCTGCGGCCTACGAGGAGACCCGCGGCCGTTGCCGAGGAACCCCCGCGAGACGGGCATCGTGACCGGGGGCGCCTGGAGGCCCCCCCCTCCCCCCTGGGGAGCCGTCAGACGACAACGGTGGGCTGGGAACGGCTTGGAGCAGCCACGCGGACACCATCTGTGACGCCCAACATACGAGTGAGTTGGCGGACGGGGGCCTGGGGGCCGGCGGGGTAGAGCCAGAAAGAAGACGGGAGCAGGAATCCACGGAGGAGATAGAGATCCTTGGAACTGCGACGGGATGCAGGGGATTTCCCTCCCCCTCCCCCCGCTCCGGCCTGGCAGCTGATGCACCATAGTCCGGCTTCTCTCATACTGGTTTCCCACAGACCAGTACAGCGCACCACCTGCGGCCCTGCCCGCTGCGACGAAGCTACGCGAGCCCGGAGCGGATAGGAGCCACAAACGCGCCCTGATCCTTTGGGAGGAGACATCTGCCCTGCGCTGCTCGGAGCCTCTGGATCCGCAACGGCCGGGACGCGCTGCGTGCGGCCCGACAGCTTGGAGCGGCGAGACGACGCGGGGCCCACAGCGGCGACCCCGGAGGCGCTGGGGTGACCTACCACGAACGACGGGCCCCTGCCCCACAACGTCAGGAGCCGCTACCTTGCGCGCGCCACCAGCTCCATGCCTGGAGGGGCGCGGACACGTACTGGATCGGGACCTGCAACGACAAAGGGGAAGCAAACGAAAGCGGCACACAAGATGGATACCGACCACGTGGCGGCGAAGCTGGACAGCGTCTTGGCGGCCATGGAACGGATGGAAGAATCGCTGCAACAGACGCGCACCTCTCTGGAGACCAGAATCGATGGCGTGGCGATAGATCTGACCCACCTCCGAGCTGATCACAAGAAGTTGCAAGATCGCACCAAGACCCTGGAAGATAGAGTGGCGGTGATTGAACCACTGACGGTACAGACGGACAAAAAGGTGCAAGACCTCCTAAACAGAATGGAACTCTTGGAGGGCAGGGCCGAGGATGCGGAGGGACGGGCACGGAGAAACAACATCCGCCTCGTGGGCATCCCGGAGAAATGGGAAGGAGCGGATCCCGCCCGTAAGGCTGAGGACTGGTTGCGAGACCTACTGCCGGACGGCACACTTTCCCCCTACTTTGTGGTGGAGAGAGCCCACCGCGTGCCCATGCGGCCGCTCCCCCCGGGCTCTAACCCCAGACCATTCCTCCTTCGAGTACTCAACTACCGCGACCGGGACACGATACTGCGCGAAGCCAGGAACCTAGGGGAAGTCACCATAGACAACGCTGCGGTGATGTTCTTCCCGGACTACACTGCAAGAGTGCAGAGACAGAGGCATTCCTTCCTGGCTGTAAAAAGAAGGCTGCGCGAAGCGGACCTCAAGTACTCGCTACTTTTCCCTGCCAAATTACGAGTAGTGGTACGTGACAAAACGCACTTCTTCATGAACCCTGAGGAGGCTGAGGCCTGGTTGGATGGAGGAATGCCTGACGCACCGCGAAGGGCGCCGGGAACTACCACGATGGAGAGGCCCAGAGGACCGGGGAGGCAACGTCGCCGAAGATCACCCACGCCGCCGCTGCTCGGGGAGGCAATGCGCCGCTCCCCGCCGGCAGCCCTAGTCCAACAGGAGCAACAGGATGCCTTGCGCAAGGTGGCGGCAATCAGCAATTCCCCGGCGCCGTCGCTCCACCCGGGCGCTAGCCCGGCAGCGTCTTCAACGGACGATGAGGCGATTTATGGACTCCCGGACACGCAGAGCTCTGGGGGACCCCCGGAGGTCACGCCGCAGACGGTGGATCTCTTTGGTTGACGGAGTTTGGGACCGGGCTGATATCTGCCGCATGGCGCGAACCCGCCCGGGCTCCTGCCTGGCTGCCCCGCCTAACCCTAGGGCTGTCCTGGGCCTGCCGACGCTCACACTGTCGCTGCCCTGGGGAGCTGGAGCACGGAACTGGCGCCTAAGTACTTTTTCTACTTATCCACATGCGACTCATACACCTACTTTGCAGAAACAAGGGTGTGCCCCGCTGCGTTTCACTGCCAGCCTGCTGCGACTTGGCCTGGCTGGGAGGGGACTTGCCCCCCCCTGGCACATTTGCCCGCCCTTGACTGATACCTGGGCGCACAGCTGCCACGGCATGGAACAAGAGACACTGGACGTCCGCTGGCCAGCGGGGGCTTGCACACCACACCCGGGAGAGACACTGGGCACATCCAAGACTGCACTGTTTTGATTACTATTAGAACGTAACCACAAGCACCCCCTTAGACTGTATAGTTTGCGAGCTCACTTGAGTGTTTGGACGGCGACCTGTTGTGCGGCCGACCTTTTGGTATTTTGGACTTTGTTGCCATGTTAAGGCCTTTTACATTCCCCTTTTTCCCTATCCCACTACCCTGCTGGAGATCATGGTACTGCGTACACGACACTCGCGATGGCTGCATGGCTGAGGCGGACTGCTGGGGCTGGGTGGCCCTTAGGCGGGGGGCCGCGCCTTGGGGGGGGGGGGAGGCGCACACGCACACATAATTGCTATGGCTAATGTACAAATATGCACCTGGAACGTCAGAGGAATGCACACGCCAGCCAGACGCTACCATATATACTCATACCTAAAGCGACATAAAATCAACATAGCGCTACTCCAGGAAACCCATTTGAACGGAGCCGAGGTGCAGGCGTTGCGCCGTAGATGGCGAGGGCAGCTATATGCTACGGAGTATTCCTCCTACGCACGCGGAACACTGATATGGGTCCGCCCTGGGACTCCTTGGGAAACCACGGAGGTGGCAGTGGACCGGGAGGGCAGATATGCGGCTGCGCAGGGCAGATTAGATGGCCAGCCTCTCACACTGGTATCCCTCTATTCCCCCAATGTGGATCAGGGTAGCTTCCTGGCGCGGCTCTCAACGGTCATGGCACCTTGGCACGCAGCATCGTGGATAATAGGGGGCGACTATAATTGCACTCTAGATACAACACTGGACCGCTCCTTCCCACCCCCAGCTAATGCCTCTACACGGGGAGCCACAAAAGCGCTACTGGAATGGGCCGCACAATGGGACCTACACGATGTTTGGCGACAGCGCAACCCGGGGACGCGGACGTATTCCTACTACTCTGGCGCTCACGACTTACATGTCCGACTGGACCGGTTCATGGCCTCCACTGCCCTCTTACCCCACGTGACGGACACGCAATACATGGGCCGCACGCACTCGGATCACAACCCACACTTCATGTCAATAGCCTGGGCACGCCCGCACCCTCCTGTACCCACTTGGCGCCTACAGCCTGCGCTGCTACTAGACGCGGCTTTCCGGGATAACTTGCTTACACGCGCCGCGCAATACTTCGAGGATAATGCTGGCACGGCGTCCACTCCGCAGACGGAGTGGGACGCCTTCAATGTAGTGCTTCGGGGACACTGCTTGCATGCGCAGGGACACATGAGGCATCAATTAGAGAGGGACTTAACTAGATTAGAGTCGGACTTACTGCTACAGGAGGAGGGGGCTGTGGCTGGCGACGAGGGCCCGCTACACGAGGCCCGCACGGAACATGCACGCCTTTTAGAGCGACTCCGAAACGTGAATTATGCCGCGCATTCGGCGAGAACGCATCACCTTGGCGACAGACCTGGCAAGCTTTTAGCGTGGCTAATCTCTCAGGAGACCCGTTCAACCCCAGTAGCGGCTGTGCGGACGGGGGGGGGGGAACTGGTATACACACAGCTTGGTATCCACGATGCGTTCACGGCTCATTATGAAGAGCTGTATCGCTCCCGCTTGGCGGTCCCTCCTCCGGCTATAGCTGACTACCTCTCCCCCCTGCAAATGCTGCAATTAACTATTGCGCAGCAGGACGAGCTGGGTGCCCCTCTGGAGCCAGACGAGCTCCGAGAAGCCATCTTTAATCTGTCAAATGGCAAAACGCCGGGCCCGGATGGACTGCCGGCGGAGCTGTACAAGGCCGGCTCGGATGTTCTCATTCCGGAGCTGCTGAGGATGTATACCGCGGCAGCGGAAGATGCCGCTTTACCCCCAACATTAAATGAGGCCATGCTAGTATCTATTCTTAAACCGGGCAAGGATAGTACACAGGTGGGCTCTTACCGCCCGTTGGCACTCCTGAACACAGATTATAAAATCCTGGCTTCTACTTTGGCCAGAAGACTGGCCCCCCATGTGCCCACCCTAGTACACAGCGACCAAAATGGGTTTGTCCCCACACGCCACACTTCCTTCAACATACGCCGCCTCTTCCGGGTACAGGAATACGCTACGCAGCAATGGCCGAGAGCGGGATGCCTTATCTTGGATCTGGAGAAGGCTTTCGATTCTGTGGAGTGGCCGTACCTGCGGGCGGTTACAGAGAAGTATCAACTGGGGGGGGATACCGGGCCATGATTGATCTGCTTTACGGCAGACCGACAGTCCGAGTCCGCACGGGCCGCCTCCTCTCAGCTACCATCCGAGTCCGCAGAGGCACCCGCCAGGGCTGCCCATTGTCGCCATTGCTGTTCTCATTGGCCATGGAGCCACTGGCCACGACTCTCAGAACACACGGGCTGGAGTGGGGAATCCCGCTGGCGGATGGCTTGCACGCAGTGTCACTGTATGCAGACGACTTGCTGCTGTACGTCAGGGACATAACTGCCATCCCCGCCTCCCTCGCTGACATCTTCCGCAACTTTGAGGGAATGTCGGGCCTGAGAGTTAATTGGGCCAAGTCGGGGGTGTACCCCTTTAGCCCAGACGTACCTGAATGTGACATCCGGCTGGGAGGGGACAGGCTGCAATGGCATCCCACCACTTTCCGATACCTAGGGATACGGATATATAGAGCACCGGCAGATATCCTGGAAGGGAACCTCTGCCGAGCGATCGCTTCTGTCCGAGCGCAAATTGGCTTCTGGAATACCCTACCCCTTAACGTGCCCAGCCGCGTGGCACTGACCAAAATGATTGTGCTGCCTCGCCTCCTCTATTATTTTGCGAATATGCCTCTGTATGTGCCCGTCAGGCTCTTTCGTGACCTAGAGGCACTGCTGCGTTCCCTCATCTGGAACAGGGGGAGGCCGAGAGTGGCGCTGGCTAAATTATATATGCCCACAGACTCAGGGGGCTTGGCGGTTCCTAACCTGGAACTGTACTATCTCGCGGCACAGATGCAATGGGTGGCGGGATGGCTGAGCGGCAAGCAACTCGAGGACACTGCCACACATGTGGCTACATGGACACAAACGCAAATTAATGCGCTGTTTCACCCGATAACCCGCGCACCCTGCCCTTCCCAGATCTACTTGGCAGTGGCGCGCAGATGCTTTCTGAGGAGCCTTCGTCTCACGCGTGCTACTAAGCCTTATGCCCCGAGCATGCCGCTCTTGGGTATGCCTGGCCCGACGGGGCCGCTCACGGAGGCCCACTTGGCTGGCTGGGATCAGGCGGGGGTGGACACACTGAGCGATTTATATGCGGATGGCGAATTGCTCACGTTCGCCAACTTGGCTGAAGACACGACTCTCCCGGCGGGACAGTTCCTCCTACACGCCTCCCTCTTGCACACACTCACGGCTTCCTGGGGCGACATGGCAGAGGAGCCTCCGGTACATGCCTTCATGCAATACCTACACGTTATGGGCCATGGCGCGCACATCGTACACTGGCTGGCGCAGGCACTACAGGCGCACTCGCAGCCATCCACATTAACACTGAGGGAGCGCTGGGCGACAGATAGGGGAAGAGACTGGACGGACAAAGAATGGGCACTGATACTGACCGGCCCGACGAACATCCCACGCAACCCCCGCTTTAAAATTATACAGTACTACATACTACAGCGCGCATACCTCACGCCCGAAAAAATTAACAGGTACTTTGCGAGGACAGATGCAACCTGCCCGCGGTGCTTACTGCCGGGAGCGGACCTCTTACATATGCTATGGCACTGCCCAGAGGAACAGGCGTACTGGGACGCTGTACTGACACTGCTCGCACGCGGCGCTGATGGGCGGCTCCCGCATACATGGGAAGCATGCATACTAGGACTCTACCGGCGCACAAAAGACAATAAAGTACAGGCACGCTTTTGGGACATGGGTCTTATAACGGCCAAACGCTTGCTCACCAAGCACTGGAAGGCAACCGCCCCCCCACACGTTCGACATTGGAGAGCCTCTTTTGTTAATTGGGCGCAGGCAGAGAGCGCAGTGCTTCTTCGCGAGGAGACTGCAGGGCTCCGGAAGTTCCCCATCGCCCAACTTTGGGATGATCTCCTCGGGACATTCCAGAGGGCTTGCCAGGACAGGGGGATAACCTGAATCCCTGGGGTTTGTCGCTCCCCTGCTGGCGGGGCGGCGGCGGCCCCGGGACTGCTAAGGGGACGGCTCTTGCCCCCCCTACTTACCCCTGATTACCCCTGATGCCCCACACTGCTGCCCTGCATGGGACTGCCGCTGGGAGGTACTCGCTGCGCAGCTATACCACGCACACGGAGTTAACTGCTGCCACGGCCTGCGGGGGCGTTCGCACTGTCCGGATGGGGGGTCGGACGGGGGGGGCGTGGCCGATTTGCCCTGCCGGGCCGCTCCTTCTCTGGCACGGGGGGGCGCCCTACACACAGGGTGGGCAGGTGCGGGCACGGACACTGGGGAATTCCAGTCTTCTTGAAGGCCCTCTTTCCTTTTGTCCCCCTCCCCTGGCCTGCGGCTTCCCGCGCACGCTGCGCAGTCCTGCTGTGCCCAGCTTGGCGGATGATGACCCTCCTGCTCTACCGCAGAATGATCTCCCCCTCCCTTCTTCCCCCTTCCTCTTGACCCTACTTGAGTTCACGACCCTAACCTTAACGCATACTATTGCCATGCATACACGGGATAGATATGGACTATGACGCTGCAAACTAGACTCGCCAGATCTATGCGCTGCCATATGGGTCGCTGTGAGCTATACTGCACCATCCTTGCCGCGCTTCGGCCCACACTCTGAGCACGCTGCTGGCGCTCGGCTGCCCGGAGGCCTTTACACTTTGGGGTAACAGCGACGTACAATAGGTCTCTGGATCGGGGCCTGTGTGACAGCCGGCGCAACCGTGGAGTGGGCTGGATCACAGCGCCATCCTCTGTCGCCGATAACATGCACCTGGGACACCACAAAAAATCAAATGCACATAAACAGCGCCACACACCTACTCTCTTCACAACGCACGCACCTCCCTTCTGTACGCATGCTACCCTGTACAACGCCGCCGGACCCCCGGGTTGTCGGCTGAATGGCTGTGCTCTAACATCTGGAAGCGTACGCTTTGCTTAACTGCTTCGCCGCCTGGACGGTCACTGTGCGTTGTATGATGATGCAAATGTGCACAATAAAGGTTTTTCAAAAAAAAAAAAAATAATAATGTTGATAAGAAAATAAATCGGCATAACTGGCAGAATTTAAATACAAATCTTCAGCATTGAAAGCAGCATAATATTTCAAATCTGAAAACAACGATTGTATATCATGCACATCCCAGTGATCTTAACGTATGTCCTGTGTTACCACATCACCCATGGAGACACGAAAGACGTATGGTACGTTAATAACTTCAGTCGAGCCATGGACCTGAAAATCCACTTTATCCCAAACAATGCCATCTGAAACCGGGAAAGCTGAAATGTTAACAAGAGTCTGGTCATGCTTCATGATGTGGGAAGATGAGTGGGGAGCCAAAATACCATCAACCAAGTTCAAAGCAGAGCGTTCTGGTAAGTAGTGACCCTTGATGAGCAGGAAAAACACTGTAACAAATTGAATCAACATAAAAAGAAAAACCAGGGTGAGTACCAGCCAGATGTATGTCCAAGGAGGACTAAGTAAGTCTGTTTAAACCAGGAGACAAAAATAGTCAATTTGGTAGGGCTAATCAAAGTGGTGGAGGATGAGTCATAAGAAAAGCTGCCATGGTGTAAAGGACTTTCGGGCAACCCATGTAAGGACTCACTTGTGGGATAAGCATACTCAACTTCCTTGTTGCAGGAGGATGCAAGAGGGAAAGGCAAATGGTCAACAATAGGGTTCATCTCGATGACATTGTCGGTAGGTGAGTTGAAAGATGCGCCAAACCCAGTATTCCTCGAAATTGTGGGGCATGAAACAGCAGGCGTCACACGATTCGGAATCGGCCAGATGTTGTAGCTTCACACTGTCTATTGAGATGTACCTGCTGTCCTTGGAACCAGAAAACGGTGGGAAAATGACTGTACGAGTACCCTTTAAGCCAAACACTGGAACCGGTGCCCGATAAGAGGGACCAAATTCTTTATTGTTCTCCAACTTCTCTCAGACCAGATCACCAACTTTCGGAAGCCAGCCAGCCAGCCACCGGAATCAGCAGTGCAGCATTAGTGGCAGAGGACAAATATTCAGTTGCAAGACTGTCACGGGTCTATTGTATGTCCTGTAACATAGTAGAATGATTATCTATGTCAAAGGTTGCGGCAGCCGCCGCAACGGCTAGACCATCAAGGTCTGGCATATACATTTTGATGCCAAAGAGCATCTCGTATGGGGTCCGCCCACCCAGAGGTCTTCTAGGGAGATTATTAAATGCACGTTGGACTCCATACACATGGGTTAACCAGTTCCTGCCAGTTCCTAAGACTCAAATTGTCAAAGATTGCTTAAAGTCACCGTTCATCCGCTCCACAACCGAATTGCCCTCAGGCCTGTATGGAGACGAAAACTGCACCAGCACCCCCAAAGACTTCATCGCATCCTTGTACGCCTTAGAGGCGGATGCCGGACCTTGGTCTGAATGAAAGGTGCCACAGGCAAAGATCCCTACAAAGACACGCAAATCTCTGAAGACATTTCGAGCGTCAGCACTGCATTGTGGCCATACCCAAAGGAATCAACCGCAACTAAAATTTATTTATAAGCAGTATCTGAAGAAAATGGATCGCAGTGATCAAGATAGACACAACCAAAAGGCCTATTAGAAATGCATAGCTGTGTTTGTGGTAGGCGTGTCACCGTGGAAGGCTTAATTTGCTGACAGATGTCACAAGAAAGTACATAATTACGGGTCTGTTTATATAAACCACGCCACCAATAACGTTGCTGCAAGATAGAAACTGTTGCAGACACGCCGGCATGGGCTGAAGCCAAGCCTTCGTGTGCGGCTTTGATCAAAGAATATCTGTGGTCCGTGTTGGGAATCAGCTGATCACCAACGTCCGGTATTCTTGGAAAGGGAACCTGTTCGGGAGTTAACTGATAAGAATACTTTGAAGGGAAACCCTGTGGGTAATTAGTGCCCTTCGTTGTAACAGCTATAGCTGCCAAAATCTCATTATCAATCTTAGTCATGGACCTTGTAATGGCTGCTACTGAACACGTGGCTACTGCAGATTGTCCGCTTCATCAGCCAAAGAATTACCGAAAGCATGTCCTCCCACACACTAATGGCCAAGAGTAAGTATGACATGTATGAGGGGCAGATGTCGTTTAAGCTCTGCCACTCGAAGCCAAAGCGTTTTATGCTTAATTGTGCTGCCTTTAGAATCTCCGTAATCATTTTGAGACCAAAAGAATAAGTTGTCATTGAAAGACTGAACACAGTAATAAGCATCACATACAATGAGAGTAGTTACATTCGGATCTGCAAAATCGAGAACAAGAACAAGAGTGCACTGCTCAGCCAGTTGGGCGGTACAGTCTCCTAGCACCTGTGTATGCACTATGTTAGACTTGAATTCTCCGTTCACCATTGTACCTGCCACAATAGCACAAGCTGCTGAATAAGCATATTTAGAGCCAGTGGCCGGTTGCGCCGAGCCATCGGTGTAAATAATACATTTGTATTCCTCCAAAGGGAGCAAAGACAGAGGAGGTGGATGAACTTGTTCATACTGAAAGAACTCCTGTGTCTGAAGAGAGGGGTCAAAGATAAATGTGACATTAGGAGACGTCAAAGATATAGCCCATTGTATCCAACGGTGATGTAATGCTTTAGAGTTTGGTATACTCGCCTTTGCCACTGCTTCCAAGGCAGGGTAAGGAGTAACCACCAAAATGCATTTCCCCTGCGCCAGTGCACGTTCCTTCAGGACCGCCATCTGCACAGCTGTCAAAACTTTTTCAACAGTGGAAAATCGCATTTCGGCTGAAGTGTACAAACGCGATTTGTATGCAATAGGAACTGTGTCGCCTTCATTGTACGTCAAGTAAGTGACACCCACTGCGCCTGGCACGATACGTATCACCAGGTTTGTGTGGTTATAACATGTCAACAAGTACTTGGATTCAAGTAGATCAGACTGCAAAGATTGCAAAATAACAGTGTTCTGCAAGCCAGCTGGCTTTAGAAAATGCAGGTTGTATCAAAGCATAAGGAGGCTTGGTATGCTGGGAATGTAAGTCCACTTGAAATTCAAAAATCCCAGCAAAGACTGACGTTTTTTCAGGGTGGTTGGAGAGCGTAGACCTGCGCACTTCTCTAGAAAGTGGGGTGCTAAGCCCCTGCCTTCATTATTGAGCTCATAGCCCAAAAAGAGCACCACATAGCAAGCGATGTGAGATTTAGCAAAGTTAAATTTGTAATGGTACTCTGCAAACATAAGTATGATGCGGTCGACACGGCATAGATGCGGCCATAATTCATCATCCGTCAGATAAATATCGCCAACTTACAAGTATGCATCTTGGTCAATGCTGTCCAACAAAGAGACAACGCAGGCGGCGAAAACCCCGGGGCTGTTTTTATACACCATAGGTAAACGCCAAAACTTTTTCTGTTTTCCACCGGCTGTGAATGCAGTCCATTGACTGCACTCGGGGGATAGATTATGGCTATAGAAGCCATTAGAAATGTCAAGTGTTGTTTTATATTTTTTACAAACAAACTGTCTACAAGAGCAGAGCAATGGGTATTCTTTACCGCAAAAGTACGACAATGAGAGTTCAAATGCAG
Organism: Triturus cristatus; assembly: GCF_964204655.1. Lineage (NCBI taxonomy): Eukaryota > Metazoa > Chordata > Amphibia > Caudata > Salamandridae > Triturus > Triturus cristatus. The sequence goes on along the minus strand of NC_140594.1, from coordinate 315,907,342 downwards.
GTAATCCAAAACTATGCGATACGGCCCATCAGGTTTGGATACAATAAAAAGAGGATTATTCATCGGTGACACACACGTCTCAATCACACCTTGATACTCCAACTCAGGCAGAACATCAGAAACGGGACCTTTAGCTTCCCGCCGGATGGGATATTGGGGTTGAGCTTGTGGCATAGACAGCAATGGAATCTCGTGAGGTGGAGAATCTTTATCCCAGCCCACTTGATTGCTGTACACCGCCGGTGAAAGGGTCAGAGCCCACTCAGCTGCAAAAGCCTCTGCATGCTCCTTGGGGACATAACGCAAAAAACTAGGAAGTATCACGTCCTCTCCCCTTGGTGCGTCCAGAACAAATGGTGGGGGCCAATCCACATCCGCCAACAAAATGTCTTAAGAAGAGGTCAGATTCTCGCAAAAAATCCCTGTGATTACACACTCAATGTCGCCTTCAATTTGAAAAATTATATTATGCAGTCTATCAGGGGGGCAACTCGTGTGTCAGCTGTCTCTACTGTAATGAAAGTTTCAGTTGCTGTCACCTCCAGACAAGGACGCAGTGCCTCCCGCACTATGGTAACTTCCGCTGTGCTGTCGAGCAGAGTCACCGCCCAAGTCTAATCCAGCAGTCATGTTCTCACTGTCTGAGGCATATCTCGCAGTTGAAGCAGCAACTTTTTTCTTTTGAAAAGGAGGTTGAAAACGAGGTTGATTGTCTTGTTTTCCTTTAACGTCAAATTGACGAGGCTGCTCATGTCCCTGTGGCGCAGGATGACTCTTGCCACGATCCTGGCGATCCCCACCACCGACTTGAGAGCCAGATGTGTCCTGTGAAGAACGAGGAGAACGCTGATCGGGGACTTGAAACCTATCAGGAGTCTTAATTTTCACGCGGTCGCGCAAGTCATAAGTACACTCAGAAGAGTCAGGTGTCAGCGAACCTTGCTTCTGTTGTTGTTGCCCCTGTTTTTTATGTTTCCAGTTCTTTTTAGGAAAGACTGTCTGCCCGTCTGTATCAGACTGAGCTTTTTGTTGTGTTTGAGATTGAGTTTGAGTAAAAGGCTTAACTCCCAAACTATTGCGGCCTATGGTTTTATAAGCTTTTGCAATAATCTTTGGTAATCTGCGTGGTTTGTCTGCCTCAGGGACAGTCTCCAAGGGGTTCGCCACTTGAAAGCTTACTGCATCACTCTTGACATTGGCAAGGATCACATCAGCAACCACGTCAAACACCCCCACCAGTCTCATCCCCAGCTCCAAGGCCGCTTCGGCTCCATGTTCATCTTGAACACGTTTAATTACGGAGCGGAGTACAGTCATTGAGGGAGTGCCGAAACACTTTGAATACACAGCTGCAAACACCCTACCCCAGGTGTTACAATCAGCTACCTCAGGAAGTAAGTCTTTAGGCAAACTTATAGTCAATATCCTGTGTTTGTCCACAGGAGAGGTATTAGGAATAACAGCTTTTAGCTGTCCAAATTTTTCAGCAAGCCAATAAGGTAAATCGGCCTTATTTTGTGGGCGCTTGCCCATTATGGAATTAACCATGACAGGACTGATGGTTACACCACCAGGTCCAGTGGGTTGCGCAGCAACGCCAGGTGGTCCCACCTGGAAGTTGAGCGTCATGAACTGTATAACAGCTCTATGCACGCGTATTAAAGAAGTATGTAACACGCAAAGTTCTGCCAGCGTCGCCTTTGTCAGCTGATGTGGGTGAGGGGTATACCCAGCTAAAACGGGCCATGTGGCCCCATCTATCGATAAAGGGCCCAAACAGATCGGCGTTATTGGGTGAGGAAGGGCGCCATTAAACCAAACTAGGTGTTGCCAAGCTGTGAGCGGAATTTCCAGAGCCCGATAGAGTTGATAAGCATTAGGAAGGGCCGTGGCAGTGTATGTATGAAACATATCTGCCCCATCCACCGCTGGAAAGGTGACCCAAGAATAAAACACCTTGAAGCGGTAAGCTGCATCCGCTTCGACTGCAAAAATCACTCCAACACCAGCATTAGGGACTCCATTCTGATTCAAATAAGCTGTGAGAGCAGCGCAACTGTAAGGCAGAATATCAACCGCCATCACGAGTAAGAAAGAACAATAACTTAAAGAGCGACAGCGCAATAAAGGGTTAAGAATGAAGAGAGAAACCTTTTTAAAACTTCAAGCTTGAAAGAACCCATAAAAACATCAATATAGGAGGCTGCACCGTCACAGCTATCTCCAGAAACAGAAGTGAGGGGATTGTGGACAAGCACAAGCACTACTCAAGCGTCTTGTAGATAAGAACCAGACCAAACGTTGGAGGCGCCATGTTGCGGGGATTCTGCACATATACAGAACTATGTGCAGGAAAGCAGGACCTCGGTAGATAGTGGTGTACCAACCTATCTCCTCAGTACCCAAAATCCCCAAAACTGACTAGCAATAGTTTCTCATCCGTTCTCTGACTAACAGCGAAGCTACCAATGATTAGACAACCCAGAACACGACACTCCCGACTCTCTCAGGAATCGTGGGAACAAGACAACTCTTTCGCTCACTCACTCATAGTTGTCCACAATAAGAGTATTCAGAGTCATGATATAGTTTAAAATGTTTTATTTTAACTAACGCGCTCTATGGTACAGTACACGTGCCAATACTAGCAGCAAAATGCATGAAAACAATATAGTCAGCATTGTCACAATTCCATAGAATACAAAAGGGGATATCATTTTATAAAGACCGTGGAAAATGGCTACAGTGCCTGGCCACCCTCCCCGTGCTAAGATATAGTTTATTATAAAAAAGAAGACCTCTGGGCATACCTCAAGGCCTAGATGAAAGGTTTACATCTCAGGACAAGCACAGCTCTTCTCTCTGGAAAGGTTCCTCTCCAAGTGCGTGCACAACATGATTAGCTTGCAATATTAAAGCATACGATTTTCAGTAGTGCAGCTGTGTGTCATGTTATCTCTAGGTTCGAGGGACTGACCAGAACAGAATAACAAGGGGCATTGTTGATCGACCTTGTACATTGTGTGCAGACTAAACCTCAGAGCACAGCAGAGGACGCGAAAAGCAGACAGTTCTCATGTGAAAAGGGCATAAACAAAGTCTTGCAAAATAAACGCATGTAGTGTAGTGTGCAAAAGCAGCCTAATGGCAGCGAAGCTCATGCTAACTTAGCAATGTCGACAATGAACCCACCATCCATACTACAGTGTAGGAGGAAAACGCCCCACTTCGACCTCCTATAATCACTTACACACACAAGTAGAAGTGGGTCTTCGCAATTGAAATCGCTGTGACCTAGAGTTAAGAAAACACACCAGGGGTTTAAAACTGCCCTCACCCACAGAGATCTGTGGCATGGTTCATCATAGGGCTGCTAACACACCTCCGCACAGACCTACGCTGGAGGTGGAGCAATAGCGGAGGGGGAGACAATTTCAACAAATAAAGAAACAGTGTGGGATCAAGTGAAAAAAGGTGCAGAGAAACAATTTAAAACTGACCACGGGAACTCCAAATGTGTACTTTAATGCTGGATTCCCTGATCAGAGTAAAAGGTCATTTGCGGACCAGTGGATGATGGTATGGTGGGCTATGATGAACCCCCTGCTGCCCCTCCTCTATTGCTCCCCCTCTAGCGTTGGTCTGTGCGGAGGTGTGTTAGCAGCCCTAAGAGGAAGCATGCTACAGATCTCTGTGGGAGAGGGCAGTTTTAAAACCCTGGTGTGTTTTCTTACCTCTAGATCACAGCGATTTCAATTGCGAAGCCCCACTTTTACTTGTGTATGTTTTTGAAAGGACACACATAACAGCTAACCCTAAGTGTGGGAGGAATCAGACCCCCACAAAGTACAGACAACAGATCGCATAACAGCGCAAGCGCTGTCGGTTTGACCTAAAAAGAGGGTGGCCCAAATCAACCGCTGTCGAGTAACAGCATGTGCAGCAGAGAGTAGGCAGGCACTTTATACGCTAATGTCCTCCTCCTCCCCCTGCGATCTAGCAAAGTCTTATGGGACACGCAGTCCTTCTGCAGGAAAAAGCACACATGAGCAGAATGTCCACTAAAGAGTCAATTATTTGCCTAATATGGGGAGTGAGAGATTGGTAACCCACCCTGAACTCCTCTAGGAAACAGGCAGCAAACAGGAGGCAGTGTGCCGGATTCCCAAAGCTTGTAATGATATTAATATGAAAATATACAATGTCTTTCAAATGTACCTTCTGGCGTTTCAGATGTCAGAGGGGTGGCCCAGCCCTGCCGCCTCCGGGTGATGACAGGCGGAAGACCGGCCTGCCCTAGGCCCGGGCTTTGCCCTGGTGCGTCCTGCACTGTGGGAGGCAAGAGTTCCTTTTGAAACTCCCGCCCAGGGCTGGATGTGATGCTGCTGTGGCTCCCTGCCGCTTTGCTCTCTGGAAGATGGAGTCCCCTGAGACCCCTGCAGGTACGCAGTTACCTCAGCTCTGTGGGAGGCCAGAATGCCTTTTGAGGCTTCCGCCCAGGGCTTGATGCAATGTAACTGTACTCCCGGCCACTCTTCCTACTGGAGGATGGAGTTCTCTGAGCCCCCCATGTGTATGCAGTTAATACCGTGCTGCGGGAGGCAAGAACGCCTTTTGAAGCTCCTGCCCAGGGCTTGATGTGATGCAGCTGTGGCTCCCTGCCACTTTCTCCGCTGGAACCGGAGTAATATGTACAGTGCTTTATAGTAAGACATTGACTATAGAGGTGTCCGTATAGGTCAGTGGTTCCCAAACATTTTCGACCTACAGCTCCCTTGACCCATTGGCCATTGTCCGTGGCTCCCCACTGTTACTTTTTTTTTAAGGGTGGGGTGGATGTAAGCCTGGCCTCGGGAGTACTTGCATTTTTCTCCCTGAAAATAATTGGGATGAAGCTGATGAAGGCATTATAATCCAATATGCAGGGTGTTTCGTATTACTAAGGTGGCGCCTCTAATGAAATATTCCTAGTTACACTTCTTTGCCCATGCCTTTTTTAGAGTAACCCCTCAATTTTTATCCCACTTACAGTTAGAACCCCTATGCATGTAGGCCCCATTGCCAAAGTGTTTGTATGCTTGAAGAATATTTGCATGCACTTCCATTTCTACCCATGTTATACGTGCCAATCCACCTGTCTCAGCAGGGTGACTCACGATTTTTTCAACACATACAGGTTTACTTTTGCTGTCTCCTCCCTAAAATTGCCTCCATTTCTACCCATGTTATACGTACCAACCCACCAGTCTCAGCAGGGTGACTCACGATTTTTTCAACACATACAGGTTTACTTTTGCTGTCTCCTCCCTAAAATTGCCTCCAAATCAATGCAAGTAAAACTAATTCCTCAAATTTTTTTTAAAACGCCCCTCTTTCTTGCTTCCAAATATTGGCATTATACCATATATGGTGTTTTGCTTCCCTGTGCTCAAGTACAGTGCAGGCCTGTCTGGAAATGTGTGTGTACTGAAAGAAATGTGTACTGGAAGGACCTATGATTCAAGTACAAATGTCAATACTTAAATATTCCTAGTGTGTTTAATAGGACAACTGTACTTTCCTGATAACTTTCATTGGTGTAAGATGCATTTGGGGAAAAACGAAACTATTAAAGAGTCTAACAAAATAAATCAGGCATCTTCTGCTTACTTTGGGAGTGTTGGAACATGGGCATCCAGTGAAATATGGAAGTCATCTCCCTCGACATGCCATCAATTAAGCACTAAGTTTACAGCTTTAGGCAGATCACTTCCTATAATATGCTAAAAATCATCAGAAGGATTCTGCCCTATATTCCAGTTAGTGCACGGCAAACCGTCATCTCATCACTCATTTTATCTAGAATTGATTATTGTAATGGCCTCTACTCCAACCTGCAGAAACAACATTTAAACAAATTACAGGTGCTGCAGAATCCAGCTGCCAGACTCCTGCTAAACTTGCCAAAATATCAGTCCGCTACTTCTGCCATAAAAGAACTACACTGGTTGACAGTCAGAAACCGCATTAAATTTAAAACACTCTGTCTCATGTGTAAGGCCATACATGGCATTGGTCCAGAATTTTTAAGAAACTCATTTTCATGGTATATTCCGAAGAGGAACCTCAAATCTTTGGGTTCATACTCTGATACTCCTTCCAGGTTCAAGAAAGCTAGATTGGGAGATAGTAGCTTCCAAGTAGGAGTGTCTAAGCTCTGGAACGCCCTTCCTCTCCACATTAGATCTGCACCCTCTTTGCCGGCTTTTAGAAAGCTCCTCAAGACCTGGCTTTTTAACCTGCATGTTCTCTTACTTTGCCTTCTATTAGCACCAAAACACCCCCGGTAAATGCTGCGCTGTATAAATCTACGTAACATAACTTATCTTCATCAACATCATGCGTTTAAGTCTAATTAGTTTAACTGAAGCCAACAGACCCTTCAACATTAAATGCATTAAAGTGCTTGGTGCGCGGCTCCCCATGCTAGGTTTCCTGGCTCCCCAGTGAGCCATGTCGCACAGTTGGGGAACCACTGGTGTATTGTGCTAATGGAAACAAGTTAATTGCCTAATGTGTGAGATGTCTGCGCTGTGTGCAAGGTCTTGCCTACAATCTGCTCGTGGATGATTGTGTGTGTTGTAAGAGAGGGCCAGATGTACTATCCTCAGGCACATTGTAGGTGCAATTTTGCCCAGCATCTATGATTTGACCCCAAGATATTTTTGTTCTGTGGTAGCACTAATATGTCACTGTGCAAAAGTGACATTTGCTAGGATTCCCCATTAATGTTAACCAGGCAGGATTCACACTATGAATCCTATCAAATTCTTATGCATGCACAGATGGTAGTCTAGAAGGGAGAGCGAACCTCCATTACTGCATTTGGGATCACAAAACAGCCTGCATTGTAGCCGACCTTCATTAAATGGACAGAGGATGCTTTAAAAAAAAAAAGAATTATTATATCAAGACAGTGGTGCCTAGACAAACAATATCATCAGTCTTGTATACCAAATGGATATTTATTTGTAACAAAAGGAAAACTACAAATCATCAACATTGGCGCAGTAAGTGAATGTGACAGAGCTTTCTCAGTGCTTTCTTATGTCTGATAAGCAAATATGATAATAGTTATTAAAGTGCATATCTAAAACAAGAAAAGCGCGGCCCATTAAAGATTGATGAACAGTACAAATAGGGCCCGTGAGAACAGCCGATGTTTGGATCCCTCAAGGAGATACCGGGATAATCATCAGTACTCGTAGATCTTGTGGAGCCCGAGGATTAGCTACAATCACACACAGACAAAAACAGAGGAAGTCTGTTGTCAGTAGTAAGATGTATGGGAAAGGTACAAGTTTGAAGAAAAGCCAAGGAATTACTTAAAATGGAGGCAGTAAATGTTGTGCAGGCATATCAGGGACAGAGCAGAGTCACTGACCAGGACAGGGGCGCAACTAGACCTGAACTTCGCGGGGGGTGGCTAACACTCCCAGCCAGGGCTGGCCCTAGCACTGGTCGCACATGGTGAAACATTTTTTTGGGGTGCCCCTTCCCCAATTTTCTCCTTTTCCATGAATTCCTTCAGTACCACTCACCACCAATGCACCTCATCTCTCTATAGCACCTTTCTGACAATTTTTTTTTTTTTTATAGTGCGTGCTACTCACAGTACACACACTCATTTCTGTGATCTGCATGGTGCACGTTCTTTGTAGCAGGCACATTAATCCTCTGCACTATGTGGGCAGAAGTGCCCATGTGAGTACATGGAGAGCGATGCGACAGTGAGAGTATGGTAAGGGGAGTGACTGCAGGGTGAGTGAGGTGACCATATGGTGCGGATGTAAGTGCAGAGTGGGATGAATAAATGCATGGTTAGTGATGTGCTTGTTTGAGTGAGATTGAAGATTGAGCAGTGTGGGGGACAGGTGGATGAAGTGTCACATGAGTGCGCGTGAGTAGTGTGTTCATGTGACTACAGGGTAAGGTACAGGGTGAACAGCGCAAGTGCATTGTGAGTGCAGAGTGATCGATGTGAGTGCAGGGTGAGCAGGTGAATGGTGTGAATGCAAGGTGATCAGTGTGAGTGCATTGTGATCGCTGTAAGTGCACGGTGAGCGTGAAAGTGAAGGGCGAGAATGAGGAGTGAGTTGTCTGAATGCAGGGTGCATTCCCAGACACTTGAAGTAACTAAGCATGTTATTGATGGCGGCATAGAGTTTCAGATATAAGTTAAACTATTGCTATTATGCAGGGCTTTAAGTGGGAAGTGTAGGAAGCTGGGTTTCTGTTGCAGTAACCCCCCACACTTTTTGCTAGAATTCTAATGCACTTTGATCTGATGTGCCCTGAGTCTCTGCCAATCAGGTTCCCAGGGCCTGTGTTCTTTCCCAAAACTGTACCTTTGTACCCCCAATTGGCACCTGTCTGGCCAAATGTAAGTCCCTCACAAAATGTACCATGGGTACCAAGGGCACGGTGACCAGGGAAGGCCTCTAAGGGCTGCAGCACATATTGGGTCACCCTTAGAGGTCCTGAACTTAACACACATACACTGCCATTGCAGGCTGCGTGTTTTGGTGCAGAGAAAAGTGAAGATTTGACATGGCACACATTCCTGTTTGCCATGCCTTCAACACAGTGCCTAGGGTATAGGTAAGACACCCCTCTAGCTGGGTAACACAATACCACTTGTGAGGGTACAGTTGCATGAACACTGTACCTCTACAGTGTCTAAGTCCATTTTTAGACATTGTAACCCCCCCCTTCAGGACTCCCTGACGTCACCTGAAACCTTTGCACGGGGGCCCTCACAACCGCGAGCGGCCCGGTAAGGTGAAATCTGAACTCAAAAGACACCCCTGCATCCAGCCGCTCTGGAGAAGAGAACCCGAGGTGCACCTACGTCCCGAGCCCTCCAACTTAACTGCCCGCTGTTGGCTCCTCCTGGAAGTCTTCCTGGACCGAGCCTGCAGCCAAAAAACAAAATCGGCAATCCCCATTGAAAACAACAGGGCACCCGATGCCAAAACAGCACCCTGCACCCGGCTGCCCCTTTGCGCTGTGGATGCACCTTGTATGCTAACTCGAACCCCCCTTTGCCCTGAGCCTAACACCAGGAGCTTTGCTCCCACAACCTTGTGGCCTGCTTGTGAGCAGCCACCAACCGGAGGCCCCCTATCCCCCATTGGATAACATTGGGCCTCAGCACTCTGCACCCAGCCGCCCTAGTGCTGCTGAGGGTGTTCTGAGAGTGCATCCTCGACCCTGGGGGAACCCTGGTTCTAACCCCAGAATACCAACTCCCACAAACCAGTACTTACCTGCAAACCAATAACTTAATTTCGTCCCTTAAGATTGCATTGACTGCTTTTCCTTGAAAATTCTTCTGTGTGGAGTTGGTTTGTATGAAACATTGATAAACTTCATATGTGTAAAAACTGAATTACTTACCTTTTGTCTAAGAAATGTCTCAGAGTGATATCAAGGCATATTACACTGATTAGCAAAAGTAATTTAAAAAGTAATGTGCACAGTAATCTGTAAAGTAACTGAAAAGTAATTTTGAACTGTTTACTTACCTGTAAATCAACCAACTGCATTTGAACCTGCATTCAACTGTAAATCACTGCATAAGATTTTGCAAAGTATTATTTCACTTACCTGCACCAGGTCTGGCTTGGTTTTAGAAATAAAATAACTAAATCATATTTTTATACAAACAAATTGGTCTGAGTCCAGTCTTTGAGTGTGTGACATCATTTCTTGTGTTTACAATAAATGCTTAACACTACCCTCTGATAAAGCCTTACTGCTCACCCGTTGTATATAATATCAAAAATGCTTTAGTTCTTGTGCAATAGGTTGTGGCATAATGGCTAGAGCTGCCAACTTTGGAGCTGAGGAAGCAGGTTTGAGTCTCAGCATCGGCTCAACATCCTGTGTTTCTGGGCAAATCACTTAATCGTCCGTGCCTACCAAAAAATAAATGAAGATGTCCTTGTTGGTGCTCATGTAAAGCACTTCAAGTTTAGCAATACAGAACTGAAAAAAATATAAGTTACATCAAAACAGTGAACTGCTGCAGAGTGAAGATTTCTTTTGTCCAGTCTGAGAGTAAGGGTTAAAATGGAAAGCCTGATAGGGACCCGTCTTGGCGCCTGCTTTAACAAACTGCTGGTGCTGAGAACCGGCAGGACCCGGCCTACTTAAAGCCCTGGTATTATGACATTAATCAGGGATCGAGGATGAGGAAATAAATAATGTGCTGCTCCTGCAACAAACTTCCAGTCTTATGATTAGGGTCGCCAGCTTATTATTTTGATGTCCCAGACGATACAAAAATAAGCAGTCACCTAAAGCTGTTTTTTTAACACTTATCTGTCCATACTTGTTACAGCAAATATAAATAAAAAGCACTTTTAATTGTGTTCTAGGGCTGCCTGAATGATCCATGACTAATAATTAAAGGGAACAAAGACAGAGAAGTCACATTACAAATGAATACATACTTTTTATTTATAACCCTATTTAGTGTCAAAACAAGGTTTTTGCAGGCTCTTCAAACAACACATGGCTGGCATTTTTCTTTTGTAAACCCTACTTTATATTCCTTTTCATGAAATGCATTCTCACACTACAGCAGTAAATGTAAAATACAATGTAAGGAATAGGCAGAGTGGGGGCCCAGGGGTACTGGAACCAGAAAAATACCTGAGCCTCGGTAACCAGTTTACAAAGAAGGTATGTAAATATGCAAATGGTCTTTAAAAACCTGTCAAAAACTCCTGACACTGCCCAGCCGAGCCCACAGCTGCAGCAGCCCGGGGGAAGGAGGGGAGGCAGAAGCCCATTCAGCCCAATGGGCATTGCGTGCCTGAACCAGGATATCACAATGTGCTCCAGATGATTGTTCAGTGCTGTCTGGGTGGCCGCAGGTGCTTGAGTGCAAGGGAGTTGCCAGATAATTAAATACCCCCCACTTTTAATTGAAGGTCTGATGGCGCCAAGCAAGCAGAACATGTGAGACCAACCCTCCCTAGAAGAGGACCCTTGTCTCTTCCATCCAACTATCTATCCATTCATACTTTTACCCTTCCATCCACCCTAGAATATCCACTATTTCACCTTCATATTCTGCCATCCATTCATTCTCTCATCCAAGATTGAATCTTTCCCCAGTCCATCTATGCATCCACTCTGCCATTCATTGATCTATCTATCCACTCAGCCTGACATTCATCCATCCACTCCGCTAATCATCCACTCTGCTTTCTATCCATCCATCCACTCTACTATCCATCAGTCCATCTATTCTTCCAATCTGCCATCCATCCAGCATCCATCCAGCGATCCATCCACTCTGCTGTCCATCCATCACCCGGTCTCTTATCCATCCTAACTGCCATCCATCCATCAACCCTGCCATCAATCCATCAGCTCTGCCATCTATCATTCTATTCATCCTCCCTGCAATCAATTCACACATCCATCCATTCACCTTGCGAGTCCACCTTGCGACCCATTCACTCGTCCTTTCACCAACTCATCCATCCCTTTACTCTGCCATCCTTTCATATGTCAACCACCTATCCATCCATTTCTTTACTCTGCCATCCTTTTATCTGTCCATCCACCCATTCATCCATTCATCCACTCATTCATTAATCCATCCCTTTACTCTGCCATTCATTCACCTGCCCATCCGCCCGTCCATTTGCTCACTCCTTCAACCGGCCATCCCATTACACTGCCATCCTTTCACCTATCCATCCACCCACTATTTCATCCACACACTCATCAATCCATCCAGTGGTGGCAGCCTCGGAACGGGGGTGGTGGGACGGGGAGTTTATTGCATTTATTTTAAATAAACATACCTTCTCTGCCACATGCCTCACGTCCATCCTCGGTCTGCTGGAAGCTCCAGAAGCACCCAGGTTTCCGGACTCTCCCAGCCAAGAGGAGTTGACCTAATGGCTAGGGCGGTCGACCTCGAATCTGGGGAACTGGGTTCGAGTCTCGGCAATGACGCTGAACATCCTGTGATTCTGGGCAAATCACGTAATCTCCCTGTGCCTAACAAAAATGAATACGTCCTCATGTAATGCAACTGGTGCTATGTAAAGTGCTCTGATACCCGATTCGGGTCAAGTTCATGCTATATAAAACTCTGTAACGAAAAAGAAAAATTACGACGCTGCTTGATTGGTCTGAGCATCCTGTTTGGATGCTCAGGCAGTGCCTGGGAGCGAGGGTCTGTTCTCCACGGGGTTGTGCAACGCAACACAATGGAGAACATCCCTATAGGGCCGGCCAAACCGCCATGTGCACTTAGAGGAGTGCAAACTACTCCTACCCTGCTCTGGTGTCACAGAGCCCAGCCCCGCCTTACTCCCGCATAGAAAAAAAAATTATAATGACATCCTGTTATTATCATTTTCTTTTTTGCACTGCTGAAATAGCAGTGGGGCGACACTCCTCCGGCTTAGCGGAGGAGCTGCCACTGGTTTTGGAATTTTTCCCCAACTCTCAGAGTCGCTTTTTTGAGCTGAATGACTCATATTGTGCTAGGAGTGTGTTTCCTGTTGATATTATCCTTTTCTTTCCTGTTTAGGATTTATGGATCCAGATGATGGGGTGACAGCTCGGGTGAGCATGCATAACCTGGTGCATGACCTCATGACAGGAAAAATGGGACAAGTCCCAATTTCTGCCAATGATCCAATGTTTTACCTGCACCATGCGCAAGTAGATATGTAAGTGTGCACGATCCTACAGAACTTTAAGAGAAGCATTGCAAGTTCATGCTATTCGTTTGCACCTAGTTGCCATTTTCAAGACCATAAATCCCATTCAGAATTGAAGAGGGGCAAAGTAGCAAATTAACCACGAAATCTGAAGAAACAGTATAAATATAATAAAGTTAGTAAGCACATTTATAGACAGTATTAAATCAATCAATCAATCAATCAATCAATCACTGCATTTGTAAAGCGCGCTACATACCCGAGAGGGTCTCAAGGCGCTGGGGAGGGGGGGGTGCTACTGGTCGAAGAGCCAGGTCTTGAGGAGTCTTCTGAAAGCCAGCAGGTCCTGGGTCTGTCGTAGGATGGTGGGGAGAGTGTTCCAGGTCTTGGCGGCGAGGTAGGAGAAGGATCTGCCGCCGCCGGTGGTTTTTCGGATGCGAGGGACTGTGGCGAGGGCGAGGTTGGCTGAGCGGAGGCTTCGGGTGGGGGTGTGGAAGCGGAGTCGGTTGTTGAGGTAGGTGGGTCCGGTGTTGTGCAGTGCTTTGTATGCGTGGATCAGGAGCTTGAAGGTGATCCTTTTGTTGACGGGGAGCCAGTGCAGGCCTCTCAGGTGGAGTGTGATGTGGCTGCGGCGGGGGACGTCGAGGATGAGTCGGGCCGAAGCGATCTGGATGCGTTGGAGTGGTCTCAGGAGCTTGTTTGTAGTTCCTGAGTAGAGGGCGTTCCCGTAGTCGAGTCTGTTGGTGATGAGGGCCTGGGTAACGTTTTTTCTCGTGTCGAGGGGGATCCATTTGAAGATCCTGCGGAGCATACGGAGGGTGTTGAAGCAGGATGCGGAGACGGCGCTGACTTGCCTGGTCATGGAGAGAGTGGAGTCGAGGATGACCCCAAGGTTGCGTGTGTGGTCCGTGGGTTCCGGGGCTGTGCCTAGTGACGTGGCCCACCAAGAGTCATCCCAGGCTGATGGGGTGGGTCCGAGGATGAGGACCTCTGTCTTGTCTGAGTTCAGCTTCAGTCTGCTGTCCTTCATCCAGTCGGCTACGGCCTTCATTCCTCTGTGGAGGTTAGCTTTGGTGGTGTGGGGATCTTCGGTGAGGGATATGATCAGCTGGGTGTCTTCGGCGTAGGAGATGATGTTGAGGTTGTGTTGTCGTGCGACGTGGGCGAGGGGGGCCATGTAGATATTGAACAGCGTCGGGCTGAGGGAGGATCCTTGTAGGACGCCGCAGATGATCTCAGTGGTTTTGCAGCGGAAGGGTGGGAGGCGGACGCTCTGTGTTCTACCGGAGAGGAAGGATGTGGTCCAGGTCAGGGCCTTCTCTTGGATACCGGCGTCATGGAGGCGTGCTGATAGGGTGCGGTGGCAGACCGTGTCAAAGGCTGTTGATAGGTCCAGGAGGATGAGGGCGGCTATTTCTCCTTTGTCCATCAGGGTCCGGATGTCGTCAGTGGCGGCGATGAGGGCGGTCTCGGTGCTGTGGTTGCTGCGAAAACCGGATTGTGAAGGGTCCAGGATGTTGTTAACTTCGAAGTAGCGGGTCAGCTGTTTGTTGACAATCATCTCGGTCACTTTTGCCGGGAAAGGGAGCAGGGAGATGGGCCGGAAGTTCTTGAGGTCCTTGGGGTCCGCCTTGGGCTTCTTCAGAAGGGCGTTGATCTTGGCGTGCTTCCAGCTTACTGGGAAGGTTGCTGTCTCGAAGGAACAGTTGATTGTTTTCCGGAGGTGGGGCGCGATGGTTGCGCTGGCTTTGTTGAAGACGTGGTGAGGGCAGGGGTCCGATGGGGATCCGGAGTGGATGGAGTTCATGGTTTTGATGGTGTCTTCATCGCTGACGCTGGACCAGACGGTCAGGCGACTGGTGCGAGTGGTAGTCGCAGGGGTGGTGAACTCGGTGGTGGGTGCGGGGGGGTCAGAGTTGAAGCTGTCGTGGATGTCGGTGATCTTGCGGTGGAAGAAGGTGGCCAGGGAGTCGCACAGGTCTTGAGATGGCGGGATGTCATTGGTGTTAGAGCTGGGGTTGGAGAGTTCTATCACGATGCTGAAGAGCTCTTTGGTGTTGTGTGCGTTGTTGTCTAGGCGGTCCTTGAAGGCGGTCTTCTTGGCGGTCCTGATGAGTTGGTGGTGTCTGCGGGTGGTGCTCTTGAGGGCTGTGTAGTTGTCTGGTGTTCGGTCGTGGAGCCATTTCTTCTCCAGCTTCCGACAGGTGTGCTTGGAGATCCGGAGGTCCTCGGTGAACCAGGCGGCTTTCTTGTTGGTGTGGTTGGTTGTAGAGGTCTTGAGAGGGGCGAGGGTGTTGGCGCAGTCGTTGATCCACTGTGTGAGGTTGGTCGTGCCGGTGTCTGGGTTGGTGGGGGTCGGTGGGTGGTCTCAGGGCGAGGGCGGTAGTCAGTTGGTCCCCGGTGACCTTGCCCCAGCAGCGGTGTGGTAGCTGTTGGGTGAGGTGGTGTGTGGTGGGTTTTCTGAAGGTGTAGTGGACGCATCTGTGGTCGGTCCAGTGTGGTTCGGTGGTGTGGACTTGCGGAGAAGATGGGGTCGAGCGTGTGTCCAGCGGTGTGAGTAGGTGTCGTTACGAGCTGTTTGAGTCCGAGGTTGGCGAGGTTGTCGATCAGGGCGGTGGAGTTGGCGTCGTTGTTGTTCTCGAGGTGGAAGTTCAGGTCCCCAAGGAGGATGTAGTCCGTGGAAGCGAGGGCGTGGGTGCTGATGAGGTCGGCGATGGTGTCACTGAACTGTGGGCGGGGTCCGGGAGGTCTGTAGATGAGAGTTCCTCTGAGGGTGGTGTTGGGGTCGGTGTGAATCTGGAAGTGCATGTGCTCGGCGGTGGTGAGGGTGTCATCGGTGTTTGTTGAGATTTTGATGGAGTCTTTGTGGATGAAGGTGATTCCTCCTCCCACTCCGTTGGTGCGGTCTCTGTGGGAGATCTTGTAGCCCTGTGGGATGGCTATGGCGATGTCTGGTGCTGAGGTGGCGTTCAGCCAGGTCTCCGTCAGGAAGGCGACGTCGGGGGCGGTGGAGTCTAGGAGGTCCCAGAGTTCGATGGCGTGCTTGCGAGCGGAGCGGGTGTTGAGGAGGATGCAGCGGAGGTGGTTGTGTTCTCTGGCTGGTGGTGTGGAGGGTTGGATGCTGGTGAATCTGCAGTTCCGGCAGGTGAAAGGCCCCTGGGTGTGTTTCGGGGTGGCCCGGTAGCAGGGGTGGTCTCATCTGGTATTGAGTGCGTGGAGGGTGCTTGCGTCGTAGTGCAGTCTGGCGTTGCGGGGGGTGCGGGGTCCAGGGGTTCTGGCGCTGGGTGCGGTCCAGGCACGGACGGGCGCAGAAGGGCCCTCAAATTGGTCTCAATGTCGTCGTGTGCTGAGATGGATTGAAAAAAGCGGGAATTCTTTCTCCAAAACACCAGAATGGGAGATATCAATCTTCAGTATCACTGTGCTGAAAACAAATTTGCGAAGTCCTTCATTCCCCCTTCCTAATTTTTCTCTTTTTAGATAGTGTTTACCTATTTGTACGAATGGTAGTGTGAATGAGTAGTAAGTGAATTTTATGTCTCTTATGTCTAGGATGTCTCTTCATAATATGAAGCACGTTATATGTTTGTACTAAAATTATAGTGGGTAGAAAAATCATTCTGTTTTAAAAAAAACACCAAAAAAATGGTTTGTTTGTCTTAATTACATGTGATATAAAGCTTAAATGATAAAAAGCGAAAATAAACTTGGTTTAAAAATTATAAAGGATTTGGAATTTGCTTACAGTGAATAACAATATGACATGATATGATATTTGGCAGCTATTTTTTGGCAATGTTGAATCTAGCTAGATCTCATTTAAATGTATAGGCCAGTATAGAGGTTTCCCTACTATATTTATTTTATCTACTCCCTCCTCTAGGGCCTATAAGTAACACAGGGAGAACCTTTTTCCTCACTAACTGGTATTCGGGCATTGCCATGCAACCACTCAAGGTTTTTGATACAAAGCTCTAGCAACAGAAAAGGTAGGCAAAGCTTTACACCATAAAAGTAAGGCTCCTCAAGGCAGGAGAAAAGTTTTCTTTTATCAAAAATGTTAAAACGTTGCAAGTGTGCTGTAATGTACAGTACACATACATCATAGGAAAAGTATTAAACTATGTCAAAGCATAGTATTTGTTACTGGATGGGTCAAGCACAAAACCTTTGCTAGATATCATGCAGGTACCCTTTCACTAGAGTGCAAGTTTGACTGCATGGTGCAATGCAGTCCAAAGTGTGTCAGCTCAGAAGAAGAAAGATACAGCACCATAAGTTAATAGATACGACTGTTCTGCTGTCCCTTTACCATGATGCAGTGCTGCAACCTTGGTTGCAGCTGGGGCTCTTAACTTGAGCTCACTGCCTTCAACAACTGATATAGCTCACAGCAGCAGGCTATAAAGCTATAATAGAGCTTCATATATTTGGGTAAAATGGTTCTCTCTGCCACAGATTACAACCTTCGGTAATGGATATTCTCCAATAAATCATCGCCTAAACATTTGTCATTCCATTCTTAAAGAAACGTTATTGGTAGATGGCAATATTAAAGCAACTGCAGCAAAAGAAGTGCAGTTCATTTGAGTTGATTTTCTAAACATTTCATACCTTCATTGAACTAGGGATGTTTCGGTCTTCCAGTCTGTTACTCCACAGTTGTCCACCAGAGTTTCAGTTATCAATACAAGGTTTTCTAGGTTGATAAATAAGGTATGGATGTCCTTTTAATGTTTCTCCAACACTTCATATTTGCTAATTGTCACATTACTTTAAGTTTTTAATCATTTCTTCAACAAGATTGCTATTATTAGCAGACTGTGGCTTATAAGTGGAAGGGGCCAACATGCTCACTCAGTGGCTGCTTAAGGGCTGATACAATGCTGGCTTTACCAAGACTTTTTAATCGAGCTCTGTATGTTCTGTACTTTCAAAACCTAAGCAACTACGGCTCCTGTGTCATCCTGCTGCCCATTTGCCAGACTATATAAGCAGTTCAAAGCCAGGACTATACACACATCCATCAAACCAGACTCCAACCTCATTGCTAGCCTAAGCCAGATGCATTAACTCGCTTTTGGTTTGGCTTCCAACATCAGCATGTCAGTTGAAGAAGACGACTGCAGAATATCCTGTGCATTAAGAATGGTTGAGATGTTCTGGCCCACAGATTTTGGGATGGGATCTGGCACTATCTCTAATGCAAGACATATTCAAGGTCAAGTGTTTTACTGAAACTATCATATGAGTCACAATGCTAACCATCTCTAGTCTAACTTTCAATGTGGCTTCAGATCATACGCAGCAAGTGGACTGCTAATTTACACACCATGGACTATGCACTCTTGACCACAAATGAAGATGATCCCTGCCTCCTGATATTGCTGGACTTCTCAGATGACTTCACTGCATCCCACCCTCATATATACTCCAGGGTCTCAAATGGGATTCACCTTCAATGTCCTTCACTGGTTCTCCTTCTACCTTTACAACCAACACAAGTTTGTTCACATAAGCACCTCCAGATCCCCAAAGATCCATCTCACCGTTGGAGTTCCCCAGGGGTTAATACTGTCTGCTGTCATTTTCCACCTATGCATGGACCCCCCTGGTGCTCCATTCATAAGTAATAACATTTAAGATTCACCAATATGCATATGATACACAACTTTACTTTAAAGTATTTTTTTACTTCAGCATCCAATGCCTCAAATACTGCCTGCACACCAGACGTGGATGACCAGAGCCTACCTAAAGCTCAACCTAACCAAGACAAAATTCCAGTTATTTGCCAAGAACAACACACAGGACACAGCACACATCTGGCTCAATGACATAACCCTTCACAGCTTCGCACCCAAACTTTCAGTGGGTGCCAAGTCTCTCGGATTCACCTTGGATACCAACCTCACCCTCAAGGAACACATTGCCAAACCAAAGAAAAACTACTGACGGCCTGGTACCATTTCCCTTCTCTAAATAAAGTGAAACCATATATTTCCAAACACAACTTCAGGACTGCTGTTCAGCCACTCATACCCTTGCATCTGGATGGTGATAACATCCTATTCCATGGCCTCCCAAACTCTGCACTGGTAAACCTTAAAGGCATCCTACACTCCACAGCATATATAATCCAGTGTGATAAGAAATATGATCACAAAACCAGCTGCATGATGTACAAACCCTTTATCTTGTTTCTCTGGTGGTTCCGCACACGCACATTGGGACATCATCAGACTGCAGACTAAGAAGTATAACAAAGAAACAAACAAAGATACAGTCTTTTTGCATCTACGCACCTAAGATCTGGAAAAAGATCTGATTTTTCAGCAGGCTCCCCCCTCAAAAAAGCTGCTCTTATTTATGAAAGAGTTGAAGACTCACCTTTTCAAAGAACACTACAACACAATGCAATATCTGTCCAGCTACCTTTCCTAATACTCATTGACTTTATGTTTGTCTTTGAGCCTGTGAAGTCCTCTACTGACTTTTGACTAGTTTTGTGCTATAGGAATACCATATAAACATACATACACTCATGTATCGGAGTATAAATCGCTAGCTTGCAGTTGGACTGAGCTGCATGACATTATGTTACCACTTCTACGTAGGCCTGGAATAACAGTAGAGACCATCTCAGACTTTTCAGCATTCAATGTTATATCTCAAAACATGCATGCACAGAGTGTTATGTGCCTTCTTCTTTTTCTGAAGCTCTCTCCTTACCTCTACACTCCCGTTTACTAGTCTCTGAATACATTCCTATGCCCACAATTTCTCCAAATGTGTTTATTTTGGACTCCCTTGACTCTTTTGCCTATTACAGTATGAGGCTACCACTGACTACTGTCACTGGGGTTGTTGGTGTTAAGGGAGTAGCCATAAAATTAACTACCCCCCAACTTTGAACTAAAGCTCTGTTGACACCAAGCAAGCAAAGCAAGTGAGACCAACCCTCCCTTGAAGAGATCCATTGACTCTTCCATCCAAGTACCTATTCATTCATACTTTCACTCTTCCATCCACCTACTGATATCCACTATTTCAGGTTTATATTCTGTCAACCATTTATTCTTTCATCCAACATTCAATATTTCCCTAGTCCATCTATCCATCCATTCTGCTACACATTCAGCCATCCATACATCCATCTATCCACTCTGCTGTCTATCCAGCATCCATCCAGATGTCCTTTCATTCATTCATCCACCCATCCACTGTGCTATCCATCCATCCATCATCCAGTCTCCTATCCATGCATCCACTCTGCCATCCACCCATCCTGCCATCAATCCATCACCCCTCACATGTCAATCCACTGTGCGACCCATTTACTCATCCTTTCACCCACTCATCCATCCATCCCTTTACTCTGTCATCCTTTCATCTGTCCATACACCTATCAATCCATTTCTTTACTCTGCCATCCTTTCCTCTGTCCATCCACCCATTTATTCACTCATGCATCCTTTTATTCTGCCATCCTTCTACCTGTCCATCCACCTATCCATGCATCCCTTTACTCTGTCATTCGTCCACCTACCCATCCACCTACCCATTCGCTCACTCATTCGATCATCCATCCCTTTATTCTGTCATCCTTTCACCTATACATCCACCTATCCACCCACTCATTCATCCACCCACTCATCCATCCTTCCTTTTACCCTTCCTTCAATTCATTACTCCTTCCTTTTTTCCCTTTTCTATTTGCCCATCTTTCGTCCCTCTTTGCTCCTGCTTGCTCTTCTATTGACACTGTATTCATTTACAGCAATAAGTATGAACCTTTGTCTACCCAGTTGTAGACAGAAGAGCCCCACCCCTGCTGTAGCTGCTACAGTGGAGTGTTCACGACTCCCCTGGTTGGTGCAATGGTAAATAAGCAGCTCTTTTTTATATTACTAAACTTTAGTTTTGGCACTAGTTATAGGCTGATGCCTGTTATCAACCTCACATGTAAGGCTATGTGCTCCACAAGTGTCACAACCCGCTTTGCTGTCCTCTAAATGAGCATGAGGAAAAACTTCACCAGAATGTTTCCCTCTGCAATAGTCAATGTCTTTTTCCCATCGACTATAACCGCTACCTGTGATATTCTTACACCTTCCACTGTTGGCTCCTGCTCATTGAACCCGAGGTCCTTGAATGAAGGATTAGATGTCATTCGATCTGCTCCACCACAGAGAGCCTGGCCTGTTCTGCAGCTGCCCAATGAGATCTCTGCCTAAATGCTGCAGCCACGGACGTGACTGTGACTTCTCCAAGGGGTGATGGGGCACCCAATATGAGAAAAGGTACAAGGAGCTTCCGATTGACATACATATTGACTTTCATGTTCCTACACCCTTGATGGGCACCACAAGCAATGAATGTAATATCACTTTCCGCAAGTAAGGAAAACAGAAGGCAGGGCATGTTGCTGGTAAAATGAAAACTTTATCCAAAGTCTCATTCCAATACTTCTTATAAATGTACATTTTCTCAGTAATGCAACGGTCTCTTGTGAGGTATAAATGCAGCTCTCAGAAGTTGAATTCTACATTAATTAAGATAAATTAGGCAGTAACCTGTTAGCTTCTTCGCAATCAAATGCATGCAAAAACTCTTAGATTCAATTAGTATCTAGAACTTCGCTGCTAGCGTCATTCAATCTTCCTTGCATAAAAGCCCTTCTTACTTCTGTACTCCCACCAAGTCAAATAGAAGATTCGATGGAGGAAGTGGGGCTACTACATATTTTATTCCAACTTGTATTCATAGGAACATCTGTGAAAACTTCGATGGCAGAGTTTACAACACAAATTTAGGAATACAGTGGTAGAACCATGGGTTATAAAGACCAGCGTATGGGTAACAACTATTATCCCTGGCTGCTGCATTCCAGTCTATAGTATTTGCACACTATGCAAATCAAGACAAATGCCAACCATATGGAAATCAGCCTTGGCCCAGTTTCAATAAAAACTGCCCAGCTTGGTCATAGGAGGTCCGTTCTAGATCGGAACAAAAGCAAACACAGACTGTTTTTGTTAAACATAACCATCAGGAACAACTTCATTCCTAAGGCCCAGTGATCATGAGGCCTGAATGAGAGTACAGCTGTTACACTCAGAAAGCGGTCTACAACAAAGTAATGTAAGAGATGCTAGAATTACTCACAGCCGGGGGTGGCGAGAGGGGGGTGGTGTGGGTGTGTGTGGGTGTGGGTGTGTGTGTGTGTGTGTGTGTCTTTGTCATGCAGACTTCTGCCCAGGGTGTGGTGGGAGAGTGTATCGAAGACAGCAGAGAGGTCAAGTAGGATGAGGGCTGCTGTTTCTCCATGGCCCAGTATTGTGCGGATGCCATCAGTGGCCACAATGAGTGCTGTGGTTACTCCTGAAGGCTGGTTGGATGTGGTCAAGTAGGTCATGGAGGGGGTTGGTGACTTATTTATTGATGACCTCTTCTATCACTTTGACTGGGAATAGGAGCAGAGAGATGGGTAAGAAGTTGCTCAGCTAGCTAGGGACGGACAAAGGTTTTTTGAGGCAAGTGTTGACCGCATCATGTTTCCAGTCTTCTGGGAAAGTGACGGATTTGATGGAGGTGTTGATTATGTGGATTAGGATGTTGCTAAGTTGTCAAACATTTCTCAATGACCCATTTCCACTACAAATAAGTTGGAGATGTAGAACTGTTAAGGGTAGGATTAAATCAATTTCTGGGGTAGGTATGAGAAGGTAAGGGAACATCCCCAAAATTGGTGAGTGTGCAGGAAAAGGTGATTCTTCACTTGAGCATTTTTGGTAAATAGATGCTGGCAATGGATCTTTCTACACTCAAATGTCCATAAAATACAGGCAAACAAAACTATTATACATCTACTTTATTTTTGATGCGTTGTACATATTTTTGCCTTCCAGGGTATTTGAAAAATGGATCAGAAATAACCGAGCCACGCCTGACGATTACCCACCGGAGGAGTGCCCAACTGGGCAAGATCCCAATTGCTTCATGGTTCCCTTCCTTCCAACTGTGAAAAACAGCGATCTGCTGAAGCCATCATCAAATTTTAGATACACCTACATACCATATTCTGGATGTCGTGTTGATGTAGATTAAGCTACTGGGGTATTACTGAGCATGACGTTGGTGTATGTGCCACACCTCTGCATTCTCTTTCTGTTCTGTGCTTAGCACTGTACCTTAAGCCAGTAACCATGTGATAATATTAAGCCTTAGCACATCATGCCAAGATTCAAGTGTTCATAGACCTTTTAGAGTCTCACTGTTATCTAACCCCTACCCACTCTTATATGTTTAGACAGATAATTTTGGTTCTTACTCAATAGTTGGAGAACTTTGATGAGTGTTGACATTAAAACGTTTTTCCAGAGTTCCTTTGGTTGATTCCACATTGCAGTGAGCCTTTCAGTGGCATTAAAGCTGGAGCTAATGCTGATTGCACACTGTATCCTGCCTCCAGTCTCACAATCATCTAATATTAACATCATGATTTTAGCACCTCCTTATCTACCAGCCTCTACTGGGGAAAGGAGATGATCCAACAGGAAACCAAATACAGCCCAACATTACACTGGGCAAGCAAATGTAGCAAGCAAACATCTCAGTTTAGTGGGCTCTCCCCTACAGACAATGTTAGAAAAAAGAATCGGCCCAAACAATGCATATTACAGCCCATTTTTTAGATGCATTGGATAAGCAATTTGGCGTGGATGGTCTCTTTAAGCTCTTAAATTGCAATTTACAGGTAAATGCCTGAATGCCCAAATGGTCAGTTCTCGCCATAAGTAAGGATAAGACCACACCTGACTCCACTAGATTACTCTTGTTCAAAGATTCAAGCCCTTTGCTTAAGCCTTGGAGCCCAATTATCATATGCTGTGTGGCTATTATAGAATAACTATTTCACTAAATATATGCTTGATTGATTGAATATAGAAATAGCAGGCAATCGGGTTAACTTACTACCCCATTATACCATCTACAGCTTTGCACTTTCAAGAATGTTTGAAATTTATGAGATGCAATGATTAGACAGTTGTGTGTGAAGCCTAAATTGCAAATCACTATGCATAAAAGTCAAATATTTGTGTTACTTTAGATATTGTAACTTATAAATGTAGTTTGTTGCAAAATTGAGGAACTGAGCATTTAATCCTTCTCTAAGGGCCTAATTTAGATCTTTGCAGACTGGTTACTCTGTCACAACGGTGACAGATATCCCATCCGCTGAAATATAAATCCCATGACATCCTATGGGATTTATATTTTGGCGGATGGGATTTCCGTCACTGTTGTGATGGAGTAACCTGTCCGCAAAGATCTAAATCAGGCCCCAAGTCAAAAAAAGTTATATAGAACAAGTATTGGTGGCTGTTCCTTGTTGTATATTGTAATATCATTAGAGTAGGGTTACTAGATGACTTATTGACGCATGCACCTCTTTTCCAGTTGAGGGCTTTCGTTCAACAGATCGAAGTATTCGGAGTAGTAGTAGTCTCAGCTCAATTCAATTGTATCTATTGTATAAATTTTATGAAAAGACAGTGATTTGTAAAAAAGGAAAATCCATAATTATAACAGTTGTGTCCTGGTGACATAAAATCATTTACCAACCCTACTTTAGAGGCCTTTTTGTTCCAACATTGAGTATAAGGGAGCAAATGGTTGAAACAAATTTTAATTTTCTTATCAGTTGCTGAGCATTTTAATATGAGGTTCGTTCCACCCACCATAAAGAGGGACACTGTTATACACTTCTGCTAACAGGACAGCAAACAGGCCTGAGTAAATAGCAGCCCATATATTTTTTCAGTTTTCTCCAAACTGTAACATAGGTGGTTGTCACTACTGAACGAGGAAATTTTATTTTAGTTTTTCTTCCTTTAACAATTTTGGATGTGCAAAAATTCACTTTTTTATTCAGAAAGCATATTGTGTTAAAAGGCAACTTTTTAGTTATGTTCACATATTAGCACATTAAAACATATGAATAGTTTTGGGTTGAGGAGACTGAAGTGGTCTACTATGCGAAGTCACTGATTTCACAATCCCACAGTGAGCAATGGTGGAGGCCGAGCCCCTCGAGAAAATGGTGGCAATGTGTTAGACGAAGAAGGCATTGACTCAAACATGCCAGGATACATCCACAGAGTTGCAGGTGGCAATGCCAGGTGTATTTTCAACTGAAATTTGCAATGGTCTAGAAAAGTGGGCATCTTATAAGATATCTTAGAAGTGGAAGATGCATCCCACTGTGGTAGTCCTATCTGATGGAAATAACCACACTAGAGGTGGCTGAAATCTCAGAGTCATGCTTGTGGTGCATCATGGTAGCATGCTTGTGGAGCTGATCATGGTTCCAGTGCAGACTGAAAGGGAAGGCTTGCTGGGTCCCAGTTGCAGCTGGTGATCTCTGAAAGTGGTAAGGCGTAATACTTAAGACCCAAGACAACGGGATGCACAGCAATAATGTCTGTAACTGTTCATTTAAGTTCAAACACATTTGTCCATTTATTTGAGTCCAAATAATTCCAAAAGGAATCTAAAGTGATCCATGGTTTTATACATTTTTCTATTTCTGTATTTCATTATAGTTCAACAAGTTCCCGCCAGGCTTTACTCATATGACGTAATACTTGCCATAAGTTCCTCTGATTGCTTTGAGTGACCCCTAAATGTTAAGAATTACCGCAAAGTGTTCCAGTGCCAGAATTTTGTCATAGTACCACCCTATGCCAAGAATTACATACATAGTACCAGAATTTTGCCATTGATACTGCACATATTCCATGGATGACTGACATGTTGAAATTACCTCCAGTGTGTCAGAGGCAGCATTTTCTTATAGTTTGCTTACCCCAACTAGACGCCCCTCCACCTCAAAGGGCTCAGATTTGAAATCCTGGTGTACAGGCGCCCTACTTTATAAATAGGTTTTGGTAGGCTCCTCGGGTCACTGGTGTTACTGCATCTGCTGCACCATTGCCAGCTGCACCTCTGACACAATACCAGCCTCTCTCACAATATCCTTATTACTCATTCTAACTCACTCCTTTTCTCACTCCCTCTCCGTCACTTTCACTCACTCATTGATTCTCAAAAATGTTTACTCTCTTTGACCCTATCAAACACACTAAACCAACATGCACTCTCACTCAAATTTATGCTTTCTCAATCACTCTCAAATACACATTTATTCACTCATGCACATAGAAACAACACTACATTATATTTTTTTACTTACCTTTCTTCTTTTGCTGGCAACTCCAAGGCTCAATGGTAGCAGCAGGACAAGAATGTATTACTGGACTTCAGAATCCGAACAAGAAGCCAGACAAAGCATCAGGTCCAGGATTATAAAGTGGAAGAAACACCTCAAGCCCTCTCCCAGCTTCTTGTTAGGACTAGAAGCACAGCACTATGATACGCCTGCACAGTGCTTGGGATTCTGACCCTGTTGCACTATGTGGCTCTTAATTAGCTACAGTGATGTACGAATGTGCACCCTGGCAGCCACATTTTACCAGATATATTGTGCTGTCTAAAGCATGTGCAGTGTGTCTGCTGTATAAAATGGACTGGGACTGTGTGAAGAGATTGCAGTTGAACTGCACCCCTCAGATGCGCAATCCAGACATCTATCTACAGACAAAGCACTGTGTTTTTAAACAACACTCTGTAGATGGATAATTGCTCAGTCTCCGTTTCTCCTCCTGTCATCAAGAGCCTGGAAACAAGGCTGAGAAGGCCGAACAGCAGACTTGCATTGTTCATGAAAACACAAAAGTTATGTTTTCAAGAACACTGCTAAGATAAATAATTTGTACAGTGTGTGCTGAGGATCAGGAGATTGAGTGGTGCACCACCAGTGACAAAGCTACACCCTGAAGCCCTGGCAGAGGAGACGCCACTGCTGTCCCCTCACCTGGCAATGCCCATTGTGGTTTCTTGGATGTAATATTATTTACTTTGTTTTTGCCACCTGCTGTATGTATTGAAGGCACTCTTGCTAACTGTCTTTAGCACATGATTTGTGAGAAAATGCTTTCAGGAATCCTAGAACTCATTCCTGGGGGCATTGCAAACTTTATTAGTACCCAGAGTAGAATGTTTGAAGCAGGCCAGCAAACCAGAATGCTCCTCTTGCAGGACTTAGCTATTTTTCCATGCCCACAAATGAGTATTCTGTGCCTGCCAGCTCACTGCACCTCTGGCATGCCTTGTGCTGGTGGGCCACAACTCATATTTAGTCCAAGGCTCTGCTACTGGCGACTGTCGGGAGGCTGCAGCAGCAGCTCTTTGATCCACAACTGCTCTCTCTTTGTGCTTGGCTCTATTGCTTGCTATTTATTTATTATTGCTTGCCAATATTTTTCCTTCCTTCAGGTATGCAGTGTTTCTACTCTGGCGAAGTTGCATTTAGTTTGGATGACATCTTTTATTCTGGTCATCTGTGGATTCTGGACTTTATCCTTGTTGTCAGTCTTTTGTCCTCTGTCTTTCTCTTATCGTAGTGCGTTTTTATTTGTTCTTCCTTCCGCTTGAGGTTACTCTTCCTACTCCTCTGTGTGTGTGTCTGGTTATAGTCCAGTGGTTTGTTGTGTTGTGCTATGCCTTGCTTTCTCACTTGCCTGCCTGGCCAGTAGGTGTGTCTGAGGGGTAGTCATTGGTGCTTTCATGTTTTGTCTTTTCCTCGTTTTCTTTCGCTGGGTCTTTCGTCTCTTTTCTGTTATTTATAGAAGGGAGGATGGGTTATATTTATCTGTTTTTTTTCATCTGTCGCTTCCTCTTTTCTCTACTCCCACCTTTCTTTCTGTTCCCTCCTTCTTTTTCACTTCCTTGCATCGTTTGTGCCGTTCCTGTATTCCTCTTTTTCTTTCCTCATTTATGGTTCTCCCATCTTAATTGCTTTTGTTATCAAAGAAAGGGGGATACGTAGTATCATAGTATCCTATTCATGTTAATGTCATACCATTTTCTCCACCTGCTCAGCCAGTGGGATGTTGCAGTGATGATGCACTTAGGAATGTTGGGAGTCTGTGAGGAGAAGTCGCAGTTGCGATTGGGCTGAGCAGCATGCTGGCTGCTCCTGGTGGGGCTGATCTACTGAACATGTAACTAACTACAAATAAACATTTTGAACTACATCAACCTGCTTGAACCTCGTTACTACACATTCCTTGTCAAAAGACAGAGAAAGGAAACTCCTTGGATTCCAAACTATCAATTTAATTCTATTGAAAGTATGAGTTGGACTGTAAATGTGATCATTCATTATTGTTTTTCCTTTTACAACTAGGACATTTACACTTTGCTTTAAAAACGTTTTCTTATTATGCTATTGGGTAAAATAGCAAGTGCAAAACAATGATGGTCTAGCTTCAGAAGTATAATTCATTAGAAGCTCCATTAAGTCAGACACAAATGCTTGTTACCTCAAGGCTTTACCAGATACCCTAGAGATGTGCACAAATCCTTGCTGTAGCACTTTTGGACACTACTAGATATCCCAGAGTAAAACCCAAATGGTTCAAGGAGCAGGCTGCAGTACCTACCTTACGCTGTGTCTACAGGACACTTCAGTTAAATGCAGGAAGTAAGATATCTGGTCCTGGAATTCTACATTGTCTCATATCTTGGTTTGTATGGACTGCTTATTGTACTAAAATCAATTTCTAGTG
This sequence comes from Triturus cristatus, assembly GCF_964204655.1. Taxonomy (NCBI): domain Eukaryota; kingdom Metazoa; phylum Chordata; class Amphibia; order Caudata; family Salamandridae; genus Triturus; species Triturus cristatus. The sequence goes on along the minus strand of NC_140594.1, from coordinate 315,878,913 downwards.
CCTGCTCAAAGTAAACTTAAATTATATCCCAGTCTCACAGATTTACGAAAGGGGATAAAGGATAGAACTGGATTAAAAGCTAACAAGATTATTTTTTTGGGTTTAAGATGGTTTATTTGCAATTAATATAACACAAAAGTAGCAATTACATGATGTCAATAATAATGTAAAAATTCCCCAAAATAGTAGAACTGCACAATAACTATTCAGTTTATTAGATCAAAGGAAAAATAGAACCTTATTCTATATATCAAAAGAGGTGTAAAACTTGCAATTACTACGTTAATAAAAAGAAAAGAGCATGATATATATTGTATCATGAAGGAAGAAGAGAAAGAAAGAAAAGAAGGAAGGAAGAGAAGAAGATATAATGCTTCACATAAAGATAAGTAAAAAGAGAAGATTATAGAATTGTTGTGTGTTGTATATCAAAGATAGAATCAACCAAGCATTCGGAATTTAATATTTAATTAAATTATTTAGAGAGGTTTTATCACATCAGTGGGAATATTTTGTTTAGCAAAATTGTTAGATAGAAAGGATGTCAATGGCGACCATAATTAGTGCTTTTATTATCCACCTATATATATTTATGATAAAATAGCATTGTGTATTCTATGGTTAACTCAAACCAACTTTCACCACTTTAGAAAGGTAATGTTACTGTTATCTTCTCAATTAGAAGTTATCACTTGTAAAGCAATAGTAATAAGGAGCTCTACAAATTTCCCAGTAAAATGATCTGAAGCCCAAATATATGAAAGTCCCCTAAGGTAGATATGCATTACATCAAATTGTATTTTAGCTTAACATTCATCCAAACATTTTCCCCAGACTTGTTGCCAAAACAATGTAATTTGTGAACAGTTGAAAAACATATGTATAACATCACTATAATAGTTATGGCCAGACTAACATTCACTATTATTAATATTCATTTTATCAAAAGAACAGGGAGTTAAATACAGTCTATTATAAAAATAATATAAAGTTTGCATGCTGTTGGACTAAATCTTGAACCATATAGAGGTAGATAAAATATTGCTGAAAACTTCCCCCTGTGCAAAGTCAACCTTAGCTATAAGTCTACAACTTCTGACTTCAATTAACGGTTTGTATATATAAGATGCTGTAATTTGAGTATTAAAATTATAAGCTTGGGAATTAGCAGTATTATTCAGAAATAATGTTTGAAATGAATCTGGTAACATTCTTAACAATTCTTATTAAAAGTTCATATTTAAGTTCAAAGCGATCAGGGACGTGAAATCTAGATTTCAGTTCACAGATGGACATGAAATGTTTGTTTGAGAACAACTGTCCAATATATAAAACAACTTTATATACCCAATCTTTCTAATCTAAAATATGTTGAGCATGTTTAACATTGGAACTATACCAAACAGGAAGCAAAGAGCAATTTCTGAAGCAGAAAGCTCATGTATAAAAAAGTGTTTCGCTATTAGGGCTAGATTAATTAATACCAGGATAAGAGATTTTGGGGGGTTTCGGTGACATATATATAAAATCCTTGAAGGATAGTTCCTAATTTTTGCCCTATACTGTGATTTTGAAGGTGAATCTCAGCCAATGAAGTATAGGTCTGTCATAAAGGCAGGATGACAGTTCATAAAATTTGGAACATTGACTTCTCCCTTAGTTTAGATAGTGTAAGCTTTTAGAGATATACATGTTTTTGTGGTTCCATAGAGCATTGGATAGAAGAGAGTCAATCTATCTAAAATAATTGTAGGGAGTTTACCAGGAAGCATGGACAGAGTAAAATTGACAATGAGAAATACTATCAGTTTAATAAATTCTATTCAGGCCCACCAGGTAAAAAAAACAACAAAAAAAACTAGGGAACATTTTTCAGATAATTCACTTTTTTTGTTTTGAACTTTATTACAATTAAGCAAGATGTTGTCTGTAATTGTGTTAGAATGGAGGATATCTAGCCATTTAATTTGAGTTGCACTCCAAGCAAAACCCCTATCATACATTTCTTTAAAACATTATTTATTAAGTGGCATTATTTCAGATTTTTTATTTGTAGCCAGATATAATAGAATAAGAAGAAACAATCTCAATAAATCAGAGATAGGGGAAGATGGATTAGCCATTTGCATTAATATATCATTAGCACATGCTGTGAATTTTCATTAACCCCTTCGCTGCTAGGCCTTTTCCCCCCTGTGCTAAGCCTTTTTTTGGCTATTTGGGGTAGTTCGCGCTTAGGCCCCTGTAACCTTTTAACCACATAAGGTATCCACGCCAAATTTGCGTCCTTTTTTTTCCAACATCATGGGAATTTTAAAGGTACCCAGGGTTTGTGGATTCCCCTGGAGGGTACCCAGAAATTAGCCAAAATACAGGTAATTTGTTTTTCTTTTTTTTTAAATGAGAAAAAAGGGCTTCAGATGAAAGCGTCTGTTTTTTCCCCGCAAATGGTATCAACAAAGGGGTTGTGGTGCTAAAATCACCATTTTCCCAGCTTTCAGGGACAAGCAGACTTTTGTCAGATAACCAATTTTTTTATTTACAGTTTTGACATTTTCCTGGGACATAGCCTATTTTTGCTATTTTTTGTGCTTTCAACCTCCTTCCAGTTAATGGTAGAAAGGAGTATGAAAGCAATAATGGATCCTGGAAAGCTATGCATTTTGGAAATGTAGACAAAATTCGGAATTCAGCAAGGGGTCATTTGTGTAGATCCTTCAAGGTTTCTTCATAGAAACTAACAGTTAAATAGAGGAAAATTGAAAATTAGTTGAAAAAATCAGCCATTTGTGCCAACGTTTTCACCTGTAACTTCTTCTAACTGTGACAGCTGTTTGAAAGCAATCTACCATTACATCCGCTAGACCTTTCTGGTTGTGGGGATATATAGGACTTATAGGTTCACCAAGAACCCGACGAACCCAGAGCCAATAACTGAGCAGCGTCTTGCAATGGTTTTTCATTATGTTCCGGGTATATAGCAATTTAATTGGGAAAATATATACATGGAAAAATCAGTATGAAAGACACCTATGTATTTCTGAAATTGGAACACAATATAGAGTTTAGAAACAGTAGATATTTTCACATTTCCAAAATTGTGAGTACCCATACTAGCGTGAGACTTATAGGTCATTTTTCAAAATGACTTCTTTTTTACACATGGTCTTTCATTCGGAAGGCAGAAATGCATTGAAAGTCAATAGGTAATAACAGTTGCTCTACAATTCTATGTTACTCTAAGTCTCCTGATAAAAATGGTACCTCACTTCTGTGGGTAGGCCTAGTTCCTGCGACAGGAAACGGTCCAAAACGCAACGTGGACACACTTTATTTATACAGTAAAAACTGACCCTTTTTTCGCAAAGTGCCTAGCTGTAGATTTTGAACCCTAGCTCTGCCGGCACCAAGGGAAACCTAGCAAACCTATACATTTTTCAAAAGTAGACACCCAGGGTAATCCAGGATGGGGTGACTTGTGTGGCTCTCACCAGGTTCTGTTACCCAGAATCCCTTGCAAACCTTAAAATGTGTCCAAAAAAACACATTTTCCCCACATTTCTGTAGTGGAAAGTTCTGGAATCTGCGTGGATTCACAAAATTCCACCCACCCCGCGTTCCCCAAAGTCTTCCAAGAAAAACGGTACCTCACTTGTGTGGGTAGGCCTAGTGCCCGTGACAGGAAACGGCCCAAAACGCAACGTAGACACACCACATTTTCACAGTGAAAATTGACCCTTTTTTTGCAAAATGCCTAGCTGTAGATTTTGAACCCTAGCTCTGCCTGCACCTAGGCAAACCTAGCAAATATATACAATTTTTAAAACTACACACCCAGGGAAATCCAAGATGGGGTGACTTGACTGGCTCTCATCGGGTTCTTTTACCCAGAATACCTTCCTAACCTCACAATTTGTCAGAAAAAACACATTTTCCTCACATTTCTGTGGTGAAATGTTCTGGAATCTGTGTGAATCCACAAACTTCCACCCACCCTGCATTCTCAAAAGTCTTCCAAGAAAAATAGTACCTCACTTGTGTGGGTAGGCCTAGTGCCCGTGACAGGAAAAGGCCCAAAACGCAACGTGGACACACCACATTTTCACAGTGAAAACTGACCCTTTTTTTTGCAAAGTGCCTAGCTGTAGATTTTGAACCCTAGCTCTGCCGGCACCTAGGGAAACCTAGCAAACCTATACATTTTTTAACACTAGACACATAGGGAAATCCAGGATGGGGTGACTTGATTGGCTCTCACCAGGTTCTTTTACCCAGAATACCTTGCGAACCTCACAATTTGTCAGAAAAAACACATTTTCCACACATTTCTGTGGTGGAAAGTTCTGGAATCTACGTGGATCCACAAAATTCCACACACCTCGCGTCCCCCAAAGTCTTTCGAGAACAATGACACCTCACTTGTGTGGGTAGGCCTAGTGCCTGCGAAAGGAAACGGCCCAAAACGAACGTGGACACACCACATTTTCACAGTGAAAACTGACCCTTTTTTTGCCTAGCTGTAATTTGTGAACCCAAGCTCTGCCGGCACCTAGGGAATCCTAGCAAACCTATACATTTTTGAAAACTAGACACACTGGGAATTCCAGGGAGGTATGGCTTGCGTGGATCCCCCCACGTTTTCTTACCCAGAATCCCCTGAAAACCTCAAATTTAGCTGAAAAAAATAACTTTTTCGACACATTTTTGTGTGGGAAAGTTGTGGCATCACTGGGCTGATACAAATATCCTACCACCCAGCATTCCCCCAGGTCTCCTGATAAAAATGGGGCTGCACTTGTGCTGGAAGCCCAAGTACCCGCGACAGGCAAGGGCCCAAAACGTATTGAGGCAACATCAAAATTGCCTATCACAAAATGACCTGGTTTTGCAAGGGGGTCACCTGGGTTTATGGCCCTGTGCTTGGTGGCCAGCTAGGGAAACCTACCAAACCCACAAATTCCTGAATACTAGACACCTGGGGTATTCCAGGGAGCTATGGCTTGCGTGGATCCCCCAACCTTTTCCTACCCAGAATCCCCTGCAAACCTCAAATTTAGCTGAAAAAAAATCACTTTTTCCAAACATTTTTGTGTGTGAAAGTTGTGGCATCACCGGGCTGACCCAAATTTCCTACCACCCAGCGTTCCCTCCGGTCTCCCGATAACAATCGTGCCTCACTCGTGTGGGAGGCCCAAGTACCTGCGAGAGGCTGGGGCCAAAATGTATTAAAATAAGGCCTCACTCGTGCGGGAAGCCCAAGTACCCGCGACAGGCAAGAGCCCAAAACACATTGAGGCAACATCAAAATTGCCTATCACAAAATATCACAAAATGACCTAGTTATGCAAGGGGGGTCACCTTGGTTTTGCGCCCCGTGCTCGGCGGCCAGCTAGGGAAACCTACCAAACTCACACATTTCTGAAAACTAGACACCTGGGGGATTATAGGGAGGTATGGCTTGCATAGATCCCCCAACTTGCCTGTCGCGGGTACTTGGGCCTCCCACACGAGTGAGGCACCATTTTTATCAGGAGACCCGGGGGAACACTGGGTGGTAGGATATTTGTATCAGCCCGGTAATTCCACAACTTTCCCACACAAAAAGCTGAGGAAAAAGTGATTTTTTCAGCTAAATTTGAGGGTTGCAGGGGATTCTGGGTAAGAAAACGGGAGATCCAGGCAAGCCATACCTCCCTGGAATCCCCCGGGTGTCTAGTTTTCAGAAATGTGTGGGTTTGGTAGGTTTCCCTAGGTGGCCGCCGAGCACCCGGCCAAAAACCCAGGTGACCCCCTCCTTGCAAAACCAGGTTGTTTTGTGATAGGCAAATTTGATGTCGCCTCAATACGTTTTGGGCCCTTGCCTGTCACGGGTATTTGGGCCTCCCACACAGGTGAGGCACCATTTTTATCGGGAGACCTGGGGGAACGCTGGGTGGTAGGAAATTTGTGTCAGCCCAGTGATGCCACAACTTTCCCACACAAAAATGTGTGGAAAAAAAGATTTTTTCAGCTAAATTTGAGGTTTGCAGGGGATTCTGGGTAAGTAAAAGTTGAGGGATCCACGCAAGCCATACCTCTCTTTAATCCCCCGGGTGTCTTGTTTTCAGAAATGTGTGGGTTTGGTAGGTTTCCCTTGATGGCCACTGAGCCCGGGGCCAAAAACTCATGCGACCCCCCCTTGAAAACCAGGTTGGTTTGTGATAGCTAATTTTGATGTCACTTCACTAGGTTTTGGGCCCTTGCCTGTCGTGGGTATTTGACCCAGCCACACAAGTGAGGTACCATTTTTCTCGGAAGACTTTGGGGAATGCGGGGTGGGTGGAATTTTGTGGAGCCACGCAGATTCCAGAACTTTCCACCCCAAAAATGTGAGAAAATGTTGGTTTTTTGACAAAGTTTGAGGATTGCAAGGGATTCTGGGTAACAGAACCTGGTGAGAGGCCCACAAGTCACCCCATTCTGGATTCCCCTTGGTGTCTAGTTTTCAAAAATGTACAGGTTTGCAAGGTTTCCCTATGTGCCGGCTGCGCTAGAGCCCAAAATCCACAGGTAGGCACATCCTGAAGAAAATTCAGTGCCTAGAGGGCTTTCTGCCATCCTGGGGAGGGGGGGGGAAACCGAGCGCTATTACCCAGATATGCCCCCAAGGGGGGCAGAAAGACTGTGGCTATTCTGTTGGGGGGTGGGGCATTGGGATGCCCATTCTGGGAAGCCCCCATCCCTACTAAAGTGCAGATCAGGGGCTACTGCCCCCATCTGCCTCCTGGGGGGGGCAGAAAGGCTGTGGCATATTTTTTGTGGGGGTGGGGGCATTGGCATGCCCATTCTGGGTAACCCCCACCCCGAACTTTGGAAACAAAAAAATCCCTGGTGGCTAGTGGGATTTCTGTCCCACCCCGTGGAGGCAGATAAGGGGCTATTGCCCCATCTGCCTCTGGGGTGGGCAGAAAGACTATCATTTTTTGGGGGGGTGGGGGCTTGACATGCCCATTCTGGGCAACCCCCACCCCTACCTATATGAAAAAGTAAATAAATCCCTGGCGCTTAGTGGGCTTTCTGGCCCCCCCCCGGGGGCAGATTAGGGGCTATTGCCCCCATCTTCCTCCAGGAGGGGCAGCACGTCTTTAGTTTTCTTTGGGGGGTAGGGTGGGGGCATTTGCATGCCCATTCTGGGCAGCCCCCACCCCAGGCCTATAAAAAAATTATCCCTGGTGTCTAGGGTGCTTTCTGCCCCCACGGGGGCAGAAAGACTGGAATTTTATAGGGGGGAGGGGTGGGGGCATTGGCATGCCCATCTTTGGCAGCCCCATAAATTAATCGTAAAAAAAAACCCTGGCGTCTAGTGGGCTTTCTGCCCCCCCCACAGGGGGGACAGTTTGGGGGCTACCGCTCCCATCTGCGCCCAGGCGGGACAGAAAGACTGTTATGGTGCAGGAGGGTTAGGGGCTTTGGCATGCCCATATTGGGCAGCCCCCACCCCTAATTAACATAATAAAATAAACCCCTGATTTCTAGTGGGCTTTCTGCCCCCAGGGGGGGCAGAAAGACTGGACTTTTGTGGGGGGAGGGGTGGGGGCATTGGCATGCTCATCTTGGGCAGCTCCACCCCTAAATTAAATGTAAAAAAAAAAACAACACCCTGGCATCTAGTGGGCTTTCTAACCCCCCCCCCCCCCAGGGAGGCAGATTGGGGGCTCCCACCCCCATATGCCCCCTCAGGGGGCAGAAAGACTCTAATTGTGCAAGGGGGTGGGGGCACTGGCGTGCCCATATTGGGCAGCCCCCCTAATTTACATACTAAAACAATTCCCTGGTTCTAGTGGGCTTTCTGCCCCCCCAGGGAGGCGGATTGGGGTTGCAGCCCCCATCTGCCCTCAGGGGGGACAGAAAGACTGAATTAGGCCACAAACCATGGGGGGAGCAAAGGCCATTGCCTAAGGGGCCGCTCCCTCCTCCCTGGTGCCTAGTGGGTGGATCCCTGCTTGGGGATCGCCCCCAAGCAGGGATCCACTAGGGAGAGGTACCATTGGAAAGGGGAGATTCTCCCCTTTCCAACGATACCTCTCCCACCTGTTTCGGTGCTCGTGGCGCTGAGATAGCCCCATGAGCACCGAAACAATGAAACTGAAACTAAGTTTTAGTTTCATTTTCATTGCAATGACGACAGTGCGCCATGAGCATGATCGGCATTGCAATGAAAATGTAAATTGGCCTCAGGAGGTTGGGGAAGCTCTTCCCCAACCTCCCGAGGCCAATAAAAAAAAAGGGAAATCCCTCTGCTGTCTGCAGCAGAGGGATTTATTGCCCTTGTCCTCATGACGGAATGGTTCCGCCATGAGCACAGGAGCACCGGTGCTCATGACGGAACCTTTCCGTCATGAGCACCGGAGAGGTTACATTTCTTTGTGCTTATATACAAAGAAAGTGAGAGACCCATATAATTTTTCAGGAAAAGGTTCTAAAGATAACAAAGGAAAAAGAAGATAGAGGGTATCCTTGTAGGGTTCCACGTTTGAGTGAAAAGTAAGAGGATTGTATGCCATTAATGAAACTGGAGGTCTTAGGGGCAGAATAAAAAATGCTAATATAACGTAACATTATGAAACCCTTTGTAAGCCTTAAACATGGTCACACGTTTTCTTTGCATCAAGAGATAACGATGCAATAGGATCAACCATTTGAGATTATCCATATATAATGGTTAGTAGGGCTCTTGAGCTATCTGAAATATAATCATCCTTTAACATACCCTGCCTATTCTAATTCAATTAAATCTGGAATATTATTATTTATGTGGTAAAGTTAATATGAATGCAAAAATATTACAATCTGCATTAATCTGGAATATTAGCCCACAATTCTTACACAATGAAATATCTTTGTCTTTTTTGGGAATGAGGCATAACATGGCCTAAGGAAAGGTACCACTAGCCTAAAATGTTGAAAAAAATGAAACTGAGGATCCAGCTGGCCCTGGAGCTTTGTATTTAGAGAGGAAATATATAGCGTTAAAAAGGTATGCAATTGTAATATCCTTTTCCAATGAGTGAGTTTTTAGGGATTGTATTTAAAACGTTATTGGAATCCTTCCTGTTAAATCCATCTTCTGGAATGTATAATGTAGTATGAATTTCTTTAGAGCAATTTAAAATGCCAGGATTGTTATAAAATTTGTTGCCATAGGAATTTTTGATCGTTTGATTAAAAGACATTTGCTTGTAATTTTTTTTTTAAAGATAGTTACCAAGTAACTCTACCACCATAATATGTTGAATATTGTCTCAAAAGGTCAGAGCTCACATCCACAATAGATGTATGAATATATTTCTATTTAGCCTGAGTAAGAGAGTTAATATCATCCTTATAATTAGAGGAGAAATATTTATGTTCTAATTGTTGGATGAGTTGTAATAAATAGATTCCTTCCGCGTTTCTTTTTTTATTAGCCACATAATTAATAATCAATCCTCATGCCACTGTTTGAATGAATCCCAAAGAAAATTACATTCGGAATCCTGAGGTTAGCTAATTTAAAATAAAATGGTAAATGTGGTAATTTTTTGTCCCATAATAAAAAGTTATTAAAACACCAATGGTTGGATTGGTTTTTATCAAAATGCGTGTCTAAATAAATTATAAAAGGGGTATGGTCAGAAATTCAAATAGAGCCTTTTTGGGTACCAAGCAAAGACAGGTTAAGGTATTTGTCCAACAATATATTCGGGCTGCAGTAGGGCGAGCTGGTGAATAAAAAGTATATTCCATAGTGTCTATATCACATACTCTCCAAACATCTACTAAACCTCCAGATGTGATTTATCCTTTAAAGAATATTGTGTTTTGTTAGGAACATATTTGAAGCTTGAACATCTGTACAATACAGGGTCCATTAATTGATTACAACCCCCCCCCCCACTACACGATTGGTGTGAACTCATTTACCTAAGAGATGTTTCCAAAATCTCTTATTTCCCTATTTGGGACCATATATGTTAATAAAAATGAAGAATATAACTTTGTTAATCTTAATATCGAAGCATATCCATCTAACTTCATTATTAGTGTCTACATTTAAAATACTCAACAGTAGAATAATTAAAAGGATAATCACACCAATCCTTTTTCTTGTGGATAAACTTGGCCATCCCATTTCTTCTTAATAAAAGTGACATCTTTATCTAGAAGATGAGTATCTTTTAACATGGCAAGATGACATTTTAACATGGTTAAATGTGTTAAAACTCGATGACAATTAATTAGATTATGCATACCCTTGACGTTCTATAACACAAATTGAAGATATTTAATTTCAATAAATATATCAATAAATATCAGCTAATATAGACTATAATACCAATTTAACAGCATTTTCAAAGCCATAACAGGTACATATATACTAAGGAAAAGAACAAGATGCATAAGGTAGTAGTGCAAGGCAAGAAGATGCAAGGAAAAAGGAAAGAAAAAGAAGTAGGACTCTGTACTAGATCCAAAATAGATAGCTAACAAGTAGATGGTATGAAGTCAAAAAGAATTCAACCATATTAATATAGTTAGAATGATAAACACTAGTCCAGTAAGGGATGGTAAAACACAAGATTGAAGACTGGCTCAACGCCACAATCCAACGTCCTTCCGGGACAGAAGACAAAATAGAATATATTGAAAGATTACCAAGTAGGGAGAAGTTGAAGGAGATATGAAGATAAACTATAAATAAAAAATTACAAATAAAGACAACAAAAAAGACAACAATATCATCAAAAGTCTAAAAAGGTATAGACTTACCCCAAATAGGACGAGGCAAGAGGGATTCAACAACATTGAGGAGAACACAAATGCACAAAAAGAAGGTACAATGGATGAGATCGGGATCAATTTGCCAAGACAACACAAGTCTGCTGTAGAAGAAAAAAAAAGAATCAATACAAAAAGGAAATGCCAAACTTTGACCTGAGATGCAAACAATGTCAGACAAGATCAAACACATAGATTCAGGATTTTATGAATAAAAGAATTCAAAGTGATTAGGTTTTGTCAACATTCATGGATTCTCCTTTATGAAAATGTAGACATTCTTTTGACTGATCTATATTCTCAAAAATGGTAGTCTTTCCTTTATAAGTAACTTTCAAGAAGCAGGGATGTATGAGACCAAATCGGGAATTCATTGTCTTAAAGCAGGATGCTCATCTAAAAATGTATTTTGACTGTTTGCTGTAAATCTCGAAACATCTTGGGAAAAGAAGGCTCTTTGTCCAGACCATCACATTTGTTAGCTTTTTTTAAAAAAAAAAGAACTTCCATGAGATCTATAAACTGTAGGAAGAGAACTGTAATTTATTTAGTTCTGTAATGATTTGAAAATGTAAGTCCACTTCGATAAGCTCTTGGAATATTTGGAATACAACTGTCTGACAAACCTACCAATTTAGAAATTGTGGACCTCAGGGCTGCAATCATATCAGAGCCTCTTGCCCCTTCTGAGATATATATTCAACGATTATTAAGACAACAGCAATTTTACAACTCTTCAGTTTGGTTCTTCAAAACAGCAATCCCTTTGGACATATAATCAACTTTGGTAGGAACACCATGTGTGTCACTTATTCATTGTTCTACTTCTGAAGTCCTTGGCTCAGATTCCATAATTTTTCTTTCATTCTTTGCAAGGTATTATAGTTTCCATTAAAGACATTTTAGGATTGTAATGTTATCCATTAAATCTTCAAGCGTCAATGGTGGTGGAAATTTGGCAATTTGTCTATTTGTAAATTGCCAGTACACTCCTAATATGAGAGACTACTGCAGGCATTTAAGGAGTATAGTCGGATGGAGACCATGGAGACCAAAGATATGGGACATTTTGTGTTCAGGTTTGTGTATGGATCGAGATCTAAAATTAGCATGATGATTCAGCAGCATTAAATTTGTCGGCAGAGTAAATAAACTGATGAAATCTTGAGGTACGCAAAGTATTGTGGTGATGAATTGTAGATGACGCAGAATAAATTGAAAGAAAGCGGATGATGGCACAGATGAAAACTGCACAATGAAGTCAGAATCACGAGTTTGTCTGGAATGTTGGTCCTATGCAGAGAGTGTATAAACAGGGAGTTCCGATGGTGCACGGCGGAAATGGGATTCAACAACTGGGTAGAGGTCGCGGTGTCCCAATTGATCCGAGTACAAGGATTGATGTGGCTACTTTTAAGAAAACAAATCCTTGTCATGTTTGTGGCAAGTTGGGGCATTAGAAGCAGGAGTGTTGCCTCAATGCCTGCGTCACAGGTCAGCAGATGAATGTGGGAAGAACGGCAGTAAAAATGAGTCACATAGGTAGTTCAGGTGGTCCCTTGAACAGGATGCAGTTGGACTTCATTGAGATGCTTGTGTGTATAGGGCTGAGATATCTGTCTTTTGACTGTGTGCAACTTCTTGCATTGGGTTGAAGCCTACCCGACCAGGAGAAATGACAGTCTAACAATAACTAAGTTGTTGTTAAGGGAGTTTATACAGCGTTTCAGGTTCCGGACTTCTCTGGAGTCAGACCAAGGGACTAATTTTAATAATGAGATCCTGAATAAGTTGTGTGCAGCATCGCAAGTGGATCAGAGGCTACATTTCAGTTACTGACCACAGGTTTCAGGTATCACAATTCAGTTTGGCTACAGTGTGTGCTTCGACATCTCTGAAGTGGCCTGATGCTTTGCCTCTTGTGTGGATGAGCCTACACAGTACTCCTAAATGGACAGGATTGTCCCCCATAAAATTATCATGGGCAGAGCCATGAGACTGCCAGCTGTACCTGCAAATGCGCTTGTAAACGTTACAGATGACATGATTCTTGATTACTGCAAAGGACTAGATGATGTGGTGCATTCCATATCTCATCAGGTTGGAGAGACTACAGCTCTGCCTCAACAGAAGCAGTGCCATGACCTTAGTCCCGGTGACTGTGTTACATAAACCGTACTTTGAGTGCCTCAGTAGCAAGGACCTTATTAAGTCATCTTGGTCACTACAACAGCTGTGAAGTGCGGAGGTTTCCCTAACTGGGAGTATGTTACCCATACTTGTAGAGTCCCGTGTCCCCTTGATGTTGTAACAGCATCTCCCCCTTATGTGCTAGTGGTTACAGTGAGACAAAAGGAGCAGATTAGTCAAGCTGTTGGGGACCAGCAGGAGCCTGGGACAGCATATGTTTGGCCTGAGGGGGGGAGGGGGGGTCTAAATGAGTCAACAGTACGAGTCAGAATAAGAGGGTATCATCCTGTAGTGTTGGTGGTGCCAGATTTAGACCCTGGTGAAGGGCCTAGCGCTGCAGTAATGCTAGTAATATCTGGAGACCTGTGGCCAAAAAGACCAGTGAGAAGGAGAAAGAGTTTGCAGGAACTGTGTATGCCACACACTATCCCAGAAGAGGAATCTGGCTTAAGTGACAGTGATAAAGGGCCAGCAGTACGGAGATCAAAGATTGCAAGAGCATCCTGTCGGAGGTACTCCTCCCCTGAATAAACATACCTTGCAGCAAATAACCGGGAGAGAACATTTTGGACATGTTGTTATAACAATTTGAATTCATCAGAGCCTTCTTGTACTGAGCTTTGCGGCTGAACTGAGTTTTGAAATTAGATTGCCCACTCCTGGATCCTGATCACAGGACTGAATGTGATCACACTTTTGAAACCAGTGGAAATTGGGAATTGTATTTAGATGTAGGGGATCCTGTTATTCCTTGAGTTTACTATAGCTGTGGGGAAAACAATTATTACAGGTTACCTAGGAGATGGTATGGAACATGTTATATGGCAATAGTTTTCTCGAATGTCTATGATGTGCGATATCTTGGCGGTGTAGCTAGACCCTTTGCCGCCCATAGCGACCCCTGCTTTTGCCACCTGGTGGCCACGTGGTAAGAGCGGGGGGGGGGCTGGCGATTCCTGCGCTAATTTGCCACCCCGCGTCGGCCACAGTTAGGGGGGGCGGATGACCCCAAACTCGTGCCACCCAGAGTGGACCGCCCCCCCTTGCTATGCAACTGCATCTTGATGACTTAATAGGGGACATGCTAGAACCAAACGAGGTGCAAGTGCTAGTGAAATTGTTGAAGACATCTTTGGTTCAATTATTCCATCCATAGAAGTGAAACGGAGTTCTCATAAGATTAGAATGCGGTCTACTGTGGTTGATAAGTTGTCTACTAATACAGCCAGAGCATTTTTAGTTGTAGATACTGAGATGGTAGCCATTAGATCTATGGTTTTGAAAAACAGACTAGAGTTATATGTTCTCCCCGCAAAGGAGGGTTGAGTCTGCAGGATGTTTAAGGTCCAGCAATGTTGCACCTACATTGCTGATCAGAGTAAAGACTTTAATTAATGATCTGAAGAAAATGTTGAAAGGGTAGGAAACAGAAGGTGCATGGGAAGCAATAGGGAATGGAATTTACTGCTTTATTTACAGAGTGGAATTGTTGGAAGTATCTTGAGAACCCTATTGATAATTTCTCTTTGTGGATTATTTCTCTTTGAATTTCATAAGGGATACAAACGTGCACAAGTGAAGAAGGGAGTACAGAGAAAAAGAGCAGACCTAGAATTAGAAGAAAGACAGAGCAAATACTATGTTGGCATTAAGCATCTGGAAGAGTCCAGCTGAGCATTTAATAAGCCCTTGAGGTTTTAACTGGTCTATCTGATAAGAGATCTTTACTTTGATAAGATTGCTAGATTTGCCATCAGAGGGGGGATTGGAGCAGCATAATTTTGGCTCCTCCCTTTCATATGACAGTAGTGCTCTATGTACGTGTACCTGACACTATATACTCTGCATGCCTTAACATTATTAATGACAAATAGAGTTTTTAGGTACTTGATAGACTATTCTCATGCTATTAAAATGTATTTACTTACTTAACGAGAAAGGTTATGTAAACGTGTGCATTAATGTTTTCACATTTGCATTTATAATGTAGTTCTCACTCACATCTATTTTCATGTACTCTAAGTTATATTGCATTTTCTTAAAGTTTAAGATGAAGCTAATTCTGAATGTATGTACTTTTGTTTGTAGTTGTACAAGCACATGTGATTACACATTAAATTTGCACCATTCAATCATACATTTAAAGTTGATCTAAGTAGCCCTGTATTTTTTCTGCATGAAATGCTACTTTTCTATTTCTGCTTGTGTGCCTTTACATTGCAGGTACATTCACATGATTTGTCAGTTAGAGAATATATGTAAAACTGTATTAGTGATAGAGCCTGAGAAGCAGAGCTTGAGAAGAACACGGAGAGCAAAAGTGTTAACTTACAATCCCTATTCAGTAATGTATTGATAGTTGCAGGGTACCCAAGGTCAACATCGTTCCCAGGTCTGGTCCGAGAGGATCTGCCAATGTTGCAGCTCATAACAAGAGAACGGAAAGGACAATAAAGCCCCAGATAATGCGAACATGGAGCATCACCTTAAAGATTTCAGTGGCATTAACTGGTGTTCTCAGAGTTTGATCATCTTTATTCTTTTGGACTTTGAGAGGTATAGACCTCTATATCTTCCCCTTGATTATTTGCTAAGTGTGGCTTAGGTTAACACTCATTTCCCTATCCCTGGAAGACTCTTGATCAAGCTTCTGCTGTGCTGACACCTTACAGCATTTATGTCTCTTCCTGCATTTCCCCAGCTATCTGAGACCCTTTTAGACTTAACCACCTTTGTTGATTTAGACTCTAAATTAGATAACTTAAGTCATTACTCATGTTTCTGGGGAGAAGATCGGATACTCTTTTCGAGCACCAAATTCTTTGTAGTGCTGTGACTTAACTTCTTATCCGTCTCATGCTGATGTGCCTGAACGTGTTTAGGAGGTTGGGCTATCCTATTGTTATTCTGTACAAAATGATTTTGAGATTCATTTACATCACCTTGACTGTTAACGTGTAATAAAACTTCTTAACTTTATTCCCGGATTCCTGGTCTTCATTGTGTAGCCAAATGGGTTACACAGTTAATTCAAATTTTCTAACAAATGCCAACTCCTTTTACCTTTCAGTCAACAAAGAAGGATCCATCGGATAATCACTGGTAAGAGGTTAGCCCAGCATTGGATCAGGGTGGAACTCATAGAGGGGATGAAGAGCAGGAGTGAAATGGGGAAACTGGAGAGGAGAGCAACACCTGAATGTGAGGAAGAAAAGAAAGGCTGAAGTTAAGAAAGGGAATGAGGTGAAGCGGAGCTAGCTGTGCTCAGAGGAAGGAAAGAAGAGCTTGGTGACGAGAGAGGAATTTGTGTGAAAGAGGAGAAAGGAGGCAGAAAAAGGGATGGAGGGGGAAGCTAAGGTACAAAGAAGGGAAGGAATGTTCTAGAAGGGAGAGTGTAAAGACTGCTCAGGTGGGGCTGCAGGAGGGAAAGAGCTGGTGTGAAGGAGACTAGAGCCAAGTCAGAAGACTAGTGTTAAAGAGTGTACTGAAAAAGGGAGAGGCTGAAGAAGGTAAAGAAAATGAAGGGGTAAAGGAGGAGAGCGAGCAGAGTAAAAGTCAAAATGAAAACTTTAACGTAACTGGTATATTTGTAATGCTCACATTCAACACAATTGGGTATTTGGCTCTAATAACAGTTATTTACTGGCACTAATTTTTTTAACCTCAATAAGATGAAAGGCCGAGTGGATCTCCTAGAATTTGAATCTGTGTCCCTGGGGTCAATCACAGATGCCTCTAGTGAATGCATTGGTCCCTTGAACCACCACCCTTTGGCATCTGCCAGCCACAGAGCTGCCATGTTTGCCAGGCCCATTTGTGAATAGTTCATCCACCATCAACACAAAAAGGCGAAAGAGAGTCTGGAAAAAGGCCCCACAGCTGTCTCTCAGTATACACTCAAAACACAAAAATGGCGTGATGATCTGTTGAGCTGCATAATGACCAGTATCTCTAATGCTTGTTATGTACTCCTACCATCCATTTGCGAACACCCCTAATTAACAGAACTGGCAATTCCAAGAATTGGATGATGTGGGCTCACTCACATAATGTGACAGGCTTCATCATAGACTGCCTCGTCCCACCCATGTGAGAAGGTACTACCAAGGCGAGCATAGTCGGCTGTGGTATTGTCATTAGTAATGTACGTCCTGCTTACATATCACTCACCTCTACGGGTGAGCAAATCCACACGGTGGTATTTAAGTCTGCCCTGTGGCATAACCACGGAACACTATGCTCATATTGTGGTCTGGGATATGGGTCCATTGTACCACATAATTACAGGCACGATATGTAGGTAGGCATGGTAAATGATATGTGGTTTGTGAACTTGGGATGGGTCCATTTCAGGCCTGTGGCCTGGCCAAGGACACCAGTTCCATCTCCAGTTAGAGAAGCCATCGATGGGCAAGCAGTAGCACTGCCTCTAAGGCTCTGAGTGGTGGTTTCACAGTTTGCATCTAAGATCATGCTCTGTGATAACCCTTCTCTTTGATGCTGTTCACGTGGTACCTTCCATTTGGATGCTGCAGAGTACCACACTTCCAGAATTAAGGGCATTTTTCTCTCTTTCACATGCAGTAGACTCCTTGTACAGAATGTTCAAGCTGGCATCCTCTATGCCCCTAACAGTGCATGGACGAGCGTGCACTTTTATGAGTGTCAAATGTAAAAAGCATGGAAGTCTGCCATTTTTACTAGAAATGAAAAATATTCCCTGGGGATGGATTGTTCGGCATTACTACAGGGGCATATAAAAGGTCAAGCTTCATGTTATGAAACTGTTAAGAAACTGCCTTACTTACACTAGAAAGCCAAATCACCTCCATAATAGAACTTGAACTTCTCAGCAAGTAGATTGTATTTTCCAGCACCTATACCAGTAAATGTCAACTGATATGCATTCAAATTGAAAGCATCAGCCCTTCCTACCAAGAGCATATAGTGACAAATCACAAGTGGTTGCCATTGTTAAGCATTTGTAAAAAGCAATGTGGATCAAGTAACAATGGTTAGCCCCTAATAGGACTTCATAGGCCTTTGTGCAAGGTGATTTTTGGATCATACATTAAGATACTTTTTGGAACATAAGTGCACAATTATCATTGAAAACACACTGGCCAGCTTTATTGGCAAAAACTTGAAAAGCTATAAATTCCACTTAAAATCTCTAATCACCTTTGCCACGTATATCTAGCTCTCATTTTGCTCCTTGAGGCTCTATCTTACTTTCTCTCTTCTCCGCTCATCTCTTAATCTGTCCCTACTGCCTCTCTCATCCTTTACCATATTACCCCTTTCTGTTTGCCTCTGCATCTATCTTCCCTTTCCTGTTTCTTCTGCTATCTCTCGTGCTTTCTATTTACTCTCTTTTATTTCTCTCCTCTGCTTTTTTAAAACCTCTTCTCTCAATTTTCCCTGTGCTTCTCAATATTTTTATTCTCTCCTTAGCCCTTTTCTCCATTGACCATGTATGGCAATGAAAACTTTCTCTTAGCTGTCCATGGCCATGAACAGCCATTGCCACCTTTCTATAGCCACTACCCTTTTCTGTGTTCCTCAGTTCAGGAATCTCACAATACTGGGGGGTCTTATGGAACTGGAGCAGTCCACTAGGACATTGCAACAAAGAAGTTAGCATATTGTGGTCATCATATCCTTGCAGCTTGTTGTCCATTCTTGTTGGACAGGAAAGGAGGCCGCATGGATTTGGTGGGTTTTAATTGCTTTTAGGTACATCCACTGCACCACCTTCAGAGTGTGGTAGACTTCAACGGGTGGTTGTCCACAGTAGCGGAAAAGAATATTTTTCTGGTAAAAACAAACATTTTTCTTTTCAAAATCAGTCGTGAAACAAGGGGAATGCTTTCCTAGAGCCCGGAGTTTTATTTTTTTGTTTTGTTTTGCTTTATTACCTAGCATGCTGTGCAGGCTGATGCCACGGCAAAAGCGAAAGCAGACCACGCTAATGGAATCTAGGTGGATCCACAAATGTCCTACCCCACTGTGTACCTACACTTTTCCCAATAACAATAGTACCCCACTTGTTTGGCTGGGGTGTCACCCATGAAAGGAAAGGCATCAAACGAAAGAAGAAACCATCAAGATCCTGTCTTGCAATATGACCCATTCTGCCCATGTAGGTAGCTGTGCTGTTTAGGCCAGGCCTGGTGAGCATCCGTAGATACTTTCCAGGCCCATGCATTTCTGAAAACAAGGCACCTAAGGTAGTCCAGGAAACCATGGCTTGTGTGGGTGCAATACGTTTTTTTACACAGAATGCCCCCACAAACACTTGCTAAATCACAGATTTTTCTAATACTTCTGTTAAGGAAAATTCCAGTACATGTGAGGATCCATAAAAGTCCTACCACTCATAAGGATGGCTGAGAGGCTGCTGGTCTGCTCCTCTGCAGACATTGCAATAGACCTTTGCAATGTCTGCGGAGAAGCAGGCCAGAACTTTATTTACAGCTTTAAATCCCCACACCCACAGGAGCTGTACAGCCCTATAGTGAATACTTGCTAGTTCAAATACGTATTTGTGCACAACGTGCTGAGTTAGACGCCTCCTTTATCATGGAGGAGCTCCAAGCAGCTAGTATGGCTTCCCCCTCATGGAAAACACCAGGACTGAGTGGTTTCCCATCTGAATTTTTCAAGAAATTCTCTTCCATCCTGATGCCACACTTCTGACTTTTCTATCAGGAGAAAAGACCCACAGGCTTCCTCCTGCTAGACCTTAGAGTTGACACTATTACCACAAAACTCAAGCCTGTTAAACCTCTCGACGTTTGCTCCTCCTAAAGGCTTATCTCCTAGTTGAATGTGAAATGTAAACTATTGACCAACATAATGTCTACTAGACTGGCTGGAATATCACTACACTGGTCCATGAGGACCAAAACGGCTTCATGCCCGGCAGAGGTATTGACTGCAGCCGTCCGGAGGCACTGGCGGAAGGGGATGGTAGAGCCGGACACCTCTCTCACCTGTCAGTATGTAGTGATGGCGGTGGGTGACTTTAAGGCGGTGACTTGTCTCTACAGGCGGATTACTGGGGATATGCGGCAACCCCTGGCTGCCCTGCGTGTCAAGTGGGAAGCGGACCTGGGAGCGCCTATTGCGGACAAAAACTGGGAGGAAATCATGGAGCGCCCTTGGAAGTGTACACGAAATGCACGCTTCCAGCTCATACAGTTTTGTGTTTTTCATAGGGCATACCTTACCCCTAGCAAAATAGCTGAGTACTTTGGGGGGCCGGATGCTTGCCCCCGATGTGGTCATGGTGGGGCGACTTTTCTTCACATGCTCTGGGACTGTCCACAGGTGACAGGATTTTGGGAGTAAGTGGTGACGTTACTCCTGACGGTGACAGAGAGGGACTTGGAGGTAGGCCCGGGGGTCTGTTTGCTACATGGGTTTCCGCATACTGCAAAGACTAAGGTCACCAGTAGGTTTATTGACTTGGGGCTAGTCCTGGCCAAGCGGGAGATTACTTCCCATTGGAAGGCGCGGCAGGGACCTAATTTTTTACGGTGGGCTAGGGAAATGGAGAAATGGGCGGGAAGTGAGGGGACTTATAGATTGTGTCTGGCTCGACGTAGTGAAAATGAAAGATCGCACGAATGGGCCCGGGCATGGTTGGCACTCCTGGACTTGTTCACACGCTCGTGTGTGGGAGATGGGGGAGAGCCGGTGGGGGATGATGGGATCCCGGTTCCTTGAGCGCCCTGTGACAGGCTTCCCCCTATGTTCCTGAGGCACTCTCTGTTGGGATAGCTGGGAGGCGGATCCGACGAGTGGTGGGTGAGGCTTTGATGTACATGTAATTCTGATGGATACTGGCGACATGCTTGGGTGGGTGGGTAGGGTGGGGGGGTTCGTTGGGGGGGTTGCTGGGGGATGGGGTGGGGGGTATATTGGTTTTATCGCACGCCCACTGTGGATTACTCCTGTGGATGAACTACCTCGTAGTACAGATACTGTTGGGGTGACTGTTGTACAGTTGTGATCAGTTTGGTGGGGTGATCACTGCACTACGTCCTGATTTGGCTGGAGGGCGGAGTACTGGGGAAGGGGATTGACTGCATTTTGTTCTGTGCCCTAATAAAGTCTGTTTACAAATGCCCGGCAGAGGTACATGCCACTGCATCTGCAGACTTCCAGTGGCGTTCTCGCAACTTAATCAGCTGCAGGGACCCACAGCCCTGCTCCTGGTCAACTATGG
Organism: Triturus cristatus; assembly: GCF_964204655.1. Lineage (NCBI taxonomy): Eukaryota > Metazoa > Chordata > Amphibia > Caudata > Salamandridae > Triturus > Triturus cristatus. The sequence goes on along the minus strand of NC_140594.1, from coordinate 315,857,693 downwards.
GAAGGTACTCGATACGGTCCACTGGCCCTTTCTACTTAATATCCTTCAGTCCCCGATTCCTGAAACTAACAATGGCCCGATATGACTCACAAGTGCAGGGGTGTGTGTAAACGGGTCAATGATAGCCCAGTTTCTGATTCGGTAGGGTACGGGCAGGGATTCCCCATTGCCCCTTCTCTTTGCCCTAGTGATCAAGCCCCTGGCGGCATGGATCAGGGAAGGTGCGCAGTTAGAGGGCTTTCGCTGGGGAACCGATCACAAAGGCAGGGTAGCACTCTATGTCGACAACTTGTTATTGTTCTTACAATACCTGAAAATGACATTACCCCATCTAACCCAAATACTTAACATATCTGGAAATGCATAGAGGCTGTACGTCAACTGGGGGAAATCATGATACACACATCTATCTGGACCAATCCCCGCACCAATGCCAGACACTAAATTACAATTCACTCAAGGACCTTTTCGATTTCTGGACATCATCATCACACGCAATCCACTGTCTGCCTGGGAATTAAACATAGAGCCTATTATGAAATGGGTGCATAGTGACCTAAACTCTTGGAGACATCGTCCCCTCAATCTTCTGGGTCAGGAGGCACTGTACAAGATGCTGGTACTGCCCAGTTTCCTTTAGGTGCTCCATCATCATCCCTACATACTCACCCCCACTCTTTTCACTGAGCTTTAATCTGCATCCACTAGGTTTTTCTGGACTAGGAAGACTCCTAGAGTAGCATACTCCACATGTACAGCACCATTTACTGAAGGCGGCATTGGTGTACCAGATTTTTGCTTACATTACAGGGTGGTGCAAATGGTCCAACTGAGGGACTGACTCTTCTGAGAGTGCCACAACTGCTCTTGGCACTTGGAGCTGTGTATCCTACAACAATGGGTGGGTTTACACTCTTTTTAATGGAGGTCGGCCCCCGGCCTCTCTTCCTCACATCCCTACGGTCCCACTGCTGTGTTGCCAAGCGCCACTGTCTCATAATAAATAGCTGGGCAGACCCACTGATTAAATCTCGTGGTGGAAGAGGGCATGGCTAACACAAGTGTCCCAGTTGGTGGGATTCCGAGATTAGGACCTGATTGGCATCTCTACACTGGGCGATCTCTGGGATACCAACCTCATAGTGTCCTTCGAGCAACTCAGGACTGAGTTTGGGCTTCATAATTGCCAGTTGTTTAGGTACCTCCAGGTAGTCATGCTCAGGAGGCTCATACTGGGCGAGGTCCAGCACTACAAACCCCTGGAGGAAAAGCAGACCATGGGTCTGCTGGGTCAGAAGGGTTTCTCCAGCTTATACAGGTCCTTCCTCCTTAATGCACCTGACGATTCAGGAAAACGTGAAACAGCTGGGTGAATAAAGTGGCGGAGCTGGATTCGCGGGGGTGGACTATTCCTCCTAACCTTAGGCTCATAGAATTTTTTTCCCTGCACATATTATAGCCTAGATAGGCTATGGAAGAAGGGCTGGGCCGCAACCCCACACTGCCAGCGATGTGGGGACCTGGATGGGTCATTTTATCATGTCTTATAGGCCTGACCTGTCATCACTCTGTGAAAATGGTCGCTCCCAAGAATCCACGCAAGATAACGGTTGCTTTTAGCAAGATTTATTCAACAGAAGAAACTCCATCCACAGCCTGAGAAAGGTCTTCCAGCCAACTGCATTTTACAGGTCCAGTTCAACTATATACATTCTACTTAGAATTCTATACAGCAGTAGGAATTATCATGGAAACAACTGAGGCCTTGAAAACACAATACAGTAAGGCCATATGAACATATAACACAGTAATAATAGGGCTTAAGTAAATATGCACATTACCACATACTCCTTACTGGACTGCAATAGCACACACCTCATGCAGGTCCCTGAAGACCTGGGCCCCAAAGTGACACTTCTAGGAATAATAGAAGGTTAGGCTAACATTAGATACTAGAGTCTGTTAGTTGGAATTAGCTACCTGGTAGCAAAAAAAGACATTTCCAGATGCTGGAAATCCCCAGGCACCCCCTCGTCTCCACTTGAACCTGAGAAAATGGCTTTTGCTGCAGAGCGGAAAAGGAAATATACAAGGGGCGAAAGTGTGCTGCTAACCATCAAAAGATTTGAGGCCCATGGCTTTTATGTTCTCAGGATGATGACAGCTGAACTCTAAGCACTGTTCTTTCTACTTATTTGGCCCTGATCGGGGTGAGGTGTTGCAACGTGTACAACTGGCCTGATTACACTCTTGGAGGACAGGGTTACTCCGTCACAAACACAACGGATATTCCGTCCACCACATTACATTATCATATGCTATGGAACTTGTAATTTGGTGGACGGGATATCTGTCAAGTTTGAGACAGAGTATCCCATCCACCAAGATCGTAATCAGACCCTACATTTGTTATCTCACTACCACTGGTGTTGCCTTGAAGATGTGGCTTGGTTGCATATTCAACGCTGTTTACTAAATGCAAAAACAAACAAATGTGTTAAAAAAGAAATCCTACCACCCCGCGTTCGCACATTTTTCCCAATAAAAATGTATCCCAAATGTTCACCAAGTATTATGCATTTAGCACATTAATTACGTAGGACCACATAACAGCACTTTATTTGCCATGACCATCAATTAGATCAAGATAAGGCAGAATTTCGAAGGAGTCAATACATTTCAAGAAGCAGACTGACTCTATAGAGATCTGAGATAACAATATATAAAAATCTGAAAATGTGAGTGTGGTGTTTTAAACAAGTCAGTAGAATGCAAAGGGTGGCTTGGTGATGTGGAATGTGGGAAGGTTGGATTGTTGGAGATGTGTTATGAGTGTTCTATTACAGTTGATGTGAACAGCCGAGCTGACGCAACATGTTTGGTGGCTCCTGTTTTATGAACTTACCTCTACTACTTAGTGGTGTTCGCTGTCTACATTTCTTCTTCATCACCACAATTAGCAAATGTTGTGCGGAGATGTCCAGGAAAGTCATGTATACACAATTGCTTTCAGCCTCAGATGCCCTGATTATGGTTTCCTGAAAATAAATAAATCCTCAGCATATTGACCCTTGCAGGCTTTTCTAGATTTTAAACCATTTTTGAAAAATAGATAGTCCATTATAGCAGCCCTTTGTAAAATGGCAGGCTACATTGGGTCACTTCAGACAGTTAGGGTCGTTGTAGCCATCTACAGCAGACACATTAACCTAACAAACTATCTGGCTCCTGCAAACAAAATGAAGATCTCTAGTGCAGATGCATTATCTTACCAGGATATACTTTACAACAGGCCACTGCCCCTAGAAAGGTAGTGTAGGCTGGAGCAAAGTCAGTCAAATGTAAGTCATACCTGATTTGTGATGAGTCTGCCCCAGCCAATAAGCTAGTGAAAGCACTATACCATATTGGAAACTGGAGATTTCCTGATTGGACATTGGTTCTGGATGGCTAGTTGGTGTGGGTAGTGACAACCACTTATGTATCAGGAATAGGAAAGGTGATGAAAATTGCTGACTTAAGAACAACATGACTCAACGTCCTGCACAGTTGTGCAATCTTTTCACACAGCACATTCTTGTTTCACACACCATATGTAAAAGGTGAGAAGGAAGTTTAGCTAATGCCTATTTAATTTTAGCCCTCTCAGCTGTGACTGCAAACTAGCGTTGGTACCACTTTTCACATCAGATCCTCACACACAATCTTGTGGTGTACCTCAGAGGTCCATCATATCACCTTTATTATTCAACATCTACTGAACCCCCTTACCAAACCTGTTTAAATCATTCAACCTCACCTATTACAACTATGCAGATGGCACTCAAACCATTTTTAAAATAGATGGCCTGGAAGACCTGCACAATTTAAAACTTGACGACTGCCTTTGAGCCATAAACACGTGGATAATGAATAACCATCTATGGCTCAATACTACAGAGACAATGACCCGGACAGAGGCAAAAATACAGCCTAGGGAACATGAGCCCCTCCAACAATTTCAAGAGAAGTTAAAAACCTTGGGGTCACAATGGATTAAGACCTATACTTTATAATACCACATGCTAACAATGTCACCAAGAGCGCCTCCTACACAATGTAAATGCTATCTTACATCTACTTATACCTTGGATACCAGTAGAAACTGCATACCAACTACACACTTATAAGCTCCAAGCTTGTCTATGTCAGCAGTTAATTCTTGGCACACCCGCAATCATCAAACGCAAACAACCTCATCTAAAATGTTGCCACAAGACTTCTTCTCCACCTTCACCCAAGATTGCACATGACTCCAGTCTTGCAATTACTCCACTGGATACCAGTAGGTGGTAGAGCAATATTCAAAGCACTTTGAACTGTCCACCAAGACTCCCAAGGAAAAGGACAGCAAATTAAAGTTAAATTCAAGCAATGCGAAGAACACCGGGCACTGTACTTCAGGCTTGCACCACTTATCATGCCATTTTACCATGATAAATGCATAGAAGGCATTCCTTTCTCAATATAAGCTGCCAAGATCTAGATTTCATTAAAAGCCAGCATTAGAATCATCGAGGAGCACATACACTTCAGAAGACAGTTGAAAAACAAGGCTATTTACGAGACAACTACAGCACCTCACATCCCAACAACAGAACATGGGAAAACAGTCACACCTTCAAACTCAATCTTCAGCTTGCAATCTACAGATTAGAAACAACCCACCCAAGAAACAACTTTTGATATGCAGGTAAGATAAGAAGAGCTTACCCATGGTTCGCCAGGGCATTACATATTTATGAATTTCATATATAGCATTTCTGGCCCTCACTAAAACTAACACCATAACACTCAGCGGTCAGCAGCCATCTGTAACTTACACATCTTACATTCACATGAGACATATCTGCTACAAGGGTTACCAGTACTGTGCAGCCAATAAACTAGCCACAACCAAAAGAGCAGGTTTTAAATAAATGAGGTGGTCTGTCACACACTGCTGGTCAATAGGAGGACTTTATTCTAGGCCACCACTGCAGGGCCTAAATAGCTATACATTATGGGCCTGATTGACAAAGGTAAACTTTTGTGTATGTTTACCTTTTTTCAGTATTCACAAGGTTTGATTTAATAGTAACTTTACAACTTCAGAGATTCCACAGTCTGAGCGGAGAACTCTGCACAACAAAAGATAGGCCTGGCCTGTGACTGTGGAGTCTCTGTAGTTATATAGTTACCAATACATTGTAGTTTGTGAATACAGAAAAAGAGTAAACTCACACCAAAGTATATGTTTACCTTTATCAATCAGACCCTATGGCCGCTTCTTTACATGTCACAATGACAATCAGATATAGGATGATAGTAACAATGCTCATCCCAGCAAATCTCTCCACTTCTGCAACTGTGCCACCTCAGGCATACAATAGTACACCAAGTTTCTGACTGGACAACCCAGTGCTCTTATCAGCCAGGTAGACTATAATCATAAGAAATCCCACAAAGGGAACAACAGGGCTTATTTTCAAAGCTCAATGGAAAATATAGTTCCCAGGCAACGTATACGACTAATAGTTCGAATTGATAAAGCACAGAAATGGAAAAACAAACAAATAATGCAATTCACAATTTTAATTAAAAAAAGACATATAAAATCACATGTAGTGAAATAACAATATACAATAAAATTGGAATTTTCAATAATACAATTCAATGATATAGATTACACATAGTGGCAAAACATAAAAAATCTTCACGACGCGCGTTTCGGCACAGAGTGCCTTCGTCAGGAGTAGCCACAACAAATCTAGAGAATTAATGAGAACAATAATTATTATACATACAATTCTGTGCTACAACTTTGATTTAACAATGCTGAGTTTGTCTGAAAAATGGTACTTTTCTTTGAGGACTTACATGCAACTGGTAATTTCATTAAAGTGATATTTAAAGTAGGAGAGGGTGGAAAAAGGAAGAGGAAAGGGAAGAAGGAAAAAGAGGGAAAAATATAGAAAAGAAAGTGAAGAAAAAAATGAGAAGAGAAAAGTGAGTGTGAATGAAAAAAGGGGGAAAAAATAAGGGGAAAAAGAAGAAGAAGGAAATGATGGTGAGTGTGATGAAATGATGCCCAAGAGGTTTATAGTCTATAAACATTCTTCATGATTATAAATATATGAAACACCCGTGGTAAAAAAAGGGGGGGTGAAGGAGAAGCTGTTATAGATGATATGTTTCTTACTTATGTAGTTAACAGGAGGTAGATCAATGACATATATATGTTGGGGAAATATCAGCCAGAAATATTATTTCTTCCTTTCCTTTATTTGGTTCCCTTCTTCTATGACAAAAGAAACGAGTGACTGGATTAAAGAAAAAGTTGTTGTCAAGGTGTTAATATAGGATAAATGATGAAGGAATGGGGTATTTACTTGCCTATTAGGTGATTCCTGGTAAGGAAAGGGGTATTTTTATTCGTTTTCAAACCAATAGGTTGGGAATTTGATGTTCATATGTCAGACCGTAATTTGTCTTGTAGAAATATATTTAATGGGAGAGATAAAATCTGTGACTCTGGGGGTAATGAAAAAGATGAGGTAAGGGAAAAGAAACATCTGAAATCAATTTTTCAAAAACGGCAATACTGTCTTGATATAAGCAGATAATAATATAAATTTCGATAATAATGAGTGTTGATTATATAGAAGGTAACACCTAGGTTCTATTGATAAGCACATGAAGGAAAATGAGTATCTACTATAAAGAAAAAGATACCTGAAGGATATAATTAATCAGATATCTTCTAGCTAATTATGTAGTCAACTGCAAGCTACACGAAGGTCTTGAAAGTGTGAAAACTTTAAAAATAATTCCATATTTAGTGAGGTAAATGGAGCTAATTGTCGAGGTCTACTGACTAGGACTGTTGCGTAAATATATGACTGTATAGAAGATGATTATTTTTACCTTAATATGCTAATAGTATCAGATGGTATTCTGACAACTACTCGGATGCGGCGGAACGTGTAGATAGTGGGTTTACGAGTGAGATGATGGCGGAACTGGGAGACACGCATATAATTATGCTTAAAAGAAAAAAAGGGGAGAATTATGGGTTAGGTAAAAAGTAAGTATAAAAATGAATGTTCAGGAGTGTAAGTATATCCATGCAAGCTTACCAGGATTGGTCTCACTGATCTATTGTAACCCGGGACAAAAAAACCATAAAGGATAGTCAGTCTACATGTAAGGTAGTGATACGGGTTTTAAAGAAGAGCGTATGGGGGCGATTAGTTCACTTACCGGATAAAAAAGTATCTCGATTGGAAAGTTGCTTCCGCTCGCAAAACGTTGTGTGATGTGATCAAAAGTAAAACGCGCTGTAAGGCGTTAAATAGGGGAAGCTTGATAGAACGCGGGATCACGTGATGGCTCTAACGTAACGTGCGTATCCAAAACTGTATGGAAGCATCTAATTGGGTAAGGAGACTAGGAACGAAGAGTGGTGGTGTGTGATAGGTCCGTGTGGTGTTTCAAAGATATACTTTGTGATTAAGGGAAAACAAAATAAGAGAAAGTATCTCATTGGCTAAAAATGGGCCGAAGGATGAACAATAGTGTGGACAGGTGTAATGGGTCCACAGGCCATAATAATAATAGGAAATTACTGGAACTGCGTGGAAGACCTTTGGATGTTCCAAGCGGCCGTTTAAGAAAACCTGGCTATAACTATTACATGGCAGGATGTTTGGCAATATGATGAAAGGGTAGGCAAACGGGGCGAGAGGCAGTGTAATAGAGTAGATGAGAGGTTCACAATTAAGGTATTCGTCTAATTCAGAAAACAGACTGGTTATATATGAGAGATACGAAAAAACATGGTACGAGGGCAGTGTGTATAAAGCATAATAGGGAGTAATGATGAAAGGCAGTGTACTAATTCAAGTAATCAAGTAGTGTATTGACTGTAGGGAAAGGGGAGAGGTGGATGAGTATCATTAAGGGGTATTAGATGATGGCATTTTCCCAGGGTAAATCATTATTTAAACCATTTTTAAATGTGTCCAGATTGAAAATCCAATAAACTTCTCTTTTCTTTCGGATTTTTTGGCCACCTTCTGTATCTGAGATCATGATTTTTTCTAGTATTCGCCATCGAATGTCATCTGGTTTGTGTTTGAAGTCTGTGTAATGTTTAACCAGAGGTGCTGTCAATTTCATGGTTTTAATCGCTGAACGGTGTTCTGTCAGTCTAGTCTGAATAGTTCTGGATGTCTCTCCTACGTAGCCCAGATTACAAGGGCAGAGGAGCAGATAAATGACATTTTGAGTCTTGCAGTTCCATAATCCTTGTGCTTTAATGGGGACATTGTTGAATATCATGTGTTCACCTTCTAGTATATTGTTGCATGATTTACACATAGTGCAACGTATGGTTCCTTTGATGGGATTGCTACCATCAATGGTTTTTTGCACAAAAGAGGATTTTGTTTCTTTAGGGGTAAATCTGGAATGTACTATCAGATCTTTAATGTTTTTATTTCGACGATGAGCGAATACTGGTTTGTTGATCTTTTTCTGATCTGGGTTACAGTTCAAGAGGTGCCAGTTGGAATTGATAATCTGTTTAACTTTTTGGTTCAGGGTGGAATGTTTGGTGATGCATACCAGTTTTTGGTTTGCATTAGTTTTATTTTTGTTGAAAAGGTGATCCCTGTCGAAAAAACGGGCTCTTTTATATGATTCTCTTATAAGACGATGTGGGTAACCTCTTGCTAGGAATTTCTTTTTCATAACGGTTGCTTGAATATCAAAATCTGAAAGATTTGTGCAGTTACGCCTCACTCTCAGAAATTGAGAAAACGGAATACTTTGTTTCTGGCTTCGTGGGTGATTGCTCTCAAAATGCAGCAGGGTGTTTCTTGCTGTTGGTTTCACAAAAAGGTCGACTTCCAATTTTCCTGTATTATGTCTAATCCAGATGTCTAGAAATTCTACTTTGTCTGAGCTTATATTGGCAGTGAATTTGAGGTTAACATCTGTTACGTTCAACCAGGACAGAAATTCTCTAAGAGTCTGTTCTCCATTGGTCCAGACAAAAAAGATGTCATCAATGTATCTGGACCAATGGGAAACAGACTCAAAGAATGGTGCTACTTCGTTATAGATATGTTTCTCTTCATAGTGGGCCATAAAGATGTTTGCTATAGATGGCGCTACAGAAGCACCCATGCTTACTCCCTTAGTTTGACGATAGCATTGTTGCCCAAATTCAAAGATGTTTTCAGTGAGGATTAGATGTAGTCCTGTTAGAATGAACGATTTGGAGCAAGGAATGTTAAATTTATCTATGAACCAGTCTACTGCTTCTAGAGCTTCTTTCTGAGGTATGTTACTATAAAGAGACTCTAGATCTAGAGTTACCAGTAGATCTGTGTCTGGGTTGAATCTGATATTTTCTACTTGTTGTATCATTTCTCCTGTATCTTTAATATAGGATTCAGTGAGTGGAATAAATGGTCTTAGTATTTTATCTATATATTTAGATACAGGTTCTGTGGGGGTACCTATGGTGGAAACTATAGGGCGGTAGGGGGGGTCTTCTGTGTTTTTGTGTATTTTGGGAACTCCATATATGCAAGAGGTTTTGAGTTTTGATGTGTTCAGATAATCATATTCTTTTCTAGTGATACTGCCTGCATCTAATGCCTGATTAGTTATATACCGAATTTTATGTATTATATTGTGTGTGGGATTGGATTTTAGTTTGGAATAAAAAGTCTCATCATTAAGCATACTGAGCATCTTGAGTTCGTAATCAGATGAGTCGATGATAACAATGCCTCCACCTTTATCACAACTTTTGATTGTGAGGGATTGGTTTTCACTTAAAGTTTTTAAAGACATGAATTCATCTTTATTGAGGTTATATGGAGGTTTGGGGATGAACTGTAGGGTTTGATTCAAGCGATTTAGAACTGTTTTTTCAAATATGGCTATTTCTGGTCCTACTTGTTCGAGACTTGGAGTGAAAGTGGAGGGAAGTGATACTATGTGATCTGTGATGTCTTGATTGTCTATAGTGCCTTGGTTTTCAAAAAATCTTTGTAATCTAATTTTACGAAAAAAGGAGTGTATATCTTGAAATAACTCAAATTTGTTAGCGGAGGCATGGGGAACGAAGGAGAGACCTTTTGATAGTAAGGACATACTGGCTTCGTTTAAAATGTGGGATGATAAATTAAAAATGGGGATTAGTTCCCGTGTTTCCAATATTGTCTGCTTCTGGTTTCTAGAAAATGTTGGGGATCTGATTGATAGTGGTGATTCTGATAGCTGCCTCTTGTTTGGGGTTGGAATCTTACTCTTTGGCGGCCTCTGCGTGCTGCTCGCTGTCCTAAAAAAGGTTGGCGTAAATTTCTATTGCCATTGGGTGTATTGTAGGGTCCTTCGGGATCATAGTAATGAGAGCTTCCTTCTCCATCGGAGTCGGATGTATCAGAAAATGTGGTGACTTTCTGTTGTTTAGAGTTGCTTTCATTAGAGTAATGATTTTGTTGGTAAAAGTTTTCACTTAAATAGGGATACGTTTTTTCTAAAGTATAGAATCTTTTATCTTTACTTAACTTGTCTGATTTCCTTTTGCTTAAATATTCTGTGTAGGAGATCATTTCCTTATTTGTTTCCTCTAATTTTTTGATTGCTTCCTCTAAACTGTTTGATTTTCTGATTTTATCTTCTAATTCTTCAAGCTCAGATTTCATTGAGTTTGCTAGTTCTTTGGCTGTTTCTATTATTAATATCATAAGGTCCCTAGAACATCTATTGGCAATCATGCTCCACTTTTCTAAAAACAGTTTATAATGAACAAAGAGTCCGGGAATGTTACGGACACGTAATCCTTGTGGGATGATTCCTGCCTTGAGGTACTCTAACATAAATTCACCATGAGCTTCTATTCTTCTTATTTTTTTCTTAAGATTAAGTAATTTATTCATATCATCATTAGCTAGAGCGTTTGATTTTGAGCTGTTGTTAAAGGAATTGCTAGTTCCTACTAGTGTGGCAAAATCTTCGTCTGAAAAGCCAAATGTTTTAAATTGGGCCATGCTATGAATGATGTATTGTGATTATGTAGAAAAGATTTAAGAAAAAACAGAATGAAAAAGGGGAATGGAACAGATAAAAACCTTAAAAGAGGGATTTTTAGATGTAGAAGAGAGTAAAGACACCAATATAGATGTACAAACTGTATATCTCTAACGAGTCTGTAAATCTTAAGTATGTTGAACAGAACAATCAGACAAATTATAACTTCAGCAAAGGAATATGGAGCACAATTAATGTTGCAATAACAGACAGGCCCCGCACGGACAAGCCGTGGGTAAAGTTACATGTGAGTATCAAGGACCCCCTGTGGAATAATCTGATTCCTGGGACAGGGTATAAACACAATGGAAAATATAGTTCCCAGGCAACGTATACGACTAATAGTTCGAATTGATAAAGCACAGAAATGGAAAAACAAACAAATAATGCAATTCACAATTTTAATTAAAAAAAGACATATAAAATCACATGTAGTGAAATAACAATATACAATAAAATTGGAATTTTCAATAATACAATTCAATTATATAGATTACACATAGTGGCAAAACATAAAAAATCTTCACGACGCGCGTTTCGGCACAGAGTGCCTTCGTCAGGAGTAGCCACAACAAATCTAGAGAATTAATGAGAACAATAATTATTATACATACAATTCTGTGCTACAACTTTGATTTAACAATGCTGAGTTTGTCTGAAAAATGGTACTTTTCTTTGAGGACTTACATGCAACTGGTAATTTCATTAAAGTGATATTTAAAGTAGGAGAGGGTGGAAAAAGGAAGAGGAAAGGGAAGAAGGAAAAAGAGGGAAAAATATAGAAAAGAAAGTGAAGAAAAAAATGAGAAGAGAAAAGTGAGTGTGAATGAAAATAGGGGGAAAAAATAGGGGGAAAAAAAAGAAGAAGGAAATGATGGTGAGTGTGATGAAATGATGCCCAAGAGGTTTATAGTCTATAAACATTCTTCATGATTATAAATATATGAAACACCCGTGGTAAAAAAAGGGGGGGTGAAGGAGAAGCTGTTATAGATGATATGTTTCTTACTTATGTAGTTAACAGGAGGTAGATCAATGACATATATATATGTTGGGGAAATATCAGCCAGAAATATTATTTCTTCCTTTCCTTTATTTGGTTCCCTTCTTCTATGACAAAAGAAACGAGTGACTGGATTAAAGAAAAAGTTGTTGTCAAGGTGTTAATATAGGATAAATGATGAAGGAATGGGGTATTTACTTGCCTATTAGGTGATTCCTGGTAAGGAAAGGGGTATTTTTATTCGTTTTCAAACCATTAGGTTGGGAATTTGATGTTCATATGTCAGACCGCAATTTGTCTTGTAGAAATATATTTAATGGGAGAGATAAAATCTGTGACTCTGGGGGTAATGAAAAAGATGAGGTAAGGGAAAAGAAACATCTGAAATCAATTTTTCAAAAACGGCAATACTGTCTTGATATAAGCAGATAATAATATAAATTTCGATAATAATGAGTGTTGATTATATAGAAGGTAACACCTAGGTTCTATTGATAAGCACATGAAGGAAAATGAGTATCTACTATAAAGAAAAAGATACCTGAAGGATATAATTAATCGGATATCTTCTAGCTAATTATGTAGTCAACTGCAAGCTACACGAAGGTCTTGAAAGTGTGAAAACTTTAAAAATAATTCCATATTTAGTGAGGTAAATGGAGCTAATTGTCGAGGTCTACTGACTAGGACTGTTGCGTAAATATATGACTGTATATAAGATGATTATTTTTACCTTAATATGCTAATAGTATCAGATGGTATTCTGACAACTACTCGGATGCGGCGGAACGTGTAGATAGTGGGTTTACGAGTGAGATGATGGCGGAACTGGGAGACACGCATATAATTATGCTTAAAAGAAAAAAAGGGGAGAATTATGGGTTAGGTAAAAAGTAAGTATAAAAATGAATGTTCAGGAGTGTAAGTATATCCATGCAAGCTTACCAGGATTGGTCTCACTGATCTATTGTAACCCGGGACAAAAAAAACATAAAGGATAGTCAGTCTACATGTAAGGTAGTGATACGGGTTTTAAAGAAGAGCGTATGGGGGCAATTAGTTCACTTACCGGATAAAAAAGTATCTCGATTGGAAAGTTGCTTCCGCTCGCAAAACGTTGTGTGATGTGATCAAAAGTAAAACGCGCTGTAAGGCGTTAAATAGGGGAAGCTTGATAGAACGCGGGATCACGTGATGGCTCTAACGTAACGTGCGTATCCAAAACTTTTTTGTCCCGGGTTACAATAGATCAGTGAGACCAATCCTGGTAAGCTTGCATGGATATACTTACACTCCTGAACATTCATTTTTATACTTACTTTTTACCTAACCCATAATTCTCCCCTTTTTTTCTTTTAAGCATAATTATATGCGTGTCTCCCAGTTCCGCCATCATCTCACTCGTAAACCCACTATCTACACGTTCCGCCGCATCCGAGTAGTTGTCAGAATACCATCTGATACTATTAGCATATTAAGGTAAAAATAATCATCTTATATACAGTCATATATTTACGCAACAGTCCTAGTCAGTAGACCTCGACAATTAGCTCCATTTACCTCACTAAATATGGAATTATTTTTAAAGTTTTCACACTTTCAAGACCTTCGTGTAGCTTGCAGTTGACTACATAATTAGCTAGAAGATATCCGATTAATTATATCCTTCAGGTATCTTTTTCTTTATAGTAGATACTCATTTTCCTTCATGTGCTTATCAATAGAACCTAGGTGTTACCTTCTATATAATCAACACTCATTATTATCGAAATTTATATTATTATCTGCTTATATCAAGACAGTATTGCCGTTTTTGAAAAATTGATTTCAGATGTTTCTTTTCCCTTACCTCATCTTTTTCATTACCCCCAGAGTCACAGATTTTATCTCTCCCATTAAATATATTTCTACAAGACAAATTACGGTCTGACATATGAACATCAAATTCCCAACCTATTGGTTTGAAAACGAATAAAAATACCCCTTTCCTTACCAGGAATCACCTAACAGGCAAGTAAATACCCCATTCCTTCATCATTTATCCTATATTAACACCTTGACAACAACTTTTTCTTTAATCCAGTCACTCGTTTCTTTTGTCATAGAAGAAGGGAACCAAATAAAGGAAAGGAAGAAATAATATTTCTGGCTGATATTTCCCCAACATATATATGTCATTGATCTACCTCCTGTTAACTACATAAGTAAGAAACATATCATCTATAACAGCTTCTCCTTCACCCCCCCTTTTTTTACCACGGGTGTTTCATATATTTATAATCATGAAGAATGTTTATAGACTATAAACCTCTTGGGCATCATTTCATCACACTCATCATCATTTCCTTCTTCTTTTTCCCCCTATTTTTTCCCCCTTTTTTCATTCACACTCACTTTTCTCTTCTCATTTTTTTCTTCACTTTCTTTTCTATATTTTTCCCTCTTTTTCCTTCTTCCCTTTCCTCTTCCTTTTTCCACCCTCTCCTACTTTAAATATCACTTTAATGAAATTACCAGTTGCATGTAAGTCCTCAAAGAAAAGTACCATTTTTCAGACAAACTCAGCATTGTTAAATCAAAGTTGTAGCACAGAATTGTATGTATAATAATTATTGTTCTCATTAATTCTCTAGATTTGTTGTGGCTACTCCTGACGAAGGCACTCTGTGCCGAAACGCGCGTCGTGAAGATTTTTTATGTTTTGCCACTATGTGTAATCTATATCATTGAATTGTATTATTGAAAATTCCAATTTTATTGTATATTGTTATTTCACTACATGTGATTTTATATGTCTTTTTTTAATTAAAATTGTGAATTGCATTATTTGTTTGTTTTTCCATTTCTGTGCTTTATCAATTCGAACTATTAGTCGTATACGTTGCCTGGGAACTATATTTTCCATTGTGTTTATACCCTGTCCCAGGAATCAGATTATTCCACAGGGGGTCCTTGATACTCACATGTTATTTTCAAAGCTGCCAGTGTGCTAAAATACCATATACTATGTGTCTGTGTCTTTCACACCTGATCACCCACCACACTGCTAAGAGCTGCATCCCACAACACGATTACCACACCTCACTGTTCATCACGCATGACATGGAAACATTTCCCACATAAGATCAGAAAACAAAGACAACACCCTCCAAAACCACACACACTACATGCCGTAGTTTGCTGCCCATGCAGATAAGCATTTCAGTGCCCCAGATAGGGGTACTGTTATGCAAATACTGCAATACAATACTATATTTATCATTTGTGCATTGCCAAGATTTGTTTTGATCCTATTAAAATCTTCGCTTCCATCACACTTCAGAATTACAAAACAAAATGTGCTTCCTTTGTCCTTTCAAAACTGCTGATATATTTTGAAATATTTGTACAGTTCATTCACAGGTATTTAAGGTTTGCTGCATATTAGAAAACAATGTACATCCTTGAGTCTTTCCTTTCACACTCCCAGTACTCCAATGAGATTGTCACATAGTTCACTTTACAAAATTATTTCACTTTGCAGTCAAAGAAAAGTAAATGTCTCCATGTTAAAAGAATAAGCAGAAATCTGTCATAAGACAGCCTGACATTTGACCTCTGCCTTTGGCACAGCAGATGAAACAAGAGAAGAGCAACATTTATAGATATTTTCATTGCTAGTTCACCTTCTGAACTGCAGCATGGTTATTTTAATTATATTCCATTTGGGATTATTTTGCATGCATGCACATATGAAGTCAGTTTCTTTAAATCAAACTGAGTTTTCTATAAATGGATTGCCAGCTGCATGGGTCATTTTGGGAGGGTGGCAAAGATTAATATTAGCTGGCCTGGCCCTCGAATGCCCACAAACACCCAACCCTGACCTACGGCCCTGAAATACTTAGGGAGACCGCCCTTCTCTGTATCTGTGTGGCCACACAGACAACACCCTAATAACCCTGGTCTTGAAAAGCTGAAAGATGTCGTAAAGGCATTGAAGCTATTCTCCCCGGTGAAGTCTGTCGCAGCACAGGGTTCAGACTCCCTTGTTCCAGTCTACTGTATTCACAGGAGTATTTATCTTCTTCGGGAGAGTTATCACTGTCTTCTTACAAAAGGCCAGTTTGTGAATGCCATTAGCAACAATTAGGGTGAGCACCCATCCATATTTTCATGGACTGTCTGTTTTTTGGGCCTCACATCCATTGTCCGAGATGATCCCTTTCATGGGTGCCTTTTGTCAATAGTTCTGGAAATTGCAGCAAACTGCGCTGTCACCTTCAAGAAGCTTCAGAGTTCTATAGCACTCACTATAGTCCCTTATGTAGCAGCAATTTGTAGGTGATAAGAGATCTGAGTAACATTTTTGACTCATCATAAAGTAGTACAGAGAGATAGTGTGCCTCCAGCAAAGCACAATGTGTGACATGCAGATCAAAGATTTTTTTATGTAGTTAGTTCAGTGGGTTACTGTTTTTGTCACAGAGACCCTTTTGTTTATTGCAGTTCATAAGATTCAATTCTAAAATAGCTCAGTGAGCTATGAACCAGAATCAAATAGCAGCATGGAAACTGCAAGGCATGGGTTTTCAAATTTAATGATTTTTTCCCAATCTTTCATTATTACAAAATTACTAAATAGGGTTCCTTTGGATAATAATAAATACTTATTAGTAAAAGCAACCACTATGTTATGTTTTAAATCCTGAGTTTGTATTTTTCCAGACTAAACATTCTTTACATATAATGTCTACCAGTATGGGTGATCAGTAGAACCAGAGATATTAAGGTTTAAAGATTTTAGTAAAATAGCGCCATAAAGTACAAAGCATCAAATGATATCTGGAACGCCGGACCAAGACAAAGTCACAAGTTCAGGCCGACTGCAATGGAGCGTAGGCAGGCTTCAGGGACCCATTTAGGCCTGCTGAACTGAGTATCCTAAATCATGGTTTGCAAAGTGTTTCAAGGATCCACATTGAAGATGCATCATGCAGCGGAAGCGATGTGGCTGTTCTGAGACTGCGGTATGAGGTCCTGCATTGTCAAAGATCCCGGCAATGAGGGCATGCGATGCGAAGTCCGGAAGAGGATGAGTCACACGATCTGTCAGCGGCATTGAGGTTGCCGTCGACAAAAAGAGGTGAAGCCATGCGCTGAGGGCATGCCGTGCAGCGGCGGTTCTGGTGAGACGACAGGCTGTGATGCCATGAGGGTCTTTGCAATGGTTCCGATCCACGCAGCAGCGATGATGTGGGGATTCTGCTTGGCGTTGCACCACGCACCAGAGAAAATGCATCAGTCCTGCAAGATCCACTGGATCTACAGTGGCTGGATAGCACCTTAGGCCAACTTCCAAGGGCTCAGGACTGGGGTGGCACTACTTGGCAAGCTAGACTCAAAGATGGCAAAGTCCAGGTGCAGAGGCAAGGTTGTTGGAAGCCTGCTGTGTCCTCGAGGCTTCAGATCAGGAGTCCAACCAACTAGCCCTTGGAGTCCCTCTGGAGTTCTGGGTTCAGGAGTTGCAGGTCCAGTCCTACTCATCCAGGCAAGAGGGCAGAAGGTCAGCACAGCAAGGCAGTAGTTCATCAGGGCAACAGTCCAGCAGAGTGGCAGTTCTTCAGCAGTACAAAAGTCCTTTTTCCTGGCAGGGTATCCACAGGTCCAGAAATGTACTGAAGAGTTGGTGTCTGAGGTCCAATATTCATACACAGTGGTGCCTTTGAAGTGGGGGAGAAGCTTCTAGAGGCTTCCTTTTGAGGTCCCCAGGCAAACTTGCCTTCCTTCTCCTGGCTTCAGACAAACTACAGAGGACATGCAGCCCTTTGTGCGGAGGCAGGGGACAGCCTATTCAAGTGTAAGTAGGGCTGTGCCAGGAAACAACCTTTACAACACAGTCATTACATCGCACTACCTTTACAATGCAGTCATTACAACGCAACATCCTTTACATCGCATGCCATTACAGCGCATGTCACTACAACGCATACCATTACAACACATAGTTTTTACCCCTACACTATCCAACACTTACGCTACTGTTGCACTCACTGGAGTGAGAATAGTAATTTTTACCCCTACACTAGCCAACACTTACCCTACTGTTGCACTCACTGAAGTGGGAATAGTAACTTTTACCCTTACACTATGCAACACTTACCTTCTATGCAATGTAATGGTATGCGTTGTAATGATATAATGTGATGTAATGGAATGCATTGTAAATGTAGTTTCTAAAAATGCGTTGTGATGGCATGCGATGTAAAATTATGCGTTGTAATGGATGTTGCGATGTAAAAACTGCGTTGTAAATGTTTGCATTGTCACGTCATACATTCGGCTGTGCCCAGCTCCGCCATCACATGCTACCAGAGATGGCCTATCCAGCACACCTAAACTCTCTAGTGAATGTGGCTTCCTAGGAAGAATACACAAAGCTCAACTGTCAGCTAAACCCAGTCATGTGGCCCAGGAACAGGCGCTAAATTGCCAGGGCAGGAAAACACTCATTTTCTAAAAGTGGCCTTTTAATATTGTCATTTAAAATCTGACATCACCATAAGTTATGATTTTTCATCACAATTCCAAAGACACCAAACATTTACTAGTTATCTGCTCCCATAAGGAAATTACAGTTTATTAAATGTAGTAAGGTAACTCCAATGTTATCCTATGGAAGCGGTAGACCTTGCAGCACTGAAAAGACAAATGTGAGAGTTTTTCATGACCAGGACACGTAAAACTTAAACTTTCATGTCCAATTTTTTAAATGCACTGCACCCTTTCCTCTGGGCTGTCCAGGGCCTATCCTAGGGGAGACTTTTATGTATTAAAAAGGAAGGTTTGGGTCTGGCAAAAGGCTTATTTTTCTGGGCCAAAATGGAAGTTTAAGAATTGGACACACAGACTACAATGGCAGGCTTGAGATATGCTTAAAGGGCTACTACTTCAGTGGGTGGCACAATAAGTGCTGCAGGCCCACCTATAGCATATAATTTACAGGTCCTGAGTGCATACAGTACAACGTTACTAGGGACTTAGAACTAAAATAAATATGCAAACTGGGGATAAGCCAATTCTACCATATTTTTGGGACGGATCACAAGAGTAGCACCATATTTTCAAAGATATGGTGGATTGGAATTTGGATTGAATGTTTGACATGCAAGTTACAAAATGAACCCTCACATAATCTCTCTGTTCACTCCCTATTCAATCTCTTCATCTCTCTGTTTCCATTCTCTATCGGTTCCATCCTGTCTCCTACCTTGACATTCGTCCCTACCTCTCGCCACAACATGCTTTCTCTCGGCTCCCTCTACCTCACCTTTTACATGCCTTCCCATCTTTTTTCTCGTTTTAACCTTTGCTCGGTCACCCTCAGCACTTTCACAGGAGTTGCTGAGCCCGCTACGGCCATTGTTTGCTGCTCCTGCTGGGGTTAGACTCGGTCCTCCAGCCGTCCCCTGTGCTTCTGCGAAGGGGAGGAGCCCCTCTCGCCACCAAAAACCACGTCCGCCTTCTGCAGCGCAAGAGACTTTCCCGGGTGTTGCAGAGCCCGCTACAGCCACTGTTTGCTGCTCCTGCTGGGGTGGGACTCGGTCCCCCAGCCATTACCTGTGCTTCTAAGAGGGGGAGGAGCCCCGCTCAACACCAAAAGCCATGTCGGCCTCCCACAGCGTGGGAGACTTTCACAGGAATTGCTGAGCCCTCTACAGCTACTGTTTGCTGCTCCTGCTGGGGTGGGATTCGGTCCCCAGCCATCACCTGTGCTTCTGCGAGGGAGAGGAGCCCCACTCACTGCCAAAAACCACATCGGCCTCACGCAGTCCACGCCTATTAGAGCCCAGAGGAGGCGGGGCTGGGCCCCCCCTCTAACGTTTGGCTTCTGGTTGCCCTTCTACAGCCCTAGCTCATCTAGACTCGTCATGGGAAAGAAAGACAATATCCTTGGATTCAACAGGGGTAACTATATCCACGCTTGATACCTTTCTGATAAAAGCCTCCGGTGCTATATCCAAGGAGATCGACCTGGCAGAAAGAAGACTTTTTGGGGGGGAAGGCGGCCCTGCTTGCAGTGGAGGTATCCCGCCTGCTAACAGGGTAACTGATGTTATATCGACTCAGGGCCTGTCAGAAGCTATTAGTCTGTCACCACCTACTCAGACTCCCCCCACTGATACACCCATTCCCGAACACGACAAACGTAACGAAGTACCCCCCTTCCACGGTTACAAGCAGCAAGAGGAAGGGAGGCCCTACAAAAAACCTTCCTCTCACAAAATCTAAGAAACCAAGTAAGTCTATGCCATCACAGACTTTGCCAGATCCCGGAAAAGGCTTCACCGAACTATTGCGGACTTCCCTTTCACGGATGAATTCCATTGATCTCAAGCTCCAAAACCTGTTAAGAACTAGGTCCTCTCTATCACAGATCACCATTCCTAGCATCCAGTCTATACCCTTCCAAAATGACCCTGCTATGCCTTTATTCCCACATCTTCAGGTTGGTAAGGGAAGCTACACGGGCATCTCAGAGCCTGCCCTCGAAAAGGTACATACTACCAAAACTCCCTAAGTTCAAGGGCGAGGTTCCGATCCATCTGAAAGGCCACCCGTAGTAAGAACCACAGGTACTTCTCCCCCGGAGGGAGGACAGACTAATTCTCAGCAGACCGCTGGATGGGTGGGCCACACCCAGACCTTCTGGGTCCACAAACGATATCACCAATCCAACACAGAGTGATTCCATACAGTATCAGAAAGAATATATCCATCTAACCCTCAACCTTCCCCCAGCGGCCTGCCCTTTTGTTCTAATCCTAGTAAACGTCAAGATGCTAAAACCAACTCAAAAGGAATCTACCACCCAGCTCATGGATAAATCACGCCACTGGCTCACTAATCACACTAGATCAGGGCACCTAGCACAGAACCATCTCATTATGCCTAGGAGAATTCCATGGGTAGGACAAATGACAAAGGCTTACGAGGGCAATTGCATCGTAATAAATTCTGATAGCCCACGTGTTGTGGGATATTTACTATTTCAACACCCACTTCCTCATAGGACAGCGACTCAGATCTTCCCGGCACCACTGGGGTTCTTTTACAAACCGCCCAGTCCCGTAGGTAACAAGATAATAAATACCATTACAGAACCCCCAACAGGTAATAGTAGGCCACCAATGTTCGAAACCATGGGTCTTCTCTCCTCCAGACTCTTGCGATTGACTGGAGAATTACAGCGAGGGCCCCCAGACACTAATTCACCAAGAGGCTAGTGGGAGCGAGGCAATTAATCCCCCAAATGCTACGCTGGGGGAGGTGGGGCATGGTAGGCACAATGTGACCCACTTTCTAAAATCACCGTATAACAACGCCAGGGTCACCACCACCAGAGCAAACAACCCAACATACACCCTGCTCTGCTGGAATATAGCGGGCCACAATAGCAAACAATGTAATGAGGAGTGGTTCAAAGTAATGGCTGAATTCCACAGTATTTGTGCCCAAGAAACCTGGGAGACCGTCCCAATTTCTGTTAACGGTTATCGATCGTTTCAAACAACGACAGTACGGCCAAAAGAGGGCAGAGCTAAGGGGGGCCTACTTACATTGATATCTAATACAGTTGCGCTTAACATCCTAAAATTTGGAAATGATTCACCTTTTTTCTCATCCTTGTAATTAAAGGTTACAACACTTGGGGTGTACTGTTAATAAACTATTATAACAATACCTTTTTCCAATTCTGAGGCGGTAGTTGAGCACTTAGGTAACACTATAGAGAATTTAGTTGAGAACCACTGAAAACCGGTACAAATTATCTGGGTAGGAGATTTTAATTCAAAAGCATGCCCAAGACCGGAAACAAACTTATGTGGGTTTGCAGACCATGGGAAGGTCCCTATTACTCACTTTAATCACAACCCCCATGAAAATGCTCTTAATAACTTATTGACCACATGGCAACTCAAGCTTTGTAACAAATTTGACACAGATACGGCCCATCTAGCCCCTACTTTTCAAAGCACAGAAAGATCCTCCACGATCGATTATGTAATTTCCTATAATACTCCAAGTGCAGTGGCATAGCTAGGGTGGGGCGGTGGGGGCGGTCCGCCCCAGGCAACACTATTTTGGGGGAGGAGAAAGGCATTCAGATAAGGCTCGGCTTGCTTTCGTGGACGTTCGGGGACGGACAGAGAAGGAATAGGACTCGGGCAATGTCCTCTTCTGTTTTGTGCTGGCAGCTGTCCCCCCCTCTCTTCCTATTATTCCCTCTCTTTCTGTCTTGCTCCTCACTTACTGAAAACCGTGACTTGAAGAAACGGTTCACAACCTCTCTTTCCTTCTTTCATTTAGTTGCTTCCCTGTGAAATGGATCCAAAAAAGAAAAACACTCTTGCGAGAAATGCCCTTTTTCTGACATTTTTCTATTCCAAAGTGCAGCGGGGTGGAGAGAAATAGAAGGTTTTAAATATGAAAAATAAATACATAACTAAATAAAGCAAGACAGAGTGGTTGCAAAGTGGCCAGATTGGTTTTATTTACATACAAATACATCAGCATCACTTTAGAGAGTTTGCCAGTGAAGCGCTACTTTTGTTTTCTCGTCTTTCTTTGAACAGCATTGTTGTTCCCAGGTGGGAAAGTGTACCATTCCTGGAGGTACTGCAATACCTGGTTGATGGGTGGATTGGAAAACAAAATGTGTACCATGGCTCTGTGTTTATGGATGTGGTCTTTTTAGACCATACTGCTTACGTTTTGTAAGGATATAAGCAATGGACATTGAAACGGTTCCCTTCAGGGCCCTCTAGTCATGTCCTTAACTTTTCAGGTAAAACCACTCGCTGATTTCTGAATAGTGAGTGAGAGATCGTTAAGGTAACCATGTTGTTTCTGCTTACATTTCACATGCTTTACTTAATCTTGCATTCCCTATGAGTGGTTGCCTTTACTTTTTTTTTAGGCAGCATATTACTCTTATCAAGTGCATAATTTGAATTGAGCCACATCCAAGTGTTTATAGCGGACACAATTAGGTTATAGCTGAAGGCAGTGCGAGTTTCTCTCAGTGGGGAAGTATGGTGTTCAGTGGGGGAGAGGATGTGGCACTATGGCCAGAGCTGTTGAATTTGGAACTGGGGAACCGGGTTCAGCCTTCATGACCAGTCCACCAGACCACTCTACTGAGGGTGCACATTCCCATGCTAGACCTTCGAAGGCCCCACTAGACCTTGGAAGGCTTGATGACTTATCACAAGCAGGTGTACCCTAGTGGTGTCAATTGTGGGTTAACCTTGAAGGCCTGTCCACCACAATCCATACTGAAGTTCATCTCCAGTCTTGCGGGCAGGCCTACAAAGCAGCACATCCTAGAGCAACAGTGATCTAGTCGCTGTGACTCTGTCACTGAGGTCACATGAACCTTGAGCAGGTTAGGGCGATGCGAATAGTGTGACCGCACTGGGTACCTATTTCGGGTGGGTGCGTAGTGTTAGCAAGTATATTATGGTTTAAAAAAACTTGCTGCCTCCTTTCTGTCCTCCAGCAATTTTCAGAAACAATAAAAATGTCATGATAATTTCGGTGATTAATGTTCTTCCTAGAGAGAGATCGGAGTTTTGTCTAGTGGAAGGGTTGACTCCTGGAAAGGTAGCACAGAGGGTTAATGTGCCTGCTGCAAAGAACATGTACCATGCAGATCACAAAGTGCACTGCTGTAATGGGGGGACCATGATGAATGGTCATTTAATGTCAGCTGTAGATGATGGATCCCTGAACAGTGTCATGTATGTGCATGTTTGCATTGTGCTGAGGGGATTACCAGGTAATTATTTACGCAGCTCTCTGATGGATGTCACATGTGGTTTTTCTGAGTGCCCAGATAGATCATGCAGTCTGTGTGTTCTCTTTTGTACTGCCAGTCACTGGTGTATTCAACTGTGTAGCCTTGAACCGTGTCATGTATGTGCATGTAACTTGCATGATCGAGATAACTATTAGCGGCGATATTATGTGTCTCTCGGACCTCTTTCAAGTGCTTGCCGTCCTTGTTCCCCAGCAACCCCCCCTCCCCAGGGGCGGCAATCTGAGGGATAGCCCCGGGCACCACAAGCTCTAGCTACGCCTCTGTCCAAGTGCAAGTATCACTAAAGTAAAGATAAATTTACAGAATTTAGCAATCACACCATGCTATCCTGCACATTACTTTGGAAAATATATTGGAAAAGCAGTGGCACTGTGGCGCCTAAGCCGATTCTAGCCAGAAAAAATGGCTTTGTATTAAAATGAGACAAAATAGATGAGACC
Source organism: Triturus cristatus (assembly GCF_964204655.1). NCBI lineage: Eukaryota > Metazoa > Chordata > Amphibia > Caudata > Salamandridae > Triturus > Triturus cristatus. The sequence continues at coordinate 315,833,260 of NC_140594.1, read as the reverse complement.
AATCTCCTAACAAATCTCATAATGTCTAACTATGAGGAGATCCTATTGTGTTTAGACCCACAGTTAAACAACACGTAGGTGATCGATGCATTTGGTAATATCTTAATTAACATTAAATTACAGTTAACACGCCCAATACCTGTAAGAGACACTCCACAGCATCGCGGGTTCGACAAGGACTGTCCGCTAGCCTCATCGAATTTACGGAAAGCCTTGAAAACTCGCCCTAGAGATAAAATTAACATCCGCTCTCTGAGGTTTCTCTCTAAACTGGCAAGGGAAAATATGCAGAGACAGCTTAAATCCAAGGCATGGGAAAATGTAAAGCAAGCATCTTCCCTCCACAACAGCAAAGCTTTTTGGTCGGTGATCAATTTGCCCTTTTTGACAGATAATGGCAGACCCTCTCTGGATGTTCACATTGACGAAGACTCCTGGATAAGGTACTTCCAGGATATTTTTCAAAAACCAGAAGAGGCACACTTATTAGAAGCCTGCCCTTTTATTAAGGATAAACCTCACCTCTCTTTTGATCTAGAGGAAATGGAGCTCGCCTTGTCTCAGTCACCAATTCTGAAGGAAGCAGGGCCAGATGGGTCCCCATGGATATTTTTTTCATACAAACAAATCGCTCTGGTGACCTTTGCTGACGGTGGTTTTTAATTCAATAGTTAAATCAGGACCCCTGCCCTCTTGGGAACAATCTCTGATCATCCCGAAAAAAAGGGGACGCCTCTAACCCAGCTAATTATTGTCCCATTTTATTACTTGACAGCACCGCGTAACTAATGGGAAGGCTCCTCCTAAACAAACTTGAATCCTGGGTAGTGGAAAAGAAGACTCTTGCTGAAGTACAGTACAGGTTCAGGCAGGGTAGGGATACCATTGAACAGTGCCTTAACCTGACACTAATAGCGGGGAAGTACTCTTTGGTTAAAAAAGGCCAATTATATATGGCCTTCATGGACTTGTCCAAAGCCTTTGATTGTGTGGTACACAGCAAACTGTTGAACACCATGGTGGAAATGGGAGTGGAGGTGTCAATAATAACTTTATTAGAGAGCTATATACCGATGCCGCAGCTATGGTTCATTACGGGAGACAAGGCGAATGCAAAACATCATTTAAAATCGAGAGGGGCGTCATACAAGGGTGTGTCCTTGTCCTGTTCCTATTTGCCCTTTATACCAACAACCTAAACGAGGCACTGATGAACAACTCGAAAGATTCTCCCAAGGTACAGTCAACTGCGGTTCCAATCCTGTTTTATGCGGATGATGCAGTTTTATTGGCGCGGGCCCCTCTGGCCCTCCAAAATCTCATTGTTCAAAATTCGGCCTTCGTGTCCGAACTGGACCTCCATGTTAACAAAAGTGAAACCTTCATCCTGGTGATGGGTAGCGTTAAAAAGAATTTGAGGAGTTTCCACCTAGCTTGGGGAAAAATAGATCAAGTCCATGGTTTTAATTATTTAGGCGTGGTTTTTTATTTTAAACTAAACTGGAAGGAGATGGTACAGACTAGAGCGAATCACACGGCCAAAAGCCTTGCTGCAATCACTAGATTCTCAAAAAAACTGGGCTGCAAGCCCTTACAGGAAATGATTAAAATGTATATGGCCAAATCGTTAGCAATCCCTACTTATGGGGCAGCTATTTAGGGGACAACGGACGTTTCCCCAAATCAAGATTAAAATAACTTTTTAACAAAAAAATGGCTTCAGACAGATGGGGAAGATGCAGCGGGAAAAGCTCTGTAAAAGTGTATAAAGATACCGAAGTTGCCCCAAGGCCCCTGCTCTTATCTCACTTCTGTAGAGAACACATAGCATCGATACATCCTAACCAGATTTCGTTTAAATGATATTCCACTCATGTTGAGGCATCCAATTAATTTATTTTCAATAAGTCACTTACCTCCCTGTCGCTGTGACGATAATGCGACCCAATCAACCTCGCACATCTTATTTTATTGCCTTTTTTAGGCAAAGGAGAGAAAACAGTTTATCATACCGTTGCTGAAAAAATGCATCTTGTCCTCTCCAGCACGGTCTTTATCCACATTTTACCAAAAAGAAACCCCGTTTGTCTGTTATGCACGAGCCTCTTTCCTGCTGGTCGTAAACCCCGGCAAGGCTGTCGGTGCGAACACCAGTTCCATCGCAGGGAAATCACTGTATGAGAACACCTCACTCCCTACGCGGCCAGCAGTTTGTGAACGCTGGGTGGTGTGCCATCGCTTAGATCGATGCTATTCAGCATCATTCTTATACAGCGTATTACACACTTGTTTTTATTTGTTTAACATTTTAATCTTAAAATCTTAAAATCAGAGAATCGGAATCATTTTTGTCTATCTGTAAATTAGTGACTTTGATCATCATCATGCACGCGGAGGCTGCCTCCTGCTTTTTAAAAACTATCATTCCTCGAAATTCTGATTATCTTGGTGGCATTTTATGTTTTCGCATAACTCAACTTTTATCCTAAGATGAATTCTACCACTCATTTTAAACTCGTATTTGTACTGAAACTATCGATGTGAAGACTGCTTTCTGCATGCACTGAATTGTTTTGATCTATGAACTTTCAAAGTCTTTTATACATTTTACCTAAATGCGAAATAAAGTCTTTGATTGCGCATCTTTCTGTATCGTTTTTTTGCTCCTTTCCCTGCCCCATCTTCTTTTGTTGTCTTCTTTTCTCTTCGCTATCTGCTCTCTCTCTCAGCTGGCAGGCCCTCGCTTGCTTTCTCTTTTCTCTCTGTTGACTCTCACTGTTCCAACCTTCTGTCTCTACCTGTCAGTGTATAGCCCTCTCTACTTTCTCACCATAATTTTTCTCTGTGTTTCACACTATCTATTAGTGGTACTGCAGGTGACTTCTTAGTCTACGATCAGCAAGACAGGGCTGCTTCTGGCACTATCATTGATGGTACTAGGGTAGAATTGTGAAAACTGCCCTTATGTCGGCTGTCAAATTTGGCTTGGAGTGCATATGTTTGCTACCGTCTTCACCTTTTAATCTGTCCAGATATGTGAGCATGTTTGCTCAACACTAGTGTTTAATACAGACTAAAGAACGTAAATCTATTTTAGCTTGTATACTCTGTCAGCTGCCTATTTTTAAAAGTGTGCGACGTCCTCATATGAATCCACAAAAATAACGTTTTCCCTGAATTGAAGTCCAGAATTTTTACTGTCCCTGTTCTGAATTTGACTTCTTACCAGGAGGTCACACAAGCAACAATAGAAGCGCAGGAGTCAAACGAATCCTTCGTGCCTCTTGAGCGACACTGTGATGGAAAACGAGCACAACGATTTACACTAATGCAGACTATCCAGCGCCTATTTAAGAGTTTTTGAGGTTGTGGCCTGCTGAAAAGACTATTGTGTGGTAGGCAGACATGCGAATTTGAAAGCTTCTACTGGATATAACTTGTGCAGAGGATTTGTAGGAGAAGGCTGACATCTACTGGAAGTTATTGAGATTGCCTCCATAACCAGAAAGCGTGTACTCGGAGGTCTGTCTGTATGGTGACAATTTCCAGATTCAATATTAGACAAGACTTTCGACAGTTTCTTATGAACCCAAGTCGCGAGCAGATCAAGCAAGTAAAATAAGCCTATCAACAATCTTCTTGCATTAGGGACTTCTTATTTATCTTCTTCGAACAGGAAAATCTTATTTGGGTTTTAGCGAATAGTGGACCGGATTTGTGAAGAGCCGCGTGTTCCACATACCCTTAACTGAATGCTGAAAGAATACGCACTGTATATTCCAGGTTTGTTTGTATAAGGAATAGTAGCACACAACACACACACCATCCATATTAAACCGTCTGAAATAGCCTGTCATAGCTGCAAGCACACATTCCCTTGGACTTTTATGCCACCTCATCCAAAAGGGTAAAGGATCCATTGAAGAGAAAGATTTCCGAAGAACCTCTCCACTTCCCAAAGCAAGACAGCGTATAAAACTGCCATCCCTACACTGACATCGGTTATCTCTTATTTTTTCCACCTTCTCTGTTGAGAAGTTTGTTTGGCAATATTTAGGCAGTGAGCAAAGCTTGTTTGGGACCTTATTACTCCCGAAAGTCCACTCCACAGACGAGGTTGCAGGTGGGAGGTGAGGAATCTGTGGGTAGAGTTGCCACCAGAAAGAACGCTTCAGAAGGAAGGATCTTCTAATGGATACTTCTAACCGCAGATTCTCAAACTGCAGATTCCTCGGCTTGTGAATTAGTACCAAAGCAAGGCCTCTTCCAGGGAGGTGAGTCTAAAGAGTGGGTTTACACCTGGATGTCTTGTAGGACCGAGTGGGGAAAATGACCCTCCTTGCAGACTTGGAAATTAGTAGTGGCTCGTGAAAGTAAGTCTTGATGCTCAGATGGCTACTTGGAAGATATGCAAACTGGAATACACCAATCTAGGGCTGTGGTGATGACTTTTGCCCTGGTAGAATAAGCCACAAGGCCCTCAAGGGGATCTTTTTTGGCTTAGGCACAGTGAGGTTTGATGCAAACTACAATCTTTTTTTATAAAGTTTGTTTCTGGACTGCCTACCTTTCTTTGCACTGGCAAACCATACAGCTAACTGCCAACAGGGTACTTTTTAGTTCTATCAATGTAGGAACTAAGACTACGCCAACATTCTGACATATGTAGCCCTCTCTTTTTGGTTTGAATCTATTGATTGTTGTTTTCACACAAAATATAAAGCTCTCACCTAGTTCCATTGGCTTATGAGTTGCTGTGGAATAGACCCTATAACTGTAAAGGCGTTCAATTCCTATACATAACAAAGAATAGTTGGACCAAAAACGCCTTTCCCTGTCCCCACCTGCCTTTCATACATAAACTGTAACATACATTTCACAGCCAGAGAATCTATTCTCCCAAGGATTATTAATCTGCTTCTGTGTATCCTACATCAGACTTAGTTGAGACTGTATGTCCTGTTTTCATTACCACCTGGGGCATTTCTTCCGGGATGATGCTTAGCACCTGTAGGTTACTTAGGACATGACATTTATTGAAATTCCTGGCAAAGATACTTTAAAAATGGTGCTCAAATCGACATTTTCTTTATTTTTGTGTTATATAAATTGTGATTAAAAAAAAAATTACTCCCCCCAGCAGTTTCGAGAGTCGATATTGCCACTATAGCAAATCCATAGTTTTGTCTTTGCACCACATTGTGGTAAGTAATTATTTGGCTGCGCAGAGGGCCAGGGCTATTTGTTTCCCTTTAAGTGAGGAAGAGGGAAGGTCTGTATTTGGGAAGCCAAGGATTATGTATGCCAGGAGCCTTGGGATATATGTGTCAAACATGGTATCATACTAAATGTGCAGTTTTGGGCAATTTCAAAGGAGACAAATTAGTGTACCTCTTTGACCACAGCCTCTCCAACATTTACCATCTTCTCCATTTCCCAAGTGTGGCAGGCGTATATAAATAAAGCATAGCTTTATATATGGTTTCTCTTGCTACAGGCGGTATGACTGTTTTCTGTGCTCCAATTGATTTGTCTCGCCATTCGACCTCGGGAAATGTATTTTAAATTATTTCTCCCTCCTCCCTTCTCTTGGCATTTTCTTAGAAGTCGTGGATGTCACAAGCGTTTTGTATGTGTCAAATATTGGGTTCTGGTTGTTCTTTTTGGTCAGTTACCATTTCTCACAGTATTTGCTTCGATTGAGGGTTGTAGAACCCAGTATCTCATCTGGTGATATTTAAATCCGTATCCTTTAAGCCATATTCATGGTTCATGTCCTCAAATTTTTTATGCCACCCTCAGTGACCTGGTCTAGTCCCAATATCTGCTGTTTTTCCCATTGTGAGCCCTTTAACTATTTTCATCATGTCCAGGAACCCTGGACGCTCCACTCTTGACTGGGAGTGTATGTATATGCTGAGCTCTCCTTGGTCTCTTCTCGGACCAAATAAAGTTTAAACATTTTAACAAGGTGTGTCTGAATTAGTAGGAGCGTGGTTTTAATGAGTTAAAGGATTTTAGGCACAATTGTCTTTACCTTAGTTAATCAGCCAAGCCATGCCACTCTTTTTACCAAGTTTGAAAATGATTCTGCCAGTGGTGGCTGGTGACTTTTCTAATTGGTGAGTTGCAAAAGTTGTGGTTGTGTTTGACCAAGTTAGCATGACTGACATGCATGCTGAAGATACAGCACAAATAATGTGACTTGGGCTTTAGGGTTTGTGACAATACCACAGAACTGTAGAAGTATGAAGTGATCGGAAACATTTGAAATAATCTTATGATTTTTAGCAAGAGTTCTCTTGCCACCAGGTGCACAAATACTCAAAGAGCTCTCTACTTGTCTTTTGTTAGGTGTTCCAATATTCCTATTCTTTTTGTAGTACATTTATGAGTCCTTGATATTTTATGGAGCACAGCATTGCAAGTACCATAATATGGAGCAGTGATACCAGGGGTATGTCAACACTGTCATCCACAACCTAAAAAAAAACCTAAAATCTCTCGACATAAAACTCCTCATCCAGAAATGCTTAAGCTGCTAAGCGATTGAATATCTGAGCTAACAAGTCAAACTATGAAGTGCACTCAGGCTGTCAGAAAAACATCTGATGGACCAGTGCTGCTGAAAAGCCTGTGGGATTGGAGAAGAGTCAGTCATGCAGCAGGTAGATGCTGGACTTGTGGCGGCCTGTGTTCCCCCACCCTACTGAACCTTTAGAGACCCCAGGTAAGAGGCTTAAGAAAGGTCCAGACAGTTGAGCGTTCTGCAGATTCCTTTAAAGTCCAGCAGTTGAATTGCATTAAAAAGTTTGGTTTTCCTGAGTATAATGCAGATGGGGTTATAGATGGAGAAGTGTGGCTCAATGATTAGAGCGGCAGACCCTGATGCAGAGGTCTAGCCCGGGACCAGGGTTCAATTCCCCGCCTCGGCGGGTCTTGGGCTAAAAAATTCCACGGACCTGATAATTCTCGCCTCGGTGCCATTCCAATCATGGAGTCCCACTCTGCAACTCTGGGCAATAGCTTGCTTAATCTCCACAATGGCCCCCACAACGCTAAGGATGCCTGGCCTCCACCTTGGGGGTGCCCAGGAGTGGACGCCTCACAGGGAAAGCCAGGATGGGTTCCACAGCACTATTTGTACAAGCGCCTTGAGACCCTTGTGGGTGAGTAGTGCGCTATACAAGTATCAATTTACAGATGCGGCTAACGACAAACTATTCTAACACTATTTTTTTTAACATTTCACCTGAACGGTAAATGGAGTTGTAGAGCGGGTTGGTGCAGTGGGGAATAGTGACATGTCCTCCTCCAGCAACTGAAAGCACTGCAATTATGCAAGTCACTATTTTAAAACATTTAGTACTATGATAGGCTGCCAAAATGTGCAAAAATATTTAGCATTTGAGATAATAGTGCTTTCAAAATATACATTTTAATAATAAAATGCAATCAGATTATACCTCGTGCAGACGTTTTTTAAAATAACTTTTATAAGAGTGAACCACTCTACGACTCATGGGACACATTTTCTGTCTTATTGAAGACTCAAATGACAATCAATTCAAGACATATACTGACTCCAGACCCAAACAGCGTACAGAATTGGTAACTAACCAATTGCACACATTTACATTTATTTCAGGCAGCAGGCAGACTCTCTGCTAGAGAAGCCCCCACCGCCCTGCCCCTTTCAGCCATAGACACTCCATGTTCCATAATAATGGTTCGAGAACAGTTGTTTAGTTACCAAGAATATGTGAAAGACCTGGCAGAAGCTGGCAGGTGACTCTTCCCTGGCCCTACTATGCTTCTCAGGTGGCGATGTGGTTCACCCCCAACTTCCCTGCTGCTGAGAATATTAAAATAGAATGAATAACACATTTTTTTTCAAAATAAAACGTTCTCATATTTAAATATTTATTCATAGTCTGCACCAGAGCCGTCAGGAATTTTGTGTGTAAAACTAAAAGAATGCAGTGTGGTGAGGAATTTCAAGGCTTAGCCGGAAAGCGACCCATATCATGTATTTATTTACACTTTACTGAGAATAAATGAGGTGAACAAGCTTGCCTCACACTGATCTCACAGTAACTTTTATTGTGGTGATGCCTGAAAGAGATAGTGAAGACTGGCTGCATTGCTTACTTTTTTGTTTAATTTTTTTCTCGCCTGCTGCTCTGCTCGTTGAGGCTCCACCGGGAGAGGGACACAGAGGAGCATTGTATGGACAAAAAGCTACAACCTCACTGCGAGATGATCAACCACCGCAGTGCCTTTGGAATCTCCAGGAGTCCTCTGCAGCTTTGATAGCATGTGACGTCTCTGACAAAAAGTAGTGCAGAAAGCACACTGAGTCTGCGCAGTTTGGGGGATATTGTCAACGCTTCGCGTTAAACATCGCAAATCACGCTTAGCGCGATTTTGAATCGCGCCACCTATCGCTGGTTTGCATCGCCGTGTTAGCAGTGTATTTACAACGTCTTGCTCACAGGCGATGTACAAACCTGCGATAGACGGCGATATTCATCATTAGCGTGTGAAATCAAGCGATGATTTCACACGCTAATGAAAAGCTTGATAATAGTGGAGTGTGGACATAACCAAACAATCCACCTCCCATTCAAAACATGCCTAAGTCAAGTTTTGACCAGGCGTTAAGGATCCTGCGAAAACCGCAGTGAGCGCGGCTTTCATCATCGCTTCGTGGTTCCAGGGCCGCTTTGTAAATAACGCAATGTCCAGATCGCGACCTTTTGACATGTGTTGCAGGAAGGTACGCCTACTTTGCATCTCATTAGCGATGTATATCGCTAAGATGCGTGGTGTTACAAAAACGGCAGCTAACATGAGCTAATGCATGTTAGCTCCGCCTTGCTAATAGGGCGATTAAATTATTGTCGCTTCAGTGACAAAAAGTGGCGCTAAAGCGGCGATAATGCCCGTGTAAATATGCCCCTACGTCTTTAAAATGCTTAATCTGCTGCACAGACTCTATTCCTCTCCTTGCTGACTATGGCCTCTACTCCACCCTTAACTAACTCGTCAGGGGGTTGGGGTCAGTGACGGTTTACTGATTCTGGCCAACCCTGTGATGAGTTAGGAAAGGGTGCGGTCACAGTGCTCTCCACTCCCTGATTGGCATAAAGCCCCAGCACTATAGAGCGTGAGCATGAAGCCCCCGGGGCTTACTTCACCAGAATGTCATTGGGGTGGAGATTGCTCATCAAGGCTATTGCTTTGCTGAGCTGATGCCCTCACAGGCCTCGGGCTGTGATTTTGTCAACCCGGCAAATGTTTTTGCAGGCAGAAGTCAAGTGACTGTCTGCGCATGAGCCGGCTTGTACAGGTCCATGATTTAAATGCAGCATTATTTAATTTTAAAGAAGCTTCAGCTAGGGAAGGAGGAGGCTGGAATCAAAGGGGGCAGAGCCCCAACACCCATGACGATGCACCCCCCCTGGATTCTGTGTTTCTTTTACAAGAGGTGTATAGTTGTCTTTCACTGTTGAGCACAGGTCAGGAGTAATGCAAATCTCTACATATTTCGGAGAGGTCGATGCCCTTGTAAAAAGGTACATTGTATCCAAAGCTGGAGCTAATGGTCGGGGAACTGCACTATTTAGTACTTGGAATTTGGAGAGGTTATTCGTAAATCACAAATAAACCAAACACTTTGACTTCCTCCAGTAAGGCGGGCAGCAGGTCAGCAGGATTTGTCACTGTTACTAAGGCATCATTGGCATATATAGCTCATTTTTACTCGTCTCTACATATGTGCACCTTTTCAATTCCTGCATAGGGGTGAGTTTTCCCTGCAAAGGTTTCTATGGCTACAGCAAAAATTAGCTGAGACAAGTGTCAGCCCTTTTTTGTTCCTCGTTTGATTTCAAATGAATAGAGGAAGCGGTTTTTAGAATAACTTGCGTCTTCAGATCCATGTAAAATGTCATTTTTAGCATCTTCTGAATTTACCTGGGAGGCTGAATCTCCCCAGTGTGCCTTCCATGAATGATCCGTTCACTAGCTAAAATACCTTTTCAGCACCTAGGTATAATGTAAGGGCCTGTTTCTATGTTGTGGTTATGTTGTCTACTATATGTAGGATGTTCTTGGTGTTGCTGCCATTATGACCAATGACTAATCCCGATTGATTTGGTTCTATTAAACTTGGAAGCATTGGATTTAATCATGCTGCCAATGTCCACGTACATTTGTTTGTATCAAAGCGGAGTGATGAGATAGGACTTTATGCCTCGCATCTTAACAGATCCTTCCTTGGCTTTGTAATCACTGTACCTTGCAATCTGCCATAGTAGGTGCCATCAGCCCTGTTTCATCAAGCTAATTGGCAGCCTAGCTAACAACAGAACCAGCACTCCTCCAAATTGTTTTAAAACATTAGGTGTGAGTCCAACTGAGCCGGGTGCTTTCCCTGCTTCCAATTTTGGCACGTTGATTAGGACTTCTTCTCCTACTGTTATATGTCATCTAATTGTTCTGTCTGCTTTTCAGTCAAAGCTTGTGCTCGTAAGCTGCTAAGGTACTTATTTGCTCGTTAAATGCTACTTCCCAACAGTATCGGTGTGTATAGTAGGAGCTAAAGGCTTGTCCATTAAGGGATATTTCGAACGTAGGGTCCCACATCGCGTGTACCCCCATACCTCCTCATTTGACAGATGTGGTGGAGAAAAGAATGGCAAGAAGGTGACAGACTGCCCAACGTGAACAGGCAGACCGTATATTGCAAGGCCAACCCCATTCACCCAAACAGGAGCTCGGGGATTATTAAAACGTAAAGAAATACAGTGGCTCCTTATGTGTCTCATAGGAAATAGTTTCAATAGTGGGAACCCCGGTTTGGTGAGCCCCAAAAATGTGTATATAGCCTGATTTCAATCTACAAAACACAAGACCAAATCTTACAATTCAAAAGTGTATTTTATTCAATTGACATATGCTCTGTTTATATGCAGAATATAGTGCAGACTGCACAGTGCTGGAAGGGGAAATTAGTTGAAGTTTCGACCCTAATCAAGTGAATCCCCATGTCTCATCAGGGCAGAAGCTGCCTAACTGTTGCCAGAGTCAAGAAACAAAAGTGACCACAAGTGCCAGAGTATTTAGAGTAAAACATGATTGAACCAAGGAATTGTAATACTGACAATAAAACAATTAGAGAGGGGGCCTTGTCTGTGAAATAATTTCCCAACACGATGAAGCTCCTAATTGGTCATAGAGTTGAAAGATCCTATAAAGTTAACAAGCATATAAATACTTTTGAAATGAGCAAGTCTCAAGTATATATCAATCAAATAAGTTATTCAGAGAAATCAAAACGAAATATGTAAACTGATATACAAACGTTTCCTCATTGTTATAAACACATGCAAGAAACCAAATGTCATGAAGAAACAGTTATTCTAAAGTCCATGTAACTTATGCAGGGCCACCTGAGAGTTTATGTAGCCCAGTTTGTGTTAAATTAACTCTATCCATCACGAGCATTTATGTGTGGATAATTAAGATTACCTCCTTTAAAATGTTGATAGCAACTTCAGTCACTTGTCATCTGATACCCTCTGCAGAGCGTGTGTGGGTGGCAAAGAGTTTGATCACAGGCACTGCTGTGATTCCACCCTGGATGCGGCGTTCTTGGTAGCAACTCTTTTGTTTAACCATTTGCATCGTTTGTCATATATACAAGCATCTGCAAGGACAGGTGATAGTCTATATCACATTTCTTGTATTGCAGTTAGAAAAAGAAACCACGTCATATTTCAAACCTGCGAATTCCAAGAATTTCGTGTTCAGAGTGTAATTAAATTCCTGGCGATGCCCACACTTATAGTGTCCCACAGCTGGTGGTAAACCCCACAGTTAAGTGACTGGATTCAACCAAGTAATTGAAGTTGTAAAAAAGATTCCAGAGGAGGTAATCTTAATACCAAGAAGCAAAACGAGACCAGTGTCCAGAGTAAGCCTTTTTAGGAGAGGCAACAAGCTCAAAGAATGATGTCCACCATCTGTGCAGGCAGGGCAAAGGATCTCAGATTGTCTTGCTCAATTTCCAGGCATGAAGGTGGAGGCTCTGGAGGTCCAGAAGTAGGGCCTGCCCCTCACATTGCATGATGAGGTCTGTCCAGAGCATAAGCCGAAGAGAAGGTCAGAACGAGCAGATACCCACAACCACACTCTACATGGACTGTCCAGTGCTATTTAGATCATCTGCATACAGCATTGACGCAGCTTCCTCTGGACCCAATACATCAGAGGATTTGAAGGAAATGCACAGTGAAGATGGAAGTTCCATCTCAGACACAGCACATTTCCCAGGGCTTGCTGCGGATGGAACAGTATCACATAGAACAGTGTGCAATGAGTAAAAGATTTACTGGAGGACTGCTCCAGAGAAGTACAGGAATATCTGCATACTTAACCTGCAAAGATGGACCACAGCCACTGACATGACCTTCATAAAGGTGCAGATGTAAAACTGAAAGCGAAGTGGCCAAATCTCAGTAGAAAGTGGAAATATTCCTTGTGCAACAGCAGGACTAATAAGTAAAAGTATGTGTCCTGCAAGTTCTGGGACACCATCTGTACCCTAAGGTCCAAAGTAAGCGATAGCCAGAGAGGCAATTTTCTATTCAGCCCCATAGCAGCTCATGTTTTGGGAGCAGTGCCTGGCGACAAAGAAGAAAAGGATTAATGTAAGTGTTCTCCTCAACTTCTGGCTCTAGAATTACAAAAAGTCTCAGCAGGCTGCTGGGTGGGTTTTGACAGCTGCCTGAACACTAGGATCCCAGAGAAACCATAGAATATCCTGTACTGCTGGTGGACTTACCGTGTCATGGATAAGTACGTCAAGGTGTGAGCTATAGCTCTGCTGCTTTTTTTAAATGCTCCCGGTTAACACAGGCACTCTCTCCAAAATGGCTAGTCCCACCAAAAGCAAAGAAAACAATGGTCCTAGACCAATATTTACCAAGACGTAAATTAATTACTAATATTCTCAAAGGTAGCTACTATTGAGTCAGCTCACACCGAAGAGCAACTAATACAAGAAACAAATGTGCACCAAACATAATCATTTCAAAAACAGTTTCTTTCAAAAAAAAAGGGCATATATTTTATTTTTCATATATATATATACATAGTATAATAAAAGAGTTATCGTATGATTCAAAGGATCAAGAAAAAGGTAAAGGAAAGGGTCGCTCCAAAGATGGAACGTGAAGGAATTTAGTGCTCAAGTGTAAAGAATTTTATGACTATGGAGAGATTCCCAGAAAAGTAAGAAGCAAATATTTACACAATTCAATATAGGACTGGTGATTAACAACCAGTCACCAGAGACCTGGCCCTGTACAATGGTACATATATTGTATTTACACACTACATTTCTTAAGGTTTGCGAGGTATATCTCCTCAGAGGAAGGGGCACAGGACAAGACGGGGTCCAGGTATCCTTAAAAAGGGGGATGTCCCACCAACAAGCCTATCCACCATTTAAGTGCATAAAATCCGGTGGAGTACATCCGGGCCTCTCCATAATGGCACTGATGTCTATTGTACAAGCAACTGAGTCTGTGATTTTCTGGGGGGAATGCAAAATTGCAGCGTGTTTTCTATCTTGGATCATTTGTGAGAAGGCATTAGCTCAGTATAAGTGTTCAGGTAGGGCAGGAAGAACCTCGAGATACAAGCTAGCATCAGTATAAAGAGGGAGGTAGTAAGCTATCTGTCTCCTCATCATCATCGTCATTGTAATAATGTTGGGATGGTAGAAGACCTTGTATTGCATCAGCTTCAGGCCCAAAGATATTCTCCATCCTCCTGGTATATTGCCGCCCAAGTAGAGGTGGTGGATGATAGTCCTCCACAACTGGTTGCACCGTTGTGATTGAGTAGAGAAAAATAGGTAGAACCCTTGATGAAGAAGGATCCAGAACTGCCAGAGATGGAGACAGTACAGTTGAATGAACGAACAGCAAGGCCTGTGCACAGGTTGGACACAATTAAAAAGAACAATTGATCGATAAGTGTATGGGTGCCGAGATTGCTGTATTTGAGGCCCGGGGTTGCCCCAGGAAACATCGTAAGATCTGGACACGGTGGGCGACCTATCGAGGAATTGACCTGCCCCCCCCTGCATGAAGAAGATGCATGAGTGGCACCTGTCCATCAACTGTTCTTTTTGCATTGTCACCCCATGTGGGACGGGGATGCCCACACATGGGTCCCCTGCTTGCCATGCCACTGGATTCAGGCTATCATTTCTGAAGAGGGATGATACACCGAAAGACGTCCTAAGAAGCTTGTTTCCGGTCCAGGGAGGACCTGGCCTGGCAGTTCAGGCTGGACTGTACCCAAGGGAAGCAGGACCAAAAATAATTTGCATGTGGCTGGGTCCAAACTGGCTGGTCGTGGTGAGCAAAGAAAATGGATTTAGGCCCAGATCTCTTTACTGGGGTGAGTGTTAGACATTGTTCAGTATTCCACCCATCAATTGATCTTTTTGCAGGTTAGACACATGGCCTAGTGTAGAGGTTGGAGAAGGAAGACTTCTTCCCAGGTCATGCTGGGGAAGGGTCCACTGGGGGCACCTTGACTGGAAGCATCCAGTCTATGAGGACACTGAAAAAGAAGAATTGACTGTGAATGGGTGTACATATAGTTGTGTCATCATGTCAGATGGTGGGACAAAGTCATGACAGAGGACGATGGTGCTACCTGCTGACAAGCAGGAGCTATCACAGAAGTTGCCTGAGGAGAGTCACAAGATGAGGAATCTGCAATTAGAAAAGTCCATCAGAAAGAGGTCTTGGAAACCTCAAATGCCTTATTTCGAACATCCCACAGAAGAAGAACACTATCTAAATACAAAGAATGAATATTGAGAAATAAATTATCTTCCTTCGGGAGACAAGGCACAGCTACTCCAAGCAACTCCAAGATATGAATCAGAAAGACAAAGAAAAGAAGACTAACCCACATTCCACCCTGCATTAAGGAATTGAAAGCCCCAGACAAATCTCCAACTTCAGCACAACAACAAAAAATCATCCTTGTAGGAAAACCCCTACAGTTTCAAACTCAATGGAATGGATGTCAGGTGAAGGACCCTGTTGTGTTGCTGTATCTGTGCATTCAGGAAAGGTCCTCAATGTACAAGACTTTGTAGTAGAGTTGGTGAAAGAAACTAGAGGGGCACCCAAAGAAAGACCCTGCACATCTTGCATGAATGGGAAATCCTCTTTCACGTCCCTCACCTTGATGGGCAAGAAATAACTTCAGATACGACAAATTCTTTCTGAAAAAGTGTGCATTCATCAATCCACGGTACCCAAAAGACAGAAAAGATCATATTTGGCCATCTCTCCGCTCAGGCCATATGTATTGTAGAAGGTTCACAAACCCTGCCTCCACAGACATTTGGGTCTCCCAGTTGGATTGGGAGAAATATAATGAGGTGGGGGGATCATGACACTTCTGCTTTAGACTTCATAGAAGGGATGGGGATAAAGTAGCCACCTCTGTGGTAAGGGATGCTTTTCTGCATTAGAAAAGCAGGAAGGTGGAATCCAGACTGGGGAAAATTATGATTTATAGTGAGTCATTGGAGGAAAGCTAGAGAAGCGCTTTGGGGTACCTGATCATGGCAGCCTTTATCTAATCTAAGGCCACTCAAATGTCATTTAGGAATGCTGGTGAGAAAGGGGCAGTACTTCCAGTGCCAAAGCTGCTTCTTTGTGAATGGTTAAACTGACTGGGGGAAAGATGGCTTTGGGTGTTAATTTGTTTATACCAAAAAACAGAAAGCAAGCATTACCTGGGAAAATACATTATGACGAGATTATATGATTCATTGTATGATTAGCATATGTTCATGCAAAACAGATTTTGGTAACATCTGTTAAGGTTTAGAAGTAAAACGATCTTTAGGTTTTAATACTCTGATTTCCCACATTACTGCTGGCTTTTTAACTTTCGCCTGCACAGCGCTTGCACTGTGCTTGTGAATTCTATTGTTTGCATCATAAATCTTAAAAACGGGCTTACGTCCCAACCCCTCACTTTCCTGCCTTTCCATTGGTTCCTGTGCTTGACACTTACTTTTCCTCAATTTTTTATTGGCTGTAGCATATTTTCCTGCACTTATCAATGCCTGTTCCTCGCATGCTTCTCTCATCAGTTTCCCATAGCCGAAATACTGTTAACATCGGCTTTGGTGGAACTATTTTTTCATAAAGGTTTGCCTCTTTCAGCTTTTTTGTCTTGCAGCAGATTTATATAGCCAATTTATCACATGAAGAGATTAAGTGATATACCCAGAATCACAGGATATTGGGCCGCCGAGACGCGAACTGGGATCCCCAGCTCTTGAGTCTGTAGCTGTGGCCCCTGCACCAAATCCTCTCCACTCCTGTGATCCTTGTAAGGGAGCTCTTTACTCCGTCCCAGACGGTGATTGTGAAAAACAGCGTATTATTCATCACATAGGTGAAACCAATGCATTACCAACGCTTGTGTAATGGAATTGCTGATTGTGAAAAACAGCGTATTATTCATCACATAGGCGTGTGTAATGTAATTGCTGCTCATATAAAGCGCTCCAATCAATACCTTCGGGTCGAGTTTGCACTATATAAAACTGAAACTAAAACACAAATTGATGGCCATTAACTTAAGGCGGAGAGGCGCTGGGCCAGCAGAGGAGAGAGATCAGTTCTATGCTGCATCCTTTATGGCTGAACAATTTATCCTGCCAATAGTTTCAGTAAAATTATTTTTGAAGACTGATATACAAAGCTTAGTAGGACGTGTAGTTTCACGTATCCGTTTTAGTTAAGCACGTAAAAACCCCAGTATGCTTAACCATGATCACTGAAAAAACGACCCTGTATGATTGGCACGCTCATGACTCGGAACCGTTGACATATTTAAGGTATTTCTCTCGCTCATAAGCACTACTTAAAATACTTGAAGAGGAGCAGGTTTTTAATTCAGCATCCAGCCGCCGGTGCCTTCGAATACCAAGGCTGCGTGGACGTGATTCTTGGCAATACCTTTGTCTTTCTTACACTACCCTTCACTTTCTGTCCCAGACCCCCTTTTGAAGGTCTATAAATGTACAGGTACTGAGTATCCTAATTTTATTTCGAGAGGGAGAATACTCCCACTTTCTTCGTCCATCCTGATCTCATCCCCAAATCTGCAGAGAGCAGTGTCTGAGAAAGCTGTACACTAAGACGGGAGGAGTCCAACGTAGAGTACATGCGATAATCCTGCGATTAGTTTTAAGACCTACACTGGCACCTCTCCCCCCTAGCCAATCAGGACCCGTGACGACTGAAATGAGATAACATGTATGGCCAGTTCAGAGGGTTAAGGGAGAGTAAATTGATATACAGATTAAGAGCAACTATGTGCCCTGGTTGGGGAGTAAAACTGGATTTGGAGTAACAGAGCTGTACTTACCGTAAGTGGGAAATTCGCTTGAAGTCCCTCTTATGTCTTTTGTCCTCTGAAGTTAAGTTGTTGTTCCACTATACTATACCAATTTTACTTGCTACCCTGGTTGTTTACTTGCTTCCCCCATCCCACGTGCACATTACCTACGTAATCATATCCTGCCTTGGTCCCGTTTCGTTTGTGGTGCAGGCTGGAAAGAGACACTTTACTCGCTTTCTTCTGTACTACTCTCTGTTCCTACCGTAATAAATAAATAAAAAGCTTTGTCTCATTGTGAATGATACTGCACTAGCTCTCTAATCCGTTTTCTCTCTCTGCAGCTTCAGGCTTCACATATAAATGTATTGCTTACTGTGACGCATCATGAAGAACTGCCTGTGTTTACAGGTAAATGTGCCGATGAAATGGAGCAGGCATGTATGACTGACCCTTCTGTTAGCCTGTGCAGAATTCTACCCACACACACAAGCAAACTGTTACCTGGCGAAAGACGTAGGCAACATGCCAAATGTTCACTTTCAATTGGCAGAGAATCAATCCCATGTTGGGCTGATTTGCACATCACACAAAGTTAGACAAGAGCTATTTTACTTGTCACAAACAGTCTAGCCATTCTCATATGTAACAGATAGCACATCTATGCTTTGGACAAGCCGTGCCTGATTGCAATCCCTGACAACATGCTGGTCCCCGTACACTGGTGGCAAGCCCTGGCAAGATGCGGACTCTAGCACCAAAGTGCCACAATCCCTGGCATTTGATGCCATAGTATAGTGATGCCACTCGCAAATGTAAATCATTGTAAATACATTCAAATTAAGGCTGTTTATACAGAGGAAGAAGGCAGACCAGACCACCTCTCTTCCACGGGCAATACTTATTTCCTTAAATAAATTTTTGGCCCGTGAGGCTCTCTATGACCTGGCACGACCTAACAGCAAAGCTCGTGCGAAGGACTGTGACTTCTTTGTCAGACCTGACTTTTGTCAATCCACTGTAGACCTCCGTTGGAGGCTTCGTCAGCTGATTCCTCTGTTCCAGGCAAAAGGAGTGCAGGTTTTTCTCCAGAATCCGGCCAAACTAAAGATAATTGCCAAAGGACGGACACAGATGTTTTTCGACGATTTATCTGCCAAAGAATTTCTGCAAACATATAAATCGTAAAACTGTCACTGACTGTTAATATTGGTTTTTCTAGGATTAGGAGCTCTGTTTTTCTTTCCATGCTTAAATTTGTTTGATTCTTGCTTTATTCACGAAATGATAAGCAGGGTTATTATTATTCTTGACATTTTTGAAGATAGAGATGGGGGGGGGGGTTCCCGACTCTGCATCACAAGGGGCCATGGACCCGCAGCCTTATGGGGTTGGTAGGGTGGGTTTGGGTGCGGGTGGGGATGAGGGGGTTACTTGCGATTTGGGTAGGGGTTGGGTGCACTGGGATGGGAGGTTAAGGGGGGTGATGGGGGTTAAAAAATCGGCATTGCATGATTTCTATCTATGTTGTTACGGGGTGATTTCCCTGTTATATTATGTTCTTGCTTACAGTTCCAATCTGAAACTAAATTCTTGCATTTTACTATTTTCACGTGGCCTTAATTTTGCGAAGATCCTGTATGATAAGAGGTAGTTGGCTTAGGGGCTGGCTTAAAATGTTGGGCATGGATTTGGTTGCATGTTCACGTCAGTCAATTAATTCAAGGGGTGTTGCTATTTTATGTAAGAAAGGTGTAGTGACATCTAGGAAATCTAAAGAGGATAAGTGGGGACGGTGGGCAATATCAGAAGTTATGTTTAATAATAAGATCTTTACAATTTGTACTGTATATGGTCCCAATTCGGATGATTCGGAATTTTTTGATAAACTTAATCTGGAACTTTCTATTTGTCCTCAACCATTTATAATTTGTGGGGATTTGAACTTACATCTTGATGGGGAATTTGATGTCATTGGTAGGCAGGCATATTTTGGCAGAAAGCCCCGAGTTTATAAAAGTGTGCGTAGATTGATTTTGGATCATGGTCTCTGTGAGGTCTGGTGCAGGCTTAACTCTGGCCAGCCAGGTCATACGCTCTTCTCAGCTCCTCACAGAAAGCTGGTCTGACTAGATTATTTTCTTGTCTCTTACTCTATGTTGGACAAGGTGTCCATATATATTTTGCCAAGGTTTATCTCCGACCATAACCCTTTAATTTTAGAGATTGAGCCTGATACTATAACCCCCCCGCAATTCTGTGTGGACTTTTGACAGAAAATTGTTGTTAGACTCGGAGTATTGCAAACGCATTAGGGATTGGATGCCCTGCTTCTTTCAGATAAATACGAATTCTGCTGTAGGAGGGGTGGTTTGGGATGCGTTTAAGGCGGGACTCAGGGGTGAGACCTTGAGCTTCGCTGCACAAAAGCGTAAAAAGATGAAGAAAATTATGGAAAAGCATATTCTAGATCTTAGCAATGTGGAACGCGAGCTGGACGAGAAAGTGAAAGAAGGAGCCGATCTGAATCAGATATTGAGAAAATTAGCTATTAAAAAATCTGAAGTCTATCAGCAGTTTGCTGATGAGGCTGCTGCTAAATGTTTGCTCCATAAAAGGGAATATTATGAATACGGGGAGCAGACCGGTAGAGTCCTCGCTAACCGACTTCGCCAAAAGGAGGTACAAAACAAAATTACCAAAATTAAAGATGTACAGGGGATAATACAGGAATCCCCCCCAAGGGGTTCGGAAAGCTTTTCAGGCATATTATGAGGGTTTATACTCTGACGAACAAACAGAGAAGGCTGACAGCTATCTAGCAGGGATTTTGTCTACGTCATTAACAGAAGCACAGAAAGATGCTCTGTCAGAACCAATTACATGGGAAGAAGTTGAGGCAGCTCTCCTCTCCCTTCCGCGTGGCAAAGCGATGGGTCCTGACAAAATTCCACTTGAGTTTTATAATATGTTTAGGGAGGAGCTGAGAGTAGAGTTGATGAATATCTTTCTCCAGGCTTTTGTAGGCAGCCCTCCGGATTCATGTTCTAAAACGACGATTGTGGTAAAGAAGGGGAAGGATGAGCTCCAGCTTGGGTCATATCGACCTGTATCTCTGATAAACTCGGATAGTAAGATTTATTCTAAACTACTTGCTGGGAGAATTGCCAGAGTAATTAACTCAATAGTCTCAGTGCGCCAGCAAGTCTTTATAGCCGGTCGGGGCACTACTGACCATGTAAGGCGCGTTATATCCTTATTAGACTGGGCGCAGGCGACAGAATCCCAGATGGGGGTGGCCCTGTTGGATGCCGAGAAGGCATGCGACAGGGTCTCCTGGGATTTTATCTGGTCAGTTCTTGTATGGAAGGGATTCCCTCCTGAGTTTCTGAAGGCTATACAGGCTTTATATCAGAAACCAGCCGCTACAGTTCGGGTTTCAGGGGAGGAGTCTGAGGAGCTTAGAGTGTTCAGGGGCACCAGACAGGGTTGCCCTTGTTCGCCTTTTGTCTTTGCCTTGTACATAGAGACGCTAATCTTTAAGCTGGAAAAGGATGTACTAATTGCCCCAGTTAAACCTCACCAACATGAGGTTAAAGTCTTAGCCTATGCAGACGATCTAGCAGTTCTCACAAGGGATGTGGTCAGTGCTCTAAATAGAATTGAGATTTTGACAACGGAATTCGCAGCGATTTCTGGTTATAAGTTGAACTTGGTTAAAACACAGATATTACATTCGGTTAAGGGATGTCCATCTGATGTTAAAATTGTTAAAGAAGCAGTATGTTTGGGCATTAAACTTTCTTCGAAAGTAGAGGACATTCCTGCCCTAAATGCCGATCCTATTGTCACAGCTTCCAATAAAACTTTGGAAAAGCTGGACCACTTGCACCTGTCACTTTATGGAAGAAGTAATGTTATTAAAATGCTTATTTTTCCAAAATTATTATATCTGTTTCGCGCTATTCCGTTATGGTTTCCCAATTCTATATTTTTGAGATTAGAAAGGATGTGTTCCCGGTTTATGTGGAGCTATAAAAGGGCACGAAGGGCCCTGAGATGGCTTTATTTACCTAGTAGCCGTGGGGGGTGGTCTATCCCTAATTTTCGTTTCTATTATTATATATCACTGCTTCAGCATATGGGGGTTTTGATCTCTGGAGAAAGGGCTTCTTGGCACCCGTCTACCTTTCCTTCCATTTATGAATTAATTATGGGCCTGGAAGCCCGGTATTTATTTGTGAGGGTTATTGAACCTAGCTATTACAAGAAAACGCGGTTCAAAATCTTGTGGGCCGCGTTTCACATATGGAAAAAGTCACGTCTTTTGTTTAAGATAGCGGATTTTAATCGCTACACTCCGATCGGCCTACTAGGGACCTTTTCAGTAGTTTTTCAGGATTCTGTTGCGCGTAGGTGGTGCACTGCCGGCATTCGGGTCATTGGGGATCTTTTGGAAAATAACCAAATTAGGACGTATGCATCTTTGAGGGAGAAATTTGATCTTGATAAAGGTGACTTCTTCAAATACTTACAGCTGCGGAGCTTTTTAGATAAAGCTATCATAAAGGGCACCTGTTCGCTTGAGGATATTCCCATTCTTGAAGTAATAATCCGTAGGGATAAGCTGGCATTAATGTATTTAGAAGTTAGCCGGGGGCAGCAAGATGATCTTTTAGTACAGGAACAAAAATGGGAAAATAGGCTTGGGGTTCGGTGTATAGATCTACAGGAAGCGCTCGAAATGGCCAACTCTATATTGCTGACTGGAAGTTTTAGGAGTTAGTATTATATGGCGATTTTTGATTTATATTACACTCCAGCTAAGATAGCTAAATGGAAAACTGGAAGGGGGGATAGGTGCCCCCGTTGCGGTGTACACGCAGCTGATGCAGCACATATGTTTTTTGAATGTCCGTCTTTAGCACCTTTTCTGCGTGATCTGCAACACTTTTTAAACTTCTCTTTGGCAATACCGGTGGACCTTAATGCGGGATTGATATTGTTTGGTATTGAATTTGATATAATAGCCAATAAGCGGCCAGCATCACAAAACGGTTTCTTATTTTTATGCATGGCGGTGCTGCGTCTCTGTATTACCTCGCAGTGGTTGAGTCAGGATCCACCTTTATTTTCCGAGTGGAGGGCGAGGATCCTTGCTTTATATCATATGGAAATGGCTTTATATAAACTGAAAGGCTATAGAAGAAAGCTGTTTGGTGAGCAACTTTGGGCACCATTGACCGGATGGCTGTGATTGGAGGCTATATTTAAAATAGTTATGAATTTGTATGAATCTGTCTAAGTTTTGTATATGTATTGTTAAAAAGTTTTGTTTTCATGTAATAACATTGAAATCTGCTTTTGCCGAATAAAAATTATAAATAAAATTAAAAAAATTAAAAACATTAAGGCTGTTTAAGAGAAGAACAGGTGCAAGTGTACACATGTAACTGGTATTTTAGTGTACATGCTTAGCTAGTCCTACAAAAAAAAAAAAAAAACACAACTTCAAGGAAAATGTCTATGCCATTGCCTGGGTTAGGGCCAGGGAGTTGCACAAAATAGACCAATTTCATTTGTAAATGCTTGTTGTTTTCTGTTGCACAGTCTCTCTCTTTCTCTTCTTTCTTTCTTTAAAACTGCAGGACAGGATCCAACATTTTGGAGTGACGGCCCTCAACGATAGCATAGTTTTTCAATCCCTGTTGTTGCGGTGTGTTCTTTTCGCAAATCCACCACCAACATGTTTACTGTAGTACTTATTCATGCACATTTGTTTCTCACTCCCTGTCCTACTCTAATCAGCAGATTTGGCCTACATGCAAGGGAGAAGAGTTTTGGGATTATCACTAGTTACTGTTGCAGTTACTTCTGGTATGAGTAATATTCAGAATAGATAACAACTTGGTGCAGGAGTGTGGCATGTGTCCATTAGTCGTGTGGAGCTGATGTTGAACAGATGGATGAGAAGCGGCACCACTCTGAACCTCCGGTCCAGGGAAGCGGCGCTATCCTCAACCCCCACTCCAGGTTGTGCACATCTGTCGTGAGGACTCTGTGGAGGGCTGCAGATACTTGTCACCTACATTGTTATCCCTGCATAGCACCAGCTTCCTCACCAGCAGACGCAGCCTAACAGTAGTACAAGCATTTCTGATCAATTTAACACTTTCTATTCTTTGCCTTCTTGCTATTTAGAGGATATGTTCTTGTAATTGGAGCAACAACAAAATAATTAATATTAATCACATAGGCGAAACCTAATGCATTTACCAATGCTGGTTTGTTCTGTTGTTCATCTGTGGAACCAGAGATTACTAGCAGCAAAGGACACAATATGAAGGAAGAACAAAGAATTCTGCTTCATTCTGTCAGGATATTTAGGCTGTGGGTCTGACACCTGCAGGATATTCTGTCTTAAGCCGTTTCTGCTGGGCTCACTCAGTAGAAATCGTCAATTCAGCCTAAAAGCTTCAGGAGCACCAAGTCTTCTGTTCATAATCTCTCGATCTAAGCTCAAGAAAGTTTATGAGTAAAGACATTTATGAAGCACTGACACGAGAGAATGGCATCCTCAACTCCTGAAAGGGCTGGGCTTTCCTACAGAGTATGGGTGCTGGTCGAAGGATATAGGATATGGTGTTCATAAAGTCTAGGACCGTACTCTGTTTACCCCACTGATTATTGCAGAGGCTGCCCTAGCAGAAATCCAAAAGCGAGACCCAAAATGAGCCGATTGGTCTGGCTTTAATATTTTGAGCCATATACACACAGATGCTATTTGCATGTGTTAGCTCATTAAATCTAGGCATATTGGCTTTTTTCAATGCTTCTTTGAGAAGGGAAATGGTGTAGATGAACACACATGCATAGTATTGGGAATGGAAACCTCTACTTAATATCTGTGGAAGCAGTTTCTGGCTCAATAGGATTGATCAAGGAAGAACTTCTATAGACAAGGAATAATAGAGTCAGCAAGAAGAACATGTTTTCTCAATTTCTCACGTTCTAGAATATTGCACTGTGAGCTTGGCTCACCCTACCAACCAGAAAACTTACTTGTTGTAATTTTAAACGTTAATTGCAACCAGCCCATTAGGGACCACAGTTCGAGTTAGTCATAGGCAGCTTCAATTGGCACTGGCTCGCACACCTTGATAGTTTGTTAAAGCACATAAGGGAAAGGCTCCCTTCTCTCCCCGGCCAGTGCTTAACAGACATTAACTCTATTTTCATGTATTTTAGCCATAGAAACTGTCCTTAATTGGGAACACAGTTTGAAATTCAGCTCCCGCAAACTCTCAATCTCCTCCTTTTTAATGATGTTACTTGAAAAGGACCACTGCTCAAGTCTCTATAATGTATATAAAAAGAACATGGTGCATCCAAGTCTAAGGCTCCTTTGGTAATTTAAAAACATATGATTCTTTAATCACAGCTTTGCGTCGATAATATTCCTCACAACAGTCCTGCTTTTTACTGCATATTATAAATTTGTGTTTGAAGCATTACATAGATCCAAATTTAAGCAGAGGTTATTGTGATGCCATGATCAAATGTATACAGTTTTTTTAAATCCATACCACAGAGAGACTTCCAGAAAGGACATGCAGGAGTGGAGTAGAAAAAAAAATGTATGTGCCCAAACATACACATTTCAGTGTACCAAAATTTCTTTTACAGGTTGATTTATTTGCCACATTTCATTTTGGCCGAATCTCAGTACCAACACATTCGACCATTCTGATCCGCACAGTTTGTATCCAATACATTTCGCTGTGCTAGTTGTCACAGTTTGTATCCAATACATTTCGCTGAGCTAGTTGTCAAAGTTTGGAAGTCATTTTGAAGTTTTCAGACTTACAATAATTTACAAAATAACCCCTACAATTATCTCTCTTAGTGCGTTGACACTACACTGACTGTCTCATGGTGTCGTCCAAATAAATAAAAAACTTTGGATAAAAATAATTTTAAAACTAGACATGAAAAAGAAATTGTGAAATTTTAACAGTCTTTCTAAAATATAATATCGGTCTATACTGCTTTCAAGGAGTATTTTTAAAAACATACAAGCCTTGCAGCAATAAGGTTAGCTTACGTTTTATGCACAGGTGCTTTTCAAAATAGAATGCCAGCATTTACCACTTCCATGAACCATGGCTTTTCTACACTTGTGGAATAGGTAATACCACACGGCCCATCAAACTCAGGGGTTTGCTGCAAGTTGGTTAGCCCAACCAGACTGCAAATTAGATCCAATAAGATTTGTTTTCCCATGGAAACATGCCCTTCTGAAAAAAGACATGCCAACAACGTACAACGTAGGTCAATGAAGCTGGCTGTAATATTCAATGGAATTATAAAGCATCCAGTTGTGTGTGTACACAACATGAAATGCATCAGAAGGCTCATAAACCTGCCTGTTAGAAACACAGACCGTTCAACACCAAGTCAGAATCAATTAACGTGCCAGTTTGATATACAGACCACTTGACACCCTAGAGAGCGGATCAATATGCTTTTCTCATGGGCTCTACCAAGACCATCAGCAAAGAGAGCACATCTTCTTCATCAATCAAGAACTGTCTTATGGATTTTTACAAAGGGAGTTGCAATATAGGTTTTCAAACCCACCTGGATTGTAAATCAGTCCCTCTAATGGTCCAAATCAAAAATAGTCGTTTGATACAATTGTTTCCTTGGAGAGCAAAAAAAGACGCAGGTCATACAAAGTGGTGGAAAGATAAATGTGAGCAGGTGTAGTGTAGGCCATGTGAAGAAAGCGCACAGCTCTGGAAAGTCATTGTGCACTACATGACATGGGCTTCCTGAGCCCATTATCGCATGAAACACTTGATGCTTGGAGGCCAAGATCCAATCAAGGCACAAACAGCAGCATGAGACACAAAGGGCCTTCTCCAACAATGGTATTTATTGTGCTTTGAAGTAGAAATGTTGGTCCATGCTATCCACATTTTATGCCCGCTCATCTTGGCATTCTTTCAGGAAACAGAATCTGTCTACGAACCACCAATTTGCTTGGGCTCCTACACATTGTCATAGGGCACAGCCAAGCCAATGTTATAGTTGTAGCCAATCACTTCATCGTACGACGATCGGCAGATGGGAAGAATGCTCTCCCGAGCGAGATGATCCACAGAAAACTGATATGAATAGATTATTCCTCGATGCCTGTGTAGGAGACAAACACATGAAGAAGGTCAATGGAGTTGATTTTAGAATAATAAAGAACTGCTTACTTACCCAGTGTTAGTTATTTCCGATGAGAAATCATCATCACAACGCCAAACTATTGCAGCCTTGAGCACAAGGACTTCAGAGTTTCTAAAACATCTCAACATTAAAAAACAGTAGTGCATATTCTCATGTCATTTGAGCACCCACATCATGTCTCTCTAAAGTGCCACACCTAAATTTTCTTTTCAGCCTAGAAGAAGCCACTAAAACTTAGTGCAGCAAGATGGTGATCAATGGAATGAACCCATCCAAATACAAGTGACTGGGACAAATGTCACACAGTCAAAAATTCTGTTACTTTCTAGAACAGGGTTCTCTCTTGGATCCACACAATGTAAAAAGAATGACACGCAGTGTCCTGCCAGAGAGAAGGAAGTGCAATGAACATCAGGAGGCCAGGTGGTTCAGCAGCACTGCCATACCAGACCATTGTTAACACTAAGAAATAATGTTAAGATGAACAAGTTACTTACCTTAGGTAATGCTCTTTCGAGCAAATACTCTACCTAACCGCATATTCCTCATCTTCAGACTATTCACTGGTGCTTGACTGGATGCAGAAGATTTTTCAGCATGTGTGCCGTAAGGTGGCATTGTTTTGCTTTGTGTCGATCTTCCCTGAAGTGACAGTCGGAGCAGCATACAAGCGCCACACAAGCACGCTGTGACCAGTTTCTTCTGAACATTATCGGTGTCCTTGGACGTGGAGTCAAAAAAACATTAATCTGAGCCAGTGTGCAGATCTCTAACTTGCAACCTTTTTTGATGGAAATTCCAAAGAATGGAGAGGTGGTATGGCGATGAGAGACATATAGTTAGATAGAGTATCCACCAGAAAGAGCACTACTGATTCTAAGTAACTTGTTCTGATGGATACTTCTAACCGCAGATCCCTCACTTTTAGAATAGAAAGCAAGGCAGTACCTTCCGAGTTGGAGGATCTGTAGACTGGCTCCTCAAGAAGTCTTGTGGGACCGAGCTGGCAAAATGCCCTTCCCATCGCACCTGGGTATCAAGGCACTAGTGCTTCATGAATGTATGCACTGAAGTTGCAGTTTGAAAAATATCCAGAACAGGCACTCTGCATGCCAATGCAATGTTACCAGACTTGACTCTGAAGGAATGGGTCGTCAAACCTTCTGGACAAAAAGAGGGGTAGCCTGTATGACCCTAACAGAACCTGGGCATATAATACGAATCCAAAAGGGCTGACTGATGCAAAAATGTAGAAGCACCAAGTCCACCTGGGACTAGGAGGACACATGATTTCCCACAGCAGTCCAGCTGATGAGCAGTCTGTCTGTGATGAAGCCAGTGCACACCTGGGATTGGGGCCATGGCAGGCACAAGATATCCCTTTGCGGTCCAGTTTAGGATCGGCTTAAGGAATCTTTGTGATCCAGCCAATTAGCAGTTTGCTGAGCTGGAGGTTTTCCCGCGAGCACAGCAGACACAGGACAGCCTGGCCAGCATTGCCAGACACCATAGAATAAGGGGGACAGTTCCCCCAGTGTACACACGTGCATGTATGGATTGGCACTTGACCTTGCTGCAGTCCTGCCTGTAATTAGAGGTCGAAACGTACCAACGCCTGGCAATAGGAGCACGACAACTTATGCACAGAAAAACAAAGGGTATATAGCTGGAGGCTACCGGACCATATATTAGATGTGCCCCTAACTCTATGTTTGTTTGCCGTGCAATATTCAGGTTTGACTACATGGCCAAATAGAAACAACAGACACCTTAACTTCAATAAAATTGGACAACAAGGATAGTGCTCTTTAGACTTTTACAAAGTGAAAGAATTTCAGTGGAAAGAATAAAAAAGGAATTTACAGAATGTAAAAAATATTTACACTAAATAAATATATATATATATATATATATATATATATATATATATATATATATATATATATATATAGTGTTGGTTATGAAGGATTCTGTGCACTATTTATTGAAATACCATTTTTAGTCGACTGATACTGCCTGTCCAATACATTAGTAGTATTGTTGTCTAAAATATATATTTTTCAATTTATCCCCACAGAGAACCTCGTTTTTTGCATACGTCAGACCTTCTGGAGGCTGGTTCTTGGCCAGTGCATAGCAGACCTTAAGGCAGAGAGCTATGGAGCTGGACTTTCTGAACTGCCATGCCTTTCTTTGCCTCAGAGAACCACCAAAAGAGTTGATCATCTACCACATGGACTTCGACTGCGATCAATGTAAAACCCCAATGCTTCTTTGGGGTCCTTTGGAGGTCTGAGGTGGAGCAAAGAATGTCAGATGTTTCATCGACTGTTCAACATGAAAGGAAGTCAAACTTTCGGCAGAAAGGTCTCTCTAGGTCTCAGCACCAGTTTGCCCTGAAAGAAGGTGGGGTAGGGTGGCTAGACTGAAAGAGCCTGAAGCTCACTCACAAGATGAGCTAAAGTTAGCTAAAAAAGAAAGACCAACTTAAAAGCCATAAAATGTAGCGTGGTAGCTATGCAATGGTTCAGAAGGGCTGCACATAAGAAAAGTAAGGACCAAATTAAAATGCTACCGTGGCATCACAAGGGGTTTAGAAGAAAACTTATGAACTAAGCCTTTAAGAAATCTTAACACAACAGGTGGTTTGAACAAGAATGGCTGGTCTGGTAAACGCTAAAAAGACGAAAGGGCCAAAAAATAACCTTTAACTGTGCTACTGCAAGTCCATGCTGGGTCAAAGACAAAACAAATAACGATACATCCAACGGTGTGGTCTGCAAAGGGTCTGTATCACAGGTGCCACACCAAGGTCACAAACTTGCCCCAGCCTCCAGCATGAACATTTTGCAGAAGGATGCTTGCCCGCAAGGGTGACATTCACTACTCCGGAGGAAGATTGGATGCAGTTAAGTGTCCCAATCAAATTCCATGCATGGGGTTTAGATTACACAGGACCGTATTCAAGATGCTGCCCTGCTGCAGAAGACCCTCCAGAAGCAGCAATACAAAATGGCAGTTGTGATGTCCATGAGGACCAAAACCAGCCTCCCATTGATGAACAGCAAGCAGGCTTTAAATGTTAAAAGAATGGCCTGCAACTCCAACAAGATGATGTGTAGACAAGTATAGAGTCCACCAAAGACCAGAAACCAGAGAGTTCTCTGATCTCCGCCTCTCCCAGGTTACCTTCGCAATGGGATACGTTACATCCTGGCTACAGGCTGTGCATGAGCAAGAAGTATGTGACTGTGCCAGCCTAGGAATAATTGACATGGTCCAATTGTTTAAAATCTCAGCATGACGCCATATTTTATTCACCTGAAATTCAGATCAATACTATTTTTACATTGTACTTCTAACAGATCAAGACCCTGAAGCAAATTCTCCTTCATCTAACATTTCCCACCAAAACATGGAAGTCAATACTTCATCTCAGCCTGCTTGGATCCCAGAAAATGTATCTCTCTAGGGACCAGACTAGGCTTTCGGTTGTAGCACTTACAAAATGCAAACTCTATGACGATACTGAGGCAGAGGAAATTGTACAGCATAAGGCAATCTCTTAAGAATCTTCACTGACTCCCAATGGTTGACAAGAATATAATAAAAACAGTCTGCATTATTCATCAAGCCATTAAAGGCATAAATCTTTCTTTCAGGACGAATCCTCAAAAACTGCAAGGTTCTAGTTCGGCCTTAAAATGTTAATGCTACGCTACAAATGAATTATCTAGCACAAAAATTCCTTTAGCATGCAGGCTGACCTTCTATGGTATTTCTTGCCTGCCAACATACTTCTACACCCCATAGGTAGTTGTAAAAAGCAAATCACACCAGACTTTCGAAGCAACTGTTTTGTATGACTGCTCTTGCCATCTGCAACACTATGAACCACTTGCTGACAAATGCATAAACCAAACCAAAACAGGTGTCCAAGAATTCAAGACAGAGTTATTTCTGTGAACCCTTCCTTCAAAGGAGTAGTTTTTGGGCCGAGGGTTAGCAGCAGTTTACATGAGTGAATGTTATTTTTTACATCGAGAATCACTCAATATTAGGAAAGTAATGGAAGATAAACAGCCTCGATTAATTAGCAACTTTCTACAATGACTGAGCCATTTGTACAGAACCTCGAACTTCCCATAATACTGTCCTCCTAATAGTCACTCATTGAGCCAGACCTAGACATGAAATCCCCCGGAACCTCTAATATGGAGCTCGAGCTCCCTTTTATTTTAAATTCGTATTTATTATTATTTTTATAACAACTGTTGCAGATATACGAGAACACCATCAGGCAGCTATAGCAGCTTACACATATAGACCTGCCCATTATACATGGGACAATTCCAGCAGTTATGAAAGACAGTAACAGCCTTGATTTGTAGACCAATGAAAAACAACAAAGGGGAATTGAAAGAACAACCTTCCCAAAACAACAGCAACACTCTCCCAGTCTCACACGCGAGACATCAACCACCTGAAAGAAAAAGACAAACGGAAAAAAAAAGCAAGCATTTGCAATGCAATAGGTCTCGCAATTACACGCGTTTGAGCTATTGGCATTCTAAACAACAATGCCTTTTTTGTTTTGCTTTTTAAAAACATAAATAAAAGGCATTGTCATTTACAATGCCAATAGCTTAAATTCGCATAAATGCGAGACCTATTGCATTGCAAATGCTTGTTTTTCTGGCCACCCCAATGTGCCACCTTTTTTTGTTTAGACATTGGAGTCTACTAGGTTGACGTGCTTGCAAATGCACAATTTGTCTCCACAAGCCTTGAACTCATAAAGTGTTCTTGCTACTCAGTTTTGGCCAACTGCACTGCCCTTTTAGGCTTCGAATGGCACCATTTCACTTAAATTTACACCAAAGTGCTCCGGTCAGACCTGCCAGGTGCTCCACGCTGCCCCTGCCACAAAGATCACATGGCTTTTTTTTTAATAAAGATTGTCTGGGGTGGCTCGCACACACCCTTTCTCTCTCTACTGACTACTGTTCACATTTCACCTCTATTTATTTAAAAGGTCCAATATTTGACTTTTCATCTGTTTCATTTGATATTTAAAATTACTTTGATCGATCCCACACCCCCATACGGCTTAGCTTAGAAAAGGTTATTCAATTTGTTGAGCAATGGTTGTTTCTGTATGTAAATGCCAGAGACAAAATTGGTGTATTTATTTCCATATTCCAACGCTAATGGTTCTTTCTAGCACAAGGCCAGAAGGCTGAATTTCTATTCCATGTTTTGTTTTGCAGGTCACCAGTCTTTCATGGCTCCTTCCTGCAGTGTCTTACACTGCCCTGTGGCTTGTACCTGCAGTAACAACATTGTGGATTGCCGTGGGAAAGGTTTAACAGACATACCAACCAACCTACCGGAGACAATTACTGAAATGTACGTAAGATGATGCGACTGTCTGCTAAAGCTAATGGTGGTGGTCCATACTTTTTCTGATTGTTCAAACAAAAAAAAAGTCCTACATGCCGAATAACCATTATACAACGACAAGTTCAAGGCTCAGGCCTGTCTCTGCATGCTTGTAATTTTACTTAAATGTTGATCGACTGTCTGGTGTCCCGGTTTATGGAAGGAACGTAAAGACATCTTCATTGTCTGATGGTAACATAATATGAGTTCGCAAATACAAGATTATCGTGCCTTGCATATGGATTGTGATAGCCCTCTAGTGCTGCGGTCGCATGTGCAAGTGTATTGCACTGGAAAGCATGCCTAATACTGTAAGGCTTAACTTTTTCAAATCACTAAAAAGGTATCTCGCATTACTCATCCCCCGGGCTCTGCTAATTCTATCCACATCTAACAAAGTCAGCTAATACCTCTAAGCCCATAAAGAGTTGGGGTTTATCCACTTTCCTTCCTTCGTCTCCTGGTGTGTCACTGCAACCCTTTAAACAAGGGCGGGGGTACATATAAAAAGGAGCGAGGACTTCAGCACTGGTGTTGAATAGCCTCGGGTTATCTTACTTCGAAAGACAGGCAAATATAACAGACTCAACAAATCTCCTTACCTCGGCGCCGCTGCTCCGAATGAGAAGCCCCCTCCACCTGAGGGGGTGCCTCCCGTGGTCGCCCCCAGGGTGGCGGTACCGGCCCCGAACGAGAAGCCGGTGGCCATTCTCCTGACTCAGCCCACGTACCACGCGGGGCACTCCAGGCTCATGCGGCCCACGAAAAGACAGTGGCTGCTGATGACTAGTCGCAGTGCCGGGGCGTGTTTACATCCCAGCCTCATAAGCTAGAGGGGTGGGGGGAAGACACATGGAGAGAGGAGGACTCGCTCCACACAAAGGCGGCTATACGACCAAATGAGAACCGCGCGCTCAACAACTGCGCACAATCCCATCAACGAGATGACTCCAAGAACAGTGCACAGCTTCGTGCAATGCATGCCGGGCTCAAGTCAGTCGGGCCAGTGACAGCGAGGACGCCACGCCTATGAAAATTCTAGTTCGGGCCTCCCACTTGACACAGCGAATAGGAGAGAGATCAACGCAAGTAAAAGGAAAGTGAAAGTAAATAAAGTACGAGGTCGTCAGAGTATAGGAGTTAGGAAAACACTTTTAAAAGGTGATGCATAGGGAAGGAGACGTTCTCATCATGTTTGGTTACCCGTCCATTTATTAATGCACCGTTTGGTCGTGATCTATCGTTTTCACAAGACGCTCAGAGTTTAAGACGCTTGTGGTACGCCGGTAATCACAGGCAAGCTGGTAAGTTTCTACCAAAGTTTAATTCCAGTAAAATTGACCCAAGTTTAGAGAGCGAGCCGGTCTGAGCAAAAGACCTCCTGCAACTGCCAAAGGCAGAACGATGCGAAAAAGTTTGTGCACAGACAGTTCCTCATAATTAACGTGGCATGTGGAAGCATAAATACACAAGACAAGCCCGGCGGAGCGTGGCGCGCGTGCGCTTGGGGGAGTCTGCGCAAGCGCGTCTCAGAAGCGCGTCCACAGACCCCGATCGCTGCGCGTGCCCTGGTCTGTCTCCCTTGGGAGCAAACACGGCAACAATAAGTCTCGTTGGCGGCAGCGCTTCGCGCTGCAACGCCAGCGAGACCTAAAAAGGGCATAAGGTGCACTATAAGGACCATGTTAATAGACAGCCAACATAAGCAGAAAAAAGGAGTCTAGTGTATCATTGCCAGTCAAACTTTACCAAAGAAGAACTTCTTGCGGGTTGCACTCTAGGACGGCTTATTGTCAGATTTGGGATTGATGGCCAGTAGGAAAGTTCCACAATCCAGGATTGTGACAGGCTTAGGCGGAAGTATGCATTCAGTTCCACCCTTGCATGCCTGTAAAGACCCGCCTTCCATGTCTGTGTTACCAGGGCAGAGAAAGATGTCCAGTTCATTGCTATTAAGGACCAGCGCAAAATATATGTAAGTAACAGTGGATTTGTTGGCTTTTGTTCTGGTCATAAGGCCCAGAAGGCAAGGTTTCAGATAGTTGGCTCTCGATCTTCTCCCAACAGCACCTGCAGGACCAGACCAAAGTCCAGAAACTGGCCCTTGCTGGCCACATCGTAGACATACTAGTGGCATGTGGGGTGCATGGCTTGCAGGCACACAGGCGTTATAAGTTCCATGGAGGAAATTAAATTGAAAGAGTTTGAGGCGTGCACGTATTGCACATACTGAAGGGTCCATGACCATTCTCTGCCCGTCAGTGGTTCCCCAATCTTAGTCACCTACTTGGATATCAGTGAGATCATTGGTTTGAACTCAGTGTCCCTCATGGACCTATATGCAATCATTAGGTAGTATCTATGATTGCCCTGTGTCCACAGTGTAAGATTGAGTGCGTCTGTCTGTGGTTCTGCCCACACTTTACTCATGTAGATGTTATGGCTCTTGACAAAGCAGCATGAGTCAGGAACTGCCCTGAGGGAAGGTCATATGCTTCAAGTATAGCATGGAAGGGCAGGAGGAGACCAGCACCATAAAGGCCACCAACTGTGATAACCCCTGCTCAAGCCCATAGGATCTTGTTCACC
Source organism: Triturus cristatus (assembly GCF_964204655.1). Lineage (NCBI taxonomy): Eukaryota > Metazoa > Chordata > Amphibia > Caudata > Salamandridae > Triturus > Triturus cristatus. The sequence goes on along the minus strand of NC_140594.1, from coordinate 315,798,532 downwards.
CTTGTTCACCCACATCACGAGCTGCGCAAATCAGGGAAGATTCACAATGGCATTTCCGGTGCGTATGGGGTCCCGTCTGCAGTTGCTAAGGTTCCTGTGCCAGTTATAATGTGCTGCCTTCAATAAGAATGAGGCAGGGTGGGAGGTGTAGCTCTCATGAGCTCAGACAATGCCCTTGAGGTAGATGTGCCAACAAAGGAGGGGTTACTGATCTACTAACACATGCTGGCAGAATGTCTTGTTCACCGCGGCACTCAATTTTCCATCCTTCTGAACTGGGTAAATTGAGAACCATATATTAGGTCATAGTAACATGTGTTGTTCACAGCTCTTAGAAAATGGCAGAAGTGTATTTGCAGCGGATTAGGAAAATCTGTATAATATCATTATCATCATTAGTAATAGTAGTAGAAGTACTATCATAAGAGGAACCTTTCTCAAGCCAAACACCTACTATGAACATAGCGGCTTTCAAGCCAAGGGTGATGCCTGAAGAAATCTCTCCTTCCACTTTTTTTTAGTGAACAGGTAAGACCATTTATAAAGCAATCAATAATGGACTGTTATCATAAGATATTTTTATAAGCCTCTTTATGAGTTAAGGTGATGGATGTCAGGATGTGCAATGCGCAGACTAAACCTCCTAAAGGGAATCATGACTTCTTATTTTCTATCAGTCATCATGCTTGCATTCAACTCCATAAGTAAAGAATCCCTGATAAGGTGAGACTGTGATTAATCTCCAGATACCCACTGTTGAACTTTGATCAAGATCTGTGACACTTCCAACATAAGATCAAGGATACGTTAAGACTTCATTTATTGAGTTGTCTGAGAGAATGTTGATGAAATGACTGCAGAGGTCATGAAAGCACACATATTTATCAACCTATGCCATGGATTCTGTTCCAGAGAGGAGTAGACTTTCTTGGGCCATCAAAGTTTTGGGAGCTTTGTATTGGTCTGATGGGGAAAAGGCTAACCATGCATAAATTATACCAAACCTGGTTGTGTGGACTATGAAACAGAGAAAGAAACGTTGAGAAAATGACCATGCCAAGCTTTCCATGTTTTAGTGTTGGGTATGGTTTATGTGTTGAAAATATTTCGCTCCCAATTCAGTAGAACAAGCAATGGATAGTTTGATGATACAAAATTTGAACAGACAGCATCACTTCTTACGAACCATTTTTAAAAAACCCTTTTAACCCCTTGAGTGCCCATGACGAGATGGTCTCGTCATGGGCCGCGGTTGCGCTGTGCCCATGACGAGACTATCTCGTCATGAACCCCGCCCGCTAATTCAACGCCCGGCACAGGGCGGGGAAAGGGCGGGGCACACAAGGGGTTAACTCAGAGAATGTTGAGTCTTTGTCCTGCAGTGAAAATGACTCTGGAACAATAACAGAACACTTAGTAATTAGTGTCCACTTATCTAGAAGAGGGGATCTATCTCTCCGTATATGAACTGAGAGGTCTATCTTCTTAAATGTCAAGGAACGAGGTCTCTTAAAAATTCTATGCCAATGGTAACCACCAAGAAGCTTGCCTCAATTGTAAACAGGACGTTTTTATAGAGAGTGGGGCACACACCTCATCAAGCAGTCCACCTGGATGATCACCTGTAGCAGATGAGCATCAGTCAGACAGTAATGGATCCGATACATCTCCCTTCTCTTCATATTAGATCAGACTAGAGCAATAGGAGCAAAACATACTAAATGGTGTTAAAAGGTACAGTCCACGGACACCTCTTTGACAGGACAGCAGAATTGGGGCTTCATGAATAAAACTGTTTTTGCATAAGGACAATAGGAAGCTATTTACCTGTAATTCTAGTACTCCTCCAGAAGAATCCCCATTAAAGTCATAAACACAGCCCCCGCCAAGTGTGGTATCCGTTACATTTTTAAAAACATACATAAATATTTGCAATGCTCATTTTGTACCCTAATAAAAGTATAAACTGTCCAAATTTAACTTCGTTTTTGAGAAAACTAAGCGACTTAAATATAAATTGTCACTAAAATAAGATAATGAAATCAGGAACAATTTCCACAAACCTATTTTGAAAGGAGAAGAAAGGAGGGCAATGCAAGCAGATAGTTTTCCTATCACTGCGCCATTAACGAATCCCACCATGCCCTGCCAGTGACAGATAGGTGAGTCCATTTTTTAATGACAAGTTATGATCCTGGGTATGAAAGCATAAACACTTCTGTTCATTCGTCTAGTGAGATGGGGGTACTGGTTAAGATTTGAATGAAGTGTCCTCATCAGTAGGACTACAGGTAACTTTTCGTTCTCTGTCAGATCTACACAGTCCTGCCGAGTACCACACATCATAGATTACTATAACACACTGTAGTGCTTGTGTCCACATCACCGCACTAAAATGCTATTGCCACACATTATCTTGAAGCGAGCCCCTAAGTGGGATGAGGAGCTACAAAAGAGTCTTGTGTCAGCAGCCAGAGTTACAGGCATGGCCCAAGAGAGCTCAGCCTGGGTCTGGATAAGTTGTTTATTTAAATAAAAGTGTTACACAGAAACATTAAATGTGGCTGTCTCCTTCACTTCCTTGTAACATGAAACTGTTGCACAGTAACATTACAAGTAGCTGTCTCCCTTTTTTTCCCCTTGTGGCATGAAGCTGTTACAAAGTGACATTAAAAGGAGCTGTCTCCCATTGCCTCCTCATGGCATGATGCATGAGGGGTTCCCTGCACTGGCCTCACACACACAGCTCTGTGCTAGATCGCTACATTAGTCATCACTTGCATCTTTAAACTCTTACAAAGGTCAGTTAAAACTATTTGCAATATTTTATATTTTTCTCTCCGAGGATGAGAAAACGGATCCAATCCATGTTCATACTCCGTTGTAAATAACTCCAATCAATCATTATGGGGAAGTGTTAGATCCATGACATGGCTGCTAATGTACTGTGTCTTAGATCAATAATACCTACGCCCAGAGCACTGTTGAATTGTTAAAGCTTTTCTAGATATCATGATGCTCAAAATGGTGCCTTTTTTACATTCATCTTATTAAATTAATGTGATTTTTGTTTTTTCTCGCAATAAATTTTCACTCAGTGTCTCAAATAATGCTTTAAAATGTCACACATAAGAACATTAAGAACCCAAAAATATTTCACATTAGCAAAATGACACCTTGACAGTTATGTCTTCACTAATAGTCAAACAATGAAAAGAATACCAAGCCCAAACCAGGTAAATAGGCAGAGCAATGAAAAAAGAGAAAAAGCCATGCCATCTCCTCAAACAGATTCCTCGGCAATCCTGTCCCACCCGGGTATCAACCCTGGAGTCTGATTCAATACAGTAATGCCTTATGAATGTATGGACAAGCCTCCAGGTGGCAGTCCTACATATTTCTGAGATGTGAATGTTTCTCGAGTGAGCCGTCGTAGAAGCATGCTCCTTGTATAGTAAACTTTATGCTAGTCAAGAATGGTTGCTAACTGGTAATACAGTAAAAAACAAAGTACTATTGCCGTGTAAAGGGATTATGTAGAATGTAAACCCATTATCATAATTCAAAAACAAATGTTCATATTGACTAAGATATTTAGTGTTGTCTAAATTTGATTTTAAAACTCTTTACAGCTCTGGTGTGAAGGGATCCCTCCTCTGTAAAGAATGGATTCTAAAAGAAAGTGGACACTGAACAAAATATTATTAACAAGAAAATCTGACACAATCTTAGGGAGGAAACTTGAATTAATTCCCATCACCACCTTGTTGTTATGGAACACAGAGCAGGGTAGGATTCTTTTTTCCAGTTTTCCAGTCTGTGTCTTCTTCAGCCTATCTGCTTAAATTGTTCTATATTTCTTCTCCAGCAGTGACTGTTCTAGATCTCAAAGATTTGAATTAGAATGGCAAGGAACAGCGGCGACTCCTCTGCTAAGGCGGCACGTCGCCCCACTGCTCTATGAGCAGTGGAAAGGAAAAATAAAATAATAATGAATGAACGTTATAATAATTTTATTTTTGCTATAATGGACTGGAGCGGTGGAGCCAGGTTAGGGCGGGGCGGGCGGGGTTTGTTTCAGAGGGAGGAGTGGATGGTGTGCCTAAATGCGCATGACGGTTTGTCAAGCCATCTTGGACCAGCCAAACCGTCATGTGCACTTAGCATGTTCTCCACACCGGGTTGTGTAGGAGCCCCTGCATGTTCTCCACCCAGGGGCTCCTACTCCCAGTCTGGGCGCCGAACCAAGGAGCTCAGACTAATCACGACAATTTTGCCATGCTGACGACAGTAGCGTGATTGGCTATGGGAGTCTGGAAGGCTGGGTGCTGCCGGGATCGAAGAAGAATAGAGGACAGAGGAGAGGCGGCGGCTGAGGAGGAGTAGGTAAGACTTCTTTTTTTTTTTTTCCTTTCTGTTTATCTAATCCCCCCCGCCACCACCACCATTACCAGTCAGTCGTCACTTGTAAAAAATGGGTCGGAGGGAGTTAGGCACCCCTTCATTAAAAAAGCACTGCCGTACATTCTCTCCTGATTGGCCATCCAAGTAATTATATTTGGTAAAAGTGTGCAGTATCTGGCATGAAGCAGCTAAGGAAATGTCCAGGATCACTAGTCCTGCTCTTGGGGTCGACATTGCTGCCATTCATCCAGTAGAATCTGCATTAATTATTCAATATGGAATGAGGCTATGCACAAAGAAACCCACCTGCCAATGCCCCTTTGGAATCTTAAACAAAGGTGACAAAAGTTCATATGTATTCTGAACGTTTTTGTTTTATCATTTACAAGGGAAGAGCTGTCTTCACACTTTTACTGCAGAACATTTTTTAGATGGGCAACACAACTCTAGAAAGAAAACTGGTAGGGTGATACCTACAGTTACATGAAATTAAGAGAGTACTTTAAGATCAAAACTGGATGCATTTTTAAGACCAACTTATGTGTAAAAAATCTGGCAGTAGCCAGTAGCTTATTGACTATGAAGATGAAGACCATATTTCAAGTTACAAATATCACCTTTGCTTCCAACATTGTTTTGCAAGGATTCCCCTTCACCTTGAGGAGGAACAAATAATCTATTTGGGCAGCTTTAAACTCTGAGGAAAGTATATGAACAACCTCCTCAGAAATGTGTTGGCTATTCTGTATGAAAACAATGAGACTGTAAAAGAATTTCCCTGTGTGCATAGCTACTGCCAACAGGTGAACTCTTAGATAATTTATTCATACAACAAAAGTCTGGCATATACATATATATATATATATATATATATATATATATATATATATATATATATATATATATGATTATAGTGAAGAAAGATATTTTTATCTAAATCCACACCGAGCTATCATGTAGCAAAATATGGCCAAATCCTATGTGCCCATTAGTTTTAAAACAATTAAAGCAAAGAAAAAGAGAAGAGAGTAGTCAGTCAGTACACTCAAATCAACACATAACCCCCAGCTTCAAGTGTATATGTGCTAAAAAATGTGTAAAGGAAAGAGAAAGTATCTTACGTGCGCACCACCAGAGGAGCTACTGGTAGGTTCTCACCAGCTTGCCCACGTTTGTGTCATCATCGATAACTTTCTCAAAAAAAGAAAACAGTGATGTGTCCAGTGGAAAGGAAGTGAAGATGATAAAGACCCCGTGAAAACAATGAGACTCAAGAAGTCTCAATTTAAAATTGGACTAAACTCACAAAAACTGGTCACTTTTATTCCGAACTGTGAGTCTGTGCCAAATTAAAAACACAGCATGTTGTGAACCACTTTAATGACGGCCAACAGGTTTCATTTCCAGTTATTTTATGGCAAATTCATCAGGGCACCAGAGGTCAGCAATCACCTCCCTGGACATCCAACATCAATAAAGAGTGAGTGACAGACACAAAAAGAAAGAACATTTTTGTTTAGAGAAAATACCTCAGGCTTGTTTCAGTGCAAGTACAAATTTGAACAATAAAAAAATCACGCTGTATGGTCTCTTTCCAGCTGGGTGTGGATTTAGATAAAAATATCTTTCTTCACTATAATCCTATATATATATATATATATATATATATATATATATATATATATATATATAAAAAAAAATTGAGAACGTGCCTGTATATGCCAGACTTTTGTTGTATGAATAGATGTTGAGTGGAGGGCGTTCTGGCATATTATTACCCTCTATAGCTCCTTATTGTAAGCACGAACTCTTAGATAAGACAACTTGGCATCTGAATTAGCTCATAGTAAAAGAGTACGACTATATTTGACGGGGAATAGATGCCAGGAGGTGAAATGTTTTCTTTTTATGGACTACGCTCACCCAGTAGACACTGATCTTGCAGTCTAGAATGCCTTCATATATTGTTCTGGAATGTAACCCTGGCCACAGACTAGGACTTTAGGAACTACGCTGTCAAAGCTTTCCATGGTAGGACTGTCAACAGGATTGGCACAGCACTGCGGTCTACAGCCTAGGTCAGGTATGAGCCACTGGTCCTTGTATCCCCAGATGGGTTTCAATTCCTGTTTCCTTTTACAGGATTTTTCCATTGATTCATTTATCCCAGAGAAAGCAGCACAGTAGATCCTGAAAGACCCTTCATCAAAATAAACAACCCATGATCTGTTCCTCTGTGTTTTGTTTGCAAAGGTCCGACAGTTATCACACTCTTCAGAAAGATAGGTGTTTGCATAAAGTTTTATTTGCACGAACTGCAGTTCCATTGCCCAGTTGAACATTGTATGTTGGGCGATCACGTGATCGCATAAAGTTTCATTTGTATTAACGTGTAAACTTGTTTGATTGCATAGAAATCCCACTTTGGTTAGAGCGCAGGTCCAAATGATTTTGTCAATCGAGAGCCATTATGCGCCACCTTGCCGGGAACCACATGTTTTGTTGCAATTTTTAAACTTTCATTGGGCGTAATCGCTATTTACATTGTCGTAACAAAGGGTTGTTTTCGACTGAAATATCATGATGTGCGATCAAACTAAAGGACATGTTTTGTTATTATCCAACACTGATCAGCAACACTAAACAAAGTACAATATGGCGCTGTGTGATAATAACCGTTTCTGTTGATACATGTACGATGAGCAGACTTTCTGAGTCCTCTTTCTATGATTACTTTACGAAACAGTATGTATTGTGGCAATTGTTTTGAACGCGCTGTGTGAACAAGCCCGTTCGCGGGTGAAACGCGTTGCAGCAGGTTTATGATGTTAATAAACCTACCTGTGTCTAAGTGACCTCCGTTTCCCTGGTGATTCTGTATATCTCCGAGAGCGCGTTGGGACTCCAATTTTTCGTTGATAGTAATTACCGGTCGTCTCTGCCGGTCCGCGCCACCCCTCCTGGGGCTTGAACTTCAGAAAGAGTGACTTTGTGTACAAATTGAATTTGAGAAGTTCGCCGCTACTTCACAGATCGGATTACTTTTGCACCCGGATTCCAGGAATACTGCACGTAGGAAGACACCGTGAAGGTAAGAACATTTATCTTTCTTATTGTTTGTGCAGCTAAATTCCGTTTTCTGTCGCGTCAATCTTAACGGCACGAAGAGAATATCAAGACATTGATTCCCTATATGCCGGACGACGAGTAGCAAGGGGAACCCTTTATTATTAAAGGGGGAGAACTCTTTACCAGGGTCACGGGGTCACACAGACAGGGAAAGTCTTCCCAAGAACTGTCAATATGGATGATGAGAGAGAGAGAAGAGAGGCGGCAGCAACCTTGTTTGCCCGGGCACCTGGCAAAGGCCGTCCAACACCGACAATAACGGCCTCAGAAAAAACAATTATGGACATCCTATCCAAATTTGAAAAATTGCACAAGCAGGAGATGTCCAAGTGGTGGGAGGCCACGTCACTACAAGACTACATAGAAAAATCAATGGTACCACGTGGCCTCAGAATTCATATTACTCCATCATATGAATCCCCAGATCCACAGATGCTTGAGGAGTGGTCCGCAAACTCAGCTAACAGTTCGAAGAATATGTTGACCATCCTGGTCAAATATGCCTGGTCAGACAGAGACAACATCAAGAGAGAGATTGAGGAGATGAGAGAAAGTTTGAATCAACATAAAGAACAAGAATTAATTAAGACCTTCTTGGAAGAGATGCGTAAACGCCTTAAGATCCTTGAAGAAGATATCAAAAGGAGAAAACAAAGTAAATTACACCGCGACTGCGGCGATTATGAAACAGGCCGGATCTTGACCTACAGTAGAAAATATGACTATTTATATGAAACTAATGGGAAGCACTCTGCTACGAAACCAACTGAATCCTACAATCAAAATACTAATATAATAACTGACACTAGTGATACAAATACAGATGTGTCAGCCACCACCTCCTCCACGGAAAGTCTCCAAGACACGGGAGACAATGCAACACGTCCAAAATCAACTTTTTTAGACGAGTATCGTCTCTTGAAGAAGAGCAGACAAGATACAAGACCAACGTCCAGACCAGATCAGAGAGACGACTCCCCTACACCGAGGGAAAGAGGAAGGGGAAGAGGAAGGAATACAAGAGGAAGAGGAGGAAGAGGAACAGGAAGAGGAAACATGAGAGATACAGCGGAGCACATGGGAAAAAGGCAAACTCGCTCCAAGAAGAACTACTGATGGAAGAAAAGATGGTAAATCAGACGATTGTTAATCTTACCTCTAAAGTCCTTAGTAGTAGAGACAAGAAAACACTATGCCTAGGATTATCTTTCTGTCCAACTGTTCCGATGAACTATGTAAATAGTAGGATTGATATTTTCAAATTCTGTAGGAAATTGAAGTTACAAAAGTGGCATAAACTCAAACCTGTTAAAAACCGTGAATTCCAACAACCAGAAAGATCTCCACAAGAATCCAATCTTACGATTGGTGATATAGATGCTATGGTGACAATACATGAACTACAGAATAACCCTGATGGCACACAAATGAGTGCAGATTCGTTACTCATATTAGAGGAGCTCGAAATTAAACATGACAAAGCGGCTTGCAGTCAATTCAAGCCCAAATCTGTCTTCCTACCCAAAATGAACCACGATAACATTGATACATTTCAAGAGGTAGTAGGCAGTGATCTCCTTAAAATTAGGCAGAAGAATTGGCCTAAGAAATTACGCAACTTTGGTTACAATTTGTCACCTTCCCAAAAAAGAGCAATGGAAGACTTGGCGAAGGAAGACAATATAGTCATAAGACCCGCAGACAAAGGGGGCAATATTGTGATTTTAACCAAAACCATGTACATTGCAGAGGCTGTGAGACAACTTAGTGACAGTACCACATATGCACTGACCAATAGGATGGAGTACAATGCAAGTATTAACGACATCTGGGAGAAACTATCTGAATGGAAAGATCAAGGACTGATCGAATGGGAGGAATATTGTTTCCTTAAGAAAGATCATCCCATTCTGCCTGTCATGTACCTACTCCCAAAAATACACAAAAATAGGGACAATCCACCAGGGAGACCTATTATCTCCTCAAGAGGTTGTGTATCAGAAAACGTTTCCAGATACGTAGATCATTTCCTCAGAGACTTTGTTCATGCATTACCATCATTTGTCAGAGACACCAAAGATTTCTTAGGTAAAATTGAGAAATTCAAATGGAATAGTAACTATATCTTGGTTACATTGGATGTCAATTCCCTTTACACAGTGATTGACCATGAACAAGGCCTAGAGGCATGCGCCAGATTTCTCAAACGGCGGAATGTGAGCTTTTTAAGACACTCAGCTATGATTCTTGACATGATCAAGTTTTGCTTACAGAATAACTTTTTCATGTTTAACAACGATCTGTACAAGCAAACCTTAGGGACAGCAATGGGCACATGCTTTGCCCCGAGTTTTGCGAACCTCTTCATGGGAGCATGGGAGGAGGACCTTCAAAAGAGCACCATCGTCTGTGATACCTTGGCCAAAGTTGCACTTTGGTTAAGGTATATAGACGACATTTTTTTCATCTGGCAAGGCGATGAGGAAGAATTAAGTTCCTTCATTCAGTCTCTGAACCAAAATGACAAACATCTGACTTTCACCAGCACCATCAGTCGTAAGCAAGTGAATTACTTGGACACCCAAGTGAGGGTGGTGGGAAATAAATTACAAACTATCCTCTATCGAAAAAGTACGGCAGGCAATACTCTGCTCCACGCTATGAGCAGTCATCCAGACAACTTGAAATGGAGCATTCCGTACGGAGAGCTGCTTAGAGCCAAAAGAAACTGTAGCAATCTGACAGATTACCAAAGCGAAGAAAGAATAATGGTGAAAAGATTCAGAGAAAGAGGGTACCCACAGTGGGTTTTAAAAAGAGCAATAGACAAAATCTCTAATGTCGAGAGGAATACTCTCTTAAAAGACAAAATGCAAGAACACAGAGGAGAAGAGGATGATTCTAACACCACACGCATGATCTTAACCTTCAATGGTAACTCTGAACCAATAAAAAAGATTTTGGTACAGAATTGGAAGCTTTTGAAAAGTGACCCCATAATAGGTGACGGTATACCAGATAGACCGAAAATCACCTATAGGAGGGGCCGCACCTTTAGAGACCTACTTGTTCACAGTGACCTAACAACCAGTACTATCCAGAGAGGCATCAATATCCAAGGCTTCTTCCCCTGCGGACACTGTAAGGCTTGTGCCAATAGTCGCATGGTGAAGGAATTCTGGAACACAAGTACCAACACAATGGTCAAAATTAATCAATTTCTAACATGCAACAGTACTTTTGTAATCTATGTACTAGAATGTCCATGTAAATTAAGGTACGTGGGAAGTACTACACACATGGCAAAAAAACGAATCCTGGAACATATGAGAGCGATTACGAATAAAGACAAGCAATATCCTATCGCTCGGCACTTCGAAAGTTTCCACTTATCAGACTGCAAAAAACTTTGCTACTATGGGATAGAACAAATCTTACCAAACAAACGTGGGGGGGATCGGACCCTACGGCTCAGACAAAGGGAATCGAGACACATCATTGGGATGTGTACCCGATTCCCGAACGGGCATAATTTGGACGAAGAGTTGTCAATCCATTTACAATCAGATTGAATGACATGCAGTAATATTGTGATATTGTGATATTGTGATATGTGTACTATTCTTCTCTTCTTTGTTCTTCCAAATGATCGCGTTAAGGTTTAAATTGATCTATTTGCCTAACCATGATCAGTAGGTGGGAGCTAAATTTTAGCTTTATGAATAACCTCATAGCCTACTCTAGAGTATTCTATCCAGCAACATGTTGATATGAAACCCTTTTTGAACCATGTTGTATAAGACCATGTGTTTTAATGACTATTGACTCTCTTTTTGCTCTCTTTCTGCTTTTGCTTTCTCTCATTATGCTTCTTTTCTCTCTTTTATCTTGTTCTTCTGTCTACAGGAGGAAGGGAAGGGACTGTTGCCTACTGGACCGCGGGGGCCCCTATCCTTTTCTTCGTTTTTACTTCCAGCCACTGGGCCTCTGACAACTATCAAGTATTCTGATCAATATCAAGTACTTTTATAGTAGTTGAGATTTTGCCTTGTTAACCATGAATTTTATTATGATGCACTAATTAGCTATGATTACAACTTAATTTTCTTGTTTATTATCGATTGCCGATAGGACCACGTTGCACTCTAGTCTCTCTCTCTCTGTGTAAATTGATTCCGTTTTTCACAATTATTTTAATCTACACACATGGGTGTTTATAGGAACAATGATTAAACAGGGCAACTCAATTTGCCACTTACATACTGTAATTAACTTCTGTGTGGGACCGCAGATAGAATTCCAGACCACCTCTACCATAATGTGATTTTTTTAGACGGACACTCGTCGACACACCAATCAGATATAAACTAACATCTCCGCATGCTTCACGCACCTCACTTAGTGTAGTAGAGTCGGTTTTGTGCCACTATATGGTATATACAATATTTACTGAAATCTGCATACTATTCCTGTATCGACTTACTCACTGCGATTCTGTCCCTTCACTCACATGAGTTTAATTGTCTGAGCGTACTATAGACTACTCCCAGTCACTATTAGACGAACAATGTTCGTTATGCGGATAGGTGTTTGCATAAAGTTTTATTTGCACGAACTGCAGTTCCATTGCCCAGTTGAACATTGTATGTTGGGCGATCACGTGATCGCATAAAGTTTCATTTGTATTAACGTGTAAACTTGTTTGATTGCATAGAAATCCCACTTTGGTTAGAGCGCAGGTCCAAATGATTTTGTCAATCGAGAGCCATTATGCGCCACCTTGCCGGGAACCACATGTTTTGTTGCAATTTTTAAACTTTCATTGGGCGTAATCGCTATTTACATTGTCGTAACAAAGGGTTGTTTTCGACTGAAATATCATGATGTGCGATCAAACTAAAGGACATGTTTTGTTATTATCCAACACTGATCAGCAACACTAAACAAAGTACAATATGGCGCTGTGTGATAATAACCGTTTCTGTTGATACATGTACGATGAGCAGACTTTCTGAGTCTTCTTTCTATGATTACTTTACGAAACAGTATGTATTGTGGCAATTGTTTTGAACGCGCTGTGTGAACAAGCCCGTTCGCGGGTGAAACGCGTTGCAGCAGGTTTATGATGTTAATAAACCTACCTGTGTCTAAGTGACCTCCGTTTCCCTGGTGATTCTGTATATCTCCGAGAGCGCGTTGGGACTCCAATTTTTCGTTGATATATATATATATATATATATATATATATATATATAAAAAAAAAATTGAGAACGTGCCTGTATATGCCAGACATTTGTTGTATGAATAGATGTTGAGTGGAGGGCGTTCTGGCATATTATTACCCTCTATAGCTCCTTATTGTAAGCACGAACTCTTAGATAAGACAACTTGGCATCTGAATTAGCTCATAGTAAAAGAGTACGACTATATTTGACGGGGAATAGATGCCAGGAGGTGAAATGTTTTCTTTTTATGGACTACGCTCACCCAGTAGACACTGATCTTGCAGTCTAGAATGCCTTCATATATTGTTCTGGAATGTAACCCTGGCCACAGACTAGGACTTTAGGAACTACGCTGTCAAAGCTTTCCATGGTAGGACTGTCAACAGGATTGGCACAGCACTGCGGTCTACAGCCTAGGTCAGGTATGAGCCACTGGTCCTTGTATCCCCAGATGGGTTTCAATTCCTGTTTCCTTTTACAGGATTTTTCCATTGATTCATTTATCCCAGAGAAAGCAGCACAGTAGATCCTGAAAGACCCTTCATCAAAATAAACAACCCATGATCTGTTCCTCTGTGTTTTGTTTGCAAAGGTCCGACAGTTATCACACTCTTCAGAAAGAGATGAGTAATTGCCCAAAACTTTCTTCAGGCAACAAAGGGTCATGTTGCGAACCGAAAAGGAAAACAGGCAATAAATTCCTCAGCCTAGCGTTGATACTTGCTAAACAGGGCACAGCTATGGCACAGAAGGTGCCTTCCGGCACACAACTCCAGCAGAAGGGCTGACAAAGACCAGTCCTCAATGCATAGTGACAATTTCAAATGACAGGGCAAGCATGATCACACACTGAACGAGGAGGAGTTATCAGCAGACTTCAAGAGATAAGATCAGAGAAGATTCTACAAATGCAGGGCCAAAGCCTACTCTGGTCCCAGCAGAAAGGCGACAAAAATCAGTCAGCTTGACTATTTATTAGATGTGCTTCAGTTTGTACTGCCAAAGATTCACAAACTGACAACAGGGAAATATCCAAAGGATGTGAATCTATGAAGCACTGAATGCTGGAAAATCAGGAGTTTTGACAGCAGTGCTGAGAGTGAGTACAGTAATGTGGCATCACTAAGACATTTCCTTCACTGCAAAAGGTACTGGATGATAACACAAAGTTTATCTATCATCGCCTAAAATTGAAAACAAGAAACTATCTATGGATACCAGACTTGAAATGAGTTTCTTAGAAATATACAAGTATATATTTAGTATCAGCACATATTGTATTTGTCTAAAGAATCAAAAAATGATTGCCCTGGTATCCCACGTCCTTACTTCTATAAAAGATTTCTGAAATGCCTGCAGGACACATTACTTTGATCAGAGCACTCAATCAATCAATCATTCGATTTGTATAGTGCAGCTAATCACCCGAGAGGGTATACAGGTGCTTGCAGGGACCTAGGGACTCAGTCAAACAGCCTGGTCCTTAGGAATTTTCAGAATTCAAGCAGCAAAGAGGAGGTCCATAGCTGTCGGGGGAGGCCATTCTATGTTTTTGCTGCAAGGTATGGTAAAAGGCTCGACCTCCTCACTGAACTAAAGCCAGCTATGGTTTGGTAGGCTGCACCAGTCCCTCCGACTAGTTGCGAAAAGGCCATTGCAATTACCCAATCTAACAGTATGGCAATTATTGCGCCCTGAAATATAGCAATTAATCTGTCTCTTGCTTGTCAAGTGATCGACAGCCCATCGAATCTCAATCTGCCAGCAGCAGCTGTGTATGGACTACATTGATCTACTGTTTCTATTGGCACCTGTAGACAACAGATCAATGGCAGAGGAGGTATGAGTTATCAGTTGTGTACCGCGCACACTGTTTCAACGCTCCTCCCACTGACTTTCTCCATGTCACCTCATAACCTGCCACTCTGCCTGCACTCACAAGCTAGTCAGGGAGTTTAATTGCCTTCGCACTGGTGTTTAGTTTTATTTGTATGCATCGGGACAATGTTGAATAAGGATTTTTGAGGCCTGGGCAAGACATATTTGGGAGTCTCCTGTTCATTACAATTTAGGATTTTATTATTGATTTTCTGCTAATTGAAGCCTGCGTGATACAGAAGGAATATGCTACTTACCAGTATGCATCTGTTCTTGGCATGTAGAGCTGCAGATCTACAGACTTTTGCATAGATCGCCATCTGGTGTTGGGCCCGGATGTTTGCAGTTTGTTTTTCCTCATGGAAAGTCTTTGGAAGTCACGAGGTCGGTGACTCCTCCCTTGGATCGTATTGCGCATGGGCCTCGGCTCCATCCTTAGATTGTTTTTCGCCAACAGGGAAAGATGGAGCGTAGTAATAACAGTGAAGAAACCCATGTGTGTTGTATCTAAATTAGATAGACTGGAACAGATACAGGTAGCCGGGGAGGCGGGTGGGCGTGTGTAGATCTGCAGCTCTACATGCCAAGAACAGATGCATACTGGTAAGTAGTATATTCCGTTCGAGGCATATGAGCTGCAGATTACACACTTTTGCATAGACTATATAGCAGTTCCCAACCTTAGCAGCGACCACCGGTATCTGTTGCAGTGGTTTGAAATAGTGTTTTTAGTACAGCCTGGCCCACACTAGCTTGTTGCTTGGTTTGCACATCTACACAGTAATGTTTAGTGAAAGTGTGCGGTGTTGACCATGTAGCTGCTTTGCAGATATCATCTAATGGGATGTTCCCTAGAAAAGCCATAGAGTAGCAGAGTCCTTCCTCTTTGGAGGCGGAGCCGGTTTGTCCAAATGTCTCTTTTTGGAAGAGAGTGCCAAATGTCCAGTTTTTAGATCCTTGGTAAGAGTCTTTTGCAAGGGATCCGGTGTAAACAGTTCCTGTGACAATGTTTGTTCCGTCGGCGCCGAAGGTTTCGGGGCCGATGACTTTTTAGGCTTGTCCGTGCCGTGCATAGCACTGGGCTTGGGAACCTCCGTTTTCTTGGTGGGCGCCGAGGTGGGCTTCGGCGTGGAAGTGTCGGTGCCGAGGGCCTTATGTGGTTTGGTCGGTACCGAAGATGGCCTCGGCACGGAAAGGTTGGGTTTCGATACTGAGGGTTTCGGTGCGGAGCTCGGTGTCGAGGTAATATATTGAGATGTGTGGAGTAGTGAGAGGAGATATTCATGTACTGGTTTTCTGTGACAAAATGTGGATGTGCAGTACTGCTGGTGAGTGGTATTTGAATAGCACAGGGGTGGTGATGTGTTTTGGAGAAGAGTATGTGGGGTTTATGAGGGGATGGACAAGAGTTAGTAGTGTTTGTGTTAGATTTGATTCTGGAATAGGTAATGTGGAGTCACGTGTAACGATTGTATGGTTATGTGTAATTGGTAAAAAGATGAGGCGGTGTATGTGGATGGTGTGATGGAAGGCCTCGGCACGGAAAGGTTGGGTTTCGATACCGAGGGTTTCGGTGCGGAGCTCGGTGTCGAGGTAGACGCCGGTTTCTTTTTCGGTGCCGAAGTGTGTTTCTCGGCACCGCTGGAGGGCTGGCTCGAGCCCGAGCCACCGGAAGGCTTATTTGGCTTCTTCACCGGGCCCGAAGGTGGGGTGTGTGAAGCAGTGTCTCTGGTCTTGCCTAGGCCCGGAGGCGAAGGCGTGACCAAAGCCTTTTTGGGTGTGTGCGCGGGTGTGGGAGGTGGTATAGTACTCACGACCCTCTGTGCCGGGGTGATGTCCTCCACATCGGAGTCGTCGGCTTCGGAAGCACTGACGAGGTCCTCTTCGGTGTGCTGCTGTCCCGTATCTTCGACGTCGTCCCCGAAGATGTCGACTGGAACGGAGGTCGAGGAGTGCGCCATGTTTCGTCTGGCTCTTCGATCTCGAATAGTCTTTTTCGATCTGAAAGACTTGCAGGCCGGACAGTCTCGAGCCTCGTGTTCAGGGGAGAGGCAGAGGTTGCTCACCTCATGAAGATCGGTGTGGGGGAATTTGGACCCACATCGAGGGCACTTCTTGAAAGGAGTTCTTTCCATCAGCCGGGACCAGAGTTTGGGTAGGCCCGAAGACCGCCGTCGACGACTGGAATCGAAGATGTGTCGAAGAGAAGGTGATTAAGGAGATCTGGATCTGAACAATACCGCGATAAGCGAGAATTCCGCTTCGATCATCTAACTGGAAGTGTTCGGAACGGAGCGCGAAGTATTACATCCGAGCCCGATGGCGGAAAAAAACAATCTGAGGATGGAGCCGAAGCCCATGCGCAATACGATCCAAGGAAGGAGTCACCGACCTCGTGACTTCCAAAGACTTTCCAAGAGGAAAAACAAACTGCAAACATCCGGGCCCAACACCAGATGGCGATCTATGCAAAAGTGTGTCATCTGCAGCTCATATGCCTCGAACATAGCTTTTACAAATTGGTTTCAAACAAAAGTAATTTAAGTGACTTTCTAGGGGCCCAAATGTCCTTGAGATGGCACTGGACAAAGAGAGGTAGGGGTAGGTAGGTAAGAGGTTAAGATATAGAAATAGGCAAAGGTGAGCTTGAGGGAAAGTTTACTTTCCCAGGGGGCCCCTTGGAAGCCGAGGACTCTTCCCATGCCTTACAAAGTCTCCACATTGAGGTTGTTAAGTGTACTGTTCAACCCACAACCCAGCCAAATATTTTACTTTCATGGAGGGCCGTGCTGTGAGCCCACTGCACCTTCCCTCTGGTAAAAGTACTACAGAAAACTTACCACATCCCTTTGGTATCAGATCTAAATGCAACCTATTACCTGGTATAGCTCTATGCCTGCTCAAATGTTTGGTTCCTTATGAAGCTGCCTTGACAAACCCCCATGGTGTGACAGTTGCTGTCAGAGTCAGACATCGCTCTTCTTTTTTTTTTAATGATTTGTTGCATGCTCTGTTGGTGATTCCACAAGGGGAGAATGAAGTGTCTGGAATATATGTTTTGCAGTATGCAGACACGTTAATTACTGTGTGGCGCTCCTGTGTGTAGTGTGGTAGAGATTGGTGTGGATGTGAGGTTTATGGTTGGACACCAAAAGCACAGTCCTATGTTACAGTGCTGTGTTAATGGAAGATGTTTAGCGTTGGGGTGGGATGATGCCTTGGAGCATATCCATACTCAGGAGTGGGATAAGCCCCTGAAGAAGCATTGCGATGAGTGCTTCTTTCATCTTCTTTAATCATCATGTGGAGACCTGTGTCGGTTTGGGTTGCCCTTTCTGTGGAGCTTTGTGAGGGGTTAAGGTGAAGTTAAAGGAGTTCTGTCCATTCGAGCAGGCGTGGACTGAACAGGTAAGGCTCTGATGGCGAGGTCTCTAAATACTAGCGAGTAAGTATGGTTAAGTACAGCATGAGTGAGGCAGCTGGATCAGGAAAGGTTTTTTATTGTTTTATTGATGAGGTTCTTTGTGAAGAAAAACACTAATGTAAGTGGTGTTAGATCATACAACTATAATTGTGGATAGACATTCTGATAATTGAGTGCCATGTTTTTCCCTGCCAAAGACATAGGTTGGGTAAAACATTATGTTATATGGGAGGGATGGGGAGGACTGCGAGTTGCGAAACAGACAATCACACAAAGGAGTGGGGGATGAATTATGTGATTAAGTACGAGGTGACAGTGCGCCATGGTCCAGCCATGCTGTGTCAGAATGTGACTGTCGAGTCAGAACATCAACCCTCTACTATAATCATAAAATGAATAAAATAAAAATATGTTTCTGCAATAGACACAAAGGGCATATGTACAAGCCCCTATCGCCACGAGGAAGTCACTTTTTAGGACGTTCCTGTGGCGATAGTGGCTTTGCCTTATTTACAAGGCAGCGTTAAGCCACTTATCGTTATTCTGGCGCTGCCTCCTATTTACAAGGGAGGCATAAATAGGAGACAGCGCCAGAGTTAAGACTAGGGAAATCCTGGTCTTACCCTGGCGCAAAGAGGAGAAATGTTTCATTTCTCCTAGTTTGTGCTGTTTCAATGTGTGCTGCGTTGTGCAGCACACATGAAAACAGCAAAAGGCCAATGATTGTTTATGTGCAGGAAGGGGTACCATCTTCTCCTGCACGCAGATACCCTTGCACAATGGCGCAAGGGTGCCTGTGTTGGCGTTAGGCTGCTAAGTGTCGCGCTAGTGCAGAGAGAAATGCAGGGCTGCACCATATTCTTGTAAATATGGTGCAGCCCTGTGTTTCTGAAGTGGCAGAGTGAGGCGCTTAGCCAGGAAGGCTAACGCTTCTCTCCACCACTTCCCTTGTACATATGCCCCTAAGTTGTGTACCCTAGTCTGCTTTGCCTACTGCAAAAGTCTGAGCAGAGTGGTGTCGATAAGAGTGGATTTAAGGAGTGAGGTGGAGGTGACTTGGTGCAGCAAGAGTCAGCCATATGTCGGGCTCTCTCTCTGGGGTGCCCAGTGTCCAATGCCACAAGGGACTCTAAATGTGAGGATGTTAGGTGTCTGTACCAAACAGGCCAACAGGGACTCGGTCTACAATAGAAGGATGGCCAAACTAAATCTACTTAAGTTTACAGATAGACGTAAACAAGCAGTCGAGGTCTAGCACAAGGATTGTGGTGTAGGGTGACTCTAATTACAGTACAACACAATTATCACAGTAGCAATACTAACTCAAGAATGTCCATGTGAGGGGACATAGATAGGCAAATGTAGGTTGAAGCAATGTAGTAATTAACAGTGGGTGTGAGCACTTAATACAATTGTTTACAAACAGAAAACTTTTAAGTAGGTTTCTATCATGTAGGGAGAATATAGGATTTCAAATGGTAGGTATTACGCAAAGCACAATACAAAATGAAACAAAGCAGCACAATATAGCAGTTAAAAAGGGCCTCTGGCTTTGCACAGTATCTACTTTTCATAATTGCAAACTTTAGTATAATCCTGAGCAAATATAAAATATTGCAACAACACTTACGGAAACATTGGTAAGATTACGTTTGCGCTATTGCACCCCAAAAGCTACAATATACGGCAACCAGCCATGACCGGAGCCTTGGGGTCAATGAGCTCTCCCAATTGAGACCACAGCAAAAGGTGATGATAATGGAGGGTCTCCCTATCTGAGGGACCACCAAAGGGTGTACCCGAGGAATACCTGATATGTTGTTTGAGGAGCTCAAAACGATTAGTGGCCCCAGAAGTGCAGCCAAAAAGAAAATATGCAAGGGAACTTCAGAACAAAAGAAACCAGAGGTATGGGGGACACAGCTCCTGGGTGTATACTGTATGTTCATCTCTACACTGTGTAATATACTGTAATTGCAATTGTATTCATATAGCGCTTACTACCCCTGATGAGGCGTCGACAAGCTTTTCGGCGTGTAGCGCGCTACTCCGGAACCCAAAAGGATTAGCGGTGGATTAGTATAGGGAAATATGAGTTTAGAATTAGTATAGGGAAGTATGAGTTAATTTGATCAGAGGACATGTGAGTCTGTTAGTTGGACTGAACAGAGTAATGAAGGGATAGAAGAGGGAAGAAAAACAGAAGTGTTAATTGGGAGATCATAGTAGTAACTTGAGGTCTGGGATGAGTAAAGGAGAGATGGAGGAGAGAAGAGCCTGTAGAAAGAGATTAGGGACAAAGAGAATCAGAGCAGAAAAAAACGGTTTGGGATGAGTCAAAGGAGAGACAACATGAGGTATTTAGTTGGGTTGTTTGGGAGATCATCGTATTAAATTGATGTTTGGGGGGAACCAGAAGGTGTAGAGGAGGGGGGAGTCTAGGAGGGGTTAGTTTGGCGATCATAGTAGTAGAAAGGATTTGGGATGAGAGAGAGTGAAGGTAGAGGATGAATTGATAGAGGTGTAGGGTGATGGTAGGACAAGGTAAAGTTTTCTAGAGCAAATTTGTTTTTCTTTTACAATAGGACTAAAGTAATAAATATATAGATACATGATTACATAGTAAGGGAATATATGTGTAAGGAATATAATATATTGAGATGTGTGGAGTAGTGAGAGGAGATATTCATGTACTGGTTTTCTGTGACAAAATGTGGATGTGCAGTACTGCTGGTGAGTGGTATTTGAATAGCACAGGGGTGGTGATGTGTTTTGGAGAAGAGTATGTGGTGTTTATGAGGGGATGGACAAGAGTTAGTAGTGTTTGTGACAGATTTGATTCTGGAATAGGTAATGTGGAGTCACGTGTAACGATTGTATGGTTATGTGTAATTGGTAAAAAGATGAGGCGGTGTATGTGGATGGTGTGATGGAAGGCTGAGTATAGGTTTTGTAATGATAAAAAGGGATCTGTTAGGCGCAAGTAGAGGACAGAGCTGGTGTTTTGTGTGAACAGGGAGGGTGTGTCTTGATGCATTAAAGTTATGTGTAATGTGGCTTTGTGTTATGTTGGTGATGTGTGGATGTGTTAGTGGTATAGGACAGAGTTGTGTTTCGTGTCAGAATACAGGAGCCATAGTGTTGTAGTTAGGGTAGAACTGTGTGTAGATGTGGTTTGTGGGGGTTTGTTTGTGGTGCATCAGTAGAATGACTTTGCTGATATTGTGTTTGAATGTTGGCGGAAGTGGAGGGCTTAAGGTGGTAGCTTGTGAGTGAATATTGGGCAGCATCTCTGGCCCTTGGCCTGACCCAAACAGACAACTGCCCTTGTCCTCTCCGCCCAGACTAAAGAGGCAACTGCCCTTGTCCTCTCCGCCCAGATCAAACTGGCAAATGCCCTTGTCCTCTCTGCCCAGCCCAAACAAGCAACTGCCCTTGTCCTCTCCGCCCTTAGCCTCGACACCAGGGCTGAGATCCCCCATGCCCTATGCTTAAAACTGCCCTGTTAGCCAATGGAACCCTAGCCCTAACCAATCTGAACCCTAACCCTAAACACTAGAGCCAATGGGAGACCTGGCCCTATTAACCAATCACAGCCCTAGCCCTAACAGCCAATCAAAGCCTAATCCTCAAGTCCAATAGGACACCCTAGCCCAAACTGCCTATGCAGCAACCCATCAAACAACAAGAACCACATACAACAGCACTCAGCACTTGTAGACCATGCAGCACCAAGCTATTAGTTGACATCTACAAAATTATTAAACCACATTCATGCCATCGAAGCACACACATAAGCATGAAATACATCAGACCGGAAGTTGAATAGTAGTAACGTAATTACACTACTAGGACTTTGAGACATGCCGTGCTACTTACCCAAAAGCGTGAAAGAGTGTTAAGCAGATTTGGCTCAAATAAAATAGTTTTTTTTTTGTTTTTTTTTACAGAAAACTAGCAGAACTCACATATTTGAATGAGATCTCGTATGTGATAATTAAGAAAAAGGAGACTCAGTTAAGTAAAATATTTGACTAGTATGACACAATTTGAAACCAGTTTATGGATCAAGAGCATTATAGTTAGGTCGAGTAGTTTATTCAAGTCACTAGATCAGCAGTTCTGGTAACATTTTTGTGAGTTTTCAAGTCCAGATCTGTAAATTGAAGAACTTTAATACAGAGGATCTGCTACTTCCATCTAAAAAGAAGGTAAGTAGCAGAGCCTTAGTGGAGTCTAGGGCCAAGGATTTCTATTTGACCAAGAAGATTTACACTGTGCATTGGAGAGCCTCTTGACAAGATTTAACAGTGTACCCATATCTTGTTGAATTACCCAATCTAGCAATGTGGAATGCTTTATTAAAATGTAGGCCTTGGTTAAATCCTCTTTATGCCCGAGGCACCTGTTTGAAAGAATTCCTAGATAAGGATGGGAATTGCAACTGCAGCCTCAGGGTACAAAGTTCCCCTGTGCAGCTCTTGTGATTATTTATATTTTTTCGAACTAAGCCATAGGCAACTAAAATCAGTGCTATTTAAATATTGGATATGGGGTCCACAGGAGGCAATACTTTTTTTTATGCTATCCAATTTTTAGATGTGACGTGCGCAGGATAGATTTTTAATCGTTTTAACTAATATGAAAATCTCGAAATTATTGCAAAGGAAATGTTTTGTTTAACTTTGTATGTGTAATTATAGATAGTAATTAATGTTAATGTTTTAAAGACCATGGCCTAAATACATGTTTTTACTACTTAAAAAAGAAAAGAGTGTTAAACATTTTCAAATTAAATTAAAGTTTGGTAACTACCTATTTCTGTTTTTCCTCCCTTGGCCTGGTTATATCTCGATGTTTGCTATCATGCATGCATACTGAATCGCATAAATGACGCTGTGCCCTTCCGTGCCCAGCACTTTAACATGGTGTAGATCCTTTGGCGTCCTTGCTACATGTTGATTTCCCAATGGTTTCTATTTTGACCTAGTTATATGAGGAACAGCCACGTGAGTTATAACAAATATTGGTCATTGCTTCATTAAATTACCATATTTCTGGGACCCTGTAACAACAAAGGACATGATAGGCATGACCAGAGTCCATTACACATAAAGACACACTTCAGTAGACAGAAGGTAACCAGCCTTGGACTCTCCAGTGTTATTCCCTTTAACTAGTAGAATTTCAAATGCCCGCATGTTTGATTTACTTTTCAACAGATGTGCACATTCCAAATTCCTCCTGCTCGCCCTTATTGCATATTTTCAGACCCATTGTGCAGGCAGGGCATCGTACCAAGTCTTGTATGTTACGCAAAGGTATATAATGTTGGATAAATCTTTTAGCCAATAATGTTAACGTGTACTAATGGCAAAGTAACTTAAGAATACGTCACAAAATGGGCAGTGAAAAAAAGAGCGTTAATAAAATGATAAAAATCGGAATTGCATGTGCTGTACTATTTTTTTCCAGAAATGTATATGTTTAAAAGCGCTGTGATCTTTTTTCTATCAAGGTGTGTCCTATGTTAAATGACCTAGCTAATAACACAGAATGGAAACCGGAATGGGGGAGTTCATGCTGCTGACATTTCACATGGTGCTATTTGAGATCCCAGCTCTGTCAGTACCCTACCCACTTTCACTACATTAGAACAGTCCATCTCCATTCACCTTTCTTACGGCATTCTGCCATCTGAAGCCCCCTCTGGACAAATCAGTTCCTTTCAGGACCCTTATTTTTGTGCTAACCACCGTTCAAAAGGCGTGTTACTAATGTACTTTGAAAATGTGAAGATTTGTTTTATTTTAATGTTTTATGCTATTTCTAGCATGAATCTTTATTAGATGTTTACTTTTTATGTTTGTTATAAAGGGGAAGGGAGTTCTTTATTTAGAATGCGGTAGGCACTCTGGGAGTCCATGTACATGAAAGGTTCCACGCACAGGTCCTGTATGACAGTTGCTGCGGGACGCCACGTGAAGGTTCGCTGTTCAGTGGGCTCCTTTTATTTGTGGAATAAATCTTTAAGAAACTTACCAGATGATTCCATGAGTCATTTCCTCTTAACACCTCTCTGTCCATATCTCAGCCTATACCTGCAACGTACTTATACTGGCAAATAAATGATGCAAGCTGCACATACGAGGCTGTGAGTGTGGTCTTACCTTCGATGTGCTGTGAGGTCATCGTCTGTAATGCATGCCCCGCGGGGACTTTTCTCGACTGGGATATTTGCTGTGATGAGGCTGTGAGCGTTGAACCAGATGTGCCGGACAGGGTGCCTGAAAGAAAGGAGAGTGATTTCCTGTTATTTAGGGATACACAATGTTCTGAAGTTTAATCGTCATGTCATAAACAAAAGGTCTCAGAAACTTATAATTATTTACTAACAAAGTAATTTTAAAAAGGCACCTATTGTAAAGACAAAGAAACATGTTTCGGTCTGAACCAGACTTTCATGACACTTTGTTGTGAACCTAAGAGCAAACACTATACTGCACTCGTAAAGAAAAGCGGTGGTAATACGACGTAACAGTGACTAAGATAGGGGACGACGAGGAGCAGGTGATTTATCAAGAGGCTCCGGGACGAGAGATCAGTACCAGATCACATCCACATGGGCTGGTCATGAGAGATCTGGTTGACATAAGCTGTAAAACAGTTACCTGAGCACAGGGGGTTGATGGCCAGTTGCACATCTGACCACCACTGATTTACATTAGTAAGAGGCTTCCACTCCAGTAACTCCAGCAGAAGCCCATCGCCCCCACTGTGAGGACGTGGATACGGTGTTGAGAATGAGGGAACAGCAAGTTCGCCAGCAAGGACTCCATCCTAAATGTAAAAGTAGAGGCGGCACATTCAGGATGGTGACTTGTCAGACCAATGGAACAGGAGACCAAGAAATACTATGAAGGCAATCAGTGGCTGAAGTGGGCAGTGTCTGAGGGGTACATCATGCCTATTCTTTTTTTAATTTAAGAAAAACTGTTTACCTACTTTTTGTAAAATGACAACAGTCCCAGGAGTGTTAATTCAGAGGGCTGAAATGCTTCCGATAAAGTGTAAGGCAGGGAGTCTTCTGTGCTGTCAAACCAAAGGAGGGCCAGACAGCTAAACAAGCCTTCTTGCCAGGGTGCTGCTTCCCAGAAAGAAATGTAAATGTGCACAACTGCATAATCGACAAATGTAGACGGTGCTTGGAAGCAGGTATTGGCTTTAATTGATAGAATCACTTGAAGCTTTCGTATGACACAGATGTATTCTTTTTGAGTGGTTTACAAGGGGTTACAAGCTGAGCTGTGAAGTGCGTGCTTTTAAAGGACAGTCATTAAATAAAATTGCGTTATGGACAGTCTGGGTATTACTAAAATCTATATTTAGGAAGCACTTTTTTATCTTAAACCTTTTAGTGCATTTTGTAGCAGTCTATCTTAGACTGTGTGTAATGCAAGCTTAAAATAATGACTTGCATATTAACAGTGCTTTCTGTCAGAGACTGGGACATCATAGCACTAAACATACACAAGTCACTATTATCCACTGTACCAACCAGATTCCAAGTCTGTGGCTTTCAGGTTACACACACAGACCTCTGAAGAATAATAACTAATAGAGGTTTCATAATGTACGATAGTGCATTTCTCACTGATTATCTTAAGATGCATTTAGTTTTCATTTAAGCTGTGCCTTATTTTATATGTAATTACCTGAAGGTGAAAGACAGAATACTTGTTTTTTTTAGCCACGCCTTTGACCCGGCTCCTATGCTCACTCACCCCACACCCTTTGCACACTGCGTCACCGTTCCCACAGTTTTTAAGTCTCGCCGTGGCAGCACATGCGCTTTGTCTTCAAGGCATGCTGTTTCTAGAATGTGGGATTCAAGCACCTCCCACATTTTCATTGGTTCCTGTCGCTGTCCCTCATAAATGCCTGCTTTTGTTTTGTGAATATGCTTAATAGTCCCTCCTTTGGGACCCTGCAACCTCCCATAAGGACTGTCCCTGTTAAATGTGCTATTACTCTTCAGGTTATTTAGGATACTTTGAGAGCACTCAGTTTTTGTTGGCCTGCCTCTGCTCGTGTTAGGTGTTCTGTATACTTTGTGTTCCTGGCTGCTTCCTTTGTTTCAACTTTGCTCCTCACTTAATCTCCCTGTGCCATCCTACCCCTTCACCCCTCCTACAACACTCCTTGCCCTCTCCCAGCATCCTCCTCTAAAGTCACTGCTTGTATTTAAATTCTGAATAGCTTGCTCTATCGTGTTTTTAGCTGCTATTTGCATGCCTTTATCTTGTCTTTGAAATAGTCCCAAGACACATGATCCTGTAAGCGTTCAACAAGGGAATTCAACTATTGCCGTAGCAATGATTGGCATCTGAAATGTTGTTTTCCTTCCGATATTTGTTAGAATTTGCCTTTGCTTAATTTTATTTGTGACAGGGAGAGTTGACGCCGAGACTCTAACCTGGTACCCCAGTCCCACAGTCGGCCGCCCTGACAATTATGCCACACCCTCTGTCGTTGTGCGAAGCATGAGGTTAGTCTCTAGACATATTAAGTACAAAGATCCCGCCATTGCGAGCTCTGGAATGGGTTGTACATTTCAACGCTCCTCAATGCAGCACCCTAGACACAATATTGCATGCCGCACCAGGGCAAAAAATACCCTGATTTTCATTGGCCTATTGACTTCCCTACACCTCGCACTTCCAAAAAAAATCATCTGTGAGCAGTACAAACTTTGAAGAAGCTTCAGTAATGTGTTATTATTTTAATTTTAGTTGTAGAATATGAAAGTCTGTACGTGTTTGTTAACGGTCTGAATATACAGTGTCTCTGTCTAGATTATTTTGTTCCAGGGAGCTTACTGAATGCGCTCTTGTCCAAGATGGCAATTAGGTGTTTCCATTACAAGTCCCTTCCTTATATCGATTGCCTCCCAATGCTGTCTAGGAAGTGCCTCCTGATCTGCGAGACGTTGATCCGATCTCTCCCAGCGCTTCCTGCACTGAGATGCCCGAACTATCCATCCCTGTTGGTTCTTCTATCCACAAGTATGGCGAAAAAGCTTGGTTCTTCAAAGGGGGAAAGGCCAAGGACCTCTTTGGCCTCAAGAAGGCATCTGTGAGCGAGGTAGAAGCAGGGGGCTGCCGTGAAGTCTCTAGAAGCTTGAGCCGCAAGTGTAGGTTCTTAAATTGTCATTCATTGATTTGGAACTTCCAGGGACGTGAAACTAAAAGCACATTCAAACTTGAAAGCTCATGTGAGATACTCGCCTCGACTGCTGTGAATCATGTAGTATTGCGCAATCCCCGAGGTTAGTCCAATTACTGACGGCGCACCGATAACTAAGGTTGCGCATCCTGTATAATGTGGCAGCCATGGGAGAGCACCAATGCAGCTGGAGCACCAGGGCTGTCCCCTGAAATTGCCTTCGCTTCCAGATACAGGCGTATCTTTACATCGTCTTCTACTGCTTTATGTGTTAAGCTGCACTTCCACCCACACCTCTTCCCTTGACTGCCAGCGACCCCATGCACAGAACAGGATGGCTTTTATGCTGTCAGAGTCTGTTTTTCTTACGTATAAATTAAGATTCTGGACAGTCAATCAGTTTTCATCCTTTCCTTTTCTCAAAAAATACTTCTAAAATTGTGTGTTTGTTTCCAGTTATTTGCTAATAGATGTTATACAGGAACTGCGCACTAACCTTGTTTAGGGGCATGCAGTGCTTAATGGCAGTTTAATTTACAAACATCAGCCAACAGTCACCCGAGTGGCAGGAAAGGAGAAAAGTGAGACATTTCAAAACAACACAGAGGAGTCCCAACTCATCGAAACTACGGAAACACAGGAGTTAATATAATATTCTTTTGAATTGGTTGGGTCAGCATTTACATCTTGCTATTTCCTCCACACTGCTGTACTATGGCAAAAGCAGGCTAATATTCCTTATGGCGCTTTTAATTCATAAATTTCAGGTTTTTAAGCACAGACGGCCTGAAGGATAGTGACCCTGGGAGGTCGGGTCTACTGCAGATGTCACGGCTACTGCTAGAACACACCCGGGTCCAAATTAAGAGGGTGTATCCTTTTATTGGTTGTACACAAGCAGCCTACTGGACAGTGCAGTTCAGTCGCAAGAAAAACAAGCATTTGCAATGCAAATTGGTCTTGCGTTTGTGAGAATTAGAGGTATTGGCATTACACAATGTCTTTTACCTACCAAATGAGTGAAAGAGGAAAGAAGATGGAAACAGAAGGGATGCTAGAGAAAGGAGGAAAATGAAATGGAGATGGAACAAATCTGAGGAAAGGGGGTGAAAAGAAAATATAGGGGAAAAAGGAAACGGCACAATAAAGATAGAACGATTAAAAAAAAGAAGTGAAGAATGCAAAAATTTCTCAAAATTAACAAATTAAATAAAGCAGAAAATAGAGACAAACAAATACAAACAGAAGAAGAAAATAATATATGAAAGCAGAGCAAAAAAGAGAAAAGCAAGATGGATTAAATGAAACAGAAAGGCGTGGAATGCCAATCCATGTTTCTAATTTCTATGAAATCCAACCTCACAGATCAACAAAACATTTCATTTCTTAAGCTTGTGCAAGCTGTACGGAGAGCAGCCTATGCACAAAATCAGCATAATAGAAAATCAATTGAAACTTTAAGGCTCATTGTTAGAAATTGGGGTCTCTAGTTGGCAAGGGTGTGCACCTTTGTCCAAATAGAGACCCTTCTTCCTAGTCAGGATAAGGGAGTTACACTCCTATAATAACCCCTGCTCACCCCCTTGGTAGCTTGGCGCAAACAGTCAGGCTTATCTTAGAGGCAGTGTGTAAAGCATTCGCACATAACCAACAGTAATACAGTGTAAGCACTACAAAAGGACACCACACCAGTTTAAAAAAATATCCAATATTTTTATATACTTAAAACAAGACCATAACGATAAAACTCCACAATATAGTACTTAAAAATCTTCAGTTGGCAAAATAACCTTGTAAAACAGTTCCTTGATGTCGATAGCTCCGTCCGGGGCTATCACGGCATCGTGAGCAAACAAATCCAAACAGTTCTGGCTGACCGCGGCGTCGCGGGCCAGCTACGGTGTCGGGAAGACCCGCAAACAGTACCTTTCAGAAATGCAGGGCCTCGATGATCTCTCGTTGAGGTTTCTGAAAACACGGCGTCCGTAGGCGCCAGTTCCGGAGGTTGGTGCAGGAGTCATCGGGGCCTCCAAGTCACACACGTTGCAGATCGAACTCCTCTTTGTTGAAGTCAGGAGCGTTGGCAGGCATTGGGTGCTACGGTGCGAAGTGTAGCGGTGCGGTGTGCGGGGCCCTCAGGTTGCGGTTCGGGCAGCGGCTCAGTAGCGGCGTCAGATGGCGTCATCGGTGAAACCAGGGTCACGGTGTGAGATGAAGGCGGTGCTCGTCACGGTGCTGGCAGGTCACAGTGCAAGCAGCAGCGTCGTCGTTGCGGAAGGACTGTCGTTGGCTGATGACCTGGAGTCGATGGCACCGGCGTCGGTAGGCGAAGGCTGTGGTGCAGGATTAGGGCGGTGCGTCGTGTAACTTTACTAGCAGTGCCCTCGAACCACGGTGCAAGCAGCGGCGTTGATTCCGGCGTGGAGCAACGTCGTCGGGGATACCAAGGCATTGTCGTGAAGCGAGGCGGTACGGAGTGCGGTGCCCACAGGTCGCGGTGCGAGCAGCGGCTCGGTGGCGGCGTCAGCAGGCGTCTGTGAAACCAGGGTCACGGTGCAGCATTGCGACGGTGCCCTCTGCGGTGCCTTCAGGACACATAGTCGGCAGCGGCGTCTCAGACGGCGTCGGGTTGCTTATCTTCTGTTGCAGCACAAAACACACAGTTCCCAGTGCTAAGGGCAGAAGAGCTTGAAGTCTTTGCTGTTCCTGAGACTTCTTGAACAGGGGGCAAGCTCTACCTCAAGCCCTTGGAGAAACTCACAAAAGTAGATTGCAGAAAGTTCAGTCCAATCCTTTCATTGCCCAAGACAGACAGAAGCTGCCACTACAGGCCAACACAGCAAAGCACACAGCAAAGTGGTAGTTCCTCCCCACAGCTTCTCCAGCTCTTCTTCTTGGCAGTCTTCTTGATCCAAAAGAGTTCTACAGTTCTGGGGTTTGGGCCCCAATATTTATACCACCAAATCCTTTGTTCTCTGAAGGCAGAGAGTGTCTGTACCTAGTCCAAACCAGTTCTGTGTTCTTTTTGCCAGTGCACAACTTCTTCCTTTGTCAGTGTGGTCCATGGTCATCAGACGCACCACAGGAGGTGGAGCCAGCATTGTGGAAGGCAGGCACAGCCCTATTCAGGCCCAGGTGCTACTCCTCCCATCACTACATGCAGATAGGTCTATTCAGCCCTGTGCTGACTCACTCTGTCTCCTGGAGTCTCCCCAGCCCCTGTCACTCGCAAACTGGACAGATAATACACAAGCTAGCAGAGGCAGACTGGATGGCTAGGTAAGAAAATAACTATTTTCTAAAAGTGGTATTTTCAAACACAGGATGTGAAAACCAACTTCACTAAAAGATGTATTTTATCATTCTGAGTTCAGGCATACTAAACTCTAATTTCTACCATTTTCCCTGGGTCAGTTAGGATTATAAGATGTTCTAATCAAACTGCCCATTCTGGCCTATGGGGACAGGTAGCCTTGCAATAGTGAAAACCGTAGTTGGCTGTAATTCACTATCAGGACATGCCACACACACCAGGGCATGTCCTCCCTTTCACATAAAATGCACCCTGCCCATGGGGGTACCTTGGGCCTACCTTAGGGGTGACTAACATGTAGAAAATGGAAGGTTCAGGGACTGGCAGGTGTGTGCACTTGCCAAGTCAACATGGCAGCCCCAGGCTGCACACAGACTCTGCAATGCGAGGCCAGAGTTACACTTTACGGGCTGTTTGTGTGGGTGGCACAATCCAGTGCTGCAGCCCAACAACAGCATTTGATTTATGGCCCCTGGCACTCGCAGTGCACTTTACTAGGGACTGACACATGAATCAAATAGGCCAATCATAGAAACACCAATCCAGAACACGTTTTACTACAGCACTTGCACTTTACCACTGATCAGCAGTGAGAAAAGTGTACAGAATCATTACACTAGCAAAAACAGAGTCAAAACCGGGAAGTCAGAAAGCAAAAACTCAGGGGAAACACGCCAAAAGATGCCAAGTCTAACACATGTCCCCTCCAGCTGAAAGTAGGGAGACCTACCCAACCTCCTGGGAGTTCTCTTCACTAAGGCGGAAGAACCTGGACAGACCATCTGCGTTGGTGTGTTCTGTACCAGTGTGGTGTTCCATCGTAAAGTCCATTCCTTGTAGGGAGATGGACCACCTCAGCAGTTTTGGATTTTCACCCCTCATCTGCATCAACCATCTGAGGGGCCTGTGGTCTGTCTGAACCCGGAAGTGAGTCACAAACAGGTATGGTCTCAGCTTCTTCAGTGCCCAGACCACAGCAAAAGCTTCCCTTTCTATGGCACTCCACCTCTGTTCCCTGGGGAGTAGTTTCCTGCTAAGGAAGACTACAGGCTAGTCTAGGCCCTCTTCGTTCAGTTGTGAGAGCACCGCTCCCACACCATGCTCTGAAACGTAAGTCTGCACAACAAATTCCTTGGAGAAGTCGGGTGCCTTGAGCATGGTCGCCGTGCACATGGCGGCCTTCAGGGCATCAAAAGCTTTCTGGCAGGACTCAGTCCAGATCACCTTCTTGGGCTGCTTCCTGGAAGTCAACTCTGTTAAGGGGGCAACAATGATACCAGAACACTTAAACCTCCTATAGTACCCGCTGAGACCTAAGAAGGCTCTCACCTCTGTCTGGGCTTTGGGGGGCTCCCAAGCCAGAATGGTGACAATCTTGGGTTGTAGGGGCGCCACCTGGCCACTTCCTACCTCGGTGTCCCAAGTACACCACAGAACCCTGCCCGATCTGGCACTTACTGGCCTTGATCGTGAGGCCTGCCCCTTGCAGAGCCCTCAACACTTTACTGAGGTGCTGCAAGTGTTCTTCCCAGCTGGAGCCGAACACAGCAATGTCATCCAGGTTGGCGGCACTGAAATCCTTCAGTTCAGCCAACACCTGGTTGACCAACCTCTGAAAGGTGGCTGGGGCATTCTTCAACTCAAAGGGCATCACCCAGAACTGGTAATTTCCTTCTGGGGTTGAGAATGCTGACCTCTCCTTGGCCCCATCGGTTAAGGCAATCTGCCAGTACCCAAACGTTAAATCAAACGTGCTGAGGAACCGGGCAGCTCCCAACCGATCAATGAGCTCATCAGCTCTGGGGATCGGGGTGCGCGTCAGTCCTGGTGACAGCATTGAGCCCACAGTAGTCCACACAGAACCGTAGTTCAGGAGTGGCACCGGGTGCAGCAGCCTTTGGGACCAAGACCACTGGGCTGGCCCAAGGACTGTTGGAGGGCTCAATCACCCCTAACGCCAACATCTTAGAGACCACCTCCTTGATGCTGGCCCGGACCCGGTCAGTCAACCTGTAAATCTTGTGCTTTACGGGACGGCTGTCACCAGTGTCCACATCATGGGTACACCGGTGAGTAACATCTGGGGTCAGAGAGAACAGTGGGGTGAACTGTCTCAACAACTGGCGACAGTCCCCCTGCTGCTCTGGGGTCAGTGTAGGTGAGAGAACCACACCTTCTACTGACCCATCGTGCTCCTTCGCAGACAGGTCAGGGAGAGGCTCACTCTCCTCTTCCACCCCATCATCTGTTGCCAAGAGCATGCTTACTTTGGACCTCTCGAAGTGGGGCTTGAGGTGGTACACGTGGAGGACCCGCAAAGGGTTCCTTGGAGTCCGCAAATCCACCAGATGGGTGACGTCACTTTTACGCTCCACCACCTCAAATGGTCCAGTCCACTTGTCCTGCAAGGCAAAAGGTTCCAGTCGGGCCATGACCCACACTTCTTGCACAGGTTGAATTTCTTCCTGGCTTGCATCTAGGTTCGCCTGAGCGAGTTTCCTGAAGCGGGTAGTTTGGTTTCTGAAGGCCAGCATGTAACTAAACACATCCTGGGGAGTTTTCCTGGGAGCTGCCTCCCAGCCTTCCTTCACCAGCCTCAGAGGTCCTCTGACAGGGTGGCCATACAGGAGCTCAACTGGACTGAACCCAAGAGAGACTTCTGAGGCACCTCCCTGTATGCAAAGAGAAGGCATGGCGAGAGGACGTCCCACTTATGCCGCATGGGTTCTGTTAGACCCTTAATCATGCCCTTCAAGGTCTGGTTGAATCTCTCCACCAGACCATTACCTTGTGGGTGGTAAGAGTGGTGAACTTGTAGGTTACACCACACTCCTTCCACAGGGATGTCATACTTGAATATGAAATTGGTCCCCCTGTCAGAAACCACCTCTCTGGGGAAACCTACGCGGGAAAAGATTCCCATTAACGCCCGGCCCACCACTGGCGCTGTCGTTGTCCTGAGAAGGATTACCTCCGGGTACCGGGTGGCATGGTCCACCAAGACCAGGATGTACCTGTTGCCAATGGCTGTCTTGGGATCCAGTGGCCCCACAATATCCATCCCTACCCATTCAAAGGGTGTTCCAACAACTGGAAAAGCTGGAGAGGAGCTTTAACCTTCCTCCCACTCTTGCCACTTGCCTGGCAAGTTTGGCAAGACCTGCAGTGTGCATCTGACTGCCTTTGCATTTGGGGCCAAAAGAAGTGGGTGACAAGCCTGTCAAAGGTCTTGTCCCGCCCCATATGTCTTGCCAAAGGCACGTCATGAGCCAGACGCAGTAGGAAGGTCGTGAAGCGCTGGGGTACCACCAGCACACAGGTTGACCCAGGCTCAGCAACCTTAGCCTCACTATACAGGAGACGATTCTCCCAGTAGATCAGATGTGATCCGGACTGATCACCAGCTGCCTGGTCTGCAGCCTGCCGCCGCAGACCTTCCAGAAAAGGGCACTCTTTCTGCTCCTTGCAGAATTCCTCCCTGGTGGGACCCCCTTCTTGCTGCCAATGGATCAGCTCAGAGATGTCCCCCAGCTCGGCTTCTTGTTCCCCTGTAGGCACCGGGCGTCCCCCTCAAGGTCCGCCTCCTGTGGGAACTTCAGGGGCCGGTTTCCCACGCTCCCTGCCCTTTCTCCTGGCAGGGACTTGGACCACTGTTTCAGCCTCCAAGTCCTCTTGATCTCCCTTTCTGGTTGCCATTGACCGAGTAGACCCACATGCCCACTCTGGCAACCCAAGCATCTCCAAGTGAGACCTGAGCTCAACATCCTTCCATAAGGACTGCTCCTGGTCGTTACCTAGCAGACAATCTACAGGCATGGTAGGGCTCACAACCACCCTCAAGGGACCTGAGACACCCCGCCCCCCCTCTCAAAGGGAACCTACGCTACCATACACTGGCGCTCTGAGTTGTCCACAGCAACTACTTGGAGGAATGCACCTGGGACTACCTGCTTCTCAGAGACCAGGTGACACCGGACTGAGGTCACACTGGCTCCAGTATCTCTGAGAGCCTCTACCCTTTTCCCATTGATGGTCACCCAGGTGCTGTATTTCTTTGTATTAGGGGGCACCTGGTTTCCTGGGACCATCTCACTGTCCCCTAGTGAGACGAGGGTCATTTCTGCAGGATTCCCACCCTCCTGTGGGTATCCCTCCTCCCCAAGCGCTTCACTAGCCAACACCTTGGTCTGCCCACAGGTGGGTGGCTGTGTCCCCTTGGGGCACCTGGGGTCCCCCTTCAGGTGACCCACCTGGTCACATGAAAAACACTTGCGGGGGCCGGTCTCAACAGGCTTTCCTGTAGAGACCCCTTTCTTCTTATCTCCTGGGGGATGGGAACCTTTACCCTGAGTATTAGTTTGGGGCCCTTTAAAGAACTCCTGTGCTTTACCCTTGTCCCCCCCACTTTTCTGCTGGGGACCATGCCCACATTTGGCTGAGTCACACCCAAACGCTTTCTTGTGGACCCTGGTACTCACCCACCAGTCCACCTCCACAGCAAGCTTCCTGGGGTCAGTCAGCTTACTATCAACTAGGTGCTGGCGCAGATCTGCAAAACTAGACTAGACAAGTGCTCCCACACAATCAAATTGTAGAGCCCCTGAAAATCTGTCACATTACTACCCTTCACCCAGCCATCTAGAAACCTGCAAAACATATCCATACATTCCAACCAAGTGTTGGCCTCTGACTTCTTACTGGACCTAAACGGATCCCTGTACTTCTCAGGAGTGAGACCATACCTAGTGAGAAGGGCTTCCTTCATATCAGCATAGGTGAGGTTAGGCCCCTTACCCAAAGTTCAATATTGTGATTCCTGCTCCAGGTTCCACTGCAAACAGGCTTGTACATCATGTTCATATCTGGTCACATTTGCTGTGTATTAAAAGAAGATGTCAAATGACAGGTGCTGTTTTCTGAGGGGCCTGTTTACTTTCATTCTCTGACTTAAAAGGGAGACAGGTTTGTGCAAGCTTCGCTATTTTTTGTTCCTCGTGCTTATGACATTTGAATGGCTGCGTGGGCAGTGCCGTCATAGCAGTTTTACTATTACTTTTCGCCAAGTTTTTTTCCTGTGTAATTAACACCATTTTTTCCCTGTGTAATTTCTGCAGTTTTTTCTCTGTGTAATTGCCACTGTTTTCCGGCGGTAACACCAGGTGTTATAACCATGCTACTGATGTGGTAAAACTATCAAGAAAGTTGTTTTTGCACTAAACTTTCAAAATATGCTTGCAAGAAAATGTGCGGTAATCAAACTAGCACACAATGTTTCCTTTTGCACAGAGCTCCAAATAACCATGAAAATGCTGTAGTAGAGGCTAAGAGAAGGAAAATAGACTTGAGTTTTTAAAATTAATTTTTAGGAGGAAGGGAGACGTGATGTCCTCTGCAGTATTGTTTATATAGCAGACCAAGGTGGATGACATCATCATCAAGTTGATCACAGAGCAGGCCTCAGACATACTCAATAAGAAGGTCTATGTACTTCGACAGCACTAGTTGGTCAGAAGAGGAAAAGCAAAGTCAAGCACCAAAACTGACAGCGGTATAACCCAAATCAGACTAGATTTTCATGTTATCAGGCCAATAAAGCCCTCAATTGAGAGACACATCAAAAAACATTAGTGCTCCAGTCACCATCACTCACGTGTCACAAACACTACCATTGGTCCAAGTTAAAGTCACTAAGAGCATCACTATCAGTACCTTAATTCCCACTGAACTTGAGTACCAGCTACCAGTCACCATCAGAACCACTGTTCCCAATCATTATCACTGTCCCAGATACCATGAGTGCCAGAACCGACAGCCAACATCAGCAACAGTGTCACCTTCAATAGCAGTACGTCTAGTCATCTTGCGTATCACTGCCACCGGTCACCATCGGCTCCACTGTCTCCAAACATTCTCACTGTAATCCATGCCAGAGAACATACAGTGTCATAAACAGTATCAGTACCTCCGCCAATCTTCAGTACCACTGCCATCAGCTACAATCAGAAACAGCACCTCCATCACCATCAGCCAGAATCCCCAGTCGTCATGAGTGACTGTGCCACAAATCATTACTGGTACAAGTGCTATTCATTATCTGTACCACTGCTTCTGGACCTTGTCACCATCAGAATCTGTGCCCCAAAAAACCATCAGCACCACAGTCCCAAATAATTGTCAGTGCAGGTGCCCTAGGTCACCATCACCAGTACCACAGTCACCATCACCATCAATATCAGTACTAGTGAACTCAGTGGAAGTGCCCCACCGCCAACAATACCAGTGCTTCCATCTACCAGCATTCTCAGGGTCCTCTGTCATGATCAATACCAGTACCAGTCACACTCATTATCAGTACCAATGTCCTGAGTCACCATCAGCGCCACTCCCACTAGTCTTCACCACCAGTTCTAGTGCTGCCACTCACCATCACTACTAGTGCCCCAGTCACATCTGTTCCAGTTCCCCTAGTTAACGCCATTCTCAGTGTCTTCTAATCACCATCATTAGCACTGCCTCTAGTCACTGTCACTTCCAGTGACAATCAGTTGCAGTTTCCCAGTCACCATTGGTGTCAGTGACCCCAAGTCAACATCAATAGCACTGGCTGGAGTCACTATCAGTACAATGGTTAACAGCTATTATCTGTACTGCTTCCCCTGTTCACCATCAGTTCCAGTGCTCTCAGTCATCATCACCACAAGTTTCTCCAGTCACCATCCATTCCAGTGCCCCGAGTCAAAATGAGTTGCCCTACCTCCAGCCACCATCAGCACCAGCGCCCTCAGCCACTATTAAGTACTCAACCCCATCACAATCACTATTGGTACTAGTGCCCCCATAAACCACCAGTACCAGAATTCCCATTACAATTTAGTGCCTTTGTTTATATTTTATAGATAAATAAATGCTTTCAAGTTGCTATTATAAAAATGTATTCCAGATCTATTCCCTCTTTAGAGACCAAGTTGCAGGAGATATATTTCAAGGTCGACTCTAACATACACACCCTGAGGCTGGAACTGCAGAAAAGGATTCAGAAGGGAATGTCTCTCCAAACCAACACTGGTGTATGCCATAGGTGCCAGATAAAAAGCATAGTGTATTTTAATACCAAACATTTTTGCAGTCTAATATCTTTACAATCATTTTATTTTTGGGGGATATTCTTTATTAATTTTCTGGAAATTATACAAAGAAACTAAAGCACTGATAATATGCACAGTGTTACACAAGTGGTTACAAAAGCAGCTTTGGTGGGGTGCCTCTAAGTAACAAAGATAATATTCTATAGCCAACAGTAACATTTTATACCATAGATCCTTATTTTGTTCATTACAACAATAACATTAACAACAGTGTCTGTCCAAAGAAGTCCGTTTGTGTCTGCCGTGTATCCGTCGTTTGTACTAGCCATGAGTGACCAAGCATATGTGTCCGAGTATATACTAAGGGGCGGTAGAGGGGGAGACCCTGCCCTTCATGCAAGTATGCATGTGACTCTGCCGACCCCTATCCTGGTGTTGTGTTTGCAGTTGGTAGGTAATCCCATCCTATGCTTTACGATTGCAACATGGTGTTGAAGGGGTATGAGGTAATGGTATATTTTAAGTTGCAGTTGGGTTTATTGCACTCAGTTTTGCTCCTATGGTAGTAAAATATTCTCGCCATTGCACGGGATTAGTCGATGGAGGCTGCCGTAGTTCATTAGTCAGTTGGGACTCGTGTTCTGCCACAAGTGCCCTGCGAAGGTCTAGGAGCCATGTGTGTGTAGTGGGGCCCGCTGGCGATTTCCAAGCTATGGCCAGTCTGCCTTTTGCTAATGCCAGGTCCACAAGCCTATTAAGGTTCTTACATTGGGCATTGCGCTTCGTTATTCCTAGCACAAAATGTTGGCCCTGGCCTACTATTAGGGCACCCACTGTGTCTGTCAACATCCCGGCCACATTGTTCCAAAATGTCTGGAGCCGGGGGCATTTCCAAACCATGTGGGGGAAGGTGACGTCTGTGGCTGAACACCTAGGCCAAATGTCATTGGAGGTAGGATAAATGTGTGCCAATCTGTGCGGTGTGAGATACGCGTGATGGAGGTAATTAAATTGCGTGTATTTCAGCCTGGCGTTCATGGATATGGTCTTGGGATGACTTATGCATTGTGCCCACTTCTTATCAGTGACATTAGACGACAGTGCCAAGTCCCAATATTCCATAGTGGTGATAACAAAAGTGCTGAATCGGGCTTAAGGTAATTGTAAATCACTGTGATCGCATTTTTGCCATGTCCATTTGTTAATAGAGTTCGCAATGCCTTAGATATAGTGTGTTCCGTGCATGTATTACCCCACATCTGGGAAAATTGCTGTGTCAATGTTACGTATAGTAGGAAAGTCCCTGGCGGTACACCGTAGTCGTCCACCAGCTTCGCAAAGTCGCATAAATTTGAGTTTACAAATAGGTCCCCCCAAATATCTAGTCCAACCACTCGCCATGTTTCAAGTTCAGGGCGCTTGTGACAAGTGTAAAGCCCAGGGAGCACTTCGAGAGGAAGATCAGGAGCATATGGTGTGGACCGGCTGCTCGGTAAGACATATTTTAACCAGCTGCGTCTAGCTGCTGACATTAGGATGTTGACCTGTGTTTTCTGCAGCAATGTTTTGGAGCCTGACAGTCATTCCAGCATGGATGGCTGTAGCAGGGCTACCACCCAGGGGTCTAACTCAGCTAGATTACTATGTGCAAGCCACCTCATGGGCCATTGTAATTAGAAGAGCTGCATACTAGTGCTCACAATCCGATGCCCCCAATCCCCCTTTGGATAGGGAGGTATCATTTCTGAAGCACCACTCTGGGTCTGGAGCCACCTCAAATCAGGGACACCAGAAGTGACTCTAAGCCTTTGAAGAGCCTATGTGGTAGCTTGTATGGGAGGGCAGAGAAAGATACAAATGTCGAGGGAGTAATAGCATCTTAGAAATAGCGACACACCCCATGGGAGATAAAGGCAGACTCGTCCAGAATGGGAGAGCATCTGAGGCTCTAGTGATTGCCTTTCCCGGGTTACTTTCTATCATGTCTACTTGTGAGTGATAAATTTGGACCCCCAGATATTTAAAGGTGTCCTAAGCCCATGTGAGCGGAGCAATAGGTAGGTTGCGTCTTTGTTCTGTGGACAGGGGTTACACTGGGAATACCACTGATTTGGGCCAATTGCCTCGTAGGCCCGATATTCTGGCGTGTTCATTCAGCAGCCCCATTAACTCTTGCAGAACTGTACTGTGGCCTCTAAAATAGATTAACACATTGTCTGCATAGAGAGAGACAATGTGCCACTGCCAATACGCTCGTATGCCCCAGTCTAGAACAATGCAGCGTAGCCTGCACGCCAGGGGCTCCATGGCCAAGACAAAAAGAATGGGCGATAGGGGGCATCCCCGTCTTGTTCCGAATTCTATGACAAAAGAGGGAGAAATGATGCAGCCCGTCTTGACTCTGGTATGAGGCTTTGCATATAATATTCTCATCCATCTTAAAAAATTAGGACCCATGCCAAAACGTGCCAACACAGCTAGTAGATATTGCCAGCTCAAGGTGTCGAATGCTTTTTTGACATCTAGGGACGCTATCCATGGCAGGTCTGTTTCCGTTCGGGCCCACTCTAATAATTTGAAAACCCGGCTTAAATTCAAGCTGGTATTTCTCCCTGGGAATAATCCATTCTGGTCGTCATGTATCAGTATTTTTACTACATCCGTTAACCTGTTGGCTAGTATCTTGCCCAAGATTTTATAATCAGAGTTCAGTAGGGATAGTGAGCAGTAAGCTCATTTGGAGTGGGTGCCTGCCTAGCTTTGGCAGTACCACCAGTATTGCTTCTCTCAGGGAGGGTAGGAGTTCCCCTCGTTCAAATGCAACCCCATATACTGTGCATTATCTCGGACTAAGCTGCTCAGAATAAGGTGAGCAGAATTCCGAAGGCAATCCATCTACCCCTGGGGTCTTGCCTGTAGCTAATTGTTTGATGGTTTCAGAGATCTCAATTGAGGGCCACAAGCAATTTGAATTGGTCTTGCGTTCTCTGCGAAAGATTTACTTGGGACAAGAACTGTTGGGTGGATGAGGGATCTACTATGTGGGAGCTTTATAGAGAGAGGCATGGTATTCATAAAA
Organism: Triturus cristatus; assembly: GCF_964204655.1. Classification (NCBI taxonomy): domain Eukaryota; kingdom Metazoa; phylum Chordata; class Amphibia; order Caudata; family Salamandridae; genus Triturus; species Triturus cristatus. Next base: position 315,757,770 of record NC_140594.1, on the reverse strand, counting down.
AGAGTCACTGATCCTTTCCTGCATATTTTGCAGATGTCCATCAGGGGTGTGTATTGCCATGATGGGGGGCTGCGAGGCATCGGTTTTTAACAACCATACCAGCATCCTACCAGCTTTGTCTCCTTCCGTGTGTTGCCGGGCTAAGTATTGCTTGTACGCTAGGCGAGCCTTGGCCAATGTGGGTATAATACAAGGGTCTGAGGGGGGACAGTCGTTCACAATGTAAGCGCCAAACGAGACCCGTACACTGCCTTAATCACCTGCCCACGGAGAACAGTCATAAATGCATCCCATTCGATGCTGGCATGTGAGGCAGAGCATGTGTTTGTTAGGGAATATGAATCAATAGATTGTGTTATGAATGCACAAAGTGTTGCGTTTTTAAGTGCCTCTAATGCGAGGCGCCAGGTCGGAAAGCTAGTTTTTTTGCGCTTCCCATGACAATTGCAACTGTAGCGGATTATGATATGATATCGTGCGGGCTAAATACTCTGCATGTGAGACCCTAGATATGGCTGTCTCGGAGCAGTATGGCATCTATGCTTGTGTGCATATCATGAATCTTGGAATAGTGTGAATAGGTTTGTGTTGTGGGATGTTTGCTCCGCCAGGCTTCGCTGACTTACATATTGCTGGCCCAGTCCTTCATGTGCTGTGCTAGGGTAATGGATTGCGCCACCGGGACTGGTGAGTGTAAGCGATCTAAGTCCAGATCGTGTACGTAATTATGGTTCCCCCCCAATATATTAGTGCCTTTCGGTCTCTGAGTAGTGATGGCTTTATTGTTTGTAAGAAAGAGGATTGCCTTGAGTTTTGAGCTTGTATAGTGATACTAATGTCAGTGGAGAGCTGTCTAGAAGTCCCTTCAGGATCGCATAGCGACCGTCTGGGTCTACACGGATGTATAATATTTGTAGAGGGGTTCCTGGGGCTATCCATATTAGGGTGCTTCTAGCATAGCCTGAGTATGTGGTGCCTATCACCTTGCCTCACCAATGCTTGCGCAGTGATGCGAGGGTGTGCGTGGTGAGGTTTGTTTCCTGGATTAGTGCAATTGTGATCTTATGGCTGCGTAAATATTGGCAAATCTTGTGGCCTTTAACACAACCGGCTAAATCCCTTACATTCCAGGTTACTAACAGATAATTATTACCAGTCATCTTTTGTTATGGAGGCTTAGAGTGAGAGAAAAAAAAACCTGTACCTGCCTCCGAACTGCAACCCGTGTAGGCCAGAGCGTCACTCCTCCTTCAAACCCATGATTTTTGTTTCCGCTATAGTGTGCACTTTGTGCATATTGTATGATATAACGGAACAGACAGACTGCAATAAACATTTGTAATGCCAAACTCCCCACCCCAGGCCGACTTGCCAATGGGCAATAGGCTATCTGCACTGAAATGCAATTAAACAAAACTGTGAATAAGAAAACATAATTAAAAAGCAGGGTAGGGAAGGAAATATATACGTAAGGATATTTTGTAGAGAGAGAGTATTAAATGAGCAGAGAGAGGAGGGGGGAAAAACACAGAGAGGTGCAATATCAGCCACTTATCCTGCGTGCGGGCACGGCTGTTCTTCGTTATCGGCTGCATAATGGCCGCCATAACAGTTTTTTCTACCATGACGAGTTCCTATGGTTGCTGTGCACAGGCAAGCAGCTTGAATCCTGCGGTGGTGATGTGTGCGTGCCCTGTTGTTTGGGGTCTTTGGGCTTCTCGACGGGAGGTCACCCAAGCTCTTCAGCAGTCTGCGGGGTGACTATCAGGTCTCAAGATATAGCTCCATACTTTGGCCTTCCATCCGCTGCGGCAGACCTACTATGCAAACGTTATTTTTGCGGGATCTTCCCTCCCGATACTCCGCCCGGCTCTCCAAGTATTCAAACTCATTTCAGAGAGACCTGATCTGGTCTGTAGCTGTTGACACGGTGGGCCGCAGAGTTGCCAACACCAACTCCGATTCCTCTACTCTGTGCTTTAGTTTCTTGTGGTCCTCCCATAGAAATCCCATTTCCGCACAGAACAAATCTATTTTGGGACATGCCCTAGGGAACAATATTTGCATTTGGATTGAATTGTGGCTATCATACCGCGCGAGCCGTACGCCTGGCTATATTACAATATCAACAAGCGATCTTAATAAAACGGAAGAACATCTAACCATTTTTGCAATTGCTGTGATTGGACTACGCACCGGCGCAGATAGATAAGGTATGTCCATATATAAACTTCACGCGATAATCTGTGCAATTAGGCAGTGGTGTTTTGTTTATGCGACATTGCTACCTATGCTCCTAGATTTCTGATTGACACCTCCCCCCTCCCTTTTTTTTTTCTCTCTTCTCTTTTCTCTTTCCTGCTCCACTTCCTACTTTCCATTTAGTTCAACAAATTTGTTAGCGGAACGCAATGGTCCGAATACCATCCCAGCCGCAATATAAAAATCTGAAAAAGTTTGGACAACGTCATTACGCCAAACCCGCCGTCTATTTTCCTACATGGTAGATTTTTTCTTATATCCACTTATTACAGTTCTTTGCCCTTTGGGCACCTTGAGGGTTATATGTCACATGGGGCCTTTGTACTTGCATGTTTTATCATGTTTTAAAAGTGACATATTCGAGATTATTTGGTCTTTTTTGATGTGTTGTTATCTAATGATTCAATGTATCAATGTTTGTTGACGGTGTTACTATAACACTCAAAATCCGGAAAAGTCTATTAACAAGCTGTTGTATGTCTTACGAAATGTCAGGGCCTACTGCAGTCACAGAACGTGTGTTTTTTCCTTCTCCTGTAAAGTAAGATATGTGACTTCTGTTGAATATTGTTCATGATTTTATGTTGTTTCAAATGCTGAATACATTTGAACTAATGTTTGTATTGTATTGTTAAAGTAGCTTTTATATGTTTTAATCTACAGCCCTGAAGAAGTCCTGGTTTTTAGGATGAAACGTGTTGGCTGTCTGTGTTTTAAAGAACTAAATAAAGGAAAAGAAAAACGTGACCAGTGTACAACGACTGTGTGGATCCTAAGTGAATTATTATTCAAAGGACTTTTCTTAAATATCGTTGCAAAGTGGTGCATCTCTAATTTTGTTTTCATTTTGGTTACCCCTGGTAACAGGGGAGTGCTCTTGGACAATGAGCACTTTTGGAGATCTTGCACACAAGAATCTACTTCTGTATCTGAATAATTTGTACTGGTGACTGTATTGGATTGGTGCCTGATTGGTTGCCCATTTGGTCCACTGTCCTTTTCTTTGTGTTTGGACCTAATGTGGACTTGATATCTGATATCGCCTCCATTAACTCGTCAAATCAATGCGAGTGGTCAACGTGGTCCACGGGTTTCAGGGACCCTGCTTGCATGGTGACCACTGTGCCAGATGCCAGGGGAACTGAGTCAGTCAGCTGTGACTGCCCCTTTCTGTTCTTAGTTTTCCCATTGCGCAGCTGTATACTGGGCATCAAGTGGTCGGTTGGTATCGCTGGCGATAGTGGCCCCCCTAAAGCTCTAGGACTGTCAATCTTTAATGAAATGTGTGCAGGTCAGGCAGTATCCTTGCAGCTTTTATTTGGAAGAGTGAGGGCATCCTGCAGTGTTGGGAGAAAACGGAGCGCTCCAGGGTGTACTGATCTTGATGGGACACTCCTGTGAGGTCGATACAGTTGGCAGGTCATATATGTCCTGTCTGGTCGTGCAGCAGTAGGCCCCTATGGGCAGTGGATAAGAGTATGGTGTAGGCAGGAGGCTCGGGAAGAGTCATTCAGAAGTGAAGTTGTGCATCTTTTACATGATATTAAGTGTGCATCCGTTTTTTATACGTGGACTCTAAATGACTCTAGGGTTCTGCAAGACTCTTGGGCACTGTCGCTGTGAAGAAGGGCTGTTGTTGCGGTTCGGTAATCGGCAATCGCGCCTCTGACTAGTTCTGAAGACTAAAGCTGCACATCCCCCCAAACAAAGCACAGCCCTCCGAGTCGATTTATATGGAGGGCCAACAGGCCAGCTCCTGCAAGCTGTTGAGGCCGCACCAGGGTCTGCCGGCACCTGACCAACCCCCCTGACGTGTTTCCGCGCATGCCGAGCCACACGTTGGGAATTGCGGGCCCTTAGTGGCCTTTGAAGTGCTCATATGTTGACGGGGTGGGGGGGGGAATCTTGCGCGTTCCCTTATACTCTTCTATGGGGGCCTGACTCCGGTCCCCTCTCCCCCCGGTGCGTCCCCAAGACAGGCAACAATTATGCAGTGGACTGAGCTGGTTGAGCTATGCCCAGGCTTCTCTTAAGGACCCTGGTCAGTCCGCTTCCAGCTACGTAGCAGTGAATTAAAATCTGGCCTGGTGCGCTCACAAAACGCGCAAGGAAGGCAATCACATTTCTATCCCTCACTCTCTTGTAAGTATTATGATTATGGGCCTTGGGCGCTCACCGCACCCACCGCGATTGAAGCCCCGACACTGGCCTTGCCTCGTGTACCTCAGCAGGGTGATGGATGGATTCAGCGGTTCCGAGCACTCACCGCAGGCAGCCGCAGGTCGAATCGCAGCAGGCTGCAAGGTGTCCAAGCCCCGGCTCACAGTTACTCGGGCCCTCGTGAATCCTGAATTTCTCCAGCGTGGGCAGCTCTCCCCTCCTGCTGTAGTGCCCCTCGTCCGGGCTTAGTCGAAAGGGTGTCTCGGCTCCCTCACAGGAGGCGCGTAGAGGCCGAAGATTCTGTTACAAGCAGTCTCTCCCAGCCATGGACGAGCACGGTTCCACTCCTCGGCTGCAGGCTACGCGAGGCCGGGCTACGCCCAGTCAATCTCCGCTGCACAAGGTCGCCACTCCGACAGCCTCGCCCACTCAGCTCCGGTGCCAGTAGTCCCGATTTGCTAGGGTCGCTACAACGACCAGTGGTGTCGTACAGCGATTGTCGCCATGTATGGCAGGCTGTGAAACATATTTGTCAGGATTTTAGAGTGCCTAATACGGAGCTGTTTACAGCGCGTCTGCACTCTCCGCCATCTTGGCCATGCCACCCCACTATCCTATTATCGTTTAATGCACTTTTTTAGTACTAAGCTTCCAAACTCGCCCGCTGTTGGTTGACTATGCTGGCTTGGCCTTGAACTCACTCACTCCCCTCCATTCATGTTCGTGTTGGCTTGCCCCCACCCTCCCTTCCTCCTTCCGTTGTCTGTGTTGTTCTGACTCCCCCTTCTCCCTGTTGTCCATGTTGACCCCCACCGGCCATAACAACAAAAACGCGATGCCGCTGTCTTCACTGACTGCGTCTTAACACTTTTTTCCTCACACCCTCTGCCCTCATTGTTGCCTACGACTCTTTCATCTGTTTACCTACCACCCTGCTCTCCCTCCTGCTAGCAATAAAGCAAAAATCGCTATGACGCAGCCAGCTGCAGCTCTAGCTGCTGTCATAGCACCTTTTTTTCTAGCTTTCAGCCATGCTGCACAGCAGATATGATGCTGTACACCGTGCCTGAAAAAAACATTGACAAAGCCAGTACACCTCCCATAGGTGAGACCTATTGGATTTGCCAATGCTTGTTTTTAATGCACTTCAATCACTGAAGGAAATGCATCTCCACAAACATCCAACAATCGGAACGGAAGTGTTGCACATTGCCAACTGCATTCACAAATAAACACAACGCAGTATATAGACCATCTTGCCCCTCCGAACCCACCGCACCTAGCTTTACTCAGTCGCTGTAGCACTGTAGCTCTCACTGCCTTCGAACCTGTACAGAGCTTTGCAGTCTTTTCGTTTGGTTTACACTATTGAAATACTACATCATGCATGCATATATGACACATTCCAACATGAAGACTTGTTAAAGCTACCGTAGAATGTACATTTGTGTTTTGATACTCTTAACAACATTTTTAGGTCTCGCCTAGCGTCACAGCGCATGCGCTGCTCGCTCTGGCGAGATCTATTGTTGGCAAGTCGACTTCAGAAGTGGGCTAGAAGCTTTGCCTATGCTTTCTATTCACGCGCATCAGTTTATGCTAAAGCCACGCTTTCTATTGAAAGAGAGGCTTGTGGGTGACCGCCCTGTCTCCCTTCTGGCTCGCCCCCCGGACTGGATATTGTGCGCACGTACAGGAACCACACACTCGTAGGATGCCAGCTTTGGCAAGGGAGGAGCAGCAGTATCTGTTGCACGTCTCCGTGCTGCTTGCTGCCAGACTCGGTGTTGGATGTTTTGGAGTGGGCTGTGCGCACCCCACTGCCATTACCTACTGTTGCTGGCTCCAGAACTGTGAGTACGTAGACATTTTTGTGCACAGGATCCCTGGCAGTGGCACTCTGCTTAGAAGCACCGCTTTCCATACTTCCACCAACAGGCTCTAACGTGGGACATGCAGAGTGCCTGTCCACTTTGTATTGTTCGAAGTATTACTGCAAGTTTGTTTCCATTATGGCGGCAGTGGTCTCCGCACACATCAATCATGTCTGTCCATCTTGTTCGCTGCTGCTCTCTGCCCTTTTTTTCCTCCTAGCCCTCTGCGCCTCTTCTACTCACTGTCCTTTAATTGCAGCTATAAATTGGATTTCTCGTTTTCATTTTCTGTGCGCTCTCTGCGCTTTCACTTTCATCTTTTTTCCGTTATGGCGGCAGTGGTCTCCGCACACATCACTCATGAGAGGCGCTGTGTCTTTTCTCTCTTGCTGTCCTAGCTCTCCACTGCTCTCTGCCCCTATCGCCTACTATGTCTGCCCATCTTTTTCACTCCTACTCTTTGCCACTCTTCCTTTCATTGCGGCTAAAAATAGGATTTCTCTAAGAAAAATCAAAAGGGTGCCGCTTTGTGGATCAGCCAAGAAGCACATTTTAAATGAGTGAATTGAATTTGAGCTCCAAAGCAGGTAAAGGAATCTATCTTTCTCCATTTTATCGTTTTGTCTCACACATGTGACACAATATTCTGCTTCGAGCTCTCGGGCATACGTGGTACCGCAATACAATTTTTAATATGTACAGGCATAAACATTTGTCACTCTCTCCATTACCCGACTTCCAACTCTACTTATGTAAAAACAAGACTGTTTTGTGCGCTTGTGTGATAACGTTAATGCCTTTGCAATCTGTTTAGACAATTGTTTCCCACCTCATCTGAGCGCGATTCTGCGTAATCTTGTAATTAGCTTTGGGAGTGGTAATAAATTTTGCACTTTGTGGCAACCCCAGCTGAAGTGCTGTCTCCTCGTGTGTTTTTTTCCTGCTCCGCCGTCTTCTTTGCACTTTCTGTAATCCATCCTCTCCCTCCATCTTGTCACCTCTCACTCTTTTTAAAAGCAAAAGGAAAACCAGCAGTAACCTATGCACAAATGAATCAAAATAAGGCCTTATGAGAAAAAAGTTAGTCCCCCTTATTTTTTACACACTGCTCCCCTATAGCTCTTAGCCTTGACAAAGTCTGTGGCCTGCGTGCCAGCAAGCAGGGAAATGTTTTATCTGCTTATTTAAAACAAGGTTGCTTTTACTCAACTTAAAGAAATTATGGAGGCAGCTCAAGAATAGATCTCGCATTTGACAAAGTTAGAGCTGTTCACATTAAAAATGGCAATGTTTTTTAAGTTAGCTTTTTTATACTGATGGCAATAACCCTATGCAAATATAATTACCCCACTGCAAACAATAAATAAATAAAAATTGCCATTTTCAACGCCATCAGCTCTAACTTTAACAAATGCGAGACCTATTGCATTGCAAATGCTTTTTATGTCTGTGTGGCTCAGTTTGATCATGAGAGGCACAATGTGATGGTCGAGTTTGTCCTAAAACTCTAGCGGCTTAATTAAGAAACTCGCTTGCAAACCGATCCTGGCAGCTGGTACAATAACTGTGATAGATGAAAGCCTGCAGCGCCATCTAGCGGATTTTAAAGTTAGGGAAGCGGCCAAGCTGCAATAGAATAGAATGCGTATTATTTGCGCAAAACGCTTAGGCAAAAACAAAAATATTAATTATACCTGTCTCAAATAATGTAACCTATGCGTTATTTGACACATCTTGAGTAAACTACAGTACAGTAAAATACATTTACGATGAACGGAGTTACACCTCACCATCAAATGTAACGCCTCGTCAGGGGTGGCAAGCACTATATTACTGCAATTACAATGAAATAAATTACTTCTAGCTGTATCTTTCTATCGATCCTCTATCGAGGCTTCGTCAATTTATGTTCTATCATCAGCTGTCCCCAGGAAAATCCTGGATACACTGACCCAGTATGGATTCCACCGATCGTTAGGTCAACCCTCCCCCGTTGCTCTCTCTCCCTTTATACCAACATTTCTCCTAATTCCTCTCCATTTTGCAAATGTTCGCTGCGGTGCCAGCTGTATCCTCCGTTACCAGCGGCCTTGCGCTCTGGGCTGACCTCCACTGACCTGCTGTTGATGGGAGCACTTTGAAAACATGTAAAAATAAATAAAATATAAGGTACATGGTTAAAAAAAAAAAGGGAAATGTGCGGATTCCAATACTGTCATTATTGGGCATTCCCCTTAAAGTCACAGCTGGGATAAACAGGACACACTGTGACTCGTCACTGGGGTACCCAACAGGACTAGTGGGGGAGATCTCTGGAATAATAGCTCCTCGAGGTCCTGCCTAGAGGAAATACAAAATGAGCACAGTTAAGTCCTCTTTGAAGAAAGAAAGCCATTATACACGCATCAGCTACCGCCCTCTGCAACCTCTCCACACTCGCTCATCTACTCGGGTGACAGTATTGTACTGTAATTGTATTTACATAGCGCTTCGTTCGTGCCCCCTTTGAAGTGCCACTCTGCATTAGCGGATGGTAGCCAGCTACATCATGGGATCTGCTTGGTTAGAAGTGTTACATTGTGCTGTGGCCTGAGGGAAGGTGCCTGAGTGACCACAGTGGTGCACTTATCCCCGTCTGAGGCTGCTGCGCCTAGACATGTAACCTCGGGAACACAAGCACTTTACATTACTTCCTTGTTGTGTCTGATTCTGCGGGGCTCTGCAGAATCCACCCAGGAGCGGCATAAGAGCAGCGCTGTGCATCTAGTACTGGCAGCTGCTGTGCAGTGCCCATCGAGGAGGGAGCCACTGCATGCACCGGAGACACGTAACCATAGTGAATACTTTTAAGAGGCTACTCGTGAGCGGCAGAGGGGCAATTCACAGGCATGCACGGCTTGCGGCAGTGAGGGCTCGATGCCGCAACCGGATGTGCAGCCAGCATCGGATTGGGAAGGCGGGCAGTCGGGCATTGGCCGGTGCCTAAGGGTGGGCCAGTTTCTGTCAACCGGCCCACGGAGCCTTATTGTCTTCCCCACCAGGCCACTGTAAGGGGGGAGAGGCAGCATCATGAGCAAGGAGGCTCTGGGGGGGGTTGCTTTCAGCAGCGGCGCTAGGCCAATATTGTTCTGTCAGCTGCAGACTTTAACTAGGCCTCCCGTGGGGCCAGCGCAGACGGCCAGATGCAATGTCCCACTCCCCTGCTGTGGGCCATTATCACTTCGGCTCCCCTGAGGCAGCAGCAGCTCTGTGCTTTTCTTCACCCCTCCCCTGCCAGGCAATTGTCCTGGGGCTACAGTTGGCTGGGCTGGGGTGAGTAAGTAAGTGAATGGCCTTGCTGAGGGCCTGTTGTCAGCACCTTGGCTACAGTGTCTTTCAGGCCTTGGTGGTGGTGGGGGAGGGGAGGGGAGGGGGGGGTGTATGTTTGCATAAACCTTGCTGTGAAGCACTATTCCCAGAGCGGGAAATTTAGATAATGTAATGTTAGGGTAAGAGCTGCCGAATGTGGATATATGGAACTAGGTTCCAGTCTCAGCTTCACCTCAACATCCTGTGATTCTGGGCAAATGACTTAATTGCGCAAGGCCTAAAATAAAAATGAATTTAATCCTCTGCAATGTAACTGATGCTCATATAATTGCGCCCTTTGGCCAAGTTTACGCTATATAAAACTACAATAAAAAAAATAACCTTCTGTTTGCTCATTTTTTAAGAATATGCAAAGGATGGAACTTAATAATGAGAGAGGATTCTTTATTTAATAATAAAAAGTCTATATTCCTTCTTAACATGGCTTTTCTTCCTTTGTTTAGTTTTAACTATCAGTCACAGATCTTTAAAGAAGCTTTAGACCACATTTTAAACTGATTTCACCTTGTGTTTATACAGTTCAAACTTTAAAGTACATATCGATCACGGGAGAAGATACCAGCTTTAGGTGTTTTTCTTCATTTTCGTACTGGAAAGGGCATTAAAATACTGGTAATGCTGGTTAAACAAGCATTGACATAGCCAATAGGTCTCGCCTTTGGGACCTTATAAGTGTTTAGCCATGCAACAGTTGCATAACTAAATACTTATAAGGTCCCAAAAGCGAGACCTATTGGTTATGCCAAGCGGCTTTGAAAGTAAACGCGATCAAACAGCAAGGAGGCTGAGAAAGTGAAAGTAATCGCAGTCAAGCGCGGCGTGCACGCCCGCATACACGCACTGTAGCTCTAGGCTGGCCTGGTAGCACTTTTTGGAGCCGTCTCAAAAAGTCTCGCCAGACCAGTGCATGTGCTGGGTCAGGCGAGACCTAAAAAAATGACCAGGTAGCAATCATAACCATATCAGGAGTTGTGGCCTTTGGGCTACTTTATTTCACTTCGCCCGCCCAGCCAAAATGTAGTGCTTCTAGTTTCCAACAATGTTTCTGGCTCTATGAGCTTTAAAATACATAATGTATCAAAATTTCTCTAAAAATGAGCCCGATGAGACTAGCCAAATGCTGTTTTGTGAACGGGCGCGATCCAGGAATGTGGGCCACTTTTTTGGGAGTTCCCAGGCCGAATTGTGATCCGAATCCGACCCTGTGTGCAGCCCCCCCAAGGCAATGCGTTTACACAACAGGAGAAACAAATGATGTAACTCACAAATCAATGAAGCTTTGACCTAATGCTCAGCTCAAGTAACATCCACCCCTTTGGTATCTAGTATATCAGTGCCCAGCAGATCTCAGAATGTTCAGGCAGCCAGCACAAAATAGCCGACAGTCACTATCCAGGAGCAACAGAGTAGCAGAACAGGGTCTGCACGGGTTACAATAGCCATGATAAATTCCCCATAGAAGCCATCCAGGGGGCTTGCTTATATTTCAGAAACATGCTATGATGACCTGACACGCAAATTTCAGAAAAATAATGAAACTGAAAGGGTGAGGAGTGTGCATGATTTAGTGCTAAGGCCAAGGCAATGACCACCCATAAAGCTAGGGGTATTGGAAGTTTACTCATGATATCCACCCTTTGGAACCGATTTACACTGCAGAGGATGGTATATACTCCATCAGTGTGACGGAGTATTTTATTTCACCGCCCTGATTACCCATCCTAAGTACTCATACTCCAATTTTAGAGATGGCGGCCGGCCCAGCAGACATCCCTTACACTGTCAGGAACCGCCATCAGAGCGGTTCGTGCCGTTCTTTTAAATGTTTGAAAGATGGCTCAGTCAACATGACACTACAGTCCGCCAAACGTAACCTGTTCTTACATTTTCAAATTGAAAATTCCAAAGCCAGATTTCATTTTTTTCTTTTAAATAAAAAAAACAAAAATGACCAACACCTCGGGTGTTTCTATAATGTTGTGTGGGTCATTTTGCAGCTTTAACTGGCAGTTACTGACAGTGACCACTGGTCATTTGACCGCCCACTCTAAATCGGGAGGGTGGTCAGGTGACCAAACCTCCGATGTTCTTTACTCTGTCAGAGGTGATACTCGAAATGAGGCGGTCGGAACTTCAGTCTGGCAGAGAGGGTACTCTGTAGCGATAGAGTACCATCACCACCAAACTTTAATCAGAGCCTTTTACCATTAATGACATCATGGTAGACCCCAAATGTCTCACTTTTAGCACCCCAATAACCTACTACTTATTTCGGCTGGTCTAGATGAAGGGCAGGAAATGAAAATCAAAGAAAGTAAATGGGGCATGACAGACTTGTTTAATTTCAATTCTTGCCAATGAATTTATGACCTAAGATAATGGGTAGAAAGAGCAGTAGCAGGGGTGGCAAGGGGAAGAAAGGTGCAGTAGCTGTTGCTCATAAACACAGCTAAAGACATTTGATATGGGAACTTTAACTTGCGTCCTCACAACTCGCAAATGAGCAATATAAAAGAGATAAAGGAAAATTGCTAGGCCAGAATAAAGAACAAGGTCAAGAAAGGTAGGATCGATGGATAAATATGTGAATAAAGAATTACAAATACTCTTTTTTTCAGGCAGACTGTACCTGGCATGTGTCTCCCACAGTTTGGTGCCCATTCGTTGATCCCAGACGCAAACCAGTCCTTCCTCTCCTCCGCTGACTATCTTCCAGTCATCCATGCGGGCTGCAGTGACGCCCAGCTGGTGGGCGTAAAGAGAGCACAGGGAATTGTTGGTCCGGATGTCATACACTCTTACCCTAAAGAGAAGAAAGTGTAACAAATGCTTCAAGGATGTGCAAACAAACACAAAGGGAAGGCATTGTACATGATACAGTTTATTTAATGATGCAACGCACGCATCCAACACATGTGAAGGGCATGATCATTTTTAACCCCTGCCTGATAGAAGCATATTGCTGTCTTTGGTAGAACATCTACACCAGGATCATATGTGACTGAGGGGCTACGCAAATCACCTTTTTGTCCACGTCTGGCAATATCGATACTGAACACATGCTTGCGATAACATAGGCAAGAGAAGCTGTACCATGTCAATACTCCTTCATGTCACTGTTGTAGAGGATCAACACCAAGCCCATCATGGTACAAGGCACTTACATTAGCCTCACCTGCTTACCATTGTAAGGCATGGACAACACATTCACTTACTCATTGGCAAATTACATCAATGTCAAGCAGTCTCCACACTGGTTACACCAAACTCACTTTATCAAGGATGTAAAGCATCTCTATGCTTTCACCTGTCAATGGTGCCAGTTATCTTAAGAGGGCCCAACTTATATACATAACCAAACGTGCCATCAAGACCCAGGAAGTCAGAAGAGTTTATTGTAGCAGCATCTATTACTGAGTAGGAGATGATCAAAGACGATATTTGGCTATGGATGTAAAGAGGACATCAGCCCAGCATCTGTAACCCTGAATCACTCCAAAGTTTAAAGCGGCATGTTCGATGTCTGGGCTCCAAGTGATGGGAGATGAATGTTCTATAGTTACACCGCCCTGACCATTTCCTGTGAGGCTCCTTTCCACACACAGTAATCACTCCATAGGAGGAAATGACCACCTCCCACTGAGATCCGGGGTGTGCAATGTTTTTATGATGCAAGCGCACTCGCTTAGTTGTTGAGCTTCGCTCCAAGGTACATTATCCCAGAAAACGCTAGGTGGTGCTGAAACCAGATGCGCATATTTCCTGAAAGTGAAACCAGGATTGCCCTGGTACCTCGCAAGAATTTGCACGCAAGTACGTGCCTTGAAAAGAAATATGATAAGGATGTGAGCAAAACACTCCTCGCATTAGCAAAATTTAGTGATCCAAAAAAAAGGATCAGTTTGGGTTCCCAAAATCCCCAAAGAAGCTCTATACGATTGCCACAGATGGTACAACCAGAGTGTAACCTGGACAATCAGACAATGGTCTTTAAAATATGATACTGACCAGAAAAAAACAGAACAAATATTCAGTGTGCGTGTTAAATCTCTGGCAACAAATCAATGAAACCATCGTTTCCCTTGCTGACTTATTGCCCTCTGCGCCTGTGTAAGAGTTTTTACTTTTCTTTCATTTTCGTGGGGATTGGGGGATAATTATTTTAGCAAGCTGCTCCCCCGGTGGAGCGGGGACTGGGATTTGGCAGCGCAGAGTCTCCGCCTCACAATCTGATACCCAGCGCTGAACCGGCGCGGCACCTGCAGTCTGATGTGTGGCACCAGGAGGGGGAAGCCATTAGGCCCTGGCCCGTCGCCATTTTGCGTCTCTCTGGGCAGCGCCTCAGACACGGTAGAGAACTCGCCAAGAAAACAAAGCCCAAAAACTGGACTGGGAGAGTTTTAAAGCAGTTTAGGGGAGGGTTGATAATCGGCTAAATAAGCGCTGGAAACTGCTCGTGTGGAAATATTTTCTTGTGGCCCGAGACGCACCGCCCGTTCCAAAGTACACCTCTTATTTAATTTGGCGCTTGGAGGCCACTCGTCACTTAGCAAGATTCATCCCAGAAGCTTCGTCCCTGAATAGCGCAGAGTGGTGCCAATGATGTAGAGCAGATTCAGGAGGGGCCGGGAAAGTGGTCCATTAAAAGAATAGCGAGGGGCAAAGCTTTCAATGTGCAGCAGGCGCAAGGATACCCAGGCCCGGGGATGGACGGGGCCTCTGCAACTCGTGGCTGCGTGTTGCCACCCAACTGTGCTTAGTGAGGCCATTTCGTTCCTTTCAGTATAGAAATCCATCACAAAACCTGCAACAACGAGTCCCGTCACCGCTGGGACTCGAACGCCCAAAAGGCGCGCGCACAGGTACTTCTGTCACGTGATACCAACCCTGGCACCGGGCACGCGTTACTCACTACTTTATTCTCGGACATCACGTCAGCTGCGCTGGCAAGGTCGGGGACATAACTTATGATGCAGGACATGATGGCGCTGCGTCTGATCTGTCCAGGGACTGCAGAGAGTCTACTGATCAGAAAGTAACAGGAAACAACACAGACCTATAGTCCGACACCGAGGCGAGTGAACACCCAGGACAGGGGCAAGCACAGACAAGCATTCGTAGCGTTCAGTGTACATACACAGCAAACACTTTCTTCGGGCAACTTTTACTCATGGCATATGACGGACTGGTACGCCGCACGCGGTGGTCTTGGCACATGTCAGGTAACTGGTTGTGTCCTCACGCGACTGGAGGTGCCTGGTCTCTGGTCGGCGTCAGGCAGAATTTGCAGTGACCGTTATCGTACGTCCTGCAGTTTATTGCTAGTTTAAAAGCCCCCTAGAAGAATAATCTCCCGTCCCGTAATACTAAGCTTTTTTTTTTAAAGAGCAAACATAGTAGTTGGCTCGAGCCTTTAGATGAATCAAATGTAAAGTATGCTGCGACAAAAACAAAACAAACTACCGATACTTATAGTCACATTTTTTCTAAACTCATTTATGTATTCAGACCGCTGTGTGGCACCCAGTTGTTGACGAGTACTGACCTTTAAAGTAACCAGTTAATTAAGGAGAAGCCTACTTGAAAAAGTGAGGCAACAGCATGAGCTCTGCTGGGCTGATACCGAACAGTGCAGCCGAACAGAAGCAAAAACCTGCAAAGCAGCAAATCTCATTAAAAAATGCAAATCGTGAGAGGATTTTCTTCCAGAGACAGAAAGTCTTTAAGTGCAACAATAGACAGCAGCACATCTATGATTGCAATAGGACAGTCCCCAGTGATGTGTGTGTGAGGGTTTGAGCGCATGATGTCATCTGACACTGGCTGTGTGAAATATTATGTGACTACCAACACAATCTGCAAACACCATGAAAAGAGGCTGCACGGAAAGGAGTCCAGGCAGTAGATAGAGAGCAAGTGTGGCTTCCTAAGACGTCTTCCCTGTCTGAGCCTTTTACAGCAAGGTAGGGCTTTGGGCCAGAACTTCTGCTGGTGTCTCTCTAAATTCTTCTTCAAAACTCTTTCCTGCCCCTCGCTCTCGTCTCTAAAATTTACCTTCATTCCTTTCACAGGTCCATAGATTTCAGGCCATCTCATGCTCATCTGCAAAATTTCACCCTCACAGGCTGGGTGTACCTTGGGGGCTTCAGGTGGGATCCACAGAAGCTTTACATGGACTGGTAATGGATCTCTTTCGGTTGCTCTCACTGCTTCTGGGTAAATCTTACAGACCCTTTATTACAGAGCCTGTAGATTTATTCGATTTGCACCTTCAACACTCCTATGTGGACACCGCAGATATTTTAATCAGGTCTCTATGCAATTCCTTGTGGTGTGCATTTTCTGCGCTTCTCGGAAGATGGTGTTCAGGGATGTCCATGGATTGCACCTTCAATTCTCCTGAGTGATTATTTATTGAGGTGAATCAAAATCATATCAATAAAATTAATGAAAAAAACTAATACATTTTATAACTGAAGTTGAAAAAAAAGAGGAAAACAGCCATCACTGATCCTCACAACATAAACTAAACATTAATCACAGGGAATGCAAACGACTTTCAGCCGCTCGCTGAGGAGTCCTTGCCCTGTTCCAGCCCTTTGCCTGTTGTCGTGTGGAGCCCCGCTGGGCACTGGCCTCGTTGGACCTGTATGCTGGGAGCCCCTGTGGACTTCGTAAAAAGACTGGGGAGTGCGGTGGAGGAGGACGGGACTGCGAGGTCCAGCAGGCTGTGCGTGTTGCATCGAGCACACCTGCCGCCTCTTCCCGTGACTCCGCCCCCTGCTGACCGGTGAAAACCGCTCGCGGCCCCCGCTTCGCGGGTGCCGCTCGCTGAGGAGTCCTTGCCCTGTTCCAGCCCTTTGCCTGTTGTCGTGTGGAGCCCCGCTGGGCACTGGCCTCGTTGGACCTGTATGCTGGGAGCCCCTGTGGACTTCGTAAAAAGACTGGGGAGTGCGGTGGAGGAGGACGGGACTGCGAGGTCCAGCAGGCTGTGCGTGTTGCATCGAGCACACCTGCCGCCTCTTCCCGTGACTCCGCCCCCTGCTGACCGGTGAAAACCGCTCGCGGCCCCCGCTTCGCGGGAGCCGCTCGCTGAGGAGTCCTTGCCCTGTTCCAGCCCTTTGCCTGTTGTCGTGTGGAGCCCCGCTGGGCACTGGCCTCGTTGGACCTGTATGCTGGGAGCCCCTGTGGACTTCGTAAAAAGACTGGGGAGTGCGGTGGAGGAGGACGGGACTGCGAGGTCCAGCAGGCTGTGCGTGTTGCATCGAGCACACCTGCCGCCTCTTCCCGTGACTCCGCCCCCTCTATCTACAATCAGCATAAGACCTGAGGTCACTACGCGTCAGCGGGACGCGTGTGCGGGACATCACCCGGGACAAAGCCCGGACTAAGGGCGGACCCTCTAAGACCCTCATAGACCCGCAGAGACTGGACTGGGCCAGAATCCCTGCCCGAATACAGATCATCATAGGACTATTGTGTAAGTGTTTGGGGGGTTCATAATATAACCATTATGACTACTGAAATTTTAACCCTGGAGTTACCTGGCCCTGAGAAGTCGGTGGGTTTGGTAGATGGGAAATTAGATAAGTACTTTAAGAAAACCGTTTTGGATTCCCCAACTCCCCCTACCCTTGAAGAACTTCGGGCTGAACGACGGCGGTCGATTGAAAGTTTAAAGAATAGACCATTTCCGGTGTCACCTGCGTTAATGAGCTCTATGGGGGACATTTGCACCACCTCGCAGGACAGTATCCCTCTTATATTTAGAGAAGGAACATCTACGAGTGAATCTGAATCCTTAGGCACTACTAGTAATCCGTTAACCACAGTCATCACTCCCAGTACTACTAAATCTATTGTCATAACTAAAGCACAAATTACCCCTATCCCTAAACAAACAAAAGAAGTCAACAGTAGGGTAAAAAAAGTCACGCAAGTTAAAATCCATGGCCCCCCTCCGGCTAAACGGCGTAAAAATAACCTTCCAAAGAGGAAATCCAATCATGCAGACTTTGGTACTAAAAAGGTTGATAGTACTAGAGGAGGACTGGTTAAAGTAATAGACGAAGGAAGGAAAGCTATATCACCTACGCATCCATGTGTAACTCCCTTTACTGACCCTGTTATCTCCATCGCCGATAGCCCCCCAACGGTGGTGACGTTACAGGAATCTTCAGACAGGGCCCTGATTGATAGCATAGAGTCTATAATGAGGACCTATTCCCTGGCTATCATAGAAAGACTTAGAAAACTAGAAGATAGACTTGGGAAGATAGAACACGAATTGGAGAAAAAGATTGTAACTAATAAAGTGTCGTTTAACCCCTCTATACAAGTCCCAATGGTACCCTCGTCATCAGGAACATCCGCTACAATAACGATACCTACCCCTGATCAGACTACCATTCAGCCTCAACCCTCAATTAATATGAGTGGAAGTACATCAGGGAGTAATCCTGCTGGACCTAACAGTAAACCCACATTAGTACAGGCTGTAACGTCTAATGGACAGCGGAATAATTCTGGTCAAGCCCCAGGGAATATAAATAGAGAGAGAGGAAACGAGCGACCGGCTCGAGAAAATTATAACAAGGGTCCCCTTCCAGAACTTCCACCAGAAGCTGTACCCCTTGTAGTAGTCCTTACGGGGGTACCAGAGCTGGAGAAGGACAAACGGGAGAGCTTTACCCAGTTGAAAAATAAAATATCACACTGGTTAAGTCTATATAGACCTATTGCAAATAATATCAATGGAGAAATTATACATGTCCGCCGCCTTCCTTGGCTGGGAGGAAGATCCAAAGATATTGAGGGAGACATAGTGGTCATTAATTTTAGAGATCAGAATGCCGTCCATTTTATACTTAATTGGCCGTCAGACCACGATAGTAAACCTATTACCCCCCGTCCCCTAACATATTTTTATCCTCGCTCAGTGGTGTTCCCACCAAATCATCAATCACAGCGAGCTCCCCCCCCATCGTTATAGAGGCAAATGCTCCCAAACCCATATCGTCCACCTGTCTACAATAATGGCCCTATATTTAGCGACAGGCAACCGCCATTAGCTGTAGATTTGTATGGGTGGAATACTATAGGCCCAAGGTATAACTACCTAACACATAGGAGAATGGATCATCTCAAACCTTTTACACCCCTAGATACCACCAACAGGTTTGAGGTGTTTAGTGGCCTGGAAGACTGCGATTGATGCCATCGAGCCACAGGGAAGGGGGAGAAGGAATTCCGTGGTGACACAGGGGGAGACACGGGTGGGGGTACGGGGGAAAAAGGTTCAACAGATATTAACACACCCAATGGATACAATGCTACATGTAGTTCTGGGGGTAGTACATGTAATTCTGCCCAGCTTCACTGTAACTCCGATGCTTTTACCCCGGCCAATGGAAGTACAAGCCTGACCTTACTATCTGTAGATCCCGTGCCAGGGGAAGCAACCCATGTCTACACCTTATCCCCACCATCCATGGAGGCTGTTAGTTTAATAGAACGGGGATATAAGATGGCGAGCTGGAATATCGCTGGATGGAATAACAAGATAGAATGTCTAGGATGGTTAGAATTTATAACCCAATTTGATATCCTGTGTCTCCAGGAGACTTGGGCGGCCGAAGATGTCTATCTTGACGGGTATGTTGCCTATAATTGCCATGCCCAGCCATCCAACATGGGGAGAGCCAGCGGTGGAATGGTGATATTGCTTTCTGTGAGGCTACCGGTTCGAGTAAAAATCCACCGGACCGTCGGTCTACACTCTCAGTTGTTGTGGTTACAAAATAGGAATGGGCGAAATGTTTTAGTTATAAACCATTACAACAATGCCTTTAACCACTCAAAAACAGATATGGTTGATGAACTTGAAGCGGAGGTGGAAAGGCTATATGGGTGCAGTGATGTGCCTTTTGATATTTTGTGGGGCGGAGATTTTAACATTCACATGTGCCCATTTGGTGGCAATAGGGTGTGTGGACATGGGGATGAAGTGGGGGAAGATCAGACCCACTTTATACATTCGGTTTATGGGGATTCCCTTAACACTTTTATGCTTACAATGGATTTATGCATTATGTTACCTAGGGTAGACAGTGAGGGTAATTCGGTACCAACCTTTATTGGTAGGAACTGTGCCACGGTTATCGATTACCTCATTGTCTCCACCAGTATTACAGCTCTGTGTTCTTTACCGGTAATAGTAGACCCGGCCCTAAGTGATCATAACTGTTTAACAATGTATCTTTCTTTGTGGGGGGACAAAGAAAAGGCGTTACATGGTGTAGTGACAGATATAGTTCCACATAGACCTAATGGCCCTAGGATTAAATGGGGTAGGCAAAATGAGGAACATTTACTATGTACTATCGTGTCTGCCTGTATAGACGAGGTGGAATGCCGTCTCGAACCCGGAAAGAATAATGTTGATATTCTAGTTAGTTTCGAAATTATTAATAAAAATGTTGCTGAAATTTTAACTGGAAGAAAACCAAAGGGCCCTAGGATTAATGGGGGATGGTTTAACAGAGAATGTACCAAATCCTTACAAAGACTCAAAGCTGCTCTTAAGGGTAAACCCAGAGATAAGGAAGCAGTTAAAACCCTCAGAAGGGAATACACAATTCATCTGAGGGATAGGAAACAGGAACTAAGGGAAGAGGCCTGGAACAATTTGACCAAGGCAGTGGACCTTAAGGATACCAAGCTTTTCTGGTCCACTGTAAATAGTCCCTTCCTCCAAAATGAAGAAGTCCCGGTAATGTCAGCCCAGGTATCTGAGGAACAATGGGTGTCTCATTTTACTAGTATTTTTAACCCCGAAGGACTAACTGTAGGGGGGGATAGTGAAACCATGGCTTTAATCCCCATACCTCTCAATATCTCAGTCTTAGAGGTAGTTGCAGCCATTCGGGCTAGTAAGGGGGGAAAGGCGCCGGGCCCGGACGGGGTACCCGTTGACCTTTATAAAGCCGAGATTTCCATTTGGAGCCCATTGTTAACAAAGGTTTTTAATGCAGCTGCGACGATTGCGGCTCCACAGACCTGGGGGGAATCAATTATTATTCCGGTGTATAAAAAAGGGGAGAGGGGTGAGGCAAAAAACTATCGCCCGATCTCCCTCCTTACTGCTTCCCTAAAAATTATGAGTAGAGTATTACTGAGTCGTCTGGAGGAATGGGCAGAAGATAAAGGGATCCTTGCAGATTCACAGTATGGATTTCGCAAGGGGTTGGGCACTATAGAACAGTGCATTAACCTAGACCTTATTATATGCAAATATACACGAGCCAAACAAGGCTCGTTGTTTCTTTGTTTTGCCGATCTGTCCAGTGCCTTTGACTTGGTTGACCATGGTCTTCTGTGGTCAACCTTGTTGGATATGGGTGCCCCTCAAGATATTATTTATTTCCTGGCCCAACTTTATAGGAACCTAACAGCTAAGATACGATACGGGCAATTGGGGGAGTGTACCCCCAGTGTTAAAATAGGATCCGGAATTAGGCAGGGATGCGTCCTTGCACCTCTCCTTTTCTCCCTTTTTATTAATGCAATTGAGACGGAACTACGGTCCACCAGTGCAGATGCACCGACTGCTGATGGCTTGTCCATCCCAATATTGCTTTATGCGGATGACGCGGTTCTGCTCTCACAAACCCCCTTAGGGTTGCAAAAACTCATGAATAAATTTGCAGATTTTATTAAGGGGAGAAAATTAAAAATTAATAATTCAAAAACTTTTATTATGCCCTGTGGGAAGAAAATTAAGAACCTAAGGCCCTTTACAGTTATGGACCAAACCATAAAAGTGGTGGACAAATTTTGTTATTTGGGTATCACCTTTAATAGTGGGGGGATGTGGACTTCCGAAATGACAAATGTAAGAGCCAAAATGGCCAAGTGCTCTTTTGGCTTATTTAGGTTTGCATCCAAGCTAGGCTCAAGACGGATACCAGACATGTTGTATTTATATCGACATAAATGTGTTGCTCTGGCCCTATATGGTTCAGGAGTGTGGGGCCATTGTAATAACAACATGCTCCAGGTTGAGGAGAACAAATTCATCAAAAAACTCTTTTGTTTACCATCTTCTTCCTCAACAAAGCTGATCCATCAAGAGTCTGGCTTAGAACATCTATCTGACTTGATCAGACTAAGACCCCTGTTAGTATGGAGATCTATTTGGTCGAAGGAACAGACTGGTTTTACAAGAAAGATAATCTCTGATTGTCTTTACTTTGATAAATGTTCCCGCATCCCGTGGCTTAACTATATTATCCGAACATTTGATGATGTTTTTAATTTTAGGGTCTGTGATAACCCTTCTTGTGTTTTAGATATCACGAAGAATGAGATTAAACATGAATTTTTGAGGGTTAGCATGATGAAGCGTAACGCAGCTACTGTCCAGTTCTCCTCACATGTCTTTTATGACAAGTATAATAAGGAAGAAATGGGGCCCCCAGGATACCTTAAATTGGTTACTATCCGTTCCCACCAATTTGTGTTGACAAGACTCCGGATGGGGACTGTTCATTTGCTTGTTGCGTATCCTGTAATGAAGACTTATACTACCGCCCCCTGTCCGTGTGACGGGACTACAAAACAAAGTACGGAGCTTTTTTATTGTTATGCCCTCTTTATCTCCATCTTCGAAAAGTATATCTGAAACCGCTTTTTAAAAAATATAATGTATTCAATATTGTTTCGGCCATGGGGCTTTTATTTGGACTTAATTCACAGGACATCTGTTTTTTTACTGCTGTATATATTTTAAAATCGATAAGTCTGAGGAAAAGCACCATTTTCATGACATGTGATTAATTTAAAACTTGCTGAATCCTCATGTTTTTATACCTATGTATGTATGTACTTTTATGATTATTAATTAATGATCGAATAAAGTTTTTGAATTGAATTGAAACTTAATTTAGCTCATGTATTACCACAATATTACACTTTACTTCTCACTTTGTCTTCTACTAATTTAACAAAGTTAAATAGTTACCTGCCAACATTACACACATGGACAATCCCCTTTACTAGAAGAAAAGTGAATACAGCTTTTCATGGACCTTAATACACAATATGTAAATTATTCATCGAAAAATGAGACCAACAAAATTATTTTGACTCATAACACAGAGAGATGAGCATTACTTCTTGATGGACGGTTCTCATGAATTTAACAAGGCCAGAAAGGAGCCTGCAGTCATCTTCCCCAAAGATTGCCCGGAGTGTATTGCTACAAGCCCAAAGGCCTAATTTCTTATAGATGGTAAAAGGTACAAAAGATGTGAATGCTGGTGAGTTGGGCAGCAACAAAAAACAAGGGCGATGGTTCAATAACCAAAGTTACAAAATCCACAACCACTGCCTCTTTTAATATTTTTTCCAGGGATGCCTTATTTAAACAGGCCTAACCTGTAACACCAGAAGTCAATTTGGACCCCCGAGTAAAAGGATTTACATATTTACATGATATGGCAGCTATTGCCCTGATAGTAAGCAGTTATTACTTAGGGTGACCAGACGTCCCCGTTTTCCCAGGACGGTCCCCGTTTTTGGGGAAGTGTCCCCGTGTCCCGACACTTTTCTCCAAGTGACTCAAATGTCCCTGTTTTCAAACAGTGTCCCCGTTAAACACAGAAATGTCCCTGTTTTTCATTGTTCCTGTTGAGCATGCGCGCGCAAGCTCTCTTTACACTGTTTACGGCATGTGTCATCACTGAGGTGAGCGCTGTAGCAAGATGGGAAATCCTTTGAAGAGAGACATTTTACACGCAGCGCCACCTAGGTCATCGTGCCAGCCAAAGTTTCTACTTTGGATAAAACAATATTTCTTCATCCTGTAGCTTGTATTCATAGTCATACAAACTTTTCAGTAGCCCTTATGCATACCGTGCAAGGATTAATGCATTGCTCATTGCATGTTTTATTCATAACCAATTGATGCATGCTTTGTGTTCTCCATATCAAAGCTGACTTGACCTTTTGACTGACCTTTCAGATCACGGCAAACTGTTTAGCTGGAAAGGATATAAAGGAGCAGGGTTAACGCCTGTGGGAGAGGCGAGCAGGTCTGCTCGAGCTTTTTGCTCAGGTCTTCACACTATTGCATTATGAGATGATACCAATGGCTAGAGTGCACTATACATACCCCAGTAAGGTAACATGACATCTCAGCAGTGACTACGCAAATGTGGGAGGACAGTGTGGTCGGCCAACCTTTGCCACCCTTAAGACCCTAAGGCAGTAATACCTGGAGAGAAGTTTTTTTTTGTACATTGGTCCATGGCTGCCATTTGGCAATTTAGCATTCCGCAGTTTACCTCCCATGCTTTTCTGTCATGAACAACTAAGCAACATCGGTGAGTTGTACTTTATGTGGTGCTGACGTGCAGCTATAGAAAAGAGCATTGATAAAGCTAGTAAATCTGGCGTTTGCTAACCTGTGATGTTTTATTGATTTTTGGCAAATATATGCTATAGTCCTTAAAAGTGTAAATGTAATAAATAGTACTAATGCTACTGTGTGAAGGAGAGGGTTGCCAATAAAAGACCGCAGATTTGTTGTCTGTAATGCTTCATCTCGGTCTGTGGAGGGAGCTGTAATTGTAGTCCTTTTTCTATGTCTATGACAGCTGTCAAATAGTCCTACTTTTATGTCGATGGTTACTGCAAACCGTAGTCCTACTTCTATGTCTATGACCTGTCCCCGTTTTTTGTTTTGAGAATCTGGTCACCCTACTATTACTACCACACTGAGATTACGACTTTTGAATTTATTTAACTTGTCAACAAACCTGAGGGCCTTTATCTTTTGCATAAGGGACCTTTTAAATTGAGAGTATGAGACCTTCAGGTACATATCTCCTGTTGGGTGCGTGCCATATTGAAAGTTTCAGTCAATGTATTATTGGATATAGGATTGCAATGTCTGCCAGAGTTTTAGTCTTAATGACAACCCTCCCCCTCCACACCCCACCACACCCCATCCCACATCTGCAATACTTGCTCATAACCAAAATCTCTAAGGTCACTACAAAGCAACAGGGACTGATTAGAAAGTCGAAATCCTAGTTTAATTTCAGCTTGACTGGAGGTTGCTGGTAGGCCAAAGAGTGACTTGAGCTTGCTGGTAGGCCAAAGAGTGACTGGAGCTTGCTTGTAGGCCAAAGAGTGCATGGAGCTTGCCTGTAGGACAAAGAGTGACTGGAGCTGGATGGTAGGCCAAAGAGTGACTGGTGTGTGCTGGTAGGCCAAAGAGTGACTGGTGTGTGCTGGTAGGCCAAAGAGTGACTGGAGTGTGCTGGCAGGACAAAGAGTGACTGGAGTGTGCTGACAGGCTAAAGAGTGACTGGAGCTTGCTGGTAGGCCAAAGAGTGACTGGAGCTTGCTGGTAGGCCAAAGAGTGACTGGAGCTTGCTTGTAGGCCAAAGAGTGCCTGGAGCTTGCTTGTAGGCCAAAGAGTGCCTGGAGCTTGCGTGTAGGCCAAAGAGTGCCTGGAGCTTGCTTGTAGGACAAAGAGGGACTGTAGCTGGATGGTAGGCCAAAGAGTGACTGGAGTGTGCTGGCAGGCCAAAGAGTGCCTGGAGCTTGCTTGAAGGCCAAAGAGTGCCTGGTGCTTGCTTGAAGGCCAAAGAGTGCCTGGAGCTTGCTTGAAGGCCAAAGAGTGCCTGAAGCTGGATGGTAGGACAACGAGTGATTGGAGCTTGCTTGTAGGCCAAAGAGTGCCTGGTGCTTGCTTGAAGGCCAAAGAGGGCCTGGAGCTTGCTTGAAGGCCAAAGAGTGCCTGGAGCTGGATGGTAGGCCAAAGAGTGACTGGAGTTTGCTGACAGGCTAAAGAGTGACCGGAGGTTGCTGGTAGGCCAAAGAGTGACTGGAGCTTGCTGGTAGGCAAAAGAGTGACTGGAGCTTGCTTGTAGGCCAAAGAGTGCCTGGAGCTTGCTTGTAGGACAAAGAGTGACTGGAGCTGGATGGTAGGCCAAAGAGTGACTGGAGTTTGCTGACAGGCTAAAGGGTGACTGGAGTTTGCTGACAGGCTAAAGGGTGACTGGAGTTTGCTGACAGGCTAAAGGGTGACTGGAGCTTGCTGGTAGGCCAAAGAGTGACTGGAGCTTGCTTGTAGGCCAAAGAGTGCCTGGAGCTTGCTTGTAGGACAAAGAGTGACTGGAGCTGGATGGTAAGCCAAAGAGTGACCGGAGTGTGCTGGCAGGCCAAAGAGTGATTGGAGCTTGATGGGAGGCCACAGAGTGCCTGGACCTTGCTTGTAGGCCAAAGAGTTTGCTTTGAGTGCGGTCCAGCTATGGCCCAAAGTTCCCAAGAAAGGCCCCCAGTCCGTATTTTAAAGCAGGGGAGAGCTGGGATTCTATGACCTTAAACAGTGATTTGAAAGACAGGCCCGGCATACGTTATTATACTAATTTCATAGCAAGCTAAGCAATGTGGACTCGGAGGTTAGATTAGCTACATGTGCATGATGTGATCCTTTCTCATTGCTTATCAGTGAACCATTCAACTATTTACTTGGGTTATCTGTAGATCTCTAGTGATTGTGCCTTCACTGTGCCTTTGGGTGGACACTGCTTATGCATTTCCTTTGGGATGCAAATTCAGCAGTTATGGGTGGACTGCAGAGACCTTCTACTGAGTTATTTTTTGGATTTCCAGGATTGCTCCTTAAGTGCTTCTGGCTCGAGCCCTTTCACAAATAGGCTGTTGCATTAATGTACTATCCAGAGAGCTGCACCAAAATCCCATAGACAACTTGGTTGTCGCATTAACGTTTTGCACTAGCTGCACCACTAACAAGAAGCGGATAGCACAACGGCCATGCTCTATGACTAGATATGTAAAATAAATACTGCATAAAGTATACTTATTTCCTCACACATACGTCTATAAACAATGGGCCAATTCACAAAGGGCCTCTCCACTTGTGGCGGGGGCCCCTGCACTCGTGTCGGCCTCTCTGTACTGCAGTCATCATTGCTGAGGTCCCGCCATGAGTGTCGTGCCACCTGCCACAAGTGCGCCCCCTACTACGAGTACGGAGGCCCTTTTCTGAATTAGGCCTGAAATGTCCACACTAGTGTTTACAGAGGTATGTCTGAGTAAATAGGTATGCTTTATGCAGCATTTTGTAGTAGTGCATAGTAGTTGCGGTAAGTTTGCAGTGACACGCCAGACCCAAGGTACAAAGGTCATTCTATAACCACACACATCTACACTCCATACACACATGTCCACCAATAATCAAATTGAGTTTTCTACAATTCCACAATAGGGGCAATTGCGCACTATACAAATGGCAGATAACATAGCACAACATAAAAAGAAAGGAATGTCATGAGATTTGATGTAGTGTGGATCAATATCCACTAGATCTGAGTCAGGCAAAGTTAGGCACATGGAGGGCCCACTCACAAAGTTTTTGCGTACCTAAATGCCACGTACTTG
Source organism: Triturus cristatus (assembly GCF_964204655.1). NCBI lineage: Eukaryota > Metazoa > Chordata > Amphibia > Caudata > Salamandridae > Triturus > Triturus cristatus. The sequence continues at coordinate 315,730,630 of NC_140594.1, read as the reverse complement.
CGCAGAAATACCCCTCATCACCAATAGGCTACTATATTGGCTCTATCCATGCATAGTTGCATGATGGGAGGGTTCTTTCTCCTAGGTGGTCATGCAGAAATGGAACCTTCTTGCCTGTTGTCTCTTTGAGGAAAGAACCCAAACACCAAGGAGAGGGTCCTGAATATGACCAATATGATGACTATTGTTGATGACTGGACACATATCCTTTGTGTGTCATTCCAGTGAAAATAATGATGATCACTGATATGTTTTGTGTATTCTCAAATATGTAAATGTTTATTTTTGAGACTAATAGAAGCAACAGTAATTTAGACAGGCCTGTAACATCCAGATGCATTTTTAGGACACAAAGAGTACACATCAGTTAATCTCTGTTTTTAACTATATCGAAGGGAGACGTCCTTAGATTTCACTTGTGCCCACCTTCATACATTCTTAGTTTTACATAAGTGAATAAACCATGACAGAAAAGTCCAGAGGCATGTCTACTAAAAGTTCATGCAATGCAGCACAGCAAGCAAAGCAGCTTCACTGCGTGAACAGGAGAGAGCTGAACAGCACCATGTCTGCTAAGATATTGCGCTCTTTAGGTTTCAATGCAGCTAGGGTTTGCGGAGGCATTCTCCTCCGCACAATGCCGAATTTGCTGAAACTTATATGGGTTAACAGCGGCAAACCATGGAATAACAATTTAATATTATGGAAGGACATTGTGCTGGTCTCAAATGCCTCGGACAGTGTGTAAAATATCAACATCACTCTGACCGACATGAAATTGATTTCTAGAGGCAAATAAGAGGTAAGAAAGACTCTGTGAAAAGTGAATGTTAGCAGATAAGGACAGAGTGGACAATAAAAAGCATTGCATTATGGACATTGTGGTCAATGAACCTAAATGAATTGTGGAAATCGTATCCAGTGGAATACTTTATGTTGTTGTAATTCAGCTGCTGATGTAGTAAGGAAATCTGCAGTGTGTGAATTATCTGGCAGAGCACAGTGCCATTTTACAGGGAATTTTACAAATATCCAATCAAACTCCTTTCTTTAGGTTCATGCACTTTTAAGTTTAAAAAAGCAACTGACCACTCCGTATTGACATGTGATCAAGACCCAGTGTGGGGTCGAAACACGTCATGGATGATTTAAAGGAGTATCTGGTGCAATAAAATATTTTATGCCTGATTATCGGATTGAGCAGCTCCCTTACACATTCTTGAACTATAGGTACGTTTCCTTGGAAATATTTGTTGTGATACCTGCATATGAGCCCTCACCCGTGAGGCTGTTTGTTCTTAGCATCACTTTTTGGGTCAATATATATATATAATTGCCCCTCATTTATATATATATTGCTTATTGCCCCTAAACTCAACCAGCCCTAAACCCTAAATATACTCTTGCACCCAATAACTTTACCCACCCCAATACCCTAAAAGCACCCTTACCACTCAATACCATTACCCACCCCTTAACCCTAAAATCACCCTTTGCACGCCATACCCTTACCCACTTCTACACCCTAAAAGCATCCTTACTACCCAATACCCATAAACCTATGCATAAATCCTAAAAATACCCTTCCCACCCAATTCTTTCTATCGATATGCAGCGTGTAAAAACAGCGGTCATTCAGAGGAGCAGTGCCCCATGCCCATTGGTCGATTAAATCGAGCGCCAACATAAGCAAATCGTTTAAGATTGCTTCTGCTTAATGGCAACTTTGGATATTTACCAAACATACTGAATACATTATTGTTCCGGTACCCACAAACTTGGAATCTTGCAGAGATATAAAGAAGCTTCTGGCACATGATTCATGCGTGACCAGTCTTATGGGGCAAATGTAACTCTCCTTTCACCGTCCTGAAGATGGTCTAACGGACTCATGCCAACAAGACCGAAACGTCGACAAGCTCATCTATTTTCTTTAATACTTCAGTTTCAAAGGAATTGTTTTCTATGTCATTAGATTCTTTCTCTGTCATATGATTTTTTGAAATAGATCAGATCACATATGATTTGAAGGTTGCAATTTTTTGTATATTGTCTGTTTTCCTCTGTCATTGTGTTCCTATTATCACAATTTGTACCCCATTTATTTTTTGGTAACTTTCATTAAATGAACAAGATACTTTTTGGAAATCTACACCCATGTTCTCAAAATGTTTTTGATATAATAAGTTAGATTTAAATGAGCAAATTGATGTTTCTGATTTTTCCAAGGTCAGTAACTAGACTATTATAAATGAAATCCCTTGTAGGCACAGTTACTCTTTCTTATTTGTATGGAATAACGGCACCAACTCGGCTTTGGACGGTCAGGGGGACAAAGTCCAGCCCAGTCGAGGTCCAGCGAAGTTCAAGGTGTCCAGATGGTCGAATGTCAGTGGTTTCTTCTTGTAGAATCTTGTCCACATAAAATCTAATGTCCTGTAGCCAGGTAACCCATTTTATACCCACGGGAGAGGGTTGGACAGATTCAGGGGACCCTCCTAGGGGAGGGGCAGGACAGAGGGCAGGTTACACCGATGTCCTTTGTCCAGTTTCGCGCCAGAGCAGGAGCCAATGGCTCCCAGAACTGGTTTGATCTGGAGTATGTCCAGGGACACCAAATGTGCCCCCAGTGCAGTCTTTCAGGCACTCTCAGAGTGTACCCACCCAGTCCCAATACACTAAACCCTGTCTGGGTGGTGGTCACACCTCCCAGTGACAGGATACCTATTGTGCTGCCTTCCTCTGCTCGAGCGTGGCTCAGCAGCAGGAGAGCAGAAATGTGTCTCTTGCTGGCAGCATCCATTTTGTGCTGTCCGGGTCGAGAAGGATGGCATCGGGTAGACCGGTGACCCCACGAAGCTCGCTTCAGAAGGGTGGAATCATGCCTCCCACACCAATTACTGGTGTGGAGGTATGATTCCAAGGTGTTTGATACCAAACACGATATGTTTCTATGCAGCCGTTTGAGACAGCATTTACAGCGACGTTATAATGCACCTCTACCTATATGTCCAGCTGAGTCACAGACAACCCGGGAGAATGGTCTCCGAAGGCTGCAGAGGGGCTCTGCTCATGCAGGGGCACCCTCTCACATAAAACCCAGCACCCTGCCTTCAGGATTGATAAGGCCTGCTATAGGGGTAGCTTATACGTTTTAAGTGTAGTGACCATTAGATATAGTGAACCTATATCTAAAGTAAATGGTGCAAGCACCATCTTACACAGGCTGCAGTAGCAGACCTAGAGTTCCATTATGCATGGCCTCTCATGGGTGGCATAATACATGCTTCAGCCCATGGGAGGCCTCTGGGGTACCTATGCCCTGAGTACATGGTGTACCATATACTAGGGACTTATAAGGGTACCCCAGCATCCAATCTGGTGTGTACCAAAGTACATGTATGTCAATTTAAGGGAGAAAGCAGATAGGCTGGGGTCCTGATTAGCAGGATCCCAGCCAGATTAGTCAAAAACAGTGAGACATCAAGCAAAAAGTGGGGGTAACCATAAGCAGATCCTACTTTCCTACATAAATAAATTAAGCATTTTCACTTACCTGATATATACGTACATTTTCGTTGTAAAGGCATGTGTGGTAAAGGTACATGCATGGTAAACATTTGCGTGGTAAAGGCATTGCATGACTGGTGGTAAACGTGTTGCGTGGTAAATGTTGTTTCTCCCTGCCATGTAATCTCTTCTTAAACTATGCATGGCTGTGACGACTAATGGTGAGTGCCCAAACACCTTAAATAGAAGTCATAAGACTCTTTTATGATGTTATCACACCTATACAAAGCCTGAAGGCTTCTTGAAGCCTTTGGCAAAAGCATGGAGAAGAGAATTTTAATTAGCAAAATTTTGCCTGTCCAATTGCGTGTGGCACTTGAAAAAACGGAGGAATTAGCACTGATCTATCATACAATCAGGAAAAGTTTTACTGATTTTAAGAAAATAGTTGGAATCAACATAATTTAAATAATGCTGGGAGGAGCAGAAAAGCACAGTTCTAATGCATTCCTCAAATGAAACGTCAAACCAGTTCAAACAACTACAACAAACATATCATCTCTGGATAGAAATTAATAGGTTAAGAGAACTCAATCAAAGGTCATACTATTTTATACATAGAATTGAAGACTATTTCAAAGAGTCCATTTATTTAACATTTATGTTTTTTTGCTTTTCATTTTGATTTGAGCAGAGAATTAAGCGGATAAATATTAAACACAAGTGAAATGCAATATTATAGAGTTATAAAACAGATTTTTGTATATCGCCTACCAAAGAGTGCAATTGTGGGCTTATCAAAAATGTACAGTGGGATTAAAGCCTTACTATTGGTTGGTTTTATTGTCACTATAATGTCCTTACTTGTTATTCAATGCCTTCACCTTCTTCGGTTGTGAAGGTTTGTGAAGTCCTAAACTGGCAGCTGCTAGAGCTTCAAAAGATTAAAACAAATAGCAGAGGAACCGTGTTCATTAGAAATGTCAATATCTCACTTGGACAACTGAAATGCCCAAGTGTTAATTTACCCAGGTTTATTAATGAATATTAAATAATGTTTTTGGAAATCCTATGCTCATGCTCCCACTGAGAGAAAATGTACAAACATATGACCCACACACATGCTCAATAGGTTTTCCAACAATCCATTTTGCTCATGAACCCAGTATTAAATTTCTTTATTTTGAATTACGACCCGATCTGGAACAAGAATTTTATCAACAAATAAATTAAGAGAGTGCTCCCTTCAAAACAGCATGCTCATCCCTCTGTACCCACCTACATCCGTCTGGTACCCAACCATATGACAAGGCCTAGCCTCAAAACAGGTGGCGCTTACTTGTTCCTTTAATAGAACAAATAAAGATATTCATTAAAAATCTTAACTATCCAAGTGAGAACCCCTCAATGGGTTCCTATTACAGCATTAGAGGAACTAAGGGTCTGATGAGTTTTTGGTCGATATAAGAAAAACCTCTAGTTCATTGGAGGGTTCTCTGCCACTGGTCTATGCCCGACAGAATTACTTATGTCATATTGTCCGCAAGCAGGAAGTTATTACATGTCAAGAGTATCTACTGAGGCAAATATTCTGAAAGAAGATCAACACCGCCTCCACAAATCTAAGGATTTTACAGTGCTTCTGAATTGCTAGACGTCATAGCCCAGGATAAAGTCATATTGCCATCAACTTCTGGTTCATCGTCACGCTGACTTTGGCGATAAAAAGACACTTCTAGAAGTTCAGCAGAAAATCAAGGAGGGGTCAAGGGAAGCTTGTGTTACACCTAAAACAAAAGCGAATGGCTCTACCCGTTCCTTTGCCACAAGGTGTGCTTTAAACTCAATGATGCAATCCAGTTTGCCTTTTTCATTCTTCAGTGTTCCAGTTTGGCTGTGACTTTACCTTGTAGTATTTAGTACCTGTGTTTCTAATAACAGGATCACTGTCACTTCATCTCAGTACATTTAGAGACTTGCCTTTTTTTAGGAAGAACATATTTGTTGAAAACTATTTCAATGAAAGTCAGATTTTGAGATATATTTTCATTGAAATTCAAATGTCAATGACAGCTGTTTGAGTGAACACATCCTCCGCAAAAAGCAGTTTTGATCTTACCGTTTGAAATAGTTTTCTACATTTTAAAATATTTTCCTAACCCAAACTGTTATTCTTATCTTTGATCCTACCTCAGTCCCTAACCCCAATCATAAGTTTGACTCATCCAAGTTGTGTTCCTAACTATAACTATAACTTTGACCCCACCACTACTAACCTAAAGCCCAACTTGTTTCTAAACCGAATTACAAATCAAACCTTTACAGAACCCCAGCGCTTACCCGAAACTTCACACTAATTGTTACCCTGACCTTCATTGTATCTTTGGTGCCAACTCTAACCTAATCCTGACCAAACACTAATGTTAACCCTAACTCGGACCATAATCATTACGTGGACTGTAGCCAAACTCTATATGCTGAACCTTATACTAGCAGTAACCTGACCTTATTCAAGACCCTAAACCTTTCTCTTGCTATACTCCTTACCTAACTTTGGGCCGGATTTAGATTTCGGCAGACAGGTTACTCTGTCACAACGGTGAAGGATATCCCGTCCGCGGAAATATAAATCCCATAATATCCCATAACGATACATCAGAGACTAAAGTTTACGTCTTGCTTTTGTCCTCTTGTTTTTGTGCAAATTCTACATATGGGTAAGAAGCAAGTGGTCAGATCCAATATTTGTTTCTTTAGTAGGCCTGTCATGGTAGGCTGGTTCAATTTGGATAGGCTACTATGAGGCAATCTGTGCAAATGTGTTATTGGACAATAACCCCTATTTAGACAATACAGTTCCTCAGGTTTCAATAAACCATATTAAGTGAAATGACGAGGCATGGCTCAAAGTGTGTTTCTCATTCAATTTGAAGAAGTGACTCAAAGAGTGTAAATATGGTGCTGGGGGCTGTAATTGTACTACAAAGGTAGGGTCATTGGAGAGGATTGCCTATGAAGAGAAGAGAGGGGCAGATTTCTCACACGCAGATACACTTAACAATAGAGTTATACAGAATTGGAAAAATGCACAGAACAAATAATGTTTGTCTAACGTTTAATACCAATGGGTATTGGTATCCAGGGACAAACTCCTGCCCATCTCTGCTCCGGTTTCTCCAACTTGGTAAAGCTCATTCTATAACTGGTATAAAATTAGGGCTATCCCTGTCCATCTTACCCTCCACTCACGGAACTCTAGAGATTATTCACACTTCCATCCAACTAACTACTCTGTACCATGGTTTTCTTCACTCTCCCTCAGTGGCACTCTACTTGCAGGTGCAGAGGGTATCTGACATATACCTAACACTATAATATTTGAGGTCACCTCCACCCATAGACGCCTCATTCATACTAAATACTTTCAAGAATGTCTTCCTCCTAGAGTCAACATCTACTCACTGATGCACATGGTATTTACGACTTTCCTTCTGGGATATGCATGCTCATTCCGTAATCTCTTGAGTCTCACTTTACTCTTGGGTACAGGCTATATAATCACTGGTATCTACTCCTACTTAGTCATACTCTCCACCTTATTCTTTCTGGAGTCTTCCCCTTTCTGATCCACACTCTATTTGTATGTATAGACAGCATATTCTCTGGTGTCTCCTCCTGCCCAAGCTGCATTGGTTACTGTGTACTTTCTGAAGTCTAGTCTCAGAGTCTCAGTCTGTTTATAGGTGCAGAGGTTATCTTATTAGGCTTTCTCTTCTGGCCTCTCATCTCCCTGAAGGACTGAGGACACAGCTTCAACCCTGTCTCCCACACTAGCAAAGGAGTTTGGGTGCATAGCTATTTTCCTGGATCCCACACTAGCACAAGATTTTGGGGACAAAGCTCCATTCTTGGGTCTCGCTCAAGCGAAAGGTACTGGGGACACAGCACCATCGATGCACTCCATACTAGCAAAATGGACTGGGACACAGCTCTCTTCCAGTCTCATACAAAAGCAAATTGGTTATAGGCCAATTCTGTGGAGAAGACTATAACAGGAAACATATTAAATGGTCCTCTGCCCACTCTTCCATGTAAAGTTAGCTGAGAATCCAGGCAACTCTCCCTTCTCACTTCAAAGCAGCTTCCCCTTCTTGTGTATTCGGACTGGCTTTTATACAGGAGACTACTGGCTGCCATCACTAAGAACGTCTGATTTGAGAGGCGCCTCAAGGATCTCTGGCTGGTAAGTGAGTATCAAAAATGTGCCAGATTGCTTTGTATTCAATGTACTTAACGGAGAGTCTAAAATGTCTTAAATAAATTTTCTTTAAAGAAATTCTTAAGTATGGATTTTTCACACTTGCGGCGTTTGCGGGTTCACCTGATTTGCTCTTCAGCTCAGTTTTCCTATACAAGTAGAACACTTATGAAGGGAGACGTCTTTTTTTAAATTAAGTACTGGTAGCCCGGGATAAAACAATCAGACGTTCTACAGTCAACCCCTCACAGGTAAATATGTTTTAGATTTCACCCTGACATGAATAGTAGGTCAAGACAGACTGAAACTTAGTAAAACTAACTTCACTATGTCAAGAGAGAAATGTATGACTTAATAAAGATGGGGACACCTAGCTATATGTTCTGGGCTTCTATCTTTAAGTAAAATAATTGCTCACAGGAACCCTAGGTTAAACATAAAACTCAAATTCATCTTTAACATTTTTTAAATGTTTGAAATGTAGCATTTTAGGAAGGTAAATGTTAGACCCTCATATGTCAACTGGTATCTCTCTGCCTCCTATTTCACTGCTGTTATGGCAGCATAACATACACCCTTGATCATTTGGAGTCTAATTTAGTCTTGTGATTTCCTTGAACAACTTAGGAGATATACTATGACACCCATCACAGTATCCGCTTGCACTTACCTCCTGTCCTTATTCCCTGTGACCAACATGTTTGGAGGGCTGTCCTTCATACTTATGCAGGTGAAGTCTCCAGCAGAGTTCCCCAGTGTTGTTAACCTTTGCCCTGTCTGTAGACTGTACACAAGGATCTATTAGAGGAAAACGGGAGAATCAGCACTGTCTGAAATAATCTTCTATCTGATCTTTCACCAAATATTGTTACTTTAATATGGATGAGAAACATACAATAAGGAGTGTAATGGGCATATAAGTAGAGTGAAAATTTGCTGGGGAATGAGATATTTCATTTCAGACCCAAATCACATGGCATACCTATGATGGACCCTCATTTTGTAAAATATGTACTTTGAAAAAACTCATCACAGAACATACAAACAACATATATGACACGCTTCTGATTGTATCTTTCTATCTAGCTACACAGCTATTTATAAAGCCCAATATTGGCACAGAGATGTATTTTATTGAACTTGTGGTAAGTTAAGACTAGCCTGCGAAAAGAAGTGTTTACAAATCCTAAGTGTTATACCGGACAGCCTTAGGAGTGTCTTCGCCCAAACATTTTGCCTTCTCCCATTCCGTTTTGCTGAAATTCATTTTGGTTGGCTTTAGGTCTCTGTGCACTTTACCACTGCTAACCACTCCTAAAGTGTCTGTGATCACTGCTTGAAACATGGTAAAATTGGTTTACACCCAATTGGCAGATTTAAATTACTTATAAATCCCTAGTAAAGTGGTACTACCTATATCCAGGGCCTGCAGCACTTATTGTGCCACTCACTTAGCTAGGCCTTATAAAACAGGTCTCAGGCCTGCCATTGCAGCCTGTGTGCAGTTGTAAACTGCCATTTCGACTTTGCCAGGCCTAAACCTTTCTTTTTAATACATAGATTCACCCGTAGGGTAGGCCCTGGACAGCCCAAAGGGCAGGGTGCAGTGTATTGAGGACTGCAAAAGTGTGCTGTTTCAGGTCCACTTTAACAAAATAAATTCACCTTCTAGGGTCTATTTGATCTATTGACACCTGGGTCCAGTCTGACGATTTAAAGAGTCGCTAATAGACTGTATATCGCCATTGGTATTGAAACTGGCCAATTTTAATATTATGGCAACCTTACATTACACTTTGATCAGACGGAAGACAGCTGCGTTCACAATTTTATTAATGATCTGAAAGCCATTCAACTGACTCAACTAGTATAAAGTCTCATGTATGCTGCAGCCATCTCATGGATTGTGTTCTTTACAACCTATCCAACCTTCCCATATCCACTCCCATTCCTGTGGCGTGGTCAGACCACTGCATGGTGTCTATGAGTTTGAATATTCTAATGGGCGCGGAGATAGCTAGTGCCAATCCCATTATGAGAAGGCAATGGCATAAACTGGAGTCTACGAATTTTGGAAACCATATTCAGGCGAATACTCCTTAAATGGATTCCAACATCAAGGTAGCTGAACTCAAGACGTAGGTCTGGCTCACCTCAGCCTTGGATGCCTTAATGCCTGCCCATTTGGGCTAGGTGAAGAAGAGACCTTCGGCCTCTTGGTTTAATGATATAATACAAAAATAACAGTAGATGGACAGAATGCAGAACAATGTCATACATTCACCCCAGTACAGAGATCCGGGCCTAAATCCATCGTTTTTTTGCTCACCATGCCACTCTAGTTTGAACCCGGTCATATGCAAATCAGTCTTGACCCTGTGCCTCATGGTAACAGTCCAGCCCGAACTGCCAAGCCAGGTCCTCCCTGAACTGGAAACAAGCATCCTAGGTGCGGTTTCGGGGTTTCACCCCTCTTCAGCCAGGATAGCTTGATTCCAGTGGCATGGAGAGCACGGGACCCACGTTTGGGCATACCCGTCCCACTCGGGGTGACAAATGCAAAAACAACAGTTGATGGACAGAATGCAGAACAATGTCATACATTCACCCCAGTACAGAGATCTGGGCCTAAATCCATCGTTTTTTTGCTCACCATGCCATTCCAGTTTGAACCCAGGCATATGCAAATCAGTCATGACCCTGTGTCTCATGGGAACAGTCCAGCCCGGACTGCCAAGCCAGGTCCTCCCTGGACTGGAAACAAGCATCCTAGGACCGGTTTCGGACAAATGCCCAGACGTGGGTCCCTTGCTCACTTTGCCACTGGATTCAAGCTAGCCTGGCTGATGACGGCTGATTAGCCAGAAACTGGTCCCAGGATGCTTGCTTCCGGTCCAGGGAAGACATGGCTTGGCAGTTCGGGCTGGACTGTTCCCATGAGGCACTGGGTCAGACTGATTTGCATATGGCCATGTCTGAACTGGGGTGGCGGAGTGAGCTAAAGAATGATGATGGATTAAACCCAGATCAGTTGACTGGGGGTGAGTGCTTACATTGTTCAACACTCAGTTCATCATCCCCTTTGGTTTTGCTTAATGATATAATAGTCAACAGCTTGCTCAAATAAGCAGTCCACCCAAGGCTGGCAGTGGCACCTAATGATAATTGTGAGAAACTTGCGGACCACTCTGTAAAAAAGGTAAATGACTTCTAAACACAGTTCAGTGCTAGTTGCAGGTCAGAGGATGTTGGTCCTGCATTAATGACGGATGCCGTATCTTAGGGGAATGAACTGAAGGAGTTAGCCTCGCTGGATAATGCCTCTTTCACCTCCCTGATGAAACAAGTTAAGTCCAGCTCCCCTAACGACCTGATCAAACCAGCGTTTATACTTAAACTGCAGGAGCTTAGAACACCCTTTTTTCCAACACTTGCTATTCTCGCTCTGTCCTCGGTGCTGGTGACTACGGCTTGGAAATACGCCAAAGTTACCCCTCTCCTGAAGTAATTCTTGCCTGACGCAGCTCAGCCAGAAAATTATGAGCCTATTTATCTCCTACTGTTTCTGACAAAAGTAGAGGAACAACACGTGAATAATCTCTTGACAGCATTTTTAGATAAGAACCAAGTGCTAGACCCTTTGCAAAACAGGTTTAGACCCTCCCACAGTACAGAGTCTGCTTTCCTTGTGGTGATGGAGGCCTTGTGTTTGGCCACAGACGAAGGTGGCTCAACTACTTTTTCTTTTAGACTGCAGTATCACATTTGAGACAGTATATCATGAGGTGTTACTATGACGACCCCGTCAGATTGAAATACATGGCAAGGGTTGGGCCTAGTTCACCTCCTTCCTAAGTGGCTGATCTTTCCAAGTGATATCAGTCTTTTCTCATTGTCACAAAGAGCATTGGAACATGGCGTCCCTCAAGGTTCAGCCCTAGGTCCTACCCTTTTAACATCTACTTCAGGCCGCTGGCAGAGGTGGTGAAGGCATTTGAGATGTCTTTGATTTCATATGCTGATGATATCCAGCTTATTGTCTCCCTGTCAGCGTATTCGACGGAGGGCACTATCAACTTTCAGAACTGTATGACCACCGTTGCAGAGTGGATGCACTCTGTCTGAAGTTCAACGCTAATGAAACAGAGATCCCCCTTGTTGGGGAAGCATGCCCAGGTATGTGATGATCATTGGTGGCCAAAGGTGTTAGGGTCTCCTCTCAAGCCAAATCTAGTTGTAAAGAACCTAGGTGTTCGGCTTGATGATAAGCTTTCTTTGGAGACACAGGTCAAGGCACTTGCAGGAATGTGTTTTGGTACTCTCAGAAGTCTTAAATTGATTAATGGCTTTTTCCATCTCCAGGTGCGGCAAATGACTGTACAGTCTTCAATCATCCTGTGACTGGACTACTACAACATTCTCTACCTGGGTGCTAGGAGATCTATCATAATCAGGCTTCAGACTGTCCATAATGCAGCTGCTGGACTACTTTTCCATCTACCTAAACTCTGCTCTGTAGAAGCTGCTCTGCAAACTCCACTGGCTTCCAACTGAGAAACGAACTCAATTCAAACCCTTGTACATAGCTCATAGGATCATGAACAAGCTGGGAGCAACTAGTTTGGACTCCTTGATACAGCTGTATCTACCTAATAGGGCCCTTCGTTCTGCCAATTTGAACTTGGCTCTTATAACATGTACTAAAAGAGCAAGACTGGGAAGTCGCTCCTTCCGAGCGATGGCATCCGTCCTATGGAATAACCTGCCTCTACAGTTAAGGAAAGTTTAGAAAGCAGCTGAAGACCTTACTGTTTGCAGCATTGGTCTACAGTGCTACTCTATGCTGTGCTAACTTGGTATGTTCTATGTTGGGCTGACATGATAGTAGGCTAGCATTGGGAAGCCCAGTTTCAGGACCCGCTTTAGAAATCCTGTACTTTTAAGTTTTACATGTCCTGGTAGTGAAAAACTCAAATTCTTTTTTCACAACTGCAAGGCCTAACTCTCCCATAGGATAACTTTGAATTATTGTATTACACTTAATAAGTGATGTTGTTTGCTTAGAACAGGTAGAAATGTCATGTTTGGTCTCTTGAGAATTATAATTTAAAATCCTCTTTAATGGTAAAGTTGAATTTTAAGTCACAATTCAGAAAAGTACACTTTTCGAAAGTTGGCATTTGGTGCCTGCAATCTGTTTCTGGGGTCACAAGACTAAGTGTATTTGGCAGTTGGCCTTTGTGAATTCCTGCCAAACAGTGTCACAAAGGGGGACTGGGAGTTGGCAGGAATGGCAGCTCTGGCAGGATGGGTGGAGGCCAAGCTGTCACCTACCACATTTGCACTTCAATAGGGGCTGCCACAAAGAACTTCACACTAGCCTTTTGTTACCTCAGACATCTTGTAACCTGAGCACGCTCTAATATAGAGGTTTCTCCCACTTTAAAGCCAGCACCAGGTATACATATTGGACCCTGAGACTCACTCTTGAATGCTTTTTAACTTTTCATTGGGGACTTTGGTTCTGATTTTACTTTCTTTTGCACTTGACAGTTTTCAGGCACTACACCCGGCGTTGTCCGTTTGTTAGCGCGGACACGCCTAATTCCGGGGTCAGCGCTCTAGTTTTTTCTCTTTTCACCTATTTAAACGCCGTGCTGGCGTGGACGCGCAGCGGACGCGCCAAAGGCAATTCAGGCAATTACTACTAGCCTGAATGCTGACATCTGTAGGATGGATGCTTTGAGTTGTGGACTATTGAATGCTCGCTCCCTCCCTAAACATTGTACAGAGATCCAACTACTTATTGAGGCACACAATTTAGATGCTGTGTTTATGACTGAAACTTGGACTTACCCTGATTCGGTGGTCGATTTAGGGCAGGTGTGTCCTCTTGGATATAAGGCCTTCGACAAACCTAGAGGCTTTGGTAAAGGAGGGGGGGGAGTCGGCATAGTGTTTAAAGACAGTTGGAATTTTGCCCCTATGGAGGTTGATCTGGTGGAGGGATTCGAGCTCTAGGGTTTTTCCTTAAAAAACACCAAGGGACACCTGCTAGATGGTATAGTATGTTATAGACCCCCTGGCCCTGTTAATATGCTTCACCTGCAGGCTTTGATTGCTGTGATTGATAATTTGGCCCTTACGCATTCAAGAGTGCTTATAGTTGGAGATTTTAACATGTGGCTCAACGGCAAGTTGGACACAGGATATTCTACTCTTCTCCATTCCTGTGAGAACCTTGTACTCCGTCAAGGGGTGACTGAGCCTACACATATAGGGGGGCACATGCTGGATTTAGTTTTTAGCAAGGAAAATGCTACCGGGCATATAAAAGTACTTCCGATGGAGTGGACTGACCATTTTTTGGTTACAATCTTGACATTTATCCCTAGTTGAGAAGCTCCTGCTAATGGGGAAGTTAGGAGCTTTTTGCATAGGGATTGGAAGAGGGCATTAAAGAAGGTAACATCCTCCTCAACGTTTGCCTTCAATAGGGCTTTAGATGTCGCCAGATCAGTGGAGGAGAACTATGTAGAATTTTGTAGTGAGATTATGGCGACTGTTAATCTAATTGCTCCTCTGAAAGTATGCAAAAGTAGAGGTAGACCTTCAGCCAGATGGTTTAATGAAAATGTAAAGAATTTGAAATTGAATTGTAAACAGCCTCAAAGGAAATGGCGAAAGCACTATGTAGATGAGGATAAAACTGCATGGAAAACAGCTATATCCATCTATAAAAAAGCAATCTTCTCGGACAAATCAGAATATTTTGCAGAAACCATTCTGAAATCATCTAATAAATCTAAATGTGTTTTTATTTTATTTTTTTTACTTTTTTATTTTTTTTATTTTTTTAAAACCTTTATTCGTATAATTCAGATACAGTGCTATTCAGCCGACAACCCGGAGGTTCGGCAGCTCCTCAATCGACACGTGCAGTCATCTACAGCTCTCATACAGGATAAAAACAAAGGTTCCAATTTTTACAAATGAACACAACAAGCAAGGCAATATACATCATGAGTTCGCGTCAGCTCCCAGCGAGGGGGCGGCCCCATTTCCAACATCAGATCAAGCCACCGATTGAGAGGAGGAGGGAGAAGCAGAGGCGCTAACATTCTAGCAGAGGTGCATCAGAAAGACCCAAGTCGGACGCGAGGCTAGGGGGAAAGTTGCTCCTCCAGTGGTTCAGTGGCAGGAGGCAAACATATGTACCCCCTATACTGGTTCCAACCTCCCCATACCTTATGCCATTTCTTGGGCTTTCCCCGCGCACTATACACCGTTTTCTCCCGGAACATGCACCAGTCCATGTTGTCCTTCCAAGCATCCAGGGTGGGAGGGCTAGGGGATCCCCACAATCTTGCAATATCTCGCTTAGCCACCATATTACCTAGGGTCACCCATTGAGTCTGCGCCGCGTCGTAGTCTGTAGGACCCCACACATTGAAAAGACAGCGCCGCGCCTCTGGGTGCAATACAATGCCCGTGACCTCCTGCATCACAACGTGAATCCGCTTCCATAGTTCCGCAATCACACCACACTCCCATATAATGTGCAGAAAGGTGCCCACCATCCCGCAGCCCCTCTTACACAGCCCGTCCTCGGAAAAACCCATATGGACCAATCGGGGCCCAGTGACATAGACTCTGTGGAGTATCTTAAGCTGGACAAGCCGCAACCTGGCGGGGATTGCGACCTCCTTAGGAGAGGAGACCGCGTACTGCCAATCCTCATCGTCTAGCTCAAGTCCGTCTCTAGTCCACTGGTCCCGCACCCCCAGGAGGAGATCGGTCCGAACGTTCACAAGCTTTTTGTAAATTAGGGAGATTGTGCTCTCTCTAAATGTGTTTTTAGATCGGTCGATGAGATTGCCAATCCTAAGTGCTTGCAAAATGAGATTCTGCCATCTCAGGATCTCTGCAATAGATTGGCAATCTTTTTTGAGGAAAAGATTAGTACCATTTTAAATGGACTTAAAACTACTATTCCAGCGGTAGCAGCAAGCCATATTAGTAGATTGATAACCATCTCGTCTACTGATGCAGGGAAGACGTCATGTGTAGAGGTGGAAGCTGGGACTGCGAATTTGAGCACTCTGGAGCCTTTTGAATTGTTACCAGAGGATGAGTTCGGCTGGCTGGCTATGGGGGTCTCTTCCGGCTCCCCACTGGACCCTCTTCCTCATAAAATCTGGAAGGAATATGCTTCAGATCTATTTCCTAGTCTTAGACAGATCTGTAACTATTCACTTTCCAGTGGGGAGGTGCCATCTAGCTGGAAACAGGCAGTGGTTACTCCCCTCCTGAAGAAGGCCACTCTTGATCCAGCACGCCCTGAGAGCTATCGACCAATTTCCCTCTTACCATACCCCTTGAAGATCCTTGAACGCTGAGTCAGCAGATCTGTGTTTCTGGAGAGTAATAACAAGTTGGCGGATGTCCAATTTGGCTTTTGTCCAGAGCACGGGACGGAGTCTGCTTTGGTGACCGTGATGGACGACCTTCGGTTGTTGGCAGACAAGGGACAATCAGCAATATTAATATTGCTTGACTTGTCTGCCACTTTCGACATGGTCAACCATAGTATTTTGCTGACCCACCTTGAGGAGGCAGGAGTGGCAGGCACTGCTTTGGCCTGGTTCCGCTCTTATCTTTCGGGTAGACGTCAGGCGGTGGCTCTTCCGCCGTTTCAATCCACCTTTATCAATATCGGCCATGGTGTTCCACAGGGGTCTGCTATCAGCCAGATTATGTTTAATGTTTATCTTAGTCCTCTGATTGATATAATTCAGGCTCATAAGGTGAAGTTGATAAATCATGCTGATGATACCCAGATCATTTTATCTTTGGACAGTACCCAACCTTCAGCGTTGGAGGATTTTCATGATTGTATGCGTGATACCACGCAATGGCTACGGCTGAAGTTTTTACAATTCAATTCTGAGAAAACGGAAATAGTGCATTGCGCAGTAGGGAAGGTGCCTCTACATCTCCCCCATAATTTCTGGCCACTAGGTACTTCCTCTCCTTTGGTCCCGGCCAATACGGTCCGTAATTTGGGAGTTCTGTTTAGTGCTAATCTGACCCTGGGGGCACAGGTGAACAAAACGGCGGGATGCTGTTTTGGGCTGATTAGAGCCTTGAGAAAGATTCTTCCATCGCTGCCTGCCTCGGCCAGAGCATTAGTAGTGCAGGGCGCAATTTTAAGTCGCCTTGACTATTGTAATGCCCTGTTGCTGGACTCTCCTAAATAGTTGATCCAACTTTGCAACGGGTTCAAAATATGGCGGCAAAACTGGCTTTGGCTAAACCGCAAGACTCTTCTGCATCAAAATGCTTGGCTGAGCTACACTGGCTATCAGTGTTGCAAAGAGTACAGTTTAAGTCCTTGTGTATAGTGTTCAAGGCCTTGCATGGCTTGGAACCGAAACCTCTGCAAGAAAAACTACGCTAATATATACCCACTCGACATCTCCGCTCTTCCTCGGCCGGTCTGGCGAAAGCTCCTAGGCTTAATAGGGTCAGACTGGGTGGATGTTCTTTCAGCACTGCTGCAGCAAGGCTGTGGAATGAGCTGCCACCTGATATCAGACAGTGTAATTCCCTGCTTTTGTTCAGAAAAAGGATTAAGACATGGTTGTTTCCTAGAATCTGATTTTGTCCTCTAATTATTGTAGACTTTCTCTGCTGTCTCTCTGATTAATATTGGTTCTCCAAATTACGTATTGGAGCACCAGGGTACCCGTGGGGTGTTTGTTGCGCTTTATAAATATTATATACATACATACATACATACACTCTTCAGAGCACATCTGGATCCACTCACTCTACAAGAAGGAGGACCTCTCAGCTGCCTGAGGACTGCCCTGCTGCCTTAGGCCAGTTATGCAGCTTGAACTTACAACTTCCAGAGTGCCTACAACATGCTCCTTTTTCGACAGCTTTACCAAAACACCCTGATGCAAGTCCTCGCATTACCAGCTCCAGACTGGTGGCTTACTTAGAACCAACACAGTGTGATGCATCTCGAAGCAAGTCCTCACATCGCTAGCTCCAGACCAGTGCCTTCCAGCTTTGAGCTACCGGACACAACAGGTTCCTGACCGGCAGCTTTATGGAAACATCTGATGCAAGCCCTCGCATCACCAGCTCCAGACCAGTGAGTTCCTCAGAACCAGCATGCCGCAATGCATCTCGACACAAGTCCTTGCACTGCCAACTCCAGGCTGGTGGCTTCATCGGAACTGAAGCAGTACACCACACTTTGACAACAGACCTTGTATCGCAGCTCCTGATTAGTGGCCTCCCAGCTCCGACCCAGTGGGATGCATCTTAACGCAAGTCCCCGCAACGCAGCCCTGGACCGCTGGCTTCATCGACACAGTGTGACTTAACTCAACGCTAGCATCACAGCTCCTGATTGGCAGCTTCAAGAGCCCTGACCTAGCTCGACGCATTTTGATGCAGGATCAGACGTTGAAGCTCCTGCTCGGCGGCTTCTTGAAGCAGCATAGTGCATGCCCACGCAAACTTCACATCTTGATCCAAAGGATCCAGCGGGTCAAACTTAGCCCTGTGCCCAGTCTGAATACCATCGTGGCCGACCTAAACTTGTGACTTTTTTCAGGTCAAGTTCGACCACCTAACCATAATGGGTGCTATTTGCTTCTAACCCTTTTTTCCCTAAAATCTTTGAAACTGCATACCTCTGGCTCTACTGATTATATTTTGGTCCTTTTGGTCTAATTTTATTTATTAAATGTTACTCAATTTTTCTAGACGTATAGTATTTTTCTTGTGTTGAATATTCAATTTGTTACTCTCTGAGTGCTGCAGAAATACTTTACACATTGCCTCTAAGTTAAGCCTGACTGAATTTGTGCCAAGCTACCAGAGGGTTAAGCATGATTTAGTTTAGTGACGTTTGTGGTTCACCCTGACAAGGATTGTGGTTGTTGCTAGAGAAGGGTCTTCACCCCTCTCAATCAAAAACATAATTTCTCACACTAAGTAAACTGAAGTCCCGTAATCTAAGCAGGAACATACTAATGGTGTCCCAACATGCGAGTGTCCTTCTGCTGTATAAACCTGAAGAAATCTCATCGTAAATTTTAGATGGTAAAAGAAGAAGCAGTAAACCTCAATATGCTTGTTAAAATCCAAATTGAATCAAACATAAGCCAACATTCTAAAATAAGGTTAAGAATGTCAAAGAATAAAAATGTATTTGACCTAAACTAAACACCCCAGCAGTCCTCCATGCCCCTCACCACAACTACCTTAATTGTTTCAGAGTTAAGTTTCAACCAACTGCTACTACATCTATGCCCAAAACCTTTCTCCCGACAAACTCAAATCACCCACAATCTTAAGCGTACATGGGTGTCAATGCCAAACATGTAGAAGCTAAGTTTAAGGCACTGTATTTGTGTAACCAGAGTTTGAAAGTAGATGTTAAAAAAGAGGGGGACAGCGAGGAGATGTGAGTGACAGTGTATTCACCGTTTCTAGGTAAAAGGAAAAAAAGGCAAAGTGTAACTGCCATAGTGTGAGCCTTTACGAACTAATGTAGATACTACCATGCCTTGAGTGTTTGTCCAATCTCCCGCAAACTCCTCAGAAGAATTGACTAAAAACACCAAAGGCGGCTGACTTTAATCTCTTCTTACATCCTAGCCTCTCTTTTCCAGATTCAGTGGCAGATGCCCAAGTAAAGTGTCTTGTTATATGTAGCTCATTGGAGCACTTTCCCAAACTTAATTTCTCACTTAGAGGAAGCATCTAATGCGTAATGCCAGTAGAAGGTGTGTGGGGTAGCCCACACTGCCACTGTGCATATCGGTGATAGGAGTAGAGAATTTGAAGAATAACCCCTTTGCTCTGCTACAAAGAGCAGAGGCATGATCTGTAGAAGATGAACCGTGTGGAACATAGAGCATAGACGTGATGGATGCAGTGGATGCACTGTCACATGCATCTCAACCACCATGAAACAGGTGGTCATAGGCATTGGAGTCTGAGATCTGCCCGAGATATGTCAATGTTATGAGTCTCTATCAGATCAATCTGATAGGGAGATGTGGGAGGAAAGTGAGATAACAAATCTTCTGCATTCAACTGGAAAACTGTCAACATCTTTGAGGGAAAAAAATTGCATTGTGTCCTGAGGAACTTCTCTCCCTAATCAAGGAAAGGAGGACCAGGAGCTTATTAGGGGCCTCCGTGAGTATGCTCCTGCATGAAAAGTGGTCTTCCAGGAGGCTAGGTTCACAAAAGGATTTTGTTTCAATTTGGTTTGCGCGTTAATCACTTTAGCACTAACCTGAGGTCCAACCATGAAGTGTTTCATCAGATGGAGGGGGTGGAATGAAAAGAAAAGATGGTAGCAGACTAGGAGAGTACACTTGATGACCTTGTCAGAAGTGGATGATCCTCCTTCTGTTTCTGTATTCAACTTCTGCTGCTAAAAGAGTTTCATGTCAGTGTGGAAGACTGATTGATCTAGGTATATAGAGAACTACATCGCATTATAACACCAAAACGATTAGAGAGTTAATTTGTTTATCCAATGGCTACTATAAAATTAGTGCATGTTCTTGTACGTCCAGACCTAGTGGCAAACGTTTGCATAGCTTCTGGTATGCTCAAGTTGTCTGCAAAAGATTTAAGCGGGAAAACATTAGTCCGTCAGGGACGACTGACTCAAGTTGAGTGATCTGTTTTAATGCGAGAACTGCAGTGACTTGCGTGAGCAATAATCACTCCTTCAGGAACCACCGACTCAAGTTGAGTGATTGTGAGGAGGTATGCAATATTGTCCCATGATCCTTTAATAGGGGGTCTGGAAATTCTGGAAGGCAAGCTAGATTGCTGTGATATGAAAGTAAGGCAGTTTGGAACTGCTGAGGCATTGTTAGAACAATTATGATTAAAAAACGTATTTTATGTTGTACCAGAACCACTGCAGTACCTTTGGGATCAGGCAAAAGAATAAAGGAACTCCTCTGATCAACTGAGCTGGTTCCATGAACTGACTATCCATATTAACCACGTTCTTTGCTCTGCTGCTGCTCTGTCCAAATGAAAGCATGAAATAGTGGTGTATTTAAACTGGTGTTGGCATTGGTGGGGGGCAAGGGGGGCTATATTGCTCAAATTCAGGCTTTAAAAGCAATGGGATAATGTAGGCCAAACTTCTCAGAGTAGCTTGTGAGCAACTGGTAGCTGTCCAGTTACCAATCCAATCCAATATTTCTTTATTTCGGTTGATTAGCCATAAAAGAACAAACACAGATATATATACAGAACAAATAAAAACAGTTACAAAAAGTTTAAAAAGAGATAAAACAGTTAGTCTAGAATGTTACTTTAAATTAAAAAGATGATGGGAAAGTCAATCACAATCCAGTCCTTGGTTGTGTACTTCGAGAAAGTTCCTTCTGGCCCACCACAAGGAATTTAAAAAACTTGAGACCGCATAGACTATATGGGAATCAGTATTATATTTTAAAAGTCTAAATGCTTCCATGCAATGGGTTGTGCCTTGATATTTACATAACTGTACCAACCATCTTAGTCTTATTGGATGGTAACCCAGGCCAACAAAAAAAAAACGTGGGGTTCAGTCGCTGCGCACATGTTGCAAGCTGGGCACCCACTTAGATTGCCACTGGACGATTTGCGCGTAAATGCACGCAAGGGGAGACAGCCACGCCGAAACTGCACATAGAGTTTCCTTCCTAGTGCTGGGCGGATTTCGTCAAGACATGGCTCCAACTTGTATGTGTCTTTTACGTCCAGGAAATGTGACTTAAGGGAGCCATGGGCGGATTCTGCATGGATTTTTGCGGTTTTTCCGCCCCAATAGCTAGAACTTAGAAGTTTGCGTGAGGTTCTCAGACTGCTGTTTCAGGGTTGTCCCATAGATCTTTTAGTCCTATTGCATAGAGGCCTTCCCTGATATATAAAAGCCATGGCAACCTTCCTGAACCGGGGAGTCTCAGGACTTCCAATAGCTCTGATATGTACTCCGCCAGTTCCGTTGTTACCCAGAGGCGCCGCCAAAAGAGTAGTAGCCTGCAGCCAATTTCCTCAGCAATAGATCTCACCCCTAGGTCCGTACGCAGTGGAGCCAAAGGGGAACTTATCGGCAATCCGAGTAATTGTCTGAGGAATTTGTTCTCAGTGTTAACCATGGGCCTATGATTAGAGTGCACCCAGAGTTCAGCTCCGTATAGGGCAGCACTCCTAGCCTGGGTTTTATAAATCTCCATAACCGGGCTCACTGGTTTGTGGAATGACTTTCTGAAAAACTTAACCATGCCGCCTGTGGTTTGTGTCAGTTTGAGATTTGACTTGTTGATCTGGGCCCCCCAGGTCATGTTTCCGGTGAGAGTCAGACCCAAGTAGTCAAATACAGAAACCCGCTCCAGGGGAATGCCATTCATGCACGGGTTGGGACATGTAGATTTACTAGGGTTGAAGACCATGAATTTAGTTTTTTGGATATTGACCTCCAATCCCCTGAGCCTACAGAACTCACAGAACCCATCTAGAATTCTTTAAATACCCATTGGTGAATTAGAGAGAAGTAGGGTATCGTCTGCAAACATCATGGCAGGAATTTGCTTTTGCGTGATTTTAGGAGCGTCTGTATCCTTGTAGACTCTCAGCGCACCCATCAGACCATTGATGTAAATGCAGAACAGGGTAGGGGCAAGCACACATCCCTGTCTTACTCCACTATTAACAGGGATGGGCTGCGTCAGTTCACAGTTTTTCCCATATCTAATCTGGGCGTAATTCTCAGTATGTCTAAAAGGTAAGAAGGAAGTCCCAGCTCGCTCAGGACCCTCCATAAAGCGTCTCTGGGTACCAGGTCAAATGCACTCTTCAGATCAACAAAGACCAGGTATAGGCTACCCCCTTCTAGAAGGACTGTTTTCAAATAGAGAAGCTGGAGCCTGGCAAAAACTTTCTGTGAGACATCGATCGGTCTGTAGTTTGCCGGAGAGAGTGGTGATCCCTTCTTGTATGCCGGGATGTCCAGTTACCTGTAAGTGGCTCTCCTGTGTTCAGCACAGCCCACTAAATTAGAAGATTTTGTTTATTTGAATACATTTATCCAAAAACTGAAAGGTATGTATTCAAGACAAAACGTGCATTTTCAGAACTTGTAAGCTGTTTGGAGAAAAATGGTTGGATATCGAATATATATTTTAAATTAGATGTTTGAGTAATAAATCATGGGACGTTGGGAGGGACCTGTTACTAATAATATTACCTTGGTGGTGCAGGCATTGCAACTTTGGCTGTCATGTATTAATCCTGTAGAGGCATTCCAAATGTATAAGGTTTTTGACACTTTACTGCAGGCAACCCTGCCTGATGCAATGAGGTGATCACTACTGGTTATCTTGAATGGGGTGGTCACTAATTTAATCGTGTCTGACATGGTCACTATTAGCACACTAATAATAATTGTAGCTCAAAATCATTTGTATTGATCGTGGATAGCTCTCATTACAGAAAAGGTCATAGACCCCTGCAATAGCTTCCCATGATAGCAGTACCTTGACATGAGAATATAGGCATCCCTATATCACGATTGGAATGCTTTAAATAAAAGTAGGCAAGTTATAACGTGGACATCTCTATCCGCACAGCTTTTTTCATGAACTGACACTTCATATAAAGATGCAGAGATTTATAATTTTCGACAAGAATTATGGTAATTATATTCTTATTATGTAGTTCCGTCGATATCCCAGAGAGCTTGTTTCCTGAACTGACACGCCATATAAAGAGTTTGCTCGAAAACACCAATGAGGAACCAATTTCAAAATGCACTTCTTTTCAGAGACCCTACTGGTATATCAGTAAAAACAGCTTGAAAGAGATTTAGGGAACAAAAGGTTGATTTCTATAATGGAAGCCCTCAGCTCTTTTCTAAGAAAAATAAAAAAATTATAATGAAAAAGAGATTAAGTAAAAATGCCAACATCTGCTACCACTTCTCTGATGATCACCCTCACTATATAATGCATCTACTTTCTAGATGACATTTCTTTGTTGACACAGATTCTCTAAAACTAAATTCAGACCTGGATGACACATCACATCTCAAAATAAAACATAGGAAAATTGAAACTCTCCTCCAAATACTGAATATCCTTGAAGACGTGACAATGTAATTAACACACTGGAGAGTCACTCGCTCATCAGTGAATGCAGCAAATCCCTGAGCATCTTGTATGACAAGAATCTCAAACTCCAAAGAGATACTAATTCCCTAGAAAAAGGCCACAATTTCAACTCCGACTCCTACGGCGAATCAAGCATTTCCTACCAGGAGAAGAATCTTAACTAATGACCCACTCGCCAGTCTTGTGAAGATTAGATTATAGTAACTCTTGATTTATCAGAATCCCTAAATTAACCTCTCTCCTCTTAAGGAATGTTTACACGTAGCAGACCGGTTGATCAGTCAATCTAAGTACAGCCACATATCATATCAATCATCACCTCCCTGTAGAAGCTCCTGACTGAGGCGAATAGACTACTTAGGTGGTGCTGCATTCTTCACAAAACGTTCTACATCCAGCCATCAAATTATCGAGCTCAGAAACCTATCATCTCAAAGCAGTCGGTGACAACTATGGAGCTCAACTCCCTAATGTTTGAATATGTGTCATATACTTGGAAAACAACTCTTACACAATCTTTCTACGGTAGAGCACCCAAGATGTGACATTTCACACTATCAGCTATCAGGATGAATCCTTCTTACATGAACACCAAACTGAAACGTCTGCTGCTCCAACACCACTTACCTATGAGAGCTGTAATCCTGAATCAACCAATTGAGAGGAGTCCCTGTGAAGTGAATTATCATCTCTGATGTCACACACAAATTATGGTTCTCCTTTGTTAGGTCCAATGCTAGTATTAGTAAAGTGGTTATGACCATAACTAATATATTACAATTCTGTATCCCATTCAGTTTTCTGAACCCCGCCCAGACACTATACGTTCTTCACATATATGCACTTTAATAATTTTGCCATTTATATTTCAAATACTTTATCTTGGAATCTAGTTTTGTGGAATCCTGTAACCTCAAGGTTATATACATTTCATTCATGCACAAACTGCTTTGTAACCTCCGTAAAGCCCTCTACCAGTCACATCAGTCTAGTCCCCACATTATACAATTATAAATAAATATACTTTGGTATAAAGACTTTCATAATTTCCCTCATCATCTACATCAAAATCATCATCAGTTTCCATATCAAGATACATTCATCATCCACTGTAGGGGAGCCATTTAGTGATTCAGCCGGAGATGAAGGTACTGTGGAGTTTTGGGGGGTATTGGAGATATAACAAGGAGCAACAGTCCCTTGGTGCCCCATAAGGTAAGTGATGTATTCGAATTGTCTGAATATGTTATTTAATTTAGCACCCAAGATTGATAAAAAGCTTCATAAAATTCGAAAAAAGCTGATGGCCATTTCAGAAACACAAACAACCAGGGCAGAGAGACGATCATTCATAAATCTGGACAATGTAAAGTCTCCTTGAGGAAAACTGATCCAAATACTAACAAATAATATTAAAGAAAGCTATGAAAAATGTTGTAGTTAATTGGAAATTACCTTTTCTTTAGCAATGGAGTGTCACTCATGAATTCCAGACTTGTTTATTTCACCAAAAGTGCACTGGATGGCATTAAGTAATTATTTTTCACTAATGCATGAATAGAGCATCTAATCTGATGTCCCTATACATTCTATACATTATATTCTTGAATAGATGCATTTGGCTGTCAAAATTATTAAATCAAGTTTGGGAAAAAGCTTAATAGAATTAACAGTGCCTGGTACCAGCAGGCATGGCGGTGACAGGGATATGATAGCTGGCATTATCTGCGCACTGGAGAGGACTATCCCAAAACAGACGTTTGCCCCATATCCCACATGCTGGTATCTAGTATTCACAGCAGAGTGATTTCTATGGCCATGGTATGGCCATCAGGATGTGTTGCCACAAACCTTCACTAGAGTCCTTGACTTTCACACTGTCAATTTGACAGATAACACCTCCTATGTATCACCTGTCAAATTTTTCTGTATTGAATGGCAATTTACATTTGTAATCACTTCCAATGACAATCCCAATGTTCCTGTAGTTTCATAATATAAGGAAGTTGCCTATCCGCCTATAAATGCCAGGATATCATTTTGTTACAAAAGGCACGTTCTGCCTTCTGTAAGTTCCTGTAGTACGAAAAGTATGTTACTGTTGCTTGCACCAACCTATTAAAAGGAACTAGTGATGCCAAGAAGTATGCTCTACTGCAGCTTCTGGTTCCAAGGCTCCCAATCTACCCTCTGGGACTTCAACTGGGAACCATGTATTATTATACTGCACATAGCAGCTGCCTCTCAGCGACAGCATACCAGAGTCAAACAGAGCGCATGACATGCAGACAGGCACTTGTTCAGCCCAACACCAGCAGGTCTCACAGAAGATTAGGAATGCCACGCACACAGGCAATTGCCTAGACAACCCCCGTGGCTATGACAGTGTCTGAAACAGGCCACACAAGCAGAACACAGCCGGACAGCCTTACTCCCACAGTCTCCAACAGAAACTTAGCCTTTGATGTCATTGTTAGACCTGACATCCTTGGCGTGGTTTTTTCCCCTATCTTTTGCCTCTGCTACCTGGATTTTTGATGCTGTGATGGATTTCGTTTTTGCTGGTTTAGATGCTTTGGACACTCTGCCACTGCTAACCAGTGCCAGAGTGTAAGTGCTCCCTGTGTAAAATATCATATTGATTGGATATACCTGATTGGCATATCTGTATCACCCTGAAGTCCCTAGTAAAGTGCACTGTGGGTGCCAGGGCTGGTGATGACAGATGCTACTAGTGGGTCTGCAGCGCTGATTGCGCCACCCACCTGTGTAGCCCTAAAATGGTGTCTCAGGCCTGCCACCGCAGGCCTGCCTGCAGTCCCCGGACTGCCATGTCCTCCTGGCCAGTGTCCACACTGACCGGGCCTAACCCTTCCCTTTTTATACACGTCAGTCATCCCTATGGAAGGCCCAAGGTACCCCCCTGGGCAGGGTGCAGTGTATGTAAAAGGTAGAGCATGTACTAGTGCAGGTAACATGTTCTGGTAGTGAACAACGGCCATTTTGTGTGTTCACTGCTGCAAGGTTATCTTGCTCCATAGGCTAACATGGGGGAGGCTGGTGCCAATGGCTATCCGCCTATCTTCTCATAGGAACAAGATAAGACATGAGTGTTTGATATCCCTGAGCTCAGCATTTAATAACATCTTTTAGGAGAGGTTGTTTTTAAATCCTGAGCTGGAGAATAGTACTTTTTAGAGAGTAGCTGTTCTCTTGTCTGACCCTTCTGTGTGCCTGGGCATGCTTGTGGATTGACTGTCTGGCTTGAGAGTGACAGGGGCTGGGGATCCCCCAGGAGGTTGGCTGAGTCAGCCCTCTGCTGAATGGCGACATTTGCAAGTAGAGTGGAGGGAGGAGATAGCACCTGGGAGTGAATAGGGCTGTGCCTGCCTGCCACACTGCTGGCTCCACCTCCTGCTGGGCGGCTGACGACTCTGCCCCTCACTCTGAAAAGAAAGCAGAAGCCAGGAAAACAAAGTGCTCCAGCAACACCCAGAACTGGATCAGACCGGGCTCAGGACCCACTTGCACAAAGACTTCAAAGACTTTTAGGGGTATAAGTACAAGACCCCTGACAACAGATTTTTAGATTCTACAATCAAGAGGAACCTCTGCTGAAAGACGGACTGCTGAAGGACTAAAGGAAGATTGCCTTGTTGTGTGCTTTAAGGGCTGACCTGTTCTGCTGTGCAACTGAAGCTGAGGAGGAGAAGGGGCCTTGCTGTGTGCTGTGACCCTGCCTGCTTGACCTGACAAGACTTTGCTGTGTGCTGTGTCTTCAACTCTGAATCTCCAAGGGCCTGAGAAGAGCTGGCCTCCTGTTTGGCAACCCAGGGATATAAAGGTTGCCGAGACTTCAAGACTCTGCTGTGTCCCGTGAAGTGCGCTGTCTGCTCTCTGCTTTGCTTGAGAGAGCGGCGCTGTTTAGTGCCTGAAACCGGCTGCTGCGCTGAGAAGATCGACGTGCTTATCGGCACCTGTACTACGGCGCTTTGAAATATCCTGCCCGTAATTCACCGCCACGGCCCGGTGGCCCGAGATCGTCCAGGAGCTGTGCCTCTCCGTTCCCCAGACTAAGAAGAACGAAGCGAGGAGGTCGCGACCTGATTGGTTGACGGCGGAGGCCTGGCCGGAGGAACTGCGCTACGATTGGCGGAGGCCTGGTGACGTCTGACGTCGTCCCTGGGGGCTCGTCGAGGGAGCCGCGACCTGATTGGCCGCCGTCCGTGAGCTACGGGAACTCTGTCCCGAGGAAGGGCTCCGACGCGCTGAGTTCTTGCGCCCCGACCCGCAGCCTGGTGAGTCCGTGCAGGGAGAAAGAGCATCAGTAACTGGTGTGACAGCACGCTTAACCCCCGAAGGTCCCGCATAGCTTGTGGGGCCCGGAGACCAACGCCCGGGGTGCATTTGCCTGGAGGAGCAACCGGAGAGGAGCGCTGCAATTATAAGCGCAGGGGCATAGCTAAAACGGTGGTTTCCGTCCTGAGAGTCTAAAGCCATATTCCTTTTGACACCTAACGCCCACAAGAGACTAGAGACTAATTATTTTGCGTACCTAGCGATCCAAGAAAGCTAAAAGAGAAACAGAAGATTAATGTGCAATGCTATGATAATAGATCTTTACTGCTGAAACTAGATAAAGGTATATTTTTGATATACTTACCTGTGTGGTCTACGTTTGTGGTGTACTAGGGGGGTCATTGTAGTTGTTAAGTGCGAATACCTTACACATTGCCTTGGGGATAAGCCTGTCTGCTCGAGCCAAGCTACCTAGAGGGTGAGCAGGGGTTATCTACCGTGTGTGTCCCTGTACCCTGACTAGACGCAAGGGTCCCTATTTGGTCTAAGGTGCTTACCTCTGCCAACTAGAGACCCCCAGATCTAACATTGGTGGTCAGCGGTGCGGATTAGAACCAGTATTTAGACTTGACCTGCAGTGATTCTTTGTACATCACTAGTCTAGTTAGCAGTTCCATTGCACAAAGTTTTTGAAACCTATTTTTGGAAGACCTAGGAAGCATCATGTCTCTGAATGGAGTAGGCAAGGAGGTGGAATTGCAATTTGAAGTAGAGAAGTTGCTCACATATAAGAAGGATCAACTAATGCAATTCTGCAAACAGCTTGGATGCCCAGTGAAGGGCAGCGCTAACAAAGATGAGCTACAGAAAGCTCTAAGGGCCTGGTGGGAGGCCAAAAATGTTGTAACAGAAGATACTACTGGAGAGGATGATACACAGGAGCATGGATTTGGATCCAATGATTTGCCAGTAAATGTGTCGCCTTCTAGGGCGAGCAGCACCCATTCCAGTAGGGGCCTTTCTCCAGAGGAACTGGAGGAGAATCAGAGGATTAGGGCCCATGAGATTGAACTTTTTAAGCTCAAAGCTCAAGCAGAAGAGAGGAAACTGCGCCTTGACAGTGAGAAGAAGGCGGAGGAGAGGATGAATGCTCTCGCTTTGGAAGAGAGAAAACTCCAGTTGGCTCATGAGTTGAGCATGAGGGAGCTGGACATTAAAGCTAAACAGGTGGAGTCCAGTCCGAATGGTGGCAGCGCACAACCAGTACAGGCGGGTAAAGTATACATACCGAAAGATTTGGTGCAGAATTATCAGAGGGGTGAGGATATCTATGCATGGTTTAGATCCTGTGAGCTTCCCTTGAAGATGAATGAAGTGCCTGAGAAGAGTTGGGGGGGCAGGTTTGTGGAAGCATTTTGAGGCCTCTGGGAGGGATGTCTTAGCACCCTTAGAAGCAGCAGGTACCTTAACCTACCCCACTATGAAGGAGGCTTTATGCCTCAGGTATGGGCTTACACCAGAACAGTACCGCCAGAAGTTTAGGAACTTCAAGAAGCTTGATTCAAGTACTTGGGTGGAGTGTGTGAGTATGTACACGCGTGCACTGGAAGGGTGGATAAAGGGCAGCAAAGTTACTGATTATGTGGGGTTGTGTCACTTGATTAGTTGGGAGCACTTGAGTAGTCTATGTGTTCCAGAGCTGCGCCAGCATCTTTTAGACAGCAAGTTAACTGATCCCAGTGAGCTTGCTAAAGAGGCAGACCGCTGGACTAGCACCAGGGTCAACAAAGGGGTGGTAAGTATCCCAGCCAAGGGTGGACAGGGTCCCCAGCAGAAAGGTGGGGAGGACAAGGGTAACAATAAGGAGTTCTCTAAAGGGCCCCAAAACAGTTCCCAGGAAAAGGAGTCCCAAGCCCCCAAGCCTAAGAAGTCTTGGCCCCATAAGGGCAGACAGGATAACAGACCACCACCTACTTGCTATGCTTGTAGGGAAGTGGGGCACATCGCCCCTAAATGTCCCAAGAAACCCCCAGCACCAGCTGCTGCTCCAGTCCCAGGGTTAGCTAGTGTAGCTTTGGGAGGGGATTTGATTTCCAGTGGGGAAGAGGGATTAGCTATGATGACCCTTGTCTCTTTAGGAGACCAAGAGATGGTCCAGGATACCTTGATACCTGCTAACACTAAGAAATACGGGCAAAAGGTGACCATCAATGGGAGGGAGATGGAGGCTCTGAGAGACACCGGGGCTAGTGTGACATCTGTCAGGTGTCAGTGGGTGTCTGAAGAGCAAGTCATTCCCAATGTGCTCCGCCCAGTAGTGGCAGCTGACACTTCAGTGCGCCTCTGCAAGATGGCGCGTGTTCCCTTTACATGGGGGGGGGGGGGGGGGGGGGGGAGTCTCTGGTACCTTGGAAGTCTGTGTCAGTGATGCCTTGCCAGTAGATTGTCTGTTGGGTAACGACCTGGAGAGTTCTCCATGGAAGGACGTAGAGCACAGAACTCACTTGGAGATGTTGGGACTGCCAGCGTGGATCTGTGTATCCACACGTGCCATGACAGCCAGTAAGGGTGGATTAGTAGAACCGGAGCCTGGAACAATGGCCCAGGGACCTGTCAGGAGAGGAAGGGGCAGAGGGCGCGGGAAACCGGCCCCCACTGTTCCCACGGTCCAGGAGGAAGCAGAACCTGAGGGGGATGCCCTGGAACCTACAGGGGAGCAGGTGGCCGAACTGGGGGAATTGCCTGAGCTGACCCATTGGCAGCAAGAGGGTGGTCCCTCCAGGGAGGAATTCTGCCAGGCTCAGAAGGAGTGCCCTTCTCTCATTGGTGTGCGGCAGCAGGCTGCAGACCAGGCAGCGGGCCTAGGGTCCAAGGAACATTTGATTTACTGGGAGGATGACTTACTTTATAGTGAGCCTAAGTTTGCTGAGCCCGGTGCAGCCCGTGTGCTGATGGTACCCGAGCGCTTCAGGAACTTCTTACTGGGTCTGGCTCATGACGTGCCTCTCGCAGGACATCTGGGGCAAGACAAGACCTATCACAGGCTTGTCACCCACTTCTACTGGCCCCAGATGAAGAAGCACGTCGGTACCTTTTGTAAGTCTTGCCAAACCTGTCAAGCCAGTGGTAAGAGCGGAGGGAAGTGCGTGGCGCCCCTCCAGCCGTTTCCTGTAGTGAGCACCCCTTTCGAGCGGGTGGGCATTGATATCGTAGGGCCCCTGGATCCCAAGACCACCTTAGGCAACAGGTTTATCCTGGTCTTGGTGGATCACGCCACTCGGTACCCGGAAGCAGTCCCTCTCAGGACAATCACAGCCATCGTGGTGGGCCGTGCATTGATGGGGATCTTTTCCCGTGTGGGGTTCCCCAGAGAGGTGGTCTCCGACCGGGGTACCAACTTCATCTCTAGGTATATGAAGTCTCTGTGGGAGGAGTGTGGGGTAACTTATAAGTTCACCACTCCTTACCACCCTCAAGGAAATGGGTTGGTTGAAAGGTTCAACCGCACCCTGAAAGGTATGATTATGGGCCTAGCGGAGCCCATGAGACGGAAGTGGGACGTCTTGTTACCATGCCTGTTGTTTGCCTACAGGGAGGTGCCTCAGAAGTCCTTAGGGTTCAGCCCCTTTGAACTGCTGTATGGCCACCCTGTTAGAGGACCTCTCACACTGGTGAAGGAGGGGTGGGAGAAATCCCGTGGGAAAACCCCCCAGGATGTGTTCAGCTATGTGCTGGCCATCCGCAACCAGATGCAGCGCTTCAGGAAGCTCGCTCAAGAGAACCTGGAAGCCAGCCAGGAAGAAATGAAAAGATGGTACGACCAGAATACCACTCTGGTTGAATTTCATCCTGGGCAGAAAGTGTGGGTGATGGCACCGGTGGAGCCCTGCGCGCCCCGTGACAAGTGGACCGGGCCATATGAGGTGGTGGAGCGCAAGAGTGAGGTGACCTACCTGATCAACATGAGGACTCCTAGGCAGCCCTTGAGAGTCTTGCTTGTGAACCGCCTCAAGCCCCACTTTGAGAGGTCTGAAGTGACAATGCTCATGGCTACAGATGATGGTGGGGAAGAGGATAGTGATCCTCTCCCTGACCTCCTGGCAACCAAGGAGCAAGACGGGTCAGTGGATGGTGTGGTCCTCTCGCCCACCCTGACCCCAGAACAGCAGAGAGACTGTCGCCAGGTGTTGGGTCAGTTCGCCTCCCTGTTCTCCCTGACCCCAGGTGTCACCAATTGGTGAGTCCATGATGTGGACACTGGAGATAGTCTACCTGTGAAACAGAAGTTTTACAGAGTAGCTGACAAGGTCAGGGCCAGCATCAAGGAAGAAGTTTCCAAGATGTTGGCGTTGGGGGTAATTGAGCCCTCTAGCAGTCCCTGGGCTAGCCCAGTGGTCCTCGTTCCCAAGAAATCTGCTACACCCGGTGGCCCGTCGGAACTTCGGTTTTGCGTGGACTACCGTGGGCTCAATGCGGTCACCAAGACTGACGCACACCCCATCCCCAGAGCTGATGAGCTCGTGGATCGGTTGGGAGCTGCCAGGTACCTCAGTACCTTCGATTTGACTTCGGGGTACTGGCAGATTGCCTTAACTGAAGGGGCAAAGGAGAGGTCGGCATTTCCACACCAGAGGGGCACTTCCAGTTTCGCGTCATGCCCTTTGGATTGAAAAATGCCCCTGCCACCTTCCAGAGACTGGTCAACCGGGTACTGACCGGGCTGGAGCAATTCAGCACCGCGTACCTGGATGACATTGCTGTGTTCAGCTCCACTTGGGAGGAACACTTGCAACACCTCTGTGAAGTGTTGAGGGCGCTGCAAAAGGCAGGCCTCACTATCAAGGCCAGTAAGTGCCAGATAGGGCAGGGATCAGTGGTGTATTTGGGGCACCAGGTGGGGAGCGGCCAGGTGGCGCCCCTACAGGCGAAGATTGATACCATTCTGGCTTGGGAGCCCCCCAAGACGCAGACCGAGGTGAGAGCCTTTCTAGGACTCACCGGGTATTACCGACGGTTCATCAAGGGATACGACACCATTGTTGCCCCCTTGACAGAACTAACCTCTAGAAATCAGCCCAGAAAAAGTGAATTGGACCGATGCCTGTCAAACTGCTTTTGATGCCCTAAAAACTGCAATGTGCACAGCGCCAGTGCTGAAGGCACCTGACTTTTCGAGTGAGTTCGTTGTGCAAACAGACGCTTCAGAGCAAGGTGTGGGAGCAGTACTCTCACAGATGGACGACGAGGGCGGGGACCAACCCGTAGCTTTCATTAGTAGGAGGCTACTTCCCAGGGAACAGAGGTGGAGCGCTATTGAAAGGGAATCATTCGCTGTGGTCTGGGCCCTGAAGAAGCTGAGGCCCTACCTGTTTGGGACTCACTTCCGTGTTCAGACGGACCACAGGCCCCTCAGATGGTTAATGCAGATGAGGGGTGAGAATCCAAAACTGTTGAGGTGGTCCATCTCCCTACAGGGAATGGACTTTACGGTGGAACACCGTCCCGGTACAGAGCACGCCAATGCTGATGGTCTGTCCAGGTTTTTCCGCCTTAGTGATGAGAACTCCCAAGAGGGTGGGTAGTTCTCCCCACTTTCAGCTGGAGGGGACACGTGTTAGACCTGACATCCTTGGCGTGGGTTTTTCCCCTATCTTTTGCCTCTGCTACCTGGATTTTTGATGCTGTGATGGATTTCGTTTTTGCTGGTTTAGATGCTTTGGACACTCTGCCACTGCTAACCAGTGCCAGAGTGTAAGTGCTCCCTGTGTAAAATATCATATTCATTGGATATACCGGATTGGCATATCTGTATCACCCTGAAGTCCCTAGTAAAGTGCACTGTGGGTGCCAGGGCTGGTGATGACAGATGCTACTAGTGGGTCTGCAGCGCTGATTGCACCACCCACCTGTGTAGCCCTAAAATGGTGTCTCAGGCCTGCCACCGCAGGCCTGCCTGCAGTCCCCGGACTGCCATGTCCTCCTGGCCAGTGTCCACACTGACCGGGCCTAACCCTTCCCTTTTTATACACGTCAGTCATCCCTATGGAAGGCCCAAGGTACCCCCCTGGGCAGGGTGCAGTGTATGGAAAAGGTAGAGCATGTACTAGTGCAGGTAACATGTTCTGGTAGTGAACAACGGCCATTTTGTGTGTTCACTGCTGCAAGGTTATCTTGCTCCATAGGCTAACATGCGGGAGGCTGGTGCCAATGGCTATCCGCCTATCTTCTCATAGGAACAAGATAAGACATGAGTGTTTGATATCCC
The DNA here is from genome assembly GCF_964204655.1 of Triturus cristatus. NCBI lineage: Eukaryota > Metazoa > Chordata > Amphibia > Caudata > Salamandridae > Triturus > Triturus cristatus. Next base: position 315,696,087 of record NC_140594.1, on the reverse strand, counting down.
TGAGCTCAGCATTTAATAACACATCTTTTAGGAGAGGTTGTTTTTAAATCCTGAGCTGGAGAATAGTACTTTTTAGAGAGTAGCTGTTCTCTTGTCTGACCCTTCTGTGTGCCTGGGCATGCTTGTGGATTGACTGTCTGGCTTGAGAGTGACAGGGGCTGGGGATCCCCCAGGAAGTTGGCTGAGTCAGCCCTCTGCTGAATGGCGACATTTGCAAGTAGAGTGGAGGGAGGAGATAGCACCTGGGAGTGAATAGGGCTGTGCCTGCCTGCCACACTGCTGGCTCCACCTCCTGCTGGGCGGCTGACGACTCTGCCCCTCACTCTGAAAAGAAAGCAGAAGCCAGGAAAACAAAGTGCTCCAGCAACACCCAGAACTGGATCAGACCGGGCTCGGGACCCACTTGCACAAAGACTTCAAAGACTGTTAGGGGTATAAGTACAAGACCCCTGACAACAGATTTTTAGATTCTACAATCAAGAGGAACCTCTGCTGAAAGACGGACTGCTGAAGGACTAAAGAAAGATTGCCTTGCTGTGTGCTTTAAGGGCTGACCTGTTCTGCTGTGCAACTGAAGCTGAGGAGGAGAAGGGGCCTTGCTGTGTGCTGTGACCCTGCCTGCGTGACCTGACAAGACTTTGCTGTGTGCTGTGTCTTCAACTCTGAATCTCCAAGGGCCTGAGAAGAGCTGGCCTCCTGTTTGGCAACCCAGGGATATAAAGGTTGCCGAGACTTCAAGACTCTGCTGTGTCCCGTGAAGTGCGCTGTCTGCTCTCTGCTTTGCTTGAGAGAGCGGCGCTGTTTAGTGCCTGAAACCGGCTGCTGCGCTGAGAAGATCGACGTGCTTATCGGCACCTGTACTACGGCGCTTTGAAATATCCTGCCCGTAATTCACCGCCACGGCCCGGGGGCCCGAGATCGTCCAGGAGCTGTGCCTCTCCGTTCCCCAGACTACGAAGAACGAAGCGAGGAGGTCGCGACCTGATTGGTTGACGGCGGAGGCCTGGCCGGAGGAACTGCGCTACGATTGGCGGAGGCCTGGTGACGTCTGACGTCGTCCCTGGGGGCTCGTCGAGGGAGCCGCGACCTGATTGGCCGCCGTCCGTGAGCTACGGGAACTCTGTCCCGAGGAAGGGCTCCGACGCGCTGAGTTCTTGCGCCCCGACCCGCAGCCTGGTGAGTCCGTGCAGTTAGAAAGAGCATCAGTAACTGGTGTGACAGCACGCTTAACCCCCGAACGTCCCGCATAGCTTGTGGGGCCCGGAGACCAACGCCCGGGGTGCATTTGCCTGGAGGAGCAACTGGAGAGGAGCGCTGCAATTATAAGCACAGGGGCATAGCTAAAACGGTGGTTTCCGTCCTGAGAGTCTAAAGCCATATTCTTTTTGACACCTAACGCCCACAAGAGACTAGAGACTAATTATTTTGCGTACCTAGCGATCCAAGAAAGCTAAAAGAGAAACAGAAGATTAATGTGCAATGCTATGATAATAGATCTTTACTGCTGAAACTAGATAAAGCTATATTTTTGATATACTTACCTGTGTGGTCTACGTTTGTGGTGTACTAGGGGGGTCATTGTAGTTGTTAAGTGCGAATACCTTACACATTGCCTTGGGGATAAGCCTGTCTGCTCGAGCCAAGCTACCTAGAGGGTGAGCAGGGGTTATCTACCGTGTGTGTCCCTGTACCCTGACTAGACGCAAGGGTCCCTATTTGGTCTAAGGTGCTTACCTCTGCCAACTAGAGACCCCCAGATCTAACAGTCATCCTTTTATATAGTGGTAGAAATCAGTGACTTTCAATATTCTGATATTATATATTGCAAGTTCTTTACCCGATTACTTCGAAGAACACAAGCTAAAAAATAATCTGAATAATACTGTGTTTATATTGTATACAGTTTATATATTTCTCCTTTTTATAATATTCTCTTTGTAATGCTCTTCTTGAATGTTCCACCACACAATCTACTGTATTTCAATACTTTCAATACTTTGTTGTACAGCACCATCACACTCTCTGGACTCTTTACAGTAAATAAAATCCTACACTAAACATTGATGATAAATAAAAAACGTTTATTTACACCTTGATCTTTTAAAAATTAAGCCACATAAAAATATATTAAAAAATCATTAAAAGCAACAAAAAACCCTCTAAGCTGTTAAAATCAATAAAATCTTTCTATTTGGTTACAACACAATTAAAAATCTATCCAATGTAAGTCACATCTAAAAATGTCCTCTTGTGCCATCATCCCGTATTTCATTAAAACAGGTTTTAATAACTTACGCCGTAGGGTCATTTCATATAGCCAATCACACAGAATATGGATGGATGAACACCGTACCCTAGGGAAGCAGCTACACATTCCCTCCTTATTCAAAAGCTGATTCCACCAAAGCCCTGAAGAGTACAATGGGTTCAATTCTAATCGCCATTTTATTTGGGCATTCCGCATTGCTGGATCGGGTTACTCTATCAAATATGGGAAAAGCGGTTACATTCTCTCATAAGACTCTCGGGTACACCCCAGATATTTTCTAAGACAGATCAGCATGATCCTTATCCCTTGATTCTGCCTGCCATCTGGCACGGAATTCCTTTCTACATGGCAAAATAAAATTAGCAATATTATGTTTTTCTAAAATAAAAAAGCTTGAAATTTGCATGAGACGATCCCTTATCGTCTTGGCTCACCTTAGTTCACTAAACGTGATTTCATGTAACCAATAACTTCCAACTTTTTAAAATGGTGGATCTAACTATTTGTGCCTGAAGTGAATACTTAGTATTTTAGTATCAACATTTCATAATTTTAAGTGGGCTTCCATCCTAATTGCTTGGGCCATTGCACATTTACAAAGCCCTAGTAGTTTAAGGCAACATCCTTCTGTCTTCACCCAATCAATATTTGTTCCTAGGGCCAATACTTGAGCACCATAAACATTCATGTGGGGAGGGACCCTCACATTATATTATGTAATTTGAAAATTGGCCCCGACATCCCTATTAAATGTAATTAAGCCACCTAAGGTTGCTAAAGTGCAACATTTTATTGTCGGAGGTCATACCCAGATATTTACAGGATAAGACTTGCTTGACCACCTGCCTTCCAATTGACCAGGTAAAGGGTTAACTTTTACAACCAAGCATTATAATTTTTATTTTTTCCATATTTATTACAAGGTGGTTAGCACTGCAATACTCTCTAAATGCAGATAGTTTCCTATGAAGCCTTCTTGTGTCATATCCAGTAAGGAAAGAGTAATAGCATATATTTAACAGGGCACATGCTTACCCCCCATTTTAGGCAAGAAAAACTGAAACTTCTACAATTTTACTGGAAGATCCGCAAGTTAAAGGAAACAAAAAGTGTTGGTTCTAAAATGCACCCTTGAGTCCATTACCTACTGCAATTTTAGATGACAGGGAACTGCCTTGGTATAATTCCATCTCTGCCAAATGTTCCCTATGTAAATTCTTTAGAACCATTAGCAGCCCCCTTGGTACATTCATACTTTCTAACTTCTACCACAGGGTCAGGCGATTTACTAGATCAAATGCAGAGCGACAGTCCACGCAGCAACAATACAAATTTCCTTTGGTTTGATTACTTTCTGGGCCATGGACCAGAGGCTAAAACAATGATCAATCATTGAGTGGCATTCTTTGAATCCTCCCTGCTCTGTTGGGATTAGAATGTTAGAATCAATCAAATCTTTCATGTATTGGAGCAATGCTTTTACATAGATTGTTGCTCCTACATCTATCAGGCTAATCAACTGCTAATGTTTTTGTGTTTGAAGGATTATCTTTCTTTAGTATGTGCCTAACGATAGCACCTTTCTAGCTATCTGGGAGGCATTCTGTTTTTGTAAACCATTTAAAGGTGATCTCGAATATTGCTTGAGCATCACTCTATGTTGTTTTAATTATTATTGAAGGCAGATAATCAGGCCCTGCAGCACGAGCTAAATTGATTGTTGAAATTTTCTTTTTCAGTGAGCTTGCAGACAAGTATTCAAGAAGGTCTCCATCAACCATATACATATCTTTCTTACTTTCCGGTGCCCTTATACAGCTCACTCAGGAAATGAAACCAACATTTTACTAGTACCATACATGATGGAGCACTTATGGCCGCTCTTCTACCTTAATGGACTAATCTCCAGAACACACCCATGTCCTTGGATGATCGCATTCTTAGCATTTCCTTTCAATTTGACCTGTAATACGTCACCTTAATGCATTTCAACCGTGCAGTGTACTCAGCTTTTATTGCTTGATATAATCTATGCTGCCTTTCATTCCTATAATTTCTCTGTTGACGTCTCATGTTTCTTGGTTACCTTTTTAAGTTAAGGCAGTCACTATCCAACAATATGGCTTGCTTCATTGGATTCTGATGCTCAGCCCTCAACTACAGGGTCTCTTCTAATGTCAATTTTCGGACAAGTTACTGCCCTCGCAATTAGCTCTGTTTACTTAAATGGAATTCATCACACTTGATGCTCCAAGATTCACTTCCGCCTGAGCCAATCGTGCAATGCGCTGCTCATCAATCCTTGTTGTCACTCCAACTAAATATTGTTGTAATTAAGGGTCTTAGCAGGCTCAGACTGCATGATAGACCAGCACAATGTTGCCATTGCTAGAGTTGAGGCTCTAATAGCATCTTTGTTTGTACGACCGAATTTTATGCTTCTGTGCACCAATTCTAATGTTGGTAGCCACAAATGCATTTGGGAGATAAGCAGTTTCTATTTTTCATATCTTGACTTCAGGCAGCTGTCAGTTAGAGACCTGTGGTTTCCAATACCTTGCATTTAGAGTGGACTTTGGGTCAGCCTCTTGTTAAATACTGGATGGATGTTATCTATGTCACTTCCTTGCTCCTGATTCAATAGCTTCCCTCCCTATTGTATTTGTCATGCCAACAAGCATGTCAGTCTGTCAGTGTTTTTATTGGATGATGTATCCTTCCACGGGTGACATCAGCCTTTGTTTTGTAGTGCAGAAGAAAGACTATATTCTCTCCCTTCACCATCCTCATCACTCCCTATATTACCCCCCCACTCAGCACCCTCTTGACCAGCTCATTTTTCGCTGCCTGCCGCATTATGGATGGACGGCCATCATAAATATTTTTTTAATCATTATGAGCTAGCCCCACATGCTTGCTTGTACGTACATGCACTTTGGGCATCCTTAAATGGCTTTCGTTTTATTTTAACAATTCCCATTGAAAGATGGTCTCCACAAATAATTGTGCATCCATGACAGCCTCGTTTTAACAGAATTCTTTAAAGCCTAACAAAATGTATTAAAAGACGGCCACCATGGCTTAGTGCATACCTATATTTAATGCATTTTGTGACATTTTAAGAAATCCAGTTCTAAGATATCTGCCGGGGATGCGCACGTATTTTCAAACTAAGAATCAATTGGGGAAAATCACTGACAAAGCCAATTAGCTTCATGACACAAACCTACTAGATCTGCCAATGATTGTTTAGGTCGAGCCTAGAGCAGTGCGCTTGCGCTGCTCTGCGAGACTTTTAGTAAGGAGCTTCAGAAAGCTCACCACACGCTCGTGCGTGTGGTTTTGTTTTTTTCACAGGGTATTGGGCTTTGTGTGCGTCTTTCTAAGAAATTGGGCAAAGGCGGGACATGTTTATAATTAGCGCGTTCGCTTCCCTGCTGCGCTCGCCCCCCTCTCGCGGGCTTGTTTCAAGGGTGGGTGGAGTATGCCATAACAAACGCACAAGATGGCGGCTCCCGGGCGGGCGGGAAGAGACTGCACAGCGCTCCCCGGGATCTCTATGGTGACAGAGCGTCTCTCTCCCGGTGTTTGCAAAGCGGCCTTGTTTCATCTCAGCCCCTTGAGCATGGCGGTTGCAGCCTTCTTTCCTCCGGGAGTCAATCTCGTCTCCTGTTTACTTGCCGCATAGGCCTCGCGCCGCCCCACCTTCCCCCAATTAAACGCATGCACGGTGCCCTGCTTCATGGCTGCTTCTTCTTTAAGACTAAGACGGCTTACACGGTTGGCTATCTGGGCATACAATCAACAGGGACCAGGTTCGATCCCCTGGTTTTTTTGGCTGCCTTCTCGACCCCTGAGGCGGGGAAGCAGGGCATTGCCATGCGTTGCAGCTGCTGCCCTCTGCTCCACATAAGTGGCATCCGAGCCCGTGAGATGAAGGACGGCTGCTGCGGACCTAAACGTTAAGTGGGTGACCACCATCACGCGAGCCCCGCTCAGCCCTCCTCAAGAGTAAACAAATTTGATGCTGGGGGGAGGGGAAGCTACCACTTTCCAGACACTGCACCCGGCATGTCCCGGACAATGCTGGCTGGCGCTCTGACATGGCTTGCCTAGGGTGATGACTTCCCTTGTAAACTCCTGGCTTGTGAGGGGGGAGTTGGGCTCAAGACAATTCTACCAGTCTGAAAATGCTGCGTATTTCACATGGAGAGCACGGTGTGTGTTTTTTTCCCACGGTCTCCGGAGTCGCATCTAGGCGCTGCGCACTTCCATTCTGCAGGGCTGTATGGTGCGCTGTATAGCGTGCCTTCACTGTTCGCTGTCCCGCCTTCTTGAGGAGCATCTCTCTCCATCCTTACATATGTCTCCGACCATTCCAGATATCACCCCCACCCGTTGTCAGACACTGATTGTTCCAAAGTCAACGGGTCCCAATTTACACGTTTGCCTTCACACGTACTGACTAATTTGTGCCCCGGCCCTCTCGCTCCTAAAGTGACCCAGCCACGCCCACTTCCTGATATGCCACAAGGCTTTCTCCCACTGAAGCGTGTGCTCTTCTTTTGACACCCTACCCCCCACTCTCACATGTTCCATGTGTTCACCTCTCCCCACAAAACAGCACCAGGACCGCTATTCAAGGGAGTTGCAAAGATGCAGACTGTGGTCGACTTCTTGTCCCCTCCAAGGTGACACGGAGAGGTCTCAGCACCCAGCCTTATCAAGGGCTCGGGATCTCATGTCAGTGTAGGTACCAAGATACTCCAGGAGGGTAGCCCAGGATGCCGGGTACCCAGAGAATGTAACCAGAGATGCCTCCCTACCGAGGGGATCTAACCTTAGACGCCTTTTCTCAAGGGGGAAGTACTGAGACCCCGGTCTGTGAAGGGAATGTAACTGTAGCGCCTGCCTACAAAGGGAATGTCAGCCTAGATAACTGCCTACCAAAGCATTGTTACTGTAGACGCCTGGATGCCCTGTAAGTACCACCCCAAATGTCTTAAAATAAGGGAATGTCTGTGGAATGTAACCATACAGGTGTACACAATGGAATTACTAGATGATGTAACCTCCACAGTCAGCAAATGTAGGTTTGTAGTACATAGCTGTATTTATCTGGATACGCTTGCAGTGTGACTGCCGATGGCAAGGTTGCAGCATGAATCGGTGAGTTAATCGCTCTCCTCTGATATCTTGTGCAACCTGCAGGACACGAGTTCAAATCCTGGGGAAAAAACTAGTTAATGAGTAATTTTAAATGTGTACTTGAAAGACATAGCTTGACACAAACCCGTGGCATGAGACGCTCTGACTATATAGATGAAACAGATTTTCCACCCACAAAAGTGCTCATTAAGGAATAGCTACTGAAAATGACACATTGAAGCCATCATTTTTGACTTGATTGTGGCCCCTGTTTTTTTACCGTGATCCTGGGAACCAACTGGCTGCAAAAACATAACCCACAGATTAATTACCCCACAGCAGCATTTCATTTAGCAGACCGCTTTTTTAGTGAGTTAATGTTTGCAAAGGACGGGTCTGCTCGAGGAACAACCTCTGTCATGTTTGACTGTGAAAACAGACTCAAACCTCTCAAATACCTAAGGGGCATATGTATGAAAGCAAAACTTAGTCGCAAACGCTGCGAATCGCAAAAAACTGCGTTTGCGACTGAATTTTCGCTATTTCATATGTATGACACACTTCCAAATTGAAAAATAAGAAATCGCTAAATTAGCGATTTCTTAGGTTGCGAAACAAGAAAACAGCGAATTACCTAGCGAATACTTAATTTGCGGTTCCTTAGCGTTGCGAATATCGCTAACAAGAAATCGCTAGCTTAGAAATCGCAAACACATGTATGAAATTGTCGCAAATTGCGATTACGCAAAAATCGCAATTTAAGAAATCGCTATTAACACCAATTGCTTGCAGGTGGTAAACTGGTGCAAGGTACAAAAACCAGCCCACAATGCAACAAACACACCCACAATGGCTGCAATGTACGTGATAGCCAGGAGGCTGCGTATTCGGGACCTTGCTCACAGGAGAATGAGACAGGAACGTATCTTCAGGCTGCGCATCACCCTGTTCCAGAACACTGAAGAGGAGATCTATGACAAGTACAGACTGCACCCACAGACCATAATGGACCTGATTGAGGAGCTGAAACCTCATTTGGAGCACCCTACTCGCAGGACACAAACAATTCCCACACATGTGCAGGTCCTGTGCTCCCTGCACCTCCTGGCGTCAGGGAGTTTTTAAACGGGTCATAGCGGAGGTTGGTGGGGTGTCACAGAGTGCACTTTCGCGCTTCTTCCATGCCTTCCTAGATGCAATGCTACTGAGGCTCTCACACCACATTTACTTCCCCACCACCCAACAGGCATTACAGCAAACGATACTGGACTTCTACCAGATTGCACGTTTCCCCCACGTCATTGGCTGCATTGACGGGACCCATGTGGCCATCACACCCCCAGCAGAAACTGAATATGTCTACAGGAATCGGAAATGCTACCATTCCCTCAACATACAGATTGTGTGCAACGCTAAGTATCACATCACAGACATCGTAGCCAAATACCCCGGCAGTACACATGACTCCTTCATCTTCCGACACAGTGGAATACACAGACGTCTGAGTGCTGGAGAGTTTGGGGAGGGGTACCTGCTCGGTAAATACATTGCACACATCTATACATCCACTACATCACTTGAGGGGGGGGGGGGACATTGACTTACCTATTGTTTTTTTTTCCATGCAGGTGACCGTGCCTATGCAGTGCGCGACTTCATCCTGACCCCATACCTGGATCCTGCAAATGCAAGTGAGAGGAGCTACAACAGGGCACACAGATCTACACGCTGTGTCATTGAGCGAACCTTAGGAATCCTGAAGAGCCGCTTCAGGTGCCTGCATAAAAGTGGAGGCGCACTGCAATACAGCCCTGAGACCTGCTGTAAAATCGTGGCAAGCTGTGCAATGCTACATAACATGGCAATGAGGAAAGGCACCACAATTGATGTGACCGATACAGACACATCGGATGACGAGCGACCTGCTCCCCCTGCCAGACCAGCACCAGGAGTTGGGGCAGCTGCTGGACGCCAGAGACGGACTGAGATCACACGAAACTACTTTTAGGTGAGTATTGAGGAAATGAGACTACAAAGCCTGATGATGTGTCAAGTGTTTAATCACACTTCACATGAAAGAAATTGTAATTGTCCCCAGCACATGTTGTACACACAGTGCAGAGAAGGCACAAGTAATAGGGCAAACAGCCTTTTCGGGTAAATGCACCCGTGTTGCAGTCAGTGTCCCCGCAGATGATCACCTCCGTCGGTGCCGTCCAGGGTGAGTGCCCCCCATGGTGCGCCCTTGGCCTGCTACCTGTCTGCCACTGCGGCGTCTTTCGCCTGGCAAGGTTGGAGTGATGCTGCTGCGACTCGATGTGTCCTCACTCTCAGCAGGGGCCATTAGTGCGCTGCCACCAGCATTAGCTGTCTGCAGCTGTTCCACAGCAGTGGTTACCTGCTCTAGCCCTCGTGCAATGTCCTGGCAGCAATGTGCCATGTCCACCTGCATGGTTACGCTTCTGCGTGTGAGTGCGCTGGTGGTGGTGCAGAGGCGGTTGACTGCCTTGGTATAATTGTGTAGCCGTGCATTGGCACGTCGTCCAGCCCTGTCATTGGCAGCTTGGGTGTCCCTCAAAGTGGCACAGAGCTCATGTATTGCCGCTACCATGTTGCGATTGTCCTGATGTATGCAGCCTAGCTGGCGATTTATTGACCGCATTGCCTTGCTTTGCAGGCGCTGTTCCTGCAGCATGCACTGTTCCAAGCCGGAGAACACGGTGCCTTCTCCTTCTGTTGCAGTGGTGCTCCTGGGCCTTGACCTGGATATGGCTTGTTCCCTTTGCCTTGGTGTTGGTGCGTCATGACGGGGCATGTCTGTCACACCCTGACTCCCCTCTCTCCTGTCGTTGTCATCGCCTGTTGCTGGGACTTCGTCCTCAAATGGAGGCAGTGGGGGCACATGTGCGCGCTTCCTGCGCTGAATTGGCTGCTGCTCTGTCTCATCGCTGGAGTCCGCAGGGTCTGCAGGCTCCTCTCCCTCTGCGCTGTCTTCTTGTGGCATGCCGTGTGCTGTGGATGTAAAGGGGACTACATGAGTTTGTGTTACTGTCTGCATGTGGCACTCAATAAAGTTACAATTCTTTGACGGCTAACCTCTGACACATTTCCATTCAATGATCCCCAAAACACAGATGTTGCATTTAATTGTGATGGTGTCATGGACACACGGTCAGACACAGTACTACGAGTCCCATGATGCATTGCTGGGTGTGCTGTAAGACCAGGGCTGGATTGGCATGTTGGGAGTTTACTATGCGCATTTGGGGGAGTGTGCAAGGGATGGGGAGGAGTGCAGGGTGATTTGGCATGCATCTTACCTTGTCTGCTGGATGAGGGGTCGGAGCTGTCTACTGCCGCCAAACCACCAACGCTCTCAGGCAGGAGGGTAGACTCCACGAGCTCCTCATGGGGGGTTGGCTGCTCTGCAGTGGATGGTCCTCCTCCAGTCTGATTGGCATCCTTGAGTCTGGCTGCCACCCTCTCCTTGGACCTCTGGCGCATATCATACCACCGCTTGCGCAGCTCCTCGATGGTGCGTGTGGTGACTCCAACAGCATTCACCTTGCTCTGTATTTCCAGCCAGATTTTCCTCTTCCTGGCTTCTGGGACTTTGAGTGCCTTCTTCCCAAAGAGGAGCTCATGGCTGCAGACCATCTCCTCAATGAGGACCTCCTGCTCCTTTTCTGAAAACTTGTGTTTTATCTTTCTTTTTTCTGCATCTTTGCCCTGCTGGTTTTGTTTGGGATCCATTGCTGGTTGCTGTCTCCAGGAAAGCCTCCTCACACTCCACAAGCAGCCTCTGGGTGTGGCTCAGGTGAGCAGGTGCAGGCAATCACTACAGTTTCCTGTTTGTGATGTCATCAGGCTGCACCAGGCTTGCAGATTCCCGTTTTTGCGATTTCTTAATTAGCGAATTTCGCTATTAAGAAATCGCAATACGGGATTCTGCTAATTATTTGCGATCTTTAAGGAATCGCAAATGATTAGCGATTTATTTTATACATCCCGTTTAGCGAATCTGAATTTGCGAATCGCAAAATCTCGCAAATTAGGATTCGCTAAAGGGGAGTTTGATACATATGCCCCTGAGTCTTACAGAAATTATCTTTTTTTTTAAATAAAAAAGCACCATATAGGGCCCAATTCACAAAGGTAAACTGAACACATCAACTGATATATTCCATTTTCTTTTAGCAAGAATACAAGGCTGCATTTCCAACTACTGCACTCCAGCACTTACTGATTGACTGTCTATCCCAGACCTAATTTCACAATTTCTCTCTTTCCTCCTTATTTCCTCATTCCTCCCTTCCTTATTGGCCTCCGTAATCCCACTTACTACTTTCCTTCCTTCGTTCATAACCCTCCCTCCATTTTCCATTCTTCATTACTTCAACCATCTCTTCCCCCTTCCTCGATTCTTCCGCCCCGCAAACCCTTCCTTCCTATTTACTTCCAGTGCCCCTTGTGCCTATCACCCTCTCTGCCTCCCTATCTTTCTTTATTACCTCCTTTCCTCCTTCCTTCTTGCCCGTCTAATCCCTCTCTTCACTCCTTAAACATATACCCAGCCTTATTTCCTCAAACCTTATTTCAACTTCACTTATTCCAGTCATTCATATCTGCAGTCCTTTTTAGATCACAAAAGTAAAAAAAAGACGCCTGCGTCATTTCATGTGGTAATGCCTGCATGTGCCTACAAAAGAATGTGGCCATTCTTGTTTATTATAACTTTTCAACACGCTGCACAGTAGCCACGCTGCTCTACTACATAGCTTAAAAACAAAGGTCAAGCCAAAACCTCTGGCTAAGCACTTATACGGTCCCAAAGGCGAGACCTATTGGCTATGCCAATGCTTGTTTTTTAGAGGAATGTCTTTTGAGGAGAGGTAGCCGCTAGGCCTCTCAGTTTTGGTCAGTAGTGTGAGGGGTCTGGTTTAACCGTCTTTGGAATTGAGGGGTTGAGACAGGCAGCTTGCCTATCAATTAGAAGAAATTCCAAGGCTAGTAAACAAAAGAAAATCTGGAAATTCCAAGACAATCCAACAGCTTTGAGTCACTCAGGCTTCAGGAAAGTCAAACTAAATCTTTGTGCCTAGGCTGGAACTTAGTGCAACAGTTCCTCGGGGCTGGACCTGGTCAGAACAAGTCTGATGGTGATTTTACCTTTGCTGGTTTTACTTGCAGATCTCTCAAACAAGTGTGAGAGAAAAGGCAAGAATAAAGAGTCTCTGGCGAAGAGAAAGACGGCATGAGAAGGAGAGGGTAGGGGCAGCAGGTAGTGAAGTGAGGAAGACAGCCAGAACTGGAGGCAAGGCAAAGTATGGAGGAGAATGGAGTGGGCAACAGAAAACAAGTAATGAGCACAGAAACCTGCAAGGTGAGGACAACAGAGAGAGCAAGCCTGTGATAAATGGAGGGACAAAAGGTAAAGCACCTTTGTTAACAAGTGTTCCTGGAAGAACATCACAGCTTTGCAAAAAGTGAAATGTTGCAGTCTTCAGTGTGCGATGCCAAATGGTGAGTCACTGGCCCTTTCTAATGGTTCTCGCTGCCATGCAGTCGCTTTGTAATACTGCAGCAAGTCACATGGCCACGTTTCTAGAGTCCCAGGACCCCAGATGAAGTCAGTCCTCGCGCGCTTCCTGACGTCCATTACAGAAACTGCTGCTTTTGTCACTCGAGCCATCAATCTTGGCCCCATGTGTGCAATGCGGTTAACATACGGGCACCTTGCTGCAGTGCACTTAGGGTGAGAGTGAAGTGTATGGAAAGGGAGAGCACGGAGAGCTGCCGTGAACCCACCAAGAAAAGGCGTGAAGGCCTATGGAGGCCACTAAGAGGTGCACGTGCAGGGCCAGGGGAGACCCCAGTGGTTTCAACCGAAGTGTATGCACAGACAGGTGTAATCCATCCAGTAATGGCACAGTAATGATGCTCGCATTAAGGAGGCCTAAATGGGCCTTACATTCACATTCCTGGATGAAAGCAGCAACCACAAGCTAATGCTTGGCGTGCATCACTTATGGAAGTAGATATATATATTTAAGGCCCGCAGGGAGGGTCGAGAAAAGTGGCTGTGGAAGATGCGCAGTTACTTGTCAATTTGTATATGGAGTTGATGAGCTTTTGTATATACACAAATACATTTTTAAAATGTATGACGTTTTGAAAATAAGGGGCAGATCTGGTACTGAAACAGAACCCGCTCATCGGATTTCCATTGTGTCACAGGGGCTGTCTGTGAAGCAGTGCTTAATTTGAAAAATAAATAAATAAAATAAGTGCCAGGGATCTCAGCAGGAGGCAACTGCAGCTTGCACTACACATTTCTCTGCCATACTGTCAATGATTGTAACAACACAACTACTAACCATCACTCTGCAGCAAGTGTGACAATTCAGACTATTACAGGCCCCCAAAGCTATAGGAATGGCTTTGGTGACAGGTAACAGTAAGTTTTGGCGTGTGATAAATTCATATTTCAAATATTAATTTATCACACGCCAAAACTTATAATTGACTGTTGTTGTGGACATCTCTAAATTAGCCCGACACCACCACCTTGTGGCAGACTGTCACAAGCACCAAGGTAAACAATTACATGCAGGTGCTGAGCATTGAAACCACCGGCACAAACTAACCACTGGGTTGAAGAGGTCTGAGGATAGCCAAGAACGAGACAAGACATCAGTTTTAAGTATATTAGACACACGGATGGATCAGAGAAGCCAGATTAGCATATAAACGTACATTACGCAAACGAAAACAAGAGATCAAGGAGAATGCCTGGGCTGCCTTAGTAAAGGCGTCTTGCTTGAGAGATAACACTGCGTTTTGGAAAGCGGTAAATGCTCCCTTTTTCGTGGATAGAAAAGCTGACGTGATAGACCTGGCAATTGAACAATCTGTTTGGGTTGATCACTTCACTGAACTTTATAAGAAGGACGATCTGCCTAATCCACTAACCACTTACCAAAAAGAGTCGAATAATAGCGTGTCCACTTCAAATGTTGGCTTCCCTCTAGAGATCTCTTTTTCTGTCACGGAGATGGAATTAGCTTTATCTGAAAGCTCAAAAAACAAAGCCCCGGGACCGGACGGGATCCCCATAGATCTTTTTAAGGAAAATATCCCCCTTTGGGCCCCGCTCCTAACCAACTTATTAAACAGCTATAATAAAAAGGGTTTTCCTACGTCTTGGCAGGAAGCGATAATTGTCCCTATCTTCAAAAAGGGAGATCGTAACGATCCTAAATGTTACAGACCTATTTCGCTGCTCGATTCGCTGATGAAAGTAGCAGGTAGACTCATCCTAAATAGATTGCAAATATGGGCTAATGATAGTAACATTCTTTCTAAATTTCAATATGGCTTTAAGGAAGGCTTAGGCACAGTCGAACAAGGACTCAACTTGGCTATAATAACTGCAAAATACACCATAGCTAAAAAGGGCAACCTCTTTATGACCTTTGTCGACTTATGTTCAGCCTTTGATTGCTTAAGCCATGAGGTTTTATGGGCTACTCTAATCGCACTTGGCATTGATTTGAACATTTTAAATTTTATTAAAGAGTTGTATCGAGGAGCAGGAGCAATGGTCCGTTTTGGTAAAAAAGGGGAACGCACCAATAAATTTCCAATTATGAAAGGTGTACGCCAGGGTTGCATCCTGGCTCCCTTTCTTTTTAATTTATACATAAATGGAGTGGCGGATTTTTTACTAAAGCAGAAAGTAGATTATCCCCAAGTTAATGGCGAGGCCGTTCCTATCTTATTATATGCTGATGATGCGGTTATCATGGCTAGAACCCAATTAGGCCTCCAAAAGGCGTTAACCAGTTTTTCAGCCTTTATGTCATCTAGGGGTCTAAAAATCAACATTGGGAAAACTCTTACCATGAGCTGTACATCAATGGCTAAAGTCCCTTGCAATACTTTTTTAAATCAGTCGAAGATAGAAATAACACATACCTTTTCTTATTTAGGGATTTTATTTAATTATAGGGGTCCAGGGGCACCTGGACACCAGCTGTTAATACTAGGAATTTAGCATTTGCTCGATCAATTGGTGCTTTGAAACAGTTCGCAAATAAACTGGGAGGTAGACCTGTCCGTATTTTAATAGACATTTATAAGGCTAAATGTGTTTCAATTGCTACTTATGGGGCTGGTATCTGGGGCATTGCAGACTGCCGGGAAATCCAAGTAAGGGAAAATATTTTCCTCCGGTATTTGTTAGCAGTTCCCAAGTCCACTTCTACGTATGTGTGCCACAAGGAATTGGATATAATTTATATATCTGATCTGATCAAAATTAGTCCTTTGCTGCTGTGGTATAAGATATGGACTTCATTAGCTACCACCTTAAATAGAGCTGTTTTATTTGATTGCATTAATCTTGAAAGAGCAAAATATATTCAGTGGCTATCATATATAAAGGTCTTTTTAACAAACATGGGCCTACTAGATTATTTTAATAACCCTACTTCACTTTCTGCGATTTCGAGAAAGGAATTTAAAGGCCGCTGCCTTGCCTTCTTGGAAAATCAACGATGGCTTAAAGAAAGGACTAAAAAATCGGTCTCACAACATCAGTTACTCCTCCAGGGATTTGGACTACAGCTTTATTTATCGCCAGACCAAACTTGTTATGACAGAATGTTATTGGCCCGCTTGAGAACGGACTGTTATTATAGATTAATAACATTCCCTGATATAAACAACTGGTCGTCACAATTAATTAAATGCCCATGTGATGACCTCTCCGTCCAATCAACTATTCATAGTCTCTTGTTTTGTAAATTTTATGCGTGGGGGAGGAAGAAACACTTGATTCCTTTATTAAAATTCTGGGGCCTAAGGCAGTGTAGACCAGCTTTTATAAGACTGCTAATGCTCGAAGATACAATGACTATTAATGCTGTATCTAAGTTTTTAAAATACGTAATTAGATGCAGATCTTCTATGTCCTAGTTCCCTGTAATTTTATGTCTAAACAATAATATTTTATTATGATGTAATTATTTGGACTTATCCGTCTACTTTCTTTAACATGTGAATATTGTATTTACTGTGCTTTTATGGTTTTAAATATGAAATCGAATAAAGCTATCTTTGACTTTGACTGTTGTTGTGGACATCTCTAAATTAGCCCGACACCACCACCTTGTGGCAGACTGTCACAAGCACCAAGGTAAACAATTACATGCAGGTGCTGAGCATTGAAACCACCGGCACAAACTAACCACTGGGTTGAAGAGGTCTGAGGATAGCCAAGAACGAGACAAGACATCAGTTTTAAGTATATTAGACACACGGATGGATTACTACGTTCACCTGCAAGTTAGGCTAAAACACCTGCAGTAACTTGCTACAGCTTTTAAGCTTTATCACATACAAACGAATGTATCTGCAAGCCATGTAGGGAAAATAATTCATAAAATGTCTGATATTCAGAGACTCAACACAGGCAAATCCACTAACTTGTGTCTCAACACCATCAAACGCACCAAAAAAAACTAAACTCGCAAGCACTATATGCCCAGCCAATCAATGTAGTCCCAGCAGCCATGCAAACAGCAAGACACTACTAAGAGCATTTAACACTTCGAAAGGCTTCAACACCTACAACTCAAAGTTATGTGATCTACTCTGTAGTACTCTGCAATACTACCTCAGCATATTTTCTGCGCTATTCACAAAGGTAAGTTGCAACTGTGAGTAATTTACACGTGTAAATTTACTCTTACATTTTTGAGTAACTTTAGTACTTTTGGGTAGTCACAAAATTCAGTTATAAAGTTACTCAAAAGTACAGACTTGCATGTCTCCAACCCCAGAAATACGGGGTGGATCCTAACTTACTAGTGTAAGTTACTACAAATAAACAAAGAATGGAGGCAGGGACTTAAATATAAATCCCTTGAGTAAATGGAGTGAATGTGAATTAAATTATTTCCAATAGATAAAAAAATAAAGACGTATAATTTTGTCATAATACATTTAAAAAAAATACAGAAATAGCACATATTGCTAAATGAAACATAACATTTTAATAACTTTTTTGCAATTAAAAAACAATGTAACAATACATTTTAGAAAATTAGTTTAAATTAAAAAATCTATGCACAACTTATAATAATTATTAATGCATGATATAAAACCTTTTTTTACTTTAGGTGGGATTTTTTTTATTTTATCGCGGAAAAAATTATTTATAGGTAATTTAAATAATTTATTTTTTATTCAGAAGGTAGTTAACAGTGCTGTAGCATTTTGTTCTTTGATTTTATATGTAAAACAAATATTTAAAAGTAATTTAAATTACTATAAAAAGATTTTTTTAACCCTTTTCCAAGTGAAAAAAACGTTATTTTCTTTTCCCTGAACCTAACCATGCAAAGATATCTGCCACCGGGCTGGCCTGCTGCTAAAAAATGGTTTGATTTTTAACCAGAGCCTAAAAGTTCCTTCCAGAAATGCCTATTAAAAGCCAAGCAAGGCAAATGTTACATTGTACTCCAGTGTTGTGTAGTTCCTAGGACCGTCGCCCAAGACCTGCGCGTTTTGGATGACCTAAACTGAGGGCTTGGTGTGCAGACAGACTCTGGACACCCCCACAGGATGAGTCAGCCGTTAGACCAGCTAGCTCTCCAGTGCCACTACCACTCCCCTGAATTATACAGCGGTGTAGGTAGTTTCTGGCAACCACTTAACATGACAATCCTGATTTCTCAGGTATCGTGAAAAATAATACAGTATCTTTCGCTCAGTCACTCGTACTTACTTTTCTCAGAATACACAGATTGATAATTGGAACGGTTTCAATAATTATTTATTGGTCAAGCGTCAGTATAGTATGAAACATATTAGCTGCGACAATCAAGACAGGAGCAGACAAATGTGATCGCTAGCTCCAATATCGTAAATAGCAGATACATTTCTACCATAGTGCTAATAAGATGAATAAAAGCAGATTATATAAAACAATAGCATTGGCGTACTCCTACGATGCGTAGCCTACCTAAATGTACCTAGCCTAGATATGTAGGTCAAGCATGTGTATGTAAATGTCAGGATAGATCTTAATGGAGCCAAGAAACCCCCTGGGAAGTGCTAACCCCTCACCTGATTGTTCTGAACGAAGGACCCTGTCTCTGCGTCAAAGATGGCACCCCGCAAGGGATGCCAGATCTCTGCCTGTTGATGGATCAGCCTGCAGAGCCTCACTCCAGCCTGGAAGGAATCCTCCTCTCTCTCTGTAAGGGGGAGTGAGGGTCTTTTATACTAAAGTGATCACTCCAGGGTTTATTCTAGAATCCATATGTTTTGAAATCATTCACTAATCCTCTGTGAATCCCTTTCTAAACAAACATGATCATGGACAGCTGGCTGTTAGCCATGGATTAAAAAAGTGGTGATCCTTATACAGAATAAATCTGCTGTGCATGGGGAAATGTTTATGTACGTCAGGAGTAATACGTTAAAATATGCTGTAAAAGAGGACACAGCTTCGGTCCAAAACTATCTTTAAGGAGCAACTAACAAAGTAAGGGGTTTCATACATACCAATGGTGCTCCAACTTACAAATCCTACCTCACTTTTACCCTCATACATACACATACATGTCCAGCTATACCCCATTACATGGATGCACCAGAGAGAACTAAAAGCCCCCTGATGACTGAAGTAGGAGTACAGCGACACATATGAATAAAAGCACTGCATACTGTTAGCGCCCTATTTATTAATAAATCCATCACACCCAATAATGATAAAGGGACACCCACGCCAACCTACTTACAACTCTGATCTATCACAGATTACGCAATTCTCTTGGGGAAATATAACCATCCATCACTGAGTAGCCATTACATACAACGCTCCTCACAAAACCCAATGCCTACTAAGTTAGTCACCAGCATGTACAATGCTATCATTCAATTGTTACCATGAACAGGAATACATACTAAGTCTGGCTGAGAATGTGTACGGGGAGACAAAACAACATATGAATAATAAACATACTTCTGTGAAAAGACCATAACTGTCTCTTCTAATAGTCAATTTAGATTCATTAATCTAAAATTCGTGCATACGGCATAATACAACCCATCCCTATGCTACGGTCTCTTCATCAACTCCACCTGCTGGCGCTGCCGCGCCCCTAATGCGGGCTTCCTACACATGGCTTGGGACTGTCATGAAATCAACTACTATTGGCAGAAACTGGCCTAGGAATTAACTCCTATTGACATAAACTTGCCAACGAACTACAGGCAATGACCTCCCCAGATTTGAGCATAACACCCATGATGTCACCCATTGGGTACCTCATAGATGTTGCAATGACCTACCACACATTTGTTGCATTGGCCTTCCTACTTGAAAACAGATGGGTGGTTAGTAACTGGAAAAGAAAAGAGGTTCCTAGATATATGTTTCATGGCTATGAGACCGCACCACATGCCTAGAACAAGCTGATATATACAGCACACTCCTCTCTCCTACCTCTAGACCTGAAGATATAGGGACTCCACCACACACATCTATAAGGGCTCAGCCAACCCCGCCCTCAACATCTCCACAACTCATGATGCAGAGTACCGACTTCGACCCAAGCTCTGCAACGAGCACTGTCTAATTGCGGTTAGCACATACTAAGAGTCAAGTTCTGTGATGCTGATCGGATATATGACGCCTTTCATGCATTTCTGTGTTCATGTCGACTATTTTTTTTAAACATATTTTATTAGAAGCTTTTACAGTTTACATCCATGTGAGAGCAGATATTTATACTAGATACATCAATTTGTGTGGTGTAATCAGGATACGGAAGTCTATATTGAGCTACAGATCGTACCTCTATGCATATATTGCAACATTATGAAATCACATAAGTCCTTCCTTGGAAACAGTATATTACACCATTGTTTTCACAAAGTCCAATTATTACGACATATCAAAAATATGCGAAACCTAATGGTATCATTATCGACTTATAACAGTTAACGTAACATAACCCAACCCTCCCTCCGTTCCCTAAACTCGTCTGACCCTATCCTTACCTTTACAGGTTTTCAGAAAAATTCCGCCCCGTGCTCGCAGCATATCAGTACTCGCTTAAATGTGGAATCTTGGTGTTAAACTGTCCCAGGACTGCTTTTAGGGTTCTCCTGCATAAATGGAAGGGCCTGCGCTATTGATAAGTACTACTAGTCCTGTATGGGGACTGGCGCTGGAGCCAGTGTCTTTAAGGCTTCCAATATTATATCCCAGTCCATAAAGATCACCTTTTTGCCTAACCCATGGGCTTCCTCTCTCCTAATTGCTGCACTTTCTGCGCTTCCCCATCGCACCACTTCCCCATGCCATCCATAGAGTGTTGGGGGTTGAACTGATTTCCACCGCATTGTGATAGCACGTTTGGCCAGGAGTAGGGCTAGGTCTAAAGCGAAGTGGCACTGTGTTCATGTCGACTATGATTGCTATATCATGTAAATTACGTGTACCAGACAGCTTTGTTTGGTTGAAATGAAAATAAAAAGTTTAAATAAATAAACAGCATATTATATGATAGCAAAAAAACGAGTGAACTAAAAGTCAGTTCCCACAGTGAGGTTTGGGAAAAAAGGACTAGAATCAGCAGTCACCAGCCATTAGCAGTGTCATAGCTTGGGCATCGGCATGGCAGTCCCCCAAGCCAAAGTCATATCACTTTGGCAGTCTCCAAAAACCCTTTCAGAGTCTAGCGCTCTGTCCGAGCAACATGCTATTGTCACATAAAGCACTGCTTCTTGAATAGATGTCTTGCACCATAAAACAAACCTGGTCTGCCAGAACGCTTTAAATGGGAATCAGTCTGCCACCTGGACAATGAACTATGGGCTTTCAACCCAATAAACACCATCAGGTGACCACTTTAGGGCATAAATAAAACCATAACATAATCACAGACCTCTGGGATGCCTGCATGTAAATCACAACTACATGATACATCATCACTCACATTAACTTGTTGCGTTCGAAACAAAGTTCCAATCCTATTAAAGTAAATATCCCATGCTTAAATTTCTGTTTTCTTCATTGCTTTGCAGTTACAGGTGTGTTTAACTTGTATAAGAAACGCTTGTAGAAGGCTTATATAAAACACATATGTTATAAATCGCCTACTTACATGGATACTTAAAGGCAATGCAGTTTATACCTCAACTAGGTATGGGGTATGGAAAGGTAAGCTTCTGACAGCCCCCGATTATGATATTAAATAATTGTCTGTCACCTATTTTTGCAGGACTCATTTCCTGCTTTCTAGGTTCAAGAAGTTGTACATCGGGAGCCCAGTGCTAAGTGGTTGACACTGTACAAAATTAGTATATATGTGGCTTACCCATGACACTGGAATCTGCGGCATTCACTCACTGACAAGTCTTTTGCATGAGCCATGGCCACACTGATAGATGTATGCTACTTCCCACAACTGGCATCTCAAATTGATGAACCAGGTCAAATGATCGGGGGTTGGGACCCACCAATAATTCGATGAGCCTGGCTGTTAAGTATTTTGCCCCCAGACTTGAGAATGAACCAACATATTAAATCAAAAGCCCTCAATAGCAAACTGCTCCACTTCGCCAGATCAAACAGTATATGCCTCCGAGAGACTTGTGAATAAGGGTCTTGGCACAATGGTAAGACTACTTTTCTTGTCTACAAAGAAGTAGGGTAATGTTGTGCAACCAGGGATCCCTAAATCCTGAAGGCAGTGCTGCAAACTGATGTCGGTCTTACACTCAGAACCAGGAAACATGGGAGCGCGCGGCGAGAGGGAGCGCGCGGCGCGACGATTCAAGATGGCCGCCGGGTGAGGAGCTCCGCTCGAACAAAGCCGACTCGTGTGTGAAGGTACCTCATTAATGCAACGGAGCTTCGCTTCGAGCATGGATTCGGTTATGGGACACTGCAAAGACTGTTTTGGCAAGTTTTTTTGACCGAAATGCGGTCTTTTTGTCACTTTAATTGCGCATTTTCTGCTCCCCTCAGATGGCGGCCGCCATTTTGTTTTTTCTGCAACGTTTTTCTTCAATTTTTTTGCTGCCACTGAGTCTTTTTGCCAATTCCCTGTTGTTCTCTTGTGGCACTACGGCGGTGGCTGCGTTGGTTCACATTATGCCATCTTTTTGCGCAAGTATTTGTTAGTGGTTGGTCTCTTTAGCTGCTTTTGTGGATTCCTCGGACTGTATCCCCTAGCAATTACTTTAGAGGGAGCCTGTTGTGTTTCCAGCGTCCAAGTACCCTTCGCTGTGTTGTATCTTGGCACTTTCATCGTTTGCTGCGCCTCCTCTTGCTGCTGACTAAGCAATATCACTGCTGTCTTGCCTGCATTCCGCCATTGGTTGTTTTTGTCATAATTGGTTGCGATACCATCAGTATGGAGGGCGTACATTCAACTAAACCTCACGGTGGTTCCACTGGGGGAAGGAAGGACTCAAGTAACCCTTCTGTCAAGCGTACCAAAAAAGACCCGCCTTCCCCAAACAAGTCTCCGCTGCCCCTCACTCTTGAGGATATTATGGAAGAGTTGCGCCTTATTCGTCCTTTTATGACAGACACTGTTGCTACGCTTCAGAGGTTAGATGATAAATGGTCTAGTTTGGATACGAGACTGTCTGAGGTGGAACAGAGGATCAGTGATGCACAGGATGTTGTTACTAAAGTTGACACTCTCACCAAAGAGGTCGGCCAGCTCAAGAAGGTAGCGGAGGATTTGGAAAACCGCAATAGGCGCAACAACCTGCGCATTTATGGTATTCCGGAAGGTTCGGAGGGGTCGGATATGATCCAATTCCTAAAATCTCAAGTTCTTCAAATTGTTGGCCTCCCGAAATCCTCAGACTTTAACATACAACGTGCTCATCGTCTGGGGCCTAGGAATACTTCTTCTGCATCTAAACCTCGTGGAATCATAGCATATTTCCTCCTCTACTCAGATCTTATGACGATTCTCCAGGCCGCCAAGCAACATAAGCAAATGATCTGGTCTGGGCACAAGGTCTTTTTCACTCAGGACGTTTCCAAGCCTACGGCTTCCCGTCGAAAGGAATTTTTGGACCTCAGACCTGCCTTGAGATCTATGAATGCACGCTACGGTTTAATACACCCTTGTTTTTTCAAAGTGACCTATAAGGAGAGAACTTTTAGGTTTGAGGATCCTGCTGACCTGCGGAAGTTCATTCATACTCACAAGGGAGAACTCATGGAATTGAGCAAACCCTAGTTGTTTTTCGTTTTTTAAGTATATGACTACTTTGTTCTGCTAAATTATTTTGTTATATGTTGGATAGTTCCTGTACTTCTTTTGCTCATTCCTTGTTTTTCCTTTTGTTTTGCAGGATTCCCCTATGTGGTGTTCTTGTCAAGCTCACCCTTTGTACTATCCTGCTGTTTACAGTGTTTACCCCTTTCTGTTGCTGTTTCTTTCCCTAGATGTTTGGTAAGTTCCTTCACTTGTCCTATTTGCTTGATATATTGTTCTAGTTTTCCAATTTATAGTCTTTCGTCTTTCAGTTTTTTCTATCTCTGTGGTAGTCTGTTCTCCTATATGCTCCTTTTAGTGCGGCTGTTTTGTTCTTCGTCGCCCCCCTCTCACAGTAATGTTTTTTGTTCAATTGCTTTCTGTGGCTAAAGTCTATTGGCTTTTTGTCACCCTCCTTTGGATGCCTTTTGGGGGTTTCTGTACCCCTGCACCTTTCTCTCTATTTTTCCCCTTTTTCTCTTCGCTTCTTCCCCCTTTTTGCTGTTTGTCCTCCCTTTCTTCATCCCTTTTTATCCCTGTCATCTCTACTCTTTTGGCAACCTCTTCACTATCTTCCTTTTTTTCTTTTTCTGATCATGGTACTTCTTTGTTTTTCTTCTCTTTTATATCTTTATCACCGTATTTGCGGTGGTTGCCTGCTTTAATTTCTCTGCTTCCTACTATTTACTCAGTTTCATATTCATTTAACTTCTATTTTCAGTTTACTTTTCATTCTCTACCCTGTCTTAAATTCCATACTCCTTTCTGCTTATCTTTACTTTATTTCCAGAAATGAATGGTCTTCGTGTTATTTCCTGGAATGTTAAAGGCGTTCGCAACCCTGTTAAAAAACAACGTGTCTTATCTCATTTAGCAAGGTTGAAATGTCATGTTGCACTGTTACAAGAAACCCACCTTAATTCTCAAGATTTGTCTTCGCTGCGTAGACAATGGGTTGGAGAGGCATTTTGTTCTCCAGCAGTAAATAGCAAAAATGGTGTTCTTATTTTGTTTCATAAGTCATTATCTGTTCAGTTGCACAATGAATTCCATGATACTTGTGGTAGGTGGCTATTTTTAGATGTTACTGTTAATAATACATAATTTTCCTTCTGTAATGTTTATGGCCCTAACGGTGTAGATTTATCCTTTTGGAGGGATTTCTCTAAGCTTCTTTCCTCTCATGTGAGTGATAAATTGATTGTGGGTGGTGACTGTAACCAGCTAATGGACCCATTTTTAGATCGTAAATCACACACCAGATATGTCCCCAATAAAATGCAAAAGTCCTTTTTTAATGCTATCTCCTCTAGAGGTCTTATTGACTCATGGAGACTTTCTCATCCCGATACTTTAGAATTTTCTTTTTTTTCTCCAGTGCACTCTTCACATTCCCGTATAGATTATATTTTTCTCACACAGCATTCATTCCAATTTATGACTAATTCAGAAATAGGCTCAATTCTTATATTTGACCATGCTCCGGTTACTACTGATCTGGACTTTCCCTCACCTACTCTCATCTCTAGGCGGTGGCGCTTCAATAATTCGCTCCTCCTAGATTCACAGTTTGTTGAGCAATTTATATTTTTTGCAAGGGATTTTTTTATAAATAATCTTCATTCTACTTCTCACTTTCACTCTATTTGGGATTCCTTCAAGGCTGCTGCTAGAGGTTTTATTATTGCTTTTGTCTCACGGAAAAGGAAAACAGCTCTATCAAAGTCGGCCCAAATTCTTAAACAAATCAAAGACCTAGAGCATCTCTACTTTACCACTAATTCTTCAGAATCGCTCTCTTCCCTCATCAAAGCAAAAATGCAATATAACAAGCACTCTTGGGACTCTGCGAGTACTATTCTTCTCAATTTTCATTCCAAAATGTATGGGGGACGCAATAAGGCTGGTAAGTCTCTCGCTACTTATCTAAAAATTAAAAAACAAAAATCTAAAATAATAACTATTACTGACTCACATGGGAATCCTCAGCATACTGATGATAAAATTCTCGATTGTTTTGTTCAATATTATTCCACACTTTATACGCCCGAATCTGTTCCCTCGCCTTCTCAAATTGACTCCTTCTTTCAGTCTCTCCCTAGGTCCTCGGATAGTTCTGTGGATCTCTCATCACTGGACGTTCCCCTTTCAGAGAAAGAGCTACTTAATGCTATTACTCTTCTTCCCAAAGATAAAACTCCGGGCCCAGATGGTTTCACGGTTCGTTTTTATCTCCACTTTAAGGATATCCTGTTACCACATTTATTTTCTTTGATTAATTCCTTTGTTGCTCAAGGGAGGTCCCAAGGTTCTTTCACTCAGGCTATGTTATGCTTAATCCCTAAAAAAGATAAAGATCCCTCCCTTTGCAAAAATTATCGACCCATTTCTTTAATTAACACGGACTGTAAAATTTACGCTAAAGTTTTGGCCTCTCGTATTAATAAAGTTATTCCTGATCTCACTAACATTTATCAATCCGGGTTTGTTAAAGGTAGATCCATTACTGATAACTCAAGAACCTTCCTTAACATTATTCACCTGGCCTCAAAGATGGACTCCCCAATCGCTGCCATTACCTTAGATGCTGAGAAAGCGTTTGACAGAGTTTGTTGGGATTTTATGTTTGGTGCTTTGCGGTGGCATGGCTTTAGTCCTCCCTTCATTCATTATGTTAAATTGTTATATTCTGCTCCCTCCACTTCTATTTGGGTTAATGGGTCTCAATCCTCTTATTTTTCTTTGCATAGAGGCACAAGACAAGGTTGTCCTCTCTCTCCTCTTCTTTTTATTCTTGCGTTAGAACCCTTTTTGGAAAAAATTCGACGTTCATCATCGTATACTGGCTTCATATTTCAAAACATTGATATTAAGTTTACGGCCTATGCTGATGATATTTTGCTGTATAGTTCTAACCCGTCCACTTCTTTGCCCACACTCTTTTCCTTGTTACAAGAATATTCTCTGGTTTCTGGGTATAAACTTAATATAGATAAATCTGAGGTTCTACCACTTAACAAATTTTGCCTTCCTCATATGTTTCAGGGTTCGGGTTTTGAATGGAACTCAAGTAATATTAAATGTTTAGGTATTCTGTATGCTAGCACTATTAGAGATACTGTTAAGCTTAATCAGAAGGATATAGTTAAAAAGCTCTCTTCCCTTATAGAACGTTGGTCCCCCTTTTCTTATCCTGGTGGGGGAGGCTTGCCACTATTAAAATGATGCTTCTTCCTATAGTCAATTTTTACCTTTCAATGCTTCCAATCTCCCTTCCACTCTATTTTTTTTAAACTATAAACCGTATTTTTACCACCTTTTTATGGAATAAACGTAAGGCGAGGATTTCTCTCTCCCGTCTTCAACAACCTAAAGATCTGGGTGGAGTTAATTTCCCCAACATTGTTCGATTTCACTCGGCTTTTACTCTGAAACAGATTTGGCCTTTTCTATCTGATTTCTCTGACCCCCCTCTAACAGCATGGAGTGCTATAGAACTTGCGCAGCTCTCGCCTTTCTCATTTGTTACGGCTGCCCGGCTATCTCATCCTCCGCAACGTTTTCTTACTCCTATCTTTAGACACTCTAAGGCACTTGCCCTTTCTGTCTTTCGCTCTTCCCTCTCGCAGTTGGAGTTTCATTCCTCAATCCCAATTTGGTATAACAAATCCGTTAAGATTAATCACAGAGCACTTTTTTGGAAAGAATGGATAGATAAAGGCATCATTACTTTCGATTCCTTACTTAGCAATAATTCCCGGCGCGACTTCTCCGACATTCGTGCCTCTTTTCACCTCTCCAATGCCCACTCCTCCCAATATCCCTTGCTCAAAAACTCTTTAGATCTCTTTATTTCTCAGGGCATCTCACTCTCTACTATTGACTCAACCATTTTCCCTCTGCCGGACTTCTCTATTCCCCTTAAAGCTGCGGCTATCTACAAGCTACTTTCCTGTTCCCCTGTAGTAAGAACCAAGTCCAAACTTGAACTATCCTGGGAAACAGATCTAGCCCAAGAGTTTCCCCTTCAAGTTTGGAATTCCTTGTGGTCAAAGTTGCACACTGCTTCACGTTCTGCTAGCACCACACAGACTTTGTATTTTTTTTACAATAAACTTTTTTTTACTCCTTCTGATTTATATAGTTTCAAATTAATTGACTCTAAAAAATGTTGGTCTTGCCCCTCTGACAATAGTGACTTTTTTCATATGTTTTTTCACTGCCCGTTGGTTAAATCCCTTTGGTCCCGTATTTGGTCTAAACTGAACGATATCTTAGCCACTGACCACACTTTTGAGATTGTCCATATCTTTTTGGGTGGTTTGGCTCCTATATGGAATGTTTCTGCTAATGTACGTAAATTTATAGATTTGTATATAGCCATTTCTCTACAGATAATTACGACCAATTGGAAAGATACCTCCAAGATCTCATATAATGCATGGTGGAATCTATTATGCCATCACCACCGGCTGGATCGTGCTTTTGCCACCACTGTACCTCTTTTGATCAAAAAAGATTTGTTATGGTTGCCATTAACTAATTTTCTCTCTCAAACTGTCCCTTAAATAGCTGTTTTTATTTCTTTTTTTTTTTTTGTTCATGTTCTACATACAGCTTCATCTAGTGTATTTATTCATTTACTAGCTTACGGTATTTATACGATGCTTATCCTGTATAATGGTTGCATTTCCCCCTCCCTTCCCCTTCTTCTCTCCTCCTCTCTTCTCTCCCTCCCTGCCCATTAATGAAAACCTTAAAATGCTTTTTACCTAAGTATATTCCCTACCTTTCTATTGGCATTTTTTTCAGACTGTATGATTTCGTTTTTTTTTCTATTGTTCTATTACATTGCCTTTGTTTTTTCTCTGTACTGATGTTTTACTTGGATTATGATATTTAATAAAGCTTTCTAAACTCAGAACCAGGAAACATTATATTTAATACACGGATTTAGGAGAAATGTTATTTGTTGCTGTTAGATACCCCATGTATTTGTATGTCTGGGATGTAAAATATCAGCCAACTGCAAGAAAGCACCCCTAAATTAGGATTAACATGCAGGAATTTATACTTTTGCATCGATTCCCACATTACCAGGCCTATTTTAGCCCCACATTGCACCTGCATTTAGGAAGCAAGATATAAGGGTGTAAACAAAATGGGAGAAGTGTTTTTTCTGTTAATCTTGTGTAATTCTCGATTTGCACAGTAACTCCACATTATAGGCTGAATTAGGCATTTCACTTCAGATGGAATGAGGCTCGAGTATCTTGCACAGAAATACATCTCAAAACAGAACGAATTCTGGGGGGAAAGCCACCATATACTTTTAGAGACTTTCGTATCAATAGCCTAAAACATTTTCAGACACAAAAACAATAAGGCCCTTAATATGATGTCGGGAGGAAAGCCATCCGACAGCTCGCCGGAGGCTTTCCACCCGACATCATAGGCTTCTGTCTGACCGTCGTATTATGATACTGGTGGTTGGTGGGAAACCAGCGGGAAAATTCCGCTCTGCTTCAGACGGGCTCACTGAGACTGTCAGCATGGCAGGCGGAATAGTAATCCCAAAATGACAGCAGGAACCGCTTTGGCTCTACCGTTGGTATTATGATGTCACTTTCCGTCTTCCCTCCCATGGCGCCCCAGCAGCCATGAAAAGCCAGGCGGAAAGTGATTTTGGGGGCCCCTAGCACAGTCCCCTTCCCCACTGGCCCTCTCCTAAGGGGTCTGGGGGCACCTAAGGTACCCCCAAATATCCCTGCACCATGTGGCAGGCACCACATGATGCAAGGATGTTTGTAAACATCTGTTTTTCTACTGCAGCTTGAGCAGCACCCTTTTCTGGCCACCGCACAAGCTGCGATTGAAAAATGGCTGTTTCCCAATACTGTGGATGGAACCACCGACTAATAGTTAGGCGGGTTCATTTCGCTATGCCGTCAGGCCGACATCGCAATCAGGCCCATGGTTGTTTCCCAACTCCCTTACATGCAATTTCGTTAGTCATTCACTTGAGGAAACAACTAAAACAATCCTCTCCGGAATACATGTTTCATTACATTACATACATCAATATAAAAGAATCTGTTCATATGGCTTTATTCAGGAAGCTACTGCGCATATACACGTGCAAATCAATGTGCTCAGAACAGTGAAATCCCACTCATTATTCACAGAATCAGATCTAGTAGGTTTTTGTTCTCTCAGAAGCTATTCAGTAACATGGAAATGTATCCAGGGATTTCTGCCAGAACGGTGGAGTGAAGGAATTCGCGTCCACTTGCAAAAGATAATCTATAGCCACAAATTAGTAGATTTGTGAATACATATGTAATCTTTTCACTTTCAGATTCCAAATAGTGCCTTTTGATTTACTCGAATGCAATTGTAAATAGATTTTTGGTAAACACTATCAAAATGGACTGTGGTTTAAGCAAAAAGTTTTAAACACTAAACACAAACTGCAATTGCACTTTTGTGTTACATTTCCTCTGTGCTATATTTGTGTAGGTGGTAGGCACCAGCACTCTTTTTGAGGACACACTTTTAATCATCAGACTTTAACCCAAGGGAAGGGAGAAAGGCAGAAAAAAGATACATAAGGGGAAAAAAGACAAGAAAGCGAGAACAAAGGGAGAAGCAGTGACAAAAAGCATTCTGTATCAGCCAAATAAACAAATAAAAATGTGTCTATGGTGGTGGAAGAAACAAACATGATGTGGAATCAAGTCTAAGCGCCATAGGAATTTGCAACCCTAGAATTCGGCAGTGGGATCTAAGAAAACATTTGGCCCTCTTTAGTTATGTTCTTATTATTTTTACACATTATGCACTGGAAATACACATCTGCTACATTTCTATAAGTGGAAACGTTCAAGTGAGTACTAATAGAAATCTGCTGCAAGAGTAGTTTTTAGGTCTCTCCTAGGCAGCACTAGCGCTGTCTCTTCGAGACATGCTGAACTCAGGTATGGACTTGAAGCTTCGCCCACTTTTCACCCATCGTTTTAATTGGCTGCGGTCACTGTCCTTTGTGAATGTTGGCTTTTGACTTGTTTACAGCCTTATTAGTCCCTCCTTAGGACCTCCCTTTCTTCTGTTGTTACCTCCCACGAGGACTGGCCTTTTATATGTGTTGTTACCCTGTATGCTATATTCACAGTCTGTCAGCACTATTTTCTTACATAGCTTTTGCCAGCCCCGCCGTGCACGTGCATTGTGGTTCGTGCGTCAATTGCTTCAAGCACCTGCTGTAAATACTGATTCATTGTGATGTGTGCCATGAATTGGAAGAAAACAAAGTTCAAGAAACAGGGAGGGCTGTGTTAGATACTATGTACTATTTCAACAATCGTAAAGAGCGTTAAACCTTCCGTTGCGGATGCTTACCCCTTCCCTCCCTCATCCAGGTCTTCCAGCGCACGTTCTGATTAATTTCACCCACGGACTGAAATTTTGGCTATTTCTGGGCCTTGAGACGAGGAGACTGTTTATTTACATTACGGGGAGGAATGGGATCCAAATAGGGTAATGTGTTTATTAAGTCCCCCCCCCCATTTGTAGGAGTTCCCAATGGGTGCAGAAATGCCTGAGCCAAATCAAAAAAGGCCAGCATCTCCTAAACAACCACTTCCCTCACACATACAAGCACAATTAGGAGGAAAAGGGTGATTGTGCAATTTGGACAGTCCTGTTTGAAATCCCAAAACGATGCTAAAATGAGTAAGACAACTCCTAGTCAGCTTTAACAATAAGTTATCGTTTTCAAATTCAAAAATTGCTAATAAAAAGGCGCAGTTTTGCAGTCCTTCGTTTAAAGAAACTGCTAGTTTATTTTATGTATAATTGAAATGTTTGAACAACTATTATGTTGTGTAGCCTTATCCGTTACTCGTTACTCGTAATGTGGAAATATGGATTTTCCTGGTCAGTTATGTTGTGGAAATATGGATTTTCCTGGTCAGTTATGTCCCCTATCTTGGACCCCAACGGTTCTATGTGCATGTCGCAAGTACATGTATGTTCCCTCCAGTTCCAGTATTGATGACGCAAACACATGCGTGTCCACCGTCAACATGTCCTCTGCCAGATCCGCCATGAATAGGCCGGATATTCCATTCTTAAATATGAAAGGCCACCGGCTTTATATGGTTCACTTATGCCACTTTTCAGTCCAGGCAAGTAGGCCCTGATTCTGTCATCAAACTCTTCTTGCCTTCTGCCTCTAAAAGCTCCAGCCCGAGCCTGCATCTGTGACCATGAACTTTGTCTCATTCTCTGCGCTGCTCACGAAGCCTGACATCAGCTTACTCTCTGCCAAGAACTGTATTTCATCTTCGAATTATCTGCTTCCCCCTCAGCCGATGCATTCCTGCCTAGTAGTTTAAGTAAACATTCTTCCAGTTACCAAGAAAAAAGACCCATCTTCTCTGTCCTCATGCAAGTAATTCATAGCCTTGTTACCATGGAATATTCCTACCCCCTCGCATTCAGTGTAGACACTTAGACGCTTGTACACGCACAGTCAGTATAGAATAGATTCTGTCCGAGAGTCCTCCTTTTTGGATAACATAGTTCTTTAAACATAGGATGTTAGATATGATTTGGGATTAGGTTGACTTGACCTCCCAGACTTCTCGTCTCCACATATAGAACTAAATGTCAAGTCCCCGTCACCCCCTAGTTACACGTCAAATTACACGTCATACTGCTGCGCGCGCATCCATGCCAAGTATTATCTTATAGATCCACCTATACATGACATCACAACCAATCATGTTCCTTTTTACTCATTATTACACCCATTTTCGGTTACGCAAACCAAACGTCAATGTCCTTATCAATTGTTACGCCTACTGTATTCACTTCATTACAATGTATGTATTATAAAAGTTACTGCTTGTCAATAAAGTATGTACTTCACTTCCTGAACCCCCGTGGTGATGGAACTTGAGGCATCCGATTATAATCGCTTATTGGAATAAAGCCCATTCCGAAACTCTAATATCACGGATTCTGCCTCTCATTTTACTGAGCTATTTTATAATGTTTCTGTACCAAATTCAGTCCCGGTAAAGGAGAAATATTTACCACATGATGGCGCCCGAACAGGGACACTTTCTCATCTCACGCGCCGGCGGTGTGTTGCAGGCCCGGTCTCCTGCCACAGCTGGACGGACAATAACGCGTACCAGCAGGATTTCCTGTATCTCCCTCCGGTCAAGCGGGGGCGACTGAGACTGCAATCAACACCCAGACGAGGCGGTGAGAAGTGCGAAGTATCCCGACCAGAGCCTAGCTGAGAGAGCAAGATCCGAGGTATACAGAGACCCACCAGTCCGAAGTCAAGCCCAGTGTCCGACGAGTCGAGTCGAGTCGAGTCCGGTCCGGTTCAAGTTCAAGTTACTGAGGCCTTCCGTTTCCGAAGCTACCCGGTGAGTACCATTGCTGGGGAGGCATTTCTGACGTGCACATAGGTTGTGCCGGTCAAGACGGGTTTGGGTACACAAATCCGGTCTGCACTGTCTTAGCAGTGTATCTGTACTGTTTAGCAGTATATCAAGTATTCCGAAGTATTCCGAAGTGTCTAGTTATTGTCTAGTTATTGTCGAGAATTAAGCTTGGTGATTAGTTATGCAGACGATCATCATTGTTGTTTCAGTTAATGGTTTAATGTTAAATGTTTAAAGTGTTTAAGTATGTTCTGAATATCGTGGTATGAATGACTGTTCATTATCGTGTTTATTGTATTAAGTCTGTTCAAATTCAAGTATCAGGTCAAAATCAAGTATAAGGTCAGTTCTCAATATGCCGCTCTTTTCGAAATTAAGACAGATCACTACCAGAAAAGGGGTTCTCGAAGAAGCCGTCCCTATTCCTCCTAGGGACACTCCAGGGCACTTTATGTATCACAAACATGGCTTAGACGCTATATTATTTCTTGATTTATGGGTAGACTATACCAAGGGATTACCAGAAAGTCAAAGGTGGCCCACAGCGGGGACCTGGGATGCAGAGTGCATCATGAAAGTCGAGGAAGAGTTATGGAAAAGAAAAGTCAGACAGTCACAGAAAGACGCCGTTGAATTATGGCGTAAAGAATCACATAGACGAACAGAAAAAGCACGTAGACAGGAGGAGAAGAGTAAAGAGAATTCCAATAAAGTTCGAGAGAATCTATTAATTGAGGAAGGTATCCGAGTAAAATCAGAACAAGTAGACAGACAAAGAAATGCCCTTATGAATGGTATGTATCCTCTCCTGGCCGAAGGATTACCTAAGGCTACTCCAGAGACACCAAAAGACTTGCCAACCCCATTGTTCCCAATAAAGGTACATCCTAAGGGGCATCCTAGAACCGCAGAAGATGTTTTTCTTTCCTCATATTTAGATGACGCAGCTCCCGAGTATGCTAACTCTGCCCTACATAGACCGCATACCAGGGAGGTTCAACGCCAAGATCCAGTACCCGTATCCCTGCAGCAACAAATCGAGTCACAAGTTCCGGCAAGCACATCTGTTTCTGTATCCGCTCCTACAGCTACTTCTATGGCTGTGTCCACACCTGTAGTTGCTGTGTCACGTTCGACGAATCCTTTTACACCCGACGCCCCAGATGGGGCCGCGGGAGGAGCTACCAATGTCTTTTCTACGCCACCCAGAATAAATAAACTTACTTTTCAAGAGTCAGCGCATTCACGTACACCCAAACTCCTTAGTACCCGTACGCTTAAGGAACTTCTGATAGACTGTAGATATGACCCGGTGCCTGGAAAGGAGGACGAAATGACCCTAGCATCATTGCGTATCAGACGAGCCGCAGTGTATTTAGCGAAGTTACCAGGAATGACTGCGCATCTAGATAATATATATCATTTTGTCCAAACAGGGCGAGATCCAGAATGTATTTACAGAGCTATGGAATACCAGAAAGTAGAGATACAGGGGGAACTGTTACGTTTCCTCATAAACTGTGTGATCAGAAATCAAGACCGACCGGGGGTAGACCCGGAAGCCATGAAAATTCTTACAAGATGGAGCCAGAATATATCGGAAGGGAGACATGATAAACAAAACTGTATAATAGCCATGTGCCGAAAGATCCGTAAAGAAATAGAACGCCTACACGAAGAGCGATTAGAGGTAGGCGAGTTCGAACAAAACGAGGAAGAAGGGTCAGGACTGCCCACAGGACAGTCGGACACCATAGCCTATGTAGGTAGAGGAAGATCTTGTAATAGGAGTAAGACTAGATATCACACTGACTCAATACATCCGATATGTCCAGATAATAACAGAAATTTTCAAATACCTATAATTAACATAAGGTCTAACGAGCATTCGTTCCAAACCGCCGACAAACTACTACAAGAACGAAGGGGTTATCATTTCCTCGATTCTATGGATGAACAAGATTTAGCCAGGGCAGCTGTCCATTGGGTGGACAGTCCCGGAAAATACAGTGATGATACAGTAGTACGCACATTTTTGAATCTTACCCCAGATGAACAAAGGTTAGCTGGGATTTATATGATTCAACAACTCATTATACTATATCGGAGTCAGCATTCGGACCCTGGTCCCTTGCCTGACATACTGACTGAATTACTTATGAATAAATGGAGAGGTCCAGGTACTGAATTAATTAAAGAAATTCTAGAATCAAGAAAGCAGTATATTCTTTTTGTATGTTCAGAACATGTTCCATTGTCTGTCAAGGAAAGAACTACGTATCACATAGATAGACAGAATCCCTTACGAGAAGTGCACCCAATAAAGGGTGAGGACAACGAGTTTAAACGCGTATTTGTATATACGCCTATATCGAAAATAGAATTGTTAGAAATGAAGAAAGTAGTACCCAGTCATGACAAGGACCCAGCGGGGTTTCACCGAGAAATTAAAGACATGTTACTCATGGGAGAATATACCTACCCCGACATTATGACAATATTAAAGGTGTTGATGCCTGCTGGCATTTATGAGAAACTCAAGGAAAAAGAGTGGGAGGTAGGTGATCAAAAGATAGAATGGTCAGCATTAGAAGCAGAAGAAAGGGCCCGAGGTCCAGGTTCGGGGCTTGGGGACAAAACTAAGGCATTACCAGGACTACTAGTACAGGTACTGCCACGTTTATTAACTACGAAAAAGGAAGATTGGGGTACAATTTCAGCCTGTAAACAGAAGCAAGACGAAGACACTAGTGATTACTATGCCCGTTTTGAAAAATGTTTTGGTATAAATAGTGGCATAAAAGCAAGTAGCGAATCATACCCACATCTGTTTGTAACAAAATTAGTAGAAAATGCTCTGCCCCCAGTAAAGAATAGAGTATTAAAATTCGAGAGTACCTGGCAAGGTAACACTCCAACACAAATGTTACAAATGTTACAGTACCACCACAATAGAATTAAAGAGGAACAAGAACATGAACACAGACGCATGAAAGACACGAAAATGAAAATGCTAGTTTCCCAGACAGTTCCAGCTGAAGGACATAAAAAGGGTATGACACATTCCGATTCAGCAGGACCTGTAAAGGGGACATGCAATTATTGTAAAAAACCAGGCCATTACGTACACGATTGTCCAGTTTTAAAACATAATATCGCCATAGGTAAAACACAAGAAAGATCACGGCCACTAAGACAAGATCAGAATGAACAAGGAGCTATGCAGCATACCCAGGCCATGCCAGCCTCACAACAGCCAATACAGTTTGTGCCAGCTGCACCACCGTTGCCTGCTGCTGCCACACAGACGACAACACGACAAATGTATCAGACCGCACAGTATGAATATCCCGAGTATCAGCGTTACGCATGAACAAGCCTAGAGAGGGAAGTTGACTTACCCCTTATCGAGATTCCTGTAGATCAAGAAGGACCTTATGTACATAGTAAATTATTAGGTCAAGATAGAAAATTTTTACTCGATACAGGGGCAAGTCGAACAACTATAAAACGTAGTGAAGTTCCAGGGGCACCCCTCTCAGGCTCACAGAATATTTCCCTTGGTTTTTCAGGAAAACCTATTGTTAATGAAGTGTCACAGCCTTTGCCACTTACGATAGGACCTCTGACCCGAACTACAGATTTACTGCTTACTAAATCATGTCCAGAAAACTTGTTAGGAATAAAAACGTTGAAAGCCCTAGGAGCCATAATATGTTGTTCTCCGGAAGGAGTAAGGTTGTTTTTACGTGATTTTAAAGGTCACTATGTATCTAGAGACATGGATCCCCGACTGCAGACTTTACCTACACGCCTATGGGCACAAGGCCCTACTGATGTTGGTTGCATGAATATTACACCATATCGAGTCACACTAAAGGCAGGAGTGGTGCTACCACGAATGCGACAATACAAGTTACCACCAGATGCTGTAGTGGCTTTACTACAAATCATTGACGAGCTCATTGCCCAAGGAGTAGTTGTGGAAACAGACTCCAATATATGTAATTCACCGATAATACCGATTCTTAAACGAACAGATCCTACAGCGCCGCCAGTATATCGATTGGTTATTGATCTGCGCGAATTAAACAAATGCATTGTGCCACAATTCCCTGTGGTCCCAGATATCTCGTCATTACTGACAGCCATTGATTCCGAAGCGACATTCTTTACTGTAATTGATCTCAAAAACGCCTTTTTCAGCGTCCCAATAGATCAGGAAAGCCAATATTTGTTCGGATTTAGTTTAAATGGGCGTAGCTTTAAATTCACACGCGCACCTCAAGGATTTACAGAAAGCCCCAGCATCTATAGCCAAGCACTGAAACGAGAACTTGACAGTATCCACATGCCAGTCAACACTGCTTTGCTTCAATATGTCGATGACCTGCTGATTACCGCAAGAAGCGAACCTGAATGTGAGAAAGCATCACTGACAGTTTTACAATTTCTGGCCGAAAAAGGGCACAAGGTGTCCCCTTCTAAGCTGCAATTCTGTGTCCAGCAAGTTGTTTATCTTGGACACTCGCTGGACAAGGAGGGAAGGCAGCTTACACCCGACCGTATTCAGTTAATAGCTAACATGCCAATACCCAAGACACAAAAGGAGGTACGGGCTTTCATAGGCCTCACTTCATATTGTAGGCAGTGGATCCCTCAGTATGCATTTCTAGCAAAACCACTCATTCAATTGACAACACAGGAGGCAGCCACATCGACTGTTCTCCCTTGGACTCAGGAACACACACAAGCTTTTGAAAGCCTAAAGAAAGCTTTATGTCAAGCACCCGTTTTAGCAACGCCATGTTACAAAAAACAGTTTACACTCTTTGTTACAGAACGCGAAGGTACTGCTTTGTCAGTACTCACACAGGATCAAGCAGGAGCACACAAACCATGTGCCTATTTCTCTAGTACATTAGATCCCGTAGCTCAGGCTCTGCCTGCGTGCCTGAAATCAGTAGCAGCGACAGCTTTAGCAATCAGACAAAGCGATGCCATAGTGTTAGGACATCCATTGACAGTTCAAGTACCCCACGCAGTAGAGGTTCTTGTAAATAGAACGCAAACACAACACTTGACTATAGCGCGACTTACAGGATATGAACTTACATTGTTTCAGCCACATATAGAAATAAGACGCTGTAACACATTGAATCCGGCCACACTTTTGCCAGTAACCGGAACAGACCCACTAGCCCATGACTGTATTGAAGTTATTACTGTAACGACAAAACCCAGACAAGACTTGACCGATGTTCCATTGTCAGATCCAGACTTGACATTTTATGTCGATGGTTCATGCATGAGAACAAGTACAGGAGAGTTAGTAGCCGCTTATGCAGTCACAACAGATACTGAAGTCATTGAAACTAATCGTATAAATACTTTGTCAGCTCAAGCCGCAGAGCTCATCGCTCTGACGCAAGCCTGTATTCAAGCCACGAATAAAAAAGTCAACATATACACTGATTCACGTTATGCATTCGGAGTTGTACATGACTTCGGCGTGCTGTGGCGAGAGAGAGGTTATTTAACTTCCCACGGTGCCCACATTCAGCACGGACCCCTCATTCACGCATTATTAAATGCAATACATCTACCCACTGAAATATCAATTATGAAATGTAAGGCCCATACGAAGGTTACTGATATCATTTCCCAAGGCAATGATCTAGCCGACAGAACAGCTAAACTGACTGCTCAAGCTCAGACCCCCGACATGACAAAGACAATAGTCCCGACACCGACACATTGTATGACCGTTAAAGATCCTACTCTTGACGTAATTGACATACAGACACATGCTACACCAGACGAAATAAAGAAATGGACCGAGTTAGGAGGGATCCAAACGGACCAAGGATGGATGATGAAGGAAAGGTCTGTATGGTTCCTTCCTGATTCAATGGTCCAAGTCGTAATTAACACTATACATAGTCCGGCACATCTAGGAGAAAAAGCTATGCTAGACAGCATTCAACACATTTGGTTCAATAAACATTTACGAGCAGCAGCAAAACAAAAGGTCCGTACCTGTATGATCTGTTGCCAGTTCAACCCAGGAAAAAGTGTTCCCGTAGAACAGGGTGGATTTCATCCTCCTGATCACCCTTTTGAAGTCCTACAGATGGATTATATCCAGATGGAACGATGTCGAGGATTCAAATATGTTCTCGTAGTTGTCTGCGCTCTGTCCCGTTGGACAGAGGCGTACCCGGTTTCAGATTACACTGCCCCGACTACTGCCAAACAGTTGGTTCGAGAATTCTTCCCACGATACGGTTTACCACGTGTTGTCTACTCAGATAACGGCCAGCCGTTCTCATCCGAATTAATGAAACACGTTTCACTTCTGCTAGGATATCAGTGGAAATTCCACTGTGTCCGACATCCCGAGGCAGCAGGTCTCGTAGAAAGACATAATCAGACACTGAAAATCAGACTGTCCAAAATATGCAGAGAGAAAGGGGTCGACTGGATAGTAGCATTACCAGTTGCACTTTTTTACATGAGAATGGTAGCACACTCTAGAACAGGGCTATCCCCGTATGAGGTGATCTTCGGTAGACCACCGAATATGTGGGGGACGCCTATACCACGCAAAATAACTGATATTGACTGTAATATGCTGACAGATTACTTGGCTTCCTTGATGTCTGCACTACAATCTTCTCGTTCACAGGTAGCTGCAGCCTTTCCCGACAACACTGAGGTGAAACCCCATGACGTGGTTCCGGAGGATCTTGTCCTTGTGAGAAATTTCGACCGAAAGACTCAACTGGAGCCCAGGTGGAAAGCACCCAAGTTGGTCCTGTTGACCACAAGAACAGCCGTGAAGATCGAGGGCCGCAAGGGCTGGATTCATTCAAGCCACATCAAGAAATTTCATGGACTATCTTCGGATATAGACATTGTGCCCTGCACTCCCTCACAGACTGATACAAAGCTTCCTTTTGTTGAACCGAACAAATCTGAAAATTACAAACTAAAGCTTAGGCCCACCAAGTCGAGCAATTTGATTGTTTAAGTCCTCTCCAAGGTGAAGCGGTTGAATTGTCTCTGACATGTATCCCTTGGACCTGAGTAGAGAAAATACCCGAAAAATGTTGAAACGACAGGCGTATTGTAAATCACTGCGTAGCCACTGCATAGTGACATTATTAATTTTGTTTTTATTGAGTCTTTTAATAATTATTACAAGTATGTTGTTGCACATATATTACCCTATTTCTAGACATGTTTATAATGTTGCTGCTGAACATTCTTTTAGTGACTTACCTCCGCATGAATTGTCTTATAGACTTGCGCTGCGCAATAACACTTTCATTAGTATGTTACATCATTCCCATCAGACTAGTAACGCCACCAATTGTTGGGTGTGTGGCCGACTCCCTCCCTACCAGAATTATGAAGGAGTCCTGCCTTTCTTCCCACATCCATTTACACATAATGGCTCCTGTGGAGCATGGTTTAGTTTAATCAATTCCATAGACTCAGACACAGCAGTTTACCAAGACCATTGGATATGGGGAAACCTGAACCTAGTTTTACTCAAAGTCTGCTACCCTGACAAGGAGGGTCGCCCCAAAAGAACAGGAACTGATCTAGAAAATGAAGTGTATGGATTAGGTAATTTTACACCTAATCTCATGATTCTAAATGTCGTATCCGAAGTTGAGCTAGTCTTACCCACCATGTCAGTATTCCCAGCAAAAGGTGAATTATGTGTAAGAAAGGTTGGTTCCATACATATGGGCCACAGTCAATGCACTACTACCGTAGAATTCAGTGACC
This sequence comes from Triturus cristatus, assembly GCF_964204655.1. Lineage (NCBI taxonomy): Eukaryota > Metazoa > Chordata > Amphibia > Caudata > Salamandridae > Triturus > Triturus cristatus. The sequence goes on along the minus strand of NC_140594.1, from coordinate 315,655,108 downwards.
AAGGCAAATCTTCATTCAGAGCTTCTCGCCACTCCTACTTTATATGTGGTCAGACTGCATATATGCGTCTACCCCTAGATTGGGATGGTACCTGCTACATTGCATTCCTTTTGCCACCTGTTTTCCTAGCTCCTCCTGATTATTACAGAAATATTCATTTAGTACACAACAGAAAACGGAGAGATCTCCCCATTGTCGATTACACTGAGACGGCATGGGACAAGTATGTAGATTTTAATAAAGGCATCTTTCCCTATATAGGTACTGTTACTAATAGTAAGCTGATACGTAGATTAACTAGAACCCTTGAAGCAGTAGTGAATGAGACTATTTCCGCCTTAGGCAATTTAACGGAAGAGCAGTCTGCTATGCGGATTGTTGTGCTTCAAAATCGTCTTGTCCTTGACGTCATCCTGGCTGATAGGGGCGGAGCTTGTAGGGTCATCGGATCAAGCTGTTGCGTATTCATACCAGAAAATTCGCCATCTGTATATAAAGCCATCACTCGCCTTCATAAGATTGTAAGCCAGATACACCAGAACCCAGGCACTTGGACTTGGTCCAGTTGGTTTTGGAATGCGGTATCAGCCTGGGGATGGAGAGTTCTATCCTTCCTAGGTATTGGCCTTCTCATACTATTCAGTTGCTGTCTATGTCTACAATGTGGACCAGCGATTTGTGGTCTGTGTGCCACATCGTGTATCCCACATCAAGATTTTCATTCAAGATCCCGGAAGAAGAAAGAAGAACAAATGATGCTATATGAACAGATCAATGGATTGATGAAGATTGATATCTCTTGAAGGGCAAGTAGCGGACAAGGAGGGAATGTGGAAATATGGATTTTCCTGGTCAGTTATGTCCCCTATCTTGGACCCCAACGGTTCTATGTGCATGTCGCAAGTACATGTATGTTCCCTCCAGTTCCAGTATTGATGACGCAAACACATGCGTGTCCACCGTCAACATGTCCTCTGCCAGATCCGCCATGAATAGGCCGGATATTCCATTCTTAAATATGAAAGGCCACCGGCTTTATATGGTTCACTTATGCCACTTTTCAGTCCAGGCAAGTAGGCCCTGATTCTGTCATCAAACTCTTCTTGCCTTCTGCCTCTAAAAGCTCCAGCCCGAGCCTGCATCTGTGACCATGAACTTTGTCTCATTCTCTGCGCTGCTCACGAAGCCTGACATCAGCTTACTCTCTGCCAAGAACTGTATTTCACCTTCGAATTATCTGCTTCCCCCTCAGCCGATGCATTCCTGCCTAGTAGTTTAAGTAAACATTCTTCCAGTTACCAAGAAAAAAGACCCATCTTCTCTGTCCTCATGCAAGTAATTCATAGCCTTGTTACCATGGAATATTCCTACCCCCTCGCATTCAGTGTAGACACTTAGACGCTTGTACACGCACAGTCAGTATAGAATAGATTCTGTCCGAGAGTCCTCCTTTTTGGATAACATAGTTCTTTAAACATAGGATGTTAGATATGATTTGGGATTAGGTTGACTTGACCTCCCAGACTTCTCGTCTCCACATATAGAACTAAATGTCAAGTCCCCGTCACCCCCTAGTTACACGTCAAATTACACGTCATACTGCTGCGCGCGCATCCATGCCAAGTATTATCTTATAGATCCACCTATACATGACATCACAACCAATCATGTTCCTTTTTACTCATTATTACACCCATTTTCGGTTACGCAAACCAAACGTCAATGTCCTTATCAATTGTTACGCCTACTGTATTCACTTCATTACAATGTATGTATTATAAAAGTTACTGCTTGTCAATAAAGTATGTACTTCACTTCCTGAACCCCCGTGGTGATGGAACTTGAGGCATCCGATTATAATCGCTTATTGGAATAAAGCCCATTCCGAAACTCTAATATCACGGATTCTGCCTCTCATTTTACTGAGCTATTTTATAATGTTTCTGTACCAAATTCAGTCCCGGTAAAGGAGAAATATTTACCACAATGTCCCCTATCTTGGACCCCAACGGTTTCATGTATGAATCACAAGTACATGTATGCTCCCTCCAGTTCCAGTTATGAAGACGCAAACCCATGTGCGTCCACCGTCAACATGTCCTCTGTCAGATCCGCCATGAATAGGCCGGATATTCCATTCCTAAGTATGAAAGGCCACCGGCTTTATATGGTTCACTTATGCTATTTTTCAGTCCAGGCAAGTAGGCCCTGATTCTGTCATCGAACTCTTCTTGCCTTCTGCCTCTGAAAGCTCCAGTCTGAGCCTGCATCTGTGACCATGAACTTTGTCTCATTCTCTGCGCGGCTCACGAAGCCTGACATCAGCCTGCTGTCTGCCAAAAACTGTATTTCACCTTCGAAGTTATCTGCCCCGTTCCCTGCCCGATGCATTCCTGTCTAGTAGTTTAAGTAAACATTCTTCCAGCTACCGAGCAAAGGCTCGGCTTCTCTGTCTTTACGCAAGTAATTCATAGCCCTATTACTATGGAAGATTTCTGCCCTCGCATCTAGTGTAGACACTTAGACGCTTGTACACGCACTAACAGTCAGTATAGTCAGTATAGAATAAGATTCTACTCGAAGAGACCTCTCTTTTGGATAACTTAGTTCTTTAAACATAGGATGTTAGATATGATTTGGGATTAGGTTGACTTGACCCTCCAGACTTCTGTCGCCACATGTAGAGCTAAATGTCAAGTCCCCTTCACCCCCTAGTTGCACGTCAATTACACGTCATGCTGCTGCGCGCGCATTTCTGCCAAGTATTTCTGCTGACATTGCGAAATTCTTTCATGTAACCACCCTCTTATGACATCACATCTGATGACGTTCTTTCATCACTCCCAGTTACGCCTATTTTTGCTACGCACGAATATATTATCACCACTATCAATTGTTACGCCTCTTGTATTTGCTTCACTGTAATGCCTATTGTATAAAAGTAATTGATTGTCAATAATGTATGTACTTCACTTCCTGAACCTTCGTGGTGATGGAACTTGGAGCAACCGATTATAATCGACCATTGGAATAAAGCCCATTCCGAACCTCTAATACCACGGATTCTGCCTCTTATTTACTGAGCTATTTTATTATGTTTCTGTATCAAATTAAGTCCCGGTAATTAAATTATTTACCACATGAATGGCGCCCGAACAGGGACACTTTCTCATCTCACGCGCCGGCGGTGCGTTGCAGGCCCGGTCTCCTGCCACAGCTGGACGGACAATAACGCGTACCAGCAGGATTTCCTGTATCTCCCTCCGGTCAAGCGGGGGCGACTGAGGCTGCGATCAACACCCAGACGAGGCGGTGAGAAGTGCGAAGTATCCCGACCAGAGCCTAGCTGAGAGAGCAAGATCCGAGGTATACAGAGGCCCACCAGTTTCCGAAGTCCCAAGTCGAGTCCAGTGTCCGAAGTGTTCGAGTCGAGTCCAGTCCGGTTCAAGTTCAGTTCAGTTTCCGAGGCCTTCCGTTTCCGAGCTACCCGGTGAGTACCATTACTGGGGAGGCGTTCTGGCGTGCACATAGGTTGTGCCGGTCAAGACGGGTTTGGGTACACAAATCCGGTCTGCACTGTTTTAGCAGTGTATCTGTACTGTTTAGCAGTATATCTAGTATATCAAGTATATAAATTCAGAAAAATTCAGTTCAAGTCGAGTATTATGTTTAGTGATTAAGTTTTCCTTAGATCGTCATCATCATTGTTGCTCAGTTAAATGTTAAATGTTAAATGTTTTTAGTACGTTCTGCATATTGTGGTATGAATGACTGTTCATTATTGTGATTACTGTATTAAGTTTGTTCAAGATCAAGTATCAGATCAGTTCTCAATATGCCGCTCTTTTCGAAATTAAGACAGATCACAACTAGAAAAGGGGTACTCGAAGAAGCCGTTCCTATTCCTCCTAGGGACACTCCAGGGTACTTCATGTATCATAAACATGGCTTAGACGCTATATTATTTCTTGATTTATGGGTAGACTACACTAAGGAATTACCAGAAAGTCAGAGGTGGCCCGTGGCTGGGACCTGGGATGCAGAGTGCATCGTGAAAGTAGAGGAGGAATTATGGAAAAAGAAAGCTAGACAATCACAGAAATACGCCATTGAATTATGGCGTAAAGAATCGTATAGACGTACAGAAAAAGCACGTAGACAGGAAGAGAAGAGTAAAGAGAATTCAAATGAAGTCCGAGAAAATCTATTAATTGAAGAAGGTGCACGAGTGAAATCAGAACAAGTAGACAGACAAAGACATGCCCTTATGAAGGGTATGTATCCCCTTCTGGCCGAAGGATTACCTAAGGCTACTCCGGGGATACCAAAAGACTTGCCACCCCCATTATTTCCAATAAAGATACATCCCAAGGGGCATCCTAGAACCGCAGAAGATGTTTTTCTTTCCTCTTATTTAGATGACGCAGCTCCCGAGTATGTTAACCCCGCCCCACATAGACCGTTGGCCGGGGAGGTTCAACGCCAAGATCCTGTATCTGTATCTCTAGAGCACCAAATCCTGACACAAGTTCCGGCAAGCACATCTGTTTTTGCATCTGTTCCTACAGCTACTTCTATAGCTGTATCCACACCTATAGTTGCTGTATCACGTTCAACGAATCCTTTCACACCCGATACCCCAGACGGGGCTACCGGAGGTGCTACCAATATCTTTTCTACGCCACCTAGAATAAATAAACTTACTTTTCAAGAATCTGCACATTCACGTACCCCCAAACTCATAAATGCCCGTACGCTTAAGGAACTTCTTATAGATTGTAGATATGACCCTGTGCCCGGAAAAGAGGACGAAATTACCCTAGCATCATTACGTATCAGACGAGCCGCGGTGTATTTAGGGAAGTTACCAGGAATGACTGCGCATCTAGATAATATATACCATTTTGTCCAAACAGGGCGAGATTCTGAATGTATTAACAGAGCTATGGAATACCAGAAAGTGGAGATACAGGGGGAACTGTTACGTTTCCTTATAAATTGTGTGATCCGAAATCAAGACCGACCGGGGGTAGACCCGGAAGCAATGCAAATTCTTACCAGATGGAGCCAGAATATATCAGAAGGGAGACATGATAAGCAAAACTGTATAATAGCCATGTGCCGAAAGATCCGTAAAGAAATAGAACGCCTACACGAAGAAAGATTAGCGGTAGACCAGTTTGAACAAAATGAGGAGGAGGAAGGATCAGGACTGCCCACAGGACAGTCAGAAACTATAGCCTATGTAGGTAGAGGAAGATCTTGTAATAGTACTAGATGTCTTATTGACCCGATACGTCCGATATGTCCAGATAATAACAGGAATTTCCAAACACCAATAATAAATATAAGGTCTAACGAGCATTCATTCCAAGCAGCTGACAAATCACTCCGAGAACGAAGGGGTTATCATTTTCTCGATTCTATGGATGAACAAGAATTAGCCAGGTCAGCCGTTCATTGGGTTGACAGTCCCGGAAAGTATGATGATGATACAGTAGCACACACATTTTTGAATCTCACCCCAGATGAACAGCGTTTAGCTGGGATTTATATGATTCAACAACTTCTTATACTATATAAAAGCCAACATTCAGATCCTGGTCCCTTACCTGATATATTGACTGAATTACTCACGAATAGATGGAGAGGTTCAGGTACTAAGCTAATTAAAGAAATACTAGAATCAAGAAAGCAGTACATTCTTTTTATATGCCCAGAACATGTCTCACTGCCCATTAAGGAAAGAACCACGTATTACATGGACAGACAGAATCCCTTACGAGAAGTGCACCCAATAAAAGGCGAGGACAATGAGTTTAAACGCGTATTCGTATATACGCCCATATCAAAAATAGAATTATTGGAAATGAAGAAAGTGGTACCCAGTCATGACAAAGACCCAGCGGGTTTCCACCGAGAAATTAAAGACATGTTACTCATGGGAGAGTATACCTATCCCGACATTATGACAATATTAAAGGTATTAATGCCTGCTGGCATTTATGAAAAACTCAAGGAAAAAGAGTGGGAGGTGGGAGACCAAAAGATAGACTGGACAGCATTAGAAAATGAAGAAAAGGCCCGAGGTCCAGGTTCGGGGCTTGGGGACAAAACTAAAGCACTACCAGGTTTACTAGTACAGGTACTGCCACGTTTATTAACCACGAAAAAGGAAGACTGGGGTGCAATTTCAGCCTGTAAACAAAAGCAAGATGAAGACACTAGTGATTTCTATGCACGATTTGAAAAATGTTTTGGTATAAATAGTGGCATAAAAGCAAGTAGCGAATCATACCCACATCTGTTTGTGACAAAATTAGTTGAAAATTCCTTGCCCCAAGTGAAGAATAGAGTATTAAAATTCGAGAGTACCTGGCAAGGTAACACCCATCACAAATGTTACAAATGTTACAGTATCATCACAATAGAATTAGAGAGGAACAAGATCATGAACAAAGACGCATGAAAGACACGAAAATGAAAATGCTAGTCTCCCAGACAGTTCCAGCTGAAGGACATAAAAAGGGTACGACACATTCTGGTGATTCTGCAGGACCTGTAAAAGGGACATGCAACTATTGTAAACAACTAGGTCATTATGTACACGATTGTCCAGTCCTGAAGCGTAATATCGCCACAGGTATTACAAAAGAAAGACCACGGCCACTTAGACAGGATCAGAATGAACAAGGAGCCTTGCAGCATGCACAGTCCATGCCAGCTCCACAACAGTCTATACAGTTTGTGCCAGCTGCACCAGCGCTGCCTGTTGCTGCCACACAAACGACGACAAGACAACTGTACCAGACCGCACAGTATGACTATCCTGATTATCAACGATACGCATGAACAAGCCTAGAGAGGGAAGTTGACTTACCCCTTATCGAGATCCCTGTAGATCAAGAAGGACCTTATGTACATAGTGAATTATTAGGCCAAGACAGAAATTTTTTACTCGATACAGGGGCAAGTCGAACAACTATAAAACGTAGTGAAGTTCCAGGGGCACCCCTCTCAGGCTCACAGAATATTTCCCTTGGTTTTTCAGGAAAACCTATTGTTAATGAAGTGTCACAACCTCTTCCACTTACGATAGGACCTTTGACCCGAACTACAGATTTATTGCTTACTAAATCATGTCCAGAAAACCTGTTAGGAATAAAAACACTGAAAGCTCTAGGAGCTATAATATGTTGTTCTCCGGAAGGAGTAAGATTGTTTTTACGTGATTTTAAAGGTCACTATGTGTCTAGAGACATGGATCCCCGACTGCAGACTTTACCTACACATCTATGGGCACAAGGCCCTACTGATGTTGGTTGCATGAATATTACACCATATCGAGTTACACTAAAGGCAGGAGTGGTACTACCACGAATGCGACAATACAAGTTACCACCAGATGCTGTAGTGGCTTTACTACAAATCATTGACGAGCTCATTGCCCAAGGAGTGGTTGTAGAAACAGACTCCAATGTATGTAATTCACCGATAATTCCGATTCTCAAACGAACAGATCCGAAGGCCCCGCCAGTATATCGATTGGTTATTGATTTGCGCGAATTGAACAAATGCATTGTGCCACAATTCCCTGTGGTCCCCGATATCTCATCATTACTGACAGCTATTGATTCCGAAGCAACATTCTTTACTGTAATTGATCTCAAGAATGCTTTTTTCAGCGTCCCAATAGATCCGGAAAGCCAATATTTGTTCGGATTTAGTTTAAATGGACGTAGCTTTAAATTCTCCCGCGCACCTCAAGGATTTACAGAAAGCCCCAGCATCTATAGCCAAGCACTAAAACGAGAACTCGACAGTATCCGCATGCCAGTTAACACTGCTCTGCTTCAATATGTCGATGATCTGCTGATCACCGCTAGAAGCGAACCCGAATGTGAGAAAGCATCACTGACAGTTTTACAATTTCTGGCCGAAAAGGGGCACAAGGTGTCCCCTTCTAAGCTGCAATTCTGTGTCCAGCGAGTTGTTTATCTTGGACACTCGCTGTCCAAGGAGGGAAGGCAGCTTACACCCGACCGCATTCAGTTAATAGCTAACATGCCAATACCCAAGACACAAAAGGAGGTACGGGCTTTCATAGGCCTCACTTCATATTGTAGACAGTGGATCCCTCAGTATGCATTTCTAGCAAAACCACTCATTCAGTTGACAACACAGGAGGCAGCCACATCGACTGTTCTCCCTTGGACTCAGGAACATACACAAGCTTTTGAAAGCTTAAAGAAAGCTCTATGCCAAGCACCTGTTTTAGCAACACCATGTTACAGAAAACATTTTACACTCTTTGTTACAGAACGAGAAGGTACTGCTTTGTCAGTACTCACACAGAAACAAGCAGGAGCACACAAACCATGTGCTTATTTTTCTAGTACATTAGATCCCGTAGCTCAGGCTCTGCCTGCGTGTCTGAAATCAGTGGCAGCGACAGCTTTAGCAATCAGACAAAGCGATGCCATAGTGTTAGGACATCCATTGACAGTTCAAGTACCACATGCAGTAGAGGTTCTTGTGAATCGAACGCAAACACAACATTTGACTATAGCAAGACTTACAGGGTACGAGCTAACACTGTTTCAGCCACATATAGAAATCAGACGTTGTAACACATTGAATCCTGCCACACTGTTACCAGTAAACGGAACAGACCCACTAGCTCATGACTGTATTGATGTTATTACAATCACGACGAAACCCAGACAAGACTTGACAGATGTCCCATTGTCAGACCCAGACCTGACGTTGTATGTAGATGGTTCATGTATGAGAAAAGGTACAGGAGAACTAGTGGCCGCTTACGCAGTCACAACAGACACTGAAATCATTGAAACAAATTGCATAAATACCTTGTCCGCTCAAGCAGCAGAGCTCATCGCTCTGACACAAGCCTGTATTCAAGCCACAAATAAAAAAGTCAACATATACACTGATTCACGTTATGCATTCGGAGTTGTACATGACTTCGGCGTGCTGTGGCGAGAGAGAGGTTATTTAACTTCTCACGGTGCCCACATTCAGCACGGACCCCTCATTCATGCTTTATTAGATGCAATACATCTACCCACTGCAATATCAATTATGAAATGTAAAGCTCATACGAAAGTTACTGATATCATTTCTCAAGGCAATGATTTAGCTGACAGAACAGCTAAACAGACTGCTCAAACTCAAACATCCGACATGACAAAGGCAATAGTCCTGACGCCAACACATTGTATGACGGTTAAAGATCCTACTCTTGACGTAATTGATATACAGACACATGCTACACCAGAAGAAATGAAGAAATGGACTGAATTAGGAGGGATCCAAACGGATCAAGGATGGTTGATGAAGGAAAAGTCTGTGTGGTTCCTTCCTGATTCAATGGTCCAGGTTATAATTAACACTGTACATAGTCCAGCACATCTAGGAGAAAAAGCTATGCTAGACAGCATTCAACACATTTGGTTCAATAAACATTTACGAGCTGCAGCCAAACAAAAAGTTCGTACCTGTATGATCTGTTGTCAGTTCAACCCAGGAAAAAGCGTTCCCGTAGAACAGGGTGGATTTCATCCTCCTGATCATCCTTTTGAAGTCCTCCAGATGGATTATATCCAGATGGAACGATGTAGAGGATTCAAATATGTTCTCGTAGTTGTGTGTGCTCTTTCCCGTTGGACGGAGGCATACCCGGTTTCAGATTACACTGCCCCGACTACTGCCAAACAGTTGGTTCGAGAATTCTTCCCACGATACGGTTTACCACGTGTTGTTCACTCAGATAACGGCCAGCCGTTCTCGTCCGAATTAATGAAACACGTTTCGCTCTTGTTAGGCTATCAGTGGAAATTCCACTGTGTCCGACACCCCGAAGCAGCAGGTCTCGTAGAAAGACATAATCAGACTCTGAAAATAAGATTGTCCAAAATATGCAGAGAGAAAGGTGTCGACTGGGTAGTAGCATTACCAGTTGCACTCTTTTACATGAGAATGGTAGCACACTCTCGAACAGGGCTATCCCCGTATGAAGTGATCTTCGGCAGACCACCAAATATGTGGGGGACGCCCATACCACGCAAAATAACTGATATTGACTGTAATATGCTGACAGATTACTTGGCTTCCTTGATGTCTGCACTACAATCTTGTCGTTCACAGGTAGCTGCAGCTTTTCCTGACAACACTGAGGTGAAACCCCATGACGTAGTTCCGGGAGACTTGGTCCTCGTGAGGAACTTTGATCGAAAGACTCAGCTGGAACCTAGGTGGAAGTTGCCTCAGCTGGTGTTGCTCACCACAAGGACAGCCGTGAAGATCGAGGACAGAAAAGGCTGGATTCATTCAAGTCATATCAAGAAATTTCATGGACTACCAGCAGATGTGAACACCACACCTCGTGTGTCTTCACCCATTGACTCAAAACTCCCTTTTGTGGAAAAAAGTAATTCCGAACATTATAAACTAAAGCTCAGGCCCAATCAGTCGAACAATTTGATTGTTTAAGTCCTCTCCAAGGTGAAGCGGTTGAATTGTCTCTGACATGTATCCCTTGGACCTGAATAGAGAAAACACCCGAAAAATGTTGAAACGACAGGCGTACTGTAAATCACTGCGTAGTCATTGCATAGTGACATTAATAATTTTGTTTTTCTTAAGTCTTTTAATAATTACTGCAAGTATATTGTTGCACATATATTATCCTATTTCTAGACATGTTTACAATGTTACTGCCGAACATTCTTTTAGTGAATTACCTCCGCTTGAGTTGTCTTATAGATTTGCGCTGCGCAATAACACGTTTATTAATATGTTACATCATTCCCATCAGGTTAGCAATGCTACAAATTGTTGGATATGTGGCCGACTCCCTCCCTATCGAATTATAAAGGAATTCTACCTCTCTTTCCATACCCGTTCACACACAACGGCTCCTGTGGAGCATGGTTTAGCTTAATCAATTCCCTAGATTCGAATTCTGCAGTTTATCAAGATAACTGGGTATGGGGAAATTTGAATTTAGTTTTACTTAAGGTCTGCTATCCTAACAAGGAGGGACTTCCCCAGAGAACAGGAACTGATCTAGAAAATGAAGTGTATGGATTAGGTAATTTTACGCTTAATCTTATGATCCTAAATGTCGAATCCGAAGTTACTCCAATTTTGCCCGCTATGTCAATATTTCCAGTAAAAGGTGAATTATGTGTAAGAAAGAATGGTTCCATACATATGGGCCATAGTAGATGCACCACTGTAGTAGAATTTAGTGATCAAGGCAAGTCTACATTTAGAGCTTCCCGCCATTCCTATTTCATATGTGGTCAGACGGCATATGTACGTTTGCCTCTAGATTGGGATGGTACCTGCTACATTGGATTTCTTTTGCCGCCTGTTTTTCTAGCTCCTCCTGATTATCACAGAAATACTCATTTAGTATATACTAGAGTAAGGAGAGATCTCCCGATAGTCGATTACACTGAAACAGCATGGGAAAAATACACAGATTTCAATAAAGGTCTCTTTCCCTATTTAGGTACAGTTACTAATAGTAAGCTGATACGTAGATTAACCAGAACCCTTGAAGCAGTAGTGAACGAAACTATTTCCGCCTTAGGCAATTTAACAGAAGAGCAGTCTGCTATGCGGATTGTTGTGCTTCAAAATCGTCTTGTCCTTGACGTCATCCTGGCCGATAGGGGCGGAGCTTGTAGGGTCATCGGATCAAGTTGTTGCATTTTCATACCAGAAAATTCGCCATCTGTATATAAAGCCATAACTCGCCTTCATAAGATTGTAAGCCAGATACACCAGAATCCAGGCACCTGGACTTGGTCCGGTTGGTTTTGGAATGTATTATCTACCTTTGGATGGAAGGTCCTATCCTTCCTAGGTATTGGCTTTCTCATACTATTCAGTTGCTGTCTATGTCTACAATGTGGACCAGCGATCTGTGGTCTGTGTGCCACATCGTGTGTCCCATCACCAAGATTTCATTCGTCCCAGAAGAAAAAAGAAGAACAAATGATGCTATATGAACAGATCAATGGATTGATGAAGATTGATATCTCTTGACGGGCAAGTAGGGGACAAGGAGGGAATGTGGAAATATGGATTTTCCTGGTCAGTTATGTCCCCTATCTTGGACCCCAACGGTTTCATGTATGAATCACAAGTACATGTATGCTCCCTCCAGTTCCAGTTATGAAGACGCAAACCCATGTGCGTCCACCGTCAACATGTCCTCTGTCAGATCCGCCATGAATAGGCCGGATATTCCATTCCTAAGTATGAAAGGCCACCGGCTTTATATGGTTCACTTATGCTATTTTTCAGTCCAGGCAAGTAGGCCCTGATTCTGTCATCGAACTCTTCTTGCCTTCTGCCTCTGAAAGCTCCAGTCTGAGCCTGCATCTGTGACCATGAACTTTGTCTCATTCTCTGCGCGGCTCACGAAGCCTGACATCAGCCTGCTGTCTACCAAAAACTGTATTTCACCTTCGAAGTTATCTGCCCCGTTCCCTGCCCGATGCATTCCTGTCTAGTAGTTTAAGTAAACATTCTTCCAGCTACCGAGCAAAGGCTCGGCTTCTCTGTCTTTACGCAAGTAATTCATAGCCCTATTACTATGGAAGATTTCTGCCCTCGCATCTAGTGTAGACACTTAGACGCTTGTACACGCACTAACAGTCAGTATAGTCAGTATAGAATAAGATTCTACTCGAAGAGACCTCTCTTTTGGATAACTTAGTTCTTTAAACATAGGATGTTAGATATGATTTGGGATTAGGTTGACTTGACCCTCCAGACTTCTGTCGCCACATGTAGAGCTAAATGTCAAGTCCCCTTCACCCCCTAGTTGCACGTCAATTACACGTCATGCTGCTGCGCGCGCATTTCTGCCAAGTATTTCTGCTGACATTGCGAAATTCTTTCATGTAACCACCCTCTTATGACATCACATCTGATGACGTTCTTTCATCACTCCCAGTTACGCCTATTTTTGCTACGCACGAATATATTATCACCACTATCAATTGTTACGCCTCTTGTATTTGCTTCACTGTAATGCCTATTGTATAAAAGTAATTGATTGTCAATAATGTATGTACTTCACTTCCTGAACCTTCGTGGTGATGGAACTTGGAGCAACCGATTATAATCGACCATTGGAATAAAGCCCATTCCGAACCTCTAATACCACGGATTCTGCCTCTTATTTACTGAGCTATTTTATTATGTTTCTGTATCAAATTAAGTCCCGGTAATTAAATTATTTACCACAAAGCTAAAAATGGCCATCATGTTTGCTATCTGCTGATGGTGGTTGTGGCAGGTGTCTGTTTTCCTAGTCCTTCCTCTATGCCTATTTTCTAGTTCATAGCTGTGCACTTTCTGTTATACAGAGCAGCTCAAAGGCAGGAGCTGTCAGCGAGGGCATTGTAGTTCGGGTGGATGAGCAGGCGGCTTAGAGCCTCTGGATATAGATACTGAAAGTTGGAGGTATTAATAGCAAAGCCAGAAGGGGCAGGGTGGGAGCTATTTAACTTGCGAGGTGTCTAACTTTCAGGCCATTTAGAAAGACAAACGTTTCGGAGCAAAGTGAGATAAAGGTTGAACAAGAGGTGTTTTCCAATGGGCATTTATACAATTGGCAGTGTGTTCTTAATACCACTGTTGTGTGGCATTGATACCACTGGTTAAGGGCTTACAGCTACAACGAGTTTGATTATTGCAATGCAATAGGTATAGCATTTGTTAAAGTTAGTGCTGTTGGCGTGAACGTTGTCACCATCTTTTCAGTTTTGCGCTTCTCCCTGACGAAGAATTACTGGCTCCACTTGTCTCACTGAGATCCGCTTTCCTGCTTGCGTCTTGTCATGAAATTTGTGTTTAAGAATGGACTACGCAAACTATTACCTTACATAACAAACAACACAATGTCTACCAATGTGTAATTAAAAAGGGTTCCAATTTCAACTGTGCTGCAATCCTGATGGGATTTTTAAAACCACCGCCCCCAGGGTTTACAAAATGTCCTTTTTGTATCCATCCACACCATACAGCCATAAAAAATAAAACTCCAGTTTTGCAACTGAATGTGGTTTCTCGGGGCTTAAATAATTCTTACAAATGCACTTTGTAAATTGCTCAAATTACAGCGAAAATAATTCCATATTAAAAACATGTTCAGGATATGGCATCTGTACATTCAGTTGAGGGGAGTCCCCCGCCTGGGTGTCTCCACCAGGGAGTACTTTCCTTGAGACACAACGTTCAAGCAAGCTTACTTCTTGAGCAGGCTTAAAACTCAGAACTAGTAAGTGTTACGCTCTCATTTTAAGGTGCTGAAATTCTATACTGATAATAAAATTATTTTTGGGAAAAACAGTTACTTTTCTTTTACATACAGAACTATAATTTGATAACTTAATACCACTTGCTTTTGGCCCACATTGTCCAATAGTGAGCGGTTCTACACACTGCTTTTTAAGGATTCCCTGCAAGATGCTTCCTGTAACTCCCACAGTCTTTGAAAATTCGACGAGCGTGATGAACAATAAAGCTCATTTGGAGATAAAAATGCTTTCGTGGCTGTTTAAGCTGAAATTCTAAAATTCCTCAAAGCTTTATGCAATCATGCTGTTTCCTTTAGTTTATTATACTGTTATTTTGTTTTTGTTAGGTGAAGTTTTTGAGAAAAGTACCCAACGCCAAACATTCTGAGTAGTTGGGTTGGAGGTCAAACCAAAACTGTATTTAACTACACGTTTCCCAACTATATTTGAGAAAGTACAATAACTCGACATAAAGAAAAAAAAAGATATTTTCCTATCGTACAAATACAGTGTGATTGGTGTTAAGCTCCTGGGCAGGTTTTGCTATAGCTCACCAAGTAAGAGATTAGTCTAAAAGTTGGAGCAATAGTATAGGACAGTTGGTCTTCTGTCTTAGAAGTTGCTACAAAAAGATTCAATCACTTGAAACTCTGAACGTAGCTCTAAAGTTGTCAGCACAGTGTGCTTCTTTCTGTTTACTTCAAGTATAACCTCCATTCCTCTTAACAGTCTTGGCTCTGCTGTGCTGGCATGACTTCAGACACCCGATGCTTGCTGGAAGCACTTGCAGTGCTGGCCTTTGCCTACACGAGCAAGAAATATAGATTTCACAAAGTACTGGGGCATGTAGGGATACCCGTCTGGAAATCTGTCGATCTACAATCCCCATGTCTGTCGACTCTGTCCTACAAGTGATGGATCGGTCTACTTTTGGCTCCTTGCCATTTTCCCTAAGGAGAGGAGAATAGTCTAACTTAGTCCAAGGCACTGGTGCCACTGGCACAAGGGACACTGCCTGCACCACCACTGACCACAATGAAATCATGGAACCTGTAGGAGCAAGCACTTGCAATGCAATAGGTCTCACATTTGCGAGAGTTTGAGCTATTGGCATTGTAAATGACAATCAAATAAAGTCATTGTCGTTTACAATTCCTATAGCTCAAACTCTCGTCAACGTGAGACTTATTGCACGGTAAATGCTTGTTTACAGCGCCTTTCGTGAATCAGGACCTTTAATATTGTGACCTCATGTTTGAGCACAAACTTTAGAAACTGAAGACCCGCCCCAAATGAAACCATGACTGGAGTCATGTCAAAACCTTCTACAAATTACACATAATGTGATTTTTTAGCAGGAGAGCCTCACTGCATCATTTCACTTGACACACAAATGCATTTAAAAATAACACAACAGTGGACACAGAAGGGGGCTCTATGCATCTTACTTATCTGCCTCATGGCTAGGTTTTCTAAGAAAGGGTGGCTGCTTGGCAACACAGGCCTCTCCTCCATCAAACGTTCCCCTTAGAGTTTCAGCACCTCCTTTCTAGTGAAAAGAAAAATTAGCAAAGAATATCCGTTATTTTCAAGATGCAGAGTGTTGTCCAAAAACAGAATCTGTGCTTCTAGATTTCAGTAGTGGAATTGTACCCTAGAAAATCCATCCGTACCGTGAATATTCCATCCCAGTTAGTTTTAGAGTAGGGGCAGCAAAGACAACACCACTGGGTATAGAGACCATGGAAAATGTAGAGAACACAACCTCAGAAATATGTGGGCAGTCGCAAGTATTTTGCCACAGGAATGCATGTTCAACTCATGCTGAATTGTTCAAGGCAGTAGTAATAATAAGAGCATCCTTTGCAGGACCCGAAACTACATATCATGGTGTGCAGCAGACAAGACCTCTCAACGGAAAACATCTTATCCTGGGGAGAAAACATACAAGTTTCATATTTTTAAATGTGATGTTAAGTCGATTTATACAGCGCATGCGTACCGAGGTTTCACTAAAACTCAAGGCTGCACTCCTCTGTGACCAGAACCTGTACGTTACTTGGGGGAGAAGCCAGGCTGAAGCCGCCGTCTGGAATGGAAGAAAGACGGTTCAAAGCGCAAAGACGGTGGCAAAGAATGCCACAGACTCGCTCGGGCAAAGGAAAGAGCGCGGTCGACAAATGTAACTGTTCTCGTTCTAGGAATATTCAAAAGGGAAAGTCGTTTGATTTCAGGTACCGAGAGGATTTCGCCACCATTTGTCAGGAGACTTAAGACGGGGAACACGATAAATAATCGTTTTAGACTTAAAGATAATCTGCAAAGCCTATGTAATTGCTTCACGATGGGTGCAACAGGATGGGATTTCGCTCCATTGCAGACTGATCATGCAGCAGCAGTGGTTTGAATAGTTTGAGTTGACCGGTTCAGAAGGACCAGGGCCTCGGCTGCGCCACTGTCCAAAAGATAAAACCACCAGCTCACTGCTCCAACTCGGGTGGAAGGCAGCTGAAAATAATCAATGAGGGCCTTGACATACCTATGGAATGCAAATGGTTAAATCATTCTTTCTGGCAGCTTTGACTAGCAAGGTAGAAGCAATGTTGGAAGAAAGTTGTTTAAGGTAGGTTTTTGGGTTTTTTTGAGAGACAGATTTATTTATTTATTTAAATTGGGAAAAATAGTGGATATTAATGATAACTCTGATTTCCTCTTCTGTTAAAAGAAGGCTTTGGTCACATAGCAAACCAGGAGTCTGCTTTGAAAAATAATCGCAGTCATAATGTCTTTTGAGAAAGGAGCAAACGAGCTTACAGCAAGGTTTGCAGCACTTATTGATAAAGGCACATTAACAATTTGCTGGCGAGATATGTTCCGTGGCCATATTTCTGTAATGTTGACAATATTTTCAGCAAAACAATGCTACTCAGTACCTCTCCTTCCGTAGAGACCTGAAGACGTTTCTCTTCGACCAGGCCTTCCCTTCTTAAAAACTCCCCTAAAACACCCCCACTTCCTCTCTTCTGGTCTCTCTCCCTCAGTTGCCAATCTCCCCAGCGCCAAGAAACCGCAAGGTGTACGCTGCGCTTTAGAAATATTTTAAATTAGAAATTAGAATTAGAACAATTATGCTAGATCTTCACAGAGCATGGCTGACTTAAGGATTTCTTTTGTCACAATAGATTGAGATTGTAGCTCATTTATTACATGTAAAAAGGTATTTTGCCAAGTTAGAAACTTAACTAATACGTGCATTAAAGTAATGCAATTTTGCAAATGTTAATTTCTGCATAATTTACTTATGCAGAATTTCCAAGCAGGACTTTCCCCTGAAATGTAGGACCACTGTAGATTTTCAGTCCCGCTCCTAGTATTCTCTGTGAATCCACCTAGAGTTGGAAAACTACTTCATACTGGGGAGGACACTTAGGGAAGTAGACTTTCAACTTTTTGAAGTCTATTGTCCATCTGATAATAGATGTTTATCGTTACCCACCGCAATACTGCTCATTGCATCAACCTCAGAGGGATGAACGGATCAGCCAAGATTGAAACCTCTGACTGTCTCAGCAGCAGCTGCCCTAACCCACTGAGCCACCTTATCAGCTAAAGCTGATGCTCCTCGAAGATGTACAATGCAAAGCAGATCCCTCAGTGGAAGTGCACAGCTGCTAAACATCTTCAAGATGAAGATGCTGAAACTGGACAGTGTCGACCTCAATATATAATGTTTACGTGACGAAAAACACACAAACTACTCCCCTCGGCTGACAGCAGTACACAGACACAGAAATACCTACCTGGGGTGGTATTACAGCTTTCTGTTTTTAATAAAGAATACAATTTGCACTCCGAAAAGATATAATCCTGTAGGGACATACATATCATTTAGAAAAGACTTGGTCAAACACAAATTGTAAAATTCCTTTTCCAAAAACATAATTTTCACAAACCACTACAAAAGCACTCCCTCATTTAGCAATGATGGTTATGCTGACAGATCACCCCACTTACCAACCCCCACCCACCCACCACCCTGCTCCCCCGGAGCCTCATGAATCAAAACACAACATCAGGCCAGAGCTATTCGCTCCTCTTCTGTCACGAGGACGGCTGTTGGCTGCGCGTGCAACAGTCCCGCCAAAATTCAACAGCCCACAAATCTGCGCGAGAAAACCTCCGCCATTCTATTTAGTTAAAGACTGCAGAGATTACAGAACACATTATCCATCCCCGAGGCATCGCTCCGGGCATTTAAAGTCCCTTAACGACCCTTCCCATCTCTCTCCCTCTCTGCCTTCTCTCTTAATAAGGCTGAGCAAATGGGACTTCATTCTATCAGATGGCCCCAGACTGTGATCAATAATTCATGTGGCTGGAATGCCTTTTGTTAAGGCAATACATTACCCGAACTCTCTTGTCTGGTGCCAAGGTTGGGTGGATTGGCTAAGAGGGCAGACCTCACTTAGAGCTGGATTAATATGCTCACAGAGGGATTCATGCCACGTGGTTGTCCAAACACGGGCAGGGGGCCAACATACAGCCTGGTACATTTCTAATACTGAAATGAGGCAGCAAGGGCAGTTTAGCGTCGATAGGGATTCGCAAATACTTCCAAAGTGGCCCTGGTCTGCCTCAAATTCATACGCTAGGATAAGAGCACAGAAATGGCAGGCCAGAGAGCCGTAGACCCAAGCCAGGGTATGCACAACAAAGGAAAACAAGATACAGTGCAAAGACTTTCTACAAACTCACACATTCATACAGTACACAACAAAGTTTACTGACGGGATTGGATACAATTTGTTTTTCACACTGACCAATACCAACCACTAATAATCCTTCTAACATCTCATACCCCTTCCCTTGAGGTTTCAAATCTCCTGTCTCCCTTCACACATCCCCTCACGTCCTACAACCGTACCCCCCCACTGACCTCTCACTCCCTCCACATAACGGACCTCCTCCTGCAGCTAATACAGAACACCCTCTATCCTACTCACCCTCTCCAACACTGTCCCCCCTCACTCTATTAACCCAGACTCTTCGCAACATAGAACGCGATCTCTCCATATTGACGAGAGATCTCACTCGACTTAGAATAGATTTTAACGCCCACAGCTCCAGAACCCTCCATGACCGGGCAAACTCCCCCTACACAGGCCGAAAAAACACCACCAACCTCAAGCTATGGAGAACTACACCTCTCTGCTGCCGTACACATAGACCTCTCCGCACTTCTTGCCCTTTCTCCCCGTCTGACCTTACAGACTTATGCAACTCCTACCATCCCAGTCCATCAATCAATAAGCCTCTGTAGGAAGGTGGATATCTGACTATGGTTACCCCCAACTTTTTGCCTAGTGTCTAGCTGGTTTTTCGACTTAGTTGGCCTGAGATCCTGCCATTCAGGGTCTCAGGCTGTCTGCTCTCTCTTTAAAATGGACTCCATGTACCCTAGGTACATAACCAATTGGTAAGGATCACCTTATTGGACCCTGTACAGTGTACCCTAGGTACCCAGGGCATAGGTGTACCCTAGGCCTCCCAGGGGCTGCAGCATGTATTATGCCACCCCTGGTCTGGCCTTCCAATCAGACACAACTGGCTGATCACTCAGCTGGGGCAAGGTTGTGTAATCACCCCTTGCTTAGATATAGTATGCCTATATCTACCCTTATATATAGACACATGTGTACCTATCAGTCACTCCTATGGCAGGCCTTAACAATCCTGGAGGCAGAGTGCTTGGTAACATGTGAGATGGTGCTCTAGCATGAGCTGAGCCTGTCTGCAGCTTTCGGAACCAAGTCCTTATAGCTGTTCTATGATATAGCCTACCATATACTCTTAAAGTGCCTTATAATCTTAGACGGTTATGGTAACTATGGTTTGGCTTTATCGAAACATGTCGTGTAAGGTGTCTAACACTGTGGAATAATACCCCCATGCCATTTCTGGACATGAGAATATTATTCCCCCCTTCTAGAGGGAAAGACATGTTAAAATCATACTTCAACTGTTAGCCTCTGACCAAAGCCTCAGCATCACAAAATGGATGCTGCTGCCACGACACAAGTCTGACCTCCTGCAGCTGGGAGTGATCCCAGCCAGGGAGGCCTGGACAATAGGTTTCCTGCTTGGGGAGGTGCTAGCACCTCCCCAGACAGCCTTTAGTGTATTGGGGCAGGGTGGGCTGAAAGGAATGAGACATGCCTGGGGCACACAAGGTGTTCCTTGCATAGTCCAGTTCAAACCGGCGCTGGGGCACTCCAGCCCCAGCTCTGGCGCGAAACTGGACAAAGGGAAGTGGGTGTAACCACCCCCTCCCAGGTCCCACCCATAAGGCGTGACCTAGCAGGTATCCCAGCCCCCCAGATTAGTATAAGAGTGGGAGTTGGGCCTCAAGACTTTAGATTATCCTGAACCTGCAAAACTGAACAGAAACTCTGGACCTTCGACATTCGACGAAAGAAGAAGACTGAAGAATCTCCCTTGTAGCCAAGGAGTGGCTACCCTGTGCAAACAGGCACCATCAAGAGACAACCCTTTGCTTTGCCCACGTTCTACGAGGAACCGACTGCAGAGCCTGACCAGAGCCTTGACTTCCAGACTTCTCCGACCCTGATCCACATCTACAGCAGAGCTGAGATCCGTGGAGGCGACGAGCGACGTGGGACCGGCTACCTGGAAAAAGTGGCTAGTAACTTAAAGCGCAGCTTCTGAGGTACCCTCGAAGTTGTGCACCGGGGATTGAGAAGCCCCAACCCCATGCACCATCTGCACCGAAGATCAGCCCCCCACACTCCACGAGACAGCAAGAGCCTTCGTGGGACAGCTCGCCTCCTGGTCCTGGTCGTCCTCGACGCTTCCTGGTCCTCCTGGCTGCAGCGACAAGCTTCACCTTCACCTGCAATCTTCACGACATCGCCTGGTTCCTTCCTGGTTCCACGTGGTCACTGGCTAGTGACCTTGACTCTGTCCCTTCTGCTTGCAGGTTTCTGCTCTTCTTGATCCCAGCCTTGGGATCCACCGGACACTCTTCACTGACTGCCTGTCAGCATCTTTCTTCAGGCATCCATAGGAGTCGACGACGAAAACGACGCATCCTCACCCCTATGCACCCGCAGCCTGTGGGCTAGGTAACTTGGGTACTCCGGTGCTCATCAGGATAGTGACCATCCTAGTGTCTAGTTTTCAAGTCTCAACTTCCTAGCTACTCCGGAAGTGTCCTAAATCTACCGTTTTCTAAACTGTACTATTGCTATTGACTTTTACGCATTACGCGTGAGTGTTTCCACTCTGCACACGAATCCCGTGGGCCTCCCACTTCCTAACTAACGCTAGTGTAGTGTAGCCCCAGCGATTCCCTAGGCCTAGGCCTATTCTATTTCCGTGACAGTGGTTCTTATACCACTTACTTAGTATATGGTTTGCGTGGCCCCTAGGGCCTAACTGTATTACTTACCTGTGTGACTTAATGTATGTTTAAATAAGACTGTGTTGTACTTACCTCTAATCTCATAAAGAGTGCTGAGGGTTGCTTAGAATAAATACACTTTATTTTATATATATATCTGTTGTGGTGTCCTTTCATTTGGTATTCAAGGGATTATATATGGTATCACAGCTGGCTTCACATGCCATTCAGAGTTTAGCCTAAGACTGCTCTTGTCCATGCTACCACTAGGATAGCTGGTCTATAAGGTTGACTTTACAACCAATCACCATAAGGGTATTTGGACTGATATAAGGTGTACACTATAACTAGTGACATCATACATCAGGACAACTTCTCACAGCCTCCACCTCCCTACTCTAACATCCCCGTTATATTAGGGACTAATAGAATCCCCCCTCTCCCATCTCCCCCAGACCTCCTCCTCAACTCATCATCATCCACTCCTGCCCACCCCCCAAATGCAACCCCAAACCACTCGCCTGCATGCTTGTAAACTGTCGATCAGCTGTCCGACATGCCACTGAAATTTCTGAAACTATCATTAGCAAATCCATTGACATCGCGTTCCTCACGGAAACCTGGCTAAATGACCATTCTACGAGCATACTTGACCTACTCTCCTCCCCCAGGATATTCTATCCTCAGAAAAGACAGACCGACAGAATAGGTGGTGGTTCAGCCATTATCTTCAAAGACGAAATTCAGCTGTCCCTTGTTAGCAATTCCGACCACTCCTCCTTTGAATACCTTGAAGCTGAACTAAAAGTACCAGGTTCCCACCCAATTCGCCTACATAATACCTACCACCCTCCTGGAGATCCTCATCCCTTCGTCGATGAGTTATCCAACTCTAAAATCTCTTCCTTGGAGATCTTAACCTCCATTGGAACGATACCAATGATCTCCCCAATCACCCTCCTCACCAATCTTTTTGAGATTAACCACCTCAAACAACTACGTCAGTCCCCAACCCACACTAAAGGAGCCACCCTGGACGCTATTATTACCAATAAGGATCTGGCCTTCTTGTCCAATATCGTCCCCATCGACTGGTCTGACCACCACCTCATACTGTTCACCATAGCTACCACGGCACCACCCCCCCACTAAAATCATTAAACCTAAGAAATGGACCAGAAATCTAAATCTTATCCCCCCTGCTGTTCTCGAGTCTGAACTTCATGCTCAACTTCTCCTCATCCCTCCCCCACAAACACAAATTATCTTACTGAACACTTTAATAAAGCAGTCACCGATACCTTAGACCTATTGGCCCGCTAAAACTAAAAAATACAAAGAAATATCCCTTCCAAATCATGGTTTAACTCAGAGCTCAACAAAGAAAGACGCACACTTAGACTGACGGAAAGAACATGGAGACAGCATCCCTTTCCCTCACATCTGGCACTCCTCAGACTAGCTAGATTGACATACAAGAAACACCTCTTTAACAAAAAGGCATCCTTCTTCCAAACTCAACTCGATCGGGCCATAAACAGACCCAGAGAACTGTTCAACATTTTTCGTAACCAAACTTCCTCCACACCTCCAATTCCACTGGCCTGGACTACTAGATGTGAAGGAATTGCTCACTTCTTCTTGGATAAAATCGCAAAGATAGTGCAATCCTTTCTATCGAATCTGATCCCAACCACCCCCCAACTCACTCCTGACATCACCTCAAAATCTCACTCCACATTCTCCACAACCCCTGATCCCACTTAGAACTTGCATACTACTTTACCTCACCCATACTACTCTCCTCACACACACCCTCTAACATACCTCCCATAAACCACTCCCCACACTTACCCGCAACTACACCTCTTAAAACCAATCTCCCTAACCCACAACTAAAAAACAATGCCTCCTGGCATAACTTCTACCCTGTAACGGAGCGTTAAGTTTTTAACATCATTGCTAAACTAAAACCGTCCTCCCACACTAAAGACCCCCTCCCTTCCAACCTTGTCCAAGACCTAAAACACATCCTTACCCCATCCTGGACCTCGATCATCAACACCTCCCTTGCCACAGGTTGTGTACCTACCTCCCTTCAACTTGGACAAAACACCCCCATTCTCAAAAACCCTATGGCCGACCCCAATGACCTTAACAATCTCCGCCCCATCTCTAACCTCCTCCTTCTTTCCAAAGCCCTTGAAAAATGTGTCCTGCTCCAATTAGATAAACACACTGAAAACATCGACCTACTGGACCCCCTACAATTAGGCTTCAGGAAAGGTTGCAGCACCAAAACTGCCATGCTTAACATTGTCGATGACATCCACCACTCCCACGACAATGGTGAGACCTGCCTACTTATCCTTCTTGATCTCTCCGCTGCGCTCGATACAGTTAACCACTCTGCCCTATTTAATGCTCTCAAAGATCGATTCGGCCTCAATGGGATGACACCTAAATGGTTCGTCTCCTATCTCCAACAGCGAACACAGCAAATCAAAATTCACAACTGCCTATCAAACCCCACTCCGGTCTCCCTAGGAGTCCCCCAGGAACCTACTCTGTCTCCCTCTCTCTTTTACCTCTTCATGGAACCCCTCACCCTCATTCTTAAACAAGCCGGAATCAACTACCACCTCTATGCCGATGAAACCCAACTCTACTATAAGATCAAAACCCACGCAGACATCATATACCTTAACACCCTCACCAAGATTCAATCCTGGTTCCAATTAAATAATCTCAAACTTAACTCCCAAAAAACTGAAATCATTCTCTTCTCCCCTACAAACCACCATCTCCCCATTCAAACCTGGATCTCCGACCTCATTGCCCTCAACTGCTCCCTCTCCTTGTCCAACTCAGTTAAATCTCTTGGTATCTCCATCGATTATAGCCTCTCAATGTACACATCAAAAACTCGGCTAAAGGAGCCCTCTTCACTCTCCGTCATCTAAAGAAAATTAAGCACTTTATCCCTACTGATGACTTTAAATTAGTAGTCCAATCTCTGGTCCTTTTGCGTATGCAGTACGGCAACGCCATCCTCACCGAAATCGCTAAGGTCCACCTTGCTCCGCTCAAATCTGTGCTCAACCTTGCAGCAAGACTCATCACCAATTGCAAACGCTTCGACCACATCTCCCCAGCCCTCAAAACCCTTAAATGGCTCCCCATCGAAGGTAGGTCTGCCTACAAAACTGCCTGCATTACACACAAATTCCTCCATCAAAATACACCGCCATACCTCGCCAACAAAATCTGCAAAGCGGGCTGCACAAGACCCATGAGAAGCACCAATGCTCTCCTCCTAGTCCCTCCCCTGCAAAAAAAGAAACCCACTCAATCCCTCTCCTTCTCTGGCAATGCCCCAAACATCTCGAATGCCCTCCCCAAAGATCTACAATGCAACCATTCCTACACCAGCTTAAAAAAAGACCTCAAAATGCACCTCCTCAATAAGTATTGGGGGTCTTAAGCAGCGCCCTGAACTCGCCCTTTCCCCTTCCACTTTTCTGTTCCCCCCCATCTCTCCTACTGTCTCTCTTCCCCCTCCCCTTCCTCTACTAAGCTCAACTTTCTCCCTACCCACTGCTGTCATCCGCTCCCTCTCATAGTCATTCCCACCCCCTCCCACTACCCCCTCCTACCAACCTTCCCCCTCTGCCTCCCTCCTCTCTTTCTTACATCTAACCTACTCCCTCCTGCTCTTCATGCCTTTCTCCTTCCATTACCACTATATACAATCTGATCTCCCACTTCCATGTCTTACTTGTGTATATAGCCTCCACTCTTTCTATCTGTTTCTTTGATTATGTAAACTCTAGCTGTTTCTAGTTTGTTTACTTGTTGGTTTTCCATGCTGTTGAATTATTGTTTTATACCATGACCACCTTCTTACCCATGTAAAGCGCTCTGATACCTCTGGGTCCAGCCAACCTCTAAAAATAAAAAAATAAAAAATAATTAATACATTGAAAATTGGTTGGCGCAGAACTCCTCTAAAGACAACAGTGAGAAAACTGGGTACTGATCCTGGGGAGGACACATATGATTCTTTGGGTAGAATATTTTTCCATTCTACACACCATGGACCATGGTAACCATTCTCCACAGTTATCTCCGTTGCCTCGTCCATGGCATTTCCCTTAGCGCTGACATGCCTACGAGGCTACTGCTTCATTAATCCTTCTTTCATTCACACCAATCTTCCATAACCAAACACCATTGGGCATAGGCGACTCCTAAAGATGTTCTTCAGTCCAGAGAAAAGTATGTGGCAGAAGGTAGATTTGTCAGTGGTAGGAGGTTACTTAAATAACTCCACGATAGGCAAGATTTGTATGTCAAAAGCATAGACTCGAGTAAGCAGGCAGGACTGCTGCTGGTGAAAACTGATCTATAGGGTAGAAATAATCTAATGTAGGGTGACCATATTTTCATGACGAAAAACCGGGATGGGCACAGACATAGAACTACATTTCCTATTATGATCTATGACGTAAATTAAACAATTGCTCCTTTGCTGTGAAGAGCTCCATGGTCAGACTGCTGGTGGGACCGGCCATGACTTACAGCTGCAGCACTGATTCCCCCCTCATTAAATCTGGTTGTGCTGCTGGCATAAAATGAGGCAGCAGAGAAGGAGACTAAATAAGTTAAGTTGTGTCCATGGTGTGATGAGAGGGTCAGTTGAAAGGTAAGCCTGCACCACACTGTGATTAATGAAAATATTCACTAGATCCTCTAAAAAACCGGGCCATGTGTTTGATTCAGAAAAAAGGGGTTGGGACTCTGGGACAGCCCATAAAAAACTGGGAAAGCTCATGAAAAACTGGGACAGCCCTTGAAAAACCAGGAAAGTCTGGGCAAATCCTGGACATTTGGTAACTTTATCTAATGCTGGAAAGGAGCTTTGGTGTCGCGACTGCTGTAGCCTCCATCTATGGTGATGCACAATTTGCAAGTGAAAATGTTCAGCTGAATAGCACTTTCTCTGGAAAGAGCAGACAATGAAAGAACAACCACTAGCAAAGCCAATAGGTCTCGCATATGCAAGAGCTAGTGTCAAAGCCAATATGTTTTAGCCATGTTGTACACCAGCATGGCTGCTGTTCAGCATGGCAAAAAGTTAGTGGGGTAAAGGAGAGTGGAGTGTCAAAGTGGAGTGGTATGGAGTGGCATAGAGAGTCGTGGAGCAGAGTGTTGAGTGTCGTTGAGGGAGTAAAGTGTCGTAGAGTGGAAGTGCATAGAGTTGAGTGGTGTAGAGTGTCAGAGTGGAGTACAACGTTACAGAATGGAGTGGCTTAGAGTGTCGTGGAGTGGTGTAGAGCTGAGTGGAATGGAGTAGAGGGTGTTGTAGAGTGACGCATAGTGGAGTAGACTGTCCTAGAGTGAAAAGGCAGAGTAGTGTAGGAGAGTGGAATGGCATAGAGTGGAGTAGAGTGTTGTAGAGTAGAGCAGAACAGTAGAGTAGTATGTCATAGAACAGAGTGGATTAAAGTGGCATGGAGTGGTCTAGAGGTAGTTGCCTAGAGCACCATAGAGTTTAGTAGTGTCGTAGAGTGGCAGAGAGTGTTGTAGAGTGGAGTGGCATAGAGTGGAGTGTTAGAGTGGAGTAGATTTTAATGGAGTCGAGCGTCAACAGTTGAGTATCATGGAGTGTCGTAGAGTGGACTAAAGTGAAGTAGTGTAAACAACAGTGGTGCAGAATAGATTGGTGTACAGTGCATTGGTTTTGAGTAAAGTGGTATAGAGTTAATTGGCGCAGAGTGCAGTGATGCAGAGTAGAGTGGTGCAGAGTAGACTGCAGTGGGGTAGAGTGCAATGGTGTAAAGTGGAGTAGAGTGCAGTGCCAACTGGGGGATCAAGGCAATATCTTATGCCGATGATACCCAACTGGTGTTTCCATATGCGGAGGTGTCAGAGGCGGCCTTGTCAAGCTTCAAGGGCTGTCTTCAAGACGTTGCGTGTTGGATGAACACCAACAAATTAAAACTTAATGCGGACAAGACGGAGGTGATTTTCTTCGGTAAAGGCTCCCCCCTCTGTGTTTTGGTGGCCGATGGCGATGGGACCGGCCCCCTCTCCGAGCCAAACGGCCAAAAATCTGGGGGTGCGTTGGGACAATAATCTGTCCTTCGCCTCGCATACCCAACAGCTAGTTGGGTGTTGTCCAGGTAAGTTGAGGAATCTTCGGAAGATTCTGCGACTTCTACCAGAGAGTTGCCGCAAAACAGTAATCCATGCGACAGTAACATCAAGACTGGATTACGCGAACGGCCTCTATCTGGGCTTGCCAAAGTACCTAATTCAGCGTTTACAAATGGTCCAGAATGCGGCTGCGAGACTGTTAATGCGTATTCCATTCAAGCATTCAGTCTCTCCGCATCTTCTCTCACTTCACTGGTTACCTGTAGCCAATAGGATCAAATTTAAGGCACTCACGCTGGCCTTTAGATCTTTGTATGGTACTTGTCCAAACTACCTGAGAGTTCGGCTGCCGAGATACACCCAGGCCCGCTCTCGTCGCTCTAACGGCCGTGTTCAGTTAGCAGTCCCTCGAATAAAAAGGGCTCGGCTGGGAGGAAGAACCTTCTCGGCCAATGTGGCGGCGTTATGGAATTCACTGCCGCCAGAGCTTCAGCAGGCCCCCTCCGAACCCTGCTTTAAGCAGATGCTGAAGACGTGGCTCTTCACCCAACCACGCTAATTGCTTAAATTGGTATCTGTTTCTATGCCTGCGTTTAGCGCCGGGACACCTCCTTGTGAGGTAGCTGTTCACGCTCTAGACAATGCTGTATTATTATTATTATTATTATTATAGAGTAGACTGTTTCAGAGTAGAGTGAAGTGGTATACAGTGGAGTGGTGCATGGTAGAGTGCAGAGGAGTACAGTGTTGTAGAGTGGAGTGCAGAGGTGCAGAATAGATTAGAGTGGCATAGAGTGGAGTGATGCAAAGTAGAGTGGATTAGAGTGTAGTGACAGAGTGCATTGGTGTACAGTTGAGTGGTGCAGAGTAGAAAGCAGCAACACAGACAGAGTAGAGTGTTGTTGAGTTCAGTGGTGGAGTGTGCAGTCTTGCAAAGTAGAGTGTCAGAGTGCAGTTGCGAAGAGTGCCGTGGCTTATAGTAGAGTGGTGCCGAGTACAGCAGTGCAGTGGTGCATAGTAGACTGGAGTACAGTGCACTGACAGAGTAGAAGCATAGAGTGTAGTGTCATAGTGCAGTGGTGCACAGTAGATTAGAATGGATTGCATAGAGTGCATTGGCGTAGAATGCAGTGGAGTGGCATGGAGTAGAGTGGTGGAGAATAGAGTGCAATGGCGCAAAGTAGAGTGGCATAGAGTTCAATGGTGTAGAGTTCAGTAGCAGAGAGTACAGTGTTGAGAAGATAGTGATGTAGAGTGCATTATTGTAGAGTGTCAGAGTGCAGTAGTGTACAGTAGAGTGGAGTGCATTAGAGTGGAGTGCATTAGTGTGGAGTGCAGTGGTGTAGAGTAGTGCAGAGTCAAGTAGCATGGAGTGCAGTGGAGTAGAGCAGAGTATACTATAGTGGTGGCCATTGCAATGGTGCAGAGTAGATTGGCCTAGAGTGCAGTGGGGTAGAGTGGAGGGACGCAAAGAAGCCTGCAGTGTATAGTGGAGTGGTGTAGAGTGGAATGGTGCAGAGTTGAATAGAGTGCCATAGAATGCAGTGGAGTAGATTGTTTCTTGTAGCTTTGAATGGATTGGTGAAGAGTGCAGTGGTGCATAGTAGAATAGTGTGAGGTAGAGTGTACTGGCATAAAGTAGAGTGATGTAGAGTAGAGAGGAGTTGAGTGAAGTGGCGTAGAGTGCAGTGACGCCATGTACAGTACAGTGGCGCGGTGTGGAGTGGTGCAGAGTACAGTGGAGTGGGGTAAAGTGGAGTAGCGCACTGCCATTACAGACAACATATCTTCAATTGAAAACCATTAGATTTGCACAGACCTACAGTTTTACTGATAAAAGTATACAGCGCACAAACAATAATGTGTTAAAATGTCATCATCTAGAGTATTCATTTGTTTTGATGGTATTAAAATATTTGTTTCTACCACACTTCAGAATTACCCAAACATTTGCTTCATTTATGCTTTTCTAATTCTGATATATTCTGAAATATCTGCGCAGTTCATTTACAGACATTCAAATTGTTTATTGCCAGAAAAAAAACACCATACAGCACAGAACACCCAACGTAGCCACCTGCATGACTGTCACATAAATCCTCTCACTTTGAAGTCAGAGAATCAAAAGTAAACACCAAGTTCCCTAGAAGACAGAGGCCGACATTGGACCTCTGTCTTTGAATGCATAGCAAATGTGACAAGATAAGAACAAGATCTAAAGGCCTGTTTACAAAAATTCAGAACTGGTGGAAGAATACAGTAAATAGGGTTTGGACAAGGGAAGTGATGAATTCAAGCTGGACAGCTTGAAACAAATAAAGCCAGCAAATAGAAAGTAAATAAACGTGAGTCACAAACCACGACGCCAATGGAAACCAATGGGCGGAATGCATTCCTAAGAAAGCTTTCTGAATGTCCACAAGATGTCGTTAGCAAACCAGACAGCTGCACTGTCTGGTAGGCTTTGATCTAAAAAGTTCCTCCTGCTACTATCTGGGACTGGAAGAGATGGCTGTAGCATTGCTCAGGTGCTCTACAGGGGGGTAAACAAAATGTAAACCAGCAAGAACATAAGCAGAGAAACTTCATTCAGCGGTCTGAACTTTGAAGTCAAACACAGCAATACTTTAGTGCTGCAGAAATGCCCCCTACAATTATTGCACTGTAGTATGCTGAGCCATAGTAGAGGCAGGCGAATGGAGTAGAAAAGAGTGGTGAGCTAAAAATAGGGGCAATGGATGAAGTAGGCCTTGCTGGAAAGTGGCCTTTACAACGCGGGCTGTGCCACGTGTGCCATTTCCCAGCAAGCATAACAACGCTTGCCTGAACCACGCATCTGCTTTAACCACACATATGCTTGGTTAAGGCAGATAGCGGTCCAGTGTCCGGATGGGCGGGGAGAGGAAGAGGAAGCATTGGAACAGGAAGTTCTGGACATGAACAGTTAAATGAGGGTGGGGCCAGGTTTAGGGGGTTCGTTTTTAGGGGTGGGGTTTTAGGACTCAGGGTGGGGGTAGTTTATGGAAGGGGGCAGGGTTTTAGGGCTCTGAGAGGGGGGGTTCAAGTTGTTTAAAAGACTGGTGCTGGGTTTGATCGGGTAGTTTTTAGGGGTGGGGCCGGTTTTAGGGTTCAGGGTGGGGGGGTCGGGACAGTCTTTTCAAAGGGGAGCAGGGTTTAAGGGCTCAGGGCGGGAGAAGGGTAGTTTTAGGGTGGAACCGGGCTGGGGGCGAGGAGGGGGGGGGGGAGTTTTTAGGGGTTGGGTCGGTTTTTAGGGCTCAGGGCGGGGGCAGTTTTTTTTTAAAGGGGGACAGGGTTTTAGGCTTCAGGGCGGGGGAAGGCGTAGGGGGCAGTTTTAAGGGCAGCGCAGGGTTAAATATTAGGTACAAGGCACCTTATAGTACAGTTTAGAAAATATTCCAGCTGTATAGAATAGAGATTAAGAAAAGGCACTCTAATCCACCTTTCCGATTTAAAGCCATCTCATTTTACCACCATACAGAGAGCATAAAATAGTACAGGGAAAAGGGTAAAGAAGGAGGTCCTGACGAATGAGAAGGTAACGTTGGCACTAAAGCCACTCTCAACAGAAACCCTAAGATTTGCAGCAGCAATAACAACAAAATGAATGTCTGAAAATTACTGGATTGTGTCTCAGACTACTATGGGACACATCTAATACTGGTTATCACTAGTGCGTTCAATTGCAGATAGGGTGACAAGCACTGAAAGAGACCCTGTGCACAAAATAAATGTTCTTCAGCTAAGAAGAGTTAAAGAAAAAACATGGCCTGTAGATACATGTGATGAATTCTTGCCAGCAAAGGAGAGGCTTTCAATGGGAAATGAACTCCCAAGAACCATATATAAGTCATATGCACCAGTACAGCAGTCCAATGTTTCCGAGTCATTTGACTGGAGCCGAAAATACAACAGTCAATGTGAGAAAAGCATGCAAAAGTGCCTGAGTGCACGCTATAGAGGCCAACATGTTGGCTGTTGACCTGTCGGTCCCATTACTGTCTCCATGATGCGGTTTCCGAGGTACAGATGTTTTGTATGAAATTAAAATCCAGAATTGTACCAATAGGTCGTTAGCGTAGAGAAGTTCCACCTCAGAAGAGGAGAAGTTTGCAAAGTACTGCCTCAGTGCGTATCACCGCTTGCTGGGTGACATTCACTCCTGCCTGCTGCTGGCAGTGCCCAACTATAAGGCTGGGATATTTTTCCCAAGCCACTTTGCACATGTAGTTATCAGAGAAAGAAACACACGGCGTCTAA
Organism: Triturus cristatus; assembly: GCF_964204655.1. Taxonomy (NCBI): domain Eukaryota; kingdom Metazoa; phylum Chordata; class Amphibia; order Caudata; family Salamandridae; genus Triturus; species Triturus cristatus. The sequence continues at coordinate 315,622,909 of NC_140594.1, read as the reverse complement.
TCTGCTAAAGGGAGCACATGAGGTGATCAACTTGTTACACATTCTCTTTTTGAAAGTGTGCTTCGTATCGGGTGGTAATGCTCACAAAATGATAAGCGTCTTGTATAAATCACAAATACTGCGAATAGTTTCATGGTGCGAGGTGGACAAGACGACAACAGCACATGCCTGGAACCTGGGTGTTATCTGACAGATGCATAAAGTGGAGAGTGCCTAAATCAAGTCAGTTAGGAGACTACGAGTAAATTACTAAACGTCTTGATTTTGTTACGGAAAAAGGGAAGATGCTCAGACACTATGTAGGTGTCCAAAGGAAGCTGCTTCACAAGTTTGAAGACTGTCAGAAAAACAATCTATCTCCACTGCAAACCTTCAGCGATGGAGGCATCCCATTTACTCTGCTGAGAATAATCTTAGTACCGAACAGGGGATGTAGAGCTCGAAGGCAGAGTGAGAATAGATGGACCTCAACCAGCAGCTAACAGAGTTGTCCTTTGGTTAGGAAGCATTGCAGCCGTAACCTGCTTTGCCCAGTTATCATATCTCTTTGGTTTCTTCTGCAGGGGTAAGTCAGCAAGGTATATGGTTACTCTATGGCAAAATGTTGCCGCTCTCACCCTTCCCTGCCCAGTTCCATGTGTTTGGTCATGAATTTGAAAATCCTTATCAATGTATAATTCCCCAAGAACCCTTGTGGCAGCCCCGGCTTCCTGAGAAAAGAATTGTAAACCTTGACGGCAGTGACAGGTCACGTCAAGGTAAACAGAGCTCAAGGGGAACAACATTGAGAGGGACACAAACAAAAGAGGACCAACGTTACTCCAGAGAAAAAGGATTACATGTCCCATGCACTCTAAGATCTGCTCATTTGAACCTCCAGACTCAAGAACTTGAGTCTGTGTGGCCTGTCCGATTAAAACCTTTCAACTTTGGAACTCCAGCCCCTATGTATGGACAGAACTAAGTTCGACACGAAGAAGGGTGTTGATGGTTGCACCATCAGTGACAGCTTATGATCAAAGTGTACAAAGTCTCTGTGCGATGTTAAAAGAGCACTTATTACTCAGCTGTAGTGTCGCAGGTGTCAATCATAACGGACTTCTTGATGTAGCCAGACCTCGGCAAACTGAAATTCAGAGTATAAATAAAACTGCTTCGGCATTGGGGAGCTGGTGGAATACACGACTTAGGTTTCACTGAGTGATAAGCTTTTTTGTCAAAAAAGCTAGAAAACAGATCAATATGCAGCTTCACTAAAGAGACCAGATAGCAACAACATAATTGAAAACTAAATTACAGTTCAAATTATAAAAATAAAAAAAAGTCCTAATAAAATTGCAAAGGATTTCCCGATTTGGTAAATACGAGGGGTAGCTAGATGAGAACCATATAGAAATATCAGGTGACATTATGTTTCCAATTGTAGGTTTTTCTTTTACAAACTCGAATACATGGAAGTTAGTTACATTTCAAGCAGAAAGCGATAACAAATTCAATAATTAAGTTAAGTCTTAAATTCAAACCCAGGACCTGTAAAGTGGTGCTGCAGAGATATGTGGGCATACAGTCACCATAAGCGTTGCCTGAACCTCACCTGGAAGTAAAAACAACTGCATTGCAATAGGTCTCGCATTTACGCGAGTTTGAGCTATTGGCATTGTAAATGACATTGCCTTTTATTTATGTTTTGGTTTTTAAAACAGAAATAAAACTCATTGTAATTTACAATGCCAAAAGCTTAAACTCTCGCAAATGCGAGACCTATTGCATTCCAAATGCTTGACCCTCCTGCAGAAAGAAACTCATTAAAGAAAATAGTGCTTAGAGACTATAGAAGGTGTACCGTGTAACAATGGAAGTAAAAGGGCTAGTCCTCATGGGAGGTTACAAATGAAGACAAGGCGGTACTAAGGAGGGACTAACAAGCCAAATAACGAATCAGAAGCCAGCATTTATGAAGGACAATGACACAAGCCAATGACAAATATGGGCGGAGAGTGTGTGGGGTTTCAAGTACATACTCCAATACAGCATGGCTCGCAGAGCAGTGCATGCGCTTCCCAGAGCTCTACCTAATGACAAAGTTAGCGCCAGACAATATGTAGGAGCAGGAGGTCACTCAACAGGGGAAGAGGCTCACTCAGGTCTTTCTAATCAACGTCCCCGCTGTACAGATCTCCACTTTCAGCGACAAGAAAAAGTAGCAGTGCTAGTGGTGCTGGTAGTAACTGTGAGGGAAGAGACACTCTTAAGAAGCAGTTGTTTTGTCAAATCTACTTTTCTCACTAGTATGCACAGAAATTGCCACTACTCCTTTGGTGTCCTAATTTAATGGTTCGGCGAATGGAGACTCCGTCCCAAACATGATGGATATTTCGTCCACCTTATTACACATTTGTGACTTACAGCCTGTCCGTTAAACTCTAAATCAGGCCCTTAATCCTTTTTGGCAACCTGGGGAAAGCTGGAAAACTCTTCCATAAAGATGGGATTTCAAATCTGTCTCAAGTGCACGCAGGTCCGTACTACAAAAATGTAATTGTAAGGACCCCTGTGTGGCAGTTTGAAACCCTGGTAGTCTACCTCTAGTCTACCTCAAAGCTCATGGTACAACCAAGGTGTCCAATGAAGCAAGGCGCTTCTAAGTATCCAACAGAGTAACATTTGAAATTAGGTAATTAGTGCTGTAGGCAATGGATGATTGTGCTGCTGAAGCCCCTTCCAAACAGCAAGTATAAAATTCGATCAATGTAACTATGGAGTATTTTTTTTATAAATATGGCAATGGATTTTTAAAGAAAACGCCTAACATGGATTGGTGCAAAGATGACAGAACTACTAGAGAGAGAGAAGACTATTGAAAGGTGGAAAGCAACACTGACTCACGGGGGAAATTTGTCGGAGGGATGGGCAGAAACAGAAGCGAGGAGGCCATATAGGGTTAATAGTGGTTCTTCTATTTCAGTTGTTCGCTTGACAGTTGCATGAAAGGGAAGGAACACAAGTCCAGTAGGGGTTCGTATGTTGTAAGAGTCCATATAGTTTACACAGTTGTGGCTTTACTGTCCTTTTTCTTTATTTCTTCTAGGTGCGTCTATGTCCCAGGTAGCTTGCCGTGTAGTGGGACAAGACAAAAGAAAAGAAGCAGTATGTATGGTTGTCCTACCTATCGGTAACCATTCACCATACCCAAGTGGAGGAATGTGTGCTAATGGGAGTGAGTAAATAAGGGAAAGGGCAAAGCAAGAGCATGCATACGCACACAGTTGTCAGTTCCCACTCATGTCTCTTTTATTCCTTTTGGTATTGGTCCCCTAATACATCTTAGGAGGTCTCCGTTTGGTGGGAGATGGAAATACATGGGTGTGACTCCAGGCGGTGGGAAAACGTGCACAAAAGAAGGTAAAGTGTAAAAGAAACAAAATGGTAAAACACCCACAGGGTATCACAGCATGTGCATGCCCTAGAAGCAAGTTTTAGATCATACTCTCTTGGTTTAACCCGGTGCCCGCCTCTCGGCCTTCTCCCGTACCGCATTATGCCACAACTCTCCAGAGTTGTGGCAGACTCCTCGCTTCCTCAGGGGACCACCACTCCTCGGACCAGTCGTCAGGTTGCTCCCCGTCCTCAGCGTCTTCGGTTGGGGCGCCCTCTCTGTTGAGCTCTCCGTGAGCGGCTCCCTTCACCACGACAGAAGCTTCGTCCTCTTCCTCAGCATCTTCTTCCTGCTCGGCGCTCTCCCTCACTGCGTCCTTCCCGGCGTCGTCCTCTTCCTGCTTGTTCGTCGTCGGCGCTTTCACTTCCTTTTCTCCACCTCCTCTCCCCTCTGATTGGTCCTGGCGTACCACCTCCTTAGCGCGTGGTTGGTTCAGCCTTAGGGACGCTGTGGCTCCTCCTTGTGGAAGTAAACGAGAGTCCTTTCTCATTGTTCGTTTCATGTCCTGGCTCCCGTCATCGGCACCGGGTCGCGGGGTACATGGAAACCATTGAGATGGAACGGGAGGTGAGTTGCAGGTTACGGGGGGTTGTGAAACGGTTCTCCACAGAATTAAAATTGCTGGGTAAAGGCGAATACCGGGTGTTATTTGGTTTCACAGTTAAGTTGAAATACCAACTCTTGCTACAATCGGACGCTGAAAGCTACTGGAGAGGTTTTGTGATGTCTGTCCGAAACGGGGTTACTGCACTGTAGTCAACTATGCTATTATTACTGATAATATCAGCTTAAAGTTTTGAAAAGGCGGACTTTTAGAGTAATAGCAGGATTACTGATCAGCAGGGGGTTGGAATGCTTTTTGAATCTTACTCTGACCATGATTATGAGACTGACAGTGCATCTGTGGCAGAGGAGGACGTGCAAGATTCTGGCAGTGAGTTTTCTGTACACGAAGAAAATCTGATAATGAAGCTAATCTCAGTGCAGATGAAGTTACTCTCAGTGTGGATGCAGTGCCTGTTTTAAAGGAGGACACTGATGTGTTGATGGTGCAGCATGAGGCATCTGGATTGCAGCCTGGGGCCGCAAGGCTTCCCATTGAAAGTGCTGGACTCTGGGTTGATTCAAACACAGTGCAGCTGGTGCTGCCTGCCTTTAGTAGTGATGAGGGGTGTACAGTAAATCGTGAATTTGATTTGCCTATGCAGTTTTTTCAGTTGTTTATGGATGATGTATTTTTGGCTGTGAATGTTGAGCAGACTAATTTGTATGCTGAACAGTATTTGAGGGACAACAGTAACAAACTTAGGCCCCGTCCTAGAGCTACCCGGTGGATTCCCACATATCTGGATGACATGAAGAAGTTTTTGGGTTGAACTTTTTTGATGGGCCTGATAAGGAAGCCGTCCCTGTCTTCATATTGATCTACCAGTCCCTTGAGTCGTGATCAGTATTTACTTTTGCTTCGGATGCTGCATTTTGTTGATAATGCTTCGGCGTTGCCACGAGATCACCCTGACTGTGACCGTCTTTTTAAGATTTGGCTTGTCCATAATCCCTTTGTAGATGGATTTTCAGAGATCTATACTCCAGGGAAAGAAATAGCTGTTGATGAGTCTTTGGTCCTGTTGAAGGGCCGTTTGGTTTTTAGGCAGTACATTCCTAGTAAGCATGTTATGGAATTAAGATGCATATGTTGTCTGACAGTAGGACAGGATACGTCTATAATTTCCCAGTGTACACTGGTAGGGATTCCACTATTGACCACCCTGGTTGTCCATCCACTTTAGGAGTTTCAGAGAAAATGGTGTGGGAGCTTGGTAATTGTCTTTTTAACAAAGGTCACCATTTGTGCCTAGATAACTTTTACACTGCTGTGCAATTGTTTAAGGAATTGATCGAAGTGGACACTCTTGCTTGTGGCACAATCTGCTCTAACCGTGAAGGTTACACAAAAGAGCTTGTTTGCAAAAAGCTTGAGAGGGGACAGTGCAGTGCCTTGCGTAGTGATGAACGGCTAGCTGTGAAATTTGTGGATAGGAGGGATGCCTACATGCTGACTACCATCCATGATGAAAGTACTTCACCTGTGACTGTTTGGGGTTGCAGACTACAATAAGCACATGGGTGTTGTAGATGGAGTAGATCAGAGGTTGGAACCTTACACTGCTGTTCATAAGGCTTACATTTGGTGTAAGAAGTTGGCCATCCATCTCTTCAGCTTAGCAACTTTTAATGCTTTTAATACATCCCTGGACTCCCCAGGGTGTCTAGATGTCAGAAATATCTGGGTTTTGTAGGTTCCCCTAGATCAGAGTTCTTCCAACTGTGGGGCGCGACCCCCAAGGGGGTCATGGAGTCCTAGGAAGGGGGTCGCAGATTCCCCAGCTTCACTTGTCCCTGAAAACAGACAGCCGTCCTGGGACAGCTAATTGAGATCGTTATCAGCTGCTTGCCGGAATGAAAGGCAAATGTGCCTTATCTGTTAATCTGTGTAAACAATGCTTAAGAGCAGTCCTGGCTCACTGTGAAGACAAATATGTGTTTTTTTGATTGGAAATGCACAGAGTTAACAACTGGGCTGGGAAGTTCTTGCTTTTAATTTTAACAGCTTTTAACCAGCCCTTAGTGCCCCTAAAGAGGAGTTGATGGGACAGTTATGTAAAAGTACGCTCTGGTATTACTAAAACCTACATTTTGAAAGCACCATTTTATTGTAAAACTATTCGCAGGTTTTGCAGCATTTTATCCTACCCTGTGTGTAATGCAAGTATAAAAAATTTACTTACATAATCACAGTGCTTTCCGTCACAGGCTGTGACTTCGTAGCACTAAAAATACACATCACTATTCTCCACTGCACCAATCAAGACTTAATAATGTGGTTCTCTGGTTACACACAGACCTCTGCAGTGCATTAACTAATATAGGTTCCATAATGTACTACAGTGCACTTCCAACTGAGAAATAACTTTTTTTATTTATTTTTCATTTACGCTACCCATTATTTTATATGTTGATACCTGAAGGTGAAAGACCTAAAAAACGTATAGAATATTTTGGGCTTATTTATGAGAGGCTTGCATCTCCAGAGCATCACTTTTTTTGATGCTCCAGTGGCGCAAACATCTCAACTATACCTATGAGGCAGAGCAAAGTCACCCTGCATGGCTTTGCGTTGGCTCATTGATATGGAGTAAGACATAGCAGCATTATGCAGCTCATATAGAAATAGGAAAACGCCCCTCAGGATTGTTTTGGTGAAGGAAGGTGCCTCGTCCCGTACAAAAACAATCCTGCCTACACTGGTGCTAGGCAGCAATTTGTGAAGGGAAAAGCACTGGAATGCACCGTATTTCATAAATACATTGCATTCCTGCCCTTTAACATTGGCATAGGGCAGCGCCACAAGAAGACTTGCAGCGCTGCCCTATGCCAAGTCCTCAGAAACGAGGCCCTTTGTTGTTAGATATACCTTTGGCTACACCCCTACGCTCAATGACCTTTGGTTTGCTGAACACTGTTTAATATCATTTCCCCACCGTAAAAATTATTTGCTGTGGTAATTGGGGGCTGTCAGTGTAGGAGAGTAAGATCTGCTTTTTATGCTTACCAACACTTTTTGCTGATGTTTCACTGTTTTTCAACTTTAGTCTGGCTGGGGCACTGCTATTCAGGACCCCAGCCTAGCTGCTTTCTCTCTAAAATGGATTCCATGTACATTAGGTACATCACAGATTGGATTCTGGAGTGCCCTTATAAGTCCCTAGTATATGGTATACTATGTACCCAGGGCATAGGTAACCCAGAGGCCTACCAGAGGCTGAAGCATGCATTATGCCACCCCTGGGAAGTCCTCCAAAATGACACCACAGGTATGCTACTGCAGCCTGAGTAAGGTGTTGCATGCACCCCTTACTGTGATATAGGTTACCTGTATCACTTCATATACACACACATATAAACCTATAAGTCCCTCCTATGGCAGGCCTTATCAATCCTGTAGACAGAGTGCATGGTTTTCATGTGAGAGGGTGCCCCTGCATGAGCAGAGCCCCTCTGCAGCGTTCAGAGTCTATCCTCTGATGCTGTCTGTGGTGCAGCCTGACCATATACTCTTAAGTGCATTATAACCTCACGGTAAATGCTAATTTTGGGTTGGCTGCACAGAAACATGTCGTGTTTGGTGTCAAGCACCTTGGAATTCTACCCCCACACCAGTAACTGGTGTGGGAGTAGAATCCCACCCTTCTAGAGGGAGAGACATGACAGCACTGGTATACCCGGTACCAGCTTAACTGAGCTCTGGCATCACAAAATGGATGCTGCCGCCACAGACACAAGTCTGGCCTCCTGCTGCTGACCGAATCTCCGGCAGGGGAGGCCTGGACAATAGGTTTCCTGTCACAGGGAGGTGTAACTACCTCCCACACAGGCTGATGTGTATTGGGGCTGGGTGGGAGCACTCTCAGAGTGCTTTGAAGTCCTGCACTGGGGGCACATTTGGTGTCCCTGTGCATAGTCCAGCTCAAACCGGTTCAGGGGCTTCCAGCCCCTGTTCTGGCGGAAACTGGACAAAGGAAATGGGTGTAGCCACCCCTCTTTCTAAACCCTCCCATAGGTGGGTCCCTAGAGCTAGTCCAACCCCTTCCTTAGGTATAAGTAAGGAACCACTGGCAACAGGACTTTGGATATATCCCTGGACGAAGCTCTGCAACTGAATCCTGGACCTTCGACTTTCTACTACAGATTAGAAGACTGAAGAATCTCCCTTGGAGTCAAGGAGGGACTCCCCTGCTTGGCAGGGACCAATAAAGCATCTGTCCAGTCTGCATCTTTGAAGCTCCAGCCGGACACCAAAGACTTTGCAACACCAGAGGTGGATTTCCAGACTTCCCCGAGGCTGGCCCGCATCTCCAGCAAAGCTGAGACCCGTAGCTGTCGTGGGTGACGTGGAACCGGAACCCCTGGACACCGTGCACATTTGCAAGTGCATCACCTTCCTGACGACTTTCAAAGTTGTGCGTTGGGTTACTTGTAGCCCAGACCCCGAGCAGAGAATCCACTGAAGACTGCTGGCCTACCCACTCCGAGTGACCCGTGGGCCGCCATCTTGTGATTCAGCTCGAGATACCTTCGCGATCTCTTGTCTGTCAACTTGTGGGTCCCTGAGAAGGCAACTCTGATTTTCTTTGGGCTTTCCTGGTTGCTCCAGAAGTGCCCTCACTCCTCCTCACTGGGGGGAGTTCCTCGGACCTTGGTGGTCCACACAGAACCCATTGTTCTCTTCCTGCGTGGGGTGCTGTTGCCAAGGCTCGCTGTGTCCAATCGGGGCACCAACACTGCAGCACTCGACATCCTTCATGGCACAGCTCGAATCCAGCTCCCTGGTCATCGTCGACGCCTCCTGGTCCTCGTGGCTGAAGAGACAAGCTTCCAGTCAACTCACCTGAAGCACCAGACATCCATGGGCATATTTCTATTGTGCCCCTGGTCACTGGCAAGTGACCCAGACTCTGTCCCCTCTACTTTCAGGTTCTTCTCATCTTCGATCCAGGCTTGGATCTCTTCGGACACTTCGCATTTTCCCGGCAGCAGCACTTCTTCCCCAGCTCCCACTGAAAACGAAGACGCGACCCGACACCATTTGACAGCTATGCACCCGGCTCCCCTGGGTGAGGTAACTCGAGTACTCCGGTGCTCCCGTGGGTGTTGGCCCTACACACCTCTAAGTCCATAAGGGTTTGTTCCTAGTTGTTTCCTAAGTGTCCTTAAACTTTAAATCTCTAACCGCGACTTTTCCCATAGAAGCTAACGGGAGCTTGCGGCTGTGTTCTTACACTGCACACGGCCCCCGTGGGTCCCCTGTGTCACTACCTTGGGTGGTTCCTTGCTCACTATGCCACTGGATGCAAGCTAGCCTGGCTGATGACGGCTGATTAGCCAGAAAGAGACTAGGAGGGTGTGTTTAGAAATAAATTCATATATTTCATTTATATACCTGGTGTGGTTGTCTTTCATTTAGCCATTCAAGAGATTATAGACTGGTAAAACAGGCTGCTTTACATTCCTTCAAGACTTAGCCTGAAGGCTGCTCTCCATAGCTACCACTAGGATAGCTTTCAATAATGGTTGTCTTTAACCTATCATCAATAAGGGGTTGTTTGGACTGGTACAGGGTGCCCACTATAACTAGTGGACAGCATATATCAGGCCAACTTCTCACAGTCAGAAATGGGGGTCTCTAGTTGGCAATGGTTTGCACCTTTGTCCAAGTAGGGACCCTTCCTTCTAGTCAGGGTAAGAGGGATACACTACTGAAATAACCCCTACTCATCCCCTCGGTAGCTTGGCACGAGCAGTCAGGCTTATTTCAGAGGCACTATGGAAAGGATTTGCACATAACCAACAGTAATACAGTAAAAACACTACAGAAGGACACCACACCAGTTTAGAAAAATATCCAACACTTTATATATTCAAAACAAGACCAAAACGATAAAAATCCAACATACAGTACTTAAAAATATGCACTTAGCGGGGAGCTGGCATCGGTCGGTCCGGATTGCGGTGTGGGATGGGGCAGTGTGTCGCAAGACTTATGAGCAGTGTCCCCAAGCCATGGTGCAGTCATGGTTGTCGAAGTGAGCAATGGCGTCAGTGAGACCAGGGCGGCGAAGTGAAGCGAGATGGTGCGGAGTGCAGTGGCCACAGGTCATGGTGCAAGCAGCAGCTTGGCGGCCGTCGTTAGTGAGACCAGGCTTGTGGTGCAAGATGCATCGTGCCCTCTGCAGTGCCTTCAGGACACGGAGCCAACAGCGGAGTCAGTGACGGAGTTGGTTGCTTTCCCCCCTCTGTGGCAACTGAAACCACGGTTTCAGAGGCGGTACCCAGATGCATGTCCTACCTTAAATATACATAGCACCCTGCCCACAGGGGTATCATGGGCTTACCTGAGGGGGTGACTTACATGTAAGAAAAGTGAAGATTAGGGCCTAGCAAGTGGGTGCACTTGCCAGGTCGACATGGCAGTTACAAACCGCGCAGACACTGCAGTGGCAGGTTCTGATAACCCTTTTCAGGGCTGCATGGGTAAGTGGCACAATCAGTACTGCAGGCCCACCATCAGCATTTGATTTACAGGCCCTGGCACCCTCAGTGCACTTTACTAGGGACTTACTAGTAAGTCAAATATGCCAGTCATGGAAACACCAATCCATAATACAATTTACAATAGGAGAACTTGCACTTTAACACTGAACAGCAGTGACAAGGTGCACACAGACACTGAACCAGCAAAAACAGAGTCAAAACTAGGAGGTCAGAAAGGAAAAAACAGGGGCAACATGCCAAAAGATGTCAGATCTAACAGGGGCATTTATGGTTGTCGATAGATGTTGATGATGAGGAGAAGCAGTTTCTAGAAAATTTTGTCAGAAGGGGTCCTTACGCCTAAAAAGCTTTCACAAGGGGGTCTCGACATCAAAAAGTTTGAAGACCACTGCCCTAGATGAATGGCGAGCCAGGGGCCAAAAACCCAGGGAACCCCCCTTGCAAAACCAGGTAGTTTTGTGATTGGTAATTTTGATGTCTTCACAATAAGTTTTGGGCTCTTTCCTGCCACGGGTACTTGGCCCACCCAAACAAGTGAGGTACCATTTTTATCGAGAAACCTGGGGGAACGTTGGGTGGTGTGAAATTTGTGTCAGCCCGGTGATCCCACAACTTTCCCACACAGAACTGTGAGGACAATGTGATTTTTTGGGCTAAATTTGCGGTTTGCAGGAGATTATGGGAAGGAAAACGTTGGGGGTTCCACGTAAGCCACACATCCCTGGACTCCCCCGGGTGTCTAGTTTTCAGAAATGTGTGGGTTTGGTAGGTTTCCATAGATGGCCGCTGAGCCCGGGGCAAAAACCCAGGGGAGCTCCCTTGCAAATCCACGTTGTTTTGTGATAGGTAATTTGGATGTCTCCACAATACTTTTTGGGCCCTCCCCTGCAGCGGGCACTAGGTCTACCCACACAAGTGAGGTACCATTTTTATCGAGAAACCTGGGGGAACGTTGGGTGGTGTGAAATTTGTGTCAGCCCGGTGATCCCACAACTTTCCCACACAGAACTGTGAGGACAATGTGATTTTTTGGGCTAAATTTGCGGTTTGCAGGAGATTATGGGAAGGAAAACGTTGGGGGTTCCACGTAAGCCACACATCCCTGGACTCCCCCGGGTGTCTAGTTTTCAGAAATGTGTGGGTTTGGTAGGTTTCCATAGATGGCCGCTGAGCCCGGGGCAAAAACCCAGGGGAGCTCCCTTGCAAATCCACGTTGTTTTGTGATAGGTAATTTGGATGTCTCCACAATACTTTTTGGGCCCTCCCCTGCAGCGGGCACTAGGTCTACCCACACAAGTGAGGTACCATTTTTATCGGGACACTTTGGGGAATGCATGGTGCTTGGAAGTTTGTGGATCCACACAGATTCCAGAACCTTCCATCACTGAAATGTGGGGATTGTTTTTTTATTTTGTTTATTTTCAAAGATTGAGGTTTGCAAGGAATTGTGGGTAACAGAACCTGGTAAGAGCCACACAAGTCACCCCATCCTGGATTCCCCTGGGTGTCTGGTTTCCAAATATGTATAGGTTTGCTATGTTACCCCAGGTGCGGGCTGAGCTAGGGTTCAAAATCCACAGCTAGGCACTTTGAAGAAAAAGGATCAGTTTTCACTGGAAAAATGTGATGTGCCCAAGTTGCGCTTTGGGCCGTTTCTTTGCGCGGGCACTAGGCCTACCCACACAAGTGAGGTACCATTTTTATCGGGAGACTTGGGGTACACTGAATAGTAGAACAAATGTTATTACCAATTGACTTTCTTTGCATTTCTGCCTTTCCAAATGTAAGACAATTTGTAAAAAAAAAAAAAGAAGTCATTTTGAAAAATGACCTCTAATTCACATGCTTGTATGGGTACCCACAATTTTGGAGATGTGCAAATAACCACTGCTTGTAAATATATTTTGCTCCCATTTCAGAAATATATAGGTTTCCTTGGTACCTATTTTTCACTCTTTATATTTTACCAAATGAATTGCTATATACCCGGTACACAATGAAAAAGCTTCACAAGACGCAGCTTAGTTATTAGCTGTGGATTCCTCAGGTTATTGGTGAACCTACAAGTCCTATGTATACCCACAACCAGAAGGGTCTAGCGGATGTAACAGTATATTGCTTTAAAAAATCTGTCATACTTATAAGAAGTTACATGTGAAAACGTTGGCACAAATGGCTGTTTTTTCAACTCCATGTCAATATGTTTTATTTTCAACTGTTAGTTTCTATTAAAAAAAACCATGAAGGATCTACACAAATGACCCCTTGCTGAATTCAGAGTTTTGGCAACTTTTCAGAAATGTATAGCTTACTGGGATACATTATTGCTTTCACACCCATTTCTACCACTAACTGGAAGGAGGTTGAAAGCACAAAAAAATAGCAAAAATAGGCTATGTCCCAGTAAAATGGCAAAACTGTGTAGAAAATGTTGGTTTTCTGACAAAGGTCTGCCTGTCCCTGAAAGCTGAGAAGATGGTGATTTCAGCTCCACAAACCCTTTGTTGATACCATTTGCAGGAAAAAAAACTGACGCTTTCTTCTTTTATAAAAACAAAATTTAGCTTTATTTTGGTTGTTGTCTGGGTCCCCTCCGGTGGAATCCACAAACCCTGGGTACCTTCAGAATCCTCAGGGCTTTGGGAAAAAAGGGCACAAATTTCACGTGTATACCTTATGTTGACAAAAAGTTACAGCGGCCTAAGTGCAAACTACCCCTAGTAGCCAAAAAAAGGCTCAGCTTAGGGGTGGGAAAGGCCTAGCAGCGAAGGCGTTAACCTTAGTGTATTTTTAACATATGATAAGCTTTTACTACATAACATAACATAGCATGTGTATTTGTAAAGCGCACGGTCACCCAAGGGTATCTTGGCACTGAATAGCAGATGTTTATTGCTATCCAACTCAATGGTACTCATTTTATCAATCTCAAAAGGATGAAAGGTTGAGTGGACCACTGCGATTTGAACCTGTGACCATGAGCTAGAACACAGGCCCCTACAGTGGCTGCATTACTCCACTAATCTACCAGACCCAGCTAGTCGGATACCGGTACGACCAGCTGCATACCGGATCCAGCCAGCCGGATATCCAATTACAATGTTAATTTAACGTTTGTTTTCTTCTGTGATTTTTTTACTTTTAAAACATAAGGTAAGATCTTATTACCATCTCGAAGTATAATGTCACTAACTCCTTTTCAGTGAATCTTTTTAGATATTAGATTAGATTCGGCCAACTCCCCTACTGCTCAATACCTTCAGCCAGGACCTGGACCCAACCCCCGCTGCCGGACAATTCCCTACTGCGCATGGCCAATGGTGGGGAGCAGCAGGGGTTGGGAGCAGGGCCTGGCCTCTGGCTGTGTGTCCAAACCACCGTGGATGCCCATCCCCAGGCGGATGCCTAACTCACATTTTGTTTTTTAATATTTCAAAAACATTCTTTGCAGTTACCGCAGTACTTCTGTAGTACACGCTGTTAAACCTTCACCCCTATGGTTTCGTGGTACCATGGGGTGAAGATTGATTACTGGTTCCCGCGGGAGTACCACAACACCTCACGGGAGGGCCACACTGGATCCTGCAAGTGAATTGCTGTTCCTGTGGCATGGATCTTTTCATTATTTTTTATTGTGGACGTGGATGGGAGGGGTCCCACAAGGGCTCCTCTCACAAGAAAAGTGCCCAGGGTAGAGTATCCCTACCTTACCCTCTTATAGCCTGATTTTTAATAATTTTTCAGGACATGGGGACTGAGTCCTTAAATCCTGTAATATAAGCTACAAAGTTTTGCTTTGAGTTCCGGCCTGCCAATCAGATCGCTCTGTACTGTGGAATCAGTCCAGCTGTACCAAAATGAGAGATGGGAGAAAAAGCTCCTTCGGCAAATTAGAGGGCCCATTTTCTTTTCATGTTCAGTATATCACGATGGCTTTTTACCAATCTAAAGCTGTAATATTGTGCCTGGATTGTTAAAAAGCTTTTACCATTTTTCAGCCTGGCATTGATGGCTCTAGCTAATCCAGTGCTTCAATACTTTGCTTTAAAAATGGCAGCTGGCTTTGTAATTTTCTAGCTTGCATGGATGGCACTGTGCTGATCCTATGTTTGAAAACTCTGCTAGAAAACCAGACATTTGAGGTGAGCAGATTCTGAGTGTTGTTGTAGGGTGCTTCATATGCAACAGCTGCCAAACTATTGGAACTGCCCAGATTTGAATAAACTCAACCCCCGCAAAACCCTAAAAATACCCTTGCCACCCAAATACCCTCACCCACCTACAACCCTGAAAATACTCTTACCACACAAATACCCTCGCCCACTCTAAACCCTAAAAATTCCCTTGCCAACCAAATACCCTCACCAACCATAAACCCTAAAAATTACCCTCACAACCCCTAAACCCTAAAAATACACTTGCCTCCCAAATACCCTCACCCACTCTGAACCCTGAAAAATTCGCTTATTGCCCAAATACCCTCCACCACCCTAAACCCTAAAAATACCCTTGCCATCCAAATACCCTCACTCACCCTAAACCCTAAAAATGCCCTTGCCACCCAAATACCCTCATCCACCCTAATTCCTAAAAATACCCTTGCCACCCGAATAACCTCACCCACCTTAAACCCTAAAATACCCTTAGCACCCAAATATTCTTACCCACCCTAAATGTTAAAAATACCCTAACCACCCAAATACCTTCATACACTTTAAACCCTAAAAAACCCTTACCACCCAAATACCCTCACTCTCACTAAACGCTAAAGATACCCTTGCCACCAGGGTACTCTCACCTAGCCTTAGCCCTAAAAATACCCATGCCACTCAAATACCCTCACCACCCTAAACTTTAAAAACATCATTACCCACCTTGAACCTTAAAAATAACCTTACCGCCCAATACCCTTACCAACTCCTAAACCCTATATATTTTACCTACTGGCAGTCGAGCGTCGGTAATTCTAGTTAGGATGTATTTTCCATAGGAAGCGTGTTTTTTCAACGGCCTATAACTTTGTTGTCGTTTCACGAGTCCTTTTAAAATTGTCATAACTAGTTTGACGATCATTTGAGCTGCTGTCTTGAAAGTTTCAGGGTGATCTGTCAAGCAGGGGTTGAGAAAAAGTGGGGTCCCAAAATGCGTTTCTCATGTTAATTACTATAGGAAATTTAGACACGTCTACAGCCCAAAATGCTGAACGAAATTTCACCAAATTTGGCAGGAAGGTAGATATTGGTCCAGGGAAGTTCCAGAAAAAAAATGTTAAAAAAATAAAGGGTCTAGGGCAGAAATACCCTGACTCCCTAGGCTTTTTGGGAGGCCTTAGGGACCCGCCCAGGGGACCACCACCTCCCTGGGAGCAACTTATTTTCTAAAGATGGGAGGGGGGCAACATGCCCCTCCCTCCTGGGCCAATCGCAATGGGGACCACCAACTCCCCGGGGCAGGCCCAACGTCAAGAAAGGATGGGGGACATGCGGCCCCCCTCCTGAAGCCATAGGTGGCTCTTGGGACTGCCACTCCCCAGGGATGGCTCCTGCAATGCCCCGAGGTGCCCACCCCGGGACATAGCTGTTCGCTATGGCTTGGCGTGAGCTTTAACCGTCCTGCCAAGCTGTAGCAAAACGCTCCACTGCTAGCAAGCGAGAGCATACAAAAATGTTTTCGCTTGCCGGAAGAGGGATGGGGGTCACCCGGGCCGAAATCAGCCCATGGAGGGGGCTGCGTGGCCCCTTTCCCTAATACATGTAGGCGGGGCCCCAGGGGATGGGACCCAGGGCCGAAATCAGCCCGGAGAGGAGAGCTGCATGGCTCCCCTCACATTAAAAGTAATAATAATAATAATATTAAAAGGCCAGTCCCCAGAGGATGGGGTCCCAGGGGCCTAAATCAGGCTGGTGGTAGAGTGGTGTGGGGAATTACGCGCACGCCACCCCATTTAAAAAAGACCTGGGTATGGGGTCCCAGGGGCCCAAATCGGCCTCCTACTAGTTAGGGAATGAGATCCCCTTGACTCAAGAGGGTCCTTGGGGGCCAACTACACCTCCGCTTACCTCCAGTAAGACTCACACCGCTGGATTGCTGAGAGGTTGTCGGAGGCCATGGCCCTTTTCACCACCACTCTGCAAATGGGCCTCCTGGCGCACAACTTGTTGGGGGATGAAATCTCTTGGACTCTGAGGGACCTTGGGGGCCAAGAAGCCCTCCTGTTACCTCCAGTAAGTCCCTTACAGCGGGATTCCTGAGAGTTTATAAGCAGCCCCACCCCCCCTTTCTCTACCACTCTTCAAGCATGACTACTAGTTTAAAAAACATAGAAATTCACTTATAAAACCAAAGGCTACAGGGACATTATAGTTAGGATATAGAATTTGAAATACCGTAGAAATTCACTGAAAAAAACTAGAGGTTACAGGACGTTATAGTTAGGCTAAGATTTCACTCGTTCAAAGACAGTGAAATTCAGCAGTTATAGTTACCTGAGCTAACTATAACTATGTCCTCAAAATGCACTCCTTATGACCCCACATATTACATCATTAACCCCTTCCCTGCTCATGACGGAACCGTTCCGTCATGAGCCACGGTTGGCGTGTGCTCATGACGGAACGGTTCCGTCATGACAATCCTGTTGGCGGCCGCTCCGCCTGCGCGGCGCTGTTTCCCCGCCTGTGCGAGGGGACAACGCAAATGGGCGGAGTCATGACGGAACCGTTCCGTCATGAGCACAGCTCAACTGTGGCTCATGACGGAGCGGCTCCGTCATGAGCACAGGCCCACCGCGCTGCCCCCCTGCCCCCCCCAGCGCTGCAGCGGAATGTCCGCGGCAGCGAAGGGGTTAATGACAAGGTCAGTGACATCACTGATGACAATACAAATGACTACAGACAAAAGATTTTCCCTGAGCTAATTAACTGCTGCTGTTAATGCTTCTGGGAAAAACGGTTAGCTCTTTACAACTATCTACATACAGCAATCAACAGTAGAAAGGAGGGCAACTAACCTTTGCAAAGTGACTGGCACCATTCCGGACCAGTGTACAGCATTTTAATGACTTATAATTCTTATTAGCTAAAACATATAAGCCATTTATACATATGTAGCTTCTGTTTTAACTATGGCAAATCAATATGGGGAAAATGCAGTGGTGAGTTGTACAGTGGTGGCTAGTGAGTGTTGAATGCTGTGGAAGAATGCATTAGATATTATTTAGCACATTATCTTATATGTTTGGTATTTTCAGGACTGATAATGAAAAGAGAGGGAAATTTCACTTTATGCTGCCGGGAACGGGAACGCACTGTGCAAATCGGAATTTTGCAATATTTGTCAACAAGAGTGACACCAGTTTTAACCCACTGTAAACTTGTGGGCAGTTAGTTTGGGGTACACAATTTGTGCAGACGTCTTGGTTTTTACACCAGAAACTGAATTAGTATAATGAAAGTGTCTTTTCCTCCTGATATAACTATTGCAAGAGTGACTGCAGCCCACAGAATGTGCTGTCATAGTCACTTGTGGAATAAGCCAAGATGTCCATGAAATCTGTGAGAGAAAGTGCTGAGAATAGAATGCACTGTATGGAGTAAATCACACATTGCCTGTAAATTTAAAGAAGGAGGAATTAAAAAAGCAGCTTAATGTACTTGAATAATAGATGCTTCTTTTCATAGACAGTTACTTACACCGCTATGATCTCATTTTGACTATCAGCCAGAGACTGTTTCACAAACTTCGATAGAAAGAAGTCAGTATGCGTAGCTAGCAGCATACTCTATAAACAATTGGCAAATTGATTTTCACTGCATTATAAAAGTGATTTAAGCAACACAGACCATCTTACAAGCACGCGAAAAGAAGCTTTGTTATGGACTCTTCATTATTACAGTAACAAAACCTTGCATGCAAGTCCCTTTAATGTGGTTATATTAAGGTCAGCTGCAAGTTGAAATCTGGCTGAATAATTAAGAGTACTCCACCCCCCCCCCCCTTTTTTTAGACTAAACTAAACAGCTTCTTAATTGAAGATACCTACAAAAAATAAGCACCAAAATTAGCAAATTTTTACTTTAGTTCTTAAAAAGAGTTAAAGCTCTAGGTTCCCAGGAATTATATCATGATCTAAATCCACTTGTCTCTATGATCACAAATCACCTCTCCTAATTCTGCAAAGAGAGAGGGGTTATCCGAAAGCGACATACATCTCAAAGCTTCCTCTTCTTTTTTCAGTTGCTTAATTTAAAAAGCATATACTTCACCTACAGCCCTCGGTATCTCATCTTCACCTCTTTAAAAAATAATTGGACGTGTAATTCTGCTGCAAATCCAAGTGGCCCACGTTTTGCCATCCTTAGGTCTAATGTAGTCTAAATAAAAAGACTGCGTGTGGGGTATGATCAGTCTCTGGAACTAGAATGCCAAATCTCTGGATATGGACTGACTGCCAGAAAATTCAGTTCAAATTCTGGTAATTCCTCTTTCCAAAGGACTTCCAGGGCTTTGCCCACTCAAACAAGGGAGATAACGGGCATAGTATCTTCCAAAAAAGCTCTTTTTCAGTTTCACAGTTAGCATGAAAATAGAATCAACGATGGGGAAAGATTACGCTGATTAAGCTTAAAGATTTTGATAGGAAAGCAGACATTTGAGGTGAGCAAATTTAGAGTGTCGCTGGTGTTGAGGGTGCTTTATACAGGAGCTGCTCTCCACCTAAACTTGGGAACTACCCAGAGTTCTCTTCTTTTTTGCATAATTTAGGCGTCACTCTATGCTTAAAAGGGTATTGTTTTGACTTATACAGGGTGCTCCCTTGTGTCTGGACAAAGCTTAACCTCTCTGAAGACCTATAAAGATAGCGAAACACATGTCAGGGGTTGCTTTTATTATTTTCAGGTTGGCTTGTTTGGTATTTTACCAATTCAAAGCTGTAATACTGTGCCTGGAGTGGTAAAAGGCTTTTGTCATTTAACAACTTGGCATGGATATCACTGTGCTGACCCTATTCATAAATACTTTGCTGTAGAAATGGCAAAATACTTTGTCCCGTTCTCTCACGGTGTGGATGGCACTGTGCTAATCCTATGGTTAAAGATTTTAATAGAATAGCAAACATTTGAGGTGAGCAAATTTAGAGTGTCGATGGTGTTGAGGGTGCTCTATACAGGAGCTGCTTTCCAACTAAACATGGGAAATACCCAGAATTCTCTGCTTCTTTTTTACATAATTTATGCGTCACTCTGTGTCTGAAAGGGTATTGTTTTGGCATTTATATATAAAGTAACTATAACTCTTGCCCTAAGGTAACTGTAACTTGTGCCCCCGCCATGCACTGTTTTCTCATCAATAATTGCCCTGCAAATGCTGCCGTGATATTATAAATGATGTCATAGAAGATGTCATGAGCGATGTAATATGTGGGGTAATTAGCAGTGAATGGCGAGGGCATGAGTTATAGTTACCTTAGGGCATGAGTTATAGTTACTTGAGATAACTAAAACTGCTGTATTTCTATGGTTTTGTGTGTTAAAAATCTTAACCTAACTATAACGTCCCTGTAACTTTTGGTTTCTTCAGTGAATTTCTAAGGTTTCAAATGTATTTCCTAACGATAACATCCCTGTAACCTCCCCCCCCCCCCCCGCAGTGAATTTATATGTTTTTTTTAATGCTATTTCTAAACTATAATGTCCCTGCAACCTGGGGGAATGAGTGGTTGGGTAAGTGTATGTGCAAGTGTGTACGTGGGCATGTGAGTGTGTGTGTGTGTGTGGTTGTGCGACTGGCTGTGTGGGTTTGAGTGAGTGTGGCAGGGGCTGTGTGATTAGGTGTGAGTGGCTGCATGGGTGTGTGACTTGTTTTGAGGGTCTGTTAGTGGGTGTATGAGTGGCTGTATGGGAGTGTGAGTGGGTATGTGAGTGGTTGTGTGAGTGGGTATGTGAGTGGTTGTGTGGGTGTATGTGGGTGTGTGAAAGCTGTGTGGGTCTGTGAGTGGGTGTGTGAGTGATTTTGAGGGTCTGTGAGTGGGTTTGTGAAGATGTGAGTAAGTGTGTGAGGCTCTGTGAGTGAGTGTGTTTTCTTTAAGTTGGTATCTAGATCTGCCAATCCACCTGAATCCAGGAGGATCCGGGGAGGAACGGCAAATCCTTGCGTGGTCCAAAGAAATTTGGGGACAATTTCTTGCCCATGAGGGGTAACTCATAGACCCCTCCATTAGTCCTATGGGGTCAGGGTACTTCTACCCTGACCCTTCTATCACTTTTTAACTTTATTTTCCCCGCTGGGGATCTGAGTCCCTTTGAACAAAATGGCAGTCGCAACTTTCCTCCCAGGTTGCGGCCAGCTGATCATGGCATTGCTGTTGGTGCATAAAATCGGAAATTCAAGGAGGAGCTGAGGAGGATCCACATCCCTAGAGATACAAATTTGGATTTCAGTTAATATCTCAAAAACTACTGAACGGAATTACACCAAGTTCAGGCTATAGTCATGTCTAAAAACTCTATGGAAATTAACATGGGAAAAACACTTTTCTTGACCTGCCCTTTTTCAAATCCCCCGTTTGACGGATCACCCTGCAATTTTCAATGCACAACTAGAATCACTAGGGCACTTTTTTGGGAAACTTTGTGAAGATTTGTCAAACAGCGACAAAGATATAGGCAAGCCAAAAAAACTTTTTCTACGGAAACATGGTCCTAACTATAACTACCTATTGGCGTCTGCCAGTAGGATGGATGGATGGAGATATATATATATATATATATATACACACATACACAAAACACCTGGATTGGTTAGATGTTACCATTCTCTGCATTTAACTGCTTAATTCTGTTTTCTGACTATTCACTAAAATTCTAAAATTCCTTCCGTTTTATTTTCTTTGTATAACTTGATAAGTTTGAGAAATGCTAAATGAATGGGAAAATGGCAGCTACATTTACTTTTTAGCCATACCATATATCTTTGGAACGGTTCAAGAAAAATGGAGAACAATAAGGGAGATAGAGAGCACCCCCATGTGGCCACTCTTCAGACTGTTTTAGTTCCAGCTGGACTATTTCTCTGTACTAAATCTGTGGTGAAATACTTACATACATTCTTAAGAACACCTGGGAAGGCAAGTTCATGGCTTCCAAAACCTTTCCCAATAAACCCACTTCACTAGGTTAAAACCATTCTCCGCATCTAAAATCTAAACTTCAGCACAGTCTACTGCCTCCCAGAAATAATAAATGTCTGAGAGACAATAGATTCCTGGGAATAAAGCCAGTTTGGTTTGGGTTAACCATGATGTGAATCCTACATAGTAGTTGAGTCACATAATGCTAGATTTTATAGTTTGCATTAAAAACACTTACAGGTCTATAGGAGCTCATCAGACCTTTAACAGATTTAAGGAAAGTTAATAACGTCACCTTTTCATCACTTATCAAATTCTTAAATTTGTGTTTTGTGTCCCAGTTACCAAAGACTACAACCCGGGAACCCAGAGTGGGGGTAGTTGGGATTGTGGCCACTACAGTGTACAACATAGAACTTGAACCAGTGACAATAGTTAGAGAGTCACTGCTCCTTCACCTTTTTTAACCTCTTTAACTAGACCCTCGTATCAAGGGAAAGTTCTTGCTAACTTTCTATGTGGCATATTCTAATAGCATGTTAATTTGGGGGAGCTACTGTCATGATTCCTCGTTTGTGTTGAGATTGTTTCTGAAGCAATAATTCATAATACTACTGAGTATCTGGGACATGTAATTTCAGGAAAGGATTCCATATGGTGGCAAAGTTCCAGGTATCATTGCAGATTCTAAGCACAATCTGTTCTGTACCCAGCAGAAACTACATTTTATGTAACCAATCCTGTAGTGTTGTCTTTCACACTGAGCGAGGAGAATTTGTTTACCTGCCCCAGAGAGGAGAACATTTTGTTGCCCCTCTGGGAATTTACTTTCGCCTTTTAAAAGAGGGTGGAGGTTCCTTGTCGGAGTTACAGTATCAAATTCTAATTTAATCTGTGAAACCAAGAGAACTCACAACAATTTGTAAAGGTATCCCATCTTCCCCAGGAATGTTAGGTGAAGGTAAAAATCTGACTGCATTAGAGATCTCAGTTCCTTAACATTACTTGTTAAATGTAGCTTGTTCTGAGCCCTCATATTTTCAAAAATTCTTCTATGCCCACATCCGAAGATTCAAAAGAACCTTGATATTGTCCTCGATTATATTTCGAAAAAAGATTTTGGCAACATGCTATGCCTTCTCCTCTAAATCTGCCTCTAAATCTGCCATCTTATTAATCTTTATCCCTTTAAGTTGATTAGGGATGGACATAGTTTTAACATTTCACACCTGGTATCTTCCTATTTTCTTGTTTTTCTCAAAGGCCCTCTGATATACCACCTGGTAAGTTAAGAGTTCCTGCTTTATTTTAATTGTTTAATCTTCTCCCTCAGTTTTTTAACCTGGTCTTAAATCCTTGGGGTAAGAGCCAATTCCCACTGTGCATAGATAACTGTCCATGTTATTTCTGTATCGCCACGCTTTTCCAGCTCTTCCCCTTCACACTTTAAAAATCAGAACACAATGTAGGTAGACTTTGATGGCTTCACAAACTACAGCAGCAATTGCTATTCCATCACAAATCAGAAAAGATTTCTTAATCCAAATATGTCATTTTTCTACCCAATGCTTGTCTTTTAGCACTGCCATATCTATTTTCTATTGAACAAGCTAAGTGGAGTGACCTATTATACACTCTATGTATATTGTGGTATGATTTCAGAGAACTAGGGGCATAAAACCTGCCTCCCTTGCTTACTAGTCTACGATATCATAAAATTATTGATTTAAGCCAGGCTCTTCTATTTGCCACAAAAGTATGTAAATCTTACTGAGCTCTGGATGCAAATGTCCCCCTACAGATTCTCTGTAGCAAAAGCAGATCTCCTCTCGTCTAACATTTTGTTCCTCCACCTCTAGCTTCCCAGAAGACTTCCTATACTACTCCTGTAGTGCCACATTAAACTCACCACCTATAACTAATGGTCGAGGAAAATCAACCAGCTCTATAATTACTTGTACCAAGGTGAATGGATCATGTGTAATGGGACCAAAAAAGCAGCAATTAATTTTTTTGCCCCAATTGCACATATTTAGAATACGCTATCAGCTAGCCTGATCACTTTTTTCCTTCTCTGCTTTTCAGGATCTTTTTAATTATGATTGTTACTCAGTCTGCCACAGTCACATCTGAGTATCTTGCTCCTTAATCCAGAAGCATATAGACAGTGTGTCATGGAGAAACACAGACTAATGGATTTCTTGCAACAATATAATCTTGGCTTTGGTTTCTTCTAGTACATGGAAGAACATCATTATTTTACCCACAGCGATCAAGCGGTCTGTGTGTATCAAACTCAATTTTACTTGAGTCACTTTCTTGTTAGTCTTATAAAAATGTATTTCTAACGCAGTCTCCTACTTGCTTCTTTTTCTCCATTTAACTAGAATCATGGGAATATGGGCGATCTGCAAACCATATATACCTATATAGCAGGGAACTCTGGGCAGTTCCTAAATTTGGCAGCTCTTTTATATGGAGCACCCTACGACAACACTCTGAATCTGCTCACCTCAAATGTTTGTTTTCTAGAAGAGTTTAAGCATAGGATCAGCACAGTGCCATGCGTGCTGAGCTAGAAAGTGACAAAGCTGTTTGCCATTTTTACAGCAAAGTCTTTAAGCACTGGATTAGCTAGCGCCATTCATGTCGAGCTGAAAAATGGCAAAAACCTTTTTACCAATCTAGACACAGTATTATAGCTTTAGATTGGTAAAAGGCCATCCAAGAAAAGCTGGATCTAATGACCGTAACCCCCGACACGTGTTTCATTCTTGTGAGCCTTTTGGCATACCTCTCTTAAGAGCTTTAACAAGACTGAAACATGTGACAGTGATTACTTTTATTCATTTCTGGTTGGCTTGGATGGCAGGACTCGAAAAATCATAAAAATGTTACCAGACCTGCTGGTGTAGTGAGTTTAAATAATTTACTCAACCTCTTTGTAATGCTCTTGACCCATAAACTGGTTTCAAATGATGTGATCCTGGGCAAATATTTTAATCTCCTAGCTGTCATTTTCTTTTTTACCTCATGTGAGAGCACCTTCAAAAATGCGAGTTCAGCACAATTGTTTTTATTTTTTTTATTTAATAGACAAAACGTTTGCTCTTTATATAATACAAATCTAGCCACACAGGATACAAATGACCCCCGACTTGCCTCTTAGTTAATTAACAGATTTGTCATCAAGACAGGGGCAGGCATGTTTCTCAAATCATGTGTAAAACCTATCGCTATAACAAATACATAACTAAAGCATGAAGTAGTAGCAATCACCAGATTTTACACTGAAATGGCCACAAAATGAACCCCCCGGAAATGCGATTTTACTGCTAAAACGATATAGTGCGCAAACAATGATGTTTGGAAATCTAGTTTATGTAAATATTTGTAATTTGCACATCACCAAGTAAAGTGTTCTGATTTGTTTTGCTCCTATTTCAATCTTTGTTTGCCTCACACTTCCCACTTACAAAAAAATTGTGCTTTTATAATTTTTTTAAACATTTTTCAATATTTGTACTATTCATTTACAAGCTTCTTAAATGTTATGTGTTAGAAAAAAAACTCTAACTGTAGTAAGAGAATTTTTTTTATCCATTTTCAAAGCAGTAATTATTAAACAGAAACTGACATTGGACCTCTTCCCTTGAACAGACAGAAATGTGTCAAGATAAAAACGCATCTTTAATGCTCATTCACTTTCTGAATGGACACTACACCTGTTACATTACAGATTATGTTCACACACCAGAATGGGTAAGTACCTTCTAAAAAAAGCTCGACCTGATAAAATCTGACTCGCCATTACGTGTGGGCTAGTAGATTTTCGAGGCCTGGATGGTATTTTAACAATCTAAAGCTGTTACACTGTGCCTTGTGTGGTAAAAGGCTTTTGCCATTTTTCAACTTGGCATACATGGCACTAGCTAATCCTATGCTTAAAGACTTTGCCAATTGCTAGCTCGGAGTGGAAGGCACTGTGCTTCTTTTATGCTTAATAGCTCAAAACAGAAACTTGAAGGGAGTAGATTCAGAGTATTGGTGGTGTTGTAGGGAGCTTCATAAAAAGAAGCTGCTCCCTACCAAAATTTGGGAACTACCCAGAGTTCCCTGCTTCCTTTTTTGCATAAGTTATGCAGCAGTCCAAGACTGAAAGGGTATTGCTTTATTATTTATTTATTTGAAAAGTTTTATAAAGCGCGAACATGACCCTTACGGGTATCAGAGCGCAGTACAAAGTGGCGAAAGCACGAATAAACCAACACAATGGCACAAATGATGTCGGTAAATAAACACACCATCAAACAAAGGGGAGAAACAATCAAGGTCAGGGGAGTCAGCTAGTCTGGAGGGCCCAGTACAGCGTTAGAAGGTGGAAAGAACGAGATAACAAGTGAACAGACAAGCATAAAATAAATCTAACCAACGGTATACAATAAGTACCACCTCTGTAGAAAGAGGGGGCTTGAGAAGGAGTACAGGTTAATACTGTTAATGTTCACTCAAGATTAGCAATTTGATACGTTTCTTGAAAGATGGAGTGGATGGGTTTGATCTGATCTCTGGAGGAAGAGCGTCCCAAATTCTTGGAGCAAGACCGATGAAGGTACGATTTTCAAGTTCTTTTCTTTTTGAATTTGGGAGGTTTCAAAAGTAGCGTGGACGTACTTCTTAAGTTCCGACATGAGCCAGATAGTTCAAGCTTTTTAGCCAAGTAAACCGGTGTGTTGTAATGTATGGCTTTATGCATCAAGCAAGCTATCTTAAAACGTATCCTAGCTTCGATAGGCAGTCAGTTTAGTTAAATAAGGTCAGGGGTGATGTGGGCATACTTTCTGGAGCCTGGCCGATGAGTTTAGAGTGGCTCTGAGCGGGGCCAAAGTAGCTTTAGGTAGCCCAGCAAGGGTCACCAAACCATATTCCAGACGAGATATAACCAGGGATTGAACTGCAGGCCTGATGTCCTAAGGCGGAAGGATAGGCTTGATTTTCTTAAGGGTGTTGAGCTGAAAATTGGCTCCCCTAATAGGTGCACTGATGTGTGCTTCCATATTTAGGTATTTGCCCAAGGTAACATCTAACGATTTAGCAGGGTCAACCACATGAGGGTTGCAGTTAAGAGCAGAGAGTTGTTTAGGCCAGTCCAGGGTATGTGCAGAGTGGTTGCAGGGGGCAAACAAAATGGAATTCTGTTTTGAGAGTATTTTAAAAAAAAAAGATGGTTAAGGTCTAGCCATTGTTGAATTTGTAACAGCGCATCGTTTAAAGTTTTTATGTCCTCCGGAGAGGAGATCTTCAAGCACAGTTGCGTGTCATCAGTATACATGTGGTAATGAATGTTAGAACGGTTCAAAATATCAGAAAGTGGTTCCATAAAAAGGTTGAAAAGAGTGGGCGAAAGTGCAGTCTTGAGGAACTCCAATCGTGACGGGGTACTGGTTGCACGGAAATGGTTAACTTTGATTCTTTGTGTGCGATTATGTAAGAAAGAGGCAAACCAATTTAAGACCGGGCCCGAGAGACCCAACCTATATTGAAGAAGAGCAATCACGTTTTCATGTTTGATGGTGTCAAATGCGGAGGACAGATCAAGAAGGATCAGAAGACAAGGGACATTTTGATCAAGGGATCTCAGGGCGTCATCAACAATGTGGGTTAGTGCTGTTTCAGTACTGTGCCCTGCTCTGAAACCCAACTGGTAGAGGGCAAGGAGTTGAAATATCTCTATGTGGTTGCAGAGCTGCGTGTGGACGCATTTCACGAGCAATTTAGCTAGAGTCATGATGCTGGTGATAGGCCGGAAGTTGTTAGGGTCAGCTAAATCAGTGTTGGGCTTCTTAGGGATGGCGGTTACTTGACCAATACTGATATAGATATATATTTTGACTTTTAAAGGATGTTCTAAAAGGAGATTGATCACAATAATACAGATTGTGTACAATTTGAAATGGAGCCACATTTAAATAAAGAATGAGCCCACATTAATTATGCTATTTGAGGCATATAATATGAGGTGGTGGCTTTTAATTTTTATATAATGTTTATTTGCCACCTCTCAAAGTGAAAAAGGATCCCATGATCACAGAATTAAGTGACTTAGCCAGGGAATTATTGGACATATATCTCTTAGTACCGATATGTGTTACTTGTGACTTAAGCTGCAGTCTCTTCACTAAGGTTACAATCAATCAATCAATCAATCAGGATTTATAATGTGTGGCTAATCACCCGATAGGGTATCCTGGTGCCTGCAGGTTCCAGAGGTTTATTTGAACACCCAGGTCTTGAAGGCTATTCGGAATTCCGGCAGTGAGGTGATGGTCGCAGGTGCGTGAAAAGGCTGTTCCAGGTCATTGCAGCGAAGTGGGAGAAGAAGCATCCTCCACTTCTGCTTCGGTAGGTGCGGAGAGTAAGGGCAAGTAAAAGGGATGGAGAGCGTAGTCTTCTTGACGGTTGGTGGAAGTTCAGGCAGTGGTTAATGTATGCAGGTCCTTGGTTGTGTAGAGCCTTGTGTGCGTGGGTCAGCAGCTTGAATTGACAGCTCTTCTGTATGGGGAGCCAGTGGAGTTGCCTGAGGTGGGGAGTTATGTGGGTTCATCGGGGAAGGCCGAGGATGAGTTAGGTTGTGGCGTTCTGTATGGTCTGAAGTCTTTGTAGGAGGTGTGCAGCGATTACTAAGTAGAGGGCGTTGCCATAGTCCTGTCGGCTGGTGATGAGGGTCTGTGTCTCTGTGCATCTCGTGTGTAGGGTTATCCACTTGAAAATCTTACGTAGCATGCACTAAGTGAGGAAGCAGGTGGAGGAGACGGCGTTGATCTGTGATTTTATGGTGAGCTTGTTGTCAATGATGATTCTGAGGCTTCTGGCATGGTCGGAGGGAGTGGGTGCAGATCCTAGGTCTGATGGCCACCAGGAGCCTTTCCACGTGTTGTCGCTGTTGCCAAAGATCCGTACTTCCATCTTGTCTAGGTTCAGCTGTAGGCAGTTGTTCTTCATCCAGTCGGTGACGTTTGTCATGCATTTGTTGAAGCTGGTTCTGGTGGTGGTGGTGGGGTTGTCGGTGAGTGAGAGAATGAGTTGGGTGTCGTCTGGGTAGGAAATTATGTTGAGACAGTGAGATCCGACAGTGTTGGCCAGTGGAGTCATATATGCGTTGAAGAGCGTGGGGCTGAGGGATGAGCTCTGGGGTTTAAAGGTGAACGGTGGATCCTCTGGGTTCTTCTGGTGAGGAAGAAGGTGATCAATCTGAGTGCGTCCCTTTGGATGCCGATGTGGTGGAGTCTTTCAATCAGGGTGTGGTGGGATACAGTGTCAAAGGTTGCCAAGTGGTTGAGGCAGATCAGAGCTGATGTTTCTCCTTGGTCACGGAGGGTTTAGATGTCGTCGGTGACTGCGATGAGGACGCTGTGACTGCTGTGGAAGCGGGATTGGGAGGCATCAAGTAGCTGGTTCTGCTCCAGGTATGTCATGATCTTTTCCAGTACCTTTGCTGCGAATGGGAGCAGGGAGATTGGCTGGTATTTTTTGACTTTGCTGGGGTTGGAGGAGTGTTATTTGACTAGTGGTCTTACTTTGGCATGTTTCTAGGCGTCGGGAAATGTTGCAGTGATGATAGAGGTGTTGAGTAGGGTGGCGAGTTCCTAGCCGAACCTTTGGTTTCTGAGGTTGAAGATGCGGTGCGGGCATGGGTCTTTGGGAGCTCCCGAGTGGAATGACTTCATGGTGGAGGTGGTGTCCTGGGTGGAGAGGATGTTCCAGGTGGTCAGTGTGTGGTTCATGTCGGTTACAGTGGTGGCGCATCGGTCAAGAAGTCCGATGGTGTGGGTTGAGGATTGAAGTTTCTGTATATGGTTGCGATCTTGTTGTGGAAGAAGTGGGCAACGTGGTTGCACAGCTCCTGTGAGGGCATGATGGTGTTTTCACTGGCAGCTGGGTTGGAGGATTCCTTTACTATGTTGAAAAGTTCCTTGGTGTTGTTGGCGTTGTTTCAATGTGTGTGGCAAGGGCAGTCTTTGTTGCCCTCAGCAGGCAGTGGTAGAGGTTGAGGGAGGTCTTGAAGGCTGCCCTGTTGGAGGTGTACTCGCTGTTGTATAATATCCTCTCCAACTGTTTGCTTTCCCGTTTCGGTGTTCTGAGTTCTTGGGTGTGCCAGCTGGCCTTTTTGGAGGATTTTCACTGGATGTTGCTCTTGGAGACTATGCTGTCAGCACAATAGGTAATCCAGGTGTTGAAGTTTTTCACTCGCTGTTCGAGATTGGTGGCAGTAGTAGGTTTGGAAGTGTTGAAGGCATTTGCCAAGCGGGTCTCAGATTTTGTTCTACCTTTGGTAGGGGCATTGGTCATCTTGGGCGTGATGGTGCGGGGACAGGAGATGCTGAAGTGGATGATGTAGTGATCAGTTCATTTGACTTCTGTGACATGGCTGTATTTGATACAGTTGTTGGAGGTGAAAATTGGGTCCAGCATGTGTCCATAAGTGTGTGTAGGGTCATGGACAATCTGGGTCAATCCGAGGCTGCTCATACTGTCGAGGAGGTGTGCAGTGTTTTTGTCGTTGGGGTTGTCAATGTCGAAATTTAGGTCGCCAAAGGAGATGTAGTCCTTGGCATCTAAGGCTATGGGTGCAAAGAAGTCTGCAATGGTGTTGCAGAAGCTGGAGCACGGGCCTGGGGGTTAGTTTGCGATGGTACCTTTGATGGTTATCTTGCCGTCCGTGT
This sequence comes from Triturus cristatus, assembly GCF_964204655.1. Lineage (NCBI taxonomy): Eukaryota > Metazoa > Chordata > Amphibia > Caudata > Salamandridae > Triturus > Triturus cristatus. Next base: position 315,592,509 of record NC_140594.1, on the reverse strand, counting down.
GGAGATCGAAGTTGAGATGTTCCATGGGGGTGGTGGTTCACTGTATGGTCTCTTTGTGGATGATGGCTGTTCCTCCTCCCGGCTTGTTGGTGTGGTCCTTGTGAGTGATTTTATATCTGTCGGGGATCGCTGTGGCAATTTCCAGGGTGGATCTGGATGTACACTATAAAGTATCTTCTCAGTGTAACAGTATTTGGCAAATACCCCAGATTTCTGATAATTGTATACAGCCCATAAACACTAGAGGGCATTATCTAGGAGAAAACAATTAGCGATTCAGTTCACACGAGTGCAGGGAGTGTTTTACCTGTTTATCCAACACATATCACTATGTGCAGTATTAATACGGTAATTTATTATTTTCTAAATTCTGGTCCACATTTTAGATTGATGACTGACTGCATTCTCTATGTAGAAATTTGACAGTGGGCAATTCCCATCTAAGTGTAGAATTAATTTCCAAGAATCTCAAGATTTTGAGTGGGTAGCAAGGGTTACTCAAATTAATAAAATTTGATTACAATATTCCTAATGTTTTATAAAATCAGTATCTCCATGTTCAAAGTAGTATAATCTATTTTTTTCTTGACAGGATACAATTTGATCGAAAATGTCATACTATTATTTCATGTATGATCTGCAAGTCTGCATTGGATAAATGAACCTGTACATATCAACGTAAAACCACAACACTAAAATCTAAACTTGATACAAGCCAACAGCCTAGGCAGCACGAAACTGACGATTTTTGAAGGCACCCATGAGTTTAAAAAATAAATTCATTTTAGGTTTTGATGATAAATTATTCCTAATTAAATACTAACCTGGTATCCCGGATTCATGGGCACTGGATTTTTCATACCGTGGTTGACAATTACAGGGATATATGTCCTAGTCACCCAGTGTCCTCACCACCCCATTCACAAAGCTCTTGGAGGACTCCTAAGCTATACATTAGTGAACGTGTTCAGTAGGAAACAGGACAATGTTGCTTTTATCCAATCTGGTCTGACTAGATTCCACACTTGGCTTATTTCTCAAAATAACCAGACAAGGTAGTGAAAAGTGTAAACCACAGTTGTGAGAGCTACAAGGGTACTGCTTTGCCTTTCATGCCTGCTACTTGTATGTTTGGTAACTTACAGCAACTCATATACTTCAATGTTAAATGGCTCAGCACACCGGTCAACTCCTGGGCTGTTCATGGTGCTGAACTCTCAAAAGATTACATTGGCTTACTGCTGTATATGGGAGGTGTTACTGTAAAATAAACCACAAAGAGGTAACCTAGATCAGTTCAAAAATTGCAGAAAGGGGCATGATCTCAAGTAAGTTTGCGGTATAGCTCAAACGGTTATGGCTGAAAACATGAGACAACCATAAATCTTCCTTTCTACTGCAGTAGTACTTTAAGGTTTTTATGAAATTGTTATTTCTTTTAAAGCAATTACTCTGAGAAGACCTTCATCGGCATTGCAGGACCGTAACGGATGTGTTATATTATGTCTAATTCAACCAGGGCATCATCTCCTATGAGTTAACCCTGGCATATTCAAACAAGCTACTCAGAAGAGACATGGGTGTTTTGGAGGGTCAACCTTCTGTTTCACACCAAGACAAATCTACTTCAGTGCTCAAATAATGTTTGCTGACAACTCCCAATGATATTCTTATAGCTGCAAATCAGCCGGGTGTCTCGTGCATCATGAAGTGGTGCAGCCAGTGGTTAGGGGTAGAAACTTAAAATAACATGAGAAAATGGTGAGCATTGGAAAGCACCACAGTGCCCTTGCTTAGCAGAAATTTCAAAGAAAGCCTGAGCTTTTGACCCAGTGAAGTGCTAGCCATGCAACCTGTGCTTCAAATACCAATGATATACTGAAGGAGCAGAGTAGAAGTGTTACATACCGCAGATCAGTCTAAAAGCACTAAGGGCTGGATTTAGAGTATGGTGGATAAGGACATCTACCAAAAAGTCATTTAGAGTGTAGCTACTTCTATACACTTTGAAGAGGATGGATGGGACAGCCTCCACATTTTGGTGGATGGCCCTCATACACTAATCTCTAAATCAGCCCCTGAGACTGACACCACTGTCATGAACCTCGGCTCATAGACCACCCAAAACTGCCAGCATTATGCCTTCAGTATGCAAGTCAGGAAAGACATCAATATAGTCCAGGATAAAATGTGATTTACCTCTGCTTAGGACTAAAGCAGTTTGGTTAAAGTGTGCCAACGTACAGCAATATAGAAATGTGGGAGAGATACTATAGGATTGAAGCTTGTTTAACAACGGAGGTAGGTTTTAAATCCTTCACTCTAAAAGATCGTAAGGAGGTTACAAGACGAAGGGCATGGGTTTCAGGCTCCACCCCTTGGTTTGCATAACTTTAGGCAGACATGGATCACAGAGGGATCCTGTCTGTTAACTGTTTGCAAAGAGTGGGAATATCTGCCAAAGGGAGTGATTGGAGACAACTCAACTACTGTTCACCATATGGATATCAAAGAGATTGCCATGGTTATTTTGGTGTTGGCTACTTGTCGTACGTTACTTAAAGTAATGGAAAAGTTGTAACAAGAGTGGTTAATTGTTCTATGCAGTGCCCCAGAAGTTTGGATGCAGTGGGTCAGAGTCAGACCAGCCATATTGAACGCTTGTGGTTTGTATAGGTAGCCAATCCAGGACGGATTTCCTGCAAGCCAGCCTCGTTAATACATTGCAACAGTGACCAGCTCAGTGTACCATGAAAATGAGAAATGTCATAAGGGACCTGAAGAGCTGCCAGCTTACTGACAACGATAAACTACACGCCTGTCTTTCACACTTCTATATCAGTCACACGGCTGAGCGCTGCATCCCAAGGCACGATAACCACACCTCGGTGGTCGTCACGGATAGCATGAAAAAAATTCCCACATAGGATAAAAACAAAGACCCACACTAAGGTCCTTCCACCCACACACCCTACATGGTGTAGCGTGCTACACATTTAGGCAAGCGCTTCAGCACCTACAGAGGGGTAGAGAATGCTATATTAATATTTCAAAACAATACAATCGCTACCAGAGCCGGCTTTAGGGCAGTGCGACCGGTGCAGCCGCACTGGGCGCTGACCTGTGGAGGGGACACTGACCTCAGTGGGGCGCTGTGTTTAGTAGTAACTTGTGGTTGTGAGAGAATTGGTGGTACCGAGAGAATTTGAGGCGGTCATGGGGTGTGGGGGCGCCAAGAATGATTGTCCCACCAGGCGCCACCAGCGCTAAAGCTGGCCCTGATCGCTACCTAGAATATGAGTTAAGTACACCCCCCCCCCCCTTAAATCGGTTTACTCTAAAACAAAGCAAATACTACACAACACAGAAATAGAAAAAAAGGAACTGAGCTTTGCATAAAGACCAAATAACAAGGACACTATGGTACGAATTGTAGACCATGCAAGTACTAAAGCTGGTTTCCACTGTAAATATTCCTTAAACCTCTGGCCTGTGGCCGCGCAGCCTAGACAGCCATCAGCAAATCCCTATCTGTGTATGTAGTAATTATGGTAATAGACATTAGTAATTAATTTGCAGCATGATGTCAGCTAGGAGAACGATGCCAAGCAGCCGCCCTCGTCAAACACAGCCCAGCCATCTGGGTTACTTCACTCACTGGAGCCCTGATTAAGAAGCGCGCTGCCGATGCCCTGCTTAATACAATCTGCCATCAAATGCCAACATACTTCAGAACTAAATTAGGAAATATGGCTGAATGCGCCTGGGCGGAAGCGCGAGCTGTAAGTGGATGTCTGGATTCCAAGGCGGAAGACTATGCCCCGCGGAATAGCCTCGTTATGAGACAATCCCACCTCTGAACCCGCCTCCCGCGAGCCACCCCGTGATGAATTGATTTTCGGAGGCAAAGAAACCTCGAACAATGCGGTATGGAATGCACACCTGAGCGAGTCACTCTTCGGAGTTTAATCAGGACTTTCACTGGAGCAGACCTTCAATTCACTTCCGATCTGTTGAATTATAGCGTTAATAAACACCTATTTAGGGTTAAGGTGTGTGCTGATTGCTCTTACCTTTACGCACCCGGCTCCTGAAGACGTGTGTACCAAAGAAGATGAAAAGCATAGTTAATGGAACATCTTAAACAATATAGTTCCATCCGCTATTTTTCAGTATAATCCGTGAACTATCCGAGGTGGTGTAAATGATTTTAGTGACTGTTTTTGCAAATGTGCAGTCGGGCAATAAGAGCAAATACTGGTGGTGCACGTGCTCACGGATAGGCAATTACCAAAAAGGCCCTGTGCAGTGTGGGTAACATTGTGTGCAAAATAAAACGCAAACAGAGTTGCCACGCGTTACTTCCCCTGACTTACCACAAAAGTAATAATCTGCAGAACCACACCCGATATGAAGCAGAAACTATTTGTATAAAGGTGTTTTTGCACCTGTTATGACCACCCACTATCCAAAGCCAATATCTATAACTCAAGGCTGGTGTTGATTCCTTTAAGGAACTTGTAGCCGGATTCTGAGTTCTCTCAGAGGAATTTACATCGGCTATTGTAGTGGATTTACATCACGCACCACACACTGGTGGAAATGATGCCACATGGTGACATCACTGCGACGGCGGAAGAGGTTTCTCCCTCACCGTTCAGGGCATTACCACAATTATGGTAACGCCCGGAACAGTCTGCTGATGGCTTGGGACCTGAAAATTGCTAATCAAATTTGTTTTAGCTCGGGGCAAATATCCCCAACTTTCTATGGGTCAGGCACCATCTCGTGCATTGATTTTATCCTGTTTCCCCTGTCGCTGAGTACTTCTCCCAATAAATTTGAGGTTGCGATGACCGAACATAGCAATCATGCGTTATTGTTCTCCTCATTGAATTGGACACCCCATGGGAAAGGGGAAATTAAAGTTGTACCTGAACCTTCTCCATCTAAGAAAAATTGTTACGCTTTAAAATGGGATACTATAGACCCCAGTGAAATACTACATAAAACTCTGTCTTTGTCTTATCAGGAGATAGGTCTATGCCTAGACCAAACAACAAATAGTGTACAAGTCGTAGCAGCCATAAGCGGTGTTTTGTGTGTGATAAAAGATTTATTAACCCACCAATTTTCCCGGAAAAAGTCAATGCCAATTAAGTGGTCTGATAACTATGTTCTCAAGCATCTGTGGCATTACGGAATGCACTTACAAACTATCCCCAAGGGACCCTATTCTTACTAAAAACCTGAGGTCCAAATACAAACATGCAAGGCAGGTAAGAAAAAAGGCGCTCCCTGTAGAAGCATGGGAGAATTTAAGACTAGCCTCACTGTCTAAAGACACTAAGGCTTTCTGGCAAGTGGTTCATTCCCAGTTTCTTCAAGGAAATAGCGAGCCCTCTCTAGACCTCCACATAGATGAGGCTACATGGTTGTTCCATTTTCGGAAAATATTTCAAAAACAGACAGATGACTTCATGGAGCTTTCGGAGTACTTGCCTGTTGCTCCACCGGTATTGGAATTTGCGTTGGATGAGGTTTCTCTAGTACTGTCCAAATCCCCTGCATTAAAGGCCACAGGACCAGACAGGGTCTCAACAGATGTTTTTCTTATTAATAAAGACCTGTGGGCCCCAGTCTGGACTATAGCTTTTAATGCTATAGCCGAAACAGGCCCTCTCCCCTCGTGGAGACAGTCCATGACAATTCCTATTTTCAAGAAAGGGAACTGTGCATATCCTGCTAATTACCGCCCTATTTCCCTACTTGACAGCACAGCTAAAATGATGGGCAGATTGCTATAAAATAGGCTGGAGGAATGGGCCAAAGAAAATAATATACTTGTGGAATCCCAATATGGCTTTAGAAAGGGTAGGAGTACGACAGACCAATGCCTCAATCTCGCCTTCATTTCTAAAGGGCAATTATATAAGGCATTTATGGACCTGTCCGCGGCCTTTGACTGCGTGTCCCACAATAAACTGTGGGGCGTCATGGATTCAATGGGCGTGGACCCCTCCATAACTATTTTCGTCAGACACTTATACTGCCAGGCAGAGGCTGTGATTCGTTATGAAAAAAATGGAGAATGCACGAAATCCTTTAGAATTGAAAAGGGGGTGAGACAGGGTTGTGTTCTCGCCCCCTTTCTTTTCTCCTTGTATACGAAGAAGTTAGCTGAGGTCCTGACTGGAAATTGTAATGATGTCCCAGTGGCAGGCCTGATATTGCTGCCCGTTTTGCTCTATGCAGACGACACAGTCCTGCTGGCAAGTACCCCAATAGCCCTACAGAAGTTTATGGAGTCATACTCCGCTTTTATGGCTGATCACGGCTCATTTGTAAATAAAACTAAATCTTACGTGATGGTTGTGGGTATGGGAAAAAAAAGAATAATGCCTTTTCATATAGATGGCACCCGCCTAGAGAGAATAGAGAATTTCTCGTATCTGGGCATTGGTTTTGACGATAAACTAAATTGGTCTCCAATGGTTATAAACAGAATGAATAAGATGTCCAGCAGTATAGTGGCCCTATGGAAGTTTGCCCTAAACTTGGGAGATAAACCAATTAAAGAAATGCTGGATATTTATTCTGCAAAAACATTATCTATAGCTACCTATGGTGCCGGAGTTTGGGGCATAGCACAGGTAAAGTCCCTCCAAGTAACAAAAGACACATTTCATAAAAGACTGCTGGCAATACCCAGCTCATGTACAACCATTTTAGTCCATGAGGAGCTGGGTGTTCCGTTTACTCTGATACTGATAAACTAGCCCCTCTGATGGCGTGGCTTTCAATTTGGAAAAGGGAAACTGTCCTCCTTAACCAAACAGTGATAACGGATATTTTGTCCCTGAATAGACCTTCATTAATTCCCTGGTTAGCCTATGTGAAAAAATCCTTTAGGGAACTGGATCTTGGGTTTTTGTATGACACTCCCTATTATTGTTTATCATTTTCCAAATCCAGACTGAAATACATTTTTATTGCCAAACAATCCCAGGATAGACTGCAAGAAAATCAAACTAAAATCTCCATAATGGCCTATCGTGCATTACCTCCAGTGGCAACTGGACATCTTTCCTATTTGTCTTTTGTCACCAATAAAAGACATCGTTTTGTTTTGGTGATATTTAGACTGAATTTCTTTCTGCTAATGGTTGGGTACCCTGCACATTCCTATTCGGTATCCCACCTGTCTCTTTGTCCCTGTGATGGTCTCTCCAAGCAATCAATTTCACATTTGCTCTTTTCTTGCACATTCTATAAGGCTGAGAGGGCTAAATTCATTAGCCCTCTACTGAAAAAACTCAGTCTACGTTCGCATAACCAGGCACTGGAAGCAATACTTGGATTGTATCCCTCTATGTATGTTACATTCCAGCATCCTATTTATTCGTTGTTTTAAGGACTAGAAAGGTGAATATTCCGTTATAATGGCTAGGCCCTAAGACCACCTATGTACTGATTCTGGGAATGCTTATACGTATTTAAAGCCATAGCACTTGGAACGTTTTCGCTGAGGATTCTGTTTATCAGTTTTAACAATTTTATTAAGATATTAAATATATCCTTGTATGTTAACAAGTTGTCATTTTGGCTGCTTTTTGATACTTTTTTTCCTTTTATGAATTTGAAATGGTACAATGTGATCCTGATTAATGAGCTGTTTGGATGTTTTTATCGTTTGTTCGTAAACTAGATCTTTCTATTTTTTATGTACTTTTTATGCATTATTTTTAAATGCGAAATAAAGATCTTGATTGAAGCAGAAACATTATTTGTATAAGGGTGTTTTTGCACCTGTTCTGACCACCCACTATCCAAAGCCAATATCTATAATTCAAGGCTGGTGTTGCTTGATTCCTTTAAGGAACTTGTAGCCGGATTCAGAGTGTTCTCAGAGGAATTTACGTCTGCTATTGTAGTGGATTTACATCACTCACCACACACTGGTGGAAATGATGCCACATGGTGCGATCTCTGCGATGGCGAAAGAGGTTTCTCCCTCACCATGGTTGTCTGTCCTCTCCAGGACGAAACCTCTAGCTTGTATTTCACCAATGGCTATTTTGGACAGTGGAATTTCTGTCTGCAAGGTGGGCAGTGAAAATGTACATATAGTGGTGGCACACTGTCCATGCCTACATTTCATGCCCTCCTAACGTGCAGGCCGTATTTAGGCACACAAAACTCACATCCCCGTGAAAGTCTGTCGCTGGGTTAACCTCAGCTAAACACCCGGACTAGATTGCATCAACTGAGTGGTCAGACAGACAGATAGACACATACACACACACACACACACACACACACACACACACACACACCCATACCCCCCACACCCTCTCTCTTTCTCTCTCTCCTTCATGACTGTCTGTAGCATCTCCCAGTATACATGGCGAAGAAGCCTAACTGGGCAATTCAGAAATTAATGGCATTGTGAGTTACACTGAGGAAATGTCTGGTGATCTGTTGGGTATATGTCAGAAGATATAAAGTCTTAAAGCAGAACATTTCAGCAGACGTGAAACAGTCACATAGAACAGTGAGGATTAAGATCAGCAGTCTTGTTCATGGCATACATGTGTCGGCATAGTGTCACTTAAGCATCAATGTGCAAATATTCAGGTCGCAAGAAGGAACTGTCACAGCACGGCCACACATCCCTGCGGTGTTGGAACTTGTACGGCCTCCCACTCTGCCACCCCATCAGGCCTCAGGGTAGGAGTTATGGAACAGTTGCCATGTGACTTATCAAACACCGGAACAAGGCAGTGATGATAGAGAATCAGAAACAATATGCTGATGGGAAAAACTTCCACACCCTTCTCCCAGGTGAATTTAGCATCATTTATAAAGCTGATGTGTGCTTGGATATGACTCTGCCATACCACCAGACAGCTACATCTAGATATATGTGTGGCTCATTCAGAATTTGCCAGCATTCACATTTAGGGCCAGATGTACGACCAACCAATTTGCGAGTCGCAAATTGCGTCGCATTTGCGACTCGCAAATTGGGATTCACAACAGTGTCTGAGACACTGTTTTTTGATTCCTAATGGGGTCCCAAATTGCATACCTCATGCATATTACCGAGGCAGGTGCAATTTGCGACTGTATTGGGAATGGCTGGCACTTCCAGGGATGGTGGCCTGCTGGGGTTAGCAGACCACCATGTCTGGGACTGCTTTTAAATAAAGCATTTTTTTTTTAAATGCAGCCCCTTTTCCTTAAAGGTCCCTGGGACCCCTGCCTGCCGTTAAAAAATATTTTGAGAGCCACTCACAAAGAGGAAGGGGTCCCCTGGGGATCCCTTCCCGTTTGCAAGTGGTTTACCACTCTTATGTGAAGGGTGGTAAACTGCGACTGTTTTGCGACCACAATTGCGGTCGCAAGACAGTCATACATAGCTTCAGGAGTCGCTATTAGGAAGGTATGCCCTTGGAACGCCCCTTCCTAATAGCGAGTCGCTAATCCTATTTTGCAAGTCCCAAATTGATTTGCGACTCGCAAAACAGCATTAGTACATGGGTGACCTGTTTTTTGCAGTTGCAAACGGGTCTAAAACCCATTTGCGGACGCAAAAAACGTTAGTACAGCTGGCCCTGAATTTCAAATTACTTGTGTTCCATCTCATGTTGACCAGCATGGCTGAGGAGAAGTTGGCTTGATCCTAAGATTGAGTAGGTGTACCAACGCTGCATAAACTCACAAGTAAAGAGGTTATGTGTGGTCTCATATCTGCTCATGCTTTCCGTCCGAGTCTCTATCGATGCTATAGCCTGTAAGACCGCCATCAGCCTACAGGTCAGGTATGGAGCACTCCACTTCCTATTGGTAGACAACGTACTGAGCAACAGACCGCTATCAAATCATATACTTTTTTGTACAAACGTTTTCCACCAGAATCTGGGTTTCAGAATATCAAAGCACTTCTCCGTGAAGTCCTCCGTCTCCCACTGTGCTGTGGTGTATGTTTCTGTGCAAGGATGCTCTATGGCGGCATCAGCCATGGTCACCTATGTCAAGGCATTAAGAAGTCGCTACACTATTGCCACTTGAGCAGTCTTCTGCTTTCTAACATGGTATATGTCCATGTTTCATACATACGTATCAACAGGCTTTGTTTATACATACATCTTTCAAACCACAAGCTGATTCTACCACATCTAAAAACGTAAGAATCATGGGTTCTCCCTGGGAACTAGACTACCACATTTGTGAAACAATACTTTGCTTCACGTGACGTCTGTACACTGAGAAGTGAGTTCCCTGCACTTGTAAATGTATGCAGTTTCAGCAGGTGACACGCATGACATGCGATATATGGTATTTATGACGAGGGGAATTGGCTACGTCTTACAAACTATCTTTAACAGGTTGCATAATCAGCCCTGGTTTGAGAGAAAGCAGATGCTGTGGTATGATGTTCGAGATGGTTTCTAAAACAAATGGCAGAAATCCAGATAAGGGGTGCCCAGAAGGGAGCCGAAGACAAACAATGCAGTACAACATGTGCTTTCACATGTGCTGGCTTTGCATGGGTCCCACCTCCTGTTGGCTCAAGGAATGGGGCTATTTGTTGAACGAGGGTTACATTTATACCATTGCTTAGCCTGTACTTTTGTTTGATGGTGTCTTCTGGTAACCTAAATTCTCACAGTGTATTTTTTCCAACACAGACTTCGCCTTATTTCAATCCTTTTTAATTCCAGGTGTTTGTGTCCATATATTACAACCTGCATTGAAGTTTATTAGGACAGGAGTTGTTTCTAACTGCCTTTACGTAGCTCAGCTAGTTGCCCAGTTTTGGCTCGCTTTTCTGTGTGTCACAATGTTCCCTCACAACTTGTCTTGTGCTACATTGCACTAAAATCTGTAGGACTGGTAAATTCCAGTTAGCGTAGAAGGGTATTGTACTTTGCATTGGAGCCCAATGAGGCCCAGTACGCATGCAATATCAGGATTTTGCTGCATCGCAGCACTATGCACTTCCAGGTAACACTAGCTATAGTTCAGAAATTAAAGAGTTTCTGCACACATAGTCGCTTGACGCTAAATGGTCACATCCAACTGTTATTAATCTAACTTACCAAAGAAACAAGCAAATGCATGAAAGGATTTCCTTGGAAGCAAAGGACTAATCTCAGTAACCAAAGTCACACAAAAATCCTCTTAAATTGGCACACCCGAGTCAAAGGTGGGGGGAGACTTTTCACCGGCAGTATAGGATACACTTGTCTGGGTAAGTACTACTAACATAGCTATCCTATAGCCCTATTTATCTCCAGGTTGAGCGTAAGTGGTGGAAGACTATCCAGAATTCTTATTTATTTTTAAAACCTTCACCCACTCTATTAGTGGCATGCTTCATCATCAAGTCTCATCCCAAACCATATAAACGAGCATGGGCTCGGCCATATTCCAGGGAGCACTTAAGTACCTGATGGGATCTAGTTACATCAAAACAGCTTAGGAAACCCCAGTATCCCTTTATTATTGGTATGGCTAAAAATGTTATTTTTTTTAGGTGCTTTAAGGTACCTATTCTTCCCTCCACTCTACTCTTTTTTGCCGACATGTTTAAGCCTTAATGTGAACGGTCTATCAGAATCCTGGGCTTTCGTCAGGACAAATCTTACACCATATGGAGTTGGTTATAAGTCACTATAGGTCCACTGCCCGTCAGTCACACGCATTGTATGTGAACAAACACAGCATAAAAACATGCAGGCCTACTTGCCGCAATGTAGGAAACATATGTTAGTGCCTAACAGAAGTAAGTATAGATAATCTTCAATATCATTATGCTCATATTCTATCCTTACATTAATACATCTGGAAAGCACTATTTGTATGGACACAGCACACTCGTATGCGGGTGAATGCATGGGAAAAGACGATCTTTCCTGGGTAGTACCATGCATTAATTTTCAAAACAATATATAAAATGTATGACACTGCACAGCACGCTTAAGCGAAACACTGCTTAGTTGAGCAAAGGTTGGGGAACTGCCCTTTTTGCTGGGTAGTATCATAAATTCCTTCAGACAAATATATAAAGTATGTGACACACTGCACAGCAAACATAAGTAAAACACAGTTTTTTTGCGAAATGGTAACTACGACGTTAAGGGTGCTGCTCCATAGGCAAGTGCAGGAGGCACGTCGCTGTAGGCACTCTCTGTTGGGGTATATTGTGGTTAATATAAAGCAAAAGTGATGTCTGTTTGTTAGCAGACCCCAAACGTATCTGTAAAGGAAGTCTATTCTAAAAATTAACTCAAATCTATCATCCTACTCACTATGTCAAGGGTACCGTGCCGGTAATTCACCTAATATTTACCCTGTTGCAGTCCAGGCCCATACTGATTATTGTGTAGGGTGTGCTTTGGAAAGCAGTGTATTGCTGGTTCGTCGTTGATCTGACCTGGGCGTCAGTCACATGACTTGTCGTGACATCACGACGCGGAGTGCGAGGGTCTGTGTTCATGGGAGTTGTAGCATCTGTTGCATATAGGAAAAGTGGCTTTGCTGGAAGAACTGACCCAGTTATTATGTTTACCAACCTATTACTCTAAGGTGGTATCTCTATGAGTCTAGCCAAAGAGTGAACGGTTCTGATCCTCAAAGGAGGTGGCAATGTTTTCTCAAAAATCTTAGGCCGTATAGGTTTGACATTATGTCTGTAACCAATATATAGACCCCTCTGATACATAGTAAGCATGGGACCCGGTTAGCAATAAACCAATTCATATTTCGGAGATATTAGTTAAGTATACACCTGTTTAAAATTGTTAATTGGTGTGAACAGGTGTGAGAGTTAACACAGAAGATAAGCTTGTGCTGTGAATAATAGTGACTTGTACATGATAAAATGCTTGGAACCTTTCTCCAAGTTTCACTGCAACCTAAACAACAGTTTGCCCAACTCAAAAGTATGCATTTTACCGACTTCTGAAGGACAAAAAGCAGAACCAACAGGATGTGAAGCACAGACCGTTTAGAATTTTTTGAAGGAGTAAGAAAATTAATTCTTAACAGTAACAGAACAATAACTCTGAATTAAGGGTTATTGATATTTTACAAGGACTGTGAAGGGACTGAAACTCCAAGATTCCCTACATGGACAGAACTGAAAAGTTACCCCAGACAAGGGATTGAGGTATTCTCCTTCAAGGATTGTAAGTGGAACGAATCGCGTGCAGATTTATACGGGTATGGGGGAAGGGCTTTCTCCATTGCTAAAATGTTTTCACCACGGAGAGAAAAAAAATTAGAACAGGCACATGAGGCACACAGGTGGAATAGGGGACCACGTGAGATGTCACCTCATATTACCAGAAGCATATCTCGAAATCTGTATGTCGGTGCAATTTTCCAAGCGTACTACTGGAAAGGTTTGTGACATCTCAAAGAGAGTAAGTCTGCACCTGTACATAGGTGTACTTCATCAAGGTCAGATTTACTACTTGTTTTGTGAACAGGGTCTCATATGTCTGTAACATCGGAAGTAAAAAGGTTCCAAAATATTTTATTACAAAGTACAGGATACAGTTTTCTTCATACAACATACTTCAGATTTATTTTTTATTGTATTTTGACAGTGGCACAACCCATTGACTTTCTGAGTTTTCAGCCAACATGTTTTATCCCCTTCTTTCAAAGAGTATAAGAAACAAGCATTTACAATGCAATGGTCTCGGCATTGTTAAAGTTAGAGCTATTGGCATTGCTCATGACATTATTTTTGTTTATGTTTTTGTTTTTAAAACATTTAAAGAAACGGCATTGTTATTTGGCTCCATATAGCGCCTTCTTCAACTGGACGCTTATTTGACTGAATATTGAAATTATAATTTCATAAAGTGTGACGTGCGCACTTTCATTGGGATGTGTATGTTAAAATCACCGCTCTTTTCTAAAGCAGTCTACACATTGTTAAGTCTAGTAGCGAAGAAGAGTTTCTGTCTAAACAGAACACATAATTACATCGATTGTAACGTGTATTGTGGGTGGAATTTCTACTAACGCCGGCTTCTCAATAAACGGAAGGTGATCGGTTTGCATGTTATTTGTTTTTGTTCATAAATTGTGCACCTTTATACACTGTAGACGTGTTAGTTTGACTTTTATATTGTGTAGCAATTTGCATTATTAGCTCCTAAAATACAAATATACTCAGGAAACATGCTTGTATTACAAATGATTGTGGTTTTTGCGTCAGTGCAAATGTTCTTGTAGGGGTGGGGGCGGTGCGCGTGCAGTCAGCGTCTCTGAACCGTTGGACTAAAGGGCACAAGCCACAAGGGCAGGGATTCGGGGACAAAAAGAGCGGAAAGAAACGTCATGTTTAAAGCGCAGGGTCTCGGGGGCTTGTTAAATGATGTTCGGACACCAAAGGGAATCGGTGCGTGTTGTGTAGGAACGCACGAAAGTGCGCGCATGCACTGCTAGTTTTGCGTGGGTGAGTAATGTAAAACCAGGCACGTTGGCTGTGTCAAGGCTCTTTTCTGACGCAATCGTGAAAATAAATCTAACTCTTTCTTCTTTCGTTTCATGTTAAACGTTGTTCTGTGATTGGGTACTCGGACCTAGACTGTACAGCGCACTGAAGCAAACACTTCACTCTGTACCAGTTGTACATACAAGATAACACACTAGAGCAGCTTTGCACCGAAAGAACTTTGTGAGACTTGGAACGACGGCCCTGGTGTAGGTTGTTGTTCGCCATTAACACCGGTCTATAGTATGCGTCTCTTTGCCGTCAATGGTTCGAACCTGTATCCAGATCCTGCAAATATTCCAGTGTTTGCCTTTTGTGAATCCAGAACCCTAAACGTCCTCCTCCTTTGTATGTGCGACAAACGGTGCCACTCGCTCTCAGGCTGCAGTCAGAGGAACACCTTGCAGAGGACGGGCATGGCAGTCGATGATCGTCCAACGAAACCTGCAAGGCGGGAAGCACAGGGATGCCAGCCTGCTTCGCCGCCCGCTTACAACCGGGAAGCCATGGCTGAGCTGCAGGGAGTGTTTACTATGAGCTCCTCTCACATGGAGGTCACGGCGCCAAGCAAGTCTCGCGAAATATACAGCCAGCAGAGGGTTGGGTCTCGCTCGGATTAAAGAGCCAGCGAGGGGCGCTGCGCACTGCCTCCTTTCCATCCTCCCACTTAAAGCTGCCGCCTGGTTTTTAGGTCCGTCCAGAAGGAATGGCATGCATGAACATTTATGAATGGCATAAAAGATGCAATTGTCGCGCGCTAGATCTAATCAGCGTGATGGCGCAATAAACACCCCTCACACAGCGGAAATGTACATAGCTGTGACTGGAAGCCTTTAGCCGAGTTACGAAAACGATACTTGAGAATGAAAATTAGTTAAGTTAGCAGTAGTTGAGAAACATGCTATAGAGTTGATCTCACAAGTTGATTGGCAAACTCTTCATTAAAAAAACTATTCTGCAAATTAGTGACGCAATGTTCTGATTTTATTAGCCGGTCGAGTATGCCTCGACGCAACACATTTAATAGATAGTTCTACAATCCTAATAGGTGAATAATAGTTGCTGGTGACACTTGGTCACACTTGTGAGACTTGGACCGACGCCCCTGGTGAAGGTTGTTGTTCGCCATGAACACCACCGCCTTTCTCCGAGGTCAAGCAGAAATGCCTCGGAGAAACGCAGCGGCGTTTTCGGATTGGGGGGCGTGTTTTTCTTTCTCTCCTCTTCCCATTGGCTGGAATGTTTACATTCCAGAGGAGAGAAAGAAAGTAAAAAACACGCCCCCGAATCCGAAAAAGACGGGGCTTAAACGGACAGACGCCCCTCTCCTCCAATGGCTGGCCTCCGTTTAGGAAGCCAGCCAATGGAGAAGAGGGGCGGGTTCAAGCCCCGTACTAAAAAAACTTTAAATCTCGCGAGCGAGACTGCGCGAGCGCAGCCTTCGCTAGCCGAGACCTAATAAACTGAATCAGTGGAGGCGGAGAAGCTAGAAGCAGACTTTCAAATTAACCTGCTGACCTCTGTAGTTAATCAACAAAGGCGTTCACGCTACCAAGGGTAGATTACCTTCCAGAATATTTCCTTACAACAATAGCATATGAAGTTGAGGTCCACTCAACTGTTATCCACTTTACAAAGTTTTCATTACCTTTGTCTGACTCACAATCACCTCCTATGCCACTATGCAATGGAGTTACATTAATGTGCTCTTTTTGCTTTTGTGTCTTCATCAAATCTCGCTTTCACCAAACACTCAAAATGATTTACTGGAATGATTGGCCCAACAATATCCCCATGGAGGAAGAAGCTTAGCTGGCACACCAAGGAAGTACTGGAAAACGTAATGTTTGCTAATTCAGCACCTATGGCTTTTTAGCCAATTAACGTGCAAATTGTGCTTAAAAAATCAACATGTGGACTCAATTTAAAAGCAACTACCATTGGGGAGGACCCGTCCCTGTAAAATTCAGGGTAAGTATACAAGCCCGACCATTTTCAAAGTTCACCAGCTTCCAAAATCAAAGGATTTTACCACAGAATTAAGGACTTTGTACACGGGGCAGAGGATGTACATTTCTACTGCATTAGATTCACAGTTCAGCTTTGGGGGTGTAAAGCGCAAGCCCAAATAGGTCAGATTAACTATTTGCATACAATAAACCAATAAAGGACTTGCTCCAATGCCCTGAAATTAGGCGCTTATCCAGTCTAACCAATGCAGCCTTACCCGCCAGTCCCAGGCCGCAGAGGAATCGTTAAGCCCCCTTCCCCTCATTGAAAGCTATTTATTTAACGCCCGTTCTGTCTCCAAACATTCTTTGGAGATATGGGATTTACTGGATCAAACTGAGCCAGAAATATGTTTTATCACTGAAACTTGGCTTCAGGAACATGCCGGTCCTGATCTGCATGTAGCCTTTCCTCCTGAATATAAAACGATTCGTATTGATAGGAAAGAGAAAAGGGGGATGGTCTTTTAATTGCTTATAAATGCACTTTAACAATCAGCGCTTTGGAAAATGTATCATGCAGTCAGATGGAAATCTGCATTTTTAAAATTATTGGTCTTCTAAGTGGGTCTTGGAGAGGAGCCCTGGTCTACCGTCCCCCTGGTATGAAAGGGGACTTTTCGGATCAACTAGTTGAAACCATAGCCCCACATGTTATAGCCTCTGACAACTTCCTTCTCCTTGGTGATTTCAATCACCATGCGAAATTGCTCCACAACCAGGACACAGACAAATTACTCTCAAATATGAACTCCCTTGGTCTGGTTCAAATGGTGGCTGGGTCCACCCATTACGCAGGCCATTCGCTTGACCTTCTTTTCTCTAATGCACTGGAACTGGTCATTGAAACACCGGAGCCTCTGTTATGGACTGACCATTTCCTGTTGGAATTCACTATCCCTACTGCCCTTAGAAAGAAATCACACTCTGACAACAACCAAGTATCTTGCAGGCCTTGGCGTAAAGTAACGTCGCCACTATTCAAAGATAAGTTCTGTCCTTATCCCTTAAACCCCGAGGCGAGTGTTGGTGACGATGCTGCGCAATTAAATAACGCAATTCTAACTACACTGGATCTCATTGCCCCGACTCAGATCATCAGGTCCAAGAATCGAACCTCCTCCTGGTTCACGGATCATTTAAAAACCTCCAAAAAATTGTGTCGCACCGCAGAAAAACTGTGGCGGAAAACAAAACGCTCAGCAGATCGTGAGAACTATCAAAAACTACACCATAGTTACATGCGCGAAATTAAACTAGCTAAAAAAACTCACCTGGTATGTCGGATAACTAAGGCAGAAAATTCCTCAAAGGAACTATACCACATCTTTAAAGAATTCACTACTGCTGTTAATGAACATACTGCTTCGTCTCTCAAAACTGGACAGATTCCTTATCAGAATTCTTTGAGGAAAAAATTATGAATATTCACAAAACTTTCCCCACCACCTCTGACCACGGGCACATTGAACCTCTGTGTCCTTTACTTGAGCCGTGTGATCTCCTGACCGATTTTACGGAGTGTGACCTTAAGTCTGTCACCATGGCCATGACTAAAATAAAATCTGGCTCCCCCGCTGATCCTTTCCCTTCTAAATTTTTTCCAATTATGGCACCTACAGTTCTACCAGGGCTGGTCGGTCTATTTAATAAATCCTTGGCTGAATCAGAGTTTCCTTTATGTTGGAAGACTGCCAGAATCAGACCAATCTTGAAGAAGCCTTCGGCAGATCCAGAGATACTTTTGAATTACCGGCCAATCTCTCTATTACCCTATTTCGGGAAAATATTGGAGTCCTTGGTAAATAAACAGTTGGTGTGCCACCTTGAAAGCCACTGACTTTTGGATCCCTCGCAATCTGGCTTCAGAGCAGCTCACAGCACTGAGACTGCTCTGGTAGAGGTCACCAATAACATCAGACTAGCTCTGGACAAACATCAGTCAGCGATCCTCGTTCTGCTCGACCTGTCGGCTGCCTTCGACACCATCTCCCATCGTATTCTTGAACGACGTCTCTGGGAGGTTGGTGTCAGAGGGCAGGCCTTGAAATGGTTCATCAGCTACTTGAAGGATCGCAAAACTATTGTCCAGATGGGTAATACCACCTCTAGTGAACGGCCAGTAACGATGGGTGTGCCCCAGGGCTCTATTTTGAGCCCTATTCTTTTTAATATTTACATGGCCCCCCTAGCTGCTGTGATCAGAACTCATGGCTTCGACGTCTTGTCCTATGCGGACGATACACAGAACCTGGTCACGTTGGGCCCTGATCCCAACGATACTAAGAAGCGTTTTAAAGACTGTCTGATCCATGTGGACAAATGGGTGACATCGAATCATCTTCAGTTAAATGGGACCAAGTCTGAGATCATGCTTTTTGGTAAAGCGACCAACCACTGGACGCAGGATTGGTGGCCATCCAGGCTTGGCCCATGTCCTCCTCACAAGAACTTAGTCCGGAACCTAGGATTCCACATGGACAACTGTCTGTCCATGAAGGGGCATGTGAATCATATTATTGGTACCTGCTTCGGTGTTATGCGAAGCCTTCGTAAAGTCTTCAAATGGCTCCCCCTCGAGGCCCGCAGACCCCTAATACAAGGTCTAATAATTAACAGAATGGACTATGGCAATGCTCTTCTGTTATCAATTAATTCTGATCTCCTAGACAGACTTCAGGTTCTCCAGAACACTGCTGCGAGGCTGGTCCTCGACCGCCCATATAGATAGCCATCGGCACCTTGCCTGAAAACCCTCCACTGGCTCCGAGTGAGAAAACGTACCCTTTTTAAGACCTTATGTCTAACTCACAAACAAATGTATGAAAAAGGTCCTAAATATTGAGTGCAAAAATTATGATGGTACAAACCATCCAGGGCACTGCGTTCTAGTGACTCTGCTCTGCTCACCCCTCTCAAGATCCACACTGTTAGACAGGGCGGGTGCGCTTTCTCATTCCTGGCTCCAGCTTCTTGGAACAAAATGCCATTTGAACTTCGCAGCACGTCAGACCACAACTGTTTCCGTAAGAGACTGGCTGTTTGGATAATAGCCGTCGGCCCCATCCTCTTACCCGCTCTCAGCAGCCTGCAAGCGCCATGAGACTCGTAAGAGTGATATGTGCGCAAAATAAATACCCCTGACTTGACATAAACCTAACCATGAATCAATTACATAGTCTGTGATTATCCTAAAAATGCATTATGGATGGACTTTTGATTATGTTTACACTTTTGAGTAAGTGTACTTCTTTTCTGTATTTACAATCTGCACTTTTGTACTAATTTCCGCGTTTGTAGTAAGTCCAGCAACTACACAAGGCCAACCACTGGTACAGCAACACTCTCACACAGGAAAAAACGGAGGTAGGGAATTCAAATAAAACCATACAGGTAATAATGTTATCTTAAATTACTTTATTTTAAATAGTTACGGCTATAAATAAATATAAATTATTGTTACAATATATATAAAAATAGTACATATTTATTATTCAAATATAATTAATAAAAAAAACAAATATGCAATGTTTTAATATATTTTAACATTAATTTATATTTATTTATATGTTTAACTATTTTAAATAATTTAAATACTTTAATTTAATGCAATATTATTTCCTATGGAGTTTTACTTTAAGTCCCCACCTCCATTTTTTATTAATACCCGATTAATAATACAATTGCCCAACTCTTAGAACTAGATCCCTTACATACGAATAACATCAGTAAATACCTGAGAGAAGGGCTGAAAAGTCACCGACCTCAGTGTTGCATAATCGTAAAGCCGCCAAAGAACTGTGAGCTAGCCCGATTGCTGAGGACTGGAATAAATCTATCGTCCCGTTCACTGATGTTATTTGTATCGATATGGATTCTTCCTGACCTATGACCCGTGTGTGAAACAAAACTCACGGGGATCTGCCCCCAGTATTCCCCTGTCCTGAGGAAGACCCTCCCATAAGGTCCAACTATTCCCTATTGTTTTGTGAGGTCGAAACGTCGACAACCGGTCCATCTGCCAGCTTCTACCCCGAGTGGATTGATTTATACAGGAAATTTAAAAGCATGGCACAGCATAATATATGAAGATTTATTGTACATTACTCTGGCTCTGTGCTGAAGCCAGGATTGAGAATTGTTTTGATTAAGGTCATATGACCTTCACTCTATCACTCACCTAACCCTGCACCACTTTTCTCTCTTGACACTCTCCTTCCCTCACCCTGTGGGGCACTATTGTTTTTAATGATGACGTTTTGCATTTTTGTAATACATTGTTAAACGGCGCATTGTGATTAAATAACAGTGTTGCTTAAAGTTTCTTTAGATTTATTTTATTAGTCATTTATAATCTTTTGTGATTAACATTGTACTGGGACCCCTTCCCTTTTGTGCAGTGTCATAATATGCCCGATTTTCCAGGTGCCAGTGGCGAGACGCCTAGCATCCATCACGCAGTCACAATTGTAAGACATATAAAACCAGTTTGACTACCATTTTGTTACATTTTCTGAACCCTAGCAATCAAAGATCCATGGAGGCAAAAGCATTACCATGATCCAGTTGCAAATGGACACAGAGACCAATGATTGTAGAGTGAATCTCAAACAGAATGAAGGGTAGGATATTGGGTAGGAAATGTAGTTGTAAATAGCAGGTATTTTAGCAAAAAAGACACCCCTATCACTGACCATGCAAACCAGAGAGGGCAAATGACTTAAGTGTTGTGACCATAGCTCGCTGGTGCAGCAGAACTTATTTCCTCTCAATGAAAAATCCTCTGTTCTGGAATTACTCATTTTCTGGACCTTGGCTCCCATCCAGTTATGAATGTCAGTCAAACTCTCCCATGCAACTCATGGAGTGAGAGGTGAGTTCATCAAGTTTCAGTAGAAAATGCATGTCGTCTGCGTAGATACCCATACTGGAGCTGAAAGAAAGGATTGATTGCCCTAGGTGCTTCCACGTAAACATTGATTAAGAAAAGGGAAATTCAGAGACTTTGCAGCGACAAACTAAATTTTAGTCACTGCTGAATCCAAACCATTACATGGCAGGACCTGCAAGTCCTGCTAGGTAAAGAAAATTGAGTAAAATAAAGCATTAAACCATACTCAGTGCAGCGGACACTACAAGTAGTAATAGCCCAGCCGCTACCTTGTGGCCGGTAGTGGCAGACAATTTAGTGTGGCAATCAAGACAGATTAAAAGTCGTGGCCGGTGCAAAACATGGCTTGCAACCAATCTAAGAGCGTTTGCTTCCCTAGAACGCAAAGAAAAATATGGCCTCATGTTGCTTCATGATTTTGTTTAAAAATCCAAGCCAGCCTTTCTCAGAAGAGGCATTACATAGTCCTGTTACACAAGGAAGCAACAACATCTGACTTGAGCAACAGGTAGATGATGATGCTGAGATAACTGCAGGAGCTATATCGGGCAGGATTTCTCAAGCTAGTGAGATTTCAGGACCGCAAAGGAACTACTGACAATGCATATGCTGAGCTGTGCAAGAATCCAGCCTGGAGAAATACCTACACCACACCTTGCATTTTGTCTCTGGGGAAATGTTACTACTCAACTGCAAGTTGTAGAGGTCAGAATAGGGGATACCAGGTGGATTTGAAAATACTAGATTCGATGTTCACACATTCTTTCTCAACTCTTTTCACCACTTAAATTTAGACACGTATAATCATAATGTTGGAGACAGCCCTTCTCTGACTCTGAATGAAACTCACTCCATTTGGAATGGATAACCATGTCAGCAGGGATAGAACATGCTTACATAGATGCTGGAACCACAAAGTCAAATTAAACCAGGAAGTGGTCTGACCATGACAAAGATAATAAAGACGTGTTGGAGAGGGATTCTTGGCTAGCCAATATCTAGCCATGAGTGTAACTGCCTCATATCAATGAGTCCTGACCCATGGTAAAGCAAGTTGCCTCCCAGTTGTCAATAAGCCTACCTAAATTAGGAGTCAAACTGCACAGGTCGTTAGCATACAAATTAAAAGGCTCCTAAGTCAAAGGCCAGGGAAGTGAGGTTAGGCTGCAAAGATCAATAAAGCTTTCCAGGACGAGTTGACTTTAGGCTGCCACACAGTCAGTTAAGATAGTTGATTAGACCACGTCTAGCTGACATGTACAAACCAGTGTTACAAGAAGTTGATGGTCAGAAAGAGGCACTCGCTGCATTGTTAAATGTGACTGCTGCCCCGCAATCCTGACTGCTGGATCTATCACAATTCAAAACACCCCAGAATCGTAGCTTCAATTGTGGGTGAGAAGAATGCACTAGAAGTTTCAGTAACAAAAAATGCATCTGCCTTGTGTGCTTCTGCCGGGAACAAAATTTAAGGCAGGGAAAATACTAGGCTACTGATGGTTGGTGGATCCCCTTCTTTATCTTCCAGGTTTTCGAACAGATTGACAGGCCCTTTGTGTGATCTCCAAAGCATCCACTTGTACCTCATCTTTCATACAAGTACAATTGCAATATTTTTACAAGGCCATACTAAAACTGCAAAGTAGTAAAGTAATAGGATCCTGTGCTAAAAACAGCATGTGATGGCTGCCACGCCGACTACAAGTGGAATAATGCAGATTCCCTTTGATGCTCTGTGGCCATGCAGTGACAGTGCTCATATGCCTGAGATGAGGATGACAGAGATAGATATCATTACTGAAGACGCCAGAGGAGGCGATACAGAAACAATTGAAAGAAGAAGCATCTTTGATGATGGGTTTCAATACCACAATGACTGGTCTTAACGAGATTCAAGAAATTCAGAATATTTGAATACTCTTGCCCCTTCTGAGGTGTCAGAAGGTCACAGATACATAATGTAAGTCATTGCTGTATGACATTCTTATCAGTTTTCCTATTATTTTTACCAAAACACTTTTAATAAACATCCCATTTTGATGTGTGACTTGAATGACACATTTTTAAACTTCCCATGAGACAGACACGTGTTCGTACTTTATTTATGATTTTTATTTCACTCAATGTAATTTTTCTCTGAACTTTAGGGCCCAGTGTTATCCTCACATGCACATTCAGAACTATTCACAGCCCTTTCCACAGCAGCGCGGTCACTATAAGTGGACCACATTGGGCCACTGCACTTCACACATGTTCTTTTCCAATTCTAGCATGCCGTGCTGATGCGCGGCCGTAAAATAATCTTTTTAATTTTTCCACAGAAGACGCTGTGGACCCTTTCACCCCTTACCACATAGGGCAAATGATTAGTTCATCCCTGACTGCACATGAGGAGAAAAGCCCTAGCAGCTTACAGAACCCGCTGCAACAATCCAAAAGGTAACACTCCTTCCCCAAATTGGCCTTCACACCTTTGCCAACTGCCTCTGCCTCGGTTTTCCTTTTACGGAGGCCAAATGGTTGTAATATTTGAGGTGCTTAATGAACAAACGCTGCACCCAACTCCCTACCCCCCAAAAGCAAGTACAATGAGTCACACAAAATTTTCCTTCATAGGTTTAATGAGACAAATATATTTTTTTGCGGCAAAGTTTGATTGACTTTCCTTATATCCTGCTGCACGCTGAACCAACCTGCCAGGCTCAACCACGCAGCGCCGTTGGGTTCCTGACGCTGTGACTGGACTACAGCTCCCAGCTTGCTCTGCTTCATCACCGCTTCCTCTTCCTGTGGGAAAGCGCCAGGAGGCGCACAAAAGGGAACAGCTTCCTCCGCGTCGCGGACGGTGCCGGGCGGAGCCCGGGCAGAGGGCGGGCCGTCTGTGGCCGTCTAGGGACGACGAGGGACGGGACGGGCCCCCCCCCCCCCCTTACGCCCAGGACCCAGGATCCAGGACTCAGGCTCAAAATGGGTAAGAGAAAGTTACCATCCCCCACTGTGGGTGGTACACCCAAGGATAAAGCCCCCAGGAAATCTAATAGCATTCTCTCTTTTTTGACCTTGGAGGTGGGGAAGTTGACTACTGAAATTGCAAGAACTGAACGCAAACTGGGGCTAGAACCATCGCTGAACAGCAAGGAGAGTACAAGCCATCCACAACCTGGTATCACATCTGTTCCGCTTGAACCAAAATCTGTTATTGCCCCGCCTAAGGTGTCTGCGTTACCTCCCCACCCTACTACTGCTGACTCTAATGGGGCTACCCCCAAACCTTCTAGCTCAGCCCGAGCATGCAGAACATCAAGCACAAAGCAGGCAAAAAGACAGTATAAAAAAAGGAATACGCAGAATCACAAGGGAGGAAAGGGCACAGTGGGTTCACTTGAAAAGGCTATCAGAGACATGGTGGAAAAAGTAATCACTGACAAGATAGAGCCCACACTTACAAAAATAGCCTCAGACATCATAGACGTCTTACATCAGTGCGTCGATGGCATCTTAAGGAAATGTGAACGCCTGAATGTATGCCATAAAACAGCCGACCCAGCCACTTTTGTTTTTAAAGGTAATACACCGGCGGACCTAGGTATTAAATGTCCTCAACCAAACTTTGGTACTAAAAGACCAAGGGAAGATTTCTCAGTTCATATTTCCAGGAGGACAAAGTTCCTGCGGGCAGGTGCAAAAAGTCACCCGAGCCCTTAAAAATAAATAAGGAGTGAAAGAGTTCCTAGTTTGAAGAACCACTCAGGTAAGTGGAGGACCACTCTATGTCCTCTGTTGCCCTCACACACCCCGAAAGGTGTCATGCTTCATCATCGGGCGGTTGCTCCTCGTAGGGCTGGCGCTGCAATTCCCTACGGGCCCCCGAAGGGTCACTTTTTCGGAGATCTTTTAGGAACCGCCGGATGGTGCATGTGGGTATGTGGAAAGTGGGTTCTGTATGGAGGGTAAAAAAGGTGCGTGCAAGTGAGTGAAAAACATGGTGGGTCATCATGCAGCAACTTGTATAGATGTACCCTGAGCAGAATTAAACTGCTAAAAAATTGTGACCCTGAAGGCACAATCTGCCCATGGATCAGGGATCAAAGGCCAACATGTTTCGCGCCTCTATCGCCTGAGAGGTCGGTGGCGCTTCGTCAGGACCAAATTCTTAAAAATAAGTGCACGTGAAAAATAAGTAAATCGAGTTAAAATACCCTCAATATCGGTCTGGGCAAACGCCTGTACACCCTCAGTGTGGTAACAGGTCAACGATGAAGAAATTGCTCCAGGTCAATATCCTCAATATCTGTCTGGGCAAACGCCTGTACACCCTCAGTGTGGTAACAGGTCAACGATGAAGAAATTGCTCCAGGTCAATATCCTCAATATCGGTCTGGGCAAACGCCTGTACACCCTCAGTGTGGTAACAGGTCAACGATGAAGAAATTGCTCCAGGTCAATATCCTCAATATCGGTCTGGGCAAACGCCTGGCCGCAGAGACGACTGGAGGCTCAACGCAGACACTGACCGAAAGTGTCGTGAGTAAACCAAGCGCTTCAGCTACAAGCCGGATATTGACCTGGAGCAATTTCTTCATCGTTGACCTGTTACCACACTGAGGGTGTACAGGCGTTTGCCCAGACCGATATTGAGGATATTGACCTGGAGCAATTTCTTCATCGTTGACCTGTTACCACACCGTTGGACGGAGGCCGCAGAGACGACTGGAGGCTCAACGCAGACACTGACCGAAAGTGTCGTGAGTAAACCAAGCGCTTCAGCTACAAGCCGGATATTGACCTGGAGCAATTTCTTCATCGTTGACCTGTTACCACACTGAGGGTGTACAGGCGTTTGCCCAGACCGATATTGAGGATATTGACCTGGAGCAATTTCTTCATCGTTGACCTGTTACCACACTGAGGGTGTACAGGCGTTTGCCCAGACCGATATTGAGGATATTGACCTGGAGCAATTTCTTCATCGTTGACCTGTTACCACACTGAGGGTGTACAGGCGTTTGCCCAGACCGATATTGAGGATATTGACCTGGAGCAATTTCTTCATCGTTAACCTGTTACCACACTGAGGGTGTACAGGCGTTTGCCCAGACCGATATTGAGGATATTGACCTGGAGCAATTTCTTCATCGTTGACCTGTTACCACACTGAGGGTGTACAGGCGTTTGCCCAGACCGATATTGAGGGTATTTTAACTCGATTTACTTATTTTTCACGTGCACTTATTTTTAAGAATTTGGTCCTGACGAAGCGCCACCGACCTCTCAGGCGATAGAGGCGCGAAACATGTTGGCCTTTGATCCCTGATCCATGGGCAGATTGTGCCTTCAGGGTCACAATTTTTTAGCAGTTTAATTCTGCTCAGGGTACATCTATACAAGTTGCTGCATGATGACCCACCATGTTTTTCACTCACTTGCACGCACCTTTTTTACCCTCCATACAGAACCCACTTTCCACATACCCACATGCACCATCCGGCGGTTCCTAAAAGATCTCCGAAAAAGTGACCCTTCGGGGGCCCGTAGGGAATTGCAGCGCCAGCCCTACGAGGAGCAACCGCCCGATGATGAAGCATGACACCTTTCGGGGTGTGTGAGGGCAACAGAGGACATAGAGTGGTCCTCCACTTACCTGAGTGGTTCTTCAAACTAGGAACTCTTTCACTCCTTATTTATTTTTAAGGGCTCGGGTGACTTTTTGCACCTGCCCGCAGGAACTTTGTCCTCCTGGAAATATGTACCTAGTCTTGGGAGCATGGACACTGGACCTTTTTTTAGCTCCTAGATCCCCCTCTTTTTGTGTTTGATATAAGATTTCTCAGTTGCCAGGAGTGCTGTATCCAACTTGCCCTCTGGATCAGCAACTACCACGATAGACATCCCTAGTATAACAGGAGTAACAAATAAGCTTGCTGCTCCTGCTACTATAGGTCAACAGAACCTACCTAGCCCACCCAAACCTGTTCGTCAACCTTTTATTAACTTACCTCCCGAGGCTGCCCCTTTTGTAGCCATTTTGGTAAATGTTCCCCCACTCAAGTCAGGTGAACATGAACATCCGCCCCAATTGCTAGCCAGGGCTAAGTCTTGGGCAAATTCGACCTGCTCAGGAGACAATGAAGTTTCCAATGCCATTATCTCTGTTCGGCGGGTGGGCTGGATCGGGCGAACTAATAAAACAACTGAGGGAGACTGCTTGATAATCAACTTCAATAATCCGGGTGAGGCCCGTAGATTACTCTGGGATGCTTCACCCCTAGAGGGCTTAATTGCTGGGCCCCGTGCCGTACCCCTGGGCTTTTTCTATCCCAAATCTAGACCTCACCCTTTTTCGAACTTGGGTTACGACCAAGGCAGGGGATTCGATAGGACACCTAGCTTGCCCTCCCATCTCGATAACACTCAACCAGAACCAGACTATAGCTGGTCCACGATTAATAGGTTGAGTAATCATAAGGTGGTCACACACATTCCAATGCCCCTTAATAGCACTTTAACCCTGCATAATAGATTCACGCCCTTGACTCAGGCGGATGAACAAAATTGACGCCTAGTCACCAATACCCCTATGCCCAGACAACCTACAGGGAACTGTCTCCCTCTAGGAGTTCCCAGCAGAAGGCCTAAACTCATAAGCTGGAACATAGCCGGCCTTCGCTCAAAAAGGGAGGACAGAGTTTGGCTGAACCTTCTGAACCAACATGACATCATAGCCCTACAAGAAACCTGGGACTGCAATAGTGATTTCTGGGTTCCTGGGTTTACATCTTACTTTGTCCCAGCTACTGGATCCTCCAGTGGAAGGGACAAAGGGGGCCTTATGATTTTGATTACTGTCCAACTGGCGGGAACTGTTAAACAAATAACTACTAACTCCCCCAACTTCTTGTGTCTAGAGATCAGCTTAGCCAATGGTCACAAATACATTCTTATAAATTTTTATAACTCTGTAGCAGACGGACACTCTACTGAGCATCTCTGTTCTCTACAGTCTTTTCTGATTAATTTTAAAGAACGTCAAACCACTTTGTTGCACATTATAATTATGGGGGATTTCAACACACATCTTTGCAGGCTTTCCTGCCACATTGAAGACACTGATTGCCCTACCTCAGGCGATTACCAACACTTTGAACACAACCCTAAAGGACTGGCACTAGAAAACCTCCTTGCGAACGTGGACCTCTACGAACCGGGGTTCAATGCCTACAGTGAAAGGGTTATGACATACAGTGCTAGAAACTCCGACTCCATCATTGATTACATCTTTGTTTCCCCTGGATTATTAAGTTGGGTCGTCTTTTACAACGCAGTTGTGGCCGCGTTCAGTGACCATAACCCAGTCATCCTTGAGCTTGCCAGTTCTGCGGGCCTACTCAAGGAGGGAACAATCAAAATGCCCGAGCTGGCTGTACGGCCCACGGACCAAGGTAGAAGGCTGAAGTGGTCCAAAGTAGTTCCAACTGAGTTCCTCAAGACTCTAAGCAGCAAAGCTCGCTATGAATTAGACATCTGCCAAGACAACTCCAAACAGGGGGAGGATGTAATCACCGCCTTTGATACTTTGTGTGCTTTAATTTCTGACGAACTTACAGTTAAATCCAGGAAAAAGACTCGACCGACCAAGGGCTGGTTTAACAAAGCCTGCTCGAAAGCACACACTTGCCTCCTGAATGAACTAAAAAAATCACCTAGGGACAGAGGGGAAGTTGCCAGACTAAGACAAGAATACTATAATATCATTCACGAACGTAAAGAAGTTCTTAAAAATGATGCCTGGGCCTCACTAATGGAAAAGGCCACCTTAAGAGACAGTTCCAGCTTCTGGGCCATCATAAACAATCCCCTGTTTTCTGGAGAAGCTAATGATACCCTAGAGGCCAACATCAGTGAGGAGGACTGGTTAGCTCATTTTAAAATCATCTATGGGAGTGACCAAATATGTGAAACACCTACTATCCTCAATTCTAACTCCCCTATGCCAGCACTCTCCTTTAATATGGAAGAAGTTGAAAAAGCCATAACCAACACAGTAGGGAAGAAAGCGCCAGGCCCAGATGGCGTCCCAGCCGATATGTTCAAGGCAAATGTCTCTTTCTGGGCTAACATTTTGACCAACGTCTTCAATGCCGCCATGAAACATAGCTTGCCTGCCTCCTGGTCACATGCCACCATCATTCCAATCTTCAAGAAAGGCCAGAGGGGAGACCCGAGGTGCTACCGCCCCATCTCATTAATCGACTCGTCTTTTAAAATCTTGGGGAAAGTGATACTGGCAAGGATCGACGAGCGGGCTGCCAGCAATAACATCTTATCAAACGCCCAATACGGGTTTCGTAAGGGGAGAGGGACGGAGGACCAGTGCCTCAACTTACATCTGATCCTAGGCAAATACACAGTGGCATCCAGCGGATCAATCTACCTGGGGTTCATGGACTTGTCCACAGCCTTCGACCTAGTGAATAGGTCCAGGCTGTGGGACATACTCCTGGAACTGGGGATGGACCCTACCTTGGCTCATTTCCTGGCTGAGGCTCATCGGGACCTAGAAGCGTCCATTAGGATGACGCCGGAAGGAGTTTG
Source organism: Triturus cristatus (assembly GCF_964204655.1). Lineage (NCBI taxonomy): Eukaryota > Metazoa > Chordata > Amphibia > Caudata > Salamandridae > Triturus > Triturus cristatus. The sequence goes on along the minus strand of NC_140594.1, from coordinate 315,562,499 downwards.
TACAGCTGGATTCAAGTCTACCAGAGGGGTGCGACAGGGGTGTATTCTCGCCCCAATACTATTTACACTCTATATTAACCACCTCAAATCCACACTGGAGCTGGCAACTCTCGACGTCCCGCGTTTTGGCGGACTGACCACCCCGGTCCTCCTTTACGCGGACGACGCGGTGCTCGTGGCACGTACTCCTCTTGGGCTACAAAGACTATTGACATCCTTCGATGCCTTTATGATCTCCCTTGATTTAAAAATCAACACAGACAAGTCCCATGTTATGGCTGTAGGCGGCAGAAAAAATAAGGACTTGAAGACCTTCTACTGTGCTAATACTTCTATTTCTAATGTGAGAACTTTCACCTACCTGGGGGTAGTATACGACGATAAGGGCACATGGGCATCTCAAATATCTGTCAAAACTAACGCCATGAAAAGAACAGCAGCCGCCATTGTCGGCTTCTCAAAACGTCTGGGTGGAAAGCCAACGGAAGCAATGCTGGCACTCTACAGAGCGAAATCAATCTCAGTAGTAAGGTACGGGGCTTCCATCTGGGGTTATTCCAACAATATAGAACCAATACAGATGGAAGAAAACAGATTTCTACGTATGCTTCTAGGATTACCTCAATCCACAGCCACCTTTTCTGTCCATATGAAACTAGGCCAGGGGTACATCAGTGACACCATCAAACAATCCCCTATCTTGATGTGGTTAAAAACATGGCTGAACTCCAATTTAACTCTGAACCACACAATTATGAGAGACTGCCTACTTCTGGACAATATGAAAAATATCCCGTGGCTAGCATATATTAAAAAAACACTAACATCCCTGGGCCGCCCAGATCTCTTCCATAAACCAGACTGCATCGTTAAGAATGACCTGGAATGGTTCAAAGTAACTTTTTCCCAAGCAAGAGAAATGGAGCGGGAGAGCTGTGAGCTTGCGAAACCCACTGTGAGGGAGCAATATATTTCCAAAACTACACTGGCCATTGAACCTTATTTAACAGTAGTGTCTATTCCATTACATCGCTGGTTATTAACCAAACTAAGACTTAACCAGATTCACTTTCTGCTAAATGACTCGAAGGTATGGGCCAAGCCAGAGGATTTAGCGGCCTGCAAATGTGATGGTTTTTCTCTGAAGGACACTGCTCATTTTATGTTCTTCTGTGGTACATATGATCTGCCCAGGAAAAAGTATATTGTTCCATTGCTTAAGAACAAGGGGTTCGTGCAAATCAAGCCTGCTCTATTTTTCTTAAAAAAATTAGATTCACCACTAACTATGTTTAGTGTCGCTAACTTCCTGGTAGCTGCCTTTTGCCTTAAAAAACGTTCTGTAAATAGATAACTTAACAGTCTTTGACAACACCCGATGTAATTATCGAAAAATTTCTGCATTTTTTTTTAAAAAAGAATTTTTTTTTTTTTTTTGTGTAAATATTTTAATTGCTCTATTTTTATAGTGACTGCAACCCGATGTAACTGTACCCCTTAATTATGTATTTCATGTCTACGTGCTTTTTATGATTCGTCATGAATCGAAATAAAGTTGTTTTGAACTCCTTATATCCACCTTTTAAACATTCGATGAGTACAAAGAGAGAAGGTATGCCTTTTATATTCCATTCCACAATTGGATTGGCCATCACATTTACTATCTCCTAGAATAAAATACATTTTGTTTTATATATGGCCTCCCCAGTTCCCAGTCCTGCGGGAACCCCAGAAACAGGAGATCAACACGCATTGACACTTGCCCAGGAATGAGAAGGGCCTTATGTAATACTTGGTTCCATTGGATAGTCTCATGCATAAAACGTATATCAGACAAAGGTAACCACTGCCTTACTTATAACAGATTAATTGCTGGCCCAACTCCCACTGGACATGTGCCAATACAAGATGACATTGAGGTCACATGTATATAATGTGCAGCACTTTGGACAATTTTGGAACTTGCATTTTATGTTTCTCTTCTGTTTTCTGTGGTTAAAAAGGTCATCAAGTCTCTACTTGTTACACTGATACATACTCACTGGTGGCAGAGCATTTACACATTTTATTTTATATTTGGCATGGATGTCCTTTACTAAAAATAATGTTCTGATAATCAGACACAGAAGGTTATATGAACGGATTTATTATTCTTTAATGAATTAATAACTAATTTGAGCTGTATAATACAATAATTTTTCATGCAAAGTTCTCTATTATTGGGACAAATATCTGAACTTCCTTTAGCATCACTTTTATTAATAAGACATTTATGTAGCACTTCATAACACATCTACCATTTCAAAGCACTCCGAGTAAACAGTCAGCCTTAAAGGGGAGGCAAACCGGTGACCTACTGATCATGGCAACAGCAAAAGTGGAACTTACTGAGCTATCCTTATGGCCAGCCTCCTTTGCACCCAACTAGGCAGTTAGGTTTCCTGCACATGTTGTAGAATTTTGCACTGAAACCATACCTGTCTGGTGCTTTACATCCAGGTGTGCCCTTGATAAACATCTTGATCAGGGTCTCCAAATTATCCCTGTGACTCTGGTTTAAATGAGGAATATTCAGTCCCACCAGACACTCAGACTTTACCTCTATTCTAAGAGAAAGCCAATAAAATTAGAAAGAATAAAGACAATGTGCTAATTCTTTTGCATCCTGTGATTTCCACTTCAGCATGTGCTTTAAGGCTCTTCTCCCACATCAGAATTTTCCTCCAGGACACAAAGTCAGTCCCACAAACTCCATGTATGCTGGGGCCACCCCCTTTTAAGTTGCTGCGCCAATCATTATCTTCCCCTACTTGAAGCTTGAAGGCCTTTCCATAATGGTTATAGTTATCCTCAAAATAGACTCAAACATGTGTTTGAGAATGATTTTACTACATACCTAGTATATAAATCCATTCCTACTCAGCCAAGCTCTAGGCTTAGTAAGGTCATGTTATTGTTGTATCATAGAGTATTTCCAATATTCCCAGAATGCACTTGGCAACAGCGACATACACGCAGATAGTCCAAGAGGACAAAAAAGGTAAATCAACCAGTTGTTCCCCTTGTACTCTACTGACATAGCCTCTTGGGCGGACATTGTAAACATCAAGGATTATTTGCAGGTGTTTCATTCCCTTTGTTAGCAATTTCATCTAGGATATCAAGTTTAGGAATCCTCAACATATCAAAAACTCTACCAGCAATGACGAGACCTCAGGTCTCTTCCAAAATGCCCCACTGACCATGGTTCAGGCAGTGAAAACACTGGCATTCTGAATCTTTGCATAAGTTGCTAATTAATGAACATATATCTCCCCTATTTATTCCTTTTAACTACCTTGAGTGAGAACGGTCAGCCTGAATCTTGTGTTAAGTTGATCCTTCTTACTTATTGCAACATAGATACAGCCTGAAAACGACTCTTTCCAAACCCTACTTATGCCTGGCTCAAACATCATAGAATAGGATCTCATTGTCTTAGTACCAACAAATATCTAAAGTGTTTTGTAAAGTATACATTAGCAAATTTTAATGAGTGTGAATCTATCAGAATACCTTGTTCCCTTCATTCATCATCCAGCCATAGCTTTTGACTCCAAAGACAGCCATAGTAGGGGAGACATCTAAACATGTGACTGGATGCCCATACACGGAATGGAGGACATGGCTCGGCTGCCCACTCCTCAGCAGGTACACCTCTTCCTCAGCAGCTGCCACACTGACTGCAATGCCACCAGTGTCAGGAACAAGATGAAGAAAGTTCACCTAAACAACCAAAAAGTGCACAACAGCAATAATTGATTTTGCCTCATGTCTGAAAGCAACTTAAAGCACTTTTCAAACCCTTCACACGAGCACACATGAAAATATTGTCAAAAGAAAAATGTGAAATTATCTTAACAACATATTGACTAAATAGATACAATATTTCTTGCATTGAACTATACACCAGCACCCTAGCATAGCTGAGTACAAAAATCCAGAATGATAATAGCATAAAATCTCATTAGGAAATAGACACTTTTCACATAGGGAACCATTTTGGAATAGAGGGCTGGGCAGAAGTGCTTTTAGAAAAGAAGTGAGCCAGGGAGGTGAAAATATGGCGAAGGTGAGAAGTTTGGTGGGCAGACTTGGATGGACAGGGCCTTGATCAGCAACTCAGGAAGCAGCTCTACCTATTGTTAAATTACCCTTCAAAAACTTGATTATTGACTATGTTGCATGATAGACAAAAAGCTTGAAAGTGGCAAAACAGGGTTTCGGCAGATGAATGCTCCTCCAGCTCTTGGATAATAATGCCTTGGTAGTGAAAAGTTCTATGACTGGGCTTTTGTGTGTGCCTGGAAGCACAGCATAACCAGATGGATGCGTGAAATGCGCAATGAACCTCCATATGAGCAAGGCATCACCATATTTGGGCATGAATAGAGGGGTCTAAAGCAGCTGCTGCACTTGCTTTGGCCGTTTCCTTGGCTTTGGCTGTGTTTATGACTGGTGCCTCAGGCAGGGCTGGTTTGTAAATATAAAAGATTTTGCAATGATCACTGAACCTCTTCAGAGGGGGTTATGTCCACTGTCCAAATCCATAGAATTTAGGTGATGCCAATGATCATAAAATATTGGAAGAGGAATTGCTTTACAGCTTGGAATGATCTAATTAGGGTGATAAATGTTTGTTAATTTCTGGTCAACGCGCTGGAAGTTGTACGGACAATAATGCTCTCTTTTCAGACCGAGCGCTGTTTTTTGTGTTGTTTTCAGAAACTCATTCTAGCCCGTAAAGTAATAGTAACTGCAGAAATATCACATTAGATGCAACCAATGGTACACATTTAATTAAGAGTGTCTAGGATAAATAAATCTATATACTGGGTAAAAGACCAAAATGGGTATGGTGAACACTGTGTGCTAATGTCTGATGTGTTACTACTATTTGCTACACAGCACAATAAAAGAGTTATATAGATGCAAACAAACAAAACAGATGTTACCTATATTACTCCCCAGTCGGCCATTTGGGGAGTATTTTAAGGTGAGGAATCTGTGGTTAGATAAAATATCCGCCAGAAGAGAGTTACCAAAAGGTATGCAACCTGTTCTTTTTTTTTCAATTCTTTTTTTATTAAAGTTAGGGCATAGCAAAGTCATACAAATGAAACACTTCTTGCATTTGGCTGGTTCAGTTCCCTTAGATAGTATGCACTTGTTACAAACAGTACATAATGGATCACCTTAATAAATCCACACAATTCTTTACATTCCCTCCCTGTTTCAATCCGAAATGTCCTCACTTGGCAACTCAGGTGGGTCACATATAAAGCCCCTATATTTGTTCCAGGCTCCCCACACTCTTCCCCCATTTCTGGGGACAGCCTTGATTGATATACGCAGCTTTCTCTGCGACCATGGCCTCATCCATCTCCATACACCATTCCGCGAGTGTCGGCGAGCACCTGGAACCCCACAGTCTGGCTATGTTTCGCTTTGCGACCATCATTCCCAAAGTTACCCAGTCCTGTGCTGGATGATTCAAGTCATTGGGTTCCCATATATTTAATAAACATCTTTTAGGCTCCGGTACTACCCCCTCCGCCTGAGACATGGTTCTCATCACTGACGCCCAGTATGGCATGATCTTCGTACAGTGCTATATAGTGTGGTAAAACGTACCCTCCTCCCCACACTCTCGCAAGCAATACTGATGGTGGGCACTCCCTAGTTTGTGTAGAGTTAACCTAGTGTAATATACACGGTGTAATATCTTTAACTGTACTAAACTTAATCTCGAGGGTATTGCAACTTCCCGTGGTGATGAGTGCCATCTGCCAGTCTGTCTCGTCGAGATCCCCAAGGTCCGAAGACCACTTGTCCTTCAGTGCTTGCGTTGGGTCAGGTAGGTTATTAATCAATTTACGGTAAGTAAAAGAGGTGGCCTTTTTCGGCATATAGTCAGTCAGAAGCCTATCCTCTAGGGGCGAGGCCTCCGGCAAAGCGGTGTTTGGTGGGATAACCACCTGTAGGGCATGTATCTGAACTGCTCAGACGGTGTAAGTTCGTATTGCTCCTGTAGGCGCTCGAACGTGATCACCCCACCTTTAACCCAGAGGTCGCCTACCGTGGAGATGCCTATCGCGTCCCAACTATTGAATCCCTTACTATTCCTAAGTCGCCCCAGTCGCTGTGTGTCCCAGAGTGGAGTAAGTTGTGTTATAACCCCTTGCCATCCCAGTTTCCTATGCGCCAAGTACCATATGGCCACTGTATGTGCCGTCGGTCCTATCAATGGGTTAGATCGTTTTTTATTGTATAGGGCCGCCATGACGCCCCCATCTCCCAGCCCGCATCGGTCTGCCTGGAATGCCGGGTCAGTTTGTGGGGCATGAAGCCATTGATTTATTATTTTTAACTGTGCTGCCCAGTAGTACAATTGTATATTTGGGAGTGCTATACCTCCATCATACCAAACCCTCACCAATTTGTCCATTGCAATACGCGCTGGTTTGTTTTCCCATAGCAAACTAGAGACCTCTGCCGTTATTGTCTTAAAATAGCTCGTTGGTACTGGAAATGGGGAATTTTCTAAGGCATATAGAAACCGTGGCAGCGCCATCATTTTAAAGAGTGCTGCCTTACCACGTTAAGCAACCTGTTCTTTTGATGGATATTTCTAACTGCAGATTTCTCCTTTTCTAGATTTCAAACCAGGACCTCAGCAAGGTGGAGGATTTGTGGAGTGGGCTCAGATAAAAAAATCCTGCAGGACACAACGGTAGAAATGTTCTTTCCTTCAGGCCTGGTTGTCAAGGCAGGAATGTTCAATGAATGCGTGCCCTGGTGCTCACGTTGCAGCATGGTAGATATCAAGAACAGGCACGCCATGTGCCAATTCAGTAGAAGTCTTGGCTCTAGTGGAATGAGCACTCAGACCTTCTGGAGGCTGCTTCTTGAGCAGCAGGTCGGAATGCAGAGGTCTAACCACCTCAAAAGGGTCCTTTTGCACTGCCTCCCCTTTCTTCACCTTAGAGAACCCCACAAAACGTTGATCATCTACACAATGGTCCTTGGAATTAACAATGTAACAGCTTAAAGCCCTCTTAAAGTCCAAATGATGAAGCCTCTCCTCATATTTTGAGGGGTGAAGAATGCTGGTAGGATGACGTGTTGCCCAAAGTGCACGGGAAACACAATTCTAGACAAGAAGGCCGTCCGATTCCTTGGTGCCAATTTGGCTGGGAAAAAGGTGGTGTAGGGTGGCTGCAACGATAGTGCCTTGAGATCATTCACGCGACAAGCTGAAGTGATGGCAATGAAGAACAGTCTTGAGAGTCAGAAAACGCAGCGAGCAGCGCTGCATTGGCTTGAATGGCGTACCTATGAGAAACATGAAGACCATGTTACGGTCCCACTGTGGCATCACAATCTTTTGGGAGGGAACATGCACGTAAAACCTTTAATAAATCGCATACAAGTGATTTAAACAAGGACAGGTGGATCGGAAAACACAAAAACGACCGAAAAACCTGACAAGTAACCATAAATAGTGCCCACTGTAAGTCCACACTAGGCCAAAGTCAAAACAAACAATATAACATCCAGCAGTTTGGCCTGGAATTGTTCAATCTTGTGTATTCCACACCAGGCCACACATTTTTCCCAGCATAAATTAACTTTGTGGGAGGTCACTTGGGGGCAAGGATGTCCTCCACTTCACGTATGATCTGCCACCCAGTCAATTGTCTCTGCTCAATCTCCACGCATGGAGGAATAGATTGTGCAGGTTTGAGTGAAGGACCCTGCTATGATGGTGCAACCGAAGATCTTCCGAAGCATTAGCCAGTTCAGAGGGCAAATGGTCAAGCTAAGAAGTTCCTAGTACCACACTCTCCTGGCCCAATATGAAACCACTAAGATAATTTGGGATCAGTCGTTCCTGATCTTTTTCAGAACTTGAGAAGGAGAGGCATGGTGGAATGAGTACAGAAGCTCCATGTTCCCATCCAGCCTTACTACATCTCTTGGCGAGTATTTTTGTGGAAATTCCAACATGCAAATCTTTTGATACTGCACACTCTCGAAGGTGGTGAAAAACTCTAGACCGGATTCTCCTCACTGCCAAAAGATGCTCTGTGCGACCTCGGAATGTAGATGCCATTAGTAATCTGCCTAACAGTGCTGTTTGAGCTCAATAGTTAGGCTTTCATGGATTCTACCAGGTGATAAACCATCAGGGAAATGCCCTGATATTCCAGCCAACTTTAGGTGCAGAGACTCCTGGCACAGGACCAGGATCTCTTCTCCACCCTGCTTGTTGCAGTACCACGTGGCAGCAGTACTGTCAATGAGAATCTGAACTAGCCTCACCTTGATGGTTGGCGGGAAGGCCTTTAATGCCAGATGAATGGCCTGCAACTTCAACAGAGTGGCATGGAGCTGGGTTTCTGCCAGAGTCTTCAAATTTTCACCTCCCCCACTTGACCTCCCCAACCCACCAATGTCAGATATGGGTTCGGAAGAGAGAGGGGATGGGCAAATTACGGGTGCAGCATCCATTGCTGCAGACTGAGTGTGGTCTCAGCTGAAATTTAAATGGCATTTACTAAGTTTCTATTGTGCTGGACCACTGAAACTTCAAATTCCTTTGGAAAGCCAGCACTTGCAACCTGGCGTAGTTGACAAAGGGGCTGTTAGGGGCCAAATGGCCAAGAAGCTTCAGAGCTACTCACACAAGATCCAAGACCATGGCTTAAATATTGGGATCACAGCCCAAATGTCATGGACTCATTGCAAAGGAAGGAAAGCCCTGAACTCACCGTATCCGGGACAGCAAACCTCTGAAAAGGAGCCCGGTGCAATTTGTCTTGCTGATCATGAACTCCAATGATGTCAGGAGGTTCTCTGTCATCTTATGGTGGTCTCTGACTGTGGAGAGCCTGCTTTCAGAAGCCAAAAACTGGTATCCCCAACCTCTGAAGATGGGCAGTGACCACCAGCATTACTTTTGTGAACACCCAAGGATCACTGGCATGGCTGAGGGGAGCATGGCATACTGAAAATGCTCCTGACTTATTCTGAACCACAGGTCCAAGTACACAATCCTGTTGCTCGGGTCCAGGGCAGACAGAATCTTGACCAGAGTAAGCATTTTGAGTTTGTCGTTCCGTAGGAAGGCATTCTGAGAACACAGATCTAAGGTGGGCTGAAGCACCCCATCCTTTTTCGACACAAGGAAATAGCGACAGTAGCAGCTATCTACTACTTCTGAATCCGTAATCTTCTTGATGGTCCATTGGAAAGCAAAACTCACACCTGTTGCGACAGAATGGACAGGAATCGGAGATTCACGCTGATGTAGGAATATAAAAGTTGGTAGATTAGAAACAAAGGGTTTGGCTTAACCATACTAAACAATTTGAAGGGTGTGATGGATCGCCACCATGGAAGTGCTGGATCCGGTCTCACATACGGTGATTGTGAGGCACTAATGGCATGCTCAAGAGGCTTGGTGGCTCTTACCACCAGGGTAGTGGAATGGGGGGACTGATGCCCTTGGTGGTCTGCATGATGCCTGTCAGATCCACTTCCCTGGCCTCAGGAGGACTGGGGTGACTGCAGCAGTGACTGGGTAGACTGGCACTGTCGACACAACAGACCCCTAGGCTAGCCTCCAAAGTTCCAAAACTGGTGAGGAACGTTTCTGGGAGGGGTAAAAAAAAAAAAACAGGGACTGTGCCGTGGCTCTAACTTCTTTGAAATGTTCAAAGGCAGAACAGGCTTTTTCGCAACACACGTAAACCAACAAAATGCATATCCATGAAAGAGGTCAGTATGTCTCCAGACAGTCCTGCGGAGCACATCCCGTACAGTGGCAGAGCATCACACTGGAGCCGGCCTCCCTTATGCGACTCAGTACTATCAAGGCCAGCACAAATCACGTAACTGGCCCAGTTTTGACCATACTGAATAGTTTGAGCAAGTGAAGCCCTAAGGTCTTTCAGTGCAGCCAGACAGATCGCGCTGGCTATGTCTCACTTTGAATGGGTATTTCAGCCAAAAAAACAGTTTGCATTGACGGATCTCAATACTAGGCTAGCTTCACGGAGATAGACAGACTGAGACTGGGTAATCATTATCAAGAAAGAAATGCTTGCATGTCCTTGGGGAGTCAAGAAAATCAAACCGTACTTATGGGGTAGAATGTTTTGCTTGAGAACAGATCATAAACCATTGGTGGATATTCTCAAGGGTGTCAAGATAAAGAAATCAACAGCAAGATTGGCCAGGTTATCCATGAATTTGTTGGAATTCAATTTTGAAGTGTCTTATATTGCCGGAGGAAGGAACTGCAAAGCCGACTGTTTATCTAGACTACCTATGAGTGATCAGTCGGATTCTGTAGAAGAATAAGAGGTAGAAGAGTGCCTGATTGTGAGTAGAAGAATACATTGTGTGCAAGAACATTGATGAGTGGTGTAAGGAGGTGGTCAGTGATAGTGACTTACAAGGAGTTATGGAGTTCATTTTGAAAGGTTGGCCTAAGGATAAGACTGAGGTGTAGTTTGCAACATTAATGGAAAATCACCGATGAGTTGTCCTTGGAAAGTGGCATTTTAGTCAGAGGAGACAAATTATTTTCTCCTGTGTGCTACAGACGAAGAATTATTGAAATGCGCATTCAGGGCAACTGCCACAAAAAGGCATGTGTGGTTAACATACTGGGGGCCAAGCATGGAACATAAAGTCGATGATGTAGTGTGGCAATGTTATCAGCATTTAGTTACTTCAGTTCCAGAGTGTCTTTTTGTCCGGAAATTGTATGGCAAAAATTGTCCATTGATTTTTTGGGCCCATTCCATGTATTGCCAATTCACATGAGGTATCTAATCATTATGATTGACCATCAGCAGAGACGGTTGGATGTGAAGGGTGTTGCTAAACCTAATACTGTCAATGTTATAAAAACATTTTAAGAAAGTGTTTTCTGGGGAAAAAATACCTTCTGAAGTTTTTTCCAGACAATAGTGTATAATTCACTTCTGCAGTCATGCAATAATTTGTGAAGAAAAATGGGGTTAAAGACACTCGCACCCCATCATACTGTCCGCTATTCGACAGCAAAGTGGAGAGATTTAACAAAGTTCTGGTGGACGGTATCCAGAGTGCTCTGAAGCAACATGTTGATTGTGCTGATGCTATCAGGACACCATATGGGCATATCGCAGTGCACAGCACTGTTACGGAACCGATTCCTTTTGAAGTAATGAGAGGAAGAAGGGTGAGGTTAAGCTTGTCCCATTTATTTATTTATTATTTATTTTAGCGTTTTATATTGCGCAAACTAGACCAGAGACATCGGGTATCAGAACACTTTACATGAGCACCAGTTTTGTTACAGATGGACACATTCATTTTAGTTAGGCACGGGGAGATTTAGTGATTTGCACAGAATCACAGGATGTTGAGCGTCGTTGCCGAGACTCGAACCCGGTTCCCCAGCTTCAAGGTTGACCACTCTAACCGTAAGGCTATGTCCTTGATCATTGTGTTGACGTTCGGTCATTGTCTTAAAGGGCGAAAGCCGGTAGAGATGATTTTGGTAGGACTAAGGTAATGAATGAACAGTTGTATAAGAAAAGGCAAAAGAATGCCATGACTGTACAAGTGGGAAAGTGGTTCTGCATTAAAGATCACTTGCAGTTGAGGAAAGGTTTATCTAAGTTTAGGGATACCATTTAGGTGATGAAAGTGAGCGGCACTTCTGTTCTGATTTCCAGTGGTCCGTGGTGGAATATGTCCTGTGTGGCGAAGGTGTGTAAATCAGATAAATACATTGACATGAGTAAAAATGTAGAAAAATCTGAGGTGGTGAGTGTTAAAGGGTGAAGTGGATCACAATGATCAGGAGATTAAGAAGTCTATTTCGGGCCTTCCTGTTCATGGGAACCATCTGGGGACTGCCGATCCTTTTGACCATTTACAGAGAAGTTTATGTGTCAAAAGAGTGCCTAAAAGCTGTGTTGATTAAGCTTGTTACATGTTTATTTGTTATATTATGTTTCTGTTGTCGGGTCGTTTGTTGTGTGTAAAGGGGGAGATATGCGGTGTGGTCTTGTGGTTGTGATTATGCCATTGTCCTTGAGAATGTAAAGATTCTGATTTGGTAATGGTGGTTAGGATATTCGTTATTCATCTAGTGTGTGTGTGTGTGCCATCTTCATTGGCTAATTCTATGTTCCAGGTAAGAATGCCCAAGTGTGATGGCTTGAATATTTGACAGGTGAATCTATCTTCTGGGCTCTGTACAGCTGTTGACCCTTTTAATAGAGACATTTATTGGACCTCTGCAAGCTCTCTATGTGCTTCCATCACTTTAACATACATTTTCCGACTGCCTCTGTCATCTTATACTCCCTATCTGATGGGGAGGTCATGAGGGAAAAATGGAGTATCATCTTGCTGTTTGAAGCCTGAACAAATAGACTCTCTGGAATAGGATGTTTAGAGAAAAAAAATAGGGTCAATAGGTTCCCGTTATTGACGTCTGGCCACAGGCCTTTTCACTAGTGAACAAGAACAGGACTTTGACCAGGTGCCAATCAAGGTGTTAGTGAGGGTCTCACTGGAAGGTAGCAGGAGCTCAGATGTGGATGGCCTAAGCTATGTGATTTCCATAAGGACATTTGTCTTAACCTCAATAGACGGCAGTTGTAGGTCCAAGACCTCAGCTGCTTATCGAATTACCACTGCAATTGATGCACTCTCTTCCATTGGAGGTCCAAATAGTGAATTTAACACTATCAGGGGAAGTATCAAGCCCACTGTCCTCTCGTAAGGCATTGTAAAAATTGCTATCATCGTAATGAGGTGGTAAATTATTCCCATACCCACCATCTTTGGGTGTTGGAAGCTTTGATCAGAATCAGAGCTAAAGAGATAATGGAGCCTATGAGCGCACACTTGCTCTATTAGGGGCATTGGATCATTCCAATGAAATCAGGCTGTAGGGTAAAGGGTTGCACTAAAGTAATTTTGTACCGTGACATTAGTTGAGATCTTGCTGAAGTTGGTTTGGGGTCAGACATTGGAACCAGCACCAGATCATCCTCTGGGGCTAGCGGCACTCATACCAGGGATGGCAAGAGAGGAAATCAAACACAAGGTGAGGTGGGTGAAAGTCTGACCCAGAGGTGAGCTGGAGATGTGGAAGTCTGTCATAGAGCCAGTATGGAGCCTGTAATGGGTCCAAGGAGTTTAAATGGCACAGAAAACCAATTTTCTGGTGATAACCTGACGTGGGCCCTGGTGGATCCTTCTGGCCCAAAGGCGTGTCAGAGGGAGCCAAAAGAGAGCCAAAATTCCCTCCTTAAAGGGTTCAATTTGCTGCGGCATCGTAAACGGACTTTCCTGTTTTAGGAGTCATCGACAGGCTGATGAAATTGGTAACGGAGTTCCAGATCCACATCAGAGAGCATGGAAAGAAAAACGGATATCAAGGTGCAAGGGTAGAGCTTATATGCAGCCCGCTTCATCACTTCTGTGGAAGTATGGAGTCAAAGTGGAAGTATGGAGTCAAAGTGGAGCTGCAAGGAGCCACCCCGCAGTGCATGCTAGCATTACTAGTGAAAGCGTTCCGGATCCAATCTGGCAGCTGGGGAGTAATCGAAGGTGAAGAATCTGTGGTTACGAGTATCCATCAGAATGAAATAATACGTATTTCAGCTGAGCATGCATTAAGTGTGAGTGTAAGTGTGGGGGAGAGGAGTTGGCCTAACGGCTAGGGCGGTCAACCTCGAATCTGGGGAACTGGGTTAGAGCCTCGGCAACGACGCTGAACATCCTGTGATTCTGGGCAAATCACTTAATCTCCCCGTGCCTAACAAAAAAATGGATGTGTCCTCATGTAACGCAACTGGTACTATGTAAAGCGCACTGATACCAGATACCTTCGGGTCAAGTTCGCGCTATATAAAACTCTGTAAAATAAAAAATAAAAAATGAATGACGAGACAGATGTGAAAGGAGGAAGAGGAAAAGGAAAATTGCTCTCACACATTACACTTGGTAAAACAAAGGTGAAGATGGGGAATGTTGAAGAATATGTAATGACTAGTACTGCAAGTGAAAATATTGCAATCTGGTTTATGCTAGAAATAGAAAGGCAAGAGGCAAATGCACCCCCAAAACACAAATACAATAGGGGTGTCCACAAGTCTGGTATACTGTATCAAGTTGCTATTTATTGAAGTTATGAGAGGAATTGAGTTGCTCACAGATCCCATGCTTATATTACAAGGGCCCCAAGTTAGGTACATTAATCATTCTTCTCTTGCTAGTGGCAAGATTAACTATGGCATCTCAGATGAAGAAGGACACAAACACAAAAATTAAACTAGCTGGAAAGACACAAAAGAAAGATTGAAGGTTTGTACACATACAAAAACACAATCAATTACTAGCTAGGGCAAAACGTCTCCCTTCAAGGTTCTGTTAACTGCAGTAGCTCAATGAATCGATAAAATCCATCAATAGATGAATGTCCCTGAAGCCGATTAATTTAAACTTCTTCAGACTATATCCATAGTCTATTAAAAGCCCGGGGGCCATATTATGTATATGGCACACAGCCCTGGTGTGTGCCTCTGCACCCCTTATACTGGATGCGCCAGGCACAGACCGGTCAGTTTGCCCTATTACACATAATGTTCTACTTCCAGTGCAGACTCAAGTTTGTGCACCTACCCTGGAGCCAGTGCATTAGTATAAGGCAGAACGGATGCTAAAGCAGCCAGTCTGTCTTACATAGTGCAACCTGGCCTGCTTTTCAAAGGATGACACAGACTACCTGCAGGCATTTGCAATGAGTGACTGCACCCACCTGCAGGGGAATGTTAGAAAGGGTTCATGGCACCCATTTTTCCACCATCTTACGATCACCTTTGGGGCGGGTGAACTGACTGTGTTTCACCTCCTTGTGGTGCACGGTCAGTATTGCCCCCTCAAGGGTCCTGTGCGTTACCTGTATGTAATATAGCACAGAAACCAGGGAAAGGTGTTCCCTCACTTGCATGGGGCCATGTCCCATGCAAATGAAGGAATGCCCACTGGACAAGATATTGGCACACGTGCTATTGGCGTGATCTGTATCACAGAAGGGACTGAAAAGGTGCCGGCCCCTCTTCTGCAATTACTAAGTGCAGCAGAGGTTCAAAACACGGGTGCACACACCGGCGGCGCTCCAGGGCACTTGTGTAGCATGGCCACAGGTGTCTTGCAGATCAGAGGTGCCCTCTTTCAGGTATAACTAGAGCGGACTCACCAGTTTCTGAATTGTGAATTGAGCTGAGGTATGCCAATATCCTCTGTCATCTGGGCTTTCCACCTTGATCTGGAAGCCAGAGGCTGTGGCTATGGCCACACCTTCTGTGTCCAGGGCCAATGCCTGTATCTTCTGATTATGCTGGTAATGATGCACCGGCTCCCGTCCAATCATTAAACTCCAGACATCAATGGTACCTGGAGAGAGGGAGAAAAAAATGACAGGATTGTAGTGAAATGATTGCTGACCACAGCCTCTGTTGCGGCTGTCTTTGCCAAACACCCTCCTCCTTCCAACATGTATTCCTTCATTTATATTCCTATTAATTCCCTTTTCATTTACCTGTCTTTTTATTGTTTGGATGGCAACAAGGGGCTATACTTCAACAGTACAAAAGAAAATACTATAAAAGCAAATGTTTCAAATAAAGGTTTCGTTATCCATACCCTTACTTCTTCTGCCTTATAGGCGCGTTACTTGACAGTTTTGCTCACAATTGCAATTGTAAAAGAGCTTGCTCGCATATATAATAAGAAAAGCAATGGATTAAGAAGTGTTGTTTGCTTAACTAAAAACAAGCATAAGCAATCGCTCTTTAAAGAGGGCCACCCACACATTTTAGTGAGCAGGCAAACAAATACCTTCTTTAAACATTCAGGTTTCAGCAGAGCAAAAGTGTGATATGTATGTACTCAGAGTGAATGAACTGCTTTTTACAATTAGTAGCATGCACTGCCGCATTACGGCAGTAACACCGAACCTTCCAGCGAGGGAGCGGTGTGCTAATTCGCTCTTTATAACAGATATTTGGAGCAATTACCACTGAGACAAGGTAGGCGGAACCCAGTGTGCGCGGACTTGCATTTTGTAATTCTTGCTGATTCCCGCCAAGTTAGAAAACCTCCCACTATCTAAAACTGAACACGACTCAACACAACATTTCTCCTCTTGTATAGGAAAAATAATATTCCACCAGTTTTCTTTTTATTACATACTTTTATTGGGTTTTCCAAGGGAAAATGTTTTTTTACACTCAAATGAAAAACTACGCAGGCTCTTCATATCAGTCTATCACACAATTCATCGTAGTTTAAAACTGTAGTTTTTTTCCCTTCAAACCGTGCTTTGTGTGTGTCAGCGAGGATGTTGGGGGGATGGGGGGATGAGGGTGAGGAATGGTAGACTAGGCACCTGATTCGCCTCTACCCCCTCCTGTTGATGCGTGCCCTGCACAGCACCCCATCAGGTATACTACAGCTCGGCTCCTGGTTGCCCCTTCTCTGCCCTCAATCCAACCCGATGTAAATCTACCCCGGGCCCAATGAACTTAGGTGGTCACCCCGGTTTTCCGTGCCCATGCACCAATTCTTATAGCATGAGCAGTGAGCTTTTCCCCATTGGTGAGCTAGGCCCCTTTTCCCTCTCTTTACCCAAGGTGTCAGGTGTATTGTTCACTAGTGTCCTGTAAACAGACGATATGGCGCTCCTTGTTAACCTTTCCCCCATAGCCATTCTTTCGAAGGAAGGCCTCAGGCATGTTCGTCCCGTCACGTGCACGCAAGGCTAGGCGTGTCTCAGCTGCATGGAACAATAATCCAGAATTCGTGGTAGACCATACTCCTCGCTCTCTTGTGTAAATGTCTTCAGCTACCCTGCACCTGCCACATCTCCAGCATCAGAACTACCAAAAGGTACCATTGCCAGGACCTCCAAGCCTCCATCTTTCCCACTCTTTCAATAAAGCTCCTTTCAACCGAAGGGTGCATGTGTGAAGACATTTTTCCACCCTATAACTAAGGTGGCCATCGTCCACAACTTAAATACCGCTCTCTGCCACTAGAAGGGCTGCTTAACCTCTGCCCCAAACATGAAGAGTATGTCTGCTGCCCCATGGAGAGTCGGTCCTGTATGGTCGATGGCATTCTGTGATTGCGCCTATTTATTTAGCACTTGGATGTGGGATGCAGAGTAATATTTCCCTACCACGGGCAGGCCTTTACCCACATTGTAAACTGATCGGTGAGGTACCTTCAGTGTGATTTGTGATAAGCCCCCGTATCACAGAAGACTCAACTCAATATCCTGTAGCTTTAAGCAGGTATCTGGGACCACATACAAAGTGTTCTATAAGACACAAGTTCCTTTGAAGGTGAAGGATCATTTTGAAAAGAGCTTCCATTTTGACATCTCTCCCGTAACTCAACGGAAATGGTGTTTATGTTGAGTTAAAGAAAGGTATCCTCTTGTGACATCTTTGCCCAAACATTTAAATCCCTCCAAGTGCTGATGCCTTTCCATATCAAGTATTCCACATCCCTTTCACTGATTATCAGTACTGTTGATGTGGACCAATTGATCTGATATCACAAATCCTCTACATAATTGTTGAAGATGTGCAGGAGTGTAGGGACAGCTGTCCTGGGTCAGCAGTATCTACGAGCATATCTGCGTATGATGAAATTCTAACCTCGGCTTCTCCTCTGGCTTTAAAATCCTACACCACAGACGTCCTTCTAACCCAACAGACTAGTGATTCAATCAGCATACCCAACAGAAGCCGGAAGAAGCTGCATCCCTTTCTTACACGTCTACTGAATTAAAATAGCTCACATAGTATCCTATTAATTCTTACGTCCGCTGTAGCCTCTTTGCAGAGCATCCACACCAACAAACAGCATTCAAGGCCTATCCCCAAACTATTACATGGATGAAAATGGAACGGCTATTCACCAAAAATGAAACCTTTTCTGCATCTTGAGAAGCACTAGCAGCTCCTCTGTCCCACTTGTCCAGTGAAGCCAGCTGCAGATCATTCATACGATCAGTCTCGTCAAACCCCTGGATATGAAGCCCAACTGGTCCAGATGTATTATGGTGGCAATGACTGTAAGCAGTCAATTAGCCAAGATGCTCCCCAGTATTTTGTCTTCAACATAGTCAAATCGGTTGGTAAGATGCACACTCAATCATCTGTTTTCCCTCCTTTTATATGCAAAGTTATTGCATGGCAAACATAAAAAGGCAGTGTCTGCTCCCTCCCATTCTACTTGCATAGATTTGAGAGTTTTCAAATCAGGCTTTTTTAATAACTCGACTAGGAGGCCACTTGGACCCAGAGTATTTTCTGAACAATCACCTCAGTAATCTCTTACACCGATAGCTCCGCTTTCAGGAGGGATCGCAAGTCTGTATCAGGTTTACATGCCCATGTGATATATAGATCTTGGTAGTAGTCTGTAAAAGTCTGCATCTCCAGGCACTTCCAGGCCTTAAGTATTATTAATGATACCTAAACATCAGCATTGAACCTGGCCTTGGATGAGCTGCAGCTGACAGTAGATAGAGGTCAAACAGCGGTTCTGATATTCCTTGACTTGGCAGCAGAGTTTGACACGGTCAACCATCAAATTTTACTATCCAGATTAGTAGAGATAGGTGTGGATGGGACACTGCTAAAGTGGATCAAATCCTACCTTACAAATAGAACTCAAGCGATCTCACTCCCCCTTTTATTCAGAATTCAAAAAAGTAGAAAACTGAGTACCTCAGGGCTCAGCTCTTAGCCTTACTCTTATAATTATCTACTTACGTCCATTGATAACACTTATTCAATCTACGGCATTAGCTTTGTAAACTATGCCAATGAGATGCAGCTGAGCCTCTGGTTAGACAACGATAAACACATCTCACTAGAAGCATTCCATAACTGTCTATGAGAGGTTGCAAACTGGCTGAAAAGCGACTCATTAAACTTAAATGGAGATAAAACTGAATTTCTATGTTGCTTTTCTTCCAAATCTCCTTCTACACTCCCGAACAACTTCTGGCAATAGACAACCACAGGCAACTGAGAGACATTGCAGTCAGTGTGTAATCTGGGAGTATACATTGATAACAAGCTCTCCATCAAGGCACAGGTTAATGAGACAGCAGCCACTTGTTTTGCACTACTCGGTAACCTAAGAAAAATTTGTGCCACTACTGCCACAGCCAGCAAGAAAGCTAGTGGTTCAAAGCACAGTCCTAAGCAGAACTGACTACTGTACTGCTCTGCTATTAGGAGCCCCAGACTAGTTAATAAAAAGACTGCACAGAGTGCAAGTGGCAGCAGCAAAACGTGCACTAGATAAACCTAGACATGACTCTTCCTCTGGCATCCTTAAGGGGCTCCACTGGCTTCCAGTAAAAGAAAGGCTCACATTTAAATCACTATGCATTGTGTACAAGGAAATATAGAAAATAGGACCTATGACGTTACAAACAAAATTTAAGCACTATATACCACCGAGGAACCTATGCTCCTCTTCCGCCAACCTCTCATGTATTCTGAAAGGGAAATATTGAGGCCGGGCCATCTCAGTGAGGGCTGCTTAACTATAAAATAAGCTGCCAGCCCCTTTTGAGAGCCAGCAGTAGCCTTATTCAGTTCAGGTTATTTACCAGATAGCCGGTTTGCACTGAGGAAGGTCAGATATGGACTTAAAGTTCTCTGATCTGTTTTTGGTGTGGTTTTTAAGCGCTAGGATACCTTAAGGTGAAAGATGCGCTCTACAAATGTAATAATAAATAAACCACCTATTCTCCTCATCCCTCCTGCTAAGGCAGGCTAAAATATGCCCTGCTTTAATGTTCTCTTTAGACAATAATATAGAGCAGCTTGGCAGCTTTCCTTGTCCTGTCGTGGTACTTCAGGCAGGCAATTTCTAGAAACTGAAGTTCTCCCATGAGTGAGGTTTCTCCCAAGTTCCTCGGCCTTTTCTTAACTGCTTCCTTTATACAAATGGAAAATAATAAAATAAATGTAACAAAAAGCCAAAAAAGGCTCTACATTCTATGGTATAATTCCCTTCTTTTTCTTCTTTGTATTCAGAGCATTGTTGTACGATCCTGTCATTTTTAGGTCGAGCATTCAAGACCTCTTGTATATACTTTAGTATATACTTATATATTAGTATATACTTAAATGTGTCTGTACTTTGTGGGCTCTGGAGATCAGCCCTAGGACTTGTCTACTTCAGCTTAGGGACTTTTTTTTCTGTTCAACTGCCTCTATTTAACTTTCTTGATAGAAAACGACCAGCAGAGGTCAGTAAAATACCAGAATCGCTTTAGCATTCTCTAGATTCCAGTACATAGAAATTGGCTTCCACGAGCACCCGTAGGCAATAATATTTTTTTCAAATCTTGTATTTTCAGTGATATGACCACCGAAGGCCCTGATTTTATATTAAAAACAGAACTTTGGACTATAGCATTTCCCACTGAAAAGCAATATTTCTCTCCATGTGTTCCCATACCTGGCATGTCACAGTTTGGTGCTTACTTTCCACCATGTTAAAGAACAGTAGATGTTTCAGCACCTAGGCTAATGTGCTGCATGGCTAAAGACATATAAGGTCCCAAAGGCGAGACCGATTGCATTGCAAATGCTTGTTCTTTTGAACAGTTTGGCTTCGTTGGCTGTTTTTCACTCTCTGCAGGTACTGTGGTGCACAAAATAAAACTACTAAAAAAAAAAACATTTATCCAGTTCTAGGGTCTTTTTTAGTCCCGCCCGCCTTTTGGTCCCTACCATGTCCTGTGGCCGCCCCATCAGCACCGTATCATAGTCCTTCTAGTGTCATTCCGGACTCCACTGACCATTTATTCTCAAGAAAATATTGCCTTGTGGCCTTGCCCAATGACAACCCTGTCTCTTTATCCCTAAATTCCTATGTATTCGATCTATAAATGTCTCCTTAGTTTCTCCTGTGGCACTAGTGTTACCAAGAGTGGAGAATGACCAGATATACCACTGGCAAGGTACTCAACCCTGTTTATGCAGGTGTAGTCCAACCTGGAGAAGGTCCCATTCGTCCCAGACAAGGAGTACCATCTGTCTTCAGGTTGTTTGGCTCTCCAAAAGTCAATGAGTCCTAGAGTATTAGTGAATTTTGAGAGCTCTGTTGGTGTGTGAATGCCATCAAGACCAGTCCGTTGCCTTGGACATCACAGCGTTGAAGATGCCCCCTACTATCTGAACATCTGCAGCTTCTTCTAAGAGCAGTGCACCCAGTTTTTCTAACACGTCCTTTTGCAATGTGAATGGCACACTGACACTAAAACTGCAGTTTAGCAATGTCTTCAAAACCTCAAACTCTTTAATAAGCTTCAAAAGACTCTGTGCCTTTTTTTCCTGAAAAAAACTAAACATTTATGGATTGAAATCCTAATGAAAAAAGGCGGGAGATTCTGAACTACACCACCTGCGACGTGAAGGACCATGCAGCAGCGGCTGGAGCGACACACTGAGTGCCGTGTGCCACTCTCATCTCCCTAAGGAGGGCCTTGAAAGTATGATGATGAAGCCAAGCTTTGTACAAATGGCTCACTAACGAGTCTAACCTAATTTATGTCTACTTTCAAATAAGACTATTTGATCCCTGGAAAGGAGCGACCGCTGTGAAGTAATGCCCCTGAATCCAGAGCCTTCGCCACTTAATGACACTCGCGTGGACCATTGATGCATCTCGCCCCGTTAGCGGGGGGGATAATGGATATCACTTTTGTTTTTATTAGCGATGCATATTTAAATTAATCTGCTGTTTGACTGAACAATTAGCTGCCCGTTTGTGCACACAAAACCAAAGCTGCAATTAGGCTCCCATTAAAGAGATGGGTCTGTGTGTAAAACTGTCCGCCGGGAGCAGTAAGGGCTCTGGGCACAACTATCCCAAATCACTTTTCAGCATAATGGTAATTACGTTTGAGACTCAAGAGGTAAATAATGGTTGAACTGGCTTTTCAAAATGAAGAGCCTTTCTCTACACTACACATCAACACACAAAAGCAAACACCTGTGGGGACACACACTCAGGATGTAGCTACTAAACAACGAGTCTAGCAGTACATAAAAACTGCAGTGATCTAGTCTAACATAACGAAGTACAAAATGATGAAACATGATATGCTATATGAACTTCTTCGCTTTCTTATGCAATTAGCAATTTATCTCTTTAATTATTTTGTAATACTGTGCCCCAGTATTCTTAAAAGCAATTAGCAAACTTAACTTGTGTATACCTTAAAAAGTTTATTATGGCAATTGAATGTATGATAATCCTTTATACGGTCACTTCAAGTATAATAGGAGCAATAGTACTACTGGTGGATCATTTTAACCAATAACTAAGTGAAATTAGTTTCTTAGATATGAAAGATTTTTTTACTAAAGACTTAAAGATGTTGATCTAATGGATGGGTTATCACAAATTGACTTAAGCCTTCCCTGACCAACCACATATAATTCAGCATAATTCACATACTTCCCTTTGTGGCTAGTCATTATATGTGCTAAGATAGAATTTAAGAGGGTGATAAGTATTGTTCAAACAGTTGGAACACACAAGTCAACCAGCAGAGGGATCACTTTAAGATTTTGACTCCATTATGCCCACAATGTCGGATTGTTGACAAAAGGGATTCACAGTAATCTGAATTTGTTCACTTTGGCCAAAACTGCGCTACCAATTACCTCTAATCTTAGCCTTACTAAATATTAGAATGTTGTTTTTCTTGTGATTAACACTATGAAAGCATTAACTCCTCTGGAGGCCAGGTGTAGATTTCAGATTGCCTCAGTGTAATATATTAAAAAGCGTTCTCCACTAACATTATTCATGCTTGTGTATCCTTATCAATTGAGAACATCCACACATATTGACATTTAAAAACATAAACGACATGAAATGTGAAACCATTAAGTAAAATCTAGAGGGCTCTATGCCTGCTCTCTAGGGAGCAAACTAAGACTTATCTTTGTAGTGTTAAGGATGCCTTGATTTTTTTTAGTGTGGCTGAATGCCCTGAAATGCAGGGCCTGTTGTCCGAGGTACACAATGTCTGTAGCAGAGAGGTAGAAAAATCCCACTCCGAAGATAACAAGCCCAGAACAACTGCCTCCAGACACAGAGGCTGGAGCATTGTGTACGTTGGAAATGTGTGTCCTAGCTGTATCAATGCTAGGATGTCTCAGCAAGAACTGAGCTGGCCTGTCTCAACTGACTACTTTGTCCAAGGCATAAAAAAAAAAAAAAAGAGTGGTTGAGTTAACTCCAATGTTTTGAACAACTTTCAACACAGTCTGCCCCATGCTGCTTTGACACTTCATAATTTACTTGTTCTTCATCGAGAGCTTCAACTGAGCCAATTTGAAAGCAGTGAGTTTTCTTCACAGGGATCTAAGATAACTGCTCTTACTGTATAGCTGGCTGCCCTCAACAGTCTTTGAAAAAACTTTGCAATGGGGCACCTGGTGAGGAAACTAATCAGACGATCATAGCATGTTTTTTCCTAGCATTTTTTAAACAGTTGTATATTACAAAAATGGAGTTAATTCATTGGAAAACAACATTGACTGTTGTTTTCAACATATTGTCATTTGTTTCCTTTGATACATAATAATCATTATATCGCTCTCTGCCTGTGTATTAATTCAACAGGAAGCATTTCCATTTTTCCACATGTATCATAACATATTGTACATATAATGGGACATTTACATTATATCTAGTCAGCATTAAATATTTATGTATGAATCCGAGGTCAAGCTTTCTGATGTAGAACTGGAACACAAATTCCTAATCTGTGTAATACATTAAGCCTTTGTCCAGGGACTATAATCTGGTGACCTAGGGTATTTGAATGTGTTTAGTAGGTGGTCAAGACTTTTTCAAAATGATCTACTTTATCTCAGACAATTGCATTCATCTTCTCTATTGGGAAATGGACCACAGCTTAGACCACCACATGGTTGATGGAGGTGAGCCCAGTAATTTCCAGCAGTGGGTAATGGCATGTTTTGTTGGTTGTATCATCAATGTTAGCAATTTACCTAACATTGTTGTGAGTAGGTAGTCCAAATCTTCACCTGTATCTCCTAGTACTACGGTATGTGGATTAAGTTTAAGTCAAATTTCTGTTATTAACTTGGCTTGACTATTTCTTTTCAAAATGTCGGTCTGCCTCTGACCACGACATAGTCGTCATTGCCCCTTTCTCTTTATTGCATCTCCATCCTCTATTTAAAATACTGAACATCGCATGTAAACGAGGTGGCGTCAAGTGCCATCTCATCAACACCTTGTAGCTTTTGTCTGAGTTGGCTGCAGATGGGAGATGTAGCCATCCGGGACAAGATATTTACCAAAGTTTCCTTATTTACTTCCATGCCCAATTTGGTGTCCCGTTTTTCAGTGTAGCTAGATTTAGGTGTATTTGGCAGAGTGCTTAAATGAGTATAAGGTCCAGGTATGCTTTTTTTGCAACATGTCCTTTTAACAAAATTCTATTAGACGGGTGTTCTCTCATGGCCGTCTGTTTTTTATCATTTTGGCTTGTCCAGTGAATTAGTTGTTTATATTTATAAGGTTCTGGATATTCTATTGCATATTTTTGAATAGTTGTCACAGAAACAGAAATTCCTTTTTCGTAAAGATGTCCAAAGTAGGCTCCTGTGTTTTCGGGCAAAGTCATATAACTTGCGCCCTGAGTGCCCAGGGGGAAGTCGTGGTTTTTCAGAATTGGGGTTATTGGTGAGGGGTAAGTTGTCACTCCTCCCTACTTTACTGCCGTCTTCCAGAATGTCAATGTGATTTGTGTGGGATTCAATAAGCTCTGCTAAATTTCAGGTTCTGTGGGACAACAATAGTAGGATGTTTGACGGTTTGTTAAAGTATGCCTGCTCTTTTTTGGCCACAATTTTGGGCTGTTGGGCCTATTAAAGTCTATCAGTGATATGAGTTGGTTAGCTTAGATATATCGTTCTACGTGTGGAAAAACCATCATGTTACTTTAGGTGTCTTCCCTTCCCAGATGAAGGCAATTAATTTGGCTTGTATTCCTTTAAACACATGAATGTGGAAAATCATTGGTAATGTTTGCAAACAGTATTGTAGCCTGGGTATAAAGTTGTTTTTTACGATGGCTATGCGGCCAAATCAAGATATCGCTATCTTTCCAAACTTGTATAAATTCTTGTACATTGTTTCTAGCAATGGTAGGATGTTTACATTGTCTATTTGGTCCAGATTTGCTGGGACTTTGATGCCCAAGTAATCAAGGGGCTCAGGTGTAAGGATAAATAAGTGGGTTTACATTATGTCAGCCATTTCAGAAGTGGCTTTTGGTGTGCCCATACTGACAGATTTAGTTTCATGTATTTTTAGTCCATATACAAGAGAAAAATCCTTGGGTTCCCTACATAAGTTAGGTACGGACGTTACTGGAGGTCAAAACATCATCAGCATATAATGTTATTTTAGGTCTCCATGCACACTTTCACCTGGTTTGTGTTATTTGATGCACAAATGATTACAGTGCCAAAATACAAAATGTAGGGTCAGGGGTCAACTTTGCCTGGTGCCTTGCGCAAGCATTATCTGCAGACTTTTCATATTATTAACTTTGATAGTAGTGGATGGTCTTTTATAGTTTGTTAATATGCGTTTCTTATTAATGAATATAATTTAGTTTTTATTAATACTTTTTGAAGAAAATTCCGATTTATCTTATCAAATAGCTTCTCTGTATTTAGTGATAGAATAGGCATTTGTGTATTTTGCTTCGCTATGGAATCGCTCAAGCTTCTGGTCAATCAAACAATGTCCATTACCTGCCTATTTTTTATAAACTGTAACTGGGCATGATGTTTTACGAGGGATCATACATTCTCTTACAGAGATATTGTTTTTTCATATATTTTCACATGCTGGATGTTTCAGGGGTATTAGAATCAAAGTGGTTTCAGGGTTCATTATTGTAGGACCTCCCCTCTTTCTATGAATAGGTTAACAAATTGGGTGATGGAGTCTGTCAATATATTGTTAAATGCTTTGTAAAAGGATGGAATAAGCCCTGTTTTGGGTCGGAGATTGATTGGCTGGTGATTTAGTAATCGCTTCTGAGGCCACTTGAGACGAGATAGGGTTATCAATACCTCCGATTTCTCCCTCGATATATCTGGGAACCTAATATTCATCAGTTTCTAATATGTCATTTCCAACCTGTATAAGGTGGAAACATTGCCATACTACTTGCTTGTGATTATGGACAGTGAATTTGTCCCATAGGTCTTTACAATTTGTTTGCTACTATTACAGTGCACACCCAGGGATGCCACAGTATCCCAGTATGCTTTAGCAGCAAAAGCCAAGCCCTGGTCCCAGTGAAATGTACTGCATGTATGTGTCCCAATAAAGACTTGCAGGTCTTTAACAGTGCAAACGTCAGCCGAACGCTGTGGACAAACCTACAGGAACCTGGAGCAAGACTTAACTGCAACTAAGATATATTTAAATGCTGTATCCAAAGTCAGTGGACCACAGTGGTCCAAATAATTACAGTCAACAGACTTGTTGAAAATTAACAGGTGTGTCTGCAGTGGACGAGCCAAGGTGGAAGCTTTCATTTGTTGACAAATATTACAACATAGGACATATTTTTGAGCCTGTTGATAAAAGCAGTGTTGCCAATAACGTTACTGTAGCAGTGAATTTGTGGCCGCCACACCTGAATGTGCAGAAGCAACAGTTTGATGGGCAGCTATTATTATAGCTAGTCTGCGGTCGTGTTTGGGAAGCAAATGATCACAAACTCTTGGAAGAGAAACAAAAGAAATATTTTGTTCACTTAAGTTGTAAGTATATTTAGATGGAAAGCCCTTAGGCAAAGGGGTGCCATTCTTGCAAGCATTATCGGCAGGCAAGATATCAGAATCGATTCTCGTTTTAGAACGAGTAATTGCAGCAACAGTAGGAGTCGTAACTGCAGATTTGGCTGCTTCATCAGCTAGAGACCTCCCGAAAAAGTGTGTTTCCACAAGCTGATCACTTAAAGTATCGATAACATGAGCCAGTGGCAACCTGTCTCTTGAGGTCTGCCACTTTAACCCAAAGAGTTGTATGCTTGATTGTGTTGCCTTTAGAATCTTTGAATCTATTCTGCCACCAATAATGTAATTACCATTAAAGGACTGTACACAGTAATAGGAATCACACAGGATGAGTGTGGGGAATTCAGGCTCCATATGTTCTAGTGCAAGAAGCAAACCTTTCTGTTCAGCCAGCTGCACAGTACAGTCCCCTAGTGGCTATATTTGTGTTTTTTGTTTGGAAGTTACCGTCCAACTTAACACCAACAACAGTGCCACTTGCCGCTGAATATTGCGGTTTAGAACTTATTGCAGGTTGGGCTTAATCAACAGTAAACAATATATTTTTATACTGGTCAAGAGTTAAGAAAGAAGTGTAGAAATTCTAGTGTCTGTAAAGATGGTTAAAAGACAGACTATCAACACCTGTTAAGGATGTTGCCCACAAAATCATCCAGGATGGAGGGCTTTAGCGTTAGGAATGCTAGCTTTTGTGACAGCCTCTAATGCTGGCACAGGAGTATTGACTATGATGTGTTTCCCTTATGCAAAAGGATGCTCTTTAAGAATTACCATCTGCATAAAAGTCAGTATTTTTTTAGTGGGAGCACAATACATTTCCACACTGCAGTATAAATGTGATTTATATGCCATCCGCACTGTTTCACCTTCATTAAAAGTGATATAGGTGAATCCAAGTGCAACTGGTAATATCCAAATGGCTAGATTCATGGTATTTACAAATGTATGTAAGTGACATGTTGCAAGTAAGTCAGATTGCAAAGATCAGTGTGTGTCTGTTTGTTTTGATGTCCAAAGTGAACTGGAAAAATCAGGGTGAATTAATTCATAAAGTGGATTAATGCATTGTGCATACTCCGGATTGCATGTTCTGCCAAAATTAAGGAATCCTAACAAGCACTGTAGTTTCTTTTAAGTATTTGGAGTTTGCATTAATGTACACTTCACCAAATAATGATGGGCAAGATTCTTATGTTCATATGTAAGTTTATAACATAAGAAAAGGACACTTAGAAATGCGATATACAGTGTCTTAAAGTTGAGTTTATAGCCACATACTGTGAAACCCAAAATAATGTGATCCACTCGGGCCAAGTGTGTGTTTAACTCATCATCTGTGAGGTAGATATAATCTACCTAGGATTAAGCGTCCGGGTTAATATCATGTAGAATTGACACCATGGGGGCAGTAAACAGTCCTGGACTGTTCTTATAGCACATTGCTAAACGAGTGAAGCGACGCTGAAATCAGAGGGTAGAAAACTCCGTCCAATCTCGGCTTTCAGGCACGAGATTGTGGCTAAAAAAACGTTGGAAATATCCAAGGTTGTTTTATATTTTCTACGGACTATATTGTTAATCAACGCCAAACTGTGTGTATTTTGTATAGCAAATGTGAGTATTACTATTTAAATATCTGTAGTCTACGACTATGTGATATGAATGATCCGGTTTTAAGACCGGAAAAAGGGGATTATTCATCTGAGAGACACAGGGTCCAATTACTACCTGGTACTCTAACTGGGAGCGTATTTCTCCAATTTTTGCCTTAACATCACTTTTAATATGGTATTGTGTTTGTACTAGCAGGCTATACAGTATGGGTATAACATGATAAGCATAGTCCTTATCCCAGCTGAAATGATTGCGGTATAGAGCCCTGGCTTGTTCAAAACACCATTCTGCAGCATAAACTTGTTTGACGTCAGGGAGGCGTGGCCAAGCTGCCGACCGACATAGCTGCGCTGGCTTGAAGCTCCGCCGCGAACCACGGCTGACTGTGCCACCCGGGGGCTTTGTTTGTGATTATCAGCCTCGGAACTGACCTGTGAGGGGGCACCGAGGTGACAGGAGCGGGATGCGGGGCTCTGGCCTGTCGCAGTGTGGATCGGCACAGAGGTGCGTTATCGGCATGCGTCGTGGCCCACTGCCAGGAATAAAGCCGGGGCCTCAATTTCACTGAGGCTGCATCCCATCGAAGCGTGCTGTGCTTCGGCTGGCGCCAGCGCGCCTCGGGGTAAGGAGAGGCTGAGGAGGGGTGGCTGGGACGTGTGAGCCTTCACCTTCGCTAGTCTCGCAGGCGCTCCCCGGAGGCCCCGTGGTGACAGGGGCCGCGGGTGAGCCTGGGGACTGGCTGTCGGGCCAGGCACTGCGGGACACAGACTTCGGCTCCCTCCCCCTTAGTCCTACCCCAGCAGTCACATTGGAGGAGTCCTGCGCTGTACTGTATGGCATTCGTGGCCGGTGAAATACTCCCGCACTTCGTGAAACTACGGTGGTAGATCTTGGTTGCCTGCCCTGGTGTCTTTATGGCGCAGTCACATCCGTGTGGTGGGGGACCTTTTACATTGCTGGTCAGACGGTGCCCGTGGCCTGTGGTATGGGCCGGAAGGACCCCAAGCAGAGCACCTTCTCTTTCAAGCCACCAGCAACTAGTTTGACTGCCCAGCAAGGAAACATGGCGGAGGCGGCTGGTCCGCAGGCACCTAGCGCGGCTGGCTCAGACACGGTGCTGACGGAACTAAGGGCAGGCTTCAGGGCGATGGATACTCGCTTCGACACACTAGGCAGGAGGTTGGAAGCCATGGGGACTAGGCTAGCTAAACATGAGGGCCGCCTGGACACAGCTGAGGGCAGAATTTCGGACATGGAGAATGGCAACGCCCAGACAGCCAAAAAGATGGAGCGCATGGAAACAAGAACGAGGACTTGGAGGCATGCGGGCGGCAAAATAATATACGTATAACGGGTGTGCGCGAGTCCACCGAACACAGGGAAACACTACTCACCGACCTGTTTGGGGTTGAATCCTTCACCACCACCTTTGTGGTGGAGCGTGCGCACCACATTCTTGGTACGCGGCCTAACCCGGGGTTTCCTCCGAGACCTATCATAGCCCGCTTGCTCAATTTCAGGGATAGGGACACTGCCCTTAGAATGGCTCATGAGAAGGGCAAGTTGGACTGGCAAGGATCGTCCATCTCTCTATACCCCAATTTCACTGCCATGGTTCAGGAGGCAAGACAAAAATACGGAGGAGTGAGGCAAGCCTCCGGAAACTGGGGTTGCAATATGGTATGCTCTATCCTGCGCGATTGAAGGTGGACATTGATGGATGCTCCAGAATATTTGACTCCCCCCATGAGGCTCAGATATTTTTCAGTCCAACTCCAAATCTGAGCAGCAGCAAAGTACACCATCCCCTTCATCACTGAACATTCCGGACTCTTGTGCCAGTAAGGATCTGTTTACGGCTGGTTTGAGTTGAAAGTTACTCTTTCCTAGTCAAATAAATCTGGGTGCTGTGTGAGTTGTGCTATTTGGCCCAGTTCATTGCTCAATGAATATGGGGTGCACTTGGCATCTCCCCCCCCCGCCCCCTGGACAGGGCTCTTCACATATTTCATGACGCTTATGCACCAAATGTTGTTGTAGTGGCGTGGCCTTTCCACCCCCTAAATGCAGATGCACATTCTTGTGTTGTTACAATATAGATCAATGTTTTTGTTTAAGTTAAATTTCAAATTTTGCAATGTGGGTTGGGTTTTTCCTCCTCAGTTGGATAAGGGGGATGGGAGGTGGGAGGGGAGATGCTGGGTTTTCAAACAACAAGTGGTGATATGTCTCAACTGGTACAGTCCATTGCAGTGCAGACCGGGTAGCTCAGACGCAGACAACTTAATTTTTTTAGAAGTAGCGCATGGCTAACAGGGTACAACCTGAAGCAAATGTAGTCCTTAAGACGTGGAATGTCAGGGGCCTCAATAACGTCCACAAGTTACATGGAATTGTTGCGTGCCGCTCCTCGATAGAGGAGGACGCGGCCATCCTGTCACTAGATGCGCGGATGTCGTTCGATAGGGTAGAATGGCCTTTCCTGTTTGCCGTTCTTCGTCACATGGGACTGGGCCCCAAGATTTGCGCGTGGATCCAGCTTCTTTACACCCAGCCACTTGCGCAGGTAGTAGTGAACGGCCACGTCTCGGACGCCTTCCCTTTGGGCCGGGGGACGAGACAGGGATGCCCCCTTTCTCCGCTCCTTTTTGCGCTGGCTCTAGAGCCTTTGGCGGCATGGGTGCGACAGGACCCTGTGATACGGGGCCTCAAATGGACGATGGGATGGGAGGACCGTATCTCCCTATACGCTGACGATGTCCTCCTGTACCTTGCCTCGCCGGAACGCTCCATTACCTGTCTCCTCGACATATGTGCATCGTACGGGAGGAGGTCCGGCTATGAGATCAACTGGGAGAAATCCATCCTTTACATGCTCCAGGGCTCCCCACCTCGCCTTCCGAGGAGTTGTAATATCCGAGTGGCCTCTGATGGCTTCAAATATCTTGGCATTTATGTGACGGCGGATCGCGACAAATCTATGGCTGAAAATCTAATGAAGCCCCTGCAAAGGCTACGTGCCGACGTCAAACACTGGCGCTCCTTGCCCCTGACATTGCTGGGAAGGGCTTCACTCTTCAAAATGCTGGCCCTCCCTAGATTCCTATACATGCTACAAAATACCCCTTTCCCGGTGGCACCCTCCTATATAACGGCTATCAACGCAGAGGTTACCAGCCTCCTATGGGAGGACAAGGCACCACAGATAGCTCTACACAAGCTTACCAGTGACTGGTACGATGGCGGTATAGCCTTACCTGATATCAAAACCTATTACTGGGCGTCGCAACTTATGATTATAAACCAATGGCTGCATGCGCCTGGAGATGACCCTGCTTACCGCATGGATAGGCAGCTGCTGGGGGGGGAGGGGGTGTTGGGAGCCCTATACAACCCCAGGAGGGGTCGCCCTCCGGAAGGGCCCGCAGCACACACCCTCCGGATATGGTTCGCGGCACAGCGCGCAATGGGCTGGGCCGGAAGGATTACCCAGGCTACGCCTCTCTGGGACACGAAGCGGCTCGGGGTACTCCGCACCACCAAGGGATTCCACCAATGGGATCTAATCGGTATCTCCAGGGTCGGGGACCTCTGGAAACGGGGAGAGGTGGTCACTTTTCCCCAATTGCAGGCGGAGTACGACTTGGCTGATACTGAATCCTTCCGATACTTACAAATCCACCACGCTTTCCGGGCGGCGATTCCACCGGGGACACGGCTCCCAGAGTCATCGCCCCTAGAGGACCGGCTCCTGACAGAACATCTTATTCAAAGAGCGACGTCCCTCACATACCGGAAAATAATAAATAATCGCCCTGATCCTTTCCTGACCCTTAAGAGTAAATGGGAGGCAGAACTTGGGGACTTAGATGAGACGGAGTGGCAGTCCGCGCTGTCGTCCCCCAGGGAGGTGGGCATATCGTCCAAGTTCAGACTAGTCCAACTTAAAATTTTGCACCGCACCTACTACACCCGTACACTCCTATTTAAACTACAGCGGGCGGAGTCCCCGCAATGTCTCAGGAACTGTGGCCACGAGGGATCTTTCTTTCACACCATATGGGAATGTCCAGCCATCACCGTCTACTGGAGGGAGGTGATGCATACGCTCTCCCAAGTGACCAGAATCTTGACACCCCCAGAGCCTCGGCGATGTCTCCTTAACATATGGGAACAAACTGATCATAAGAGAATGACGCAGCTCTGGGTGACGTTAGGGCTCACGCTCGCAAAACGCAATATAGCCCAGCGATGGGGTTCGGGGCAGGCGCCTACCCTGGCGCAATGGATACGTGACATGGACCAAGTAATGGTGGTTGAAAAATCTGTATATATACATAGAGGGTGCCCCCGGAAATGGTCCCTGGTGTGGAATGGGTGGAATGTATACAGAGGGAATATATGTGAGCCCCCACCAGACGCATCAGATTCTGAACTCAGTGACCAAGAGTAGTGTGCCTTTCGAATGCTGGGGTTCGGGATGGGAACGACGATATGCTACGTATGAAATGTCTTTATGTCTCACTTGTAACTATACTGCACTGTGGAATTCCGTTTGGAGTAACCTCATGCTACGCCTGAAGATCGATGAGTGGTGTTTATTTTCTTTTGTGTTTGCAAATTTAATAAAAATATTTCAACAAAAAAAAAATAACGTCCACAAGTGAAAATTAGTAACCAATTATCTGCAGCGTCATCAGGTGGATATTGCCTTCATACAGGAAACTCACCTGGCGCCCGCAGCGAAGGTGCCTCTGGCTGGGGGGGCACACAGGTATTTTGCTGGATACAGGGCGTATGTGAGGGGGGTGGAGATCTTAATATACAAACGTGTCCCATTCAGGGAATTAGAGGTGTATCGTGATCCCGGGGGATGCTACTTGTTGCTAAAGGGATGTCTGTTGGAACATTCTGTACTGTTGGTCAACATCTATGCACCGAACATTGACGATCCTGATTTTTTGCAAATTATTCATACACATATTGAGCGTATGGGGGCAGATCATATTTGTTTTTGGGGGGGGAGGGGGGGGGTGGGGATTTTAACTTGCTACTTGATCCTACCCGCGACAGCACAGCGATCACTGCCGACATCAAGCCAAGGGCTAGGAGCATGTTATTGGAAATGATTGACAGCCAGGGACTGGTTGATGCTTGGAGGCATCGAAAACCTGATCTGGGTGGATACACGCACTATTCAGCACCACACAACACTTGGACCCGGTTAAATTACTAGTATCTTTCGGCAGGGGTTGCACTCTGGATTAGTGAGGTGGCATATTTTCTGTGCACATTGTCGGACCATTCGCCTGTGGTGACACAATTGCGAATCCCGCGTGCTGGGGGGATGGAGCGCCCATGGAGGTTTTCCAACATGGCTCTGAAGGACACGGTATTCGCGTCTGAGCTAAGCAAAGCAATCAATGAATATTTTATATTATACGTGGGTACTGTGACATCAAAGGCCACGCTTTGGGAGGCGTTTAAGATCTATGCCAGGGGAGTATGTATATCAAAAAGCGCAGGAGTGCTTCGGGATCTGATGCATACTATTAAGCGCATAGAGGCACAGCTAGCGGATCTCGATCGGCTGGAGGTGCAACCCTTGAGCACCCTCAGTTTGCAATGCTGTGTTGCCTTCCTAAGCGAGGCCTATTATCTGGGAAAATATGCTACCGCCAGGCAATACGGGGAGGGGGAATGGCCGGGAAGGACCCTTGCTAGGCTGATGCAGCAGTCTCGCAGGCCGACATACATTTCTGAGTCGATGGGATGCGAAGAGTCACGTATAACTGGCAATGTGGGAATCCTTCAAGAAGTGCTCACTTACTAAATGGAATTATACACTACCAGAGCCTAGGGGCACCCATCTGCATATAGTGAATATTTAGACGAGGTCTCCATGGTCTGGATGGAAAAAGCGCACCAGGAAGTCCTGGCGGAGCCATTCTCGGTCGACAAAGTTATTGAAGCCATCAATGCACTGGATGGCAACAAGGCACCTGGATTGGATGGGTTTTCGGGATGCTTTTACAAGAAGTACAAAGATATTCTTGCTCCGTATCTTATTGATGTGTATCAGGAAGCAGTTGAGTCGGGTGTGCTCCCGCCCACCCTAAGAGAGGTGGTCAAAATCTTACTGCCGAAACCCGGTAAAGATCCATTGCTTTGCGGTTCCTATAGACCATTGTCACTTTTAAATTTCGATAACAAGGTTTTAGCTAAAATACTGACAACTAGGCTAGCCCTCATTGTAGAAAAGTTGATTTCGCACACCCAGTCAGGGTTTATCCCCCATAAGTCCACAGCACTTAATCTCCGTAAGCTGTTTGCCACCATACATAGAATATCACCGGCAGTTCCAGCTGCCGCTGTTCTAGTCGATGCTGAAAAAGCTATAGATTCGCTCGAGTTATTAAATTATTGTATGAACAATCCACAGCCTGTGTACGTCTAAATGGTACATTGACAACTGATTTCCAAATGTCGCGGGGCACACGGCAGGGGTGTCCACTCTCCCCTTTGTTGTTTGTGTTAGAGCTGGATAAACTGGTGCGTCATCAGCAGAAGAGGCATAGCCACCAAGGTCTTCAGTTTAACACAGGGCCACTGCTCCTCACACTCTATGCAGATGATATCATATTGTATGCAAGACACCCGGATGATAAGACGATGCGCTCCTGCGTGAGGTGATGCGATATGGCACTCTTTCTGGCCTGTGTATCAACTGGGGGAAGTCAGAGGTGTTCCGACTGACAGAGGCGCCTCGTGCTAAACTCATTGAGTTTCCCTTGAAGTGGTGTGAGGAACCTGTCAAGTATCTAGGGATTCACATACATAGGGAGAAGGATCGTATACTTCAGCTAAACTATGGTCCGGTAATGGAAAGACTAGGACATAATATAGAGCGATGGCTGTTGCTGCCCCAGTCCATGGCGGGAAGAACATCCATCGTCAAAATGGTTGTTCTCCCACAATTTTTATATTTGTTTCATAATATTCCTATTCCACTCCATAACAGCTTTTTCACAGACCTTAGAACATTGTTGATACGACTGGTGTGGGGTTGTAAACAACCTCAGTGAGTTGGGATACGTTGATGTTGCCTTATGAAAGGGGGGGGGGGGCTTGTGGTACCGAATTTTCAAGTTTATTATTTGGTCCCACAGGCAAGTTTCACCAGGCACTGGTACCACACTGACAGCAGCATCCCCTACTTCAGGCCGGAGGATGACTTGATACTCCCGGCGCCCCTCAATATCCTGCTCCCAGTTTGGTTCCCGCATGACATCCAAACACTCTCAACAACTAGCTGGGCATGGCACAAGCTGTTAAAAATCACTGGAGCACGCATATTATATTCGCTTGCACTCCTGCTTGCAGCAATGGCTGGGTTCCCATCATGCAGGAGGCTCTGGTTAAACGTACTATAGCTAGGTTCCATCTGGCGACGTTCATGATCTATTTCCTGGGGGGCACGTCTTCTCCCGCACGGAGGACCCCCGCTTTCGTGGGGCAACTGTGATGGCCAACTTTGCCCTGCATAGATTGCAGAGAGCTTTGCGCCCTCAAGTATTCAGTTATCCCTTAGAACCCCCTGAGTTTCCGCTGTTGACAGGTATTATCAAAAAGGGAGATGGCACGCACCTTGTGGCCAGAATGTATAGGGCGGCGGTGTCCCTGCTGCCATCCAGCGATGCTCGGGTGCGAGCTGCCTGGGAACAAGACATTGGGCATCCTATTACGGATGTGCAACGGGGTAGGTGCTGTACACAAATTTGTCCGGTTTCCCCTAATCATTATCATAAGTTACTACACTTTAACTTCTTATGGCGGGTATATAAGACACCCAGTGTACTACATAAGATAGATCCATCCCGGTCACACTCCTGTCTATGGTACCATTCAACAGACGCGGATTTTGCACATATTACATGGACATGTACCAAAATTAAGGGATACTGGACGGCAATATTCGGGGAACTATCCCAAATGATAGAAATGGAGCTTACAACCACACCATTTATGGCATTGCTTAGGTATGTTCATGACCTTCCCAAGTCTAAACGGCGATTCGTTGCCATCACCTTGCTTATTGCCAAACAAGAAGTGGCCGTATACTGGGGCTGTGCTTACAGTCCCACAGTACACTTCTGGTTGTGCAGTATGACATATTGCAACACTAACGGTGACACATACGCTCAGTTACAGCCACCTGCTGCGTGACCCCTAGATATATGGCAACCATTTCATTCATACCTGCGTGAAACGTGGGATAATGGCAATACCTTCACTCCGAACTGACATATTGGTTATCTGGGACGGGGCGTAGAGGGCATACATGTGATATTTGTGATTCAACATCTTTGTAATTTTAAATATGTATGTTTACCTTTCTCTGTAATATGGATACTCTGCATCCCATGTCTTACTCTGTAACAACTGTCTGCTAATCGTGTTGTAGCTTACCCATTTGGGTCATACCCTGCACTGCATCGTAATCACCTTGTAAATATTTGTTAAACTCAATAAAAATAATTAATTTTAAAATACTTGTTTGACGTCATCAGGGACAAGAGCAGGAAAGGAAAATTAAGATAAAGTTACATTTTCCTAAAACATTGATTTAATGGTGTGCTATATGTCACCTTCAATTTGCATATCCACGCCATATAACCTATCAGGAGGGGCTACACCCCTATCTGGGGTCTCAACTGTAACAAAGGCTCTCACTGCCAGAAACTCCTGGAGATTCCAACACACTATAGTGACTTCTGCAGCACTGTCAAGGAGCGTCACTGCCCAACTCCTGGTCTGGAGGAGTGCCTGTGGCATATTTTGTAGTTGTAGCTGCAACTTTTTTTCTGAAAAGCGGCTTTATACTAGGGAAGCTTTTCCTCCTTTTTTATCTTCACATCAGAAGAGCATTGTATCTCGGTTTCACATACACTTCTTTTCTGCAATCAGACCGCCCTCCACTCTCGTACTGCTTTTCAGATGAGTCCTGTAGGGAACGAGGAGAATCACGAAAATAGTACCGCCTCTTAGAGGGTTCCGAGGGTTGAGAACCTCCGCAAGGTTTAAATTCAGTGTTTGTTTTGATTAATTTCATGGTCTTTTTAAGAACCTCATGGGTCTGCTTGACTTCTTGTCAGTACTAGTCCTGCCAAGAGATGGTTTAGTAGGTCTGGTTCCCAAATTAATGCGTCCTACGGATGTGTACACAGCAGCAATAATAATAGGCAGCTCATGTTCATGATTGACTTGTGCAACCACTGCGAGCTGCTGGCATATAGCCATTGATGCCGCTTTGCCGTAAATGAAAGACAGAATCATTGCGGACACCATGAGAAAACATTCCCCATTAGTTTTAGCCCCATATCCAGGGCAGCAACTGCCCAGTGTTCGTTCTGTATTTAACACGTCAAGCAAGACTGACATGGACGGAGTGCCATGACTGATGGTATACACAGCAGCATAGATTGTTCCCCAAGAGTTACAGTCTCCCACAGTAGGAACCATACCGTGGGGTAGGCACACAGTCAAAACTGTGTTTGTATGGTGGTCCTGTAAGACGAAACACAGATTAAAACTGGTCGATTTTTTGGGCGATCCAAAATGGAATTTCCTCACCATTAGTGGGAATTTTTCCTATAACTGAACGAACAATTACAGGACTTATAACCCCATCAGGGGTAGCAAGCACTACATAAATACAATCCTCTTTCCCTCTTCTATCCCGCCAACTACCCTTCTCTATCCAAATAACTGAATAACACATCCACCACTCAGATTACTTCATATTTCACTGTACTAATTTTCAACACTAATCCTTTATGGGTTCAGGAGTAGCATGCTACTCGCCAGAAAAGCGCTTCAACACCCATCAGGGGTAGCAGGTGCTATATAAATGCAAACCTTTCTTCCCCTTCTATCCCTCCGCTATCCTTCTCACTCCAAATAACAGACTCATAACCACCACTCAAATTACTGTCATATTTCACCATACTAATTCACCACTGATCCTTTATGGGTTTCCGGAGTAGCGTGCTTCAACACCCCATCAGGGGTAACAAGCGCTATATAAATACAAACCTTTTTTCCTCTTCTATCCTTATCCTTCCGAATCCAAATAACGGACTAACCTATCCACCACTTAAAATGTAATTTCATGTTTCACTATACTAATTCAACACTAATCCTCTATGGGTCCCTGAGTAGTGTGCTACTCACCGAAAAAGCGATTCGACGCCTCATCAGGGGTAGTAAGCACTATACAAATCCAATTACAATACAATACAATACAATACAGGCAACTGGGCTTGCCCTGGCAGCCCAATTCTTGTCGGTTCAGCCAACAATGTGCACAAAAATTACTGAGTCAAACATCTATATTAAGTCTCTAGAGCGTTACATAAGCCTCGTGTTTGCAAAAGATTAAGATTCGCCATGTCAGGACATGGAGTGTATCCAGCTGACTCTGGGCGGGTAGCCCTATCATTACTGAGGGGACCTAAGCATACAAGTGTAGGTACATGTGGGAGGGCACCTAGGAACCAAGTTTGATGTTCCCAGTAAGATAAAAGTATTTCCATGAGCGCATATTCTCTGTAATTTGCTGGTGGTGGTGGAGTAGTGTATGTATGGAATGTGTTTGTGTTAACATCCACAGCCGGAATGTCTACCCAAGAGTAGAAAACTTGAAAGCAATAGGCATCATCTGCTTCCACTATGAACATAAAAACACAACCTTCATTAGCAAGTCCACAACGCATTGCATGTGCATGGACAGCAGGTCTGCAATTAACAGGAATAGCAATAGGTTGTGGAACTGCCATTAGAAAACAGCATTGGGACAAAATGGGTTATCCTTTTAAACTTTCAAGCGTGAAAAACCAATACAATTAGCTGCTTCCTAAACTCTGGGGAGGATTAGTCCTCAACAGCACGGATGTCTCCGGTGAAAGGTGTAAGGGTATTATGGACAAGCACTACTCAGGAGACCTGTGGCTATGTACTAGACCAAACACTGGTGGCACCATGTTGCAGGGATTCTGTTTTAGAAACCAAACTATGCCTGAGATCACAGATCGCCAGTATGTATGGTTTGAGTTACCATACCACGTCAGTACCTATGGGCCTAAAAAACATGGCACAGTGTTGTTCAACCTTGTACAAAATGTTCAGACTGAATCCCAGCAGAAGAGCTCAATAACAAAAAACATATGCAGCCTATTTTTAAAATAATGTGGCAAAAGTAAACATGTTACCTTGTAACGTGCGTAAAACAAAAGCAGCCTACAACCGACAATTAGGCTAGCATAGGGGAGATCTACAGTGGGCCCTATAGGGAACTCACTACAAAACCCCACCTAAACAATGCCTTGAAGTAGCACCCAATGATAATACAATGCAAAATGATTCTGTCTCCAACATCACAAGTAACGTCGCCTTTCTAGCACTGACAGTAGAAAATTTAATTTGGAGTTTTGTTCTCAATTTCTAAATGCGACATAAAACTGCAAAAAAGAGGTTCTTTGAATAAATGTCAGACAAAATGAGAAAGATTCTCCAATAAATGTGAGAGACAAAATGGGATTAAAAGGAAGGCCTTACATAGCTATCACAAAGAAATCTTTGAATAAAAAGAACTTTTATCCTACCAAATCCAAAATCAGTACACAAGACACTTTAACACAGTCACTCTGTAACTAATCTGCTTAAGTCAAAATGTGTCTGTGTCTCGATGAAATAGCACAATTTTATAGATTGCAATGCTAACTTCAAGAAGGTAGGTCATCTTTTTAAGCTAAAAATTAGCAGTCCTACTTATTCTCCAACATATTCTACATGTGTAATTGGGCCCTATATTAAAAGACTTGGTTAGGAGCAAAAACCAGAAAACAAAAAACAATTAATGGTTATAAATGGTTCGGAAGCAAAAGTGCATTTCATCTTACCAGCATTTTTATTCCTTTATACTAATGTGTCTGATTTTTGTTCTAAAAGTACACTGCCAACAAACCATCAAGGTATTATCAGCACAGCTTTGGCCACAGACAATTGTACTATCATCACTGATCTTATACCGGCCGGCTTTTGAGAGATTTTAGTTTAGTTGCTGGATTATTGAATTAAAAGAGAGTAATAAACTCAACTAAAGCCAAAAACATGTTACAAGTTGCTGGATAAAGCCAATTTAGAGATTTGCCAACCTTGACTTATTAGTAGCTTGGGGGTACCGCCAATGTAGAATCATCTAAGGTGAGGATTTAACCCAGATAGTTTAGTGCGTTGGGACTAAAGCCAAACCAGAAGCAAGGATTGATTTCTTTTTTTTTTTTTTAAACAAACTTTATTAGGTTTTTGTTTCCTTTTACTTTACTTTCGCCATACATGAATCGTGATACACATGGTATTTGCACGATAACATATTTCTATGACATATAAGGCCTGTTACATACATGGTTACATCATCAAACTTGCGTGTTTCAGAAGAATGCTTCATACATTAACTGATGCGGATCTACGTTCTCCTACAGTATATTGCACAAGTCACTTATAAGAATGATTACACTAAATCAACACCCACTGGCCCCACTCACCACCCTGTGGAAATATGGATTTTTATGGTCAGTTATGTCCCCTATCTTGGACCCCAACGGTTTCATGTATAAATCACAAGTACATGTATGTTCCCTCCAGTTCCAGTTATGAAGACGCAAACACATGTGCGTCCACCGTCAACATGTCCTCTTTCAGATCCGCCATGAATGGGCCGGATATTCTATTCCTAAGTATGAAAGGCCACCGGCTTTATATGGTTCACTTCCCACATTTTTACAGTCCAGGCGAGTAGGCCCTGATTCTGCCATCAAGCCTTTTCTGCCTTCTGCCTCTGAAAGCTCCAGTCTGAGCTCGCATCTGTATCCATGAACTTTGTCCTACTCCCTGCGCGGCTAACGGTGCCTGACTCGGCCTGTCGGCCTATCTGCCTGCCAAAAACTGTATTTCACCTTCAAGATTATCTGCTCTGCTCCGCTCCTCATCCAATGCATTCCTGTCTAGTAGTTTAGGTAAACATTCCTCCAGCTACCGTGCAAAGGGGCCAGGCCTCGCTGCCCTCATGCAAGTAATTCATAGCCCTGTTTCCATGGAATATTCCTACCCCCTCGCATCTAGTGTAGACACTTAGACGCTTGTACACGCACTAACAGTCAGTATAGTCAGTATAGAATAAGATTCTATCCTAAGAGACCTCTCTTTTTGGATAACACAGTTCTTTAAACATAGGATATAAGATATTATTTGGGATTAGGTTGACATAACCCCAGACTTCTGTCTCCACATGTAGAGCTAAATGTCAAGTCCCCTTCACCCTCTAGTTACACGTCAATCACACGTCATGCTGCTGCGCGCGCATCTCTGCCAAGTATTTCTGCTGACATTGCGAAATTCTTTCATGGAACCACCCATTTATGACATCATATCTAATGACGTTCTTTAGTTACACCCATTTTAGTTACGCATGTATGATTTTATCTCTGTTATCAACTGTTACGCCTCCTGCATCTGTTTCACTATAATGCCTCTTCTATAAATATGATTATCTGTCAATAAAGTATTGTTCTTCACTTCCTGAACCTTCGTGGTGATGGAATATGGAGTCCATCAATTCGAATTGATTTTGGAATAAAGCCCGTTCCGAAACTCTAATACCACGGATTCTGCCTCTTATTTTACTGAGCTATTGTTATAGATTTTCCGCATCAAATTAAGTACCGGTAATTAAATTATTTACCACATATATGGCGCCCGAATAGGGACACTTTCTCATCTCACGCGCCGGAGGTGCGTTGCAGGCCCGGTCTCCTGCCACAGCTGGACGGACAACAACGCGTACCCACAGGATTTCCTGTATCTCCCTCCTGCCGAGCGGGGGTACCTGAGGCTGCGATCAACACCCAGACGAGGCGGTGAGAAGTGCGAAGTATCCCGACCAGAGCCTAGCTGAGAGAGCAAGATCCGAGGTATATAGAGGCCCACCAGGTTCCGAAGTTCCGAAGTTTCGAGTCGAGTCCAGTCCGGTCCGAGTCCAGTTCAGTTCAGTTCCGAGGCCTTCCGTTCCGAGCTACCCGGTGAGTACCATTGTCGGGGAGGCGTTCTGACGTGCACATAGGTTGTGCCGGTCAAGACGGGTTTGGGTACACAAATCCGGTCTGCACTGTTTCAGCAGTGTATCTGTACTGTTTAGCAGTATATCAAGTATGTCTAGTATATAATTCAGAATTACCTAGTTAGTGCCGAGTATTATGCTTAGTGACTAGTTCCCTAAATGGCCATCATTGTTGTTCATTAAATGTTAAAATGTTTTAAATACGTTCTGCATATTGTGGTATGAATGACTGTTCATTATTGTGTTTTGTTGTATTAAAACGTGTTCAGAATTAGGTATCAGATCAGTTCTCAATATGCCGCTCTTTTCGAAATTAAGACAGATCAAAAC
The DNA here is from genome assembly GCF_964204655.1 of Triturus cristatus. Taxonomy (NCBI): domain Eukaryota; kingdom Metazoa; phylum Chordata; class Amphibia; order Caudata; family Salamandridae; genus Triturus; species Triturus cristatus. The sequence continues at coordinate 315,519,353 of NC_140594.1, read as the reverse complement.
TAGAAAAGGGGTACTCGAAGAAGCTGTTCCCATTCCTCTTAGGGACACTCCAGGGTACTTCATGTATCATAAACATGGCCTAGACGCCATATTATTTCTTGATTTATGGGTAGACTACACCAAGGAATTACCAGAAAGTCAGAGGTGGCCCGCAGCTGGGACCTGGGATGCAGATTGCATCATGAAAGTAGAGGAAGAATTATGGAAAAAGAAAGCTAGACAATCACAGAAAGATGCCATTGAATTATGGCGTAAAGAATCGTATAGACGTACAGAAAAAGCACGTAGACAGGAAGAGAAGAGTAAGGAGAATTCAGATAAAGTCCGAGAAAATCTATTAATTGAAGAAGGTACCCGAGCAAAAGCAGAACAAGTAGACAGACAAAGAAATGCCCTTATGAATGGTATGTATCCTCTTTTGGCCGAAGGGTTACCTAAGGCTACTCTGGAGATACCCAAAGACTTGCCACCCCCATTGTTTCCGATAAAAGCACATCCCAAAGGGCATCCCAGAACCGCAGAAGATGTTTTTCTTTCTTCTTATTTAGACGACGCAGCTCCCGAGTATGCTAGTACCGCGCCACATAGACCGCCTGCCGAGGGGGTTCAACGCCAAGACCCTCCTCCTTCTGTACCTCCGCAACAACAAACTCCGACACAAGTTCCGGCAAGCACATCTGTTTCTACAGCTGTACCCACACCTATGGTTGCTATATCACGTTCAACGAATCCTTTCACACCCAGCACCCCAGGCGGTGCTACAGGAGGTACAACAAACATTTTTTCCACGCCACCCAGAGTAAACAAACTTTCCTTTCAAGAATTAGCCCACCAACGTACGCCCAAACTAGTAACTCCCGACACGCTTAAGGAACTTCTAGTAGATTGTAGATATGACCCTGTGCCCGGCAAAAAGGATGAAATGCTGCTGGCATCATTACGTATCCGACGAGCTGCAATATATTTAGGGAGGCTACCAGGAATGACTACACATTTAGAAAATATATATCACTTTGTCCAGTCAGGGCGAGACTCTGAAAGTATTAATAGAGCCATGGAGTACCAGAAAGTGGAGATACAGGGAGAACTGTTACGTTTCCTCATAAATTGTGTGGTCAGAAATCAAGACCGACCAGGAGTAAATCCGGAAGAAATGCAAATTCTTACCACATGGAGTCGGAATATATCAGAAGGGAGACATGATAAACGATTAAGTATAATAGCTATGTGCCGAAAAATACGCAAAGAAATAGAACGAATACACGAAGAAAGATTAGCAGTAGACCAGCCTGAACAAACCGAAGAGGAGGAAGAATTCGAACTGCCCACAGGACAGTTAGAAACAGTGGCCTATGTAGGTAGAGGAAGATCTTGCAATAATACTAGATGCTTTACTGATCCGATACGTCCGATACGTCCAGATAATAACAGAAATTTCCAAACACCTATAATAAATATAAGGTCCCCCGAACATGCGTTCCAAGCCGCTGACAAATTACTCCGAGAACGAAGGGGTTATCATATACTCGACTCTATGGACGAACAAGAATTAGCCAGGTCAGCCGTTCACTGGGTTGACAGTCCCGGAAAATATAGTGATGATACACTAGCACACACGTTTTTGAACCTCAACCCAGATGAACAGCGTTTAGCTGGTATCTATATGATTCAACAACTCCTCGTATTATATAAAAGCCAACACTCTGATCCTGGTCCCTTACCTGATATATTGACTGAATTACTCACGAATAAATGGAGAGGTTCAGGTACTGAGTTAATTAGAGAAATACTAAAATCCAGAAAGCAGTACATTCTTTTTGTATGCCCCGAACATGTCTCACTGCCCATCAAGGAAAGAACGACGTATTATATGGATAGACAGAATCCCTTACGCGAAGTGCACCCGATAAAAGGTGATGACAATCGGTTTAAACGTGTGTTTGTATACACACCCATATCCAAAATGGAACTATTAGAAATGAAGAAAGTGGTACCCAGTCATGACAAAGACCCAGCGGGTTTCCACCGTGAAATTAAAGACATGTTGCTCATGGGAGAGTATACCTATCCCGACATTATGAAAATATTAAAGGTATTAATGCCTGCGGGCATTTACGAAAAACTCAAGGAAAAGGATTGGGAGGTGGGAGACCAAAAGATAGATTGGACAGCATTAGAAAACGAAGAAACAGCTCGAGGTCCAGGTTTAGGGCTTGGGGAAAAGACCAAAATACTACCAGGTTTACTAGTACAGGTACTGCCACGTTTATTAACTACGAAAAAGGAAGACTGGGGTGCAATCTCAGCCTGTAAACAAAAGCAAGATGAAGACACTAGTGATTTTTATGCCTGATTCGAAAAATGTTTTGGTATAAATAGTGGAATAAAAGCAAGTAGCGAATCTTATCCACATCTGTTTGTGACCAAATTAGTTGAAAATGCCCTGCCCCAAGTTAAGAATAGAGTATTGAAATTCGAGAGTACCTGGCAAGGTAACACCCCGTCACAAATGTTACAAATGCTACAGTACCATCACAATAGAATTAGAGAGGAACAAGAACATGAACAAAGACGCATGAAAGACACGAAAATGAAAATGCTAGTTTCCCAGACAGTTCCAGCTGACGGTCATAAAAAGGGTATGACACAGTCCAGCGTTTCAGCAGGTTCTGTAAAAGGGACATGCAACTATTGTAAACAGCCAGGTCATTATGTACATGATTGTCCAGTTTTAAAACATAATATCGCCATAGGTAATACAAAAGAAAGACCACGGCCATTTAGACAGGATCAGAACCAACAAGGAGCCCCGCAGCATGCACAAGCCACGCCAGCTCCGCAGCAATGTATGCCAGCTCCACCACCGCAGCCTATTGCTGCCACACAGACAACGACACAACAGATGTACCAGACCACACAGTATGACTACCCTGACTATCAACGATACTCATGAAACAGCCTAGAGAGGGAGGTTGGCTTACCCCTTATTGAGGTCCCTGTAGATCAAGAAGGACCTTATGTACACAGTGAACTATTAGGCCAGGATAGAAAATTTTTACTTGATACAGGGGCAAGCCGAACAACAATAAAACGTAGTGAAGTTCCAGGGGCACCCCTCTCAGGCTCACAGAATATTTCCCTTGGTTTTTCAGGAAAACCTATCATTAACGAAGTATCACAGCCTCTTCCCCTTACGATTGGTCCTTTGACACGAACTACAGATTTATTGCTTACTAAATCATGTCCAGAAAACCTGTTAGGTATAAAAACATTGAAAGCTCTAGGAGCTATAATATGTTGTTCTCCGGAAGGAGTAAGATTGTTTTTACGCGATTTCAAAGGGCACTATGTGTCCCGAGACATGGATCACCGACTGCAGACTTTACCGGCACATTTATGGGCACAAGGCCCTACAGATGTTGGGTGCATGAACATTACACCATATCAAGTCACACTAAAGACAGGAGTGGTACTACCACGAATGCGACAATACAAGTTACCACCAGATGCTGTATCGGCTTTACTGCAAATCATTGATGAGCTTATTACCCAAGGAGTAGTTGTGGAAACTGACTCCAATGTATGTAATTCCCCGATAATTCCGATTCTTAAACGAACTGATCCAAAAGCCCCGCCGGTATATCGATTGGTTATTGATCTGCGCGAATTAAATAAATGTATTGTACCACAATACCCCGTAGTTCCAGACATTTCTTCATTACTGACAGCCATTGATTCCGAAGCAACGTTCTTTACTGTAATTGATCTCAAGAATGCCTTTTTCAGCGTCCCAATAGATCCGGAAAGCCAATACTTGTTCGGATTTAGTTTAAATGGACGAAGCTTTAAATTCACACGCGCACCTCAAGGATTCACAGAAAGCCCCAGCATCTATAGCCAAGCACTGAAAAGAGAACTTGACAGTATCCACATGCCAGTCAACACTGCCCTGCTTCAATATGTCGATGATCTGCTGATCACCGCTAGAAGCGAACCTGAATGTGAAAAAGCCTCACTGACGGTTTTACAATTTCTGGCCAAAAAGGGGCACAAGGTGTCCCCTTCTAAGCTGCAATTCTGTGTCCAGCGAGTTGTTTACCTTGGTCACTCGCTGTCCAAGGAGGGAAGGCAGCTTACACCAGATCGCATCCAGTTAATTGCTAACATGCCAATACCCAAGACACAAAAGGAGGTACGAGCTTTTATAGGCCTCACTTCATATTGTAGGCAGTGGATCCCTCAGTATGCATTCCTAGCAAAACCACTCATTCAGTTGACAACACAGGAGGCGGCCACATCGACTGTCCTCCCTTGGACTCAGGAACATACACACGCCTTTGAAAGCTTAAAGAAAGCTTTATGCCAAGCACCTGTCCTAGCAACACCATGTTACAGTAAACAGTTTACACTCTTTGTTACAGAACGCGAAGGTACTGCCTTGTCAGTACTCACACAGGAACAAGCAGGAGCACACAAACCATGTGCTTATTTCTCTAGTACATTAGATCCAGTAGCTCAGGCTCTGCCTGCGTGCCTGAAATCAGTGGCAGCGACAGCTTTAGCAATCAGACAAAGCGATGCCATAGTGTTAGGACATCAATTGACAGTACAAGTACCACACGCAGTAGAGGTTCTCTTGAACCGCACGCAAACACAACACTTGACTATAGCGAGACTCACCGGTTACGAACTGACATTGTTTCAGCCACACATAGAAATCAGACGTTGTAGTACATTGAATCCTGCCACACTTTTGCCAGTAAATGGAACAGACCCACTAGCACATGATTGTATTGAAATTATTACTATCACGACGAAACCCAGACAAGACTTGACAGACGTCCCATTATCAGATCCAGACCTGACGCTGTATGTAGATGGTTCATGTATGAGAACAAGTACAGGAGAGCTAGTGGCCGCGTATGCAGTCACAACAGACACTGAAGTCATTGAAACAAATCGTATTAATACCTTGTCAGCTCAAGCAGCAGAGCTCATCGCTCTGACACAAGCCTGTATTCAAGCCACAAATAAGAAAGTCAACATATACACTGATTCACGTTATGCATTCGGAGTCGTCCATGACTTCGGCGTACTGTGGCGAGAGAGAGGTTATTTAACTTCTCACGGTGCCCACATTCAGCACGGACCCCTCATTCATGCCTTATTAGATGCAATACATCTACCCGCTGCAATATCAATTATGAAATGTAAAGCTCACACGAAAGTTACTGATATCATTTCCCAAGGCAATGATCTAGCTGACAGAACAGCTAAACAGACTGCTCAAACTCACACATCTGACATGACAAAGACAATAGTTCCGACACCAACACATTGCATGATGGTTAAGGATCCCGCTCTTGACGTAATTGACATACAGACACATGCTACACCAGAAGAAATAAAGAGATGGACTGAATTAGGAGGGATCCAAACCGATCAGGGATGGATGCGAAGGAAAAATCTATATGGTTTCTTCCCGACTCAATGGTCCAAGTTATCATTAATACAATACATAGTCCAGCGCACCTAGGAGAAAAAGCTATGCTAGACAGCATTCAACACATTTGGTTCAACAAACATTTACGAGCAGCAGCTAAACAAAAAGTTCGTACCTGTATGATCTGTTGTCAGTTTAACCCAGGTAAAAGCATTCCCGTAGAACAGGGTGGATTTCAGCCTCCTGATCACCCTTTTGAAGTCCTCCAGATGGATTATATCCAGATGGAACGATGTCGAGGATTCAAATACGTTCTTGTAGTTGTTTGTGCTCTTTCCCGTTGGACAGAGGCATACCCGGTTTCAGATTACACTGCCCCGACTACTGCCAAACAGTTAGTTCGAGAATTCTTCCCACGGTACGGTTTACCACGTGCTGTCTACTCAGATAACGGCCAGCCGTTCTCATCCGAACTAATGAAACATGTTTCACTTTTGTTAGGATATCAATGGAGGTTTCACTGTGTCCGACACCCCGAGGCAGCAGGTCTCGTGGAACGACATAATCAAACTCTGAAAATTAGATTGTCCAAAATATGTAGAGAGAAAGGTGTCGACTGGGTAGTAGCCTTACCAGTTGCACTCTTTTACATGAGAATGGTAGCACATTCTCGAACAGGGCTATCCCCTTATGAGGTGATCTTCGGTAGACCACCAAATATGTGGGGGACGCCTATACCTCGTAAAATAACTGACGTTGACTGTAATATGCTGACAGATTACCTGGCTTCCTTGATGTCTGCACTACAATCTTGTCGTTCACAGGTAGCTGCAGCCTTTCCCGACAACACCGAGGTGAAACCCCACGACGTAGTTCCCGGGGACTTGGTGTTAGTGCGGAATTTTGACCGGAAGACTCAGCTGGATCCGAGGTGGAAATCGCCTCAACTAGTACTGCTCACCACAAGGACAGCCGTGAAGATCGAAGGTCGCAAAGGTTGGATACATTCGAGTCATATCAAGAAATTTTATGGACTACCATCCGATATAGAGACTAAACCCTGTATTTCCTCAAAGACAGACTCAAAACTTCCTTTGGTTGAACAATCGAACTCAGAACTATATAGACTAAAACTACGGTCCAATAAGTCAGACAATTTGATTGTTTAAGTCCTCTCCAAGGTGAATCGGTCGAATTTGTCTCTGACATGTATCCTCTGGACCAGAATAGAGAAAGAAATAATCAAATACAGTTGAAGAAACATGCGTACTGTAAATCACTGCGTAGTCATTGCACAGTGACGTTATTAATTTTGTTTTTCTTATGTCTTTTAATAATCACTGCAAGTATATTGTTGCACATATATTATCCTATTTCTAAACATGCTTACAATGTTACTGCTGAACATTCTTTTAGTGAATTACCCCCGCATGAGTTGTCATATAGATTTGCGCTGCGCAACAACACTTTTATTAGTATGTTACATCATTCCCATCAGACTAGCAATGCTACAAATTGTTGGATATGTGGCCGACTCCCTCCCTATCAGAACTACAAGGAAATTCTGCCTCTCTTTCCATATCCGTTCACACACAATGGCTCCTGTGGAGCATGGTTTAGTTTAATTAAATCCTTAGATTCAAACTCAGTAGCTTATCAAGACAACTGGGTATGGGGAAACCTGAACTTAGTTTTGCTCAAAGTCTGCTACCCTAACAAGGAGGGACTTCCCAAAAGAACAGGAACTGATCTTGAAAATGAAGTATATGGATTAGGTAATTTCACGCTTAATCTCATGATCCTGAACGTTGAATCTGAAGCTACACCAATATTGTCCGCCATGTCCGTATTCCCAGTAAAAGGGGAACTATGTATAAGAAAGAATGGCTCCATACACATGGGCCATAGTAAATGCACCACTGTAATAGAATTCAGTGATCAAGGCAAGTCTACATTTAGAGCTTCTCGTCATTCCTACTTTATATGTGGCCAGACCGCATATATACGCCTACCTTTAGATTGGGATGGTACCTGTTACATAGCATTCCTCCTACCACCTGTTTTCTTAGCTCCTCCTGATTATCATAGAAATACTCATTTAGTACACAATAGACAGCAGAGAGATCTCCCAATCGTCGATTATACTGAAACAGCATGGGAAAAATACACAGATTTCAATAAAGGTTTCTTTCCTTATATAGGTACAGTAACTAATAGTAAGCTGATACGTAGATTAACCAGAACCCTTGAAGCAGTAGTGAACGAAACTATTTCCGCCTTAGGCAATTTAACAGAAGAACAGTCTGCTATGCGGATTGTTGTGCTTCAAAATCGTCTTGTCCTTGACGTCATCCTGGCCGATAGGGGCGGAGCTTGTAGGGTCATCGGATCAAGTTGTTGCATTTTCATACCAGAAAATTCACCGTCAGTATATAAAGCCATAACCCGCCTTCATAAGATTGTAAGCCAAATACACCAGAGTCCAGGCACCTGGACTTGGTCCGGTTGGTTCTGGGGCGTGTTGTCAGCCTGGGGATGGAGAATGCTCTCCTTCCTAGGTATTGGCTTCCTCATACTATTCAGTTGCTGCTTATGTCTACAATGTGGGCCAGCGATTTGTGGTCTATGTGCCACCTCGTGTATCCCACATCCAAGTTTTCATTCAAGATCCCGGAAGAAGAAAGAAGAACAAATGATGTTATATGAACAGATCAACGGATTGATGAAGATTGATATCTCTTAAGGGCAAGTAGGGGACAAGGAGGGAATGTGGAAATATGGATTTTTATGGTCAGTTATGTCCCCTATCTTGGACCCCAACGGTTTCATGTATAAATCACAAGTACATGTATGTTCCCTCCAGTTCCAGTTATGAAGACGCAAACACATGTGCGTCCACCGTCAACATGTCCTCTTTCAGATCCGCCATGAATGGGCCGGATATTCTATTCCTAAGTATGAAAGGCCACCGGCTTTATATGGTTCACTTCCCACATTTTTACAGTCCAGGCGAGTAGGCCCTGATTCTGCCATCAAGCCTTTTCTGCCTTCTGCCTCTGAAAGCTCCAGTCTGAGCTCGCATCTGTATCCATGAACTTTGTCCTACTCCCTGCGCGGCTAACGGTGCCTGACTCGGCCTGTCGGCCTATCTGCCTGCCAAAAACTGTATTTCACCTTCAAGATTATCTGCTCTGCTCCGCTCCTCATCCGATGCATTCCTGTCTAGTAGTTTAGGTAAACATTCCTCCAGCTACCGTGCAAAGGGGCCAGGCCTCGCTGCCCTCATGCAAGTAATTCATAGCCCTGTTTCCATGGAATATTCCTACCCCCTCGCATCTAGTGTAGACACTTAGACGCTTGTACACGCACTAACAGTCAGTATAGTCAGTATAGAATAAGATTCTATCCTAAGAGACCTCTCTTTTTGGATAACACAGTTCTTTAAACATAGGATATTAGATATGATTTGGGATTAGGTTGACATAACCCCAGACTTCTGTCTCCACATGTAGAGCTAAATGTCAAGTCCCCTTCACCCTCTAGTTACACGTCAATCACACGTCATGCTGCTGCGCGTGCATCTCTGCCAAGTATTTCTGCTGACATTGCGAAATTCTTTTATGGAACCACCCATTTATGACATCATATCTAATGACGTTCTTTAGTTACACCCATTTTAGTTACGCATGTATGATTTTATCTCTGTTATCAACTGTTACGCCTCCTGCATCTGTTTCACTATAATGCCTCTTCTATAAATATGATTATCTGTCAATAAAGTATTGTTCTTCACTTCCTGAACCTTCGTGGTGATGGAATATGGAGTCCATCAATTCGAATTGATTTTGGAATAAAGCCCGTTCCGAAACTCTAATACCACGGATTCTGCCTCTTATTTTACTGAGCTATTGTTATAGATTTTCCGCATCAAATTAAGTACCGGTAATTAAATTATTTACCACACCCCCACCGTCCTCCCGTAACTGGTTCTGGCCATACATTACATTAACTTAATCAAACATCTCCATACAGTGCAATTACTCTGCATACAATTCTTGATCGCACTGCACCTTCTGTAACCACCATGGGTTACTGTACTTCTTATCATACTGTCATAGGTGTTATTGGGTACTTGGAACTGTGGAAACATCGTCCGGGCTGGTATTTTTTATAGGCTTCCACCATTGCATCCCATTCCAGGGATATTGGATTTTTCCGGAGGCCGCGGGCCTCTTCTCTGTGCAATGCCGCGCTTTCAGCTCCTGCCCATGTAAGCAATTCATTATGCCACATAGATGTGGTGGGGGCTCTGGCTGATTTCCAGCGCATAGTGCTCGATCTTTTCGCGACTATAAGCGCCAAATCTAAATAGCGTAGTTGTACCTTGTGTGTTTTCGTCCGCCTACTAACTCCTAATATGTATTCTAGTGCTGTGTCCCCCAATGGACAGGTGTATGACATCCTCTATCTTTTGTTTGACCCCCCTCCAGAACTCCGCAAGGCCCGTACACAACATATATACAAGGTCTGCTACCGGTAGTTTACATCGGGGGCATTGATGTGTCATTTCCGGGTACATTCTGTGTAGTCTACGCGGGGTCATGTATGCTCTGTGTACTATCATGCATTGGATAAACTTGAACTTGGCATTACGCGGTATTTTACGCGGATATTCCAATATGTTACTCAATCAATCAATCACTGCATTTGTAGAGCACACTACTCACCCGTGAGGGTCTCAAGGTGCTAAAAGGAGGCGGGGGGAGGAGGGGGGAGGGGGAGTGCTGCTACTGCTCAAACAGCCAGGTCTTGAGAAGTCTTCTGAAGGTCAGCAGGTCCTGGGTCTGTCGCAGGTGGATGGGGAGGGTGTTCCATGTCTTGGCGGCGAAGTGGGAGAATGATCTGCCGTCAGTGGTTGTTCGGTGGATGCGGTGGATGCGTGGAATGAGGGCGAGGTCGGCGGAGCGAAGCTGGTGATTCGGGGTGTAGAAGGTGAGTCATTTGTTGAGGTATGCTGGTCCGGCGTTGTGGAGTGCTTTGTGAGCGTGGGTGAGGAGCTTGAAGGTGATCCTCTTGTTGACCGGGAGCCAGTGCAGGTTTCTCAGGTGGGCAGTGATGTGGCTGTGGCGGGGGACGTTGAGGATGAGGCGCGCGGAGGCGTTCTGTATGCGTTGGAGTCCTTTCTGGAGTTTGGCCGCGTTCCCGCGTAGAGGGCATTGCCGTATTCCAACCTGCTGCTGATGAGGGCCTGGGTGACCGTCCTTCTGGTTCTGGTGGGGATCCATCTGTAGATCTTGCGAAGCATGCGCAGGGTGTTGAAGCAGGAGGAGAAGACGGTGTTGACTTGCTGGGTAATTGACAGTGATGAGTCCAGGATGAACCACATGTTGCGTGACTGGTCGGTGGGTGTCGGTGCAGCTCCCAGCGCAGCCGGCCACCAGGAGTCGTCCGAGGTGTATGGGGTGGGGCCGAGGAGGAGGACCTCCGTCTTGTCAGAGTTCAGTTTCAGGCGACTGTTCTTCATCCATTCGGCGACGGCCTTCATTCCTTCGTGAAGGTTGGTTTTGGCGGTGGCGGGGTCCTTGGTGAGGGAGAGGATCAGCTGGGTGTCATCGGCGTATGAAACGATGTTGAGGATGTGTGATCGGACGATGTTTGCAAGCGGTGCCATGTAGACGTTAAAAAGGGTAGGGCTGAGGGATGATCCTTGGGGTACGCCGCAGGTGATCTTGGTGGCTTCGGATCGGAATGGGGAGGCGGACTCTCTGGGATCTGCCGGTGAGGAAGGAGGTGATACAGTCGAGGGCTTTGTCGCGGATCCCCGCGTCGTGGAGGCGTCTGCTTAGGGTGTGGTGGCAGACGGTGTCGAAGGCGGCCAGGAGGTCCAGGAGGATGAGGACCATGGTTTCGCCTTTGTCCAGCAGGGTCCTGATGTTGTCAGTGGCGGCGATGAGGGCGGTTTGGTGCTGTGGTTACTTGCTTTAGGCGAAGCTGCATATTTCACACAGGCGACTGTTACTGAATGCCCATAAAAATTTACATGAAACGTGTGCAGCTATCGAGCTTATCTGTGACAATCTGGGTACAATGTGAAAATAATAAATCAACAGCTCCTGAACAGCAAAAAGGTTCTATTTTCTGGCATGTCTCTTGAGACTTCATTTCCGTACTAATGAGAATTCTCTGAAAGTCAGAGTTTGTGTCACGTTCAGCCTTGGATTGTTTTCAGTCGTATGCGGATTTATTCTGTAACTCCTGAGAGAAGTATAACATGTCTGAGCTCGGGTGACGGCGCAGCTCCCCATAAATCACACGATGTGTGGTTAGTACGGCCCGGCCTAGGGAGTAGGTATTTCCATAAAAAGTTGAGAGATGTTTCCCTCTCCCTCCCCAAGTTTATTCTTTTATCTTGCATATGATTGTGTGTGAGTATATTGTGGTTGTATAAATGGGTGAATGCACGAATGAGTCAGTGGGTGAATGAATGGATGCATGAATGCTGAGTGCATGTATGATGACCTATTGAATGCCTAAGACCCTTGTTAACTGTGGAGGCACTTCCCTTTAAAAGTCAGACCAATTGGCATTGACAATGCTTGTTATGGAATGTCTTCATTTGGTCCGTTTCCTTCCAAAACTTTCTGATGTTTACAAATGTTCAAGGACAAAAATCCAACGCCTACAATGCATGTCAAGCCGGCCTGCTACGCGCCACTACACCCTGCGAGCAACATTAAAGAAATGTGTGAGGCACACACATCCAAAAACATAACAGAGCAGCAAAAATACACACAGTATTTGAAATCACACGGTGTGGTTAGTACGGCCCGGCCTGGGAATTATGTATTTCCACAAAAATTTGAGAGATGTTTCCCTCTCCCTCCTAAAGTCCAGCTAGGGTGCTGCCCCATCTGAGCATAACCGAAGTGCTCAGGAAAAGCTAAACGGGTGAATTTTAATTAGCGCGGGAAAGATATACCTGCTGTGTCCCTATATGCTGGGAATAATCCTCAGGGCATCATACACATTTTAAACAAGCATAAAGTAATATTTGCAAAACAGGAAGATAGAAGCAGCCAGGCCTGCGGGATAATAAAGAGAAGGCAGACAAACAGGGCTGGCTTAGTTACTGAACTGGTACGACTATGTTTGCTGCCCTGCTCCTGTCCAAAAATCTTTTTTTCCACGAATTACAGCTAATAATACATTGGCAATAATAATATTAAGATAATTATGGCGGCTAATGCACTTGCTGAAGAGATGTGTCTTTTGCCCACATAGTCACAGTTATTTTATTTCAAATCTTTTTTATTGATAAAAAAATAGAAAAATTACAAAGACATACAATAAATGACAATAAATGACAATAAATGACATGTGCAATCCCCAACCAACAGACCCATAGGACCTGAGAACTGGCAAATCTATAGGGGAGTCGCCCCCAACCCAGACATATATGAAGTCATATTCCTCAAACACATAGTAATAAGATCCGTAAGTCAGGACTATAAATCTGATCCTCACATCCGAATAACATGGACGAATTTGAAGCAAATGAAGTGAAATGAAATGAAATTAAATTAAATTACACTATGATATGTCATGAAACCAAGTTCAGCCCCCAAACACAGATTACGCTATGGTGAGTGAGCGCCACGACTGGCAATGCCTTATTTCATGTGTGTTGCCTATCAGATTCCGTCTCTCCCCTTACTCTATAGCCTATCAGCCATAATTCCGCCATAACTCCGCCACTTCCGTTCAGGGCGGGTCAAATGAGAACGAAGATCTGTCCAGGGATTTCCAGAGCCGCCTATGGGTAGCGCGCCACGGGGATGAGTGTAGAGCTGGGTTGTCAGCTCCTCTTAGAAACGAGAGCCATTCCTGCCAAACCCTGAATGAGACCTCAGAGGCGCTTTTCCATTTACATAGTACCACCCTGCAGGCTAGAGTAAGCAAAATGTCGAGCAATTGACGATCATTGTCATTATTAAGCTCCTTGTCCAGCACCCCCAATAGAACATAGACAAATTCTCGTTTAGAATTGACCTTGAAAATATGATCTATGCAATCAAACACTTTCACCCAGAATAATCCCAGCGCAGAGCACCCAAAGAGCATATGAGCTAAGTCTCCCACCGCTGAGTCACAGTTCCAACATAAGGGGCTATCCCTCAGATGGAGTCTATGGAGTTTTTCTGGCGTCCAGTATGTCCTATTAATGAGCATATATTTGGTTTGGGCCAGAATCGGGGAGATCTTATTCGTTAGGGCGGCAGCATGTATCAAATCCCAGTCAAATACTAAACCGGTAGAGTTCCCACTTGGATTCATTTTTCTTGTACGCCTTCCTTGGAGCAGGGAGAAGCAACTTATAAATTTTAGAGACAAAGTGACCCGACTTCATAAGTCGTGGAACATGGGTCTTAAGCCAAGGGTCGCTCGAGTTGAGGCAGCGAGTAGACAGAATGACCTTGAGTTTCAAAAAGTCATAAAAATCCATTGGTGACAGATTGTGGTTGGTTTGAAGCGAGGAGAACGGCAACGGATGCCCTCCCTCAAATAAGTCTTTCACCAGATTAATGCCTTTCTCAGACCAGACCCTCCACTGCAGAGGTTTCCCTTCCAGCTTAAACGATGGATTATACCATAAAGATACCATAGTAGACTTCCTCCACAGCTGCCCAACTTTCTGAGCTTGATCTAATCTCAGAAGTGCTCTTCTAGTGTTTAGTAGGATGTATTTGGAGTGGGGGAGATGGGATAGATCCATTGAGAGTAACGCTGTTAGAGGTGCATTACCAATCAAAGATTTCTCAATCGCAATCCACAGCGGTGAATAATCCGCGTCCTCATTCAACCACTGTGCCCCTTGTTTACATAGAAAGGCCGTCTGATAGTTCCTGAAGCTAGGGAGACCCAAGCCGCCTTTTCCTTTTGATAGCTGTAGCTTCTTCATAGATATCCTGGGTTTCTTCCCCTGCCACAAGAACCCACCAAACAGCCCGTCCACCTTTGTCAAGAAGGCCTCCGAGAATGTCATTGGCAACATACTCGCCAGATAATTTACTAATGGGGTGACCATCATCTTTAAGGTTTCCGCCCTTCCCCACCATGAAAGGAATTTCGGGGACCATCCCTCTAGTAATTTAGATATTTTCTTCAGAATCAAACTTTCATTGACCTCCAAAGTTGTAATTAGATCTTTATCAAATTCCAGCCCCAAATACTTAAAGCAGCCTGGCTGCCACGTCAAGCCAGAGTCCCCCATAATCTCTCTATTACCTAAGTTATTCAACAGTTTAACCTCTGTTTTATCTTTATTCAACTTGTATCCCGACACCCTGGAGAAATCGTCAATGGTAGACATGAGGGCCGGTATAGCCTCTTCCACTCTCTCTGATACTATTAGGACATCATCCGCATATGCTGTCAACTTTATTATACAGTCTTCAAATGGGATTCCAGCAATACCATCGTTAGTTCTCAAGTGATAGAGAAATGGCTCAATGGCCAGTAAAAACAGTGAGGGCGAGAGAGGGCACCCCTGTCTAGTGCCTTGATGTAATTGGAACGCTGAGGAAAATGAGCCGCCAGCTCTAACTCTCGCAGAGGGACAAGAGTATAGAGACATCACCATCTTTGTTAAAAGGTGACCCAGGTTGAACTTATTTAGGACCGCATTCAAATAGTTCCAGTCGACTCTGTCGAAAGCCTTTTCGGCGTCAAGTGTGATTGCCACAGTAGGGGTAGTCAACAACTTTGCTCGTTCAAGTACATGCGCCAGTATTCTGGTATTATCACTAGACAGTCTATTCTTTAAAAAACCCGCCTGTGCAGCATGTATCAATTTGGGCAGGACCTTTTGAAGCCGGTTAGCCAGAATCATTGCTAGAAGCTTACAATCGAGATTAATGAGCGAGATAGGCCTATAATTATTTGGTAGCGCTGGATCTTTCCCCTCCTTTGGCAGCACCGCAATAATGGCTTCCGACAACGTACCTTTCACCTCCCCTATAGCACTGATTTCTTGGAATAAGTGCAAGAGTGGTTGCGACAACAGTGGGGAAAAGCACTTGTAGAATTTAGCAGTGAACCCGTCCGGTCCGGGTGCCTTACCGCATTTTAACTACTTAATGACCATCTCGACTTCCTGAAGCGTGATAGGACCGTTAAGGTCATCACGATCCATAGTGGAGAGGGAGGGAAGATTGCACTTATCCAAATAACCTTCAATTTTTGAGTCGGCTACCTCTGTATTCTTGGCATAAAGTTGCTCATAAAATTGTTTGAATACCTCCGCTATCTTGACCGGGTCCGAGTGTGTTGTTCCCCCCTGATCTTTGATGGAATTGATCGTATTTTGCTGTATTTTAAATTTGAGGTATGCAGCGAGGCTCTTCCCTGCCTTGTTGGATGTACAGAGTTTGAATTGTTTCCTCCTAGTTAACCAAATCCCCGCCCTTTCACTTACTATTTTGTTATATTCATACTTCTTATTTGCTAATTTATTCATTGTTTCTTCCTTCCTATCAGCCAAGTGTTTCTTCTCTAGCGCGGCAATTTCTCCTTCTAAAGTCTCCAGAGCTTTATTGTGGTTCTTGTTTATGGCAGATTTTATTCTAATAACGACCCCACTTATCGTACTGTGGCCTTTTTCCCCTTGACCGTTCGTTACCCCCTTCCCTCTTCCTATCCTTAAGTCACTCCCCGGCAGTCACTGGGTTACTGTTGTACTTTTCTTTTTATTGCTTTGGTACAATAAAGTTGGCAGTGAATCAAAATAAAGGGTAACAACACAGGTGTGGGGTCCTCCAGGTCCGACTTCTCGTCTGCCCTTGCTTGCTTCCCGGCTCCGTTCGGGGAATAGGTGAGCGTGGACCCAAAAGAAAAGAAACAGAACAAACTGGTTTTAAACTTCTACCAGACTACAGCAGCGTACAAAGGGGAGGGCAAGTGTACCGTCACCAGTCCCTAGTGAATGTGCCTAACGTGGGGGAAAAACAATTGGTGACTTCAGTGACGTCCCTTAAAACGAGCCCACAGCCCCTGCACAAGCCCCGGCTGGATAATAGGTACTCGCCTCGAGCCCCGACCCTCCGGGGCCGAGGTGTTGGGAGACCAAGCCTCCGTTCCGTCAGGGAGTGCAGTGGTCCCGGGCGCAGTGCTCCTGGAGCTGTATTCCTTCGCTGGGTCTCCGGCCGTGGTTCCTGGATCGACTCCTCCGACTTCAGGCTCCTCCGCTCCTCCCGTCGTTCTCCAGAGGGTTGTACTCTCCCGGTCTTCTTCGGCTTCCTCCGCGTCTTTTCCTGTCTCCGAATCTCCCGCCACACCGTTCACCGGATGTCCGTCGCTTTTTACAGGCGTGCTCACACCACGCTGATTAGACGCTAGAGCGCCGCCTTCAATGCCTGGTCGCTCTTCGGCGGCGGCCATCTTGGAATGGTCGGAGCCGTTTTCGACATCATCACATTGCCCTCCCGTAAGGGGTGGGCGTTCGGGCCACTCCATCACTGGGAACCTGGAGAGGTAGTCCACATTATTTTGTAGTTTTCCGGGAATGTGAATGGCCTCGAAGGTGAAGGGCTGCAATGCAAGGAACCAGCGTAAGATTTTAGGATTGGAGTCTTTATGTAAAGAGAGCCAGGTAAGAGGGGCATGATCGGTAAGAAGAAGGAAGGAACGTCCCAAAAGATAATATTGCAGCGCCTCTATGGCCCATTTGAGGGCCAGGCATTCCTTCTCTATTGTTGAGTATCGGGTTTCCCTGGGAAATAGTTTTCTACTGAGGTAGAGGACGGGATGCAGGTCTCCTACGACGTCTGGCTGTGAGAGTACTGCCCCTAGTCCTCTACCTGAGGCGTCTGTTTGGAGAACGAAGGTTTTCGTGAAGTCAGGGCAGGCAAGGACTGTGGATGTGCACAAAACGGTCTTTAGAGTCTGGAAGCTATCTTCTTGGGGAGACAGCCAAGGAAGGTGTTTTCCTGTGTGCGTTTTGGTGAGCAGATCGGTGAGTGGGCTGGCTATTTCTGAGAATCGTGGGATAAATCTTCTATAGTACCCCACTAATCCAAGGAAGGAACGCACGTCTTTCTTACAAGAGGGTCTGGGTATTTTAGTGATGGCTTCTATTTTGCTAACTTGAGGTTTTATTTGGCCCTTACTGATGGTATACCCTAAATACTCTATACTGTCGGTTCCAAATGTGGTTTTTTTGGGATTGAGAGTAAGACCGGCTTGTTGTAAGGACAGCAGGACTGCTTCCAAATGGTTTAGGTGCGTACTCCAGTCTGGGCTGTAGACGACAATGTCGTCTAAATAAGCGGCTGAAAATTGATGGTGTGGGGCTAGTAAGGTGTCCATTAGTCGCTGAAAAGTAGCGGGGGCCCCATGTAGGCCGAAAGGCAGAACTTTAAACTGATATAGACCAGTCGGGGTCGAGAAGGCTGTTTTTTCTTTGGCAGAAGAGGTGAGGGGTATCTGCCAATAGCCTTTGGTTAGGTCTATTGTCGTCATGACTCTAGCGTTGCCTAGGCGTTCGAGTAGTTCGTCCACCCTGGGAATAGGGTAGGCATCGAACTTAGACACGGAGTTTACCTGACGGAAGTCTATGCAAAACCTGATGCTCCCATCAGGTTTTGGGACAAGAACAACAGGAGAAGACCAGTCACTATGGGATGGTTCTATTATATCAGCTTCCAGCATCGCCCTTATCTCCTGGTCTACTGCTGTTCTTCTTGCTTCCGGAATGCGATATGGCTTTAATTTGATGGGTCGGGTGGTGGTTGTGAAGATGTCGTGTTCTACCAGTGAGGTCCTCCCAGGATCTCCTGACAGCACCGTGGCAAACCTGGCGCACAGATCTACCATCTGTTGTTTTTGTGTGGGATTAAGTTGTGGTCCTACTTGAATCGGGGTCTCCTCCTGCCCTCTGTGGGGAAGATGGGTTACGTCTATGGGTTTGTGTATCGTTATGTGGCCTATCGATGTCTCTCTCCGTGATACCTCGGGAAGGGGCTCTTCCCAGGCTTTGAGCAGATTGACGTGGTATATCTGTCCTTCGTTCTTCTTATGTGGGACGTCTATCCGATACGTAACAGGAGTTACCTTCCCCAACACTTTGTATGGTGCCTGCCAGGTGGCTAACAATTTTTTTTCTGAACTAGGCAGAAGTATGAGTACTTGATCCCCTATCTTGAACTCCCTAAGTTTGGCTCGACGGTCATATAACTGTTTTTGCCTAGTTTGTGCCTTTTCCATGTTTACATGTACCTCCTCCCACAATGAAGACAACGTGTCTTTAAGAGCAGCTGAATACTGGAGTAGCGGTCTACCCTCATCTTCTTCGTCTGTCCACCGTTCTAAAGCCATATCGAGGAGTGTCCGGGGCTGTCGCCCAAACACGAGTTCAAAGGGTGAAATGAAAACCCTGTTGATGTTTGCTCGTGTGTCCTGATGGCGAACAGCACCAGGGGAAGTTGTCTGTCCCAATCCCTGCCTGTTCGGTCTATACATTTTTTTAAGATGGTTTTAATCGTGCGATTGTAGCGTTCGACCAGCCCATCTGTTTGTGGGTGGTAGACGGAGGTGCGTAGTTGCTTCACCTTGAGGATATTACACACTTGTTTCATTAGTCTGGACATGAAGGGGGTGCCCTGGTCTGTCAATAGCTCCTCTGGGAACCCTACTCGAGAAAAAAATGAGACCATGGCGTGTGCGACGACTGAGGTGGTTGTTGAGGAAAGGGGTATGGCCTCGGGGTACCTGGTAGCATAGTCTACCAAAACAAGGATGTACTGGTGACCCCTGGCGGAAGGTATTAAAGGACCCACTAAGTCCATCCCTACCCTTTTGAAGGGCACATCTATGATAGGGAGGGGTTGAAGAGGTGCTTTGGGTACTGCGGGAGTGTTCACCAACTGACACCGGGGACATTGGGCGCAATATCTGGCTACTTCTTGATATACCCCTGGCCAATAGAATCTGGACAGCAAATACGTCAAAGTATGCTCTTTCCCGTAATGGCCTCCCCCAGTCTGACTATGGGCTAACGATAGTGCCTGTTCCCTATATGCTTTAGGAACCAACAACTGTTCCTTCTTTTTATCTCCCTCGATCGTGACTCTATATAATAGACCCTTTTTCACCTGGAAGAAGGGGCCTACCTGGTCTGGTTGGTCTTCTTGCACCTGGTTCCAGGCATGGAGCAGCGTGGTGTCATCCCTTTGGGCAGCCCGGAAGCTTAGTCCTGCCTCTTGTGAAGAGTCTGGGGAGGAAAAGATTTTCGTAGGTAAGTGGGGTTCTGAGTGTAGATACATGGCTTTTTCCCCTCTTCTCTCCTTACGGGTTTTTGTGGGTTTTGGGAATGTTTCGTCTATCTCATCGGTAGAAAAAGGGGCACTGTCTAGCCAAAGGGTAGGGGGGGGCGGTGTAGTGTAGGCCTGTAGATAGTCATGAAACCTAGGAAGGTCCGTTCCCAGCAATACCGTCTCAGGGAGTTGAGGTACCACCCCTACCTTCCGTAGTTGAGACTCTCCATCTATGTCCAACAATACTTCGGCCAAGGGGTATAGTTTTCTATCCCCATGGACGCATGTAACTTGTATTTGCTCGTCCTCTATCAATTGGGAACCCCGTACCAAGGACCTGTCCACTACTGTATGATGACATCCAGTATCCAAAAAGGCGATCACCGGCTTCCCATTCACATGGATCTGCTTCCTGTACCATTCAGGGGTCTTTCCGGTCATCAACACCCTCCCTCGGGAATAGCCCACCTCCATGGGTTCATGCGGGGGATTACGCAGGGGGCAGTTGCGAGCTATGTGTCCCCACTCTGCGCAGTGATAACATTGTGGTCCGGTTGTGGGTGTATGTGAAAGGGGTGGTCTCGGTGTGGGCCGTGGGATGGGGTTTGGTTTGTGTTCGACAGGGAGGGGGTTAGGTCTTGGAGGTGGCCTCGGGAATCCTGTCGGGGTTTTGTGAGCCGAGGTTTTAAACTCCGGAGAGCGATGAAATGCACAGGCTAAATCTACGGCCAAGGTCACCGTCAGGTTAGGGTGTTGTTTGATCCAGGCTCTGGTGCTGAAGGGTAGGGCCTCTAAATACTGTTCAAGATACACCTTTTCTGACAGTTCATCCACCATGGAGAGGGTAGGTTGTAACCAGCGGTTGCCTAAATCCCTTATCCGATAATATAAAGCCCGGGGATTGTCGCCGGCTGTCCATTTTTCTTTTCTAAAGCGTGACCTACAATATTCCTGATCACACCCTAAGCGTTCCAATATGGCCCTTTTTATATCCGTATAGCTCGTAACCCCTGCCGGATTGGCGGCCTGATAAGCTGCTTGGAGCTCGCCTGATAGAAGGGGTGCTATGTATTGACCCCATCTTTCTGGGGGCCAGGTGGCAGTGGAGGCTACCCTTTCGAAGTTAACAAAAAAATAATCCGGGTCGTCCCCTGGCTGGAATTTCTGAAGGACCGACCCTGGTACATTCGGGTGGACACGGGCACTTGATATGGCATCGGTCAAGCGCATGACCGCAGTGTCCTGGACGGCTTGGTTGGATGTGAGGAGAGCCACCTGATCCCGTAAGGCTGTTTGCAAGGCCTCCCTTTCTTTTTGAGCCTGCTTGGTTTGTTCCTCGAAAACCAGCTGTAGATGACGCTGTCCTTCTGCTAGTTGGGTGATAATGGCTTCCATGGCAGGGGGGGGGGGGTTCCGTCTTTTTCCGGACGGGGATCCCACTTCTGACACCACTGTGGCCTTTTTCCCCTTGACCGTTCGTTACCCCCTTCCCTCTTCCTATCCTTAAGTCACTCCCCGGCAGTCACTGGGTTACTGTTGTACTTTTCTTTTTATTGCTTTGGTACAATAAAGTTGGCAGTGAATCAAAATAAAGGGTAACAACACAGGTGTGGGGTCCTCCAGGTCCGACTTCTCGTCTGCCCTTGCTTGCTTCCCGGCTCCGTTCGGGGAATAGGTGAGCGTGGACCCAAAAGAAAAGAAACAGAACAAACTGGTTTTAAACTTCTACCAGACTACAGCAGCGTACAAAGGGGAGGGCAAGTGTACCAGTCCCTAGTGAATGTGCCTAACGTGGGGGAAAAACAATTGGTGACTTCAGTGACGTCCCTTAAAACGAGCCCACAGCCCCTGCACAAGCCCCGGCTGGATAATAGGTACTCGCCTCGAGCCCCGACCCTCCGGGGCCGAGGTGTTGGGAGACCAAGCCTCCGTTCCGTCAGGGAGTGCAGTGGTCCCGGGCGCAGTGCTCCTGGAGCTGTATTCCTTCGCTGGGTCTCCGGCCGTGGTTCCTGGATCGACTCCTCCGACTTCAGGCTCCTCCGCTCCTCCCGTCGTTCTCCAGAGGGTTGTACTCTCCCGGTCTTCTTCGGCTTCCTCCGCGCCTTTTCCTGTCTCCGAATCTCCCGCCACACCGTTCACCGGATGTCCGTCGCTTTTTACAGGCGTGCTCACACCACGCTGATTATACGCTAGAGCGCCGCCTTCAATGCCTGGTCGCTCTTCGGCGGCGGCCATCTTGGAATGGTCGGAGCAGTTTTCGACATCATCACACGTACTTTTTAGCGCCTCCCAACGAATCAAATCAGTGGTGTCTCCCCTACCGTTATGTTCTAAGTACTCTCTGATCGCGGTCTCGATCGCTACCCTATGTTGTTCTTTTTCGAGGACCTCCTCATTAAACCTCCAGATTGATTGTTGAATAGAGGATTTGACGTTGGAGATGGATAGGGAAATACATGAGTGATCGGATAAAACCTTTGGTTCTATAGATGTTCCTTCTATTCTGGGGATGCCATTCTTTGTTATAAATAAATAATCAATCCTGGAAAATGAATCATGTGGCGGAGAGTAAAAGGTATAATCCCTCCCATCAGGGTTCTGCAACCTCCATGTATCTACCAAATGGAATCGAGTACATAGATTAGTGAAGGCCTTATGAGATCTATTGCTACGAAAGGAGCATCTGGAATCCCTGTCCAATACTGGATCAAATGGTAGATTAAAGTCTCCTGCCAGAATGTGTATGGCTGAATCAGGGATAGTCTCTAGTTGCTTGGACAGATCGGACCAAAAGGTTAGGTCGCATGTATTAGGGGCATAGACATTCGTCACATAGAATTCAGTGTCATCTTTAGTCAGCTTGGTCGTAACCCACCGCCCTTTAGAGTCAGAGTCGTGGGAGAGCAACTCTACATTAGATTTTTTTGCAATTAATGTCAGGACCCCATTTTTCTTTCCTATCGTCTCTGACCCTACGACCTCAACAAAGAATTTATTCCTGAGAGTATGAAATTGTGAGGCCTCAAGTTTAGATTCCTGTAACAATACAATATCACCCTCTGCCTACGTAAATACTCCAGGATCTTCTGACGCTTAACTGGTTGATTGAGACCCTTGACGTTAAGAGAGTATTTTCAAGCTATTCACTCTTGATACGCCTATAGGAGTGTCAATTGTGGATAATGACATAGCAAATCAACAGTTAACATGGTGAATTGTTAATAAACTACACTTAACTGTATTGACTCGGACCTCCTTCATTCTCTCCCAGAACCCCTCAACTCTCACAGCACTGGGCGGAAGGTAAAAGTACAATCGGCATAGGCATTGACAGTAGAATGGTGTTAGGCCTGGTGTGCATTGGGACTTGACATAAACCCCAGCCGGGTCGCGGCAGTGCAGTCTGCATAGGCATTGACAGTAAAGTGATGTTGGACTTGGTGTGCATTGGAACATGACAAACAATAACATAAAGGAAAATCAACACAGAGATCAAACACGTACCCCACCCTCTCTCCCTCTCCCTTCCTCCCAATCCCCCTCTCCCTCCCAATCACCCTCCCCTACCCCTCCACCCCGAGATAAACTAGTAGGCATGGTGACACAGAAAAAATAGTGTCCCTCCCATGGCCTCAACTCGTATCCGTGTTAGCAATTCGGGAATTAACCCAACACATAAAACAGCACAAACCCTTGAGCCCGATAGGCAACAGTGCCTGTCCAGGCAACAACTAACTTATACGGACAGAACTGCCGCTGGGCCACCTCCCAGTGGGATTATCAACAATAGCTACCCATCTTTACTAACCTTAATCTACTATAGCAAAAGGCTTATATGCTCGCATTAGATGTATGCATTAAATAAGCCTCCCTACTTCTTTGACTGGTTGGGGACCACTAATGCAGACCAAGAAACGCATAGTATTTAGTGACGATTCATGACTAGTGTCAACACTCGAAGAAGGCACAAACCACCCAAGAACACAGAAGATAAGACTTGCGTCCCCCTCGACTCCATGAACTCCATGAACAGAGCCCAACATTGCAACAATACAGCAGTACATCAGGACCCAACATTGTATGACTACGAGTGACACATTGACATAATAATCTGCTACGGAAACAAAGCATCCTGTTTAGTGGTGGAAGTAGAGGCCGCTGATGAAGTATCCATGCGTGACTCATCGCCTCCCTCCAGATATTGCCGGAGTTTTAACGGGTCTGCGAAGACCTGCGGAGAACCTTTGATAAAGACACGGAACCTTGCCGGGCCTACAAAACCAAATTGGTGGCCCAGCAACTTCAACTGTGGTCGCAAAGCAAGAAAGGCTTTCCTTGTGTCGACAGTTTCTTTACTGTAGTCCTGTGATATGTACACTTTACTAGATTTCCAGAGTACATGGTTATTTTTACGCACAAATGACAGTATTTGTTCCACATGCTGGTAACGTAGTGGTTTACATACATTAGGTCGCGGTCCCTTTTGGCCCGGCATGATCCTGCCCGGAACCCTACGAGCTCTATCAAATTCCAGTGGGTGATGGAAGTTAAGGTTGGTTGCCTGTGAGAACCAAGCCTCCAGAAATTGGACACAGGATTCGTATGTCTCTTCTGACCCCTCCGGTATACCAAAGATGCGTAGGTTCCCTCTTCGATTTCTATCCTCCAATTCCGACATCTTCCTGGACATTTGTTCTGTGGAGATGTGTAGGCGTTTAAGAGAGCTACAAGTTATGATCTCCGAATCTTCTAGACGACTGATTCTTGACTCTGACTCCGTAAACCTGGAATTAGTATCACGGATGTCTTTACGGATAGCTACAATTTCTTCCTTTGTGGACTTTGTGATCTCCTTTACTTCCTCTAATTTATTTAGTATTATGTCCATCGTATCGGTCACATCCTTTTTACCTTTGATCGGCGATATTGGAGCAGGAGGTTCAGCCTTGAGCCTTTTTAGGTTCTTTGTGTCTTTATCCCCCATCTTAAACAACACTGTGAGGAGCCAATTGATTCGAATGCCAGGACTGATAGCTCTGCAGTAGACTTAAACAGCTCGTGACCAGGAGCCTCCACCATATGCAGAAGGTGCACACGGACCAGATATTACCACCACAAATGTACTCCTACCGCTGCCAGCGACATGGTTAGAGATTTAGGATTGCATAATAGACATCATTGCCTTACTCGTGACCAGCATGACATTGGACATAAATCTCACACCGTGTGTACCTGCTCAGACCACCTTGCTCCACTACTCTTCGTGAGTGACCTGTTCTCTTAACAGATCCGAGCCATTTGGTTATTCTCCGCAATTCTCTTGTGCTCCATGTACTGCTCAAGTTCTGTGCACTGCCCCTTGGAAATGGTGCTTCAACCTCTCCCAGCCCGTCTCAGATCGCCGTCATTATTCTCACAGATCCGCATTTTAAAATGGTATGTTGGCCACACACACTAGCTATGCAGCCCGCCCATATGCATATGGAGCAAGCCACGACACCTGCACTGTCATCAATACAGTGTGCATTACCTCTTGCCTTCAATCGCACTCCTCAGCATATAATGCACACTCAAAGCGCACTCCACGTGTTGATTTTGTGAGGATCAACTGCTAGACTGCCGGTTACAGTGAGATAATGTCTCGAAAGGAGCCTACATAGCCGCCGTCACTGCCGCCATTTTGCGAAATAGTGTAGGAGTGATCCTAAGACCGGCACACTCTCTGCTCGTAGTATTATGTATCCGTTGCCGATGTAAACATACCGCTTGGTCATGAAGCATTCCACCCTCTCTTACTACGGTCACCTTGTGCTCCATTCAATACGCGGGATCCCCGGAGCCTCGGAGACTCGTACAACCGCCATTTTGCCACTTACAACATCGATGTTTACCGGTAATGTCCAGCATATATTAGGGTGCTATAGGATACATTACACTCACTCTCCATACTTCAGTGACATTCTTCTGGTTTCCCTGCTATCGAAGACCGTCCCCGTTCTCCGACACCCGCCGGGACTCTCAAAAACTTTCGGGGATTCCCGCAGTCGCCATCTTGCATGCTCTACTCACCGGCGTTTTACTGCATAGCAGGGAGAAGCTATAGCCACACTGACCAGTCCAGATCCTCACTCCTGCCCCCTCACTCTCTGCTACGGCGGCGGTCTCCCCTGATCTCCGAATCTTCCGGCTCTGTAGCGGTGACAGCCTCGACAGCGTTTGCCAGGGATCCGCCGGCTCCAACGGCTGCGCAACCCGCTCGTGGTCTCAGGGCTCTTTGCTCATAACTCGCTTCCAGGACCTCCTTGGCGGCTCAAATTCGTCCCAGAGGTAGACCTCAGTCTCCGATTGCCAAAATCATCGCTCTTGTTGTTCACACGTTAGGATATAACTCCAGAACCGCTCCGTGTTTCACTGCCACGGGAGGAGCGACGCGTTATGCCGCCATCTTCTCCGGCGTCCAAACCACGCCCCCCCCCACATAGTCACAGTTTTAAATCAAAATACCTTAAAGGGTTAATGTGCCTGTGGGCATTTTGCTGACTGCCTACTTGGGTACGATTCTCATTAGAGTAAGGTTCCCCCCCTGCAGTATGGTTTTGAGCCAGACCTCCACAAGATATAGCTTGCGCTCCAGGATTTAAGTGTGCCAGGTCCCTCCGTGTCCAAGAGCAATTAGAAATAAAACAAGCATTTGCAATGCAATAGGTCTTGCATTTACGCTAGTTTAAGCTACTGGCATTGTAAATCACAATGCCTTTTATTTATTTTTTCAAAACAAAAACAAAAGGCATGGTCATTTGCAATGTCAATAGCTCAAAATCGCGTAAATGTGAGACCTTTTGCATTGCAAATGCTTGTTTTTTAACGAAAGGCCTCACTTTTGAAAAAGTTCAGTGAGAGATACCAGAGTCCCCTGGCTCACCGCCTACTCCCCCTGAAGCAGCTACCACAATTTGCAAAAGGGAAGATGTCAAAGAGGACCCCTTCCCTGTTGCAAATAAGTTAACACCCCCACTTGGGAGTTGGTAGCTTATCAATGGTTTGCAAATGAAATTATGGTCGCAAACTATTCCTTCAGAGGGTACCGAACTGCAACTTGGAAGTGATGCTCTGAACATAGCCCTGTCCAAGCTGTGATTCAGCATCCATTTCTAAACACATTTAGCAATTTGGAAAAACTTTTCCGAACCGCTAAATGGATTTAGTGCACTATAAAAAGGGTTTTAGACATTTGCAAACACTCCGGTGATAAGAATTGAAGAGTTGGACTAGGATGGTAGAAGAGTCAATCCCCTCATTATACTGGCATCGTGACATCAGCACGTTATACTGTTTTTCGTATCATGTCACACTTGAAGTTGAAGAAAATGTTTACATATTAACCCTCTGCATGGTGAATACATGCTGGAGAGACAGGCTGGCCTGACGTTTCTGCATGGGAAGATCTGAGGATTATGTGCAATCAATGCACATGAATAGGTGGGTAGGGAGATCTGGACTAGGGGCTGAGCTGCAGATCTTGGAACATGGGAGCCTAGGGTTGAATCCCAGCATTAGCACTTGACTGAAAATCATGTGATTTTGGGCAAATCACTTTATATCCCCATGAGATGCAATTGTAAACGTCTAATGATTGTTTGAGTGGTTTAAAAAAAAGAGATATGTCCCTTATATATGTCACAAATATACCCCCTGAACTTATTCCAGTCTCCCCAGACTCTTGCCCATTTTGGGGGGCACAGATAGTTTTAACAGGAGACCCTAGAGCTCCAGTCCTCCCATGAGACTGTCATAACCAGGGTCAGCACCTTCATACTTGTGGACGTGGTAAACCCCCATGGAACGGTTGGCTCCTGTACAGACAATGACTTCAGTTTATCTTTCATTACGTGATGTTGCTATTGAACCTATTCTTTCTTTTCCACACCACGCAAGAAGGCCATAGACATGTAGACTGTTTGTATCTACACACTGAGTATCCAACTGCAAGACTGAGGATGTATATGTACGTTATAAGAGAAACAATGAAGTGATTAAAAATTAAGGAGTGGTTAAAAAATGTGCATCTCCACACGACCGAGTACCATTACCCTGCATGGCCCAAAGCCCCATCATGTTCATGTTGCTCATTACACATACACATGTCCAGGGCTTTAAGTGGGCCGGGTCCTGCCAGTGCTCAGCATCTGCAGTTTTAAAAAGCAGGTGCTGAGACAGGTCACTTTCTGGCTCATTGTTATTGCCCTCACCATCCAACTGAAAAAAAAATCTTAACTTGGCAGCAGTAGCACCCTTTACTGCCTTTGATGCATCTTTAAAGAGACTCGTTAAAGTTCTTTCACAGTCCCATCATTTCAGAACTGAAGCATTTTAACCAGTTTATATAAAATGCCATTGTTGTTGCTTATTTATCTTATGAAACTAACAACCATTGACAAAGCCAATAGCCCTGGGTTGCTTTATAAAAAATTATACAATTGGTAGTAGCAGTCCCAAAAGGGACAAACCGCACCTCAAGAAGAAAAAGCAACAGTGTAATTGTTAATTGATATAAGCGTGAGTATTTGTACAACCATGTAAGAAAATTGGGGTGCTAGAATAACCAGAAGCACCAACTACCACATGGTGCTGTTGGCAAGTTACAAGAACATGCACATAAACAATTCAAGGAATACAGTTATAGCACACCCTTAGTTAGTCACTATGAATTCCATTAAAACATATATTTCATGTAAGAATTTGTCACGACGATATGTTTCAAAATCTCAGAGTCCAAAGGCGAATAGATCGTGTCCAAATCACACACAGATTTTCAAGGACTTTCCACAAAACAAATGAAAAAGATCTCCTTTATTTGTGTACGACAAATTCCCAGCAGTTATTGAAGCCATCACGTGTTTCGTCTGTACATGTGAGTATTCAGACTTTTTCAAGGCAAACTAGACAACCAAGTCGGGATTCCACGTCGCAACGAGTCCTTCTTGTAGGTGGTGTCCAAGTGAAAAAAGCAAATAAATCAAAATGCTCTTGTAATAATTGGCCAGTCCACCACTATATCCAACACGTGTCCAGTAGAAAGATTCCTGATTAATGTTAAGAGAACATCCACACAAATCGTGGCCCTAACTAAAAAACCGTAATGTTCAACGTAGTAGAAAGGAACACCGTCACTTAGGCGGTAGAGCAGAGATAACATGCAATGAATAGGGCAGCCAGACCTTGATACGTCGGTCCCCTATTCCGCCAGAGAGATCCAAATATTCACACCATCCGAGAGTAGATCCGCGCTGTACTAGAATACTGACATGTACAGACGAAACACATGTTGGCTTCAATAACTGGTGGGAATTTGTCGTACACAAATAAAGGAGATCTTTTTCATTTGTTTTGTGGAAAGTCCTTGAAAACCTTTGTGTGATTTGGACAGGATATATTAGCCCTGGGTTGCTGTAGGTGTAATGTTACTTGTATTATATATCTGGATGCAAAGACAGAAAGAAGCTGCAAAATATCAGTCGGGTGGTACAAAATGCTAAGCGGGGATTTCTAACGTACGTGTTTTAAGCCACGCCCTTAATTAGAACAGGCAGTAAGAACGAATTTTTAAACCAAGTAGCTTGCCTGATAATTAAATTGCTTTCTTGAAACAAGTGCTAACTATCCCTGATTTGCAAAACATAATAAAAAAAGAACCTCCCGCCGTTTTCAGTTAAACCTCTCTAAAAACCGGGACATGAGCTACATTTCCTGAAAACTGCCGGGACAGCAGGTGAAAACCCGGGACCGTCCTGCCTAATCCGGGACGCCTGGTCACCCTATGCACGTCTATTCAAGACGTAAAGGAACATTCGGCTATTGCCATACTTCAAATAGGCCTTTAAGTCACTGAGACAACTAGGCATATTTCACATTCAATAGGTTCCTTTAATCATTTAATTGCTTCTGAAGAAATAAGGCAACAGGAAATCTGCAATTAAATCAAGTCCACAGACGCGCTAGTCTCGACTGTCACTTGGTCTCTGCGAGGAAGTGGTTAAATGTTTTGTTCCTAAAATGAAAGTTTCGGCGAAGTTTCACCTGCCACAAAAACTTGGGCTGACGATGAAAAAGTTGGAGTGAAGCGCACTCCCTGCACAGCGGTGGCGGCTGGCCAGCGGCAGGCCGGCGTGCAGCAGATTGAGCCTGGCTAGGGTGGCCCTGTCCCCGCATTAGCAGCATCTGCTCTTTACTCTCGGCCCGCGCCGGCTCGGTGGAGGGCTCCCGGAGAGGACGGCTTGATTGGATTCATGTCAGTGCGGTAACAGGCAACACAATTAGCGCGGGAGAGGGGCTCGCACTGGATACGAGCCAGAGCGACGACGGCACAACGAGGAAGGAGAAATATGAGGCTCGCGGGCGGACGCGCACACGACAGCTCCCACAACACACCTGTGCCAAGGCACAGGGCCCCGCGGACAGACGGATGAGGTAACGTATGTCTGGGTCTGTGTGAGGACCCGACATATGTAACTTGCAAAGAGTAGACGTGTGCATGGGCAGCCTATGAAGTGTAGTGCGCGCAGGTGTGTGGGGATGCAGGTGTGCGGACAGGATGTGGCGGTACGGCCAGAGCTGCCGACCGTAGAACTGGGGAACAAGGTTCGGGTATCGGCGTCGCCTCAACAGCCTGTGATTCTGGGCAAATTACTTATCCTCCCCGTACCTAAACAATGATTGTGACCTTGTGTAGTATAACTAAAAAAGCGCTTCAATACCTTCGGGTCAAGTCCGTGCTATATAAAACTGCAAAAAAAAAAAAAAAAACGTTGGTGGAGGCTTAGGAAACAAAGGTTCTACAAGAGGAACTACAAATGCGTGTTAAACCGAGGGGTGTTCATAGTGTTTGTGGGTGAAAAATGTCTGTTGAGATATACCAACAAGTATGACATACCTTATAATTGTGTACGGTGGGTACAGTACTAAATTGGTAGTATGTACAGAGGTCTGAACTTTTCTTAGGAATTCATTGGAGCTCACTGGATCCCAGTGCTGAAGAATGCCAGGGTTCCCAATACCAAGGCGGCCTAGTAGGGATTCCATCTACCTCATGCCGCTCTGTTCCACCCTGTACAGGCTTCCTATCTCACTTTTAGAGGTTCATACATTCTCGCTTGTTCTGTGTTTTCCTAACTTTCTCTTCCTTATTTCTATTTTCTCACGTTCTCTATTTTGCTCTGCTTTAGGGTCAAAGTCTGATCATGAATATATCCCAATGCAGAAATTGAGTGCCGGACTGTCAGTGCTCACTAACTACTATAATTACGCACTGGTGGGTAAGTGGGGATATGCACATGGGGTTAGGGCGGTGGATTGGGTAACATTGTAGGTAAAAACGGGGATGCAGTGATGGATGAAATCCCTGAATTAATCACAGCCACTAGTAATCACTCAGGCCACATCCTCATCTATTGTTATTTTGCACACCATGCCACCTCAGTTACATCACAGGCAGCAGTAGTGCAAGCTTTCCTCAACTACATAATACGTAAACAACATGACAAACTTCCTTAGATGCACATACACACCCCAAATATAGCTAGCAGCAGTGTATGCTTTACCCCAAACTAACATAAATGAAGCAGAATCAAAATTCCTTCAGACCTATACACACAATAACAATAGCACATTAGTAACAGACAGATGCAGCAGCTTTGTAGGTTTCCCACATACACAAACACAGCAGGTATAGAATAGGTAAGTATTATGCACATATGTATGTGGCATTTGTATGACATGAACCTAGTCGAAAGGCAGAGTAGCACTACACAGGGTCAAAGGCAAAGATACAATCAACAAAGGATTTAGGTGGGTGTTACGAGCGGAAGTGAGCTGCTACTTTATCATGATGTACTGTTGTGTTCATTAAAATGTTTTGCCTTCACCTTCTTCCTAAATCGGGGGCAGGGTTTGGGTAGTCCTTATGGATATCAGGGTGCATAATATATTATAGGTGTATAAATGGAGAAAGCCTGCTGCCTTGTTTTTAATTTATTGCACTTCTTTCTCTCCCATCTAATGGTGTTCTGGCTGCAAGTGTCCTAAAAACCACCTCGGATGGTGAGATGGTCAGCCAGATAGGTAAGTGTGACAGATGTGATGGCTTTGTAGATGGTTTTGAACATGGCACAAACTGGCAAGGGAAGCCAATGAAATTCCTTCACTGTGGCGCTGTTGTGGTCATTTTTCTACACACACCTAATGAGGTGTGCTACCACGTGTAGGATGCACTTAAGAGGGGGAATGTATGAAATTACAACACATACATTCACAACAATGTATTTCACATCGCGTTCGTTACAACACAAGTCCTTACAACGACTTGCGCTGGAGGGTGCTGGACTTGGGAATAGTATGATTTACTATTCCAACTCCAGCCTACGTAACAGTAGGGAAGGTGTTGGAATAGTAAATCATCCCATTCCTTGGTTTAGAGCGCCATCCAGCGCGAGTCATTGTAACAACTTGCATTGTAATGCCCGCGATGTAAACATACCGCAGTGTAAAGGTTGTTCTCCAAGAGGGTACGATAGGTTAAAAGTTGAACTTCCAATCTGGCCAGGTTCAAGTCATCATGAGGTAGGCTTCATCTTTTTCTTTGGTCAGGAGGGTGTCATCAATTATTTATAAAGTACCTTTGTCTGTGCAGAGATTTGAAGCTGCATTGGTAGTCATGCAGTAGATGGATATCGGTGTTATGATCTTGAAGTTGTGCATTGATTGCATTTTCAATGATTTTGCCAATGAACAGTAGGTGACTGATGGGCCAGAAGTTGGCGAGGACATCAGGGTCAAAAGAGTTTTAAATCAGGAGAAGGGGGATATGGTATGGCTTGAGAGCTTCAAGGAAGATGGCTGGAGTGAAGGGAGGCATTGGTGAGCAGGCACAAGAGAGCTGTGAGAAGAGGGCTTTGATGAGGACAAAGGAAAGATAGCTTCCTCATAGGTGGTGGATTTGAGCAACTTGAGGATGTCAGCCAGGACTTCAAGTGACAGGGGTTTGAAGAATGACTATTGTGAGATGGAGAGTGGAGGTTTTTGTAAGAGTATAAGCAGACTTAGGGCTGTTAATGTGCTGTCAGATCATCAATATTTTTTCCACTGAAAAAGAGGTTGATGGCATTGCACTTATTTGTAGAGTAGGGGATAGGAAAGTCCAGCAGGGGGTGGATGGAGTGCTTGATTTAAACAAAAAAAACACTGTGCTTCATTGATGGTGTTGTTATGGTGTTGTTTTGTAGTTATTTTAGGATGATGCGATTAGTTATGTGCCTGTTAAGTGGAGGGACTTCAGCAGCAAGAGGATGGTTTCTGTTGGTCTTCCATTTCTCTCCAGTTGGTGGATGGAGCGTTATTTGTTGGTGAAGAGTTTGTTGCACAAGAATGCTGAAGGGTTTAGTGTGCAATTACATGTTTCACTTGGAGCATGGAAGTTCCCAGGATGTTTCAGTAATGCACTGAAGTCATTTGGAAGGGCATGAATATCAGATGTGGAGGTTGCAGAGCAAGCGATGAATTTGAGCTTTAGAGTGTAAATGGAGTAGTCTTTGAAGGGTCTAGAGGTTTCTTATACTTTTTTAGGTTTACCTACGTGAATTTGTTGGATGTAGAGGAGGGTGATTTGGATGGCAAGGTGGTTGGTCCTATTCAGGGGTATGGGAGGCTTGCATCAGATGGATGGTGATGTCAAGAAGACAAGGATGGATTCTGTTGTTAAGGTGACATGCTGTACCACATCAAGTGTGTTGATAAGGCTGAGAAGGGTACCTCCTGTTTAAATCATGCTTTAGAAGTCTGGATGTTGAAGTTCCTGAGGATGATGGTGTGAGCATATCATATGGATGAGATCGTGGGACAGCTGCGGCCCATGCAGGTAAGAGCGGTGGTGCCGGGTGGGGGGGGATTTCGACCGTCGCCGATGTGGGAGTAGTCTGTCGAAATCCCCCCCCACCCAGCCCCACCGCTCTTACCTGCATGGGCCGTGGCTGCCGTGGAAAGGTCCAAAAATGTGTCTATGAAGTCCTTGCTCTGTCCAGGACACCTGTAGAAGAGGTGGACAGTGGGATGTGATACAAGGGAGTTTACAGAATTTAAAAGTCACTTTCTTCCTTGTGGTGCAGGACCAGGAGCACTGGTGGGTAAGTGGGGATATGCACATGGGGTTAGGGCGGTGGATTGGGTAACATTGTAGGTAAAAACGGGGAGTGTGGATGGAGGTGGAATGTTGTTGGCAGCAGCAGTGCTACCGCTGGTGCAGCATGTCCAGTGGTACCGGGGTCCAGAGTCCTTAGGATCACATCAAACCCGGACACTGCTGTAGTATACTACCCCAATAAGTATACAAAACAGTGATGGATGAAATCCTTGAATTAATCTCAGCCACTAGTAATCACTAGGGCCACATCCTCATCCATTGTTATTTTGCACACCATGCCACCTCAGTTACATCACAGGCACTTCCACTGCAAGAATGCCATAACAGCCAACAACCTCCTTAGTCCCTGGTCCAACCAGTCTCTACATCCAGCTACTTGAATATTGTGAATATGCATGAGTAAACCACAATTCTGAATATCATTTGTGTATTGCTTTGTTGTTAACACTTACCTACCTTCACATTAGTTATTTTCTCTGAATGTATATTTTTTTGAATCATACATTAACCCATACAACGTTTTATCTATGTACAACACATTTTGTAAAAATGCTCATATGACTAAGAAAATATAAAAAAGAAATACCAAAAAGTAATATTGGTTTGGCAGT
The DNA here is from genome assembly GCF_964204655.1 of Triturus cristatus. Lineage (NCBI taxonomy): Eukaryota > Metazoa > Chordata > Amphibia > Caudata > Salamandridae > Triturus > Triturus cristatus. Next base: position 315,484,799 of record NC_140594.1, on the reverse strand, counting down.
TCAGCATTCTCTACAAATTTGTAAATTGCATGATTCTGCCACCTAGTGGTAGAATCCATCAAAACCATTAATATTCAAAGGTACACTTCAGGCATCATCAGTGCTGGTGTCTCTAATAATACAATCAGGATGCTGATATGTGCAGCGATCTTATTGGCATCAGTCCCACTTTCTGGCTTCTTTTTTAGCTAGCACACAAGTTACAAAGTGGAAGAAAAGTGTTACAGACAAGTAACTTCTTTTGTAGTGTGGAATCTTATATAAAGGAACTTGTCTTAGCCTAGCGCAGCAAGTCGAATCAAAGATGCAGAGGTTTCTTGAAGTCACTTCTATCAACTCCTCATCTAAGACCACAATCCACCAACAATGCTTACCACGTACCTTCCCATTGCTCTTCTGTGCCCCGCGCCGGTCTCCTGTCCCCCGTCCCCGCCGCTGCCTCCCCTGCGGCCCCGTCCCCCCCGCGCCCATTCGTTACACCCGTCCCTCGCCTCCCGCCTCCCAGCTGCTCCTCTCTCCCCACCTCCCCATATATGGCGGCTGCTGCGCAGCCGCACACAGTGGGCGCACCTAAGGCAAGCCCGTCTGTGCCCGTCCGCGCCTGGACCGCGCCCAGCGCCCGAACCACTGGCCCCCGCACCAGCCACGAAGACCGCCTCCACTACAACGCCAAATCCCTCGTCGCTCTCAACCCAGGAAGGACCCACACCTGCTGCAAGGACGCCCCATGGCGCACCCACGGCCCTTTCACCTGCCAGAACTGTAGCTTCTCCTGCCGCGAAAGCGCCAAGACACCTACCACGACGGAACCCAACCAGCTTAGATGCATCCTGATCAACACCCGCTCTGCACACAAACACGCCGTTGAACTCTGGGACCTACTCAACACCACATCACCAGACGTCGCCTTCCTGACCGAGACCTGGATGAACGAAGCCTCCTCGCCAGACATCGCCATAGCCACCCCCGACAGGTACAAGATCACCCGCAGAGACCGCACCAACAGGGCCAGAGGAGGAATTGCCATCGTCCACAAAAACACTATCAGGATCTCAACAAACACCAACGACACCCTCAGCACCGCCGAACACATGCACTTCCAGATCCACACGGACCCCAAGACCACCCTAAGAGGCACCCTCGTCTACAGACCGCCAGGACCCCGGTCCCAATTCTGCGACTCCATCGCCGACCTCATCAGCTCGCACGCGCTGACCTCCACCGACTACATCCTCCTCGGAGAAATGAACTATCACCTGGAGAACAACAACGACAGCAACTCCTCCACCCTGATCGACAACCTCGCCAACCTCGGACTGAAACAGCTCGTCACGACGCCAACCCACATCGCCGGCCACACGCTAGATGCCATCTTCTCCTCAAGCCCCCACGTCACCTTCAACCACACCTCCGAACTCACATGGACGGACCACCACGCTATCCACTTCTCCTTCCGAAAACCCCTCACACACCACCGCACACCACAGACCCCCCACCACTGCTGGGGCAAGGTCACTGAAGAACATCTACAGACAAGCCTCGCACTCAACCCTCCGACGAACCCCACCAACCCCGATGAAGGTGCACTCACCCTCGAACGCTGGATGAACGACTGCGCCAACACTGTCGCCCCGCTGAAAAACCCCGCCAGCAGAGACACCACCAGAAGAGTCAGCTGGTTCACCCCGGAACTCCTTGATTCAAAACGCACCTGCCGGAAACTGGAAAACATATGGCACAGCGACTAGACGCCAGACAGCCGTGCTGCCAACAAAGACGCCATCCGCAACCACCACCACCTCATCAGGACCGCCAAGAGGACCTCCTTCACAGACCGCCTTGACAACAATGCACACAACAACAATGAACTCTTCACCATCGTGAAAGAACTCTCCAACCCCAGCTCCAACGACATCCCACCATTGCAAGCCCTGTGCGACTCCCTCGCCGCCTTCTTTCACCGGAAAGTCACCGACATCCACAAAAGCTTCAGACCCCGAACGACCCATACCGACCGCACCGCACCGAACTCACCGCACCCCTCCGCCCACGACACGCTGACAACCTGGGTCAACGTGAGCATCGAGGACACAATCAAGACCATGGGAACAATCCACTCCGGATCCCCGTCCGACCCTCTCCCGCACCACATCTTCAACAAAGCCGGCAATTCCATCGCACCCCACCTGCACAAAATCATCAACCTCTCCTTCGAGACCACCGCCACCTTCCCTGAGAACTGGAAGCGCGCAGAGATCAACGCCCTACTGAAGAAACCCAAGGCGGACCCGAGCGACCTCAAGAACTTCAAACCCATCTGCTTGCTTCCGTTCCCAGTTAAGGTCATCGAGAAGATAGTAAACACCCAGCTCTCCCGTCACCTCGAAGACAACAACATCCTGGACCCGTCCCAATCAGGATTCCATAGCAACCACAGCACCAAGATCGCCCTCATCGCCGCCACAGACGACATCAGGATCCTACTAGACAATGGCGAAACGGCGGCCCTCATCCTCGTGGACCTCTCAGCCGCCTTCGACACAGTCTGCCACCGCGCACTACGAACGCGCCTCCACGACGCAGGGATCCGAGACAAGGCCCTGGACTGGACCACCTCCTTCCTCTCTGGCAGAACCCAGAGAGTCCGCCTCCCCCCATTCCGGTCCGAGGCCTTCGAGATCATCTGCGGCGTCCCTCAAGGATCTTACCTCAGCCCGACGCTGTTCAACGTCTACATGGCGCCACTAGCACGCATCGCCCGACAGCACGACCTCAACATAATCTCCTACGCCGACGACACTCAGCTGATCCTCTCTCTCACCAAAGACCCCCTCACCGCCAAATCCAACCTCCACCAGGGAATGAAGGCCGTCGCAGACTGGATGGAGGACAGCAACCTCAAACTGAATACAGACAAAACAGAGATCCTCATCCTCGGGTCCAACCCCTCTGCATGGGACGACTCCTGATGGCCCACGTCACTGGGGTCCCCCCCGGCCCCCACCGACCACGCACGCAACCTGGGAGTCATCCTCGACTCGAAACTCTCCATGACCAAACAAGTCAACGCAGTCTCCTCCACCTGTTTCAACACCCTCCGCATGCTCCACAAGATCTACAGATGGATCCCGACAAACACGAGGAAAACAGTCACCCAGGCCCTAGTCAGCAGCAGACTCGACTACGGAAACGCGCTCTACGCTGGAGCCTCGTCCAAGCTCATCAACAGACTACAGAGAATCCAGAACACCTCGGCACGCCTGATCCTCGACGTCCCACGCCGCAACCACATCACCCCCCGCCTGAGGAACCTGCACTGGCTCCCCGTCGACAAAAGAATCTCCTTCAAGCTCCTGATCCACGCACACAAGGCACTCCACAAAACCGGCCCAGCCTATCTCAACAGTCGACTATCCTGCTACATATCCAACAGGAAACTCCGCTCCGCTGACCACGCCCTGGCCACAGTCCCACGCATCCGGAGAACTACTTCCGGAGGCAGATCCTTCTCCCATCAAGCCGCCAGGACCTGGAACACCCTCGCCCTCTACCTGCGACAAACCGAAAACCTGCTGACCTTCAGGAGACAACTCAAGACCTGGCTCTTCGACCAATAGCAGCAGCATCCCCCCCCCCCCCAGCGCCTTGAAACCCTCGCGGGTATGTAGTGCACTTTACAAATCATTGATTGATTGATTGCAACTTTACACAATTCTTGTAAATAACTATCTTCCCAGAATGTTGGCGTTGTAGCCTACCATTTAGTAAATTCCGCTATATGGGAACCTGGGGAGCAGGGCATTGCCACCATCTAACAATCCCGATTTCATCACTAGCGATACCCTTTTATCACTGCATTTTCTCATGCCGCTGGTCTAAATGCAACAATGCCTGGTTTGCCTCAAATCCTTGACACAATATACATAAGCCATGAAATTCCAGATGCAGTTATGCCACATCAGTTGGGGATCACGGTGAAGAGGCAAGCACAAGCTGTAAAGCAGAGGTGGCTTAGTAGCTCAACCTAGCAGCAGCGCGGTGTTGCTGTGCAGCGCCCTGAGAAGGCCCCAGGGTCAAGCTGTGCGTGCTTCTCAACCATTCCCTCCAGGTCCTGCGGTTGCATGGACACAGCAGGGTGAAGACTAAGGAGTCGTTTTGCAGCACAAACAGCCACAGGTGGAAACACATTTTAAGCGTTTAGAGCTGCAAAATAAAAATCTAAAGTGAAGGATTTTGAAGAACTGAAATTCTCCTTTGAATCATGAATTGCTTCAGGTTGAGGCAGTGCCAAAAGTTGAGTCAACCTCCAGTAGAAAACAAGCATTTGCAATGCAATAGGTCTCGCATTTACGCGAGTTTAAGCTATTGCCATTGTAAATGACAATGCCTTTTATTTATGTTTTAAAAAAGAAAACAAAACTAAAAGGCATTGTTATTTGCAATGACAATAGCTCAAACTCGCGTAAATGCAAGACCTATTGCATTGAAAATGCTTGCTTTGGTACGGCACGATGGTTGAGTTCTGCTGCAGCGTGCTTATCTCAAAAAACAAATGCAGTTTAGCTTGTGCTCCTCACCTGTCAAGGAGTGAACGGATATACTACAGGACTGCTCGAGGAGCTGAGGAAAAGGGTGCACTATTTAAAGGTGGGCTGGTTGGTTGTTAGACCAAGACCAAGCATGCTTGCGGCACTTCAACCATCTAAATCTAAAACAGCATAAAATGACATTCATTGACATCGCAAGATGTGATATTTCAGGCAACAGGTGTAATTTTCACGACCTCAGTATAGAAATATCCAATTCCAGGAAATGTACGGTGACGGTACGATTTCCTGCATGTAGGAATTTTACAAATTTCCTTCTTAATCCACGGTGCAGGAAGACATTAATTAGAGACACGCACACACATTGGTGGCACCCGCGCTATACTTTAAAATGGTTAAAGGTAAAGAGCGGGTGCCGCGATTGCTGCAAAGTAAAGAAAAACAAGCATTTGCAATGCGGCTGGCTGCCCGGTGCACGGCTACACTGTGGGGATGACATCACTCGGCGGCTCCTGGGGTGTGACGTTGCTGCTCCTGACGTACCTCTGGTGTCCGTGCGCGAGACAAACATAATACATTTTCTAAGCCTGCACAGTGTCCTTATTTCGGCTCGAGTAACCTTGACGTCACAAGAGTTGTGACGCGAGCCACTCGGCTGGTGGCAAAGTAGCAAGTCTGCGCGAATGCCAAAAGAAGTGCTTCAGAGACAGTATAACACAGCCAATATAACGCTGCATGTAAAAGATTCAGTCCGGGTGGGCGGGGCCAAAAGGAGACAGGGCGGTAACAAGGAGAGACTAAAAAGCCTCCCTCACAATCTAAAGCCAGCGTTTTGCATTAAAGATGACGCCAGCCAATGGAAAGAAGGGGCAGAGTCGAGACCAAACTTCTGAAATCGGCTTGATTACAAGAAGCCTCGCGGAGCGAGCAGCGCAAGCGCGCTGCAACGCAGGTCTGCGAGACCTCAAAAAGACTATTTAAAACATAGTGGCTCCTAACAGTACTTTGAAGAATGATCAACAGGCGTTGCAGAGGCATCTTCAGAGCTTTACATTTTGAGCCTTTCTCCCTATGGTTTATATAAGCTTCTGAACAGATCTTGAGAGGACTATGCCAGGCGCTTATAACTTTTCAGTTATACATTGACAGGCAAACATTACTATTCACCTGCTATATGCCCATTTTTGTAATGGAGTTATTTGCATCTGAGTCCCTAAAGCCATATCAGACCCAGGTTTCGCAAGTATGCATATATGTGGTATTTGTGAAGTGCACACTTAGCTGAAAGGCGCTTATAACTTTTCAGTTATACATTTACAGGCAAACATTACTATTCACCTGCTATATGCCCATTTTTGTAATGGAGTTATTTGCATCCGAGTCCCTGAAGCCATATCAGACCCAGGTTTCGCAAGTATGCATATATACGGTATTTGTAAAGTGCACACTTAGCTGAAAGGCAGCGGCAAACTGTCTGAAGGCAGAGATACAATCAAGGCATGAGGAGCCTGATTTCTGAGAAAAGAGGTCTAGTATTTACAGCATTGAGACATGTGCTTTTAAGATCTCTTTCCTAGACTAAAGAAGGACACGGACAGCCCTGATGGATACAGGGATATTGCTCCAATTCCTGGGTGTGTAAATGGGGAAGTCCTGTTGCTTGTGTTTTAATTTTGTGGACTTCATCTCAAGTCTGACGGTGTACTGGCTGTGGCATGTTAAGAGCCACTATAAATGGAGAGCTTGTCTGCTAGATAGACAGATATGTTAGTCATGATGCCTTTGTAGATGATGCTGCTGGCCTCAAAGGTGGTACTTGCAAACGAGCAGAGCCAGTAAGGTTCACCAAAGTGATAGTGATGTGACCATATTTATTTGGGCTCTTGATGCAGCATGCTGTAGCATTTAAGGTGTCTTTAAGCATGGCCAGGGTTGAGTGTGTAAGGCCTCCAAGCAGGGCATTACCACCATTGTGGCGCAGGAGTACAAGTGCTTAAACAGCTGTTCTGAAGCCGCTTTCTGTAAGGAACAGTTTAACTTTCTTTATTTGAGAGAGCTAGTGATATGTTACCTTTACTAAACAGTCTTTACCAAACAGGCCACTTTTAGGTACCTTACAATGTTGGACCTTACCATACAGGTACATTTTTGTTTTTCTTAAATGATGTAAGAACACATAGTGTGTGGGTGTGGGTGTGTGTGTGTGGGTGTGTGGGTGTGTGGGTGCGAGTGGTAAAGTACAATGATGTAAAAACGAATTGTAAAGTTCAACGCATTTTATTACAAGAGTTGTAAATCACCACATTGGTAAAATGATATCTGGTAACATTTGGTATTCAAACTGGTACCAAATCATCTTGGTTTACACAACAATTTGTTCTTGGAGGCTGAGGTCAGTGTCAAGGGTGACTCAGAGTTATTTAGCACAGGTCGAAAGTTCAATTTTAATCCATCCAGATTCATTTTGTCAAGCCAGGTTTGGACTAGCGGTTTGCTTAGTGTTGCTGGTGAACAGCAAGAATTTGGTTTTGGTGGGGTCACCTTTCAAATATAGATACTGCCAGTGAGACACTGGATGGATGAACCACAGGAGGCTTCACTGTAGAATTGTGTTTTTTCAATATATTGCTGGATTTTGATGCTGTTTTGGATGAACAGAGAAAAGTGGTTTGGCGGAGAGAGTGGTAATATGATGATAAGATGGATCTTTGGGGCACCCCACAGGTGATGTGGAGCTTCTAGCATCAGCAGTAGCACAGATGAACAAACAGGTGTCAGTGGAAGATGCTGGTAGAGAACCAGTGGAGACCGTTGCCAGTGGATATCATTCGATACTTTAGTGGATGCATTTGGGTGAGACGGCTGACAGTGCCGACGGTGGTTAAAAGGTTCAGCATGGATCTTTATATGTGGTCAGGAGGATGTCATCCATGATTTGTAAGGCAGCTGTTTACATGGGACAGCATGATCTGAAGACAGATAGATAACAGAGCATGAGCTGTTTGACATCAATATTGTCGCACTGGAGATCTACTGCTTTTTTTTACAATCTTGCCGATAAAGGGTAGGTAAGCCATTGGCTGGCAGTTGGCAAGGTCATCTGGTGTGGGTCTCTTTAGGAGTTTAGAGTCCATCGAGGCTCAAGTACCAATATTTTGTACAGGTTTCTTGGAGGGAGCGTGCGGCTCAACCCCCCAGGTAAGGGATTTGGTTAAAGGCCTAACAACTTTCTAGGTGTATGTAGCCAACGCCTGAGGCACCTTGGAGTGCTAAGATCCTGTTCAGGTTTGCAATGAGGCAGAAGCATTCATTACCTTAACAACAAAAGTAGCAGATGGATTCCCAGAGACCTTGTTCCATGAACAAATAGCACAGAAACACACCGGAAGGAAGTTTCTTGTGTATAAATAAGTATGCGACATATGGGCCAGCTAATGAGAATTTTCTTCTGAACTGCAGGGAGGAACAAAACATCAAATAGCAAATTTTCCTCCAAACCTCATGCATATGTAGAATCAAATGACAAACTGCATGAACAGAAGCATTTTAAAATAATCAGAAATTATGAAAATGTCACATTCACGATTGGAAGACAATAAAATAGAAGGCAACTTCAAAAAAAGGGAAAGTCTCACACCAAAGCCAATCATGGCATCCTAAAGACAGGTGGAGAAACAGGTCCTGGGGGAGAACAACTGCTAAAGCATGTGTGGAGGCAATGATTGTGCACACAGAGATGTCTGTGTCCAGATTCTGCAGAGAGACTGAAAGAGGCTGTGTCAACTGGAGAAGCTTTTCATGTTCTACGGAGAATAACTTTCGGAGCAGGATGGGATGCCATGACCTTACTGTAGTTCCAATTTCAGTGCAGTGTGGGTTCGATGAAGACATTTGTGCCAGGACTGATTGAAGTTTCCGGTCCAGTTCAGATACAGACAAAATAGAAGCAGAGTATTTTCATCCACTTGAGGAAAGTTATTTAAGTTCACTGAGGGAGGAAGCTGTCAAGTATCGCATGTTGGCAATGGGTAGAAGGCAGGATGCAAAATAACAATACAAACAGCACTACTGAAATACTTGTTACAACAAAATCATGCCAGCACCTGCTGTCGAATTTTATAAATATTACAAAAGCACAAACTGCCACACTTGTAGCTAAATCATCTGCTATGACCACACACTCAAGGGTGATTCTATGCACAAGTCTTGCTGCGATTACTTACCAGTAATACCATTACTCTGAGTCCTTCTATCACCGTGATGAATCACACATTGAGGCCCCTTTGCCTGCATTCACATCCCTTCCAAACGTATAAAACAAACCCCCTCCCTCACTACCTGCTCCATGCCAAGCCCAAACACCACACATCTGGACTGGTCCATAGGGCAGGAGGGAAGGCCTGATTCATCACGGCGAGAGAAGGACTCTGGGTATTGCTATTGCTGGTAAGCAATTGCAGCATTACCTCATGGTCCCTCTCACTATGATGAATCACACATTGAGATGTACAAAAGTCACAAATAGGACAAGGACAACTGCACATAAAGTGCAAACATAAGTGTAATCAACATTAAAAGAAAATAGTTTACAATACAGAAGCCAGCACTTTGGAACCCAACAAGTCCAGCACCTCCAGACCTTGAAGCACCCAATTATGGGACACCAAGGTAGAAGGCACCGCCAAGTGGCGTTCCAACAGATCTCTTGTAAAGAAGAACCCTGGAGTCTTGCAATAAAAGCGGACATGCCCCTAGTAGATCTCCCTTGGATACCCAGATGAGAGGACAAACCAAACTGCTTATAAGTGAGCAAAATCACTGCCCAAATCAACCTGCTCAAGGTCTGAGTGGAAGGCTTATCCTCCTTCCGGGCAGGACCAAAGTTCACAAATAATGCGGAGGAAACCTGGAACTCCTTCACACGTTCCAGGTAAATCAGAACCCCCCTACGCATATCTAGCGAGTGAAGCGCCACTTCCTCAGAAGACAGAGGATCAGGAAAAACACCTGAAGAATCACTTCTTGCTGACAATGAAACAGAAAATTCACTTTGGGCACAAAGCCAGTGCCCACCTGAAGAACAATCCTGTCAAACACATTAAAGAAAAGAGACAAGACAACTAGTCTAGCTCTCTCAATCGGCAAGTAGAGTTTACAGCCACCAGAAAAAAACCTTTTCAAGGTCAAAAATCGTAACCCCACAGACATCAAAGGTTCAAAAGGAAGATACTGAAGAACCCGCAAGACCAGCTGCAAATCCCAAGAGGGACACACCACCAGAGGACAGGACGGAGATTAGCAAACCTCTTGAAGATCCAAGAGACCAGACCCTGATTGTCCACCATACCCCCCTAGGGGAACCGGAAAGCCTTAATTACTGCCAATTGCACCTTAAGAGTGTCTGGGCTGAGGCCCAGCTAAAAACCATCCTGGAGAAACTCCGGCACCTAGGGGGAAGAAACAGAAAGTGAAGCCACCTGTCTCCAATTACACCAAGCCTGAAACGTCTTCCAATGCCGAGCATAAGAAGACCTGGTCGACAATTGTCTAGACACTTGCACAGAAGAGGAGACAGAAGCAGAAAGGCCCTGCAACATCCAGCCTCCCTGCTCAGCCACCCAGCCATCAACCAGAACCTCGCCAGCGAGGACACCTGGAGACTCAGAAACCTCAGGGAAGACAGAACCAATGGAAACCCCTGCTCCGGACCCACCTTTATCTCCATCAACAGAATATGCAAGTTACAGCAGGGTCATGCTGGAGCCACCAGGACAACCCCAGCACCCTCCCTCTGAACCTGAACCAGAAACCTCTGGACCAAAGGAAACAGAGGGAAAGTAAACATCAGGCCCACAGGCCTGGGACATGTCAGAGCATCCAGTTCTGAAGCCAACAACTCGCTTCCACTAGAAAAAAAAGGGAAGAAGTGCATTGTGAAGGCTTGCAAACAAGTCTACGCGAGAGCGACCCCACAGCAGACACACTGTGGCAAACACCTGGAGAGAAGGAGAAAAGTCCTGAGAGGACGGAATCTCCCTAATAGTATTGACAATTCAGATTCCCCTGAATGAAGGTGGCCCTCAAAGAACCCACATTCGCACCTGATCTGCACTTGCCAACAACGACAGGGACCTCGTCTCCCCCTCACAGATAGGCATAGTACTTGGCCCTGGTGTTGTCTGTCTGGACGATGACAGCCCTGTTCTTCAGATGAAGGGTGAAATGAAGGACAGCCCGGCGGATGGCCTCCAACTCCCTCCAGCTGGATGACCTACAACTCTGGCACGCTTGCCACAGACTCTGAAATGTGAGGGTTCCCAACCAGGCCGCTCTCACTGGTGTCCGTCATGATGATCAATAGAAACGGAAGCCCCATACAACCCCCTTCAGGATGTTGGACGGAAGAAGCCACCATTTCAGTGCCTCCTGCATAACCGTAGTCACAGGGAGCAGACAGAACAAATCCTGCACATTGGGCACACATGCCTCAGAATGAACCTCATCAGGATATTGAGGTGTCAACAGGCCCATGGAACCAGTAACACAGTGGCCGCCAGGTCTTCCTGTACCCGGACCCAAAGGGAGACGGACTGGACAGGGTCAGATAACAAATTCAGCAGATGGGAATAGATCTTTAACATCGTGGAGTCTGGCAATGTGGCAATGCCCATATCGGTCTGAAACTGGGCCCCAATGAAAATGGAGTTGGAACCAGCTGCGACTTCCTCATATTCACCAAGAACCCATGGGACGACAGAAGGTCCAGAAACCCGCTGTACAAGTAACCAAGTCAGCAGAAGCAAGGCCCCCATCACCAGACATTTGTCCAGGTTTGGGAATACTGAAACCCCTGCAGATGAAGAACTGCCATCAGGGGAGCCAAGACTTTGATAAAAACTCAGGGAGCGACTTCAGACTAAATGGCAAGACCTGGATCTATAAATGAGAAGTCCTCACAGCAAACCCCAGAAACCTCTGATGACATGGATGAACATGAACATGCATGTAAACATCCTGGAGAACACTTGTAGTCATGAAGTCCCCTCGAGACATGAGGGGAATGAGCTACTGGAGAGACAGCATCTTGAAAGGAATCCATGCCACCCATTCGTTGAGGTTTTTGAGATCCAACACTAGGCAGAACTCCCTGGATACCTTCCGAACCTGGAAAAGATAGAGTACACCCTTGACTGACCTGTTCTAGAGGGACCGGAATGACAGTTCTATTCTGCACCAAGGCCTGGATCCCTTCTAGTAGTGCCTCCCTTTTTGCCGATTCCTAGGAACAGGCATAGGGATGCACCCCTGTTGGTGATTGGCTAGGCACGATAGAGCCATTTTTACAGGTTTAACTATTTCTGGAGGGATTTGTCCCCCAATGGTAATTCTTTGGGAACTATTTTAGGTGAGGTGTTTCTTGTGGTAACTTGGTGATTCACTATGGCGAAAAGCAAAGAGGTGTAGCTCACACTGTCTTCATTCAGGGGAGGACAGGGACTACCAGTGGGATGTGGCAGCAGAAGCTGCTGGTGCCCTTGCTGGGGCAACAGGGAAACCTGTCTACATTAAAAACAAAAATGCCCTCAAAAACTCACAGTAAGCCCTGCAGACCGAGGGATAAAGGACCGATGCCGTTAGTAAAATTCTTTGATTGCATTTATACCTAGATTGTCAAGAACCAATGGTAAGTAATGCACTTTTAACAAATGGGTGCCTCAGCAACCTAATACACACAGACACCAGCCGGAGAGAAGGCACAGCAGACCTCCGGCTGGGTAAATCAACTTTAACATGGAAGCCATGCCCACTCCGGCCAGAGGAAAGCACTGCAGACCTCTGGCCGGGTAACATAGATGAATCTCCTCCGTTGGAGAGTCTGCTACACCGCGAGCAGATGCTGAACACCTTGCGGGCCCCGGGGAACATAATTACATGAAGCCTTGCGACAGGGAGAAATAACATCAGCTCCCACACTGCACCGGCACAAGAATAAGCATGCCAAATGAGGCTCACAAAAAAGGAACAGGTAGTGAGGAGGGGAGGGTGTTTTATACGTTGGAAGGGGTTGTGAATGGAGGCACAGGGGCCTAAATGTGTGATTCATCACGGCAAGAGGGACGAGGAGCTAATGTACTGGAGCAGGCTTGAAAGAGCCATGTAAGAAAGACCAGAAGCAAGCAAGGGAATAGATGTGGCAAAGAAGACAGGTAGCAGAATGAGCAAGGCACGAGTCGGGGGTACACGCGGGTGGACTGTGCCCACCCACTTTTTTCACAGAGTGAACGCCATCCACCCTGCCAAGAATTTGGGCCCCACTGAATAATGTGCTGAACTCGACCTGGTGTAATTTCCGAACAGTGGGACACTTTCAGCAAGGCGGCATGGTGTCTGCATTCCATCTGCAACAAGCATTTACAATGCAATGGTCTCGGCAATATTATAGGTAGAGCTATTGGTATTGTTCATTATACACTCTTTTACCTCTCAATCCTTTCACTTTCACCCATCCGTTTGCCCTTCCACCGATCTTTTTTTTCACCTTTTCACTCCATCCTTTCTTCTCACTCTTCCATCCTAATTTTCGCCTTTCCTTTATTTCCTTTCACTGTTATTTCTTTCATCTTTTCCCTTGTTATTAACTTTCTGCCTATATCTCGCATCATTATTTTACATTTCTTATCTGTCTCGATTATGCAAATTTTTCCTGTTTCTTCTCTCTCTGTTCTCCCCGCTGTTCATCTTTCCATGATTTTACTTTCTCGCTTTCCTTGGCCTATGCCCACAGCCCTCTAGCATGATTTCTCTCTCCATTACTTATTGACACATTGTCTGGAGACGGAAGTAGCCACAAATGACGAATTAACGTTTTATTGGGGACAAGTTCACCAGCCCACCTCCCCTTGTGCCAGCCTTCGCTTAAGCAGATTAAGTGGGAGGTCAGCTCACTACTCACCAGCCACTGTGCTAAACACAGAATTGTTAATAACTATGACTGAAATATGTTAGTCGTCAATTAAACGTGTTCAATTTTATAAACCGCGGAAGCAAACTATGCATTTGCTATTAATGCCCCTTCCTTTTGGAGGCCGCTGGGCTGACCTCCAGTGAACACAGACACGCCCCCAATACGATTGGCTGAAACAACCATGTCATGCTGTGAAACGAATAATAACTATGATAAATCGTCGTGGAAATGCGCTGTTCGTGTTAAATGACCTTTTATAGAGTTAGAAGCCAGCTGGTCTGTAGACAAGAGAAAAGCTGTTAAGATGGTTCAGAAAGTCGCGAGCAAAGAGTGGGCAGAGACCATAGAGTCCGCGGCGTTACTGGTCACAGTCCGTCTTCCATGTCACGGCTGCATGCTAGAGGTGTCCAGTGTACAGATCACCCGACGAGTTACTGACCGTGACAGAAAGAGCAGGGGGCAGTAATGCTTGGCACGGGTGTAATTCCTGGCACGGCTTGGTATGTCACAGAGCCATGGCTGCACTGACCGGGCTCCAATGTACAGCACTGGCGTTCGAGGCGGATGGAAGCTTCGAAACTTTTTCGGATTCGGGGGCGTGTTCCTGCTGTTTTAAAAGGGCGTGGCTAAAAAGTGGAAAGAACAGCAAGGAACACGCCCCCGAATCTGAAAAAGACAGAGCCTATTTGGAGGGACGGCTCTCTCCTCCAATGGCTGGCCTCCGTTTAGGAAGCCAGCCAATGGAGGAGAGGCAAAAAGAGAGGCGGGCTAAGGAGCCACTCTCAGAAACATTAAATCTCCGACTTAAAAAGCAACAACGTGCAGGCGGGGATGGAGCTTTCTTATTTAAGACTCCTGCTGGGCCCATAACAAAGGCCGAATTTGAGGGGTCATCAGGCCTCCTTTTGTGAGTCTCTTGGCTGGGAGCAGTCAGGAGCCTCACACCTAGATGAAAATGAAGTGGAGGGGAAACAAAGGTTGGCACTTCACACATACTTAAGATAGGCAACTTTTCACTTTGTTCAGTCCCCTGCTTAGGAGATATGCATGCACTGTAAGAATGTCAGAAAGCAAATTGCATTTATATAGAGCTTACTTCCTCCGAGGAGGCGTTGAAATAGTTTAAGTACCACCATTTTTTTCTTGTATAGCCCTACTCATTCCAATGCAAGGTGTCAGAGCGCTTTACATCAACATGTGCATATTAGATGTACAATAAATTGTATAAGTCTGTAAATTAATGTACAGGGTGTGTTACATAAAACTGGGGGATTGCAAGGTGTAGAAGTCACATATCATCTTCCATAGCCCACTGTGCTATTATCCTCGCAATGCGCTCAAGCGTACACAACCTGCTAAACATATATGTCAGGGTTTTAGATCTGATGTCACTTCTTGTGATACCACTTCCTGTAAAGTCGTGGCTTGTGATGCCATTTGTGATGTCATGCACCATGATGTCATGCGCCGTAATGTCATGCGCCGTGACGTGGTGCGCATACTGCCCTAACTAGGTTAATCCTCCCACTTCTTTTTTTTTTTTTAATGAATTGTGCTATGAGAATGAGCAATGGGTCTACTTTTGGTGGGAGGGTCACGTGTGTTCTGCAAGTCTGCCTGGAAGTCTACTATTCTATCGGAGCGTCTCTCTGCGGGTCTCGGTGTATTTGGCCGTCGTTATGGCTGTGGGCCTGTCTGCAATGCATGCATCTGTTTCAGTCCTTCTGCCTGTCTTTTGAGTATGTGTCTGTGTCTGTGTCTGTGCCTGTGGGTCTGCCAGAGTGCCTCTATAAATGTTTGTCTTTGTTATTGTGACCAGTAGCAAAACTTTTCCTGTGTCTGCGCATAAGCAGGATCGCACACACTGTAAAGGCGGCCCCAGCTGCTTGGTCGTTGAAAAGCCTCTTGTTTTTGAGCGCAGGAAGAGTAGCAGTGGCTTACCGTCCTCGTAAGCGGCCGTAGCCAGAGAGCTGTTTATTCTGACAAAGGAGACATGTGGCTGCTGTCCAGGCTCCGCGGTATCCCGGGTTGGTTCCAGCATCGGGGCCGTGTAGTCCCAGGTGCGCGTGTCCCACAGCCGCACGTCTCCCGATGTGTATCTGGAAGACAAGCACATCATTCACTCCAAAGGGAAAGGGGGATAAAGCAAATAAGAAAGTGGCCAAAGATAAACATGCAAATCCTTTTTAAAGCAACAGAGCAACAACTTTCAGAAAATCAAGCCTTCCAACAACAGGGTGTCTGTATGTGTTTACAGTCTTATGCAGCACAATTTTAACCTTGGGACATTAAATATTTTACATAAGCACCAGGTTACGTTACACTTTTCTTTTAGGCACGGGGAGACAGAGATTTTCCAAGAATCACAGGCAGTTGAGCCGAGGCCGGGACATTAACTTGGTCCCCAGCTCCAAAATCGCCAACGCAAGCCATTAGGCCACATCCTCTCTGTGGATTAAACTTACTTGTCCTTCGCCCTTTCAAGTTCGTACAACATTAAATCAGCTCTAGGTTATGTCCAAAGCATATGTACAAAGTACCCTTTTGGAGGCATGTGCACAGGGGCGTTACTAGTCTACATAAGAAGTAATGAACTGCGCACCTTATAGCTGGACATCACTCTGCTATTCTGCAGAGATTATGTCAAAGCAGGTTCAGCAAGAAAAGAGTTTGAGATAGGGATCTGCAGCAGGTATGATGATTTCTAAATCCGTCCCCATTCATGACAAGATTAAACAAGCATTGGCAAAGTCTGGCTATAATGTGCTAATGCATGCAGACTGCATTTTTGCTTTCGGTGTTTCATGTGGTTAAAACCTTAAAATCAGACCTATATGCTTTGCCAACACGTTTTCTTCAAACCAGCAGAATTGTGTGCCATTATTCATGAGTGTAAGCACACGTGTGTATATGTGATATGCACACAATTCCTAAAACTTTACAAAAAGTATGCTGCAGTAAAACCAAAAACACATCAAAAAGACTTTTTTTCTGTAATACAGTGCCTGAATGAAATATAGAATTTTAAGTGTAATGGTTCAATGAAAGTTTAGAATGTAAAGTAGTCCCTCATGCATTCCAATGGAAGCACTTTGTGGAAGGCAAGAAGATTCACCAGATAGTCAATAGTGCAAGGTGAGAGAGTTATACCCCTATGGCTGAAGCCAAATCCCACTCGAGTATATTTTAACGAACTTGATTACAGATCTTGCACACATCTGCACTGTGAAGCCAGATTTAAAAATGATTACTATTAATCTGACACCTCTCCGACTATTTGACGATGTTACTTACATTCAAATACTGAACCTTACAAGGAACCACGTGGACAGATATCGGAGGGATGCATTTCTCATGATCATGCGCTGTGGAAATTTAGTTTACAAATGAACATTATCTGCGCCATCTTGCCTCTCCCCAGCGCGACACACAGGAAAGCGCACGGCAACCATTTTAGGCACCCTGGTCTCTCTCTCTCTGCTCACTGCCGATCGCCAGCGCGTCCCCCTGGCGCTGCAAGCATTCCCCCGCGCGCCGGCCACCCCCGCTCTCTCATACACGGGCCATAAACCCTCTCCTTCTGCGCGACCCTGCCATGGAACCACATCCCACGCCTGACCGACATCCCATACATGGTCATGCATCTCTTTGATAACCCCCTTCCTCTGCGCCCCATTGTCCGAACCGATCCCAGGCCATCACCTAGCCCTGCAGATGCAGTTTATTGCCCCTACTGTAAGGGAAACACCCCACATCAAAGGGATTACAGTAGATCAAGGCCCCCCCACCCCCTGAGACCCGACCGGTCGTACACACCCCCGGGAATTGGCGGAATGTCCAGCTGTGTGATAGCCATCTCCTACTGTGGGTGGGGTGGGGACTTCCACTGTAGATATGTGTGGGAACGAGCTCGAAGTGGGGATTCCGAGGATGTTCTTTCATGTATCAAGACAATCTCAAGAATGTGCCATGTATGATAAACCTGCAATAAAGTCATAAACCTGTGTATAAGAGGCCAGGCCTCAGAGATGCAGTTAGAGCACCTCGTGACGATACTTCGCTGTCTGATCTGATGTGTTCCACTCCGACGGAATAAAACGTTGTTTCCTGCCTTCCAGTCTCCGGCGCCTGCCTCTTTATTGGTTTAGCATCGAATGGTATAAGAGGCGATTACCGCCGGGCAATACTTGAAAGGTTATCGACTACGACTGCCGCTACCATTTAACAATTGGCGTCCCAAGCATGGGGCCCATCAGCGACACGTGGATCCAGTGGGAGAGGTCCCGACGACAGAGTGAACGACTGCAACGATCGGGAGAGCGCCTGCCCGATAGACCCTCGTCTGGCAGCCGATCATCCGAACTTCACTGGTTCCGAGCAGACCTCTCTCGAGTGATCTACGGTCCTGACTGGGAACCATCAGGAGTGCCGCGGCAAATACGGAGGGTAGAGGACGATCGGGCGCTGGAGGCGGAAGACGAGAAACTGTCCACGCGGTCCGGGTAAGGTCGTGAAACACGACAAATTGCGAAACGATTGATTGATTGATTGAAAAATACTAGTATTGCTTATTGATTGTTCTCTTTGAGATATTCGCTGTCTACAAACGGGGAGGAGTAGAAATACTCTCTCTCTCTCTCCCTTTGCAGATAGTGAAGGGTAGGTAACGCAGACTTTTGTCCCCGTTGTAACCCGTCGTGCCTATCTTTATCTCCCCACTGATTGATTGTCCGAACATTGATTGTTTTGAAGGATAGTGCTCTTTGAGATATTCTCTGTTTGCAAATAACGTAGAATAGAAATATTCTGTCTAGTCTTTGCAAATAGTGAAGGGTAGGTAACACAGACTTTTGTCCCCATTGTAACCCGTCGTGCCTATCTTTATCTCCCCATTGATTGATTGATTGTCCGAACACTAGTTGTTCGATATTGGTTCTTTGGAGGTATTCTCTGCTTACAAATAACGAGGAATAGAGATATTCTGTCTAGTCTTTGCAAGCAGTGAAAAGATAGGTAGTGCTGACTTTTGTCCCCGTTGTAACCCGTCATGCCTAGCTTCTCCCCACTGATTGGTAGTTGGTTCTGCCCGGACCGCTTATTAGAGGTGGACCATCCGGCTCCACTGGAAGGCACCCCTAATAAGGACATGTTCACTAAATATGGACTAGTCGCCGTAGCTTATAGCAAGCTATGGCATAAATATACAAAGGGGGACCCCGAGAGTCAGTGGCCACTGGTGGGATCCTTTTTGACCCTACAAAACTAAAAAGACGCTAGGAAATAGCCCTTTGTGGGATATATGAATCTAGGGGAAGGAGCCAAGCTCACGGTCAAGACGGCCACGAGGTAGCTCGGCTCCGTCGCTCTCGCTGCCTAAACATGTCTGCCCTACCACCCACCCCGCCCAGTAAACACGACAAAAATCCCATACAACCGGAAGCCTGCCGATACCCACCATCGACGTCACCGAACTGGACTAGAATCACGCACAATTGGACTATGCCATTTTCCGATTACACAGTAACTAGATTGCAAATATGTACAACACTCCAACAAAGTAGTATGATTAAAACATTTTAATAACTTATAGGTATAACAACATTCCGACAGGGTGAACAAGTTAAAACACGTTTTAAACAACTATTTACATGACAGTCTGCTGCAACCTCCATCCCAAAGCATTTACGTCCGCGTGACACCGTCCTCGACTCTCCTTCCTCGAAGTTGCAACATTGGCCTGTTTTGGCTGGTCCTTTTAGTCGGCTTTGGGCTATAAAAGCCATGCAAAAATCCATCGACATCAGTGGCGGACGATTGTGCGAATAGGCCGGAGGCTACACGCAGCGCCGAGGCCCTGGCAGCGCCAAGGTGGAGTCCACCATGTTGTATTGGTCTTCCCGTTCTTTGCTTCGACCGGCACCGAAGGGTGCCCTGGCAGGGGGGAAGCGACGCGGACGGGCCTCCCCAGGTGGAGGCTCGCCAGCAGATGAGGGCACCCCAGCCGTTTCTTTCACCGGCCAGCTGAGTTGCACCCTGCCATTTTACTCGCCGGCCAGCTGAGTTGCACCCGGCCATTTTACTCGCCGGCCAGCTGAGTTGCACCCTGCCATTTTACTCGCCGGCCAGCTGAGTTGCACCCTGCCATTTTACTCGCCGGCCAGCTGAGTTGCACCCCGCCGTTTTTCGCCGGCCAGCTGAGTTGCACCCAGCCATTTCACTCGCCGTCCAGATGAGTGGCCGCCCCTGCACTCACCGACCGGCTGCAACGGGACAGCCATTCAAGTCTTGCCTGCCGGGTAGCCACTCAGGCGCGGATCCACTAAGATTGCCATTAGCGTTTCACTCGAGAAATGGGCCCCCGCAGCCGAGGGATCGAGGGACCCACCCCGGTGGCTGTAACGAAGAGCTGCTGCTGCTGCTGCCTTTGGACTCCGGCGGTCGGTTCTTCGGATCCAGGCCTAGCCCACCGTGAGACGGCCCTGGACTCGGAGGCTTGTCTGCTCGGGCGAGGGCCCCAGCCCTTGAAAAACACCCTCTCAGCTTTGCAGGTTCTGCGGGAGTCATTGACATTCGACTCCCGTGGGCCTCCGGTGGGGACAATCGCCGCTATTTTTCTTGATTATTCCACGATAACTTGTCCTTGCCCCGGGCGGCAGCCATCTTGCCACCGTTTGGTGCCGTAAAAGAAAGACTGATTCAGGGCGACAGCGGAAGAACCCGCCTGCTGTCCCGCCCCAAGGACGGACCACGGCATCGCTACAAGACCGCGGTGACGCCATGCTGACGCAAGCCGACGCTGACGAAAAGTTCTCGAACTATCGAAGGGGATTCTGGTCCGGCAGCTAGTTAGTGGAAAGACTTAGACTGTGCACTGGACCCACCCGACCTCGCCCCAAAATGGCGCCGAGACGCCTCTCACACCGTGGCCGGCCTGAACGGTTGTAGGCCCGTATTTGTATACTGACATTGTTTTAAATAAAGGGCTTCTTAAAGGAATTACGGAATCAGTGTCATGACAAATCATCTAGGTTGGTAAAGTTTTTTTTTTTGAATAAATGATTGTTACTCCCAAGCAATAGAAAACAGATAAAGCAGACCCCATTTACCTGAATCTTTTTGATTAACGGAATTTGTACCCGTCACACCTGTCTTTTTCCAAGAGTTGTCAGAAAATGATCGACTATAGCTTAAGGTATATGCCGAATGCAAGGTATGGTATCTTGCACCATAATATACGACCGATTGAGAAATACATGTACGACCAGGGAACCCGAATTTAGGAGATGAATGAAATAGAGCATCTTTGTTTCGGAAGAAAAGAATAATAGGTCTGTGGTATTACCCACTCCTGCGGCTAGCCTGGTACGTGGTAAGTAGAACTTTTTCGTGTCTACGCGCGCTAATGTACTTTGAATACTGCACATCCCCCCCCCCCCCCCCTCTTTTCCCTCTCTATAGGTCACGACGAAGTTCCGACTGAAGAATGGGGTGGACATGGACCGCACCGTGTTCAATATAGGGAAAAACATAGACAAACGTTGTGGGATAATGCGCAAAGTGCAGACCACCATTGGGAACATGAAAAACTGTATGGTATGATTGTGCGTGTGTGCTACGATTATGCGGCATGAATGTGTATGCATTTCATGCTTGGGTCGCTTGAAGAGAGCGTCATCGTATGATTGAAGTGCTTGTCTATCAATCAAAGGGAGGGGAGTAAAAGGTCCGACACCCCCCCCCCCCCCCAAGATAAACTACAAAAATACTGAAAATACGCAGCATGCATAGGAAAGAGGACAGGAAAGGAGAGGTCCCCATACTCAACGTAGCCCTGTATCTCCGTCTTAAGTTTCTGCGCTTGATGTATGTACTGTCACGCCCTATCCGGTATTTGTGTGTACGTGATCACCGAATTTATGTCTTTCCCCCGCTTGTATTTTCTTACATAGAACTGACCCATGCTACTCCAATGTTGTGTGTGCACCAAGTAGCCTATTATCGTACACATGTTACTCACTCTCTCTCGTTTTGTGTCGTACGTATGCCAAATAGCCTACTTGATGTGCACGTCTCTCTCTCTCTCTCTCTCTCGCTGAAGGCTTTCTTGCTCTCTTTCTTTTTTTTTTTTTTGAACAAATTAACGACACATACCTCCTCAGTATGTGTACAATTGGCCTCGAACACGGCGGTGTTCGAACAAATTGACAGAAACAAAAACGACCGTACTTTACCACGTTACTACCTCTCCTTTCTGCAAAATGTTGAATTTAATTGGCTGAGAAGGAAAGGACAGGTAAGACGACTGAGGTCTCCCAATCTGGCCCTCATCGCGGGGACTATATGTCAGTGGTTTTTCGTTTTTAGAGCTTTAACAACACCATCTCCACCGCCCAGAACTGCCCCCGCCCAAATGTTCCGAACTAGAATGTCCAAGCACCCCGTCCTCCCAGAATCACCCCAGCTCTGTACTAGCCGTCCCAGAGTATTCCGAACAAAAACAGCTGATGACTTTATTTTCTAAAGGTACATCGCCTAAGCTGATGAGGGTTACCTATTGTCTCCAGCAAGAAAAATGTTTAGCTTATGTCCCTCCCCGAAATAGATACCTGTGAACCCATGACAGTAGCACCTCGCACTTTTTTTTTCATAAACTTAGCAGTCCTCGGAGGAAAATGTGTATTAACAGAACTTGTGTTAAGATGAACGAGTCTCTACCAGAGAAGCCGGTTCGAATTTTTGATAAACCAGAAAGTCGACAGATGTCAGGCTTCCTGCAACGATTATAGGGCACAGGAGTCGACACCTAGCAGGCCAGACGATGAACAGGAACACCCACAGAAACCTGCACCACAGCAATGATTAATAGATTAGTAACACACACCGACATAAGAGTTAATAGACATCAATCATGCAGCGACCGACAAAAGCATTTCCCTAACTACTCGGTGGTTGGGAGAGAGGATGAAGTGTGTAAATGTCTTCCCTGCCAACTCTCTAAGATTTTGTTTCTTGTACTCATTCAAAGATAACCTGCGGCCATCGGAAGAGAGGGGTCGGACGTGACGCACAGCCTGGCTGCGAACCATGGAACATCTATGGCAACGACCAAGGGGGAAGCAACGAAGCAAAAAGGGCGTGAGACGAGGCACCATTATCAGGATGATAAGCGATAGAACGAAGGGCTATCTCGAGGCCCCCTGCTCGCTGACCAGCGTGCCTTAAGTCCCAACCCGTCGGGCCCGATTGATGGGCCCAGTGCTGAAAGATTCTGCTCTCCTTGGTCCGCTTTTTGATCCGATCCCACTCCATCCCCTCTTCCCTCGGCATCCCAAAGCACGCCACATCCCTTCTCTCTCTCTCTCTCTTTTATATGGATTTTGAATTTGACTTAACTACAGAAGAACAAAAAAAAAAGCGGGTACCCCGTCTCAAAGTACCTATGATAAAATGTGTTAGGGAACAGGAATGTGATCGGAGAACAACGAATGGTCACACCCTGCTACGTGAAAACTTGGATTTGAGCTGGACCTTAGCTCCACCGCCGGTGCTCAACAGTGCCAACAAAAGAAGAAGAACAATAAGAGCTTACCAGTGATGGCTCATTATAATAGGACACTGGAAAGAAGAACTCCCTTCCATGACTGTAACTCATGTTAAGTTGAATTCCTCTCCCAACCACCTTTTTATATTGACTATCTTCCAATCGAGTTTTCATGATATTGCATCAGTCACTTCCAACTGTACACTGATAAGTTAAGAAACTCTAACTTTGTATAATGACATTTGTATAACACCAGCCGTGCACATGACTATGCTGACTATTTTTGATCCACACGAAGTCTGGGCCTTAAGTAATGTACGAAATATCCCTTGTTTTGCCAGAAACATTTTTTGCTTTACGGTATCATGTTTGTGCTCAAACAAGCTCCCCTCCTCCTATCCCTGGGTCTGACATGCGGCGCAGCTGATGTAATTTTGTATGCACTACCTCCTCGCCTATTTTATCAACTACATGTAACTATGTACAATTGCGTCAGATTGCTCCTGCCTGTCCTAAAGACTCTGTACTTTTAAGGAATGCATGAAAAACATTTACGGTATTATAGCTAAAGGGTTAACGAAGGTGAATGTCGGCCAGGCAAGCTGGCGAGATATGTTAAAAGGGAGGACTGTGGAAATTTAGTTTACAAATGAACATTATCTGCGCCATCTTGCCTCTCCCCAGCGCGACACACAGGAAAGCGCACGGCAACCATTTTAGGCACCCTGGTCTCTCTCTCTGCTCATTGCCGATCGCCAGCGCGTCCCCCTGGCGCTGCAAGCATTCCCCCGCGCGCCGGCCACCCCCGCTCTCTCATACACGGGCCATAAACCCTCTCCTTCTGCGCGACCCTGCCATGGAACCACATCCCACGCCTGACCGACATCCCATACATGGTCATGCATCTCTTTGATAACCCCCTTCCTCTGCGCCCCATTGTCCGAACCAATCCCAGGCCATCACCTAGCCCTGCGGATGCAGTTTATTGCCCCTACTGTAAGGGAAACACCCCACATCAAAGGGATTACAGTAGATCAAGGCCCCCCCACCCCCTGAGACCCGACCGGTCGTACACACCCCCGGGAATTGGCGGAATGTCCAGCTGTGTGATAGCCATCTCCTACTGTGGGTGGGGTGGGGACTTCCACTGTAGATATGTGTGGGAACGAGCTCGAAGTGGGGATTCCGAGGATGTTCTTTCATGTATCAAGACAATCTCAAGAATGTGCCATGTATGATAAACCTGCAATAAAGTCATAAACCTGTGTATAAGAGGCCAGGCCTCAGAGATGCAGTTAGAGCACCTCGTGACGATACTTCGCTGTCTGATCTGATGTGTTCCACTCCGACGGAATAAAACTTTGTTTCCTGCCTTCCAGTCTCCGGCGCCTGCCTCTTTATTGGTTTAGCATCGAATGGTATAAGAGGCGATTACCACCGGGCAATACTTGAAAGGTTATCGACTACGACTGCCGCTACCATTTAACACCGTGCAAATGGACAATAGAAGGATGAAAATGTTACCCAGTACGCATCTATTCATAGCACGTATTGTAGTAGATTCACATGCTCTGCATACTCCTGCCATCTAGTATTGGGCTCTGACAGTATAATTAGTTTTTCTTCAAAGAAGCTTCAAGTCTCAGGCTGGGCAGATCACACAGTATACATTTAGCTGTTGCACAGCATGTTTGGATGCATATGGCTATCCACCTTGCCATGCCTGCCTTTGAAATCGGATTACCTTTGTGGGGTTTTGCCAAGGCTACGAAGAGCGGTTTAGTATTTGCTGAAGGACATGGTCCTATCAATATAATACATCAGTGCTCGTTGATATACAAGGTGTGCAACTTGTGTACCTGAATGGATGATTGCTTAATGGTGAGTGCTTGTAACTTGCTGATGTGCCTGAGCGAAGATATGGCTATGACAAAGGACACCTTCCAGGAAAGAACTGGTATGCTGCTACAGCAGCGAAGTGAAGGCATATAGAGGTATATGCAAGATCTGTCTTTTGGAGGTGTAGAAGGTGGAAGATGATATCTTAAACATTGGCTTTGAGGGAGGTCTATTTGCTTGGAGATTAAATAGTAGACAAATCTCTTCCAACTGGCTGCGTAGCAGGCACATGTAGTGGACCTACGTGCCCCATGCATCATAGTCATGCATTCCTGGGGGAAATTTAGGTAACCAACCTCTAAGACCTCAGATGCCAGATTGCTAGATCAAGCTGTTTGGGATCTAGGTGCCTGATTTGGCCACATTGTTGTGTGAGAAAATCTGATCTGATAAGTAGCTTCTTGTGGCGCCTGATGAATATCGATCCTCACACCAGGGCTGTCTGGACCAAGTTGGTGCCAGTAAGAAGGAGGTCACAGACACTTGCCTCATTTTCATCACCAAATAGGGTATTAGTGGGAGAGGTGGAAAAACTACAGCAAACCAATTTATCCAGTGGATTGCCCACGGACTGTGGTTGTTGGTAATTGGAGGTAGAGCTGGCCAATTTTAGTTTTATGGGGTGGCAAGTAGTTCTAAGACTGGGGTTCCATTAAAAGTATCTTTGGAGCACTAGCAGGTGACTACATACCTGTGGACTTGTTAATGCATCTGGCTTAACAGGTCAGCAAAACTGTTGTTCACCATGATATGTTTTCACTAGAAGATGTATCTTATTGCAGATTGCCCAGTGCTAGATCTTTTGTGCTGGTGCAGACAGCTGGGGGAAGGGGGTACCTCCACTTCTGTATGTTAGCTGCATGTATAATAGCAGTTATGTTGTCAGTCTTTATAAGGATCACCTTGCTGTAAACTAGTTTCTAGAAAGCTCTGAGGACTAGGCCTATGGCTATCAACTCAAGGTAGTTGATGTACTAACCCTAGTGGTGAGGGGGCCAAGTAACTTGCACTGTCATGTTGCTGTGATGTACATTCAACCCAGTAAGTGATGCATTGGTGGTAATGGTCACCTGCAGGTTGTTACTGTTCCACCGCTACAGAGAGATCGGAGTCCTGGCCTTTATCAACTTTAGCTCTTACCACTTACCCTCTGCTCACGAACATGGTCTCGTGGGGCACTGTTGGAGCAGGTGCATGTGCAATCTGGCATGCAGCACAATACGTATTCAGGATGCCATCGTACCCAACATTTCTTACAGTTCTTACAGTTAGTGGGCGAGTGAACTAGAAAAAGGCAGTAGCTGTTGGATCACTCTATCCTGGTTGGGAAATACTTTTATTGTAGCCCAGGAAGGGTTGAATCTGTTGGTATTGGAAGTGGGACTTTCTTTAATTTACTGTGAAGCCTAGGTTGCAGAACGGAGTGAAGGTTGTTAGTGTATGTGCTAGAAATTGTTGCCTGCTATAGCTCTTAAATCAGCTAGTCATCAAGTTAAGGGAAGATGTGGATGCCCACTCTGCGCAGGTGAGAGGCCACCACCTCCAGGCACTTAGCAGAAACCCTTGGAGCTACGATGACCCCAAAGAGTAGCACTGTGAATCGGTAGAGTTGTCCACTTCCCACAAGCCAAACATAGTGGTGATGGGCAGGAAGAATGGGGATGTGGAAGTAGGTGTCCTTGAGATCTAACACCGTCATGAAGTACACTTGGCGGAGCAGAGGGGTAATTGCCTGCAAGGTTGTCATTTGGAAGTTCTCCATCAGAATTTGTAGATTGAGTGATCTCAGGTCCCAGATGGGCTGGAAGGAGCCGTCCTTCTTTAGAATGGGACAATGCAGTGAGTAAATACCTTTGCCCTGTCGGTGGAGGAGCACGAGCTGTACTGCACCCTTTGGATGAACGCTTAAATCTCTTCCTCTAAGAGAGCACAGCTCAGGAAATATTGGACTGGTGGTATGATGGGGGTGGTATGGAATTCTGAACAGTAGCCCTGCTTAACTAATGCCAGCACCCTCTGATCTAAAGTGATTTCCTGCCAGCGAGGGTAGAAATCCTTTAGTCTCTCCTGGACATGTGTGTTGTGATCAGGGGAGAATGTGGATGTGTCAGTGTTTGGAAGCGGAGCTCCTTTAGAGGAGCAGCCTCTGCTTGTGCCCATGCCGCTGTTGCCTATACAACTGCTCTTTGAGTATCCTCTGTCTGTTTAGGACCCGTCAAAGGCCTGTTGCTGGTGCTTGTAGGCTTGTGACTGTCCAAAGTTATTGACTTGTTCCTGGCCCTGAAATACTGCTTATGAAAGGTGATCCTCAGAGTGGCAGACTGCAAGGCTCACAACGACTTTGTGATCTCAGTGTCCGTCTCATTTTTTCCCAACATCTTATCCATTTAGGGTCCAAAGAGATGTTCTTCATCGAATGTACTATTCAGGAGGTATTGTTGGTCCCCTGATTTGAACCCTTAGATGCAAAGCCATGCACGGTGGCAGAGCAGCATATTGGTGTTAACACTGCAGGAAGCGATATCCACAGCGTCGAGAGTGAAGTGCATGTTTGCGTTGGAAATAATCTTTCCCTCTGCAACTAGCTTCTTCCCCCCTTTCTGAATGTCTCAGAGAGGTGCACACCATTGACTACATCTCCTCCCAGTGAACATGTTGTACATTGACAGCTAGACAACAAAGTTGGCAATACGCACCTGGGTGGTTGCACCAACCGCCACCAGTTTGCCGGCACAGCAGAGGCTTGAGATGAAGACCGCTTCCTTTCTGTGTGTACCACCAGGAAATCCTGAGGGTCCTGGCCGGGTATGCAGATAGGGTAATTAGGAGAAGCCATAAAATTCTTCCAGACCCATGGTGTGAGCACCTTAGCCCTGACAGCGTCTTTGAAGTTGTCAGACTGACCTGAGCATCCCTTTGAGGTATAGGTATGAATTGGACAGCACGCTCGTTCTTACAGAGGATCTCCACTAACACAGCTGTCCTTGTCCTGTAGGACTTGCATGTGTATAATGATCTGCTGCATGTGTATAATGAGCTGCTTGCCGGATGATGGAATGATATGAGGTAGTATCATCTAACAGAGATAGTTTGGCTGGGTATGGCTGTAGATCTGAATCATCAGTGCAATCAACATTATATTTCGGGCCCCAATAGCCTGGTCATAAGAATGTCTTTCCCATACAGGCAGCCAGGGTCAGAATAGGAATGGACTGACCCTGTTCGGAGCCTCTGGTGGAGGTGGCGAGGGGGAAGTGGGGATGAGGAAGGGCATGATGGTGGTGGTGGTGGAGGCATAGGAAGAGGAGGTGGTGGGAATGAGTTCCTGGTTGTAGGACCTTGGGGCAAAGGGACTATTGCCATGTCCCTCTTAGGTCCCAGGTGTTGCATTGCATCAAAGGCGAGCTCCTCCTTGAAAGTCACCGTGTATGGAATTGGTGGCTTATTTGTTGAGGACTTCCCTGGTGATGGCTTAGCAGACATCTTTCCAGTCTCTGGGTGAACAAAGAGCCAGTTGTGCCTTGCATCGAGTTCCTCTGCCATTTCTCCGATCTGCACATCGATGGGGCCCTCGGTGCCAGCATAACACTCGGTTTCCGAGACACTATCTGCATTGATTTAGACTCTGAAAGAAGAAGTTTGGTGACCTTCGGATGAGACAGGGTTGATTAATGGCAAGGTTTGCCATCCTTCAATGTGAGCTTGCTCGGCTCCGAAGCCTTTCCTCAGGGATGACTGGAGCCTAAGGGCAGCAGTGGACCAGAGGCTGCGGGCCTCATTCTGCCTGCCTCTGGGCTGATGATCATCTACACTAGGTGAGTGGTGCTCTGCTTCGGTGTGGGGGCAATTACGTGGGCAGGGTTTCATTCTATGGCTGTGCAATGGAGTTATACCCAAACATCCTTGTGTCTTCTCAGTATGGGGCCCTGTAGATGTCAACGTAGAAGATGCTCCCTCCTGGTCTTCCTCCGAGGTGCTCAAGGACAACGTTTCTGGGCTGAGTATTGACTGGGCTGCGGGATCTCGGATGGACCCACGCCTTCTTCCTCAATTCCTAGTGGGACCTATTCACCAAATAATTTGGGTGTTTCAGAGAAGGACTGCTGTTGTATTTTTGAGTGTGCCCTACACTTTTCTCTACAGTAGCTCAGCGTCTTCCTGTATAGACAAGGCAGAACTCCGAGGAGGTCTTGTTGCAATCGGGGAGAGAAGGAGGTTGCAAACGCCATGATGGTCTTCCAATGGGTACTTTGCTTTGAACCTGGGACAAAATTATAAGGGTGTGAGTTCCATCACCCTCTTCCTGCCTGCATTCTCCGAGGTGAGTTCCACAGGGGACAAAGGATACACAACCGAGTCAAAGATTGGAGCCCACGTCACCAGGGTATCAAATTGATCTCAGTTGGTGGGACTAGAGCGGTGTTCCAACGAAAGAAACACAGAATATCAGTTGACTGTACAGGGATTGTGTTCCGAGGGAATATGGGTGCGGCTAGTTTTGAAAAGCCTGAGAGGTTCACATCAAACTTGGAGCAATTACTAAGCATGTCCAAACCCAATAGCAGAAAGAAACAATCCAAGGTGGAGTCTGTGTCCATGCTAACTATGGACTAAAGAGAGGAGACACAGCATCCTGTGCCTCAAAACCTCCTCGAACAAAAACAAGTTGTAACGTCCAAGCCGGAAATAATTTTTCATGGACTCCTCAACAAACTGTGTATACTTAAGGGATACATAAAGGAAGAAAATTATTTTAGTGAGCAGCCCATACAGAGCAGACTGCTCATGTTCACTTATAAACTATGCTCAAATAATCCATGGGATACAGGCGCAATTGAAGGACCAAATCATTTGCAAAGCTATCTAATCAGCCTGAACACAAAGTAGAGACATACAAAAAAGGAAGGAAGAGAGGGAGGCATCTTAGAATGCCATCAAAAAAGGAAAGTAAATCAATGCAGGATTAAAATTAGAGAGCATACCTTAATTGCCCTCACATAGAAACCCCATGGAATATATTGGATATTGCTTCAATTTTGCAATAAAATATGTACATGAGAAGTAGATAGCAAAGAAAATTGGGTATTGGCTTATATGGACTTAAATGAACTCCCAAATGTCTAACGGAATGTGAACTACTCACTGCCGAGATCGGGGAACATGAAGAACTAAATATTCTCTTGAAAGAATGCACAGTTATATTTCTTGTCTTGGTTCCTTAAAACAGCCTGAAAGTCTTCTCATTCGTTTCTTGCTCTAGAATGAAAATTTAACACTGAAGTAAGGGAGAGACAAAACTGTAGGCTGGAGAAAACTCCAGTTTCCGGAGGAAAAACTTAGAGAAGAAAAAAACCCTGAACATTCAGGCAAGCAAAGACAAGAAATAGCAACAGCAGACTTAGCAGGAACAAGAGCCCCAGCTGGATCCAGAGCGAGCAACCAACATTGAGCCATGTTGCAATGCATTAAATCATATCCCAGAAGTTCGAAAGATGTGAGAAAATGTCACAGGAAGTAATCGTAGCCATCTGAAGTTGGGAGGCTTCATAGGACTACTAAGCTGAACTGTCTCCAACCGGGCAAGTAAAAAATAACAAGAAATTTCTTGATTAAAACTCCCAGGATTTGGAGCCAAATCATTACCTCCACGCAGAACCGCCAAAGAGACAGGAGAGATAGGTATTCTGTAGAAGCATGCTTGTAGTCCGTGTATTTCCTGGGAGACAAGCACTCTGCATCAGACACCCATGGTCAGAAGAATGCCCTGCATGAACAGGACACTCCCTGGCAGCTGTGTGAAAAAACACCTCCTGACCATGGGGCCAGACCTACTTTACTGGGTGCCTGGGTACACCACTGCACAGTTGTGTGCCAGTCAGCAACCCTGAGTCACCCATAGAAGACAAGCATTGGTAAACCAGAGAACTTTGACTTAAGTGCGTTTATTGGCAAAGTGCCTCAAATTTCTTAATAACTATTCCAAAGTTTCATAGTGGACAAGCAATCTCAATCCCTTCTTTGCTGGAAAAAAGAAACATTTTGATCTGTGCAAAACAAAACAATATTTCTACTGCATTTTTCTGCCTGATAAAGGCTATTTCAAAGTTCTTATCTAAAGTTCTTGATCTTCAAATGAGCAAAGTTCCTGGACAAGTCATGGACCATGATCAACAATCTTTTTAGATAGCTGATCCCTCTCTAATAAATATTATAATACAATCTCCTAGCACTTACTTATTTTCCATTAATAAATACCCTTTAGTGGCAATCCTGATTGACACAGAGAAGGCTTTGCCTAATCAGCTGAACACTTGTGGACCCTGATCCAGTCAAAGCTCTTTCTGGGCACTTTCTTAATAAGGAGCAAAGCTCTTGTTGACCACCAGCAGCCCAGATCTCAGTCAAACAACTTTGGGGAACACGTTTAAGACTTTGTGGGGCACCCAACAAGTGTGGCCATGGTGCACCATCAAAGCATACAAATGTGAACATGGACATTCCCAGGGGAAAGGCAATAAGTAATGGGGAGAACTGCAACAAAGTTGTAATTCTGTGGCATATAATAAATTCCAAATAATTTATAAAACCAATTTGCAAACTTAAAACCCAATGATTAATGTAGTATCAGCTCCCTCAAATACTGAAATATTTCAGGAAATGTTGGATGGCTTTTTTTCTATGAGAACAAATATTTTCCATGTCGGATAAAAAAAGTAAAATATGCAAATAGAAATGTTCAGCACAACTGCACCTGGACTATGGGACCATCCTCAAATTAAGTGCAGGGCAGTTGAAGTACACATTGCTATAAGTGATTTTCACAGATTTCGATTCGTACTCAAGCCATTTTAGTAAACTTACAAAAATGTGTAAAACTACTGAAGTACTGAAAACGTGGTTGGAGATCTAGGATACCGCACATTATTTGTGAGTCAGGCCTCATATGTATCAAGTACGTTGTAAAGCTGACTAAAGACTGCTTTCGCTGTCTGGCAGACCTATTGTAACCACACAACACCCACATTCACCAACATTGTGGAAAGCAGCTTTGGGTCACCTATCTTATATCACGGTCTTATTTGTGCGAGCCACCTTCAGTCTATGGCTCACCGGGATGCTCCTCATATTTTGGATCTGCCAGCCGCATATTGTAGATGTTTCATTCTCAGGATTTTACTCAACATTGGTGATTAGTTCACAACATAGTTGTCTCTTAGCGAAACACAGGGCCTCAATATGTGACTTCTACTTTGTATACTTAATACCAAAATACGCTACACGCTACCTTTCTGAATGTATCTCAAACTTACCATCCACACTGCAACTCGCAATCAGTGTCGGTGCACAGAGCACAGGCCACCCCTCCAGGTACTCTGCTGATAGAGAACACTAATAGATAAATACTGGGTAGAGATGCACTCAACAAAAACCAAATAGAGTGACAGCCACCTCTGATATTTTCAAGTAACGACTGTTTAGAAACTAACTACAATTGCAATACATTTAGCAATTTACACAGGGCTTCTGTCCACTAGTATTATTAAATGCCAAAATAATCTCCTTACATGACAGCAAGTGCGTTAGTATTTTAAAACCCCAATGACATTAAACCTGAAACCAAATTAATCTGCCTCATCTACCATCAACTCAAACATGGAGCCTAAAATTATCTTTTTGTCTATAGCATGACGCTTGGTGATGTAATAACGCGGGCTGCCTCACCTGTATTAGAGCTGAAAACATTTTAAACAAATTAATTGGGGTGCGGTCTACTCTAACACAACTAAAGCCACCTTCTGAAGTGTCTTGCACAGATCGGTAAGAGATCTAAAATTGTAGCACTCCAGGCCTAGCTATCAATAATGAAGCAAGTGCAGTGGCACAGGAGCCATGAAGCCTATGGGGCCACCAAAACCAGATTATAGTTTTATATAATGCCCATCCAGTAGACAGGGGGAGCCATTTCCTTGCCAAGCCTCTATACAGAAAGGTATACTTCACAGAAAATAGAACGGACCCCAGTAGTTGTGTAACTGTGTGTCTATAATGTGTGCGCTATTTCCTTGACAGAGAACAACTCAATTACAAGCACACACTAGGCTGAAATTAACATGAATCCCTAGTTGAAGATTCTATGACTTTGACTACGAAAACAAATTGCATATACATGTCCTTGCAATCAAAAGTGACGCAAAAGTGGAAGATGGGGATGGACATGTATATGGCGGCAGAAAGCGTCACATACAAAGCGAGAGGGTGCCCGCTAAAGTTCTGTAGGGTATTGGGTAAATGGAGGAAATATTATGGGATGGATGGAGGGCTGGGAGCCGACTAGCCAGCCACTGATTGGGGCCATGCTGTATCTCTGCCGAGGTGGCCAAAGGGCCTGTTTTTCAGAACCTCGGGGGAAGACGCACGATGTGGGGGAGGCCTTTGCAAGAATTAATAATTGCTGGGGAACAGCAGATTTCCACAGCCCGAAAGAGGGAGGAGGTGGAGTTTCTTATGATGTGGATGGTACATAAATGTGTCTGCACGACTGTAACCAAATGTGACATACTTATTGTTTTTTGGTGGTTTAAAATTCAAATAAAAATATTGATAAAAAAGTAAAGTGACGCAAAAGTTCCCGCCGATCTGACTGGCCCTGAAATCTTAGGAAGCTAAATCTTTTGACACTGCTTGCAATCACTTAAGAAAGAAAACTTATTTAGCAGAATAATAACAGACCAAAAATTTCAGTCTTAAATCAAGAATATGTGTAGGGCGACGGGGCAGGTGGGCGAACTACATACCCGGGGTGACTCCTCCGTAATGGCGGAGCAGCATCGCCCCACTGCCAGCAGATGATAAATAAAATTATAATAACACAATGTTATTATCATTTTATTTATGCTGTCTGAGCCGTGCAATGTGAATTGGGCGGGGACGGACATGGCAGGGAGGAGGAGTAGTGCGCACTTATTAGTGCACTTGTCGGTTTGGCCAGCCATCTTTAGGCTCACAAAGTTACACACAAGATAATGTTGAAAAACAATTAACAGTGTAAACAAAAGAACAGTGGCAGAGGTTAATAAATTCACAAAAGACGGATAGGACAAACACAAAACCAGGAGAGACAGTACATTTGGTTCAGTAAACTACTTTAAAAATAATCAGACTTAAATGAGTACTGGATCTATGCCACATGTGGCTCAAAATCAAACACTTGTTCCAGTATCCACTACTAGAAAAACCCTAGGCGCAGTCCATATATGGCCCACAAAGCTAAAAAATAACACTCAAGTCCTCAGCTACAGGCAGGGCCATTGGAATTACGGGGCAGGAGAGGGCCAAATTATGCAGCAAATGTTTTACTATTATTACTTTATTATTTCGTCACTTTTTAACTTAGTAACACTGTCTGGGCATTGGTTGCACCTCATTAGTACCAGTTTAACACCTAAATAGAACAATAAGCAACAGAAAGGTGACCAGTCTAGCTTTGTAAAAGGCCTTCCAGTAACATTTGGACCGTTTCAAGTAGTAACATTTTTTCGTTAAAATCTGCAGATTATGCAGGAGATGGCAGATTATGCGGAAATGTATAATTACGCGAAAATCACCAGGCCGCACAATTGCATAATTCCGGCTGCTCAGGCTATAGGTTAGATAATCATTTGTTCACAAACAAATTCACTGATCAAAAACTAAAAGGCAAAATCTACTTAGGCGTGCTCTATTTTTTCAAATTGGCATTTAAGACACTCTTGCTTCTGAGTTAGCTATCTGGTAAAACAGGAAGAGCATTTATTCCTGAATTCACAATAACACCGTTTTTCACAGCCCTGCGTGGGAGAAATCACCCCACTTACTGTTTAAAAAACATTTCTAAAATCACCAATAGAACTCGAGCTCACTGTGACCCTCTAGAAATGTGGGCCACCTGCCTATGCCGTGGCTAACCTAATACCAGGACACAGTTTTATTCTACTTGAGGCTAATGGTCCAATCACGTTTGGTAACAGAGTCCACCCGGGCTAATCATTGTTGGCATTAATCTGTGCACAGATGCACTCTCAAGAAGCGAGCAGAGCAACCGTTAATATTTGAACTAAACGCCCCTGCTCCAAACAGTGTGGAATCAGGGCTGAATCCAGACTCTCCTGCTAGTAAATACTGGAAAAACTGGACAAAGTATTGTGCCAAGTTTGTACGATGACTCTCTACCTTAAACCACCACGCAGCGATTTAAATCTTGGAAGGTGCGGGGTCTAGATTCTTTATCAGACTTGTAACTCTTAGACCTAGTATTGTTTCTTCAATGATAAAAGCAGAAGTATCTTATTACTGTTTTCTTTGTTCGATGAACAATCAATGGATAGGTGTAAGGACTCACTTTCCTAAAAATCAAATTATAACTTGGAACTACTATGTGAATGTCAGAACAATTAACTACCTCTCTATAGCAACTCATTTATTACCAATAAAGCAAATACAGAAAGCTTGATCGATTATCTATTTTTGGGTTTAAACCGGTCATGGAGATGGTGGCATAGTGATATTACGGATATGCCTGACCACCATGCTAGAGATTGTGTTTCTTCCTGCTTATGCCACTCCATAATTATACGCTCAAGAGGATCCCAAAACAAATCTGGATTGTTTATCCATTCACAGAGCTCATCAGCAGTGGGCTGTGTAATTGAGCTGCCCAATGGTTTGGTTTGTTGGTCATGCAAATTGTTATTCCACCTTAATTTCTGTTGGCAAGTCAGAGCTAGCAGAATTGCACTGCCTGATGCCTGTGTAGCTTCATGAATCCTCATATCAATTTGCTATTTCTAGGCACTGCATGCCTTCTATTCGTGCAGCCATGCACACCGGCTCTCACAGAATGGCCAGTCAGAAGTTCCGCTTCATCCTTGCCTCCACGTAATAACTGAAACTTCACTGAAGCTTAAAACAGGTTCGAGTTGCTCAACTAAAACATGCAGTTTGACTGTCAAGCTTCTTAAACAGCAAGTCAAAGATGACCATGAAACATTAACTTCGAAATTCAACAGGAAACCAAACAAGTTCCAGTTCTATGTAGCGATTCCTCCTGGCCCTTCCATAAAATCAACCAGTGGAGGTACATGCTCAGGTATGTATTATATGTGTGCTTTGTGATATATTCCACTGGCACTATATGTCAAATTTTGGTTCTAAACCACTAATCTGTCATTTGTATGGATGTTTTTGAAGTTGCACAATGGCTATGTTCGACCCTCATTATGTCGCTGTGAGCCTTCAATTAGGTCCTCATTTAGCGTATGCATGAGACTCATACAAATCATCTTGCAAGTGGATCGTATGGGAGCTTACTTTTGGCTGCATATTAAGACATGAGCTTTTTTATCCAATCATAAAGTTAGTTTTTTGGTTCATGTCGCCCAGCTTTGGTCTCAATGCAGCAGGAGGAAACCACAGCATGAGCTAAAATGTTAGGCCAGGCATCAAATGGAACCATTCTCTGGAGGTCTTCCTCCCTTTTTAATATACAAAATTCAAGGCAATATGTTTTAATGTACGGGTGTGTAGGGAGGGTGGGGGGAGATTTGTGTGTGTATCTGATGCATGATATTTAGGATTCTTGTTCTGAAGAGGAAACACCACTGATATGATTCAAAAGCAGGACCAATGCAAGATTTATTCTGCTCCAAGGCAAGTTGCTATTTTGCTCTAGCAACTGGGCCACAATATTTCCTGATAGCAGAGGCAATTTTGCACAACCCTGCTACTGGGGACGAAGAGTCCTACGAAACAATCCAGAATTGCCTTATCCTAAGAACAGCAGAACTCAAAAGTCATATACTAAGCAAATATCAAATCTGATTAGTCTTACAGAAATTGCTTAAAGTCAAATGCCGACTGGCAGTGAGTGGCTGGATTGAGGTTCCACCACTCATGTAACAGATGCAGATCAAATGTTCATGCCCCAGAGAAGCTTGTTAGCAACGTAACAACAACAGGAGTGACAAGAATGCAGGCTTGGATCATGATACCTCAGTTATATCAGTAGCAGTGAATATTGCTACAGTGCCAGACATA
The DNA here is from genome assembly GCF_964204655.1 of Triturus cristatus. Classification (NCBI taxonomy): domain Eukaryota; kingdom Metazoa; phylum Chordata; class Amphibia; order Caudata; family Salamandridae; genus Triturus; species Triturus cristatus. The sequence goes on along the minus strand of NC_140594.1, from coordinate 315,447,775 downwards.
GTGACCCTCGAGACAATATACTATACAACAATGGCTGATGGAAAAGTGCAAGATGATGCAACACAATGACCGCTTGTTGAATCCTGATATTTCGAAATTTCAATCAGTTTAAAAGTTGAATACATTTATTTAAATTGAAAAGTACCATTGCCAGTCTAAAGTTATATATAAACCACTTCAAAATCCCAATGTTTAAAAATGTACACTTTGCTTGCTATAGCTGGGGCTAAAATGATAAAACATTAAAAGACCACATGTTTAGCTAGGGAGAAAAAGAGAATGCAGATAAATGACAGCTGCGTTTTCAGCAGGTCCTTGGAGAGACGTAACTATAGAGTGCTGCAAGGGTATTTAGCATTGATTGCGAATGAGGTAACCGCAGATACCGCCATCTCATATGAGAAGGCATTCGAGGTCTGACCCAAAAACAAGAATCGTAACCGCTGATCAAATGTTAATGTTCAACACAAGATGCTGCTCAACCGAGCCACAGTGAATTATCTCATGCTGGGTACATGCAAGCGCCACTCCAAGAAAAAGGAGCCGCAGCGAGAAGTGTGGGATTGTGACTCCGGTTGCGCTAGATCGATGAATGTAATTCTGCCATTTGATGTTTTAGCTAGACACGCCAAATGAAGAGTGGTGGAAAAACAAAGCTTAGCCTTAACAATGAGAGTTGGCTATTTAAAGAAGGGTAGTAAAAACGGTTCTCTAGATGGCTGGGATCTCACAGCACCTTTATCCATATATTATTGGAATATGCTTATGTGTTGTTTTTTTTTAACTCTCTGTTAAACTTATTACACATTATGCTCACCAGGCTGTGACACTACACATATATTTTGACAGAATGTTTTATGTAATAAATAAAAAATATACCACGAAGGCTTTTTACGCTACCCATGTATTTTGGCAGAATGTTCTTACGGCAAAATAAAAATACTTGAAAAGAAACATAACATGACATGGGGTTCCCAGGTTACCACAGTATTCATTTGTTTGGAGAGATTATTTGAAATGGTTTAAACTGTCCTAACCGCGCATGGTCCTAAAGCTTTCAGGCTACCTGGAAGGGTTTTGCGAGATGGCACAAGACTGCTGCATGTCATGGTACTGCAGGCATCCTTTCCACAGCTGTAAGGAGAAGGCCTCGGTGCGGCACAAGGGGCTGACAACAGTACTTGGAATCCTTAATTTGTTTTAACCCTCTTCATCCCACCCAAAGGGTGCGTCACAAGGTCATGAAACAAGCTTTGGATAGGCTTAATGTGGGGTTCTAAACCACAGGTCAGTAAGATACTTCATTCCAGCCAATTTTAAAATTTGCCATCTCTTTATCATGAAGACTGCAGGAAGATACTGTAAAAACACACTTCACTACACGATAAAGCCCTAAAAAATGTCAAGTTGACACCATCTTCAAACTGATCTGTCAGAGTGTCTTTCAGACTAAAACTGTAGAACATAACCTCTATTAAAATAGCTTCAACGATTCCCATCCAAGCCAGAGCTGACATCATATTTATGTCACTTACAGACAGGGCAATTTACAGCAAAGAGCCTCATTACTAAAAGTTATCTAATACCACTTAATGAGGTTCTTGAGACGTGGATCCACACACCAACCAACATCAAAGAAACCACTGCAGGGGTGATCGATTGTCTTGGTGGCTCCAAGACAGGAAGTACACTTCCCACAGCCAAGCATGAAGAGGGAACTTTGCTACTATCAAGTAAGAAATTGGACATAGACTTTGCTCGCACTCTGGTGATCGATCCCTGGTAATGCCACATTATGCCAACACAAATTTCAAACGTGTTATTTATAAGCATGATGGAATTATGGAAACCTCAGCATGCACAAGGCACGAGTTTTACCACAGGTGTGGGTCATTTCCAAATTATTAATCTTAAAATTGTTTTAATTCAGTGACATAGAATTGTTAGTACAGATTTAGGCGGGGAAATCATTAGAGGCCCGGGGCAACACATGGCAGCTCCGCAACTAAAGAGCTGAACATGTGTGCCAGCAAACATTAGGGAAGCAAGCAACAAAAGTTATACAATAAAAGTTATACAAAGATCTCCGACTCCAGTGTTACCCTGAAGCTCCATCTCTTCCTTTCCTTGGGAACCTCTTAAATGATCGTGACGTAAATAAATCTATTATGCAAATATTTGGTTGTTTAGTTTTGGAAGGGTTGTCTCTCACAATCAAATATTTAATGAGATGTCCATTGTCTCTTCCTATCAATGTTTCACCTCTGCTGGGATACTTTTTTAAAGGACTTTATAGCTGTCTTTGTAGGCATTTCCGTATTTCTTTCCTCTATTTTGTGATCAGGCTGTACCCATTCACTCATCCACTCACTCAGGCATTACCCAAACACTCATACAATCACCCAGGCACTATCCATGCATTCACATAATCACCCAGGCACTACCCTTGCACTCATCCATTCCCTCAGGCACTACCCATGCACTCATCCATTCACTCAGGCACTATGCATTCACTCATCCATTTACCCAGGCACTACCTATGCACACATCCAATCCCCCAGGCACTAGAAGATCCACGTTCAAGCTGCTTGGTATCACCCAAAAAGCGGTACATGGAACGGGACCACTCTTCATCAGGAATAAAATCACCAAACACATTCAACAAAGAAACCTCTGCTCTAGAGTGGCACCTCGCCACAAAATCCCAAGATACTAGAAAAAAAAACATGGGTGGCACGTACTTCTCTGTTCAAGCAGTCAAACTATGGAACTCTTTACCCCCAACATAAGATCCATGGATAACCACCATATCTTCAAACAACTACTCAAGAATTGGCTCTTCCCCACACAAGCACCATACGCAAACAGAAATATACAGCATATCCCTCTGTATATAAGCATTTATTTGTACTACAGATATGTACCTATGTATGTGTATTGCTTTGTATAAATGTGTAGAATAATTGTTTTAAAAAAAATATAGATATTAGTTCTGCGAAACAAATGTACATATTACCGATAGTTACATTATTCTGTTTTAACATCTATATAAGTGACAGCATAAATAATCAAATCTTTTATCATAATTATTTATCTACAATTACTTGACTATTGAATTACAACATAAAACACATTATATAAACAAATAAATAAAATACATTTTAGGTATAACAACATTTGAATGCCAGAATTTATTTAATGCATCTTTAATCTACATATACTTCCTTTATGCATCTATTTACCCTCCAAGTACTTATGGATCTATATATTTATTTATTTACTTTGAATTCAGCATATCCAATGCACTACCCGATTTCTCACCCTATACCTCTATCAATATACTCTCTATCTCCACTCTCATTCTTCCCAAACCCCATACCACTACTATGATACCCAAAATAACCCTTTCTAAACTCTTCCCTACTCTACCCCTCCTTGCCTCATTTCATACCTCTTTTTTTTTTATTAAACTTTTTATTATATTTGCATTTAAGGCACAAACAAGTTAGGTACATTATCCATATACTTCTAGACATTACATTTTTCATGTTGGATGTTGTGTCACTTGGTGCTCGAGCTTCACCAATGTCCCGACAACAGACAACCCTCCCCATTACAATTCCAGTTCCTCCTCGTTTTCAGTATCAGATTCCTCCTCCGCACTTATGTCTGGTGGTTCACAAATGTATCCCCTGTATTTATTCCAGGGCCCCCATATCTTGTTCCATTTCCTCGGGCAGCCACGGTTGACAAACACTGTTTTTTCGGCCACCATGGCAACATCCAGATCTCCACACCAGGCGGCAAGCGACGGTGTCTCTCTCGCACCCCATTTTTGCGCACTGTTGCGCTTCGCCACCATTATCCCCATTGTTGCCCATTCCTGTGCTGGGCGTGTAAGATCATTCGGCTCCCATATATTTAGTATACATCTCCTGGGTTCAGGAGCCAACGACACCTCCACCGTCTGTGATATGGTCCTCATCACTTGCACCCAATAGTCCGTTATTTTGGGACATTCCCACAGAGTATGAAAAAAGGTACCTTCCTCCCCACAGTGCCTCAGGCAGTACGGGTGTGGTGCCGACCCTATTGACCCTATTGTGTGAAGGAGAAATCTGGTGTAGTAAGCTCTATGCAAAATTTTAAGTTGCACCAATTTAAGTCTTGACGGTATCCCCACCTCCCGCGGTGAAGCCAATGCCTCCCGCCATTCAAAGTCGTCAAATTCACCGACATCTTGGGACCATTTCACCCCCCCCCCCCCCCCGAGTGCCACGTGGGGGTCTGGTAGATTGTTCATTAACTTTCGGTATGTAAAAGAGGTGGCCCGCCTATACATGCAGTCTGTCAACAGCCCATCCTCTAGGGGGGTGGCCTCAGGGACCTCAGTACCAGGTGGTAGGGCCGCATGCAGCGCATGTCTGATCTGCAAGTATCTGAAGTTTTCAGAGGCCGCCAGGTCATATTGCGCCCTGAGGTGCTCAAACATGGCGATTCCTCCTTTGTGCCACATATCGCCCACCGTCGATATTCCAATTGCGTCCCACTTGTCAAAGCCCTTGCAGTGTCTCAGGCCACCTAGCCGCTGTGTTACCCACAGAGGGGTAAGCTGGGTTGTCTTTCCAGTCCATCCCATTTTAGCATGCGCTTCATGCCATATGCTGACCGTCAGACCCGTTGGTCCGAGTAGTGCCGGCGTGCGTTTCTTATTATAGAGTGCGGACATCATACCTCCCTCCCCGAGCCCGTGTCTATCTGCCTTATAAGCGGGATTCGTCTGTGGAGCATGAACCCATTGATTGATGACTTTCAAGTGCGCCGCCCAGTAATACAATTGTATGTCTGGCAGTGCGATGCCCCCATCGTACCACCCCTTGGTGAGTTTGCGCTGTGCAATGCGCGCAGGCTTGTTCTCCCACAGTAACCCAGAGACCTGAGCCGCGATGTGTTTAAAATAGGCGGTTGGTACGGAGTACGGTGTATTTTCGAGTGCATATAGAAACCGAGGCAGCGCCATCATCTTAAAAAGCACTGCCTTCCCCAATAGTGTTAGGGTGAGCGTCCTCCAGTGGGCATAGTATCTCTTTTTAAACGTTCCAGGGGAGGCTTGAGATTTTTTTGAAAGAATTTGTCCGAATCCGCCGTAATGTAAATGCCCAAATAACGGAACGCGTCCACCGAAATCCGCAGTGGACAGTCCTTTGGAAGCAGCGGCGGTGGACCCCGGAGCAGAAAGAGGACTGATTTGGACCAATTGATAGTGTAGCCCGACGCACGACCAAACTGATCACATATATTAAGGAGTACCAGGATGGAACGTCTGGGTGACGACAAATATAGCAGTACGTTATCCGCATACAGCGATATGCGATCCTCCCAGTCTGCTGTCCAGCGCAGGCCACGGATCATGGGCTCCCACCTGATCCATGCCGCCAGAGGTTTCAGCACCAGCGCAAACAATAATGGTGACAGCGGGCAGCCCTGACGCGTGCCCTGGGACAGTGGGAAGTCCTTCGATATATGCCCATTAGCTGTCACGTGGGCCAGCGGCTTTGTGTAGAGGAGGCGCACCCATGCACAGAATTTGGGGCCGAACCCCAAGTGTGTCAGGACCGAAAACCGGAATGGCCCTTCCACCATATCGAACGCCATACGGGCGTCCAGGGATAGGATAACTGCTGGCTCCTGAAGATAAGGTACACGGGCCATCACTCCGTGCAACCGCCTCAGATTTAGTGCCGTGTTTCTGCTAGGCATAAACCCCGACTGGTCCGGGTGAACCAGAGTTGTGAGATGTGGGGTGAGCCGTATCGCAAGGACCTTTGCTAATATTTTAGCTTCAGCATTGATTAAGGAAATGGGGCGGTAGGCGGTACATTCTTCCGGGGGCTTCCCAGGTTTTGGGATCGCCACTATTGTGGCTACGCGTTGATCCTGCGGGAGTTCTCCTGACGCCAGACTGTCACAGTACATATGTAGCAGGTGCAGGGCCAATGTCCCCGCTAACCTTTTATAAAGTTCTACGGGGATTCCGTTAGGACCCAGTGCCTTCCCAGATTGTAGGGAGCCAATCGCCACCTGCAACTCATCGGCCGTCAGATCCGCCTCTAGAGTGAGGGCCGTTTCTGGCGCGAGCTTAGGCATTGCGATATCCTTGATATAGGTCATTGCCTCTTCCACTGACATCATCGACAACGATGTGTACACCTGTTGGAAGTGCTGCGCTAGCCTGTGTATTATGGCCCGCGGGTCAGTTTCCATGGAGTTATCGGTCATTCTCAGCTGCGCTATCCACTTTCTGTCTCGCTCCCTTTTGTCGAGCCAGGCGGGGAGTTTCCCCGCTTTATCGCCGGACTCGTATACCTTGTGTCTCGTCGCTGAGAGTCTGAGTGCAGTCGCCCCTCTCAAGTGTTCCCTATGTAATTGCTGGTGGAAGTGCAGGCTGCAGGCCGTGTCGGGAGTCGGGTCTCGTGAGTGCAGAGCGTCAGCCCTCTGGAGCTCTGATTCTAAAGCAGTGAGTTCCTACTGTTGCTCTCGCTTATAGCCTGCAATAGAAGAGATGGCTTGTCCTCCGAGTACGGTCTTATAGGCCTCCCAGAGGGTGGACGGGGACTGGACCGATTCGGCATTGTCATGGAAGTATTGTTGTGTCGAGGTGCGTATAGTTTTCATGATCTTGGGAACTCGCAAGTGTCCAGGGAATATGGGGAAGACGCACTGTGGCCCCCCCTGGCGATATGTGTATGTCAGGACAACTGGCGAATGGTCTGAGATACCCCTAGGCCGAATGTCAACTGTGTCTACATGCTTGAAGCTCTCCGAAGAGGCAATAAAGTAGTCTATTCTCGACAAGCTATTATGCACCGTGGATTGAAAAGTAAATTGGCGTGCCATGGGATGTCGACGTCGCCAGACATCTACGAGCCCCAGCGCCTCCTCCAAAAAACCCCCGAGACGCGACACCCCCGCCACCAGTTCTCTCACATGGTGCTGGTCCATGGCCCCGTCCACTACGTCATTAAAGTCTCCCCCAATCAAGAGTTCTCCCTCCGGGAGATCCAGGAGAAGGTCACTCAGGGCCTGAAGCGCAACTGCCTGTAGCGCCGGGGGAATATAAACGGAAACTATGTTGATAGGGTGTCCCTCCCATTGTCCCACCAGAGCCGCAAAGCGACCACCTGCGTCTATCTTCGTTTTATGAATTATTATCTGTGATTGTTTGCGTACCAAAATACCTACCCCCCTGGACCCGGATGTGAACTCTGAGTGGGCCACCATCTTGAACCCCCACCTGTCTAGTGCCAGACATGTATTCCCAGTGAGGTGTGTCTCCTGCAGCAGGACCACGGCCGGGGAACTTCGCTTAAGACTCTGCAACACCAAACCCCTTTTAAATTTTGTCCCCTAGGCCATGTACATTCCACGTAACTAGCGTTAGGGACTTCATCTGTGAGTCAGGCATCTGCCCTTGCTCAACCTGCTGTAAGTGTGAGACCGCCATGACCGTCGAAGCACGCAATCAGTGGGGCGGAGGAGTGTGTGCCAAGTCCCCACCCTCCCCATCTGAGGATCTGTCGTACCCAAGTGCCTATATACAAAACCTGAACAAAAAAACCCAAACCATAACCACAAAACCTACCCTCCACCCCCCACCCATTTCATACCTCTTTTAATAATAATAATAATAATAAACAAATTTATAAAGTGCATGGCTACACTAACTAGTGTGTCCCCGCGCTGCGGCATCAGAGACCTCGTTAGAAGCAAGAAGCAGTGAGACAGTTAGAAGGGAAGGCCTAAGGACGGAAAGAGCCAAGTCTTGAGTTTTTTCCGAAAGAGTGTCTCCGAAGGCTCCATCCGGAGACCCAGGGGAAGATTATTCCAGTGCCTGGCCGCCAGGAAACGGAAGGATCGGCCACCCATTCTTTCTCTTTTGATGGCCGGGATTCTAACCTTTCCCGGCCCACTTGATCTCAGAAGGCGGGTTGGAGTGTAGGGAGTGAGTAAATCATGAAGATAGGTAGGCCCTTTCCTCTGTAGGATGCGGTGACTAACACACAGGGCTTTGAAGAGAATTCTCTCCCCAACCGGAAGCCAGTTAAGGGATGCTAGGGCCTGGTTAGAGGGAGCTCTCCTGGGCAGCATTAGAACGAGACGAGCTGATGCGTTCTGAATGCATTGGAGTCTGTGCATACATCTGCTACTTGCCCCCAGATAGAGGGCGTTACCATAGTCTAAATGTGAGGTTACCAGAGCGTGGACCATGGTTTTCCTAGCTGTCACGGAAAGTACATCAAGGGTCTTCCGGAGTCCTCGTATTACCCCAAAACATTTCCCTGCCACCCGCCTGGTTTGGCTCTCAAAGGATAGTTTAGTGTCCACCCACATCCCTAGGTTCTTAACCTGTTCGCTGGGGGGTGGGGTCTGTCCCAGAGTCTGAGGCCACCATGATGAGGACCAGATCGAGGGGGCTCTGCCTACCACTAGCACTTCTGTTTTATTGCCAGTTGTTCGACATCCACGACGCCAGTTCTTGTAGGCAGATCGAGAAGTTGATGGCTGCCTCATCGTGGGCTTGTGTTAATGACACCACCAGTTGCGTGTCATCAGCATATAACACGACACGGATGCCAATTTTTCCAATAATCTCTGCCAATGGGGTGATATAGAGATTAAAGAGAGTGGGGCTGAGTATGGAGCCCTGCAGGACACCTTGGTCCGGCTTGATGCTCCTAGAATAGTGTGGTTGCTGAGACACCTGAAATCTGCGGTCATGTAAGAAGGACCCCAGCCACTCTAGGGCTCGCCCAGCCAGACCTCCTTTCCTGAGGCGCTGAAGGAGTGTAGGATGGGCTACAGTGTCGAATGCAGCACTGAGATCTAAGAGGACTAGGGCGACCATCTGGCCCTCATCTATATGTTTGCGGATGGTTTCTGTAGATAGGAGCAGTGCAGATTCAGTAGAGTAGACTGCACGAAAACCCGACTGTCTAGGGTGAAGTAAGTTGTGTTTATTAATGTGGGCTATCAGTTGAGTGTTGACCACCTTCTCTGCTATTTGGCAAAGTAAGGCAGAAGTTAAATTGGACGCAGATTCTCCAATTGACTCATGCTTACATTTAGCTTCTTTTTTATGGGGAAGACAATCGCCTCCTTCCATCTTTTTGGGACCGTTCCTGAGGTAAAAGAGTTCAAGGAGGTGGCTGATGTAGGGCGCTAGGACCTCTAGACTCCCTCTTAAAACTTTAGGAGTAGTGGGGTCCCTTGGTGAGCCTGACTTGATGCTTAAGGCTATGTCTTTGAGGTTATCACAGGAGGGGAGAACAAAACCACAAAGGCATTCCGCCTCCACTATGTTGGATGTCCCATCACTATCAGAACACCCATTGCGTGCTACATCTGGGAAGGTGGAGTAGATCTTGTCTACCTTCTCCGCAAAGAAGTCTGCCACCAAGTTGCAGGAATCCACGGAGCTGGTGTTAGGAGCTGTGGTTCTTGCTAGTGACGAGATCTCTTTAAAAATAGTGAAGAGTTCCTTCGAGGAATTCTCAGCTATCTCAATCCTATCACTATAGTAGGTGGCCCGGGCTTTCCTTATGAGGGAGTGATAGTGTTTGAGGCTGGTTTTGTATTAGTTTTTTTGTGATCTGAGAAGTCTTTCCTCCATGTTCTTTCAAAGCGCTTACAGGCGGATTTAGCTATTCTGAGTTCATCATTAAGCCATGGTGCCGTTTTTAATTGTCTCCCCGGTGTACTCCAGGACCATGAAGCATTTCTATCTAATGCATCCGTAATCCGCTTGTCAAGTGCGCTGCAATCAGAGTCAATATCTTTGCCACCAGGTGGCCCGCCCTGTTGGAGTGCCAGATTGAAGCTAGCTGATGAAAACCTAGCCCGCTTCCTATGTGGTTTCCCTGCGCCAGACATCTTGGGAGTATATGTATAGGGCACCAGAGCGCTAAAGGGAACCACAAAGTGATCAGTCCAGGGGACTGCGATCGGGCGTTCAATTCCTAGGGACCCCCAATTGGCGAAAATCGGGTCTAATAGGTGGCCTAATTGGTGAGTAGGGAGTGCAGATTGTAATGTCAGTTGGAGGGCTCCAGTTCCTAACAGATCTCTTGTACTCCGGTATTAGTCAGCTCGTCAAAGTGAAGATTCAGGTCCCCCAACAAAAGCATTTTGTCATAGTGCAGTGCAGGTTGAATCACCTGCTCTATTAGGCTAGATACAAACTGGGTGGAGGGCCCTGGAGGTCTATAAATTAGAATCCCCTTTATAATGTAGTTAGCAGTTGCCATTATAGACAAGAAGCCTGCTTCGCTACCCTCAATGTTGGTTGGCTCTAAGGTACATTGAATTGTTAATTTGTGAATAATGGCAATCCCTCCCCCCGTTAGTCGACCGATCCACTCTAATAATTCCATAATTATGTGGAAGAGCCTCGAGGATCTCTGGTGTGGAGTCCTCGTTTAGCCAGGTTTCCGTAAGAAACATCACATCTGGCTGCAAGTCTAGTAGATAGTCGTGGATTTCGTGTTGGTGCTTCTTCAGGGATCTGCAGTTGATCAGGGAGAAATTGAACTTCTGGCAAGTCCCTCTCAATTTCTTGTTCGTCTCCTTAGTAAATGGACAGTGACTGCATTTCTGATGCATTTTCCCTGTCGTTATGCTATGCTTACATGTCTCCAAGATGGGGGGGGGAATAGTATAGTAGCTGTCCAGCTGTATATCTACGGGCTGACCCGGTTCGTGCAGGGGTTCCGGCCCTGCGCCCCGACCGGCCGCGGACATGTGCGCAGACGGGCTTGCCCTTGGTGTGCCATCGGCGCGCCCGCTGTACACGTCCGCTCGGGCATGCGCATTAAGTAGGGTCTCTTCCCCCCCAGGCTAGACCGCTAACCGCAGCCGCAGTTCCGTCCCCGGAAAGTGGAAGTGCTTCGCTCTTCCTTCTACGCCCTGCGCTCAATCGGCACTAGCTGCCGCGTCTGGTCGGGGCGGGAAGAATGTAATATGAGCACAAGTTCCGCCGAGTACCAAGTAAGTTCTATTTCACATCAAGCTGAAAGTGCAGTGCAGCAAGTAAAAGCTTTAAAAACAGTATTCTTTTACTATTCCAACACCCCAAAACAAGCCTTTCTAAATCCTTCCCACTATTCCCCCACCACACCCCTTTTACTCACCCAAAGCCTCCTCCTGCTGCTATGACCTCCTTAACAAACGGACAAACAAAACATGTCTAAACTCTTCACTCTTCTATCCCTCCACTATCCTTTTCAATCCAAATAACAGACTAACATATCCACCTTTAAAATCAATTTCATATTTCACTATACTAATTCACCACTAATCCTTTATGGGTTCCAAAGTAGCTTACTACTCACAAAAAAAGGCTCCAACACCCCATCAGTGATAGCAAGCGCTATATAAATACAAGCATTTTTCCCTCTTTTATCCCTTAGCTGTCCTTCTCAATACAAATAACTGACTAACATATCCATCACTAAAAATACTTTTATATTTCACTATACTAATTCACCACTAATCCTTTATGGGTTCTGAAGTAGCATGCTACTCGCCAAAAAAACGCTTCAATGCCTCCTCAGGGGTAGTAAGCGCTATATAAATGCAATTACAACACAAAAAACCCAGACATGGACAAGCCCAATACATGTATGTATATGTGTGTATATATATATAGCTCGTTCTAAAGGTCCTATGGAAAAATGCATGGGAAAAACGCGTTTTGGGACCCCCCTTTTATCTCAGCCCCCGCTTGACGGATCCCCCCGAGACTTTCAGGGTAGGAGCGGAGCGTAGCGCCCCACCTATTTTGAGAAATTCGCGAGGATTCGTCGACCGGCGCCAAAGTTATTCAAAATAGAATGTTGAGGTTTTCCTATGGAAACGTGGTCCTAACTATAACTACCTACTGGCGACCGCCAGTAGGTAATATATATATATATATATATATATATATTATAGTTAGGACCTATTTTCCATAGGAAATCCGCAACATTCTATTCCCAATAAGTCTGGCACCGGTTGACTAATCTTCGCGAAAGTTTCCAAACTTTTGGCCAGCTCCGGTCCGCTCCTATCCTGAAAGTTTCGTGGTGATTCGTCAAGCGGAGGCCGAGAAAAAAGGGGGGTCCCAAAACGCGTTTTCACCATACAATTTCCCATAGGACCTGTTGACGCAGCTACAGCCCGAACTGCTGAACGGAATTACACCAAATTTGGTACAGAGGTAGTCCTCAGTTCAGACTTGTGCCTTTTGCATAAATGGTGTAAATCCGTTCAGTAGTTCCTGAGAAAATTAGAGTTAAAAGTACATAAATATCTATGGCCTCAGAGGATCCGCGCACCCTATGCGCACCCTAAGCGCACCCTCTGCGAACCGTGCGCGCACCCTCCCGATCACGCGCTGAATGCTAATTGGCTGTCAAGTGTGTCAACATTCGAAACCAGGAACTGTTGGCAGCCATTTTGTGCCTCGGTAGAAGCGAGGCTGATTAAGTAAGAGAAATAAGTGTGTGAAAGATGTAAAGGGGGCAGGGTAGAAATACTCCGACCCTCTAGTGTTGCTTAGGGGGTCCCAGAAGGACCCCCCGGGCCCCCTTTAAAAAAAAATCCCAGGGGCAAAATCTGTAAATATTAATGGGGGCCTCCCCCAGCCCCGGGGACCGCTACCCCCCGGGGCTACAAAATAAATAGGGTGGGGGGGCTGGGGGCTGGACAGCCCCCCCAAGCCCCGGGGCTTTATTGTTTGAGGGAGGGGGGCTGCGTGGCCCCCCTCCTGGAGCCCTCGAGGGCCCAGGGCACCATCACCCCCCAGGGCCAGCTCCTACAGTGTCCTGGGGTGCCCACCCCAGGACACTGTTGTTTGCTATGAGAGGGCGGGAGTCTCCCGCCCTCCCATAGCAAACTTCGCAGGGAAAACCTGCTCTCTCTTTCAAAATCCAAACGATGTTGCTTTTCTACACGGGGAGCTGCATGTCAGCAGCTTACCATGTGGAAAAGCAATGCCGGCTCCCGAAGGACACGGGCAGCCGTCTGGGACCGTGGGGGCGTTGGGGCTCCCCCCACGGTCCCCAACTTGTTTTAATAAACCCCGGGAGATGGGGTCCCCGGGGATAATACAAATTAGTGATAGGGGCTATTTTTTTTTTTTTTTACTGTAAAATTAGGAGTCGCGCATCCTAATGCGTTGGGTGCACGATTTCTCTCGCGTAGGGTGCGCGGTTCCTAACGCGTTGGGTGCGCGACTCCAAGAAAAAAAACTGACATTTTTGGGAGATACACATCAAGCAAAAGTGTTTTGTTCTTGAGTGGCTCTAAAAAGATCCGTTGTGTTCATTGAGAGTTTTTAGTACTTATAAGTAAGTACCTATACAGAGTCTAAAGTTGATGAGGAAGACTCTGTTTCCTTCATCAGTAAAGTGTACTCCATCTCTCCTATACATCTCTTGCATATGAAAGCGCAGATTGTTATTGTAAATGGACCCCATTCTATAGTCTCGGGGAAAAGCAGAAACAGATTTATTCACATGTTTCCTAGCTTTCTCAATCTGTGGACAAAAATGATTGGACCAGTTCCATTTCTGCCTTTGGCATATGTTAGAATACACAAAGGCAGTTTTGGGAAAAAGTGAAAACAATTCTGCAAAGGTGTCCTTCATAAGCATTTCCAGACCTACCCCAGTCAAAGTGCCTAGGTCATTGCCACCACAGTGCACTATTATGAGGTCAGGGTGTTGGAGATGCATAAAGGATTTTACCAATGGCATCAATTGGTGCCACTTTAACCCTCTCTGTCCAATCCATTTAATGTCTACATTTGGCAAACCTAGGTCTTTGTGAATGCCTTTGTTTTCTGCATACCTTTGGCTACAGAAAATATAGCTGTGTCCCACAATCCACACTCTAAGCATCTTGAAGGGTGGTCTGGATGCACTCAGATGGTCTCTGTAAATGAAATGGCAGTTTGAAAAGTAAGATTTTTCTAAAATGGTGGCTAAGATGCAGTTTTGAAAAAAGACAAGAAATCATTGGTTGTTTGACAACCTTCTACACTGAAAACTAGGGTGCATGTTTGTTTTTTTAAACGCATGATTCTTATTGGTTAACAAAAACTGATTGTAAGGAACATTATTTATGATAAGCTGATATGTTGAAAAGTCAAGCACACTTGCTGTTTTGATTAGCAACATTGTGTGCTGAACTTGTGACCTGTGTGCTCAGTGTTCCATGACCTGTTTCTATGGTAACAGGCAGAAGGCAGATTGGGGGTAAGGTTCAAATTATGTCATTTGGAAAGGGTTGAAACGTTTAACCAATAGAAATGTGTGTTAGCTTTTGAATTAATGTGGGAAGGAATGTTATTTGATGTTTACATGTATATGTGTGCAAAATGAGAGGGAAACTTTGCCATTCTTTGGCTTTGCTGACAGGTGCACAGTGCAGAGATTCTGTATAAGAAAATCTGGTGTGTGACTGACATACTTCTTAATCTACATAACAACTTGAAAGGTGGGTTATTTAATTGTGAGGGGATGTATGTGGTCTATTTTGATTTTAGTCAGACTAATGTATTTCTCCTGCTGATGTGCAGGGAGTACTTTTTTTGTCAACAATCTGATTGTCAGTGTGTGTGCATGTAGAAACCATTCTGTGATAAGCATTGGTGTTTTTCATGTGTTTGCAGACAGATAACTCAGCTGTTTTTATGTTTTGGTAGAATTAGAAACCAGTCATTGTTTATGTATTTGCAAAATGAGTCATGTTTCTACACTAAAATGTAGTACTCCTAGATTAAGAAATGTGTTTTGGTACAGTGCAAGAGATTGTTTGTCTAGAATTACACAGTGAGTCTGTGTGCATTTAGGAATCATTTTGAGAGAAACATTTTGGTACTAATGTGTAGTAGAAAATGTTCTGCAATGTGTGCAGTCACCTTACATCTTGTAGACTAGTAAATGTATTTTGTACAAGGGATAGTTGGCTGTCTACAATCACACTGTGAGTCTGTGTGCATTTGGGCAATTATTGTGAGAAAAGCATTTGGTAACTTCATGTATTTGCTTGCAGATTACTGCTTTAAAATGTGGTTTGTTGTCAAGTTTGAGTAGCATTAGAGGCCAGTCATCGCTTATGCAATTGCAAAAGGAGTCAGGCTTTCACAGTAGTGTGCCAGTATTGAAATATGTATTATGTGTGCAGTCACCTTACCCCTTCCAGAGTAGTGAATGACTTTTGGTAAACTCCTAGGGATAGTGTTGCTTGTCTAGAATCACACTGCGAGTCTGTGTGCATTTGGGTAAGCATTGTGAGAGAAGCATTTGGTAACATCATGTATTTGCTGACAGATAACGGGTTTAAAACCTGTCATGGTGTGAAGTTTTAGTAGCATTAGAAGCCATTCATTGCTTATGCATTCATAAAATGAGTCAGGCTTTGACACTAAAGTGAAGTACTGAAATATGTAGATTGTATGCAGTCCCCTTACCCTTTCCAGAGTAGTGAATGAGTTTTGGTAAACTCCTAGGGATAGTGTTGCTTGTCTAGAATCACACTACAAGTCTGTGTGCATTTGGGTAAGCATTGTGAGAAGCATTTGGTAACATCGTGTATTTGCTGACAGATAACGGATTTAAAACCTGTAATGTTGTCAAGTTTTAGTAGCATTAGAAGCCAGTCATTTGTTATGCATTCATAAAATAAGTCAGGCTTTGACACTAAAGTGCAGTTCTGAAATATGTAGATTGTGTGCAGTCCCTTTACCCCTTCCACAATAGTGAATGAGTTTTGGTAAACTCATAGGGATAGTGTTGCTTGTCTAGAATTACACTGTGAGTCTGTGTGCTTTTGGGAACCATTGTGAGAGAAGCATTTGGGTACTTCATATCTTTGCATACACATAACTGCTTAAAAACCTTTCCTGTTCTCAAGTTTTGGTAGAATTAGAAGCCAGTCATTGCTTATATATTCACCCAGGAACTCTCCTTGCAATACTGTAAACATTCAGTTAATATCCAAGTAGTAATGGAGTGAGGCAGGCCTTAGCACATGGATTGATTCAAACACCTATACACTATGTATGCAGTCCTTTAACCATCTACACACTTGTCTTTCACACCTTCAATGCCCCAGTCAATATCCATACACTTCCAGGAAACACCCTGTCACTGCCCTTGCACTACTCTACTGATCCATTCAGCACCATGTAGTAATCCATTCACTGTGCGAAAACCCAACCCCTTATAAATTTATCCAGGCACTCTCCTTGCAGTACTCTAATGATTCAGGCAGTACTCAGGTACTCATGCAGTGACCCAGGCCTTAGATAATGGACTGCTTCAAATGTCTGTCCAGTATGCATGCAGGCCTCTAACCACCTACACACTTGTCTTTCACACCTTCAATATCCCAGTCAGTATTAATACAGTTCCCGCAAACACCCTGTCACTCCCCTTACACTTCTCCAGTGACCCATTCAGCACCATGTACTAATCCATTTACTGCGCCAAAAGCAAAACACTTATAAATTCACCGAGGCACTCTCCTTGTAGTTCTCTAATGATTCAGTCAGTACCCAGGTACTTAAGTAGTGAACCCGGAATAAGCACATGGACTACTTCAAATGTCTATCCACTATGCATGCAGGCCTCTAACCACCTACACAAATGTCTTTCACACCTTCATTGGCCCAGTCAGTATCTATATACTCCAATAAACACCCTGTCACTCCCTTTGCACATCTCCAGTGACTCATTCAGCAGCATGTACTAATCTATTCACTGCGCCAAAACCCAAAAACTTAAGATTCATCCAGGCACTCTCCTTGCAGTACTCTAATGATTCAGTTAGTACCCAGGTACTCATGCAGTGACCCATGCCTTAGCCCATGGAGTGCTTCAAACGTCTGTCCAGTATGCGTGCAGGCTTCTAACCTACTATACATGTGTCTTTAACAGCTTGAATTCCCCAGTCAGTATCCATGTACTTCCAGCAAACACCCTGTCACTCCCCTTGCACTCTTCCAGTGACTTATTCAGCACCATGTAGTAATGCATTCACTGCGCCAAAACTGAAACACTTATAAATTCACCCAGGCACTCTTCTTGCAATAGTCTAATCATTCAGTCAGTACCTAAGTACTAATGGAGTGAGGCAAGCCTTAGCACATGGATTGATTCAAAGTGTTTCCACTATGCATGGAGGCCTCTAACTACCAACACAATTGTCTTTCAGACCTTCAATTTCCCAGTCAGTATCTATAAACTCCAATAAACACACTGTCACTTCAATTGCACACCTCCACGGACTCATTTGGCACTAAGTACTAATCTATTCACTGCGCCAAAACCCAAAAACTTAAAAAGATTCACCCAGTCACTCTCTTTGTAGTACTCTAATGATTCAGTCAGGTAGTTTTGCAGTGATCCAGGTGTTACTCCATGGACTGTTTCAAACGTCTATCCACTATGCATGCAGGTCTCTAGCCACCTACACACTTGTCTTTCACACCTTCAATACCCCAGTCAGTATTCATACAGTTCCCGCAAACAACCTGTCACTCCCCTTATACTTCTCCAGTGACTCATTCAGCACCATGTACTAATGTATTTACTGCGCCTAAAAACAAATACTTATAAATTCATCCAGGCACTCTCCTTGCAATACTCAAAACATTCAGTCAGTATCCAAGTACTATTGGACTGAGACAGGCCTTAACATGTGGATTGATTCAAACACGTATCCACTATGCATGTAGTTCTCTAATCACCTACACACTTGTCTTTCACACCATCAATATCCCAGTCAGTATCCATACACTTCTAGCAAACACCCTGTCACTCACCCAGTGTCTCTCCTTATAGTACTGTAATCATTCAGTCAGTAAGCATGTAGTCTTTGAGTAAGGCAGGCTTTAGGGCATGAACTGCTTCAAAGTAGTATGCACTATGCATGTAGTGTTTTAACCATCGTCACACTTGTGCTTCAGGGCTATAGTTTCGTAGTCAGTATTTATATAAAATGTGTTTGTACAGTAATAGAAAAGTATACATTTTAAAGTGATTAATATACATTTATTTGTGATTATTTTTTACAGATACTGTTTTTCACCATTAAAATAGAGAAATCATGGCAGAAAAAGAAAGAAAAAGAAAAGAACAGATAAAGGAGAGTTACTTGAAGAAAAATCAACCACAAGTATTGAATGAACAACATAATGTGGCTAAAAAGAAAAAATCTTCTGCAAGATCACAAAGCAATTTATTAAAAATGTTTGTAGGACCAGACAGAATGTACAGAATGCTGAAACCTCTGAGAATGCTTCAACTAGAAAAAAAAATCAAAATAAATCGGAAAAGCATAAAAGCAAATGGACAGTCAAAGGAGACGAAGTATGGTAAAAGAAGGCAAAATCAGTATAAGGAAATACGCAAAAAAATATTTTACAAGATAGTACATAATTTGCTGAAAGATGTGAAGAAATATAAAAAGAGAGCTCCATTTTATAAAAAGAAGAAGCATATTGAAAGCGTTGTTGAAAAGGCTTTTGAAGTAAAAAGGAAACTATTAATTTTAGTATTAAACAGAATTTGATCACTAGATAAACCAATCCATTTAATGAAGGCCATAAGTAGGAGGAAAAGAGTAAATAATAGAACAAATTTTGGGAGAATGGAAACACAGTTCCAGTTCAGAGCCTCTCTTTAATGAGGAGAGTTATTTACAGAGCAATAATTTATTGCATGCAGTGGACACCAGTGGTCGAGGTTATGAGGTTAGAGATAGTTGTCCAATTGACAAAGAGAAAATGGTTGAAAGAAATGCATATGAAGTGATAGCTGATGAAGTTCTATGGAGACGTCCTAAACACCCTATGTACACTTGGGATTGCAGTAGTATTTGTAGTGTACGACAAGAATCTATTGATAAATTATGTAGTTTTTTACAAGCATATAGTAAAAAAAAGTGTTAAACAAAAGATTAAGGTGTTGAAAGGACTAGACCCTTGCAGAGTGAGAAAAAATACTGGTTTGCAAGGTCATTCTCGGGCTTGTCTTTCTAGGAAAGTTTGTCAAAGTGTTTTTCACCATTTCAGGATGTTGGCAGTACATCATACTCAAATGCGGAAGTTAGTGAGAAGCTTGTATTATGCACAAAGTCCAGCACTAAAGTTAAATGAGTTGAACAGTGCTCTTTTGCATGGGTCAGTATCAGATGTGAAGAAGGTTTGTGATGATATTGAGTTTTGTTACTTTGGTCCTCAGCAAGAGAGTGCAGAAACTGACACATTAGTAGAATAAAATGTTGAAGACAATGTAGAACCCGTGATTACAAAAAATTTGGAAGATCAAATCACAAAGTTTATGGTAAGTTCAGGTGAAAGACCAAATGTTTCTTGTATTTGTTGTCGGCGAAGTCACTATAAAAATCAGACTAGGAGTGTCAATCTGTATTTAAAAAGTGAAATAGAAAATAATGATAAGTGGAAGAAATTTGCAACTTATTTGTTGGTAGAGGATTGTTTTGATTTGGGATCTGAGCAGCGTATTTGCAAATATTGTTATAACAAATTAGATGAGAATAAAATGCCTGCTAGAGCTGTTCATAATAATCTAGAGTTGGTTGCTATTCCTCCAGAGCTGATAGATTTAAATACGTAGGAGTCTATTCTCAGTCAATGTGTGCACCCGTTTCAGGCTATTGTTCGTATGGAGCCTAAAACAGGTAAATTACCTCCATCAGAGTTACAAAGAGGATTGAAAGGAAGAGTTGTGTATTTACCGTTAGATTTAAAGAAAAACATTGAAACTATTGGTGTAGACCATGCAGAAAATGAACCACTAGTTATTCTAGTTAATGGTGTTCCTACTAAGAATACGAAAATCTGGCAAGAGTTAGAGGATGTTAGAAAAGTGCAAAAGGCATCAATGTAGCTGATAAAAAATAATGAGTACTATAGAAATGTGTTTGTGAGAGAAGAAGAAATAGATTTAGCAGAAGATACTGAAACATTAAGTGGACAAATTGAAAAAGTGGACCTGTCCAGATGTGAAGAAATCTATGAACATTACAGTGTACATCCACTTCATTCCAAAGAGGTGATGGGGAATACGATTGAGTTGTTCCAAATGAAAAAAGCAAGAGGAAGTCCCATGAGTGTATGGGAAGAGAGCTTGGAAGCTCGATGTTTCCCGCAGTTGTTTCCAACAGGAAAAGGTGGACGATATGATGAACGTCCTGTGCAGATACCTGCATCTGAATATCGGACAACAAGATTATATGCAGAAGATCCAAGATTTCGACAATGTATCCCTTATATGTTTCATCTTCTGTTTGAAAGTGACTTGTCTGGACTTTTATATGCAGTAAATCACATTTTAAAAACT
This sequence comes from Triturus cristatus, assembly GCF_964204655.1. Taxonomy (NCBI): domain Eukaryota; kingdom Metazoa; phylum Chordata; class Amphibia; order Caudata; family Salamandridae; genus Triturus; species Triturus cristatus. The sequence continues at coordinate 315,427,367 of NC_140594.1, read as the reverse complement.
AGAATGCATCTGCAGAATGTAACTGCTAAGGATTTTATGGATAAAGTGCATCAGAGAGATGATCATTTAGAATCTCAGTTGATTAATCTGATGGCATGTCAGCGCGGGACTAATGAATATTGGTACCGTCGTCATGGAGAACTGAAATGTATGCTACGGAACTTGGGAACTCCTACATGGTTTGCTACACTAAGCTGTGCTGAGTATGCTTGGGATGATTTACTTGAATTTCTTCGAGAGGCAAATTCCAATATAAAAAATATTGAATACAACACACCTGGAGAATTGTGCTCTTTGGATCCTGTTAATGTATGCAGATATTTCAATCATAGATTTGAAGCTATGATGTCTTTCATCTGCAATAAAAAGAATCCTCCTCTTGGAGAAGTTGTGGATTTCTTTTGGAGAAAGGAGTATCAAGCAAGAGGTGCTCCTCATATACATATGTTGTTATAGGTTATAGATCAAGGACGTCCCCAAATTTGGAACAGATTCAGATGAAACTGTTCTGTTTTTAATTGAAGATTATGCCACATGTGCCGTACCTAATAGCAGAGAAGATAAAAACTTAAAACAACAAGTCTTACGATTCCAAAGCCATAGGTGTGGAAAATACTGTCAACGAAAGTACAAGTCAAAGGATAAGTTCTATACCAAATGTCGTTTTGGATTTCCACGTCCTGTATTATCCAAAGGAAGAGTGAACAGTTTTATGTCAGCTATACGACATACCATCACAAGAAAGTCTCCAAAAAATACATACAACTTAAGAAGAAGCAAAGAGTCAAAATACATAAATGACTACAATCCAGTTATTTTATCCATGTGGAACGCAAACATGGATATTCAGTATGTTCCGGAGAACTCCATTGCTGTTGCTCGATATGTAACATCCTACATTACTAAATCAGAAAAGACGGAATTGAAAGAAATGTGGGAAGAGATTTCTCACGAGAAGACTCTGTAAGAAATTATACAGTTTCAGTTTGAAGATGTTATCGCATTGTGAAATTGGAACATATGAATGCTCAGATCGGTTATCATCTAGTCTATACTCCAAAAGCAGAAGAATCATTTGGGTGAGTCTAGGTCTTGCAACAATACGAAATTGGGTACTGAAATCTGTTCAAGAAATTGAATATTTAGCAGAAAAAGAACCAGAAAGTACAGATATTTTGAAAACGAATATGTTGGACACATATTACCCAAACAGAAGTCATCATCTAGAGAACATGTGTCTCTATGAAGTGTTGCAAAACTACACTTTTAAACGGAATACGAGAACATCAATGATAGAAAATATGCAGTGATTGGTTCCGAAGGATGTCTGGTGAAACAAAGGAAAGGAAATTTAATTAATCACAGGAAACTGAGTTGCGACACTGCTGACAAAAGGGAATTTTACTATTTAGCCCTTTTGCAAATGTTCAAACCGTGGCGTTCAGAACTGGAATTACTTGGAGATTTTCAGAGCTATGAAGATTCATTTAATGCTTGTAAAGATACCATACAATGCAGTGCTTTTGCAAATTATGTGAAAATGTTGAATGATGAAATTGATCAAGAAGCTACAATTGCAGCTGAGATTGCTAGAGACAGTTCTCAAGGCAGTCAAAGTTCTACTGCACTGAGTCAAGATCCACTAGGACAACCAATTGTTGAAAATGAAGCAGCAATTGCCATGAATGAGGTGGAAACAGCAATGTATCAAGCTCAAGAAGATGTAATACAGTTAGGAAACTTGGAAGAACAACTAAATGTTGAACAGAAGCAAATATATCAACAAGTGAAAGAGCAGATTGACCATGGATTACTTCATGGAAAGAAAGGGTGCTCATGTACATCATTTCAAACTATCCGAATGTATGTGAGTGGTCAAGCTGGAACAGGAAAAAGTTTCTTAATTAAAGTAATTACAAGTTATCTGCAGACAACAACTGCAACACTTGTCTTGTGTTGTCACTGCTCCAACTGGGTTGGCAGCACATAACATTAAAGGAATTACTTTACATCGTTTACTAATGCTACCAGCAGAGCATGAGAACAAATTGGAATACCACAAGCTATCTGGAGAAGCTTGCTGTGAAGTTTCAAGAGTCCTGAAGAAAATGAAACTTCTCATTATTGATGAGGTAAGCATGGTCTCAAACTTGATGCTTGACTTTGTGCATTTAAGAATGCAGCAAATTCTTGAAACAGAGTATGACGTTTTATTTGGAGGAAAACACGTCATAGTTTTTGGAGATCTACTGCAACTGACTCCGGTAAAAGGACAACCGGTATTTAAAACACTTGCACATGAAGATACCAGAAAGTCTCTTGGTAGAGTTGGTAACGTGAACATTTGGACATATTTTGAATACAAAGAACTGACAACAAATATGCGACAGGCAAATGATGCTGAATATGGAAGTATTCTTCAAGATATAATCAATCAATCAATGCATTTATATAGCGCACTACTCACCCGGAGGGTCTCAAGGCGCTTGGGGAGGGGGGGGTCCGCTACTGCTCGAACAGCCAGGTCTTGAGCTGCTTCCTGAAGGCAAGGTGGTCTTGGGTCAGGCGGAGATGGGTCGGGAGGGAGTTCCAAGTCTTGGCGGCCAGGTAGGAGAAGGACCTTCCTCCTGTGGTGGCTCTTCGGATGCGGGGGACGGCGGCGAGGGCGTGGCTGGTCGATCGAAGCTGGCGTGTGGGAGTGTAGAAGTTGAGGCGGCTGTTGAGGTATCTTGGGCCTTGGTTGTGCAGGGCTTTGTGTGCGTGGGTGAGGAGACGGAAGGTGATTCTCTTGTTGACCGGGAGCCAGTGCAGGACTCTCAGGTGTCCGGAGATGTGGTTGTGTCGGGGGATGTCGAGGATGAGTCTTGCTGAGGCGTTCTGGATTCGCTGGAGTCTCTTCTGTAGTTTGGCGGTGGTTCCGGCGTAGAGGGAGTTGCCGTAGTCCAGTCGGCTGGTGACGAGGGCCTGGGTGACCGTCTTCCTGGTCTCGGTGGGGATCCACCGGAAGATCTTGCGTAGCATGCGCAGGATGTTGAAGCACGACGAGGAGACGGCGTTGACTTGTCTGGTCATGGAGAGGGAGGAGTCCAGGATGAAGCCCAGGTTGCGTGCGTGGTCCGTTGGTTTGGGTGCGATGCCCAGGGCGGGCGGCCACCAGGAGTCGTCCCAGGCGGAGGGCGAGGAGCCCAGGATGAGGACTTCCGTCTTGTCTGAGTTCAGTTTCAGGCGGCTGTTCATCATCCACTCGGCTACGTCTGTCATCCCTTCGTGCAGGTTGGCTCTGGCGGTGGCGGGGTCGTTGGTGAGGGAGAGGATCAGCTGGGTGTCGTCGGCGTAGGAGATGATGTTGAGGTTGTGTTGGCGTGCGATGGCCGCAAGGGGGCTCATGTAGACATTGAAGAGGGTGGGGCTGAGCGAGGAGCCTTGAGGATCGCCGCAGATGACTTCGGTGGCATCTGATCTGAACGGGGGGAGGCGGACTCTCTGTGTTCTTCCGGCGAGGAAGGAGATAATCCATTCTAGTGCCTTCTCTTGGATTCCGACGTTGCTGAGGCGCTGCACTAGGGTGCGGTGGCAGACAGTGTCGAATGCCGCGGAGAGTCCAGGAGGATGAGGGCCGCCGTTTCCCCGTTGTCGAGCAGGGCTCGGATGTCATCGGTGGCTGCGATGAGGGCGGTCTCGGTGCTGTGGTTGGCCCGGAAGCCAGACTGCGAGAGGTAGAGGGATCCGTTCGTCTCGAGGAAGGCGGCCAGCTGCTTGTTGACGGTCTTCTCGATGACTTTGGCCGGGAACGGGAGGAGCGAGATGGGGCGGTAGTTTTTGAGTTTGGTGGGGTCCGCTGATGGTTTCTTCAGTAGAGTGCTGAGTTCGGCGTGCTTCCAGCTCTCCGGGAAGGTAGCGGTGTCGAAGGAGGCGTTGATGATGTCCCGTAGGTGGGGTGCGATGACAGCGTCGGCCTTGTTGAAGACGTGGTGAGGGCAGGGGTCGGTTGGAGATCCGGAGTGGATGGAGTTCATCGTGCGTTGGGTTTCTTCGGTGTCGATCGGGGTCCAGGCACGGAGGGTGGTGGTGGGGGTTGCAGGTGCGGTCGTGGGGTGCGTTGGCTGTGTGATGAAGCGGTTGTGTATGTCTGCGATCTTGTTGTGGAAGTAGGATGCGAGGGAGTTGCAGAGGTCTTGTGATGGGGTGATGTCGTTGTTTCCGGCGTTGGGGTTGGAGAGTTCTTTGACGATGATGAAGAGTTCCTTGCTGTTGTGTGCGTTGTTGTCCAGTCGTTCCTTGAATGCGGTTTTCTTGGTGGTGTGGATCAGTTGGTGGTGTTTTCGGGTGGCGAGCTTGAGGGTGGTCATGTTGTCTGGTGTTGGGTCTCTGCGCCAGGCTCTCTCGAGGGCTCGGCAGTTCTTCTTGGAGCTCTTGAGTTCGTCGGTGAACCATGGTGCTTTCTTACTGCCGGGTCTGCTAGGCGGGGTCCTCAGAGGGGCGAGGTCGTCTGCGCAGTTGCTGATCCACTTCGTGAGGTTGTTGGCGGCCTGGCTGGGGTTCGCTGAGCTGGCGGGGGGGTCCTGGCTCAGGGATGCGGTGAGCTGGTCGGCTGTGATCTTGTTCCAGCTTCTGCGTGCAACCTGTTGCTGGTGGTGGTGGATCGTGTTCTTTCTGAAGCTGAAGTGGACGCAGCTGTGGTCTGTCCAGTGGAGACCGGTGGCGTGGCTGAAGGCGATGTCCTTGCTAGATGAGAAGACGGGGTCGAGTGTGTGTCCGGCGTAGTGGGTGGGGGTGGTCACCAGCTGCTTGAGACCGAGGTTGGCGAGGTTGTCCAGCAGGGTGGTGGTGTTGCGGTCGTTGTAGTTCTCCAGGTGGAAGTTGAGGTCCCCGAGGAGGATGTAGTCAGCGGAGGGAAGGGCGTGCGGGCTGATTAAGTCGGCGATGTCTTCGCTGAATTGTGTGCGTGGTCCCGGGGGTCTGTAGATGAGGGTGCCTCTGAGGGTGGTCTTGGGGTCGGTGTGGATCTGGAAGTGCAGGTGTTCGGCAGATGTGAGGGTGTCGTCGGTGTTGGTCGTGATGCGGATGGTGTTCCTGTGGATGATGGCGATGCCTCCTCCGGTCTGATTGCCGCGGTCCCTCCGGGTGATCTTGTATCCGTCCGGGATGGCGATGGCGATGTCGGGTGCTGAGGAGGCGTTCATCCAGGTTTCCGTGAGGAAGGCGACGTCTGGAGATGTGGTGTCGAGAAGGTTCCAGAGCTCTACGGCGTGTCTGTGGACGGAACGGGTGTTGAGCAGGATGCACTTCAGGTGGTTGCTGCTGGGGGAAGGCACGGTGGGTGCGGGCGCAGTGCAGGTCCGGATGCAGGTGAACTTGCAGGAGTGGCAGCTGAAGGGTCCGTGGGTGCGTCTCGGGGTGGCTCGGTAGCATCCAGGGATCCGGCCGGTGTTGAGTGCGTTGAGTTCGGTGGTGTTGTAGGTCCGGCGGGTGGGCTGGTGTCTGCGGGGGCCAGGGGTCCGGGCGCTGGGCGCGGGCCAGGCGTGGACGGGCGCAGACGGGCTTGCCTTTGGCGCGCCCGCTGCGCGTCGACGCTGCGCATTTGCCACTCTGCCATATGTGGAGAGTGGGGGGGGCGGAGCGAGGGAGGAGCAGCTGGGAGGCGGGAGCGGGGCGGCGAATGGGAAGGGCGGCCGAGGGAAGGGGGCGGGGCCGCAGGGGGGCAGCGGCGGGGAGCGGGGAGGTGGCGGGAAACGCGGCAGGGGCTGAGCACCACGAGGGGCAACAGGGGACAAAGGCAACGAACTAAGTATAACTAAATACCACAGGGAGGGAAGACAATCACAGAAATACAGAGCAGAAACAGCACACTAAAGCGGAACGAGAAAACAGGAAAAAAAAATTACAATACAAGGCAATACAATACAAGGCAGCGCAAGCAGCAGCGGTCGGGGGCCAGGAGCACAGCTGCAGGCAGCGGCGGCACTCGGGGGCAGCCTGGGCTCACATACGGAGGAGTGAGCGCGGTGCGTGGGGTGACCGGCCCAGAGGGTCAGAGGTCACCCCAAGAATTGGACTTCTGTCAGAACATGGCAAACAAGCTTTGGAGAGTCGATTACTTTCCAATTTGTTTCCAAATGAAAATGTAGTTCCTGAGAAAGTGTACATGAAAATTGCAGAAAATAAATCAGTGATCTGCTTAATGCCAACACTGCGCGAGTGTTCTATATTCAACAAAGAACTATTGAAACTGGAAAATGAAGAAATTATAAAAATGGAAGCCATCGATAAAATAGAGCATGAAGGAATTACTAATATTTTGACGGGAAAGTTGAAAACAAAACTGGATTCTTTAGAAAAATAAATATCTAAAACGGCTGGTTTAGAAAAGACACTATATGCATGTGTAAACTGTCGGGTAATTTTAAGGCGTAATTTGGATGTAGAAAAAGGTTTAGTTAATGGAGCAATGGGTAAAGTGGTGGATTTTGTTAATTATCAGAAAAAAGAAGGAATTGAATTTTTCAAAATTAAATTTGATCAGATTGAAGAAGTTAAAGAAATTGATCGTTGTTCAGTTCGTTTTTTGCATGTTAAAGATTTATATGTCCGTAGGAAACAATTTCCATTTTCTCTGGCATATGCAGTGACTATTCATAAATCTCAAGGATTAAGTGTAGACAGTGCATTGGTGAACATTGGATCTACCGTATTTAAAGAGAGTATGGCATATGTTGCTTTGTCGCGAGTCAGAACATTATCTGGTTTGTTTTTGATTGATTTTGATGAGACAAAGGTTACTGCAGATGCAAACTGTGTAAAAGGGTATAATAGGTTAAGAAGGGCGTATGCTCCCAATTTAGGTCAATATCCTGTATTTTAAAAGCGTGTGGTTGGTCGAAAAAGAAGGTTTGAGAATATCTGTAGTGAAGGTGTAGAGAAGGGAAAAGAACAAGATAATGTTGTGATAGCAAGTAAAAAGAAAAAGGACACTATTGAAGAGATTGTTGGTTATCAGTTTGAAAATAGTTCTGGTATCAACTGCTATGCTAATGTAGTGGTCAATGTTGTTTTATATCTTGAAGGTTTGCAAGAACAAATTATGCAGAATAGGGAAAAAAGATTTTGTTCTCTGTTGCATTCTGTTTATGAAAAATTGACAACAGATACAAGTAAAATACAAACTGTTTCAGATGTTCGTAATCTTTTGGATGTGTGTTCTGGTTCTACACAACTTACACAAAATATCCAACAAGATGCTCAGGAATTTTGAATGTATATGCTTACCATTTTTGAAAATGAAGGTGTAGTAATAGAAAATATTTTTGGCCTTTCTTACAAATGGGAACATCATTGTGAAAATTGCATGTATACATCTAGCACTAATGTAGACACTGAAAGATTTCTGTATTTAACATTACCAGACTGTAAATCAGTGTCTTTCAATAAATTAGTTTAAGGTGCAAATCAAAACATGGTGTAGCCAATGTAAATCAGAAAGGTTATCCACATTATTTAAAAAAAAATATGGACACTATATAATTTTAATGATGCAACGTTGTACAGCTGATGGAAGAAAATTAGATACTTTAATAAAGCAATTTGTAGCAACACAACTATCAATATCAGGAAGGACTTTTGTAGCAATTGCAATAATTTTCCCTGATGGTCCTTCCACAACATCTGGACATTACACTGCCTATCTAAAATGTGACAAAGGCTGGACACTTTGTAATGATGCCCAGTTGGTTTTCAAACAACGTTTGCCTAGTGAATTACCAAATTCCTACCTAATATTTTTAAAGCCAAAGTTTTAGGAAGATAATTCACTCTCTGAGGAATTTATTATTATAATTTAATAGGATTACCATTGGACAATTTGCATAAAAATGAGTGCAAAAATACCATTTGGACTCAAGGAAAGGTATATGTTTGAATTATTGACTTTTTCGCGCTCATTGACTCGGTGAATATTTTAAAGCGACAACATTTACAGTTTTTATAAGTTAAAGTTATAAAATTTTGTTAGCCATAAGCATTTCATATATGTGTGATTTGTATTTTCTGGTATTTTACTGAGAATAGCATGTTGGTTTTTTTTAAACAATCTTTTTGATTGGTTTTTTTTGCCCGCCGTTATGTGATGAGTACGATTGAAATTACTATTTCTAGTGAAATTCAATATATTCTGAGAACAGCAAAAAAGGCAAACAAATGACTTTGTTTAAATTATGCTGTGTTGTTAGAAATGTATTATTACATGTTATAATTATTTTTTCTTTTCTTTCACAGATCCTAATTCTAAAATAAGCAATTTACCCCAATTTACATTACAAAAAACATGTGAAAAAAATGTGTACCATTTTTTATTTCTATTACTGTGAAGGTAAGTTTAACTAAGTATTAATATGTACAATGGGCAGATCTGGAAGAAGCTACGAAGTTTGAATACGTTTTTCAAAACACCCTGTTTATACCCATGTAGTTTTTGAATCTCCCTGTCATAGGATATCATGTGACCTGCAAAAAAACAGATTAGTGGTTCATAATATTTCCCATTGTACCTATTGAAGGACCCCAATCATTTCAATCATTCTTCTTTGAGCATCTTTGCAGACAAAACTCTGTGCTTACCGCCTATCATTTGCAAGCAATTTTTCAAACAGAAATATGTCACTTTTTGTAACATAGTTATAGCGCAAGACACTCTTTCATATTTAGAAAGAGAGGAAAAGGCACTCTGTGTACCTTTTCTTCTCCATGTAAATTCAAACTCATCATACACACCACTTTGGTGCCAATTACGATCCGTTAAAAATTTTCCCCGTACGACTCGTATCGGGTCTTTTAACCGTACGAATCGTACAAGTGCCGTATAAACTGCCAATTACGATTCGCATGGGAAAAAGACCATACGAATCGCATTGGGAATAATTCCCCACACGTCCTCAGGTCGGAAAATGTGTCCGACACGTCCTCGGACGTATCTCCGTACAAATGTGAAAAGTGAAGTCCGACCGCGGAATCACGATCCATCCCGTGCGTCAGAAGTTACAACCGTAAGAAAAAACACCGTCCGCACCGAACACCCATAGCAACCATGGAGACATGTGCCCGCATACGCGCCGACCCCCCCCCAGCCCCCGTACGTACGCGCCGACCCCCCCCCCCAGCCCCCGTACGTACGTGTCGAACCCCCCCCGTGTATGTACACCCGTGTACGTGTCGTACCCCCCGTGTATGTACACCCGTGTACGTGTTGTACCCCCCTGTATGTACACCCCTGTACGTGTCGTACCCCCGTGTATGTACACCCCTGTACGTGTCGTACCCCCCGTGTATGTACACCCGTGTACGTGTCGTACCCCCTGTGTATGTACACCCGTGTACGTGTCGTACCCCCCGTGTATGTACACCCCTGTACATTAGAGTCGTACCCCCACCCGTGTATGTACACCCGTGTCCGTGTCGTACCCCCGTGTATGTACACCCCTGTACGTGTCGTACCCCCGTGTATGTACACCCGTGTACGTGTCGTACCCCTCCGTGTATGTACACCCCTGTACGTGTCGTTCCCCCCGTGTATGTACACCCCTGTACGTGTCGTACCCCCGTGTATGTACACTCGTGTACGTGTCGTACCCCCGTGTATGTACACCGGTGTACGTGTCGTACCCCCGTGTATGTACTACGGTGTACGTGTCGTACCCCCCCGTGTATGTACACCCGTGTACATTAGAGTCGTACCCCCACCCGTGTATGTACACCCGTGTACGTGTCGTACCCCCCCCGTGTATGTACACCCCTGTACATGTCGTACCCCCCCGTGTATGTACACCCCTGTACGTGTCGTACCCCCGTGTATGTACACCCCTGTACGTGTCGTACCCCCGTGTATGTACACCCCTGTACGTCAGAGTCGTACCCCCACCACAACATTCTAAGTACGGAGCGCACCCCAGGCCCCAACATCACAACCGCATGTACGAGTCGTACCAAGCCACACACAAGGACAGCACTGTACAACAAAATGGCCCATGTACACACCGTACACACGCTAAAAACGCACGTACACAACCAGGACAAACCAAAACAACACAAGAATACACCATTCGAATGGCACAAAGCCACTAAACATGTCCAACAACCACTAAAACAACACATTCACTGACCTGCGACTGCCAAAAACAAACAGAGGCCCAAAACACCACCACTCCTTATAACACACCCACCCAAACTTCAAACACAGCCACACCCACCAATGGACCAATAAAAAGGGCCCACACACACAAACCATGAGCCTTTGCAACAGACTCACTGCTGCCAGACCCCACAGACAACCTACAGCACCAAACTAGAACCTTTACTACACCTTACATTTGCACACCTTCACACACACACCTTCACAAACACCCCCTCATCACATTCACACACACACCTGCACAACCACACCCACACACCCACAACCATCCACACACCCCCCCCCCAACCATCCACACCCACACCCCTCACCATGCCCACTAACAAGAATCCAAAGTTCAGTAACTGAGAGTTGGAGGTCCTTGTCGATGAAATCCTCAGAGTCGAGCCACACCTCTTTGGAACATTGGTCAGACAGACCAGCATTTCAGCAAAAACAGCCATGTGGCAGACCATAGTCGATGCTGTGAATGCTGTTGCGGACACCAGAAGGAACAAGCAGGAATGCCAAGCCAGGTGGTACGATCTGCGGAGGAGGGTCCGAGCCAAGATGACGGATGAACACAACCAGGCCAACGTCACTGGAGGAGGGCCGTCCCGCAGACCCGTACACTACCATCCCTGGGAGGAGTGGGTGATGGCCATACTGCCGGTGGAGGCAGTCGAAGGATTAGGAGGACTCCGAGACCCGGGTGAGTACACAAACAACGCACCTCACATGGGGGGGGAACGTCATCCACAACCAATCTCACAAACAGGCACGCAACCACCCCAAGCTATCGCATGACTCAACCACACTCCATGAACACGCACATGCCACTGGCGCCACCATGCCCCATGCACCCAGCTGGACAATGTCAAGTCACAGGCCACAGAAGACACCAACACATGACACGGTAACCCGGATGGCGGGAGGGTGGGCCCAAAAAATAACATAGTGCAACTCAGAAGCAGACAACAATGCCCTCTGCCCATATGGCCTAGGTCACAGCCAGACAAACAGTGTGTCCCCACACAGGAAAGACTCGCCAGCAAATGGCGGACGCCTTGCATTAACACATGGGGTGAAGGCACTGTTTTGCACATGACAGCAGCTAATGAACAGCCAACACTGTGAAAGAGTGGCAGCACACACCACCACAGCAGCAGCGCAGACACAGACACTACACCCAATGGGTGCCTGGAGATCAGAAACAAACTCACATCAACAAGCCAAGGGCCATTCAAAGATCTGCTAACAGTGTGTGCCCAGGAAGCTGGGCTGAGGTGACAGAGGGTGACACACAGAGGGAGGGAGAGGGTGACAGAGAGGGAGGGAGACACAGGAAGAAGGCCGACACACAGAGGGAGGGAGAGGGGGACAGAGAGGGAGGGAGACACAGGAAGACGGACAGAGGGAGGAGGCCGACACACAGAGGGAGGAAGAGGGGGACAGAGAGGGAGGGAGACACAGGAAGACGGACAGAGGGAGGAGGCTGACACACAGAGGGAGGGAGAGGGGGACAGAGAGGGAGGGAGAGGGGGACAGAGAGGGAGGGAGACACAGGAAGACGGACAGAGGGAGGAGGCCGACACACAGAGGGAGGGAGAGGGGGACAGAGAGGGAGGGAGACACAGGAAGACGGACAGAGGGAGGAGGCCGACACACAGAGGGAGGGAGAGGGGGACAGAGAGGGAGGGAGACACAGGAAGACGGACAGAGGGAGGAGGCTGACACACAGAGGGAGGGAGAGGGGGACAGAGAGGGAGGGAGACACAGGAAGACGGACAGAGGGAGGAGGCTGACACACAGAGGGAGGGAGAGGGGGACAGAGAGGGAGGGAGACACAGGAAGACGGACAGAGGGAGGAGGCTGACACACAGAGGGAGGAGAGGGGGACAGAGAGGGAGGGAGACACAGGAAGACGGACAGAGGGAGGAGGCTGACACACAGAGGGAGGGAGAGGGGGACAGAGAGGGAGGGAGAGGGGGACAGAGAGGAAGGGAGACACAGGAAGACGGACAGAGGGAGGAGGCTGACACACAGAGGGAGGGAGAGGGGGACAGAGAGGGAGGGAGAGGGGGACAGAGAGGGAGGGAGACACAGGAAGACGGACAGAGGGAGGAGGCTGACACACAGAGGGAGGGAGAGGGGGACAGAGAGGGAGGGAGACACAGGAAGACGGACAGAGGGAGGAGGCTGACACACAGAGGGAGGGAGAGGGGGACAGAGAGGGAGGGAGACACAGGAAGACGGACAGAGGGAGGAGGCTGACACACAAGAGGGAAGGAGAGGGGGACAGAGAGGGAGGGAGAGGGGGACAGAGAGGGAGGAAGAGGGGGACAGAGAGGGAGGGAGACACAGGGAGAGCAAATCAGCCTTGTGGTGTGTGGGAATGTCTGCTCGTCAGCAGGTGGACTGTGTGCATGTAGACAAGGGTGGCCAGTGCCAGCACCCCCCCTCTCCTCCATGGCAAAACACAGGGCCATGTCACAACCTGTGCACAAGCACAACAACAGCTACCTGCATCATTGAAGTGTGTGGAACAACTTCATGTGCCCACGTACAGTGCAACACGGAAGGCGCCAATGCACGGCTCGCCACACCTGCCCACTCCACTGCTGACTGCAGTCACACTTGACGCAGCAAGTAAGACTGTGCCACACATAGTTAAAGTCGCCAAAGCTGTGCCCAAGGGACACACCCATGCACAAGTGCACTGTGAGTGGAATGCAAGACAGATCCAAATTCCCAGAGGAAATGTTCCAACTTTGAAACTAATGAAACATGGATGTTGCATGGAACAAAATTAACATTGTCTCTCTCACACACAGGTCAACCTCGTGGTTCACCCCCCAACACTGGGGGGGAAGACTCACAGGACCCAGCTCTGCGGGAGGCCGATCCCACCGGCAGCGACGACTCTCACCACTCTGTGGACGACCCCGACCAACCTGGCCCCTCTGGTGTCCAACGACCTGCAGCACCTGCGTCAGGTACAACGGGGCCAACCACCACCCCCACTCCTGCCACATCCCAGGAGACACCCAGGATGCCTGCCCCACCACCACAAAGCAGCCAGTCTGTCCAGGAGGGACAAGGTTCTCCGGGCACCCAGGAGGAGGCAGGCAACACCGCAAATGCCATCCCTCAGGGGTCCCGGAGACCCGATGTGCCCACAACGGCAGGCCAGGCGCAAGTGGGCAGGGGTGGTGGGAGTGGAGGACGGCGGAGGCGCCAGCCTGACCAGTTGGCTGGGGAACCGGTATATTCCCATGTCCGAAACATCCTGGACACATACCGGCAGGACACCACGGGCATGGCCCAGGTTGTGTCCACCCTCAACGATATGAAGGGGACCCTCGATGAGATCAAGACCCAGCAGGACCAGCAACATGCGGAGCAACATGCCTGTCTACTGCAACACCAACGGAGGATGGAGGACAGACAGGCTGAGCTCGTGACGGTGTTCACGGGAATTCACAGTACACTCGTCGGATGGCCGACAACATGGGCAACCCTCCCTGTGCCAGTAGGCGTAGAACATCACCACCCACAGGGAGGGATCAGGAGGAGGAGGAGGAGGAGGAAACATCCGATGGAGCATCCCAAACATCATCACGGCCTGCTTCTGAGGGTCCCCGCAGGAGGGCGGGTCGTCCACGGAAAAGACCGTGAGGGTCGGCGCTACAGCACCATCTCCCAGGACACCTGGCCTGGCACCTGGCCCACTGGAGCAACAGCAGCACAGCATCAAAAGACATTCTCTGCCACATGGCCTTGCTGGTCACTGTCTGACCAATGTTGACAAAGACTGTGGCATGGACTCTGAGGATTTCCAATGGCAAGGACACCAACTCCCCTACTGAACTTTGGATTCCAAACACCCGGAAAGTCCCTCATGTCATACCCCCCCCCACCCCCCCACTAAAATAAAAAGTCACACCATGAAGAGAAGATGCCTGCTGGTTGCATTATTACCTTACATGTGTCTTGTAAAGTCTAAACATGCCCGAGTTCTCTTTTGACTTCAACCATCCACACCCTGGGGCCTGAGTCTGGCACAGGACACACGGGTCACAGTGTATTAGGCAAGACAGACATGGAGCACCATACACACCCGTGATGGGCCCAACCAGCTGAGGGGGTGGCCGCACAACCGTGCCGACAGACATATTGAGTACAGCAACAGTCATGCGCAGAGGTCAGGGATCATGTGGAGTGTCCTGGGGGGCACCCAGGTATGTGTAGACAGGTGGCAGAACCATGTCCTGCAAGCTGAGTCCGGTGGATGCAGAGAATGGGGGCCTGGCCAACGTTGGATGCATGGGGATGGCACATGTCACAATACCCACACAGTCATGGACATCATGCACAATACACAGTCTAATCCCACACACACAGCTTGCATCTTGCTACTCTACACATAGACACATAGCCACTATCAGGGAAAACCAAGCCAGACATGCCGGAGGCACCGTGGCAACACACCAGCATTGACTGAGAAGAGGCACCTTGGAGGCATAGGGACACCTTTATTAGTCATGTATTCGGGATTGCAGAGGCAACTCGGAGTACACATACACAGGTCATGTGGAGTAACATGTGGGTCCAACACTGACACCCCCCTTCTGCAGCACAAATGCGTGATAGCCATGGAACTGGCACACAAGTGTCGGCTAACAGCTAAACACCCCCAGCTGCTCACGGAGAGCCTGCCATACACCATTGATCCGCTGATGTGGAAGTCCCACAGCATGTCAAGCCAATGCAAACCGTATGTGTCCGAGGGCAGTGTTACACACATTGATGCCATCATCACAATCCACTATCCCATTACAGATGACGGTCAACAAGTCTGACCATCTATTCAGGTGTACCCAGCTGCATGTAATGTGTACCATGGTGATGCAACATGTCTGCAGAGGAACCAAACATCGACAGGGGCAGTGTGCATACATCGTGAACAACTGCCACACCCAATACACCCCTGATGCATCCCTTACCCTAAGGAGACTTCCAAACGTGTCCGTGCCTGTAACGCTGAGTCAGCACACGATGACGTGTCCATGAGGAATAGCAGTGCCACAACAATGCAAGCAGCAGACGGCATGCGCAAGTACCTGGGGAAGAGAGACACACAAGAAGTCAGCCACAAAAAGCACAGCCATGGTTGACAACATGCTAGGTCACAATTATGACTGGGGAAATACAACCATCACTGGCACCATCACTCCAGTGACACACCCACACACACCTCTGACTCACGTGCCATACATGCAGGTGGAGACACACATCGCAACACATGCCACACGGGAACCAATGCGTGCACACTCAGACACTGGTACTCACCACTATGCAAAGAAGTCGCGTATGAGCCGAGTCCGGATGTCCTCTTGCGGCTCCACATCCTCCACATCACTAGCCCCATTGCCAAGCCCTTCGTCCTCCACGGGTGGATGGTCCTGGTCATCTTGATCCAGGATGAGTGGCACAGCTTTCTCAACTGCCATGTTGTGCAGCATGCAGCAGACCATGAAGATTTTGCAGACCTTCGCCGGGGCATATGGGAGGGCGCCGCCGGTCTTGTATAGGCACCTCAATCGGCTCTTCAGGAGGCCAAACGTCCTCTCTATCACTCGCCTTGTCCGGCCATGGGCGGTGTTGTAGCGGAGCTGGGCCGGCGTGATGGGGTTGCGGAGAGGTGTGATCAGCCATGGCATGTTGGGATAGCCAGCATCCCCTACATGGAAAACACATGGACATAAGCAGGACAGGAGAAGCGGTCGTGCTGGAAGTCTACGCAAAATACAGGACAGACAGACTGTACCCACCAACAACACATGCTCGTTCGTTGCGCAGCTGCGTCATCATTTCAGGCACCCTGCTACGCCTCATGATGTAGGCATCGTGTGCTGATCCTGGAAAACGAGCACAGACATGTGAAATCACCATGTTGGACAGACACACCACAAGGGCATTGATGGAGTGGTAGTGCTTGCGATTCCGGTACGCTACCTCCTGTGCCTGTGGTGGTACCAAAGCCACATGTGTCCCATCTATGGACCCAATGACATGGGGCATCCCTCCCAGGGCATAGAATCCACGCTTGACCCCAGTCAACATTTCAGGGGTAGGAAAATGGATGAAGTCATCCAGGTGAATCAACATGGCCTCTAAGAAATCATGCAGCACACGGCAGAACATGCTCTGGGACATGCCACCAACATGAGCTATGGTATTTTGAAAGGTACCCGTGGCTAGAAAATGTAGGGCTGCCATTACCTTCAGCTTGGGTGTCAGTGCCGTAGGATACCTGTGCAGCGGTTGCAGGTGTGGTGCCAGTCTCGCCGTCAAATCCAGAATCAACCGTTGGGGGAAGCGGTAGCACCGGATACAGTCATTCTCCCGCATGGCAGCCAAGTCCGGAATTGCTCGGGGAAGAGGCGGCGCTGTGCAGTAATTTGGAAGTGACAAGGAAGAGTGAGTGCACTACGACAACAATTCAAATGTAGTGAGCACATGTTAATCTGTCAATACACATATGCTACATAGGGAGTCAGGTATGTGCCACATGCCCTGGACACGTATGGCTGCCAGGTGACACTCCTACCAAGACCCAGCTACACACGGAGATTGTGAACCTCCACATGCCATGGCATGGGATTAGCTGTGTCCCAGTGCAAGTGAACAGCCAGACGCAAGACAGGAGTGACATACATCCACACATCAGCAGAAGTAGGATGTCGATTGCAGAGACTGGTAGCGGAACACTAGAGCCACAGGTCACATGACATTACACTAGGACAGCCCACACACCTTGCCATGAAGGTGTACATGTCATGACTCACCACACATTCATAGAGAGGATGCAGACATGTCCTTGTTACGCTACTCCGTGTCCCATGCATACATACGCACCTCACATCCGATACCACATATGGCATGGTGTGCGGAACAGTGTGCAATGTCAATCTACACACAGACACATGTTGGTTGCTGCAACAGCTGCAGCTTTTGAGGGAGCTCCAACATCAACCTAATGGGAACCCCCCACACATACATGACATAGTCACATCGTGCACCGTGGGTAGTGACATGTCAGGTGTGGTAACCCCTGTACCGGGCATCAGGGGACACTTCCGTGTTTTGGTGTCCGTGCCATGCCAGTGACGCTCATCACAAGTGTGCAGTACGACATGCACACATGTCAAAGGAGTCAAGGGCATGCCTGGCACACATTGCACCGTCACTCATTACATGTGTACACATCTCATCATACA
This sequence comes from Triturus cristatus, assembly GCF_964204655.1. NCBI lineage: Eukaryota > Metazoa > Chordata > Amphibia > Caudata > Salamandridae > Triturus > Triturus cristatus. The sequence continues at coordinate 315,409,925 of NC_140594.1, read as the reverse complement.
TCTGGTGCCTTCTCGACTCAGGAGTAATGTGCCACATCACAGCCTGTCACACCTATGCCCCACACATGTAGTACTGCCCAGACAATGCCTTGATGTCCATCCATGGACAAGTATGTCAGCCCTATTCCTTCCTGTGTGCTGCCTGTCACCACTGTGATGTGTGAAAACCATTACTGCTGCTAAGAGGGCCTGTGTACGTTCCCATATCACTATGGGAGTGCTGCCGTATGTGTACCCATAGTGATGGTGAGCGTACAGGCATGTGTACGGTCAGTAAGTACGCATACGCAAGAACACCCATAGTGGTACGGCCCGTACACGCGTGCGTACGTTCACTATCACTATGGGTGTCCTCGCGTATGCGTACTCATAGTGGTACGGCCCGTACACGCGTGCGTACGTTCACTATCACTATGGGTGTCCTCGCGTATGCGTACTCGTAGTGGTACGGCCCGTACACACGCCTGTACGCTCACTATCACTATGGGTGTCCTCGCGTATGCGTACTCGTAGTGATAGTGAGCGTACAGGCGTGTGTACGGGCCGTACCACTACGAGTACGCATACGCAAGGACACCCATAGTGATAGTGAACGTACGCACGCGTGTACGGGCCGTACCACTATGGGTGTTCTTGAGAATGCGTACTCTTAGTGGTACGGCCCGTACACACGCCTGTACGGGCCGTTGCTATGCATTTGGGGTGCCCTAGGGCCCCGGAACGCACCGTACCTGTGTGTGAAGCTCATTTTTACATAGGGGACACATGAGGGACAAGTATTAAGGCCTACATGCATGCTGGTTGTCATGGAGACCAAGTTTTAAGTTTGAATTTGTTCTGGAAGGTGTACAGCAGAAGTCAGTTGGAATGAATCTACTTTGTTGCAATGTGTTTGTGGGGTTGACATCATGCTGAAGAAAAAAACACAATAAGAACCCACTGACTGTGCTAGGTTTGAAGGGATTGGAGGAAACATAGGATGCAAATGTGAGTGACCAATCACTCTGTACTCCTGTGCATGAAACAGGCCAGCAAGGCAGATATAAGGCAGCCAGGTCCCATGAGGGATCACTTGCCTGCACATATTTCGATTCTACCACACTGCTGCTGCTCCTGATTCCCTGGAACCATGTCAAGGTCTGTGGAGAGGTCACAGCCATTCACCCTGGAGGAGAACCTGGCATTGCTGGATGTGATCCTCCCACAGTACCCCCTGCTGTATGGGCGACCAGGGTATCAGGTGAGTGCAGAGGCTACTAGCACAGACTGTGTCCCTTTTTTGTGACTGTGACTTCTGCTATTGTGTCCAGGTGTGACACACATGCTATGTACTGTAGGGGGGGTCCCAGGGGGGGGGAATGCCTGATGTCTCCCAGCAGTGCCCAGACATAGGAGGGGTGGGTGCCTATCACTCCCAGCAGTGCCCAGAGACAGGAGGGGTGGGTGCCTATCACTCCCAGCAGTGCCCAGAGTCAGGAGGGGTCTGTGCAGAGTCCTCCCAGCAGTGCCCAGAGAATGGAGGGGTGGGTGCCTATCACTCCCAGCAGTGCCCAGAGACAGGAGGGGTGTGTGCAGAGTCCTCCCAGCAGTGCCCAGAGACAGGAGGGGTGGGTGCCTATCACTCCCAGCAGTGCCCAGAGGCAGGAGGGGTGTATGCAGAGTCCTCCCAGCAGTGCCCAGAGACAGGAGGGGTGTGTGCCTATCACTCCCAGCAGTGCCCAGAGGCAGGAGGGGTGTGTGCAGAGTCCTCCCAGCAGTGCCTAGAGTCAGGAGGAGTGGGTGCAGAGTCCTCCCAGCAGTGCCCAGAGACAGGAGGGGTGGGTGTGATGCACAGTGTGAGCCTTTATAATTGATTGTGTCTTTGCCCTCATTCCACCTGTGTACTTTCACTGGCACGTACTGCTTTTGCCCTTCCCCAGAGGAGTATGTCCCTATGGCAAAGGTGCAATGCGTTGGCTGCATGACATGCCTTGTTGTAACCAGCTAATTTGTTCTCATATGTGTCTCTGTGACATGTTGCAGGTGTATTGATGTAGTGTCACTTGTACATCCTCACAGGTAGGCGCCTCTGCCAAGGAGCAGATCTGGCTGACCGCCGTCAATGCCGTGAGGAGTGCGGATGGTCGGAAGCGGCGCCTGTCCCAGGTGAGGAAACGCTGGCAGGATATCCGGTGCTGGACACGGAGGATCGCACGGGTCCTGCTGGGGGACTCACCTGAGAGCCATAAGAACCGCGGGCGCCGCCGTCTCTCCCACATCCACAAGCGTGTGCTGGCGGTGGTATTTCCAGACTTGGACAGGCGCTTACAGGAGATGCAGCAGCAGGAAGGGGGTAGGTACATGTGTGTTTGTTGTGTTTCACCAGCATTTGTAAGTGCACTGTTCCATGGATGCACTGCCAGGGTTTAATGGTGCTGTGCAGATCCGGTTACCCACAGTATTGCAGTGCTCTCCTGCCTCCCTTCCCCTCCTTGCAATGTGTTCCCTGGTCTGTGTGAATTCACTCCGTCACAAGGTTATGTAGCCTGGCACCTTCTCCACGTGTACAATGCCTGCAGCATCATGTGTGGGGGTGGTGTGTAACAGGTTTTGGGACCTTGCCTGTGCCCTGTCCAGTTCTGGTCTTGTGGGTTCCATGTCAGTTGGCACTAATGCTGAGTCCAGACATGGGAGTTAGTCTCTCAAGTGTTATGCCTTACAGCACGCATGTCCTATGTGGTGGCCTGTGACATGATGTGCATGAGTGTGCGGTACGCATAGTGCGGGGATGGTAGCGTGTGTTGCAGTCATTCCCATTCAGGAGCATGGAGTTGTGTGGCCACTACTGTCCCCAGGGGCATATTTTCCTAGGTATCATGTGTGTAATCCGAATATGTCGACAATCTCTGTGTCTACAGCATAGGTTGTGCTCTGTGCCATTGTCCCCTGGCCAAATGTATATTGACGTGAAATGTAGTACAAGTGTCCACTGTACAGCCTGACCTGATATTCCTTGTTCATACTCACCGTGGACATTGCCTGTGTGTCTTGTTACAATCATCTGATGATGCCCATTCGTACATGATTATTTGGACAGGCGCACCTTGGGTATTTTGTGTGCAACCTTGATTTGTTGCATTCCATGTGTATTTCACCCAGACTAAGGGATGTAAGTGCTTCCTGTGTCTCCAAATAATAGTCTCATGTAGGGGGTGGGTGGTGCGGGCATGGCCTTCATGTCACAACCTGATATCTCCCTGCTAGGACTGGCCAGTGTGTGATGTTTGTCTGGACATGCACTCAAGGTGCAGTGGGCCAGTCATGGTGGGCATGTTTTCAGTATAACCTAGGCTGCATGTGCCTCTTGTTCCTGGATATGGTCCCTGCTCATCCCTAATTCCTGCCACGCTGTGTGGTGCAGATGCAGCGCTGGATTGTCCCCAGGGCCTTGCTCCTCAGTCAAAATTCCATTCCATCTCATTTGCTATTGTGTCATGCTCTCCATAGTTTTTCGGTGGCATGGTGGGTCAAACAACTGTGTCTTGCATGCCCTACATATGTACCTTGTTTTGTAGATGTTACTCTTCTTTTGTTTCAGGCTATGCACTGTGACCTATGTAGATTGGACTCATGTGACATATGTATACAGGTGTATGATTAATTTCTGTCTCTTCACCCTGCCCACAGCATCGTCGGGGGACACGGAGGGAGACATGGGCACAGACGGAGCAGAGGGACCGAGCACCAGTGCCAGCGGTGACATCGGGGCTGGCACATCAAGTGGGACTGAGGCGGAGGAGAGTGAAGCCGGGGACCTGTCGACTGGCACAACAGAGTATGAAGCTGACGGGTCCGAGGATGATCTCTCCGAGCGGGTGGCGGCTGCACCAGCAGCTGACAGCGGCACTACATCTCACCCCGCCCCCTCCATTGCCATCAGCCGCCTCCCACTTGCTCGTGTGCCTTCCCAACGTGCCCGGTCACCACATGTCTCCTTCCTGCCAGGCACCGCACCCTCTGCCCCTGTCTCCACTGCTGCCGCCAATGCCGAGTCTGTGGACATCCAGCGGCAGTTGCAGGTTGGTCAGGCTGCGATGCTTAATGTCCTCCATGGCCACAGCCAAGTGCTGCACAACATGGAGGCATACTTGGAGGGCATTCATTCATCGCAGGCTGACCAACGCAGCTTGCTGCGGTCGATAGAATCGACACTGACTGCAGCAGTGGGTCTCCTGCAGCGCTACGTCCCACCTCCTACCCCTGCCCCATCCACACTTCCCACTCCCATGCCTGTCCCACGTACACCCAGACGTCAGCATGCACCCACCACAACACACACAGGCACCACACCAGCAGGGATGGTCCACCGCACACCTTCTGACACGCACACACAGGGTGAAGTAGGCACACCCACTGGGTCGGAGGGCAAACGTGTGACACGCAGCCAGAGTGGGAGTCCGCATTCCACCCAATCCACTCCCTCCAAATCCCCTCCCCTCAGCTCTCCTGGCCACATCTCCCCCAAAGACTCCTTCATGGCCGCTCTGTTCCTGAGCCCCACAGTGACACCACCACGCAAGCGGTCAAGGAAGTCCTCGGTCAGGGTGGTTGATTCCCCCCCCTGTCTACACCCTCCCCCAGTGGCGCTGCGACCCCTCCCTCTGACCCCCCCCCCCCCCTCCTTGGGGCCTGTGGTTCCTTCGGGTGCAGGGGATTCCCTGGAGGACCTTGCTAAGGTGTGCAGCGAGATCCTGGCCTCCGCCTTTGGCCCTGCCCCACCCCCTGTGGTGGAGTCCTCCATCCCTGCACCCACGACGCCTACCCTTCACCCTCCTGTCCCTGCGGTGACTGTTTCTTCCCCCCCACATGATGCCCTCACCCCTGTGGAAGACGACGGAATGTAACTGTGCAGGCAAGCTAGGGGACACGCATCCCACTGTGTCCCCCATCCAGCTGTGACTTCTGGACTGCCCTATGGCCTTTGTAAATATTGAACTTCCTTCAAACAAGATTTTTTGGTTCATGCTGAATAAAGCAATTTATTTTTTTCCCCTTGGAACACTATTGCTTTGCTGGTATTGCTGTTGGTGGGGCTGCTACATGGTTTTGGGTGGTGTTCATGTGTTGGGTGTGTGGGAAATGTAGTAGTGTGCTGGTCATAGGGGGGACCCTGGGATCTGTGTGCCATCACACGGTGTTAGCTAGGTTTCTGTGTTCATGTAAGCAGTTGCTGCATGGTGAAATTGTCCAAAGGTGTATTCCTTCCTCTGTGTACCCTGACATCTTCCCTGCAGGGTATTCCCCAATATTTAGCGCTGAGCTGTGTGTACATTAGCTGGGTGTGTGACGGACTCCTTCTACTTTGCACATGCATGCTGAGCGATGTCTCCACCTGCATCACTCGTGCCATTCTTGATAGTCAATGTACTTGTGTATGTGGACTATTGACATGACTTCATGTGGACATGTTTTCTTTTCTGCGCTATGCATGTGTATACTCCCAGCCTCGCACACATGTGGTACATGTACTGCAGGGTCTTTGTGCACCTGACTGGAATTTGTGGCCATGGTATCTGTGGCTACTCCACCCTTTGCGTTCCATGGGCACTGCTGTGAGTGTTAGGCACCCACCCCTCCTGCCTCTGGGCACTGCTGGAAGGACTCTGCACCCACCCCTCCTGACTCTGGGCACTGCTGGGAGTGATAGGCACCCACCCCTCCTGTCTCTGGGCACTGCTGGGAGTGATAGGCACCCACCCCTCCTGTCTCTGGGCACTGCTGGGAGTGATAGGAACCCACCCCTCCTGTCTCTGGGCACTGCTGGGAGGACTCTGCACCCACCCCTCCTGACTCTGGGCACTGCTGGGAGGACTCTGCACCCACCCCTCCTGTCTCTGGGCACTGCTGGGAGGACTCTGCACCCACCCCTCCTGACTCTGGGCACTGCTGGGAGGACTCTGCACCCACCCCTCCTGCCTCTGGGCACTGCTGGGAGGACTCTGCACCCACCCCTCCTGACTCTGGGCACTGTTGGGAGTGATAGGCACCCACCCCTCCTGTCTCTGGGCACTGCTGGGAGTGATAGGCACCCACCCCTCCTGTCTCTGGGCACTGCTGGGAGTGATAGGCACCCACCCCTCCTGTCTCTGGGCACTGCTGGGAGGACTCTGCACCCACCCCTCCTGTCTCTGGGCACTGCTGGGCGTGATAGGCACCCACCCCTCCTGCGTCTGGGCACTGCTGGGAGGACTCTGCACCCACCCCTCCTGACTCTGGGCACTGCTGGGAGGACTCTGCACCCACCCCTCCTGTCTCTGGGCACTGCTGGGAGGACTCTGCACCCACCCCTCCTGCCTCTGGGCACTGCTGGGAGGACTCTGCACACACCCCTCCTGACTCTGGGCACTGCTGTGAGGACTCTGCACCCACCCCTTTTGACTCTGGGCACTGCTGGGAGTGATAGGCACACACCCCTCCTATTTAACAATATGTACGCTTAGTACATACACTTGTGTGGGTTCTCTCCATGGGGGGAAGGTTCGTACTTACACTGTTGCGGTGGGAGTACGCTCCATACGTACGCGGGTGGGGTACGGGTCGTACTTACACTGTTGGGGTGGGAGTACGCTCCATACGTACGCGGGTGGGGTACGGGTCGTACTTACACTGTTGGGGTGGGAGTACGCTCCATACGTACGCGGGTGGGGTACGGGTCGTACTTACACTGTTGGGGTGGGAGTACGCTCCATACGTACGCGGGTGGGGTACGGGTCGTACTTACACTGTTGGGGTGGGAGTATGCTCCATACGTACGCGGGTGGGGTACGGGTCATACTTACACTGTTGGGGTGGGAGTACGCTCCATACGTACGCGGGTGAGGGTACGGGTCGTACTTACACTGTTGGGGTGGGGGGTACGCTCCATACGTACGCGGGTGAGGGTACGGGTCGTACTTACACTGTTGGGGTGGGGGGTACGCTCCATACGTACGCGGGTGAGGGTACGGATCGTACTTACACTGTTAGGGTGGGAGTACGCTCCATACGTATGCGGGTGGGGTACGGGTCGTACTTGCACTGTTGGGGTGGGGGGTACGCTCCATACGTCCGCGGGTGAGGGTACGGGTCGTACTTACACTGTTGGGGTGGGGGGTACGCTCCATACGTCCGCGGGTGAGGGTACGGGTCGTACTTACACTGTTGGGGTGGGGGGTACGCTCCATACGTCCGCGGGTGAGGGTACGGGTCGTACTTACACTGTTGGGGTGGGGGTACGCTCCATACGTCCGCGGGTGAGGGTACGGGTCGTACTTACACTGTTGGGGTGGGGGGTACGCTCCATACGTACGCGGGTGAGGGTACGGGTCGTACTTACACTGTTGGGGTGGGGGTACGCTCCATACGTCCGCGGGTGAGGGTACGTGTCGTACTTGCACTGTTGGGGTGGGGGGTACGCTCCATACGTACGCGGGTGAGGGTACGGGTCGTACTTACACTGTTGGGGTGGGGGTACGCTCCATACGTACGCGGGTGAGGGTAAGGGTCGTACTTTCACTGTTGGGGTGGGACGTGTACGTACGGGGGTGAGGGTACAGGTCGTACTTACACTGTTGGGGTTGGGGGTACGCTCCATGCATACGGTGGTGGGGGTACGGTCCGTACATATCCGTCCCCACGCTATGTGATGCTTGTGCGACCCGTACCCAGGCCTTTGCCACGTGGGTACAGCCGTCCCGCCATTGTTGGGGTGACGTAGGTGTGGGCGTGGTACGACTCGTACCCACGCTCTTAAGGCGTGGGTACGGGACGTACCTGTATAGTTGTGTTGCCGGTTCGCGTCGTCAGGCACTTCCTTTGTGGCGGACGCTGGCTTTGCTGGCTTTGCTGGACAAGCCCCCACCCCCTCGTAGTGACCAGGGCATGGGGGTCAGGTATGTCCAGGGCATGTGTGCTGTGTGACATTGGTGGTGGTTTTGTGGCCTGCCCCTGGTCCTGGCCCCCCCCCCTTTCCCCCCCTTTCCCCCCCTCCCTTAGTTGTTCTGACCTTCTGCGGCGTCTGCGTCGGAACCTGTAGAGGAGGTCGACTGCTATGAGGGCCGGGATGACACGTAGGTTCGGGTCCATGTCTGTCAGTCGCGTACAGGTACTCCTTGTTCGCGTCGTCCTGATTTCCCGGCAGTTTTTGGCAGCCGGAAAATATTCACCGTGCGGGATGACGTCGGTGCGAATCGTAATTCCTGGTTCGTGAATGGCAGGCTGCGTGCATCCCGACGTCACGTCGGCGCTTTCCCGGATCGCATTTGTATGTTTATTTTCGTCGGTCGGGGTTTTGTACGATTCGTACGGAAATGGTGTTTCCGTGCGAATCGTAATTCCATGTTTGTACATTTTGACGACCAGGTACGCGTCGGACGGAGAATTTGCTCCGTCCGACGGTTCGTACCCGGTTTTTACAGGATCGTGATCGGCACCTTTGTGCTGAAAGGGCGTTCTATAAGTGTTGTTGTGCGTGATTGCACTGAATACTCCTAGAACAAGACACATCTCCAGATTTATCAGAAATCCTAAATCTCGACAGGTGTGTGAATGCTGCACCATTCTCCAATTTGTGTAGCAACGCACAACAAGGAGAATTGTTTTCCTTTCTCCTCATTTTTTAACCTTCAATGCATGCTAAAATGTTTAGCATACATTGAAGGAGAAAAATGTGTTTTCTGATTGTTTTTGTGCGGGAAGGTGTGTCTTCCTGCACAAAAACAAACACCACATGACACAGATATCCTTGCACCATGGTGCAAGGGTGCCTGTGTCACCATATGGCTGCAGTTCAAGCAGCCGTGCAGAGAGAAGCATAGATTTGCAACATATTTATGTACATATGTTGCATCCCTGTGCTTCGGAAGTACTACAGCACACTGCAGTTAAAGAGGTTACTGTGTGATGCTGCAGCACTTCCTCATAGTTCTGCATTTATACATTCACCATACGCTACTAATGCATTCGTTCAGTCAATTACGTACTACACATAAATTCATCTAAACTTTCACACACTAACAAACAAATATAACTTTTTTTAAACCAGGAAAGTTATTTCTTAGAAGAACTTTTTTTTTTCTTTTATATTTTTTTTCTTCGTTTTTTGAACAATTTTTAATTTTTGGGGGTTTTTCTTGAAAAAAAGGAAAAAACAGAACTGGAGGAACAAAACTATGAACTTCAGGGAAAGAAAAAAAAAACTGGCAATGATGGTTCTCTTGCTTTCGAAAGATAAGGTCAATCGACTGCTCTCCATAGCATAGAACAGCGTTGCATTTTATGCAGAGCACTTTTAGGGTTGCAAACTGTGGACGGATGTCCAAGTTTTGCACAGATGGATCCACCCTTGAAGTACTTGGCTGCGATGCGTCTGATGGAGCTGGAAGAACTCGCATTCTTCGGCATTCCTCTCGAGCAAGGTTCACCGGATGGAGGGTCCTCAGATGCTTCATCATACTGGCTGTACCGCAGGAATATTTTTTGTTGGGATCCCCACGGGAGAGCACTCGCTGGCAGATCTTACAGGTCACTAAGGTGGCATTGGTTTTGGTTTGCCCCTCAGGAAAAGTAAAACATTTCCAAACCACAGATGCATATCTTGGTTGGCGTGGTGGTTCTTCCAAAAATTCATTCTCAGATGAATGAGCAGATGCTGGTGATGCCTACTGCCCTGAAGCCATTGTTTTTGAAAAAAGTTTGAACTAAGTGTAAACTTAGCCAAAAAAAGTTCTTCTCTGCAGAGAGATGCTCCTCCAAAGAAGATCAAAGAAGAATGATTGAAATGGGTGGGGTCTTTCAATAGTTAGAATAGGAAGTGTAATGAACCAATCAAATCTCTTTTTTTCAGGTCACATGGGATCCGCGCACCGTGCGCATAGGCAGCACGCACCGAGCGCGAATTTGCATTTAAAAGGAATATAGTATTAGAAGTAAAAATATATTAGTTTTATTAGTAGTTTAGATTATGTCTTCAATTAATATTCACATGAAATACATATATATATGTTTTTTGACATTTAAAATATTTCGCGTGATTCGCGCTCCCACCGCGTCAAACACACACATGACGTCACGCGGAAGCGCGCGAGCGTTGCGTAACGTGCTTCGTACGTGTCGCGTATAAGCTTGAAGTCGCGTACTGGTCGCATAGTAATCGCGCACAAAAATACGTACCCAACGCATACCGTATGCGGATCCTACACTACACTTGTAAAATGGCGACTATGTTCCGCGCAGGGATCGAGAAGGGTGCGCGAATCCCACAAAAATGGTAAAAAAAAATAATAACAGTATTAAAAATATAGGTTAAAAAATATAAAATATAAAAAATAGTTTAAATTTATTTTACAATTAATTTACACAAAAAAATCATTCAAAACAAATAATTTTTTTTTAATTTTTAAAAGAATTGAGAAAAAAAGTTTAAAAAATGGTGAAAAAAAAAAATTAAAAGGAATTGACACACTGAAATGAAATCCTATGAAAATCATTAAACATCATAGCTTCAGAGATAAGTTATAGATAGGAATTAGCATTTAAAAAACCTTTGAGAGGAGCCTAGCGCGCAACCAAGATGGCCGCGTAGGTGCGAGGCTCCCGAGGACCTCCGCGACCTCCTACATTTATCCTGTCTTCATCTTGATTCGGTTGAGGGGACTGTGTTGGTGAACCTGAGCCGAGGTGGTACCCGTTTTCCGTATTTCAATCGGACCCCGTGTGCCGTGCTGGGCATCGATTGAAGTTTGCGGCCTGCTCCTCTCCTGACCCCGGACTAGAGTTGGGGGGTGATCCAGTGGAGAAGTGAACAACAACGGTGGGACGAGCCTGGCGAGACGCGTACCCCACACTTTCACTTTCGCTTTTGAGCCCTCTTGCCATTGTCGCGAGTGGGATCACGGCCCTTCTGTGTGTGGTGGTTGCCTCGCTGGGGGACCCTGCCTGCCCTGCGGGGACCTGCTCCGCCTTTCTGAGGCGACCTCTGGGGTCCTTGGCCTTGACTGTTCGCTCTCCGCGGTAGGACTCGTGGGTGTACGGGATACAGGACGATGGCGACGAAGCAGAATGGCGAGAGGCCAAGGGCCAAATCGACCCGGCGTGGCGCTGCAACTCAAGCCAACATTATGGATCGCTATACCCTACCGAGGGGTTCTCCCGGCGGGTCGCATAAGTCCCCTGAGTGCCCCGCAGATGCCCCGGATTTGCCGACGGATCTGACTTTGCAGGACATCATGGGCGCCATCACGGAGATGAAGACCTCGGTGGGTCAACAATTTGATACCCTGGCGCACAAACTCGACGCGGTTCTCATCGATGTTAACCTTGTCAGGGCAGATCTTTCCAAGACAAATGACAGGGTGGATTCTTTGGCTCACACCGCGTCGGGCCTCACGACTGAGGTGACGGCCCTCCAGACGGAGGTACGTCGGCTCCGGCAGGCCAGTGCGCTCACGGATCGGCGACTGGAGGATTCCGAGAGTCGGGCCCGGAGGAACAACGTTCGCATTATCGGGGTGCCAGAGGGACTGGAGGATTCGGCGGCGGATCTCTTTGTGGAGGATCTGATTTCTAATCGTCTGCAGCCTCGAGGTTTGGGTAAATTCTTTGCTGTGGAGAGGGCCCATAGAGTTCCTGGTGGCAAGCCGAAGGTCGGAGCTCCCCCGCGGCCTCTTATTGCCCGTATCTTCAACTTTCGGGACAGGGATGCGATTTTACAAGCTTCTAGAGTGCAGGGGCCGCTTAAGCTGGAGAACGTGGAGGTGAACTTCTATCCTGACTTTACTCAAGCGGTCCAGAAGCAGAGGCTGGGTTTCATGGGCGTTAAGCGGCGGCTCCGAGATATGAACTTTAAATACGCCATGCTTTTCCCGGCCAGACTGCGTGTGGAGTCCGAGGGTCGCTCTCATTTCTTTGACCGTCCGGAGACGGCCGGGGACTGGTTGGACACTTTGCCTAGGGGACATGATCGAGAGGGTGTGGGGGCCGCGGGAGAAGAGTGCCCACTGGACCGGGCCAGCGGTATTGATACTGGGGCTAATTCCTGATGATGCCACCTTTCGGCTGTGCTCAGGGTTTCTTGACTGTCGTGCTTTGCTCCCCCTCCCGTGGAGGTTGTGGTGTGTCTCGAGGGGGTTCTCTTTCCTCCTCTAGGGGGTCTTTGTAGTTTAGTTCATGCAGGGGCGACAGGCACACTGCAAGTTGGGGGTGCTGTTTGGGCTCGTGCAGGGAGGGGGGAGTTTTGTTTGGAATGTTGGGTTGGGGTTGGGTATTGTTTGTTTGTACCACAAGGCAGACATATTGTTGTGTTCTACTCAAGGTGCTCTCTGGGAGGGGACAGATTGGTTTTGGCTGTGATGGGGGGTAGGGGACTGAGACTTCTTTCCTGGAATGTTAACGGACTGGGGGACAGGATAAAACGGGGGGTGGTCCTGCAGTTCTTAAAACGGATTTCACCTGATAGTGTTCTTGCAAGAAATACACCTTATTGGTAACTCCTTCTGTGCTATGAATAGGCGGAGCTATCGCCTTGTGGCCCATTCGGGCTTCACCTCTGGTTCGAGGGGTGTGGGCATTATGGTTAAAACCTCGCTCCCGTTGGAGGTTGACGAGGTGCTCCATGATGACAGGGGGCGATATACGGCTCTGGTGGGTAGATGGGAGGGTAAAGTAGTTGTTTTGGTTTCTGTTTATGTCCCGCCGGGGTTGCAGACGACTACTTTTGCTGATTTGGGGGGGCCTTCTTCTTGGGCTGCCGGAGGGTATCTTAGTGGTTGGTGGGGATTTTAATGCTGTGGTCTCCGGAACTGAGGATCGTCACCCACCCAGGGATCTCCCCCGGGCCCAAACTTGGTTGTCTGGCCTCTTAGATACCCTGGGTCTGGTGGATTGTTGGCGGCTAAAACATCCTGCGCAGGTACAATACACCTTTCATTCCGGGGCTCATGGTAGTCTTTCGAGACTTGATTATGTTCTGATGCCAGCGGCACAGGCGGGGAGGGTCGGGGAGGTGCGGCATCTTGCTCGGGGTATTTCAGACCACTCCCCTCTCTTGTTGCACTTTGACATTGTCCCGGGGATGGAGGGGAGGGTGGTCCCGATCAACCCCTGGTACCTGCGTAATCCCGCGATTCGCGCAGATTTGATTAAATCCCTTGAGCAATATTTTGGAGATAATGTGGGATCAGTGTCGTCTGCTGTTTCTCTGTGGGAGGCGTTCAAAACGGTACTCCGGGGGGAGGCCCTGTCCCTCATTTCCCATTCCAAGAGGTGTGAGCGGGAGGAGGTGACCCGTATCGAGTCTGAGATAACTGAGTTGGAGGGTGACCTGGATTGTGGTGTCACGGATGACAAACTGCATGCTCTCAGGATCAAACAAGCGGACTACAAGGCCCTAGTCACCGAGGCGGCCAGGGGCCTGAGTAGGGAGCAGCAGGGGCGACTGTATGATATGGGTGATAAAGCTGGAAAACTGATCGCGTGGCTGGATAAAAAGGAGAGAGCAAGTCGAGTTGTTCCGCTGGTTGAGAGAGTGGAGGGTGTGTATGTTACTGATCCGGGTGAAATTGTTGATTGCTTCGCAGAGTATTTTCACGGGGTGTATTCCCCGGTATCTTCTCGCTCGGAAGAGGATTCCCGCGACCTGCTTAAAGATATTGCGTTGCCTTCACTTTCGGAGGAGGATAAATCGTTGATGGACGTGACTCCGACGTCTGAGGAGATCGCTCTGGCCATACGTTCAGTCGCCTCTGGCAAGGCCATGGGTCCTAATGGCCTTCCCATTGAATTGTACAAATTGCGGCCGGATACATTGGCGCCGCATCTTCGTGATATGTTCCTCGCGGCCCGGGCGGCGGGTTCCCTCCCGCTGGACCAGCGTCTAGCCACTATTGTGGTTATTCACAAGGAGGGGAGGCCGCGTGATCGGGTCACTTCTTACAGGCCCATTTCGCTTTTGAATGCGGAACCAAAAACTCTGGCCAAGGTGCTGGCTAATCGGCTGGTCAGCGTGGTGTGCGACCTGATCCATCAGGACCAGTCCGGTTTTATCCCTCATCGCAACACCGCGCTTAACCTGCGGCGTCTGCATGGGGTGCTCTCGAGGGTTCCGTTCATACGTGAGCCAGCCATTTTGGCGTCCCTGGACGCCACTATGGCATTCGACACGCTTGAGTGGCCATATATCTGGGCGACGCTGGAGAAGTTTGGGTTTGGCCTGGGATTCATTGGCTGGGTGAAATTGTTGTATTCCGGACCGCTAGCCCAGGTGGTGGTGAATGGTAGAGGGTCGGCTCCTTTTGAATTGGGTAGGGGCACGCGACAGGGTTGCCCGCTGTCGCCTCTCCTCTTTGCGCTCGCCTTGGAGCCCCTGGCGGAGTGGCTGCGGTGGCACCCTTTGATTCATGGTCTCCGATGGACTCCTGAGTATGAGGATCGAGTCTCTCTCTACGCGGACGATATTCTTTTGTATTTTGCTTCCCCGCGTGAATCATTGATTGTGTTAGTGGATGTGCTGAATTCCTTTGGCCGTAACTCCGGCCTAGTCATCAACTGGGCTAAATCCTGTGTATATGTCCTCTCAGGGGAGGCCCCTATCCTCCCGCGGGGTTGTCCTATCCAGGTTGCTCAACAGGGATTTAAGTATCTGGGTATTTTTATTACCCTGGACTCTGCGGCCCGATACACACAGAACCTACTCCCCCCCCCCCCCTACAACGTTTGAAGGCGGATGTGGCGCGTTGGAGGCGCTTGCCGCTCTCGCCGCTCGGCCGGGCGGCGCTGTTTAAGATGATGTCGTTGCCATGGTTTTTATATGCCTTGCAAAACACGATGGATGTCATTCCGGCTAGTTACTTTCGGGAGGTGGAGGGTCTGCAACGCCAACTGTTTTGGGATGGGAGGCCGCGGATCGCCCTCGCGAAGCTGACGCTCCCGTGGTACGATGGGGGGTCGCCCTCCCCGACATCAAACGTTATTACTGGGCCTCCCAGCTGGCTGCGATAAACCACGGGCTTTATGGGCCCGCCCTTAATCCGGCTTTTGAAATGGACAAATTGTTGTTGCCGGGTGGCGACTACAATCGTGCGCTCTACTCTAGATCGCTCGACGCACGTTTGACTGCTCCGACACGGGTCGCGGTACGGGTGTGGCAAGCGGCAAACTCGGCGATGGGGTGGAAAGATCGGTTGACCCGGGCGACGCCACTGTATGCCTCTGAACGACTGGGTTGTTTGTGGACGACGAAAGGCTTCGAGAAGTGGGACACGATTGGCATTAGCAGGGTGGGCGATCTTTGGACGAAGGGGGGATTTAAAACGTTTGATGTGCTGAAAGCGGAATATCAGTTGCATGACAGGGAGTACTTCCGGTATGTACAGGTTCGCCACGCGTTGTCTTCCGTGTTCCCGGAGGTCGCGTCCATCCCGGAGTGCTCCCCCTTGGAAGATAGAGTGCTAGATGGGCATGTACCGGATGGCACTATCTCATTGATCTATAAAAAGCTCATCAACGATCGCTCGGGACTGCTGGCTGCCCTCCGTGAGGCATGGGTCGCTGATGGATTGGAGCTGGACGACGAGGATTGGGTATCTGCGGTGGCCTCCCCGAAAGAGGTGGCCATACCGGCCCGCCTTCGTTTCGTCCAGCTCAAAATACTCCACAGGGTTTACGTTACGGGACCGGGCCTGATGCGCATGGGATACGCGGTGGATGGGATGTGTAAGCGTGGGTGTGGCATGTTAGGGACCTTCCTCCACATTTTGTGGGAATGTCCGGAGGTGACTCGATTCTGGCGTGGTGTGCATGAGGTGTTGCAAGCGGTCACGCATGTTGCGCTGCTCCCCGAGGCTAGGAGGTGTCTGCTGAATGTGTGGGAGCCGACTGATTATACGGTGACGCAAACGTGGTGGGTGACATTGGGATATATGGTGGCCAAGCGTGACATAGCACAATTGTGGGGCTCCCAGAGGTCACCCACGATTTCGGTATGGAAGGAAAATATGGATTGGTGTATGTTCCGAGAAAAGGTTGTGTATGTGGCGAGAGGTAAGCCTGGGAAATGGGTAAAGGTGTGGGGCCCCTGGAACTCCTACCGCGGTGGGATCTGTACCCCGCCACTGACGCCCGACCTGGCGGCGGCCCTGTCTCCCTAGTCTGCACATTCTCTTGATTCTGTGTTACCGTAACCACTTTGTTTCTGCCCCTGCCCTTCCCCCCCTCTTATTCTTGTAGGTTGGTAGAGCCCTCCCGAGGGGAGCACATACTGTTGCCTAGATTTTTGCCGCCTTGTGGGTTTGTTTCTCGTTTTTCATTTAAAATGAAACCGCCATTTGGGATGTTTGGGCAATGTGGCCGCAAATGATATTTTTGATCTGTGGGACTTTTTACTGCTTGCTGCTTGTGTTCATGAATAGGTTTCATGGTCTCACTGTCTACTAGCGGCCGGCCTGAAGGTTGTAGGCCCATACTTGTATATCTCTTGAAATCTGTAATAAAGGTTTCCAAAAAAAAACCTTTGAAATTAACTTAAAAAACCATAGGTTTCAGGTATGTTATAGTTAGGAATTAACATTTAAAAAAACCTTAGAAATTCACAGAAAAAAACATAGGTTTAAGGGGCGTTATAGTTAGCTGGACATTTCCATCGTACAAAACCCTAGAAATTCCCCCGTTATAGTTATTTCAGCTAACTATAACTCGCGCCCCCGCAATGCACTGCTGATGACGTCACAAATTACATCAATCATGACATGGTCAGTGACATCACTGATGACATCACTGACAACATCTCAAATGACATCAGTGATGACATCAGTGATGACATCATCCATGTGATAAATTTGTGCATCTTCTCACACCCTAATATAACCTTTGATACACCTATTCAAAATTTCAGACGGCCATTCTCAAAACCATAGATACTCCAATACAAATAACTACAAACCCACTCATTGACTCTTAGGTCTACACACACATCCACTCACTCACCTGTACAGTCACTCATACTTACAGTCACTCAGTACAGGACTATCATATGCATTTATACACCTATATATACACTCACGCACCGCCACTCATCCATAGAGGTACTCACACACCTTGTCAGTCATGCAAATAATTAATCACACTCCCATTTACTCACCTATACAGTTATACACACACAAGTTCACTTACTCATAAAAATACTACCACATTCTTACGCTCTTATACAATCACTGATACAAGCACACACTCATCCATACAGCCACTCTCACAATCACACACTCTCACCTATAGCCATTTAT
Organism: Triturus cristatus; assembly: GCF_964204655.1. NCBI lineage: Eukaryota > Metazoa > Chordata > Amphibia > Caudata > Salamandridae > Triturus > Triturus cristatus. Next base: position 315,392,634 of record NC_140594.1, on the reverse strand, counting down.
GTACTCTTACACACATATATACTGCCTTTCACATATGTAGTTACTCACACATGTACCACTGAGATATACATACAATCACTAACACACCCATACATACACTCACCCAACCATACAGTCCATAACAGATGCACTCTTAAAACCATGCACCCAGTGAATCACCCACTCACACATCTATGCACAGAGTCATACACAACTCACCCACACAAACACTCAGGCACCCATACAGATACTCAGACAACCAATCCCCCCATGCAGCCGCTTACAAACCAATAGACAGAAGAATACACACATTCACACAGTTTAGTCACTAACCCATGCATTCAGTAAGTTATGTTTAATCACTCACTTAGAGTCAGTCACACACCTAGTAAATCATCTAGTCAGACATGTATACACCCACTCATTCTTCAACACGCCTTTCCCTATATATATTAAAGTGTATTTAAACTTTAGAGAAACTCACAATCAATGAATGATGTCATTTGAGATGTCATTGACCATGTCATGAGTGATGTAATATGTGACGTCATCAGCAGTGCATTGCGGGGGCGCGAGTTATAGTTAGCAGAACTAACTAGAACGGGGGAATTTCTAGGGTTTTGTACGAGGGAATGTCCAGCTAACTAGAACGCCCCTTAAACCTATTTTTTTTCAGTATATATATATATATATATATATATACATATACACACACACACACACATATTCTCCGCTCCGATGTCCACCTTGGCGTATGCAGCACTCTTAGTGACGGGTGCAAGTACAAATTGGAGGTGGGTCCATTTAAAATATCAAAGCTCCTGTGTCCTGAAGACACACACAGCACTCACAGGGTACATTTAGTCCATTTATTAGCGAGGACGCGTTTCGGCTTTCTGCCTTCTTCCAGCTCGCATGAAATCAAACAACAGATGTAGGACGGTACTATTTAAAGTCATAGCTGGTTTTTGATTGGACGCTGTGAATGAGAGGGAAAGAGGGATTGGTTAGTCCCGTATCCATGTCTTTGATCCCTCCGCTGTAATTACGGGAAATATACAATCCATGTTTCTGAAGTGATTTAACATTAGAAAGTCTCAATCACTACCTTTCTCCTCTCTTCACAGCTGTAATGTAGAGTACCTTATCACGTTGTTTCGGTGACACTCTTGGAAATACCCCTCGTCAACCACCATTCTCTATGGCACCCCGCGCAGGAGTTGGTAAATAGATATATATATATATATATATCTCCAAAAGAGTTACCCCTACAGAGGAGCTCTCACACAGGTAGGTATTGCTTAACGGAATTTTATTTAATGAAGGCTGCAACTCACCAGAAGCTGGTACGATGGCGGGACTGCTCTTCCCAACATCAGAGTATCCTATTGGGCTTTCCAGCTGTTGGCTATTAACCAATGGCTCCACGTCCCCCAGGAAGATCCAGCATTCCGGATGGATAGGCAACTCCTGGCACCGTCTGGGATCATGGGGGCGCTTTACAATAAAAAGAGACGACACAAATCTCACAGGTCCAACGGCACACACGATACGCATATGGTTTGAGGCGCAACAAACGTTAGGCTGGGAAGGGGTGGTCACACAAGCAATGCCTTTATGGGATACAAAGCGACTTGGAATGCTGTGTAACACCAAGGGCTTTCGCAGCTGGGATTTGATAGGGATATCGAAAGTTGGAGATATGTCGCAGAAGGGAGTGGTAGTCACATTTGCATATCTACAGGCCACCTACGGTTTAGCGCAGACAGAACAATTTCGATACATGCAGATCAGACATGCACTTCAGACCCTGCTACCGCCGGGTACGCGACCCGAGGAATCCTCCCCGCTAGAGGATAGGCTCATAACAGAACATCTCCTCAAGAAGGGAATTTCACTGACCTACCGCAAAATAGTAAATAACCGCTCACATTGAAGACCACATGGGAACTAGATGTAGGGGACATTGATGAGGCTGACTGGCAGGAGGCAATAGCATCCCCTCGAGAGGCTGCAATACCGTCAAGACTTAGATCAGTGCAATTAAAAATCCTACACCGCACATACTACACTAGGACACTTCTACATAAAATACACCGTGCAGGAACGCCACTTTGTCTTCGACAATGCGGAGAAGCAGGTACATTCTACCATACTATATGGCTATGCCCAGAAATAGCGCGCTACTGGATAGCGGTGATGCGCACGCTCTCCCAGGTCACACATGTCACAGTTCTGCTAGACCCGAGGTGCTGTCTCCTCAACATCTGGGAACCCACAGATTTGAATACGGTTGCTCAGGATTGGGTAACTCTAGGCATGACGGTAGCAAAACGAAACACTGCCTTACTCTCACTCAATGGTGCAGAGATATTGACATGGCGATGATGGCGGAAAAGTCAGTGTATATCCATCGAGGATGTCCCAAAAAATGGACGAGGGTCTGGGGAGGCTGGAACGCCTATCGGGGTACTATATGCGAACTCCCTTCATTAGAAGAGTCAGAATCTGACACCAGTGAATGAACACAATCTGCTAAATTATGTTTATTGATTGTAATTGTGGGGATCACCTGGACACATGGGATTGGACCTATAAGTCGCACCTTTAGAAAACGGAAGAATTATACCTATACAATATTGTATTTAGGTCTGTACACCAATGTGAATTATATTATCAATGTAACGCTACGCGAAATGTTAATAAAAATTGTTCTAAAAAAAAAAAACGAAGGCTGCAGCAGACAGGGTCCGACATTTACAGCATTTATCTCAACCTGACGCGTTTCATGGTTTTACCACTTCTCCAGAGGCTTACAACAGAGTTCACACGACCACAAATGCTTCTCCGCTTGATTACGATGTCCAGCCCCCCAGTGGGCGTGGCCGCTCGCACGGCCTTCTGGAATCTGTTGAAACCATGAACCACGTCAGGCTGAGATAAATGCTGTAAATGTCGGACCCTCTCTGCTGCAGCCTTCATTAAAGAAAATTCCGTTAAGCAATACCTACCTGTGCGAGGGCTCCTCTGTAGGGGCAACTCTTTTGGCTTAATATATATAACACACATTCTTGTAATAATTAATTCAGAATTAGTCAAAGAAAAAATAGATAAAGAAAGCTGCGTACATATGATAAAACATTTAATTTTGTGCTTTGTTCAGTTCAATCACTTTCAGAACAAAAGGGCTTCAATTCTGTTGCATCTTTTTTGTAACAAAATGTGTTCAATTCTAGTACATATATGTCCAACAGATATAGAAAGTCTTGTAATGCCCTGCGTTGTGAAGGACATGTGTGCTAATCCACTTTTGCATATAGTAATGTCTATATCAGTAGCAATGTCTATATAGTCTCTATTAATGTCGTATAGTAATGTTCATCAATCACTCATTCCTTGTACTTGCGTGTTTATTGATGATTGTGTGGTCAAAGCGCAAAAGACATGAAGCAAACACATGTTAACTTTTCTATCTCTTGACTAATCAATAGCCGAGACCATCTTTAGGGCATTACACTTAGTGCAAAGACGGCCAACCCCACTATTTTTAAGAAAGTGCCATGGGATTATATACGAATTGAAAAGTGTCAGAAGAGGTGGATATATTGGTATCACAGCAAACGTAAAATATTTATAAGAACATTCCTGCTGGGATCTCCCCATCTTGATTTATTCACTGAAAGTCACAAGGTTCTCCGATGGATACAACTTAGTTCCTTGGAGACAACATTGAACCATGCAAGCTTTCTCTTTAAATACATACTTTAATTTCAGTGTGATCTACACCACACCTCCAACTGCCATATACCCATCCTCCCAGTGCACAGACCCCGCCATGTTGACCTATTTCTCAAACTTCTTCCCCCATTCACTCTCTATTGCCTTAGGCCACACCCCATTCTCCTACCATCAAGCTTCCAGCACATCTTTATACCAGGCCTTTCCTTTCACTGCACTCAGACTACCCATCCTCCTTCAAGAGGGCCTTCTTTAAGGCTAGATCTGAAGTCAAATATGTCTTCAAATACATCACCAACCTCTCCACTCAGACCCTGGCTCTCACTGGTACTTGCATGTCGGACAGCACAACCCACGTCCTATCAGACATCCTCCCAGACAGATCCAACATAATATTTAAAGTCCTGTGAAACTGGCCCCTGGCAGAGGAGTGGCATCAGTGCATCAGTCTAACATTAGCTGTCACTAACTTAAAAGTCACCACTGTAACCAATCTGAACAGCTGCTTGTTAAATGTGTAAACAGTTCCTCACCTTCCATCTTATGCACAATCATCAACCACCCTCTTAATAAAACTCTCTGAAAGCTTGCCAACTTGACAACTCGTGTTGGATGCAATTCATCTGGTCTGCTTTAAAGTGCTCTTTCATTGTAGGAGGCTTCAACATTCGTGCCATTAACCCATATTTCATATGTTCAAGGAATTTTGAACAATATGGACAGTTTGGGCTGCTGCCAACTGATGGACTCACCCACACACAAGGCCAGTCACATCTGGATCTGCTCTTTATACAAATCACCAATGAGCACTAGTTACTAACATGTCCCCTTGGTCAGATCATTCTCGCATCCAGTTTATTTTGCAAGATGAGGTCCTTTTAAAAAAATGCTGCCAAAATATCCCTTACCCCCCCACCTCCCAGCCTTATGAACAAGAAACCTAAGAAACATTGAAACTAAGGACCGCCTCCACACTCTCACAGGTAAGAGTTTTACTAATCACAAAGAACCGTTCAACATCCTTAACCACCTCCTTAACCACCTCATTCCAATCACATCAGCTGCAATGGACAAGATTGCCTCATCACCAAAGAGAAGCTTAAATCCCATAAAACTGAACACAAAACCTAGTTTTCTGAAAAGCTCAGACACAAAAAAATAAAAAAGTACATCTCTCAAAGATATCTGAAGATTCGCATCCAATCCCATTCACTCGCTTGCCTAACCAATTACAGAAGCTGCAAAACTACCATTTACAGAGCAGAAAAAAAGTCTATTTTCACTACCAAGAATTGATCACATTCCTTTCCTCTAATTCACAAGTGCATAATTCTCAACAACTGTGTGGACCTATTGTTATTTTCGAAGATGAAAAAAACTTTAAACACCAATACAATGTGAAATTGTCCCTAAATAGGGGAGTTTCCCATCCCACAGTAGCAGACTCCATGTAAAACTAGTATCCTAACTTATTTTTAGTTCTGGCATCAGATTAACCCAGCATATGCACAGAGATCTAGCCCAGTATATAAAAAAGCGAGGTCCAGTACCTGTCCTCTGACCTGGGAGGTCGCCCCAAGCAAGCAGTCACTAGTAGAAAGTGGACTAATGACCCTGTCTTGGGTGTAGCACATAAACAAGCTTTGGAAATGCAATAGGTCTCACATTTGCTTAAGTTAGAGCTATTGGCGTTGTAAATGACTATGTCTTTTATCCATGTGTTATAGAGTGTATTGGGTGTGTAGTGAAGATCCCGGTTTCAGATTTACTTGTAGAGCTGTGCAGTGTTTGAGGAGGGAGTGGGGATGCGGTAACAGCAGATGTGCTCGCCAGCTAAAGCGCTTGGAGTCGGCTCGCTCTGCCTACAGCATTATGCTTTCTTGTTTAAGCATTACTAGACCTTAAATATGACACGAAATGATAATTTTGGAAGAGGTCTAGCAACCCCCAGGTACCCTCCTTTATCAAACGATTTTTCTGCCTTTTCTTAGTTTCAACACCACCAAGACTTTTAAGGTTGTGTGAATGTTTATGTCGTACAAATAGCCGGAATGTGCTTAGGTACACACTGGCAACAGTCACAGGCCCAAGGGGGTGGTTATAGGATAGACCACGAGCACAGAAAAATATGGACTTGGCTGCAGACCATGACCGTTGTGCATTTGAGAAGAGGGTACTGGGCCTAGGCCTAAGTTTAAGACCACAACGCCCTTTGTCAATTACTCACAGGATGAACTTGAGGCTTGTAGGATCACATGTGGGTTAAGGGTCCCTAATACCGGGCATTTCAAAAGGTGCCCTTTGCTCAGTTTGCTAAGCCTGGAATCTTCTGTGAGCTCTGAGGCAGGGGGGTTGAGCACACCTTTTAGGACAAGGATACCTTTTCTGATTCCAGCTCTAATATTTATCTCCACAAGACCCAGGATCACTAGATTGATCACATATGTATAAAACTCTAGTCCAACTCCTATCACACATCATCACCATAACACCCACACACAGAGAGGCACGTTTCCATCAAAGCATGACCTATCCCTAAATGTGTGTCTGGAGGTTCATCTGGAGAACGAAAAGCTTCATAAACGCACCAGAAATAGTGATGTCATCATCACTGTATTTCTTAACCAAAATAGGTTTGATTCTACGCGTCTTGTCGACTCCAACCTCGATTTCCGCAAGCTGCTATAATTATGCAGAACTTTGCCAAATGGACAATAGGGGATAACAGGTGTCTTAGAGCCATTCAACACTGCTAGACATACACTGTGTAGCAAGTCTGTCAGACGCCTCTCATGATGTGCCAAAGCACATGACTAAAGCTAGCAGGCAATGAGGAGTCAACGATGGCAGCTGGATTAGTGTGTGACTTGGGTTCCTTGCTTAATCGCCACCCCCCCAGCGTTTTGACAATTCAATGGCTAAAAACACAATCGTCCAGTTGAAGATCAACCCATGCTTCCTGCTCCTCTCAGCCGACAGCGTTGCAAACAATGCCAAGTTCCTCTTTCCATTTCCGTTCGCAGCAGTGCCCAAGGGTGGAGAGAGAGGAGGCGGGAAGAATGGAAGGTACAGGAGGAAAGCAGTGCACGAAGGGATGGGGGTGGGGGGGCGTACGCGACAAGAGAAGCATAAATATTACTACCATCTTGCGCCTCGGGCACGTAGCTAAGAACACTGACAGAATATGCAAGTACCCACACTATAATGCACAAACGATACACGAACACAAAGATACCAGTAAAGTAACAGGAGGGTATTGTTATTAGGTGAACGAGCTGAGCGCCCATGTACTACAGCACAAACGAGTGTCATGTTTACTGGTATTATCTGGAATACAAAAAATCATTCTGGGAAGTGTTACCATAGAATGATTTACGTGGCCTATCCTGTATGGAGAGTGGTATAAAACGGGTGCCTTGCACGTCTACACTGAGTGACTACTTACTGTTTTAGTTCACGCTTTACAGTAATCATATTAACACCCAAAGGCAGGCCAGTGTACAGAGTGGTTTTCATGAGATCCCACGCGTTTATCTGAATGTGTGGTGCGCACCTTCTCTGCAGGTCGTTGGCTAGACGCATCCTTGGAAACGGTCTTGGTGTCAAGTGGGGCCACCAGGGAAGGAATCCGCCAATTTCTCACCTGTTGACGGCAGCACACTTGGGAACATAACCCAGCTACGTAGTGCTTCAGAGAGTTCATGGTATGAGCTGTTGGTAGGGGGAGCAGAACACGATGCCCTGAAGAAATCCCAGAGACCTGACCCAAGCGTCACTGGGATCTGCGATTGTGAAAGGCTTGTGCACTTGAGGCGGCGCTTCCCACCCACTCCACTTCATTGGAACGGATTAAACTTAAACGGGAGGAAGAACAACAAGGCAAAAGAATAACACGCAAAAGCCTGAAAGAGCTTTGTTTTCTTTACGGGGCCAGGTTTGCAGCGGGTGCTTTCCCACGTTGCCAAAGCGCAGTGAACACACTAGGGCCGAGGAAACCTGGAAAGCACAGCAGGTACATGGACTGTTGCTAAACGGGCAGTTCACGGGCGCCAAACCAACTGCTCCAAAAATGAGGTTTAAAGGGAACACAACCCGATTTATCCGCATCATGTCAGGAGGTAACAAGACTAGACTTCCACTTAACTAACATACTCTGGTTATTTTAGGAGCACATACATTCGTGTTCCTCAGAGAGCTTAAAGAACAAGTGCCGACTCGCCCACCGCCTCGTGAGAAGGGAGAAGAGACGCGACGAGCAACAGACGACAAGTCCAGTTTGGGTGGGCGGGGCTTAAGGGAGACAGGGCGATCATCAAAAAGCCTCACTTTCAATCGGAGGCCAGCGTTTACCATAAAGGATGACGTTTGCCAATCAAAAGCATGGGCAGAGCTTCGACTCCACTTCCGAAAGCAACCCAACGACAATAGATCTCACAGAGCGAGCAGCGCATGCGCTGCAACGCTAGGCGAGCCCTGAAAATGGGTGGCCACTTACTGCGTTTTGTGAATTTTTAGTGAAACCAGACATTTTAATCTGTCAGCGTGGCCTACTGACTCGTCTCCTGTAAAGTTCCACTGTTATGTGAAATTCAGAACCTTCGGCTGACTGTGTGTGTGGCATGTGTGTATGTGTGTCTGATAGCTGAAGCCAGTGGTGCCATTACGGTTTCCCATGGTTGTAAAAGAGCGCAAGATGGAGGGTGAGGACAGAAGAAGTGTATTGCCTGCATTCTTGTGTCTGAAGGGTGGGGACTAAGACACTGAAGTGAGGATGATGGAGACAGGCCTACCTTTAGGAATTCAATGAAGACTTTGTTAGAAAGGAGCAGCTGATTAGTTCTTCCTGAGCACTGCCATTGTGCCTCTGTCTTACAGCGCATTGGGTAAGGTGCGGAACAGCATGTAGAGAGACTAAGAATTGGAATTTCACTTTTTCTACCATAAAAGCCCTGTGTAGTTTTTATTACAGGTCCAAGCAGTTTTATTTTAGGTCTACAATTAGATTCCAGATCTGCTGAATCCCACATGGCAGGTAGGAAAGCAGAGGCATCCTGTCCAGTTTTGCTTACCCTGCAATAACTACACCATCCGAGGAGTGGACATCACAGAGGACTTTCCCCAGTTCATACTGCAGCTGATTCACAGCCCCAATTCGGTTCTGCAAGAGATATAAAAGACAGATTAAAGTGATGAAATACTCACTCCGGGTTAGACACATTCCCATAGAAGTTACATATCTGGAGAAGTACTGAAGTAATAGCTATGACTAGGAGAACAAACTATACCACAAACGAATACATATTTATTATAATTCTTTACACTCTAGGCAGGGTTACATATTTTACAGCAAGCCAAGAAATTACCAGCAGTGTTCTAAGGCAAAATGATGCAGCCCTCTGCAGAATATTAAGGGGATCCTGAATATCCCATATCTCACAGATATCCAATAGCTTTGGGCTAAAGGGGGGCCTGAAGGGTTATGCGCTTCCTTCTGGTGCAGCGCCTGCATTATAACCAGGCTTACTAGTAGCAATGTGGACAGCATCATATATCACCACTTAGCAGTTTTACAGCAGAGTATCTGGGCAGGTTTGAATACTTTACTGGGTGTCAAACAATGCTTTAGGCCCAATGGATAGATGCAGGATTACATATTTTGCAAATAATGGAATAAGTCTTTATTAGAAGGAAATAAGGCAGGATTACACACATTGTATCACAAAAACAACTTAACCTAGTCATAATTTTAGGCACATTACATACTTCACCATGTATTTGCTAACCCACCAACCAAAAAGACAAGACTCTGCTCCATCACGGATGGCCACATCACCCCCATCCTTTCTGGGGGAGAGTCTGCATGTGTCCAGGGACGCATCAAGGATACTGTTAAAGACTCCCTTCCAAATTTAAGTGAGCATGGCATAGTACAGATTACCATCAAACATTTAAAAGAAGTTGGAAGTATTCCGAATATTAAGGCCGGGTGACCATAGTAACTGATGCGTCACACCATTGAATTCCCCCACTACACCAACGAGCTAGCCAGTGCGCACTCTCAACAATCCAAAACCCATAAAAAGTGCTTATCTCAGACTCAAAACAAGATACCATTAGGCAGGAACGTGAAGGAAGAGTGGTATACTAGACTATTCTACTTAGCAGTCAAAATCTCTGCAACGTGGTTATAGATTTATTTTCTGACCACATTTTTTATTGCATATTCTAGAGTGCTTTGACCTCTGACCCTGGGAGCCGGATATGGTTGTGTACACAAGGCCTACTTCAGTACCCCAGCTTCCATCAGTGGAGTATTGGTAACTAACTTGCCCCACTTGCCACAGAGAGTTCTGGGTGAAAGGCACAGTGGAGGAGGAAAAAATGATTCACAGGCAACGTGTCTGAAGCAGAATCCTACTGTGGCAGAAGCAGAATCCTACTAATCTGGTCAGCGCCTAATTCATGGTGTTGTGATTGTTGATTGCTTATGGTTCAAATTTTCAAACTGTAAGTTCATCCTTCTTGTTTCCAAAACTGGGATAGAGAACGGGGCGTGGCTAGGCGCCGAGGTGAATGGCCGCCTGATCCCGGAGCTCCGCCGGGACCGTTGGTGTCCCACCGAAATCCGGACCTAATCCGCGCTGCGGGGAGTGCCCTTGTAGCTCCCCCGGCTCCCCCCTGACCCAGTGCCCAAGAGGGCGGCTCGGTGACCCCAGGCGACGCTCGCACGACCCAGGAGGGTGGCCGCAGTGGTTGGCGGCGGCCGGACGCCCCGGCTCCGGAACTCTGCTGCGGCTCCCGACGCCACTTGAGGCCCCGGCGTGGGCCTGCCCGCTGACACGCACAGAGCGACGCCGTCATAGGAGAAAGCGGTGCATCGCGAATCGGAGCCGGAGATCATCGGCTTCCTCGGAGCAGGTGCGGGATCGCGACTGGGGCCGCGACGGACTGCTTCCCTGGCCGAGAGGAGGACGCCATTTTGAGGCCGCGGCGGAGCGGAGGGGGGCCTGCCGCTGAGAGACGCCCTGCCCTACCCTCCGGTGAGACCTCGGACGCGCCTGGGGCTGTGAACCGCCTGGCTGCCCGGAGGTGAGACGGACCGCTCTACTCTTTCTCGGACCCGGCTGGTGGCGGCGGAGACCCTCTTCCCCCTCTCGCTCCCTGGCAGAGTGCTCTGGGCTTCAGCCTCCGTCCGTTGACCCAGCCCGGATCAAGGGGCGCCTGGGCGATGCGCAAGGAACCACCAGTCGTCCTAGAGAAGGTGCACGCTCGTGACTGGGGCTGCGGCGGAGTGACTCCCGGGCATAGAAGGGGACGCCATTTTGTGGCCACAGTCGAGCAGAAGGGGGCCTGCTGCGTGGGAGCGCCCGGCCCACTCACCCGGTGAGGCCCACGGCCGCGACTGGCTACGGCGTACCGCCTGGCAGACTGGGAGTGGGACGGTGTACTGTAACGGATTCTGGGCCTCCTTTGTGGCGGCGGGGATCTCCCTCCCTCTGTTGATCCTTGGGCGAGAGCGGTGGGCCAAGGGCTACGTCAGTGAAAGCTGGTCGGACCTCAGGACACCTCGGTTCTGCGGAGGGCGGTGCCGCCTGCGGCCCACAGGGTGCCCGGACCGCCATGCGACCCAAGACTGGAGCCGCAACGCAGGCCAACAAGCTTGACCAATATACAGTAGCCAAGGCGCCACCCCCGGCGGAAAGGGCTCCGAAGGATGATGCAGACCCCGCGGACCCTTCCCTGAAGTCCATCATGGCTGCGATTCAAACCCTGGGCACGAACTTGGAAACCAAGATGGACAAGATCACTATTGAAGTGGCCCTTCTCCGAGCTGACCTAGGGAAAACCACTGACCGATCCAAGACTAATGAAGTCGACATTAAGGCCCTACAGGACTCGGAGAAGCGGCTTGAGGGCAGGGTGAACGAACTAGTACACCAGCACCGCCTAATGGCCCTGCGGCTCGATGATCAAGAAGGGAGGGCTCGGAGAAGTAATATCCGCGTCGTGGGGGTGGCGGAAGGACTTGAAGGAGACAGTGTGGAGCTTTTCCTGGAGGATCTGATCCTACGACACCTCAAACCCAAGCGTCTCTCGAAGCTCTTCACCATTGAGCGGGCGCACAGGGCCCCTATCCCACGACCCAAGCCTGGAGCCATGCCACGGACGATCATAGCCAAAATTCTGAACTTCCGGGACCGAGACGCAATTCTTCAGGCGGCGAGACAGCACGGTGACCTACGATACGAGGGGGCCACAATCCGGTTCTTCCCCGACTTCACGCTCCAGGTCCAACGGGAAAGGCGCTCCTTCCAAGGGGTCAAGGCGGCGCTCCGCGAGCGTGGGATCAAATATATGATGTTCTTTCCCGCCAAATTGAAGATCATCGTTGATGGGCGATCCCTCTTCTTCACCACGCCGGAGGCGGTGCAGGAGTGGCTGGATGGGGGAGAGGCGACGCAGGACTCCCGGAGTGGAGAACTACAGCGGCAAGATGCGGGCCTGCCCGCCACGGAGTCGGCGTCAGGCCGCCCTGCGGGTGGTGCGCCGAGTCAGCGGTCCTGGCGTTCCAGGTCCAACAGCCCCCGCTGGGGCTCGTCCAGAGAAGGGACGCCACGCTGAGACCACGAGCAATAGCGCTGGAAGACATCGGACTGTAATGTATACCTCACGTGCCTCTATTTTGAGATTTGTTAACTCTGGGGTACTCTGGTCGCCTCACTGCCTCCATGGGTGGCTTCCCTCCATGGGTGACTCCGTGACAAGGGGGATGAACGAACTGGGACACCACGGGCGGGCGACCACAGGGGACTAGCCCACGAACTTCCCAAATTGAGTTTCTCGGTGGGTTCACCGGGGGGGGGGGGGGCGACAGGCGCTCTGCTAATTGGGGTGGTGGGTAGTTCTAGACCCACGGAGCAGGGGGCAGGGTGGGGGGAGTTGTTTTGGGATGGGGGGGCCGGGAGGTCAGGGCCAGCTCCGGGAGGGGGGGAGTTGAACGTCCGGCCGGTTGGGATTGTTGTCATTTGTATGATTTATCATTGTGGGGTGGGACCCAGGGAGGGGTGGGAGTTGGGGATCCTTTACGGTCACGCACATTATTCTCACATAACGGATGCCCGGGTGGTGGGACAAGACACTCTCTTACGACACAGCCATGGCTAGACGGTGGGAAAAAAGCCTTAAGATTCTCAGCTGGAACGTTAACGGTCTAGGGGACAGACTCAAGCGCACTATAGTTTTGCAGTTCCTCAAACGGCACCAGCCAGATGTGGTGCTACTGCAGGAAACGCACTTATTGGGTAATGTCTGTTACGCCCTAAATAGATATGGGTACACTCTAGCAGCGCACTCAGGTTTCACCACTGGATCGAGAGGAGTAGGTATACTCCTGCGCCGCTCGCTGCCCCTTCATGTAGACACCACCAAGACCGACCCGCAGGGCCGCTTCACGGCTGTGTCGGGGCGCTGGGAGGGCCAGGCGCTCAATCTTCTTTCAGTCTATATCCCCCCAGGCCTACAGGCCCGGACCTTTGAAGACCTGGGCTCACTCCTACTATCGCTACCCGAGGGTCGGCTCGTTCTGGGAGGGGACTTGAACGCTGTGGCGTCGGGAGCCCAAGACAGATTACCATCTAGAGACCTGCCCCAAGGGCAACGGTGGCTGCCGGACTTCCTCGAGTCTTTCGGGCTGACGGACGTTTGGCGCCTACTCCACCCCACTGAAAGTAGCTTTAGTTTCTTCTCCGGCGCACACCACTCCTTCTCGCGGCTGGACTACATCCTCACCCTGCTCCAGCACGACATGGCGGTATTGGAGGCCGAATTCCTCCCCAGGGGTATCTCCGACCATTCACCGCTCTTTGCACAGATTACATTCGGAAGTAGGCGGGAGGGCAGCACTGCGCCAATTAATCCCTGGCACTTGAAACACGAGGTCACTAGAAAACACATATCCACTTCAATCACGCGCTACTTCACAGAGAACGATGGGTCCGTCGCCTCCCCTGCCACCCTGTGGGAGGCGTTTAAGACTGTGGTGCGAGGCGAGGCTCTATCGGCTATCGCGGCTCGGCGACGGGAACGTAGCCAACAGACCGTAGCGCTAGAGGAGCAACTTGGGGAACTAGAAAGGGAGGCACCGACCAGCGGCGACCGGGAGCTCAGGCACGCGATGCAGCTTAAGGCGGCGGAGTACAGAGCGCTGGTGTCCCAGGAGGCCCAGACGGTGGCTCGGCATAGAATTGGCAGGATATATGATCAGGGGGACAAAGCCGGGAAACTTATCGCCTGGCTGGAACGGAAACAACAGGCCAGCAGGGTGGTGCCGGAGTTGCGCACTGAATCGGGGAGAGTGCTCACGGAACCCCGGGAAATAGTGCAACAGTTCGCCGACTATTACCGGCAGGTTTACAGGCGAGAGTCGGACAGGCCGGAGGAGGACTCCATGGACCTCCTCGCGGACATACGACTGCCTACTCTCTCGGACACAGATCGGGAGGCTCTCGACAGCCCGCTCACTGAGACTGAGCTCCAGCAGGCGATAGGGGACCTCCGTCCTGGCAAAGCGCTCGGCCCGAACGGCATACCCATAGAGATCTACAAACTCCAGCCAGACGTCACCAGTAAGCACCTCAAACTCATGTTCGAGTGCAGTAAAACACTAGGGCGGCTGCCCCGGGACCAGCGGTTAGCGACCATAGTGGCGATCCCGAAAGAAGGTAAACCCAAAGACGCTTGCGCATCATACAGACCCATCTCGCTTCTAAACGCGGACCCTAAAATACTTGCCAAGACGCTGGCCAATCGGCTTAAGCCGGTGCTCTCGTCGCTAATCCACCCTGACCAATCGGGATTTATGCCCCACCGCAACACGGCCCTCAATATTAGGAGACTGCATGGGGTGCTGGGGCAGTGCCACAGTCTTCAAGAGGACGCGGTGGTAGTCTCGTTGGATGCCACAATGGCCTTCGACACCCTGGAGTGGCCCTACATGTTCGCAGTCCTGCGCAAGCTGGGCTTTGGACCCCAATTTATCGCTTGGGTGCGATTACTGTACGCGGAACCCCTGGCGCAGGTGCTGGTAAATAATAAGGTGTCTGAAGTATTCCCGCTGGCCAGAGGAACTCGACAGGGCTGTCCCCTGTCCCCCCTCCTATTCGCCCTTTCCCTCGAGCCGCTCGCGGCCTGGATAAGACAGGTGGCCACCGTGCAGGGCATAACATGGGCGGAGGGATGGGAGGATAAGATATCTTTATATGCCGACGACATAATTCTCTACCTCTCGAAGCCGCGTGGGTCACTGATCGCGGCGCTGAATATATTGGACAGTTTCGGTCGCAATTCTGGCTTCCGGGTCAACTGGGCCAAATCGCATCTATACGTCCTCCGCGGGGACCCTCCCAGGCTCCCTGATTCTTGCCCTATTCGGGTGGCAGAGGACGGGTTTAAATATCTCGGAGTGTATATCACTGTTGACAAGGCTCTGCTTTACGAACACAATCTCAAGCCGCCGCTCCTTCGGCTTCAACGGGAGGCGAAATCCTGGCAGAATCTGCCTCTGTCATTGTTGGGCAGGGCAGCCCTATTTAAGATGCTCTCGCTCCCGCGGTTTCTATACGCACTTCAAAATTACCCGCACCTGGTCCCAAACAGCTACTTCCTAGCAATCGAAGCTGCGCTGCGCGACCTCCTCTGGGCCGGGCAGCCCCGAATCTCACTGGCCAAACTAACACTGGGGTGGTACGATGGGGGAATCGCTCTCCCCGATATTCGCAAGTACTACTGGGCGGCCCACCTATCCGCAATCAACCAAGGGACATACGGGGACGGGAATGACCCGGCTTATGGCATGGATAGATGGCTGCTGCCCGGAGGGAACTACGAAATAGCACTCTACTCTAGACGGGGGGCGCGCAAACTCACCGGGCCGACACTGCATTCGGTACAGCTGTGGCACATCGCACAGAAAAAGCTCGGATGGTCCGGAGTCCTCACGATGGCCACGCCACTATGGGCCTCGGAAGCGTTGGGAAATCTGCGCCGCACCAAAGGATTCCGCAATTGGGATCTTATCGGCATCTCTCAAATCAAAGACATGTGGGGACCTGCCGGGGTCCGCTCATTCGCCCAAATGCAGGAAGCCTACGAACTGGCAGATGCCGAATACTACAGATACTTGCAGGTGCGCCACTCCTTGCAGGCTAACATCCCACAGGAGGTCAAGTTGCCGCCAGCCTCCCCGCTCGAGGATAGACTGCTTGACGGACTCCTCGCGGAACATGCCATATCCCTCACCTACAAAAAACTTGTTAACAACCCCCCAGACTTGCTCCTTCCCCTCAGAGACAAGTGGGTCGCCGAAGGGCTGGAAATAGATGACGAGGAATGGATGCACGCTTTGGCTTCTCCACGTGAGGTCGCGATATCGGCCAGATTGCGGCTCATCCAATTGAAGATCCTACACAGAGTCTATATATCTTGCACAAGATTACATATGATGGGTAGGGCTGACACGACGCTATGTAGGAGGGGGTGCGGAGGTGATGGAACCTTTTTTCACGTGCTGTGGGACTGCCCAAAGGTTCAGAGGTACTGGAGGAGGGTGGTGCGGGAGATGGAAGAGGTCTGGGAGGTGGAGATTCGCCCCGAAGCCAAGAGGTGCTTCCTCAACATATGGGAACCAACTGACCTGCCGCCAAAAGGGAGGATCTGGGTGACGCTCGGGCAAATGGTAGCAAAAAGAAACATTGCCAGGCTCTGGGGCAGCGCTGTACCACCGAAACTCTCAGACTGGACCAGCGACATGGACTGGTGCATGCTGCAGGAAAAGACAGTATATGTGGCTAGAGGGTGCCCGCGCAAGTGGGTTGAGGTGTGGTCCAAGTGGAATGATTTTAGGGGGGGAATCTGCGAACCTCCTTCCATTGTGCAAGATGACCCCGGAGACGATTAGACCCGTGTTACCGCGACTCGGGGAGCTGGGAGTGGGGGGGGGAGGGTGCTGGCTAGCTAAGGGCACACATAAAACGCAGTGCTGACCGATGTTTCGGGAGGGGGAGGGGGGGGGGGGAGTTGGAAGTTTCGGCACTTTATGCCTCCTGGGCAACCTGACCAAATTTGTGATTGTTTGCTTAAGTCTGAGACAAGTAACATTCTTCTCTACCTCACGATACGTGTACACTCCTTAACGCCGCCGTACCTCCGGGTTGACGGCATGGGGCTGTGTGATCAGATATGCATCCAAATGTGTTTTTCGCGGCCGGCCCGCTGGGTTGTAGGCTCTTTGCTGTGTACCGTACTGTTTCCAATAAAGGTTTTCAAAACTTAAAAAAAAAAAAACTGGGATAGAAGGGAAGGGGCATCTAATGGGACCACTTAAACTGCGGAGGAGTGGGACTCGTGAGAATATCTTTTATGTATGCAGGGGTATGGTTGATATACTTGAACTAGATTAAGAGGGGAGAAAGGCAGTGGAGATGACATGTAATTTCACATGTAGCACTGTTATTTGTCCACGAAAGGAGCCAGAGCAGGCTTATTTGTTCATTTCAAAACCATACCTAGGCGAAAAGAGACTCTATTTATCTGAAAAAGAACGCAATGGCAGGAATGCTATTGTTTGTCAAGCAGAGGTGGTGGTGGGGTGGGACTTTTAGTCACAGCCTTAAGATTTTGATATTTCCCTATAAATGCTTCGAGCGCTGAAGTTGATCAGCTGTCCTTGCTGAAGCGGTGAGCTAGAGGTAGCCTAATAGTGGATAGACTATTTGCCTGTTCAAGTGCCTATCAAAGTACCTAATGTAGTGCTATCTTGCATGCAAATAATGTTGTTTCTAAAGTGTTGCATCCTCAGAGCGCATGGTATCTCAAAAACTCTCCTCTGTATTATATGAAAATCTCCCCTCTCCCTTACTTTCAATTCAGCCCCTCCCAGTCTATTCCAAAATTTCTACTTTGAAAGTCATCCCTTCAACCTAACAATATCCAACCATCTTTCTCTCATCTATTAATCCCACCAACCACATGCATGAACTCACAAACCTACCTCCACCAATGATCCCACCTAAATACTAGTAATTTAATCCCACACAAAGGAACGGAGTAAGTGCATGGAATGGTTTTCTTGAGAGCAAAAGTCTAATTCCAATAACCACTGGATTAATCACTAACCTTGGGTTCTGGAGCAGCGTACTGCCTGGCGTAAAGCGCTTCAACGCCTTGTCAGTTCTACATCAATGCAATTTAAATTAAATTGAGGAGAAAACAATTGCCGAAGAAGGCCAGGAAAACTAAATTAAAACATAGGACATGGATCTTAAAGGATATCCTACCACCGGCCCGATGAAAACAGAAAGTGTCTTTTATTTGTTTTGAGTTTCTGAACTTGTGAAGTGCCCTCTAACACCGGACGGTATCCTGTCACAGTGTAGACTTTGCAAATAGGAAGAAAATAGGGAGAAGCCACCAAAGCTAAACTGGCTTTTTAAAAGCTGTGTTTTCAGCTTTTTGGAAAAAGTAAGAACAGTGTTCTGCCTTCTAAAAGCTTTTGGAATCGCATTCTCAATGTTAGCATTAATGGTGACAAAGGCCTGACTCCACAGTAAGAAAGGGAAGAAGATTTGGTAACAAAGAGCTCAGTTAGGCCTGCATCTGTAAAAGAGGAACATTTGGGCCGCTTCCATTAATGCCTTGGTGACCAGTACATATTCAATACACTTTTTATCCGGGAAGCTGTTTTACAGTAATTTACAAACAACTGGAAACCACACAAAGCAGTTACTTTCTGCAGGGTGGGCACAGCAACAGAGAACGCAAAAGACGTGGCCAAATGTTAGTGCTGAAGCAAAGGTATAATGAACAGTGAAAAGGGTGGTGGAACGCCAACTACGCACAATGAACATTGGACCTAATCCAGAGAGGGACTGGAATTCTGACTGAGCATTAGCAGCAGCACCTTTATTTTTCTCTCAGGTTGCCACAGGTGTTTGTATTGGGCTTGTTAACATAGTAAGTGCCCAGCAAGCTTGTCGAGTCTTAAGTGGCTGGATACAAAGCAAGAAAGCAAAGCATAAATAGTTTGTGAAAACAACTCATAGTAACCGGAGAAACCCTTCTTGTAAATGGCTTTTTCTTCGCCTGCCACCTTTCAGGGGAACTCGTATCAAGGCTTATTGCTCAAATGTGATTGAGTATAAAGAAACACTTCTTTTTTAATTGTCCAGTAGACTTGTCAGGCACCATTATGACAATCTGTACCTCTTTCTGTTACGGTTCGGGTTTATTTAGATACAGGTAACATAGAATGCCTGTTGTAGGCATGACATGGCCAAGGTACCACTGCTCAGCATTGTGTTGAGATCGGTCGATGCGGTGGGACCGAGCAGAAGGGTTTCCTGTATGGTAGGAGCTTAAATAAACTACCATTCAAATGCTAGCGGCTCAACGTGCATTTCCGTAATGAAGTACCCCACTAAAAATTGTCAAGGAGCTTAAGGAATGTCTCATGTGTTTGCTTCTAGATCTAACACCAGTGGAGGAAAAGTACCAGATTATAGGAAAGGAGGCATTGGCTTGTGCATGGGCATTAGAACATTTTCGTGCTTTTGTCTGGGGCAAGCCAGTGACCATTCTGTGTGACCATAAACTGCTGACTAAACTAATGACTGCGGAAAAGAGTGTGTCTGCATATTTGTACAATATGGTGTATGCTCCAGGCAGAGAAAAGTGGTGGCAGACTGCCTTACAAGAATGACTTCTCCATTAGAGAAGTGTGTTGATGGCCCACGGAATGACATCAAAGTTGTGTTGGTGCATGACTTAGGCACGCCTGCCATTAAAAAGGAAGTGTGGGAAGCAGAACAAAGGAAGGATATGGTCTTACAAAAAGTCTTGCAGTGAATGTATTAGGGTTGGCCAAAGAAGGAACAAGTGACGCAGGTGTTTTTGGGAAGTCAGGGTGGAATTATATGTGGACAAAGATTTAAGTTTCAGAGGCGATGCATTATTCCTCCGTCGTGATACGTGATATGAGTCAAGGAAGCATATTGGTTGCCAGGTATTGACAAGATTGTGGAGAGATTTTTGAGATTGTGTAGAGTGTGTGCTTCAGCTGACAAGTCTTTACGTACATTGAAACCACCCACAAGTGAATTTTTGATTGTGAAGCAACTGTGGGAGTATGTAGCTGTGGACTTGCTATGTCGTGTGCGGGATTTACAGGAATATGTCATTGTGTTGATGGATCTTTTCTCTAAGTGGCCAGTGGTTGAGATTGTAGAAAGGGCAGATACCACTACTGTGGAATTTTTAGATAGAACATTTGTTGCTGAAGGTATTCCAGCAGTTTTGTTGAGCTATAAAGGAGTACAATTCACATCCAATGCATCAAAGAATTACTTCGAGAAGGTAGATGTGAAGCATAAGATGACGTCGCTCTATAATCCCAGCAGAAATGGTACAGTGGAGAGATTTAACCACGTGGTTAAAGGTGTCATTCAAGGTGCAGTTAGCAAACAGAGGGAATGGTGGTAGGAGGTGATGGTTTGGGCGTATGGAGTAGCCATCCATGACTCTACCAGAGTATCTCCAGTTGTAATAAAGAGGTAGAAGACCTAGGTGTAAATTCACCCCTGTGTGGTTACGTCAGCGTCAGACGGAACAGTGGTTCTCAGGTCGGTTAAGGGGAATTTGGAAGAGACGCACAAAGAAAATAAATCATATTATAATTCAACAAGAAGATTCTACCACTTTACAATATATCTTTCCTTGTTTGGAGAGTTATAATGATGGTGGTCGGAAATTGTGTTAAACCCAAGAATTTGTTATGGGAAACACTATTTCTTTTTAAAATACCCCTCACACACTAAGAATCCCTCAGTGTCATGCTTCATCATGGGGGTGTTCCTGTCCCTCTACGGGGCGGTGCGTGCTGCAAATTACGAAGACGCGGGAGCACTTAGTTCAGTGATAAACATTATTTGTAAGGTGCGGAGGTAGGAGTGGTAGGGTCAGGAAAGATAGTGGTGCGAATTAAAAGTTGCCTGGCTAGTAGAAAAAATAAAACCTTTATTCGCTTCTCTAGCTGGAAACATTACAAATTGAGGAGACGTAGGGGGTATACTATAATGAGTTGCCTCCTACTTGGTCAACATGTTTCAAATGCCATCTCCTTAGCTTTCTTCTTCAGGACTGTGCGTGATCCCAACTTCACTCACACTTTTAATATGTATAATTAGTGTGCCTAACTGATATTCAGCCACAGTTCATGCTTAAATTAAGCATGCAAAAAAACATATCCATTCGGTATTTTTTATAACACTATTTATAGGAACTTATGGCCTCATGAGCTGTCACGGAAGGGGAAGGCGCCTGTAGTCAAACAATCGTCAAGGCTGCACACTCTCCGGTAAATACCTTCTCGTGGCTCCGTGGAAACATGTTGAGCAAACAAGGAAGGATATATTTTAAAGTGGTAGAATCTTCTTGTTGAATTAAAGTTTCTTGAGGAGGACGATTCTACTCTCACCCCTCTTCACTCCCCCCCCCCCTTTGTTTATTCATAAATCCTATTATGCCAAGACTCAAGGTGTTAAACCGGTTCAAGTAAATGTTGGTGACTGGGTGCGAGTGCGGAAACCAGTTAAAGTTCTGAAAGGGGAGAGTCAATTCTTTTCTCCTTAGGAAGTGGTGGAGGTTTTAAGGAATCCTGTTCGATTGAAAAATGGTAAGGTGTAGAACCTTAAATGGGTGGCCTTAGGGATTAAATAGAAGGACTTTGGGATGGTGAGGAAGGGGAGAATGAGAACAAATGGTCTGTGTGGTTGGAGGACAACATATTCGAAAACAGTGGGGTTGAGTCTGGATGGAGAATATAGCCTTGGTGAAGGTACTGTTCAAGAAGGGAATGTGGATGGTGATATGGCCCAGAATGGAGTGTTTAGGTGCCTGACATGACTTCAGGTAATTCCAGTGGGCAAGGTTCCAATGCTCAGCATTCTGTGTTGAGATCGGCTGATGCGGTTGGACCGAGCAGACCGGTTTCCTGTATGGTAGGATCTTAAATAAATTACTGTTCATAGACTAGTGGTTCTAAGTGTGTTTCCATACTGAAGTACCACAACACACTTCCCTTGAGAGAAGCCATGCAACGTGGGTACTTCTTCCCTTGAGAGACGCCATGCAGCATGGGTAGGGCTTCCCCTGAGAGAAGCAATGCAGCACGAGTACCGATTCCCCTGAGAGAAGCCATGCAGTGTGGGTATCGCTTCCTCTGAGAGAAGCCATGCAGCATGGGTACTGCTTCTCTTGAGAGAAGCCATGCATAGCGAGTACCACGTACCCTGACAGAAGCCATGCAGCGTGGGTTTGAAAATTATACTAGCCATGTTGGCTAAACTCGATATGAGCCCATAGTATCTTTTAACATTAAATTGGTAACTTGGTTATATGCCTCAGCCTATCCAGCTGCAATATTTCATTATTGGACTCTTCGGATAGCTCAGATGGATAAGCACCAACACAGAGCTGCGGGTCATCGGTTTGAATCTTGTATAAGTGACTTGGGGCCTAACTAAGAGATTGGCGGTCCACAGGACTGTCAAACTCTTGGTGGAAGTGCGGTGGCGGTCAGGGACCGCTGTACCAGTGGTCCGACCGCCATATTACAACTACGACGGTTGGACCACCGCAACCTCCAAGGATCCACGATCCCTGGCGGTGGCGCAGTGGTCTGAGAACCATAATATGCTGGCAGTGCTGCTGTGGCACTACCAAGCATATTACGAGCTTCCTCACCGCAACAGATTTAATGCCAGTGAGTCTGCCATGAAACCTGTGGTGGTGAGAAAACTGAGGGGGCCCTACAGGGCCCCCTGATCCCTCATGGCCTGAAGATGCATGCAGGGGGGCACTTGGTGTGCCCCCCTGCCTGCATGCACCCCCTTTCCTGCATGGCATAAATTGCTCAGTCCAAGCCGTACAGGAACCAGTTTTGGCGTTCCCATTGTGGTGCCTTTTTAATAGGCACTGCAGTGGGAATGCCAAATAACCGCCGGTCAGACACGAGAAAACTTGTAATCTGGCGGGCGCCCGGTGGTGAGGTTTGGCGGTGAGAAAGCGGGGAAGTGGCGTCCCGCTTCCACACCGCCAAACTCATAATTAGAAGAGCAAGCCCTTTATCTCTCCCCCGACATGGCCACAATTGAGATGCCCCTTCTCACTGCCTCCTTGACAACACACGAGCTCCCACATTTGACCCTCCCGCAACCCCCTGCCCCTAACTCTAACAGCACTACTACCCCTTCTAGACCTACCAGATCCATAAATCCTTATTCAGAACCCGATATTCTCTCCCTCCTCCTTGAATATACCTCGCCATACTCTGATGCTGATATTCTCTCCCTCCTCCTGGAGTACTCCTCTCCTGGCCAGCGCAGTCCATGCTAAATCCTCACAAACAGCCCCACTTAATTCTCCTAACTCGTCACCCCCTAAACAAGGGAAAGCGGAACCCATCCTAACCACCACGTCACTTAATGCACTTAACTCATCACTCCCTAAACATGGGAATGCTGTACTCATCCAAACCATCCCGCCCAACCCCCATAGAGCGCCCAGTCTCAACACCAATTCCTCGAACTTCAATAACCTCTTGCAGATCCCCACCACACAACCCACGCACACTGACACCTTGCACAAACTACACCTAAAAAGCATGTTACTTAACTGCAGATAAGCGGTGAAACATGCCACAGACCTTGCGGATCTCATCCTTGCCCAAGATCTGGACCGCCTTATCCTCACAGAAACTTGGCTCAACGACTCCTCTGGCCCTATCCTTGACCTTCTAGTCCCTCCTAGTCACAATATTATCAGACTCGACAGAGTGAAGAAATTGGGCAGGGGCATAGCCTGTATCTTCCGCAACTCTCTCACAGCAAAACAGTCCCCCTCAGCTACTCTCTCCGCCTGTGAATACCTATGCATAGATATCACTAGCACACACAGATCACTATGTAGCCTTCACATCTTCTACCACCCCCCAGGTGATCACCTCCATCTAATCGAACAAGTTATGGAAACTAACTCCCCCAACCTTGGCCGTCACTCCCCCCAGATCTTCCTTGGGGACTTCAATCTCCACTGGAATGACCAACACGATCAGTCGGTTTCATCCCTCAAAAACTTCCTAACCGACCTCTCGCTGCCCCAAATCTGCGACAGCCCCACTCATAACTTAGGCTCGACACTGGATCACATCATAGCCAACCCCAGCTACATTCAGCTCGAATCCATTCTCCCCTGTGACGGGTCTAACCATCATTTTATCAACTTTCTGATACTTGAAATTTGGAGCCACAAAACCACTCAACCAGTGAAACTAAAACAGTGGAAAAGACCGTTCCTTAACACTAGCGTTAGTGAGCTCATACAGCGATGCAATCTCTCCCTACCGCCCCCTTCTAACATGTCTGACGTTCACGACCTCACTGAACACTACAACACCATGCTATCTGCCTTGAATGATACGGCCCCACTTCAACTAAAAAGAATTCCTGTAAAAGACTCCAAACCGTGGTTCAATGACAGTCTAAATGCTGTCAGACGCAGTCTTAGACTAGCTGAACGTAAGTGGAGATCCTCCCCCTCCACAGATCTCCTAAAAACTCTACAACTCAAAAGAAGTGCATACAACAAACGGATTAGAACAGCAAAAGCCAACTTCTTCAAATGCCACTTGACAAAGCCAAAAATCACCCTAAACTACTTTTTGAGCACATTAAATCTCAATCCAATAACACCTCTACCCTATCTCAGCACCCGTCTCCCCCGCAACCAAACTGCGATGCCGTTGCTAAATTCTTCCTCGAAAAAACTGAAAAAATCGAATCAGACCTAAGGACTGCTGCACTCACTCTCTCGCCCTCTCCTGACCCCTCGGTCTTCACACCCCTGCCCCCAACTCTTGAACTCTCACTCAAAAACAAGGCTTCATGGATTCAATTCACTCCCCTCAATTACATTACCATCCTCAATACTCTCTTGTCCCTTAAACCATCAAATCACTTAAATGCCCCCCTTCCCCCCAACTTCTTATTGGCTCACTAGCGCCACGCTGGTCGAAGATCATCAACGTCTCACTTCTACAAGGTGAGATCCTGGACTGCTTGAAGGCGGGCCTAGTTCTCCCTATCCTCAAAAAACCCTCGGCTGACCCAGTTGATCTGAACAACTACTGTCCAATCACAAACATACCCACCCTGGCAAAACTTCTGGAGAAATGTGTTCATGATCAACTACGCAAACACATTGAGCAATTCCAGCTTCTCGACCTATTCCCATCTGGCTTCCGCACCGGCCACAGTACAGAAACGGCAATCACACATTGTAGATGATGCTCTCACTTTACTCGACCAAAATTAAGCCTGCATCTTAATCCTACTCAATCTCTCATCGGCTTTTAACACTGCCAAACATGACAATCTACTCTCCCTCCTTGAACGCAGGATAGGGCTCTCGGGCACGGTCCTTAAATGGTTTTCTTCTTTCCTCAGCAACAGAACACAAAAATTCAAATCCAACCAGTCTCTCTCCTGCCCGAGCCCATGCACACTGGGTGTTCCCCAAGGATCCTCACTCTCCCCCACACTCTTCAACCTTTTCCTTGAACCACTGACTTTAATTTTTAAAGACTCCTACATCCAATATCACATGTACGCGGACGACACCTAACTCTACATGAAAATCTCCTCCCCCGAAGACATCAACTCCCTTAATGGAACCCTTCTCAAAACCCTCAACTGGCTCACCTCCAACCATCTCAAATTAAACGCCCTCAAGACGGAATTCTTCCTCCTCATTGCACCTGCTAGTCAAAACCCCACAGTGGTGAAATTCCTCTGTAACCTCACAGCTCTCAACTGCACACCTCACATTGTGGACTCCACTAAATCACTGGGAGTTGCGCTCGACAAAAACCTAAACATGCAAGACCACATCAGATCATCGACCAAAGGAGCGAACTTCCAACTCTGCATCCTAAGAAAACGCAAACTCTTCCTTCCTCATGATGACTTTAAATTGGCGGTGCAAGCACTTGTCATCTCCAGACTAGAATACCGCAGTGAGACTTTCTGTAGTCTGCCGAAACTCAGTTTAGCACCTATCAGAGAATCTCTAAATGCTGCTACCAGACTCATCACGGGTTTCAAGAACAACAACCACATTACTCCGGACCTTCAATCGCTCAATTGGCTCCCCTATAAAGCAAGGATACAACTAAAGATTGCTTGTATGACCCATAGGGCACTACACTTCAAAACCCCACTCTACCTGACAAACAAGCTGGAAATCTCTGGTGGTGCCCGATCCACAAGGAGCACCGGAACACTGATGCTCAAGCCCAAGAAATTTAATAAGCTTAAAACATACAATCGTACATTCTCTGGCATCGCCCCGAGAATCTGGAACTCCCACCCAGTGGAAACAATACTGATTCCCTCTACATTTGCCTCTAAAAGGGAAGTCAAAAATCTACTAATGAACAATGCGCTGAACTAGATTCTGTGCTCCTCTTGCCGCTAAGCTACTGTATACTGTCTCGCTTGTTCCGGTTGTTGTTTATTGCCCTACATGTCTGTCCCAACCTGCCTCCTTTGTCCTCCTCAATTTCATCTTGCACCTGCTGTATTTTGTCCCACTGACCCCCTGATTTCTCTCCCCTAGCTGTTTTCCTTTGTCTACTTAAACCGTATGTAAAGCGCTCTGATACCCTTCTGGGTCATGTTCACGCTATACAAAACTTTAAATAAATAATTAGGCCCTTGGATTTTCATCCTTATGAGAATGATAGCGTGAATGATATACACTCGGTGATAAAGCCTTCTATTTACTGCCTAGAGATTATTATTTTGTGGTGAGCAGTACTTAGATGGCCATCATTACTGTAATCCTAGTTATACAATACATACTATTTTAAAAACAAGCTTATTTTTCTACCTCTTCTCTCATTCATTCTTGCAAGAGAGACTTCATAACTTATTAAATTTAGCCAGTAGAGCACTGACGTTTTCTTGGGTTTAGTGAATAACACTAGGCATGCACCCA
The DNA here is from genome assembly GCF_964204655.1 of Triturus cristatus. Taxonomy (NCBI): domain Eukaryota; kingdom Metazoa; phylum Chordata; class Amphibia; order Caudata; family Salamandridae; genus Triturus; species Triturus cristatus. Next base: position 315,365,811 of record NC_140594.1, on the reverse strand, counting down.
ATGCTCTTTGTCACCTTCAGACGCAATGTTTCATGACAAGATGCAAAGACCTCTATTGCCCATTACAATATCTACAAAATGAGCAATGGCTACTCCATGCACAAGTGGTCTCTAACACATTCACCCACAGCTCATCAGAGAAAGGGCAGCCTCAGTCTCTTTTTACAGACGTGTACAGTCAACCTCAAGCATTGTGCTGCACTGTTTTGAAATACTTCCACAGTGTCAGTGAGATTTAGGAACATTTGGAACAAATGAGAGCTATTTCTAGATCCTCGCTGTCCTTCAGGCCAATCTAAGAACCGCCATCAAAACTCCACAGTCTACACCATTGTACTCTATGTCATTACCCTCTACGCCGCACTACTCTGCACCACTCTGCACTACTGCACTCTATGACACTCTAGTCTGCAACACTTCACTCTTTGCCACTGCGCACACTGCTACTCTACTCACTATACTCAATGCCACTACACGCCACTTCACTCTACACCACTCTAGTCTATTCTACACCATTCCACACTATGCCAATGCACTCTACTATGCCCCACTACCCTCTTCGCCACTGCACTCTACAACACTCCAGTCTAGGTCACTCAACTCTACGACACTTCACTCAAAGCCACTATACTCTACTCTACTCTACAACACTGCACTCTATGCCAATGCATTCTACTCTCTACCACTCTACAACACTACTCTATGCCACTGCACTCTACCCTGCACCACTCTACTCTACCCAGAAACACTACACGCCATGTCAATTCACTCTGCTCCGAACAATCAACACTAAGCCACTGCACTCTACACCACTTTACACACTCTGTGCAACTCCACTCTACACCACTCCACTCTATGCTGCTCCCTCTATGCTGCTTTTCACCATTCTACTATAGACATTTGAGATCTACGCCAATCTACTCAAAACCACATCAGTCCGCCAATGCACTCCACACCACTTTACTCAAAACCAATGCACTCTACGCTAACTACTTTGGACCACTGTATTCATCACCACTATGTTATATTATAATATTTTTAAAGCGCAAACTGTTACCCGAAGGTGTCCTGGCGCTATCTACAAAGAACCTCCTGCAAACAAGGGCACCAAAAGAACCACATATTACCCATTAAACATCCAGGTTTTCAAGGCCCTCCTAAAAGCCATGAGATCAATGCTGTTACGAAGTTGAAACGGGAGGGCATTCCAAGCTTTGGCTGCGCCCACCCGAAAGCTCCTTCCTCCCCAGCCAGTTTTTTTAAAGGCTGGAACTGCTACCAATTTAGCTCCTAGAGATCGCAGTGGTCTATTTGGAACATACCACTTAAACTGCTGCTTTAAATGTTCTGGGCCATTCTCATGAAGAGCTTTAAAAACGGTGCAAAGTGACTTAAACTGCACCCGTTTCTTAAATGGTAGCCAGTGAAGTCTTCTAATGTCACCAGAAACAGAGGCAAATTTAGGTGTCCCTGTAAGTAATCTGGCTGCCGAGTTTTGAAGAAGTTGTAATCTATGCAACAGGCGCTCCTGGATATTACAATAAAGGCTGTTGTAATAATCCAGCCTGGTCATAGTCAATGCAGTCACTATAGTGCGTTGGTTCTCCTTGGGAAGATACTGTAAGAGTTTCTTACAGGATCTCAAGACAAATGTAGTAGCCGAGACAACTGAATTGACTTGATCTTCAAACTGGAGCCTATCATCAATCAAGACTCCCAGATTCTTTACTTTCCTGGAGGGGGTTGGAAGTGAGCCCAGTGAAACCGGCCACCAACTTGGGGTCCAGAACTTAGGATCATTCCCAAACAAGATGACCTCTGTCTTGCTTGAGTTAAGTTTTAAACAGTTCTGGGCCATCCATGAACCCACTGCGTCCATGCAATCATGAAAACGTAATTCTGTCCTCCTCTCTTGCCCTGGTTGCAGAGACACCACGATCTGGGTGTCATCTGCATAAGATGTAAGATCAAATCCAAATGACCTGATCAAAGGGGCAAGAGAGGACACATAAACGTTAAACAGTGTTGGACTAAGCGAGGAACCTTGTGGAACCCCGCATGGCAGTGAAAACGGTTTAGAACAGAACGTGCCGAGAGACACTGTCTGTTTTCTGTCTGAGAGGAAGGACTTCAAGAGTTCCCATGCTTTTCCTTGTACTCCACATTCCCACAACCAGTCCATCAACAAATCGTGATGGACCGTATCGAAAGCCGCCGACAGATCAAGCATGATCATTGCGGCCTTACCTCCCTGATCTAATGCAATTCTGATTTCCTCTGTAGATTTTAGCAGCGCGGACTCGGTACTATGGCCTGCTCTAAACCCATATTGAGTCCGATCCAATACTTGAGCTTCCAGTAAGTATGAGGTGAGTTGTGCATTCATACTTTTCTCAGCTAATTTAGCTGGCAGGGGGATACGTGAAATGGGTCGAAAATTATTAGGATCCTTCGGGTTTAGGTTAGGTTTCTTAAGTAGCGGCAGGATTGATGCGGACTTCCAGGCTATCGGGAAATATCCTTGCTTAAACATGGCATTTATGATCGTGGTCAATGCAATGGTAATTGGTTCTGGGGCTAGTTTTAAGGCTGCTACTGGACATGGATCATAAGGAGAGCCAGATTTAGTGGACATCAATAACTTATAAGTCTCACTAGTGGGAAGAGGCATAAATTCATCTAGACTAAGATATGAACCTACGCGTAATTTGTACCTCTCTTCAGCATCTAGTTTCCCGTCTGTTATAGGGCCATTGAACGTAGAAAAAATAGTCTCCACCTTACTAAAAAAGAATTTGGCAATAGTATCGCAGAGCTCCTATGCTCTACAACACTTTAGACCACTGCACTCTATGGCACTGCACACTATGCCACTCTACACCACTGCACTCTACGCCACTCTATTCCACTCTGCACCACTTTACTCTGCGCCATTGCTCTCAACATCACTCTACTCTGCACCACTCTACTGCACTCTACACCATACCACTGCACTCTGTGATACTGTACTCTGCAAGACTGCGCTCTCCGCCAATGAACACAACGCCACTCTACTCTGCATCACTGCACTCTATGCTACTGTACTATACTCTGTGCCACTCAACTCTATGCCACTCTACGCTAATGTACTCTATGCCACTACACTGTACGCCAATCTATTCTATCACTCCACTCACTCTAATCTATTCTGCACCACGACACTATACACCACTCTACTCTACACCTCTGCACTCTAGCCTGCACTACTCTCCCCTGCACCACTTCATTCTACGCCACTTTATTCTACTCTGAAACAATCTACTCTACGTCGCTCTACTACATTCTGTGCCATTCTACTCTACGCCATTCTACTCAACGTCACTGCACTCTATGACAATGAGCGCTACACCACTTTACTCAAAAGCAATGCACTCTATGCCAATCTACTCTTTACTTTATGCGACTTCACTCTAGGCCACTCTAAGACCTTCCACTCCACGATACTCCACTCTATGACTTACTACTCCATTAAACTATACTTCACTCTGATACTCTACTACACTCTATGCCACTCTACGACACTACGCCACTCTATGAGGCTCTAGGCAACTCGCTCTATCCCACTCCATGCCAATTTACTGCACTATATTCTACAACACACTACTCCACTAAGCCACTGTACACCACTCCACAACACTCCACTCCACTCTACCCAGAACCCGCTACTACACCACTCCACGACACTTAATAACATTCCACTCTATGACAATCTGCTCCACTCTATGACACTCTACACAACACCCTCTACCCCCATTCCATTCTACGCCACTCTACCCAATTCATAACACTCCACAACACTCTGCCACTCAACTCTATCCTGCCCCACTCGGCGCCACTCCATAACACTCCACTCTACTCCGCTTTATGACACTCCATTCTACTCTCCTTTATGCCACTAACTTTTAGCCATGCTGAACAGCAGCCAAGCAGTTGTACAGCATGGCTAAAGCATAATGCCGAAGCCAATATCTCTTGCATAGGCAAGACCGATTAGCTTTGGCAATGATTATTTAAGGACAGTGATAATCAAGGGATATTTGGTTCCTAAATCAGTATAGAAAAGCCTGGTTAAAGACTTCTGATAAATGTTATAAGTGCCAAGAAGATCTGTTCACATCATCTGCAATTCACTTCCTGTAGGTACGGGTAACAAGGCCCTATACATTCTAATTCCATCAGGATCGTAAATTAATGTTGACAAGATTTTCACCCATCGGTATTCAGGCGCCCGTTTTGGAACCAAATACAGCGGGAAATTTGAATTTGTCAACATTTTAAAATAATATTTTTAAGTTATATTTAAAACTGCTTTCCACCACACAAGCTTTATTGCAGACTGTTATTCCTTTCTGAAAATGCAATCTCTTCATCTTGTAATTAATTGAAAATAAAGCAAACATATGGTACAGAGTTTTCAGAATTACATAGACTTTTTTCAAATGACTCGTGCAGTGATAGATGCATGAAATAGTACAAGTGTTCCGTTTAAGCATTTAATTTACTATTAGTTAATTAAAGGCATTAAAAACCTAAAAGTTTAAACTAGGACGACATTTCGGTATTTCATTGCTAAAGTGTGGATGCATGGCCCTTCAAGCCACACGATTGATCAGCCATTAAAGTCAAAAAAGTGGCTCCAGAAATTCATAGATTTGCAGACTCCGGGTAATCTCCGAGAAGAAAATGGGAGTTGCAAATTCACGCCCAAGTGATTGAAAAAGGGTTCCTGAAAGGCTTTTTTTGGAGAACTGCAGTTAACATCCATATAACATAAACAGAACACGCAAAAGCAGCTCACACATCTCTACAGCAGACCCGATTTGATAACTGTGCCAAATATGGGCAAACTTGCCTATTATAGGACTAATATGCTCTTAACAAGGCAGTTGCATATTTTTTCCAGATGCCAGGTAAATCGATGGAAATTAGTCATTTTTACAAATTTCGAAAATAAAGAAAGCCAGATGAAAGCAGGTTGGCAAAACTTAATTTACACAAAAGTTAAAATGACAAAATAGCTTTTTCACAGAGATATGTTTTCGAGAAAAAGGTAAATGTTCTTTGTAAAGGACAGCATGACAGATGTATGAAGGGAAAAGGGGGAATATATTCAGGACTTGGGAGGCATGGATAGGGAAGTGCAATAGTAAGGGATTTGTTAAAAAAAGCAGGATAAATCAAGTATAATAAAAAGAAGTAGGAGTAAGTAGGAGTAAAACACGAGGGGTATCACAAGGTGCGTGGAAGACAGGGGACAGAGTCTTAAAAAGGTGTAAAGAGGAACAGGGGCTTAAGGGGGAACACCCCCTCTTCAAAAGACCAAAAAACTGCCTAAACAAAAGATTATTTTGTTTGTCAAGAAAGTCTCACACTAGGTTTGTTTCAACAACCTAAATCATTTCTCCTGAACTGCTGTCTGTTCAAGCACTCATATTCTTGCATCTGGATGGTAGCAATGCCTTTCTCCATGGACTCCTAGACTCCACACTGGCAACCTTTAAGTGAATCAAACGAGATTAAGAGCCTCGAGAAATATGGTCACATCACCCCCATGCTGATGGAACTCCACTGACTTTTCGACATGCACAATCTTCAAAAACAGCTCATCTACAAAGCTACCACAATTGCCACATCTGCCTATCTGGCAGACAAGACCACCATCTTTAGTGGCTCTTGGCACACACAGAGCCAGGATATCATCACACTGGTGAGTAGTACAAAAAAGAAAAAAAGGCAACATGCCTTCTCCATCTATGCACCCAGGATCTTGAATGAGATCCTGTCTCAGTCCTGCTCCAAATTAGGAATGGGATGAAGACTCACCACTCTAAAGAAAACTACATCATGATGCAGGAACAGTTCACAAACGAGCTAACTCTCCCATCGCACAGTGACTATGTTTTTGCCTTTGATCATAAACAGAGATCCACTGCTTTTCAGCTAGATTTGCACCATATAAATACCACATACATACATGCATACAACAGGCATACATCTGCTCCAATATCCAAACTTAGAGGCTCCTGCCCAGCTGGTTAAGAAATACAGCCTCCTGTGGTGGCTTAGGAAAACAATTACATTAAATTTTGATGAGAACACTGGCTGGATTCCCCTAGGAGTCTAGAGGGGGAAGCGGTAAAAGTAACTGATGGGGGTACGGCTTCTATCAAAGCAACACCACTATAGAGGTCAGAAGATACTAGTGGAGCATTATAGACTGAAGGTTATGGTCAGTAAGATCCTGAAAAACCCCTGACTCATAGTGAAATGGGAGAAAAGGTGGTGAGACTGGCTGTGTATTAAAACTGATTAAATGTGATTATGGACACTCTCCGACTACAGTATAATCAAAGGTTGAGAAGCAGGAAGGCCTGGTAAGTGAGAATGGCACTTAGTAGGACCATTACCAACTCCAGTGGTGATGCAGTGAAGAAGCAGGAATGATCAATGTATATTTAGATACTATTTTGCTTCCTTGCATGCATAAATACATACAGAAATAACTACAGTGGTCTGGTATTTTTGAGGCGTTCACGACAGCTAACTCTGCTCCTCATTTCTATGGTCCTGACCAGGTTTCTGAAAATGAATCTTACAGTGAATAAATGGTATTAACCTTAATTCTGAGCAGCAGCATGGTACAGATATGTTGAGTAGAGGTGTACCCTACAACTTTCCTCTTCTGAAGCTAGAGTCTAATCATAACAGAGATGAGGATGGTGAAACCTCAGAAAGCATTTGCTTTACTTTTTCATTAATTTTTCACTGCTTTTCCTAAAATCAAGCAGTGGAAAATAACCAAGACTCTGAAGTAAGTAACTTCATTAAGTACTTGGCAAGCACAGTGAAACTGAATGAGTCTTCCTTCAGAACTGTGAGGAAAGCTGGAGCAGATGAGACTGTTAAGGGTAGGTTTAGGAACCTATCAAACCCTACTCTGATTCTAGAAGGTGGTTTGCAGAGCAGCTAATATGACAGCTAGGTGCATGCTTTCAGCTTGTGACACCTTCACTCTTTCCAGATAGCTAAGTACTAAAAGAGTCCTACATCTCCAAAAACCTTTTGTGGAATGCATAGATTTAGGTGAGAGGTTTCTTCCTGGCAATAAGCAGAGCCGGGAGCTGCAGCAACACCCTGCTTTATATCGCCAGCAGCTGTTCTAGACCTGGTACCATGTTCTTCTTAAATCCATGTGATTGGTGTATGGAATTTGGGAATAATTGGCACATAAGGAAACCAGCACAGATAAGTATCTGCCAGTCTAGAAGGAAGATGGCCCGAACAAATCTCAGTCGGACACCTAGGGGTTTAACTGTCAATCTTACTAGACATGAAGCAGTCCACCCAACAGTTCATCTGGGCACTGTTAACATTTGACTATTTTCAGAGGTCCAGCAGCAGTTGGCCAATTGGTGCACACTCTTATGACTCCTGTAAGCGATTCCTTATGGGTTACAGGCATATACTAAATTGTGTCAAGCTCTAAAATACTATAGAACAGGTTATAATTTTTATAGAACATCTTGTGGGACGCATTCTTCCTCTATGGGGTTGGCAGCATTGAAGGCCTGATAGCTTGGACTTAAGAGTAACCATGTGCAGGTTTTACTCCTGGTCTACAAGACCATAACTAGTAGAAGTTAAATCAAGTTATGTGTTGTGTGTACAGCAATCATTCAGCAAGTTGATGTTTTCTAAAGACACAAATGTTTTCAGCAAAGCATTGCTTTGTGTCCCCAATGGTTATGGCTGCTTCTCTTCACACTGTGAAATCCAGAAGCTCTTCATTTACGTATGGCACAGGAGCAGAGCTGCTCCAGAGTAATAACATGTCCAGATTATTGGAGGTATACAGCAAGGCATATTGTACTATCAAGTTAAATGCCTTCTCAGAGAAGTGCAGCAGAGCACCTGCATAGTCCCAAATGGGTACAACGATGTGTCTGAGATGATCGATTTCCTATAAAGTTCCAGCAGGCACAGACTGCAGTAAAGGACTAATGAAAGTGTGAACTGTTGCTCCCCACGCCCTTGCCTCCACGGAGTACATACGACTCTGAGACCTAAAGCAAAGTCTCTAAAGAACACCTCACCTCCACCCTCAACTGCACTCCTCCCTCAACTACGACAGAAGCCAACACAGCAGTGAGCAACCTCCACCAATGAATCGCCAACTGCGCCAACACTTTCGCCCCCTTCCAGAACACCACGGCACAACAAGAAAGCCAACTGGTTCACCACGAACCTCCAAGAATTCAATCGTTTTTGCCGACGACTGGAGAAGACGTGGAGAAACAGCTAAACCCCGGAAGCACGCTCCGCCTACAAGGCAGCCACCACGGCACACCACCAACTCATCAAATCAACAAAGAGAAACTTCATCCAAGACCGAATCCTCTTCAACTTCCACAATTCCTAGGAACTCTTCGCCATCATACTGAATTCGCCAAACCCAACAGTGAAACAACCGACACCCCACCCTCCCAAGACCTCTGTAACAAACTCAGCTCCTTCTTTCACCTCAAGATCAAGACGCTCTACGACAACTTTGATGACCAAGACCACGGCACTGCCTAAACTCCCACCCCCAGTGACGTCATCCAACAGACCCTCCTCACCTGGACCCCTCTCACCACAGAAGACACCATAAAGACAATGAAAAGCATCCACTCCGGAGCACCTACAGACCCCTGCCCGCTGCACATCTTCCACAGGGCCGCCACTGCCATCACACCCGAACTCCCTCGAGACCACCACATTACTCGATGACTTGAAGCGCGCCAAACTCAACCCCCTCTTAAAGAAGCCCTCCGCAGACCCGACGGATCACAAGTACCTCAGGCCCATCTCACTGCTCCCTTTTGCCACCAGATTCATCGAAAAAGCCGTCAACTCTCAGCTAGCACACTTCATGGAAACCAACAACATCCCAGACACCTCTCAACCCCCGTTCCACAGCAACCACAGCACCAAAACCGCCATCATATCCGCCACCGACGACATCCGCGCCCTCCTCGACCAAGGCCACACAGCAACCCTCATCCTCCTGGACCTTTCAGCAGCCTTTGACACCGTCTTACACCACACACTAGCCTCCAGGCTCCACGAAGCCGACATCCAAAGAACAGCCTTAGACTGGATTCGATCTTTCCTCTCACGAAGAACACAAAGAATAAAACTCCCGCGCTTCCTCTCTGAACCAAAAGAGATCAGATGGGGAGTACCCCAAAGATCCTCCCTCAGCTCCACACTCTTCAACGTCTACATGGCCCCCCTCGCAACCATCATCAGAAATCAGAGACTCAACATAGTCTCATATGCCGACGACACCCAGCTCATCCTCTCCCTCACCAACGAACCTGAGATCACCAGGTGCAATTTCCTTGAATGGATGAAAGACGTCGCACCCTGGATAAGCAACAGTTGCCTGAAGCTCAACTCAGAAAACAGAAGTCCTCATCCTTGACTCCACCCCTTCTGCATGGGACAACACCTGGTGGCCCCCACCCTCGGAAACCCACCCACCCCAACAGACCACGCACACAACCTCTGCATCATACTCAACTCTTCACTCACCATGAACCGGCAGATCAACGCTGTGTCCTCCACATACTTCCCCACCCTCCACATACTTTGCAAGACCTGCAAATGGATCCCCCCCGACTCCAGGAAGACCGTCACCCACGCACTAATCACCAGCAAACTGGACTATGGAAACGGTCCCTATGCCGAAATCAACAAAAAACTCCTCCGGAAACTCCAGACCGTACAGAACGCTGCAGCCAAACTTATCCTCGACATCCCACAACATGACTACATCAGCCAACACCTCTGTGACATCCACTGGCTCTCCGTCAAAAGAAGAATAACCTTCAAACTGCTCACACAAGCCTACAAAGCCCTCCATAACACCGGACCCGAATACCTCAACAAACAAATCTCCTTCCACACCCCCAAGAGAAAGCTCCGCTCTGCCGACCTTGCCCTAGCTACGGTCCCTCGCATCCACAGGACCACAGCAGGTGACAGATCCTTCTCCTACCTTGCAGCCAAGATGAACGAACTTCCCCCTCGCATCCATAGAAGCCCAACACTGCACCAGTTCAGAAAGGACCTCAAGACCTGACTCTTCGAATGACCAATGGAGCTGCTTGCACCCCCCCAGATTGATTGATTGAACTGTCACCAAAAAACATTACTCACACTAACCATGTGCAAGACACATCTTCCTCAGCATTTCTACAAAAGGGGGTTCTAGAAGAGACAAGTCAACCTCCCCAAGCATGTGGGGAGTAAATCTTATTTCCAGACAGCTCTTGGCTCATTTTAAAGGGGCGGCCTTTGGGATGGGAACTGAGCATGACAGATCCTATACAACTTAAGCGGGTGGACTCATGCCTACCTTTACATCATCTGCAGGGTCCAAGCATACGCCTAAATTGCTCTGTGCCAGAATCAGGTGTCTGTGTTAATCAGATCAGGAAGCTGCATGTAATTTTAAGGTTTTCAGATGTTGAAAACATTTCCCTACAACCACAAATCTCAGGAACTTCCTGTAAAGGTCTACATTCCTATTTTTTGGAAATGAGATGCTTGTGTGGGTAAAACAAGAGAGATGGGGGATGACGGCGGCTTCCTGGAGAAACTGAGGCAGGGCCGCATTCAGCAGAGTAGCCCAAGGCTTACTTAGGGGAGGTGGTGCAGGATTAGAGACTTTGAAAACTGCACATACAAACATCACATAATAATTCAATGATAGACCAGTGCATTATCTTTAGAAAATAAAAATACTTTATTTTAGTAACAAATTAAGTATTAAAACAGACTGCTGTGCCTAATTATGTTACTTGGATCAGATCAAAGGCTCTGACTAACGAATGGTGGTTCAGTTCAAATATGTTGTGGGAACCCTACTATCTCTGGATAAACAGGTCCCACCATCAACAGAAACCATGTGCTTATTCTAGAAGCAGGAAGACGACCCTGTGCACTGGGGAACCCGTAATTCGTTGTACAAGTTCTTTTTAGGATCTGGCTTCTAACACTGTGGTATCCCCCCTTTGAAATAACATGGCTTAGTTGTTTTATTATTACAGGATTCATGGTACTGTTTGCCAGTTATACCATTTTCACAAGCATGACTCTTCAATACAGATGCAGTGCTAGGTGTACGATATTAGAGAAGTTGCACTACACAACACTGATAAACTAATTATTAGATAACTGTGAATAGTAACGAAGGTGTGTAGTGTGAATGTAAGGTGGGTAATATGTCAAAATAAGAACATCACACCCTCACCCAAGGCATGTGGCATGCTCCATCGCTAGGTTTAATCCAATTCGGACCAGCAATACGCTGGAAATGGTGAGATATGTTGAGCAGTCACTATTATGTGATGGTCAGAAGAGAACTCTAGTAGGTGGGTCTTTGATAAAAGACTCTTGTCAGTGAATATTTAACACTATGCGACCACCTAAACCCAGTTTGTGAACTTGTGCTTCTCTGTGGTTATATCATCTAACACATCGGATCTAAAACTGTGTGACGTTATTTATATCAATTTTATAACTTTCAAAAGGTTAAGAGCACAAAAGAAGGCATAACATAAGCCTTATTGTCAAATGATGTCAGGACCACGTTAAAAGACAAGATGATCTGTGTGCAGACTCCTGCAGAGAAGATTTTTGTAGAAGGGAGTTGTGGTTTTTTGTTGCGGATACCTGGAGGGTCAAAGCCTCCACTGCCTTTTCTTCCAATGACCAACAGGAGGATTGCTCTTCCGATGGATTAACTAAAGGAATCAGAAAATGACCCCACAGGAGAGGTTTTGATCTTTCTGGCATGGTTAGGATCGAACCAAGGTCCAGTGTTTAAAGGAGGTGGGAGCAAGAACCGAGCAGCTTTGCTATGTTTGTTCTCATAGTTTTCTGAATATGGAACAGACATCAAATAGTGTCTGAGAATATATTGTGTATATTTTATGTATATAGTGCACTATCATCAAGATGTTTCCTAGGAAGGGAATAAGAGTAGAAGGGGCGTAAATGTACAAAATGACAGAAACAGACACAGTTAAGATACGATAATTGCACCCTTACTTTATGGCCTTACTAGCTGAAGAGAAACAATTTCAAACTTCTAAGAAAAGCTCCAAAGCAAGTGCATTCCACAGACTGATAAGCAAGAAGCGAAGAGATCGCCCCCCCATACCACCTTCTTTGGGATCTATTCACCCAGTCAGTGGTGAGGGAAGGGTCTCATGGGCGCTAGTGCAAGCAAGGAAAATGATCCACTATCCATCACCTGGTTTGCTAGCAAAAAAACTGCTATAATTGGACTACAGTGGCTCCTATAGCTGGGCGAGTAACTGAAAGCTCAACCCTGAAGCCTGGCTCAGCCTTAGCTCGCGGTCCTGTTGGAACATGGAACCCATACCGAGCCGAGCTTTCAATTGGCTTCTGTCTGTCACTCTCCATCTTCCGAAAGACCAGCGTTAGGGCCAGAGGTGCCAACTTTGGGACTGGGAAACCAGGATCGAGTCTCGGCGTCTGCTCAATGTCATGTGATTCTGGGCAAATCACTTAATCTTCCCATGCCGATAAAAAAACTAAAGTGACACTGTATAGTGTAACTGACGCTCACGTAAAGCCCTTTAATACCTGCAGATAGATTTCACCCTATATAATAAGTGAAGACAAATACACAAACAGGTGAAAACAAAGCATTAACATAAAAAAGGAAAGACAAATAGATAACCATTTAGTGGCTGGTTTGTACAAAGTGAAACGAGAAAACCTGGATAAATCGCGGATTCCCTACTTAAATTGTGTGAGCTTAGGAAAACTCCTTTTTCTTCATCATCCCGTATGAAAGCACTTTCAAATGTGTCCGTTCAGAATACCAGGTGTACAAAAATCCATTGTGTTTGATTTAATAGACCATAATGTTGCGCTATCATATTCTGGGCCAGGTACAGGGTTTACATAACTGTCTAGCCTCTTAGTTCACTAATGGTTTATTTTTAAAAACAACGATTTATTGGTGCAGTATCAAAATGAGACATATTAATGTCAAAACTTCCACATGTTAAAGAAATACACTTTTTGAAATTTTTTAGAAACTGCATCGTATTCTATGTGATGTTTGGTGTATGGTTTACATAGCAAACGTTTTCAGGGCTCGGCTTGTGCACAAGCTCGGAGAGCTGAGCCAGAACCTTGGCTTGGCTCTTCCTATTGATTTGTTGGCTCACCCACCTCTAGTGGCTCCCTCAGATCCTGGGCCTCAGAGCCACTACATGTGCCACATTATTGATAGCTAAGCCACAGCATCCGGGTTCATTATCAGCAAGAACAGGGTTCTTCAAAGTCGATCCTGGAGGGCCGGATCCATGCCAGATTTTTAGCATATCCCTATTTAGATAAATTAAGATATCTTACAAATCTGGCATGATCCGGCCCTCCAGGATCAACTTTGGAGAAACCTGAGCAAGAGCATTCAAGATTTCTCTGAGCATAGAAGACTTAGGGCAATACAAACGGCTTTAAATTGCACCCTTTAATTGATAGCTAGAGCAGTGCTCTCCGGGCTTCAGATGTGATTTTATCTTTGAAGCTCAAAAACTCTGTATTCTTTGCAGCTTAATAATGAGATACGTAACCAAATCTAAATAGAGGCTGTTATAGTAGTCAAGTTTGAATCGGACACGTGGGACCAATGAGTAATACATCTCACTCGGGAGAGAAGGCAGGATTGTTCTCAGCAGCCATGGCGTGTGACAAGAAGAGGCACCAACCTGATGATGAAACGATGCCAACCGATCAATGACAATCCTCAGGGATTTTGCCTTTTTTCACAAGGGCTGTGAGAGGCAATCCGGCCGAAGAGGGGGCCTTAACGGGTCTGAAGATTCCCTAGAATCAATAACTCTATAGCTTGTCTTGTGTTTCACGTCGTCGTTTAAGCACCAACTGAGTCACAGCTGCCAGCCGAAGGCTTACCTTGGCGGCAGTAGAAGCAGCTTGTTGCGCCAATCTGATAGACAGCTTTGTCTCATCGGCATATGACAACCAATGACAGCCACAACACCTGGTCAGGTAGAAGGCAGCAAATGGGACTAAAAGGATCAGCATTCCCAGCCTACCCTGTTATAGATCTCTCACACTACTGCAAAGAGGACTCATTCTACCATTCATGCGGCTTAAGTCCACCTCATGCTACCTAGCAATCTACTGAGCTCCTAAAAGTTTTTAAGTTACATTGTTACTCATTTTCTTTTTTATAGAACTCAATTTATTGATTTTTCAAAGAAAAAAGAGAAAACAAATACAGTAATAAAGCATTTCGTCTGACTGACAAAGGGCCCGATTACAAGGACCGCCGAACCCATGGTGTAAGGGGAGTGGCGGTTGGGGATCGCCTCACCAGTGGTCTGACCAGAGTATTACAAGTACGGCAGCCGCACCGTTTTGGGACTGCCGCAACTGCCAGGGATCCGTGATCCCTAGCGGTGGTGCAGCGGTGTGAGGTCGCAATATGCTTGGCTGGGCCGCTGCGGCCCCACCAAGCATATTACAAGTTTCCTCACTGCCGGCAGTCTCATGGTGGTGTTCACACCATGAAACTGCTGGTGGGGAGGAAACCAAGTGCCTCACGCCCCATAAGAAGCATGCAGGGGGGTACATGGTGTTTCCCCTGAGTGCATGCACGCCCAGTTCCTGCACGGCATGGACTTGGCAGCCCATGCCGTGCAGGAACTTGCTTTGGTGTTCCCAATGCGGTGCCCTTTTGAAAGGCAGCGCTGTGGGAACACCAAAGGACCACCCACTAGACTACTCCACATACATCACTGATGTCTGAACTCTATCACAATACAAATCCAGCACGCTGATTACCCACACAAGTAGTAGCCTTGTAGTCATCTACAAGTTCAAATGGCTATGCAAAATCCAGAAATAGTCCTCAAACAAATATTCCAATCTCCTCACATGCTTCTTCCCTGTCTACAGCCCAGTCATAATCCACCTAATTCACAGACTCCTGGGAACTCATCTCTTCCTTCAGTACCAACATCGCTGTCATGTACACAGCCTCAATCAAATAGTTAAATAACATTTTCATTGAGTTTGTCAAAATCTCTAGGGATGCATCAACAAATACCATAAAGTAGCACATCTCAGCCTTCTAACCAAATCTGACACCTGAGATCATATTTCACTTATGACCCTCAAGGGCAACACTCTCAGCTTTGCCCTCTTCTCCCTGTCATGATTATCGATCACCCACCCATACCAAGGGAATGGACAGAGCACACCTCCATCTCCCTCGACTTCAGCTGTTCCCGATCACCTCAATGCACCAGAACAGCCCTCTGTACTGAAGTTGTATTTATTCAGAGGCTACTCTAGTGACACGCAGAAGCATCAACTGATCTCAAAATTCTCCTCAGCAGCCTCCAAAAATGTAATCCGTTTACTCAACCATCCAATCTATGTCAACATAGACACCCACACTTCTATGAAGACACTCTCAGCACAAGTGATCAAAGAATGCCGACACACTATGCAAGGCATCAGAAGTGGTGAAGGGCACAGCTCCAAAACTCTTCAAAAGCAACAACATACTTTCCATTAAGCACTAGGAAACTAACACCACAAGCCAAAGTAACCTCCTACACTAACCTAATTGATGCAGCCTTAGCATTAAAAAGCTCTTTAAGCCATGACGCATTGTGTCAATCAAACATTTCCAGACTGAACTGATGCTTCTGTCTTGACTTCAGTACCTGATGCTTGCACAACATTTCCTGTAGCCACAGTGACACCTACACAGATCAAACAATGTCACAGTGGGGTTAAATCCAGAAGGGAAATAACTCCAGAGGCAAATGAGAAGAAGTTGAAAGGAATAAATAAGGAGTTCATGTAAAAAAAAAAAAAAAGAGTATCAAGACACTAAACAACCCTGGACTGAGTAGTGAAAAATCTGAATTCAGACGACTTGCAAGAGAAACTACAGAAGGTTCTTGAAAACCTGTTTGGAAATATCATTCTAGAGCAAGGGGAAAAGAGCATGACGGAAAATACTGTTGGCTGAACTGTTGTGCATGCTCCCCTGAAGTCCGCAACTTTTTATACACCGAAACAGGAAGTGACATCACAGGAAATACAGGCACCATAATAGATTGGGAGTAGCATAAGGAATCCACTGTGTCAACCATCTTGGATTGGGAAGTCAATTCAGCCTCTTCCTGGAGAATTGGGACATGGAAGATTCTAGAAAACAGGAAGTGGTAAGACAGAAAGTACAAGAGCCCTCCTGGATTAGGACGCAGCCACAGGGATCCACTGCACCTATTATCTTGGGTAGGGAATAGTGAGATAGTCTAGCTCCGACTCATCCTGGAGAACTATGGAACAGAGAAGACATCATGGAAAATTCCAGGAAGTAAATGGCTTCTTGAAATATATACATTTTCTCAAACACCTTTTCCTCCAGTAAAAGTAGAACCACTCGCACAGAAGTACTTTTCTTACTAATGCGTGCCTAAAATGCATCTAAAAAGTAAATGCTAAAAAATGGTAAATACTAAAAACGCAATGGGGTTTTCAAGCACTTTTCAAAGATAGCTGCCAGCTGTGGGGAAGAGGACATCTATTTATAAGTAATCACATGACTGAGTCCTGGAACATAACCGAATACTTTAGTTTATCGATAGTTTTTATGAAATGCACTTTAAAACATGCCTTCAATTATTTTAAATGTTGCACCTGTGTTTCTGTGCCCAACAAAATAGGTTCCTGTGTCTTCTCGGTCTTCCACAAAAGTGTTTCTCTTTGTCTGCTCCTCTGCCAGAGAGGCTGTGCCAAGTTGAGGGCAGGAACATGCTTTTGCACGACAGCTGAGTGATGTGATATTCCACGAAAACATTTTGAAGTAACAAGTGTCATACTGACACGGTGAAGGGATCACCTTGATTAAAAAGCTTTCATCAGGCAGTACATTAACTACTGGAATATACCAAGGGTGGTACATTTAGGTCAGAAGACAGGAAAGTGTACTGGCAACATGTTTTTTATTGCCTAAGTTTGGAAAACAAATACAATCTTTTCCCCGGGGTGTATAAAATGGTATGTTGTCCATCGTTGCGTACAACTGGCCCCCCTCGTGATGGGAGGACACACACATAGGGAGTTTGTTTAGCCCATATAGTATATGTCATCATTTGTCAAGCCTAATGGTCTCTGGATTTCATTACAAGACCGGAGGCTACATTATGCATTAATCCTTTAATGCAGTCACACAGACAGCCGCACTACATCACAAAGGAAGAAACAGTTCTAGAATGTAGTGGTCAGGATACAAATGGCATGAGACGTAAACAGACTGCCTCTTTTAAATGCGGCTCACAGACAGATAAGTAACATTTCTATATCTCTCTTATTGCTATTGTCCTTAAGACTTTGTTTACACTTAAAGAAGGGGAAAAGCAAAGATCTATCTTTTCATCTTGTTTGCACTTCGTTTTCAATGCTGAATATTGTGCCAATTTCTTTCGTTTTTTATGTTTGTCTCAACTGCTCCGCCGCATGCGCAACCGACTAGGGGCTCTACCCCCCCCCCTTTCCCCTAACCCCCTCTCATCGACTTCCTATTGAGGTTGTTGTCCCCCCTTCACCAAAAATTGTACCTCTTTATTTTAGTAAATAGGCCTTTTTCTCTGTTACCTTGCGAGACCTTCCCTTTACCCGCTGCAACGTCCTCGATCCCGAAGGGAGCAGCTTTGGATATTTACTCCCAATTTTTTGGCCAGAGCTCGATGAGACGACGCTCTCGCGCGCACCCAAGCGAGCGCGTCGCTGCCTTGAGGAATGCACCTTAAGAACGGTGCACGCTCACAAGCCTGTATCTTAGGCTCTTTCCTCAAATCCTGACGTCTCCCTGACAACAGCTGATCTCGAGCGAGAGGTTCAGTTACTCCGCTCGGATCAGCTGCTGCCAAAAAACGCTCTTTAAACCAACTACAAGGGAAATACTCGCAAATAACAAATAAAACAAGGAAATCAATTCTAATTCCAGGAATAACTATTAACAAATTACTTCTCAAACCTTGCCATCTCAAAAAAAAGAAAGAAAAAAAAAGGGGAGATTTAATATCATTCTATTTATTTAACTGCAATAGATAAACCTAAAAATAATTATAATTTATTTAGTTTTTTAACTTACCTCCAGCAAAATGTCAGACCTTGAATCGGACGATGCTACTGCTAGTTCACCCCTCCACAATAATGATTCCTTCAAACAATTCCTACAAAAAGAAATGCGATACTGCATGCTATCTACCTTTAAAGAAGTGATGTGTTCCAAAAGACCTCTCCCCTCTGGTCATGATGACCCTACCTATGACACCATAACTCACGGAAAAAAGAATAAAAAATCAAAATACTGCGAATATCCTGATGATTACAGCACAAGAGGTCGTAGCACCTCAGTCGACCTAGCAGGTCCTAGCACCTCATCTATGTTGGGAGGCCCTCGCGCCTCAAATGAGAACGGTGCCCCTCGCGGCATAAATTTGATGGGTGCCCCTAGCGGCACAACCCGTTATGACGGGAAGGATGATGCAGACTCTGATTCAGAGGAAGAAAATTTCCACAACCCCTACGATGAATTCGTTTTGGATCTTGACGACCCAAACCAAGATCTAGATAATTTTGGCAATGGAGAATCCCCCTCTTCTTCCGATAACATTATACTCAATCCGTTAGGAGAAGAAATGTTCTCCCCCCTAAGTATTTCCCACCCTAACAGCTCAAAGTGGTTCCCCCAAGAACACGTCTCTAAATTTATTAGGAGATGGCTAAGGAACTCTCTGGAAAGAGAAACTAGAAATACTCTCAGATCAGAGTGCCCGAGACCCACAATTCACGACAAGGTCTCTCAAACCCCCAACCTCGACCCCGACCTAATAAAATTCCTATTTAAACTGGGAAAAGACCCTAGAAGAGGTCTGGAGAGAGCACTCAAGGGCTGCCAAGACCACCTCCATGACGTGCTCGGCCCTCTCACCAGGATCCTAGACCTAGCAGAGGAGTCTCACATTTCAAATACGCCTCTCGATACCAACCTCATTCGCGGATGGAGCCAAAGAGCTATTGTTCTCCTCGGTAATGCGAACTCGAGTCTTAACACCGAAAGGAGGAGAACTATCCTGACAAAGATCAACCCCAAACTCAGCGACCTGGCAGAAAAAGAACCTTCTGACAACCCTAAGGGTCTTCTCTTCGGACAAGACATGATCAAGTCAATCGGCCAATATGTCGCCACCTTTACCGCCCTGGATAGGGCTCAATCAAATATGAAGCGTGTCTTCAGCACAAACCTTTTTGGACAGGCCGGAAGAAGGGGCCGTTTTTCCGGCCGCAATTCCCAGCGGCCCTTCTCGTCTTTCAGAGGTTCTGGTAGAGGCTTCTACCCCTCAAATCAACAATTCTACACCCGTCGAGCCAGAGGAGGACCTTGTAATAGAGGCTACAGATCCCGTGGAAATCCAAACTTCTCCAGTCCCGCAAGTAAGTCTTCCTCTTCTTCCCCCATCTTCGCAAGTAGGGGGCAGACTAAAACTATTCTACCACATTTGGGAGTCCCTAACTCAAGATCCTTGGGTTCTAGAGACCGTTCAGGGTTTCAAAATAGACTTTTTAGAAATCCCCTTTCAATCTCATCCCCCGAATCCTTTAACCCTTTCAGTAGACCACCAGAAACGCGTCGAAGAGGAAATCTCTTCAATGCTCAAAAAAGGAGCTATCATTCAGGTTCCCTGGTCCTCCAAAACATTTATCAGCACCCTTTTCTTAGTTCAAAAAAAGGACAAAGGATGGAGACCAGTGATAAACCTTCGAGAGGTGAACAAATATTTAACTTACAGACATTTCAAAATGGAAGGTATTCACCTCCTCAGGGACCTTCTTTTGAAGGGAGACTGGTTGGTGAAACTAGACCTCAAGGACGCCTACTTTACCATTCCGATGGCACTAGAACACCAGCCCTTTCTCCAGTTTACTTGGAAAGAACGTCTGTACCAATTCAAAGCTCTCCCCTTCGGTCTCTCATCCGCTCCCTGGTGCTTTACCAAAATGATGAGAACTATCGTCTCGATTCTGAGAGAAAGGGGTATCCGCCTCATCATTTACCTAGACGACATTCTGATCATGTCTCAAATCTATTCCCAAATTCAAAAAGACCTCACTACCTCCATCCACCTTATCGAAAGTCTCGGTTTCATTATAAACAGAGAGAAATCTATCCTTACTCCTTCCAAATCCTTAGAATTCCTCGGTTTCACTGTAGATACCTCGAACTGTCTCCTCCTTCTCCCTACCAAGAAGATCGCGAAAATTCGCAAGGAAATCAGGTATGTCCTAAAAAAAGACTCTATAACCCTACGAGAGTTAGCCTGCCTTCTAGGTCTCCTCTCATCCAGCATCCAAGCCATCTATCCTGGGCCACTGAACTACCGCGCCCTTCAGAGAATAAAGGCGAAAGCTCTCAAATCTGGTCTCTTGTACGAGAACTCTGTGACTCTCGACCAAGAAGGGAAATTGGAACTCTCATGGTGGCTAGAGAACCTGGATGCCTGGAATGGGAAAGCAATCTTCGGCTCTGTCCCGGAATTCGTCTTGGAATCAGATGCGAGCCTCCACGGCTGGGGCGCTCGCTTCCTCGATCAAAACACTGGTGGCGCTTGGTCCTCTGCGGAATCTTCCCACCACATAAACTTCTTAGAACTTACAGCCGGACTATATGCTCTAATGAGCTTCTGACACTCTCTCCAAGGCAAATCTGTCCTTCTCAAGATGGACAACATCTCTGCAGTATCGTATATCAACCGCCTTGGCGGTACCACATCAGCAGATTTATCCGCTTTAGCGAAAAAACTCTGGATGTTCTGTCTAGAACACAAGATTTCCCTGAAGGCGGAATATCTTCCAGGGAAGTCAAATCTCTCTGCAGATTGGAACTCAAGATTCCTCTCAGACCGTACGGATTGGAAACTCAATGTGAAGGTTTTCAATACCCTCTCTCTCATTTGGGGTCCTCTAGACGTGGATTTATTTGCAAGCAGATTAACTTTCCAACTCCCAAAATATTTCAGCTGGATGCCAGACCCGGGAGCTCTAGCGATGAATGCCTTTCTTCAATCCTGGTCAACCCTCCGAGGTTACGCCTTCCCTCCCTTTGCCATGATACAAAGGGTCCTTCAGAAAGTCAGAATAGACCAGTGTTGCTTGGTCCTGATAACCCCCTTTTGGCCCTCTCAAGCTTGGTTCCCCACCACACTCGAACTTTCTTGCGACATCCCCTTCCTCATTCCAGCGAACCAAGGTCTGGTCACCAACGCAGACGAACAAGATCACCACCTAATCTCTTCAGGGAATTTGAACCTTCTTGCTTGGAAAGTGTCATGCAATCCAACGAACTGTCTGGCCTTTCGTCATCAGTTTTTCCCCTTCTCGGAGAATCATGGGCACCGGGAACTCATTATAGATACAACATTTGGAAAAAATGGGTTTGTTGGTGCATGGAGAGGAACTTGGATCCCTTGGAGGCTGCTATCGTCTATATAGTTAACTTCCTCGTCGAACAATTTGACAGGGGTTTATCTTATAGATCTAATAATTGCTATAGATCTGCAATCTCCGCCGGACACTCCCTAGTCAATGGTAAAACGGTAGGCAAGAACAATATTATTTGTAGAGTGATGAAAAGTATGAGACTAAAAAGACCTCCCAGACCCAAATACCAATCCATGTGGGATGTTAAAGCTATCCTAGACCTTTCCTGTTCTTGGCCAGATAACGCTTACCTCAACAGGAAATACCTTTCTTTTAAACTTGCTACTCTCCTATGCCTAATCTCTTGTCGTAGAGTTTCAGATGTGAAATGCCTGGATATTTCTCATAGATCTTACGATATGTGGAGTTAAATTTGATATATTTAGAAGAACTAAAACCATGTCAGACTCTATTTTTTATCCTCGTTGTGACCTTTGCAAGAAATTGTGCGGCTTAGACTGTATGAGAGAATATGACTTGAGAATGAAAGACCTTCGCCCTCCAGATGCCAAACAACTCCTTATCTCATTTGTTAAACCCTTTAAACCAGTTGCTTCCTCCTCCATCTCTAGATGGGTCAAATGTGTAATGAATCTAGCTGGAATTGATCTTTCTAAGTTCCAAGCTCATTCTCTCAGAGGTGCTATGGCAAGCAAATCCTTCTGGTCCGGAGGAAAGTTAGATGATATTCTTAAAGCGGCCGATTGGTCTAATGCCTCAACTTTCGCTCACCATTACTGTAAACCTATTGAACACATGTCGGATGTAGTACTTCATGGCTACCAACATGCATAATGTAGCCTCCGGTCTTGTAATGAAATTGCGATTCTCCTATTAACATGACCAGAGAATCTGGATTTCATTAAAGATACGGAGGCTATCATTATCCCACCCTTTTGCTCCACTCCCTTGGTTGGTATATTTTCTGAACTATGTACTTGAGGCTATGTACCTTTATAATCTGTATATATTTGAAACCTTGTACTTTGATGATGTTTACTTGTATTGCACATCAAGTTATGTCCTTACTATTATATTACCTTTTTTATATACCTTCACTCTCCTTCTCCTTTCAGATAATTCTACATGATCATCTATCCTTCATCCTACCTCTCTTCGGACTCGTCTCTACCTTCAATTTCAAGACCAAGTTGGACATTACTTCTGAACTTTATTTACTTCTTGCATTTAAAAGAGGCAGTCTGTTTACATCTCATGCCATTTGTATCCTGACCACTACATTCTAGAACGGTTTCTTCCTTTGTGATGTAGTGCGGCTGTCTGTGTGACTGCATTAAAGGATTAATGCATAATGATAGCCTCCGTGTCTTTAATGAAATCCAGATTCTCTGGTCATGTTAATAGGAGAATCGCAATTTACCTAAATGTAGGAAATAATAGGCAACTACAGGAGAGCTTTAATCACTGCCAGATGGGCCCAAGATTCGATGTGTCATGTAGGGTCTCGGCTGGATGCTAATGATGACTCCAGAAAAGGGCTGGACACCAACTCCACAGCTCCAAAATGTTCATATATGACAACCTCAGTACAGAAACTGCCAGTCCAAATAGCAAAGGCAAGTTTGCAGGAAAATGTTTACATTATGTCAGACTGTAGACCCTCCTTCTCTTAGGCTTTTAGCAATGATCTGATGAATTTCATCCTCTCACAAGCTCTCATACAAATGCACACAATGATTTTGACACAGACTACTGTTTTTTGAAAGGCCTACTGCACATGCTCGTTCCACCAGTGACTTGTCTATCTTCAAACACCTCCTCAATGCACATCTTTTATAGGTGAAAAATACAGTCTTCAGCTTCTAAATTCCAAGGAACGGCAGAATGGGCTATAAAAGTTTATATTTGTATAAATGTCAACAAAAAGTTCAGATAAGAGGCATGTGTAAGAGGAAATCCTGTTGCCACTGTGAAGAAAGCCATTATGAGAAAGATGATTATTAGATGGGATGGTCCACCACAAGTAATAATGTCACTATTCTTGTTAGGTCCAGTAAAGGTTTCAATATCTTAAACCGGAGTTCAATACTTCGTAGCTCTAGCACAGAGCAGACATGCATAACTTAAGAAAATGTGTAAAATATTTAGAAATACCAAAACAGTTAAAAAGTCGAAAACACAACCTAAAAATTGGCCAAATTAATTTTAGCATCAAAAAGCACAAAGGAATCCGCATGCGCAATGAAAGGTCAGTGTACAAAGTCAGGAGCTGCCCTCAAAAATAATGGGAACCCGCACCGCATCACAATGCTGGAGACTAAAATACGCACATATAAGAGATGACCACCTGCGGTCCTGAATGGGCTCCCCAGACTTTGTCCGGGGAGTGGACATAAGGAGATTCTTGGGGTATGCAGGTGGAGTGTTGAGGGCTTGGGAACTGTGCACCTTGTTTCTTTTCAGTTTTCAATATTGTTATATTGTGTAGAAGTAAAAAAGGTAGTGGGTTAGGTTTAGCATCTGGTACTATGGGCACTCCAAATACAGAAGTACTCAAATAGACTGAGTTCAAGTGTGCTTGATCATTTATGATGACGTATTGCCATGTTTGATATAAATTGTCATACATATTGAAACTGCTTTACCCTGCCTGCAAGCAAGTCTTTTGTGCTTCTTAAAATGTAAATAAAGTGTGGCCATTTGAACTCCAGCAAGGGAACGTTTGTATGCTTTTTCTCAAAGAGTGCAAGACACAATATAACAGTATTGAATTTGCCATAAAAAATTCAATAAAATGAGTTAGAAAAAAACAAAGTGTACCAACCGTGGGGAACTGGTTGAGCTAGACCGGTGCAAAGTCAAAGTTAAGGCCGCCTGTGGTAGATTGCCGGCCAGATACAAGGACTGGGCTCATCCCGGTCAAAGAGTTAACTTCCATCTTAGAAACAGTCCTGGTCGTCGATGGGTATGTCGATGGGTGGGAGTAGAAGCAGGACTCCAAGGAGATGAAATGCAGGAGATGGGGTCCCGATGTGGTCGTCAATGAGGCAGGAAGATTTGGGTACCAGCGCCTTGGCAGTCCTTGATGTTGATCCAATCCTCGTCAACAGTGGCAGTGAGAAAACAGCAGAATAACGCTGGAGCGGCCTCGTCGTCGATGAGTCTCACCATAGAGCGAAGGATGTAGTGAGAGCTATGGAGGAGTTAGCCCCCCGGCAATGTACCCTCACTGGGGTTAGCTGGCAAGTTGATCCCAGTTCCACAATGGTTCTCCAGGCAGAATTTCAGGAAAAAGTTTTAAAGTCCCACTTTCTAGGGTTAGAGTGGATGAGTACACTCTGACACTTATAAAAAAGGCCCTAGGACTTGTAACGCTTTTCGCCCTAAGTGGGATGGGTATTCCCAGACGTGGGACCCGTGCTCAATACGCCACTGGAGTCAAGCTATCCTGGCTGATGACGGCTGATAGCCAGAAACCGGTCCTAGGATGCTTGATTCCGGTCCAGGGAAGACATGGCTTGGCAGTTCGGGCTGGACTGTTCCCATGAGGCACAGGGTCAAGACTGATTTGCATATGGGCAGGTCTAAACTGGGGTGGCGTAGTGGGCAAAAGAACGATGAATTTAACCCAGATCTCTTGACTGGGGGAGAATGTCTGCATTGTCAGCATTCCGTCCCATCATTTGTTTGTTGTAACGCTTTTCGCCCTAAGTGGGATGGGTATTCCCAGACGTGGAACCCGTGCTCAATACGCCACTGGAGTCAAGCTATCCTGGCTGATGACGGCTGATAGCCAGAAACCGGTCCTAGGATGCTTGATTCCGGTCCAGGGAAGACATGGCTTAGCAGTTCGGGCTGGACTGTTCCCATGAGGCACAGGGTCAAGACTGATTTGCATATGGCCATGTCTAAACTGGGGTGGCGTAGTGGGCAAAAGAACGATGGATTTAACCCAGATCTCTTGACTGGGGGAGAATGTCTGCATGGTCAGCATTCCAGCCATCATTTGTTTGTTGTAACGCTTTTCGCCCTAAGTGGGATGGGTGTTCCCAGACGTGGGACCCGTGCTCAATACGCCACTGGAGTCAAGCTATCCTGGCTGATGACGGCTGATAGCCAGAAACCGGTCCTAGGATGCTTGATTCCGGTCCAGGGAAGACATGGCTTGGCAGTTCGGGCTGGACTGTTCCCATGAGGCACAGGGTCAAGACTGATTTGCATATGGCCATGTCTAAACTGGGGTGGCGTAGTGGGCAAAAGAACGATGGATTTAACCCAGATCTCTTGACTGGGAGAGAATGTCTGCATTGTCAGCATTCCGTCCATCATTTGTTTGTTGTAACGCTTTTCGCCCTAAGTGGGATGGGTATTCCCAGACGTGGGACCCGTGCTCAATATGCCACTGGAGTCAAGCTATCCTGGCTGATGACGGCTGATAGCCAGAAACCGGTCCTAGGATGCTTGATTCCGGTCCAGGGAAGACATGGCTTAGCAGTTCGGGCTGGACTGTTCCCATGAGGCACAGGGTCAAGACTGATTTGCATATGGCCATGTCTAAACTGGGGTGGCGTAGTGGGCAAAAGAACGATGGATTTAACCCAGATCTCTTGACTGGGGGAGAATGTCTGCATGGTCAGCATTCCAGCCATCATTTGTTTGTTGTAACGCTTTTCGCCCTAAGTGGGATGGGTATTCCCAGACGTGGGACCCGTGCTCAATACGCCACTGGAGTCAAGCTATCCTGGCTGATGACGGCTGATAGCCAGAAACCGGTCCTAGGATGCTTGATTCCGGTCCAGGGAAGACATGGCTTGGCAGTTCGGGCTGGACTGTTCCCATGAGGCACAGGGTCAAGACTGATTTGCATATGGCCATGTCTAAACTGGGGTGGCGTAGTGGGCAAAAGAACGATGGATTTAACCCAAATCTCTTGACTGGGGGAGAATGTCTGCATTGTCAGCATTCCGTCCATCATTTGTTTGTTGTAACGCTTTTCGCCCTAAGTGGGATGGGTATTCCCAGACGTGGGGCCCGTGCTCAATACGCCACTGGAGTCAAGCTATCCTGGCTGATGACGGCTGATAGCCAGAAACCGGTCCTAGGATGCTTGATTCCGGTCCAGGGAAGACATGGCTTGGCAGTTCGGGCTGGACTGTTCCCATGAGGCACAGGGTCAAGACTGATTTGCATATGGCCATGTCTAAACTGGGGTGGCGTAGTGGGCAAAAGAACGATGGATTTAAACCAGATCTCTTGACTGGGGGAGAATGTCTGCATTGTCCGCATTCCGTCCATCATTTGTTTCTTTTAACTCTTTTCGCCCTAAGTGGGATGGGTATTCCCAGACGTGGGACCAGTGCTCAATACGCCACTGGAGTCAAGCTATCCTGGCTGATGACGGCTGATAGTAAGAAACCGGTCCTAGGATGCTTGATTCCGGTCCAGGGAAGACATGGCTTGGCAGTTCGGGCTGGACTGTTCCCATGAGGCACAGGGTCAAGACTGATTTGCATATGGCCATGTCTAAACTGGGGTGGCGTAGTGGGCAAAAGAACGATGGATTTAACCCAGATCTCTTGACTGGGGGAGAATGTCTGCATTGTCAGCATTCCGTCCATCATTTGTTTGTTGTAACGCTTTTCGCCCTAAGTGGGATGGGTATTCCCAGACGTGGGACCCGTGCTCAATACGCCACTGGAGTCAAGCTATCCTGGCTGATGACGGCTGATAGCCAGAAACCGGTCCTAGGATGCTTGATTCCGGTCCAGGGAAGACATGGCTTGGCAGTTCGGGCTGGACTGTTCCCATGAGGCACAGGGTCAAGACTGATTTGCATATGGGCAGGTCTAAACTGGGGTGGCGTAGTGGGCAAAAGAACGATGAATTTAACCCAGATCTCTTGACTGGGGGAGAATGTCTGCATTGTCAGCATTCCGTCCCATCATTTGTTTGTTGTAACGCTTTTCGCCCTAAGTGGGATGGGTATTCCCAGACGTGGAACCCGTGCTCAATACGCCACTGGAGTCAAGCTATCCTGGCTGATGACGGCTGATAGCCAGAAACCGGTCCTAGGATGCTTGATTCTGGTCCAGGGAAGACATGGCTTAGCAGTTCGGGCTGGACTGTTCCCATGAGGCACAGGGTCAAGACTGATTTGCATATGGCCATGTCTAAACTGGGGTGGCGTAGTGGGCAAAAGAACGATGGATTTAACCCAGATCTCTTGACTGGGGGAGAATGTCTGCATGGTCAGCATTCCAGCCATCATTTGTTTGTTGTAACGCTTTTCGCCCTAAGTGGGATGGGTGTTCCCAGACGTGGGACCCGTGCTCAATACGCCACTGGAGTCAAGCTATCCTGGCTGATGACGGCTGATAGCCAGAAACCGGTCCTAGGATGCTTCATTCCGGTCCAGGGAAGACATGGCTTGGCAGTTCGGGCTGGACTGTTCCCATGAGGCACAGGGTCAAGACTGATTTGCATATGGCCATGTCTAAACTGGGGTGGCGTAGTGGGCAAAAGAATGATGGATTTAACCCAGATCTCTTGACTGGGAGAGAATGTCTGCATGGTCAGCATTCCGTCCATCATTTGTTTGTTGTAACGCTTTTCGCCCTAAGTTGGATGGGTATTCCCAGACGTGGGACCCGTGCTCAATATGCCACTGGAGTCAAGCTATCCTGGCTGATGACGGCTGATAGCCAGAAACCGGTCCTAGGATGCTTGATTCCGGTCCAGGGAAGACATGGCTTAGCAGTTCGGGCTGGACTGTTCCCATGAGGCACAGGGTCAAGACTGATTTGCATATGGCCATGTCTAAACTGGGGTGGCGTAGTGGGCAAAAGAACGATGGATTTAACCCAGATCTCTTGACTGGGGGAGAATGTCTGCATGGTCAGCATTCCGTCCATCATTTGTTTGTTGTAACGCTTTTCGCCCTAAGTGGGATGGGTATTCCCAGACGTGGGGCCCGTGCTCAATACGCCACTGGAGTCAAGCTATCCTGGCTGATGACGGCTGATAGCCAGAAACCGGTCCTAGGATGCTTGATTCCGGTCCAGGGAAGACATGGCTTGGCAGTTCGGGCTGGACTGTTCCCATGAGGCACAGGGTCAAGACTGATTTGCATATGGCCATGTCTAAACTGGGGTGGCGTAGTGGGCAAAAGAACGATGGATTTAAACCAGATCTCTTGACTGGGGGAGAATGTCTGCATTGTCCGCATTCCGTCCATCATTTGTTTCTTTTAACTCTTTTCGCCCTAAGTGGGATGGGTATTCCCAGACGTGGGACCAGTGCTCAATACGCCACTGGAGTCAAGCTATCCTGGCTGATGACGGCTGATAGTAAGAAACCGGTCCTAGGATGCTTGATTCCGGTCCAGGGAAGACATGGCTTGGCAGTTCGGGCTGGACTGTTCCCATGAGGCACAGGGTCAAGACTGATTTGCATATGGCCATGTCTAAACTGGGGTGGCGTAGTGGGCAAAAGAACGATGGATTTAACCCAGATCTCTTGACTGGGGGAGAATGTCTGCATTGTCAGCATTCCGTCCATCATTTGTTTGTTGTAACGCTTTTCGCCCTAAGTGGGATGGGTATTCCCAGACGTGGGACCCGTGCTCAATACGCCACTGGAGTCAAGCTATCCTGGCTGATGACGGCTGATAGCCAGAAACCGGTCCTAGGATGCTTGATTCCGGTCCAGGGAAGACATGGCTTGGCAGTTCGGGCTGGACTGTTCCCATGAGGCACAGGGTCAAGACTGATTTGCATATGGGCAGGTCTAAACTGGGGTGGCGTAGTGGGCAAAAGAACGATGAATTTAACCCAGATCTCTTGACTGGGGGAGAATGTCTGCATTGTCAGCATTCCGTCCCATCATTTGTTTGTTGTAACGCTTTTCGCCCTAAGTGGGATGGGTATTCCCAGACGTGGAACCCGTGCTCAATACGCCACTGGAGTCAAGCTATCCTGGCTGATGACGGCTGATAGCCAGAAACCGGTCCTAGGATGCTTGATTCTGGTCCAGGGAAGACATGGCTTAGCAGTTCGGGCTGGACTGTTCCCATGAGGCACAGGGTCAAGACTGATTTGCATATGGCCATGTCTAAACTGGGGTGGCGTAGTGGGCAAAAGAACGATGGATTTAACCCAGATCTCTTGACTGGGGGAGAATGTCTGCATGGTCAGCATTCCAGCCATCATTTGTTTGTTGTAACGCTTTTCGCCCTAAGTGGGATGGGTGTTCCCAGACGTGGGACCCGTGCTCAATACGCCACTGGAGTCAAGCTATCCTGGCTGATGACGGCTGATAGCCAGAAACCGGTCCTAGGATGCTTCATTCCGGTCCAGGGAAGACATGGCTTGGCAGTTCGGGCTGGACTGTTCCCATGAGGCACAGGGTCAAGACTGATTTGCATATGGCCATGTCTAAACTGGGGTGGCGTAGTGGGCAAAAGAATGATGGATTTAACCCAGATCTCTTGACTGGGAGAGAATGTCTGCATGGTCAGCATTCCGTCCATCATTTGTTTGTTGTAACGCTTTTCGCCCTAAGTTGGATGGGTATTCCCAGACGTGGGACCCGTGCTCAATATGCCACTGGAGTCAAGCTATCCTGGCTGATGACGGCTGATAGCCAGAAACCGGTCCTAGGATGCTTGATTCCGGTCCAGGGAAGACATGGCTTAGCAGTTCGGGCTGGACTGTTCCCATGAGGCACAGGGTCAAGACTGATTTGCATATGGCCATGTCTAAACTGGGGTGGCGTAGTGGGCAAAAGAACGATGGATTTAACCCAGATCTCTTGACTGGGGGAGAATGTCTGCATGGTCAGCATTCCAGCCATCATTTGTTTGTTGTAACGCTTTTCGCCCTAAGTGGGATGGGTATTCCCAGACGTGGGACCCGTGCTCAATACGCCACTGGAGTCAAGCTATCCTGGCTGATGACGGCTGATAGCCAGAAACCGGTCCTAGGATGCTTGATTCCGGTCCAGGGAAGACATGGCTTGGCAGTTCGGGCTGGACTGTTCCCATGAGGCACAGGGTCAAGACTGATTTGCATATGGCCATGTCTAAACTGGGGTGGCGTAGTGGGCAAAAGAACGATGGATTTAACCCAAATCTCTTGACTGGGGGAGAATGTCTGCATTGTCAGCATTCCGTCCATCATTTGTTTGTTGTAACGCTTTTCGCCCTAAGTGGGATGGGTATTCCCAGACGTGGGGCCCGTGCTCAATACGCCACTGGAGTCAAGCTATCCTGGCTGATGACGACTGATAGCCAGAAACCGGTCCTAGGATGCTTGATTCCGGTCCAGGGAAGACATGGCTTGGCAGTTCGGGCTGGACTGTTCCCATGAGGCACAGGGTCAAGACTGATTTGCATATGGCCATGTCTAAACTGGGGTGGCGTAGTGGGCAAAAGAACGATGGATTTAAACCAGATCTCTTGACTGGGGGAGAATGTCTGCATTGTCCGCATTCCGTCCATCATTTGTTTCTTTTAACTCTTTTCGCCCTAAGTGGGATGGGTATTCCCAGACGTGGGACCAGTGCTCAATACGCCACTGGAGTCAAGCTATCCTGGCTGATGACGGCTGATAGCCAGAAACCGGTCCTAGGATGCTTGATTCCGGTCCAGGGAAGACATGGCTTGGCAGTTCGGGCTGGACTGTTCCCATGAGGCACAGGGTCAAGACTGATTTGCATATGGGCAGGTCTAAACTGGGGTGGCGTAGTGGGCAAAAGAACGATGAATTTAACCCAGATCTCTTGACTGGGGGAGAATGTCTGCATTGTCAGCATTCCGTCCCATCATTTGTTTGTTGTAACGCTTTTCGCCCTAAGTGGGATGGGTATTCCCAGACGTGGAACCCGTGCTCAATACGCCACTGGAGTCAAGCTATCCTGGCTGATGACGGCTGATAGCCAGAAACCGGTCCTAGGATGCTTGATTCCGGTCCAGGGAAGACATGGCTTAGCAGTTCGGGCTGGACTGTTCCCATGAGGCACAGGGTCAAGACTGATTTGCATATGGCCATGTCTAAACTGGGGTGGCGTAGTGGGCAAAAGAACGATGGATTTAACCCAGATCTCTTGACTGGGGGAGAATGTCTGCATGGTTAGCATTCCAGCCATCATTTGTTTGTTGTAACGCTTTTCGCCCTAAGTGGGATGGGTGTTCCCAGACGTGGGACCCGTGCTCAATACGCCACTGGAGTCAAGCTATCCTGGCTGATGACGGCTGATAGCCAGAAACCGGTCCTAGGATGCTTGATTCCGGTCCAGGGAAGACATGGCTTGGCAGTTCGGGCTGGACTGTTCCCATGAGGCACAGGGTCAAGACTGATTTGCATATGGCCATGTCTAAACTGGGGTGGCGTAGTGGGCAAAAGAACGATGGATTTAACCCAGATCTCTTGACTGGGAGAGAATGTCTGCATTGTCAGCATTCCGTCCATCATTTGTTTGTTGTAACGCTTTTCGCCCTAAGTGGGATGGGTATTCCCAGATGTGGGACTCGTGCTCAATATGCCACTGGAGTCAAGCTATCCTGGCTGATGACGGCTGATAGCCAGAAACCGGTCCTAGGATGCTTGATTCCGGTCCAGGGAAGACATGGCTTAGCAGTTCGGGCTGGACTGTTCCCATGAGGCACAGGGTCAAGACTGATTTGCATATGGCCATGTCTAAACTGGGGTGGCGTAGTGGGCAAAAGAACGATGGATTTAACCCAGATCTCTTGACTGGGGGAGAATGTCTGCATGGTCAGCATTCCAGCCATCATTTGTTTGTTGTAACGCTTTTCGCCCTAAGTGGGATGGGTATTCCCAGACGTGGGACCCGTGCTCAATACGCCACTGGAGTCAAGCTATCCTGGCTGATGACGGCTGATAGCCAGAAACCGGTCCTAGGATGCTTGATTCCGGTCCAGGGAAGACATGGCTTGGCAGTTCGGGCTGGACTGTTCCCATGAGGCACAGGGTCAAGACTGATTTGCATATGGCCATGTCTAAACTGGGGTGGCGTAGTGGGCAAAAGAACGATGGATTTAACCCAAATCTCTTGACTGGGGGAGAATGTCTGCATTGTCAGCATTCCGTCCATCATTTGTTTGTTGTAACGCTTTTCGCCCTAAGTGGGATGGGTATTCCCAGACGTGGGGCCCGTGCTCAATACGCCACTGGAGTCAAGCTATCCTGGCTGATGACGGCTGATAGCCAGAAACCGGTCCTAGGATGCTTGATTCCGGTCCAGGGAAGACATGGCTTGGCAGTTCGGGCTGGACTGTTCCCATGAGGCACAGGGTCAAGACTGATTTGCATATGGCCATGTCTAAACTGGGGTGGCGTAGTGGGCAAAAGAACGATGGATTTAAACCAGATCTCTTGACTGGGGGAGAATGTCTGCATTGTCCGCATTCCGTCCATCATTTGTTTGTTGTTACGCTAGGACTTTAGCAACACCACTTAGGGGTCAGAACTCACTTCAGTAGAAGTCCCCAGGTAGTGGTCAGCTGGGCTCTGCAAGAAGGTGGGCTTCCTGTAGCTTTTGTGTCCCTGTAGCTTAACAGGAGGTCAGCACACTGACCCTTCGAGTCCACTTCCTTGGTGCAAGTGTGAGCAGGGTCCAGCCCATAGCATTCTCTGCACAGGTCACAACAGCAGGTGCAGCCCTTTTTCTGTCTTCCACAGGTGCAGAGGTGTTTTGAAGAGGGTACTAAGTGTGCCAGAATTCATGACCAGGGCCCGCTTGTGGGGGATGGGGGCAGCTTTTGACTAACACTTGGCAACACCCTAACCAATAGGGTTAAGCATTCCATGGGGAGATCCTCCCCACATTTGCTGCACTTCCTGTGTGTTTTACTGTACACTATTCAACAGTACCTCTCTATTCCTAGAACTGAGACAAGATGGCCAAAACTTGCATCCTCTCTGCAGAGATCCCTGTGCCCACCCATTGGTGCGGCTATGATTATGGGCAATCCCTCCATTGTGGCCACTTAAAACCAATCTGGAGTAGCTACCCCTCCCACTGAGTTTGGCTGCAGGCTGGCTAAGAAGACAAAAATGTGGCAGGCTTAGGTGTGAGCTACATCTGCCAGTAACAGGGTTGGCCTTTCTTTGAAGCTCAGGAAGAGGCAGGGCACAGCCCTCCATGCCATCCTGCTCAGGGAGAAATACATCTCCCCACACTGAAAAACTTTCTTCACTGTCTGGGAGGGTTGATGAGCACTAACTAGGGCAAAACCGGTCCTGGGTTGCTTGTGTTCAGGTGCAGGGAGGACCTGACCAGACAGTTCTGGTTGGACTGTTTCCACTGGTGCATGATCAAGACTGATTTGTATCGGCTAGGTCTAAACTGAGCTGCAAAAAACGATGGACTGGGATGTAGCCCCGAGTAATTAGCAGTGACTAGGAATAATTCAAACATTCCCTTACTCCCTTTATTGTATACTTTAGTGTGGCGCCCTAAGTGGGATGGGTATGCCCAGTCATAGGTCTCGTGGGCACACTGTGTCACTGGAACCAAATTATACCTGGTTGATGAGCCCTAACAAGGGTGACACCGGGGCTGGATTGCTTGTGTTCTGGTTCAGAGAGGACCTGAACTTGAAGTTCGGGCTGGACTGTTCCCACTGGGGCATGGTTAAGACTATTTTGCATATGGCTACGTCCAAACTG
Source organism: Triturus cristatus (assembly GCF_964204655.1). Taxonomy (NCBI): domain Eukaryota; kingdom Metazoa; phylum Chordata; class Amphibia; order Caudata; family Salamandridae; genus Triturus; species Triturus cristatus. Next base: position 315,331,507 of record NC_140594.1, on the reverse strand, counting down.
AGGTGGCATAGTATGCAATATAACATGATGGACTGGGATGTAGCCAGTGGCTGTGATGAATGCAAGCACTCCGTCACTCACATTTGTGTATACTTTAGTGTGTCGCCTAAGTAAGATGTGTAAGCCCAGACATGGGTCCCATGCACACTGTGTCAACGGAACCAAGTTATACCTGACTGGTGAGCCCTGACTGGGGCAAAATCGGGCCTGGCAGTTCGGGCTGGACTGTTCCCATAGGAGCAGAGTCCAGACATGATTTGTATATAGCTGGCTTCAAACAGAGGTGGCAGGGTGTGCAAAATAACAGTGGACAAGGATGCGCCCCAAGTGATTACCAGTGGCCGAGATTAATTGAAGTATTTCATCCATCACTTTTTTGTAAACTTTAGCTCAGATTATTCCAGCTGAGTGTGGCGAGTCGGTCACGCTGAACTCAGATCCCCATTGTATAGTGGTGTCACACAGAAAAGCTGAGAATATAGCTGGGTAGACAATCCCTAAATGTCCTGGACCTTCAATCCAGCCCAGCAACAAAGGTCCTCCCATTGCTTGCGGCATAGCTTCCCCCACTAGGTATGGATACCCACTGCACTGCAGCATGTGGCATTGTCTCTCCAAATTTAGACCCGCACTGCATTACTCAGCTGGGTCTCAGGTAATCTTTGGGAACAACACTTCCCCATGGACAGACTCCTGGTTGCCTTCAAAATAGGACCTTCGTCCACGCCAACAGGCCATGCCCGTAACCTCGGCATCATGCTGGACAGCAAACGCACCATGAAAAACCAGATCAATGCGGCCTCCTCCATCTGCTTCCTTACCCTTCGCCTGCTCTGCAACATCTTCAAATGGCTCCCAGTCAACACCACAAAAACCCGAAAAGAACTATTGATGGACAGAATGCAGAACAATGTCATACATTCACCCCAGTACAGAGATCTGGGCCTAAATCCATAGTTTTTTTGCTCACCACACGAACCGTCACCCAAGCCCTAGTTGCCAGCTGCTGGACTATGGCAACGCACTCTACGCAGGGATCACTTTGCGCCTCCTGAAGAGACTACAGATTAAACAGAATTCAGTGGCCAGACTCATTCTTGACCTCCCCACGCAGATCCACACCTCAGGAAGCTCCACTGGCTCCCCATTCAGAAGAGATGCCACTTCAAGTTAAAGATGCACACATACAAAGCCCTGCCCAACCAAGCACTGGAATACATCAACCACCGTCTGAACTTCCACAAACCCTTCAGACACCTGCGCTCCACCTCCCTTCACCTCGCTCACACCCTTCACATACGTCTAAGCCAAGGCGGTCACTCCTTCTCCTATCTCGCGGCCAAGTCCTGGAACGACCTTCCTGTTCACCTCAGGACCTCACTCTTGCTGCTGGAAATCAGGAAAACACTCCTAGACCTGGCTGTTTCACTGAGCCTCCACAGCAAGAGCCTCAGCATGTGGATACTCTCACCAGTGATTTGCTGCACTTTACAAGTTGTACTTGATTGACAGGATAGAGGGGCATGGGAAAACAGCAGCATTGTTTCAACTTTTAGTGTAAAGGAATTCCATTAAAAAGATCCGTTCAAAGGCGAATTTCCATTTGCTTTAGATATTTGTCTCTTTAAAAAGAAAACACCAGTGCGCCACTGACTGGGTGTTTCTTCAAGGGTGTAAAACCTCTGCCCAGCAGTAACCAAACTAAAACACACAACATACTTTACATAAAACACGAGTGTTATTAAATTTGATTGCTGCTTATTACAGCCTTTTTTTCTTTTTTGCTCTTCGTAGAATGAGAGCTATATGCCGTCGCCTCTGTAAATCCAATGCATTTAGTCACAGACTGGGCAGCAAAACCCTAATAAGTCCCAGAGAGATCTGTTATCCTGATTCCCCCGATGAACAGGCATACCGAGGGCCAGCAAGTCACAGACAAACAGCATCTGCTGTTCATCAGAGAAAGAAAAGGTAAAGATATACACATGCTTTCAATCCACATAAAACACCAGAAGAGCAGTTGGTTGATCCTGATTGACCAGCCGCGACATGAAAGATCAAATCACATTAATACCTTTTGAGTTGCTAAACTGCAAAAACTAGACAAAGGTCTTCAGAAAATGTTCAACTCTTCCAGAATTTATGGAACAAAGTGACAATAACACTTTCAGTGTGGACTAATGTGTGACAAACTTCGTCATTATCCATTTTAAATTGTACATTGTAGTAGACATTTTAAATTCCAGAACATTTCTTTGAGGGGAAAGCTATGCTAGATATCAAAATGCTTACAGCTCATGGCCAGTGCCATATTTCGAATGCCTACTAACCAATTCCACTCACTCGGTCACAGAAGGAGGTCTTCTCTTCCACTAAGGACGGGCAGTTGTGTCTAAATATTTCACTGTCATTACCAGATTATATTTTCGTTTAGTAGTCTGTTTCATAAAAACATGACATGTCTTTTTTGCAGAAAACACAAAAGTGTTAACCGAAATATCAGCAAAGTACTAGCAACTTACTTTTCTGGTGGATACTTTATCTAACTGCAGACATCTCACCTTGTGAATATTTCCCAGGGGTCAGACTGGATCCATAAACGATGAATTCTCTCTTCCTCCTTAGAGGGATTTGGTGAAGCAAAGAATGGCGGAAGGATGATAGTCTGCCCATCATCAAAAGGATTAACCACTCTTTTTACAAAGCACTCTTTTTACAAACAAATTTAGGTCCTTATCTGGAAAGAAGGTGGTATAAGATGGGTTGACAGAAAGAGCGGATGTTATGGTAATGAGAAATTTAACATCAGAAGTCTTGAAGGGAAACTGTTGCAGGGGCCACTAAGGGGTGCTTATCAAAAGAGAGAGAACGGAGTTAAAGTTTGACAGACGCATCAGAAAAGATTTTGCAGAAACATATTTAGCAAGCCTTTCAAAAATCTCATCACAACAGGAAAAAGAAACGAAGGCTGATCCGGCAATCTCCAAAAAAGAAAATGAAAGAGCAGATAAGTACCAATGGTGGCTGGTAACATTTGAAAGTGGTGAGGCGTAAAGTTATTCTCGTACTGCACTGTGGCGTGCGAGCGTTGCGAGTGAGCCTGAACAACCTACTGGCTTGGCACTCGGAGCCCAAGCCCGGACGGTGGGCAGTTGTCAAGAACTAACAAAGGTAGTGGGTTAGGTTTAGCATCTGGTACTATGGGCACTCCAAAGACAGAAGTACTCAAATAGACTGAGTTCAAGTGTGCTTGATCATTTATGATGGAGTATTGCCAAGTTTGATATAAATTGTCATAAATATTGAAATTGCTTCACCCTGCCTGCAAGCAGGTCTTTTGTGCTTCTTAAAATGTAAATAAAGTGTGGCCATTTGAACTCCAGCAAGGGACTGCTTGTCTCTGAGTGCAGGTTTGGAGATTCTGGCAGGCAGGGGGGAAGGCTCCTCAGTCCGGGTCGTGAACATAGTCTGCTGAGCTTGCTTGCAGGCGACAGGCACGGCCGGACCAGTTCCCATCAGCACGAGGCTCGGACCGGGCAGCTTCAGGCAGCCAGCGCAGCACTGGGCTCATGAAGGCTCGCAATTCTAGGGGGGGAGGGGGGGGGGGTTGTATTCACCTGACAAAGCAAATCTTCCCCATCACCATGAAGGGTATTTTGTTAAATCAAGGGGAGCTGCTGTCCGACACTGTTTAGATAGGGTGACCAACTGGCATGGGTTCAAATTCAGGACGGTGAGTGTAAAAATTCAGGACAAAGGGTCGAAATTCAGGACAAAACTTCTGGACAAAAGGTAAGTTTTACAGGCACATCAGAGGAGGTCGCACAATAGTATAAAAGCAAGTAAATAGACAACCACTTAAGTACACGTCAAAAGAAGTTTATATTCGGTTGAAACAATCGTGCACTTCACGGTTTTTCAGTATGCCCGCAGCTTGCTACCTTAGACGATTCAAAGCTCGCATCTCACTCCAGCAGAATACAAGTGGGGCTGATTGAAAACTACTGGATATACAAGGAACTTTGCAGTGCCAGCACCCAGTCACACCCCCCCCCCCTTTCCAACCTCCCAGGGAAACACCCGTGGCAATCCGGCCTTGCTACCACCCTCCAATGGTGCTCCTCATCTTCACATAGACCGTCTCTCATGCGTATTTAATTTCTTTTATAGTGCTACTCATCCCAAGTATGTTGGGCAGGGTGTCGGAGTGCGTTACATCACACACACATCATATAGAGACAATAACTCATATACATGTAAACGTCAATGTATGGGAAATGTTATTAAGATAATGGGTGCTACAAGGTGTAATCATTCTTTCATCTATCATTCAGTCTTTCATCATTCATTCTGTCCTTCCATCTGTGTGCCCATCTATATTCAACCATTTGCAAACCTATCCACCATGTATCCTTCCATCCAGCATTTCACTCATCCATCCCTCCATCCACCCTTTCACTCATCCATCCATTATTCATCCAACCACCCTTTCACCGCATCCATCCGTACACTCATCCATCCACTCTTCCACCCATCCAGCTATTCACTGATCCATCCAGCCATTTACCCTTTCACCCATCCAGCCATCCTTTCACTTACTCATCCATCCACCCAGTCACTTATCCTTCCACCCATTCACCCTTTCAGTCATTCATCCTCCCTTTCTCTCTCTCCATCCCCCTTTCACTTTTCCATCTATCCTTCCACCCACCCATCTACTCATCCATCCATGAATCCATCCATTGACCCTATTACTCATCCATCCATCCGTTCTCTCATCCATCCACCCTATCACCCCTTCACTTATCTAACATCCTTTTGTCCATCTAACCCCCTTTTACTCATACATCAATCCTTACATCCACCCTTTCACTCATCCATCCATTCACCCTTTCACTTATCAATTCATCAATCCATCCATCCTTTTACTCATCCATCCACCAATCCACTTGCCCATCATCTACCCTTTCACTCATCCATCCACCCCTTTTACCTAACCATCTACCCCTCCACCCATTCATCCATCTATTTACCTTTTCTACCATCATCCTTCCACTCATTCATCTATCTTTTCTTTCATTATCTATCCATTTACCCTTTCATTCATCCTTTCACTAATCCATCCAGCCATTCACACATTTCCTCACTTATTTACTCACCCACCTTTTCACATTATGAGCTGAGCCTTTGTCTGCAGAGTTGCAGACAGAAGAGGCCCATCAAGAACTTCACTTCGCTGTAGTTCCTAAAGCAAGGGGTGGGGTGGGGGGTAGGGTTCACTTTGCCCCTGCAAATAGGCAATCTGAAAACTTAGAAGTCTTGCATGATGCATAGTGCCAGGACGTGAGGTGACGGTGACATGATGTTGTTTCCAGGGCCTTTAGCGGGGTAAAAAAAACTGGGGGGTTTCTTCAAAGGGAGTCTTCGATGTAATTAAGGGCGTGGCTTAAATCCCCTAGGTTAAAAATATGTGCTTAGCATAGTGTTCCGCCCGACTGGTATGTTGTTTCTGTCATTGCATCCAGATATATAATATAGCAAGTATCATTACACCAACAACAAGCCTGGACTATTGGCTTTGTCAATGGTTGTTAGTTGATTAAAATAAAAAAAGCAGCTACCATGGTTTTGTTGAATATAATATTGAAAATGTGTCAGTTCTAAATTGATGAGGCAGTGAAAGAACTATAACTCGTTCTTTTTTACTTGTTTCACAGGCTTCTTTGTATAAACTTTATTCTCATGTTGCAGTAAGGATGATTTACCTTTTATCCATCTAACAGAATGCCCTGCTGTACACTGAACAAGAGGGATAACTAGCTGACCATTTAGATATGCTGTCATCAGTTAAACAGACTCGGACCAAAATCCTTAATAATTTGATCCAATCCTTTAATCATTGAATTTTTCTTTTGTTTTCAATTAGCTTCAATAATATTTAGTACAAAAGAAGGACAACACTTAACAAGTTACACAACTTCCTTCACAAATTACAAAAATTCACATTAAACGCAATAATACAATATAAAGTTCACACTGAGAAATAACTTGTTAAATTATAAACATCCAGACTTTAACACATATGTACAAATTCAAATTGCTACCAGTCAACAACAGTGCATCACCAAGGAAACCCTACAGAGCAAACTCAGGGTACCATCCAACAGGGATATTTTAGTTTTAGCAAGAGAATATCATCAGATTTAGAATACATTTCGTCAATTGCTACTTAGTTTAAAAACGTAATCCCCTGTTGGTTAAATTAGTGGCAACCCGTTTCAAAGCCCTTCCGAATCAAAGGGCTTCTCTTCGGGGCTGTGACTGGGTTCTGTAAATGTATTCGTAAGGCTCATAAAATTTGATGGGGGCCCAATTTTTGACGTGATTGCTTATTCCTTAGATTGATGGAAGCATTCAGGTGTTGCGAAAGTTGCTGTCTGGTAGCCAAATTCGCCCAATGATCAACCTGCCTCGAGAGGTGGAAATAATTCAAACCTCCACGTTGAAAGTTCTTCAAGCGTGGGGAGCGCATACAAAGAAGATAGTTCAAGAAGTGTATGGGGCGGTGAAATCGACTTCACATCAAAGGTCGGTCTCGAAGACGAATTACCCTTGAGACGCCGAGTTCAAGAGTTCCTCGAGCACTGTAGGGATGTTCCATTTTGTTCCTGGTGCACTGAGGCAGGAGGCCACCACATGCTTTTACAGCCGAGACTGTCCCATGGTCATTCTGTACGTGGCAATCAGCCCCATGCAGAATGACACTGGGCGGATGGGGCTGCTCTTGTGCTCCAGGAGGAGTGCGAGGCGTCCCAGCAGGGAGCAGAGGCCTCTCACAGGGGAACAGCTCTGCTCCCTGCACCTCCCAAAATTACGGACAAAAGGCGTCTGTAAAAGGGATCATCACGGACAATGGACGTGAGGTCCAAATTACGGACTGTCCATGAAATTTACGGACGGTTGGTCACCCTATGTTTAGACCGCACTAACCCGTTCAAGAGTTTGCTCAGAGGCTGCTCTGTTCACCGTCGGACACTGGCTTATTATCCATTCAGGGCTGCGTGACTCCTAGAATCCTGCTCCGGGTACGTGTCAGTGTACAATAACTCCTGTCTTTGAGTGAGTAAGCTGTGAGGCAGAGTACATTTGCACACATTAAACCGTAGCAGTGAACCAAGTGTCTGGCACAAAGTTCCAGGATGACAAGTTCATTTCTAATCCTCTGAACGCATACATGCTCAGAATGCAAACACAAAGGGGCGTGTGTAAAATATAAATAAAACACTTACCTGATCCCAGTCCCGCTCCGCCTCTGCTCCTGGGCCGGTCGGGAGCAGGATTCACAAGAACAGGCATGCTTCCTCTCCCTACCCTGAGTCTTGTAGCCAATCACAACCCTGCAATAGCAGCGCTGTGATTGGCACGGAGTTCCGAACGGCACCCAGCCGGGCACCAGTAGGAACGCCATTTTCTCTATGTAGGCTACATGCAGCCTACATAGAGAAAATATAGAGTGCGCATGACAAAGCAGTCAAGGCACTCAGAGTGGTGCAAGCCACTCCTCCCTGACCCGCCCACCCCCCGCCCCCAACCAGGCAATCCCTCCCACCCACCCCCAACCAGGCAATCCCTCCCACCCACCCCCAACCAGGCCTACCCCTGACGTCAGCTTTCTCGCAGCGCGAGAAGCAGAAAATAAAATGGTATTTAAAATACCATTTTATTTTCTACTTCTTGCACTGCGAGAAAGCAGTAAGGCGGCGCTCCAACGCCCCAATGGAGCGGCCGCCACTGATAATTACCCCTTAACAGTGTACAAAGCAAGTCCTTGCTGGGCTAGGAAAAGAACTAACAACAAAACTTCAGACAACTTTGCTTGTAATAGGTCAATTTGTCGGGTGTTGCACCAATCCATAAATTTGGCCCAACGACTGCTGGACCCTGATTTTGTAGAGGATGCCTCACAGTTAAAATGATATCAATGACTTCAGGAGGCAAGTCAATTGAGTTCAACTGCCACTGCTCAATCGCCAAGCATGGAGATGAGGATTGGCAGGCCCGACTGCAGCACCTTGCACTGCTGCTGCAAAAGAAGATCCTCCTGAAGTGACCGCTTGATCAGAGGACAGATGCTCATGCCCAGGAGTACAGGGACCCACATTCGTGTGGCTTAATCCGGTGCCACTAGAATGACTTCAGCCCAGACGTTTCATTTTTGCAATGGGAAGTCCTGAGGTCCACTCTAGCTGGAAGGAGTCTCCAAGAGAGCTGCTTTGTAAACTTCAATGCACAAAAATGCTGACACCGCAGTAGTGAAAGGATCGGGGCAGGGTTCTCTCCAAACTCGAAGAAGCCCTGTGCCTCCTCCAGGTGCAACTGACATTTTTGATTGGCTAAGTACCTAAGGCCGTGTTCTTTAGCCTTGGAGTTTAAAGATCCCACAGGGAGGTTTATCATAGAAGAAATACATTGGCTGTCCAGTGACTACTAAAGAAGCAGCGCCTTCTGACATGGGCGCAAGACCTGACCCCACCCCACACAGCTAATGCAGTAAGACATTGTGTTGGCGCTGTCCATGAGCCTCTGCCTTTTTGTTTTATAAGGGCAGGAAGGCCTTCAATGCTAAGAGAATCTCCCTCAACTACAACAAATTGATGTAGAGTCAAGTCTACCGCAGTCATGTTGATAGTGAACGTCCAAACATCGTTGGGGTTCACTATCGTTTGGAGGTGGTTGATGACTGCCTGGGGCAAGCCCACCTTCAGAAGCCCGTCGTTGAGGTAGAGCAAAGCTGGCAACCCCAAAGGGGTGCTGTGACCACCGCCATAAATTTTGTGAAACACTAAGGGAAACTGGTATGGCCAAAAGGGAGAACTGCAAACTGAAAATGCTCATGGTCCACTGTGAATAGTAGGTAGCACCTGTGGTCATGCACGGCATTTCCAACGCCAGCATCCAGTCTCCAGGGTACAGAGCAGACTGCACTTGGTTTTGCATGAGCATCTTCAATTTGTCATTCTGCAGGAAGGCTTTGAGAGGGTCAAGATCCAAAATAAGAAGAAGGGCTCCATATTTCTTTCGCACAAAGAAGAAGTAGGAGGAACATCCAGCCTTCTGTCCAATGGCCCTGTATTTCCTGCTTCAAAAAGAAAAGGTAGCCTGCTGTCAGCCACCCTGATGATGGTGGAAGTTGTGGCGGGGTAGAAAGAAATGGCAGTGTGTAGCCACGATGAACAAGTTGAAGGACCCACTTGTCTGAAGTGATGGCCTGCCAAGATCAGGGGAGAGTTTTGCTTGGTCGACACAAGGCCAGTATGCAGTGAACTGGCCAGCCTACTGGGATCCTGAAGTTCTTCATGCCAGTTTTTCTCATCATATTGGGGAACACAGTTCTCTCATTCATCATTATTATCATCCTCCAAGTCAGAACCGAAAGGACTGCATAAAGTCAGGGCCCTATTATGTAGTAAGGGCAAGGTATCGGAATCTGAAGTGTTGCCAAGTGGCTGCATGCAAGTCTGAGCTGAGAGCAATCTTGGTCAAGGTTGTGATGGATTTTGCTTGGAGATGGATAGCACTATGGACTGTACATGTTCCTACTGCATCAATGGCATCAGCATTGGTGCAAAAAGAGCTGGTGCAAAAAGAGCACGGATGGTGTTGAAGGCGGATCCATCAGTGGACATTCGACTGGGGTCCCCGATGATTCTTGGGGCCCAAAGGTGCACGAAAGAGAGCTGATTACGTGCCAAATATATGCAACTTAGCATCTCTGAAGGCTTCTACAGGCTGCAATATCGTCAACGGGCGTGAGAATTCAGAGTGCACCTGAACACCACAAGTAGACTTCATGAGGGTCTGTGACAGACATTTGTTTGCAACAGCCCTTACAGAGTTTAAACCCTATTGCTTTCTGGTGTGACATTTTCCCATGCACACAGGATAAACTTTGCAAAACGATTGGCCAAATGACCAAGGAGAAACTCTGGATCTACAGCTGGAGGCACAGAGAGTAAGGAACTGACAGCACGTATGGGTGGATCTAATAAGCAACTTGGTTCATCACTTCGAGTAGATCTACGCTGGTATGCAGGAGAACTTCTTTTAAAGTTTCCAGATACAGTCCGGCACCTGTGGAATATTCTCAAGGTGAGGAATCTGTGGTTAGAAGTTTGCATCAGAAACTGGAAATAATAATCCAAAAAAATAAGAAACTATGGATCCTAGAACGAAGCTTATCATCACAAAACAGACCAAATCATTCAAGTGCAATTAAAAAAACACCAGCTAAATATTGGTGGTCAGCCTTTTGTTTTTTTCAATTTGTGTCTTGTTTTGATATGGTTTTTCCAAATCTTTGTGTGAGCTGTCAGGCCCTCAGCATTCTAACAAACATTAGCAAAAAGCAAAAATATTTTTGGGTGTTAAAAAACATACTTTGCCAAAGTAGTCCCTAACATTGAACAAAACGACTTTGTGTACCGATATGCTCCTTGTGAAAGAGCGGAAGAGCGGAAGAGCTAGAGCAATAGATAGATCGATAGATAGACAGACAAATCGATAGGATTTAATAAAAACAAAAGATTTTGGTCAACCCTAGACATAATTAGGGGCCCAATTCTTAAAGAAAGTCAAAATTGCAACCATGGTATAGGTCTTTGCATTAGTGCAGATTTCCGGCTTTCATGAATTCATAATAATTTGCAGAAGTAAATCGTACTCCTAGAAAATATTTGTCAACTGCTTATTAGCACAAGCAAATATGCAGGTGTAGATTTGCTCAGGCAAAAATCTATTGAGCATTTACAAGTTTCCCTCCAAACACTTTTTTTGCAACTCGGGAAGAAGTTTTACGTAGGCCATTGTCAGGAGTGCATTTCCAACCCTTCTCAGTAAGGCAGATTAGAGAAGAGCTGGTGAAACCCCTTAAAATAGGCAATTTCGTTTTTTTGCACAGACTCTAAAGAGCATTCCAACCCTGTAACTACTGCTCAACACTACCTCCAGCCCCAGTATGTAGAGCTGCAGAAAGGTGGCAAAATAAGAAAATTGCTAGAATTCAAACCCTACTACTGTATGAGCCCTGGCATAATCACAAAGGCTAATATCTGAGCTTTTATATAATGAGATTGCTGCCCTAATTTGTTGCTGCACTACGTCGCAACAAAGGGACAAGTGGATTTTTTTACAGGACAAGTCGATTTAAGATGGAACCTGTCCCATGGACAAGTAGATATTTTATCAAACTCCAAACCTCTGTTTAGCCTCTCCAGAATCCTGAATGTAGGGCAAAAGTTAACAAGATGGAAGGAAATAATAGTATTATTAATTAATTGCTCTGGGGCAAGAGTTTAGGCATTAAGGTTGCCACCCACAAGTGCCCCCTCCAACTTATGTTTAATCACAAAAACCCCATCCAAATCACTACATGAACGTCTTTAATCCACAAAGAAGGCCAATCACAAGAGCCAAAAGTGTTTCCAATCCATACAGTGCAACTCAATCTAGAGTTCTGGCTGCTGACATGGCATTTGTTTCTAATTAGCCATATCTTGATGATGTTGTCTCTCTTCTTTTTCTTGCAATATCATCTCAGAGAAATATTTGATATGGGGATGAAGTTTGAGGTTTACACCTAACTCGCCTGTCGGTATCTACTTGTGTTTTAAGGCCCCTCTGACACTCCAGGAATGCGGAGTATCGGTTCAGAATGGCTGGATTCATGTCAGATTTGCGAGACGATTGATCATAAGTCATCCTACATGGATAGCCCAACAACCTTTAATGGATCGTGCTTTTCTGGACATAGTTTCGGCAGCCTGGCCTTACATAATGCAGATGACCCTTCCAAAAACCTAATTATCACCATAAATACAACACAGCACACCCTAATTTCCACTTAACTGCAAAAAAAACCCTTGTGTAGCTTTACAAATATCAACCACGCTTAACTCACTGGTAACTTTTAAACTGCATTACATCATGTACCTCGCAAAGCGTAGTTCACTCGACCTGCATTTAAGGATCACTCAACTGTACTGTCTAAATTGGATACATATGAAACACAAAATCAAAATGCAGCCAGTATATATACATAACACACAAATATACCAATAAAACCCTCCGTGACTGGAAAATATACAAGTCTTTTTAAAGCTTAACTTCAGCAGTAAAAAAAAAAAATCACATAACCTAAAAGCCCTGGCGAAGAACAAACCATCAAGAGAATAAACAATGTCCTCCATATACACTACTGAAGTTTTCACCCATTATCCTGCACCTCTCAATCTCACAATACAATTACTAGCCCATGCAGCTAGCAAAATTCAAGACCTCGTAAAGTCCACTGAAATCTAACTCTGAATATAAATATATGGGTTCAATGTTCAGAGAATCCTCTAATCCCACCTACCTATCTACTCATCACTGTGAGAAGTAAATAGTCCAAAGGTCACCGAAAATAGAAATGCTTACACGCACCCCTCAATTTAAATCCTCTCAATGTCAGCAACCAACTTTCCATCAGTCATTGCTAATCACTAAAGCAAAACTACATTAACTAACGTAAATGCAAATCGGCAAAAACCATGAATTCAACAAACGCTCACTTCAAAGACTAGAACACGCCTGGGAAGGCTCAAAAGTAGACTGCCTTAAAACATGAACAGAGAATTGAAAAAAGTAATTCACCTAACAATACGTACTTATCTCAATCCTACACCTGCAAAAGCTAGAGCTACGCCAAGAAACTTATAAAGCTTCTTGAAATAGACTTTGAATATTCACCTGCTCGCCACACTAGAATGTTTTAGCACTCCTGCAATCTAAAATCATTTTAATTGATTTCTCACTCAGAAAACTCTGATCCAGATTCAATCAACCCTTCCACATCTCAAAACTATATGGACAATCAATGAAACTTCCTAACTGGTCCTTCCTCTGGCCTATTAAAATACTTGTTTGATTCAAAATCATTACACTGGATACTCTAGTGACCTCAAATCAGTCAATAGTGTGAAATAATTGCTTGGAACCTTTTCTTCCACCAGGCTCACCATGACCTAAAATGCAGCACTAACCCCATTACCCCCTCCCCAGCATAAAAAAACCTTTTTTATTCCTTGCAATTTCCTGAATGGGGTGTACAGAAAAATTATAGTTTAGTAACTGCACGCTTAAACAAATTGTAATGAGGACTACCTAAATAGATCTCAAATGCTCACAAGGCTTGACATTTATTTATTTTGTAATTTCATCAGACCTTTTGCTACTGTGGATACTATACTACGGATGGCATTTTTTGTTAACAGATTCTACTGATTTATACTGTGATGCAAGGTTTTTAGAATGGCCGAAGTACTCAGGACACCTTAAAACACTCCGAAAGGATGAATCACATAATTCTGTCTGCTCCCCAAGCCTCTTAAAATGCAATCTGAATATATTCACCTTCCAATTGGCTCTCAAAGTGTTTTCCTTGGCCAGGCTATCTCGAAGTGCATGTTTCCAGCAGGTACAGTCTGAAATCTTCGCATCAGGCAAGAAGCCTTCCTGCTGACATACTCTGTACCATAACACTTCATCTTCTGCCAATATCTTCCAAGTCTTGCTCACCTGAAATGAGAAATCAAGGTTAGGAAATTCAGATACAGAGAAAAGCAATGACAAAGAGGAAGGACACATCATACGGACCACCAAGACTGCTTTCTCCAAATCAATATTTTTGAATGTTTGGATTTATCTTTCCTCAATTCTAAAAACTTGAAAAACACCTCTTGCTGCAGCTTAATACAAGACAGAAATAATACAATGGACCCATCAGAATCTCATAGAATACCTATGGCCTTGTAGAGACCTTTTCCTAGATGCTTTGAATTGAAGTATGAAACTTACCTGACACACATACAAATGCTGAAGCACTACAACAAGGTTTTTAGACTTGGTGTACCATCAGAATAAATCACAGCCTGCAACTGGACATTTTAAGATACATTTTTATGTGTGCCAGTGTCACTCTCTTTCGACAATCAGGTATGGAAAAGTTCTGAAAATAGGCTGATAAGAAGATTTTCTCACACACAGCAAGAACCCATGTAAAGCAGCCACTCATGAATCATCAGACAGCAGTGGAATAAACAGTCATGGCCTTGCCAATTTGCAAGCTGTAGTACATTCTGGTACCAGCACTGAAGCAATGGGGCCAAACCAGCTGCTACTGCTGGTAGAGTTCTAGGACACCTAATGGAACAATCAAGCAGAAGGCAGTAGCTCCTTTATTACCCAAAACCTCTAAAAACCTTACCAGCACAGAATGCATGGGTAAATCAAAAATCTATTATGCAATTAAGACTGTAACAACCTGGATGATTTCAGATGGGTATTTGAGTTGAGGCACCATGACTGATAGGGCATCACAAATCTTACCATATTCAACAGAGCAAGGCAACTGGCTCTCTAGATACGCTATCAACAAAAAAAGCAGTATTGTTATTTGAAGGGTATTTGTACACAGTATTTCTACCACAATAACTAGGCAAAGCCTTTAATGTTGCCTTATCACTGTACTGATATTCAAATACATAAATAGGTCTAACATTATGAAGGATAATGCACAAACACAGTAAATGTGGAAGAAAAAAGTTTGGTAGCCGACAAAATTGGCCAATCACACAAACACAAAGGTCAATTAAATGAATATTTGTGTGCCCTAGAACTCCACACACTGGATTTCTTCTAGAGATTAATGATTAAAGGTTTTCTAAATATTCAGATCTCTTTATTGAGATAGGTAATTGGTATAAAGGGAACGAGAAACAATAGAAACAAGACAATGCACATTATAATAGGAGACATTTGTAGTGTTACATAAGAGATTCATTCCAGAAAAAAACTCAGATAATTTAAAATGATATTCTGCCTCAATCATTTCTTGATATTTTTATTAACTGCCTACGCAAGCAAGGTGGCGGGTTATCTAGAATGTATTCTTCTGAATTGGTTTGTAATACTTTCTTGACTCATCCTTTTAGTTACTTTAAGTAGTTAAAGAAGAAATTCAGTATAGAGATAGATTCATCTTGCATAGCAGCAGTTTGTTCCACTACAATGAAGTAAATTGTTTACCAGACTTTCATGACTCTTGCAAAAACCTCCAAGCCTTGAGTAAGAAAATGTTAACTCTAGGTGATTTTAATGTTACAAGAGATCAGGATTACTTTTTAGCTAAAGACTGTTTAACTTTATTGAACTTACTAGGCTTCATTCATCAGACACACGAACCACACATAGAGCTGACTATTTCACAGATTTTAGCTCAGATTTTAATTTTTCACCATTAAACCAGGCAAAAATCCATCAAGTTCATAGTGTCACTCTTTGGTGCAATTTGCACCATGACAACTCCAGTGCTTTCTTTAAGTTTCATCATCCATAGCTTTTCATAAATTAGACAGGAAGGGTAACTGTTAATTCTGAAACTTTTAGGATGACAGGTGAATTCTCCTCCGCACATGGTGGTGTGCAATGAGCATTATCACATGTCCAAGACGGTTATCTGGCTCCTAAAAGCACTGCAAGACCCATGTTGGCTTAGCAAAACTTTTACGCGGAATCAGAAAATACTGAATCTTAGAACAAAAGATTGAATCAGATCCTTCTTGTTCCACCATAGACACAGATATTTCTCTGGATACGTGCTGCTTCTACATTCCAACCATTTAAGCTGGTGCCACCCTCGTATGTTTTGCAGCTAGTGCAAAAACTGGATCACAAGAGAATAGTTTTTCTGCAAATCTGATGAAAAATTACATAATCTATCAGGTGATAATTTTACTTGCTAAATCAATTTCCATAGCAAAAATTATACCTTGAGGTTTCTAAAAAGTAAGGCAGTAATATCACAGGTTGAGAAAAGGAAAAGCTGCACCCTAAGCAGTATGCTACTTAAAGACTGGTATCCATGCTGCCGTTTTTAGTTAAAACAACAGTCAGTCATGCCGTCTCAGCTCCAAGCATATCTTCAAGATAACCTGCCGTTTTCAGTACAGGAATCCACATTTTTCACCCTTGAGGGGCATATAAACAGCAAAGCTGGATATTAGAGAACAGCTTTTATACGTGTGCAATGGAGGCTGGCCTATGCCTTTGATCATTTTAGATTTGCAGCATCATTTGATGACATAGATCATGGCTGCTCTACAACTGGCTGGATGAGGAATTAGGAGTGTAAAACTAGATACAGCCATTTATAGTGAACTGCTATCAGTTCAGAAAATGTATGAATGCCACAAATTGCTTAAACCATATGGTGCCACAGGACTCTGAACTCTCACACTTTCTATTCAATGTCAATATCATTACCTGTACAGATGATTGCTGCCCAGGGTCTGCTAACTATACTAACATCTTTGAAATTTTTTGCAAAACAGCTACTCTGACACTGAAATGGTCACAGACTATTTGTTGCCAATAAATTCTTAGATGTCTACAAATGACATCTCTTTTACTGGCGTAAATTCAGAGATTGTATTTTCTGCACCAGTACAGCTGTGCTTGCCGGATTTACATGGTCCGCCTTGCTTGGCTAGATCTCACAACCCTAACATTTAGTGGCAAATCTGGGGGTGCTTCTTGATTCTGACCATGCATTTGAGTTCTACGTTGAAGGAATAAGAGCTTTCTCTTACTAGTGCCCTGCCTGTTTGAATTTACTCCATCTTTGGCTGTGCAATGGTACCTCCTTAACAACCTTAAGGAAAGCTATACCGGCCTCGCTTGTTCTAGATTTCCTGGGACTTCTACGGCGAGGTGTATGCCAAGAGGCCTAGTGTTGTATGTTCTTTACAAATGTTTTCACCAAGTCAGTCATGCAACTGACAGTAGTAGTCAAGTCAGCACAATGCCATAAGGACAATCTATCAAAAACAGGCCCTTTCATGAGTAGAAACAATATTTTATTGGTTAAAGCAGTTGTACTTTCCAAGCTGCTTTATTTTTCAGCCACCTATTTTAATGTAATGCTCAAACTAAACTAAAGCTGTTTTTGGAAGGTCAATCCGTATATTTGGTATGGGAAAGAATTACCTGATCTTTGGACTCTGTGCTGGCTACCGTAAAGGGCATAATCAAGCTAAGAATCACCTGTGTGGTTTCGAAATATATTCAGAATAAGGTTATACACCATTCAGAAAACTGTTCGCCAAAGAGGTGCTTTTTCCCCTTTTATAAAGGATTCTACAATTAATACCTCCAAGTGGTTTTCACGTGGTAAGAACTTTAGTGTCACCGTTATATCCTTATGGAACCAACTATCAGTACCACTCACTCACTTTCTATAGTGCCTTAAAATATAAAATTAAAGTTTTGGGTATGCAGTTTATCTATTTGTAATTCTTGCTTGTACTGAAATTATGTACTTCATACTTTTTTAAGGTATGCATTATTTTGTTTCTTAGCACTGCAGAGCTAGATTCTTCCATGCGTTTATTTGTGCTTTATACATAAAATAAATGATAATACCTGTTTTGAAACGCCGAACTTTAACATTATAACCTTTGAGAGACCTCACAAAATCCAAATCGTCTCAGTCCAATCCAAGTTATGATGAGCAACATGGGGAGGGAGTGGTTGGTGAGGGAAGAGAAGCATGCAAAGAAGAATGAATACAAATATCTCTGTCACACAGCGAAACCACTTCTACTAGATTAATTTTTACCCCACCGAACACTGTGCTCAAAAGGTAAATAGAAGTGGTATTGCTAGAAAGGACATCATTATTGTAGTGGTTCCCAATTTTTCCTTGTCTGGGTTTGCTGGCGTTAGTACTATGTATAAAATAAAAATCCTAAACCACTGCATAGCCCCCATGCTTTTTCACTAATACAAGCACTCTGCAATGGTTTAACCAGATTGGTGTATTTAACTTTTCAGTAAGGCCATGGTACATGGCACAGAAAATTCACCAATGGCATGCCAGTTCAGCTGAAGTGTGTATTTATATGCCTACATACAGGACAAAAAATATGACTGCCAGAAGTACTACTGTGCTCTGGTTATGCTGCAATTTAAAATCAATGCATTGGCATATGGAAAGGAGATGTGACTCTGCCATGTAGGAAACCTATTTTTATATATTAAGTGAACCCTCAAATGTGCCTTGTGAGCCTATTGGGTTGGATGCTTAGTATATAAAGATAAAAAAGTGGTACATTACACATTGGAAACAGTGTGCCTTCACAAGGGCTAAATATCCAACAGCTGTTTTCAGTGCGTATGTCAAGCTGGATTCTTCAAGACCAGGTACAGATATAATTAAAACCATTAATTTACACCTTCAATTTGGAAAATTATTCAAAGTTACTTTCAACTTAGTTTAAAAAAAAATCTAATTTCTGAGGCGAAAGTAGATTTTTGATAACTTTAATAGAAATATAACTTTTACAAAATGTACTTTGTGCTGTCTCAGCCAAAACCAAAATCAGAACCAGTTGTGTCACAGCAGAGACCCGATACACATTCCTAGATGGAGTTAAAGGCCTTGCTCTCCAGAGGACAATGCCTGGCCTCTGTCCCAGGAAGTCAGGAGTGTTGTCAACAACTGACCACTTCAAAACGATTAGCCATGTGGGAGGAAGGCAGTAACAGTTGGCAGAACTATGGACAGCCTTCAAGCTATCTTTTGACTTGGAAATCCCAAATGGGGATGACATGATCTGGTGCTATAATTTTCCAGGGCCCTCCTATAAATTCTGGCTCCAGTCCCGGCAGACAGAGGCTGGATCGAGATAGAAGAATGGTTTAGAGAGAGCCAAAGTCCCTACTGATAGGAGTTTGCGATATTGGATTTGGAGCTTTGCAGAATATTTACAGTAATGAAAATGGGGAGTGCTACAGAAGGAGGTGGGCACAGGCAAAGACAGTGTAATGAACTGGGTAGGAAAATATTTCTAATCACTAGGTAGTGCACACAATAAGACTGACACCTTACAATGAACCTTCTCAGAACAGTTGTGTACCAGGAAAGACACCATGTGATGAAAGAAGACTCTTTTGGAAGAAATGAACTGAATGGCTCCTGACTCATGCTGGCAGTCAGGGACTTTAACTACTCTCAAAGGGTCAAGCAGTCAACCTCCTGCTCTAAAGTGCAATTTTACATTGGTACTTTACTTTATCTAGAAAGTTCGGGTCAGGCAAAATAATTGGAGTGCTCTTTATGCATACCTTCAATACAGCGGGTGTCTGACCAATATCTAGATTTTTCAATTTTGAAATACTTAATTTCTTTGCCCACTACTTACAAGGTCTTTCATTGAAGTAGGTTTCTGGGCTCTAGTAGGACAACAGGAGAATCTTGCTCTCATCCAAACTTATTCCATTTGCAACACTTCAGCAAGTAACTGTTCCGCCACCTACTTCTTTCATACAGAAGGCAAGTACCTTCCATGGTAGTAATGATCCCATTTTGATCTCTGGCTTCAAATGTGTATTACAAGATTATCTTCGTAGGTGTCAAATACATCTCAACATGTAATTTTTCATTCACAACAGTCCTGATGAAGGCAGCCACTGCTTAGCCTGTGCTCTTAAATACACCTCAAAATAACAGAAATGACAAGGACATACAATTACTCTCCATTTCCTCAACTTCCTGCAGCACCATGAAGACAGTCAGAGCAGTACCATGACGATACTCCCTGGGCACCACCAGGTTTATACTTTGTGCCTCCGCCTCCTAAAGTTATGATGCAACAAATAACGAAGCAACAATAGGAATGCCTGACCTTCTCAGCCACTGCCCACTGGGCCGCAGGACTCTCCTGCCCTTCCAAGCCTCATAAGTTAAGGGCAAAATATCCTTCTGGCAAAAAGAATATACCCATAAATACTTAACTCTACTTTTATTTATAGAAATAGCCTTTCATGGGTAACCAGTATTACATTCAAGACTGCTTTACTGTTTTTAAAGCCTTAGATCTCCGGCAACATTCATGACTCCACAACAAATAGATCATTAGAAGAAGCTGATGCTACATAAAAGGTAAATCACTTCCTTCACTGAAAATAACCAAAGTGAAAAAGCCTAAAAGGCCATGCAATCCTTTTGCAACCATGTGGTGCCCTCAAACTAAGGATCTCTACCACAGAGCCCAATACCAGCAACAATCATTTTAACTTGCAGGAAAGCCCAAAACCTCCCCCTGCTTACAAACTTTCACCTCTTTAAGTTCACCTTACTTGTTCTGTGGGAGCTCTACTATTACCCACTTCTTTTTTTAACCAACAGTGTTGTTTAGTTTCAGAAACATATTAACGCAGTACCATTAGGGTAAAACGAAGCATTACAGTACATTCGTATATGTCAAGCAGTGCAAACACTTTATAATGTGCTAATAATAGATCCTCTTAAACTCGGCCTTGGTTGGAATGCAAAACTGTAGGCTCCTGTCTGAAGGAAAAATACATCAACCACTGAATTCTTATAGTCCACTAATCCTGTCCAATGTATCTTCTATATATACACACACCACTCAACGGGGGCGTGGCCAGGCGCCGATGGAGGAGGAAGCCTAAATCCGCGCTCCTGCCGGCAATCTCCCATCTACTGTCATCCTGACTACCACAGGGGGCCCCAAAAGGCATGAAATAGCACCCAGACTCCCCAAACACAGAGGAAAAGAACAACCTGCAGCTTGCAGAGTAACAAGAAAGCAGGAGCGAACCGCGAACCTGCCGGCGGCAGGACCGCGAGGGAGGACAAAATGGCGCCTGCAACGTGGGGCTGAGCTCAACGGCGACCCTCTGGGCAGAGACAGTCTCCGGAATCCACTGGCAAGCCCCCAGCAGCAGGGAAGAGGAAAGGCTGACCCACGGCCAGCGGCCGCCTGGCGACGGACACCGAGAGCCACCGGCACGGAGAGCCCGCGGCACGGTAGGCACGCTCCGTGGCACCCCCAGCAGTGCGTCGGGAAGGGAGGCGGTGGTGAAATCTGCCAGAGGGACTCTGGCCCCGGATCGGCGCAGGCTGTAGCAGGTGCACAAGATCGGAGGCGGGCAGGTCTGATAGGTGAGGCCCCCTACTGGCTCAGAGTGTGACGAGCACTCCACCGGAATCACCCGGCTGGCACGGACAGCAAAGGGCGGGATAAGCCCCACCGGTTAGGAGATATAAAGGCGCCGAGGGAGAGGCAACATAGGGAGGCAGATCACCATACACTGGCGGGTCAACTGGAGGGGCACTACAGGCGAGGTCGGGCAGGCGAAAGGTAACCTCCAAATCGCCAGACAAGCGCAAAAGTGGGGGCAACCATAAAAAAGGCGGTGGGCACGCCGGAGGAAGCACCGAAAGAAGAGGACTGTCTCACCCCCCTTCCCTCCGGGCGTAGAGGGGAGGTGGGGACCAGTCGGGGGCGGTGAAACCCACGGCCAACAGAGTGGAGGACCCCTGCAGGGACAGCAAAGTACCAGCGCAGGGTAGGTCTGCGCGGGCTGAACTGGAGCAGGGAAGACAACCCTCGGGAAAATAAATATAAAAAAAGAAAAAGAGACTGCGGGCCTGGGACCAGCTGGAAACCGGCACGCCTATACCAAGCGGGACGTGGTCTTCCACGGCGGGTCAGTACAGGGAGCCAAACGGGCAGCAGAACAGCCAGGCCAAGAGAGCCTGTCTGGACTGACTACTACGGGTCCACCCTGGACACGAGGGGCACCAGAGACCAGGCTACAGAAGACCACAACTGCATGCAACATAAAAGAACCCTGCCAAGCAGACTCCACAATGGAGGCGGTAGGCGCCATGGGGAAAGTCACCAAACGGCGGGAACAGGACCAACAAGAACTGATGGGGGATGAATTGGGGGACACAACCACGAAGACAATGAGCCGCAATATGGGGAAAGAGATTATGGAGGACCCCAAGCTTTCAGACATTCTCCGGAAAAGGGTGGCGGTGAAGTCCAAAATCGACACCCTCAGAGAAGACTTGAGCCTACTGAGAGCGGACCATCGAAAACTGGCAGACCCAGTTTCAGCAACAGAGGGCGAAGTTTGAGACCTAAAACCCCAGATGACCACTGCTAACCAAAGGCTCTCTGACATGGAAAAGAGAGTGCAAACATTCAAACTCAGGGCAGAAGACGCAACAACTTACGCATTGTGGGCCTCCCGAGAAAGGTGGAAGGAAACAACATGGTGGCCTACATAGAGAACTGGATCCACACTGAAGTGGCAGAAGAGGGGCTGTCCCAATACTTTCGCCGGAGCGAGCGCTCAGAGTCCCTGCAAAAGCACCCCCACCAGGTCGACCGCCGAGGCCGGTGGTGGCACGTTTACTATTCTGTCAGGATAGGGACCAGGTGCTGAGGCAGACCTGACAGAAAGGACAGCTCAAGGTGGCAAACCGCGTCATCAGGATCTTCCCGGACTTCTCCCGGGAGGTCCAGAAACAAAGAGCATCATATCTCTCTGCCAAACGAAAACTGCGACAGCTGAACATACAGTACTCAACGGTGTTTACAAGCAAGTTAAGCCTGATGGTAGCAGGGGGGGACCAAGTTCTTCACCACGCCGCAGGAGGTGTGGGAGTGGATTGACCAGCACGCCCCACATGACAATGGGGACCAGAGGCACGAGGGGCAAGACTGAGGCAAAGCCTGACACAAAGGCAATGGAGGGAAACCAGCGAGCCTGCCCACTGCAGAGGAGATGCAACGGAAGAGGGACAAAGCAGTGGCAGCAACTGCCTCTCTCAGCGCACATGGTCGAGGGGACGCAGCTTCAGCATCCGGGGACGACCCAAGAGACTCGGACTCTGACCACAGCACTAGCACAGTGGGGGAATCCAGTCAGGAGCTTCCAGATGTGACCATAGGTCGGCGGACAATATCATATGAGCCACCGCGAGACACACAAGTTTGCCCACCAGATGATTAACATGGGAGAGACCCTGTGATTTGAACATGTGCTCTGACATGCTGGGAAAACCTGTGACCGTGATACAATGACTGAATCCTACAAGCACTGGGGTGGGGGATACCAGGGGGGGGGGGGAGGGGGCGTGAGGACACGGCTCTTTCCCAAGAAGGCGTCTGTCCCGTCACTATCTGAACTTTGGACAATTTTCACAGTTGCACGCGGGCCAGCTAGTAAGAGATGCATTCGTCAAAGCTATTTACCGAGGGATCCCAGCTTGGGGGCCAGGGGGAGAACAAGAAGACTAAAGATGAAGGATAGAGTAACGTATAACCTGATATCCTGGAGTATTAGAGGGATGCACTCCATGGATAGGCAACATGAAATCTTCTCATACCTTAATAGACTGCGAGTGCACATTGCCCTGCTACAAGAGAGACATACCCTGGCATCAGAGGGGGCTGACTACACCGGAGGGGGAGGGGCCAGGCCAGAGTGATACAGAGATGTTGATACCGATGCCTTCAGAGGACCCAGACGAAACACCCATACTCGCTGGAGCTTACGCTGGTGGTGCTCAGGGTGCTGCCACACTGGGGAGGCCTGAACGACTGGATACCGGCAGGTACGAGAAAGATAGGGGACCGCCATCACACGCCACATGTGAATACATCAGGATAGCCGGGGGTTATAAAGGCAGTCACATGTCTATACCGGGTGATAGGGAGAGACTCCAACAAGCCGTTCGATGTGTTAAGGAACCACTGGGCGGTGGACCTAGGACTGCCAATAGAGGACAAGAACTGGGAAAATGTACTACAAAGGGCACAAAAAGTGTCCAGAAATGCACGATTCCGGCTGAATGAATAAACCTATACTTTCACTGGGAAGATGCGGAATGTCCTAGATGTAAGGAGGTAGGAGAAAATGTCATCCATATGATGTGGAGCTGCCGGGCACTGGCGTATTATTGGCAGGAGGTGACGATGGAGATAGACCGAATCACTGATAGCATAGTACCATGTACACCGGCACACTGCTTACTCAACATGTTCCCACACACAGCCAGGGCCAAAGTCACTTCCAGGTTTCAGGACCTGGCCTTTATCCTAGTCAAGCGGGAAATCACCAGTAGGTGGAAAGCATCAAATGGCCCTAGCATCACTAGGTGGAAACGAGAGCTAGAGAAGTGGGCGGGCTACGAGAGAACAGTTTTGATGAGGAAAGCAAGACGAGGTGTAGGCAGAATAGAGAGGGCCCAGGTATGGGAGGCACTGGTGGAAGAGCTGAAGCGCAATGACCTGGAATCTGACAGTGCCACCCCACGGGCGGACTCTAGACAGGGGAGCCCACAGAGACAGGACCCATGTACCGACCGAGTGCTGGAACTCGGGGAGGCTAACCCGCAAGCTTAGCACGGCGAACAGAGCAAGATACGAGAAAGGGATGCACACACGAAGGCTTAACAGTCAACCCACGAATAACAAGAGAAAGCATTACCTAACAGAAGAAAAGTCTCTCTATGGCCTGCAGTGCGGGAGAGGGAGGGGGGAGTTGGGGGGATCGGAGTGGGGAGTTTGAACATGCATAACCAACGTGAGGAGAATAGAAATACAGACGGGCAAGTAGGAACGAAAAATATATTAGAATAGATAGATAATGGAGGGTCCTGTTACATATTGAGATGTAAACACAAGAACATGATTTATACAAAAGTAAATAAAATATGTTTACAAAAAAATACACACTACTCAACCTCAAGTGGGGAGCGTCATGCATTCCTCCAGGTTGCCCATATGTTTTCCTAACTTTCTAGGGCAAACCTTCGCTCACAGATGGTCTTGGTCACAATTTTTTAAACTATTTGGATTGTTTTATTTCCTCCAGTTTTGCGCAATATCCCTCTTTGCTAGCATACCACCAAAGTTTGCAATTTGTTTTGTGTCTTGGCATTTAATCATCAACCCATGTCTACATTATAACTACGCAATATTTAGTTTAAGTTGTAAATTCCAAATGCTTACAAATTCATCATTATTTTTTCCTGCAAGGACTGTACAGTTTGCATTTCTAAATCATGTGGTACATTGAGCTCTCTTGTCTTTACATCTAATACACAGAGGTTCTGAATTTAAACCTACACAAAACGCTCTACTTTGTGATGGCATGCCCAGTGCAATATTCTGAACTGAATCCGACCATAGGCCAGATTGTATGGTCACCACTCGGTAATGTGCAAAGGCCTGTTCCCACTCTATGCCCTCTAACGTACCCAAGTCAGCTGAATAACTGCACTTCAAGATACCCATGTCACCCCTCGTGTTTCTTATGATTGTACTATTAAACAAGCATTTACAATGCAACGGTCTCGGCATTGGTAAAGTTAGAGCTATTGGCATTGCTCATGACATTATTTTTGTTTATGTTTTTGTTTTTAAAACATTTAAAGAAACGGCATTGTTATTTACAATGTCAATAGCTTAATCACTCTCAAATGCGAGACCTATTGCATTTGCACCCACACACAGAGCCACCTACACACACACTGATTAAGCTATTGACATTGTAAATAACAATGCCGTTTCTCTACATGTTTTAAAAACAAAAACATAAACAAAAATAATGTCATGAGCAATGCCAACAGCTCTAACTTTAACAATGCCGAGACCGTTGCATTGTAAATGCTTGTTTCTTAAAGCAGTAACTGTCCCTGAAACGGATATGGATTTCTTTAAAAAAATGTTTACCATCTGCAATGCAAATGCAAAGAGAGAGGTCTGCTGTCCCTTGCAGGCCACTATGCCCACATTTGCAGCCAATCACCGAGAGTCACGCATTACGGCCTGTCTAATTAATAATATTCATTAGGCAAGTCCTTTTGAGTCTCTCTGCAAATATATAATTTGCAGTGCAGTCTATTAGTACATGGGTCAGATTGCAAATTACATTCCCATTTGGAAGGCAGTCCCATTGCAAACCGCACATCCCTCATTTGTGGCCGAGAACTGTGCATCAGGCCCAATAATGTTACAACATTTATAAAAAGCCATACATAGAGAGCACAAATAGGCCATATACAAAGGGCACGTGACAACTGACTCATGCATGGATGTGCCATATTTATAAAAATACACAGCACCCCTATGTTTTCCCCTAGCGCTAAAAAAGTTGCCTAGCACCAGCGCAGGCACCATTGTACCATGGTGCAAGGGTGCTTTGTTTATGTGCAGGAAGGAACACCTTCCTGCACATAAACAATCTGTAACTGTGCTTTGCTTCTGTGGGTGCCGCATAATGCAGCATACTTAGAAAGACCAACAAAAAAAAACGAGTTTCTCCTTGTTGCGCCATTCTAATGCCACCCTGTCATTGGCGTTAGTTTTCGGCGCTGCCTCTGATTTACCATTCGTTGTAAATCTGGGGCAGCGTCAAATAGCAATGGATGTAATCCATGCAGAAGCAACCCCCATTGCACGCCCCTTTGGTGTAGAAAACTGCATGAAAGGCTACGATATTGACAAGGCATGGTTTAGCCACGTAAAGTGGCTAGCACCTTGCAAATATGGAGAAGGGCATTGCCGGCGGTGGGCTCCAGGACTCGTTTTTTGGTACCGGTAGTCCCTTTTCCTCATCAGACTTTGACCCAGCTCAAGGGGTTAGAAAGAGGGAAATGTGGAGAAAGAGAAATATATAAAAACAGTGACAACGTGGGAAAAGAAGGTTGAAATTGAAAAAGAACCTGTATGAGTGAGATGAGGAGGCAGGAAGGTGGGTGGTGGGGCACGAGATAGAATGAAGATCAGGCAGCCTCACTGGCGTTGCAAGAGTGTCCAACTAATGCTAACAAAGAATTTGCCCCACCATGCACTAGTTTTGTAGGAAAAACAACCATTTTTTGTAGCAAACTAGGCGCTCCGGTGGCAACGCACCTGCTGCACTATGATAGCTACGCCACTGGGCACCCTTGGCATTCGACAACCACGGCGCCAGAGCCCTGCTCTTTCTTTCTTTTTTTTACAAGTTAAACACCGGTCAAGCGCGTCGAGCTCTTTCTCGGACAATGAGTTCGTTCATGCCCCCTGTCACTGCAGGGGTGCAGTTTCTGCCTCTGAGAAAACACGCCCGGTCACGCTCTGCTCCACAGGTTAGCTGGAGTGAACGTGTTGAGACTGGAGGCACGACGAGGGAGCCTTCCGGCTCCTCAAGGGCCACTCCACGGCAGTGAAAAGGGGACAATTTCCAGATAATATGGCCCCCGGCTCACGACGCAGGGACACGCACACACGCTCCCTCCACAAGGACGTGCTAGGGCTGATGTGCGGGGTGCGGTGGGGGTTCCTGTCTTAGTTCTTGGTGGTGGTAGGGGGTGTATATTACCTCCACCTCTACCCTATAAAAGCGCCTTAACGCATCGTCATGGTAGTAACCACTAAATAAATGAACTTACGTTATAATAATGGTAGTTGGAGTAGGGAAAGAGGCGTGGTCAAAAAGCAGCAGAATTCTACACAAGTAAATATTTAAGCCATTAAACAAGCTGCCTCCGCTGTAAAGAAGAGACCGCCCCACCCACTTCCCCGACAATAACTTTAATCAACGAGTCTAGTTCTGGAACAAAAGCTAGTATCAACTCAGTGAATGTTATTGCTGTCTATGCCAGCAAATTACCAACTCAAATGCTCGTTCATCTTTAAAAAAAACTGTCCAGGAATCACCTCAATTAATTGAATACAGACTATCTACAAGATTACAGCAAAAATGTTACTTATATAGCTTGTCATTCGTGCATTTGGATAATTCTCACAAGTGAGTCAGATATGCTCATTGACTGGGGAAGAGGAAGTGTTTTTCCAAAGATTTCTTAAGATGTAGTTGCAAAGTGACACGTTAGAGCGCTAAATAACTTTCGGATACATTAACAAGTGGCAAAAAAAGAGTAAAAGGTCATGCGGGTCGCATAAATGCCTCAGTGCCGAATAAATGGTGTACCGCCATTTGCACTGACCAGGGCACTAACGAATTGGCACGGGATCGCCACTTCAAGAAAGCCTGCATCCACCGTCGGAAGGAAACGCATGCATTTATGCACCGGCTGGTCGATAAGAGTGTCGTTCTTGCACTGGTCAGTTGGTGCAAATGTTTACGACAGTTGTGCAAATGTTTGTATTCTGGCCCCTTCAGGGTCTGAAGTTGGCGGCATGTCCACTATATCGCATATACTCATCATAAAACCAATACACATATTTCCACAACGGTATTTTAAGAGCAAGCCAATTATATCACCTCTGACACCAGACCTCCTAGTGAGAGGACACGCCCACTAGAAGAGACCACCTGACACGTGCAGGTACCACCGGTGCAGCGCCAGGT
Organism: Triturus cristatus; assembly: GCF_964204655.1. Lineage (NCBI taxonomy): Eukaryota > Metazoa > Chordata > Amphibia > Caudata > Salamandridae > Triturus > Triturus cristatus. The sequence continues at coordinate 315,303,229 of NC_140594.1, read as the reverse complement.
GACTGCACTGTGTGTCTACAATCCAGCCCGAAGAGGAGGTGAGCAGATGCTGTAGTTTGCTGCACGCAACTCTTAGGATAAAGTCTGCAGCGGTAACCGTGCCCGGGCCTTATATAGCGCCCCCCTGCTGCCAGCGCGTGAGGGAGCTTCCTCCGGGGCCGGACAAATCCCGGCTCTGCTCGTCACGGCTGGGGGCCTCTGTGTGCATTGGCTGCAGGCAGCTCGCCTCCGTCCCAGGCTGTTGGTGTTTATTTCCACGTCCGCGCGGGCAGCGTGCTAGTAATAATCTACGTGGGACGTTGTGCGGGGTCTCGGGAGCTTCCGAGATGATCCGGAGAAAGTGAGAACAAGCACACCACTGCCTTTCTCCGAGGCAGAGCAGAAATGCCTCGGAGAAACGTAGCGTCCTTTTCGGATTCGGGGGCGTGTTTTGCTGTTATCTCCTCTTGCCATTGGCTGGAGGAGATAATTAGACTTTCTGCAAAAAACACACCCCCCGATCCGAAAAGGACGGGGCTTGATCGGAGTGACGGGACCTCTTCTCCAATGGCTGGCCAGCATTCAAGAGGCCAGCCAATGGAGAACAGGGGAGAAGAGGGGCGGGTTCAAGCCCCTCTTCTCCAAGTCATTAAATCTCCGACTTCCGGTTCTGCCTTCGGCAGACCGGCGGTCCTCGACCTAAAAAAGACATAGCTTTTTTCATCTGTTTATCCGTGAAGGCCGTGGCTTTAATGGCTTTATGGTCTGGAAAATTATTTCAGTCCAACAGCTGGTTATTTAGTGCACGCCAATATGCATAAGCACCAATACTGCTTGGTGATGGATAAATCATATTCATCGTGCATTTTCTAAAACGTTTTTAGACCATGCTTTACTGTCCGCACGAAACCTTGTTTGGAAATCCCTATTAGATCCCATGATTTATATGGCCCTTTACCATCTCTTTTGATTGCCTGCTTCTATGCTTCCACTACTTGCTTTCCACACAGTACTTTTTTCTTTTGTGTTAAGATCACCATGTGTTTACCAGCTGTCTCCCTCAGATACTGCTCTACCCCTGCATTCTGTGTTGGTTTCTGTCACCCATGGGATTCTCCCAACCCTTGTGTACGCACCTGTTGCTTCTAAGCAAAGTGCTTTTCCCCTGCCCATTCCAAATTGCTCTCTTGACCATTGCTGCTTCTCCCTACCCCGCCCTCCATGCTGCTTCCCTTGGCCAGTACCCTTTTCTATCTCGCCTGTTGCTTCTCTACCCCACCGCATTACTTTCTCTTCTCTCACCCCAGTCTTACATGTTTCTCTCCCAATCCACCCCTCTTTGTTGCTCCCCCCTGCTGCCACCGCCAGTGTTGCTCCCTTCAGCTGCGCTTTAAAAAAAACATGACCACCGGGTCATAGAGACTTTTTTTTTTTTGTTTGTTTCCTTTAGCCATATTGTACAACATCGACGATGCTGTACAGCATGGCTAAAATCCATTGGCAATGCCATCATGTCCCAAAGGCAAGATCTACTGGCTTTGTCAACACTTTAAAAAAAAACCTAGTCTTGTATGAACAGTATATGTGTACGGATTCAGAAGGTGTAAGTTCCGGATCTGTTTAAATATATTTTTTTGAATGAGAAATAAGAGTTCACTTTGGTTAACACCCTGAAAAGAAATACAAGCTGCCTGATGCACAAAATAGGCGGCTCGCAGCACAACGTTGTGGACAGCTGTAACCAACCCTCTAATTTGAAGAATGCGCAAAACTTTCACCGCAAAGGTTATTTTCGCAAAAATTCACAATCTGCCCTCTTCAAGATTTTGAACATAGCAGCAATCAGACTGAGACTTCTTGTGAAAGTAAATGAATGCTGGGACAGAGATCTCCACGAGACAGCAGACCTCCGGTTTCACTTTGCTATTTACCTCAATTGTGAACACTGTCCCTTCAAGGAATATGCGTTGGAATCAGGGCCGGACTGGCCATACCGGGAGTTTCCTGGAAGGTTTGAAGGGAGAGGTCGGTTTTGCAGCCGTGTTGCTGGTTCTGCAATATCGGCCCCGAGTAACAAAAGTGCTTCATGGGGTTGGTAAATGTTTGCACAGCATAGGTGCATGTCTAAGCAAATTGCAAGGGTGGAAGTAACTCATCGTGGCCACCCCCTTCCTTTCTGCAATGCAATGCTTGATGGTGCTTACAGTGAGATTCATAACGTCCACTACAATGGCAGTGAACTACTGTGATTTAATAACTGTGCGACTTTAAATTGAGACTTATCATCCACTAAGTCAGTAGCCCGGGCTTTGCAAATGTTTAGTGTTTTGAGCATAAGCCCCAGGAAAAATAACCTGGATCTGCAAAGACTGATATAATTAGACAAAAGAGGAGCTGGAGAAAGTGGTGGTGGCGTGGCACGTAAGCTACAACCAGCTCAGTTCATTTTAAAGAACTAAGAAACAGGACTGGTGTGTTGCACCAGCATCAGTACACCCTGGGAAGGGGTCTCCTGAGAGAAGGTACTCAACCTCAGAAGCACTCTCCGCTGGCGACAGCCTGGATCTGCGGTTGGGTTGTAGGGTGGGGGTCTCCCGTGCATCATCTCACAATGGATGATGCTGAATTCAGAAGAGGGCTCTGTGGGATCAAGTGGCTGGAGATTGCTTCATTGTGTGGGAGTCACATTTCAATATGAACCAAAGCAGAGATGGAATACAGTCTCAATGAAACTGAAACAGATACAAGTCCTTTGGGACCCATGGGTGAGAGAGCTGATAGCCTGGACATAGACAGAGGGTTCTGCATAAAAGCTGTGCAGCATGATGCTATAAAACTGATATTTCATTGCAGCGTTTTTTTGTTTTGTCAAAACGAATGTTCTTTCTTACAAGGTGATTTTCTTCAGCCTCAAACCATACTCCAACTGCTATGTAGATCCAGGTCACAGACTCTGCTCAGTAGCAGATCAGAGGCTCGCCCTGCCATCACTGGTGATGAGATGCATTCCCCAAGCCGTATTACAACCCCCTGCCTCATGATCGAATTTACAAAGTCTGTCCATCAAGAGGTGAATGATGGAAAGAGAGCCAAGTCCCAAACTTCATTACCAATCTTTGTCCCCAGAGGATATTCTTGTAATGAAGAGCAGCAACTACTATCCTCCCTAATACCTGCATTAAACATGAAAAGGGAATTATTCAGCAAAAGCAGATGCCACTTTCATAAAACAATTTCAAAAGTTAAATTCATTCTTATGACTGGAGATGTGATGATGCTTGTTTGTTTATTTGTGAAAACGTATCATGAGAACTGATGTGATTAGGTTTCCTTTCCCAACCCAGCAAAATAATTGAGAATCTACCTAGCTTAGAAAGCACTCAGGTTCACGGATGTACGGATGCTATTTGTGCCAACGTGGACGATAGCTGTTTTGTTAAGGTGTCACTAGTTTAACTGTGTCCTCACCTGAACAAAGAGGAGCAGCCAACCCAGGAAGTGGTCATTAAAAGATGGTCCTGAACAATGTTTCCAAACAAAGTATATTTTATGATGTGGGTTTCTAGGAAAAGTAGTTTAATGTAAAGGTGTCGTTCTTGCTGAGTAGAAGTACATTGAAAGTAGTTTACATAATATCTTGCCTTTAAAAGAATTGCTATTTTGATACACATATAAGAACATTGTGATTACATTCCAACAATGACTCCACAGGTCAAGGTTATGTCATTGTCCTGGTTTCATAAAGTCATGACCTTAAGGAAACCATTTCCCCACACTATTCAAGAAGAACATAAATCATCTATATTGTCGACGGCGGCATTTCACTTTGACTATAGTAAACGCCTGAGATTTAAATATATCTAACATTGAAAAAAGAGTGTCTTGTAATTAGTATCTTTCAACCCCCAAACAATGACTATCACCTGGGGGTTTAAAGAATAACTCCTAAAAGGATTAAATTAATTTCACTAGTAAGAAATGGATTCAACATCATCTTGAGGAAGCAAGTGCAAAAATGTAACTATCTGAGTTCTTTTTCAAAATAGTAAAATTGTAACCCTTATATCATAATAGGTCTGCAATATGTTTTGTAATTTATTGATCACGCCTGCAACCCCTGCCACTGCCTTAGTGACCCCTGGCCTCACAAGTTGCAAAATCAGTGCCAAGACAGCAGAGGCAGCTAACACTTATGAGCAGCAGTGCTCGCCCTCCTTGTTTTGATGAATAATACTCTATTATTCACTATCTGTGTAGTAAAAGGTGGAGCACAATTAGCTGGAACAGGATCTCTGCTGATACCGGAGGTAATTAAAAAATGTTTTTAACGTCATGTTGTATGGAAGCCCGCATGAGAGTCAGTGCCAGGTAATGAGAATGAGTGAGGCGGTACCCATTGTGGCGGTCCAGTCACCCGATTTCGAGTTTGGTGGTCGGACAAATGACGCAAGACCACTGCCAGGACCCTGAAGGGGTGGCGGTGGGGAAAGTGACAGTGCCGTTGCCAGTACCACCGTGCAGTTTACGACCTCCCTTACCGCCGACCTTTTCATGGCGGGGACCCCGTCATTAAAGGGTCGACAGAAAGGTAGGGAGGGGCTCCAAAACACGGCATAGTAGCACATAAGAGATGTGCATGGGGGCACATGCTGTGCCTCTATTTCCCTGCACTGTTGTGTGTGTACTGTGTGGCATGTAAGACATGCTGCATGGTACACAGTGCACCGACATGCAAGAGGGGTTGCCACGGCGGAGGCATGTGCTGCAGGCTCTCTATGAGACGAAGCATGCCGCCGCAGTGGCACTACTGCTGCAACACCGCCAGTACGACCGTTAACTTGTAATGCAGTGTTCGGGATGCTGCCGGCTTGGTTGCGTACTCCCAACTGCCGCAATGGCAGTCCGGTGGTCGGACCGCCAAAGTCATAACTGGGCCCTAAGTGTCAGCAAGTAAGCATCAATGAGTGACAATACACGAGTGACAGTAATAGTGGCTAAGAGTAAGTGAGAATGATGGAGTATTCGAGAGTGCATGAGTGTAACTCTGGTTAAGAATGGTTGATTCAGAGTGACAATCAGGACGTGAGAGTAAGACTGAGTAAGCCCAAGTGCAAGTATGAATGAGTAGTAGTGAAGTGAGGATAAATGAATGAGTCAGAGTGAGTGAAAATAAGTGAGTGAAAATGAGGAAGTAAGAGTGAGTAGAAGTGAATGCGAGCGAGAAAGTATGAAAGAGTTAGAGTAAGAATGACAGAATGATAGAGAGTAAGAGTGAGTGGCGATGGGTGTCCATCGGGTGAGAAGGAGTGCATTAAAATGAAAATTAGTGAGAGTAAGACTGAGTGCCAGATAATGCTGCGTAAGTTGCCTTTGCTTGCTACATAATTGAGTCAACCCTGCTGTATATTTAGTCCTCCTCTGCCACCTAATTCTAGTGGCCCTCCTTAACTGTTATTTAATAAAACAGAGTACTTCAAAAAGAAAGTGCCTACTTTCATTCCGCTGGTCTATGAATGGCAGGGAAAATACTAACTAGGAGCACATGTGTGCCTGTTTACGAGAAGGGCCTCAAACATATTTCAGGCCGCAAATGGTCCACTGTCTGTACAATGAAACTTCGGGTTCAGAGGCAACTATGGCCAAATGCTGACACTGGCATACTAGATGCAATTCTTAGCATGACAGACACTTGTAACAAAATACTGACACCCATAGTAAAATACAGGCTACTGGCTCACTAGAGGTAATTCTTGGCATATGGGTGCTAGTGGAAAAATGCTGGTGCGAGCAGATCGTAGATAATTTTTGGCATACGGAAGGGGCGCAACCATAACAAATTTGCCGGCTCCAACATACTTGACATAATGCTTTCCTTAAGGGTCATCCACAGCATGAACAGAATTAATCACAAAATTCTGGCATATTTGAAGTCATTTGTAGCTTATGGGCTGCCCATTAAAAAATTCTGGCCCTGGCAACATGGAGGTAATTTGGGACACCTGAGGAAGTTGGAGGTGGAGCACATTTTGAAAAAATACTATGGGGTCAACTCCTGAGGAACGTCAGGTTTTATTCGCTTTGAACATCATGAAGGAACTCAAAAATTATTGAGTGTCCGTTTAGAGGCTATGGCTTTTTAGCACATGTATATAGAAAGTGTGCTGTAAATGCAGTATTCAATGCCATAAAAAATAAAACATTCTGTGGGGTGAAAACTCCTCTCCCTCAACCCCCGCACCTATCTAGAATAGATGTGGCTCGCTGAGTTTGCTCACTCCTACAATTCAAGGCAAGTATTATGCCCCAGTACTTTCAAAGATCTTGTAAGCACCCGACTAGACATGGTATCTGAAATAGAAATCCATCTCTGTTGTGGGGTTATATTAATCATGCAGTTATTATGGAACTTCAGTGCTGTCAATTATTGTGATTTCATGAGGGTTAAGATCATGTGACAGGACTTCCTAGTACGAGTCAGGGTCCAAGGTCATATGATGTAATTTCCTGTGAAGTAATTAAGGTCAAAAGCCATGTGATGTCACTTCAGATGCTCCTGCCATTCCATTCATAAAGAAAATGTGTCAAGAATGGTTTGATAAATATAATTCAACAGAAGCATGCTTTTAAGGTGTAAAATTCTAACAAGCACATGTAACTGTTATAATGAGTTTTAGACATATTCAGTTTGAACAAAATTGTTTTCGATAACAGCTATACATGAACAGATCTGTGGTGTGGACTGCTGCATCATCAGCAGATAATGTAACTTTTATGGTCTTGTTACTTACAAATCACACCAAGTACGCTCTAGTGCACCTGAATGATGAAAAAATTGCTTCAAATAGAGTGTAAAAATAAGTGGGGGCAATAGGCACCACTGCCAAGTCCAGTGACAAATCTCATACTGCTCCCTATCAGGAAAGGTCTGACCCTAGGTCTCAAATACATTGCTTGAATAGAACCCGGAGAGTAGTTACTGACCCTGTACTGCGGAGTGAGTGTCCAAAGAAATGCCACAACATCCTGTTGAAAGCTTTCTCCATGTCCAACAGTATCATATCTACCAGAGACCACATACCCGAACCTAGTTAGTGCCATTTTAATATGGGGCACTGTAGCGTGGACCGAATCAGGTCATCACATTTTGACACATACAGTCGGCAGGGGCACTAAGAAAAAAAATCAGCTTTTTGGATTTAAATAGTGATTTACTGCTCACAATATTTTTTATACATGCAATGCTGATACAGCAATAAAACCTGTAACTCCACTGAGAAATCCAGGGTGCTGTAATCCATATTCACTTAGTCTAACGTCTTCAGAAGTGGCTATTCACTGAGAGCAACGTGAATTACTGAATACAGACGAAATCTCGCAAGAGGAAAGCTTTTTCCCTATTTTTAGCTTACTCCATTCAAGCACTTAACATTTAATGTTATAATACAGAGACTTCCTGTCACTGCAATTCCTAGTATTATTAACAATGTTGTTGCTAAGCGTGTATTTTTCTACTCACCCTTCTCAGGGCCTGTGCTAACAATTACATTTTAGGGTTGCTCTAAAATCTTACTGGACGCTGTTACTACAGGAATGTTATGTCGAGTTTCTAAGTTATCGTTGCAACAAACAAATGATGGACGGAATGCTGACAATGCAGACATTCTCCCCCAGTCAAGAGATCTGGGTTAAATCCATCGTTCTTTTGCCCACTGCGGGTGGTGTAGTGGGCAAAAGAACGATGGATTTAACCCAGATCTCTTGACTGGGGGAGAATGTCTGCATTGTCAGCATTCCGTCCATCAATTGTTTGTTGTAACGCTTTTCGCCCTAAGTGGGATGGGTATTCCCAGACGTGGGACCCGTGCTCACTACGCCACTGGAGTCAAGCTATCCTGGCTGATGACGGCTGATAGCCAGAAACCGGTCCTAGGATGCTTGATTCCGGTCCAGTGAAGACATGGCTTGGCAGTTCGGGCTGGACTGTTCCCATGAGGCACAGGGTCAAGACTGATTTGCATATGGCCATGTCTAAACTGGGGTGGTGTAGTGGGCAAAAGAACGATGGATTTAACCCAGATCTCTTGACTGGGGGAGAATGTCTGCATTGTCAGCATTCCGTCCATCAATTGTTTGTTGTAACGAGTTTCTAAGTTATGGCAGGGGTGAATAAAGAGCAACTGGTGGGTATGGGGATGTCGTACCAAAGAATGGTTGCAAAGGCTGAGAAGGCCTAAAGACTTGTTTTTACTTTTTTACACTTTTTTGTCTATAGTCTAATGGTGCCATAGCTGTGGTATGCAGAGAGCCTCTGCTGATAACAGATAGTCAGCCAGATAGGTGGAAGTTTCAGTCATGATGGCTTTATAGATCGTGCTGCTGGTTTTGAAAGTGGAGTGCGTCAGCAAGAGGAGCCAGTGGTTTTCCATCAAGGTGGTGGTGATTGGGTCATAATGCTGATCAGGCAGCCGACCAAGTCCTTACGGTGTCGGCCCAGATCTGGATGGATAACTTTTCAGCTTTATTGGATTGTGATTGCACGGAGTACCATATTTCGAATGCTCAAGAGGGTGACAGGTTAACGATATATTGGGAGGAAGTGAGGAATGCCATTTTATCTCTACCAACTGGCAAAGCTCCTGGCCCCAAAAGGTTATTGGGGATTTGTTCAAGTCCTTAAGGAACCTCTGGGCACCTATTCTTACTCTGCACATGAACGCAGTCATTCGCGGTTCCTTACCAAAGGCCTGGCATCATTCTGTGATAATGGCAGTGTTTAAGGAGGACGATAGCGCTGACCCTGCCTGTTATAGACCAATTTCACGAATTGATTGCAGAGGTCAAAATTACTGGCCGAGTGATCTTGGAGAGACTTACTCACTGGGCTAACAAGCACAATATCCTGCCTCAGCTTCAGAGTAGACCGGGCAGGGGCACTGTAGGGCAGACCCTAACCTATATTTCCAAATAACAAAATATACAAGAGCAAAAGGGGAATCAGTTAACTTGGCATTCATGGATCTCAGGTCAGCCTTTGATTAAGTCAATAGATAAGCTCATGGTAGAGCTGAGGGACAAGGGGTCGAGCCTGCTCTCACTGCTTTTGGAGAGATCTTCATAATGGCCTCACAGGATCTGTAAGATTTGGTATTAATGGGGAATGCACGCAGCATTTTAGCCTGAAGAGAGATGTCTGTAAGGGTTGTAATTTGGCTCCTCTTCTGTTTATTACGTATATTAATCATCTGGAGGGGGTGTTATCTGAATAGAGTCTTGATATCCCAAGATCGGGTGGAAGACTTCTCCCTGCCCTCTTTTATGTAGATGATGCAGTCCTGATTGCACGCACTGCGAGGAGCCTCCAACAACTTTTGATCTTTTTATTGTTTTTATGGGTATCTTGGATTTGTCAAACAATTTTAAAAACTCGCAAATTATGGTGGTGGGCCCCAAGAACACTAAAACATCAAGATTCTTGGCTCGTGGACAGAACATTAGCAGGGTGGAAAATTTTCCGTTCTTGGGGATCGTATTAGATTCTGTTCTCAGTTGGCAGCCTTTGCTAAAGAAAAACTCAATTTTTTAAGAGGGCTTTTTCTAGTTTAAATGACTTTTCACCTTATTAATAGCAAGGAGATACACAGGGCATGTTGCCCACAATTCACGTAACAAATAACATGGCGCCGCCCAAACTGGTGAGTCTACTCACTGTCGCTTAACACAGCCATTCAGCCGACATCCCGGAGGACCGGCGGCGTCACAGCCGCTCAACTGGTGGCAAGTACATTCTGTCGAGCCCGACTACTTGTTGCACCTACGCCACCGCCCACATATATAATAGCCCGTAAATATATTGGGGAGCCAATAAACACGTTGACTAGGACATAAGCCAATTCAGATACTGTCACAAGTATGTAAAGCAAAGTGCATCCCTAATGCCACCTTTGGGTGTGAAATTTGGGGATATGCTCTTTTTGACCCAATCCAGGTTGTGGAAAATAAGTTTATGAGGGGCCAGTTAAGTGTGGTGTAGGGTACTCCCTCAGAGATAGTTCACATAGAGCTGGATATGGGTTACATCTCAGACATTATTTGCGTTCGACCCCTCTTATTTTGGTGCACAGTTTGGCTAAAGGAGGAGTTAACATTAAACAGGCTAATTATCCAGGATTGTTTGAGTGGGGACAACATGTTTCACATGCCATGGTTGTATTATATCATGTCTAACTTCAAAGCCCTAGGGAGACGAAAGCTTTTTAAAAAAAATCCTGGTGGTATTGAAAAAGAAGATCTTGCTAGGTTGAAGCATGGCTTATTCTCTCAGGGTGGTAGCAGAGCGTGTGGCCTTGCATTAGCCAAGCAGTCAATGCACTAGTATATTATGGTAAAGTCACTGAACGGAATTGAACCGTATCTTCTTTTGGAGATGTCTAACCATCATGGGCGGTTACAGACTTATTTTAGATTGGGCATATTCCATCAGCTCTAGGCGTATGGTATGAAAAAAAGTTGATTTACCGGCTTGTGTATGTGATAAGGTTTCAGTCTGTGACACCATTCATATTGGTTTTATTTGTCCTAGGTGTAATTCTATTTGTTATAAATTTATAACACGTTGTTTAGACAGGTTAGACTTGCGCTTTTATATTTGCAGCTTCTAACTGCCCCCAAAGTCTATTTTTGTGTGTCATGCTTCTTGGCAGGTGTTTTTAGTTTAAGATAGTCGCTCACTCATTAGCACAAACCCTTTGTAACTCTTTTTTTAAATTTCAATGTTATGATGCTGCTATTTCTCTTCGAGTCTTTTTTTTGTAATTTTTTTTTTTATTAATCGATTTTATGATGGTTTATTTATTTTACCCTAGATTCTTGAACCTGATGCTGTATTTTAATGGATGTTTACGAAATGTATTTAATTTGTACACTTATGATTTTTATAAAAATCGAATAAAGTTATATGAGAAATGATGATTTGGTCATATGTCTTATGCTAATGATGATGTCTGCTCCAGTGTTTAGGATGCCAACAAAAGGAAGCCAGTGTGGAGTCTGAGAGGCCCAAATTACTTGCGGCTAATTTGTTTTGGTTAATACATTTCTGAGACCATTTTATTTCATTTTTCTACATTTCTTTGGCATCTCCTAAATTTCTGACCGAGAAAAGAGAGGCTGAATCCCATAGGGCAATATTTCCATACACAAATACATTTTCCTTTGAAGAGATGCACAATGCTCTGCCTTGGTCACAGGTCTGGGCAACAATTTACCGGATGAAGATCGAGGTGCCTGAGATCTTTTGCCGATCAATAGACTCCACTATGAACAGAAGTTACACAGAACTAGCCAAGACTAGAGAAAAGGAAGGTTGGAGTTTAATAGGCGCTGAAGGGATAAAGGCCCAGGGAACAGTCTGAGGTGTGACTGAATCTAAAAGGGACTCTGCAGGCTTCCTGCATCACCGTTTGACAAATTCCAATTTGGCGAGAAGGAGCAGAGCGTACTGCTTCCTCCAAGGGCACCTAGCGCTGGACCAGATGCTACCTCAGGCCTGGCCCATTCCGAATTCTGTCCCAGAGCACCAAGGCACAAAGCAGATAAACCGATAACACTGGTAAACAGCAGGAAAAGCTATTTAACAAGGGAGGACTGATTCTAAAAAAAAACAAAGAAAATCACATAAAAACATGAGGATTTCATGTATTATTTTCACATTTATTTAAGGGAAGACTACTACGAGAAAAGAAATCAGTAAGGCTAGCGATTTAAACAACGCTGTAGAATATCACAGAAACAATAGCTACCAAGAAGGTGAAAATGGTCTGTAATTCAATACAGAACGAAAAAAAGGCAGCAGGTGGTTCTACAATCTATGCAAAAAAGACTGCTGCATTCTACATGGCATATTGCACGAAAGAAGACTTTCTAACTAAACCCAAAATTATTATGTGCCCGGGAAGGACTTCAAAAGCAGCGGTTCCACCACATGCTACCACACCAGTCCTTGTACGTCAAGAACCACCCCTACACTGCCTTTCACCATTACCAGCAGCCACTTGAGATAAGGCATTGCTTTCTGCCATACCCTGTGCAAGTTCTCCTCTTCTCAGTGCCTATTTTGATAAAGAATTGTTTAAAGTCCATTCATGAAACTTCTCCCACACCCCTGAGTAAGGCCAGAAAGAACAAGTGTGCATGTCCCTTTGCCAGCCCTTCGAAGATGGGTGGAGTGGGGGTGGGGATTGAGCGGGAGCCACATTACTGTTGATACCTAGCTGGAAAGCTCGGTGGTTTAGCTTGGGAATGAGACAAGAACACCATCCAGCAATTCACATTCCTCCCAGACCCTCTAGCAAAGAAGGGAGGGCTTCAATTAGGCAAGGCCGGTGTGAGACCGGCCTCGTGGCGTGGGCCCTCCCGACCAGGAAGCAACCCTGCAACCGCACCTGATCCCCGATATCACAGACTTCCGGCCACCATGACCCAACAAACCCGATGGCCGGCCGGGGCCCCAGCCGAACCCACAACACTACCGCGCATGCCCGGCCGAGGGAGCGGAAACCCCCAAGCACGACCAGGAGACGCCGTCTCGGTCACACCTCTGATCTCCTCCCCAAGGAGGGTTTCGATCGGCCACCAGGCCCCCGGTGAGCGGGCGCCTCGCCTGCTGGGCGTCTGGAGTCCCTCCCAGACCCACCTGAACAGATCAAAGGGCCGAGCGACAGGAAATCCCGACACACCGCCCCCAGGCACCAAGACCCCTCTCAGCGAGGACTCCGGACTTCAAAGAGGAGGGGGGGGGGGGAGTATAACAAGGGGTGCTGAAGGGACAAAGGCAGAGAAGACCTGGACCTACGAGAGCCCTGCTGACCTGGTCGCGGCTCGATCGATTCCTGAACCGAAGAACGCTACCCGAACTCTGAACCATCTGAGCCCTGCTGACGCTGTCGCGGCTCCCCGAACTCTGAACCATCTGAGCCCTGCTGACGCTGTCGCGGCTCCTCGACCTCCGAACCATCTGAGCCCTGCTGACGCTGTCGGGGCTCCCCGAACTCTGAACCATCTGAGCCCTGCTGACGCTGTCGGGGCTCCCCGACTCCGAAACCACCTGTGCCTGCTGAGTGACTCGCGGCACTCCCCTCCAGGAGAATCGGCAGAGATTGCCGAGAGAAACAACATCCCCCCAGCTCGAGGATTGGGAGCTGTGTGAAGGATACTCCGCAGAGACACTGAATTCAAAGACTGTCCCGCTACCCCAATACCCCCATCACGAGACCGCCGCCGCTTGTGGCATTGATTTAATAACTACATCTCAGATCATAAAGATCCCCTAAAACTCTTGATAAAGTATACTGTCTTACGAAGAACTACTGTGTGGTGTCCCTCTGTCAGATAGTGCAAGCTCAGCGTGTGCGATCCTAGGAATGAGACCCTTCCAGGAAGGGCCTCCTCGCCCTAGCTCGGCCTAACTCTGGGAGAGGTGGGTCAAAGGGTGGTCAGGAACGTATTCCAAAGCCCCCCGGAGAACACCCTTCCAAAAGCCGGCATTCATTGTCAGTCCACCCAAGCTCTTCAGCAGGCCATGGGCTGGACTGAAGCACTTTTTTTTTTCAACTTAAACATCTCCTAGGTAACATGACAGGCTAGGGAGAGCACCGGCAGGACATGAGAGGGGCAATGTATGCAATATGCGGCAGCGGTCTCTCGTCTTCCACTGCTTTATTCTCCAGCACTACTTTTTTCTACTAAGCAGTCCATGAGAGTATATGTGTTATCTAACTGTAGCCTTTGTATACTTCTCCTCTCATCCACTCCATGTTGCTCTCTGTAGCCCGAGTGCTTCTCCCTACCACCATCCATGTTGCACTTGCCATGTGCTTTTAACCGTTACGTCCACTCTCCCTCTGTGCTGCTTCCCCTCACCCATGCCCTTGTGCTGCATTTGCATCAACCACCTCCCACCCTTTCCTGTGTTGATTTGGCTTATCCAAAGCAAACACTAGGAGATGGGTTGCCCCGAAACCGGTCCGAGGATGCTTGTTTACAGTTCAGAGAAGACCTGGCTTAGCAGTTCGGGGTGGACTGTTCCCATGAGGCACAGGTTCAAGACTGATTTGCATTTAGCCGGGTCTGAACTGAGGTGGCGAAGTCAGCTAAAGGACGATGATGGATTCAACTCAGATCTGTGACTGGTGGGGAGTGTCTGAAAAGTGTTAGCGCTCCATCCATCATCTTCTTGTGTTTGCTATGTTCGCCCTAAGTTGGCAGGGTATGCCCAGACGTGGGTCCCTTGCCCACTTTGCCACTGGATTCAAGCTAGCATGACTAATGAGGGCTGTTTTCTTGAAACCGGTACAGGGAAGACCTGGCTTGGCAGTTCGGGCTGGACTGTTCCTATGAGGCACAGGGTCAAGAAGGATTGGCATATAGCTGGGTCTGAATTGAGGTAGAGAAGTGAGCTAAAGACCGATGATGCATTCAACCTAGATCTGTGACTCTGGGTGTGTGTCTGATAAGTTTTAGCGCTCCATCCATCATCTCATTGTGTTTGCTTTGTTCACCCTAAGTTGGCAGGGTATGCCCAGACGTGAGTTCCTTGCTCACTTTGCCACTGGATTCAAGCTAGCCTGGCTGATGAGGGGTGTTACCCCGAAACCAGTCCAAGGATGCTGGTTTCCAGTTCAGGGAAGACCTGGCTTGGCAGTTCAAGCTGGATTGTTCCCATGAGGCACAGGGTCAAGAATGATTTGCAAATAGCTGGGTCTGAACTGAGGTTGCGAAGTGAGCTAAAGAATGATGATGGATTCAACCCAGATCTGTGACGGGGGGTGTCTGAAAAGTTTCAGCGCTCCGTCCATCATCTCCTGGTGTTTGGTTTGGCTTATCCCCCATGTTACTTTGGGTTCCTTCCGTTTAACCAACCCCTCCTCTCTCTCCGGTTCAGCTTTAAAAAAATATATAAAAAGAAATAGTGTCTGCGTCATTTAGTAGGTGTGCATGCATTATACACATATCTAAAAATGAAAGGGCACTCACGTCAAAGTATTTTTACACTTTAGCCATGCTGCACTGCATCATGGATGCTGTGGAGCAAGGCTAAACGCCACTGGCGAAGCCAATAGGTCACAAAGGCAAGGCTTATTGCCGTTGCCAATGCTTGTTTGTAGATCTACTGATGCCTGCAAAAACTGGGAATGTCTATGTAAAGTAAGCGTGGCCCACTCTCTCAAAAAACACAAAAAGACGATGACACACCTTGATCACCATTTCTGAAATATGTACTGCACTTTTTAATTGAAAAAACAGACCTTTTTCTTTGCTTATTAACACTTTTAAATGCAATGGAACCAAATTTTACTGGAGCTTGCAGACAATCTTACAGCTTTTTCAGTCATTTATTTTTCTGCAAAAAAACAGGTAAATTGAGCCAAAATACTTGTTTCCCAATATTTCCTGGTTCTCGCAAGTAGAGTATTGGGTATATTTTTGTAACTCAAGCAAGCACGCTGCATTTTTAGGTCTCGCCTGATCCAGCGCATGCGCTGACCTGGCAGAGACATTTAGGTCAGTGGCATTTCGAAGTGCTGCCAAAGGCTTTTCCCAGCGACTGGCCTGCGATTACGCGCACAAGCGCGCGCGCCTCGCTCCGCCTCTCCAATGCAGCGCACCTCGCTCCACCCTTCCGACCTCAAAGCACGTCGCCGCGATTGTGATCGCTTTCACGGACGCGTCGCGCACAACAGGACGTCAGTTATTCGCGTAAGCATTTGGTAACCACAGCAGATTTTTTCACCAATAAAAGCGTCAGACACACTGGTTAGCATTTCAAACGTTGTTTCTCTCGGTAGTATCAAATCGCGCTGTTACCTCTTAACATGTCGGAGACACAATTATGGTGAAAAAAAAGTATATGTTGCCCCTGTCTACTCTTCAGAATTTCGAAACCCCTAGCTATGTGTCAGCAGCTTTAGTTCAAAGCTCAGTTTTGCTAGCATGCATTCGGAAGCCCCAGCTTCTCTTGGTGACTTAAATAAGCATCCGCTGCGGATGGCAGTACTGGTGGAATACACAACACAATTTTAAGGTCTGGCTCTAGATATCTTTCACTGTCAAACCGACCTATTATTACCAATAAGTTTACGAATAGAAATTGTGGGATCTGACATCACTCCAAAGTAGTATTTCGATCATTCTCTTGCTATTGTCGGTTTGCATATGTTTTTAAGCCTTCTATTGCAAACAAATATGCTCAGTAATCACTTATTCACTTATTTATCTCAAACAATAAATAGACCCGTTGCCACTCAAGCTATGCCCTTGCAGACAGGCCAGTGTACGGTGGCAGAGGAGCCGCAGGCAAAGCATGAGGGTGTCTTATTACTGTTGTCGAGCAAGGAAGCTTTCCTAGTAGAGTTGGCAAAAGAAGCTTGGCACCGAAGGACTAGCACACTATGCAGGAGTCAAAACTGCACTGGGCAAAAACTGGACTTAACTGCAGCCTCTGTAGGTTACAGGAGTGCTTCCTCCCAATCAAATTCACTCATTAGGACTATGTCCTCCTGTGCATTATTTAGCAGTATCTTTAATATTCGATATATTACTTTTTTCTTCAGTAGGGCACTGAGAAGTTTATATTCCAGGAAGATTCTTGCAGGATGTCGCCCGTGAAAGTCACACACCATGGTATAGCAAGCATAAAGCAAAGCTATCTATATCTACAGGTGGCACATGCATTTTTTTCGCTATACACCTACAAAAGGTTGTTCAAGTATTTCTAACAACCCACTACAAACGTACAGGTTGAAAAAAATCGTGCAGCTACGTGGTGATCTGCCACGCATATCCTTTGCTGCACTATACACATTTAGTGAACCAGTTACATGGTTTCATTTAGACAGTGTGGGAATACAGAAAATATCTGAATACCCACAGATACCACTGACCATCTTTGGAGTTCAATGGGCTATTTGTACCACGGTGCAATTGTTTGAAATTTTTGCTGCTGAATGGCCATAATGACTGAAGTATACATTCCACATGTCTGCAAAAATGCACAATTTAAATAACACACCATACAGATCACTGGCCCCAAAGGTGCATCCAAAATAATTTGATGGATTTCAATTCTAGGCTTGTATTACATGATAGCGTAGAATGCCCTCTGCTCATATCACAGATTGGAAAACCCCAATACACAACCCACTCGCACACCTTTAGACCCTTAAGGGACTCTCATGAAATATCTGGAACTTGTTCACTGTGCTGGATTCTATTCCGGAAGCATAACAATTCAAATGTTGAGTCAATTGAGAAATATGCAAACTACAATCACTCTACTTCTTCCAGTGGATAAATGAAAAGGAAATAAAAATGTAGTTCCTCTAAAGCACAGTATGAATGCAATTTGAATACTGATGGATGGCCCTAAACACAGTTCCCATGTAACCCAGACAGCACAGCTGTGGGCTTATATCCCTTATTGCTTCCGCTCAGAACCCTACCGTTGCTTCTGCTACTGCCCTCAGTGATGTCACCGGCACTAACAGTGCTGTCTGCACCTGGAAAGGTTCAGAACAGATGTGATCCAGGGGGCTGCATCGCTTTCAAACAGATGCAGAACGGAAACTTTTGTTTTCTGGCTTGAAAATCTGGACATAAGCGTTTAGATCTCGCTTTTGTCGCTAACAAAAAACACTTCCCCGGGATAGCGGGAGGCAATAAATTAATAGAATGATCTGAACGGGTGCAAAGGTCACGGCTTCAGCTGGAAGATTCCATTCCTCACTCCATGCTTTTAAAAGGACTCATTCAAACTACAGTCTGTATCGTGTTAAAGCTCAGAATACGGCATGTGCCAACAAGTCTCGCCTTTGGGACCTTAGAAGTATTTAGTTATGCAGCACAATATCCTTACTGCAACAAAATTAACTGTTGCATGGCTAAACACTTATAAGGTACAAGGTTTAGCCATGCAACAGTTGTTGTTGCACCAAGGATATGCTATGCCAATGCTTGTTATTTTTGCCCCAAGGATGGAACAGAAAGAAAGGCACCAAATAAAGCAACGTTACAAGTCTGCCAAAATGGTGCCGCTTCGTTTAGCTGTTTGCGTTCTTTTCCATGTGGAATTTTCTATGGGAAATGGAATTCTTGGGATCCACTATCTTTGCCTCCTCACCCTAATCTCCTTGACCATTCTGCATTGAACGTGGCAAACTCCAAACATGTACACCGAAATGTATTTTGGAATTATTTCATGCGGATTGCTAATGAGGGGTCAAAGTTATTAGTGAGCCAAAACGGTCCTTTCTTATGGAATTTGTTTCCTCAACTTTATCCACAGAGATGCAAATGCTGACTCTGTGATAAAGCGATTGTACATACAAATGGATGGCCATTGTATTGTAATCACATTTCTATATCACTTACTAACCCGGACTAGGTTTTGAAGTGCTTTATGGTGCTCCAGGACCCCAGGTTGGCCCTAGACCAGTGTTATGTATTATTGCTGGTATTAGTCTTGCGCACTCAAGCAGCTAATCCCTTGCATTTGCTCAGGTTTCCTTGTGGCCGATTACATTAATAGGAGTTAGGTGTGATCATTAGTGGGGGAGGTACGAGTTCAGGCAGATGGTTGGTGATGACAGAGGATATTAGGTATTGTTAGGTTGCAGAGGGATGACATTCGAAGAAGGAGAGGTGGGGGATCTATGAATCAAACTATGGGCAAGTTGCAGAAATACAATAATAGAAATTAGGGGATGTGACAGAGTAGGTTGTGCTTAGAGAGAAGGACCGTACATAATGGAAGACAAGGAAAAGGTAATTTGAAGGAACAAAGGGTAAGTAAAGGTCAGTATTTCATGTGGGATTTCAGAAAGATAGCGGATGCTTTTGGAGACAGCATGCAATGGAGGATGCAGCACTGTGAAGAATATTGTTGGCGCCTCAAATAGCACAATATTGGGTACTTTTGATAGGTACTATATTCAGGCTACCATTAGACAACTACTAAAGCAAGGTCGGCTGATCAGCCCCAAGGGGTTTAGCACAAAGTAACTGCTGGGTGCATATACAAGAGCTTTAGACGGCGCTCAAAGAAAGCAGTGGCCTCAAGATCATAGCAATGTAGGAAGATATATGGGCAACGAAAATTAAAATTTTGAAAATGCTGAAGTAGATGTCTTGTAAAGATCATCCTCAAGTTTAGGGCTCACAGTGTCAATGACGAAAAGCTAAGTGTGATCCATTTGGAAGCCTATGATTTGCCATGGTACAAGGTGGAGTGGGAGTACAGATTTCCCAGATAGCAGACATATATTGCCTGCATTAATGTGGCTGGAGGATGACGGCGAGGAGGCTGGGGACTAGGGTCCCTTTAGAAATTCAATGAATGCTTTTTTAGCAAGGGACTGCCGATTACAATTTCCGAAGCACTGCCCTTTGGTAGGTGGTAGGGGTGAGGGTTGGGATTGCAGATTATTTTGTGAAAGTTGAAAGGGACCCTGTACGTGCGGTCCAAGCTTTTGTCTTCCTTGATCACATTTTCAGTTGGGCTGATGACATCTTTGTGCCTCTATTGTAGGTGTTCCAGGCTGGTGACTACCCTGCTGTGGTGGCATCACTCCACACAAAGGCTACTTCTGGAGAGCATCCCGGAAAGAACACTTGAAAGGAGAACCACCCCCTAATCAGTTGTACAGGATGAGAGAGAGGATGCACTTGCAACATGAATCAAGTTACATTTCTGTAGAAATAAAGTGTAAAAATAATGCATGCAGATACAGTTAAACATGCGCCACATGAGCAAGACAAACGGAACTATAAAAAGGCCCCTTTACGTAAAAATAAACAGCATGTTCAGCATCAGTAGGTTGCAAACTCTTAGCTACAGGCAGAAACAAAGGCTATGCTAGTACATTAGAGATATTTCGTATAAAAATACATAACCCATTCACAAAACCCTCAAAGAAATGTCGAGTGATATCTTTCAATATCTCATCAGAGATATAATTTGCATCAATTTAACAGATTTGCATTACTACAATAATTTGTTCTCTTCTAATCTGGGCCATTGATCATTCATTGGAATATACTTTTGGAACCTGGCACAGAGCTAATGAAGCATTTCAAGCAACTGATGGATGGATTTAAAAATGCAGATGGACACTGAAGCAGAAGAAAAGATTTGGCTTTAACAGAGATATCCTGCACAAGGACAGACACAAATGCAAAAAGGCAGAATGGAAAATGTCCTTTGTATTTGCAGCCAGTTAAGTCCAACAATGTCATGTGGTATTACACTCAATTTTCTCTAGTTCCAGCAAACTCATATCACCACAGTCAAATGTCAAAGCAAGGGAGAGAAAGATGACTGAGGAACAAGGAAGGTCTTTTGGAATGTATGTGCCATTGACGGCGGGGTTGTGTAGCCATCACGTTAAAGCTTAGTGAACCATTCTGGCAACCAAAACGCAATGTCCTGGTGTTCCAAACAGATTTGGAGATCACAGCTGTTTCGAGGAAGCAGGTCATGAACAAATATCGCTATTAAACAGTATGTGGCAAGTGTAAGTCAACATTCATTCAACAATAAAAGTTATTAAATAATAGGGCCTTATTCACAAAGGGACATTTACATGTGTACATTTATTCACAACGGCAAATTAAATTTTTCGGTTAGGTGTCAATCTACACTTTCTGCTGTTCACCAATTCAGTGTAGATTTATACTCAAGTGTAGACTTGCATGTCTCCACCCTCTGAAACCATGGGCTGCAGGCATGCAAGACAGAATTTACAAACAAAGTTACTATTAAATATTAAAATAATCCCACCCTCCATTTTAATATTAAATGAATATTTCATAAATGTAAGTACACGTTATGATTTTTATTGATTTAAATGAATTTTACATTTTTATTAGAAGCTTAAAAGTAATTTTGTTTAATTAATTACATTTCAATTTTTTTCCATGTTATTTAATATTTTTTAGAATTATTAAAATTATAATATATATATATATATATATATATATATATATATATATATATGCAAAAAAGGGCAGGGAACTACAGGTGTGTGTGTGTGTGTGTGTGTATATATATATATATTATATATATATATATATATACACACACACACACACACACTTATACACACACACACACACATATATATATATATCCACACACATTTACATTCCTAAACTACATTTTTCAAGTAAATTAATATTTAGTTCATAAGTTTCAGGGACGTTAGTTAGTTGAACATTTGACTCATAAAACCAGAGAAATTCCCCTGTTATAGTTAGTTGAGCTAATTATAACTTGCGCGCCCGCAATGCACTGCTGATGATGTCACATATTACATCACTCATGACATGGTCAGTGACATCACGGATGACATCACTGATGACATCTCAAATGACATCACTCGTGGCATCACTCGTGGCATCTTCCAGTGAATGTGTGATTCTATAAAATGCAAATATGTTTTATATATATTCACTTAAAAAACCATAGGTTTCACACATGTTATAGTTAGCTGGACATTTCACTCGTAAAAAACCAATGAAATTACCCCGTTATAGTTAGTGCAGGCAACTATAACTCATGCGACCGCAATCCTCTGCTGATGACGTCAGATATTACATCACTGTATTTAGACACTTATTTACCCATGTCTTCTTCCAGTAATCTTTAGCTATACATAAATTACAAATATTTATTTTTCATAAAGACACATATGTCATCAGTGATGTAATATCTGACGTCATCAGCAGAGGATTGCGGTTGCGTGAGTTATAGTTGCCTGCACTAACTATAACGGGGTAATTTCATTGTTTTTTTACGAGTGAAATGTCCAGCTAACTATAACATGTGTGAAACCTATGGTTTTTTAAGTGAATTTGCAAGGTTTTTTAAATGCTAATTCGTAACTATAACATGTGTGAAACCTATGGCGTTTTCAGTGAATTTGTACGTTTTTTTAAATGCTAAGTTATGTATTTATTTATTTATTTATTTTCAGGTTTTTCACCGTGCGCGCACCGTGCGCGCGCTGTGGGCGCTCGGTGAGCTTCGCGCACCCAGCACCCACGGTTCGCAGTGCGTGCCGTGCGCGCACCTCGCGATTTGTTTAAAAAAAAATTGTTTTTTTCTCCCTTGGGGGACCTTCTGTGACCCCCTGACCAAGGCTAGGGGGTCAGGAACTGTCCACTCTGCCCCCTTTTCCCATTCTCCACCTTTTTTTTTCACCCCCTCAGACTGCGAGAGACAAAATGGCGGCCGACACTTCCTGGTTTCGACCGATTCGAATGTTTACCGACATCTAACAACCAATCAGAATTGCGGTCGCGCACGGCAGGGTGCGCGCACCGTGTGCGCACGGTGCGTGCGTATAGATATGGATATGCTTTTAAATGCTATTTTCTCAGGAAATAATGAACAGATTTACACCAGACCTGCAAAAGGCACTTCCTTGACCTTATGGCTACCTCTCTGCCAAATTTCACGAAATTCTGTTCAGCCGTTCGGGCTGTAGCTGCGACTAAAGGTCCTATGGAAAAATGCATTGGGAAAACGCGTTTTGGGACCCCCCCTGTTTCTCGGCCCCCGCTTGATGAATCACCCCGAGACTTTCAGGGTAGGAGCTGAACGGAGCGCCCCATTTGTTTTGAAAATTTCGCGAGGATTCGTCAACCGGCGCCAAAGTTATTCAAAATAGAATTTTGAGATTTCCTATGGAAACTAGGTTGTAACTATAACTATCTACTGGCGACCGCCAGTAGATTATATATATATATATATATATATATAATCTTCTCCCATGTATCCGGAAGAAAAACGAAGCCGTGTGCGGTTGGATAAATGCTTTATTCCTCAGTCAGCCATTCGTCAAACGCGTTTCGAGTGCGCAGCACCCTTGTTCACTGACGCTGAGTAAAGTTTTCACAACCATTTTAACTTGGCTTTCCACGTGACTATACAACTACATAGTGAGTGTATAAGAAGACAGACTCGTAGTTTTTACATATAGTCCTACGTTGTTGGCATACACATCACAATACGATTTCATTAGTATTACACTAAAATAGTAAATCATGACCGACAGTGATTATATTTTAGAAAACATTGTTCCGTCATCCATTGCTCTTGTGAAATAAACGGTGTGAGTAATGCCCAAGTGGGCTTTCTTAATCCAACCATGTTGTTTGTTAAACAATGTTTTCCAGGAACCTATTCAAAGACTTTAGCCCCAGTGGGCTGTGTTGCCAATACAATGTATTAATTTGTTACATCTTGAGTCAATTTGCACATGGAAAACTTTTCATGACAGAAAATTTGGTTAGGAACGATTATTCTAAACTAATTATCAAAGGTGAGTGTACATATCCTCTTCGACATTCAAACCATCTGGCTGCTTAGAATTCAATTCAATTATGTATCGTGACTCCAATCTCCTTAATTGTTTTTCCCTATTGCCTCCCCGGGATTTTTCTCAACGGCATCTATCACAAAATATGTGAGACCATCGGGTCGCTTGTTATGGAATTTCTCAAAGTGTCGTGCGACAGGATATGGTCTGTCGTCATTTTTTATTGCTCTTAAGTGCTGTAACACTCTCTTGTGTACTTCTAAGATAGTGCTGCCCACGTACCTCAAGCCACAAGGGCATTGAAGCACGTAGACAGCATACTCAGTTTTACATGAGAATTTTCCTCTTATTGTTTGCAATTGTTTATTCAAACCTGGTAAATATTTATCTGTGTTTACACCATACTTGCAAGCTTTGCACTTGGTGCATTTTATAAATCCTTGCTTCTTCGTTAACCAAGTTGTTTTTGGTTTGGATTTTTTCAAATTATTTTTAACCAAGGTCTGTTTAAACGATTTTGCTTTGCGAAATGTAATCTGTGGTCTACGTGGGAGAACTTTTCCAAGGATTGGGTCATTCTTGATTACATGCCAGTGTTTGTTTAAAATGCCTCTCAGTTTAATGTGCTGTGTACTGTACGTTGTAATGAATCTACCTCGTGAGGTTAAGGACATTTTCTTACTTTTCCCTTGACCATCTTCTTTTTTGTCAAAAAGAATATTTTCTCTTTTCCTTCTCTGAACTTTATAGATTGCACTATCTATCCAATCATCCGGGTAGCCTCTTTCCTGAAATCTCCCTTTTAGTACTGTTAGTTCTTGTACAATTACCTGATCTTTGCTACAGTTGCGTTTTGTGCGTATGCATTCACCATAAGGAATACTCTTTTTGAGATTTGTGGGATGGAAACTTTTGGCATGTAAGATGGTGTTACTGGAAGTAGGTTTGCGATACAGCTTGGTTTCTATCTTTCCACCTTCAATATATACTGTCAAGTCCAAAAAATTAATTTCAGTCTTGCTTATTTCGCTTGTGAATTTTAAATTGAGGTCATTGTTTTGTAGGCTGTTATATATATATATATATATATACCAAGGTGTATTAAAGAATGAATGCATTTACAAGTGTCTAAAGGAATTATTTCGTATGTGTGTGACTGACTGTATAAGTGAGTGATTGAACGTGTCTTGCTGAATGCATGGGTTAGTGACTAAACTGTGTAAAAGTCTGTATTAGTCTCTCCATTGGTGTGTAAGCAACTGCATGGGTTGCTGAATACCTACATGAGTGTCTATATCGGTTATTGATTAGTTGTCTGAGTATATGTATGTGTCCCTGAGTGTCTGTGTGGGTGGGTGGGTGTATGAGTCCGTGCATAGATGTCTGAGTGGGTGATTCAGTGGTTGTATGGATTAAAAAGTGCATCTGGAAAGGGCTTTATGGGTGAGTTAGTGTGTCTATGGGTGTGTTGGTGAGTGAATAAATGTCTCAGTGGTATATCTGTGACTAACTACATATGTTTTAAGCCACTATATGGGAGTGTTGGAGTATATAAAGGAGTATACGTGAGACTAAGTTATTTCAAGAGTGGGTGTATGCTTCTATCAGTGATTGTATAAGACAGTAAATATGTGTTAGAATCTGTATAAATAAGTGATGTGGTATGTCTAAAAATAACGAAGTTGGTGTGTATAACTGTATACATGATTAAATGGGTATGTGATTCATTCTTTGCATTACTGACTAGGCGTGTGAGTAACTATGGATGAGTGGCAGCGTTTGACTGCATGTATAGATGTATGAGTGCATATTGTAGTCCTCTATTGATGAGTAACTACATGTATAAGTGACTGGATGTGTGTGTAGACCTAGGAAATAGTGTGTGCCTATGTAGTATATGGCATTCTTCTGTGTATGGTTTCAAACATAGTAGTCAGCATTTTAGAATGGGTATATCAAAGTTTATATTAGAGCATCAGTATGTGCATCAGATTGTCACGTGAATGATGTCATGAGTGAAGTCATCAATGATGTCATTTGAGATGTCGTCAGTGATGTCACTGACCATGTCATGAGTGATGTAATATGTGACATCATCAGCAGTGCATTGCGGGCACGCGAGTTATAGTTAGCTCAACTAACTATAACAGGCGAATTTCTCTGGTTTTATATGAGTCAAATGTTCAACTAACTATAACGTCCCTGAAACCTATGTTTTTTTTAGTAAATTTCTAAGGTTTTTAAATGCTAGTTCCCAACTATAATGTCTGTAAAACCTATGGTTTTTTCAGTGAATTTAGAAAGTTTTTCAAATGTTAATTTCCTATTTTAATGTTTATAAAACCTACATTTTTTCTATTATATTTTTAAATATTTTGGAACTCTATTATACTTCTTGTTTTTAACTTTAAAAATCATGTAATGTTTTATATCGTCACCCAAAAATATGTACATTTTCTTTTTTTTGGGAGAAAACTGCACTCCCATACCGGTAGCGTACCAAGCTCCATCATCACACGAATCCTATCCGCCTTATTGCTAAACTCGTAAATGATGCGCATTTCGTATCCGACGAGTTCGTGGCACCGCGTCCCGCATAACATCATATACGCATGAAGTCACCCCAGGTACTACTTTGGTATCCGATGGGTACGCAGTACCAAGCCACGCGTTACGTCAAGTACGTATGGGGTCGTGCCTTCTGCGCGTTGCGTATTCGACGAGTACACGCTGCCAGGCCCTGTGTTACGTCACAGACATATAGTATCGTGCCGGGTACGCCATTCCCTTTTTTTTTTTTTGTCTCAAAAGTATATCTAAATAACTTTAAACAGTATATGAGAGCACACGAAAATCTAAATTATTTTAAACATTTATATATTTCTAACTGTAATAAACTTGTATTATGATAAATATATTTTGTCAAAATCACGTCGGATGCGGCCTACTTGCGCGCTCGGTGCGCGATTGCCATGCGACCTTAAAAAAAAGCATTTGATTGGTTCATAACATTTCCCATTGTAACAGTTGGACGACCCCACCCAATTTACTCATTCTCTCTACAGCGTTTGATGAGACACCTCTTCTGCTTAGAAAGCTTTTTTGAAAAGTGTTTTCCTGTATACACATATCTTATACTACACACAACATGCAACGATCATCTTGACCACTATTCATGCTCTGTACATTAGCCTTCCAGGTGTGATTGCCAAGCATCTCAAACGTTCCATCAAAAAACAAATATGTGTTACACGATGCCCCTGGTGTGTGTGTCTGCACATTATTGTGCTGCCTTTCGGCCTGGGTATTGCTGGCTCTAAGGAGCATCATCAGCCACGGGCAGACTGCACATCCTAGATCACATGCCATCTCATTAACGATAGTTTCCGCCCTCCCGACACATGCTACACTAATCTAAATTGCACACTCTGCGAGGTCGAAACTACAAAAGAAACACACATGAGTACACTTCCTGGCCAGGCAGGAACTGAACAACGCCCAAGTCCCCGGAATAATTATTCACACCCCTACGCTGGCCTGGCGTACGCAAGCCCAGCCCACTTTGTGTACGTATAAATAGGATAACCACGACGCCACACGTCCCTCTTCTTCCACACTACCTCAAATGATTTGCCGCATCCACGTCGCATTTCACAATGCGCAATAAAAAAAAGAAATGGATCCATTAGGTGTACTCCATCCTGACAATCAACACGGGCTCTATATTGTGAGCCCTACTGCCCGTCGTCTACGAAAGGGATCCATGAGGTGTACACTCTCCTGCAATCAACACTCCATCTGAATTGTGAGCACTGCTGCCCGTAGTGATTGCTCACACAACAATGACAGCAGGTAAGCAGAGCGACCTGGGTGCACAGGGCCTCCAATTGAGCACGCTGCGGCGAGAGGGGTGTGGTGCTTCAGCCTAGCTGCGCAGGTCCGAACAAACGATATTGGCATGTGTTGTATGATGTGATCTTTCACCTCATTCAGTCACATCGGTCTAATTTTAAGGACCTACTAGACCGTACTGTAGGCCTGAGCCAGCGGGCAGCGCTGCCCTACAGACACGTGGCGTTGTCTTTTAGGACACTGTAGTGAGGTCCTTACTAAGTGTACATGCACACAGGCTCCCGCCACTGCATTACACACGCACATTATGCTTCTAGCATGCACTCTGTTCCTTTGTATGTGAACGTTGGCATAACATATTATTTAACCTTGTGTTTTCTCGTGCACTCCAACTCCTCTTTGAACCACGATTACCACGAACAGTTGGTAGATCGAACTTCAAGAAGGAAGGATACAGTCAACTCCAATTTTCTATCAAGCTTGAAATAAACCTTCAATTACCTCCAGACGTTTCCACCATTAAATTATTTCTCCCTTTTCAGACATTCCATTGATTGCCACAAGAAGGGCAGAGCGGAAGCTGACCCCGCAATGATGCCCTGGCATTCTGACACCTTCCATCGTGGTATCAAGACACTGTCCCCGACCGGAGACCTGGTCTATCGTACAAACATACCCCGGACTAGGAGCTTGCACCAACACGTCGTAAGCCACACTCGGTCTCCTTCTCCCTCTCTTCTTTTGACTCTCCCTCCCCTTCTCCCTTCCACCCACTTCCCTCCCTACCATTCTCACTATGGTACTTTCATTTGGACTACCTTTCTTTACCTCTTCCACATAGCACACATACTTATGTTTCATTTCTTGCAGGTTTCCTACTCTGCTTCCACTGGAGTCCAACCCACGTTTTTTTTATTATACTGTTCTATTAAAGTTACATTTCTATTTATTTTTGTTTTAATAAAGGTTACTTATTTTTTCAAATAAATAACTGAGTGTATAGGTCTTCTTTTTCTGATGACATTTGTCTATTGTTTATTGTGAAAATCATCTGTTTATAGGAGATTTTAAGGACAACATTATTTAATATTAGAGTGCACCTACCAAACATAATCTGACTATTAGACAAATGAAGCCTGGGTAATTGTACAACTGCAAGAATTCAATGAGTGTATCACTTTATAACACCATAAGTACTGCCTGTGTGATTACAGAACAAATAAGGCACTGCCTAGGACCACCGAGGCTTCAGGGACTGCCGAGACCCACCCTGCATATTTAAATAAAGACCCGGAGTGTGGCGATCGCCGGACTTCAGTTGGCCTCAAACCCCCCGAACAATTAGTAAACAATACCCGGGAAGGTGGGGCTCCCCTAGACTGCAAAGCTTCTCTGTGCCCTTTCGCGCCTAATTTACATGTGACATTAAGATCCCCAGTCCTACAAAGACCCCGCAATATAATCATTTGATTGGCCACGGAACATTACCCACCCACCAGGGGCCACATTTAAAAGAACGGGTGAGACCCCGCATTTTTTTGTTCTTTTCTCTCCATTTTTACCTTCCGCATCCCCTCTATTACAGCGATTCGAGGCTTTCCTCCTCTCGCTTCTAGTAGTCAAACAAGTATTTGCTACCACAGGGTGGAAGCCATGCACCACCCTCTAATAGCAAACACAAAAGTCCAGTGAATGCACACCTCGGGACATTGTATGAGCTGCGCCTGAGAGGTCGCCCTCCCTACTACCATGATGCATTTGTTAGTATAAACGCATACTAACACTACTTACACACGTGTAGTACAGCGACCAGAATGTAGTGAAGAAGCAGATGAAGCGCAAAATCTAAAAATATAAATCCTACCAGAAGTCGGATGACATAGTTCAATGAGCCAACGGACCCTGGCATGAGTAGAAACAGCTACACAAACAAAACGGGTCTTCAGCGCAACGCAAGAAATTTTGAAATATTGCTGAGTGGTGCCTTCTTTTTGCCTTCTCCCACTCGTCGCCAAATTTATGTAGTGAAGAGGCAGAAAGCAGCGAATCCAATACGTAGATTTATTACAAGAAAACAAGACACCTGAAACAACCACCAACAGGAGCAGACAGCAAAGCAACCGTCTAATCCAGCACCGTGTACAAACTCCGCAAGGTTCCCCTCATGACAGCCCTACATTCTAACATTACATACTGAGGGCCATATTATCAAGGAACGGCGTTAAATTATCGCCGCTTTAGCGGCAGGAAACTGCCGCTAGAACGGCGATAATGGGCTTGATAATATGCCGTAGAGAATTCCAATAGAAGCCCATGTTCTCGTGTTAACGCCGTTCCTTGATAATATGCCCCTTAGATTCTAGTAGAATTACATACTAACATTCTACTATGACTTACAATGGAATACTACACAGAGCACATGACTTTACAGCAATGAGCTCATAGTTTCATCCACGAGTCTTGACACAGGTAGGGGTAAGACTTTCGCTTCCCACTCCCTATATTGTATAAACGTAAACTAACACTTCTTCCACAAGTATCCTACAGTGCCCAGAGCACATCACTTTACAACAATGAGCTCACAATTTAGGCTCACGGTTTAATACCAGAGTCTTCACACCAGTAGGGATGAGTAGCTCGCTTCCCACTCCCTATACACTATATACGCATACTAACACTACTTACACACTTATACTACAGCGGCTAGAATCCTATACCACCCAGAGCCGATCACTTTACAGCAATCAGCTTGGTTTCATCCCCAAGTCTTCACACCGGTAGGCGTAACTACTTCGCTTCCCTCTTCCGGTATACTATAAACACACAGTAGCGGTCAGTAGTTCGCTTCCCACTCCCTGTATGGTATAAACGCCTACTAACACTACTTGCACACGTATGCTACAAACACCAGACCATATCACTTTACAGCAATGACCTCACGGTTTAGACTCTCAGTTTCATACCAGAGTGTAGCACCATATCATATCACCACCATGCCACTCTGAGCAACAACGCACTTTCAGACCATTAACCGTGATAACTACCTACTGGCGGTTGCCAGTAGGTAATCAAGAACAAATTACAATAGTTCCTTGATTCTTTTAGCTTTCAAAAATTCTCTCCATTACGGTCTTTCTACTTTTCCATATAAACAGTTTTTTTAATATTCAAGTACACATCGAAGTCAGAAATGCAACATATTCTATCAACACACTTTCTAGAACATTCTACAACACGTGGAGGTTAAAAGTTCATAATCTTGTTTTAAACCTAACGATATTGTTTTGCAACATTTTCTCGAACATTTAACGGCACGTGCAGGTTAAAAGTTCACGATTGTTTTAAGTTTGAACAGTGTCTTCCAAATGCAAGTAGCAGGTGTGGTTGAGTTGAGCACATTTTATCCTATAATATGTACTATAATATGTACATGCAAACTGCTTTTTCTTAACCAATCACAAACATACTTTTCCACAAAACGAATGTGCACCCTACTTTTAAAAAACAATGCTTTTCATCTCCCAATCAGGTACCATTTTGTATGCGAAAAGAAGCTAGTTCCCCATCTTTAAACATATCTCTTATTCTACGAAGGAACTGCATGAGCTACAGACATCTTTCCATACCTTCCAGCCATACCTTCAAAATGCTAGTGTGGATCGTAGGACATAGCTATGTTTTCTGGTGCAAGAGGTATGCAGAACAGAGACATATTAACTTAGACCTAGGTTTACAAAATGTGGACATTAAATGGTTTGGACAGAGAGAATTGAAGTGGCACCAATTGTTGCCTTTGGTTAAAACCTGTTTGCATCTCCAACACCCTGACCTCATGATTGTGCACTGTGGTGGAAACGACCTAGGCACATTGACTGGGGAAGATTTGGAAATGCTTATGAAGGACACCTTTGGACAATTGATGTTACTTTTGCCTCAAACTGTCTTTGTATATTCCAATATATGCGAAATACAAAAGTGGAAATGGTCCAAACAATTTTGTCCTCAGATTGAAAAATCTCGGAAAAAAGTCAACAAAGCTGTCTGCATACCTCAGAGACCACAAAATGGGGTCCATATACAACAAAAACATACATTTTTATATGGCGGATATATACAGAAGTGATGGAGTACACTTCACAGATCAGGGAAACCAAGTTCTCCTGAATAACTGGAAGCTGTGCATCTGCACTTATATGTAGCTCCAACTAACTTTTTAGAGCCACCCTATAACTTACAACTTAGGCCCCCTATTTTAGGGCCATATAATGTCAACTCCTGCACACTCGCCAAAATGTATTCTCCACACAGCTGTGGCGCAGCGGCCAGACCATATCACTTCGCAGCACAGACCTCTCGCTTTGATCCCCAGCTCTACTGACCCATAGGGGTGAGTAGTGTGCGCTCTACAAATACCATATTGATTTACCTTCGCACTCCCTATACAACACCATCTAAGCACCATATATAAGCTACAATGTTCTAAACAAAAGTTCATCCAAGTACCTATAACTACATGCTGACAATACTTGCACAGATGTGGCACAGCGGCCAGAGCACATGACTTCACACCATTTGACACACAGTTTGGGCTCACGCTTTAATCCCCGACTCCGGCAGCACCTCAGCGCAGCAACATGAGACTCTAGACAATACCTCACATATACTCCGTACCCCAGGACTTTCATACCAGTACGGGTCAGTAGTTCGTCCTAGTAGTTATAAACACATCCGGACACTACTTCCACAACTGTAGTGCAGCGGCCACAGCACATGACTTCACAGCATAAGACACACAATTTGGGCTCACGCTTTAATCCCCGAGTCCAGCACCAGCTCACCTTACCCGCATCAGACTCTACCCAATACCTCATTTAATTTCCGTAGCTCACCACTAACACACCGGTAGGGGTAAATACTTCGCTTCGAACCTCCTCTATAGCACACCCTAAACACCCCACAGAGGTTACAGTGCTCCTACCCTCCTATTTCCCACTTTTCCCCCCTTTTTTCACCTTACTCGCTTCAAAAGAATCACAAAATGGCGGCCAACACTTCCTAGTTGCAACCGCTCGCAGCCAATCAGCAACAAGCTCGTGCTCGTAACGCCTCAGCCAATCAGATGGCAGAATTCCAAAATATCGATATCTGTAAATTTTGATATTTCTCAAAAACTACTGAACGAATTTACACCAAATAAACAAAAGCGCGCTTTCTAGACCAAGACCCTTCTCCCTGCCAAATTTGGGGTAATTCCGTTCACCCGTTCAACCTGTAGCCTTGTCTAAAGTTTCCTAAGGAAATTAACATGGAGAGAACACGTTTTGGGACCCCCTTTTTTCTCGGCCCCCCTTGACGAATCACCCCAAACTTTCAAAATAGGAGCTGATCTCATCAAAGAATTAGTTTTGAAAATTTCACGAAGATTCGTCAATCGGCGTCCAAAGTTATTGGGAATAGAATGTTGCAATTTTCCTATGGTAACTAGGTCCCAACTATAACTACCTACTGGCGATCGCCAGTAGGTAATAAATAAATATATATCAAATATTTTGAAAAGACAAAATAATGTAATTATTTTAACATTATATTCTACAGGGTGTTCTATGGACTGTGTTGCAGTACCTGTGACTGGCCATGTGTGGTGCTGGACCTACTCCAAGGCTGGGCTGGAGTACATTTACAACTGTTTTGGGGCCTTTTTTTTATTTAGTAACTTCACAAGTGTAGCTTGTGAATAGCAATGAGTTTACTCATTTGTGGGTGGGTGTTTGTAATTGATTGTCCCTCCCTAACCCCGCCCCCATGCTGTCCCTTAAACATATTTTGTTTAGTAGTACATTTCCCCATTTTAACACCACTACCTTATCCCTCCCACAACTTATATATATGGCGATCTCCCCACAGAAAAGATAGGAGAGATGGAGGTGGAGAGCGCCACTGGCACGTTTGTGAATAGCATTTTGCAGTCAGCAGTACTATTGTAGTACTACTTTACATACTACAAAATGCAGTTTAAGAATCAGTGCTTAAGAGTTCAAGTGGTAGCAGTGAAATCACACAAATGCATAGTTGATGGTCAAAAAACTATGATTGACTGTGCAATGAAATGACATTATTACCGGGGGCTTCTATGCTCAGTGATAGGCAGAAACTA
Organism: Triturus cristatus; assembly: GCF_964204655.1. Classification (NCBI taxonomy): domain Eukaryota; kingdom Metazoa; phylum Chordata; class Amphibia; order Caudata; family Salamandridae; genus Triturus; species Triturus cristatus. The sequence goes on along the minus strand of NC_140594.1, from coordinate 315,269,872 downwards.
AGAGTCCGAATCTGCCACATAAAAGCGATGTGCAAATATGCAGTGACAGTCCCTGACCTCACCTGAAAGGCTGGGGCTTGGGGTTATGAGGGGAAATGTGGCAGAGTGACACCAGCAGGTGTCACTGTTGAGGTGCATCTTTGCAAACACCACTAAACGTCTGATCCGTGTACTTTCTTCCTAATAGTCGATTCAGACATACAAGTCTTTGCCACAAACTACAAAGCTTAGTCAGCTAGACAACTTTTACAGATTTGGAGACGCCTCAAAATCAATATAAAATAAGGGCTCGGACTGCTGCCAAGGATGATGCGCCACTGCGGGAAATGGTCTCGTAATCCGCTCCGGAAGATTGGGTAAAGAGCTGCACAAACTAGCGCCATGAGCTAATCTTTCTTAATTCTGCCCAGAAACCAGCCTGCACGCCTTTAACGCCGCCAGTCTGCACAGAGAAGATAATTAGCAGCCATGTTTAATTTATTACCCAACGCTACCAATTTGAATTCCCATGTCCGGTTAAGATATTCCACAGATCCACAGGATGGCTACCGTCTTAGTTGTTTCTAGTCAATCTTGCTCACTTTCTTCACACATCCCTCTTGTATTTAAATATAACTATATATATATTTATATATATAGTGTGTGCGCGTGTGTAAACAAAAAACGTAACCTAATATGTGTACTTGTGAAGCGCACGTTCATCCCAAATGGTATCTTGGCACTGAATAACAGATGTCCAACTCAATGATGCTCCTTTTATCGACCTCAGAAGGATGAAAAGCTGAGTGGACCCTACCGGGATTTGAACCTGTGACCATGAGGTCGAACACAGGCCCCAACAGTGGGCGCATTAGTCTACTAAACCATCCGACCCACAACATAACTCATATATAAATAAATATAAATATATAGAGTGTGTGTGTGAGCGTGTGTAAATCAAAAACACAGAAGGGTGGTTTTAACGGTTGCCTTTTGGGTCTACATTACTAGTTCTGCAGGTCGAATTGTAGGATAAGACAGTGATACACCACTGCTCCTTCTACGTGCACGTACAATTAGTACGATGGTACTTGGTTATCAAAACTGTCCAACTGAGCGTACTTGTACTCTCCTGGAGACAGACATCAGCCGGTGGGTGCTGAAGTGAGTGTGGAGGTCAAATATGGCTGGGGTGCGAAAATAATAAGGGGTGCATTGGAAAGTTCATAAAAAGTGCTGCAAGAAAGCACAGATCTTCAACAGGGACACTAAAGCAGATGGATGGTAGAGCAGGAACAGAAACAAAGACGACTTGGACAAAATCTCAGAGGTCTTCGATTAGAACCCAGAAACATGCATACTGATGGACGGTCACCTAGCAGTGTGGGCTGAACTGTCCCTTTTTGGTTGGGGCTATGAATGTTTTGCATACGGTTGGTCCACGTCAGTAACTGAACAGTCAGCTAAACCCCAATGAACCAGTGACAGTTAATTCAATCATTCCCTCCATCACTTTGTATTCTTTTTAATAATGGATACTGTGAATGGGACAATTGGACACATTGCGGGTAGATGCGGTCGTGGTGTCTCTGGACGCCACCATGGCGTTTGATACAACTGAATGGCCCTACATGTTTTCAGTCTTACGTAAAATAGGACTTGGCCCAGGTTCCTCAGCTGGATTCAGCTCCTGTACAGGGATCCGCTGGCCAAGCTAGTAGTAAATAATAGGAAATCTCCAGTGTTCACCCTTGAGAGAGGAACCAGGCAGGGCTGCCCCCAGTCCCTGCTGCTGTTCGCCCTAATGTTGGAACCACTAGCAATGTGGATACGCAAATATCCAATTATTAGGGGGCTCCAGTGGTCAGAGGGTTAGGAAGACCGTATCTCCCTATACGCTGATGACATCCTGTTATACCTGCAAAGCCAAGCACCTCTTTGAATAGAGCGTTACAAATATTCACCAACTTTGGGAAATACTCGGGCTACAGCATAAACTGGTCCAAATCAGTCATTTATGTGTTATGGGGAAGTTCCCTTCTCTGCCCAAAGGCTATAATATAGTAGACGCATGTGATGGATTCCAATACCTGGGCTTATGTGTCACCAAGGATCTGATATTGTATTACAATAGGACCCTATTGCAGCGCCTTAGAAGCGACATTAGACACTGGAAATCGCTCCCATTGTCACTACAGGGCAGAGCCGCATTTTTTAAAATTATGTCCTTGCCACGCTTTCTATACATCCTACAAAACTCACCGCGCACCATACAATCAGATTATTTTAAAGCCATTGAAAGTGAGCAGGGAGAGCTCCTGTGGGAAGGAAAACCACCCCGCATATCTACTGGAGAAGTGTGGCTCAATGATTAGAGTGGCAGACCCTGAAGCAGAGGTCTAGCCCGGGACCAGGGTTCAATTCCCCGCCTCGGCGGGTCTTGGGCTCAAAAATTCCACGGACCTGATAATTCTCGCCTCGGTGCCATTCTGATCATGGAGTCCCACTCTGCAACTCTGGGCAATAGCTTGCTTAATCTCCACAACGGCCCCCACAACGCTAAGGATGCCTGGCCTCCACCTTGGGGGTGCCCAGGAGTGGACGCCTCACAGGGAAAGCCAGGATGGGTTCCACAGCGGTATTCGTACAAGCGCCTTGAGACCCTTACGGGTGAGTAGTGCGCTATACAAGTATCAATTTACAATTTTACTCAAAAACTGATAAGAGGGTGGTATGACGGAGGCATGGGACTCCCCAACGTCAAAAGATATTATTGGGCGACGCAGCTTGCAGCCATAAATCAAGTTATATACAGACCCCAGGATGACCCCGGTTATCAGATGGATAGGTGGCTTCTCCCGGAGGGCAAATTCATCAGAGCACTCTAGACCAAGCCCAATAAATTAGACTTAACTGGTCCAATGGGACACGCAGCCCAGACATGGCACACAGTCAACAAGAGTATAGGCAGGGAGGATCACACAGGTTACCCCTCTCTGGGACTCAGAACGATTTGGTAACTTAAGAAAATCCAAAGGATTCAACCGTTGGGATATTATAGGAATCTTAGGGGTTGGGGAACCATGGAAAAATGGAGATGCGATTCCCTTCTCGCAGCTGCAAACAGAGTTTGACCTAGCATCCACAGAGTATTTTAGATACTTGCAGGTAAGGCATGCATTGCAGGCAGTCATCTCAAAGGGGGAGTCGCTTCCAGAATACTCCCCACTCGAGGACAGAATCCTTGATGAATATATGCCGAATGAGTCAATTTCACTGACGTACAAGAAACTAGTTAACAACATGTCTGACCCCCCCCTCCTCCAACTACGTGCACACTGGGAGCGGGTCGTGGTGGAGATGGAGGACGAGGAATGGCTGGAGGCCCTGGCTTCCCCCTGAGACACTGCAATCTCTTCCAGATTAAGATTGGTACAGCTAAAAATATCACACAGAACTTATCTATCTAGCTCTGTACTAGCGAAAATGGGCTACAGGACAGACGCTGAGTGTAAGAGAAGGTGTGGCCAAGAAGGCACATTTATTCATATCGTTTGGGAGTGCGCATATACTAGAAGATACTGGTCGGCTCTGGTACAGTGTATGGGAGAAGTGTTGGGTATCACAATAGAACCCAAGATAAGACACTGACTTTTGAACATTTGGGGACCCACTGACCTTAATAGTAAAGAAAGAACCTGGGTAACACTGGGAGCAATAGTCGCCAAGCGTAATATAGTCAGACTATGGGGTTCACAAGAAACGCCAACATTCGCTACATGGAAGAGAGATATGGACTGGTGCATGCTAATGGAAAGGACAGTATACAAATCTAGGGGCTGTCCCAGAAAGTGGTCACAAATATGGGGTAAGTGGAACGAATACAGAGGAAATGTGTGCGAGCCCCCACGTGCGGAGCAGTATCGCAGGGAGCTGCATGACGAATAAGATGTGTTGGGAACTGTATCACTAAATGCACAAGTAATTCAGGATTTGTTAATATATGTCCGTTGCAGACATACCCCATGATTTCATATTGCAATATCTGTATAGTGTTAAAGCTGTCATCAATAAAAAGATTTATATATAAAAAAAATGGATACGGTGCAGAAACAAAGTCATAAATAAGCAAGACTTTGAATAAATTGTCATTAAACCAATATCTCTAGGCCAGATGCCATTAAGACAGAAAACGGGTCAGGAAAAGCAAGTCAAATATTAGTATAAGAGACTTCTACTTTCATGCACAGCATAAAGTTTTCTACAGAGTGAAGCATAATTCCCATGTGTTAAGAATGGAAATGACCTAGATGCAGGAGTACTTAAGGACAAAAACAATCTCAAGGCCTAGGCCAGCCTCTTGACCAGGAGATGCATCGCTGGGCTAGCCTACCCCTCAATCCCATGGGGCACATTGCTCTCTTCAAAATGGTATGTCTCCCACATTATTTATATGTCCTAGGAAACTTTCCTTACCCTATCTACGGTAGGTGGTTCCACTCCTTGGCCTTTAAACTTACAAACTGTGAAGGGGTTGGTGGGGGTCATAGGCTGGCTTTTAATTCGGCACGTAAGTTACCCATCGATGGTGGCCTTGGGCTGTCCGATCTACCGTCTAGAACTTCACCTTCTGGGTCTTGATGGTCTTCTCAGACTTCTATATAGGGCATGGTTACCCTTGACGTTGCCTTCAGGTAAGAGCGTGTCACTTCTCAGCTGGAAGGCGGGTTTGCGTCTCATATGGTGGGACCATCATCTGACTGGGATGACTCCTCTGTGGCGGGGTACATGGCTCCAGCATCTTTATGCCCTGGAGGGTTTTGCTCAGTGGGGCCAAATTGGCATCCCATATTTGGGGAAGTGTATAAAGGGGAAAACTTGATGTCCTTCCAGGATCTAAAGGATCTGTATGCACTTGCTAGCTCACAGTTCTTTCACTTTCTACAATTGCGGCATGCTTTGCGGTCACACATTCTGCCAAACACTCTGCTCCCTGAATAGAGTCCAGTGGAGGCGAAGATCATCCTAGAGCACCCGGGGAAAGCAGCCATCTCTTCGATTGATCAATCTCTGGTCATTCATGCCCCTGACGGTTTCGATCTGCTCAGACAGAAATGAGTGAACTGGGTGGGAGACCCCGATGAGGAAGACTGGAGGGAGGTTTGCCTTGCACCTCGCGAACTGGAAATCTCTTCCAGTATGCGCATGATACAAATAAACTATCTTCATGCGACCTATATCTCCCCTTGTCGCCTGCACCGAATATCACCTAATGCCCAGGGTGCTTGTACGCAATGCGCGCTCCCTGCCACGGACTTCTTCCAAATGGTCTGGGACTGCCCAGCGCTGCATTCCTTCTGGAACAGGGTGGGTTGGGAGCTTTCGGTGGTTCTTGGGCACCCACTTGAATTGGCCCAGCACAATGCCCTGTTGGGAATGGTGAAGGAGTTGGGGGTCCCGCGGGACGAGCAAACTTTCCTTGGAGTAGCTTGCCTGGTGGCTGAAAGAGCTCTGGCACGAGCATGGAAGCAGCTAACGCCCCCCCTCAATCTCGTGTTGGCGCAGGGGGGGTAGATTGGTGTGCGCAACAAGTACCTGTTTATGCTGCTCGTGGAATGAAAAATCCAAACCCTGATGAACAGACTAAGCCCCTCATTTACAATTTGGTATTCCAGCACCCACAGATCAGTTGGGGCAGAGGCCCTGCCTCTGCAACTCAAGCCGCAATTAGTCAGCTGAATTTAATAGTCTGCTATGGTGGAAGACATGTTTATCTCAAAGCGACTCATCGCTTCATGGCTTATTAGACCTGCTGTCACTTTTCTGATTTTGTAACACAAACCTTCAGCCCAAAGTGTGGGTTTGTCTTTAGAAATAAGTAACTGATGCCCCACACTTTCCCCGTGCCTCCAGGCCTCCCCCAGAGCTTGAGGGACATTTCTGAGCCTTTTCTGTGCTTCACTAGCAACATTGACATAGTGGTTACTGACAGAAAAGTCACTTGTGAGAATGGCATAATAGGGCCTACAATAAATAGCGCAACCCATCCAAAGGATTACCGTCCGATGTTAGGGAACTCCACAAGGGATTTCAAAACAGAAGTGCCACTGTCAGGAAAATCTAATTTCCCCAATATATATATATGTGGCAGGGGATCCAAGAAAAGGGCAGACGGAACATCGGCAATTCTTTAATGGATGTCCTGATATCACTCTCCTCTAAAGGAGGCCCAAAGTTATTGATTCCCTTTTAAAAGAGGCACAACAACGTAAAGTCATTAAATTATTCAATCCCATTGTAAAAAAATAAACCACATACAACTACAATGCTCTACAAATACAATATGAATTCTGCTGTATGTCCCAGAATCTATCAGAACTAAGAATCAAAGGAAAGCCAGTGTAGACAATGTCATCACAAATTATATTAAGAAGGATTACACCCTTAAAATGAAGTGCCTTTCACTCTTTTTTTTTTTAGCAGGAGCACAGTTGTACCCAGACATTTCTTTGTGCTTGCTTGCCTAACCAGGAGGAACCCATAGGCTGTTATCTAAAGACAGTGCTAGCTCATCAACAATTAGAGTGCTCACAACCTCAATCCAGAATCAGTGCCCACCTGGCACTCCATTCCAGGTAGTAAAGGCAAGTATTCCCCAGATAACATTGATGACACTAATCTAACCATCAAGATCTGAAGATGTATTCTGACTAAATATTGTAGGTTTAGGTCAATCACATGAACAAACTCAATGTTCCATGTTAGTTAGAGGTTTTGTAAGACTCATAGCTTCCCGAAGGCTTCCCAGCGCTGGGTGGTCCAGCTGCAGCGGGGAACTAAGTCTGTTAAGGTTACTGGGGGAATAGTCATGTCTTAAGCTTTTTCCTAAATCTGAATTCCACCTCTAGAAGACTTAATTCGCAGGACAAGGCATTCCAAAGCTTAGGGACCAGATGTGTAGAAGATCTGCCACCCCATCTTGCGGTCTTAATTCTTGTAGTTCTAAAAAAGCGTTCTTGCGACGATCTTGGACATGTGGTAGGATCAGGCCTCTGATTTTAGGGGGACCTTTGTTCTTTATTGCTTTATGTGTCAGGCAAAGGGCCTTGAATTTGATCCTTGCATCAACAGGAAGCCTATGAAGCTTTTTCAGGTGCTCCCTTACGGATTTGTGTTTTGGAATTTTGCAAAGAAACCTGGCTGCCGCATTCTGCACGGTTTGGAGTCGCTTTATAACATATTTCATAGAACCCAGATAAAGGGAATTACCATAATCCAGGTCGGAGACCACCATGGATTGGATTATCGTTTTCCCTTAATAGTCTGGAATGAACTCCAGGACCTCCCGGATCATTCAGAGTAATCCAAAACAAGTGCCTGTCAGCTTTTTTGCTTGTTCATCTATTGTCAGTGCTTTGTCCATCCATATTACCAGATTCTTAAAAGAAGAGTTGGGACTGGAGAGTTCCCCATACAACTTGGCCAACTAGGTAAAGGCCTGAGGACAGCATTGTTCCCCAGAATCATCAGCTCTGTCTTGTCAGCATTTAGTTTCAAGCAGCAGTTAGCCATCCATTTAGCCACTTTTCCCAAACAAGGGCCAGTTGTTGAAACTCAAGGTTTTCTCCATTGTCAAAGGAGATTACCAGCTGCATGTCGTCTACATAGGAAACCATTGATGGGCCGCACTCTTGGACAATTACTGCCAGTTGCAGCATGTAAATATTAATTAGAGTAGAGCTAAGCGATGAGCCCGTGGCACTCAACAAACTGATGGCACACTGTCAGAAAAACACATGGATTCCATGACTTAGAAGAATCTATCTTTTAAAAAAGATCTCCACCTCCCTGGGCCTGTTTAACAGGATAATGTGATCTCCAGTATCAAATGCAGCGCTCAGTTCCAAGAGAAAAACTGTGGCTGAGCCACCTTGGTCAAGTGAGCTTTTGAGCTCCTCAGTAACCACCAGGAGGGCAGATTCAGTGTTATGCTGAGCACGAATGACCATCTGTGTAGGGTGAAGACAATGATTGTCTTCCAAGAAAGCAGACAGCACCAGTTTGACATATTTCTCTAGGAGTTTTTCTAAGAAAGGTAACAGTGAGATAGGACGGTAGTTATTGAGCAATGTTGGGTCTAGATGTGGTTTCTTAAGCAGTGGCCTAATGATTGCATGTTTCCATATTTTTGGGACAGTTCCCGAGTCTAATGAGCGACTGAGAATTTCGACTATCGATGGGAGGATGGCCTCCATGCCTTTAGATAGAACATGGGGGGTGCCGAATCTAAAGGAGATCCAGATTTAGTCTTATTCATAAGGGACTGTGCAATGTCTTCATTCAAACGTGAAAAGGAGGCTAAATCAGATAAAGTTAGAGGTGCCATAAAGTCTACTGCTTGATTTGGATCTGTCCCTATATCACCTTGAAATGAGTCATAGATGTCTATGACATTTATCTGGAAGAAGACCATTATCTCATTGCATCTTTTCTTGGAGGATTGTGGAAGGGTGACTAGGTCATTGGTTGCTAAAATGTCTTTCATCTGCTTCCCAATTAAATGTTTTGTAAATGTCAGAGGGAATGTGGGAAATACTCCGTTACAAGTACTCTATGGCTAAGACATCCCAAAATCTGGATAGCCGTTGACCCATCGTTATCATTCATGTCGGAGCAGAATCCATCACTCCCAGAGTACTATATTGTAGTGTGTCCATGTAGGAGGCAGGCTTAGTATATGGTGCACACTTATTTAATTGAAGCACCTTGCACTAATCCAGACAACTTTAATGGTGGTTTTAGTGGTCTTAGACAACCATAGAAAGCTCTCCAAGTGGTAGCTGTGGAGAGCAGCCTTCAGGCTTAGTCCAGAAGGAGTATTAAGCAGCTTGTTTTACCAGATCTAATCATTTAGTGTAGATTAAATGAAAAAGAACCACATGGAGTATTTATAAAAATATTAAAAATATGTATATTTATTATTCAACACTCACTAACACAGTGGTATATCTCCGACCCGGAGAGATCAACACAAATGCACACAATACTTCAATTGTAAACAGGTAAGTAAGAACAATACAAAGTGGTCTCGGTGGTGGGGGGGGGGGGAGGGGGGGGGAACAAAACCATATACTAACAAACTGGAATGCGAACTGCGACCGAAATCAGGACTTGGACCAGGAGACTCAGAAGCGTTGGGGACACAAGGAACCACCCAAGGTAGGTACCCAGGAACCCCACGGAGGCTATGTACAGAGTGGAAAAACAGCTGCATACTCAATAGCAGTCAACAGAAAGTCCCATTCCGAGTGGATCCTGAAGCAACCCTGTGGAAGACAGAAGGTTGGAGAGTCACCCCACACGTGGATACCCCAGGAACAATGACACCTACACCAGGGAAGCCGGGTGTATAGGTGCGAAGTGACTCCGCAAAATGAATCTGCGCAAGCATCCAAAATGCTCAACGTCAGCATGATTATACGAACAAATGGGTCCAAAGGATTTCTCTTAATCTTCCAAGGTTCTAATAACTCTGTCTGATCCCTAGTCAGTCTTCACCACAAGCACTTGTGGTGAAGACCTACTAGGGATCGGACAGATTAATTTTGCTGCGATTGCTCTCTATTCACATAACCGTCCATTACCTCTTTCTACACATCTGAATATTTGTTTTAGTGTCAATTTTCAGTGAACGCTACCAGCTATTCTATCGTGCCTATTTCTTAGGCATATATGTATATAGGTATTAATTATTTGTCACGCTGAAGAAGGTTGACCACTTATTGTGGTCTATCCCATAACGCGTTGGCGCTCCTGTTAAGAACAGTCAGACCAAAACCACCAACGCAATTGAGCCCGTTTGGATGTAGGAAATATGGGCCATCCTACAGCTATAAACCATAAACAATTGGAAACATCCATATAATATGGGGTTCATCTAAAAAAAGGTTTTTTGCCCTTCTGGCAAATGACAATCATTGTGCTGTTGAACCTTTTTAAGAATGTTATTTGAGTGAAGTCTGCGGTTTGTGTATGTTTGATGAGAGTATACGCAAGTTTGTGTGAGGTATCGTTTGAGAGGCGCTTCCTGGCTCTCTCTGAATTTTACTGCACATGATTTGTATTATAAAAGTATGTCTCTATTTTTGTTGCTGTATGCGTTAAATCTGTTGTTTTGCAATGTATTATTGTCGCTTAAGTTATCAAACAATTTATAATTAAAAAAATACATTTTGTAAAACAATGTTTGTTTAGTGGTTTAGAAAATTTCTGTAACAGCTTTTTTTTCTTTCACTGTTGGGGTAGGCAATTATGCAACATTTAGAGATCTGCAGCCTATTATTCTTTCATTAGAATTGTTTTTATGCACCAGGTAGGTTTTGCTTTTGTGTGCTACAGCTGTGAGGACCAGGCGATGCTGAGGAAGTCCAGTAACCTTTCACTAGCTATCCCATGTCGGAAGTCGAGAATCAGGGTGTCGGTGACCGGCGGGAGCACCAACAAGCCTTGGCAGCAGCAACAGACGTGTAAAATGATGAAGGCGCAACGTTTGGACCAGCAAGGTCCAAAAGACTCACCCAGTGCAGGTGAGTCAGAGCAGGTCCCGAGCAAGCAGGGAAGCCCACTGAAGCAGGAGAAGACCCTCGAGAGGACTCACAGGCCTAAGGCACAGGAGTCGCAAGAGGACCTCAAGCAGCTCACCAAAGATGAAGGCCCGAGGTGCAGAGGATGTGGTGAGGACAAAGATCTTGGCAGGAAAAGATGCTGGAGGCTAGAGCTTCTTGCAGCCCGAAGATCTCTGAAGTGCAGAGCCAACAAGTCATGGCAAAGGCAAGTCAACACAGTGCATAGGGGTTCGGGTCAGATCTTCCAACAAGGGATAGTGGCCTCAAAATTGCAGGGAGTTGCAGAACCACCACCTGGGTTGCTGAGCCTTTCGAAGTCCATGGGAGGTCAGGAGAAGCAGACTGGTCAGCTTCAATGTGGTGCCTGCAGATGCAGGGGAGGCACGCCTTCACTCCAAGAGAGATTGCTTCAGGTGTCCTTGATGCCCACAGGTCTGTTGAAGATCCTGGATGAAGCACAGACACAACGATGAAGAAAACAGGCAGAACAGTCTCGATTCCAGGCGAAGTCCAAGTGTCCAGTCAGTCAAAGAGTGATGTGGTTTCAGGCTTGAGACTTGTCCCAAAGTGAATCTGAGGACCCACCCACAGGTAAGCCATTTTATACCCTAAGAAAGGGGTTAGGGCGACTGAGGGGTCCCTCCTAGAGGAGGGGCTGGACAGAGGGGAGGATACTCCCATGTCCTTTATTCAGTTCCCCGCCAGAGCAGGAGCCAAGTGCTCTGAGAACTGGCTCTAACTAGAGTATGCGAGAAGGGCACCAAATGTGCCCTTCAAAGCAGTCTTGTGGCACTGGCAAGCTCCACCACCCTAGCCCAATACACTAAGTCCTGTCTGGGAGGTAGTCACACCTCACTGTGACAGAAAAGCAATTGTTCTACCTTCCCCTGCTCGAGCTCAGCTCAGCAGTAGGAAGGCAGAATTGTGTCTGGGGTCAGTAGCAGCACTAGTTTGCTGGCAGGTCCTGGAAGGCTGTTAACAGGAGTACTGGGGGATTCTGGAAGGAGCCCCCCAGTTCATGGATTCATACCTCCAACACCGGTAACGGTGGTGGGGTATGATTCCAAAAGGTTTGATACCAAACATGCCCAGGTTCGGCACAGCCAATATATAGTTTGCCATTGCGTATTGATGCATTGCCACGATATGTATGGAAATGGCTGACCGCACTAAAAGCCTGGAGAATCGACTCCGGCATTTGTAGGGGGTGTCCTGCTCATGCAGGGCATCCTCACACTTATAACCCAGCACCCTGCCTTCAGGACTGAAAGGCCTGCCTTAGGGGTGACATAGGTTTTAAGTGTAGTGACCTCAGATATAAAAAAAGTTTCTGTCGTAAGAGGTGCTAGCACAAGCTTACACAGGCTGCAATCGCAGGACTGTAGTATCAGTTTGAGTGGTCTCTCATGGGTGGCATACAATAATTTGCAGCCAATGCAAGACCCCTGGTGTACCTATGGCCTGGGTACCTTAGTACCATATACTAGGGATTTACATGGGTACACCAGTAGCCAACTGTGAAAGGTACCAAAGTACTTACCATACCAAATTTAGGGAGGAAGCACAGTGACTGGGGGCCCGATTAGCAGGATTCCAGCCAGACTAGTCAAAAAAACATACTGGCACCAGCAAAAAGTGGGGGTAAACATGAAAGCAGATCCTACTTTTCTACAGTTCATGATCAGTTAGTATCTCTTATGTCAAACGTAATACCTCCTTCTAAAACAACATAAGCTTCATGCAAACCTATGTGGTCATATGGTCCTGTTTTGCTCTACACTCTCTGCAGCAAGTGCCTGTGATGTGCAGAAATATCCTGCCCAGTTCATCTGAAGCAAAATACCAATTTGAAATAAATGTGTACAGCACCTCATAATGTTGAACGTATTTAGTACTCTTAGTAGGGTGTTGCTATAGAAATGATCAGTGCTCTAAATCTATGAGCAAGTACATAGCTAACCAGCAATGCCATATATGTCCCCCAAGGTTTTGGGTTTGTTTCAAGTGACACTGAATGCTTGGTTCTCCTTTAAAAAAAAAAAAAAACAATGTATTGCAGATTTTAGTATAAAAATGACACAAGAGGAAACTACCACTGATACATACCAAGTATTATGGTGAGGAACTATACAATTGAAGAACGATATGCATTCTTTAAATTCATCATCCTAGAAAACTCAATCCAAATCACATAGCGATATTCAGTACAACTGAAACATAAAATGGGTACAGTGCAAGAAAAAAGACCCCAAATTGTTCTCCTGGGTTGCTATGTACCTGCCCCCCTCCATAAACCAACAGGCCTTTAACCACACATACAGTAAAGTGCATACGTTTGACCCTCTTTATCAGCTATTGTTATTACAAGTTTTAATTCATCATACAAAAAAAACCTCAATCCCCATCACATAAGTGTGTACAGTACAAATAAACCATAAAGTGCATACCGTGCAAGATAAAATACCCATAATTATTCTCCTGGGTAGCTGCGAACCCCTGGTAAACCAATAAGCCTTAAACCACACAAACGGTAGAGTACATAACTGCAAGCTTCTTTATCGGCTATTATTATTACAGATTCCATCATACTGGCTGTAAAAAGAGATGCTTACGGATAGTACAATGCTAGATGTTATTATTATTATTCAGTTGGTGATTGAGTCCGGAGATTGATCTGCAGGCCAGTCTAAAAGAGGCACCCAAACCTATTTTCCATTCTTGCTGGCCTGGCCTTCTTGCCTCTTCGTATATACAGAGACATTTCCAGCTTAAATATCATGAGCAAGCGCGCTAGCTATTGGTGGAAGGTTAGGGGGTGCAACATTTTATAAAATTATAGGGCAATCTTATCCATTCTGACAGCTTTCCCTGAGGGCTGGTTTATTTATGGCAACCTGGATTTCTTCCCAAAACAGTGGAGCGTCCAAGAAATCCCTATCTTCGACACATAACTTCCCAAATGGGATAGACTCCAGATACTGCATTAAATCCCCATCTTCCGGGAGCGCTAGGTGGCGCTAGCCAAGATGGCCGCGCCGAGGTAGAGCTCCGTGCTACCGGACCCCTCGCATCCGTTCTTCCTCCGTTGCTGCCGTCCTGGCTGCCATCCGCTTCCCGCCACCTGCTGCGGAGTTTTGGCCCTACCCCCGCTGCTACTTTGGGCTGCCTCTGTGCCCTGGGGACTGAGTTATACCGCCTGCAGTAGTCACCGCGACGGGGGCGCGCACTCGGCCGGTTCCTCGGCCGGCGGCGCCTGTTACGGGCGCCCGCGGCGCTGCACGAGGGACACAGGCCTCTGTTTGCTGGCGGCTGTCCGGAGGCGGGAGAAGCCCGCGGAGAGGCACCTCGGCCTGTGGCACATCGCGGGTGAGTCGGGGGGGGCGACAGCTCCTAAGCGCCTCCCTGGACCTTCCCCGGCCCCGGGGCCCCGATCGGCGGGCGGATCGGCCCGAGTGGTGGGATTTCGTGGGGCTGGGCCCGGATCAGCCATATTGTCGCGCCCTGGCCTGTGGACTGGTGCATCCTCCGGAGGACTGCCTTCCTCTGCCCCCCCCGGCCCTGCTGCTCCGAGCGTGTTGTGGGGCTTTGCTGCTGGCTGTGGAGGCTCGGCCCCCCCCTGGATCCTGTGGAAGGCCCCCGTGCATGGGGCGGTGTCGCGCTCTGGCACCCGCGTCGGCGACTTGACGGGGGGGGCGACGCTGGACTGGCTCCGCCCGGTGCCGCTTGCTGGGGGGCTGCTGCTGAGGGGGCCCCTCTGCCCATTGCCCCTCGTCCCCCCTGCCTGGCGAGGTGGCCCACGGGGCTGCGGTGGGCTGGACGGGGGCGCCCTGTGACCTCTGCATCCCGGGGGCGGGGGCAGTAGCGGTGCTCCGGGCTGTTGGACTGGCCCTGCAGATTGAGGCCGTGGACGGCGTTGTTGCGGCCCGAGTGTCGCGGCTTGCCCGGGGGCCTTCTTCTGGGACTGCCCGCGGCGCGGGACGCGGGGCGGTGCTGGCCCGGCCCCGGCCTCGGAGGGCGAGACGCGTGGATCCACCATGGGCAAAGACAAAGGCCCTAAGCAGCTGGCAGCATCCCACCAAACGAAGATTGACCGCTTTGCGACTCCGGACCCCCCGGGTGCCAGCGGGGGGGGAGGCGCCCGCCCCCAACAAGGACTTGGCCACCATCCTGCACGCAATCGATGCCTCTCGCACCTCGCTGGAAGGGATGGTTGGGGAGGTGAAGATAGATGTTGCGCTTCTGAGGCAGGATCTCCGCAACGCCACGGCCCGCATCACGGAGGCCGAATCGCGGATCTCTGCGACGGAGGACGACATCCATCAATTACAGGACCAGGTCCGGGAGCTCACGACCCACTCCAAGGAACTACACAGGCGGGCGGAGGATGCCGAAAATCGCGCCCGCCGCAACAACCTTCGCTTGGTGGGCTTTCCGGAGGGGGTCGAGTCGGGTCGGGCCGACGACTTCCTAGAGGCCTGGTTTAAATCCTGGATGCCGGCGGGCAGCTTGTCAACCTGGTTCGTGGTGGAGAGGGCGCATCGGTCGCTGGCGTCCAAACCTCCGGTGGGGGCCCCCCCACGCCCCTTCATTCTTCGGATCCTTAACTTCAGGGACAGAGATGCCATTCTGCGGGAGGCTCGGGTAAGCGGCAAACTGGCCTATGACAACCACACTATTATGATTTTCCCAGACTACACCCGGGAGGTCCAGGAGCAGCGCCGTTCGTACACGGAGGTGAAGCAGCAGCTGCGCTCCCTGGGCCTTCAATATCAGCTCCAGTTCCCGGCCCGCCTCCGACTTGTCTTTCAGGGTAAGACGATGTTCTTTGATACCCCCAGGGCAGCCTGGACATGGCTTACCGAGGAGCGGCCTCTGCGGCAGCCGGGCGGAGGGCCGCCCGTTGCAGGGCCCGGGAGCCCCGTTGTGGCTGGGTCCCAGCGGCCGCGGCGCGGGAAGCGCACACGCTCCCGGCAGCGGCGAGGTGCTGCAGTCATCAAGGCCCGGTCTGTGAGCGCTTCTGGCAGACCGATGAGAGACTCCTCCGCCTCTTCGGAAGCCTCTTCCCGGGCGGCCGGGGGATCCCGGCGCCGAGCATCACCTGGGCCGACCGGATCTGCGACCCCCCTCAACACGCACATTGACTCATTAGACCTTTCTCGCAGTCCCGCTATATGACCTTTTTTCTTTGTCTCTTGCAGTTGCGGGGAGGGTAACGGCCTTGCCCGAGGGCGGGGGTGGGGGGCTCCACATTCTTGTGCTCCCCAGTGCCAGCCCAGGTCAGCACATTGTAATCCGTACTTCAGGAGGGGTCCACTACGCTCTTTATACCCGAGCACCTGAGCTTGGGGTCTTGTGACTGTTGGTTCTGTTCGGGCGACAGATGCTTCTGGTTTTGAAGTGTAGGGTGGGGGGTTGGGGGTTTGTTTGGGGTTTCTCTTCACGAGACTGTTCTGTTTGGGTTTGCACTGTTACCTACTGAGCCTTTCACACAGCGCCGCGCGAGTCGGGTCCCTTCATGCAGCTCCATTTGCACGCTCTACTGCCCCCTCTGCTGCCTCCCGGGTCCAGGGGTGTCCCCCCCGGTGCCCCCCGCCTGCCCCCTTCCCGGCGCGCTCCATTCCCACTGCTGCCATGGCTGATTTAGCCCCCAAAGCCCAGGTGCGCATCCTGTCCTGGAATGTGAACGGCCTGCTGGACCGGCTTAAGCGCACTGCTGTCCTCAAATAGGCCCAGCGCGCGGGTGCGGACGTGCTCCTGCTTCAAGAAACCCACCTCCTCGGTGAGAACTGTCCCTTTTTGGCGCGCTTCGGATTCGACCGGGTGTGGCACTCCGGGTTCTCGCGGGGGGGGGGTTGCGGTCCTCCTGCGCCGTTCCTTCCCTTTTGTGTTGGCCCGAGTGGTACATGACTCCCAGGGGAGGGGGGTTGCGATTAGCGGCACGCTCGAGGGCCGGCCACTTAGTCTCTTGTCCCTTTACGTGCCATCCACGGGGCTGTCGTCGGCCTTATCTCTGACCGCGTCCTGGCTAGCGGCTTTTCCACCTGGTACTGTGGTTCTCGGGGGAGACTTTAACGCCGTCTCGGCCCCGCACCTCGACTCTTCGGGTCCGGTCTCGGACTCGCGAGCGAAGCAGCTGGCCGGGTGGGCGGAGGCACAGGGCCTCTGTGACGTGTGGCGGCTCTGGCACCCACGCACGCGACAGTATACCCACACCTCAGCCGCCCACCACACCCAGGCACGCATCGACGCGATCTTTGTCCCCTCGGCCGACTGTCTGGGTATCCAAGACGTCCGCATCCTTCCCCGGGGGATATCCGACCATTCTCCGATTTTGCTGGGCTTGGGCCCCCCACCTCACGGTGCACGCCAAATGTGGCGTTTCAATGCGTGGTTCCTGCAGGACAAGACGCTCCGTAAGGAAGTGGGGACCGCGCTGGCACTCTACTTTGGCGACAACGACGGATCGGTCTCCTCGGCGGGCACCCTCTGGGAGGCTTGTAAGGCCACGGTTAGGGGGGTTGCTAAGGCACAGGTGGTGAAACACCGCCGGGCGCAGCTGCAGCGGCTCACGGCCTGCGAGGCTCAGGCGCTAAGCCTGGAACAATCCGTCTCTCATTCTGGCGACCCGGCCGAGACCCGGCAGCTACGGCTCCTACGCGAGGAGATTCGTCAGCGGTCGCTTGACGCAGCTAAGCTTCTTTGGCAATCCTCGGTGGCGCGGGTATACGGCTGGGGCGACAAAAATGGGGCGCTTCTGCACCGGCTGGCCACTTACCCCAGGGCATCACGCATCATCCCGGCGGTGACCGACTCGGGTGGCGCGCTTCAGTCTTCGTCCGTGGCTATAGCGGACGCTTTCGCTCAGTACTACTCCCAACTCTACCGGGCACGGACATCGGATCTGTCTTTGGCCTCCATGCTCGCCGCTGGTGCCCTAAGCCTTCCCCGGCTGGGGCCGAGTGATTGGGAGAGCCTGGAGGCTCCCATCTCCCCTGAGGAGATCGGAGACGCGATAGGGCGCACGTCCGCCGGGAAGACCCCCGGCCCGGACGGGTTCCCACAGGAGTTTTATGCCACCTACAAGGAGCATTTGGTTCCACGGCTGGGTGCCCTGTACGCGGAGGCGGTTGAGAGAGGCTCCTTCCCCCCGGAGGCCGACATTGCCACAATTGTGGTCCTGCCTAAATCCACTCCGCCGCCCAGTGACAGGTCGGCCTACCGGCCGATCTCTCTGATCAATACCGATATCAAACTATATGCCGCGGTCCTGGCCCAGCGGCTCCGGCCCTTCCTGTCGCGTCTGGTGCACCCGGACCAATGCGGCTTCATGCCGGATCGAGGCACTCGCCACTGCCTCCGCTGCCTCCATGTGGCCCTGGCGCACCGCCACCGCCTATCTCCGTACCTCACTCTCCTGCTGGCGGACTTCGAGAAAGCCTTCGATTCGGTGGGGTGGCCTTACCTGTTCGATGTCTTGGCTCATATGGGTTTCGGTCCCAAGTTTGTTGGGATGGTGCGGGTTCTGTACGCGCGCCCTCGCGCCAGAGTGCTGGTTAATGGGGCGCTGTCTGGGGCGTTCCGGATCGGCCGGGGCACACGGCAGGGGTGCCCGCTCTCACCCCTCCTCTTCGCGCTCGCAATGGAGCCCCTTGCCGCCCTCATCAGAGCGGATCCTCTCATTCGGGGATGGGGGTGGCCGGGCCTCGAGGAGGACAGGATCGCCCTCTATGCGGACGACGTCCTGCTGTACCTTGGTGACCCAGCGCGCTCGGGTCCTCGGGCTCTCCACATCTTGGGCCGCTTTGCCCGCGCCTCTGGCCTCTGCCTCAACTCGCACAAGTCGGTCCTCGTGCCTCTTCACCCCTCCCGCGAATGCTTCGATTGGCAGACCACGATTCCCCTCCGCCGATTGTCTTTCAAATACTTGGGCATCTGGGTCTCCCTCCTCCCGGAACTGAGCTGGGCACTCAACGTGGCCCCTTTGGTCAAAAAAGCCAAGGCGGACCTCACTCGGTGGCACTCGCTCCCGCTGAACCCGCTGGGGCGCGTGGCGCTCTACAAAATGATGATCCTCCCTCGGTTCCTGTATGTACTGCAGAACACCCCGGTGTCCTTTCCGAGGTCGTGGTTTCGCGAGTTGGACGGGATGGCCACCAGGTTCCTCTGGGGTGGTGGAAGGCCAAGGCTGGCCTTGCCGATCTGCCGCCTCCCCACCTTTGACGGGGGGCTTGGTATGACCAACCTCTACCTTTATTACCTGGCCACCCGGCTTCTGGTCATCCATGAGTGGTTCGGGGGGGGCTGGTCCGATCCGGCCTACAGGGTAGAGCTGGAAGCCCTGGGTCTCTCCAGCGTTCAGGACCGCGTGTACGGCGCCCCTGTTCCTACCTCCTGCCCCGACATCACTAGGGCGGTTTTCCTGGCTTGGCGGGCAGCGCTCCGCCACACCGGGTGGACCGGGACGTTGACGCGCGCCACCCCTCTCTGGCATGGGACATGGTTGCGGGAGGTTGTGGGGCTGGAGGGCTTCGGACCGTGGGATTTGCTCGGTATCTCCCAGCTGGGGGACGTGTGGCGAGGGGGGCGCATGTGCTCATACTCTGAACTGCAGGCGCGCTTTTCCCTCCACTCATCCCAATTCTACAGGTACCTTCAATTGCGACACGCCATACGGGTACACACCCCGCTGGACATCCGGCTGCCGGACCATAGCCCCCCAGAAGCTCAGGTTCTGATGGGTAACCTAGGAAAGGGAGGCATATCCAGAATATATCGTTCCCTTGTTAACAATACCCCTGTGCCCCAGGAGGGTCTGAAGGAGCGATGGGAGGAATGGGTAGGTCCCTTGGACGAGATCGACTGGCGGGACGCCCTTATGGCCCCCAGGCTGGTGACGGCCTCCGCCAAGCTGAGGCTCATTCAAATCTATTATCTGCATACGGCATACCTTACACCAGCGCGCATGCGCGTCTTTCCCCTGACGCAGCCTGCCCCCGTTGTAGCTTTGACCAGGCCGACTTCATCCATATGGTATGGTCATGCCCAGAACTGGAGGGGTACTGGCGTAGCATTGAAACTGACTTGACAGATGTCCTGGGGTGGGAGGTGCCGCACGACCCCAAACACATCCTATTGGGTATCACTGATGGCCTGGACGGCACCCGTGCTGAAAAAGTGTTCCTTATGACAGCGCTAATGGTGGCAAAACGGGACATTGCGGCAGCCTGGAAACAGCCGCAGCCGCCCAGCCTGTCCAGGTGGAGCGCGGGAGTGGACTGGTGTGCGGCGCAGGAGCGGACTCTTTACCAAGCTCGGGGCTGCCACAAAAAATATCGTAGGGTGTGGGGGAAATGGTTAGGAAATGTAATGTGATCTGGTGGGGCGGGCGGGGGGAGGGGTGGTCCGGGGGGGGGCTGAGAGGGGAAATGATTCCCAGGTGGGACTACTGTATAATGTTGGTCTGAAAGGCTCAGTTTTTGTTGCAAAAAACAATAAAAACTTGTTTATCAAAAAAAAAATCCCCATCTTCCAGCCCCTCAGAAGAGCCCATAATACCTTCGGAAAACCTCTCGTATCCCCTCTGGGTCAGCGACCAGGTCATCCTGTGAATCCCTCAGCTCGGTTATCTTGCCTTGCATCGCTTTTTGTCTAGAACGAACGGATAACAGGTGTTACACCCGTTCGCTATACTCGTAACACTCCATATTCCAGACAAAGTTTTTATCCACCACTTTTTTGCCGATTGACCACTGCTTTAGCAAGTGCCACTTTGTGTTGTGCCCCCTTAATGTTCTGCCTCTCAGAAGCCGCAAGAATTGTGATTCAGCATCCCCCAGAACCCTATACAGCTCCATCAGCTGCTGTTTCTCTGTTTTTTTACAGATTCAACTGAAGCTAAGCGTCTCCCCCCAAACGATGGCCTTAAAAGCACCCCACACTACCCCCACTGGGGCACCCCCTTTGTTATGCTCCATAAATTCCGAGATCCAGTTACTTATAAGCCAGATATATTCTTTGTCAGCGAGTAGTGCCTGCTCGAAAGACCAATCCCGTGTGTTAGTGCCCAGTCCCATCACTGCTAGCTCTAAGACTAGTAGGTTATGATCAGACATGACCTAGTGAAACTTTTCAAATTTACAGCCCTTAAGAAAACTGTGTGAGATAAAAAAAATAGTCCAGGCGAGAATGTGATCTGTGTGGGATGGAAAAATAGGTAAAACCAGGGTCTGACATTCTGATCTTGTGCCATGCATCAACCAGCCCATTATCCCTCCACCGGTAGACCAGAGATCTAAATACTTTGGGCTTCCGCCCAGAGTAGGAGTCTAATATCAATGTAGTGGGATGGCTGCTAGAAGATAGTATAAAGTCGCCACAGACTATAATCACGGTCGGCCAAAGCGCCAGTTCAGTATCCAGCCAGTCAAAGACTGCAGGGTCATCCCTGAATGAACCATACACAGGTATATATGCGTTTAGTACGCATGCGTTACATTGCATGCCATTACAACGCAGTCGTTACAATGACCACGTTGTTACAACGCAAACCATTATATCGAAAGTCATTTCAACGACTTGCTGTAGGGGGCGCGCTGGACTTAGGAACAGTATAATTTACTATTCCTACTACAGTTTGTGCAACAACAGGGAAGGTGTTGGATTGTTTATCCAACACCTTCTGCCCCCTACAGCAAGTCGTTGTAATGACTTGCGATGGAATGGTTTGTGTTTTAACGACCGCGTTGTAATGGCATGCGATGTAAAGCATGCGATCTAAAGGCTGTTTCCCATACACATAGCACAAAATAAATACCCCCCTGGAGTGGTGGCACATGGTGATCACCTACTTTCCAGATTTATCGGCCAGATATCGATTAAACTTACATGCATTTTTCCATACCATGATGCCCCCTCACCCCCCCCCCCCCATCCTTACCCCTTGGCTCATACAACCTACCAGTTGGAAGCGTAGAGAATCAGGCAGGTTCTTCCTTGCCCCCTCTAGAAGCATTTCCTGTAGGAAGAGTATGTCAGCCCGTAATACCTGTAAGTCTTGAGCCACTTTCCACCTCTTGCAACTATCATTCACCCCATATAGGTTCAAAGTTCCTATGCAAAGCTTAGTCATAGCGAGCTTACGAGGAAAGTAACTGCCAAGGGGGCACGGCTCCTTTTCGCAGGTGTCTCACCACCTCCCACTAATACAGAACATGCACAAATCTTGATTGCCCTCTTGTGTTGAAACCACCTCCTAGCCTGCCCCCAGAGCTTCCCCAACCAGGGCCTCTCCCTGCTCCCGCCCATCATTCGCAACAAGCCCCTACCTTCCCAACACAACCATGAAGCAGTCAGGCCACCCATTACCTGAGTGATGACTCCTGAGACAACCCTCCATGCAATCCCCCAACTCAAAAGTAAGAAGTAAAAAAGCTGAAGAGGAAAATAAAGAAAAAGGAAACAAAAACCAAGAACAGACACCCCTAAGAATGAAAGAGGCATGGAGGCACACACACCCTTACTCCTTTGGAAAAATTCCTACCCGTAGTTGCACCCAAGAACCTAACTAGCGCCCATTGAAATAACAGGCTTTCATTCTAAACATCAGCGAGAATAGGAGTCAACATTAGGTTCATAACACATCCTGACATAGGAGACCTTCCCAGCTCCCGGTCCCGGAAAAGAGGTCATTCAGATATTCCTTAGCCTGGATCTCAGAAGTGAAGTCCAAGTCTTGCCCTAGAAATTACCCTTCAACCGGGCTGGATTCAACAAGAATGCCTTAATGAGCTGTCTGAGCAGCCATCTCCTCTCTACTGCGGCAGGACAAAAATCAAGCCTGTCAAAAAAAGTATGACAGTTGGCATCAGGCCGAGCCTTTTCGACGACTGCTTGCCGGAGTAAATAACTCCTAAAGTGCATCATGAAATCTTTGGGTCTATCAGCCTGCTCGTCACGCTATTTTTTAAGCATCAGTGGGAAGCGATGTACACGCTCAACCTCCAAGTCCCAATTCTATGTAGTCAGTTCAGGAAAGGCTCTTGTCGGAAAGTAGGATCCTTCTGCATGGTTACCCCCACTTTTTGCCTGGTGTTAAGCTGTGTTTTGACTAGTCTAACTGGGATCCTGCTAATCAGGACGACCAGTCCATCTGCTTTCTCCCTAAACTGTTGTGTTCAGTACCTAGGTACATCTCAGATTGGATACTGGGCTACCCTTGTCAGTCCCTAGTATATGGGACCTATGTACCCAGGGCATAGGTACCCCAGAGGTCTCCCATGGGCTAAAGCATGCATTATGCCATCCATGAGTGACCATTCAAAATCGAACAATAGGCCTGCCATTGCAGTCTGTGTAAGTTGGTGCATGCACCACTTACTAAAGGTATAGGTTCACTATATCTATTCTAAATCACTGCACATATAAACAGCAGGCCGTTACAATCCTGAGGGCAGGGTTCTTGGTTCTAAGTGAGAGGGTGCCCCTGCATGAGCAGGACACCCCTGCAGCCTACGGAGTCCATTCTCCCGGGTTGTCAGTGAAGCAGCCATATACTATATAGAGGGGCATCGCGTGACCGCACGATGGCCATCTCGAAAACGGCTGCAACAAATCCTATCATGTTTGGTATCAAACATGTTGGAATCATACATGATAGATGGTATGATTTCAAGCACATGGAGAGCCCTCCATTAGGCTCTCAGTGTTACAGATACCAGCCTTCAAGTCCCGGACAGCACAAAATGGTTGCTGCCGACCAGAGACACATTTCTGCCCTCCTTCTGCTGAGCCAAGCTCGAGCAGGGGAATGCAGAACAATAGGCATCCTGTCACAGGGAAGTGTGACCACCTACCAGACAGGATTTAGTGTATTAGGGCTGTAGGAGAGTAGGATCTGCTTCTTATGGTTACCCCTACTTTTTGCTGATGTATCACTGTTTTCGACTTACTCTGACTGGGATCCTGCTATCCAGGACTCCAGTCTAACTGCTTTCTCCTCGAACGTGATTGCATTTACTTTAGGTACACTCCAGATTGGATTCTGGGGTACCCTTATCAGTCCCTAGTATATGGTACACCATGTATCCTGGGCATAGGTACCCCAGAGGCCTCCTAGGAGCTGCAGCATGCATTATGCTACCCCTGAGAGACCATTCAAAATGGCACCATAGGTCTGCTACTGCAGCCTGTGTAAGGTGGTGCATGCACCCCTTACTTAGATATAGGTTCACTATATCTATTCTAAATCACTGCACATATAAACCTATCAGTCACCGCTATGGCAGGCCTTATCAGTACTGAAGGCAGGGTGCTGGGTTTTATGTGAGAGGGTGCTCCTCCATGAGCAGAGTCCCTCTGTAGCCTTCGAAACATATTTTCCGGAGTGGTCTGTGATGCAGCCAACCATATATATTTAAGTGCATTATAACCTCGCGGTAAATGCTAACTTTAAAACGGCTGCTTAGAAACATGTCGTGTTTGGTGTCAAACACCTTGGAATCATACCTCCCTTCTAGAACCACTACTGTAGGTCACCGGTCTTCCCAGTACCAGCTTTCTCGACCTGGGCATCACAAAATGGATGCTGCCAGCCACAGACACGAGTCTGCCCTCCTGCTGCTGAGCCAAGCTCGAGCAGGGGAAGGCATGACAAGAGGTTTCGTGTCACAGGGAGGTGTGACCACCTCCCAGACAGGATTTAGTGTTTTGGGGCGGGTGGGTGCACTCTGAGTGTTTGAAAGTCTGCACTGGGGGCACATTTGGTGTCCCTGTGCATAGTCCACTTCAAACCGGTTGAAGGAGCCATTTCCACCTACTCTGGCGCGAAACTGGACAAAGCAAATGGGTGTAGCCACCCCTCTGTCCTGACCCTCCCATAGATGGGTCCCCAGAGTTTGTTCCACCCCTTCCTTGGGTATAAAGTAGGAACCCTGACTACAGGACTTTAGATTTTACCTGGACTAAACTCTGTTACAGAAACCAAGTACTTTGACGATCTACACTTCGTTGGACGACTGAAGAATCTCCCTTGGAGTAAAGGAGTTACTCCCCTGCAGCTGCAGGCACCTTAATGCATCTGGTCGGTTTGCATCTCAAGAGCTCCCGAGGACTCCAAAGATTTCTGCAACACAGGAGTTGGGTTCCCGAGCTTCCCTGAGGTCGATCTGTTCTCTCAGCAATCCTGAGACCCGTATCCCTTGTGGGAACCGTGCAAACCGAACCCCTGTGCACCGTGTACTTTTGCAGCAGCATATGCTTTTTGGCGATCCCGGAGGCTGTGCTTTGGACTATGTGTAGTCCTGACCCGAGCAGTATTTCCACCGATGATTTCCGGCCTACACTCCACGAGTGTTCCGTGGGCTGGTAGTTCGTGATTCAGCTCGAGGTCCCTTTGCGAACCATGGTCCATTGGCCTGTGGGTCCCTGTGAAGGTAACTTTGACTTTCCTTGGGCTTTCCTGGTTGCTCCAGACGTGCCCCGACTCTCCATTGCTTGGAGAGTCCCCAGGACCTTGCTGGTCCTCACCATAACCTTTTTCCCCTGCCCGCGTGGGTTGCAGTTGCCAAAGCTTGTTCGTGTTCAATCCAGACACTGACACCCCCCCACCCCCCCAGCACTTTCTCGCATCACTCCATTGAAAACGACGAGGGTTTCCAACACCACTTGACCCCTATGCACCCGGCTCCTCTGGGATAGGTAACACGGGTACCTCGGAACTCACAAGGGTGTTGGCCTTAGAACCTTCTATGTTTCAAAGGGTTTGCTTGAAGTCCTCTCTGAAGTGTCCCTAAACTGTAAATTTCCAACCGCGACTTTCCCATAGAGTTGTACGGAGCTCGCGCCTGTGTTCACACACTGCACCCGTCCTCCGTGGGTCCCCTGTGTCACTACTTTGAGTGGTTTCTTGGGGTCCCAGCGATTCTACGTGCTCTAGGCACTGTGTCTAGTGAAGTCGTGGTTGTTATACCACTTTCTTAGTATATGGTTCGGTCTCTCCCTGGAGCCTGCTGTGTATTGTGCTATTTACTGTTGTTCTATTGATGTAATATTGTGTGCTTTGTGCTCTAATCTCATAAAGAGGTTAGTAGAGAGTGTTTAGTAATAAATACATATATTTTATATATCTCTTGTGTGGTTCTCCTTTCATTTGGTCATTCAAGAGGTTCTGATCTGGTAAAAACAAGCTGCTTTACATTCCTTCGAGAGTTAGCCTGAAGGCTACTCTCCACAGCTACCACTAGGATAGCTTTCTATAAAGGTTGCCGTACACCTAATCATCAATAAGGGTCATTTGGACTGGTGCAAGGTGCCCACTTTAATTAGTGGATAGCATACACCAGGCCAACTCCTCACAAGGGCTGGGTGGGTGCGCTGGTAAGCTACTGAAAACCTGCATGAGGGGCACATTTGGTGTTCCTGTGCATTGTCCAGTTCAAACCAGTCCTGGGAGCCATTGGCTCCCGCTCTGGCACGAAACTGGACAAAGGACATGGGAGTAACCTCCCCCCCTGTCCAGACCCTCCCCTTTCCCTAGGGTACTTAAGGGCTTACCTGGGTCACTTCTACCGTCTGGGCACTCTGGACTTCGCTGGACTTTGTTTGGGCCTCACTTCGTTTCCCTTTCAGTCTGCTGCATCGTCTGTGACTGTGCACCATACAGGATCTGTGCAGCACCTGTAGAGCATCCAAGACACTTGAAGATAATCTCCCTTGAAATTAAGGAGTCACGTCCCTGTATTCGCAGGCACCTCAACACTGCTGACCGGTCTGCTGATCCCGAGCTCCTGCGGACTCTGAAGGGTTCAACAACACAGGTGGTGGTGGTCTACGTCTCTCGAGGCCCGAGCTGTCCTCTCACCGAGTTTGAGGACTGTATTAACCGAACCCCTGTGCACTGCGTACTTTTGCAAGGTAGAGCTGGTGTAAAATCTCAGGAAGGAACCTGCATCTGGGAGAATGGATTCTTGTGGGGGCACACCCGGAATGGCAGCGTCGGGAGGAGCTCCTTTGTTTCACTTCTCTAATGGCGGCAAAGATATGCAGAGATGCCTGGCCGAGGTGTCAGACTGCAGAAGCAAGAGTTACTAGCTTGCACACGGGTCAGTGTGGGGGTGCCCAGTGGTTAAGGGATGCTTCTTAAGTCTTGTAACAACAGGTCTAAATGCCGCCTCGTTTGGTGGAAGCGAGCACGTGGCCATGGGGGAACAGTGTCTCTGGTAAAGTGCAAGGGGATTTGTATCCCCCGGACACAGCTCCCATGCTCAACAATGACCCTGCTAAGTCTCCTGAATGCTTAGTTCTCATATGAACTAACTCATGAGTTTGCTCATCACAGTCTTTTTGTTTTAGAAGTGCATCAACCTAAGTCGGATCTGAAACTATACCTGGTATTTCTCCCCAGCCCATTACATGGCATTTCCATTATATGTCACTGCAATTCCAAAATAAAGTTCAATGGGGAAAGATCTATCTACGTCCTACTTCAGTTGTGGTAAGTTTGGCAGTAATTCGGTTAAAAAAATGCAGTTTGGCCTGTTAACTTCCTTAAAGGCATAATATTTCCTGGCTCCAAGCCACTCGCATCATACTTTATCAAAGGAGGACATTTTGCTAATAATGCGCCTTGACTGGAGCTTACAGATCACTCTCGCCCTTCCAATCCTGTACCCAATCTAAATACCATAATCCCATTTTTGTATAGTGCCTCCTTCAATATTTTTCATGTATTCCTTTTATTGCACTGGACCTTTGAAGCAACCTCCATACAACAGATTTGATGTTCTTCTTTGACCACAAGGTATTAGAATTGCAAATTTTGCGTTGACCAAATCACTTTGGATATATTACTATGCCAAAACATATCACCTGACCCTGGCTTTTTTATTTGAGGCATAACGTATGCAGAATAAAACAATAAAATAAAAATAACGTTCTACAGTAGGACAAGAACAAGATATAAATCTTACAATCAGAGCAATATATTGTTTTAACGTCCCCGTGCTTTCATACCACGTTGCATATCTCCCAACAGCGGTATCATAGCACAGAGGGAAAAAACCTGATAGACTAGTAGGTCTGCGCAAGGACTAAAGCAAATGATTTAATCACATATAGATACATTCAGATTATTTACATGAGCATCCAGACAAACAAATTCTTTATCAAACACCATCCTCTCCCCTGTCTTAAAGAGAAGAGTGAAGGTGAGAGGTTTCAAGGGAGGAAATCAGAGAAGGAAGGAAAACAGACTAGGAAAATAGCCTTGACTTAACAATTCGTACCTCTAATGTCTCAATACCATATAAAGTAACCCACCCACCCTCAAGATTTAAATTCTGAATATTGGGAAAGGAAATCAGTCCTGGCAATTGGATCACTCTTTTTGACTGTTTGTGTCCATTTAAACAGGCAACACATCAAGGGCACTGGTCTCCAACGTGGATGCTGCACCCCACAACTGGCCTCGCCCTCACACTCTGTCAGACTCCAGAGCTAACGGATTACTTCCAGGTCGAGTAATGGAAGCAGGTCTGATCATCCATACTCGTTCTTGCATTCTTCTCCAGATTACCACTATCTCAAGTATTGCGATTCAATTTTACACTGATGCTGCTCTTCTCGCTCTCTTACTATGTGAGCTCAATTTGTAGGTCTGGCTAGAGGCAGCTTTAACTCTTACCAGAACTGAAGTAATTACCAAAAAAAAGAACTTCAAAGAAGGAGCACTGAGAAAGGTGGTTTGGCACCACCCCTATGTTGATTTCTCGACAGGCATATGATTGGTCAGCAGTTGAGTCATTGCACCTATGAATAATTCCATAACTCATCACTGAAAGAGGTATTGTTAACACAGTTAAACTGAGTAGCAAGTGATTTTACATTTTGATCTCAGGGACAAATGGAAAAAAAGAGGTTTAACATTGTGAACTCTCTGACATATGCAACTGAAAAGGGTTTTACCCTGTGAACTCTGGGACAAACACCAGGAAAGGTCTTTACATTCTTTAAAACTGAGACAATCTCACACATACATCTATTTCAAAAAGGTCTTAAGACGTCTGGCTTTCAATGTGTACACTGCAAGTTTAGGTTTAGTATTCAGCTGTGTGCGATATTAAAGCACAGTAAAAGCAAGGGTTGGATATTGATTTGTAAAGTGCTTTTGTATGCTTTGCATAGTTCCGAGTTACGAACCAACACCACTACCCAGAGTAAAAATCGAATTGCTCCACCTCACTACCCTGAAGTGCATAAAAAGTGCACTCAGTGCGCAGTTGAAGTCCAATAATAAGGGGTCGTCAGGGTTCTGACTCCACTCTTTTTATTTATCTTCAACTCAAAGGGCATTTTATTGGCCAGCACTTGCATTAGCCTACCTGTGACACAGTTTAATTGCTCATACGTGATTGATTGTAATTGTTACTGACACCCTGCGTTAAATACCATAGGAAGGGTCTTCACCTGGTGTAACTCAGTGACAAATACACTAGGGTAATAAAGGGTTATGGGGCTCAAATTCTAACAATGAGAGCCTTCTCTCAGTGGTGCCTTGGGGTTTTACCTTACAAATTAACCCAAAACTGACCAAGTACACCCTTTTAGCACTTGACCCTGATTGTAGTTAAGTCGAGCAATCCAAGACTTACTCAGGGATGCGGTGTGAGGCACAGACTTGGAAGTCAATTAAGCATATAGTGATAGTTAATATATCATTGTCCACTAAGTACTTTAATCACAATACACAACTTAATACTGTACACAAAACAGAGGGATCATCACATCCCACATTTATATTTGGGAATAATGCTATGGAAGGGGTGAGGGAAAAGTACAAGCCAATACGGACTTAGCTGTTACCAGTTTCTCATAGACAAGGATTATTGGTACTAATACGGTCAATGCAAAATGCATCAAATTATGTTGTTGGGGATTGATAGGGGATAATCATTCAACATTCCTGTGGACTGTAGGTAACCCCTCCTAAGATAGATATGGACCCGTTATTTAGCAGATGTAACTGCTCCAGTGTCTGAATTGCAGACTGTAGATTGTGAGCAGTCCAACTTGGTGGTCTAGCTGAGGGAGAGGCATGCTCCCACTTCTGTGCGCATTTGCACAGTTTCCAGGCAGCAGCAGTGCTGGCCATGTCCTGGCCCTGCTGATTCAAGCATCACTCCTCAGTGGTGGGGAGCAGCACAGGCAAGCACCTCCAGTCCTGAAGAAGAGGGACTGTCCAGGCATAGCTCAGTGGAGGCTGAAGTCACTCACACTTGATAGGAACAACATTTTTGTTGTTGGATCTTTCTTGTACCCAAATTTAAATCCAGCACCCAAACCAAATGAAAGGCCCACGCTTGTTGTTCACTTTCATCAGTCTGTCATGGGAAATGGCCGAAAACGGTAGTGATTTCTTCTAGCGACAAGCCATTATGACTCTTTCTGCTTTTTCTAAATAAATTGCCAGATGTGAGTGTGAATGCCCTAAGCCCAAGCAGGTCTTTTGAAAGTCTGGATTTTGTATCCATTTTTTGCAGTCTCCTCGTTGCTTGCCTACCAAGAGGTGGAGAAGATCATAATGCTCAGAAACATGCACAGATTCTGGGAGCGAATTCACTTCGCTCGGGAATCCTGCAGGGGGACAAGGGTCACCACGCCTTACCACATGGCTAGGTAGTGCACATCTTTCCCTGTGCCAATTCAGTTCACCCTGCCCAGATCCACAATCCACTTCAATTTAGCACATCCTTTCCTTCATGTAGAGATACCTTACCTTCTCCTCCCCAGCAGTCAGTGGCTCCTAACTTTGAAGTCCGTTGGAAAGTAGCTCTTTCTAGCAGGAGGCAGAACTTCCAGGTTTCTGTTCCCAAACCTGGCAGGGGAGTAGGAAGTCTGCATCCTCAAATCCCGGAGCTCTGAGGTCTTCCTCAATCTCCACCAGAGAGAGATCTTTGCCAATGATCAATAAGAAATCCTAGCACAATAACTGGTTGTTTCGGTCCCAAACGAACCCAGTGTGTCTTGACTTGTGCATATTTCATCCAGGCTGGTCAAACCCCTGCCATGGAACCCAAACAAAAGGCACCAAAAAGGAAAGGGCATACATACGGCCCTCCATCTTATGTACCATTCACACAGAGGAGAGCCAAAATAGATTCTGGAGTTGCAATAGCCAAGCATACAATACGGATGGTTCACTTACCCTGGCTGGGAAATGCATATGGGTTAAACCAACATGCAACATTCATGTCCCCCAGTTGCAAGGGGCCGACAGACAGTTTAAAATATAAAAGGCCAAGAGGCAGCTCGTCCTGTGTAGGCAACTGGCAAAAAGGTCTGTTATATATACAAAGTCACTGTCAGTTCTTCACACTCATGAACCGATGGTAGTCCTGCTCAGACAGCGGGCTGCACATGATGTGCTCCTGCAGATCAGCTCTGGGTCACATTTCATGCCACTGTAAACCCTCAGTGTACATCCATCATTGCCTTGTGCACGGAGGTAAAACAAAAATCAAACTTTACCCGACTTTGCACGAGCTGAACTTAGGGCAATGGTGCAGGATCTTACAAGCCATGCAGGAGACATTTTCGTCCCAACAGAAAGAGTTCTTTGTTTTGAACTTTGTGACAAATGCCATAACAAGGTGTTTTATATTGTTTAACAGATCTTTTTGAGCAAATCTCTAATTCAGGAGAGGCCTGAGGTGTCCAGGTCTCATTGCATGCAGTTGTAACTTTATGTTTAGCATTTAGTTGTGAGTGAATTAAAACGCCCTTTAATACGTCTGTTTAAGGACAGCTTTAGTTTTCTGCCAGAGCTTATGTATTCTTCAAAAAGTGCCATAAAAAGCAGTAACAAGAGGGAACTTTGGCTTCAACCCATGCAGACCTTCTCCACAGGCATTTGATTGGTCAGCATTAGTGTTCTTGCCCCTCTTAAGTAGATCAGTGGAGGGGCATGACTGTCAAGAATCTCTGTACAGCACTGGGCTTGGATTGGTTAAATAAGCACTTTTCTCTGACCTCCCTCAACGAAACCAACTATGTTCATTATTACAAATGGCCGCCAGTGTTTAATTGAGAACACTGCTTTATGCCACCTGGGTCTTAGCAACAACAGAGCCGGACCAACTTGGCAGTACATACTGGAGACTCCCTGCACCGAAGATGACCGCTGCCTTGAAAATGGGAGTGAATTTATAAACAATGAGGCAAATAAAGTCGAAGTCCATGAAGTTATTAGAAAACTACTATCCGGACAGCTAATGTGACAAACTGAATTGCCTCAATTCGTTATTACAGGTAATATTGTAGAGAGTGTAATATTAGTTTTGGGTGTTTCTTACTGCAGTAACACCAGTCACTATTATCTGCATTTCATCTTGTCATCTTAGTCGAACTGAATACCTGCATTGGAAAAATAAAGGGCTGACCTACCCTCAACCAAAGGAATTTCCATTTTTTGTTGTTGTTGTTTTGAGTTTTATATAGCGCAAACTCGACCCGAAGGTATCGGAGCGCTTTACACGAGCACCAGTTGCACCACCGACGGACACATTCATTTTCGTTCGTTACAGGAAGATTAGGTGATTTGGCATGATTCACAGGATTCTGCCGAGACGCGAACTCGGTTCCCCAGCTGGAAGTCGCCCGCTCTAGCCGTCAGGACACACCCTTCTCCAATCTTTAAAGTACACATTTCACATATTACCAACAGTAGAACTAGATCTCTACAGTAGGGACTTAACCCTCCTGAGATGTCCTGCTGAAATTATAAATTTACCCGAGGGCTGGCCACTTTAATATCAGACAATTTTCACTAATCTGACATTGTACGGAAAGGATGTTGGCCACTTTCAGTAAGCTTATTCAGTGTTACAACAATGTATACAAACCGCACTGCAGGAAATTGTTTCGACTGGAGGGCACTGAAACTAAAATAAAATTGTAATGCAAATATTTATCAATGGACCACACAACTGCAGAATAAGGAGTTTAGCATTAACAATCTGCATTTTGCAAAGAAGCACCCTTTTTTCTTCTTTTTTTTAAAGCAGGTCTGTTCACATCGATAGTCCTCCTTTAACACTGCATCACAAACCCCTTTGGGAATCAAAATGACCAAACACATTTTGTACAGGCTTAGTTATGTTTTCCAAACTATATAACGATTTGCCCTACCATGGCACTATCTGGCGGTAAAACATTACACCGGCAAGCACTGCAACTTTAAAGTCGGACATATTGTTATTTTTGCAATAAGTTTTTCTTCATATGTGTCTCTGATGTTTTGATCATTTTTGTTGAAACATTCTTCGTGTCCCCGATACCTCATCACCCTCAGGCGACCATTTCCTTTGTAGGACGTCCTTACGTCATTCCTCTCCAAAAGCAGCTAGGCTCAGAAACCATGCGGGCGCATCTCTTGACTGGAGAACCACAGGCTGTATTCACAAAGTCTCCCTTCTAGAATAAATACTTTTATGTCATAGATAAGACATCCAGTATTATGTGTTGCAAAGATCGCTACTGAAAACTGAGACATTTTGTTTACTGTTGTTCTGCAGAGAGCCTGGGCTAATCTCAGATTCAAACCGTACTTTTTTATTTTTGGATTACTGATTCATAAAAATGCCTAAATCAATAATCAATATTAGTTAATCTTGTTCCAGTCACCCTTGCACCGCCACAATTCTATAAACACTATGCAGACACTATAACTTACAAAAAACGTCGTGCAGTACCTTAATATAAATAAAGGAGAAACCTAAAATACGACCTGAACAGCCCTGAACAGTGTCAATCACCAAACTACAGATGTGCCAAACGCAAATGAAGTTGGCTTAGAGATGCCCCTATACAGGGCCTGTTTGGTCATTTGCCTCCAGTGTGTTAAACCTCTCTCCTACCAAGAGCTTAGAAGAAAACCTCTGTTATCCTGACCACTAGACTAGCAATCGCCAAGTCTTGCTGCTCTGAACCAGTTTCAATGAATAATGTAAAGAGAGTGACAAGATGCCTGCTGTGGCCTGCTTACCTGTGCACAGCTCCCAAGCTCCTTCCGCCCCAGGTTTTGGAATATTTGCAGGGCTAGCTCGTACGGCAGCTGAACATCAAAGAATGGTACTTCATTAATTTCGTTCTGCAGTGAAGAAGAACAGACACAATTAATATGCTGTGGATAAGAAATAACCCAAAATAATTACTGCCAGTGAACATGTGTGACCGACAGCTGGCTGTGCCAGCTTTAACTTGAAATAACTGCGGACACATATTAGAAGAACAATGCTTTACTCCTACTGTAGAGAAAACAAGTCTTCAATCTCCTTCCAATGCACTACTCTATGTCTCCTCTAATACCTCTCTCAATCTATCCTTTACCTGCACTCTCTGCCCGTCCCAAACCTCATTCTACTACCATGATCTCCCCAATAACCCTTTCTTGCCTCCTCCCTTCTGTGTCACTCCTTGACTCACCCCCAAACCTCATTCTACCTCTAGAATCTCCCAAATCACACTTCCTAGACTCTTCCCTCCTGTATTCTTCAATTAACGAATCCCAAACCTCATCTTACTTCTATGATCCACCAAATAACACTTTCTAGACCCTTCCCTCCTCTATACCGCCTTTATCCTAATCAATCAAACTAACAGACGCACATATCCACTGCTCAAATTACCAACTTATAGCTCCCTATACTAATCCACCACTAATCCTTTGGGATCCCGAGTAGTGTACTACTCGCCATAATGCCTCGTATGGGGTAGTAAGCGCTCTATAAATACCATTACAATATCATCATGGTGACCAGTTAGTCAGCTAGTCAGTTAGTCAGCTGCATGCAGAAGATCCATATCATTAAGTGCCGTTGAGTAGTAACTAAATTCAAAGCATGGACTAAACAGTCAAACCGTATCAATCTTCAGTACAACAGGATTCTATTGACGTACTCCAAGTCGTGCAGCTCCAACTGCAGGAACAAAACTGCCTTTGGCACCTCCAAGTCACAAGTTAAAGGCCGAAAATCACGGACTGCCATTTGGCAGCAGCTTACTTCAGTGATCTCAATGTATCAGATTAGTGTAGATGAAACAGGTGCCGACATATAAAATACATTACACCTGAGAACCAATTGGTGCATTAAATGCCGGTCTCATCTATGATTCAGAGAACATAACGACAGAACTTGAACACACTTCTCACACCAATGGTTTCAAATGAGGAGTGTGGTCCAGAGTCTATAGGCAAACTGTAGTGAAGCAACCTGCTACGTTGCTGCTTACCTTGAACATGGTTGTGAACTTGGCACACAAATGTGGTTTCATGCATTTACTAGATGTAGACAACTAAAGCTGCAAGGAGGACGTCAGATGGCACAGTTCTCTTGCAACAAAAAAGACAGAAAACGATCTATACAAAAAAGATGATCAGGAAGAAAGAAAACACTAGTCTGCAGACTGGTGCATAAAGAGGAAAACTGAATTGTCATTAAGTGTCATAGCACTTCAGACTTCGAGGATGCCCAAAAATTGCGTGAGATTGTCAAAATCCAGGAAATTATGGATATTTCCATCGTTCTAAATTCCGCATGGGTGTAATTATTGTAGGTCAGTTTCCTCTAAACAGTAAGTAATGTGCAACTTTCATGCTCCGTACTCCCCAGTCGTTTCAAGCAGGCAATAAAGAGTACGCTTTTCCTTGGCTCTTAGTTCAGTTCTATAACAAGCATAGGCAATAGGTCTCGCCTTTTGGGACCTTATAAGTATTTAGTTATGCAGCACAATTTCCTTGGCACTGGGTACAGAGGGCCAGGGGGCCGTAGAACCCTCTTTATTGCTGTATTTTATCATCCAAACAGCAGCCAGTTGTTCAAATTCCTTCCTTGCACTACGACCTGTGATACTCTGGCTGTGCTACTGCGTGAGGCCCTCGATGCAGTCAAGTCTTCCACTTCCGGCATTTCCTTGACATGCATTCTTGGGTGAATCTCACTGATAGTGCAAGCAATAGGTGCACCCGATGAGATAATAAAGATCCTTATATTGGACACTATAATTGAATGGACACTATCATTTGAGTGCACGTGTTTTAAACAGGCATCAGTGTTACCCAACTAGGAAGTACTGGTTTTCATCGTCCTCAAAAGGAAATGTTGGGGGGGGAGCTCGAACCTGTGGCAAAGACGCTTCGCGCATATTTCTACAGTGGCTGCCAGGTCCATGGAGCACACTGCGCACACACCCAATTGACATTGTGGTGGCACGCAGGGCTTTCAGTGGGATGAAAATACTTCGGGGGAGGGGTCTCTCAAATGAGAGTGGCCGATATAATTAAGGGTGTGTCTTAAAACATTTATGCAAAAAATATGTGCTCAGCATAATGTGCCACCGACTGGTATTTTGCTGCTTCCGTCATTGCCTCCAATTATGTTATACAAGTAACATTACACCTACAACAAGCCATGACTATTGGCTTTGTCAAAGGTTGTTAGTTGGATAAGATAAATATACTACATGCATACATAGAACCATGGCTTCGTTGTATAGAATATTGAAAATGCTTTGGTTCTTGTGCGAGTTGTTGTGGCGTAATGGCTAGAGCTAATAACTTTGGAGCTGAGGAAGCAGATTGGAGTCTCAGCATCGGCTCAAGATACTGTGTTTCTGGGCAAATCAATTAATCGCCCGTGTCTTCCAAAAAATAAATGAATATGTCTTTGTTGATGCTCAGGTAAAAGCACTTTGAGTTTTGCAATATATAACTGCAAAAAAATAAAAGTTACATCAAAAACTGTGAGGACGAAAATGGAGAGCCCGATAGGGACCTGTCTCAGCACCTGCTTTTAAGAATTGCCGATGCTGGGCACCGGCAGGACCCATCCACTTAAAGCTCTGGGGACACGTTGCCTACTGTGTGATTTTTTGCCTGAGGCAACTGTACATTTCTGCATAGGAAGCAAGGGTGGGCGCTGGGGATTAGAACTGCTTATTGCCACTGAGGCCGCGTCACCTCCAACTAAACGTCTCGCAGGACTAATGTGCCCCTGGCGGAGACCAATCTAAATGTAATGGGCAGGAAGCAATACAGTATCCAGAGCAGGGGGTGCACCACATTCTGCGATTGGGGGGCATTTTGTATTAAGCCTCTGGCCTAAATATCAGAAATATGCTTGTGGAGGGCACAAAAACCATGCAAGGGGCTTACGTGCGTGATTTAAATGTGTGTGGACGCGGCGAACCGCAGAACTCACAGGGACGCGGCAGAATACGCAACCCCGCTATCAGGGCCTAAACACAGACAGGGTGTGGCCAGCCCACCCTGTTGACAATCCGCAGCAAGTTTTACGTGTTTATTTATACTGCTTACACTTTGGCACACTTGCGCCCCGGCCACTTTCTTCAAAGGCGGTGTCTATGACGCAGCCTCGGGGGAAATAAAAGGCACACTCTGAAAGCAGGTGTCTGGAAATGTGTAACTTTAAACAGGGCCCGGCGAGCAGAGCGCAGTGTCGGCTCTGACAGCTACAAAGGGGAGATTTACAGAAACATTACGGTATTAAAGAAACGTCACTGTATCCGACCAGGAGTGTTGAATGTGTAACAGCGGTTGTGGTGGAGGGACCTGCATTAATTTTGCATTTTCCTGCCGGATAATTTGGTCAATCCTGTGTCATAATTTTGTACAGTCATGCCGCCTAATTTCAGTGGCCATAGCAGCGCTAAAAACACTGGAACAATGTTAATGGGGTATAGCTCGAATATAATATTGAGCATGTGACCTTCCATGTGGACCACTCGACTGCTTCAATTCTATAGTAAACGGGTCCTCAGAAAAATTTTACTGATTTCCACATCTCTGCCCTAATCCTTCTGATTGTCGCCATGGATTATACACTGACCTGAAGCAGCGGCAAGTGTGAATGCTGCGATGCCGAAAGAAGCCGAGAGTTCACTGCATTCAAAGACAGTCCTGCTCAGTGTTAGCGATCTGAAGAACCACATGTTGGAAGTAAGCATTAATCCGGCACTTTTTTTACAATTTCACAACTGTTATTTTTATCTTTCTTTCAAATGTTTGGGCTTTGCTCAGAAATGAAAGCGCTCATCGTTTAGTCCACAAAAGGTGAACAGATAAATGGAATAAAACTAAGTTTTCAATATCCTGAACTGTTCGGTTGTGCTATACTGCTGCCTTTCTTACAAGGTAACTCAGATTGTATACGCAACTGTTGACCTGAAAGGCGGTTGAGCAGGTTAAACAAGCGCTCGCCATTACGTAGAGTTTTCTGCCGTCCCACTTGGACGGCCTGACTTGCTTTCCTTCTGAAGTAAAAGGTTTCTTATCTTTATGGGGCCATGTGTTTGGCCCCATAAAGATAAGAAACCTTTTACTTCAGAAGGAAAGCAGGCGAGCCCGTCCAAGTGGGACGGCGAAAAAGTCAAAAGTAAACATCACAACAAGCTCTTTTCCAATGGCTGGCCACCGTTTAGCATAAACGGTGACGCCAGCCAATGGAAAAGAGGGGCGGGGCTTAACACACGTTACCAAAACTCCTCCAAAACGTTAAATCTCGCCAGCGAGACTGCGCATGTGCGCAGCCCACACCAGCCGAGACCTAAAAAAGGGCTCAACCCCCTCTCAGAGCGCAGGATGGCTTTTTTTCTATATGTACTCATATAGAAAAATCACTCTGGCGCATATACAGAGCCTGTTAAAGCTGAAGTGCTACTCAGCATGTATCCAGGAGGGAAATTCACAAACTGCCTGAAACCATGGAGGACTAGACTTTAAAGGCCCATAGCCTTAACCCTCTCTCCCCACAAAGGTCTTGATTTTCTCCTCCAAGGATTGCAATAATTCAGCTGGAGCTCATATGGAGACCACTGCAAAGACTTAATTAAATCGCAGGAGTCACATTCATTTGAACAATTTGCATCCTCCCCCAGGGGGACTTTTTACTTGTATCTGCTATCAGAATGCCCTGTCCAATAGTGGGAACAGTTTTGTCTTGTTGATTTTTTAGTATTCCACTGGAAGGCCACCCTCCTCTGGTGACTTTCCTGCAGACATGTCATGCTAAGGTCATCTGCAGATAACTCCTCTATCAGTATGAGTATCTGTTCTTCTGAAAGCACTGATAACTTTAAGGTGGACAGATAAGTGGTTTAATTTATGGTGATGTATAGGTGATCAGAATAGTACAGCCTATGGAAAAAGGATGGAAATGAGACTGTGATTTGGTCAGGCTGGTCAGCAGATAGCCATTCATATCATAGTTAGCTAGAACAGCGTGTTTAGATTCTGCTTGTTTTAGCGGTACACTAAGAATCGGTTTGTACTGCTTCCGTTTGATGCATATTAATGCATGTTCCAACTTAGTTGTGTGTAGGGTATTAAGTTAGTTTTTTGATTTCATCAAAGACCTGAGTACTCTGTAGAGACACAGTATTATACTTGGATGTTAACCTGGCCTCTTCTGGCTCTAGAGGAACCTGAGATTCCGTTGCTTTTTTCTTACCCATGGCTGTAGCTTTCATCATCCCTCACCCTGCTCTGCTCCGTCAATAATGTAAAAACAACAGTTGATGGACAGAATGCAGAACAATGTCATACATTCCCCCCAGTACAGAGATCTGGGCATAAATCCATAGATTTTTTACTCACCATGCCATTCCAGTTTGAACCCAGCCATATGCAAATCAGTCTTGACCCTGTGCCTCATGGGAACAGTCCAGACCGAACTGCCAAGCCAGGTACTCCCTAGACTGGAAACAAGCATCCTAGGACCGGTTTCGGAGGTTCACCCCTCTTCAGGCAGGATAGCTTTATTCCAGTGGTATGGAGAGCACGAGACCCACACCTGGGAATACCCGTCCCACTCGGGGTGTTCTGCATTCTGTCCATCAAATGTTGTTTTTGCATTTGTCACCCCGAGTGGGACGGGTATGCCCAGACTTGGGTCCCATGCTCTCCATGCCACTGGAATCAAGCTATCCTGGCTGAAGAGGGGTGAAACCCCGAAACCGGTCCTAGAATGCTTGTTTCCAGTCCAGGGAGGACCTGGCTTGGCAGTTCAGGCTGGACTGTTCCCATGAGGCACAGGGTCAAGACTGATTTGCATATGGCTGGGTACAAACTGGAATGGCATGGGGTGCAAAAAAACGATGGATTTAGGCCCAGATCTCTGTACTGGGGTGAATGTATGACATTGTTCTGCATTCTGTCCATCAACTGTTGTTTTTGCATCCGTCAACAATGTAAGCCTCCCTGCTGCTCCCAACATGCTGCCAAACCAACTTCCAGGGTCTTATAATGGAATACATTAATTTGCAAAGCACCGGTTGAGG
This sequence comes from Triturus cristatus, assembly GCF_964204655.1. Classification (NCBI taxonomy): domain Eukaryota; kingdom Metazoa; phylum Chordata; class Amphibia; order Caudata; family Salamandridae; genus Triturus; species Triturus cristatus. The sequence continues at coordinate 315,229,922 of NC_140594.1, read as the reverse complement.
GAACAACCAGGGCAACACCCAACTCTAAGTTGGCTACTTATGGCCAAATACACTATTTGGGTTGATTAATGTTTTCAGAACTCTATTTAAGAGGGATGGGGAGAGCAAGAAGAGGTCAATGCAAGAATCTGTCCCGTGTACACAGGAGGTAAATGCATACTCTCTCTAAACTGGGTGGATCAGCCATGGATCAAGCAGGGTAAGATCCGACAGCACTTCATGCAGAGTTGTCGGTCTCTAGATCGTTTTAGGTCTGGTCTACATGATGTGTGCAGTATCAGGCAAAATAAGAGATTCCAGTCGCTACCCACTACTATTTTTTATTTTTTCATGATGTGCATTGCATGGTTCTAGGGAGGTTGGAGGTAACATACACACTAACTCTGGTAGGGGCATAAACTGAGTCTACCACTATGTCATCTTCCAACTTGAGCGTGATGAATGCAAAATGGCTGTTGGCAACTTTGAATGTTAGGGATTATCTAATCAAGATATAAACTCCACCCTTCACATGAAATGTTTGGGAGGGTCGATCACTATGGGATAATAAATCTTTGCTGGTGTAATATTCTTTTCCTACTGTATGGGATGATTTATCATACTTATCCCACCAATTCCCAGTTCAATTGGCACATTCTTTGTAGGGCAGGTAAATCTACTGAGGCAAACCAATATCAGGAAGCTTGGAGCCCAGAGAGGTAATAACGCTTTACGCTTCTTAAAGTGAGGAATATCATTTCTGATTTTTTTCCTCGAAGAAGTCGGACAGGCTTGCTCAAAGGGAGGGGGACGGGTGGATGATACCCTCTGATGCTGCCGGATTGATAAAAGAATCATCATATCCAACCTAAACAGACCATAAGGCATGTTATATAGCTCAGAGCACCCGGAGTGGGAGAAGAGAGTATCCAGGTTGATAGATTTGAGTCCTTGAAAGGTGACCTCGGGGTGTCCCTTGCGCCAAGGTGACCACTCTGTGTGTCTTTCTCCAGATAGGAGTGATGGCTTCCAGTCCCTAGTCTTCTAGTTAGGAAGAATATGTAGGTTGTTCAGTTATCACCTGTGGAAGTGGGCATTCTAGGTTCAGCTGTGATATGTCCATTGCTGAGGCCTCCCATAAAGTCTAATAAGGTTTCCAGCTACTCAAGACACATTCCTTAATCTTGAATTCCACTGTTATTAGTGTGAGAGCTAGATATAGTAGGCCAAATCTAATAATGTACTTCATCAAGTGATGCCTGAGAGACAGACATTTATTTTTCTTCAAGTTGGTTTCAAAGCAGAAGTGTTGCATAAGGAGATGTATCTTTTTGGCGATATCTTGGTGTGCTTCCTCAAATTGCAAAAAGCAGGCAATACCATGTCTAGTTCCCGATCCCTTGTGATGTCTGGCTCCAACTCTCGTGTGCCTTTGGAAAATTTCAAGGGTGGTGCAAAAGTCAGTTTAGTGATCCCTGGGCTAAATCCGGCAAGGAACTGTAGCATTTCCTCAGGACCACCTGAGAAGCAGACTTTGTCCCTCTGATTCCTCTCCACCACTTCTATCACTTTTTATTGTAGAAGTTAGAGGTCTTGTCCACAATCTAATGATTCTACCATTTTGTCTTCAACCAGTGACAGCCTATTCTTGGCAGCAGTCAGTCTTGCAATAAAAGATACAATATCACCTCACATTAATTTAATGTTACACACTCTTCACAGTGGTTTCTTTCATTTTAGCAGTTTGATGGAGGTCAATTCTCTCGTTATAGCGTCTAAGGTAACGCCTGTCGTTTTTGACATAGTTTATTATTGTGCTGGCTTGTGTGCTTTACCAAACAAAGCCTCCATAAAGAAAAACTGTCCGTTTTTGATCTGGAAATTTGGCAGTAATGAGACTTGTCGCTATGGTACCACGTAACACTACATAACAGTCACCAGTCCTAGTGGAATATAATAGCATAAACATTATGGCTTATGTTCCTGTGTCAGTATATAAAGCAAAGCAAAGGGGCCTTGAGTCAATCAAAATTCTGCATTATGGTCTTTCCTGCATGTGTAAGAGGTGAGGAGCATCTTTGGGAAATGTGAGAGGGGTAACCAGAAGCAATAAGGACACAGTCATTCAAACAGAAAGCCTGCCATGAGATGCCAATATTTGAGTTCCCACATCGCTGGGAATCAAAAATGTGCCCCAGGGTATGGACAGTACAAGCTCTTTGTTCACAGTTCCGAATTGCCTCTCAAATACTCCCAATCATTATTCATAAAGTAGCAGTAGTGGTAATAAGTTGTGCTTTCCTGCCATCAGTCATTAGCTACTATCCCATGCAGTGGAGTAAAATGGCTGGCAGAGGGGTGCTTTTAGCTTACAAATCTATCTCATCCAGACACTTCTAAAAAGCAATGGTGCTCTTGTGCATCGAAGAAGGGTCTGCTGCCATGGCCTGGGTGATAGGCCCCTTGCTCCATCAGTCTCCACAGGTATATTGTAAGCTCTGTTGAACAATACAAAGGCTAAACTCTGGGTCCCTCTTCTTAACGGCCTCCAGAGGAAGCACAGAAGAACAGCACCAGCAGTGCTCCTCAGGGACCATAGCACAGGGTGTTTCAGTTTACTGGCATCCACCCTATCATTACCTTTTGGGAGGAATTCTGGGGCGGGTCTCCAGGAGGTCTTATAGGAAAGATACCATTCACTTTAGGCATCACACTTTTTGTGGAGACACAGAGTAGACAATATTGCAAGGGTTCATATAGGGTCCCCATCAAAAAGTAAACATTAGGGCCAAATCCCAAGTTGGCATAATGAACGGTTGCAGAGGTAATTTATTCAACTGTCCATCGGACAACTGCAAAACCAGGATCATCATAAAAAACAAGCATTTGCAATGCAATAGGTCTCACAGTTGTGAGAGTTTGAGCTATTGGCATTGTAAATGGCAATGCCTTTTATTTTTGTGTTTAAAAAACCTGCAATAATAAAAGGCATTGTCATTTACGATACCAATAGGCCAAAGTTTTGTTTAGCTTTTGTGACCCGTCCTGGGCTACAGCAGTGAACCGCTGAGGCAGACAATATTAAAATGCCTAAAACGAGTTAGTGAACCAGGTATAACGTAACCACTATAGCTTGTGCCTGAAGGGCTGTAGCGACTGTTACATCAAAGGTCACTGTTTTGTCTTTAATTATTGGCACACAATGAGACTAACTGACAGACTTTGCAGACCAGACTCAGAGCCCCCAGGCCCAACTACCACGCCAATAATGCATTTATTTGGTAGTGTCTCACTCTATACACCCCCTCCTGAAGAAACACTCCTGTGGAATTACATGCCGGAGAGAGTGAAGAGTGGGTGTTGAAGAGGAAAAAAAGTCAGGTGTGTGATTAAGCCTATGGACGATTTCAGCAGATGTAGGGAGAAAAAGGGCATGAGTGTCTAAAGAGTGAAAGGCTTTAGCAGAAGAGGGGTGAAGGGTGCTCAGGGATGAATGAGGCACTCTGAAGATCATTACCTCTTTCACAGATCTTAGTAACAGTTAATTCAGACTCAGAATTGCAACATTTTCACCTCTAATCATTCTCAACTAAATTATTTTGTTACCTATTTGATTCTGGTAAGAAACTTTGGCTAATGATAGAGGTCTGTCTGGCTTGTGTTAGGCACATGTTTGTGATATGTCCAGAGGCATCCAAACAAACACTGTTCAGGTGGTATAGTGTGTGAAACACAGAATATGAATGTACATGTTTTTTTGCCATGCCCTTAAGTACATAGATCACACTTCTTAGAAATGATTTCTAGTTTACACTTTATTGGCCAGCCCCTTCTAGAGACACACCACTTTTTCAAACCACTTAAAGCCATGCCTGCTCGTTCCCAATCCCAGCCTGAGGATGCAGTCATGTTAGAAGCCCAGGCACGGTATCACTTGAGAGCTGTTCCCAAAAACAGATGGGGAGGCTAAAAAGTAGGTAAACATTGCAGGAAGACTTTTCCCACCCTCTGGACAGCTCCCTGATACAATTGTCTTATATTTATAAGAAATTGGGCTTCAATGTATTTTCCCAGGAAGTCTGTTCTCTAACTCTAGTGGGAAAAACCAAGGGATCTCATAGGCGGCGACAAGAAAGTAAATGTCCTGGGTTTTTAACTATTTAAATCATCCATTTGGGCTGCAGAGGCCCCCATGCACTCGTGGGCACTGGGCTGTTATGCCATAGTACCAGCTGCACTATTTTGTGCCCCTCTGCAAGGTCCAGGGTTTTAGATTTTAAGCCAAGCAGAGCATGCAACACTCCCACTCAGGCCAATTACCAGCAGGGAAGGATCACTGACAAGTGTAAACAACAAAACCGTTCAAAGCATGCCAGGACAGTGATAGAAAACTGCTTTGGTGCGCCTGCATTTCTACTCCACTGCAATAACAAGCAGCGAGAGTGCTCCGCTAACCATTCATAGAATCAAAAACTAAGCACGGCAAAGTCAGGCTACAAAAATATATTTACATATCAAATACGCAAAGAGTAGTTCAACACTTTTAAGTTTCCAGCTGCCAACTGATTGAACCAACTTAAAAGTCCAAGCTCAAGCTAAACAGAAGTCTTTCAGTTGCTGCACCCACAAACCACTGCAGTCAACCTCCCAGTATTAATCCCAAACAGTAACTCACTGCAGCCTTTTGAAGGTGCTCAAAAGTCCAGTCGCACTCCCCCCCCCCCCCAACCTATACAATTACAGGTTAAATAAATCGGAACGCGTGAAAACGTGTAATTTCCAAACGTTGCCTAAACGATTCAACAAAGTGCCTTTTCACGGAACACTTCTTGTGTCGTTTATTATCTACGCTTCAAAACATGCTACAGAAAAACATTGCATAAAAATACGCGCAAAGATCAACCAAAGTCGCGCTGAAAAGGGTAACAATTTCAATGTGCAGCTAGACACGTTTTGCAGCACGCGAGAGCAGGATACAGCGTGGCCACAGAAGTAAGTTATACATTAAGCCGTATAAACGAGGGGAGGGTTGTTGGTGCCACTCACCTGGTTTTGCACTCTTAGAGCCATTTTGAGATTCCGGCAGCAGTGCTAGGTGCACAGGCAGGGAACAGCACGGCGGCAGTACTTCCTGCCCCCTCTCCCGGTAGCTCCAGCCCTCGATGGTAGACACCTGGGATCTGCACCGGTGCCCCGCCTAGCGCCTGACAAACTTCCGAAAGGGCGGGTCTCTTCTTTCTTCACACGGCCATGCCAAGTGGGTTAACAGGCGCGAGCGCTTCGATGTCAGAGGCAGAAGAAGTAATACTAAAGAGAGCTGCGGCTCACAGCACGAACCCCGGAGCTGGCAGCGCAGCCAATAACATTTGACGTGACACACCTTGCCCACAAGGTAATTTGAGCTCGGTCGAGTCAGTGAGGTTGGAGCTGGATTTTTTTCATTAAAAGAAAAAACAAGCAATCACGCCTTGTTGTGGGCACTGAAAGCAGGGCTAACAAGCGCTCGCCATGACGTATTTGCTCTGCTTTTTCTGCCGTCCCACTTGGACGGCCTCACCTGCTAAAAGGTTTCTTGTCTTTATGGGGCCATGTGTTTGGCCCCATAAAGAAAAGAAACCTTTTGCGACGCAAGGATGGCAGACGAGCCCGTCCAAATGGGACGGCTCAGAAAGCCGAGCAAATACGTCATCAACAGCTCTTTTCCAATGGCTGGCCATCGTTTAGCATAAACTGACGCCAGCCAATGGAAAAGAGGGGCGGGGCTTAATGCCCCTTACAGAAAATACCCCGCATCATTGAATCTCGACAGCGAGACTGCGCATGTGCGCAGCCTACGCTAGCGAGACCTAATAACATTTGCTCCGGAACCCACAAAAAGGCTGAATTTCCATAAGTTATACTTTTACATTGCCTTTGTTGAGCCCCCTCCTCTGCCAAAGCTGGAGCAAACTGTAACAAGTCCAGTTTCTGACCTCAGTAGGTTCACTTCTTTGACTACAGATCACTTCATAAATGTACTTTCCTATCCTAAAATAAGGATGGAAGGTATCAGTTCAACTGTCTGAATCCCAGCATCTCTCGAGTTTCTCTCCTCTCATCTCCCTTCTAATGGTTCGCTGCACTTGCCCAAAAGGTGAAGGAAGGACGGTATTAGTACCTCCATCAGGATCCCAGCATCTCTCCCAGGTTTTCTAAAGGAGGCCTCATATATAGGATGGATGGATGGAGTATTTAAGCCTGCGCAGAAGGCAGTTTTTATTACCGCACAGGCTAACTGCCAATTTGTTCCCACCCGTCTTCCTCTCAACCCTCCTGGGATATGTGTGTAAATTTGTGTCTCCACATCCTAGCAAAAGTAAGATTCCTTCCACCTTCTCAGTTGATGTTCTGCTATAGTGGCCACTGCCAGAATGAAGAGGCGTATTTGAGCGGGGAAACGGTTACATGGGCTGTAAAAAGAAAAGTAAACTGTTGCCTGTGTGTCTGAGCTATGAATCGTCAAGTATCTGCGCAGTTTGGGATTGTCCTACTGGTGGAATTGAAGAGAGCTGACCCCCCCCCCCCATCATTAGGTGTAATCCTACCTTCCACAGATGTCACCTGAGAATCCGGCTAGCCTAGCGGATTGGGTGACCCCAAGTGATCATACTGTTCCCTGGTAGGGATACATTAATTTTCTAATATCGCGGTCATAAGGGACACCTTGCCCCATGACCCCACTGCTTTATATTGGTTATCAAATTCTGATTTCTTAAGTCTTTCAGCTCACAAGTACCGATTCATACGGTATTCTTTTATGTAGGACTGGGTAAAGCAACATCTTCAGAAACAGAATTATAGAAGAAAAAGTACCACCAGATCTGAATCGGATTAATATTATGAGTAAAAAATAAGTATGTGTCCCACTTTGAGTATATATCCATTGACAGCTTGGATGAACCCCTGCACATTCAATCACTTCTGCAGTCGATCTTTTGCCATGACAGTCTACCCACGTATTCACACGGATACTTTACACAATAGTTGGTGCCTGGTTTTGCAGGCATGTGGCAAAGGTGAATGTCATCAAGAACATTGGATTTGTAGCCTGATAATCTGTACATTATTGTAATGGCAACAAGATTGTTTGAGTTAATTTTACATCTTGTGGTTTTACTGTAAATGGAGGTCGAGGTGGGATGTTTTAGCACAAGCAAAATCAGGATAACCTCAACCACTCATCATTTTGCATCTCAGAAGGTGAAGGCTAGTAAATGCCACAGATGATCCATCATCGAACCACCTTTCAATTTGGCCTAAAATGTAGCAGAGATTATGAAAAGTTAGATCAGAGATAAATTGCTTGGATGTTTGCGCTTTATTTTTGGGTGCATCTTTTGGGGTACATACATGAACCAAAGGTCTGTTTTAATACATAGAGTGGATGACTAGGTTCAGGTAGTGTGCTGGGATGGTTTTTTTTTTTTAAGGTTTTTCATTACAAGGATCTGTAGTTTTAGCAACAGCCACTTGAAGCTTATAGGAGGGATAGGGATGATGTGAGTTAATGCAGGTAGTATGAGGCTTTTGTTTTGTTTAATCTTAATAACTCTCTCACATGAGGAACTAGGGAGAGGTAGTGGTAGTTATGCACAGCAAAATGGGCAGTTCAGTTTGGGAATACTAAGATAAGAGCTTTCTTTCCCTGAAAGAGTATTTATCCATTGGTTGTCTGGTTTTGCGAGTTTGTGGTCTTTGAAGAAGTGGACTTGTGAAGCATTATATTGGGGGTGAACTAGAGTACAATGCGGAGACTTCAATATGGAGACAGGTGTATCAAGATGTGATTCTATATTCCTAAAAGTGATTTATGCTCAGAAGCTAATATGGGTGATCCGTGCATAGATTTACAAGATTTACAGCTCGAGTCTTAAGATACGCTGTTCTTGTAACTAACCACGATGGTGAAGATCTCCTCTAAAAATCGACCCTCCTTTAGCCATTAACCATTTAAAATACTTCTTACACCCATCCTATCACTACCTCTTTCTCCAGTCTTAACCAAAGCACCTTCCCTTACGCATACTGTACTCTAACCCAGACACTGGAGTTAACGTAACCCATTTCCCTCCCACATCCCACACTCTAATCCCAAGGTTAACACTACCCTAACCCATACATTTTATCTTGGATATTCCCTCACACCATACTTTACTCTAGCCCCAACGCCTAAACATATCCCAAACCTTACCCTAAACTTCTTCCTAACCCCATCCCTTACCCGAACTGTACCACATGCATGTTTTTCACTACCATTTTCAACTTTTTAGGTCGAGGACTACCGGTCTGCCGAAGGCAGAACCGGAAGTCGAGATTTAATGTTTCCTAGAGTGGCTCCTTAGCCCGCCTCTTTTTGCCTCTCCTCCATTGGCTGGCTTCCTAAACGGAGGCCAGCCATTGGAGGAGAGAGCCGTCCCTCCAAATAGGCTCCGTCTTTTTCAGATTCGGGGGCGTGTTCCTTGCTGTTCTTTCCACTTTTTAGCCACGCCCTTTTAAAACAGCATGAACACGCCCCCGAATCCGAAAAAGATACGATTCTTCCAGCCGCCATTGTTTTGCTGTTCTCTAGCTGTGACGATTGTTCTCTGGCTGTGAGGATCTTGTTTTGCAGTTGTGCGTTATTTCTAAGGTATTTTCCTTGTTTGTTTGTCTCGTCTGCCACCGGTCATTGATTTGCTTTTCTCTTTCCATTCGGCTTTAGCAAAGTGAGCCGTCTGTTTACTTTTGCATTGCGGTTTCACTTTTGCGCGATGCGTGTTGCTCTGACTTGTTTTCTTTTGCCTATCTCTTCTGCTTTAAAGAGGAGCAAGGCTGTGGCCATGTGACAGAACCAAACAATGCGCCTTTCTTTAGGTCTGCCTCCACCCGCGCCCCCCAAATCCGTTTCCTTCGTTTTGTGATCATTGCACAGGAAGAAAGCAGGCTGCTTTTGCATGCCCGGCATCTTTCTTTCCCTGGATAATTGTGGGACTCGGAAAGGGGTTGGAGCTGTAAAACAAAACTGAAATATTATTCCGGTGTTTTTCTTTGTTGGCAATCGGCAGCGTGCATACCTCTGGAGTTCTCCGCATATTTGTGTAGATTGCACTGATTAAGAATGTCTGTAAAATGTTAACTGTTCAGTCTGGAGAAAACTCGATTCTCTTTTTTTTTCTTTCCCTTTTTCCGCATCATTGAAAAGCTCTGTTATCATTCAGAATCGCGGTTTCATGTGGTCCGACCGTGCCATTCTGATTCGTTCTAAAGCAGACCTCTGGGAGCTCTTTTAAAAAAAAAAAAAAAAAAAAACGACAAAAATGTAAAAATGTTTAGTCGCGTTCTCCACTCTGCTAAACCCGCTTCAATTATTAGAACCATTTTGGAGAGGCTACTGCGACTGGTATTTCTTCTGCGTTTCCATTATAGTGTATATTGTGCTGCCTGGCGTCTCTTAGGTACCATGTTGCCAACGCCTTGCAAAGCAGGGCACTCGTGTGCACCCTAAAGTGACCTCCCTGTGATCCTATATGGTTCGCCCACTGTTCTCCCTGCAAGGACTAGACCTCTACAGAAGATTTGGTCACTGTGTAATGGCCACCTTGATACCTGGTGGGGAAACGGAGAATCCATTCTAATGACTTGAATGTATTGTGAATTGTCTACTGCAAGTGTACCACTTTAGCTGTCGGACTCATCCTTCAACATTTTAGATAATATTATAATAGACTGCAGTCTGCATGGAATAGAGGAGTAGAATTGCGATTACAACACAACAAACTTTTGAAGGCATTAATTTCCGGACTGTAAAAGTATTATATTTTTTACATTTAGACCAGCAACTCATAGACCTATATTTAAACCACCAATTACCTGAGTGGCTTGAGGCAGAAATTGAATTTTGTTCCACAAGTACCCATTTAGCCCTTAGCACAAGGTCCTGCAGCTCTAAAGGGGCCTGTTCAATAGTACTTTATACAATTGCTTTCTTACAGGAGATTGGACCTAAGCTACTAAATAAATTAACTTAATTCAAATTTAGTACACTATACAAGAGGAATAATATATTTGGTATTGTGGGGAAGACAATCTTCTGGGACACAAAGATAAATAATTTGCATCTCTTTCTGCCTTTACAATGGGCAGTACCTAAAAACATTTACTTAGCTTCAATCCAAATATAAGATACTGGATTGTGAATTTAATAATTTGCTAACCCTACACACGCCTATTACAAAGAGGGGGAGATTAATAGACATTATTCTCCTGAAATTTAATAAATTGATAAAGTGGTGTCAAGGCTATCGCATCACTTTCTCAATTGCCATATGGTTTCTGACTCCTCTGTTCACTTATCGTGTTTGGGATGAAATAGTGTCTGCATAAGGCCAGTCTTATGAAATAACTTTTTTATGTAGCTCTTCATTTCACACTCCTGTCATTTTCAAGTGGTATAAATGAAAGATGTTACTATTACCCATATTAATGCTAATCTGATTTCAAACCTTAAAGATGGACGTTTGTTAGTCTTGTGTGCATTAAAATCTGTGGTCTGCACATCTTTCAAGAACATGCGTTTAGTCTTCTAAGCCATCCCGATCGGTTATACAACAGTCAAGGGGTCTACTTGTATGTTGAAGTTTGAGAGTACTGACCATTATGGAAAATCACTGCTGAGGGAGAATTCTGAGACGTAGTGGCCTAGTATAACTTATAAAGTATGTGTAGTATGGAGTGATGTCAACCAGGCTCAAGCAGTCCTGTGTCCTTTTGCGGTGGGGCAATGGTAATGTTATTTAGACTGAAATGAGGCATCACAAACGTAAATTCATACAGATTTTGATGCAACAGCACATGCCATGCAACGAGTAACCATTCCAACGTGCTATTCAGCTCAAAAACGAAGGGTCCCATTTATCCACTGCACTTTATTCGTGGTAAGCACAATATGTTATATTAATAGTTGGCATCTAAAAGTCATATCTTTTCCAAATGATGACAGGCACCTCAGCGATTGGCTACATTATGCTTATATGGAACATTTGTTGAGAGACTGAAAAATACTTGTTTAGTCTTACACACAAGACATCCATATTTCTGCTAAAGGTCAGCAGACTAGTTTATCTGCCTCTCACAAACGATTCTTCAGCACAAATATAATGAAGTCCATGTTCTCCACTTTAGAACACAATTAAAAAGTAAATGTAAGTACTGTAACACTAATTTGTATTCGTGAATGAGCTCAGAGCAAATGCACTTCCAACTACTTCTCTCTCTAAAAAGATCACTACCTCACTCTCTATATCACAACTTCACTCTCTCTCTAACTCACTACATCACTCACTCTATATCTCTCTACCTCACTCTTTCTATCTCACTAACTCACTTTCACTGTCTCTTTCACTACCTCTCTCTATCTCACTACATCACAACACCACTCTGCTTACATCTCACTACCTCACAACATCCCTCTCCCTCACTGCATCACTGTTTCACTACCTCACTCTCTCTCACTACATAACTCTCTCTACCTCACTACTCCACTCTATCTCACTACCTCACTATCTCACAACTTCTCTCTCTCACTCACTACCTCAATCACTCTCTATCTCACTACCTCACTCTTTCTATCTCACTAACTCACTTTCACTCTCTCTTTCACTACCTCTCTCTCTATCTCACTACATCACAACATCACTCTATGCTTATATATCACTACCTCACAACATCCCTCTCCCTCACTACCTCACTCTCTCTATCTCACTACCTCACTCTCTATCTACCTCAATCTCTCTCACTACCTCACTCTCTATTTCAATACCTCACTCTCTCTATCTCACTACCTTACTCTCTCTCTGCTAATGCAATAGGTATCACATATGCCAAAAAAAGCTAATGCCAATAGAAATGACAATGCCATTTATTTAGGGATACAAAAATGATAAAAAAATAATGAGCAATACCAATAGCTCTACCTATAATATTGCCGAGACCATTGCATTGTAAATGCTTGTTTTTTTTACAAGTGCTACTATTTTGCAGTGCATTGCTTTTAGTTTTCTGGTTTTATGTCTCAACTTTTTTGTAACTCTACCTTTTTACTTCCATTTCTTACTGCAAACCACTAGGCTGACTCAAGCACGGCTTTCAATAAAGCCCTAGACAACAGCATCTCTATTGCTCAGTTTATTTAGTTCTCAGTAAAGCCTTGCAAAGCATTCCTTAAAAATGTCAACTAAAGTTACATATCTGTTGCAGACTAGGGCAATCTGAAATGTACCAATGAAATGTCTGCCTTTTGAACTACAGCAGAAGAGGTGAGGCAGATTGTCTGCTGCTAAAGCAAGATTAGCGTCCCTCCGCAGATGATGTTCAAAAGGGTATATGTGGTACATTAATGCAAAGCGTTTACTTGTAAGCGGTCTAAGGAAATACAGTGAGCTGTAAACTCAGCTTGTATTACTGACATTGGTTTCAATGTGGGTATTCATGATCCCAAAATGTCCCTTGATTGTATGCAAATAAATACAGGGAAATAGGGGCAAGACTGGTGTTCGACTTTAAATGGAGAATCAGTATAAACCAGTAGGGGCAACAAATAAAAAGATTGTTAGGGGCCCATTCTTAAAGAAGGTCACAAAAGTATACCCACAGTTCTCGGACCTGGCATGGGTGCACATTTACGACTTTCGGAAATTCACAGGACTTTAAATAAGTAGACCTGAAACCATACGCCTACAAACGTATGTGAGCTCAATTTCTGCATGAGTCAATGCACATATCTATAATTCCTCCCTGCAAAATATGCAGAACAAGTGCAAATTCACTTAATGCATTTTCTTTTTTGCTTTAGGCAAATTATCCCCCCACTACCAGGGTAAAAAATAATATTTCCTTTCCATAAAGCTTTTTTGGAAGGAGGGGAGATTACAAAAAGAAAGGTAAGATATGAAACGATGTTGAGAGAGAGTTTGTTGCAACACATAGGGGGGCACTGAGAGGCGCTGATGTAACCCATGCAAACGAACAGTTAGGAGAGAAGGGAGGGAGAGGGAAGGCGTACCGGAGTGAAAAAATAAAATTGTTGCCCGAGAGCTTTGGAATGAGCCCGCAGCTCTTCGGCCACAAACTGATAACGCATCCCGGTGTGGACGGAGCAGCCGCCGTCCAGGCCGCCTGCTTAGGAAAGCCACCGGTGCCAACGCAGACGCAACTACTGGACTTCAGAACAAAGAGGCGATGGAGCCCGTCCAAAGCCCCAGAGGCGATTTCTACAGCTGCTGTGGCTGCGAGAGATTTTTACGCTCCCGTGTGCCAATGTCGAACTGACTGCGTAACTGGATTAATTTGCAGCTCCACTGTCGGAGACAAATCCTGTGCCCCTTTTTATTTTTTTTAAATATCTGTGAACAAAGAAAGGATGATCGCAGCCACAGATAAACGAGTTCCAAGTACTGAGCTCGGCTCCTGCGCTTCATTTATTTAGCAGAGCGAGTGAAGCACTGGAACGGGCCGCGCTCAGCAGGGCTTTCCAGAGACTGCCTAAGCGGCTGGAGCAAGCAGGCCCACGTTCAAATTAAGGGCTTAATTCGTGTAATCAAAGCCTGCCTGCTTGGCTATTAAAAATCTCCGCCACCCTGAGAAGTACAATTCGGTTAAATTAGCACTAATTGCTGGCACGCCAATTAGGAGTCCACCATCTACAGCAATATTAATCACTCAAATGCGTTAACAACGTGGGCAACAGAAAAGTCACACATTCACCCCTTTAAAGTTTTGCAGTCCGAATACTTTAATGCTGCACGTCAGATATCCAGGGTGTGTACCTAAATGGATGTGCTATGCAAGAGTAGCAGGTGTGCGCACAGATCATAACATTACCTGGGCGTTCTTTATGTCCTGTAATAAGATACAGGTAGTTTACATCCGTACTCCAATTACCATCAACTAGGGAAGTAATGGTCAGCTGCAGTACCCATGCGAATTAGCAGTAAGTAACTGGAAACAAAAGTTTTCATACAGAAACTTGTGTCTGTCAACACAGCAAGACACACGGATGGCAGGGATAATGTTCTTATAAGCAAAACCGGAAACCTCTGGTCATCATAGGTTGCAGTACATGGACTTGAAAATGTCAATTTAATTTTTGAAAAGCTTCTGCATTTGCAGAAATGGCAACAGTAGGATCTCAACAGGTTTCAGTAGCAGAGTATATCATAATCAAGTATTTCACAAGGTGTGGGTAGCGGCCCACTGTTAGGTCAAGTGCCGAACGTTTGGTGAGTCGTGAAAGTCCAAGCATTAAATAAAGCTGCCTTTAAATTCTGTATTCACCTTGTTACATTTGCCTGCAGTTCAAAGACACGGCAAATGTCAGACTAGGTCTTCTGATTTCAAAAGTTTTTATTAGAGATTTTAACAGTGGTAGCTCCTCCGCTGAGGCGGAGGAGCGTTGCCACACATCAAAAATAAAATGATAACATAATGTTATGATCATTTTAATTTTATGGTACTGGGCTAGCACAGTTTTGATTAAGGGGCGGGCTGGGCTGTCAGCCAGTAGGAGGGAGGAGTGATATATGCACTTAAGTGCGCATGACGATTTGGACGGTCCTCTCAGGCCGGCCAAACTGTCATGCATACTTTGCATTTTCTCCACCCAGGCTGCATTACAGCCTGGGTGGACAGCATGCCCAGGCTCCCACTCCCTCACTGAGCACCAAGGCACAGTGCTTAGACCAATCATGACGCTGCAGTCAGCAGTGTTGTGATCGGCTGGGGAGCCGGGGTGCTTTCTTCCTCATCGAAATAAGAAGACCAGAGTACAGGTGGTGGTCAGGTAAGCCCAATTTTCTTTTTTAACCCCCAACTGCATGCCAAGTCTTACCCGCCCGCCCCACCACCACCACAGCCCCATAGCATCTGCTACTGGATTTTAGAACAAAACAAGCAGTTGAGAAACATACATGAGCTGAATACATTGTAAGCATTGTGACTGTATATTAATTACAGGGGTCAAGTAAGAAGACATGTAAGCATTTATCAGAGAGCTCAATAAGACATCAATGATATCGATGTTGCTCAACCGTATGATGGGATAGTGAATAGAAAGAGAGAGATAGAGAGGAAGCAAAGGAAAAAGAAAAAAATGTAAAGCAAAGTGACTACAGTCAACAGGCAGATGATGTAAAAGACCGGTTGATTCTAAATAGGATGAGTCTGCAAGACTATACTAGAAGACATAAAAGTTTTGGTTGTGAACCAGTGTGAGGTGGGGGTGCTAAAACTGGTGAAAAAGGCGTACATGGTAGTGTCTCGGGGGGGGGGGGGGTGGATGGTCAGTTCAAGATATCAATCAAGGAGCCTTATTAGCAAAAATCCAGGGATACTGGGTTTATAGGATGGAGTTTGCACCCCTAATGTATCTCAGCCATTCCCACCATGTGTAATGGGAGTCATCCCCTAGTGACTTCTGAGAGGAAAGATGGTTTAATGAGCCAGGGTGAACGTAAAATAGATTAGGAGTAACTCATCCCGCAGTAATACAGTCTTGAGTGAAGGGGCTCCTTTTGCCACAGATGAAAAAAGAAAAAAGTTCCTAGGGAGACTAGTATTAAATGTCATCTATGTTGTTGTGAACCTTAGTCCAGAAATTGTGTAGGCCACGTTTTCTCCATGTATAATAAGAATTAAGGAACACAAGGGCACCACGTTCCGATCCCCATCAAGCTGCACAGCCTTCTCGCCAACGAATCCAATGAATTAAATTCATGATTATTAATCCTCAATTTTGTCCAAAAATATATTCATCCTTCTTTCTCTTTATTATTCAATTCATTTTACTCATTTTCGTTCATTCGCTGTTCATATAAACGCAGGAGACAAGATGTTTCCACATGCCACGCTTTATTTAAAATCACCCAATGCATTTCGGGAAAAAATCCCTTCTTCAGGGGTTTCTAAAATACAAACATAATCATCATCAGTTCCATCATGATATTTAAAGTGCAATAAATAAGCCAAACGCAACCAAATTTCCTAAATATTTCAACTTTGCAATTGTACTGTTTTCAATCCTTCTGCACCATTTAATTCTGCTGTCATGACTCTAAACACTAATCCATATAAACTATCAATGGGCACACACCTCAAATGTCTAAGAATCTCGGCGTGCACAATGCTTAAATGTTACTAACCTTCTATTCACCCATGGCGCCTGCTTTTAATCTTAATTAGCAATAGTGCTCTACAGCGCGCTTACCGTGACAAGTGCAAGTTACACCTCCAAATACGAAGCTTTACTGAATGTCCTCTCATTTTCTGCTTTATTAATTTCCATAACGCGGGGAATCCTGCGCACTGCTCCAACACGTCTTTTCACCAAAAACTGTGTTCAACTACTACGAGTTCGCGCTCCCCTTAATCACCCCAGCTGCCCTGGGCTAAACTGTCACGTGCCATGGAGCACGCACTAAACTATGTACTGGATTGCAGGATAACTGAAAATCATTCTGATTAAAACTCCATTACCCATAATGCCCCTGCTAATATAACACTAATGCTTAAACTCGCGATCTCACCCATGAGGCTGTATACTACTAATACTCTGAACCCAACAGTATGCAAGACTTTATCTTTTTTTTAAAAAACGAAGTTAAACCATTCATCAAAGGTTACATTTGTGCCATATTTTTAACATTGTTTAGTACGAATTTCATTTTGAATTCACTGTCATGATGAAAGCCATTTGTGCATGTTTCTAGGGAAACATACCTCCTGCGTTGGGAGAAGTGAACAGTTGAATATGTTTAAGGACTGGACATGATTATAGTGTCAGCAACATCGACAACGCAGGAGTTATGTTTCCCTAGAAACATGCACAAATGGCTTTCATCATGACAGTGAATTCAAAATGAAATTCGTACTAAACAATGTTAGAAATATGGCACAAATGTAACCTTTGATGAATGGTTTAACTTAGTTTTTTAAAAAAAAGATAAAGTCTTGCATACTGTTGGGTTCAGAGTATTAGTAGTATACAGCCTCATGGGTGAGATCGCGAGTTTAAGCATTAGTGTTATATTAGCAGGGGCATTATGGGTAATGGAGTTTTAATCAGAATGATTTTCAGTTATGATTATGTCTGTATTTTAGAAACCCCTGAAGAAGGGATTTTTTCTCGAAATGCAGTGGGTGATTTTAAAAAAGCGTGGCATGTGGAAACATCTTGTCTCCTGCGTTTATATGAACAGCGAATGAACGAAAACGAAAATGAGTAAAATGAATTGAATAATAAAGAGAAAGAAGGATGAATATATTTTTGGACAAAATTGAGGATTAATAATCATGAATTTAATTCATTGGATTCGTTGGCGAGAAGGCTGTGCAGCTTGATGGGGATCGGAACGTGGTGCCCTTGTGTTCCTATTATGTTGCAGCGCACGTGGACGGAGCGCAGAGCAAGCGAGCACGCCTACATGGTTGAAACTGGAGAGTACATTATAAGGATTACAAGTAATAAATTGAGTAAATAGGTGTGCATCTCACCACCAAGTACTTTTCATAATAAGAATTAAGCCCACATTTGTGGTACACATGACCCTTGACTTGCCTCTTAGTTCACTAATAGCATTGTCATTAGGGCAGGGACAGGAATATTTCTCAGATCAAAAACTCATTTTTAATATATTAGTAAAACATGATGTGGTAGAGCGCTGTCTTTTACACACTGCACATTTTCCATTGAAATGGTCACAAACATTCACACTGATAAAACTATGTAGCGTACAAACAATGTTTGAAAACTGGGTTTAAAAAATAATCATCATTAGCAGCTTACCAAGTAAAGTGTTCCAATTTGTTTTCATCCAATAAAAATCTTATGTTCACCACATTGAAATACAGAAATGTGCCATCATAACTACTGAAATATATTTTGAAGTTTAATTATTAGCTATTTAATTAAACAGCCTTTCATTTCACACGCTTCGCACAGCACGATTGTCACACAGTTCACTTTACAAAGTCCTCTCACTTCACAGTCAAACAAAGAAAAGCAAATGTAGAAAGTCAAACCTTTTACCTCCCCTCTGAATGCAGAGCAAATGTGACAAGATAAAATCAAGATTTAAAGGCATCTTTATTGCTCATTCACTTTGCAAGTGAACAGAACAACTGTTATTTGTCAGCTCACGAGAATGAACGAGTAGGCCCTAAAAAAAGGCTTGCTCAAATGAAATGTGACTAGCTATAGCAAGTGGGCGAGTAGATTTCTAAAGGCCTGGAGTGAAGCAGAGTGCAGTGTGGTACAGTGTCGCAGAGTGAGGTGTCGCAAAGTAAAGTGTCATAGAGTGTGGTGACTTGGAATGGCATAGAGTGGAGCAGAATGAAGTGCAGTAGAGTGAAGTGTTGAAGGGTGAAGTAGCATGTCGATAAGTGTCGTGGAGTGTTGTAGAGTGAAGTGCCATGAAGTGGAGTGACTTAGAGTGGCATAGAGTGAAGTAAAATGTGTCAGTGTGGAGTGGCGTACAGTGAAGTAGAGTAAAGTGTCATAGGTGACGTAAAGTGATGTGGCCCAGAGTAGAGTTGCATAGAGTAGAGTGGCATAGAGTGGAAAGGCATAGAGTGGAAAGGCATAGAGTGGAAAGGCGTAGAGTGGAAAGGCGTAGAGTGGAAAGGCGTAGAGTGGAAAGGCGTAGAGTGGAAAGGCGTAGAGTGGAAAGGCGTAGAGTGGAAAGGCGTAGAGTGGAAAGGCGTAGAGTGGAGTGGCGTGGAGTGGTGAAGAGTGGAGTAAAATGGCGTGGAGGGGAGTAAAATGGCGTGGAGGGGAGTAAAATGGCATGGAGTGGAGTAAAGTGACATGGAGTGGAGTAAAGTGACATGGAGTGGAGTAAAGTGACATGGAGTGGAGTAAAGTGACATGGAGTGGAGTAAAGTGACATGGAGTGGAGTAGCCGTAGAGTGGAGTAGAATAGAGTGGAGTGTAGAGTGAAGTGGCAGAGGAGTATACAGGGACGTGGAGTAGCGTGGCATAGAGTTGAGTAGTGGCGCCGGGTGTCATAGTGTCATGATAGAGATGAACTGTGTCATAGAGTGGAGTAGTGTTGTACAGTGGGTGACAGAGTGTAGTAAAGTGGCGTAGAGTGGAGTAAAGTGAGTGGAGTGTCAGAGAGGAGAAGAGTGGAGTAGTATTGAGTGTCATAGAGAGGAGGGACCTAGAGTGGAGGGCCTAGAGTGATGTGATGTGAAGTAGCATAGAGTGGAGTAGTGTCTTAGAATGGAATAGAATATTGCGGAGTGACGTACAGTAGAGCAGAAGGTTGTAGAGTGGAGTGGCACAGAGTGAAGGAGCGTTGTCGAGCAGAGGTGGTGCAGAGTGGCATAGAGTGGAGTTTCGTAGAGTGGAGAAGAGTGTCAAGTAGCGTTGCGTACAGTGGAGCATGCATGGTGTGGTGGCGCACTGCCATTACAGTGAATACATTTCCAAGTGAAATAAAAATTTAATTTTCATCAGTGTCTTGATTTGTTTTAATCCTAATAAAATATTTGATTCCACTACACTTGAGAATTACAAAAAATTTGCTTTATATGTGCTTTCCTAATTCTGATATAGTCTGAAATATTTGTCCAGGTAGTTTACAGGCATTTACATGTTGCTGTGTGTTAGATAAAAATAACATCCTACAGCCTTTTTACATTCCCATACCCAGCATAATTGTCACATAAATCCTCTTACTTTGTAGTGAGTTAAAGTAAAGTAAACACCTGTTGCAGGGATTCTGCTCATGCACAGAACTATGCGCAGGAAACCAGGACCTCAGTGAATTGTGGTGTACCAAAAAAAACTCACCTCAGTACCCAGAACGCCTATCCGACCAGCATCAGTGTCCCATTCGTTATCCGTATTATCTCGGAGGTCCCAATGTATAGACAACCCAGAACAAGCGACTTAGAGTATTCTCAGGAATGGTGGGAATCAGAAATACCTGCTCGCTATTATTCTTCTATCAATCCACAACAAAAGTAATCAGAGACACGGTAAAGTTTAAAAGGTTTATTTTTATAAACTTCGTGTCCTAAGATGCAGTACTTTAGCTAACATAAGCAGACAAATGATTATAATTAAAACCATCAGCATTGTTACAATACCATAGAAAATGAAAGGAGAAATCATAGTATAAATGACAGTGGAATGCAGCCACCTTCCTTTCGCTAGTAAACTAATATTTTTAGGCTAATAGAAGGTCTCTAGGCTTGAATGAAGAACCCCATACCGTAAAGATCAGCTTTAGGTGAATCACATCACAGGATCAGCTTTGCTCTGCGCCTGGAAATGTTCTTCTCCAGAATGTGTTTCAAACGCATGCAAACTGTAATATTAAAGGCTCTCGACATTCAGGTATTTGCAGCTGTGTGCATATTATGACTAGAGAGTGTGCCGATCAACCTGGACTCAAAAACATACATTGTCTAGCGGCTCAGAGTGTTTTGCACACAATGTTCAGACCAAGGTCGCAGTGCACGTCTAGGGATGTGAACACCAGACAGTTCTCATGTGAAGAAAAGGCAAGCAAGCAGTTCTCAAATAATAACATGTCTCAGCAGTGTCGTGTGCAAAAGCAGCAAAAGTGGCAAGATGGCTTTCTAAAAGCTAACGCGCTTATGCTAACATAGCAATGTATGCATCTAAATCGCTACCTTCACGACACACCAAGCTCCCTGAAAGACAGAGCTTAATATCTGACCTCGGTCTTTGAATGTACAGCAAATGTGACAAGATAAAAACAAAATTTAAAATCCTGTTTATTGCTCACTCACTTCTGAACACCAGCATGGCTATTTTGGGGGTGGTTCATCACCCCTCCCCCCCACTACCCTACTTCCTGTGCCTATGGCATGGGTGCCAAATTGAGGAAGATAATTGTTTCTGTTATGCTATTAGAAGAGAACACTGACCAAACTAAACACACTCATAGACAGAACATTGTTCCTCATAGGCTAGCATCTGGCAAATATAAGTATAATCAGTCAAGCTAGATAAAAGGCAGGAAACCTTTCCAATGAAATACAGCACTTTATTGCTTCCTGAACTAGCATTCAGAGGAGAGAACTGAAACACACATCTAATCTTGTGGAGTGCCTCCTAAAAAAGAACAAAAGAGTTCCCAGAAAGGGAGCACGCATGTAAGAATACAAGGAACCGACCAGAAAGAGTAAATAGGCTAAGCTCCAGGGGAGAGATAAAGGCATGCTGGATAGACTAAAACAAATAGAAAGCAAGTAAATGTGAGGTGCAAACCACAAGGCCAATGGTAAGCAATGAGAAGAATGCATTAGCAGGGAAGCTTTCAGAATGTCCCCAAGAAGTCTTTCACAACCAGACAGCTGCATTGTCTGTTATGCTTGGACCTGACCTAAAAATTATTCTTCTGGTGGCATGAGATCTGACATATTCCCTATTGCAACTGGGAATTCTCTCTGGATGTCATATGTATTTATTTTAGAAGTTTTATATAGCGCTGGCCTGACCCGAGGGTATCGGAGCACTTTACAGAAGATACATTGCAGAGATGCACAACAAACTAGACAAAAGAATGACACAATAACATTGCAGGACGCTGGCTGAGGGGTCTGCTTCGTAGTCATGGGACATCGGTTTCATAGTCTCGAGGACATGATGTTGGAGCAGTGTGGAGTGTCTGTTACCCCACTCCGAATGCTCCTATCGACTCCCTAGGGAGCGGTTGAGGAACAGGATTTTGAGTTGGCTTTTGAATTTTACAAAAGAGGGAATGGTTCTGATGTGAGGGGGAATGGAGTTCCAGATTTTGGGCGCGCTTTCGGCAAAGGAACGAGCCGCAGTTTTTAATTTTCGTGTTTTTGGTGGGATGAGTAGGAGGGAGTTTAAGCTTCTGGGGTTCCTGGCCTGACCGGCTTTTTGGAGTTTGGCCGCCAGGTATTCTGGTTTGCCAGTATGTAGGGCTTTATGAGTTAGGCAGGCTGTTCTGAAGCTGACCCGCATTTCAACTGGGAGCCACTTAAGTTCTCTGAGTGCAGGGGAGATGTGGTCAAATTTCTTGATTCCGGTGACCATTCTGGCTGCCGCATTCAGAGTGGTTTTGATGGGAGCTAGGTGTGACTTTGCGATTCCTGATAGTACTGCATTGCAATAGTCCAGTCTTGACAGCACCAGTGTTTGAGTGGCCTGTTTGAGATCACTGGGCGGAATCAAAGGTTTTATTTTGTCCAGTAGTTTAAGGTTAAGGAAGGCGCTCTTGGCCGAATTTTTGATGTGTCTGGTCATGTTTAGTTTCGGGTCTAGTGTGATGCCTAGTGATTTGACGGAGTCAGCTAGGGTGAGATTTCCGTTAAGCGCTCCAGGGCCTTTAGCCATTCAACAATTTGAGGGTTCTCCTCCTTGTTCGAAATAGGAAATAACTCAGTTTTGTCTGGGTTTAGTTTAAGGTGATTCGATGACAGCCAGTGTTGGACATCTCTCAGTACGTCATTGAGTCTTTGAATGTCACTGAGGGAGGTGGTTTCCAGATATATCGGAGTATCATCTGTGTAAAGATGGAAACAGATGTTGGCTGCTTTGAGTAGTTTGGTGAGAGGTTCCATGTAGATGTTAAAGAGTTGCGGGGAAAGCACTGAGCCTTGAGGGACTCACTTGTTGACAGGGTGAGAGTCAGAGGCAAAGTTTTTTTATTTTTATTTTTTTAGTGCAATCGTGCAGGAAGGAGGAAAACCATTGGAAGACCGCCTCACCAAGACCGGCTCTTTCTTGGAGAGCCTTAATGAGGAGTTTGTGGTCTACTGTGTCGAATGCTGCCGATAGGTCAAGGAGAATGAGGAGGCAGCATTGGTCAGAGTCTAGTGTATTGTGGATATCGTCGATGATGTTGAGGTGCTACAACCTTTTCTGAAGCCAGATTGGTGGGAGTCCAGAAGGTTGATGTTATCCAGGTGTTGGGTTAGCTGTTGGAGTACGCACTTTTCTAGGATTTTGGACAGAATGGGAAGGTTAGAAACAGGTCTAAAGTTATTCAAATCAGTTGCATCAAGGCCGTTTTTTTTCAGCAAGGGTGTGACTTGCCCTACTTTAAGGCAGTCTGGAACATCTCCATTTTTCATGGAGCTGTTTATTATCATGCACCAAAGCGGTGCTAGGGAGTGCTTCAGCTTTTTGGTTAGTAGGGGCGGAGTGGGGTCAAGGACATGAGAAGAAGGTTTGGAGGTGGAGATCAGCGAGATTATCTCATGTTCCTGAATGGGGCTGAAGCTTAGCCAAGATTTGGAGCAGGGGTAGGGAGCGATAAGGACTGCCCCGTGCGTGGTGCTCTTAGTGGGTCGTAGTAGCCACCCTTCCCATGGTACCCTCCACATCTTTGGCCTTAGACCCAATTTTGGACCATTTGCCTACACCGACCTTGCAAGGACAGGGCATAGCACTTGTCTACCTCTTGAAGCTATTTCAAAACAGTGGAGGTTTTTTTTGTTCATTTTTAATTTTGTAACCATTCCCGTCCCTAAGCAAAATATTGTTATGAGTGTAGCACAGCAAGTTTACTAAGCTCACATAGTCAACGACCAGTGATCTTCATTCTGCTATTTATTACATTCTTCATAAACTGCTGTTGATCACATACATTTCAAATCTTTGTACATAAATTACATCACATTTTCCTAATTATTATATGCTAAAAATATACCCATGGCACTTTATTATGTCAGAAAAATGGCACACAACACTTAAATAACCAAAAAACTTACATCACAAGGCCAAATATATATTGAATTCACAAAAAACTATGCTGTAACCCACTCGTAATCAACTGTCTCTCATTCATACCCACACAACACACTAACAGGCACTCGCAGCATTAATTTCTAATGACCCTAGAATAGGCAAGTGTAAAGCTGGTATTTTTTTGTATATCTCACCACTAAATATGCAAATCATTCTTGAACCAGGAAGCATTCTGGAGCTGGACAGGTTGTTCCATCAGCCATTTTTGTGATGGTCTTTGATGTCTGCCGACTTCTGTGAAGTCTGCAGACAGCTTTCTGGCAAAAAAAGATTGGGGGGCATTGAGAAGTGGGTGGGAAAAAGTGGGCACATTCCACCCCAAGAGCGTTAGGGTGACTACAAGAGGAGAGCAAGTTCAAAATACTTTTTCTTCCCCCCATATAGAAGCTACATTTAGTTGAAAGGTTTGTAAACTGAATACGGAGCACCCTCCTCTAGCCCCACTGCATTTTGAGCAGTGGAAAAAGGAAAAATAAAATGATAATAACACTATGTTATTATCGTTGTATTTTTCAGTTGTCAGGTAGGTTTACAGAGCAGTCGTGGCTATCATCACAGCTAGCAGGGAAGGAGTGATTGGGGCACTTAAGTGTATATGGCAGTTTGACCGGCCGTCTTGGGCTGGCCGAACAGTCATGCGCACTTTGCATGTTCCCCACCAGGCTGTAATACACAGCCTGGTGAGGAACATGCATAGAGTCCTTGTCCCCGCATCACCAGCAGTCAATTTAGGGATTGGTCCTTGTAACAGCAGTACCAATAAACTCTTTAATCTTCTTTGTATCAGAGACTCTGCTGAGATAAGTGAAGGGTTAGAGAAGTAAGAGTCAATACTAAGGGGTGGGAAAAGGAGCCATCTAAATAAGAGGCCTAATCCTGAATGGGAGAAGGAATGAAAGTTGCCTGCTGGAGTGGTGGACATGTAGGGGAGACGGGTGGCTGGGAAGCATATTTTGGAGAGTCTCTGATTGGGGGAGAGAAGACAGGAAGAGACCTTAATCAGGCAGAAGATTTGGCCTGTGCAGGCAGTATGGGAACTGGCTTGGTGGCTCGGAGGCTGATGTGAAGACATGTGACATAATGGAGCATTTTAGCTACATTGAACATAAAGAACTGCAGAGTGAACTATTGTACAACCAAAAACTGGAACTGTAAGAAGATTGACAGAAAATAGAAGGTCTATGCAAATTATAACTCCTGTCTGGCATGCCTTATATCAGTCTCTCCATATCTTATAATGTAGCCTGTTAAGATTTAGCGGCTATAAATTCTTTGAAAAAAGTAAAATAAAAGAACAGTGAAAGAGTGGACTTTGGATCAGCAGCTTTCATGTATATTTCATGGTCTGCCATTGCTTGGAGGGGCTGGCATTTCAAGGGTGAGGACATTTTCCCAATTATGTTCCCATTAGATTTTAGTGATGGGGCATCAAACAGTCCTTTTGTTGGGGGGCGCTAGAGGGCGCCAGGCAAGATGGCCGCAATTTAGTGCTGCTCGGCCCGACAAATCGCATATCCGCCAAATATCAGCAGTAAATAACGACATCCACGCGCTTCAAACGCGTGCCCTGCCTAGGGCCACGTCCCCGCCACTGGTGGGAACCACAAGAACTGACAGAGCCCCTTGTGTCACCAGAAAATCGAAGACGACGCTCTGCCAGCAGCGCGGCCAACATGGTGGTGGCCGCCGCCAAGCTGTATTGAATGGGAGCACCAGTCGTTGCACTGCAGTGCTGGCGAGAGCAGTTCCAGTGGTACTGAGCCCAGTGTATACATCGCCTTCGGCTGCCTGCCCCCATCTCCCTGAGCTGCTTCCTACGGGGGCTCGAGCTAGATTGGCGGCCCCTGAACGAGTTGGTGCCCTCGCCCAGACGATTGCTGCCTGCGGGCCATGAAAAATACGCAGAGCACACCTGAGGACCTGGACTACCGCCACGGGAGATCGTCTGTGCCCGCCGCGGGCTGCAGTAGGTGGGGGGCGGCTCTTGCCTAGGCCTAAGGCCGCAGAGGTGGCCTGGGCTGTGGGCAGCGGCCTGCCGGCTGCGGTCTGCGTGCGAGGGGCGCGGTGCGAACAGGCCCACCTGTCCGGACTCCGCTCTAGATTCTTGCCGTGAGAACTGGAGAGGCCCCCCGATGCGTGCTCTGGTCTTTGCTGGCCCTGTCCCTTGGCTGCAGCCCGGGAGCTCACAGATCAGTGAATCTACACTTGCCGATTGGGAACAGAACTTTGCACCGCGCCGGAGGTCTGCTGCCAGCAGAGTGCCCTATGCGCATTGTGTGTGCAGACGGGAGTGCGCGGAGCTTGCATTACTACTGTTTTTTTTCCCCGGAGGTGCTGTGCCCCGATTGCTGCTGCCTGAACGACCCCTCTGGGCCTCTGTGATTCAGAGCTCTCGGTCCTCCGTGCATATTTGCGGCCTACTGTGCGGGTTGCTCCTGTCATTGCACTGCGTTGCCTGCTTTACATTGCCGCCTCTCCCCCATATCTCTATACCGGCTTGGCCCTGTTGGCGGGGGCATAATGGCAGGCATATAACCCCACTGAGGCAGATAGTGCATCAGAGCCGTTTCTTCATTGTTCTGTTATATTCCTACTCCTGACCCGGTGCCTAGCACTTGCGCTATGAGGGTCATTGCGTGGTGTTGTAAAGGGAGCCTCCTACTGCTGGCTACTTGCACTGTTGGAACTCTGTGTTCTGCCCGCTGCCTGGACATTGCGCTATAGGAACCTTTGAGGGGTGCTACCCAGGTGTCGGAACTGTTATTATATGGTTGCATTCTCTACCCTCCATTATGGGGAAGCCTGACAAGTCACAACCCCGCCTCACGTTTGAGGAGCAGATATCCGGCAGGGTTCATCAGAAAGCGGTTTCGGACTCAGAGGCTGGTTTACAGGGGGAGGGAACCACCCAATCTGGAATCCACATTGCTGTCAATGCAAAAAAGCCTCCAGGCCATCGAGGGTAGCATGTCCACTATAAATCATAGACTGGATCATATGTCTGCGCAGCTGGAAAAGCAAAACACAAGAACGGGGGAGATGGAACAAACAGCGGGTCTCTTCTGTGGAGGACAGACTCCGTGACGTTGCTGCGAAGACGCACAGTATGGAGAAGGTATAGGTGCTTATAAAGGCCAAGAACAAAGATTTAGAGGCCAGGTCCCACAGAAATAATATTCGGATTACGGGCCTTCCCGAATCCACGAACACTGGTAGGACGGAGCCCTTTGTAGAGAATTTAATTAGGGAAATATTTGGTCCCGAGCACTTGTCCTCCATGGTCATAATCGAGCGTGCCCACCGCTCGTTGGCGGCTCGTCCGATTCCGGGCGCTCCACCTCGCCCTATCATTGCTCGGCTCCTAAACTATCGGGACCGTGATGTCATTTTGAGACTGGGTAGGGATAAGGACACCATTTGTCATCAGGGTAACACACTGTCTTTTTTCCCGGACTTCACTGTTGCTGTCCAATCAGCGCGCCATGAGTTTGGAGCAGTTAAAAAATTCCTTCAGTCCGAAAGCATTCCATATGCCATGCTTTATGCCGCGCGTCTCCGGGTGGGGCCGGAGGGGAACTTCAAAATGTTCACATCCCCCAAGTCGGCGATGGAGCACGTGAAGCAGCTGAAGAGGTTCCGGCGCAACCCCACAACCGAACATGATGAGGAGGAACTATGATGTTGTAGTGGGCTGGTATTGGGCCTGTTTTATGGGTCATCCTGATTGTGGGCCTAACCTTCTATGTCATGACATTACACCTTACTGTTCTCACATCTATATAGGCGGGGGGTGTTGTCCATTACACATCTGTTGAGATGGATGCCTGAAGATTACGTATTTGTCTTTTGATCTTAGCATGGGTACTAGACCTGATCAGCCACCTCCTATGCTGCGGGAGGACAGTAGCACTCTGATGCCCCCTGTTTGGGGGATCCCCACACTATGCACTTTCTTTGTTTTCCTTGTTGGGGTTTGTTTAATCGAGATTGGGATGGCTTTGGCAAGTTGGGTGTGCCAAAGTGGGTGGGGCGGTCAGCGGGGGGAGGGGGGTTGGGTACAGCTGGCACTTTCTGATTGCAATATGTATGCATCCTCTAAACGTTGTACCCCGAACCTGTATACATCTTATGTTTATTGTGACACATGAGTGGTAATTTTAGATTCCTCACTTGGAATGTACGTGGTCTTAACAGTCCTAAGAAGATTTGCACCGCGATTGCATGCCTGGACAGGTTGAATGTTCAGGTGGCCCTGTTGCAGGAGACCCATCTCACGAAGCTTTCTGAACGGAATGTGGGCATGCGGTGGGCCGAGGTGCGGATAGCCTCCTCTTATTCCTCGTACTCCCGGGGGGTGATGATACTTGTCAAGAAGGGAATACAATTCCAAGTCCATAGCACAGAGATAGACGAACAGGGCCGGCTGCATGGGACGCTTGAGGCACGAGTGTGCTTTTAGTTAACGTCTATGGTCCGAATGTGGATGATCACCCCTTCTTTGCGGATGTATGGAGTCGCATTTCTGCTTTCCCCGCGGCTGAAATTATTTGAGGGTGGAGATTTTAATACATGTCTGGATGCGAATGTTGACAGAATAAGGACTGCTGCTGTGCGACATAGGCAATCCCCTGGTGCACTCCTGGGGATACCGGACGCTGGGAATCTGCACGACATCTGGCGCATGAGGCATCCTGGCACCAGGGAACGTACTTTTATCTCTACTGTTCATGGCACATGGTACCGATTGGATTATTGGTTGTTGTCGGAGGCCGTTTGTACCTGGGTGGTTGACGTTCAACATTTGGCCAAAACTTTGTCAGATCATTCCCCTGTACTCCTTGAACTAAGAGTTCCCGATTGCGAAAGACCCCCGTTCTCGTGGCGGTTACAACCGTCATCTTTGACAGATCAGGTTTTTAAGCATACAGTTGGTGAAGCCTTTCATAACTATTTCAGGGAAAATGAAGGCTCTTTGGGAAGCCTTTAAGGTTACAATTCAGGGGGTCTGTATTGGAGCACAGGCTGGGGTCCTCAAGGACCTGGGCCGCAGAATTCATAAGCTTGCTGGGGAAAATAGCCGCTTTGGAGCGGGATGACGATCGAAATCCGGTCCCCGAAACACTGTCTGCGATACGTGACCTTATATTGGAGCATAACAAGACAGTGGACCAAGAAATGGTTCATAGATCTCGTTGGAGCACTGCTCGCTATTACGGGGAGGGGGGGGGGACGCCCTAGCCGCTTGCTGGCGCAGAAGTTGGCAGCTCCACGTAGCCAGGCCTATATTACCGAAGTACTGGACAGGGAGGGAGTGGCGCACTTTGGCACTTCAGAAATTTGCAGAGTGGTGCTTGACTTTTACTCAGATCTGTACGGGGAACGTGTACAACCATCTGCGGATGAAATTAAGGTCTACTTAGATGATATGGCGTTCGGATGGTTGTCACTTGACCACCGAGAATACCTCACGCAACCGTTTGACGTTGATGATATTAAACTGCCTATTATGTCACTCCCAACTTGCAAAGCGGCAGGTCTGGATGGGCTTCCTAGCGAGTTTTAGAAGGCCTATGCGGATGACCTGGTGCCGCGACTGCTAGATGTCTTTGCTGAGGCGTACGACTCGGGAACACTACCCCCTCCCTTAAGGAGGCCCTACTTGTAATGCTTTTGAAGTCCGATAAGGAGGCAAATGTATGTGACTCCTACAGGCCCCTCTCTTTTATTAATATTGATGCCAAAATATTGGCAAAAATTATTGCCACCAGACTTCAGCCATTAGTTCCCAAACTTGTCCTCCCAGGCCAGTCGGGGTTCGTGCCCTCCTGATCCACGACGCACAACCTCCGCACTATTTTTTCTACATTACACCATTGTGAGCAGGACTTTCAGGCGGTGGCCGTGCTCTTTGACGAGGCCAAGGCCTTTGATTCTCTCCAGTGGGAGTATATGTTTACCGTCCTGCTGCGGATGGGCCTGCCACCATTCTTTTTAAAATGGATTCACCTCTTGTACACTGCACCAGTAGCACAAATTTGTGTGAATGGCTAGGTCTCTAACGCCCTCCCTGTCCACCGTGGCACGCGGCAGGGCTGCCCTCTGACGCCCATGCTCTTTGCGCTCGCGCTGAAGCCTTTGGCGTGCAAGCTGCGACAGCAGCACGCTCAGGCGACGCTGTGGTTCAGACAGTGGTCTTTGGTGGCGTCCGTCATTGTATGCAGATGATATGCTGCTCTACGTCCGCGAACCCGCCACATACTTATCGGAACTATTACGAGAGTATGTTCATTTTGAAAGATACTCTGGCTTGGGCATCAACTGGGCTAAGTCTACTATGTTTCCGCTGGCACCAAAGAGATAGAATTAGATTTTCCCTTGAAGTGGTCGGTTGATCCGGTGAAATACTTGGGTATATGGCTACACAGGGACCCTGAGGTGGTGATCACGGCTAATTATGGAGTGCCGTTAACACGATTAAGATCAAGCTGCACACTGAGCTAAACTACCTCTTTCCCTGCGGATCGCATTGCGGTCATAAAAATTACTTTTTTTACCCAAACTACTTAATTTTTTCATCAACATACCCATCTGCTTGAATAAAGCGACGTTTAATATGCTGCAGTCGACCCTTTTAACGTATGTCTGGGGGGGTGGGAAGTTCCGTTGTAGCTGGAGAGTGTTGGTTCAGCCGTTTGAGTGCGGTGGATTTGAGGCCCCTGATATGCGCCTGTATTACTTATGCACACAGGAGCAGTTTGCGCATTTCTGGTATTATCCACAGAGGTTCCAGCCACATACAGGCAGACTCCATGCTCCCGATGCCTCTAGCTGGGCTGCCTCGATGGACGGCGGGGGGGGAAGGAGGGGGGTGTAATTAGTCCAGTTCACTGCACGGCCTGGGCAACCCTTGCCAAAAGAGTGCCTTTGGACTATCTATATGCACCATCACTGTCGCTTGCCGCGCACCCCGATAGCTCTGCTGCACGAGAACCGGCAGCCTTGAAGACACTGGGAAAGGTAGGGATTACTCAAATTGGCGATTTATATAATCAGGGCAAATTCCGGACACTGTCGGACCTGCAGAATTGGCGTGACACAGGTCTGATGCTGGGGTTCACTTATGTGCGTGTGAGGCAGGCAATTTGAGACATTTATCCTACATATCCGGACGAGCCGCGCACGGTGCTGGCACTGCGGGCGGTGCTGGCGGGGGGAGGACCGCAGGGGCCTGATCACTAAACTATACAATGCGTCCCTTCGGGAAACAGATCAGTGAGTCTCTCTCTTACAATAAGTGGAATGCTGTCTTGTGCTCTACACTATCACTAGATGCCTGGAAATTCTGCTGTACATTAACTGGGTGCTCAACAGCAAATTGCAACCTCCGCATCATCCATTTTAAATACTTGCATCAGCTCTAATATACACCACTTCAATTGCGTAGGTTTAGCTTGCATGAAAGTGCGTGCGCTGTGGGCAGGCTGTCACGGTATTTATGCACCTAGCCTGGCATTGTGCTGGTATACATAACTTTTGGTTACAGGTCACGCAAGTGTTAACTAATATTGTAACAGAAACTGTAGGGTGCATGCCTGATATATGTCTGCTGGGCTGGGTACAGAAGCTCAAACCCTGCAATAGTTGGCTGGTGGCCATTTCCACCTTGTTTGCCAAGCGGGCTGTAGCACAGTGTTGGGGTGCAAAAACTGTACCGATGGTTAAGAGGTGGATCCGTGATTTAATTTATTGTAGGGAACAATTGGGAATATATGCGGAGGAGCTGCCTAAGGCCTCTCGCCCTAAGGACTTTTGGGCTCCCCTCTCTGGGTACCTTATTGCAAATCCAGACTTGACATAACTTCCTGACCTAACGAATTCTCTGTATGTGCCGGGCGCGAAGGGACGGTTACTGAGTATTGCCATATGTCACAATGTATTACTAACAGGGGTATCAGACAAATGTATAAGTGCCGGGGTAGGGGGTGTGTGGGAAGAGGGCTTGTTTGATATGGGATTTTCTTTGAAATGTAAAATGGCTTGTACAGATGTATTTGGCACAGATGATTCGCTGAGCCCTAATTCCGGGGTGTTTCTGTTATTTGCTACTATGAGTTGCTCAATAAAGATACTTTAAAAAAAAAGTTCTTTTGTTAGAATGCAGATGTATCCTGTAGCTTGTAACTGAGACCATGTGAGTTCCTTGATGTAATTTACTTAGGCGACATTCGAATTGCTTAAATTGCATTTATTTTTTGTTTGCAAAGTGTAAGTTGTTCGGAAGCTTTAGTTTGTTAAAGATATGGTGCTATTCACTAATCTCCCTGGCACTTTCATATGCTGTACTTTGCTGTCGTTAAAAAGTGTTGTTAGATTTAAATTTGTTGTTGTTCAGCAAGTTAAAATAGAGGAGAACACAGGCTTTTCTAAAGATGCAGTTAAAATACTGATCTTTAATCTCAAATTCTATTATGCAATATTCTGCTGTGTTTGCCTTTTATGTTCACCGCTTATCAACACACACTTCAGACTCCTTTTCATAACACTCCTTAATGCGGATGCAGCTTAAGTCTGGTAATTCAGCCTATTCGCTAAAGGAGCTCGATTTCCAGCTTCCATATTGTTCTATCCCAAGATTTTGCTTCTTTATGGGACCCGCTTTCTAAGCCAGCTGTGGGCAACACACGCAAACATGCAAAGCTTTACCAAACCTTAACCTACAAAATAGTCACACTTTTACGCAGATTCCATGTTAAAAGGCAAAACCTGGAAAATACGAGAAAAAGCCATGAACGGATAAAAAAACACATACAATGACTCAATTATCTGCCTGAAAGACTGCAAGCGATTCCGCACACAATTTGAGATAAAAACCATAGTGTGTTACTTTTTTTTTTTAACTCTTTATTTTTAAAAGTTATACAGCAAGAGGAAACCAACAAGCATCACACAGAGTGGTAAAAAAGGAGGCATTGCAATATCACCATGTCACATATTACATTACATTGGAGGCAAACAGTAGATCGTAGTAGTCCCTTAGGCCAGAGAATAGTACAAGAACTCCCAGGGCCCCTGCGGTCCGTAATCTCACCAGACGTGTACCTCAGCCCAGTCACCCAACCACATACAAGCATCCAATACTATCCCTCGGCAGCACTAGAGTGCCCATCCTGGTCCTCATGTGCGGAGAGGTAGCTCGTCAGAGGGGTCCAAATGTCTGGGGGCCGTGACGCAGGCGGCAACAATTCAGCATACAGTAGAACATTCTCCTGACAGGTGAGCATATCCCGCAGCCACTCCTTAAACTTAGGGCTTCTCCCCCTCCCCCATCGACACGCCACGCGTCTCTTGGCTAGCAACAACGCACAGGTAACAAAGCGCCGATCCGCCTTGGGTATATCTCGGGAGTATCCCAGTAAAGCCTGAAGTGGGGAGGGATGCAGCGGGTTTCCAAGCATTTCGCCCAAGGCAGCATAGACTTGGTTCCAATAGTCGTCTATACTCGGGCAGGTCCAAGCCAGGTGTAAAAAATCAGACCCCGGGGAGTGACACCTATCGCATCGATCGTTGTCGCGGAGATGAAACCTATGCATCTGGACTGGGGTGCAATAGAGGCGGTGTAGGAATTTGTAGTGAATAATGCGGAACCTGCTACTCGAGGAGATCATCTCTGTTTGCAGACAGCAGTACTCCCACTGTTTATCCGTGAACTCTGCGCCAATCTCAGTTTCCCAGCCGGCCCGAGACCTCAGAACGTCCCCACGTCCGTGAGAGTAGATGCGCCGGTAAAGCAAGGAGACCATGTGCGACGGGGAGGTGGAGTCGAGAAGGTAATGGAACGGCTCCAGGATTGCAGGCTCTGCCGGATATGCCGGCAGTATTTTTTGCAGGCCACTGCGCAGCCGAATAAACGCAAAGACCTCTAGGGGAGTTGGGACAACCGCCCCAAATAGGAGGGGGAGGTCACGAAACCTACCCTCATGGAATAAGTCCCCCCACCGCGCGATCCCCGTTTTTAGTTTGATGCGTTGGAACAGACCTTCCTCTAGGAGTGGAAGAGCCGGATGGTAGACCAGAGGCATCAGTGGGGAATAAAGAAACGGTACACCAACATGGCCTGCCAGTGCACTCCAAGCATGCGCCGTGGCCTGAACGGGATTCCGATCTGCCCGAGACAAGGGGATCTCCGCGAGGACCGCGCCCTCCAGCGGGATAGGGTCCGCCAACCAGTGTTCGACCGCAATCTGCGGCATGTAGGGGGTAGGGTGGTACCAATAATACGCATAGTGCGCCTGAGCGCAGTTGTAGTAGAGCTCAAAATCCGGGACATCCAGGCCCCCCTGCATATACGGGCGAGTGAGCACAGACCATCGGAGTCGCGGCCTCTTGCCCCCCCACACCAGACGGATGAGTTCCGTCCGCAGAGCCCTAAAAAAATAGCCCCCCGGATGATACGGTATATTAAGGAATAAATAAAGTAGTTTGGGAAGTATAACCATTTTGATAAGTGAAACGCGCCCCGCCATGGTCAGCGGTAAGGTCAGCCACCGGACTATGCTTGTACGTATGTCCTCCAAAGTCTTGCCATAATTCATACGCATAACCTCCTGTCGGTCCCTGGAGACCCACACCCCCAAATACTTCACGTCAGTGTCACGCCACTCCAAGGGGAAGTCAAGTGGGAATTTGTCCACCCCCGTAGTTAAGGGAAAGACCGCCGATTTGCCCCAGTTGATGTGTATTCCCGAATACAACGAGAACCGGACAAGCTCTCTGAGAATGGGGTTCAAGTGTTCCCGGGGGTGTTTAATGTACAGCGTGAGGTCGTCCGCGTAGAGCGACACCAAGAGTTGCCTCCGTTGACAGCGCAAGGAAGCCTCGAGATAGTTTTGCCGGAGCCGAGACGCCAGGGGTTCTATTGCCAAGGCAAAAAGGAGCGGCGAGAGTGGGCATCCCTGCCGAGTGCCCCTAGTGACCAGGAAAGGCTCGGAGACCCGCCCATTGATAAGAACTCTTGCCATTGGGCGGTGATACAGGATTTGGATCCATCTGGAGAAGGCTATGGGCATGCCCATGTTACGCAGAATCAAATGGAGGTAGTCCCACTCGACCGAGTCGAACGCCTTGGTGGCATCCAAGAACACCGCCACCAAAGCGAGAGAGGGGTCCGCATTATTCAGTACCGAGAACAGGGTCCGCAGATTGTGGGAGGTAGACCTGCCTGGGACGAACCCCGACTGATCCGGCAGGATCAAGTCTCCAATCAGGAGGTTAACACGGTTCGCAAGAACCTTGGCTAGTATCTTCACGTCGCTGTTGAGGAGAGAAAGTGGCCTATAGGAGTCGCAGGAATCCGGGGGTTTCCCTGGCTTAAGGAGCGAAACTATCAGGGTCTCTGACATACTGGGTGGCAGCGAGCCAGTCTCATTCGCCTCCTCGAACACCTCCCGCAGGACCGCCGCAAGCGGGTCAATGAAGGCTTTATAGTAATCGATAGGGAAGCCGTCCAGGCCAGGCGCCTTCCCGGAGGAAGTCTGCATTATGGCCTCCTTGATTTCAGCTAGGCCTATAGGGGCCGCCAAGAGGTCCCGCTGGGCATTGGACAACCATCCGAGAGTGAGCTCCGAGAGGTAGTCGGACATCTCCAGCGGAGATTCCCGTCTGGACGTGTACAAGCCCGAATAGTGTGAGACAAAGGAGGAAAGTATAG
Organism: Triturus cristatus; assembly: GCF_964204655.1. NCBI lineage: Eukaryota > Metazoa > Chordata > Amphibia > Caudata > Salamandridae > Triturus > Triturus cristatus. The sequence goes on along the minus strand of NC_140594.1, from coordinate 315,194,412 downwards.
AGGGGGTATCCCGACATATGGAACCATCCGAGTCTCTGACCTCTAGTATGTGATTAGAGCCCTGCGGAGGGCGAAGAACCCCCGCAAGGAATCTGCCGGGTCGCTCCCCTTCCCCATATGCCCGCGCCCTGAAGTGTTTCCCTCTGAAATGGACCTCCCTTTCCGCGGTACGTTTATATTCCGAGAGCTTAGTGCGATATTCTAGCTGCGCTCCGGGGTTCTCCAGGAAATCCGGGGCAGTCTCCAACGCCCCCAAGTCTCGTTCCAGGGAAGCCAGAGTGGCGCGAAGAAAGCGAAGCACCCCCGAACCCTTCGAGATGCACACCCCCCGCATAGTGGCCTTGAATGCCTCCCATATAGTCGCAACGCTATCCACCGACCCTCTGTTGCGATCTATGAAGTCCGTGATTTCCTGGGACATTTCGTGCAGGAATAGATCATCCCGGAGGATGTTAGGTTGCATGCGCCATGGGAGCGGTGCCCCGACCAACCCCGTCCTGGCCAGAGTGATCAGTACCGGTGCGTGATCTGAAAAGGTACGAGGTAAGTGCCTCGCCGCCAGCAGAGAGGATCCCAGGCCCCTAGAAAGCAGTATGTAGTCCAAACGAGCCCATGTGGAGTGCAGCGCCGACCAGTGCGTACCCTCCCGCGTATCTGGGTGTATCTGGCGCCAAGCGTCTATCAGCAAATGATGGGTCAGCAGGTCAGAGAGATATGCCTGAGAGCGGGGGTGGTGTGGAGTATCTACATTGGAACGGTCGAGAGACGGATTCAAGGTAACATTGAAATCGCCCCCCCAGAGCAGGTGAGTGGACCCTACCCCCAATATGACTTCCCATAGGGAGATAAAGTGGGTGGGCTCATCAAGATTGGGCCCGTAGGAGGACACGATAGTGATCGTGGCGTTGCCCATGCGGCCCCACGCGACACAGAACCGTCCCTCGGCATCCGTTTTTTCCCCTAGGGGCACAAAGGGGGTGTGCTTCTTGACCAGAATGGCCGTTCCTCTAGAATAGGTAGAATAAGAGGAGAATAGGCTATAAGACGCCCAGCGGGACGCAAAGGGGGGCACGCCCCGGGGGTCCGTGTGCGTTTCCTGCAGCAGCGCTATATGTATTTGATGGCGATCGAGATACCCCAGAACCTGGCGACGCTTGCGCGGGTCACCCAACCCCCGTACATTCCAGGCCAGAACATTCACTCTACTATGCGGGTCGCGCGGCGTCTCACCACCCTCCTGGGCAGTCACACCAACTGATGCAAGATACCCGCTTGCGGATCGGCTCTCAGCCATGCCCAAACTGCCAGCCGCACATCCAGCTCCCGACCCACTAGGCGGCACACTGCCGACCTCAGGCACCCCCACATGTATCGCCGTGTCGTCAACTCCAATGCATATGTGTGATTTGTCCAATGGTTCAGTGTAATGCTGTATATACATTCCCTCCCCTCGCCCTCTCCTACCGACTCAACAAACTCGTCAGAGGAAAAATTATCAATCAACAATCCCCTCAACAACCCATCCCTCCCCCACCCCACCCCCTCCCACCACGACAGCCCAATCCTGCCGGGAACCATACCCCCCCCGACCCCCCCATCAAACAAAACCATCCGTATGGGGTATTCCCTCTGTGGGTAGCACCAGTGAGCTGGACCTACCCTCCCCTATCCCGATATTTCACCCACTATGTCGCCGCCGCCAAAGGGCTGGGAGCGAAAGTGGGGTGGGAGGGGGAGTGCCAAGGCAAATAGCAGCTACCTCAACCTCGCCAGCTCCTCCTGAATAACAAGTGGCGATATGAGTGGGACACTCAAATTCCATATTCTCCCCCCATCCCTCCCCAATTCGGACAGGAATCAAAGGACTGGACTCTCTTTCCCGTGTAGCCAAACAGTCCAGCTTACGAAGTCCGCCAGTCCAGCCTTACAGTCAGAACGGAAGCATGAGTAAGTTTGGGGAAGAGGTAAGGGGGGGGGGGGGAGCAGCCAAGAGTGGAGAAGGAGAAGTGAGAGGGACACAGAGGAGGGGAGACAGAAGTAGACATTATGACGACATGGTGTAATACTCATCAGTCCGGAGCCGATGTCGGGGACCGGGATCCAGATCTCGCCCCGGGGCTGCGCCTCGGAGACGCGGAGGACCCACGGTCCCGTAGGAAGTCTTCTACTTGTTGTGGGTTAACGAAAAAGTGGACTTTGCCATGATGCGTGACCTTGAGCTTAGCGGGGTAAAGCATGGAGTATGGGATGTTGCGTTGTTGCAGCTTTTTCTTTACTCCCACGAACTTGCGGCGGGCCTCCTGTACCATCTGGGTGAAGTCCGGGAAGAAAGAGAGTGTAGTGTTCTCGTGCTGGATTGGTTGCTGCTCACGCGCCAGGCGCAGCAGGGTGTCCCGGTCTCGGTAGTTGAGGAACTTGATAATCACCGGGCGCGGCGGAGCACCCGGGATCGGTCGAGGACCCAAGGATCTGTGGGCACGTTCCACCACCAGCTGAGGCGAAAAGGCGTCCCGTCCAAATTTATCTGCCAGTAGGCGCTCTATGAACTCCTCCATGCGGCCACCGCCACTGGATTCCGCCAGGCCAACCAGGCGGACGTTATTTCTCCGGGAACGCGCCTCCAAATCTTCGTTTTTCTCCGCTATGATTTTGAGGAGGCGGTCCATCTGGGAGAGTTTTTTGGTGGTAGTTCCGGCTCCATCTTCCAACACCGAGATCCGGCCCTCCGCCTCCTCGAGCCGCTCCCCGTGCTGATCCAGTCGCTGCACCACCGTGTCCAGCCTGGAATTCATATTATCAATCTTTGCGTCAATGGAGGTTAGGCTCCGCTGCATGCCCAAGAGCAAGGACTTCCAGTCCACCTCATCCTCCACGCCGGGGTCCGTCTCCCCGCCATCCGCATTCTGTGCGCGTGTCTTTTTCCCTTTCACGGAGCCGAAGGGTAGCGTTGACTGCTTCGTGTCCGTCTTACCCATCGTAGCTGCCCCCGCTGGGGTCAGTTCAAGCGGGGAGTGGGTTGGGCGATGCACGCTGTTGGTACCACACACAGGTCGCGCACACTCCTCTCTGCGGCACCACTCCACGCCAGCCCGCCGGGACCAAATGGCACAGCCGGGCGGGGAATAGCCACCAAGTGATCGGCGCTGACCCCCAGTCAGTGGGGAACGCTGCGTCCTCCGCGCCTCCCCAGCCCTCGTATCATCAGCCACACACCCGTCGGGTCCGCTGCTGAGGCAGGAAAGCACGCGCTCAGGGCAGGGTTGTGGTGTCACACTGGGTAGGCCTCTTAATAGCACGTCCAGTTGAGGGCACCTCTCACCAGAGCGGGCGCTCACCCAGCCCCGCGCCAGCCAGCACAGTCTTCACCGGGGTCGATATGGGCCCGTCAGAGGCGCATCCGGGACCCAGCGCAGGCAGCAGCGCTTAGGCAGCGTCAGAGCTCGAGGGATCTAATGGCCCCGGGCCCCGCAGCAGGCTTCTCCCCGGCAGCTCGCGGGGAGCGATCTCACCGCCTCCGAGGCTCCGCGCACACCAGCACTCACACCAGACCGTCCGATGATGTCGGCCCGCTCTCCGGTGAGTCCGCAGCAGTCACAGCATCCGATTACCGCCTCGGCTCCGCGGCCCAGCAGTCACCGAAGAACCCCGGCCTGGAGCAGCGTCAGAGTCCGCCTCGTCGCTCCGCCCCTCTCAGTGGTCCCGTCGCCGCGGATCTGCAGGAGCCGATTTCACCTCCTCTCGGCTGCCGTTCACCACCAAACTGGCCCGGAAGAGGCCTAAGGTGTCCACGCACTCGCCGGTATGGTCATCGGGTCATTTGCTGGCCTATAGGATCGGCGTACCGGATAGTGATTTGCCTGGCCGGTTGGAGCCTCACCGAAGTGCGGCCATGTCAGTCCAGCGCCACCTAGCGCCCCAACCATAGTGTGTTACTTGGTGTGTCTTCTCTTGCGCGTTATTTATGGTTTTTTACATGGTGCATACTCCCCCATATGGGTAACACAGTGCTTTACGAAAACAAGCAAGTTAGGCACTCTGCCTCCTGAAGCGGCAGCCATGCTGAAACATGAAGCGCAGTATCCGTGAATTAAGAAAGGCAACATGCACAGCGTGTGTTCCGAGTGAGCCAACTGGCGAGCAAGCGAGCTTCAGTCTTACTAGTAGACAAAAACGAGAACACAGGGACACGAGCAAGATGACAGGGGTGCTGCTGTTGGCACTACCTTAATGCACACAGCTCTGTGCACCTCTTAGAATATCGGAGTTCCTTGCCCCTTGAGCTAAAGGCTCGCCCTGCCTCCTCTCCGACGCAGAATGTCAGGTGGCAACAGCCCACAAATCACAATACACTACCAAGCCCGAAACAGGCTATCACTGCCTGATACTGTCTAGACTGCACCCACCGACTGTTTGAAGTAGGATGGCTACGACAAAGAGATGTGCGGAATCCGCAGCCAATCAGCAGTTTGAACTTCTCTGCTGCGTATTAGGATTGGTTAAGGTGTCCCCAATGATCCAACCCTAGGCCAACTTACACATATGCTGCACCTCCGAGTCCAAGACGACCCGTACAATGTTTTGTGTCCTGGGATTGGTTGTCATGCAAGCCGTACGTCCGTGGAAAAGTTAAACAACGGGAGACAGGCATTAGACTGAAATCACGGATGGTCCTTGTAAGTAGCGGACAGGTGTTTCATTTTAAATTAACCTATTTTAAGCAAAATAATTTGAAAACCGTGCAGATGTCTACCCCACTGACAGTATTATTCAGCACTTCACATTCAATTAATCATTCGACATGGACAAGCGGGAGCGGCAGGGAGTGCGTGCTGCAAAGTCACCTCTATTGTTCTGCTTGCCTGAGGCATGGGAGAGATCGGGGAATTTTAATTTGGACTGTTGGACTGCATGAGGAGGGGGGAGGGTCTAAAGTCAACATAGACAACGGGGACTCCAACATAAATGGGAATGCAGCGATCAGGGAGAGGATGTCTAACAAAACACAAACACGAATCTGTGCGGTGGCAGTCATGCTGATTATAATATGAATATACTGCTTGGAAAATGCAAGGGCAGCATCTGTGAAGCGAGCGCCGTGATGAACAGGAGTTGTGTGCACGCGCATACACAAAGTGAAAGTGATCATGGGGGAAAAATGCTACCGCCAGCCACAGCTTGCAGTGCATGTGCGCGAGTGGTGCGCGTGCAGCAGTAATCACGCCATATGGCGCCTCTGATCAAGCGCACGAACGCGCATATGCACTGCAAGCTGTAGCCAGCCGTAGCATTTTTGGAAGCCCTTACTTAATGTCTTGCCAGTACCAGCGCAAGCGCTGGGTCAGGCGAGACCTAAAAAACTTGGTATCAAGTACAAAAAAAATACATCGTGCCGGTCAAAATAAGTGGCAGCAAAGATAGTGGACAAAGATAAAATTGTTTGTAAAACATACCGAAAACCAAAAAAAGGAATACAAATGTGCAGACAAACGATCCTGAGTATTTATTTTATTACTTGCACAGAAAATCAGAAACCGGTCAGCAGGAACTGATGCACTGTCAGGTGGACGATTATGCAACATCAGGTCAAACAATTCCATCGGATGAGAAGCGGTAAAGTTGTACCAGTGATGAGCCCAGTATGGGCCTTGTATAAATGAATAAATAAAAAATTAGTAAACGAAATTCGTAGCGTTGAGCCTGGAGGTATATCCATGTAACATGTAACCATGACGAGCTCTACCAATTATACGTGAATCTTGCATGTTTGGTCAAAACTTTTACAAATCATGCACGATCAATGAGCATCACACAGACCCACATGTATGAATTGATAAATACTGCCTATAGATTCAGGAAGATACTGCTGTGTACAGGTGCCATTGATAAACAGAAGTCAAAGTATAAATGAATACACAGTATAGAATGAATGAAGGATTTATATCACATCTCAGGCCGTTCTGTAGTCATTCGCTCCTGGTTTGTCATTGTTAAATTAGAAGTCTAGCCATCTGTTTTAGCCTGCTCATGAGCTATGTTTGGTTCTGGCAGGAACAGACTGTTCAAGAAGTACATTTTGATCTGTAAATTGTCAAACTACTTATTCATGAAGTAGGCTGTTACCGAGTGGCAGATTTTTGCATTCATTATGAATCAAACCATCTATGTCAATAAGTATTTTTTCCAAAATAGTATGCAGCGTATCAGTAAAACCGGATTTTAAAAAAGAGAATTATTTCATGATTTAGACATAAACCCATTGGTAGCATAATGTGTAAACCTGTAAGGTACATAGATCAGCGAGTGATGAAATCTCTGTCCACATGCTGGTTGAAGGTTCAATTCCCAGTCACGCTGACTCCGCGAGTCTACCTCCAGAGGTTGCTGAATTAAGTATCATCGATTTGGTTACTATTAAAAACTTGTTATAGTGCTATAAAAAAAGATTTGAAATACCAAGCACAACTATAGAAAGCAATGTTTTTTTCGGTTTTACATTTAACTCAATTGTAAATGAATAAGACAGAATCAATTAATGCCTGAGCAGACGGTACTGTGTTCCTCTGCAGTAGACTGGAGATCGACAGACCTGAACCTCATCCAAGGAAACGCAGATTCCTCTGAGGTGAGAACATCAAAGAATCAATATGAAAACACGGAAATTGGCACAGCTATGGTGTTTTACATACTGGGGAGTATATATGATAAATGAACTGGCATGGCAATAGTCTTTTACATACTCTGGCAACGTGAGTACCTTAACAATAGCAGGAAGACGCTGTTGCCTGGAAATTATGCGGTATAGGTCATCTATTAGCTCAAAATCACTTTTTGTCCCTTGCTCTAATAAGTTGCCCAAATATTTCATGCTAAACGTCTCATGGCAAGAGGCTCTCATTGGTTTACAATGCAAAACCATTGTGGTGAGTGTGCCAGGGTGTGGGATGTTTCCAAATTCCAAAGGATCCTGGGAAGAGGAGAGGAAGCAAGGAGTCAAAGCGCTAGGATGGAGAAATGTCCTCTGTCTGAGGTTAGGCGTAGCTTCGAAACGTTCCTCGGCATACGCTAAAAACCACAAACCTCCCCCATTTGAAGCTCATTCACAAAAAAGGAAAAGCTCACATTTTCATCTTTGCCTTACATTCACGGGTGAGTAAGAACTATTGAATGGAAGAATGAATGTGGCTGCAACCAAAAGATCGGCTTTTAGATAACGATGCATATCACAGGTGGGCACACGCTAGTATGATTTATTGGTCGACTGCCTTTTGTATTCCAACACTTAACCAAAAAAAATAAAAGAATGATGTTCACCATCGGCCGAGTGTCTGCCCTCATGAACACCAGTTCCCCCTGACATTAGAACTTGGTCACTTCACCGTCCGCAGAGATGTCAAAGCTATCTGCTGCTCAAGCCTCTTTAATTAAATTACCTGTCTCTCTGGACAGGGTTATCGTTGCTCTTAAAAAACAAGGTTTTTAAATCTGCCAACAGCAGGGCGACACCTAAACATTACTTTATATCACCTCTTGAAACAGCCAGAAAAGCCCATCCCGATGGTGCGGGGAAGTATTAAATACATGTTAAATTGTGTATACATCACCTTTTGGAATGATTTGCTAAATTCAAGTCTAGTCACAGAGCTAACCAGAAAGGTGTAGTACCTTACAAATATTCAACTTTAACAGCAGAGGTGTGACGCAAGTACTCAGAAACACGGCAGAATGCTACAAATTCAAAAAGCAAACTCAAGTGTGGTACTTTTTAAAACTGAACATAATTCCTTTTGTTACCAAAAGAGGTAAATTGCATCTCAGACAAGTCGCACCAGATTGCTTTTTGTCATAGTATTCCCCAATAATGGGGAATATAACTTTGTAATCCACACACACTAATCGGTGCATGCATTAATGTGTTAAAGATCTGCATACTCTTTTATATATGCAAGGTGTGAGGCAAGTGGGTCGGTATTGGCTACTTGTTAATAAATACGTCCCACCATCGTTTAGGGTGGAAATAAAGTCACCTAAGAGGTATTGTATTTTTTACTTGCCCAAGAGTGGGGGAGCTGGAGGTGGAGGTGGAAAAAGCCATCTGACACGAAACTTAAAGCAGATGGTATCTGCTTTCCTTAGAAGGCACGAAATTCTTGTTATGGGGAGCTGCCCCGCCAACATGTTCAGGAGATCTCCTGGAAGGGAAGAACCCCTTATAAGCAGTCCTTGACTATCTCACAGCCGGCTGTTTTCAAATCTGGATCAGAGAGATCATCTAATCCCTGCTTGAAGATACTGTTCCATCTACAGCAGAACAAAATTCAAACACTAAATTCTGCAATCCTTTAACAATTTTGGGGCGCAGAAAGATTTGCGAGTTTTCGCAGGTTCGTGTGAATGTTTGTGGTACTTTATGTCCGAAGCTGCTATTGGAAACAACGTGAGAACTACAGACACTGTAAAGAAAGACAGAGCAGATATATCAACAAATGGACTGCAAAGAGGCAACAAAAAATGCATATTGCCGATCTGGTCTATTATGCCCCCTACAAAAAAAGCCCAGTATAATAGCACCATTAGGAAGGGGATGCAATATCTTGTAAAAAAGTTACTCGAGTCATTACAAGACTGAAACGCAAGTTATTTGTATATGTGATAGAAGACTAACTGAAGGATTGGGTTTAACTAAGCATTTGGAGTTGGCCTCCTAGCCTGGTTGTCAGGCCTGAGCCGAGAGAAGCAACTTACAGAGTTAGCCTGGATCTTGCTTTTAAAACAGAAATGTTCTAAATCGTGGATCTTGAAGGTCACCATATCTCCATAGATTTGTTGATGGTTAGTATAACAAATTAAATATCGTGTAGAGGAATTAGGCCATACAGGCACTAAAAACATAATGTGAAAGAAAGGTGATAACCATATGGTGGCAACTTGGGAGACAAAAATTAAAATCTATAATTCCAGTCATTGCGCTCTTGAATCTTTCTTTATTCCGACATCACAAACTGTATAAAGTATTACGCAATTTCAACAATGATGGAGTTCATTTCACCTGCACAATCTTATGCGCGGTCTCAGCTGAGAAAATGCAAAAAAAAATTGAAATCCTTTATCTATACATTACCTATGGCTTTCTCTCACGCTGCTTCTTTCTCCCCCCTTCAAGTCGTTTTAAATACTGCCTCCTCATCATTCTAATGGAATTCTTGAACATTTTTGTTAACTTTTCAAATTTTAGTCCCGACTTTTTAACTTTAACAGATGTCGGAGTACTCTGTCTCATGAACTACTTTCTATCTTACAAAAATCAGCAAGGGGATCAAAGGATCCCACCACAAATACAGTAGTATTGGTATGGTCTCCAGGTGAAGGATAAAGTGTTATTAGATATTTTTTGTCTAGTTCATGTACGAAGAATGAAGTAAAAACTCATTACTATGCCTGTTTGCCCTTTCATTTCAAAGTTGATGTCTTTATTAGCATTTGAGATATCCACAAAATATATTTTTTGAATGACATACCTAACCAAATCAGAAGCACTTTTCACAAATTAAGACTGTGCTTTGTTGTGTACACATAGTTTTTCACAGTCATTTCCAGAGCTGAAGATAAGCAGTGAATCCTCCTGGTCTAGTATCTGAAACCAAGTCACTATACCTAGAACAAATGTTAAAGAAGGTGAATCTGTAGTCCCCAACAAACACGGAGGGCTTGATTCACAAAGGAAAGTTACAATTTTCAGTAAATTTACACTTTGGAACATGTTTACTATTTTCAGTATTCAGAGTGTAAACTCACTACAAAAGTGTTAATCACATGTCTCCACTCCTAGCAACTGGCTCACTCTTGTTTGAGCAGGTGACGTTTCTCCTTAAACTCCTTTCTGGCCCTACCTAAACCCCTTGATCATCCCATTCCATCCCATTTGTAGTAAGTCTGCCCCCTTTCAATTGACATTTACTAATAAAACGAATATTTAAGTGTGTGAAGACTCCGCAGTCGGGGTAGAGAACTCTGCACACAAGTATAGGTAATGAGGAGGCGTACAACTCAGCACGTAGTTTGTGTATTGCAATTTGTTGTACATTTTGAAGTGCTACAAAACATACTACAAAGTACAGTTTGTGAATCAGGCCCATAGAGTTTAAAGTTTTCGCACTACTGCGCTGAAATAGTCAGATCAGTGGCATCTCCAGCACTGAACTACAAGGAATGGGTTTTACTGTCAGTGCTGCCAAAATAACAGCTCTAAATGGGATATTCTAAGGAAAAATAAAATGCAAATTAATCTTTAACTGGAATGGTTTACTTCCAACAAATTGTATGGATTTACAACAAAAGCTCCATGCTGTAGTATGTAGTTTTTAACTGATACTAATACTCGTGTTCGAAATACCAACTCATTTTTTACCTCTAAAATACTTTTATTTATAACTTCCAACTGTTGGAAGTGAAATACTCCCAGTTCAAAATGCCCTTTACAGTCCTGACCATGTCATCTTTAACCATGTCCAGTAAATCTTTAGATGTATTTGGAACGTAAGAATCCCGAAAGGTTTATCCCAGAATGAAATTAAAACAGGCTCCAGGATACGTCTAGTGAAACATTCACAAAACCACCAGTTTACAGTGAGTTTTCAAGAGCCCTAACAGCCGGGTTCAACTCGCGTCTCCCAGCCATTAGAACTGACTCTTTTCCATGCGAGAACAGGAAACGTATTTATTTATTTATTTAGTTAAACACAGCGATATGGTAATTTATCTCAGCAGCAACAGGATTCATTACTTCATGTGTTAATTGCTGTGAACACAGTTTTTTTTTATCCAAGCGGGCGATCTGTCCTTCTTCAGAAGAGTAGAGAGAGCACACAATAAAGATAAAGAGGCGGTTTACTGTTATAACCAAATTCAACTATAAGCTAGTTTTCAATTCCGTACAATTATTAGTAATGATAACAGCAGCTTTGTTAAGATCTCTGCTCACTACAGAGCTGAGAATCTTCAAAACCTCAGTACTGCGTTGTGTGCAATCTGCATTTCTTTGTTGTTCGAGAGCACAGTATGTCAATGCACCTGCTGCAACCCACGGATCACAGCTGGGATGAGCTAGCCCGTGGTAAAGTCGTCAAGGTTGCTCAGTAATTTAAACGCTGTCTGACGACATCTGTAGTGTCCAGCAAGTCATGACTTGTAATCCTGTTAAGCAGGACTCGTTCATTCATCAATGTGAGGCCGGTAAACCGAATACCATTAAACTGTGTAATAGCCCAACCTCTAATTTACATGACTTACAACATTACAGTAGCAGTTAAGCAGCTTAAAAAACAGAACACGTTATTATCATTCCGAAATTAAAAGGCTGAGAACTAATTCTGTTGGGTAATAGATCTCTAAAAAACTTTGTGATACACACATACACTCCATAAGAGGACATTGTGCACTGTACAAAACAAAGTAAATACAAATGGTTTTCCTGTTTTTTTAGAGACAAAATAGTATTTCATTTACAGTTTGCTTTTTGTCCGAGGCCCCACTTGCAATTCCACATGAAAGTCTTCCAATAAAATACCTGGACATTAAATGGGAAACGTCAAGGGTTATGTTTTAAAAAAAAAAAAAAAAAAAAAAAAATGTTTTTAGGTCTCGCCTAGGCAGCGCTTGAGCAGTCTCTTTGGGACAAGCTGCATTCAGGATATGTGAATAAAGCTCCGCCTACTTCCTGCCCATCTTTTTAATTGGCTCCTGTCCCCGTCCTTTGGAAATGGTGGCTTTTCATTGGTTATTAGGCTTTGCAGTCCCTCCTTAGTAACTCCCCGTCTATTTTTGTAACCTCCCATGAGCATAAAATTCCATATAGGTGAAAAACTTTTCACAAATGCACTTAATTCCGATAAAAAAAAACAATTTGCCACAAAAAAACAAACCGGGGGGGGGGGGCTAGTGTGCTGGCTGGCAAGATGGCTGCCTGCTAGAGCAGCGCTGCTGACCGAGCGGCAATATCCGCAAAATATCCTGCAAAACGCTGCAGCTCTGCACCCACCGCTATTGAATCTGGGCATCGGAGCACTGGGAGACGCCCGCTGGCCCATCGAGAATCTCGGCGGCCGCCGGTAAGATTGACTTTTGGCGTCTGTTGCGGAGGGTCGCGGTGACCACGCAAGATGGCAGCCGCCACCGGAGTGGTGCTGTTAAGGCGACGCAACGGGAGCAGAGTATCGCCTGAAGGACGGTAACAGCGCCAATTTCCCAGAGGTGTACTGCGGATCGACTCGAGCCGCCTGTGGAGCACCAGAGCGGTGAGTGTGGGCTGCAGGGCATTAAGCTTTCAGCACGGCGCAAGATGGCGGCCATGAAGGCTTTGGGAGGCGCGTGAGAGGCTGCCGGGAGCCATTACCGGCTGGCGTTTCATTTCTCGTGTTTCGGGGCGGGCACCCTGGGGGACCGGAAGATCCTACTACACAGAGTCTCGGGACACATGCCATGGTGGGAGTCTCCCAGCGGGACGAGCAGTTATGAGGCGGACCTGAGCGGGGAGGAACACTGAGACGGCCCAGGCTGCATGGTGCGGGTTGAACAGGGGAACATGAGGCAATTTTTGCTTAACTACTAAGTCGGTCCAGATGCCACTATATATGTTTTATGTAATGTTTGTCATGTTAGTTGTCCCATCACGAGGATTGTGTGTATTTTGCATTTACTTAGGTGTTTCTTTCACTTTAGAGACACACGATTACCAGATTGCACTGGTTTTTAACACCTATTCTAAGTTACAGGCATGAGCACCATCACCTATGTTTTATCATGATCCAAGATGTTCACCTGCCCACGACATATGGGCAGGCAGCATATTACCATGTATGTCTTTTTGTATCCTTCTAGATACTACGTGTTCAGTGTAACCGCATGTAAATTGTTTACGCTGACACTGAGGTGCGCGTTTATTATTATTATCTTTCCTGATTTCATCACTTTATTACAGGTTATGCACGGATTGGTACACATGGGGCTGGTCCCCATGCGGTCCTGAAAAATAGGTTTAGGGGATAACCTCGAAACATGTTGACTTTGAATATTAGGGACTATTAGCACATTATTACCTAATTCCTCCCTTTTATTAAACCCCTTTTTATCCTTTATCAGCTAGGAGTAAGTATAAACTTATCCTAGACTCACTAGCTAGGTAAATTTTAATCAATCCACACCACTCCCCCCTCACTGCACTACACAGTCTTTACTATTCAGTGCTCCTACGTAACTGTCGCAAGTCACAGCACGCCCCAAGCAGTAGATGCTTGGGATGGCCCCAATGATGAAGCATGTCACCTAAGGGAAACCTTTGGTGAGTGAGGGGACTCAAGAAAAGTATTTCCTTTTCTTTGTAATTTTGGTGCGTTTTACTCATTGAGTTGACCCTTCCATTTCCCTACTAACTAGGTTCACTGATCCACCATCTCAGATCTTTTTTTGTACATAGGAGGACAAACCTAGTTCTACCCTCCTCTCCCCTCCTTTTGTTTTTGAACAGGGGAACAGTCATAATACTGGAGGTAACAGCAGAGGTCTGACCAACGGCTACTACACGGGCATAGGTGCTTGGACAGAGCCCACCTGACAAATAGCTGGGTATATTAACAGGCGAAGGAAAGTGCCGCATGGTCAAGCACTGCCTGATCGACTGGAGGTACTCGGGTGGCAGGTGCGGCAGCGGGTCTGAACGACTGCGGGGTTTGCATACCCGTTAAATAGAGGCCACATTCACCACAGATACCAAGCAGGCTGGGTCAGTCCAAATACGATAGTTGGAGACCTGTGGTGAAGGGAAGCAATGGGCGGCCATAGCCAATCAGCAGAACCTCTGCAAGCGGATAGAGTTGGTGACAGTGAGGGTGCTTCAGAATTGGGCCTGCTGGAGGCTACGCCGGAGGAAGCAGTGGCCGCAGGGTGACAGAGACCGGCAAGCAACACCATTAGGGGCTAGAGGTTGGCTGCTGCACAAAGTACGTTTTCTAGGCCCAAGATGGGGAAAACGGATAAACAACAGTCACGCCCAACCTTTGAATCGAAGAAGCCTATCAAGTCTCAGCAGCAGGCTGCATCAGATTCGGAGGAGGAACTCTCAGATAAAACTCCTACTGCTCTAGAGAAAACATTAATGGCGATGCAAATCAGCTTGCAATCAATAGATGGCAAAATCGATGCCCTAAACATGCGGATGTACCAGTTCGCCACCAGGCTGGATAAGCAAGGGGCACGAATAGGTGAGGAGGAACAGCGGAAATCCACAGCAGAAGATACCCACAGTCTGTTGCCTCCAAAAGTCTGGACATGGAGAAAGTTCTTGCGGTGATTCAGGCAAAGAATTAAGACTATGAAGCGAGATCTCGTCGTAATAATCTCCGCATTCTTGGGCTGCCTGAATCTACCACTACGGGCAAAACGGAGGTCTACATTGAAAAAATGATTTTTGAGATATTCGGCCCAGAGAACCTTTCTAAAGTAATGCTGGTGGAGCGCACGCACAGATCGCTGGTAGCACGCAAATTCCCAGGAGTGTCGCGGCGGCCTGTGATTGCCCGTCTCCTTAACTATCGAGACAGGGACGCGATACTCCATATGGCAAGAGAGAAACAGAAAATCACATATGAAGGAAATGCAATCGAATTTTACCCTGACTTCACGGCTAGAGTTCAAGCGGCGAGGTGGGAATTCATCCCTGTAAAGAAACTACAAGCCAAAAAGATTTCCTTTGCAATGTTATATATGGCCCGCCTACGAGTGGAGGTGGATGGCAAGCTGAAGCTAATCATGAACCCGAAGAGTGCTACGGATTTTGTAAAATCTTGGCAGAAGAATCGGAAATCTTCAGAAACTCCACTGTCGGATGTTGAGTGACTTTCTGGTGTATCCAAGGATTGATCATAAAGGAGCCGGGATGCTGTCATTACTGGAAACTTTGAATTGTATGCATCCTGTTGTTGTTAAGCAGGAGCTATTTGTTATTAGCTTGGTAAAATGCATAACGGGTATTATGTGAGGCAAAAGCTGAGTGAACTGGTTGACTGGCGACCTACTCAGGACTGAGTTTAAACCATGTTGTTAGTCAACTGTCCTTAACACAGGCAAGGTTTGTTGAAAATCTTACAAAGATGGGTACAGGTTGTGGGGCTATGTGCACGCTCAGTCACCTCCCTTTATCATCGGGAGGAAGTGCCTGGAGCCTGCCACCCCCCCAACTGTGTGCACCCCTAATGTATATCTGGGTTTATTGAGTAGGGTATGGTTTCGGCCAGTTGGGAAGGCTGAAGTGGGTGGGGAGGGGGTGGGGGGGGGGTTTTGTGTTATAACTACAGGACATGCTATTTCTAAATCTGAATGCTGGTCTGATCGGCTAGGAGAAGCAGATAAGCAGTTAAGATATACAGGTCGAAGTTATGTATGACATCGAAGGGCGGTGTGCTTAAGATGATAACATGGAACGTAAGAGGCCTCAACAATCCAAGGATAAGGCAGGCCTTTGCATATCTAGATAGGCATGCTATAAACGTAGCTTTGTTGCAGGAGACACATTTGACCAAACACACCATATCTAATGTGGGCAAAAGGTGGGCGGACATGGTTGTGGCCTCATCCTACTCAGCATACTCTAGAGGGGTTAGGAGTTTAGTCCAAAAAGGTACTACGTTTAGGGTGCTTCACACAGAGTGATGAGCAAGGCAGGCTTGTCATGGTGTAGGGCTCTCTGGGAGGGTCATTAATTGTTTTGGTTAACAGTTACGGGCCAAATCTGGAGGATCCGGCTTATTATAGTGATGTGGGGAGACTTTTGTGTGCATTGGGTCCATCGCACATCATTTGGCGAGGGGATTTGAATATCTGGACCCGGAGCTGGACAGTTCAGTGGCTACCGACTGGCAGGGCAAGCTCGCCGCGAGCACCGTAAAAGAGATCATGATTGCGGAGTGATTGATTGATGAATGGAGGGTGAGGAATCAGGGGAAAAAGGGGGTACTTTCATATCCACTGTACACAACTCCTGGTCCAAACTGGACTATTAGTTGACATCTGACAGTTGGTTCCTGGGTAGAGAATGTGGCGCATTTACCGAAAACGATATCTGATCATGTGCTGGTGACGTTGGCTCAGGTGGTACCGACGTATATTAGACCTCCTTTCCAATAACGCTTGCAACCTGAGGCCCTGACTGGCCAGGTTTTCCGCTGCACTGTCAGTGCTGCCATTACAATGTTTTTTAAAGAGAATGCAGGATCTCGAGGGGAAACTTCTGTCTCTAGAGTGACAATATACTAGTACACCAGCGCCAGAGCTTCTGGCAAAAATAAGGGAATGCAATACAGAATATGTTGAATTGGCTGAACAGGAGGCACGCTTCAGATCCCGACGCTGGAAAGCCAGAGCCTATGGGGAAGGGGGAAGAGCGGGGCACACCTTGGCAGCTAAGCTAGCCGGGCAAAAAGAGCAGGGGCACATAATTGAAGTTCTGGACCAAAATTCAACACCATGCTACACCACGCCAGAGATAGTATCAGTCTTTGCGTATTCCTACACGGATCTGTATAGGCAACGCCCTGAGGTGGAGCCGTATGAGTTTGCTAGGTATATGGAGGATATCGCTCTGGGGTGGCTATTGTCAGGTCAGGGGGAGTATTTGCCCCAGTCACTGACAGTTGATGATGTTAAGGAAGTTATACAGAAACTGCTGACTGGCAAAGCGGCAGGTACCAATGGACTGCCTAGTAAATTTTATAAAAACGTACATGGATTAACTGGCCCCGGTACTTGTAGAGGTGTATGCAGAGGCTTAAGATAGCGGCTTCTTGCCTCCCACGCTACACGAGGCGAGGCGCTGACTGTGATGTTGTTAAAATCCAACAAGGAACCAAACAAATGTGAATCGTATCGCCCGCTGTGTTTAATGAATATTGATGTTAAAATACTGGCAAAAATAATTGTGACGACGGTCCAACCGTTGGTGTCAGCTTTGGTGCTGCCAGATCACTCTGGATTTGTTCAGGAGTGATCTACAATGCATAATCTTAGAACTCGGTTTGCTGTGCTACATTATTTGGATCCTGAGATGAAGGCGGCGGCGGTATTCTTGGATGCCGCCAAAGCCTTCGACTCCATAAATTGAGGATACATGTTCATGGTGCTGGGTAGGATGGGGCTCCCTCCTGAGTTTGTGCACTGGATCAGATTGTTGTACCGCGAGCCATCGGCTAGAGTTAAGGCTAATTGCTGGGTGTCTAATTCAATTTGGATCGAAAAGGGTACTAGACAAGGGTGCCCACTGTCACCTATGTTGTTATCCCTTGTTCTCGAACATTTAGCATGTAAAATTAGGCAGCTGCATAAGGATGCAGCACTGGGGTTAGCCATATCATTATATGCAGATGATATGCTGTTATAGGTTCGAGAACCGGAGGTACATCTGGAGCCATGGCTCAGGGAGTATGTTGAGTTTGGAGGCTTTTCGGGATTGAATATAAACTGGAGTAAGTCTATCATATTGCCCCGGACACAGAGTACCATAGAGCATGAGTTGGAATTTCCCTTGCAGTGGGCTCAGGATGCTGTCAAATATCCAGGCGTGTGGGTACACAGGGACCAGATGTTGTGGTCCAGATGGATTATGGCCGGGCATTGTCAGCTCTGACGGAAAGGGTGGATGGCTGGATAACTTTACCGCTATCTTTGTGTGACCGTATCGCCGTGATTAAGATGAATATCCTGCCAACATTTTTGTATCTCTTTGTCAATATTCCCATCGTCTTAAACAAATAGTTTTTTAAAACTTTACAGTCGTGTATATTGACTATGACATGGGCTGGTAAGCAGCCGCGCTGCAGCTGGAACGTCATGGTGTATGACATGGGCTGGTAAGCAGCCGCGCTGCAGCTGGAACGTCATGGTGTATGACATGGGCTGGTAAGCAGCCACGCTGCAGCTGGAATGTCATGGTGCAACCTTATGAGACGGGAGGTTTCAAAGCTCTGGATATGAGGTTATTTTGCCAGTGCGCACAGGCTCAGTTTGCCCACTATTGGCAATTTCCGCAGAGTTTTTTACCACATCTGGCGGTGGAGGTGGATGATGCCCACCCAATTCTGCTTACGGCTGTGCTGCATCACACTAGGCCGCTAAATTCTAGAGTGCATATTAATAGAGTGACTTGCTCAACGCGTGCGTGGAAGGAGTTACAGAGCAGAGCGGGTAGGGCGCACCTGTATGCACCGGCATTATTTATAAACAAGCACCCAGGTATCTCTGTCACTCAGGAGCCTATGGCCCTAGCTCTCTTGAGGAAGGCTGGAATAACTACACTGGGAGATATGTATCGTGGTGGTTCTTTTGTGATGCTAGATGATCTTACAGCCAAGACAGCATATACTGCCATGCTTGGGTTCATATTCATGAGGTTAAGTGAGGCTGTGAAGGCGGAATATCCTGAATATCCGGACGAGCCACAGATGTTGAAAGCCCTTCAGATGCTCCAGACTAGTAAAGATAGAAGGGGCTTGATAACTAGGATATATATAGGGCCTCTATGGTGGAGAAGCAGATGGACATCTCTATGGCGTATAAAAACTGGGTCAATTAGAGGACCCACTATCATGGGAGGGTTGGACAGCTTGCTGCACACTGACGGGGCGACTCACAGCGAATTGTAATCTTAGGATTATTCACTTTAAGTTTTTACATCAAATGTACTATACGCCTGTACAATTGCACGGCTATGGGTTGTGGGAGGATTTGCGTTGTGCAAGATGTGGGGTGGAAAGCGCAGACTTTCAACACTTAGCCTGGAAGTGTGCCCAGGTGGCACGGTATTGGGACAGTGTTACGCAACACCTCACACAGATGTTAATGGAGCCGGTGGTTTCTACCCCACAGGTGTGTCTGTTGGGGGTCTGTACAGCACTAAAAACTCATAAGCGCAGACTGGCGACTGTCTCTTTGCTGCTGGCAAAAAGGGAGGTGGCCAGATGCTGGGGTGGCAGGGCCTTGCCTGCAGTCGCCTCATGGTTTAAAGATATTGCATATTGTAAGGCGCAATTAAATATATATGCCGAGGAACTGCCTGAGGCTTCCAGACCAAAAGATATTTGGAGTCCTGTTGAGGTGTATCTCAGAACACCCTGATGTGTTGAAATAAGGATGTCACAGTTACATGTGTGGATGCGGACATTACAGCGACCACAGACATCATAGCCATAATGGTTTAAACATCCCAATAGGACCAGCTTTTATGAATGACATATACTATGTACTGTGGTATTGTTATTGCGTTGTATGGTTATAACTGTTCTTCTTATCGATACTTTCTGAAAAATCTATTGAGTTTGTACACAAATTACAATTGAGTGTAATCTGTCGAAGTATGGTAAAAAAGCTCAATAAACAAATAAAATATTTAAAAAAAAACCCTTTGCATCAGAAAATAGCATTAAATAAAACAAAGCTAGACAAATTTGTTTAAAATGGGTACCAACAAACAATGGGAGTATAAAAGATTTTCGCAGTAGTTTTTAAAATGAACAGACCATTATAACATATAAAGTGTCCTGAGGTGAAAAACCATTAAATCTACAGGGAATAAAAACAGAATTAAAGGCACTACCACAAGGAATGGTCAACAGATGGTGGCTAAGATTCAGTCTGAATCGGGTCAATAAAAACCTCTGATGGTTCGACACATTCAAAGAAAGAAATGTCTCTAAAAAAAACAGTAGTTTGCAGCAGGACTTACGTTTTTACAGAAGCATTCTTCAGTGCCACACTCCATCTCACTTTTGTTTTTAAACCTTTAAAGACTTTTTTGGTCCATGCAATGACACATTTGGTGATTAAGTCTGGGTTGCTATAGATTTCAAGCCGCCCAAGTTTAGTAACACTGGTTTTAAGTTAAATCAACCAAAGAATCGAAGCCACTCGATCCTACCCAGGCAATCTTTTAAGACCGAGGGCCAGATGTACAAACGATTTGCGACTCGCAAATTGGTTGCAAACCTATTTGCAACCGAAAAAGTGACGATTTGGTCTGTACGAACGCCATTCTGTATCCAAAAATAGCGATACAACCAGTTTTCAAATCGGTATTGTTAGCGACCAGTATTTGCAACTCGCAAATATAGAATCGGTATTTGTGAGACACAAACTGTATGTTTGAGGGCGTCACAATTTGCACACGCAATTTTAAACTGATTCCATTCAGGTGGTAACTGTGTGCAAACTATAAAAACTGGCCCAGAATGCAACAGGGGCTTCCACAATGGCTGCACGTTATGTGATTGCAATGAGGCGGCGGTTCCTGGCTGTCCAGCAGATGATGAGGTGGAGACAGCAGAGGATCTTTAGAACCAGGCTTACCATATTCCAACAGGCAGAGGAGGAAATCTATGAGAAATACAGACGGAGTAGCGCTCCTGTGATATTAGATTTGATAGATATGCTTAAACCACATCTAGAAAGCAGTACCCTGAGCAGCAGTCCCATCCACCAAACAAATGCACGTGTTGTGCTCACTGCACCTTTTGGCCTCGGGTAGCTACTGGGGGGGTGCTTGCTGTGACTGGTGGGGTGTCCCAAAGTGCACTGCCACGTTTCTTTAAGGAGGTTTCTGAAGGCCATGCTTATACACGTGAATAATTACAGGGAATGCAGAGGAAATACACAATACCAAATTAAACTTTTACAGGATTGCCAACTTCTCCCATGTATTAGGGTGTGTACATTGGACAAGTTACTATTTGTCCTCCAGCACATATTGAATATCTGTTCAGAAATAGGAAAAATACCCATTCCCTCAACATACAGGTGGTATACAATGCCCATAATGTCATCACAGATACAGTGGCAAAATACCCAGGGAGCACCCATCGCGCCTACATCTTCACGCAGCACATTGGAGTAAAAAAACGCCTAGAATGGGGGGAGTTTGATGATGCCTATTTACTAGGTGATGTGATGCTGTAAGATAAAGGACATACAAGTGTCTGTCTAAGGTCCTAATTGATAATGGGTGCATCGTCATGCACCACTCACGCTGCACAGCGGGTTATGCAAATCAGCAAATGACTGTATAAGCTCATCCAGGTAAACCATGTTTAATCCATTTTTATTACATAACTTTGAACATTTTCCAAGTTCACAGCTGAGGTGATGTATTTCCAAGCTTCAGATGCCCAAAGACACGCTCATCCAAGCTTTATCGATTAGCACGATGTAAATTTACAATACATCATGGTCAACAAGATGAAGATTTACCCAATGCATTTTGGGCTATAAAGCCCTTCTTCAGGGGGTAACTAGAATGTAAACGTAAAGCCCATCAGTATCAACAACAGAATCTTAAGTGACATATCTATAATCATATACAAATCCATTATAAACGTGCAAACTTTGACCTCGGTGTCCTGCCCTCATTTAAAACCCTCAGTGCATTACATATCCAAAACATGCCCAAACCGTCACAGCAGTTACACCAAATTGTGTGTGCCTAAACAAATACACATAAAAGATGCACATAAAAAAGATACTCATAAAGAAGACCAACTGTTGTATACTCAGGCTCGTAGTACCAACAACCCTGCTTAATCCAAACACTTATACTTTTACGTTTCAATAGTATAAGCTTTCATTCACTCGCCGGATTCCGCTCTTCAATCGGCTTGCATACAATAAACCAAAAGGTGTGTTTGTTGTACGTCACTCGTTTTAAACCGAATTACGTCCCCACAGGTGTAAACCAAGAGACAAAACATGACAATGTGCTGGGGTCGAGTCATAATCATGAAAAACATACTAAAACATCCTATCGTTCATAACATTGATCGTGTTTGCTACTGTAAAACGAGCTGACAATCAACCTAAACAATAACCCAGCCCTCGATTTAATATTCAATAAAAATTTTACTCCAAAATAACATATACATAGGAACAATCCTCTACGTTTGATATTGAGCACTCTCTGTGTCTTTAAACAGTTACTTCACCATATGATGTCATCTCTTATTCCCAGGATTTTGGACATCTGTTTTTGATGGTATTATTCAGAATTTATTCTTTCAACTCGCGAGCAGACTATCGGAGGGACAAAAAGTAACAATACTCGAATGAATGATGGAAGGCACACCAATTTTTCTACAGTTTACGTTCCTGCCATGCTCACACGTAGCTTTCTTTTGGTAGGAGACAGTGCATATGCGTTATGACCTTGGATTGTGAACCCACACCTAGCACTGCAGGAAACAAGCATTGAAAATGCAACAGGTCTCGCCTTTGATTAAGTTAAAGCCATTTTCTTTGCTAATGGTATTGTATAGCAAAGCAAATGGCTTTAACTTAATCAAAGGCGAGACCTGTTGCATTTTCAATGCTTGTTATACATGCATGCACTGCACTCAATAGATATAGAAGAGTTAACAAACATAACAGTGTATGGAAATGTCTGAAAAAAATAGTGTTTCTTGGCATGCTCCCGCTTGTCAGCATGATTCTAGAAGCAGTCGTGTCCCTCTCTAGGAACTACAAGATCATCTCGTGGCGCTACACTGCCTCTGCCTATTGGGGTTAGATCAATACATCAGTGCAGTGTGATGCCATCGTGGAGGTCATGAGAACGCTCCTGAGGGCATGATTACTTTTCAGTCACACTGACCTTTTAGAAAGGGTCATTCCATTCGAACAGAGCAAGATTCCCTCACTATAAAACTAGTGAAGGAACAGGAAGATGGCAGCAGGGGCAAAGATCGGAGCATTACGGAAGTAAATATAAATAAAAACAATAGATCGCATTTCTCTCAAGAACGGAGATAGAAAGACATTGAATACTGCGGAAGTGACAGAAATACACAGACTTTCCTTAGTGAGAAAAAATATAATATGCCCACCGAGTCACAATTCCATCTGCCCCCCCTTTGCCCCACTCACCTGTCAGGTTCATGTAAAAGGGCTGCCGCTGCTGGACAGCCTGATTGCATAAGTGAAAGCACAGAGGGTGGCATTAAAAAAACACAAGAATATACATGCAGGTAATGACGTCTGTAAACAAGAGCACATCTTCAGGCAGCTCTGTCTGTCGTCTTCCTTGTGAGTGACTAATTCTGCCTCCTCTCCCAGGCGGAGAAAGAGCCCTTCCAGATGAGCTATGTGTAAGTTAAGGTAAGTTGGAAGGAAATGCTGCCGAATTAATTGGTAACAGCAAATGGCATGAAATGTGAATGTTTTTTCCACTCCTATTAAGAAGTGCACACAAATGGTGCTGAAAAAGAGCAGTAATTGGTTGGAATGAATGCGTTTAGCAGGGCAGTGGGAAGGTGGGATGGCGTGAGGCAGAATTGGCAAGCGTTACGAGCGATCCTGCCTGCCTTCGTGCATTAGTGTGCCTGCAGACAGGAAAGAATGCATACACGAGCACAGCCATGGGGCAACAGGAGGCGGGCAGCAGCAGCTTGTGCACGGGATAGCTTAAAAAACAAGGTCTCTAAACACAGGATGCTGCGGGTTGGTCGCCGGCTGACAAGAGCCGCCTGTTGATTTTACACACGAGCCGAGCCTGTGCCTTGTCTGTCGGGACTGAAAACACCAGAGTGGGTGTACAACACGCGACTCGCCCGTGACTTTATGGCCGGGTTTTGTGAAAGGACGCATTATCCTGCCGCCCAGGGTGACCAGCCCGACGGCGACAGGCTGTGGTGTAAGACATGAATATGACAGCTACTCCCTAAACATTATTTATTTATTTTTTTAAAACAAAAAATATGATTGCTGCTTTTTATGAAAGAGAAATTTGAAAACCGTTTCCGTGAAATACTTTATATTTTTTCAAAGTTGACGCTAGTGAGAAGGAGCAAGAAGAAACAGAAGAACGATAGAAGTGGTGATACAGTAGCTTAGTAAGAGAACAGCGAGTGCACGGGGCGATGGTCGGGAAGCCGCAGGGAGGAGTGAGAGTGGCCGGAGCGAGGGACTGTGGAGGAGGATCAGAGAGGCACTGGGTGGGCGTGGAGAGGAAGGGTGAAACAAATGGGAGGACAAAGATGGCATCGGCCTGTCCACAGGGGCCGTACTAAAGGTGGACAAGGCAGGAACCAAAAAACCCAATTGCAAATCACGCGCCAGCGTTTAACATAAACGCTGACGCTAACCAATTGAAAAGAAGGGCGTAGCTTAAAGTCAGCTTCCAAACTGTATCGATTACAAAAGGCCCTTGCATGACGAGAGCAGCGCATGTGCGCTGCTAATACTAGGCGAGACCTAAAAATGAGAGGCATTACAACATTGCCTATTGACGCACCAGAGCTGTCATCGAAAGGACCTTTTGCATGCTCAAATCAAGATTCCTGTGCCTTCGCAGAAGTGGAGTTGCACTCCAATATGCTCGGGAAATAGCCTGCAAAATTGTGGCAACCTGTGCCATTATACACAACATAGCGACCAGGCGCGGGCTACACCTCAATTTGGAGCACACTGATTCAGAACATGAAGAGCCAGAAGCCCCTCTACAACAGCCTGGAGACCGGAGCATAGCAGTGGAGGGGAGATGTCGACGGGATCACATACCACCACATTACTTTGCAAGGTAAGCTATGAGTAACACTGCACTCACTGAAATGATGTAAGCATAGATAATATTGCAAACTAAAGCAGACTTTAAATGTCATGCTACTCTTTTTTTAGTTTAATTTTTAAACTGTGTGATTACTAAGTGGTAAGTAAAATATAAAAAAGGTTAGTTACATCACCATTAAAGTATAGCCATGTGAAAATGCCAAGCTAGGATTATGTGTCCATCAATGGTTTTTGGGGCTACGTCCAACATGCCATGTCCTTGCTTAGTCTACAACAGGAATACGGCTGCTGTACAGATATGCTCTGCTGCATGTTATGCATATTCCTCCTTATGATTTTTTACTCCTTGTTTTGAAAGTGTTGAGTTTGGAGCAGGGATGCCTCGAGACTAACAAACAACTGCACGTTGGCTTCATCTTCAACAGCTTCACATGCCTCATGATGTCTTTTGCACTCACGCACTGGAACACGCTAGTGTTGGCTCACACTTGGCTGTGGGATGGGACTTGGTGGCAGAGAGACATCATCATCCTACATTGCTGCGGCCTTTGGTGACAGTGACATAGTGCTAGATTGGGGTGGTGTGGTGCTGGGGTAGCTGTCTATAGGGATGGGTTCCTCTGCTGCCATGTTGGCATCGTCCACTACCTCCACACTGGTGTCCTCAATGTGTACCTCAGGGTGATCTGTGGGACAAATGAGATACATTATATTCACCTATATGATGTGTGGGCCAATAAACGTACATATGACTCCTGAGATTACTTTATGGCGATATGGCCCATAATGGCCTATCATGGTAAAATACTTTACATTTGGAGAACAGTCTGATGCATGCTGCTGGACTATGTGGATTTGGACATAGATGTGTGGTTTGAGATGTGAGAAAAGTAAATATTATACCCTTACTTTGTGATGTTCCTGGTGTAGAACTGTCGATGTTCACAATACCCATGACAGCCTCAGGCTCCAGTGTGGTCTCCACCATGGTTTCAAGTGCAGTGGGTAGTGGTTCTGTTGGTGGGCCTTCTTTTCTTTTGTCTGTGACCCGAGGTCATACCACCTCTTGCAAGTTTCATCAACGGAGAGGTGGATGACTCAAATGGCATTTAATTTAGCTTGGATTTCCTGCCAGACTGTCTTTTTCTGTGACTCTGGAACTGTTGTTGATGCCTTTCCAAATAGAAGATCATGGTTCTCACATCACTCCTCTGTGAATATCTCCAACTCCTTTTCTAAGAATTTAGGTTTTCTTTTTCTTCCTCCAGGTGTTTTCTCTGCAGTTTGGCTGGCTATGGCTGATGCTCGGGTTCCTTTGAGGTTATTGGGCCTGTGCTGTGTATGGCAGCAGCACTCCTCCTCCACTCAGGCTGGTCTCCAGGCAGGTTTTGTGAGGCACTTCCTGGTTGAGAGGAGATTACCCATGACCAGGAAGTGTTTTCTCCCAATTTGCGGTGCTGTTTGCAATTCGGGATGCGATTTGCAATTTTGGTAATCTCTATTAGCAATTACCTAGATTGCGAAGCATCTTGTTACAGACTCACTATTTTTGGAGTCACATCGTACTTACCTGAGGGTTTGCAAATTCCTATTTGCAATTCGCATAATTGATTCGCAAATTGGAAATCACACTTTTTTGGTTCATACATGTGGCACCAAGCGGTTAAAGCTTTTCTCAGGGCGAAGCCAAACAGAAAGCCAGAGGAGAAGTTGCCATAATTGTAAAATATATCTCAAGAACCCAAAACCAAGTTCCTTGTGAGCAATCAAAACGAAAATACTCTGGAGAAGGCATAAACGTCTTACTGAAAATGTATTCTCAATAACTGATAATGTTATTGAAGTATCCGCGTAGCCACATATTTCATTCCCATCGCAGCTACTGGGACACACTTTGCACTGTAAATCTAAAGCAATATCTTAACCAATCTGTGTCCTAGCCGGTTTGCAAAATCAAAACAAGGATTGGCATAGCTAATAGGTCTCGCTTCTGGGACCTTATAAGTGTTTTTTTCCTAGAGGTGTTTGGAAGTTTGGTAAGAGATGCAATTTAGCATAAAGGGATATGAAAAAGGAAACCAGGAAAGTGTGATGGGGGGAGGGAGGGAGAAGCAAAGGGATGAGAGATAGTGAGATAAAGAAAAAGCAGATGGCGAGAAGAAGCAAGTAAGGGGATAAATATAAAATGGGTTTGGTAATTATAGAAAAACTTTAATGGTCGCAAACCCCTTTATAGATGAGGATGATGTAAGGTAGAGGATCGATTGGGGTTATATCAGAGCTGCTGACTTTGGTACTGGGGAACCAGGATCGAATCTCGGCGTCAGCTCAAAAGCCTGTGATTCTGGGCGAATCCCTTAATCTCCCATTGCCTAAAAATAAAAAGGGAATGTGGCCTTGTGTAATGTAACTGGTACTCATGCAAAGTGCTCTAAAACGTTCGGGTCGAGTTCGTGTTTTATAAAGATACAAAAAACTAGGAAGCTTTAAAAATACAAAAATAAAAACTTGTTAATAATTTCCTTGCTACGTTTGTGGAGCTTGTTAGCTCGGTTTCTTTACTGGTGAGTGCCTAATAGTGCTTACAAAGAACCACTTCGGGTGGACATGATCCGCGCAGGAGGGTGGGGGGGGGGGGGGGGATGAGCCTCCGCAGCGAGGATTCCTGGAGAGCATCTTCGGAGAAGAGAAGGTGTTTGGGTCACAGTAATGTTTGTCACAAACGCCAACATCAAACACGTGAACCCTGCAGGCATGGAGAGGGGGTGCAGGCATCACATCTGAAAAACATTTTATTAATCACCGCCTATGCGATGCCATGGCCCTCCCAAACTCCCGCCCTCCCCTTCGGATTCAGAAATTAGAACAAATAAAGGCGCGTGTAAAATCCAGAGGCCTGCCCAGGGTGCGCAGAGCAGCTGAACAGGTCCTCGTTCTAGTAAAGCAAGCATAAGACACCGGAGCAGACAAACACCGCGGTGATGCGCGCACCCATCTGTGCCCTCCAGCTAGGGGTGGAGGGGCGGAGTAATGCACGCACAATAACCCCCGCACTGCGCCCAACCGGTGGAAAATTATCCTGTAACCCCGCCCCACTGGCGTCCCACGAAACTTAGCCAACAAGGATTGTAGTTGTTGTGGTCGTTGTTGGCCGCAGATTTTATTAGGGTTACACACATACTGGTTATCTGGTCATCCTTTAGCATGACACCTGATCACATTGGTTATTTGCGAACTGCCATATCTTTGGTCACAAATCCCTGCCCGCATCACATTAGCAGATCATGTTGTGGTACCTCCAGTTCGTAAATGGCCCCCCAAACCAGTTCTCTTGTTAGTCCTTGGTAGTCCTCTTTTGTCCTGTTACCACTGGGACCCCCATTTGGTTGGTCACCCACGCCCTCTGCATGTAGGGAAGGGTAGCTTCTCCTCTGAGTTAGGCCCCCAACTCGCTGCCCTTTGTGCCCTGCCAACAGGCCGAGTCTGGGCAGCGAGCGCCGTCTCCGTTTGCTACCCCCCTCCTTGGCCCGGCCACCTCACCCTGCCGTGCGGCATGCCAAGGTGAGAGGCCCTCCTCCTACACACCACCCTGTCGGTGTGTCTCCTTAGCCAACCATTGTACAGTTTTTCGCCACGCCGCAGGGAGGCTAACGTCTTCTTGAGGCTCCCCCCTTTGCTACTGTGGATTTTTCTTTTTTTTTTTTTATCTGCAACCTTCGAGAGCCATTGCGCCCCATAGGTTATTCCAAAAGAGTTGCAACCCTTCTTCTGACAGATGGACCCCGTCCTGGCTATACAGCTCTTGGCGCCCAGGGTGGATCAGTCGTGTCTGATGGATTCCATAGCGTTGATTTTGCAAAATTTGTGCATAGCGATGTTCAGTTTTCTTCTGGCATTTTCCACTGCTTTGTGCGATTCTGCACCCCTCCATTGTCTCCTGCTGATCATCTCCGACCAAATGATGGCCGTGTCGCCGAGAGCTGGAGATGCCCTTGTGAGGTCTGCCTGGATGGCGTGACCTAACGCTTTTCTTCCCATTTGGGTCAGGTCGTTGCCCCCAAGGTGGATGATCAGTATGTCTGGATGCCATGCTGCGTCTGTCAGCAGGTTTCCGAGTGTCGGCGTGGCTCCATTTCATCCCTGGCTGACCCAGCCACCGGATGCACGTGCCTTTGGGCTGGTTTGCCATCTTGTGGCCCGCCTGCTGCCACCATGCCCACATCCTGGACACGAAGAAATGGCCCACTACCCAAACCAGCCGGGGATGTTCTTCTGCTGAAGAAAGGATTGCACATCATATAGTCATCGTAGCAGCGCAGGCGCACTAGTTCTCCAAGTTATTATTATTATTTTTTGTTATTTTTTTTTGTTGTTGCTTGCTTTGTGACACCCAAGGTGACAAGCTATGCCACTCACCCTGCCGTGCGGCATCCCAAAGTGAGTGCCACCGACCCTTGCCCGTGCGGTCTAAAGTAGCTGTGGCCTGATGTATGTTTTGTATGCCCTGGACCGCCACCGGCCCACCTCTTGAATTCTGGTCTCCGGCATACCGTGCTGCGACGCGGAGGTTGCTGGGCCGATCCTGAAAGAGTGAGGGGCTAATGTTTTCGGGGGCAGCCCGGCTATGGTGAGGGCCTGGCGCATCAGTGCAGTAAATTGGAATCTGTTCAGGTTGCTTCCGTCTTGATGTTTGAAAAGTGCCCCCCCCGCCGGGCGTGCTTCCATGTATCTGAGCAAGCAGCACACCGCGCAAGACTTGCTCACTTGGATGCATTGCAGCTGTATCACTGCGCCCTTTCCTGCCTGGTCTGTCTTCGACCTTCGCAGAACTATTTCCACTAAGGCTGCCCTGGGTCTGATGTCCGTGGCCTGGAGGCACTGCCACACCGGGCCCCTCCCTCCTGGGTGCCACCAGTTCCCTGATGCAAAAGGCACCAAAGAATGCTGTGGAAAAGGCTGCTTGGAACAGGTGGAGCTCTAATCTGTCCTTTGTACACCACACCAGGGCCTCCAACAGCTGGCCCAGTCTTTCGAAATCTATGGGCCGCCTGCTATCAACCTTCTTCCCCTCGGATCGCTTCCACCCTTTCATGGCCGCCTTGAGGTACAGGGATGCTGTGGGATCTTCCCCTGTGTGAATTTTTGAAAAATGGGCTATGGCTGCCAGGTGGGCCTGTGCCAAAGACCTTGTCTTCTTGTTGGCGAATGCCCACTGTATGAATCGCTCTACCGCCCTTCGTGTCTCGTCCCTGTCGGCCAGGGATCGTATGCCCCCTATCTCCATTACCGTTGTGGCGTATTTCTTGTAACGTCTAGCTGCCTCGGGAGTGAGGGCTTGATTCACAAGTATAGATAGATCTACCCCCCCAGGTCCCACAGGTGCGCTGGGAAAGGGGTCATAGCTTTGTCTGCCCCAGGTGCCTGTTCCCTGAAACGGCTCATCTGTGACCTGGACAGGGCGTCTGGTACCGTGTTGTCCACCCCTGGGACGTGGCGGGCCTTCAAATCCAGGTTCCCTTCCAGCTGCAATTTAGTCAGCTGACGCATTAGTCTTAAAATGTCGGGGCACCTTGCTTCGCCTTTGTTAATGGCCTGCACCACCCCCTTGTTATCTGACTAAAGTGTTAGCTTCATGTCCCTTAGCTCCCGCTTCCATATAGTCAGTGCCACTATAATAGGGAATAGTTCCAAGAAAGTTATGTTGCTTGTGATGCCTAGCCTATGCCATTTATCTGGCCACCGGCTTGCACACCACTTCTTGCCAAGGATTGCCCCGAAACCCGTGCTACCAGCGGCGTCTGTAAATAGGGCTATCTGCTTAGCCGTTACCCAGCCTTCCCTCCATATGAGGATGCCGTTAAAGTCTGTGAGGAATTTGTCCCACATCAGTAAGTCCTGCTTGACCCCCACCCCTGGCCGGACGTGATGGTGTTTGTGGGTGACGCCTGAAGTCAGCTGTGTGAGGCGCCTGGCAAACACTCTACCTACTGGTATAACGCTGGCCGCGAAGTTGAGCTTCCCAATCAGCCGTTGCAGCTTCTTGAGAGTTGCTTTGTTCCGGTCGCATAGGCCACGTACCTCTGCCCTGAAATCCTTTACTTTGTCCTCCGGGAGCCTAGCTGTCCCCGTTACTGAATCCAGCTCTATGCCCAAAAATGTGAGTTTTGTGGAGGGGCCTACCGTTTTCTCTGGTGCCAGGGGGATCCCCAGTATCCCTGCCAGCTCTTCGAACGCTGCCAATGCGTTCCCATAGACTGGTGACCGGGGGGGGCCTGTAAACATGAAATCATCCAGGTAGTGGAGTTTACCCCCTTCTGGGTGTCTGTCGTGTAGGGCCCATTCTATAAAGGTGGCGAACTGCTCAAAATATGCGCAGGATATTGCGCAGCCCATAGGCATGGCTTTATCTATATACAGATCCACTTCCCACTGGAAGCCTAATAAGTGGAAACTGGAGGGATGGACTGGTAACAGTCGGAAGGCGGACTCAATGTCTGCCTTGGCCATGAGTGCCCCCTGCCCAGCTGCCCTCACCAGGTCAATTGCATCGTACACAGATGCATAACCCACTGAGCAGGCCTCTGCCCCTATCCCGTCATTTACCGACGACCCTTCGGGGAAGGAGAGATGGTGGAGGAGTCTGAATTGCCCCGGTTCCTTCTTGGGGACCACCCCCAGGGGTGAAATAACCAGGCCTTTTTGCAAATGCGGGGGTAGGGGGCCCTCTATCCTGCCTAAAGACATCTCCTTCTCCAGTTTCTCGGTTACTACCTACGGGTGTTCCCTCGCGGATTTCAGGTTATTTGCCCCATCTAGGGGGAGTGGACCTCTGAATGGTATCACAAAACCCTCCTCAAAACCTTCCACCAAGACAGCCGCGTCTGCTCTGTTGGGGTATTTGTTCGCTAGCCTGCGCAGCTGATGTGTGTTAATTGGGGATCTGGCTAGTTGGCAATCGCCCAAACCCCGTACCGCCCCCCCCCCTGCTGCAACAACCTTAGTGTTTCCTTTTCTTATCCTTCTTGTCCCTTTTCTGCTCCTGCTTGCCCCGGCATCCCACTGACGGGTGCCCGCCCCCACAGCTGGAGCATGCGTGCTGGAATTTGCATGCTGCCCCCCACGTGCATTCCCCGGCATCAAACTTCCAGCAAATTGCTGGGGCACCGTTGGTTTTCCCGTGTTGAACTTGGGCCTGTGAAAAAACTTCCCCCTCCCTCTGTAGGAACTCCGAAAGGATTGGTCATTTTTTCCAACTCAAGCTTTCACCTCCTTCGCCACTAGCATTTTGTGTATGAAACCGGACACGTCTTCCTCATTCCATTCAGTCTCCGGATGCCTCTGCATCTTTAACCTGAAACCCTTGTCATATTCCAGCCAGGTGACACCTGGGAATTGTCTCTGTGCCTAATGAATATTGGACTCGTAGAGCCATAAGTCTGCTGCGCAGCGCTGGAACTTTTCAACTATGATGCAGGCCATAATTCTAAACGCGTCCAGACAATTATCAAAATTTCGTTCTTTCTTTGCGCCGCGCTTCTCCCTCCTGTCTTCCTCCTTCTTGTCGCAGGTTGTGAGGTCCAACCCT
Organism: Triturus cristatus; assembly: GCF_964204655.1. Taxonomy (NCBI): domain Eukaryota; kingdom Metazoa; phylum Chordata; class Amphibia; order Caudata; family Salamandridae; genus Triturus; species Triturus cristatus. The sequence continues at coordinate 315,162,242 of NC_140594.1, read as the reverse complement.
TTTAACTGTATCTCTAGCAGAGAAAAAATGTCTATGAACTCTTTGCGCCATATTCTTTCCTTGACCGCCACAGGAATAAGGCTTGCCAAGCCAGTGGCTCTTGTGGTCAGGGATGCGGGGCCAGGGGATGGCCTGGTGTAGGCCTCTGCGGCTGTCTCCTCAAGCGTTGGGCTGCTTACATTGCCCGTGTACCCCTACGCCGCCAATGGGGACCCTTGGTTGCCCTGGGTACCCTGTCCTCCTTGTCCGTGCAATCTAGCCTGCCGCACCCAACCGGGGTCTATTAAATGCCAAGGCAAGCCAGACACATCATCTGCGCGCTGTGCCCCTGTCTCCCCAACCCCCTGCCCTAGTCCTTTAAGCAATAGCGGAGCCATTGATTTTAAACATTCTTGGACAATGGTCGTTATATGCTCACCGCCTGCCGCTCGGCCGGGGCCTCCGCTGTGTTCGCCTGCTGGTGTGCCCGCTGGTGGTGGATCCCTCCTTTGTGGCTTCTTTCTGAGGACCTTCCTCTGTGCCTGCCCGGGCGCTGCCGTCTTGCGTTTCTTGGGTGAAGATGGGCCAGCGTCGTCCGTTCCCCAGGCCTCTGTCCTCTCGCCTCCGTCCTGCCCCAGATGTGGCTGCAGCCACTCGCTGCCATGCACTGCTGATGCCTCCCGGATGCTCCTTAGCAGCTCTGTGAGCTCCTCCGGTTGCCCTTCTGCCATCGCTAGTTGCGCGGTGCTGCCGCCCTCCGATGCACCAAATGAGGCCTTTATTTTTTTTTTTTTAAACTGCCTTGTTCCCAGCCCGCCTGTCTTGGCAGGTATCCAGTCTGCAGGCTGCAATGCTCACTGGTGTGTCGGAAACGCCTCCCGCCGGGCACTGCCGGAATGTCGACTCCCCCAACAGGTCGGCACTGCCCCCGCCGGGTCACCGCCACTCGCGGGTTTCCTCAAATATCACCAGCATCAATGGGAATTGAACCTGTACCCGGATAGTAAGAGTCTCCGACTTTAATTATTAGGCCGCGGTGACTCTGCTCCGCTCGCCGCACCTGCGGCACCACAGCGCCGACAACAGAGCCGGGGGACCGGCTGGACGCAACACTGCCTTGCTGCGCATGCGCCGACCGCTCCTGTGGCCACGGCGTCGCCTCACCCGGAAACACTCGGCCAAAATAATTAACCAGTCAACCGCTAGCATGAAAGGTCAAACTGCGTTGCTTCCTTGCACGCCTTTCGGATAACACAAGTTCAGCTCGTGAAGTCCACGGGTGTATTTTGCACACTGTCAGCTTTGAGTGTCTGACCTCGTTTGAACGTCGGCCTCGTCAATGACGGCGCGAGGCTGTGCGAAGACCCTGTGCTCCGATAGGGTCTGCAGCTCGTGCTCCGGACACCCTCTGCTCCGGCACTGCCTTCCGCGCTGGGTGAGCAGGAAACCCCTCGGGGGTGTCCTCGCCGGTGTCAATGCCGGGGGGGGAGGTCGCCATGCAGCAGCCGCTCCTCGTTGCACCCACCGGACCGCTGGTCCACGCGATGCCCGGCTGATCGAAGTTGAGGAGGGGCGCACCCGGGCAACCCAGCTTGCTCGCTTTCCGTTGGTTGCACCTCTGGGTCGCTGCTTCTCTGCGATGGCCACGCCGTTCTTGGTTGAGGAGGGGCGCGCCCGGGCAACGACTCGGGTCCAGCAAACCTCCGGCAGCACTTCGCCTTCCGTCGTCCTCTTCTCACATTCCCACAAAATTATCACCGGGGCGCCGCTCTCCCCGCTCCACGAAGTTAGGAGCTACCTGGGAGAGCGGCTGCTTATAACCCCCCCCCTCACGCTTCCCGCCACTCGGGTAACGCGCCCCCATTGGGGGGTCCGTACCTCGCAGAGCCCCCCCATTGGACGGGGGGGGGGGGGGGAGGAATAGTTTGGCGCTGCCATGATGACCCGGGGGGGATTCTGCTTGCCGCTTCCGGTCGCCCCAAGGCGCCCAGAACCGGTTTTCCACCTTTGTCTCGGCGCGGGTTATGGCGCCGGCCCCTGAGCCTCCCTCCCCCTTCGCGAAGAGCAGCGGCCTCTGCGAATACGTGCCCTCCAGCTAGGGATGGAGAGGCGGGATGATGCACAAATCCGTGCCCTGCAGCTTGGGGTGGAGGGGCGGAGTGATGCAAGGCTGAGACAACACAGCAAGGGGGAAGTACCGGAAGCATCTGCAGATGACAGCTCCACCCAGAGCACCACCGGGGCAGGTGACTGGAGGGCCGAGGAGAGGCGGAGAGAAAGTCAGATGCAAAGGGGCGGGTAATAAAGAGTGTAAGAAAGGAGAGAAGAGGGAGAGAGAGAGAGAGAGTCAGACGCAAGAGAGACAGAAATACAGTGTTAGAAAGTAGAGAAGAGGGAACGAGAGAAGGAAAACGTGCGAGTCGTAGTGAGAGGATTAAAAGGGGCAAAAGGACACTGGATAGAGGGAATATGAAGTGAATGTAAAGGTGGCGAGAACTTCAGGAAATATGTATGACGGGGAAAAGATCCGAGGTGAGAGTAATGACATCAGAGAGGGGGGTGAACGGGGAGGTGAGGGAAGAGCTGATGTAAAGGAGGAGAAAGGACTGAAAGAGGAGTCCTGGTGAGTGACGGAGGGAGGTGAATAGGAGGCAGAGGGGGGTAAGGAGGAAGCAAAGGGTGAAAGGGAAACATCCAGGTGAGAAAATAGGAAGCGGAAAGGAAGTTTTCAAACATTGAAAGCTCTAAAGTCTCAGATCTAACTACGTGGCCGAAGTTCAAAGTACGAGGGTTACCGTTTCTAGGGAAGGTGTAAATACAACCAATCACACACAGAAAGATTAACCACCACGAAAGAAAGCGGCTTCTGGGTACAGTCACTGCTGCAAGGCGCTGGATAACACTACACTGGTGGCGCAGAGGTCGGACCTCATCAAAATAAACAGAGTACATAAGGAACCTGGTCACACATCAGCAGCCCAGGGTAAAAACCATCATCTACCCGCCCTTCAAGCCTCTGACAAGTCTGAATGATTGAATTAATGCATCAACAATGCTGGTCTTGGCGCGGAAAGCACCCTGGGGGGAAAACAAACTGATTTTACACCACTTTCTCTTTATTTATCTATGTACTGAAAATATTTGAGGAAGGTGGGGAGACAAAGTAGGGTCACGAAAAGAAAACCAAACGAAAATCAGACAGCTGGAAAAAACAAGCACAGGCACGCAGAGCGTCATTCGCCGGCAAATGTGCAAGTGTTAATGGCCTATTAGACAAGCGCTGAAAGACAAGGGCGCCCCACGGCCAAGAAAGTTAAAGTCCATCTAAAGCATTTACCTTATGGGATCAAGTAGCCGGGGGCGCGATAATTGCAAACAGATGGCGCCGCCGCTCGCTCCCGCAAGGTAAACGCTGTACATGCACGAGGGCTCATTGGAAACCGTGCAGTACATGCACAAGTTTCCAAAAAAGTACAGAGGGATTCCAAAAGGTCACTCTAAAGCAGCGCTTATGCGCTGCGTAGGCGAGACCTGAACAGAAGCAGTAATACTAGTAAAAGTAATGCTTCTTGCAGACACTAGGGAGGACCATGACAATGTAGAATTAAATTGGACACAAAGATAAGGAAAGATGAAACACAACTAATAATGTTTTCATGCATCTTAAAAGGTCTTAACTTAGTAGACCAAGGGCCTATCATCATAACATGGGAGTTAGAAAAGTTACATTAAGTGAGTATATAGAAGTAACAAAACAATTAAGCAGACGATCCAGCCCCAAAGCAGTTCTAGCAATAGGAACAGCATTGTCTGCATGAAGCAGCACTGGAATGGAATGATTGCTAGGTCAGTACCCCCACCAATTAATGCCTCCTCTCGATTATTGATTTGGAGAGTGAAAAGAAACGGGGCCAATATGCAGCTCTGTCGAACACCCTGCTTCAAATTAAAGTGATCTGTGCATTCCCCCAGCGTCTGAAAGCAAACAGCAGCAGATATATTAAAATGGAGATCACGTAAATGAGAGACTAAATTCAATTCCACCCCAAGACGCACCATAGTGTCCTGTAACTTGACTCTACTAACACTATCGAAAGCGGTGCTCAGGTCCATAAAGGCCAGATGTAATGCCCTTGTTTAGTCAAGTGTATTTATGAATAATCAAATATAAGTTGAGGCACTGGTCAACAGTCCCTAAGCCTGGAGAAAACCCATACTGAATGTCTGATAAAAATGGAACCTTCAGGAGCCCAATTCATTAGCCTGTTGCCCAAAGATCTTAACAACAGAACAAATCAAACAAATTGGGCAAAAACATTTAGGGTCGGTCGGCTACCCTTTGTCGAAAACAGGGACTATCACGCAATGGGACGAGGAAGTGGGTGTAGAGTGTTTGGCAGCCGCATTAAGATAGAGAGTTAACAAGGGTGACCAAAGTGCTAAATTGCCATTAAAAACATCTATAAAGGACTTCATCAGGTCCAGGAGTCTTATTAGAAGGAAGCAATTGTATAGTCTTACATACCTCATCATGCAAGAAAATAACAGGGACACCAGAAACAGATGTAACAGAGGCACTAGGAACAGGCGACAAAAAGAAATTACAAGATATAAAAGTGGAATTAGGCCCAGCATAAATATGCCAAAAGTACAAAGTAGAGCCGAGTCACCTGCAGGCTTAAAAATAGGTTGATTAACAATCTCCCAGAAAATGGAACCATCACACATCCTATAAGCAGAAACCAGTTCTGCCCAGGTCTCCTTCTGCAAAGTTTGTTTACGCTCCTTTAGTACTCTTCTATGTGAAGAACTACAGGAAGCAACTTTTAAACGATCCCTAGGAACTGAATTCAAGGCTTCCAACAATAGATGATGCACATTAGAACAATTTTGCATCAAACCATTTAAAGAAGTTGGAAGCCCTTGAGCTTGATTTAGAAGTCAGAAGCAATTAAATATTATCACAAATGGTAGAGAAGGATCTCAAAATATCAGAATCAGAACAGTCAATATTCAGACACAACTAAATCTCAGGGTAACAGTCTTTAATGCAACTTTACGGGGAAAAAAGTCTGGAATCACATTCATCCATTTAAGGCGCTGACCCTGGGAACAAGAAATAACATTATAAAGCATACATCGCTTAGAAGGAGCATTTCCCGAGGTCGAACAGAAAAAGGCAGTGAGGGGATTATGATCTCTCGAAGGGCACCAGCCCACTTCAAAATGTAACTAAAAATAAACCATAGACAACAAAATTAAAATATAATCAGTAACACTAGCTGTGCCTTTTCCTGTGGAAATAGGAATGACGCATCAGACTGAATATTGGTCGAGATAGTAGAAATAAGGATTAGATTAAACTTCGCCAGTGGTAGATACATAAAACTCCCCTCAGGAGAGAGTAAAATATGTGCGACCTCCGGAGGGGAGTCACCAACTGTAACATGTTGCAACAAGCATCCTTGAGAACAAGGATGCAAATTAAAATCTCCGGCTAGAATGTCAAAATTATTTCCTAACAGGGATTTAAATAAAATGCCCAATAAGCTTTTTAGAACCTGCCCTTGGCCTTGACTACCCTTATGCAAAAAAAGCATTATAAATATCAACAGTATACAGGGAAGGTTAGAGAATTTCAGCAGAAGTGCAGCTACATTAGGAGAGCTGGTGGGTAATACTTTAATGGAACAAACTAGGGACAAACACACCAAGATAAGAGGACCCCCTTTGGCCCTACCAAGATATGAAGGAGTAACCTGGACAAAGAGTTAGGTGTAACCATCCCAGTTGTATCCCTGCCTTGACAGCAACCATCCTAGATGCTCAGTTCACCTCTACCCCTTCTAAATTGTGCAAGTCACTTAAGTCTCCCTCCCACTTAGCTTTTACTGATTTCCTGACCATAGGCAATCAGATGCATTGGTGAGCAGCGCTTTATATATCAGTGATATCACCTCTAAGGATTAGCTCATCACATCATCCCTGGAGAGCCTCCACCTGGAATTTCTGTCTCAATAACACTACAACAACACCTCCGTACTTGCTTGGGCCAAATGGGAAATTATGTCTAAAGATACTGTTTAAGGACTTCAATTGGCACCAGTCTTTCTTTATCTTGTGCATCTCTTGTAGTAGATAAGCATCTCCTTTTAGACAATGAACAATGTTTAAAGTCAGTTGTCGAGCCCTGAATCATCTCTCCCCATTTGTACGGGTGCCGTCTTTTGTCCCTCCCATCAGTCTTTCTTCCGTGAGCCCACAACATTCCAGTTACTGGTGAGGACTATCCCAACCTCTTCCTTTCCTATCAGTCCAATCAGCAAACCGCTGAACTTTATAAATAACATCAAACATAACTTCAGTATTTCTTCTCTTACTCAGAGTATTTAATTGGATTCACTAACTCGCAGCCACTCCTTTCTGGGCAATGTCTGTGATATAAAGATAGTAGGTGGCAACCTCCTATAGTGCCTTATCTGCCACCACCCCTCAAGTTACCGGCCATCTGAGTGTCCAGCAGTCCGGTCTTTTGCTTTCTCAAGAGATGGTAGTTTATATTGCCAGCCTTATGAATATAAAGGCATTTATATAGCGCACAGCTACTCAGAAGAGTGTCCCGGAGCATCAGCCCCCTGGCATAGACCCCCCCCCAATGGCAACAGAACCACAAGAGAGACATTAAAAAGGAAGCCTGAAAGCGCAGGAAGAGAACTCACAGTTTTTGTTTAAAAAGCAAGGTTTTGAGACACTTTCTGAAAATGGTAAGATCCGTCACTGCTCTCAGTGAGGCGGGAAGCGCATTCCAGGCCCGGGCGCCGAGCAACCCAAACAAGGATCCCCCAGCCTGAACGCAAGAGATACTGGGGATATTTGCTAGATTCATTGAAGAGGATCTTAGCGTTCTAGAAGGAACATGGTGAGAGATCCTTCTGCACAGGTACTTGGCACACGTTCCATGCCAAGCTTTAAAGAATAGCACCATCGCCTTAAATCAAATTCTGTTCTTCACCGAGAGCCAGTGAAGTTCCCTAAGGCAGGGGGACATATGCATCCTCACCTTTAGCCTGAGGATGGCTCTAGCTGCGGCATTCTGTGCCACCTGCAGACGCTTGAGAAGATATTCTGGAAGGCCAAGATAGAGTATATTCACATAGTCCAGTCTTGAAGTGATCTTCTGTGTTCAAGAGACAGGAGAGGAAGGAATTTTGTCATCATCCTGAGGAGACCAAAGCACGTTCCTACCACAGATTGGACTTGGGCCTTCATCGATAAGCGATCGTCTATCAAGACGCCCAAGTTCTTAACTTTTTGTTGCGCCGAGGAGGGCGGCGACATATTTTCAGGCCACCAGAGGCTCCAGTCGTCTGGCGATTGAGTGCCGAAGAACATAATTTCCGACTTTTCCGGATTGCATTTCAGCCTTGTCAAGTAAAGAGCATTCAAAAGAGGTGGCCAGTTTGACAACTTTTGGGATTTAAAATAGTTAGTGAACCTCATAAACCCAGTCTTTTTTGTAAGTTAGTCAGAGAAATTCTTGATACAGAGACATTCGTTCTCCCTCAAAATCGATGTCGACTTTCTTCCGTGCTGGCTCCAAGACCTTTTTTTTTTTTTTTTTTTAAATCTGGGAGTGATGGATTTTCATAAGGATGTCTGATCGGGTACTCTTCACTTCGAAAGCTCTGTGTGTTCTGTCCAGCTCAAATGTTTTAAGATCTTAAGCTTATACTATTAGGCCAAATAGCCTCTTAATTTACCTCTCAATGTGTGCACTCTCTTCTTCCTTTAAGACTACTAATCCTTATGTTGCTCCACCTCGAGCAGCTCTTTAAGTCTTTCAGCTTTGCTTGGAGGATGACTTTTTCTGGAATGTTGATTAGCTCCTGCTTCAGGAACTCCTACTCTTCTGATCTATTATTGCCCACTTTCCCTAGTGCATAGACTCTATGCACCAAGAAGCCCACATTCATTTTAATGTCTAAAATGACCCACTTCAGGTCAGTTCTGAAGGTGGAAAAAGTTGTAGGTCCTTCATAAATTGGTTTGTTACTGGCACTTCAGAGTCTCTAGGGGTGGGGAAGAGGATCCTCCTTCAAGGGGGTGGAGCATCGGTTGTTTAAGGACTGCATACTGGTTTCTGTTTCTGTGCCGAGGACTTCACCCTACCCTGCGTGCTTCCACCCCTATGTTGCACTGCTCCACTGTCCCCTTTGTAGAATGGTGCATTCTCATAGGTCTCATTCCTCATCTTCCCTGGACTTTTCTTGGGCGTTCTAGAGTGGACTTCACCAGCTTGTGCTGTTAATTGCTGTGTTGCAGGGTATCTACCCCTTGTGGTCAGCAGGGGTGCCCTTCAGCTTCCTTTTTGTGAAACGTTTAGAAGGCCTCAACAGAAGGCTGCACAGCATCAGCATTCCTGCCTCTCAAGGTGCCAAGCCTGGGAGACCTCCAGCGATTTTTCAAATTAGGAGGGAGTAAGCCCAGTCAGCCTAAACTGGGGCCCTCTGTTTCTGTATAGATTTGCAGCATGCTTTATTTGGCTACGGAAGGCTGCACCTGGTCTGCAAGGGATTGCGGTAAAGCTGTCATTCATTGCCCTGGTCCTCTGCAGCAGCATTGTGGCCTTTGATTTGCTATATAATCTTATGCCAGCTGAACCAGTAATCATCAGTTCCAGGAAAGGCAGCACCAATCAGTCAGCATTCTCCTTGCAATCCGCTGGTCAATGAGGTTCATGGAGCGCACATGTCTGCATTGATCTTAGGAACAGCCTGCAATGGTAGCCACCATCTTGGTTTCACCACACCAGGCTCGGTGAACTCTCAATTATCAATTATTTCAATAATCTTATTGCAATCTGCCTCCGTTAATGTTCAGCGACCTCCCTCTCACTCACCATGGGCACTACCCTTGCTGCTCAGGACAGATGGAAGAGAGACATTTCGTTTCATTCCCATCCTAGCCTTGATATTATTTTAAAGTAAATGACCTTAAGTAAAATTAAAAGTGTTCATTACGTTAAGACCCCGCATGTTAAGACTTTTTACCTGCACCATCTAAAAGCCTCAGTTGTTATGGCGTGAATCACCCCCCCCTTCCGCATTTGGACGAGTGCCCTTTTTGCCCCTCCCATCAGTCTTCCTTCTGTGAGCTCCCAACATCCCAGTTACCGGTCATGACTGTCCCAACCTCTTACTTTCCTATCGGTCCAAACAGCAAACTGCTAAAATGCATAAAGGATATCAAACATAACTTCAGTATTTCCTCCCTTACTCAGTCTCTTTCATTGGATTCACTAACTCACATTCATTACTATCTGGGCAATGTCTGTATACATGGTGGGTGGCAACCTCCTATAGTGCCTTATCTACCACCACCCCTCAAGTTACCCAACTAGGTATAGGTTGACATTTGATAGATGTCCATAGAAACTGTAGCCTCTTTATCTATTGTGGGCATACTTTTAATACAATGGGGAATGGGAACAACCAGGGCACGAGGGCAGGCTCAAATGCTTTATGTGGCCTAATTCAATTTGGTAATGAACTTGGGGGACAGTCTTAGACAAATGTGAAAAAGCCTTCTGTAAAAAAAAAAAAAAGAATCACCTTATGACTTTTATATGGCGGTAAAATAACTGTCTGTAATATAACAATATAAAGAAGTCACATTTTTTCATACCTTCTTCGGGGTGGAGGGGTGGAGGCAGAGGGCCTAAATGTAAAACAATTTACATCCGGAGACACGAGTCACACATTATCACAGTTAGAGCAATTTGTCTGATGCTACAGCCACTACATCTCTTAAAACATCTGAAACCAGAGTGTAACAATAACATTTGCAGTTCTTTGTGAGAAATTCCGTGTTCTGACTCAATGGATGATTTCACCAGGTTTGACCAAGCTCGACAAAATGAAGGTTATCTATAGAAGGGAACCACAGAGTGCCATTCACTCGGATAGTGGTTAAAGTGTTTTAGCAGTTGAGTGATCACATTTTGAAAGCTGGGAAGGCCTGAAGGATCTACCATGTATTGTACGGAGCAGTGCTGTGGGTAACAGAAACATGAGCATTAATCTGGGAGGGATGAACCCAAACCACACTAATAAACACAACCTGGCTTGGTCACAACACGGTCCTAAGGTAATCTCTGCTCACCTTCTGGAATTATACGGTAAAAGCAAATGGAAATTTCTCCAAGAAATGTGTGTTTATTTCAAACCGTATCAAACAACATTAAAGTTAAGGATTCAACACAAAAAAAATTGCAAACCAATTCAGAAAAAATATCAAGATAATGTAATGTGCAAAAATACACAAAAATGATTAAAATCAGAGAAAGGGAACCAGAGATAATAGATTTTTAAAGTTGTAAGGGAAATGGCGCCAAGATAACACAAATCACCAATCGGAGGTCACAGTTTGCAGTTAATCACAACCTACGCAAAGTTCAAAGTCAACAGTGATGGAGCTGGGTTGTTTAAGCCAAGGAGGTTGCACCAGTCAAAGTTTTTACCTTAGGCCTTGAGATACTTTAGGATTCATTGTGCACTTCAAAGGTGACTAAGCTTGTGCATAAAAGTAGCCTTTTGTGCATTACAAAGTACTTTTCCTTGTCGCATGACACTACAGTGCTTTTAAACACACAATGGTGCTCACTGAAGCCATAAACTTTGGTTATGTATGTGGATGGTATAAACACATAGTACACCCCAAATATGATATTTAGTTCCATGCCATAGGTTCAATTACTGCATTACCTTACCATAGCCTTACCAAAGAGTAAAATACGGCAATTCGGTGAAACCAATTTAAAACACAGGCTTTAGAGGGAAACATGCACTGTAACAATGTTTGGCAGTGTAAGAATACAATTTTAAAATACAAGCTAAAAATAAAATTGATAAAGGTGACAAATAAGGAGAAACCTTACATAAAAGGTGAATTTCGTAGAGTGAGTAAAGTTTACCAGCTCAATAAAATAATGATTAAGCAGTAAATGGCTCAGAATGGTACTAAGTAAGACCAGAGTAGGAACTAGCAACAAGGCCAGGATAGCTCTTCCTAGGCCGTGACGTAGAGCCAAAGAATAATGTTACTAAATACATCAGAGGTGAAATGGAAAGTGTACTGTGCTGGATGGAGACAGAATGTTTCTCCTCCTTCTATTTTACTTTGATACTATGATCCCCAAAATGTTCTTTTGCTCCCAGGTTCCTTTGCTGATACACTGTGCAGAACTCCATTTCTTTATATTTATGTTTGTGCTTTAGAGGTCTTGAGCAGTCACATGTTGCTATGTAATCACACCATACCAGTAAATAAAATACTGACGACCTCTGGATCCTCTCTATTCACAGAAAATAAATAAAATGTTGTTGTGCAATCACAAAGGGGCTGATTACAATATCGGGTGAACATATCGGTCAGGAACTCTTAACCATAGGTCTTGGGTTTCAACCTCGCTATTTGGATGCGACCACCCATAGGGCAGTCGGAAACATCCATTTCATTGTGGCAGCTTGTGCGGTGGGTGGAAAAGGTCCGCAGCACAAGATGCCATAGTGAAATAGAGGTTTGTAAACATCTCTGCACTGTGTGGCCTCACGGTGCCTGCCACACAGTGCAGGGATGTTTAGAGGGGTACAATAGGTACCCTCCAGGCCCCATAGTGGAGGGCCAGGGGGGAAAGCGGACCCTGCTAGGAGTCCCCAAAGTAAGTTTCTGACAGCCTTTCCATGTCAGAAAAGCCGAAATTGGAATACCATCATAATCCAGACGGCGGAGCCACCGTCATTACGGCATTATGGTGTCTCTCCAACACTCCTTGAGCATGTCGACAGCGCCGCGGACGGGCTCTCCGCCCGTTGCCTCTGCCCGCCGCATTGTAATGTGGCGGGCGGACCGCAGGGGCAGATGTTGGTGAGTCCAACACTGATGTGCCGTCGGTGTCAGACCTACCGACATCATAATCAGCCCCATAGTGAGTGTAGAGCTGTTGTTGCATAGGGGGGTTATTACTATTCTGATTACTCGGGTACAGAGAAAATATATATTATATTTCAGTGTTTCCCAAACTGTGGGTCGTGCCCCACTGGCAGTAGCAAGCCGATTTTTGGGGGGTCTGGAAAGTCCAAGCAATAAATAAAGTTGGCTTTAAATTATGTATTTATCTTATTACCTTTGTCCATGCCTAAAGACAGAGGTCTAATGTCAGGCTATGTCTTTAGACAAATTGCTACTTATTCTTTTAGCATGGGATTGGTGTTTACTTTTCTTTCTCTGACTGCAAAGTGAGAGGAATTTTTAAAGTGAATTGTGTGACAATCTTGGTGAAGTCCAGGGAGTGTGAAAGGAAAGGCTCATGGGTGTTGTATTTTTATTTTTTTTGCAACACACAACAAAATGAAAATACCTGCAAATGAACTGTATGTATTCAGCACATAGGAAACCAAAAATGGAGAAATTTTTTTGCAATTCTGAAGTGTACTGGAAACAAAGATTTTAATATGACACAAACAAATCAAGACACTTTACTTTGTGATGCACAAATGATACATATTGATAGAAATCAGATTTCCACACGTTATCATGTGTGTGCTATATATAGTTTTATCAGTAAAACTGTATGTATGTGCAAAGTTAGATGCCGTTTTAATATAAAATGTGCTGTCTGTAAATGGCAATGCGTTATCACATGATGCTTTAATTACATTGCAAAATCACCCTCCTCATGTCCATTTAAGGTAGGTGGGCCGCGAAAGTTTGTCATTCTAAAAAGTAGGCTGTGATTCTAAAAAAGTTTTTGAATCACTGTTTTATCTTATTTATGCCGAGGCTTCATGATCTTAAAGTGCCTTTACAACCAAGACACTCCACGATTTTATGAGTCATTAACCCCCCCCTAAAAGTTAAAAACACTTTATAAAAAGTATTTACAACATAAATATTTAAAGTTTGCTGCAAATAAAGTTCAGTTTTTGATCAGCACCCCAGTTAGTCACTCTCACTGGAGGTAATGCTCCAAGACTCCTAAAAGGAGCATGTCTCATTATGAGGTTATCGGATGCAGGGTATTAACTCTGCACTCCCGGAGTTAACATTACTGGGAGACCTATTCACTCTGGGGATGACAATTCAGGACAATACAAATTTCGTACACAGTACATGGATACCAAATGTTTTAAGTTATGAGATGAATTAAAGTGTGCAGGGCAGTGTGGTTATTGGCATGCCCCTCAGTGAGGAAAGTATATTTTTTTCTTACTACGTTGATCAAGCCAATTGTCTTATTAAACAATTTATTAAACTTCATAAGCTCATCAATTGAATCCAAATTAAGATATTAGCAAATTATAAAATGCTCACTAAACATTTTCTGAACTGTTTTTGAAAATGAGGCTAAAGCAACTATTATATCAAGGTCAGCTATTTGACTACTCACTATGAACACATTTAAGTTCGTTAACATCTCATCCGGTAGGTCTACCTTGACAGCACAGCTGTTTGCAGACCTACTGTAACCAATTCCTCAAACTATACATGGAGTTGGCTTTGGCACCACCCAGAGGAATATTTCACTCATCTGTTTTGTGTATCATTCTGCCTCCTATGTAGTGCTAGCATTGCAGTGCATGAATGATCATTTTAGATCTCAAAAGAACAATGAATCAACATAAATTGTTTATCTTGTACAAGCATTGAACACAGAAAGCAATTATTTATCGTCTAGTTCTTCATTGCAGCAGGAGTTTTAAATCTTTTAGTCAGGAATTGTGTTAGAGTCACACATACATGGTTAGTCATGCACAATCATATATGCATAAGGGTGCACAATCAAGCACCTTAAAAGAACACTAGCATTGTCATAACCAATGGATCTGGCTTTAATGCAGCAACTCATGGAGACAGAGGCATACGGATATACAGTTTCAATGCTTTAGCGTATGCAAGCCAGACCTATTGCTTTGCTTTTAACTATGACCAGTAAAAAAGCTTAACATTTCAGAATGAGCACTGTTTTACTGCTCTCAATTAATAATTCACAAAAATGATGAACTTGTTTGTCTTTTGAGTCTCAGAGCCGTTTAGCCAATTTTTAACTTCTACCTTCCGACTTGTCTCATGCAATGGAGACTCCTTTTATTTATTTATTTATTTCAGTGTTTTATAGAGCGCGAACTTGACCCGTGAGGGTATCAGAGCGCTTTACAAGGTTTACAGAGTGAACAAAAAAAGGCTTAGAAATACAGAAGTATACAAAACTATTGGAGAGGGGCAGGGGTGCTGGACACATAGGGGAATAGAGGGACACATGTGTATGGCTACAATTACAGTTAGAATCAGTATAAAACCCCACAGCTTCGTGGTACAGTGAGTAGGTAATCTGAGGAAAAGGCGATAGTCTTAGATTAGTCAGGCACACTGTGGTGGTTGAAGGCAGAGATTAGATGAGGAATTTACCCATGAGGAAAGTTTTGGCCTCCTTTTTGAAGCGTGCCAGAAAAGGGATTCTTCTGATGGCGGGTGGGAGAGAGTTTCAAATTCTTGGTGCGGCCCCGGAGAAAGCCAGATTGTAGTTTTTTTCCTGAAAATGGGCAGGTTGGAGCAAGAGGTCTCTGGAGTTCCTGCTTCCTCCAGATACCACTAGTTTCTGTGCAAGATAAGCAGGGGAGTTTGCGTATAGAGCCTGGTTTGTAATGCATGCCAGTTTCAGCTGTATTCTGGCCTCAAGGGGGAGCCAGTTCAAAGCTTTCAGATGTGGAGAGACGTGGTTGAATTTCCTAGTGCCAGTAAGTAGTCTGGCGGCCACGTTGAGGCAGGCTTTTATAGGTGCCAGGGAGATCTTGGGTAAACCCAAGAGTGTGGAACAGCCATATTCCAGCCTAGAGATGACTAGTGCTTGGACAGCCATTTTTAGGTCGTGGGCATCAATGAAGGGTTTCAGCTTCCTTAGGTAGCTCAGGTGGAACCTGGCTGATTTAGCCATCGAGTTGATGTGGTCCCACAGGTTCAGGTTGCAGTCGAGGATTATTCCCAAAGATTTGGCCGAGGCCACGATGGTCGGCGGGCAGTTTAAGGATGTGATGGCCTTGATCCACATCTGAATCTCTGGGTTTGGCATTTGTAGGGGAGATTAGGAGAAATTCAGTTTTCTTTGCATTGAGTTTGACAAATGATTGCTTGCTAGATTATCAACTTCCAAATCAGACTAAAGCTGTTCAACTGAGACAAATGTATAGTCAATATCCACTTCTAGACTGCCAATTCAGAATGAAGATCTAGGTGGGCAATGTTTAGGAGCTCAACCGTTTAAGAAAACCAGATTTTGTTGAGCTAAAAGAGCACCATTAGTTTAGCCTGAGTAGTCATTATCAGTTAATTTGTATTATCAGTGGCAGCATCTTGATACATGCATTTTTCTCAGATATGGCATGAACTTGAAATCTGTCCTGGATACGTTCTACTCCAAGATCCCTCTTAAATCAGGAAATTAGATATAATAAACGATGCCCAAATGGCGAAATAACCTAGACCCTAGCCCAGTGCCTCAACAAATGGTTCACTAGTGACCTTGGCGTAACTAGACTTTCAGTTCACAACCAGGAATGGGCCAGGAGAAGAGAATAATACAAAAAGGGAACTCCAGGCTTAAAGAAAATTTGAAACTTTACATTTCTAGTATAAAAAGGTCATAACAAAATCCACGACTGTAGTACTAGTATTTCACATGCAGACAATATTGCCAAAGGACTGTTTAGTATAGTCTCAAAATGCTCCATTCAGTATTCAGTGCTTCAACTTTCACTAGCTTTATGTACCAACTTATGTTTTTTATTCCTCCAAAAGGAAAAAGTATCTAGTGAATTAGAAAATATCCCCTGCATAATTCTGGAGTATCTCTCAATGCCCGGGCCTACAGTTATGCCATGTGGGAGCATTTACCTCTACTTTCACATGCTTTTTTAGACATCAAGTCTGACAGGGCACCTTCTGGATTGCCTTATGACCCCTGAAAAGCCCACTTTTGTGAAATATGTGGTTTCTCCTATCTCTAAGCTGCTTGCATTTTTAACTGCCCTCTAGCTCCGGAAACAAAAATTGTGTTTCCTTTTTACAGAAAACCCACCCTGGATCACCAGGACTAAACATCCACCCAATCTCGTTATTGCTGTACCTTTTTAGTATATGCAAAAAACAGTAATGCCCAAGGGTCAGAATTTAATTGAGGGATTGGTCTTCAGTCATGTAGGATTTACCCAATGCGTGATTCCTTCAGCTTTGGGCGATATTCGTTGGGAAATTAATGCAGTGTGGGTGCCCCTATTATGACCAATTTCATAGACAGCTTTCAACAACGCCTACTACGATCTTCTAATGAAAAGGGCTTCATGACAAGTATATGGTATTTCTGTAGCATAAACCTAGCCAAAAGGCAACAGACTTCTGAACCATGACCATGTCATGAATGATGCAATATGTGACATCATCAGCAGTGCATTGCGGGCGTGCGAGTTATAGTTAGCAGAACAAACTATAACGGAGGAATTTCTATGGTTTTCTACGAGTGAAATGGCCAGCTAACTATAATATCCCTGAAACCTACGTTTTTTTCTGTGAATTTCTAAGGTTTTTTAAATGCGAATTTCTAACTATTACGTCTCTGAAACCTATGGTTTTTTTCAGTGAATTTCCAAGGTTTTTTAAATGATATTTTTTAAGTGTGATAGTATTTATACCTATATTTTTGTACTGATTTTCTACAGTTTAACTGTTTATTTATAATTTTTTTATTCATTAAATAACATTATATATTTTTCTGAAAATTGCAAAAAAAATAAAAAAAAAAATTCAAACTGAAATATTGATTAATTTTCTTGTTTTCGTTTTTTATTAGAATATATTTATATTATTTTCTTTAAAAAAAAATCAATTTTGTTTTCGGAGTCACGCACTCAAAGCATACACATCACGGTGGGTGCACGCGTTCTAGCCGCCATTTTAGAAAAGTCCTAAAGGATCCACGCACGGTGTGCGACGGCTGCGTGTTTTTCAGTTACATTATATACATTTAATATTACGTGATGTGCGCGATTGGTATGCGACCAGTCCGTGACTCCTGCTCCCGTGCATTCGCGACACATGTGCATTACGGTACGAGATGCTTGCACGGTTGCGGGTCCCGCGTGACGTCCTATACGTGCTGGGACGCGCTGGGTGCGTGACTCCCGCAAAAAAAAATTATGTTCCAAAATGATATGCATGTTTCTTTAATATACATATTAGGGCAAGAGATTATCTAAGATATTCATAAAAATAATATATTTGCACTTATAATAAACATATATTATTTTTAAATATATTTTTGCGAAGTTGGGTGCGTGCATCGTAAGTGCAGAGAACCAGGTCAGCAGAGCTGCTGTAGAGCCAGAGAAACCAGGTCAGCAGACCCGTTGTAGAGCCAGAGAACCAGGTCAGCAGAGTTGCTCTAGAGCCTAAGAAGCAGGTCAGCAGAGCTGCTCTAGAACCAGCGACCCAGGTCAGCAGAGCTGCTCTAGAGCCAGAGACCCAGGTCAGCAGAGCTGCTCTAGAGGCCGAGAACCAGGTCAGCAGAGCTGCTGTAGAGCCAGAGAAACCAGGCCAGCAGAGCTGCTTTAGAGGGAGAGAACCGGGTCAGCAGATTTGTTTTAGAGCCAGAGAACCAGGTCAGAAGAGCTGCTCTAGAGCCAGAGAACCAGCTCAGCAGAGCTGCTCTAGAGGCAGAGAACCAGCTCAGCAGAAATGCTTTAGAGCCAGAGAACCAGTTCAGCAGAGCTCTTTAGAGGGAGCAAACCAGGTCAGCAGAGCTGCTTTAGAGCCAGAGAACCAGGTCAGCAGAGCTGCTCTAGAGAGCAGAGAACCAGGTCAGCAGAGCTGCTTCAGAGCCAGAGAACCAGGTCAGCAGTGCTGCTTCAGAGCCATAGAACCAGGTCAGCAGAGCTGCTTTAGAGCCAGAGAACCAGGTCAGCAGAGCTGCTCTAGAGCCAGAGAAACCAGGTCAGCAAAGCTGCTTTAGAGAGAGAGAACCAGGTCAGCAGAGCTGCTCTAGAGCCAGAGAAACCAGGTCAGCAAAGCTGCTTTAGAGAGAGAACCAGGTCAGCAGAGCTGCTTTAGAGCAAGAGAACCAGGTCAGCAGAGCTGCTTTAGAGCCAGAGAACCAGGTCAGCACAGCTGCTCTAGCTCTAGAGCCAGAGTACCAGGTCAGCAGAGCTGCTTCAGAGCCAGAGAACCAGGTCAGCAGAGATGCTTTAGAGCCAGAGAACCAGGTCAGCAGAGCTGCTTTAGAGCCAGAGAACCAGGTCAGCAGAGCTGCTCAAGAGCCAGAGAAACCAGGTCCGCAGAGCTGCTTTAGAGGGAGGGAACCAGGTCAGCAAAGCTGCTTTAGAGCCAGAGAACCAGGTCAGCAGAGCTGCTCTAGAGCCAGAGAACCAGGTCAGCAGACCTGCTTTAGAGCCATAGAACCAGGTCAGCAGAGCTGCTCTAGAGGCAGAGAGCCAGGTCAGTAGAGCTGATTTAGAGGGAGAGAATCAGGTCAGCAGAGCTGCTTTAGAGCCAGAGAACCAGGTCAGCAGAGCTGCTCTAGAGCCAGAGAACCAGGTCAGCAGAGCTGCTGTAGAGCCAGAGAAATCAGGTTAGTAGAGCTGCTTTAGAGCGAGAGAACCAGGTCAGCAGAGCTGCTTCAGAGCCAGAGAACCAGGTCAGCAGAGATGCTTTAGAGCCAGAGAACCAGGTCAGCAGAGCTGCTTTAGAGCCAGAGAACCAGGTCAGCAGAGCTGCTCAAGAGCCAGAGAAACCAGGTCCGCAGAGCTGCTTTAGAGGGAGGGAACCAGGTCAGCAAAGCTGCTTTAGAGCCAGAGAACCAGGTCAGCAGAGCTGCTCTAGAGCCAGAGAACCAGGTCAGCAGACCTGCTTTAGAGCCATAGAACCAGGTCAGCAGAGCTGCTCTAGAGGCAGAGAGCCAGGTCAGTAGAGCTGATTTAGAGGGAGAGAATCAGGTCAGCAGAGCTGCTTTAGAGCCAGAGAACCAGGTCAGCAGAGCTGCTCTAGAGCCAGAGAACCAGGTCAGCAGAGCTGCTGTAGAGCCAGAGAAATCAGGTTAGTAGAGCTGCTTTAGAGCGAGAGAACCAGGTCAGCAGAGCCTGCCTGACACCGACTGCCTGACACCGACTGCCTGACACCGACTGACTACTCTCTACTACTCTCTCTACTACTCACTCTCTACTACTCACTCTCTACTACTCACTCTCTACTACTCACTCTCTACCTCTACACCTCTCTCCCTCTACACCTCTCTCCCTCTACACCTCTCTCCCTCTACACCTCTCTCCCTCTACACCTCTCTCCCTCTACACCTCTCTCCCTCTACACCTCTCTCCCTCTACACCTCTCTCCCTCTACACCTCTCTCCCTCTACACCTTTATCCCTCTACACCTTTATCCCTCTACACCTTTATCCCTCTACACCTTTATCCCTCTACACCTTTATCCCTCTACACCTTTATCCCTCTACACCTTTATCCCTCTACACCTTTATACCTCTACACCTTTATACCTCTACACCTTTATACCTCTACCTTTATACCTCCACCTCTATACCTCCACCTCTATACCTCCACCTCTATACCTCCACCTCTATACCTCCACCTCTATACCTCCACCTCTATACCTCCACCTCTACACCTCTATACCTATATATATATAATCTGCATATCTATATAAATACAAATATAAATGCATGCATAAACATATATGCATGCATATGCATGTTATGTACATGAAAGTTTGAAAAACACTAATAAAAGCAAAGTTAAAAAGTCACCTAATTACAAAAAGAATTTCTTTAACTTAAACGAGGGCGAGACCTATTGCATTTTCAATGCTTGTTTACTTTGGTTCCATCAAGAAGGCATTCACACATTTGCCATAAATTCTGAATGGTAGCACTGTAGTTGCTCATTAGATCACTGTAGTAAAGCTACTGCTCACCAGGGAAGTCTGCTGCTGGTATTCAAAGTGCATGTTTCAGTCTGCATGTCAGAATTTTTTAATGAAATAGAAGAGGATTTGAGAAGTCACTCAAAATATGTCCTAATTTTTCTTTTTTCAGCACTAATCATAATTTCTATGGAAAAATGAACCTCCTCATTGTGTTCCTTTTAAATTAAACTACTCACTCTCTACTACTCACTCGCTACTACTCCCTCTCTACTACTCACTACTACGCACTCTACTACTCTACTACTCTCTCTCTCTACTACTCACTCTCTACTACTCACTCTCTACTACTCACTCTCTACTACTGTCTACCACTCACTCTCTACTACTCACTCTACTTCTCGCTACTACTCACTCTACAACTCTCTACTACTCACTCTTTACTACTCACAATCTACTACTCGCTCTCTACTACTCTCTACTACACACTCTCTACTACACACTCTCTACTACACACTCTCTACTACTCCCTACTACTCCCTACTACTCACTCTCTACTACACTCTACTACTCACTCTCTAGTACCCACTCTCTACTTCTCTTTACTACTCACTCTCTACTACACTCTACTACTCACTCTCTACTACACTCTACTACACTCTACTACTCACTCTCTAGTACCCACTCTCTACTACTCACTCTACTACTCTCTACTACTGTCTACCACTCACTCTCTACTACTCTACTACTCACTCTACTTCTCGCTACTACTCACTCTTTACTACTCTCTACTACTCACTCTCTACTACTCACTCTCTACTACTCTCTCTCTACTACTCACTCTCTACTACTCACAATCTACTACTCGCTCTCTACTACTCTCTCTCTACTACACACTCTCTACTACTCGCTCTCTACTACTCTCTAATACTCCCTACTACTCACTCTACACTACTCTCTACTACTCACTCTCTACTACCCACTCTCTACTACCCACTCTCTACTTCTCTTTACTACTCACTCTCTACTACACTCTACTACTCACTCTACTACTCACTCTCTAGTACCCACTCTCTACTACTCACTCTCTACTACTCACTCTCTATTACTCATCCTCTACTCTCTCTACACGCACACATATACACATAATATATATATATATATAATATATATATATATATATATATATATATATATATATATATATATATATATATATATATATATATATATATATATATATATATATATATTTATATTTATATATATATATATTATCTACTGGCGGTCGCCAGTAGATAGTTATAGTTAGGACCGTGTTTCCATAGGAAATCTGAAAATTCTATTTTGAATAACTTTGGCGCCGGTTGACGAATCCTCGCGAATTTTTCAAAATAGGTGGGGCGCTCTGCTCCGCTCCTACCCTGAAAGTCTCGGGGTGATTAGTCAAGCGGGGGCCGAGAGAAAAGGGGGGTCCCAAAACGCGTTTTCCCCATGCATTTTTCCATAGGGACCTTTAGTCCAAGGTACAGCCCGAACGGCTGAACAGAATTATTTGAAATTTGGCAAAGAGAAAGTCCTCAGGTCAGGGATGTGCCTTTTGAATATCTGGAGTCAATATGTTCAGTAGTTCCTGAGAAAATTTCAGTTAAAAGTACATATATATCTATAGGCGCGCACCGTGCGCGTACGGTAAGCATACCGTACGCGCACGCTGACGTGCGCGTGCGTAATTCTGATTGGTGGTTACATGACAGTAAACATTCCAGTCGGTCGAAATCAGGAAGTGTCGGCCGCCATTTTGTCTCTCGCAGTCTGAGGCAGCGAAACACAAAGGCGGAGAATGTGAAAAGGGGGCAGGGTGGACAGTTCCTGACCCCCTTGTCTTTGTCAGGGGGTCACTGAAGGACCCCCAAGGATGAAAAAAACATTTTTTTTCGAAAATGCGGGGGGTGCGCACTGTGCGTGCACGGCACGCACAACGCATCGTGGGTGCTCGGTGCGCAAAGCGCACCGAGCGCCCACAGCGCGCGCACGGTGAAGAACCTGGGAAAAAAAAATAATAAATACTTAACTTAGCATTTTAAAAAACGTACAAATTCACTTAAAAAAACATAGGTTTCGCACACGTTATAGTTAGGAATTAGCATTTAAAAAACCTTGCAAATTCACTTAAAAAAACATAGGTTTCACACATGTTATAGTTAGCTGGACATTTCCCTCGTAAAAAACCAATGAAATTCCCCCGTTATAGTTAGTGCAGGCAACTATAACTCACGCGACCGCAATCCTCTGCGGATGACGTCAGATATTACATCACTGTATTTAGAAACCTATTTACCCATGTCTTCTTCCATTAATCTTTAGCTATACATATATTACAAATATTTATTTTTCAGAAAGACACATATTTAATCAGTGATGTAATATCTGACGTCATCAGCAGAGGATTGCGGTCGCGTGAGTTATAGTTGCCTGCACTAACTATAACGGGGGAATTTCATTGGTTTTTTATATATATATATATATATATATATATATATATATATATATATATTCACTGAAAAAACCATAGGTTTCACACAAGTTATAGTTAGCTGTACATTTCACTCGTAAAAAACCAATGAAATTCCACGTTATAGTTAGTGCAGGCAACTATAACTCACGCGACCGCAATCCTCTGCTAATGACATATGTGTCTTTATGAAAAAAAAATATTTGTAATATATGTATAGCTAAAATTTAATGGAAGAAGACATGGGCAAATAAGTGTCTAAATACAGTATTAGCATCAGCAGAGGATTGCGGTCGCGTGAGTTATAGTTGTCTGCACTAACTATAACGTGGAATTTCATTGGTTTTTTACGAGTGAAATGTACAGCCAACTATAACTTGTGTGAAACCTATGGTTTTTTCAGTGAATTTGCAAGGTTTTTTAAATGCTAATTCCTAACTATAACGTGTGTGAAACCTATGGTTTTTTCAGTGAATTTGTACGGTTTTTTAAATGCTAAGTTACTTTACGCCGTTCGCGCCGTGCGCGCCCACTTCACGCAGTTCATTCCGTGCGCGCACGGTGCGCTTCGCGCACCGTGCGCGCCTACTTAACGCAGTTAGTGCCGTGCACGCACGGTGGGCACGCGGTGCGCTGGATGGGCCATGTACGCACGATGCCCTTCGCGCACCGTCCGCACACGGAGGACATATTATGCGCTTCGTTGTGAAAGGTTTTCTATTAAATGTTCAGAAAATTTATATGCCATGCACAATAGGTGCCCTACGGGCACCTTTGGCACACGGGGGGGGGGGGGGGGAATATATGGATTTTTATTTTTTTTTTTTTTTATTTTTTACCGTACGCGTACGGTAAGCGTAATCGCCGTTTTAAAAAAAATATATATATATATTTTTTGCCTTTGGATGGCCTTCTGGCACACCATAACCAAGGCGAGGTGGTTAGGAGCTGTCTAGCCTGCCCCCTTTTTATGATATCCAACTTTGTTTTTCCTCCCCCCCTCAGAGTGCAAGAGAGAAAATGGCGGCCGACACTTCCTGGTTTCGACCGATTCGAATGTTTACTAAGATCTAACAGCCAATCAGAATCGCGCTCTCTGCATACATAAAATAAAATACCTCAGTGGGTCGATGTTCGAGTTAACATCACTCAACCTGCTTTTCTCTTGCTGGCAAGTACGAGATACCTCCCACTGTGGCGGCAATGTTAAATTCTCTCTATGCCGCCTGGGTCCACTGTTTTGCGGCGGGGCTTATGTATGCAGAAACAAGAGACATGCTCAGAGAGCAATACTAATCGCTAAAAACTACATGAAGCATAAGGCCTAGCGAGCCACGCCCACTGAGGCGAGAAGTACCTGATAAAGAGAGAAGGAAAAAACAGACTGTCTCACTGTGATGAAACGCCATTTACCCGAAACGCGTCTGGCGTCACTGATGGTACTCCAGTTCTCATTGTAAAGTCTGCTGCTGCAAGTAAATTCATGAAAGAAAAAACTTACCTGTGTTGGCTCTCTGTTTGGGACAACCTTTCGTATGGATATATATATATATATATATATATATATATATATATATATATACATACATACATACATACATATTGACGCTCCCTTTACACCCAATTGAAATCACTCGCAGACGGGTGCTATCCAGTGGCAGTGCACTCCACAAATATAACAGCTCTCATTCCAGTATTATAAGGAAAGTAAGCACTCACGGGTGACGTTTCTCAGGATCTTTTATTCAGACCAAACAAACGCGTTTCGGCGAACTGCCTTCTTCGGTGTTACCGGCACAGCTGGAAGTCGCCATATTTAAACTCTTACAAAGGTACATCGTAGTAAACAAGGGACTACACAGATAATAGCCGATATCGGCGCCATTTTATAATGTGCAATTTATAATAGCAAGAAATTCATTATTCTTGCCATAATGTGCAAACATTCAAAGGAAGCTCTTATTTTCATTAAAAATCAGAACATATTCAAACCAAATGGTATCTGCGTGCTAGAGTGATGCAATATCGTTAATCAAAATTACTCTCAATCTTACAGCTTTCCTGATTACAATGCAATTTCATTGTTATGCCGTATATCGGCTTATTTTAATGTAACCAAAATGCCGAATTTATTATAGATTATCAAGCACACTTTCGAATATGTCCACATTTAAAATTTTAAATATAACTCCTATATCAGGCAAACTTATTTCCTCTGAAATATCCTGCCGTGAATCGGCACTAGTGCCTATTAGTTTACATCGATGTACAATTAAACGTTGATATTGATAGGCATGCAAAATCAATAGTTCCCTTCATTAAAGCTGAATAAATATCCCAAATTTATCCAAATTATCCATAAAGTTCAAAAATCCAAAAGTTATACGAAACCTCATTATCTCAACAATTCTCTTATAAGTTACACGATAAATCTATATATTTCATTTCATGAAGTGATTTTGACTTTTTACTTCACAATTTTCGCAAATTATTTCAGCAAATTATTTCCGTCAACACTTCTAGAGGTCAAGTTGGTACAAAGCTACATGACTGTTCACTTACATATTTGACTTCCAGATCTAATCCAATACCTAAATGTGCTGCTAATTCTTCTCCGCTATTTAGACCTTTAGGATACTTAGTTTGTAGGTCCACTATATAGCGTGATTCTCATCTTCGCAATTTCTTTAATCTGTCCCCTCCACGGACACTTTCTGGTACAAAGTCTAGACCATAATATTGTAGCATATTCCTATTACTGGAATGCTTCTCAGCATAATGCCTCGCTACCGGATATGATTCATCATTCCTTGCTATTGCCCTCTGATGTTCTAATATTCTAGTCTTTTAAGGATGTATTGTGCTGCCTATATAACATAGGCCACATGGACATATAAGGCAGTATACTGCATACGGTGTACTGCAAGTCAGAAATTTTGTAATCAACCTTTTGATTTTCACATCCGGTATATTATAAGACAGTACCCTTTTACTACTCGAGCAGGCCTTACACTTCCCACATGGGTAAAAACCCTTCATTTTCTTGAGGGTCCCCAAACTCTGGGATTCTTTTTCAAGATGACTTCTTACCAGCCTATCCCTCAGTGACCAAGCTTTCTTAAAAGTTACCAACGGATAGGCTGGAATGTCTTGACTTATTATGTTATCCGTTTTTAAGATGTGCCAATTTTTTCTCAGCATGTGTTTTAGATGGTTGGCTTCTGCTGAGTAAGTTGTGACCATCCTGAACTTTCCCTCATGTGAATTGACTAACTTTCTTGTGACCACTTGGTTTTCTTTCAACAGATGTTGTCTGGGAATGCCTCTTACCTTTCTTAATGTTTTTTCTAAAAGAATTGAGTCATCCCCTCTCCTCTCAAATCTTGCCAAACATTCTTTGGCGGCTGTTTCAAAGTCACATGTGCGGGAGCTATTCCTTTTTAATCTTAAGAGCTCCCCATAAGGAATACTCTGTACCAACTTAGGTGGATGATTGCTGGTTACGTATAGAGTGGAGTTCCCTGCTGTAATCTTGCGATATAGAGCAGTATGGACTTGCCCTTCCGACATAAACAGCCTCAGGTCCAGATAGTCCACTGCCACTGGGCTTACTGTACCCGAAAAGTGTAAATTCAGATTATTTTCATTCAGAGCTTTGATATAACCCTCTGCTGACTCCACATTGCCCTGCCTTACTATGAAAAGATTGTCAATATAACAATACCAGTTAATGACCCTACCTTTAAGGTTGTCCTTCTCATAGGTTCTGGGCACCTGTTCCTCCCACCAGCGAACTAACAAGTTCGCATAACTGGGGGCGAAACAGGTGCCCATCACCGTCCCTGAGATTTGCCTGAAGTATGTATCCTCAAATAGAAAAATGTTATTCACAAGACAAAATCTAGTGAACTCTAGGATCACCTGGTTGTGTCTTGCAAAACGTAACTGTCTCCGATTCAAAAAGTATTGCAGGGCTTTTAAACCATCTTCATGGTTGATACAAGTATAAAGACTTGTAATATATAGGACTACGAGTTGGTAGGAGGCGTCCCAAGAAATGTCCGCAATCTTATTCAAAAAATCTTAAGTACCTTTCACATATGACTTTAGTTCCACCACAAATGGAAACAGAAAATAGTCAATAAACATCGAAAAATGTTCAGTTAGACTCCCTTGAGACGAGACTATCGGTCTCCCTGGGGGATGTACATCATCTTTATGAAGCTTGGGAATGTGATAAAAGGTGGCCACTATTGGATTCATAGTCCTCAGGAAGAGAAGTTCATCCGTCCCAAGCATGTTCCGACCATACCACATCTTAATAAGATTTTCATATCCACATATGCTGGCCTGATAGATTTCTCTTGTGCTCTTTTCATAGTATTTTGTATCCGATAGTTGTCGCAGTGCTTCTTCACAATACCGTGTCCTTGTTTGCAGCACCACATTTCCGCCTTTATCTGAAAGCTTTATGATGATAGCTTTGTCCTCCATTAGATTCGTCAGAGCCAACTTTTCTTCCTCTGTTAAATTATTTTTGCCGATACTTGCCCAGTTCTTGCATCTGAATTTTAACAAATCACGGACCATTGCTTCAGAAAAAACATCTATAGCATCATACAGCATCTGCGGTGTAAAGATAGATTTTGGTTTAAAAGGACTTTCTTGCATTCCTTGTTCTATTCCTGCACCTGCCGCTCTTTGTGCTATATCCATACCAGAAATCTCCCGATTTTCTGAATCTGTGTGAAGATTCTGTAAAAGCTCTACTGCTTGTAAATCATTGCATGTTAAGGAGTTAGTCACCGTCATCCTTAATGGTGTTAATTTAGTTTCCTTCATGACCGGTCGCAGTTTAAAATATTTATGCAATTTCAACTTCCATATGAAGCAGAAGAGATCTATTCTCTTCTGTGTAAATTCCAGATGACTTGTAGGGCAAAATGTTAGTCCCAAAGTAAGTACTTTGATCTCATTATCGGTTAAATTTCTTGGTGCAAGGTTAACTACCATGAGATTCGTGGTGTTCATTGTTTTTTGTTGAATTTCTTTTAGCGTGCCACCCACGCTGGAGTTCTTCCTCTTCCTGCCCCACCCTGCCCTGCGAGTTCTTCAGTGACTTGTTCGGGTGGCTTGTTCTTGCCCCCCCCCCCCCCCCCCCCGCAGCCAGGACTTTCTGATTATCTGAAATTCGTCGTAAAAAAGGTGTCGTTGTTCTTGCGCCTGAACCTGAACCACCAGCACAATCACCACCTGAATCATTCTCAGTTAGATCTGATTCCGATGTTTCCATTCTGGGAGTTGCTGTTTTGGATGTGCTTTGCGCTAATTCTTTTCTTGGGCCATCGAACTTTCGCGCAAATGTTAATATTCTTCCTTGGAGGTAGTCGTGCTCAAATTTTTCTTGCTTTCTCTGCTTGATTTCATTTTCATATTTCAGCAGACGAGCTTTCATTTGGCCCAATAATTCATCAGTTTTGTTTTTATCTTCCTCTTTGGACAGCAACTCCTCCAGATCCTTTATCCGTTTGAGTGCTTTCTCACGATCACTCCAGGCATACTTAACTAGTATGCCTAATGTACCTTGACAATACTGCGCTGTGTGTTCTGCCCATTCAGTCAATAGATCAGGGTTCTCATATGATGGGACAGTATAAACTCTTAAACCTCTCGGAACTCTGTTAACTTCGATGTAACTTTGAAGCGAGGTGGCCTCCCACCACTTGCGTGTTTCGCGTTCATATAATCGCTCTAATTTGCCGATAACGTTGTTGAGACTAGTTGTTGCATCTAAATTTTGGACCATTGATGCGTTTTCCGCTTTCGATTTTTTATTGCAGAACATGCCTTTGGCTGCTTCACGGCGGGCCGAATCACTGAACATCGTTCCCCTGTTCAGTGGGTGTTTGTCGAATATAGTCCTGATTGTGTCACCCTCGCCTTGTCGCTTATCTCAAGTACTACTCGATGCAAAATTCGTATCGCGCAAGCTTGTGTCCAGTTATTTTATTGCTTCCCTAATGTCTCGGGACTTTCACTGGAAACCACAACGTTGCGCTTTGGCTTGTACTGGTTGCAGCGGCGGTGCTTTTCAAAACAAAATTCACGCTCCCTTTACACCCAATTGAAATCACTCGCAGACGGGTGCTATCCAGTGGCGGTGCACTCCACAAATATAACAGCTCTCATTCCCGTATTATAAGGAAAGTAAGCACTCACGTTTCTCAGGATCTTTTATTCAGACCAAACAAACGCATTTCGGCGAACTGCCTTTTTTGGTGTTAGCGGCACAGCCGGAAGTCGCCATCTTTAAATTCTTACAAAGGTACATCGTAGTAAACAAGGGACTACACACATAATAGCCGATATCGACGCCATTTTATAATGTGCAATTTATAATAGCAACAAATTCATTATTCTTGCCATAATGTGCAGACATTCAAAGGAAGCTTTATTTTCATTAAAAATCAGAACATATTCAAACCAAATGGTATCTGCGTGCTAGCGCGATGCAATATCGTTAATCAAAATTACTCTCAATCTTACAGCTTTCCTGATTACAATGCAATTTCATCGTTATGGTTTGAATATGTTCTGATTTTTAATGAAAATAAGAGCTTCCTTTGAATGTTTGCACATTATGGCAAGAATAATGAATTTCTTGCTATTATAAATTGCACATTATAAAATGGCGTCGATATCGGCTATTATGTGTGTAGTCCCTTGTTTACTACGATGTACCTTTGTAAGAATTTAAAGATGGCGACTTCCGGCTGTGCCGCTAACACCAAAAAAGGCAGTTCGCCGAAATGCGTTTGTTTGGTCTGAATAAAAGATCCTGAGAAACGTGAGTGCTTACTTTCCTTATAATACGGGAATGAGAGCTGTTATATACATACATATATAAACATGTCCACCAATTCTCCCCTCTGTGCGAAGAAAGCAGAGCACACTCAGGATTTTCAGTTCAAACTGCTTTTATTCCCCAATTGGCTTTGCAGGACGCGTTCGCTATAGTAGCTTTCTCAAATGCTGCCAAACAATTCACGGTTCTCCCGCCCTCCCTTTAAACTGCCTGCATCATTTTGATTGGTTGATGCAGTACTGACGTCATGCCACCGGGAAAAGCCGAACCCAGGAATCCAGGTCCAAGCGGAGCAGACACCAATGTAAGTACATGCCCCAGTGGGCGGTGTCTGCTCCCATCTCCCCATGGTCGCCTAGTTCATGAAGGCTTCGATGTAAGTAGGAGCGGGGTAGCATTGTCCTGAGTCCTTCACCCCACTGCCATGACTCCCGATGTTAGCCTGTGCACACCGCTTGAGTAAGCAGTGCGTCCCCTGCGAAGTCGCCGTCCATCGTTGATAGCCAGGCACTATTCAGGTAAGCGGTGTACCAGCGTCTACCACAACGTCTGTAGTTTCACCAAAGTTTGCCATATAACTGCTGGACACTTAGGGGTTGGTACTCTCAAGGTGTTCGTGGCTCGCACCATCAACATCCACCAATTCTCCCCTCTGTGCTAAGGAAGCAGAGCACACTCAGGATTTTCAGTTCAAACTGCTTTTATTCCCCAATTGGCTTTGCATGACGCGTCTCGCTATAGTAGCTTTCTCAAATGCTGCCAAACAATTCAAAACATATATATAATATCTGCATATCTATATAAATATAAATGCATGCACATGCATATATGCATGCATATGCATGTTATGTACATGAACGTTTGAAAAACACTAATAAAAGCAAATCTAAAAAGCCACCTAATTACAAACAGAATTGTTTTAACTTAAACGAGGGAGTGACCTATTGCATTTTCAATGCTTGTTTACTTTGGTTCCATAAAGAAGGCATTCAGATGTGTCACACATTTGCCATAAATTCTGAATGGTAGCACTCTAGTTGTTCATTAGATCACTGTAGTAACGCTACTGCTCACCAGGGAATTCTGCTGCTGGTATTCAAAGTGCATGTTTCACTCTGCATGTCAGAATTTTTTTATGACATAGAAGAGGATTTGAGAAGTCAAAATGTGCCCTAATTTTTCTTTCTGAAGCACCAATCATAATTTCTATGGCAAAATGAACCCCCTCATTTTGTTCCTTTGCAAATTAAATGTTTTAAGAGTTACCACTTTATTCCAATCAAGATGGCTTCAGGTGTGCCATACTTTTGTCATAAGTACGATTGTTAGCGCTCTAGTTGTTCTATAGAACACTTTGGGACATTCTGTCATTGGGCTATACTTGGGCTACATCTGGGTGATATTTGTGCTACAGTTGGGCTCTTTTGTCTCTGGTGGCCATCTTGGGAGACTTATTTGTTATGAAGTTTCCTAATTTCCTCATTTACTACAGTGTCCTCAGTAGGAATGCTTTCAGTTTTTTAATTTGATTCCATCAAGAAGGCATTCAGATGTGTCACACATTTGCCATAAATTCAGAATGTTAGCACTCTAGTTGCTCATTAGATCACTGTAGTAAAGGTACTGCTCACCAGGGAAGTCTGCTGCTGGTATTGAAAGTGCATGTTTCAGTCTGCATGTCAGAATTTTTTAATGAAATAGAAGAGGATTTGATAAGTCACTCAATGTGCCCTAATTTTTCTTTCTGTAGCACTAATCATACTTTCTATGGCAAAATGAACCCCCTCATTTTGTTCCTTTTTAAATTAAATGTTTTAAGAGTTACCACTTTATTCCAATCAAGATGGCTTCAGGTGTGCCATACGTTTATCAAATGTAGGACTGTTAGCGCTCTAGTTGTTCTTTGGAACACTCTGGGAAGCTGCAGTAGAACACAAAGGAATCAACTGACAGTCTCTGCCCTTCTTGGATGTACATGTTTTACTGAGAATGTCAGACTTCATTCTCACATGACTGAGAAAGATAATGTGAATTTACAGAAAATATGCACTCAGTTTAGCTTATAGATCACCTTCCAAACCTCTGTGGGAAAAGCATGAGAAAATAGTTTTCTCTCAAACATGATTCATGATATCCCAGCAGAAGCCTTTTTCACATGGTAAAATCACCTTAGAACATACCACAATTCCTAAAATGAGTATGGTACCATCAACAAATGATTTATAATGTAACTAAAGTCTTAAAACCTCTATTAACTGCAATGCTTTTTAATGAGGTGCTATCATGTATATTGGTCCCAAGATGGCTGCCAACACTTCTTGGAAGAAGTGCTGACAGCCAATCAGATCTCACGATGAGATGTGTGGTTAGGCTCCGCCCAGATATATATGTGATTTTACTTTTGACTTGATCAGGAACTACTGAACGGATTTACACCATTTAAGCAAAAGGCACGAGTCTGAACTGAGGACTACCTTTCTGCCAAATTTGGTGTAATTCCATTCAGCAGTTCGGGCTGTAGCTGCGCCTAAAGGTCCTATGGAAAATTGCATGGGGAAAACATGTTTTGGGACCCCCCTTTTTTCTCGGCCCTCGCTACACGAATCATCCCGAGACTTTCAGGATAGGAGCGGACTGGAGCTGGCCAAAAGTTTTGAAAATTTCACGAAGATTCGTCAATCGGCGCCAAAGATATTGGGAATAGAATGTTGCGGATTTCCTATGGAAAATAGGTCCTAACTATAACTACCTACTGGCGACCGCCAGTAGGATATATATATATATATTACCTACTGGCGGTCGCCAGTAGGTAGTTATAGTTAGGACCCTGTTTCCATAGGAAATCCGCAACATTCTATTTTGAATAACTTTGGCGCCGGTCGACGAATCCTCGCGAATATTTCAAAATAGGTGGGGCGCTCCGCTCCTACCCTGAAAGTCTCGGGGGGATTCGTCAAGCGGGGGCTGAGATAAAAGGGGGGTCCCAAAACGCGTTTTTCCCATGCATTTTTCCATAGGACCTTTAGACACAGCTACAGCCCGAACGGCTGAACAGAATTACTAGAAATTTGGCAGAGAGGTAGTCCTCAGGTCAAGGAAGTGCCTTTTGTAGGTTTGGTGTAAATCTGTTCAGTAGATTCTGAGAAAATAGCCTTTAAATCAATATATATATCTGAGCCAGCTTACGGTGCGCTTACCGTACGCGTACGGTGGCGTGCGCGAGCGCGATTCTGATTGGCTCTTAGATCTTAGTAAACATTCGAATCGGTCGAAACCAGGAAGCGGCGGCCGCCATTTCGTGTGTTTCACTCAAAAAAAAAAAGAGTGATATCTTGAAAAGGGGGCAAGTAGGAGAGTTACAGACCCCCAACATTTGTAAGGGGGTCAAAGAAGGACAGAAAAGTACAAAGAAAACATTTATTGATTTTAAAAAAAATCGCGGGGTACGCGTACGGTAAGCTCAACGTACGCGTACGGTAGAAAAAAAATAAAATAAAAAATGAAATGCAGATTTAAGAGTTTAGATATTAGGGGGCTCTAAAAAGAGCCGTTGTGTTTATGAAGTGATTTTTTAGTGGTACCTACAAGTAAGTACCGATGCAGAGTCTAAGGTTCAAGAGGAAGACTCTGTTCCCTTCATCATTGAAGTGCACACCATCTCCTCTATAAATGTCTTGCATGTCGTAACGCAAGTTGTTGTGGTAAATGGAACCCATACCATAGTCACGGAGGAAAGCAGAAACAGATTTGTTGACGTGCTTTCTTGCTTTGTCAATCTGCGGACAGAAATGATTGGACCAGTTCCATTTTTGCCTTTGGCATATGTTAGAAAACACAAAGGCAGTTTTAGGGAAAAGTGAAAACAGTTGTGCAAAGGTGTCCTTCATAAGCATTTCCAGACCTACCCCAGTCAAAGTGCCTAGGTCATTGCCACCACAGTGCACTATTATGAGGTCAGGGTGTTTTTTGCATGAAGGATTTCACCAATGGCATCAATTGGTGCCACTTTAACCCTCTCTGACCAATCCATTTAATGTCTACATTTGGCAAAGCAAGGTCTCTCACCATATCTGTTTTCTCTGCATACTTTTCACTCCAGAAGACATAGCGGTGCCCTACAATCCACACTGTGAACATCTTCAAAGGAGAACTGGATGCACTCAGGAGGTGTAATTCAGTAGAATGGTAAAAAGAAATGAAAGACAGTTTGGAAATGGAGGCATACATATTTTTTTCATAAAAAAAGAACTGATTGGCTGTTTCATACCATTCTAGAATAAAAACTAGGCTGTATGTGTAAATTAATAGAAGCATGTTTTGTATTGGTACAGAAAAATGTGTTACCAAAGAACAGTACTATGGATTTGCTGTTAGGTTTGAAAAGTCAAGCACTCTTGCTCTGTGGAATTGAAACATTGTTTGGTGAACTTCTGACCTAACTCCACACAGCAGTGTTCCATGAGCTGTTGCTATGGTAGCAGGCAGAAGTCAAGTTGGGGGAAGGGTACTAGGCAGAAGTCAAGTTGGGGGAAGGGTACTTTTGGAAAAGGGTTGGTTTTCAACCAATAGAAATGTGTGATTACATTTGAAAAAAAGGGGGAAGCACTGAGATTTGAAATTAACATGTATATGTGTGGAAAAAGAGAGGGAAAGTTTGCCATTATCTGGTTCTGCTGAGAGGAGAGAGGTGTAAAGAACAGAGATCCTGGCTCTGATAATCTGCTGTTTGAGTGCCACATTTCTTTCACAGCCAACTAATTTTAAAGGTGAGTTTAGAGTTTGAGAGGGGATGTATATGGTAAATTAAGAAATGAATAATAGAAATGGAATTCCTTTTGTTGAAGTTGTGTTTATTATTTTCTGTTTTGGGAGAAATTTAAATGTGAGGAACATGTAAAATAATATGGACTATGTTTTCACGATAAATTAGGGTGTACTGGTAAAAATAAAGAATACTTTAAGGGTTTGAGATTGGACTCAGTAATGCAAATACATACAGCATCAGTAAGGCTGGTTGCCCTTGCTGAAGTGTAGGCAGTCACCCAGGTTACACATGGTGCTGGTCTGAAAAAGCAGTTTGGACATGTGCTTTTTTAAGAATCTGAAAAGTGGATTCATAATGTGTCAGTCTGTAAAAGTGTTTATCACTTGCCAAAAAAAAGAGTAGTAAGTGTGCTTTCAAATTGGCAAAGAAATTTTGTTTTGTGACTAATGTGAAAACATGACTCTGTGTGCAAATAGGAATTACAGGCAGAGATTTATTGCGTATTGCTCTGGTGATTTCACAGCTGCATTAGATGGAAAGGGGGAGCCATTTTTTGGTGCAGAAGCAGACTCTTAGCACACACCCAGCTGCTTACCCTGTGGAATCATGCACAGTATTCACAAGCGAGTGGGGTTTGAGGTTTCAGTCAGTAATGCAAATACATTCAGCATCACTAAGGCTGGTTGCCCTTGCTGGAGTGTAGTCAGTCACCCAGGTTACACATGGTGCTGGTCTGAAAAAGCAGTTTGGACATGTGCTTTTTTAAGAATCTGAAAAGTGGATTCAAAATGTGACAGACTGTAAAAGTGTTTATCACTTGCCAAAAAAAAAGAGTAGTAAGTGTGCTTTCAAAATGGCAAAGAAATTTCGTTTTGTGACTAATGTGAAAACATGACTCTGTGTGCATATAGGAATTACAGGCAGAGATTTATTGCGTATTGCTCTGGTGATTTTACATTTGCATTAGATGGAAAGGGGGAGCCATTTTTTGGTGCAGAAGCAGACTCTTAGCACACACCCAGCTGCTTACGCTGTGGAATCATGCACAGTATTCACAAGCGAGTGGGGTTTGAGGTTTCAGTCAGTAATGGAAATACATTCAGCATCACTAAGGCTGGTTGCCCTTGCTGGAGTGTAGTCAGTCACCCAGGTTACACATGGTGCTGGTCTGAAAAAGCTGTTTGGACATGTGCTTTTTTAAGAATCTGAAAAGTGGATTCATAATGTGTCAGTCTGTAAAAGTGTTTATCACTTGCCTAAAAAGTAGTAGAAAGTATGCTTTGCAATTGGCAAAGAAATTTCGTTTTCTGCCTAATTTCAAAGCATGACTTTGTGTGCACACAGGAATTATTTTTAGAAATTTAATTTGTGAAGGTGTTATTGTGATTTTCATTTATAGGAAAGGGGTTTATAGTATTTTAAGATTTCTAAAGAACATAAAAAATGTAGTAATATATTTAAATAAAATAAAGGAATTTTTTTTTAGTTTTTTTCAGGTATTGCTGAAGAGCAGTGAACAAAATTTAAGATGCCTACAAAATCCAGAGTAAAGAAAGACCACAAAAAAAACCTATATTTGAAGACAACTGGAGGACCTAAGTTAGTTGGAGATGCTCATGTTGGGAAAAAGAAAAAATCTTCTGGTAAGCAAACAAAAGATTTTTTAAAGAACATATTCAAAAAATGTACAAAATGTCTGTACTGGAAAGAATGTTTTCAATAGAAAAGGAGAGGAAAAAATTGAGCATTTAGTTAATGCAAATATACCTTCTGCAACTAAAAAGATTAACTTAAACAGAAAAACAGCGTTTAAAGAGATACGTAGAAAAATGTTTCAGAGAAGAGTTATGTCCAATTTGATAAAGGATGTGAAGAAATATAAGCAAAAGGCTAAGTTTTATAAGAGAAAAAAAGAAATTGAAGCCATTGCAGCAAAGGCATTAGAATTAAAAAGGAAACTATTCATTTTAATTTTGAATAGGATGCGTACATTAGATAAAATGGTTAATGTACTGAAATCACAAAGCAAAAGGAAAAGAGTAGTGAACAGAACAAACTTTTGTAAAGTGTTTTTAGGAAAATGGATGCATAGTTCAAGTAGTGAACCTTTTTTTAATGAAGAGAGCTATTTTTAAAGTAATAGTTTGCTGCATGCAGTTGACACCAGAGGTCGTGCTTACGAAGTGAAAAATGGTTGCATAATGGAGAAGGAGATAATGGTTCCAAGAGATGAGGTACAAGTGATGGCGGATGAGGCTATGGGGAGACGTCCTAAAGCCCCAGTGTACACTTGGAATTGTAGTAGTATTTGCACTGTGCGTCAGGAATCTATTGATAAATTTTGTGAGTTTCTAAGAGAATATAGTAAAAAAAAGTGTAAAACAGAAGATTAAGGTGCTTCAAAGTCTAGATCCATGCAGAGTGAGAGAGAATACTGGTTTGCAGGGTCAATCTCTGGCTTGTCTATCTAGAAAAGTGTGTATTAGTGTTTTCCATCATTTTAGAATGCTGGCTGTTCATCATACTGAAATGAGAAAGTTTGTGAGACGGTTGTATTTTGCTAAAAGTCCAGCAATAAAGTTAGATGAATTGAATAGGGCTCTGTTCCGCGGGTCAGTATCAGATGTAGAGAAGGTTGTTGATGAAATTCAGTTTTGTTACTTTGGTCCTGAACAAAACAGTGCAGAAAAGGACACAGTAAATGAGGAAGAAGTGGATGAGAATGTACAACCATTTGTAAGTAAGACATTTAATGATCACATAACAAAATTTGAAAAAATCTCTAATGAAAGACCAAATATTACTTGTATTTGTTGCCGCAGAACTCATTATAGAAAACAAACCAGGTATGTTGATCTCTATAGAAAAAGTGAAAATGAAGATAATTATAAGTGGAAGGATTTTGCCACATATATATTTCTTGAAAATTGTTTTGAATTGGGTGAAGTTCAGCGTATTTGTAAATACTGTTACAACAAGTTAGAAGAAAATAGAATGCCGACCAGAGCTGTACATAATAATTTAGAATTGGATGCTATTCCTGCTGAACTTTCTGAATTAAATACATATGAGTCTATACTCATTCAATGTGTTCATCCGTTCCAGACCATAGTACGTATGGAGCTAAAAACTGGTAAATTACCTCCTTCAGATTTACTGAGAGGTTTAAAAGGTAGAGTGGTGTATTTGCCCTTGGATTTGAAAAAAAATATGGAAACTATTGATGCGGATACTTTGGAAACTGAACCATTAATTATTCAGGTTAATGGTGTACCTACAAAGAATAAGAAGATTTGGCAGGAGCTGGTAGATGTACGGAAAGTACAAAGAGCAAATTTGTATTTGAAAAGGAATACCAAATGGTATGAATCAATTTATATAGAAGAAGAAGAAGATTTACAAGAAGACACAGAAACACCAACTGGACAAATTGAAAAAGTGGACAAGTCAAAGGAAGAAGAAATTTATGAACATTTTAGCATACATCCTCTTCATTCAAAAGAAGTTATGGGAGACAATATTGATCTGTTTCAGATGAAGAAAGCAAAAGGAACTCCCGTGAGTGTATGGGAGGAGAGCTTGGAAGCTCGATGTTTTCCCCAGCTGTTTCCTAAAGGAAAAGGAGGACGATACGATGAACGTCCGGAACAGATTCCAGCTTCTGAGTATCGGACTACAAGACTATATGCTGAAGATCCCAGATTTCGACAAAGTATTCCTTATTTGTTCCATCTTTTATTTGAAAGCGACTTGTCTGCACGGTCTTATGCAGTAAATCACATTTTAAAAAGTGGAGTACATTTACAAAATGTGTCTGCTAAGGATTTTATGGAGAAAGTGCAGCACCGAGATGATCATTTGGAAACACAACTGATCAATCTGATGGCTTGTCAGCGTGGGACAAATGAATATTGGTACAGACGCCATGGTGAATTAAAATGCATGTTACGGAATTTAGGAACACCAACATGGTTCGTTACCCTAAGCTGTGCTGAGTACGCTTGGGATGATTTACTGGATTTTCTACGAGAGGCAAATTCAAACATTAAAAACATCGAATACAAGACAGCAGGAGAACTGTGCTCATTGGATCCGGTTAATGTTTGCAGATATTTCAATCATAGATTTGAGGCTATGATGTCGTTCATCTGCAATAAAAAAAATCCACCTCTAGGAGAAGTAGTGGATTTCTTTTGGAGAAAAGAGTACCAGGCAAGAGGTGCTCCTCCTATTCATATGCTGTTGTGGATCAAGGATGCCCCAAAGTTTGGAACAGATGCGGATGAAGCAGTGTTATCTTACATTGAAGAATATGCAACATGTGCTATACCAAAAAACACAGAAGAGAAAAAGTTAAAGGAGCAAGTTTTAAGTTTCCAAAGTCATCGGTGTGGAAAATACTGTCGACGGAAATACAAGAGCAAAGATAAATACTACACTAAATGTCGATTTGGATTTCCTAGACCTGTTCTTTCAAATGGAAGAGTAAACAGTTTTATGTCATCTGTGAGACATACTATCACAAGAAAATCAACTAAGAATACCTACAACCTTAAAAGAAAAGAAGAATCAAAAAATATAAATGACTACAACCCAGTCATTTTATCCATGTGGAATGCTAACATGGATATACAGTATGTAGCTGACAATTCCATTGCTGTTGCTCGATATGTAACGTCTTACATTACGAAATCAGAAAAAACAGAATTGAAGGAAATGTGGGAAGAGATTTCTCACGAGAAGACTGTCAG
The DNA here is from genome assembly GCF_964204655.1 of Triturus cristatus. NCBI lineage: Eukaryota > Metazoa > Chordata > Amphibia > Caudata > Salamandridae > Triturus > Triturus cristatus. Next base: position 315,123,390 of record NC_140594.1, on the reverse strand, counting down.
TAAGAAGCTGTACAGTTTCAGTTTGAAGATGTTATCGCATCGAGAAATTGGATCCTACGAATGTTCAGATAGGTTATCTTCTGCAAGTCTCTACTCGAAATCAAGAAGAAGAATTTGGGCAAGTTTAGGCCTTGCAGCAATGAGAAATCGGGTACTGAAATCTGTTGGAGAAATTGAATATTTGGCCGAGAATGACCCAGAAAGTACAGATATTTTGAAATCAAACATGTTGGACACATATTATCCCAAGAGAAGTCATCATCTGGAGAACATGTGTCTCTATGAAGTGCTGCAGAACTACATTTATTCACGGAAAGCCACAGAAGACATCAACAATGGAAAATATAAAGTCATTGGTGAGGAAGGATGTTTGGTGAAGCAAACAAAAGGAAGTTTGATAAATCACAGGAAGCTGAGTTGCGACACTACTGACAAAAAGGAATTTTACTACTTGGCTCTTTTACAGCTGTTTAAACCATGGCGTACAGAGGATGAACTACTGGGAGAATTTCAAAGCTATGAAGATTCTTTTAATGCTTGCAAAGACAGCATACAATGCAGTACATTCTCAACTTATCTGCAAATGTTAAATGAAGAAATTGAACAGGAAACTACAATTGCAGCAGAAATAGCTAGAGACAGTTCTCAGGACAGCCAAAGTTCAGGAACACTCAGTCAAGATCCCCTAGGACAACCAATCGTTGAAAATGAAGCATCAATAGCCATGAATGAAGTGGAAACGGCTATGAATCAAGCTCAAGAAGAATTTATAGACTTACAAAATTTGGAAAGACAACTGAACGAAGAGCAGCAACATATTTATGAAGAGATCAGAAACAAAATTGATCACGGATTTCTACATGAAAAAAAAGAGAGCTCATGCACATCATTTCATCCAATCAGGATGTATGTAAGCGGACAAGCTGGAACTGGAAAAAGTTTCCTTATAAAAGTCATCAGAAGCTACCTACAGCAAAAAACGGATTCTACTTTGTCTTGTGTGGTTACTGCTCCAACTGGGTTAGCAGCATATAACATAAAAGGAATCACTTTACATAGTTTGCTAATGTTACCAGTGGAGCATGAGAACAAAATACAATACAACAAGCTAACTGGAGAAGCATGCTTGGAAGTTTCAAGAGTACTGAAGAAGATGCAAGTTCTCATTATTGATGAGGTGAGCATGGTATCAAACTTAATGCTTGCCTTTGTGCATTTAAGAATGCAGCAAATTCTGAAGACAGACTATGACGTGTTATTTGGAGGAAAACACGTCATAGTTTTTGGGGATCTTTTGCAACTTACTCCAGTTAAAGGACAACCAGTGTTTAATACTGTGACACATGAAGACACAAAGAAGTCATTGGGAAGCATCGGTAATGCAAATATTTGGTCCTTCTTTGAGTACAAGGAACTTACTACTAATATGAGGCAAGCAAACGATGAAGAATATGGAAGTATTCTGAAAGATATCAGAATTGGACTACTCACTGAAGCTGGCACGAAAGCATTACAGAGTCGGCTGCTACATAATTTATTTCCAAAGGAAGAAATAGTTGCAGAGAACATATACAAGAACATTGCAGAAAAGAAAAGTGTCATCTGCTTAATGCCAACTCTACGTGAATGCTCAATATTCAATGAGGAGCTTTTGAAATTGGAAAAGGAAGATATCAGGAAATTGGAAGCAGTGGACAAAATTGAGGATGGAAGAATTACTGTCACATTAACAGGCACACTGAAAAATAAATTGGATTCACTAGAGAAGAACATTTCCAAAACAGCTGGATTAGAAAAAAATCTATGTTTGCATGAACTGTAGAGTATTTTTAAGGAGAAATTTGGATGTTGAAAAAGGTTTAGTTAATGGAGCTATGGGAAGAGTTGTGGGTTTTATTAATTATCAGAAAAAAGATGGAATTGAATGTTTAAAAATAAAATTTGATCAGATAGAAGAAGTTAAAGACATTTGTCGTTGTTCAGTTTGTTTCATGCTTGTGAAAGACATATGTACGTAGGAAGCAGTTTCCGTTTTCTCTAGCATATGCTGTAACTATTCACAAGTCTCAAGGATTGACTGTAGATTGTGCATTTGTGAACATTGGTTCAACTGTGTTCAAAGAAGGTATGGCATATGTTGCTTTGTCACGAGTGAAAACATTATCAGGTTTATTCATGATAGACTTTGATGACTCAAAAGTTAGTGCTGATGCAAATTGTGGAAAGGAGTATAATAGATTAAGAAGAAGCTATGCTCCTCATTTAGGTCAGTATCCTGTGTTGGAGAAACGTGTAGTTTCTCGTAAAAGGAGAAATGAGAATATCTGTAATGAAGATGTAGAGAGGAGGAAAAAAAAGAGGAGTGATGTAATTGCAAGCAAAAAGAATAAGGAAAATGAAGAACAGGTTGTAGGATGTCATTTTGAAAATAGCTCTGGTGTCAACTGCTACGCTAATGTAGTGCTGAATGTTGCATTTTATCTGGAAAGTGTGCAAGAGCAGATAATAGTAAATCAGGGAAAAAGATTCTGTTCTGAGTTGAGTCTCCTTTTATAAAAGCTGAGTAATGATAAAACTCAAATAGAAAGTGCTACTGAAATTAGAAAACTTTTAGATGTATGTTCAGGACGAACACAGTTTTCTCAAAATGTACAGCAAGACGCACAGGAATTCTTGATGTTTTTTCTTCAGGTACTGGAAGAAGAAGGGGTTCCCATTGAAAATGTATTTGGTCTCTCTTATAAATGGGAACATAGTTGTGAAAACTGTTATAATATATGTGGCTCTAATGTTGATTCTGAAAGGTTTATTTATTTAACATTGCCAGAAAGTAAAACAGTCACTTTTGCTAAATTAGTTAAAGATGCTAATCATAGCATGGAATGCAGTGAGTGTCAATCTGACATGTTTTCAACGTTAATTTTAAAGGAATACGGACAGTATGTAATTTTAATGATGCAACGCTGTAAAGCTGATGGTTCAAAATTAGATACTTTAATAAAGAAGTTTACAGGACAGCAATTATCAATTTCAGGAAAAACTTTTGTAACAGTTGCAATAATTTTCCATGATGGACCTACTGTAACTTCTGGTCATTACACAGTTTATCTTAAATGTGAAAAAGGCTGGACACTGTGTAATGATTCCCAATTGATTTTTAAGCAACGTTTGCCTTTTGATTTAGCAAATTCCTATCTAATCTTCCTGAAACCTAAATTTTAGAGAGATTTGGCAACATCTGGACAAAACAATTTTACCATTTTATTGGATTACCATTGGAATTTTAAAAAAAAATGATTTTACAAATTACCATTTGGCCTAATGGAAAGGTAACCAATTGTAATGTGGACTTTTTCAATTTTTAATGAAACTTTGGAAAACCAAAAATTTAGAAAAAAATCGGTAACATCTGCATAATTTAAATTTTGGAACGTTATTGGATTGCCATTGGAAATTTATTCAAAAAAGATTTTTAAAATTACTATTTGGCCATGCGGAAAGGTAAACAATTCTATTGTGGACTTATTTAATTATTAATAAATCTTTCGGAAACCAAAATGTTACAGAGAATCGGTGAGATCTGTACAATTTAAACTTTAAATTTCCAATGGTAATCCAATAAAAATCTAATCAAAAAAGAATTTTAAAATTACTATTTGGCCTAAAGGAAATGGAACCAGATGTATTGTGGAGTTATCTGAGATATATTTTTGTGATTATACTTCTGAAACAAAAATATCAGACGGTATTTTAAAGAAATAAGTATTGATATTAGATGATATATTTTAAGAATATTATGCATTTCTATAAAGTTATGTTTATGCAAAAAGAGATTGTGGGCTTTTTTAAAACAATCTTTGAGATTGTTAATTTTTTTTTTGCCCGCTGTTAAATGATGAATGCAATTGCTTTCACAATTTATAGTGAAATGCAATATATTCTGAAAACAGCAAAAAAAAGGCAAATTTTTTTTTTGAAAAATATGTAAATATGTGTACTGTATTATAAAATGTTTTATTAAATATTAATACTTTTTTCTTTTTTTTCAGATTGAGATAGAAAATTTTCGAAAACTAGAACCATTTTTAAAGCAATTAAAAAAAATTTTTAATGAATAAATATTTTTTTGAGTGGGTATGGTAAGTCAAAAATATCATGGTCCCTTTTTTCCACTTCTCCACAATCACATTTTCAGTTTTTCATTGTAGTCTCTCAAGGACTTTGTAATGTGATAATTGATTTTTAGTGTTTTTTAAAAAAAAAATATAATAATTACGCGTACGGTAAAAAAAAAAATCAAAAAAAAGTTTTAAAAACATATATAAAAAATAGATGAAAGATAAGGTTGGCTCTTAAAAGAGCCGTTGTGTTCATGCAGGGACAGAGGAAAGAAAGAATGGGAATATTAGACGGTACGACAAATGTGCTGATCTATTTTATTGTTCACTAGGGAAATACTGGTCTCCCTATAACAAATTAGATCATGACAAGTGGCGCACCGTATTTCAACCCTCAGAAACCGAGGGTTAATTTCCTGAGGAGAAGAAAAAGGAGATGCTCCCACCACAGATGAAGGGCTCACCTGACCTGCAGAAGAAGGACTCGGCCCTGCAGATGATGGTCCAGGCTGAGCTGCTGTGGATGTGCTTGGTTGACTTACTGAAGGGTTACCTTCAGTATGTCGAGCATGTGTCCTTCTGTGTACATCCTTAAGGTGTCTCAACATGGTGTGATTCCCGAAGGAATACTTCTTGTTGGGATTCCCTCTTGAAAGTACACGCTTACACAGCTTACAAGTCACTAAGGGTGCATTTACCTTTTGCTGGCCCTCTGGAAAAGAAAAATACTCCCATATGAAAGAGGTCTTTTGTTTCCTCGTTCTCTGCCTCAAGGTAGTGCTGCTAGCCTCACTCTCAGAAGGGCTCTGCTGTTCTGCCATCGTATCACAAAGACAACCCAGCTCCTTCTCCTAAGGGATCACAAGCAGAAATGAGGGGAATGGGTGTGGTGTAGGAGAGTTCTAGAACTGAAAGTAGTTTCAACCAATCAAAAGTTGTGTTTCATGATCACATGACCCACCGTACGCTTACGGTGCGCTTACGGTGCGCTTACGGCAAAAGTACGCATGCGCGTAAAAAAGGCACGCGCGCATGCGCAAAACAGGCACGCCCCTTCACTTCCGCGTAACGTGCGCGTGCAGCGTACGCGTTACGCGCTGTGCGCGCGTGACGTGCGTCTACGCAAATTGTGTAAATGAACGCAAACAGCGTAGAAATCTAACGTAATTAAAGCAAGACTTGCGCTTACCGTACGCGCACGTTAAAAAAAAAAAAAAAAAAAAGGAAAAAAAAAAAATTAGCATTTAAAAAACCTTTGAAATTCACTGAAAAAACCATGGGTTTCACACACGTTATAGTTAGGGATTAGCATTTAAAAAACCTACTACTACTATCCTTGTGATAGAGTGGCAGACCTCCTCTTCCCCTAATATAACCATTGAAACACACATTCAAAAATAGAAACTAAAATGTTCAAAATAATGAACATATCAATATCAGTTACAACAACCTAATCAGTAATTCTAAGAACCACATACACATACAGTCATTCACCAACAGTCCTCTACAGTCACTCATACATGTACTCACTCATCATATGTATTCATACACCTATACATCCTGTTACACAACGCCACTCATCCATAGAGTTACTCACACACATAGTCACTCATGCTAATAAAGAATCAAACATCCATTTACTTGCATATACAGTTATACACACACCACCACACTTACTTCTACAGAAACTTACATATACTTACTCTTTTAAACAATAACTTATAGAAACACATACTTATTCATACAGGAACTCTTCCAATCTCTCACTCTCACATATACTCACTTATATACACCAATAGTCACATATACTAGTTTAAAACATATGTAGTTACTCATAAAGACACTATAGAGACAGTCATTCACTCACTAACACACCCATGCACACACTCATCCACCCATACAGTCCTGCACACATGCTGTATTCAACAAATACAAACAGTGAGTCACTCATTCATGCACCTATGCACTACGTAATACCCCCACCGAACCATACAGACACTCAGACACTCATACTGATACTCAAAAAACCAACTAATAACCTATATAGACACTCATGTAGCTACTCACCAACCCATGCAGCCACTTATACACAAAGTAAGAAACTGATACAGATATTTTCATATTTAAAGATTACTCAGTAAGCCATGTATTCACTATGATACACTTAATCAGTCAGTTACACAAAATTTTTTTTAAAAAAAAGCATCCATTTAGACACTTATATACCCATTTATTCTTCCATTGACCTTGAGATATACATAAATATAAAACATATTTAATTTTCAGAAAAACACACAATCACTGGATGATGTCATCAGTGATGTCATTTGAGATGTCATCAGTGATGTCATCAGTGATGTCAGTGACCATGTCATGAGTGATGTAATATGTGACGTCATCAGTAGTGCATTGCGGGCGCGCGAGTTATAGTTAGCTGAACTAACTATAACGGGGGAATTTCAATGGTTTTTACGAGTGAAATGTCCAGCTAACTATAACATGTGTGAAACCTTTGGTTTTTTCATTGAATATTATATATATATATTAATATATATTTTTTTTTTATTTAACCCCTTCCATGCTCATGACGGAACGGTTCCGTCATGAGCATCGGTTGAGCTGTGCTCATGACGGAACCGTTCCGTCATGGCCCCGCCCGCGCTCGAACTCTTCAGCACCGCGGGGGAATCCGCGCAGCGCTGAAGGGGTTAACATTATATTATTTATATTTATATTATTTTTGACTAACTAACTCTTGTAAATAAATTACTTTAAAGTCGGTGGAATCCATACACTACCAAATCCTTAGTCAGCAGGGGACCGCTTGGTGAACGATCAAACACATCAATAAAAGGAGAAGCTGGTTATGCTCCAGATCATAAAGGAAAAAGACAGAAAGAAAGTGCTGGAGGCAACCACTAAGGGAGTGAATTCAGCCTGGAATTGGTCATGCTTGACCCTCCACATGGATACTGAGCTAGAGGCGGGGGTCAAAACATCGCAAACACAAGGAGATGATGGACGGAGTGCTGACACTTTTGCATATAGCTGGGTCTGAGCTGAGGTGGCGAAATGAGATAAAGAATGATGATGGATTCAACCCAGATCTGTGACTGGGGGTCAGTGTCTAAAAAGTTTGAGGACTCCATCCATCTCCTTGTGTTTGCGGGGTCAAAACATCACCTTCAAGTCAAAGCCAAGGTGCATAAGGCTCCAAAAGCAATACTGAAAAGAAACAATGGCCATTCAGGTGCCCTCGCCACAAGACATGGTCCTGCTCCAGGTCCTCAAAGATCTATTACCCTCAATCTGGGACAATCTCCTGGACAGGCCTACTCTCAAGCTTTTAGACCAATTAAACTGTACCCCTTTGGAGAGATTCAGTTACACAGATACTGGATAGCGCCATGTCAGTAATGAAGACCGACTTTGCGGACACAAAAACAAGTAATGTGGGCACTAGGCCTCAACGGAAGTCCTGACTAACACTCAACCCATCAACAAAGCTGCTATTGCCTATACATTTACCCTAACATCACGCTAAATGTAGCCCTTGTGATGGGAGTATCCCATCCGCCAAGATCGTAATTGGGCTCTAAGTGATAATCGTAATTTCATCATCTCTAATGTCTACAAATAAACAAAGCAAAGGAACAGCATCACTGAAAAACAAAGTCTTGAAAAGGTTGTCTGATGGAGTAGGAACAATTAAAGTTATGTTAATGGCCCTTCAGCTCAGAAAAATACAATCGAAGTTGGAACGGGACCAACCAGCCTTATTGACTACATGTGAAGTCTGATGCTTTCACAAACCCCCACTTCGAGTTAAGAAAAGTTATGTCACACTAAAAAATTATCTTTTTTAATCTGGTTTATTATCTATTTCTGTAGTGAAGATTGCTATCTATATACGTACAATGCTAAGTTAGCACAACCGCGTTAGATGTTAGAAAGCCATCTTGCAGCTTTTGCTGCTTTTGCACACGACACTGTAGTCACATGTTATTAATTGAGAAATGCTTGCTCGACTTTCCTTCACATGAGAACGGTCTGTTGTTCACATCGCTAACAGTGAGCAGCGACCTTGGTCTGCACATTGTGTAAAGAAACAGTCTGGGTCGCTAGACGGTGCATGTTGTTGGTTTCAGGTTGATCGGCCCACTATTTAGCCATAACACGCACGCAGCTGCAAATACCTGAAAGTCGAGTGCTTTTAATATTGCAGGCTACATGTTTTAGACACATTCGGAAGAAGAGCTTTCCCAGGAGCAGAGTCTAGCTGATCCTGTGATGTGATTCCACTAAGCTGATCTTTACGGTATGGGGTTCCCCATTCAAGCCTAGAGACCTTTTATCAGTCTAATAATAACCATATTAGTTTACTAGTGAAAGGAAGGTGGTTGTCATCCACTGTCATTTTATTATGATTACTCCTTTCATTTTCTATGGTATTGTAACTATGCTGATGGTTTTGATCTTAATCATTTGTCTGCTTATGTTAGCCAAAGTACTGCATCTTAGGACACGAGGTTTATAAAATAAACTCTTTAAACTTTACTGTGTCTCTGTTTATTCTGTTGTGGACTGATATGAGAATAATTACGAACAGGTATTTCTGATTCCCACCATTCCTGAGAATACCCTAAGTCGCTTGTTCTGGGTTGTCTATACATTGGGACCGCCAAGATAAAACTCGGATAACGAATGGGACACTGATGCTGGTCGGATAAGGGGTTCTGAGGTGAGTTTTTGGTACACCACAATTCACTGAGGTCCTGGTTTCCTGTGCATAGTTCTGTGCATAATTCAGAATACAAAAAGACCATCATAAAACCCCTTCCCGACTCACCCCCCGCTACACATTTACAGAGAGTCAAATTGAATAACCGCAGTACAGATCATCACTTCCTAACTCATTACAAACAAGGGAAAAACATAACACCAGATCCAGAGTACATAAAATACAATCACTTAACCAAAGTGCGTCATGCATAACTTTCTCAGCCCATTGATTATATCCAGTCAAGTAGCAGTAGCAAGTCAAGTAGCGGTACCCACTTCCGAAGACCCTTCCTTTTACCCCGGACCCCTCTCCTTGAATTAATTGCATTTTCCAGATTGCCCCAAGCAAGCACCCAGTCTAACTATTGTTGAAAGACCGGTGGGTTATCATCTAACCATGCCGAAACAATACATAATCTAAAATTGGTCATGGACATGAATACAAAAGCTCTACCCCTTAACAACCTCTCTCCATCTGACACTCCCAGAAGTATCACTGCATATGTCAGGGATACCCTTGTATTCAATTTTTCGTTGAAAAACTCTGCTATCTGGGACTTAATAGATATTAACGCTTGACAAGTCGCAAAAATATGAACACTATAAGCCCCCCTAAGTTGGCATCTGGGGCCTCGAGGGCCTTTGCCCTCCTCCATTTAATGATCCTACTTGGAGTATAGTAAAGAATAAAACATGTTTTATAATACTGCACATGCAACTTCGAGGATAATAAAGCCAGTTTGAGCCAGAGAAAAGGATTCCAGAAAACTTGATTCAGCAATAGCCAGCTGCTCTTGCCACTTCAAGGAGTGTTTATCTACATCAACTTTCATGCGTTTATTAAGGAGGGAATAAATAACTCAAATGGGGGGCTTACCCCCACCTCCCAATACATCAACCAGATCACATCTTTGGAATCCTGCAGGGCCACCTCCCTTATGATTTGAAAAAAATACCCTTACCTGAAGGTACTTAAAAAGATCTTTCCTGCTAATATCAAATTCATTCCTAATCTCTTGAAACGACCTTACACCATATGAAAGCGAGAAATAGACTGACCTTTTTTAAGCTAACTTTAACCCAACGTAGGGTATACTGATCGGCAAAACCTCTGGCAGGCCCCTATTATTACTTTATGGAGTGTAAAAAGTAAGTCTACCTAAACCTGTTAGCTTCCGAACAGTTGACCATACTTTGAAAGCATTCAATAAGATCTTAAAGCGAACTCTCTTGAATTAATTGAGTTCAATTTGCCTCCATAAGTTTCCCAAAACCCCTTCACCTATCAGTAACTCATATGGAGAGGGAACATATTCAACTCCTACTTGAGGGTGTGGTTTATCTTGCAAAAGGGCCCTTACATTTTGCAATATGGAAGCCCAGTAATATAATTTTAGATTTAGTAACCCCCACCCACCTCTCTCTTTAGGGAGGGTGAGGAATTTTAGGGCTTTTCTTGGTTTTGCAAATCCCAGACAAAACGGGAGATCAACTTCCAGTTTCTTGAACCAGAGATTTCCTATCTCTAAAGGGATAGCACGAAAAAGTAAAGGATTTGGGGGAAGAAAAAATCATTTTGATGACGTTGCACCACCCTGCCAAGGACAGGTGCAAGTTATTTAATCTATATAAATCTCCTTTAGACCTTTCGATAAAGGACTCAAAGTTTAATTTAACAATGACATCCAAATTGGGGTCATGGTAATTCCTAAATATACAGCGTTTGTGGCTACATGAGCGTCCTCCAGGGAGATCTGTTTATTAACCAAAATCACTGTTTCTTCTTTATTTAACAAATAGCCCGAGATAAGCCCAAACTCTCTCGCCTCTCTCTCTCTCTCTCTCTATCTCAGCAAGTGCTTTAGACGGTTCCGTCGTAACTAAGGCAATATCGTCTGCATATGCTAGAGTTTTGGTTTCCCAGCCACTAAAGGCCATAGGAGGGATGCTGATATTTTGCTCAAGCTTACGTGTAAATGGGTCAATGTATAGGGCGAACAGGAGTGGAGAGCATGGACACCCCTGCCTGGCCCCCCTTGAAATCTAAAAAAATTCTGAATGGTTATATCCGCTGTTCAAACAGCATATACAGAAACACCACTAACAGTATACAGTATACATATCTCACACAAGAGCAAAGGACATGAGAACATCTGCCACAGTTGTGACCTTTCCAAGCAAAGACATTGACAGCTCAGTGACATTGTAGAACAGTACTACAATGAGTAGTGTGCAGCAATGAGTAGAGGTGGTCACACGGCACTTAACACTACTTTCCACAGTTAAGCGGCAGTTTCAATGTGCCAGGCACCAACAGCTGAGATAGTGGAATGGTGTCAATAGTGTGATGATTTGTTCAACTGTGTCAAGAGTGCGTTGGTGAATGAGCTAAAGAATCCAATGTTGTAAAAACTCTAGTGACACCTAGAATGACAGCGCCATATTGGTGCAATAGTAAAGAGGAAGTAAGAACCACTGAAGGAGCCAACATGGAGCAGAACTCAACTAACCAATGGTGTTGTGCTGACAAGGACATGCAAAGTACAACAATAGTGTCACAGACTATGCAGTAATGCAGCCAATGAACATGTGTCACAAAAGTCGTGGACAATGTAGATGGATTGCGCTGAGGGTATAAAAACGATTTGCTAGATTAGTGCAGTCATGGAGACGTCAGTTAAAATGGGTTTCAGACTTCACTGGTCCTGCAAATGTATACAGTAGCACATATGTATTTGGAATTTCTAAATAACCAACCTAGCCATAAGGCAGCGGAGTGCTGTACAGGGTGAAAGAAAAAAATAAAGTCAACGAGTGATAGGACAGGTAGCTGTGAAGTAGTGTTCTTTAAAGAGGTGAGTCTTCAACTCGTTTTTAGGTCTCGCCTGACCCAGCGCATGCTCCAAAAAGTGCTACCAGGCCAGCCTAGAGCTACAGTGCATGTGCGCGGGCACGCGCGCCGTGCTTGGCCGAGATTACTTTCACTTTCGCGGCCGCGATGTTTGATCGTGATCCCGATCGCGATCACTTTAACTTGCATAGCCAATAGGTCTCGCTTTTGGGACCTTATAAGTATTTAGTTATGCAACTGTTGCATGGCTAAACACTTATAAGGTCCCAAAGGCTAGACCTATTGGCTATGCCAATGCTTGTTCAGATTGGAACAGAGTTGGGGCAGTCCTGAGGGATAAGGGAATGTAAATATAGATCCTGGGTGCATAAATGGAAAAGGCCTGCTGACTTGTTTTTAGTTTATTACACTTCTCGGATGATGAGCTGTTTGTGGGTGTGCCAAGAACCACCAGAGATGCGAGTGTGTCTGCTTGTCATGAATGGATTAACTTATGCTGCTGGTTTTGAACATGGTGTGAGTAAGCAAGGGGAGCCAATAGAGTGCCATCATGATGGAGCTGATGTGATCATATTTCATCAGGCCGTGGATGAGATGTCTTGCAACATATGGGAACCCATTATGGGATGCCAGCGTGAAGAAGGGGAGGCCATGGAACAGGGCGTTACAATCATCCAGATGTGAGTGCGAGGGTTGTGAAGTTGTTTTCTGGAAGAAACAGTTTCATCTTTTTAAAGATACAGCCAATACCAGGCCGTTGTTGTAAACCCTTAAGTAGTGTCACTGAAATAAGGATATGGGACGAGGTATTAGCAAGAACATGATATCAAGTGTAGGAAAGGAAGCAGAGACAGCGCTTCGCCGCAAAAGATAATGTAACACATTGTCACGGGCAAATAAAAGGCAGTGGTTGTTAGAGGGCACCAGTGTGGTGCGTGCAGCAGGCAACAGCTGTCTGTGTAGGGGGTCTAAGTGTTAACTCATTAAAGAGAAACCATACAGCCATTATGAAATGTTAGAAGACGTCAGCGTACTGTCCACTGTGCGGTTAACATTCAGTAAAGTCCACGCGATTGCTGGTAGTAACAATGAATGGCACTAAAATGCCCATAAAGAAGTTGTGGTCACGTTAGTGGTAAGACATTGAAAACAACGTGGGGGTGTATGCAGTGCTGGGGACAACGTACCGTACAGTACAGTTTTGACAGAAACATCTGACTGCGAATAATTAGTATCAGTGCGTAGTGACACTTTGCTAATCTAAATAATTATGTTGGGAGTAAACATGCGGATGGTAGGAACTTCTGCCAGTGTGCATGTCCACTCTCAAGCGTGCAGAGAAGTCAATATAATGCACCATTCAACGTACAGTGCAGCACTTCTGAGTAGCTGCAATGAATAGTCGGCGTGCAGTAATGTTTAAACTAGCAGTAATGGGGTCAGGTGGATATCATTAGGAAGCGCGCCTGTCATTGTCCACTGCACCCTTCTTGTCAATGTAAAGTAATATGACCCCTGCCCACCACGGCCTTTTACCAGATCACTGATGAGCTGCTCCACCAGTCCCACTCCTCGGCTGGTTCTAATCTCGGGTACGGGGTCCTTAGGAGCCTCTGTCCTGCTGATGTTCCTGCTCCCCTCCAGGAGGCTCTCGGCCAGCTCCAAGTAACCCAGCCGGGGACGCTCCGGTCGCCTCCGGTGAACCGCACGGGAAGACACCGCATGGGCCCCACGTAGGGACCCAGAGGTAGGAGCAGAACCTCTGGAGGAGGGGCACCTGACAGAAGCCACGGGTAAGGAGCTCCATTCACGCACCGGCTCCACCTGGCCCTTCTCCTGTCGCCGATGCTCCTCCTGGCCCTTCTCCTGTCGCCGATGCTCCTCCGTCCTTCTCCCCTGCCGGTCTCTCCTCCTCAGAGGTCCCTCTAAATTCTGCCTGATATGTCTTTCGATTTCTTCCTTCCAGTTTCGCCGGAACTCCCGCAAAGAGGAGTGTCGAGACATCTTAACACGGGGCTCAAACCCAGCCTGGATCTTCCGGGGTCGTGTTTCCCTCGCTCACGGTAACAGTGATGAAGCCCGCGAGGTAGTCAACTCCATTGGAATTACAATATTTACATAGTACTGCTGTAGTGAGGATGAAAAGGAGGCAGCCATGTTATGGTCAGGCGCAATGTCACGTGTCCTTCCCTTCACGTAGAGAATCAGCAAAACTATGACGTCGGCATGACCTTAATATGGCAGTTGTTCAGACCGACACGCCCCATATGCCTATACCCAGTGGTCGAAGTGGGGGGGGGGGGGGGGGGAGTAGGGGAACTGTGAGCGGAGAATGAGAGGGCGGGAATAAACCAAGAGATTGGATCAGTGGGTGGAGTCGAAGGTGTGGCTAGAAATAGCAAAACATATCAATTTTTAGTACGTTTGGCATTTCACTGACCAGTTACAGCTTATAATGTTATTTAATTCAAACAATGGATAAACATGTTTATTTGAGGTTTAATATATAAGTTGTTTACATTTAATACATTTACAATCTGGGACATGTTTCCAATCACAGAATGTTCCAAATACGCTTATAAGGGGAACCATAAGACATTTGTGTCCGAGCCATGCAGTTTCTTTCATCGGCACTTCTCCTCCCTTTTTCTAACAATTTCTGAACATAAAATTCAGGTTTAAATTCTATGACAGGAGACACCACGATTTTTCTGAACATTATAGAAGACAGATGATTGATTGATATTCTGTTCCGCAGTGGTGTGAGCACCTCATTCATTACACTAAAGCCCCGTTCACATTCAGCAGTGGAGGTGCAAAAGGTGTCTATAATGTGCACTAATGGTTTCAGGCTTCCAGGGATGCAATTTTTATTTTGTTTGTACTCTGTGAAACCAAGGATGCAGGGCTTTAAGTGGGCCGGGTCTGTCCGGGTCTGAGCACCGGCAGTTTTTTTTTGGGGCCCTCGAAACGGGTCTCTATCGGGCTCTATTTTCGTGGCTACTAAAGGTAGTCCGTTCTTTATTTTTTTTTTTTTCGGACCCGTTTTGAGGGCCCAAAAAAAAACTGCCGGTGCTCAGACTTAACGTATCCAATTTGATCCTTATCCAGTTATTTATTTTGTGTGATTTTTAGATCTCTAGCCCTATTTTATGGGAGCTCGGAACATGTGTAGATGCAGCACCCATATATTCAGCCAGCATTCATATAGCAACAGCTCATTCATTAATTGGTGATCAGTTTCTGAGGTTCACAATGTGAAATCAAATAATAACAACCCATTACAGTCTTTATTATGTAAAACATACTTTACTAAGTGCAAGCTCAGTTCAAAATAATTGAAAGATATGTGAGCAACAAACATAAGCCTTAAGATAAAGGAGCTTATTCTGTGGATGCTAATTTAAGAGATCTCGAAGTGCCATGTCATTAAAACTCTACTGAGAACGCGAACGGAAACTGTGGCCATTTTTGGGCCCGGGTCTGATTTGCTATTCTAGAGTGGACCATAGGCAGGGGCCAGGCGTGCAACACCCATTGGACTCAAAGGGCTTCAGCCCCCCCCCCTGTCGTGTGTGGCAGCCCGGGATGAGACACCTTCCCGGGCAAAAAAGCAGCCGCACCCGAGCTCTTCACAGGTCTTTAAAAGACCATTTGCATGTTAATGAGGCCTCGCTGTTGTTTCACCCCTTCTAAGAGCCCCTGCAGCTCCACTCTGCCTATTGCTTAAAGTTCAGCCCCCCCCGAAATTTTTGCTCAGCCCCCCCCGAAATTTGGCTCTAGTTGCGCCTCTGGCAGGGGCAGCAGCTCTTCTGAGACTGCGGGTGTAAATTTAGCTCCTAGCATTCCTAAGAGAAGGGTGTCTCAGGGGAAGAGAAGTCACTGGGAGAAATACTGCAGGTCCGAGTCACAAAATGTGACATTTCTGGCTTTTTTGTTTGGAATTCACAAGGTTTCCTGAAGTATTGCTGGAACGCTGTAGTTGTGAATTGTGCCTTGTATGACTACCTAGGAAAAGTGCAAGCAATTCCAAAGCTCCAAGCAAAGTGGCATTTTTCCACCTGTGGTGCTCCCCATACACTGGCATAGACAACTTTATGTCTTTTTTTCATAATTTGGTGGCACAGCTATATTGTGCCTGATGGTTGCTAACCCCCCCCCCCCCCCCCCACATGGTTTGATGGCCAAGCTCTGAGTCTTCAAATCTGATGGATGGTTGTCAGTTCGTTGGGGAGCTGGAGTGGGTGGAAAATGTGGATTCCCTGCCAACCAGTACCAGAAGAGGAGCCTCTCTATGGCCAGTCAAGGAAAGCCTTCAAACCCCTTTTCTAGCAATGCAAAGAACATCTTGGTGATATCAACATGGCCCAGGCGCGCAACACCAATTGGGCTAACCGGGCTTCAGCCCCCCCCCCCTCCCCGCCGTCATGTGTGTCAGCCCGGCTGAGACAGCCTCGCGGGCTGGCGTCCGTCTAATTGCAGCCGCACCGGAGTACTTCACAGGTCTTTAAAAGTCCATTTACTCGTTAATGAGGCTTTTGTTGTGTTTTCACCCCTTCTTACAGCCACTCTGCCTATCCAGGTGCTGTTAGCGTACCACAGAGTCTTCTATATAGAAATATCAGCATTGCTGTGTTGTTTTGCACTAAATAACCCCTGAACCATTGTAGCTGTTACAATATTCTCCCTGAGCTAGGCTCCAAATCTCCAAATCACCTTTTATCCAATAGCACCACTGATCATTCTTGTTTGTACAGTCCCACTGTTATCTGTATGTTCATTTGACAATGAATGAAGGTCAGAACATGATTATATTTCTATCTGTATTAAAATGAGCTCTTATTGTCTATCATGTTTCCAGTGGGGGCGAAAGGGTGACCAGGGCTTTAAGTGGGCCGGGTCTGTCCGGGTCTGAGCACCGGCAGTTTTTTTTTGGGGCCCTCGAAACGGGTCTCTATCGGGCTCTATTTTCGTGCTGATACACACACCAACAGACCCATCACCGTGAGGCAGCTAAACTATCGGTGATTTAGGTGAGCTGGGGAGGTCCCGAGGCGTTTGGGTTCAGGGGGCAGTCACTGCTGAGCTCAACTCAAAAAGGACCCCCTGCTGCCGCATTTCAGTCTCTATTAGCAAGGGCGCCAAATTTCTCTCCGCCTAAGGCGCTATCTTATCAAATGCCGGCTCGGAGTGTAGGGCTGCAGCCGCAACCTAGCGCCGGAATCCACTCGACATTAACTGTCAAGCACCCATAACCTAGAGACTGACCACAGCATGCCACTAGGAGTACCGGTACTCTCTTAACACAAGGAGAAGTCCCGGTACTCAATGGGAGAACACGGAGAAGTGCCGGTACTCATGATTTTCTTAAGCACACAGTGCTAGTTATTTTGATTTAGACCACGCCCCTACTCGGATAGGGCACGCCCCTTCAAGACATTAACCACGCCCCTTTTAGAGCACCCCCAGTTTTTTTTTCCCACTTAAAGCACTGCAAGGATGTACTGCCTAGTATCAAATACATGCAACCTGCTACAAAGGTTTAGTAATTCTGCCTCACCATATAAGATGTCTACTGGATCTGGCCAATAAACTGGTTGTAAGAGTTTCATTCTATGTACCAACTCTTTGTATTCCATTTCGTCATTGTTTGTGGTTGTGCATCTAGAAACATTTGATGCATTAGTCATTGTCATCCTTTTTCGCAAGTTATTTGCTAAGCTCCTAAAGAACTGTCAGGCACATGCATCAAAGCTTTTTGCGATCTCAAACGGAGCGAATCGCAAAAATCTCCTGTTTGCGATCGCAAAAATAGCTTTTGCGATGCATGAAACAACTTGCCACTCGCAATTTAAGAAATCGCAAATTTTTGTGATTTCTTAAATTGCGATTGCATTTAAGGAATCGCATATTGCGATTCCTTAACTGCAATGCAAGATGCCTTCAAAAATAGCGATTTCGCTATTTGGGCCCGCTATTTCCGTGGAATCATACCACATGGTAAATAGCGAAAACTTTGAAAAATGCACTAAAGTGCATTTTTCAAAGTCGTAGGTTTCACACACACATGTCCTTTGGACATGTGTGTGCGCAACATTTGTGCACAGATCGATTTCAGGGGTGCAACCCTTGCACCCTTAAAAATGCATTCTCAATTTGCGATTCACTAATTGAGAATCGCAAATTGAGAATGTCTTCCCATTGATTCCTATGGGCCTCTTGGCCCATAGGAATGAATGGGGAGGTATTCCTTAATTGCGACTCGCAATTTGGGAGTCGCAATTAAGGAATGTTTAGAAATCGCTATTTTTCCAGCGATTTCTACATGCATAGGCTTTTGCGATTCCTTAATTGCGATTCCTTAAAAATCGCAATTAAGGAATCGCAACAGCCAATATTGATGCATGTGCCTGTGTGCCCTTCAAATGCTAACACAGCCTTTGTTCTGTTGCAGTCCTACACCAGCAAATTGCATCCGTTCAATAGCATTTAATGCAGTTGTAGCAAAGGGCCCAGGTGAACCAGCCATCGATTCAAGAACTAAAATCTGCATCTGTATTGAACGATCCACCTCATATATGGTCATATCACACCGCAGCAGCCTTCTGGATAGGTCACCCAGCTGGAACTTTGCGTTGTGCATGTACCATGTTGCAAAGTGCAAGCATGATGCAAGGCCCTTGTAAACATTCCCCTTAGTCTGGTGTGCATGCAAATCCTGCATTGCCAATCCCTGGTGAGTTGCATTAGTACTGCTGGAACAAGGCAAATGGAAGCACCAATGGGTGAGGCGGACTGGCCTCAAGGGTCCTGTGGGCTCAGTGGCAAAGTTACTGCTGCTCTAGGGTGTGCTGCTTTGTAGGCCTGCCCGCAAGACTGGAGGTGACCTTCAGTATGTATTGTGGTGGACAGGGCTTCAACCAACACTGGCCACCGGTAAGGTCCACCTGCTGGTGCTAAGAGACCAGGGCTTCTAAGGTCTAGTAGGGCCTTCTAAGGTCTAGTAGGGGAATGTGCTCCCTCAGAAGAGTTGTCTGATGGACTAGTCATGAAGGCTGAATCAGGTTTCCCAGTTCCAAATTCTGTAGCTCTGGCCATAGTGCCACATCCTATCCCCCTGAACACCCTTCTGCCCCACTGAGTGAAACTCGCACTGTCTTCAGCTGCAACCCAATTCTGCCCCATTATAAACACCTGGATGTGACTCAATTCAAATTATGCACTGCCTATAAAAAGTAACAACATTCTGGAAAATGCAAACACTCATAGGGAATGCAGGATTATGTAAAGCATGCGAAATATAATCAGGAACGACATGTTACCTTAACACTTTTACTCTCATTGTTCAGAAATCAATGAGTATTTTTTTGTCTCAAACATTTAGGACATGAATACAGGGCTCCTCCTGTACACATGTGTTAAGCAGGGCTCAGAAGAGAAAGGGCCTCTTCAAGAGAATCTGATCTGACTCACGGAAATCCACAAGGGCTCCTTTATATTCATGTCAGCCAGCTAGCGGCTCAAACATAGTATAGTACATATGTATTCAAGTGTCCTGCAAAGGATACTTTTTGAATTGTCCTGCTTGGCCAACTCTTCTACTCACAAAAAACAAGAGCGATATTGGCGTTGCAGCGCAAAGCGCTGTTGATGGGCGTGAGATTTTGTAGGAGAGTAGATTTGAGAAGGGGACTTGAAGCCCCGCCCCTCATTTTTATTGGCTGGCGTCACCGTTTATGCTAAACGGTGGCCTGCCTTTGGAAATAAGGGTTTTTTGTTGACGTCCTTTGGCCTCCGATTCGGACTGGGTCGCCTGCTTTGCTGCTGTCACAAAGCACTTTCTTATCTTTATGGGGCCATGTGTTTCTAGATAGAAACACATGCCCCATAAAGACAAGAGATCGATGCTTGTTTTCTTAACCATGGTGGTTTGGCGTAATCAGCCGGAAGGTGATGATAGGTCGTTACTTGGGAAGATGAGAGGCTGTGCGTTGTAACTAACTTGTAACACTGAACAAAACTGTTGAATATTAGAGAAACCACGAAGCAGGTTGTCGTTTTACAGCGCGTGCATTCCCAAAGTGATGCAGGACGCCGACGTTGCTTTAAATGACTCGTATGCAGGGCCGGCTTTAGGGCAGTGCGACTGGTGCGACTGCACTGGACGCTGACTTGTGGGGGGGCGCCAACCTCTATGTTTAGCAATAGTTTAGGTGTCCCCTCACGTTTAGCAACACCCCCCTTATGACCTACGCAGACTAACACGAAACCCTAATGTATTTCTGCACAGAAACCTTCATGCACCCTGCGTGCAGAACGCCAGCATTTGTCACCCATGTACACAGCTGAACAGAGGCGCAGGCGCGTACAGTCCAACCTGGAGTGTCTCATATGAAGAGAATTCAAGTATACGAACAGTACCAGATAAAGCTCAAGGGGTATTTGAGAGATGATTTTAAGATGGACAGAAGGCTGTATGGATGAATAGATGTAGGTGTCATGTACACTTTATGCACAGGAAATAGAATTCTAAGTAGAGAACAGAGCAGAATGCTGGCACCCATACAGTCATTGGCCTCTCCTTGGTACGTCCTTTCACATCTAGTAGTCAAAGGCCATAAAGTGGAGGAAATGTTTTTTAGAACTGGGGGAAAAACAGTCAGCATGAACAGCAGGTGCTAGCCTTGGGCTATCTTGTAGTTTGTGTTTCTATCACCTTGTCCTGTTTGATTCTCACTCGATACTCTCTCTCATTCTTGACGGCTCCGACGTGATTACTGGCAAATCTGAACTACCGTTTAAGATTACTTTGTTAGGTGTGGCGAATCGGAGTGTCCAAAGGATTACTGAGTGATGTGAACTTTAGAAAAAGAAAATAACTCAGTTGTTTTTTAAAATGTTGCCTGTGTCATCCTATTTCCGTAATGACTCACTACCAAGCAATATATCATCTGGGAAAGGTTGAAACTGGTCCTTGAGCAAGAGGGATGGAATCCAAAGATTGGGACAAGGAAGCCTTGGAGTAATTCAGATTGTCATTCCTGCATTGGGGAGCTGGTGCATTTAATACTCAACTGAGCCCATTTGCTGAGGAACTCGCATTCAAAGCGGAGAATGAGTAGAATGTCAATGCCCATTCCATCCATGGCCTCTTATAGTAGAAATCCCTTGCACAGCGTGATAGAAGGCTTTGCTGCAAGCTGAAATTTCAGGGACCCTAATAGATTTCCCTTGGCTCCAGGCTGCAAAGAAAATAGACTGGTGCCTCATAACCCCTCCATCAAATCATACATAAAGTACACATCATTTGCGTTGGACAGTCCTGTCAGAGAAGGGAATGGTTGTTGGTGAGTTCCCCTCGGCCTACCCTCCTGGTTAACACACAACTGAAAACATATGGCTTGGAATACTAATGGCTTCACCGCCATATAAACATATATACCAAAATAGAAAAATTACAAGTAAATTACCCACAGCAATCTTAAACAAGCATTTGCAATGCAATAGGTCTCGCATTTACGCGAGTTTAAGCTATTGGCATTGTCAATGACAATGCTATTTATTTATGTTTCAAAACAAACATAAATAAAAGGCATTTTCATTTACAATGCCAATAGCTAAAACTTATATAAATGCGAGACCTGTTGCATTGCAAATGCTTGTTTTTTCCTGGTGGCGACCGTCACATGAAGGGTAGAGGAGGTCAAGGGCGGGGACCCCAAAGTATCCTGACGTGACCATTGTATTGGTCACAGTGGGTGCAGGCAAGTAGCGGCCCCACTAAATGAGGTGTGAATCAGGCAAGCAGCAGGGCCATCAGAGGTAGCAGTTTTCGTGCTAACCTAAGACTGATGGCCCTTTTGGTGTTGTTTTGCAGGCCCCTAGACACAGGGGAAGGGGGAAGAGGTCGTGGGCACTGCAGAGGCCTTCCTCGATGTGCACCACACAGGCTGAAAGATAAAGTTGCAATTTTAAAAGTAGGGCTCTTCCTGCAGTCCCGGGACGCTTTTTTAAAACAAAGAAGTAGGGGAACGGACTGAAATAATTTGTAAAAGTAGGGGCACGCCGTGCCCTTCCGATCCCGCCCACTTCTAACACTGCCTATACCCCGTTTTGCTGCCTGATTATTTAAAAGCTTCTCCGATCCAAAGCCAGATGAAACGTGTGACTGTGCCAATGCTCCGACTGGGAAACAAATCGAACTAATCCCGTCTTCTGTCTTGTCATCTTCTTTCTTCAATAACACTCCTTTGTGACTCGTCGGAGAAACGAGCTAGCATTGGCAAAGTCAATATATTTTTTTTAGAGATATTGTACAACAGCATGGCTGCTTTACAGGATGTTTGAAAGTAAATAATAAAATTAAGTGCTTGTATAGTATGGTGTGGTATAGTCTGTCATGGTATGAAATGGCTTGTCATTATATAGTATGCTATGGCATGACATGCCATTGTAGAGTATGGTATTTTTTGTATTGCCTGTCATTGTGTATTGTCGGCACCTTATAACTTATACTAAGATTGACTTGTGGGGGGTGCCAAAGGTGAGGACCCGGAGCGGTGTAGTCCTGAGACGCACTTTGATGTTCCTCGACATGGAACTCCTTACAGTTCTAAGTAAAATCCTGCATATGTTTGTGTGACAATGTATAACAAGTCCATGGTAGCCGTAGATTAAATTGTAGAAGATGGTTTATTAAGATTCAGGTCAAGTTAACAAGATGGTAGGTTTCAGGTAAGTGAGTATAGATAAGAAGTTTAGCAATTTAGCCCCACCAGGAACAGCCTCCCTGCTGCTCAGCCTGCACACTCCAACTGACACTCAGCACATCACCAGGCACCCATGCATTCTGTGACATCACCAAGCATTCAGCATTCCACACACCACCAAGCACTCCAGCACTTACCCTGGCTGAGCATTAGGGAAGGTGAACTAAGGAAAAGGTACGGCAACAGTTAAGTCACAACATATCTCCTTTCCATATGAAAACTATTGACAGAAATAATGCAAAAAGCAAATGCATGCATATAAACCCAAAAGAAGAAAATAGGAGCTAAAATTATATTTCTAAATCCTTAAATACATTAAATTCACAAACAATTGATAAAACATTCCTAATGCATAAAAGCATTAAAATCACGAAAAGAAATTGATAGAATATTCCTAAAGCAAATGATCCAGCGCAAGGGGCAAATTTACATATTCTCCTTATGTCACAGATTCGTAATCATACCAACTCATCCATACATTCATTCATTGGTGGGGCCCATAACACCAACAAGCACTCGTCTCACCCGAATCTGTACACAGGAGAAAAGGCGCCGGACATGTGGGTACCTTATTACCCATCAGGATTACATTTTTTTACATTATATACATGTGCACCTATATAATCCTGACTTTAACATCAAGGCACTCCACCACTTGGTCGATGGACCAATTAGTTGGACTGGTTGATGGTGAATTAGAACCAGCTAAAACACAATTAAAGCCTAGGAAAACATTTAATTATTTTCTGTAACTAATTAAATAACCCCAAACTCTTTTCTTATTAATTCAAATCTTGTTTATCTAATAATAATTTTCTTTGCATTAGCATTTATGCACTACAGATCATAGCATAAATTTGATTATCTGAAGAGAAATTCGAACATCTAGTAAATAAGCATAGATTTAGAAAATGCATTTAATAGTTACCAAATGTTAAATGTTGGCGACCCTCTGAGCAATCAAAGAATTATCCGCATTCTCTGGTACAATCTCCGGAATAAATATCCAACCCACAGCAAAGATGAAAACCATTAGATGAAATAACTTCCCGAAAATCAAAGAAACCCAAGGCAAACCATGGAAATCTTCACTCGTTCAATGCAGACCCAACGCCATGAAAGATCCTCCCAATGAACCACCCCCTTTGGCAGATGAGGCTATTTTATGTCCTTTTTCCCTCTTACTACAGTTTAAAATGCAACATTTTAGGGGTAGAGAAATGTTCTGATTGGACAGTCCAGGGTCAACTTGTAATTTTTCAGAAGTTTCCCAGGACCAATTGGTTTTCCATGAGACTTGGCATAGCAAAGCCCAAAATGTATATTATCTATTCGGTTCACAGGCGAAAGTTCCGAAAGTAACGTTTGGACAGGTTCTGCATTGTCCTCTTTGTGGTTCACACCATCCATCAGTTGGCAAGCCACCACGCTCATATCCTTGACAAGGAACACGGTGTTGCAGAGCTGAGGTCACTTGGAGATCTCCAGAGCCATCTGATTTTGTGCCGAAGTCATCGCGCTCACATGACGGCGACTACATAGGACCTCCATTTTGGGTACTGCGGCCTAGTAGGCCCGAATGCCAACTTAACCCCTTGCATGCCCGCCCCTTTCCCCGCCCAGTGCCGCGCTTTGTATTAGCGGGCGGAGTTCATGACGAGCTGGACTCGTCATGGGCACAGCGCCACCGCAGCCCATGACGAGTCCAGCTCGTCATGGGCACTGAAGGGGTTAAGCAAAAACAGACATAACAATAATTAAAATATAGAAATGGAGATTCTAATGTTTAAACCCACACTAATCCCAATGTATATTAGTATTTACCCAGCTTGTAGCAACATTTAAAGCAATAATACTCACCATTCTGCAGTACTGAAAGCACAAACCATCACAAAAGCAACATAAATCATGCAATATTCTACTTCACCATAAATCTAAAGTTAGTTTGCGTACCATAGTTAATTAATTAATTGTTCTGCCATGCAATTAGCTTTTAGTCCCACGTGTATTTCGTGTTTATCAAGGTGTAAATGTTGGTTAGTAATACTTCACTTCAAACCAATTAGTACGAGTTAAATTTAAAATGATTACGTAATTAATTTCATGCAAATCAGAGGAGATATACAAAATTTTGTTTTACCTGCTCCATCACAAACAATACTTGCTAAAGCAATAAATACATTAAAGTCTCACCCATCCCCTTTCCTTAGGGAAAATACAGATACAAGCATACATCTGAACCAATAAGAATCTCAGGCAGCACTGGGGTACATCAAATCCCACAACTCAGTACTGGGGTACACCCAACCACACAACTCAGAACTAGGGCACTCAACCCCACACATCGCACTAGTGTACAACTAACCCTGACACTCGGAATAGGGTACATACAACCCTACAACTCAGCACTAGGCTACATTCGACCCTACAACTCGGCACTAGGGTACTTCCAACCCTACAACTCGGTACTAGGGTACACACAAGCCTACAACTCAGCACAAGGGTACGTCCAACCCAACAACTAAACACTAGGGTTCTCCCAACCCTACAACTCAGTGCTAGAGTACCCAAACCCCTACAACTCTGTACTAAAGTACACACAACCCTACAACTCATCAATAGGGTACTCGCAACCCTACAACTCAGCACTAGGGCACATCCAACCCTTCAACTCAGCACTAGGTTACTCCTAACCCTACAACTCTGCACTAGGTTACACACAACACTACATCAAAAAATCTGAATACGCGACCTCACCACACACATACATTTATTAAACGTACAAGACCTCAAGGCAGAGTACAAGACTCTATAATTATTGAGAAAGAGTAAATTCAAACTTGCATCTAGCATAAACTTAAGCAGAAAAAAGTTTTATTTCTGGCAATCACCCCAATGAACCTAACGGTGTAAGAACTCACGTACAATACACCGGGTATTTTTTCTAGTACAAATCAAAGAAAAAATATGGAAAAAAATGTGTTAAAAAATGTGAAAGAGACGAGATGGCACCTCACGTGCGCAACACCAATTGAGCCTGCTGATTGGTACTCATCAGCTCTGCCCACTCTTATCATCATTGGTTGCCATCACGCTCCAAAAAATAAATAAACAGTGTCCACAAAAATAAACCAAAACTGTGAAGGTAAGTGGTGAGGAAATCACATACCAAAGTGCGACTGAATAGTGAAGATAAAAAATGAAGAAGATGCACCCTCAATAGGTTCAAACTTTATTCTTCCTTAGATGTGCACCCAATTCAAAAACTTAAAAAGGTTGCTTAATGTGCATACCATTATGTTGTGCCAACATGTTTCATCGCCAAATATGTTTGTGGCGATTTCGTCAGGGCAACTCCAGTCGCTTGGCACACGCAGTGACCGTGACCGGCGGAGAGAAAGAGCTCCGTGAGGCTTTGGGTGATTCGCATTACAGCTGAATGCCGAACCACCACGAGGACTCACATAGGGAGCCCGTGAGTGACCTGTAAGAACGAGCTGGTACGCGAGACCATTGCCCAATAAGGTCCCCGAATGAAATTTTAAGCAGTGTCCCCTGCGTGTGCCAAGCGACTGAAAATGGCCCACTGCAGTTCTGACATGGTCAGGTGGATTGGTGCAGGTCACCAATGCTGTTGAACAATTACAGGTGGCTACAATAGCGGGGACAAATGTACTGGGTGCAGGGGACAGTGAGGAGACCTCCAGCCTCAGCAGCATCACTGCCCAGTGGCTGAAACCAGACGGCAGAGTGCAAGGCAAATTTAGGCATCTGAGGCCTCATCAAGGGAGGCCAGTGTACACACTGACTGTTCAAGTGATGTGCTTGGGTGTAAAAAGTAGATAGGGATTGGACCCTGGCATGCCAATAGATGAGGTAACCTCTTGCAAGTGGTACTCAGTGCTGACTGTGGTGCATGTCGTTTTTGAAAATCCAGTTATGTACTACATATTCTCAAACATGTATCATGATAACGGCTGTGTGCATACAGTTTACCTGAGATTAAGGTAAATAAAACACAGTAGCATTTAAGTAATGAAGTGCATTGTCTCATCATTATTCACCCTTAAAATAATTCTGTGTTATTTATGGGCGACATTGTCTGACCTCTGCTGCCCTTGATCCATCTGCAGGTTGGCGTGCCCTACATGGCCCATCCTCCTTATCTGTGTCTGGATCAGATAGGTCCAACGATATGCCTATGGAAGTTGCAATGTTGTGCAACATGGCACAGGTGGCCACAATTTTGCAGCATATCTCAGGCCTGTACTGCAGTGCTCCTCCACTTCGATGTACGCAGTGGAACCTACTCCTCAGTAATCCAAAGGTCCTCTCTATCACATTGTGTGTAGTCTTGTGAGCAGAATTGTACCACTGCTTGCTTGGAGTAATTGGATTTAGGTATGGGATGAGAATGAAGGAGCAGACAGAATATGCGCTGTCACCTACAGGGCAGGGGAAAAGTTAACAGATTACTCACTGTAATGGGTCACCATATCCAGATAGTCTGCAGGACTGTGTTACATGCATTTACCTAGCAGGTATCCTTCTTCAAATTCACCTCCAAGGAGACGTGTATGTATACCACTGTGTCTAAAGATGAACGAATCATGCCTGCTACCTGGATATCATGCCACTATGTCTGTGATCATGTGTGAGACATTACAAATGTCTTGGATGTTCAATGAATGATAGGATTTCCTGTTCCTGTAAACATACTCATTGACTGAGGGGCAACATATAGCTACATGCATCCCATCAATGCACTCAATTACATGCTGGAATTGGGCTATCTGGTAAAAATATAATTTAGTTTGCTGCAATTCCTGTGGTGTTGTGGGAAATCTTATGTACTGTGTATCCTCAGCAACATAGTATCCAGGAACGCATAAAAAAGCACGACAGAGCACTTTGGGAGACCCCTCCTTCTGCTGCTATTACCCCCTGGTAGCTCCCTGAAGCTAGGAGGTGCATTGAACATAGGGTCTATGCATGTGTGGGAATGCCATTGGTCCTGCGAGTCTAATGCTGCAGTTATGGATGCAGTTCAGCTAAAAGGTCAAAGATTATAGCTGAATTGAATCTATATCTATCATGGATCTCATCCTCTGTCTGCCCAAACAATGTGACGCGTGTTCTAAAATCGTGCTCTTGTCTCCTCCTCCTTCTCTGTGCTGCTGCTTGAATCGTCATTCTCCTCCCTATGACGTATACCGCTACCATTGTGAAACATTCAGTGGCCCTCTGTGCCTGTTTAAATAGCTTGCATCTAGTTACCACCTGATTTGAATTGGTGGTACTTTGCACGTGCAAAATTGCATTTTCAGGCTCATTCGCAAATTGCTAATGGTTCATTGCATTTTGTAATTCGCAATTTGAATTCGCCAAATAAGGAATTGCTATTTTTGCAATTACTTAAGTGTGGTCTGCGAATGGTTTTCATGCATTCAGTAATGCTATTTTCCATTCTCAAACGGCTGATTTTTGCGATTTGCACCGTTTGCGAATGCAAAAAAGTTTCATACATGGAGCCCTCAGTTTGGATATATGACACCATGTTTTCCAATAGAATTATTTGTGTTCTGCTGCCTTTCATTTAAATACTTCAAATTTGTAATTTTAATATGTTTTGCTTCATTTCCCCATCACCCGAAATATTTTTAATAGATTGATTTTCATGTTCAGGGCAAATTCAAAATATAGTCACGGTTTGAATATCTTGAGTGTTGGTGCTCAGTAATACACTATAACTGAGGGCCTGATTACGAATTTGGTGGTATTACCATCCTAACGTTGTGGCGGTTGTCCCAAGAAGACCGTTTCCTGGTGCTTTGCCCGTTTTAATAGCCTGTAGTGCCTCAACAGTTTCTTCTAAACTAAAATGTAGACGGGTATTATTATCAGACAATCTATTAATCTCTTGGTCCTCCGTGGCCAACTCCTCATTGGTGTTACAATATAATTTAGAGAAGTGATTGCACCAGGTTTTTTCATCAAGGTATATGTCCCTGGATGATCTGCCTTTTTTGTTTCCCTTGGATATTAGATTCCAGAATGTGGCCTGGTCTTTCTAGTGGGCTGCATTTAAAAGGTCATCCCAGAGAGCATCGTCCCAGGCTTTTTTTGCTTGGGCCAATGTCTTTTTATATGCTAATCTACTATCTTTGATTCCCTGGAAGTCCTTTAATTTTACAGCCTGAATCAGGTCAGTTTTAGCATTACGACAATCTTTGTTGTACCATTGGTTTGTTGTCGCTAAATGGTTACCTTTCTGGCTCGAATCCTTTTTATAGATTTTACTTAAATGGGGAGTCAGTGCGTCTACTAGTTTGTAATGTAAATCTAGGACATCCTGAGTACCTAGAGCAGGCATTTGGCTTCCCTCCAATATATCGGCAAAGGAATTATATATGTTTGTCATCGTTTCATCCTTGGCCAGAATATAGGGCCACTTAATAACACGCCTATTATTTGAGACCTGATGTTCTCCTACAGGGCTATTTGGCATGGCTATCATGTTTGTTTTAGGTGCGAAAGGTTCTGAATGTAACCATAGTTGGAGGGGGAAGTGGTCACTCTCTGTTCTGTGGTCTATTTTGAAATCTATTATTAGATACCATAGACTCATGGAGACCATTAGAAAGTCTATGTGGGACCTGTAATTTCCCCTACCAAAAGTTGGAGCCGCTGGTCTATCGGACTGAAAGCGGCCATTACACGCCCTTAAATCATGATTTACTGAAATTTGTAAAATCTGCATAGCTGCTCTTGAATTTTTTACCATATTATTGGACTCTAAG
The DNA here is from genome assembly GCF_964204655.1 of Triturus cristatus. Taxonomy (NCBI): domain Eukaryota; kingdom Metazoa; phylum Chordata; class Amphibia; order Caudata; family Salamandridae; genus Triturus; species Triturus cristatus. The sequence continues at coordinate 315,094,070 of NC_140594.1, read as the reverse complement.
GGAAGGACGTTATTAGCTATGTCCTGTTCTTCAAATAAAGTATCCAAGCCCAATATTGGCTCATATTGGCAGTTAAAATCTCCTCCAACAATTACCTGCTTACTTGGACTTAAAGTATTTAAAAAAGAATCAAGGAGGACTATCACCTGTGAATCTTTGCTATGAGGATGCGGTCTATTATATACATTTAATAAATATATAATTTCTTTTCCCGTAGTTACTATTTTTAATCCCATTATATCAGGGGAATCAATCGACAGTAATGTGATATCTACCTCCACAGTAACCCTTACCCAGATCACCAAACCCCCAGATGCTCTTCCTCTCGCTGACGGCACTGCGCCACGACTGAATGTTCTGTAACCCAGTCTATGAGGTATATCTATAGCCCAGGTCTCCTGCAGGAGAATGATATCAAAATTCTCAATGTAAGAGCACCAAACCTCGTTCTGCATGTTCCTAGTTACCCCTGCTATATTCCATGTTATTAATCTAATAGATGGAAATTCAGCTGCACCATCCGCAATAGTGTGTGAGACAGTATTTTCATGCGAAGGTGGGTTTGCAGTAGTTAGCCCCCCATTCGCAATGTGCTTGATACCACATTGTCCATTCTCACCCAAGATAGCAATAGTTGACCTTGAATTTATATAGGTCTCCGTAGTTGTCCTAGGATAGGGTGTCTGAGTATCATGTACAATTGCGGGGGTCTCCAACCTTATTTGAACAGTTTCAGCATTAGGTTCCACTGAGGTCGGAATCCTGTCTCCACCATGAGTTGCTAACTTAATCTCCACATCTGTCACATTGGCTGGGGTTAGTCAGTCATTCAGATCCAGGGTGCTTAGTGCCAAATACCTATTGTTTGTATTGATCTGAAAAGGTAGACCTTGGATATTGTTTTGGGATATACTTGGAATATTAATCTGTTTATCCCTAGCTAAATGCTGGTAAAAGTAGCCTAAAGGATGTACACCCACACTATTCTCTCTCAGTGCCAATGATGCTGCTCTAAGTAGTACAGTCGCCACGTGTTGAGGGTGTTTAAAATTAACAATTATGCAATCACCTTTGCAAGTTTTCCTGGCGCTCCCGATCCAGGGGACCCGTCTAGTTGATAGTATCTGATCTGAATAATTGACGGGGAACCCTCAATTGTGGTTTAGCCAGGAGACTGTTTTACGTTTAAGGGAATCGTGTGATTCTTTTTGTACATTAGACTGCATATTATCTAAGGGTGGCACATTTGTAAGTACTATAACATATGGTTCGCATTGTGGGGGTAAATTAATAGAGCGAGTTTTCTTGGCTTGAACCGTTGTCCAACCTGTAGAAAGTGGTTCTGCATTTGGGGCATTAATTTTATCCATCGTCTGGTTGTTTGGTATGGGATTAGGTGGAAGGGTATTCTCCTTAATCGGGGCTTGTACATTTCTTCCCTCTTGCTCCATTATCCCTCCTTGTGATTTGTTCTGAGTATCGATTAATGTGGAAAGAGAGCCACCTAGTCTAAGCACTTCTGCTGATAGTATGTCTATTTTCTCAACTAGTGGTTTAACCACAGCCTCTAGTTTGTCCTCAAAAGCCTGAATAATACAGGACATACTATTTGTGGTCGAAAATATATCAGTGCCACAGTTTTTGGTCATGGTTCCCTTTTGGCAGTAGGAATTTTTGGGAGTAGCTTCACAATTCGATTTGTGCTGAGCCCCACCCCGCTTTGGTATCGTTTTTCTGCATTCCCTCACAGCCCTTTTTTTTGGGGAGCATACTAAATGATGATCAATCCTAGGTTCGTCTGACAGATTCAAAGGTGTAGCGTTGGGGTCTGCAGACGTAAGTAGAGGACATTCTGAAACTACAGGAGACTCAGGTAGCGCCATAAACTCTGTTAACAAACATTCAGCGGCTAAGACATTAGGTGCCGCAGTATTTATATTAGTATTAACAGCATTACTCAGAGAACCTAAGTCAGTAGTAGTAGTATTTTCGCGGCCCAGTGATTTCCTTCTGTCTTTATTAATTTGACTTACTACTTTCACAAGGTAGTTATCCATAGTGGAATTGTTTTTTACCATGGGTTAACAGTATGGGGCACAGTTTGGTTCAAAAACCCGATTACTAGCTATCTGTAGTCACCCTAGTTGCCCTGATCTTAGGGATATATTACTTGAAATATTTCGAGCAACACATTTGCAACATAATAAATTATAAGTTGAGTTACACACAAGAAAGGAAACGACGGCTATCCTCTTATTTTAGTTATAAATTATGTTTCTTGAATCGAGATGGTAACTGGGAGCTCTATCTAATTCTATTTGCTGCCAGTGATTCAAAGCGGATCAGGAGCTTCAGACAGCAAGGGATAGTAAGAGCACGAAACAAGCCAGCAACCAATTAGTCACAGTTTAGTGATTGTCCAATCTTGGGGGGGAAGGCCTTCTAACGTACTCGTGAACCAGCCTTCTAGTTAGTACAAGTCACAAAATTACATACATAGGTCACTGAAGTGCAGCAAGTGGTATGCGGCGGGATATATCCAAACTTGCAATGTTCACTTGCCTTAGAGAGGTGGCCCAGCCCGGCCTCGTCTGGCCCCGGACGGCCACAGACGGCCCGCCCTCTGCCCGGGCTCAGCCCGGCGTCGCCCGCGCGCGTCCCGCGACGCGGAGGGAGCCTCTGTATTTGTAGCGCCTCCGGGCGCGGAACAAGCCGGAAGGAAGTCCTGGCCGGTGCTAGGTCTGCCGGGAGCTGTAGTTCCCCCCCACTGCGGCCAGCGTTCACGAGTGGCGGCGAGGGGAACCAACAGCGTTTGCGTCCCGTCCCTGGTGGTCTAGCGGTGTCAGAAGGCAAGGTAAGTAAGTCCCCCGCTCCACCGAGGGAGCCTCTGTATTTGTAGCGCCTCCGGGCGCGGAACAAGCCGGAAGGAAGTCCTGGCCGGTGCTAGGTCTGCCGGGAGCTGTAGTTCCCCCCCCACTGCGGCCAGCGTTCACGAGTGGCGGCGAGGGGAACCAACAGCGTTTGCGTCCCGTCCCTGGTGGTCTAGCGGTGTCAGAAGGCAAGGTAAGTAAGTCCCCCGCTCCACCGAGGGAGCCTCTGTATTTGTAGCGCCTCCGGGCGCGGAACAAGCCGGAAGGAAGTCCTGGCCGGTGCTAGGTCTGCCGGGAGCTGTAGTTCCCCCCCACTGCGGCCAGCGTTCACGAGTGGCGGCGAGGGGAACCAACAGCGTTTGCGTCCCGTCCCTGGTGGTCTAGCGGTGTCAGAAGGCAAGGTAAGTAAGTCCCCACTTGCCAGTGACATGGGGCCAGGAAGATGGATGCCCACGGAAGTCGGGTGATTTCAGGTGATCAAGGGTGTTTTGACTCTTCAGCCACGAGGTCCAGGAGGCGTCGACGACAACCAGGAGCTGGATTCGGAGTGTCCCACAAAGTCTGCAGATTACTGAGGTGTCGGCAACTGGATTAGTGCGAACAAGCCTTGGCAACAGCAAGTCTTGTGGAAATTGAAGAAAGTCAGCGGTGCAGACCAGCAAGGTCTGAGGAACTCACCCAGCAAGGGTAAGTCAGGGCAGGCCAGGAGCAACCAGAGGATCCCTTTGGTTTGATGAGAAAGTCTTCAGGGGACCGACAAGCCAGACGGCAAGTGATCGCAAAGATGCCTCGTGAGGATTTTGCTTCACAGGAGCCCACGGTCACACGGGACGAGGTAGGCCTCTGATTTTCGAGGGAAATCCTGCTGGAGGTTTTGATCATACGTGGCCCAATGCACAAGTTCATAGAACATCGTGAAGAGGTTGTACTCGACAATAGTGCACGGTACCCGGGTATTGCTGTTCCTCGTCACTCGTGGGATCCACTCGCCTCAGCTCTGCTGGGGACTCACAATGGCTGTCGAAGTCAGGAAATCTACTTCCGGGGCTGCAGGGACTTCGGACTCCAGTGGGAGCGGGAAAGTTTGCGACCGTTGATTCAAGTTTTTGGTGCCTGCCAAGCAGGGGAGTCACTCCTTGACTACGAGGGAGATTCTTCAGTCTTCCAAAGGTAGTGGAACGTCGAAGGTCCAGGATTCTTCTTGTAGAGCATTGTCCAGGGATATCTGATTTGCAATGGCAAGGTTTCCCTATCTTATACTAAAGGAAAGGGAGGGACTAGCTCTATGACCACTCCTATGGGAGGGTCAGGGGAGTGGGTGGTTACACCCACTTCCCTTTGTCCAGTTTTGCGCCAGAGCAGGGGCAGGTAGCCCCTGAACCGGTTTGAGCTTGCATATGCACAGAGGAGCCTACTGCTCCCCCAGTGCAGGACTTCAAAGCAATCTAGGAGTGCACCCACCCAGCCCCAATACACCAAATCCTGTCTGGAAGGTGGTTACACCTCCCTGTGACAGGATGCCTATTGTTGGGCCTCCTCCACTGCGAGTTTCAGTCAGCAGCAGGAGGGCAGCCCAGTGTCTGTGCTGGTGGCATCCATTTTGTGTTGCCAGGGTTCCTTCAGATTTCTACCGTGTTTCCACAGTAGGTTTCAATTTCGTCCCCTCTAGAAGGGTGAGATCATACTCCCACACCAGTTACTAATGTGGGGGTATGATTCCAAGTTGTTTGACACCAAACATGACATGTTTTGAGGCAGTCATTCCAAAGTTAGCATTTACAGCTAGGTTATAATGCACTTAAGAGTATATGGTTTAACCGCATCCACAAACAGCCACAGAGAATAGACTCTGCCAGCTGCAGAGGGGCCCTGCTCTGCTCATGCAGAGGCACCCCCTCACATTGTAAACCAAGCACCCTGCCCTCAGGATTGATAGGGCCTGCCTTAGGGGTGACTGATAGGGTTATATGTGTGTGTAAGGTGAGATATAGGAACCTATACCTCAGTGAGGAGTGCTAACACTACCTCACCCAGGCTGCAGTAGCAGGCCTGTGTTGTCAGATTTAGTCTGCTTCCCAGGGGTGGCATAATACATGCTTCAGCCCCTGGTAGGCCTGTGAAGTACCTATGCCCTTGGTTCCTAAGGTACCATATACTAGGGGCTCATAACGTACCACAGTATCCAATCACTAGTGCATCTAATATGCACTCCAAGTTGTTTAGAGAGAACAGAGAGACTGGGGCCCTGATTACAGAGGCGTAGCTAGAGCTTGTGGCGCCCGGGACTATACCTCAGATTGCCGCCCCGGGGGGGGGGGGGGGGGGGGGGGGGGGGTTGCTGGGTAAAAAGGACGGCAAGCACTTGAAAGAGGACCGAGAGACACGTAGTATCGCTGCTAAGTTACCTCAATCATGCAAGTTACATGCACATACATGACCAGGTCCAAGGCTACACAGTTGAATACACCGGTGACTGGCAGTGACTGGCAGTACAAAAGAGAACACACAGACTGCATGATCTATCTGGGGAATCAGAAAAACCGCATGTGACATCCATCAGAGAGCTGCGTGAACAATTACCTGGTAATCCCCTTAGCACAATGCAAACATGCACATACATGACACTTTTCAGGGATCCATCATCTACAGCTGACATTAAATGACCATTCATCATGGTCCCCCCATTAAAGCAGTGCACTTTGTGATCTGCATGGTACATGTTCTTTGCAGCAGGCACATTAACCCTATGTGCTACCTTTCCAGGAGTCAACCCTTCCACTAGACAAAACTCGGATCTCTCTCTAGGAAGAACATTAATCACCGAAGTTATCATAACATTTTTATTGTTTCTGAAAATTGCTGGAGGCCAGGAAGGAGGCAGCAAGTTTTTTTTAAACCATAATATACTTGCAGACACTACGCACCCACCCGAAATAGGTACCCAGTGCGGTCACACCGTTCACACCGCCCTAACCTGCTCAAGGTTCATGTGACCTCAGTGACAGAGTCACAGCGACTGGATCACTGTTGCTCTAGGGTGTGCTGCTTCGTAGGCCTGCCCGCAAGACTGGAGATGAACTTCAGTATGGATTGTGGTGCACAGGCCTTCAAGGTTAACTCACAATTGACACCACTAGGGTACACCTGCTTATGCTAAGACATCAAGCCTTCTAAGGTCTAGTGGGGCCTTCTAAGGTCTAGCATGGGAATATGCTCCCTCAGTAGAGAGGTCTGGTGGACTGGTCATGAAAGCTGAACTCAGTTCCTCAGTTCCAAATTCGACAGCTCTGGCCATAGTGCCACATCCTCTCCCCCACTGAACACCATACTGCCCCACTGAGAGAAACTCTCACTGCCTTCAGCTATAACCTAATTGTGCCAGCAATAAACACTTGGATGTGGCTCAATTCAAATTATGCACTTGATAAGAGTAATATGCTGCCTAAAAAAAAAAGTAAAAGCAAACACTCATAGGGAATGCAAGATTAAGTAAAGCATGTGAAATGTAAGCAGAAAAAACATGGTTACCTTAACGATCTCTCACTCACTATTCAGAAACCAGCGAGTGGTTTTACCTGAAAAGTTAAGGACATGACTACAGGGCCCTGAAGGGAACCGTTTCAATGTCCATTGCTTATATCCTTACAAAACGTAAGCAGTATGGTTTAAAAAGCCCACATCCAAAAACACACAGCCATGGTACACATTTTGTTTTCCAATCCACCCATCAACCAGGTATTGCAGTCCCTCCAGGAATGGTACACTTTACCACCTGGGGACAACAATGCTGTTCAAAGAAAGACTAGAAAACAAAAGTAGCGCTTCACTGGCAAACTCTGTAAAGTGAGGCTGGTGTATTTGGATGTAAATAAAACCAATATGGCCACTTTGCAACCACTCTGTCTTGCTTTATTTAGTTATGTATTTAGTTTTCATATTTAAAACTTTCTATTTCTCTCCATCCCGCTGCACTTTGGAATAGAAAAATGTCAGAAAAAGGGCATTTCCCGCAAGAGTTTTTTTCTTTTTTGGATCCATTTCACAGGGAAGCAACTAAATGAAAGGAGGAAAGAGAGGTTGTGAACCGTTTCTTCAAGTTACGGTTTTCAGTAAGTGAGGAGCAAGACAAAGAGTGGGAATAATAGGAAGAGAGGGGGGGACAGCTGCCAGAAACAAAAAAAAAGAAGAGGACATTGCCCGAGTCCTATTCCTTCTCTGCCCGTCCCCGAACGTCCGCGAAAGCAAACCGAGCCTTATCTGAATGCCTCTGTCCGCCCCCAAAATAGTGCTGCCTGGGGCGGTCCGCCCCCACCTCCCCCCCCTAGATTAGCCACTGCCTGTTTAGCAGGAACCCAGCTAGACTATAGCCAGAAACCAGTGTTAACATCAGAAAAAAAGTGGGGGCAACATAAGTGCAGATCCTACTCTCCTACAACCACCCTAGCCGTTAGGCCACAGCCTCTCCCCTTGTAAGTGTGTTGTCTTTGTTTTGATCCAACGTGGGAAAAAGGCGTGGTTATCATGCTTTGTCGATGTATCATTTAGCAGTGTGATGGACAGGGAGTGTGAGAGATAGGTATACATTTTAATAATTGTCAACTGCTCAACGCAACAATCGCACCTTCTCTTGTTGAAGCTACCAGAAGTCAGTGTGTCTATTTTCCGTAGTCACTTTGATGCTTAAACACATAGGAACAGGTGTCTCCTTTAAGGGTCACTGATTGGAGGAAAATGCATTGCAGCATAAAAAACCTCCAGGCAAGCAGGATATCCAAAGTAGAGAACTGTTGAATAACCTGGCACGTACAAAACATGGTCCACAGTAGATTAGTCTGGATTCAAAAGACGCAAGATTCCATGAGACAATGTAAGGATTCCAGTATATGGTGCAGGACTACAGGAAGTGAAGCAGGAAAACACAGGAACCAGACTCAAACAAAAAAGGAGGGAAACCCACCACCACAGTTAATGGAACATTTTTTACGTGTTGTTCTAAGAGCTCCACCTCCCACTGTAGGGTGAAACTGGAAGTAAGTGAAAGAGGGAGCGGTTAACCCGACAGGAAGTAGTGCCACCATAATAGATGGTACTGTGACAAGATTACAGACTGTGGAGGTGACCATGATAGTTTGGGAGGAACCAAATGTGTCACTTCCTTTTTCTTTATGGACACTTTGAATAGGAACCATCGTGTGTAAAAAGGATTTTACTGAGATGGGCTGAAAAGGAAATTCAGAAAAAGTGTTGGAAACTGGAACAGCTAATGTGATGTATATCATCTTAGAGCTGGACAAATGTACAGAGGGTGTCAGGCGTGGCTTCCAGAGGGAGTGGTATTCGTGTGCTGGGACAGATATAGGACTCTGCCTCTTAAACCGTGCCAAGGACAGGGAGACTGCTGCAATCTGCAGGCCATGGCTGGAGTGAGGTCTGCGTTGACAGCGCAGCATAACAATAACTTGTTTAAGCCTGCAAGTCTCGTTATTCTGTTGGGAGTTTATCTTTTCTGTTCTCAATGCGAGTTCCTATGATGCCTGAGGCAGGAGGGCAGCCACTCTGTGGTCTTAAGTATCTGGGAGAGGTAACTGGTGTGGATAAAGAGTAGGGAGATCAGAGCTCTACCCAAATTGATTGTGTTACAATCATTCTTTATGTCAGCTTTTCTTAACCTTTTCACTTCTGAGGCCCCCACTGAATCACTACTGGGAGCTGGGCACCCTCACCAAGTGATTTTTCCAATTTGATTCACAAAACCATACACAAAAATACAGAAACAATTTTATATAAAAAAAAACCCACAAATTATGAAATATATTACTTAATTTGCAAACATCATGAGTAACAAAAATGCAAAAACTGAAAAGGGAAGGTTGACACTCTAGAATGCTCTATTCTCTATACTACTGCTTATCTTTTTTTGTTCCTAATGCATGCTCTTTTTGTGGGCAAATACGAGTGCATACTTAAGGCCAGATTTTTTAAAAAAATTAAGCAAAGTAGCGCAGCAATAGAACTTGCTGCCCTGTGTTAAAGAGAGAGAGCAGGAAAGCACCATATCTTTCAAGATATGGCTCATTCCTGTCCTCTGCCTTTGCTGGTGCACAAACTGTAGCCTAGCACCAATGAAGGCACCATTGCGTCATGAAACAAGGGTGCCTGCGTTACAGGCAGGATTGTTTTTGTACAGGAAGGAACACCTTCCTGCACAAAAACACCATAGCCTACTGTGCCTCCCTACCAAACACATTAGTGGACATTGCCTTGATATGGGTGGTTGAAGTGGGAATGGTTGAACCAAGGCGAGCCGTCACTCTCCGTTCCACTCCCTTCCATTGCCAAATGGCTGATTTTACTGCGCGCCGGGCACCCATCATAGCTGTATGCATTACCCATCAAATACATATGCCAAACCACACATGGTACATTGACTGGGTATGCAATCTTTCACCCCTCATCTTCTAGCGAGGTTCCTATATAACCGTTCTGCCCCCCACCCTCTTTTTGTAATTTCTTTACACTCATTTACATGTACAAAGGATTTGGTAATGGTGGATTGCCCGTATAGAAAGGATTTCGTTTCACATTATCCCCATTGTTATTCAGACTTTCTAATGTCGTTACATCAGGCATGCAGTATTATACTTTTCCTACACCAAATACAACTATAGGTACTTCCAACCATTCAATTGAAATTGTTCCTTCTCCTCCTCTCTAATACTTATTCCTTTACTTTTCTGACTCTAACTAGACTAGATGTCGATTTTGGTCTTCACTTTAGCCACGCTTGATACTACATCCTCACTATGCATATGATTGGTAACGTGCCCACCTGGAGACGCGCCTGCTCCTTGAGCACCCATGCCAAGGACAGCCGAGGCACTAGACCTTGTTATGTTGCACCTGTGACGCAACAGGCGCACCACGCAAGGTCATGTGACCTAACCTTAATAAAGAGGTCGCGCACGTACGTACGCCAGTAAGGGCTACGATGGCGAGGCCAGAAAAGTCACCACTTGGCTCCCGAGTATTATTTGCAGCACCGTGAGGCCTACCAGTAATTGACCCCCTCTGTGTGTCATCGCCGGTCGCGTCCCATGCCCGGCTTCCGACATAACATCTGGCGACGAGGGTGGTTGTGCCCTCGCTGCACTCGGCGCATCGGTGAGGCGGCCGCGAGCGCTGTCATCGGCTTGCAGCGCTCGTGCCCCGGTGTGCGGAGGGTCGTGCCCCTGAGCTCGGCAACCTGCGAGGTTCGCCTGGAGCCTGGCGCAACTGTAGAGGCGGCTGGACGACGTCGGTGTAAGCCCGCCAGGTGAGGCTGTGTAGCGCGGCGCCCCTGCACGCTGCAGGGTGCGTGTGTAGCCTCAGCCCATCGGCCGCGTGGTGCCCCGCCCTACGTTGAGCGCGTGCAGGGGCTCTGATGCCTCGGCTGCTAGCGGGGCGTCTGTGCAGCGTCCCCATCGTGGTTCACCCTCCACAAGGCTAATCACGGACAGGGAGCGCCCCCTGCAAGGCTGGAAGAGGCTCCAGCACAGCGCGCGGGGGTGCAATGGAAAGGCCCACATTGAATGCCCGGATAAGAGGGCCCATTACAGGCCTAGGGGAGGAAAACCAACACGTGGAGCCCCCTGAAAGGAGGAGGACTACTGTTTCCCACACAAAGGGGAAAGGCCCAGTTAACAGCCAGCCGGTAAGCTGCAGATTTCAGCAGTGGGTGGAGATAACAAGCATTTCTAAAAGGCACACATTCACCTAATGTACAGCTCTAGTCAGCAGCCCGTCTGTAAGCCATAGTTCTCAGCAGCAAGTGAAGACAACAAGCACTGCTAAAGGCACACAGTCATCCAAAGCACAGCTGCGACCCAAGGGGGACAGCGAGCACGTGGGGACCCGGCGGAAGGACACACACACATACCAGTCAAAGAGCCGACCATGTCCACCATACCTCCCATAGAGCCCTTTGTGGTGGAGGGATCGCCCTCGTCACTGGCACCCAAGTGGAAAGACTGGGTGGACCGCCTACTCATATTCTTAGAAGCTACCAAGGTCCACAAGGACAAGAAAAGAGCCATGCTATTGCACCTTGTGGGCAAGGACATACACAGCATCGCCAAAACGCTCGTAGAGGCCACGCCCAAAAATCACCACACCCTGATAAACGCACTCAACTGACATTTTGAGCCAATGGCCAATCAAGAATACGAAAGGTTTATATTTAGACAAGCCCGTCAACTTCCTGAAGAATCACTGGACACATATCACGCTAGACTCAAAAACCTAGCGTCCATGTGCGGATTCCCCGACGAGACGGAGGAAATTAGGGGGCAAGTGATCCAGGGCTGTGCATCCACCAAGCTCCGGGAACGGATACTGGAGGAGTCAGGGAAGTCGCTTGCTGACATTCTGACCTTTGGGCGCACTAAGGAGCTGTCAAAGGCACGGGCAGCGCACATGGAAGCGGCCCTCCAGGTACCGGTGAAGTCGGAACCAGTGAACGCGGTGGTGACCAAACCCACGGCGAGGTGGGTCAAGAAAGGACCAGGGACATCGGCCTCCGGACCCAACAAGACCTGTGGGTACTCCGGAGGACCACCACATCAGGTGACTGAGTGCCCCGCCAGAGGCAAGCGGTGCTCAGGCGGTGGATGGTTTAACCACTTCGAGAAAGTTTGCAGGTCCAAGAGATACTGAAAACCCCGACAAGTAGTGAATGCCCTGCCGGAAGGAGAGAGAGGACCGAGTGACATGGATGACGATGAGGAAGAAGAGCGGGTAGATCACAAAATACACATGATCTGCACGACGACCCGGAAAGTGCGACGTCTCCCACAGTGCAGCATTCGCGTAGGCCCCCAAGAGGTCACGGCAGTAGTTGACACCGGAGCCATCATCAACATAATGGCTTCAGCCCTTCACCGGACCATGAATCCGATGCCGGTTCTCCACTCTTCGGCAATCACCGTGTTCACCTATGGCCAAGACACACCCCTGAAAATACAAGGCCGGTTTCGAACATCAATCTCATATGGGACCCAGTCCATAACCACCAACATCTATGTCACGGAAGACGGGCAAGGTATGGTACTGGGGTGCCAAGCGGCTGAAGACTTAGGCGTGGTGATGTTTGCCTTCGGGGTACACCAGGAGTCAGTCCAACATCTCCTAACCAAGTTCGCAGAAGTCTTCAAGGGTATCGGAAGGTTCAAAGGAAAAGAGGTCCACCTACACATCGAACCTACCATCCAACTGGTGGCTCTGTGACATCGATGAATAGCGTTTCACCTACGGCCCCTGGTAGAGGAAGAGCTCAAGAAGCTGGAATCCGCAGGTATAATCGTGAAAGTGACCAGTCCCACTCCCTGGGTCTCTCCCATCGTGGTCACCCGAAAGCCTAAACAGCCTGGCGCAGTGAGGATCTGTGTAGATATGAGGCTACCCAATGCCGCCATCAAGAGGGAGCGCAATATCACAGCCACCATAGACGACCTCATAGGGGAGATGGCCAGGGCCTCCTGGTTTTCCAAGCTAGATCTGAGGTCCGGCTACCATCAGCTGGTGTTGGACCCACGTCAGCCTCCGGAGATATACCCGCCAGAGCTTCGGGGTGTCCAGCGCGGCTGAAGTCTTTCAAAATGTAATGAAGGATTTGATCACCGATATCCCTGGTGTCATCAATGTCAGTGACGACATCATGATACATGCAAAGACCATCCCGGAACACAACGCTCGCCTCACTCAGGTACTCCGTCAGCTGCGGGATACAGGACTCACCCTCCACAGAGAGAAATGTGAATTCCTAAAAAGGAAGCTACATTTTTTCGGCTACACTTTCTCCACAGAAGGAGTAAACCCAGACCCGGAAAAGGTCAAAGACATAAAGGATGCCGTCGCTCCTGCAAATGTCACCGAGGTCCGCAGCTTCCTCGGTACGGTGAACTATTGCGGGAGGTTCATCCGAGATCTAGCCAACCTGACCTTTCCCCCTGAGGTAGCTCACCTAAGACTCCACCCCATGGAAATGGGGCCCCGATCAAGCCAAAGCATTCAAAGAAATCAAGGAAGCCCTTTCAGAAGCCATTACGCTTGCCTTCTTCGACCCCAGGAAACTAACACTAGTTGCGGTGGATGCCTGGCCCGTGGGGCTGGGAGCGGTGCTATTGCAAAGGTGACACCAGGATGAAGACTGGGCTCCAGTGGCGTTCGCCAGCCGATCTCTTACGGACACGGAGCAACGGTACTCCCAAATCGAGAAAGAAGCCATTGCCATTCACTGGGGGTGCCGCCACTTTCACCTGTACGTCTACGGTAAGCCCTTCGTTGTGGCAACCGATCACAAACCTCTTGTAGCCTTGTTCTCAGGAACGTCCACCAAGCCACCGCCTCAAATCGAGAAGTGGATGCTGCAGCTCCAAAATTACAACTGCAAGGTGGAGTATCAGCCTGGATCCCGGAACCCTGCCGACTACCTGTCTCGACATACCCGTGCAGCCACGATCCAGGAGATGGAAGATGCAGCTGATACTGAAGAGTATGTCCGGTGTGTCACTGCTCGCCCCTGCCCCCTTCCCCTCTCCATGGAAAGGCTCAGAGAAGCCACAAACGGGGACGACTGTCTCCAATGGGTCATGGCGGCTCTACGGAGTGGCAACTGGCACAAGGCCAAGGAGGAATGGAAGATCTTAACGATGGATGCACAGCGCATCATGGACAGTCTATATCATGTGAGAGATGAGCTCACTGAGGATGCCACGGGTCACCGGCTGGTGATTCCGACATCGTTGACCGCCCAAGTCATCCAGCTTGCACACATCGGCCATCAAGGCAAAGTCAAGACTAAGTCACGCCTCCGGACCAAAGTGTGGTTCCCACTGATGGATGAACTTGTGGAAGCCACCGTCAGGTCATGCCACGCCTGCCAAGTGACCGGGGAAACACCCCGGCCTGCACCGATCCAGGTGGAACCAAGGCCGAAAACTCCGAGGTCCTGTGTCAGCTTGGACTTCGGGAGTCTTCCTGATGGTCGACACACGTTTGTGGCCATTGACAACCATTCCAAATACCTGGAAGTGGAAATCATATCAGCTCCCAATGCTACGGAAGTGATCCCGAAACTGGAGAAAATCATGCCCACTCATGGTCTGATACAAGAACTGAGGACTGACAATCGGCCTCCTTTCCAATGGCAGGACCTTGCCAACTACCTGAGCTCCCTTGGTATCCGTCATCGAAGAATCACTCCCAGGTGGCCGCAAGCGAACGGCGAAGTGGAGAGATTCATGCGGACTTTAAATAAAGTAATCAGAATTGCTCATGTCAAGGGACAGTCCACAGAGCTGGCCATCTTCACGTTCCTACGGAGCTACCGCCAAACACCCCACACCACGACGGGCGTAGCCCCCGTACATCTTTTCATGGGACGAGTAGTCACAGACTCGATTCCTCACCACCCTCAATGGCGGCCGGAGACGCCTGATGACAATCACATTGATGCCCGACGTCGCAAAACCTATGCCCAAGTCAGTCACCGGCGCAGAGCCAGAAGTCTGCAGCTGGTCTGAGGGGACATGGTATTGCTCAAGAATCGCATTACCAGTAGGTTGCCATACGAAAAGGGACCTTGGACTGTGGTCAGTGTTAAAGGGACCCAGATTATGGCCACCCGAGGCCGGGAAACAGTAACCCGAAATGCATCTCATTTCAAGAAATACCAGTCAGAAGGAATAGGACCCTCATCCACCTGGTCCGAGAGCCGCCTGAATTGTACGCCCTCGGGAGACGCCAACTCCAGTGAGGTGGCAGACACGTCAGCCCCCGAAGATAGTCGAGTATCGCCAGGCCCTGTGTAGCAGCGAGGAGTCCCCACCAGTGAAGCGCTGGAGAGTCCAGAGGCCCGGTCCTGCGACATCACACCGGAAGTTGAAACCCTGGGCACCCATAGCCGGGGCTTGCCCCAACATCAACTGCGGGATAATCCAGCGCCCTCCTGCCGATTAAAAGACTACTTCACGTAAGACTGTTCCTATATGTGTTTACTAAATCTTTGCACTAATTAGTTGGATAAAGTATAAGCCAAGCTGGAAGGTTACCCGCTACTGTTGGGTTTTTGTTGTTGTTGGGGAGGAATGTTATGTTGCACCTGTGACGCAACAGGCGCACCACGCAAGGTCATGTGACCTAACCTTAATAAAGGGGTCGCGCACGTATGTAGGCCAGTAAGGGCTACGACGGCGAGGCCACAAAAGTCACCACTTGGCTCCCGAGTATTATTTGCAGCACCGTGAGGCCTACCAGTAATTGACCCCCTCTGTGTGTCATCGCCGGTCGCGTCCCACGCCCGGCTTCCGACATAACAGACCTGACTGTTGTGGGTAAGTGCTTCTTCTTTTTTTTCAGACACCCTATTATGATGTACTGTGAATTGGTTTAAAAAAATGCTTGAAGTACCCACCAACAAAGTCTCAATCGGGAGGGGTTTGGAAAATTATCTCCTTCCTTCAAACACATGCATAGAATTATTGTGTTCGATATACTGTCCTTATAACATCTTAGTAGTTGGCTGCACTGAGATCTGTTAAAAAGTTCGTAATACTATACGGTATGTTATATGGGTTCCCCTACAGGCACCGCCAGTGAATCTACCATTCTGAAAACCGTGGTTAACTGGTTTTGTATCTAGTTGTTATACCGCATACTTGCATTTGTTTTTATTTATATCACTCTCACAGCAGTAGCTCACTTTAGATCCTGAAGAAGGCCACAACACTTTCAAGGTCACTGGCTGAAACATGTATATCTTAGCGTAGCACGACTGGGTCTAATGGTTCCCGTCTTGTCCTTTATCTTTTAATCCTAGAACACGGTAACCTGAATAAAGACATGTGGTAAACCCTGTAGCTAGTTTTAATTCACCCACTCACTTGCACTGTGTCCCTCACCACATCTTGAAAGCTCACACTGGGTTTTAGTAATAACCCCTTTGACATACAAAAACATCCCTGAGTTCCTCCCTCTCAGTGAGGGGGTTGTAGCCTGCACCATGACTAGGCTTTATGGTGTGAGAAGGTTCCCCAATGATGAAGCATGCCACCTTTGGTGGGTGAGGGAAACTGTCCTTTAAAGGGATGCCTTCATCATCAGTCAACACATATCACTCTCTCTTTAGACCCGGGGCTCTTTTGCTTTTTGTTTATTGAATATGGGAAGTTTGCCCCTACGGTCCATAAACCTCCTATGGCCCCCTTTTTAGGTCTCGCCTGGCGTAGGCTGCGCGCATGCGCAGTCTCGCTGGCGAGATTTAATGAGATTGGGTATTTTCTGTAAGGAGCATTAAGCCCCGCCCCTCTTTTCCATTGGCCGGCGTCACCGTTTATGCTAAACGGTGGCCAGCCATTGGAAAAGAGGTGTTGGTGACGTCTTTGCTCGGCTTTCTGAGCCGTCCCATTTGGACGGGCTCGTCTGCCTTCCTTCTGCCGTGAAAGGTTTCTTATCTTTATGGGGCCAAACACATGGCCCCATAAAGATAAGAAACCTTTTGGCAGGCGAGGCCGTCCAAGTGAGACGGCAGAGAAAAGCAAAATGAAAATGTCATTGCGAGCGCTTGTTAGCCCTGCTTTCAGTGCCCACAACAAGGCGTGATTGCTTGTTTTCTTCCTTAAGGTTATTGAAACACTTTGACTGCTATTACGGATGGGAACCACTAGATGGCATTCCTCCCGTAACATGGTCCACCGGCTGCTCACTGCCACGGAGAGAGCTTGACTCTGCCGTGCTGTAGTGTTCTGTTTGTCAGGAAGTGCGCCTTGTGCCCTTGTGCCTCCGCGTGTGTCTGTGTGTGAGAGAGCTTACCCCGGCCGTCCTGTAGTGATCTATTTCTCAGAGTGTGCGCCTTGTGCCACTGTGTCTCTGAGTTAGCTGGTATCCATGATTCCGTCTTGAGAGGCAGCCGGCCCGCATCCTTGCTGCTTCCAAGGCTTATTTCTGTGCGCATGGAAGCCCAGCAGGCGCTCGAGGCCGCAGATGCGAGTGTGATCATTCTGCGCAGCGGCGGCGGGTGGACTCAGTCCAGGATTACCTCACGAGACGTGTCCGTGTTCAGATGTCACACGGAGAGGTGGGAGCGCTAATAAGGAGGGCATTGATGCTGTGATCAAAGGGGGGGCGGGAGTCCGAGGAGGGGGGAGTAGAGAGTCCGGGAAGGCCATAACAAACCATGTAAAGCAGATGGTCTTTGATATGCAACTCATGTGAAAGCAAAGAGAAACGCATAACCTACACCCACTGAATGTATTTATTGGCTTTAATGCCTTTACAGTTCAGTCATCATGCAAGGTGGCTGTGAGCACACGGTGTTTTTTGCAGCCGCCACACTGCAAGCTCTTATTAGCATCTTACCCGCGCTAAACTAGTCAAGTTATAAGCATCTAAGCACTAAACTCTATACCTCAAGGGTCTGGTAAGATTAAATCAACAAGATTAGTTCTATTTCATAAAAGGGAGAATAGTGTTAACTTTTCGCAGTGCTACATGTAGTCGTTCTACAGGCTACAAAAACCCAACCCTCCTAGGTTCTAAGAGTTGTAGATGTGCATGAGTTCTGAGATGCCTAATTCTTTCCTTGTACAGAAATGCAGCAGCCGTGCTTTTCCAGATGCCCACTCTGTAACGGGGGACCAAGAAGAGACGTAACACGGGGTCGGGGTAGTTTAGGTTTTATTGCTGTTAGTTTGCGTTTTGTCCTGATAGTCAGTCTTTCACGGGCAAACCGGGCGGGATCCGTGATGAGATGAGGGTCAAGGTCTTGGGGCTGTCTTCTCCCACGGAGGGGTTCCGGTTTCTCGTCTCTCAAGGTCCGCTCTCGCCGGTCCCCAGAAGGAAAGAGAAGGGGCTTATTAGGCTTTGTATATTTGAAATTGTACCTAACACCAGGGCCAGGGGAGTGAGGGACCACCTTGTGATAGCCACAAACAATAGACTCCAGTGATCGTAACCGAGAGGGGGGGGGTAAACGCAAATAAGGTCTAGGGAGAAACGCTGCGGTCGCCGACTACTGTGGATGTTCCCGCCTCCCCATCCAGCCCGCTACCCGGTCCCGTACCTGTCCTAGCCACGCTCCTCCCCCGGGAACGTGGCAGGGCGCTTCGCCGGATCCGTATCCTGCGGTCCTCTCCACCTCCGTCCTCCTGCTGTACTCCGGGTGGTTCTGCTGCTCCTCGCTCTCCTTCTCGCCGTGCTCCTTGCTCTCTGCGACTCCAACACTCCTCCTGGGTTCGCCGTCCGCCGACTTCCTGGTTCCACCCACGTTTGTAGGACCTCGCGTCGTGACGTCCTCGCAGGGCGGTCCTTGTGATTCTGGGTACTCCCAGTTAAAGGGCCCGGCACCCATCCGGAAAAGCTGATCCTCGGCTGCCGAATCCCACTCATCCTGCGGACAGGGAAGAAGGTTAGAGACCCGTGTCAGCGGGGTCCACCAATCAGTGTCTTCAGTAGCCCCCTGGGTAGTGCTCGGAGTCCCGTCACACACTCCCATGCATTCACTTTGTTTTATTTATTCACCCTTGGGATACCTTGTCCAATGTATCTTCGTCGCTGAGTAACAGTGAGGCGCATGTCTTGCACAGATCTGAAGCGCTTCATTATATGAAAAGGAAATCGAGCCTAAGCTAACCTTATAGGACTCTCACCTGAGCCCTTTAGATAATGAAGTTTAGAAAAAAAGATTACATGATGTTGCCTACTAAGGGGAACGGGATTTTGAGGGGTTTGTACGTCTGTTGTCATATGTCAGGAGCTCACAGAGGCCCACACACTGTTCACTATCCAAAACCCACCCCAGGGCATCGTGTAGGTTTGTGTGTCTGTGCCGTCCGTCATTCTTTTTCAAGGGTTTGAAAAGTACAGTCAGTCTTGTGAAAATAAAGACTGTTATGTTGAAGATGGAGAACCCCCAAAATAGGTGTTGAAAAACGGTGGCAGCGTTTTGTTTTCACCTGACATCCTTCTTTTGTTTTGTTTTTTGCGAGAAAGCAAACAAACAAACGGATGTACTTGTGCTCTGTACTTGCAAAGTCCACGTGATGTGCCACAGAAGTATTTAAACCCTCTGTATGTTGCGTTAAGTATATTCTCAGCAGTAGGACTCAATACAATGACTCATGTCTTCACCCCATACCCCTGTGCCATCTGGGTTTTGAATAGAGGCCGTGCCCCCTAAATTAAATTGCCCCGTGCCATCTGTTGATGCAGACACCCCTTGTTTCTTAAAGCCTAGAAAGAGCCCAGCTCTGATTTGCACTTAGGTTGTACTTTTACTTCCTTCAGTAGCAGTTTCCTTTCTATTCTTTGCCGTAACCGGGCAGTGTGCAGTGCTCTTTTCAGTGCACTTTTTAATCTAAAAGCTACTTCTGTAATCCCTGATGGAACTTGAGACAGAGCATTCATGGAGCTCTTCACAGATTCTATGGACAAACTCAGCTTGAGTTCCTTTTAATGGTTGTAGAACGGCCATGTCTGTGAATTAACAGATTCGGGGGTGGTGTGCTTGCGTCATGGATAAGCACTACTAAAAATATTACTTTATTACTACAATTCCATGAAAGAGAGCTAGTTGTTGCCCAGCTTAGTCTGCCACTAATTAAGCCAGTGTTTGGGCTCTGATCCCATTTAGCTCCTTCTTGACTTGAGCAAGTTGTGTGACCCTTGTGCTCTTTCTATTTGCCAAACTAGTGGGCATCCAAAAATATCATCCAACGGCTTGTGTTTAAGTTCTGTAATAAACACATACACAGGGATGAGAAAGAAAGTTCATATATTGAGACATGTGTACTTCTCCAGTGTTCTCTTAACTGTATATTCTTTTCACTATGTAACCCCCGCTCATCTCTTTCTGTTACAACTCCTTTTTCAAGAAGAGAAGTTGACTTTCCCTTTGCTTCAACACAAACTGCTGGATCTTTACGCAGTTCTAAAGAAATATACAGGGCACAAGTCCTATAAAAAGAAGTGGGGGAACTGGCAATATGCAAATGACCTCATGATGTCAAGTGTTGAACGTGTCCCGGTGTCTGAAAATTACACCGGTAGACGTTCAGCATAGTTCTTTGGGGCCCAGCTTCTTGGCAGGGGGGACGGCGTCTACCCTGTGAAAAAAGTGGGGGGACGCCGTGTACCTGCGTGTACCCTCGACTCGAGCCCTGTAAATATATATAAATATATATATATACACACAGACACACATCACAAGGTTTTGATGCTTGTTAAATACGACAACAAGGTTGTAGCTTACTGGATCCTATAGCTGATTAATAATTAATCAAGACTCCACACGTGTTTGCTGATCGTGAAAAGCACATGATTGGTGTTGCATCTGATTGCTGCAGTAAGGTTTTCTGACAAGTGCACCACCCTCTGTACCAGTCGGATGCTAGTGTGGGTGTAAACATATAAACGGTATGCAGCGCGAGGACTGTTTGCAGATTCTACAATCTCCAGTCCTGTTTCCTCCTACTTTGGAAATGCTGTTTATTGTGTTATGCCATCAGCGTTGGTACAAATAATGTCATATGTAAGTTATCACTGAGTATGTATGATGCTGTCTCTGGCACTGCAGTGTAAAGTGGGCGTGTAGCATCTTTAAAAGACAAACTCTGGGTTCCATCGTCACTTTAAGTTCCCCTCGACTGTGGGCTTTGCATGGATCTTGTCACATTCCTTCTTGGTAGGGAACCCGAGTAAGCCCTCGACTGAAGCTTCCTCACTATGGGTTTTATTGTGTCACACCATGGCAAATGGTGAGAGGAGTTGGCCTAACGGCTAGGGCGGTCAACCTCGAATCTGGGGAACTGGGTTCCAGTCTTGGCAATGACGCTGAACATCCTGTGATTCTGGGCAAATCCCTTAACCTCCCTGTGCCTAACAAAAACAAGCATTGGCATAGCCAAGAGGTCGCCCCTTTGGAACCTTATAAGTGTTTAGTTATCCAGCACAATATGCTTGGTGCAACAACATCAACTGTTGCATGGCTAAACACTTATAAGGTCCCAAAGGCGCGACCTATTGGCTATGCCAATGCTAGTTGTGTTCCTTATCAGGAAAGTCAGCACGTATTGCTATACTGTCCACGAGATTACAAGATTTTTCATATGAAGTACAATACGTGCCAAAAACAAAAATGCAACAGCAGATTTCTTAAGTAGGTTATCATTGCCTCTTAAGGAGGTGGATAGTAATTCTTGGAATGATGTACGTGTAGCAGGTATTTTCACCACTGATGATGCCTAAAATGTGCCGAAGGATGAGTGGATGATAGACTATATGGAGGATAACATGTTAAAGTCTGTCAAAGAAAAAAATGTGAATGGTTGGGGGATTTTGTGAAAGCAAAGCTCCTTGGTGAAATGAAAGCTTTTTGAGAAGTCAGAGATGAGTTGGGATTGAAAGATATGTTTTTGGTGAGACTCCATGCAAAATGGGAAATAGAATGTTATCATTATGTCATAAAGGACATGCAGGCATAACACTTACAAAACGTAACATTGAGGCATTATATTGCTGGCCTAAAATTGATGCTGAAATAGAAGGATATGGATAGAAATAGAAGGATATGTGGGATCTGGCATGGAATTTGGGAGTGCTGATAATTTAGTTCTTTGGGGTGCCCTAATTTGCAGTGGGAAAATGTGGCATTTGATATTATGGGTCCAATTGTGTAGAGTGATGGAACAAGTAAATATATTTTGGCACTAATTAACTTGTTTTCTAAATGACTTGAGGTAGGGGTAGTTGAGTCCTTCAGTGACCAGAACTGTTATTATGTTCTTAAATTAAATCTTTTTGAGAGAAGATTTCCCAACATCGGTGCTCACAGACAATGGTGTCCAGTTCAAATCAGAAGAAATGAAAATGTTCATGGAGTTTCCTGGCATTACACAGAAATTTGTTGAGCTGCATCATCCTAGGGGTAATGTAGTTGTGGAGACAGTTTAGAGAAGTATTAAAGGAATTCTGCAGTTAGCCAGTCAGGGAAGGATATGTTGGGAAAACGAATTGAGAAAATTGTGTGGATGCATAGAGTGACTATTCATGGGTCGGTAGATGAAAGTCCATTTGGTATCAATAGGGGGCGCGTACCACATTCTAAAGCTAATCTAGGGTGGACTAAGAGAGGTAAAAAAGTATCATGGGATGCAGTTGAAATTAAAAGAAGTATATTAGTATTACATGAAAAGAATATAATCTACTTCAATACTAAACATGATGTACGTAATGTTGACTGAGCAGTGGGTCAATGGGTATGTGCTAAATTCACCAAGAAGGTGTCTAAAGGGAAAAGTTGGTTCACCAATCCTTTCAAACTTGTGAAATTAATGAAGAATATGGTGGAATTGGAGGATGGTAGTATTTGTCATATGAGCAGATTGGCAAACGTCAGCTTTAATGGAAATAGTATTTGTGACACTGACCCAAGCAGAAGTTTTTGTAGTAACAAATATTGGTGAATTAATACTGTTCCGGAAAGAGATAATGAGGAGAGTGTAATGGGTCAGGAGTTACAGAAAGAGGAGAATGTTTTTGTGAATAGGGAACAGAGGCAGGAGGGGTTGAATGACTGCAGGGGTGCGAGTGGTCCAGAGAGTGATGTTGTAAATGTTTGCAATCAGAGTGGTTGTTCAGAGGGTGGAAAGACAACTGCTTTCTGCAGCAATATAAAAAAAACTAAGAAATTGGAGGATTACAATTGCAGTGTAGAGTCGTGCAATCTTTATTATGAAACTGTCTCATAAAATAAAGGTATAATATAATCTTGGTTCTGTTTTTATTTTTTTTAATTTTATTATTATTTATTTGTAAAGGTAAGGGATGTGTAGTAATTGTGTAACTTTGCATAATATTCTAAGTAGAACTTGAGGAAAATAGAATTAGAATGTCTGATGTATTCTAAGTATTTAAATATGGGTTTAGAATGCTGGGGTTATAAGATGCTGTACTTCACCTGTATGTGAACATGTTCTCCAAGCTGTATGAGGTTGCTCAAATAAATACTATTTCAACTTAACCTGTGTTGGTAGGTTACTACAGTCATTAGGTAGGTTTTGAGGTTTCATGTGCATAGTGGCGGCAAGTACTTCTAGTACTGATTGTAGAGACAATTCTTAGGATTGTGATGGAGTATTGTTATAGTCCATCTGTGGTACTGTAAAAATCGGAACCATGTAGGTGGCATGGTCCCACCATGCCAAGTTTGGTATCAGCGAACCGCAAATGAGCAACGCGGTATGTATGAGTGTTTTCATCATGTTCCACTGATGCATTCACCGTGTATACGATACTATCCATGGGTTCCATTTTACAGTAGTAGCCATTTTTGTGGTTGCCCTCACATAGGCTGCGCACTAAGGCCATGCCTAGGCTTAAAGGACACGTACACCTTCGGTGACTTCTCTCTGACCTGTGCAAGCCGACTCCGCTGCCCGAGGTCAATCCTGTCCGGCCGGTTCCTTTCTTGCGGCCTAATGTGATTAGCATCAGGGCTCGACCCATCATAAAGCCCCTGTTCGCACACGATCCCTGACTAAGCTGTTTTCACACCTGACTCTGTTTCCTACCTTATGGCTTGTTTTACGAGCAGGAGGTGCCCGTGTTTATTGGGGTCTGCTGATATCTGATGAGGGATCTGAGCCTTGCTGGGTAAATAATTTGTGGGCCGGCTGAACTGAAATGTGGGATGGTCATCATGACTCTGCCTTTTCGTTTGTAATGAATACATATGAATGACCATATCGTAAAACGAGGAATGTGTGCCTGAAGCATGATATTTTGTATATAAGGAGAAGACTGGTTTTGTAACGGAGAGCAGTCTCCTGAGAACATATATCGTGTTGTACTTCTCGGATATCTGTGATTGGTCTGCAGCCAATAAAGACGTTCTTTGAATTCACCTAGAAGACTCTGTGTTTCTGTGGGTCTGAAACAGGAAGAATCCGAAGTCTTAGGGTGTGTTCCCCTGCACCGCTGGGTTCTAAAAACCCGGTACTTCAGTTGGCGCCCAACGTCGGGCGATTTCAGTGGTACCGGTCCAAGCCAGAGGTTCGTGAGGAGCTTCGTGTGGAAATTCTGGAGGAAGGCCGCCACTTCATCGACCCCTGCATGTCGACGTGGTCCGAAAGTCTTTTCTGCGAGGTTCTCCGCGTCCCGACGGCTACTAAGGACTGCTGCCCTGATTAATCGCCCTGTTTTGGACCCTTGATGATTTGGTAGAGCGAAACAATTGAGAGAGTCTTCTGGTGAAGTCATCGATACCTCAGTTAAGTATAAGTGGAGCGTCTCCCAGTTTGTTTGGTATCCTTCGGGATTTTGGTATCCTTCGGGATCGCTTTGATTTGGGTCTTGCAAGTGCCAAAGCCAGAGGACTTGTGTATTCACAAGACTATCGTATTCGATAATCCTTTGAAGTTTGAAACTAGACTAGTGAGCAAAGATGCCTGGTTCTAGTATATTTGGAAATTTGTTTTGTTTTGGTTGTAAAAGGGACTCCCGATTGGAGGATTCGTGTCCGGTTCCTCCAATTGGAACTCCAACTTATGAGCTTTATGTGAAACATGGCGTGGGCCCCATTACGTATAATGAAGTATGGGTCCGATACACCAGAAAGGATGGTGTTTTAAAATGGCCCCAAAATGGTAGTTTCGACACAGAGATTCTAGATAATTTAGAAGTTAAATTGTTCAAGAAGAAAGCCCGGCCGGCAATGTTTGATTCCTTCCGCCTATGGCGAAAGGAAGCCAAACAAAAAGAAATTAAATTAGCAAAGAAACATAAAAGAGAGAGAGGTATGTCGATCATGCAAGCAGCTTTGCAGTTTAAGAATAATGAAGAGGACCGAATGGATGAGCAGTTGCATAGGCAACGCAAACTAGTCATTGATAAATGTTACCCAGTGTTGCCACCCCTTCAATAAGATGAGTCAAAAGAGAAAGAGAAAGATTCCCTAATGTCCCATTTGCTAAGTTCGCCACCCCCTTATGCGCAAAATGCTACAGCGCCTCCACAGCCCGTCAATGTGCAGCCTCCAGCTAATGTGCAGCAAGCTTTCCCGCAGCCGCCAGCTCCTCCCCAGCCAGCTCCTGTCCCGGTAGCACAGCCTTCCCAAGGGCCGCCGATTTTGCTACCTACCACTTCTGCGCCCCTTGCGACTTTTCCGGGCACATCAGCTGCCTCTCTTGGTGCCCTACCTACTGCTACCCCTGTATCTGTATCTGCACCCGTTTTTCTTGCCTCAACTTCTCCTTCTGCACGACAGCGAATAGCTAGTGCAGTCACTAGCCTTATATCACCCCTCTTCGGGTCGTCTACTACGACCCCTGGTCCACAGCGTAAGCAGCTACGTAGTCAAATACCTGGTCCTAGGGAGAAAGAAGAACTGGACCGCATGGCACGTAGATGGATTGGTTATCCTTCTAGATATGATGTAGAGTCTGTTGTTAATGTTTTTCATCAGTGGGAAGCGCCACAACAGCGGTACACTTTTGAGAAAATGTGTGAAATTCTATGTGAGGAATTGGAAGATAATGATGTAGACTCCAGTCCGCAAGAGTTGTGTCACGTGCGATTTGAATTTGGAAAAGGTACGATTGTGGGTTCTGATGTTGAGAAAGCAGTTGCGACACTGCTGTCTTTCAGGAATGGGGATTGTCAGCAATCGTTGTTTGGACAGGAATTCCCTGAAGGGAAACAAGTAAAAGCGCGACAATATCCGATGCGTGAGGTTCCTCCAGTTTGGAGACCTGGTGATGCGAATGCTAATCCACCTGTTCTGGCACATTTTCAGCGTGTTTGGGTACATGTTCCCTGGAAACGATCTGAAGTTTTAGCCCTTAAACAGACATTGCCTGACCCCCGTAAAAACGCTGCAGGATATTATAAGGAGTTATCACAGACTGCAGAATCGTGTGTCATGAACCTGGCAGACATAGATATGTTGTTCGGAAATGTTGTTCCGCAGCCTTTGTGGGGATTGATTCGCAATGCAGATCATGCTGAAAAATTAGGTGACACATGGGCTAATATCATTAATGTGGACAATGGACAGGTCGGTGGTGCCAAGCCTGATCCCGTGGTAGCAGAACTCCCTGGTAGAATAATTAATTATATGAAAACTTTAATGCCCGCGATACGTGTAAATTGGGATAAATTATCCGCGTGCAAACAGAAGAAAGATGAAACAGTGTCCAATTTCTTCACTAGGTTTGAAGAAACATTTGTCGACCACAGTGGTCACGACATGAGTACAGAAGGTGGCCAACGGTTATTTGTCGATAAATTTGTGCATAATTTGCTTCCAGAGTTGTGTAAGAAATTAAAAGATTCGGAGAGTTCTTGGGCAGTTTCCTCTTCAGCACAAATACTGGCTACTGCACAGTATTATGAAAATAGGGATAAAGATGAGAAGGATAGAACAGATAAGAAAACGAAAGAGTTGAAAACGAAGGTTCTTTTACAGCAGGCTTATCCGCCACGTGCAGGTCAGAATAATTATAGGCAAACACAGGGTATCTATCAGCAACCCCAACAGTTTCAGAATAATCAGCAAATGTATGGGTATTATCAACCACGTGTCCCTATCGGTCCCAATCAATGTTCGTATTGCAAGGAGGAGGGTCACTTTAAAAATAATTGTTTCAGATTGTTACAACGCACGAATAATGCTTATGGCACAAGAGGTAGAGGTGGCCAGCAAGCCCCAAGAGGTAGAGGGCGTGGAAATGTTCCCCAGAACGCGCGTCCTCTTCCGCCTCAAAATACGATGAATAGTTTTGATCAGCAAGCCAATGCGACCGGCAAGACAGCGCAGTACTATAATAATGACTACTATGCAGAAGATGATAATACGGAAGGGGATGATTACTAGGACAGCCGTAGACAGAGAGAGGGAGTTGTTGCAGTGCCAGTGGACCAGAGCGGACCGTATGTTAAGGTGACGGGTATAACAGAGCCCTTTCTGCTGGACACTGGTGCTGCAAAGAGTTCTATTATGCGCTCCAAACTCCCTGGCGCGCCTTTGTCTGGCGAAATGAATGTTTCCGTAGGTTTTTCTGGCGCCCCGGTTAGGAACCCAATCTCAAGTCCTATGCCCCTTTCTGTTGGACCTTGCGAGCTGAAAGCACCCCTCATCCTAACGACAGGATGTAATGAAAACTTGTTAGGATTAGACCTGTTGAAGAGATTACATGCAACATTATATTGTTCTCCCTCAGGAGTACAACTTACGCTGGGTAAGGAAGTAATTTCTCCCATGTATTTGTCAAAGAATGAATTGCCAGCCGAATTGACGTCTCTTCCTGATGCCCTCTGGGCCACTGGCCCTAACGATGTGGGCCTTTTGGAAATACCGCCTTACGTTGTCACTTTAAAAGCCAATGTTAAATTGCCCCGCATTCCCCAGTACAAGATCTCTAAGGAAGGTGAAAAAGCGTTGTTAGCAATTATCTATGATTTAATTGAGAAGGATGTCATTGAAGAGACAAGAGGCAACGTTTGCAATAGTCCAGTTCTGCCTGTTTTGAAACGTACTGACCCTTCGCAGCCACCTGTTTACAGATTTGTGATCGATCTTAGAGAGGTCAATAAGGTTGTTGTGCCACAGTTTCCAGTGGTCCCTGATATAACCGCCTTGTTGACTATGATCCCAGCTTCCGCTGCTTGGTTCTCAGTAATTGATTTGAAGAATGCTTTCTTTAGTATCCCGATTGCAGAGGAGAGCAGAGATATTTTTGGCTTTTGTTTAGGAGGTCGAAGCTTCCGTTTTAAACGTGCTCCACAGGGCTACTGTGAAAGCCCATCAATATACAGTCAGGCTCTAAAAGCACAGCTTGATGCCCTTGTTTTACCTAAAGGCGCTACCCTTATCCAATATGTTGACGATTTACTAATCGCCGCAGATACTGAGGAGATTTGTAAGCAAACTACATCATCATTGTTGCGTCATTTGTCTACCTTCCATCACAAAGTGTCTCTCTCTAAGCTGCAATATTGTCGACAAGAAGTGACCTACTTAGGTCATCTCTTCTCGAAGGAGGGAAGGAAGCTGACCCCAGAAAGAATCCAAGCCATTGCACAATTAAGCGTGCCAAAGACAAAGAGAGAAGTGCGTGCTTTCCTGGGCATCACTTCATATTGCAGGCACTGGATCCCGAGTTTTTCTTTATTGGCAAAACCATTGCTAGCATTAACATATAAAGATATACCGAATCCTGTCCCATGGTCTGAAGAGTATCAGAAAAGTTTTGTGGAGTTACGAGAGGCATTATGTTCAGCTCCTGTGTTGGGTACCCCCGACTATAGTAAGCCTTTTACCCTGTATGTTTATGAAAGAGACGGTTGTGCATTGTCAGTACTGACACAGCCTTTTGGAGACAGACCGCGCCCATGCGCGTATTTTTCATCGACTTTGGACCCTGTAGCGAGGGCATTGCCAAGTTGTTTAAGAGCTACAGCGGCAGCAGCTGCGTCTATTCGACAGTCTGCTGGACTAGTGATGAATAACACATTGATTGTAATGGTTCCTCATGTAGTGGACACATTGTTAAATAGGACCAAGACACGGCATTTAACTAATGCTCGATTGTCAAGTTACGAGTTGACGCTGCTAGCGAGTCATGTACACATAAAGAGGTGCAATACGTTGAATCCAGCCACATTACTGCCAATTTCAGCAGACACAGATGAGGTTGAACAGCATGATTGTCTGTTCAGAACAGAAGAAGAAACAAAAGGGAGAGTGGATCTTAAAGATATTCCCCTGGTTGAATGTGATGGTACCTTGTGGGTGGATGGTTCATGCTTCAAGCTTCCGAATGGTGATACGACTGCTGCGTATGCTGTCACGACTCTTCACACGATTGTTGAAACTGCACGCATACCACATAATTCGGCTCAAGCAGCAGAATTAATTGCACTCACAAGAGCATGCGTGTTGTCGAAAGGAATGAAAGTGAACATATATACTGACAGTCAGTACTCGTTTGGTGTGGCCCATAGTTTTGGGCGTTTGTGGAAAGAACGTGGGTTCCTGACTTCGCATGGAGCTAAGATTCAGAATGGTGAGTTAGTGAATGATCTCCTTGAGTCGCTGACCTTGCCATTACAAGTTGCGATTGTGAAAAGCAGCGCACGCAAGAAGGTTACCGACGATGTTGGGCGTGGTAATGCATTTGCTGACGAGATCGCGAAAGAAACAGCAAAAGATGCGACAACCCGAATGTATGTTGCAGGCCCCGCAAGATGGGTTGGTGATGTTGGAATGTGTGAAGACACGATAGAGAGTGTGAAGTCCCTTCAAGCTGAAGCCACAGAAAAAGAATTAAGTGTGTGGAAAGAGAGTAAGGGTAAATTAGATGAAAACGGTTGTTGGATTGATTTGTCAGAACACCGGCGTTGGTTGTTACCTGATGCGTATGTGCTTCCAGTGGTTACGATGGCACATGGAATGGCACATATCAGTGTGAAAGGGATTTGTAAGTTGTTGGCTCCAGTATGGCAGAATGCTGGAATCCCTAAATGTGCAGAGAATGTAGTCAAAAATTGCATGGTATGTCTGAAATACAATCCTGGTAGGGGAACCCCAACTCCACCTGGTCATTTTGCGCCTCCATCATATCCTTTTGAAGTTCTGCAACTAGACTTCATCCACATGGAAAGGTGCAACAATTTGAAATATGTACTGGTTGTTGTTTGTGCCTTTTCAAAATGGATAGAAGCATATCCCCTAAAAGACAATACTGCCTTATCCACAGCTAAAGCCCTAGTTAAAGAATTTTTTCCTAGGTTCGGAATGCCAAGGATGGTATGGAGTGATAACGGGAGTGAATTTGTAGGCCGAGTGATGAAGAATGTGTGTGAGGAACTAGGCATTAAGCAAAGGTTTCACGCTGCAAATCACCCCCAATCAGCTGGATTAGTAGAGTGCTACAATGGCACCTTGAAGCTTAAATTGGCCAAAATTCAGGTGAGCTCCGGCCTTAAATGGCCCGACGCTCTGCCCTTAGCACTCCTGTCAACAAGAATGACTGTACATTCGCGAGTGGGACTTAGTCCCTATGAGATAGTGTTTGGCCGTCCGGCCAATGTATGGGGAGTGCCAAGGCCGACAAAGTTCAGTGAAATTGAATATCCAGTACTGCTATATTACCTGTATGAATTGACGGCTAAATTGCGTGTCTTACACCAACAGGTTCACGATACTCTGCCCCAGGCCTCTGAAGCTCCAGGACACCCTATTAATCCTGGAACGTGGGTCCTAGTTAAAATTTTCAACGTGTAAAGAATGATGAGCCCCGTTGGATCGGCCCCTACCTAGTACTGCTATCAACAAGATCAGCAGTTCGAGTGAAAGGGAAAAAGAATTGGATACACGGCATACACTGTAAAAGGATCCCTTTGCCCCTACCGTATGATCGGTGGGTCCAGGAGGGGATCGCTGACTCCGAGGCTGAGACTGTGCCTCGTTTTGTGCCATTTAGCGATGCACGTGTAAAGGGGACAAATACAGAGCGAGAAAGTGACGACATTCTGCAGGAAGCTATATCGCCATCAATTCGATTGGATACCACAGAGCCTGAACTCTTGTTTCAAGACCAGACAGTGTCTGGCAGAAATAGGTATAATTTGAGGCCAAGAACTATGGACAAATAAAAATTCCTTTTTCCTTTGATATTTTCAAAAGTGCAGCTCTCATCTGAGAAACTTTTTGACTTTTTGTTTTTCGAACCACCATCCTGGTTCAGCTGCAGGGTCGTGGTGCCAAGACTTTGGGGTACAAGCCGAAGACGTTAGGTCAACGGTTCTGGTTGGTCTAGGGCGTTCCCTGAACTGACAGGTGTACTCCTTAGCAGAAGATACTCATCCGCCACGAGCAGCACGATTAGAGGATGGAGTTTTTCAGGATGAAGAAGCCCACCGAGGAAATTAATTTCAAGAGCAGAACATGTAAAATAATGAATAACAAATGTTTTGTGGTATTATGTCTGTTTGTACTCTCTAGCATAATGATGTTTTCTGTAGGTTGCGTATTATTATCTTTCCAAGTGTCACTTGCACCCACTGTACAGCCCACACCTCTTCCTACTGTTTCCCAACACTCTTTCCACCCTCTGCCAGAACACGAACAAGCTAGACGTGCTGAATTTGTAAACAATTCGTTCATTCAACTCCTGCACCAGCACCAACTAGTTATGAATACAACGAACTGCTGGGTGTGTGGTTTGATGCCGCACACCATTAATAAGGGCATCCCATATCTAGTACTGCCATTCAGCTATAATGGTTCATCATGGGCATTCCAGACCATGTTTCTTTTTGCGCTTGAAACCTACTCCCACCGACCACCGCGTTCCATTAGACCTAACTCGAATAATAAAGCCTTGATGAAAGGAGTTGCAGATATGAGTAGAGATATCGATGCATGTACATCTATTCCCAAGGACGAGTTGCGAGCTTATGTAGGTTGGAACGCGACTGGGTATAGCATCAGTTTGGATGAAAAACAGCACAAAAGTTCATCTCCGATTTGGGTCGTACCCCACATAGGTCGGTTCTGTCTACAAGGTAATGGTCAGAATCCAAGAGCTCAACTAGGGAAGAGTAACTGTACTGAAACATACACTTTTCCATCACAGTTTTCCCCTGCGTTTTTGGCTGCCAAGGGTACATACTTTGTCTGCAATGATCGAGCATCTACATGGTTGCCCCCTGATTTCTCGGGCACATGCTATGTTGCGAATTTGCTACCGCCAACATTTACTGCCGCCTCTGATTATCACAAGACAAGAGTTGTGAGAGGCGTTGTTAGTAAGGAAGATACTGCCGGTCAGGAAGCGAGGGAGACTTTTTCCTGGGTTCCTGCCGTTTTGGGGACCAATGGTCAATAGCCGGAACCTGAGACAACTGACCCGTGTAGTTGAATCCACTGTTAATGTGGCGGCTGGTGCCCTTGGTAACTTGACAGCTGAGCTTCAAGCGGATCGCCTCATGACGTTACAGAACCGTATGGTTCTAGACGTCATACTTGCAGACCGTGGTGGGGTATGCAAGGTCATCCAATCAAGCTGTTGTATTTTCATACCAGATAACGCTCCGACAGTCTACCAGGCCATTTCCAAACTGCATAAGATTTCCAAATCCATTCACGTAGACAAAGGAGATTGGTCACTGATGGGGTGGTTCTGGGGACTGATATCAGCTTGGGGATGGAAGATTCTAATAGTCATTGGAATGATCTTAGCCATTCTTTTCCTGTTCTGTTTATGTATACAGTGTGCGCCTGTAATGTGTAGCCTCTGTGTTACATCATGTGTAAGGAAACCTATATCGAAGGACGAGCTAAGCAATAGGATGATGCTACAGCAACATCTCCATGACTTCATGAATGTAGACTTGGACTTAGATTAGTATAGTTCTTACCTATGTAAGGGCAAAAGGAGGGTCTGTGGTACTGTAAAAATCGGAACCATGTAGGTGGCATGGTCCCACCATGCCAAGTTTGGTATCAGCGAACCGCAAATGAGCAACGCGGTATGTATGAGTGTTTTCATCATGTTCCACTGATGCATTCACCATGTATACGATACTATCCATGGGTTCCATTTTACAGTAGTAGCCATTTTTGTGGTTGCCCTCACATAGGCTGCGCACTAAGGCCATGCCTAGGCTTAAAGGACACGTACACCTTCGGTGACTTCTCTCTGACCTGTGCAAGCCGACTCCGCTGCCCGAGGTCAATCCTGTCCGGCCGGTTCCTTTCTCGCGGCCTAATGTGATTAGCATCAGGGCTCGACCCATCATAAAGCCCCTGTTCACACACGATCCCTAACTAAGCTGTTTTCACACCTGACTCTGTTTCCTACTTTATGGCTTGTTTTACGAGCAGGAGGTGCCCGTGTTCATTGGGGTCTGCTGATATCTGATGAGGGATCTGAGCCTTGCTGGGTAAATAATTGTGGGCTGGCTGAACTGAAATGTGGGATGGTCATCATGACTCTGCCTTTTCGTTTGTAATGAATACATATGAATGACCATATCGTAAAACGAGGAATGTGTGCCTGAAGCATGATATTTTGTATATAAGGAGAAGACTGGTTTTGTAACGGAGAGCAGTCCCCTGAGAACATACATTGTGTTGTACTTCTCGGATATCTGTGATTGGTCTGCAGCCAATAAAGACGTTCTTTGAATTCACCTAGAAGACTCTGTGTTTCTGGGGGTCTGAAACAGGAAGAATCCGAAGTCTTAGGGTGTGTTCCCCTGCACCGCTGGATTCTAAAAACCCGGTACTTCACATCTGTATGTTGAGGTTATTATAAGGTTATGTTGGGTGGAGTTCCTTCATTTGAAAGGATGCCTGTGTCTGACTTCTTGGCATGGTGTACTGGTTGGAGTTGATCTTCAGCTGCAGGCCGTGCTCATACCGGTAGAAGTGCAATTATTCTGGAATTTTTTCACTGTTGTTACTGCTTATGAACAGAATAGTTTGCACTGTGTTGGTGGGGTATAAGAGAGGTCAATAGAGGCATGTATGAATCCTCAGCAGAAGATCAAGGTGCTACTATTGTGGAAAGTTGTAGAGCTGCTACATGAGCAGAACCCTCAATTTGTATTAGCAATTATCATATCAGGTGTGTAGACTGATGTTATAGGGAGTTTGGGTCAAAAGTCATTCCAGCTGTGTTATGAGGAGGATCTCAAATAAAAACTTTACTCTTTATACAGCACCAAAAGTTTTCTGTGTCTTTGATTGTGTAGATCTTTTAGTTCCCAAACTGTAGTTTGTAGCTTGAGGAATTGGACTAGAATGTAATGCTTCAATTACCTACTGCTAATTCCATTACTCTGAGTACTTTCTTTGTCATTTCAGACTTTAAGACCTGCCAACCACCCTTTTCGTGTTAGAAACTGCAGGAATGTATGTTGAGTGGAAGCATTATCTTGCAATGTGTTGCTCTAGGTGGGAGGGCTTCAGTCCCCCAGGACAATATTATTGTTGTTGTGCAACTTTCTTTTATTTTAATAAAAGAGATATGAGACATGAGTTTCTGTCAGAGTACACATCAATTACGAGATGCATAAATGCCTTTAGACCCAATTCAGACGAGATACTTCAGCTGTCTCCTATCTTAAAGTGCCTATGCTTCAAAATAAGTGAATTGGGAAAATACATTCCCTGATTTCTTTCCCCCAGAATCTTCCACTTTCCTGCTCCAGAATGTTGGCCTGTATGCTGATGACTGGAATGTGGAAATCAACAAGGGGGTATTCATCAAGTCATTAATGGTCTGACATGGAATCTAACCCTGGTTGCCACACAGACCTCTTCGTAAGATATTGGACAAATCACTTTACTTGCTACACTTCGGCTGTCTTAGCTATTACATTTTAGCACTTTTCAGCTATCCTATATTATGAGGTGTATTAATAAAAGGACATTTTCATTGTGTGCAATAGTTGAAAGAGTTGTAATTTTCCTTCATAGAGTGAACTCATAAAATTGAGATTTAAACACATACGGTGAAGCTGCAAAATAAAAGAGAACCCCGTGAAAACATATTCACAATTTGAATGTACTTTAAAAGATATGGCTAACTTTAAAGACTCTGTACTGACAATACCAGTGTTAAATCCCCTCTTGCACAGGCTTTCTTTTCATGTTGTGCTCTAGAACTGACATTCATCAATGTTTATTTTGCCTCGGAGTCAAAGTGATGACAATTGTTTAGAAAAAAACGAAATCTAAAAAATGTTAACCGAGTAATGACTAGCACAAGTGAAAACTGCTGAATTAAAGACAGTGCTTAATTTGGAAAGAATATAATCAGTGGTGCCAAAAATGTTTACAAATTTCCACTGATGACACGGACTAATGTATTGTAATTTATGACAGGGTATGCTGTGAGAGCAGTCCATCCCGCCCTAAAGCTTCCTCACTTACTTGATTTACAGACATAACATTGTGAGCAGGTTTAAAATACCAACCCCTGGAGTTTGATATGCAAATTCCTGGAATTTGGTGCTCGCTTTTTGTAATCCCACCTAGTTTCTCTCGCCCTCGAGTGGTACTGTAGGCGGAAGTCCTGCACAGTGAAGGCTGGTAGCAACGGCCTGTTTTTCTACACAGGGACTTCCTCTGTGTGTTGGCCAGTCTGATCTGGCAATCATGGTAGTGATAGTGCACATATTTTGAAAACCACATTACATAAGACTTTACCAAGTTAGGCACAAAAACTTGAATGTGCACATTGCACAAAATAGACGAAGTAATACAACAATAGAGACAAGTGAAGTAACAGCACAGTAAAAGCATGCATGACAGGTTAGAAAAGGAGAAAATACATTGCTAAATAGTTATGATGCTTGTTAATAGATTTTTATAACAAGTAAACATACAATTTACACCCGATTTTCACAATGTATCAAAACCATGTGATGCAACAAACATTTAGTTTAAATGGTATTATTCCTCATCCATCACAGAGATTTGGGGGCACGCTGTTAATTAGGGACCAGTCATATTTCATTTTCAGAACAAGCAGAGGGATCTTTAATATAAGAACATAATAATTATGTATGTATTTATGAAGACATTAGTTCATATATCAGGTTACACTGGTTCAATGAGTAACGTTAGGGAATGTGATTTTCTAACATGTAAGAAAGGGAGATGGACGAATTCTTTTAAACTAAATGGAGAAGAGAATTTTCAATACATGTTTCATTTCCCATTGACTACAGATATCTGGTTGCGCGCCGCAAATTTATGACACAAAGTATTCGATGTTTAGAAAAAGAAGAGAATTCTTCTCTCTAAAAAACAAGGTGTGTGAAGTTTAACAATCATTACTATAGTTTATTGGAAACTGTTAATTTATTAAGTTTATAGAAGTCACTGTTGCCTTTTTCATTTGATGAGGGGTGCTATATATCATTAGTATAGGAAGTGTCTGTATTAGAATCAGGTCATTTAAACTAAATATTTGTTGCATCACATGGTTTCGGTATAGTGTGAAAATCGGGTGTAAATTGTATGTTTATTTGTTTATTATTACAGCACTGATGAAGTTATAAGGGAAGGACGAAACGCGTAGGCAGAAAGGCTGTTGATCTATAGAAAATGCAACTGTGATCTACAAATCGATTTTGTATTGTCGATTGAAGCAACTTGTTGAAGAATCAGCAAATTTGAAATGAGAAAAAAATAAAAGGTTACTGAAACCTGAAGGAAATATTTCATGGACTCTATTTTTTGATGTTCCTTCCTAACTGTACTCTTTTATTGATTGTGGTTTTGATGACAGTGAACCACAGGAAGTTGAGCATCTAACATTTTTCAATTGGGTGGTACTGTTCCCTTACTGTCATTGTTCTCAGAGTCTTAGATTTTTATAACAAGATTACTTATGAAATTATGTTTAATTATTCACGTACTGATGAAAACTAATGAATATACTGATGAGGTCTAACAGTTCTAGTGCCTTTCATTGCAAATGCATTGTAATCAGATTGTGGTGGAATCATGCGATAACATTAGCTAGGAAGTTGAAACTTACAGAGGTTATAGTAGAGACCTTAATGATTATAAAAATGTGGAAACTATAAAAAAAAAAAAAATTCTAAGAATAATTTACATGTATGGATGTTGAAAGATTTGGTGCAGTAGACCATAGCTAAAGCTAATCAATTTCGTGAAATAATATATTGGTGAAACATTTATTATTATTCTTTTATTATGAAATAACAATTTGATGCATTATATTTGATTCCAATTAAGTTTAATTCATTTAGAAGCTGATGCATGCATTTTAAGCTTTAAAAGTGTTCTATATTGCGCTGCAATTTTTCCCTTAAACACACATAATGATTCATTGACATTTGTGTAGATGTTGCTTTATTTGTTCTGTGCATGGTTCAGTATACATACAAAGGACATTCCTTCTAACTTCATGAAGGAATGGCTCAATGGGAAAATCAACTCTCACCCGATGCCATAGTATGTTACATTGTATATTGTCTATCATTGACTAACCCCCTGTGAGGCCCGGAAAGCCAAGTCGTTCACATGAAATGCTTGGGAAAGAATGCAGGAGTAACTATATGTATTTTGTGACTACATACGTAAATTAATCATACAATGGACTGATCAGTGAAGTGGCACCACGTCATTAAGGTGTCATAAGGACTATAAAAGAAGAAACCCCAAAGGAGGGGCAGCGCCATACCATTTTCTCTTCGGACAGGTCATCGCTATTCATTTTTCTTTGGAACAACGCATTGTTTTATATTGCTTTCTTTGACGGAGAATGGAACTCTTTTCCTATGATTTTATAATCATTCTTTAAATTCTATCTTGGACTGTATTTTTGCTGATGCAACTGCATTCAAGCAGTCGACCTGTAATCCTTCTATGACAAGCTAATTGACTTTTTGCTTCTTTTTGCCAATGCTTATGGACTCACCCTTAGATGATAGTAAATTTGATTCTTCTACCCCTTTGCGGTGAATCTTAGATAGAACGGAACTATTCTTTCCCTCAAATGGTGGAAAGAACCTGTAATCTCGTATCTGATTTTTTATTAAAACTATCCTTTTTAGGTCTCGCCTGACCCAGCGCATGCGCTGGTCTGGCGAGACATTTTGTGAGGGCTCCAAAAAGTGCTACCAGGCCAGCCTAGACCTACAGTGCATGTGCGCAGGCGCACGCGTCGCGCTTTACCGCGATTACTTTCACTTTCGCGGCCTCTTTGATGTTCTCCGTGAGGCTTCAATAGAGCAGCAGTTAAAACAAGCATTGGCATAGCCAATAGGTCTCGCTTTTGGACCTTATAAGTGTTTAGTTATGCAACTGTTGCATGGTTAAACACTTATAAGGTCCCAAAGGCGAGACCTATTGGCTATGCCAATGCTTGTTGGATTTGAATTACTGACTAAACGTGTGGTCAAATATGACATGTTGTAATATGTTTGAATGAGATGCTTAAGAAAGTGCTTATTTGTATACATTTTGGAACTATCTAAACTGCCTGAGTCTACTGGTTAGACTTAATTTCTTTAGAAGATTGGGACTCCCCATTACGATACTTTATTTTTACAGTATGTTCCTGAAAGTAGTGTATTTGAACTTTATTTTAATTTTGTGAGTTAATCACCAATTAATGTTCCTCATTGGGTAACAAACGTTGTGTTTTGGGCATTCTAATTCCCACCCCTCCTATCAGCAGAGAAAGATTTATTGGAGGACCATTCGCCTCTGTGGTGAGGGTAATGCAGTAATCCATCTAACCGTAGCGGGCCCTGTGCAGTTGGATGGATAGATGAGTAAACAGTGAAGTGAAGTGGAAGTTAAACTTGAAATATTTATACCACTTACACTGGATCAGTAGCAGGGGCCGAGCCAGAAGAGCTGCCCCTGTATAAACACATGACAAAACATAAATGCAGTATACTTTGCACACATGCTTCATCTCACCTTTAGTGCCCGGAAACTGCATGCAGATGTCCAAGCAAGAGCTGTACCACACACAATCAGCAAAAGCTAGAGAGTCAGTTATTGAGGGCTTGGATGAATCAGGCTGCAGGCACCCAGCTGATGCCAGTTAAAGAGCTGTTAAGTGAAATACCCAGATTGCAAAGTACATGGGAAAACACTAGGGACTAAGGGTGTAATTAACTGCATTATTGTGCCAGTCCTCCCAGTGCATGAACTCATGTAATAGTACAGTCCTGCTGTTCTCATTAGGGAAATAACGCTTTGGCATGCTTAGAAGTATGTTGGTCTCCAGTGGACCCCGAGTCTCGTGTGCCTGCTACATCGTCAAAAACGCACCTGACCTTCTATTATGATTCAAGTCATCATAAATTAAAATGCCTGTGTTTGACAACAGCACAGGCCACAACCTGAACAGACTAACGCACTAGACTGTGAGCATAGTGAATGGAATCATTACTTACCAGTAAAATGAATTACCCCCCTCATGGGGTCCTTCTAATACCAGTCTTTACACTTGGGGTTGTATCCAAGCAATAAAAGATTGCACCACACTCATAGATGCCAAATATGTTTTTTAGAAAACAACAATGGCTTCTTTGCCGTAATCAGAACCTTTGATCTAAAATTACCACCCGAATCATCACAAATAGAAAGGTGATAACGTTTAATGAACGTCTATTGCGAGGACCAAGTAGCTGCCAACAGTCCTTGCACTCTTAACCAGGATCTTGCATAACTCTGTGTACATGTCAACAAGTCTCTCACACCTGAATAGAGAGAATGTATCCTGTCGATAGGAAGAAATGCTGCTCCTGCTCGAGTATCCAATATTTTCCTGAGAAGGAGTCAGATGTGATTGCTATAGATTTAGCAAAATATCAAAGTCCTTCAGGGACTGTAGTACCAGATCCACATCTTGGTGTGCCTTAAAAAAGAAATGGAAATCAATACCAATCATCTAAGTAAAGAAACAGACAACACCTTTCAACTGTAAGAAAGTTATAATAGGAGCCAATACCTTAGTGAAGATAGGAGGAGAAGTCGCTGGGCTGAATGGCAGGACTTGGAATTGAAAATGAAGGTTGTCCACTGCAAACCTCAAGAAGGTCTGGCTTTCTACATGCTCTGCCACATGAAAGTAGTCATCCAGTAGGTCAAGTGTTGTGAGATAATATCCTTTCATGATGAGGAGTATGTTGGACTGGAGAAAAATAATCCTGAAATGCTCCAGTAGAACTAAAGTGTTCAAGTGTGTTCAAGTCTTTCAGATAAAGAATTGGGCGATAGGAACCATCTGGTTTTGGGACAAGAAACAGGTTTAAGTAGAAGCCCAATCCTGTTTGATTCGTTGGTACGCTGATTATTGCCTGCTTCTGCAAGAGAATCTGTACTTCTGACATTAGACCTTGACGTTTTAAAGAGTCTTGTTAATACTGATGTCAATCTATGCAACAATACATATATATTCAAAAACTAAATTAAGTCACTGTTGTCGAAATCTCCCAAGATGACCTCTCCATCAACCCAGAGTAAAAAATACGTGGTCAGGCAGGCCCTGCAACCAGGGCATGAGGCTACTGATTGAGAGCTCACAGGTGGGTTGGCACGTAACCAGCTCGACAAACATGAGAACAGGAAAAATCCATATTAGTACCAAAAATAAGCAGCAACACCACAATGGCCTCAATAGATTGGCCCCAATAAAGCACATATGGCCGGAGTGGTGTACGCTTTCCCAAAACACCATTAAGTTAGATGCCACATAAAGTTAAGAAAACTCAGTCAGTCAGAGCCCAGCACACACAGTACATGCAGCGATCACACCCTCACCATACCGGACATCTGGACACTTCACCCACTGGCCCATGCAAGGTCGAGACCCACCTGCATTCACTATCAGGTGGCCTGATTTACTTCTGATTGTCTGAGTGAAAACCATGTTTATGAAGAAAAAGCTAGTCAAGAGAAATTGTCATATTATATTCTGTTATGTTATGTGTATTTTAAAGTGCACTATCACCCGTGACGGTATCGTTGCGCTCAGCAGGTGTCTGAGGCTAGTCTCAGGGGGACTTACTCAAAGTTCTTCAGCTTCTTGCAGAATTCAAGAAGTGGGGAGGAGGTTCTGATGTGGTGCGAGATTTCATTCCACACTTTAGAAGGACTTAATCTCCCATCATCCATCTGCACATGAAGGGACATCCCTTCCTGCCTTCACCCTACTTCAATCAACTCTTCAGGCCATCCCATCACTTTGGCAGCTGCATTAAAGGGCAGACACAGACTTGGGCATCACCTGTTTGGACCTGTTGGGACCGAGAAGCGCCTTGAGCTAGAACTCTTTTTCCACTGAACACTGACCCACCTATTCCTCACTGCTCCCTTCCTCATTACACAGAAGAGTGCAACACAATCAACCTCTTCTTTAGTGAAAAAATACCAAAGATCCAACATCACATTAGCAACACAAAGCCTGCTTCATCCCCTACTTTCACCCCTTTCTGTGGAACCCTGTAGAGGTTAGCTTTCAAAGAAGTTCAATCTCGCATAGATCTTACCGATCTTACTACCTTTAAGCCACTATTTATGCAGATGATGTCTAACCTTCATCCTTTAATAAAGCTCTCTCTAGAGAGGCTCTCTACAGCTACTCACTATTGTCAATGTCTCCCTCGCTCAAGGCATCTTCTCAGAAGCACTCAAGACAGGCCCACTGCTAAGGAAACCTTCTCTAGACTCTGATGACCTGGCCAGCTACTAGCCTATCACTCACCCACCATTTATCTGCAAGATCATTAAAGAAGCAGTTTATGCTCATCTCCAACATCACATCAGCACTAACCATCTCTTGTACGACTACCAGTCTAGCTTCAGATCATGCTGCAGCATGGAGATTGCTACCTTACACAGTGTAGATGGTGCCCTCTTGACCACAAATGCCTCCTGACATCGCTGGACCTTTCAGCTGCCCTCCACAGTTGACCATCCCACCCTCCTATGTATCCTGCATTCTCAATATCCTCCAGCTTGTTCACATGGGCACCTCCAGGTGACAAAAGATCCCTATCACCTGCGGACTCCCAGAGAGTTCCAAAATGTTTTGTGCCATTTTCATCCTCTACATGGAGATGCTTGGTACTCTACTTATAGATGACAGCATCAAGGGTCACCAGTAGGCTGATGATACACAACTATTCTTAAAAGTCTCCTCTACTTCAGATTTCCAATGCCTTAGACACTGCCTGCACAGCATCTAACTAAAGCTTAACCCAACCAAGACAGAATTCCTGTTTGTTGTCAAGAACACCAAACAAGAAACAGTATAAACCTGGTTCCATGATTGAACCTTGACAGTGTCGAACCCCACCTTTCAATGAATGCCAAGTCACTTGGATTCACTGAGGACACCAATCTCACCCTTAAGGGATACATTTCCTGAAACAACAAAGGTGGCCTGTTAACAGCTCTCTCTTCTAAAGAAAGTCAAGCCCTTTCTTCCAGAAAGTGATTTAATATCTGCTGTTCAAGCGCTCATATTCCTGCATCTGAATGGTTATAATGCCCTCCTCCTTTGCCTCCCATACTCCACACTGGCACCCCTTAAGGACCTCCTACATACTGCAGCATGTCTCATCAAAGGCTTGACGAAATCTCATCGCATCAGCCCCATCCTGATGAAACTCCATTGACTCTCATTTACAGCCTGCACATCTTCAAAACCATCTGCCATCATGACCAGCACTACCTCATAGCTTGCAAACAAGCTCACCATCTCTGGTAGCTCTCAGCAGACCCACAGCCAGGACAGAATCAGACTGCTGACTAAAAGGTGTACAAATGTTTTTTTTTAAACCAAGGCTACAGGCCTTATCCATCTATTCACCCAGTATCTGAACCAAGATTCCCGTAAACATCAGGACCGCCCCAGTGCTGCTTCAATTTAGGCAAGAGTTGAAGACTAACCCATTTAAAGAATACTACATAACAATGAAGTAACCATCCCAAACCAGCTAACTCTCGTATTACTCACTCACATTATGCTTGTCAGTGACAGTCTACAGTGCTCCGTGAGCTATACAAAATAAAGATACATGCATACATAAGAAGAGATGGTTGTGGCATTGCTGGTCGGTGCCTGCCAAATGCGAGATCTCGCACAAACGGTGAAAAGGAGTGAGATCTCAAACGATTTGGGAATTCTCAGTGGGCATTTATCCTTAAAAAATAGCCCGCACCCAGGTCTCTTTGACCGTTATTCTTGGTTCCTTAAGGATGCAGTTGGGCTTATCACATCTTCCCCAGAAGACAGCTGTGTTTCTGTGTTAAAGAGTCTTAGACTTTTGAGAAAGCAAGCTGATGTCTGGACACATAAAGTGGAGTGAACTGTTTACAGAGATGATGAAGGAAATCTAAGAGATTAAAAACACCAGCAACAACCCGTCGGGTCTGAGGGAATTCCATTTGATAATTAACCTGTTGAAGGGTTGTTTTTGACACAGGAAAAGGTGAAGAAACAAAGGGGCATCTGTTACTCATAATTTTGAGAAACACATAAGGTATTCTTGAGCTTGTTTTCAAAAACCAAAAGATGTACAGAAAGGGCAACTTGTGAAGCAATAGTTTAGCTAAAAAGGTTCATCAAAGTATACATTTTGAAGATTAACTATATACGAGAACAAGCTTCTTTGGAAAACAAATAGAATAAATACAAAAAGTAGTAATTAATGCAAGGATATGTATGTTCTGAATGTACAGATTATCTAGATAATTTCTGCTAAACCTTTTAGGTAAGGAAACATGCTGTGGAATAAATTGAGGCAACGATAAAGATGTTTTCTTTTGCAGTAATCCAGTCTTCTCCTCTTGTTCCAGATCTCCTTCACACTGTACTCTTCACAAATCCCTTCCACTCATCTGGCCATGTTAACACTCAGGACAGATTTGGATCAGAGTGGGGTTTTGACAGAAGGTGGGCATAGGCAGTGATGGAGCAAGTACTCGTAGAAGCAAAACCCTCATATAACTCATAACTCTGTATAAACTGTGTATTGTGTATACTAATAATACGCACCACACTCGATATAATAGAGAGAAGAAGCGTGCCTATGTGTCTTACTAACCAGTAACTTGAGTGAGATCTAAAATGGCTGCTAACGCGAGAAACTTTATTGCGCATGCGTCTACTGCATCTACGCAGTATGACGAGCTGTCGTTTGCAGGGAATTTCTTGCCCCTGTGCAGACGCTCTGAAAATGGCTGCTTGAAAGCTCACATGCTAAGCATCTGCTTTGCTGAAACTAAAGCCAGCTAATTTACTAATGCTAACGCGAGGAGAGCATTTATAATTAAATGGGATTATAGTAGAGATAGGTGGTATACAGTGAAGCCATTTATTTTTAAATTAATATATGTCTTTTTGACTTTCTTATTAGTACTTATTTTGGCCTTTTGTGAGATTCTAGAGTCTATAACCCACGTGGCCTCTGCACATGCATGGAATGAGCGAGCCGGAAGAGATGATGTGACTCTTGAAAACAGTCCAACGACGAAAACGATACATACCCTGGGAACCAGCCCCGAAGACCGGAGAAATGGATGGGAACCTATAAACTTTATACTATTGTTTCTAATAAGATGTGAATACGGGTGGGAATAAAGAATTATGAATAAAGATTAAGAGGTGGGATCAGTGAACATTGACGTGAAAGATAAATTTGGAAAATAAGTATGGTGTGATGATCATCCCCCCTTGCCCGTCCAATCAGAGTTAGAAATTACATGATATTGAAACATTAATGGGTGGTACATGAGCATAGGAAGGCATAATTGAGGTAGCCTTAGTTAGTTAGTTAGCGCGAGAGATGCTGAATGCTGCAGAGCTTGGGATGCTGTCGGAGTAACGAGCGAATGCTGATGAAGAATATTGCAGAACATCATCTTAGACTAACCTAAATTAGAAGAAGATCGCGGAAGAATATCGAGGAGGAAGAGAGTGTCAGAGAGGGGTGCGACGCCAGCGTCGGTGTTAGAGAGGTCATCTATCCTGTCCTGAATCCTGTCCTGAAGCCTTTGTTGCCTGATCTTTCCCAGGGGACCCTTCCCAGCTCCTTGGCTTTCACACCATCCTAGGTAATTATATATTTGTGAATGTGCAAATGTACTTTTCTCTCTCTCCTCTCCTCTTTATGCAACGTCATTGCAAAGTAATGATACATTTGATTGTTTAATTGACTAATCGAATCTTCCTTCCTTTGAGTAACGGAC
This sequence comes from Triturus cristatus, assembly GCF_964204655.1. Taxonomy (NCBI): domain Eukaryota; kingdom Metazoa; phylum Chordata; class Amphibia; order Caudata; family Salamandridae; genus Triturus; species Triturus cristatus. The sequence goes on along the minus strand of NC_140594.1, from coordinate 315,049,412 downwards.
TCTGTACTGCACTTTGAAATGTTTCACATGCATTTAATTCAGATAAAGCCTTAAAACATTTCCCAAGTCTGTGGTTATTTCATTACAAGAGAATTAAATTTATGTCATTTCACCATCAACTAGTTCAAATAAAGGTCCATTGACCAGAAGAAATAACTTTTTTATCAGTGAAAGATTAGTTAGGATTGACAGGAAACTAATCTTGCAATAAGAAACAACATAAACTTAGACTCCAGCGGTCAGTGTGTGTGTGAAATTTGTGAGTTTATGGGCCCAGGTGAGTATATGGTATTGGAGTATTTGTGGCTGGTACACTGCTCGATCAGTTTTCTGGTAGCAGAGCTATGGTTGTTATTGACTAGTTTGGTGATGAGTATTGATTATTGAGTTATTGATTTGTGTTTTAACAAACCCGTTTGTATCTGGTTTTATGTGGTCTGGAAATTCCCGGGAAATGAATAGCGGATGGTAAATGGAAGCCATACTACAGTGAGGTTACTCGTCTGTTGGAATAGCACTGAGAAGCTACGCAGGGCTGACAGTGTTGTACTAGGGACTATTTTTGTATACCAGTGAGAGTGATTGACAGCAAAAGAGTTCGTTGGTGAAACTTTGGTTTTATATCACTTAGCAAGTGTAACACCGAAGGAGTAGCAGGTTATTCTGAGTTTGAATGAGGGGTAAGTGGAAGGTTTTACTCGCAGTGTATGAAGAGTAGGCAGAAGGTTTTACTCGCAGCAAAAGAAATAATCTATCCTTTGGTTTAGTGGAACAGACAGAGTAGCAATGTTTTTATGTTGTTATTAACGAAAATCTAATGCAAAATTATAAGAAAATAAGTTTGCGTATTACCTTGTGTAGGGAGGGTCAGTTGCTGGAGTTGCACTGACGTCACAGTGAGCCGCGCTGGGATAGGTTGAAACAGCAGGCGTGTGACTGACACGAATTTGGTAAAGCAGGGGTCAGTAGTAAAGAGTGATAGTGACATCACAAAAAGGCCGCGCTAGCATTGGTTAAACAAACAGTGTGAGCCTAAGTTTGATTGGTCGAAGGAATATAAATTGTGTTAGGATTGGTTGAAGGAGGATTGTATGCTTGATTTTCATTTGCCAATTAGTGTAAGTCGCCCTGACAGAAAAGCTCGATTGTTTGTGAATTATTGTTTTATGTATTCAAAGTATAGAATGTATGGTGAAAAGAGAAAAATGTCACTAGTAAAGAGAATCAAGAATTTCTTTAAGAAAGATAAACCTGTATTGACTAGGGAGGGAATTCCTATACTTCCGCCAAAAACGCCTGCTTCATGTATGATGATGGAGAGAGGATATCATACGTGTGTATGGATGGAGAATTGGATAGAATACACGAAGGGTCAAGGTGTTTTGGCTTTTCCAGAACATGGTACGTTTAATGGAAGAATTTTGCAGAGTTTGAGAAAGCGGATGAATGATTTAGATCTAAGACCCAGGATGACACAATATGAGGCATTAGAAGAATGGTAGACTGAATCATATGAACGAGAGAAAAACAGGAGTGGGAGACACATGGGTCATTTCCCTAGATATTTGAGGGAATCACGCGAAGGTAAGATGAAACAATGGAGAAAAGCGATGATGTCAGAAGGATTATATCCAGTATTGATGGCAGAAGGACAGTCAGGGAAAAAACAAAACACCTAACAATGACAGGTTTTGGTGAATCAGAAGATGAAGATATGGAGGACATTTTAACTAAAAACCCTCCACCGTATCAGGAAGGACCCAGTAGAGTCACTCCAAGTGCGCCAGTTCTAGGAACACCTTTGATTCCACAGATTATACATGATCCAACAGTGAATAGGGTACTTCAGGATAAAGAAAAAGAAGTGTTGGATAAAAATAGAGAGGAACTAATACAGAAAACAACCCAAATGAATATAAATCCTGAAGCATTGACAATACCTGTAACTATAGGTCCCGTTGTTCCATTATATGGAGACAAGGTAAATTGTCCATAACCACCAGTTGTGGCAACTCCTTTGAATAATCCTAGAAAAAAAATTGTGATACTTGATGATCAAGCCAGTGAGTGCGATTCAGTAATTTCATTAATGGCTCTACCAATAAGAGAACAGGTAAATGGAACCCCGAGAAAAGTTACACCGAGCTGTTCAAAAGAAGGAAGGTCAGTGACATCCTCAGGAGTCAGAAGTGCAACAGTGGTAACTCCAGAAGATCTGGAGAGATAGGCACAGGGAATAGAAAAACAGAGCTCACCTCCAAAGATTTTAGACATTTACAAATTGAAAGTGGAATTGGAAGAAATTATAGCTGGAAATGTGGGAATAGATAGATTAAATACCTACAGCGAAGCAGAGTTGTTGTTTATATGTAAGAGCATAACTAGAAATGCAAGATTATTTCATGAAAAGTTGAGAGAACTTGCTTCAGAGATGGAAATAGACATAGGGAGATCAAAAGTATTACAGAAACCCTATCGAGTGGAATTCACTGACAAAGATTTAGAAAATATGAATGTGTTTGGAAAGCAAATGCAGGTAAGTGAGTTGATGAATAATTTGCAAAAATGGGGAGACATTGACAAGTGGAGAATTAGGTGGACAAAGAAAAAGGAAGAAGCACAAGCAAAAGAGGCGTCTAATGCATATATGTTGAAAGAGTCAGGGAAAGTAGAAAGATTGTGTCCCATTAGAGAAGCACCTGGTGGTGGATATGTTCATGTTCCATGGAGTCAACAAGATATATTGTCATTTACGAATGATTTTCCCAAATTGAGAGAGAAACCAGTTGAATGATACAAATAGGTTGAGAGGTTTGTGAAGGTTTCGAAGGTTTTGTTGAAAGATTTGGATGGTCTGGTTGACATAGTGGTTCCTGCTGATTTATGGGCAGAATGTAAAATCACAGTGGATTGGCCTGGTGACGAATATCAAAGGGACCCGAAAACAGGTGCACCCTCAGATGATGTAATAAAGAAATATCACCAAGTAATTACTTTTTTAAAAGGGAAAATTTCTCCTAAAGAAACAGATTGGGTAAAAATAGATAGAACAACCCAGGAGCCGAATGAGTCTGTTCACGCATATTGTGAACGACTGTTGCAGGTGTTTAAACCGTATAGTGGTTTCGAAAATATTGGAGATAAAGATATGGGACATTTTGTATATCGATTTGTCTATGGTCTGAAACCAGAAATTAGTCAGATGATTCAACAACACATGTTGTGTTGGCAGGGAAAGCCCATAGATGACATTTTAAAATATGCGAAATACTGTGGGCAAGACATAAAAAGTTAAAGGAAAAAATGATGTGGGCACAAGTGAAATTGGCAGACCAGCAGGAACTCAAATTAAACAGTCAGAATGATGGTCAAATGAAAGAAAAGAATCAGAGTGATATTGCTGTGAGTAGTGGTAAATCAAAAGGACGAAAGAGCAGAGAGGAAGCGAAGAAGAAAGTTCCTTGCCATGGGTGTGGAAAGTTAGGACATCGGAAGAACGAATGTAAGAATATTCAGAATAATAATGGCCCAAACCAAAATTTAAATCCACAGACGCAGAATAGGGGGGTGCTTATGAATCAACCGCTGCAGGTTGTAAATCAGCAGTGTCAAGTGCCACCTGCCCCTATGACAAATATGTGAACAAGCCAAAGTTCAGTGCGGACGCCGGATTTCATGGAGGAAGTGGTAAGAAAAATTCTGTGATTTCACAATACAAAATAATAGTGACAGTGAAACTGAACAATGACGGTGCCTGAGGGGGGAGGAAGAGGAGTGCGTACTTGGCGTATCCTTGCCGGTAGATCAGTCAGGTCCATTTATTGATGGAAAGGTGGAAGGTAATGGCATCACTTTTCTGTTGGACACTGGTGCTACCCGTTCTACTTTGAGAACAGCAGCCATCCCAAACCTACCCCTCTCTAGAGAAGCAATCCAAGTTGTAGGCGTATCTAATAAGCAGATTAGAACCCCAATTACAGAGCCCATGGAGGTGCGCATTGGCAACTTTAAAGATATGCACAAATTTGTGGTGTGCAACTCCAGTCCAGTAAATTTACTAGGAAGAGACTTATGGGGCAAAATGAATTGCACAATTTATTGCACACCAGATGGTGTTGCAATTCAGACCTCTGATGAAGATATTGTCTACAAAATAATGCTTGCAAAGCAAGCCACCAAAGTAGACGAAATGTATTCATTAATGTCAAAGGATGACTTACCAGAAGAGTTGAAAACAACAGTGAATCCATAAGTATGGGATTTAACGGAAAAGATATAGGACTGATGGCAAATGTAGACCCAGTGAAAGTGACTGTGAAAGAAGGTGCAGTTTACCCTAACAAAAGACAATATAAAATGAGTCCCGAAGTCAAAGCAGGAGTAGCTTCCGAAATTGATCGAATGATTAAACAAGGCATCCTAAAGGAAATAATGAGCAGTTCTTGTAATTCACCTCTAATTGGTCTTAAAAAGCCTAGTGAGAAATACCGGATAGTGCAAGATTTAAGAAAGATTAATAAGATTGTTGTACCTTGTTGTCCTGTTGTGCCAAATCCAGCAGTGATTCTGTATCAGATACCATTGAATGCAGGATGGTTTACAGTGATAGATTTGTGTCAAGCATTTTTCTCCATTCCTCTACATCCAGACAGCCAGAAACTTTTTTCTTTTAAATTTGAAGACCGTATTTTGGCATGGGACCGAGTTCCTCAAGGGTATATAGAAAGTCCTTCAATTTTTTATCACATTTTGAAAACGTGTTTAGAAAAATTAATTATGCCCGGAAAATCAGTCTTAGTGCAGTATATCGATGACCTACTTGTGGCATCGAAGTCATGAGATGACTGTGTTACTGATTCCATTGCATTACTGAATCATTTGGCTGACGGAGGACACAAGGTATCTCCAGAAAAATTACAATTTTGTCGAACTGGAGTCAAATATTTGGGTCACCAGATAGAAAGGGGAGTGAGGAAGGTGACCCCTGAAAGAATTTAAATAATTAAGCAAATGCAATTATCACAGACCCAGAGAGAGATCAGAATGTTTCTTGGAGCAGTAGGGTACTGTCGACAATGGATTGTAGAGTTTTCCTTATTAGCAAAACCATTAATTCAAATGACACGAAAAAGAGTGAAAGATCGAATCGTTTGGAATGGTGAAAGTGTGGAAGCATTTGTAAAGTTACATAATTGTCTGTGTGAGGCCCCTGCCCTAGGTATGTCTAACTATACAAAAGAATGTGCATTATTTTGTTGTGAGAGAGAAGGTTGTGCACTCTCAGTCTTAACCCAGAGACATGGATTAAGCCGACGTCCAGTAGCATATTTCTTGCTACTCTGGATCCTGTGGCTTCAGCATTACCTGGCTGCTTAAAAGCAGTAGCTGCTCCCTGTATGAGTTTGGAACAAAGTGAGTCAATTGTGATGGGACATCCAGTAAAGGTATATGTTCCACATTCAGTTGAGATTCTCTTAACAAGAACTCGAACACAGCATCTTACACCTAGTCGGATGACTAAGTACGAAAGAATAATTTTGGGAGGAGAAAATGTGACAGTGATCATGTGCACAATGGTAAATCCAGCAACTCTATTACCAGATGCACATTGTAAAGAAGTCAAGGATGAAATAGACCATGATTGCTTAGATGTGACAGAATTGTGCACTAAGCCCCGCCCTGATATACAGGAAGAGCCACTGAAAGAACCCGACCATGAACTTTTTGTTGATGGCACCTGTTTGAGGCTAGAGGAAGGAGGATTGAGAGCAGCCTATGTTGCATGCAACATTTCTGAAGTCATTGAAGCATCCTGTTTACTGGGAGTCAAGTCTGCACAAGTAGCCAAATTGATAGCTTTAATAAAAGCATGCAAAATTGGGAAAAATTGGAAAGTAACCATATTTACTGATAGCCAATATGGTTACGGGGTTGTGCATGACTTTGGCCAGCTTTGGATGCAAAGGGGGTTTTATGACTTCTTCAGCATCCCCTATAAGGAATGGGAAATTTGTAAAAGAACTATTGGAAGCAATACAATTGCCAAAAGAATTAGCAGTGGTCAAGTGTGCTGCTCACCAGTCAGGAAATGACTATGCGACAACTGGTAATCGATATGCTGACCAGATTGCTCAATACTGTGCAAGAAATAATATGGCAATAAATAAGAAAATTGAAACAAGTGGAATCAGCTGCCAACTTATGCTATTCTCAGCCTTTGAAACCTGGGATGAGGTGAGACAGTTACAGGATGAGGTAGAAGTAAGTGAAAAACAAAATTGGATAAAACCAGGTTGTGAGAGAAGGGCAGAAGATGATGTATGGATATGTCCAGATGGCAGACCAGTCATGCCAGACTGCTTGCTTTCACAAATGGGCAGAATGTACCACGGAGACACACATGTAGGCAGGGATGCTATGATCAGACTTTTCAGACAAAATTGGTATAATCCAAGATTTAGGGTAGTCGCAGAAAGTCTTTGCCAGCAATGTTTAACTTGTCAACAAATAAATCCAGGCAGAAAGACAGTGGTCAGTTGGGGAAAAATCGGAAAGGCAGAAAGACCATTTGTAAGGCTACAGTTAGATTTCATAAAATTGCCACCATGCAGGGCATTGAAGTACGTACTTGTAATAATATATTTGTTTTCACGGTGGGTGGAGGCATATCCTACTAGGAGAAATGACAGCATAACAGTTGCTAAATTATTGTTGAGAGAACTGATGCCGCGTTTTGGGTTTACTTTCCAGTAACTTTGCAGTCAGATTGAGGATCTCATTTTAATAATGAAATAATTTGGTTAATCTGTGAAGCATTTAAAATTGAGCAGAAGCTGCACTGTGCATACCGCCCAGAGGCTTCTGGAGTGGTGGAACAAATGAAGGGCACAATAAAGTCAAGACTGGCGAAAGAGTGTGCATCCACATCACTAAGTTGGCCAGACGCATTACCTCTTGTTCTGGTGGGACTCAGAAGTATTCCTGACAGAAACACAGGACTGAGTCCCCATGAGATTGTCATGGGAAAAGCAATGAGACAAGCCTTTATACCAGGACATAAATTACTGAATATATCTGATGATCTGGTATTGGATTATTGCAAAGGATTGGCTGACCTAGTGTGTTCTGTCTCTCACCAGGTTGGAGAAGACGCAGTTGCCAGGCAGTCAGATCAAGCACATGTTCTGAACCCCAGAGATTGGGTGGTGGTGAAGAATCACACCAGAGAGTCGTGTCTAGCACCCAGGTGAGATGATTCACGACAGGTCATACTGGTCACTACAACAGCAGTGAAATGTGCAGGTTTGCCTAACTGGGTTCATGCCAGCCACACAAAAAGGGTTCCCTTGATGAAAACAGACCGCAACTGACTCAAGCAGTTGAGGCTGCTGAAGGTTGTGCAGCCGAAGAATCTAGAGTAACAGATTCTGAAGAGGCTGATAAAGAGCAACCGAGCATCTAGTCAGGAGGACTGGATACCAGTGATTGACATACCTGAGGTGATTGTTCAAACAAGAAGTTGAACAAAATTAGAAAGACAAGATATTAGAGAGGACCAGATAGGTGTAGAAGAACACGTTCAGAGAAGGGTGAATAAAGCTACTGGAGATTCTGAGCAGGATCAGATAAGGAGAGAAGAACATAATCAGGCAGAGGTGAACAAACGCATTCACCCACCTGAGGAGGGACAGACAGACCTAGAAGAACATGATCAGGCTGCAGAAGAACAAATTGCAGTAAGACCTGAACAGGACCAGTTAGGAAAAGAAGAACAAGTTCAGGTGGAAGAAGAAACATATGAGATAAGACCTCATCAGGAACAGATGGAGGAAGAATAACATGTTCAGGCAGATGAAGATGCACTAAAAAGACCTGAACAAGGACAGATAGAGAGGGACTCTGAAGAAGAAGAAAATCAGATTGTGCCACAACTTAACGAAAATAAACAAGTTCTCGAAAGGGACGAAGAAAGTGCAGTACAAGCTAAACGGGTCAGAAAAGGAGATAATTGGCCAGGTGGAGTCAAAAGATTAAAATATCGCTTAAGAAAAACAAGTGAGAACCCTGAACAAGTGAATGAAGTTACTCGCCAGTCTGTGCAGTTGACTGTGGAAGCCAGTCGAAGAAGTCAAAGACTGAGAATATTAAACAATAAGTTCAAGGGCTCTGAATGGACCTACGTGATTCTTGAAGAACTCGAGAATCGAGACTTAAATGAAGAAAGTGATGAAGAAATAAATGCAGAGCAGATTGACAAAGAAGAGGTGAGATCTCCTTGAAAAACAAAATAAAATAAAATTATGAAGCAAATTAAAGAAAGTAAGAGAAATCTTTTTAGACTAAAATGGCTGAAGACAGGGTTACGGTGAGACCAAAACGAAGTTATGCAAAGAAATGTTGTAGAATTTGTATATGTGGTATTTTATTAGTGGTCATAATTTGGCTAATTCTAACAGTAGCAGTTCCTTATCTTATGATAACCGATAAGAAGAATGATACAGACACTAATGGGACGATAGCAAACATGAAAGGAGATAGAGTAGAATTAGAAGCATCAGATGAGCTAGATTTACATCACACTGTGACAGATAATGACGCAACTCTAAACGTATTCACAAAGTTATTATTTTCTCAATATGTAGATACCATGGAGATTAGTGATTGGTATGTTTGTATGAAATTACCAGCTTCAGTAGCAGAAGGAGTCACCTACCATCACTTACCTTTGACATATGGCATTTCATGTAGTATATTGACAAGTTTATTTTACAGGACAGGAAAACTTCAATATTATTATTCCAATTTAGATGTAGTATTTTCGGAAATTCCTATTCGAAAGAGTATGAATCCAGTGCTTAGTAGTTTAGATGCACAGTTTATGGGAGAATTCTTCTTGTCTATGAAAACAATAGATATAGCAAAAGCACATAAAAATAATTTAACATGCTTATTACGTGAAGAAGAAAATGTGTTTTTGAATTTAATTGAAGAAAGGAGACAAGACTTCCAAAGAAAGGCTTCTGAAACGAAAACCCATATTCCATCATGGGCTGAGAAAGTGGGAATTTATACAGCTGGCAAGACACATGCTACGATGTCCCTAGATTTTGTAAAGACAGGAAAGACCTGCCTCCATAGATAAAAAACGGACTATAACAATGTATTTATTGGTTGCAGTGACTGTGAACATAATTTCTGAATTCTTGGAGGTTGGGTATTAAAAGGGGGAACACATCCAGTATTTCATGGTGTTTACTACGTGTGTCGGAATAATGCTTATTACAAGCTGCCAGTACGGTAGTACAGGAGTTGCTACTTTGGAATAGTCTTTCCGAAAGTATACCACGTAAAAAGAATCACTGGAAGCAATGAAAACACTAAAGAACTAACGCTGAGAAGGAGAGCTAGTTTTTCAGAAATAATAGGTGACATGTTTGGTGCATTGATACCTTCAGTGGGAGTCATTCTGAATTCACACTGAATCTGTCAATTATCTACAGTAATTGATCGTCTATCGACTGATACTGCTGGAGGTTTCTTAATGATTAATACAGAAATGGTTGTAATTAGGTCTATGGTTTTACAAAATCGACTTGCGTTTGATATATTATTGGCAAAAGAGGGCGGAGTCTGTAAAATGTTGAAGGTACAACATTGTTGCACTTATATACCGGATAAAAGCACAGAAATTAGAGGATTATTAAGAATATTACAAAACTTGAAGAAGAATTGAAGCCACTGGAGGTTGACAGTGTATGGGAAAGACTAACAAAGAGTATTTCTTCAATAGGGACTTGGTTTACTAATATAGGGAAAGGAATTATAGGTCAAATAATACTACCATTAGTTGGTATAACAATAATAGTCTTAATGATAATAATATGGTACAAATGCTGTCAAAAGAGAAGGAAATATGAAGGCAATGGAAAGGGAAAGAAAAGAAAAGAAAGTATGAAGAGATACAGTTAGAAGAAATGAAAGGAGAGTTGTAAAAAAAGATGAAAAATCTGAAAATTAAAGATGAAGATAAGAACAAAAAGACTAAAAAAAGGAATTGAGATGTGTTAAAGTTGGCATCTGGTTTGGATGGGTAATATTGTGATGGCTCAAAATGCCATCAGAGAGGGGAATGATGGAGCAAGGACTCGTAGAAAAGAGACTTGCTCGGAAGCAAAACCCTCATATAACTCATAACTCTGTATTAACTGTGTATTGTGTATACTAATAATACGCACTACACTCAATATAATAGAGAGAAGAAGCTTGCCTATGTGTCTTACTAACCAGTAACTCTGTTGAAAACTAAAACAGCGATATGATTAAGCATTCACTAAAGACATGAATTCTCTCTAGTTAAAACATGTTTCTTGTCTTATGTTGACTAATGTCCGGACTCCATCTTGTAGTGTTGTGTCTCCACGTGCTCAGCACGAGAAGAGTCCTACCTTTTCGCTAGTTGTTCTTGTAATCTGCCTAGTAACAGTCTATAAATAGCTCCTTTGTCCGTCTGGCGCATGCCCAGACTTGACCACATCTGTTATCAGTTAGTCCTTGCTTGACCATGTTTTCGCGGGCTTAAGGAGTGTGTTAACTCCGCCCACATATTGATTCTGTATTGAAAATGTCCATAAAAGGTAATACTCCTTGCCTCATGTTGTATCCACCCACTTATGAACCCCTCTGTTTTTTTTTTTTTGTTTTTTTTTTAAACCGTTTATTGCACAATGAAAAAGTTACAGGCATGGGCCTACAACCATCCGGCCGGCCGCTAGAGTAGCAAAAGGCATATAGCATACATACAGCGAGAGTCTCTTGGCGGAGCAGATTGGCAAATCAGGTGACATCAATAGCGTAGGCCGCATAACTCCTAGCCCACAATACGGTTTCTTTTTATCAAACAGAACAACACAAAAAACCACACCCGCAAGGCAACCCGCGATCCAAGTGACAGTACGTGCTCCGTAGATGGGGGATCCTAACCAGCAGCAGAACTCTGAAGAGGGGAATGGGAGTATAGCAGGGACTGGGGAGCCACGTGCCCACGGCTGAGGGAGGGGGTCGGCTAAGGAGATGGGGCTGGCGAGGCTGCCGGTAGCAGTGGCGGCTCACAAATACCCCCACGGTAAGCGTTCCAGGGGCTCCAGAATGAACCCCTCTGTTGTGTATAAAAGGGGACCGTGTACGCAAGTTCTTTGTGCTACTCTATGCAATACTGAAGAGTGTTGTATGGATTGTAGGACCACCCTTAAGGGTTAATAAACTCTGTCTTTGTATTTTGCAGTTTCCGTGCCAACTTCCTTCTAGTTTTTGTTACAGGAGAGCGAACCCTTGTACTCTGCGGGCCTAGCTGGGGCCTGTATTCATCAATTGGCGCCCGTCACGTGGGGCTCATCGGCGACTCGGATGCTCGAAGGACTGGTCGTGACGAAGGTGAGGAATTTTGCCGGGGATGTGATCACTGCCAGTGGCGTTTTAGTCCTGGCATCCCGAGGTTTTCTTCCTTCCCTTCCGAGCTGACCTTCTGGGTGGCGCCGGTCCTCGACTGAGACCTCTTCTGTCGGTTTGCCGTGACAGCCGTTTGGGCGAATTTTGGAACTTGGCAGTTGGAACCTGGACACTCTTGATTGGTAAGAACCGTTGTACGGTACTTGCTCCGAGTTTTGATGCCTGGGTTGGCTATTTGAGTTTGATTTGTGATGACCGGTCATATTTTGTATTGATTACTGTGAGAATATATGCGTTGCAACACATATAGGCAGGTAATGTGGAGATATTTCTCCGGAGTTGTTTAAATCTGAACGGCGCAAAGTTTAAGTGCCATTTTTTTTGATAATACTGCATATTTTGCATTATTTTTGAGCATGCCTGCTTTTAGCGCACTCCGTAAGTGGTGCTGCTGCTTTGGAAACCGGTTGAACCTCGAGGAATCTGCTCCAGCCCCCCCAGAGGGGACTCCTAATAGGGATATGTATGTGAAGCATGGTCTTTCCTCTATAATGGACAGCACAGTGTGGAGGAAATACACCAAAAAGGATCCTGAGTTACGATGGCCTTTGTATGGATCGTTTGATATGCGTAAGATTGAGTATGTGGAACAGTGTATGTGTAAACGGCGTGCTCGGCAAGACATGTTTGAATGTGTACGGTTATGGGTGAAGGAAGTGCGTGAGCGAGAGAAACGTGAGAAAGCGCTGTTTGATAAAGAGCAACGGAAAAATGATCATGTGCGAGCACAGGAAGCGAAGCGTCGGGAGGAAAGAGAACTGGCGGAGAGACAAGAGAAAGAGCGTAGGTTGCAAGTCTCGGGTCAATATGCTGTCCGCCAGCCACTTTATCCTGTCCTTACTAATCTTGAAGATGATTTTTATTTATTAGATCGTTCTCCGCCCCCTTATGTTGGCGCGTCCGCCCCGAGATCACAGGAGTCTGGATTGGTTTCGGATAAGGTAGACACGCGGTCTATGTTGTCAGTCGAGCGTATGAGTGAGCTTCGGAAAATTTCTCTTCGTGCACTTAAGGGCAAGTTATCCCTTGCTGAATTGTTGGACTCTTTGGAAAAGTGGCGGGATAGAGAGAAGTTGTATTTTCTTGAAACCTTTTCTGATGAAGTGATTACTGCCTTTCGGAAATATTCAGAAGTTTTTGAGCCTGATGATGTAGTATTAGATGCTAAAGCATTGCGTAACGGTGTTTTTTCTCCCTCTAAGGCATCTGATGCGGTCCGGCGACTGTTTGCATTGCGGGACGCGGCGAGTGACCTTAAAGAGAGAGCGCGCCTAAAGGCAGGGGAGAAGGAGCAGTCGGATCCACGTATCGGCGATGATCAACCATCTACCTCCCACTCAGATAAGAGCGAACTAGTGCATGCTAAACCGATGCGAGAGGCGGCACCTTTGTATGTTCCTCCTAAAGGAGCGGGAACTAGTTCAGATATTACTTCCGCCGATGCTAAGGGATATTTTGTGTATAATTGGGTCTATACTCCCTGGCATAGGGCTGATGTTATGGCATTAAAGAATGCATTGCCTGACCCCCGCAAGAATCCAGCGGCCTTTTATGAAGAGGTCGAGGGGGCCTTGAATTCTTGTACTATGACTTTAGCAGATATAGACTTGTTTTTTGGGCTCATATTACCACCGGATATGTGGAGATCTGTGCGGAAGGTGGATGATGTTCCCGCTTTTAAGGCTAGGTGGTCCGAGATTGAGGATGAGGATAAGGAGAGAAAACCCGCACAAAAACCACAGCGGATTATTTTAGATCTTCCTGCTGCTATTTTGACTAAGCTGAAAACGATTATTCCCCCTAAAAAGATTGACTGGAATATGTTAGCATCGTGTAAGCAGAAGATTGATGAATCAGTCTCAGATTTCTTTACGCGCTTTGAGGAGACATTTCATGATTTCAGTGGTCAGTCACTTACGGATGATACGGGTCGCCATCTTTTTGTGGATAAATATGTGGCGAACTTATTACCGGGAATAGCAGCTCGTTTAAAAGCGAGTGAAAGTTCTTGGTCCACTTCGTCTCCGGCATCCCTCCTGACTATGGCTCAGTATTATGAGCGTCAGGAGCAAGAAGAGAAGGGGCAGGAGGAGAAGAAATCGAAAGATTTGAAAACAAAGGTGATGTTAGCGCAAGTGTATGGTCCGCCTCGTCGGGGTATCGATAGAGGTAGGGGAGGATTCTATGGTCCCCCTTCGGGTCGGTCAGATGTAAATAGAAATCAATGTGCGTATTGTAAACAGTCGGGTCATTGGGCCAGAGATTGTCCGGTGTTGTATGCATCTCGTCCGGGACGTGGTCAGGGACCGCCGAGAGGAAGAGGGGGCTTTTCGAATTATAGAGGGAACTCTAATGGTCGTACTCGATTTGAGCCTAGCGTACAGCAACGGGATAGGCCTAATGTGTTTGATAGGCAACACCAGTATCAAATGTCTGGGAACGACCGTTCTGGGTATCATGACTCACAGCATGCATAGGCTTGCGTTGGATGGGGGTTAGAATCAGTTGAAGTGCCGGTTGATCAGAAGGGTCCTTATGTTTCAGCAAATGTTTTGGGTTCTACTGATCGGTTCCTAGTTGATACAGGAGCTACCAGCAGTGCGCTGTCCAAGCAATTGGTTCCGAGGGCTCCCCCATCTGGCTTAATGGTTACATCGGTAGGGTTTGATGGTACACTCTCTCAAAGCCCTCTTTCCCGACCCCTTGCATTCCATGTTGCTCCCTTTTCTGCACCCTGTCCGTTTCTGCTTGCCCTGAACACGCCTGACAACATTATGGGTCTTGATATGCTCAAGCATTTCAGAGCTACGATCCGCTGTTCCCCCGCTGGAGTACGGGTGATTTTAAACAATAATCACCCGATGACAGACCGGATGTGTGTGGTTGCGGAGGAAACTGCATTAGCTTCCCTCCCTCGTTCTTTGTGGGCCACTTCGGATACTGATGTGGGACAGATGGTGATTCCGCCTGTCCACATTAGAGTCCAGGAGGGTGCGGTGCTACCACGCCTCCCTCAGTATCGTATTTCCCAGGAGGGGGAGGAGGCACTCATACAGATTGTGCAGGATTTGATTAAGGCGGGGGTAGTGGAAGAAGTTCCCTATAATGTTTGCAACAGTCCTATCTTACCCATTTTGAAGAAAGATACGGATACCAGGGTTTATCGGTTTATCATTGATTTAAGGGAAGTGAACAAGATTGTGATACCTCAGTATCCAGTGGTTTCTGACATCACGACGTTACTCACTTTGGTCCCGCCAACGGCGACCACGTTTTCAGTTATTGATTTGAAAAATGCCTTCTTTTCGATCCCTATTCACCCTGATAGCCGATACCTTTTCGGTTTTACTCTGAATAATAGGTCTTATAGATTTTGTAGAGTCCCTCAGGGCTACACAGAAAGCCCTAGTATTTACAGTCAAGCATTGAAAAGGCAATTGGATTCCTTTGTTCTGCCCGAGGGTGTCGCCCTTATACAATATGTCGATGACATCTTGTTGGCGGCTGACACTCCTGAGCTGTGTGAGAAGAGTACGTTATCCTTGCTTTCTTTTTTGGCATCTCACAATCACAAAGTGTCGAAGAAGAAATTGCAATTCTGTAGACCAAAGGTGACTTATTTGGGTCACCTTTTGTCTAAGGAGGGGCGTGCACTCACACCAGATCGTATTCAAGCAATTTTGGACACGCCAGTGCCTTCCACACAGAAGGACGTGCGTGCATTTTTGGGTCTTGCTTCTTTTTGTAGGCAATGGATATTGGGATTTTCACACATAGCTAAGCCATTGTTAGCACTTTTGACAAAAGTCACACCAATTCCTCTTCCCTGGTCAAATGAGTGTGAAATTGCCTTTCAACAATTACGACAAGCCCTTTGTTCAGCACCAGTGTTAGGTACCCCTGATTATACGAAGCCCTTTTCACTGTACGTGCATGAGAAAGATGGATGTGCATTATCAGTTTTAGTGCAGATGCACGGCGACAAGCAGCGCCCTTGTGCATACTTTTCGGCTGTACTTGATCCTGTTGCCCGAGCGTTGCCTGGTTGTTTTCGCTCGGTTGCGGCGACAGCTGTGTCAATACGCCAAAGCGAGGGAATTGTGCTATCTCATAAGCTGTTGGTATTAGTTCCCCATGCTGTTGATGCCCTGCTTAATCAGACAAAGACGCAACATTTGACCAGTGCCCATTTAACGGGATATGAGTTGACGCTTTTGGCTCCTCATATTACGTTAAAGAGGTGTGCAACGTTAAATCCAGCCACATTGTTGCCGTTCCCGGAAACTCAGTCTGAAGCACGAAAAGCACATGATTGTATTCTTGTGACTGAGGAACAGACAAAGGGTCGTATTGATCTCCAGGATACGCCCTTTACAGATGTAGATGGAGAACTGTGGGTGGACGGATCATGCCTGAAGCTACCAGATGGTACAACTTCAGCAGCGTATGCAATTACCACACTGCAAACAATAGTGGAGACAGCACGCATACCGCAGAAATCAACTCAAGCAGCGGAACTGATAGCATTAACACGAGCATGTGAGCTCAGTGCAGGATTGTGTGTGAATGTCTATACAGATAGCCGCTATGCCTTCGGAGTAGCGCATGATTTCGGCCTACTCTGGAAGGAGAGAGGCTTTCTAACGTCCCATGGAGCGCAGATAATGTATGGGGAGTTAGTTCACAACCTTTTGACTGCATTAACATATCCAAAGAAGATTGCTATAATTAAATGTAGTGCCCATAAGAAAGTGGTTGATAAAGTTGGAGAAGGGAATGCTCTGGCGGACCGGGTGGCACGAGAGACTGCGATGCAGCCTGGTGCTACTGCAATGTATGTTGTGAAGTCACAGGCAGAAAGATGGCACGATGCTAGGAGAGAAGTGCTGGAGATACAGAGGACCGCTTCCGATAAGAAACGGGAGCAATGGTCCAACGATGGAGAATTAGATGACGAGGGGTGTTGGAGAAATAAGCAGATGGATAAATGGAAGTTACCCACAGCCTTCGTACAACCTATGGTTCAGATGGCACATGGACTAGCGCATGTCGGAGCTTCCGCAATTGTTAAATTACTCACACGAGTTTGGGAGCATCCGGAGATCGCTAGTACGGCAAAGAGGGTAGTGCAGACTTGCATGATTTGCCTGAGGTATAACCCAGGAAAGGGTACACAAACTCCAGCAGGAGGATTTGCAACACCTACTGCACCCTTTGAGGTTTTGCAGATGGATTACATTCAGCTTGAGCGCTGTAACAATCTGAAGTATGTTCTAGTAGTGGTTTGTGCCTTCAGCAAATGGGTTGAGGCATACCCTACGAAAGACAATACTGCAATGACTACAGCCAAGATGCTATTGAAGGAGTTTTTCCCTCGATACGGTGTTTGCAGATTGTTGTGGAGTGATAACGGACCTCATTTTATAGCAGACGTTCTAAAGTATATCCTGAAGGGTCTAGGCATTACCCAGAAGTTCCATGCAGTATTTCACCCTCAGTCTGCGGGATTGGTAGAGAAGTATAACGGTACTCTGAAGCTTAAGATCGCTGAGATCCAAGCTTCGACTTCTTTGACTTGGCCAGACGCTTTACCGCTGGCATTATTGTCAATTAGATCGATACCGCATTCTCGGACCGGTCTCACACCTTATGAGATCGTCTTTGGACGCCCAATGAATATTTGGGGTCCACCAAAACCTAAGTCACTGCATGATGTACCTTGTGTAATGATGAATGATTATCTGGCACAGTTAACGGATAATTTGGTTTCTATTCATCAACAGGTTCGAGAAGCGCTCCCTGATCGGTCCACAGGGGAAGGTCATAATCTCCGACCTGGGGACCAGGTGATGCTGAAGGTTTTCGAAAGGACGAACAGTCTGGAGCCGAGATGGGTTGGTCCTGAGCAAGTCTTGCTCGCAACGAGGACAGCTGTGCGGGTTTCTAATCGGAAGAACTGGATCTACTCCTTGCACTGTCGTAAAGTGCCGCCTGGATTGGTGGAGCCTGCTGTGTTGACCGACCATCGAGAAATCCTGACTGCGGAGAAAGGCCGTGCTGTGGAACCGAACGACACTGAGGAGCTCTTCCCGAACCAAACGATTCCTGGAGGAGGAAGATATCACCTCCGACCAAGAAAGTGATTGCTGTATGCAAAGTTGTCAGAACGGCCCTTAGGTTAGTGAAACGGAGAGCCAATGTGGCAAGGGGGGGGATCAGCCCTGCATTAGTGTAGCGACACCCGTCTTGGCCCGCTGGTGAAGAAATCAACGGCTGCCTAAGGGGAAGAGTTCTGACAACCTTTTTAGTTTCAGGAAGATATTGACTTCTTACTACAAGATGGAGAAGAAGAAGATTCTTTGTGCGACAAGCTTTATTATCATTGTGGCTATTGTTGGTATAACCACATGGTTTGTTGAGGATGTGACTCCTGCCCGTGAGTTGCTTGTTTTGACCACCCCAGTGCCTGAGGAGCACTACTTTTATACCCTTCCGTATCAAGAATTGAAGCATCGTCAGTCTTATTTGAATAACACTTTCATCCAGATGTTGCATCACACCCATGTTGCTACTAATGCTACGAACTGTTGGATATGTGGTATGATGCCAGCTCATCAGAAGAAAGGAGGAACGCCATTCATACCTCTTCCCTTTTCTCATAATGGCTCTTGTCGAGCATGGTACACTTTTCTTTTTGCCACACGGAAACCTACAGTGGGACGATTACTCTTTAGACTTAATAAGGAATGTCATCAAGATAAAGATGGTTATCCACAAGCGAATGGGACAATATGGGAATGGGAAGAATATCGACCAGACAATGAATCGATCCCCTACATTTTCACGAACACTAGAGACACTGTAGGGAGAGAACGGTTTGTGATTCAAGTGGCACAAGCTCAAGCGGACCTGTGTGTCCAGAGTGTGGGTTATATTCCTGTTGGTGTTAGTGACTGTATCATTATCCTGAACATTGACGGGTTGAATAATAGTACTTTCTTAGCTTCCCATAATACATACTTCGTATGTGGGAATAAGGGTTATTATCGTTTGCCAGCCGGTTGGTCCGGAGTATGCTATGTAGCATTCCTATTACCTCCTGTATTTTTGGCACCTGCATCTTATCATAAAGATTTGAAGTTGTTGAACAATGTGACTGTGAATAGGTATAAACGTACTCTATCTATTGATGATGTTGACCAAACTGATACTAGTTTGCAGCAGTATATTGATTTTAATTTAGGATTGTTTTTCTTTGTTGGAGCTGCCCTAAATAGTAGGAAAGTTCGAAGATTAACAAGAGTTGTAGAGGCTGTGACAAATCAAACTGCTGCTGCTCTTGGGAATCTTACGGAAGAATTACAAATTACCAGAATTGTTGCATTACAGAATCGTATGGTATTAGATGTTATGTTAGCTGACCGAGGTGGAGCGTGTAAAATTATCGGAAGTAGTTGTTGTGTGTTTATTCCTGACCATACGCCATCAGTTTATAATGCTATCAATAAACTACATAAAATTGCAGCTGAAATCCATACAGAAAATGGCACTTGGACGTTGTCTGGATGGTTTTGGGCAATGATCACTACATGGGGGTGGAAGGTTTTGACTGGTCTTTGTATTATTGTAGCAATTCTGTTTTCTTGTTGCATTTGTGTCCAATGTGGTCCTTTACTTTGTTCCCTATGTGTGTCATTCTGTATTCCTGATAAGAAAGCTATTGCCAATGTCACCTATCAGAAACATTTAACTAAAGAGGTAGAAGAGATGATGAAAATTGACATATATGATGATTATCCTAATAAGCCGAATGTCTTCAGTAAATGCTGAAAGGGTCGTCTGTTGAAAACTAAAACAGCGATATGATTAAGCATTCACTAAAGACATGAATTCTCTCTAGTTAAAACATGTTTCTTGTCTTATGTTGACTAATGTCCGGACTCCATCTTGTAGTGTCGTGTCTCCACGTGCTCAGCACGAGAAGAGTCCTACCTTTTCGCTAGTTGTTCTTGTAATCTGCCTAGTAACAGTCTATAAATAGCTCCTTTGTCCGTCTGGCGCATGCCCAGACTTGACCACATCTGTTATCAGTTAGTCCTTGCTTGACCATGTTTTCGCGGGCTTAAGGAGTGTGTTAACTCCGCCCACATATTGATTCTGTATTGAAAATGTCCATAAAAGGTAATACTCCTTGCCTCATGTTGTATCCACCCACTTATGAACCCCTCTGTTGTGTATAAAAGGGGACCGTGTACGCAAGTTCTTTGTGCTACTCTATGCAATACTGAAGAGTGTTGTATGGATTGTAGGACCACCCTTAAGGGTTAATAAAATCTGTCTTTGTATTTTGCAGTTTCTGTGCCAACTTCCTTCTAGTTTTTGTTACAGGAGAGTGAACCCTTGTACTCTGCGGGCCTAGCTGGGGCCTGTATTCATCAACTCGAGTGAGATCTAAAATGGCTGCTAACGCAAGAAACTTTAATGCGCATGTGTCAACTGCATCTACGCAGTATGACGAACTGTCGTTTGGAGGGAATTTCTTCAAAGAAAGGTCCTTTGTAGTGCACAAGACCCTTCCCTTCCTGGCCCTGGCTCCAGATACACTACAGGGGGGTAAGCAGCTCTTTGTGTGGGGACAGTCACAGCCCTATTCAGGTGCAAGTGTGAAATCCTCCCACCCCTCCAGCTCAGGAAGACCGATCAGCCAAGTGATGGGCCATCAGGATATGCAGGGCACACCTCAGCTCACTTTGTGTTTGACTGTCTAGAGTGAATTCACAAAGCCCAACTGTCATCCAAACCAGACGTGTATTCTAGGGACATGTAGATGCACAGAATGGTTAAAGTAAGAAAATACCAACTTTCTAAAAGTGGCATTTTGAGACCTACAATTTAAAATCCAACTTCACTAAAATATGTGTTTTCAAATTGGGAGTCCAGAGACACCAAACTCCAATTTTCTATCTGCTACCAATTGTAAGATACACTTGAAAAGTGTTACAAGGCAGTTCCAATGACAACCTATGAGAGAGATATGCCGTGCTGTAGTGAAAAATTAATCTAGCAGTTTTTAACTACCAGGACATGTAAAACTCACAAGTAAGTGTCATACATTTTAAATACTTTGCACCCTGCCCATGGGGCTGCCCATGGCCTAACTTTGGGGTACCTTACATATAATAAAAGGGAAGGTATGGCCCTGGCAAGTGGGTGAACTTGTCAGGTCGACATAGCAGTTAAAAACTGCACCCAGAGGCTCTGTAGTGGCAGACCTGAGATGTGTCTGAAAGGCTACTCATGTGGGTGGCACAATCAGTGCTTCAGGCCCACTAGTAGCATTTGATTTACAGGTCCTGGGCACACACTGTGCACTGTACTCGTGACGTATTAGTAAATCAAATATGCCAATCATGGCGAAACCAATCGCACCATGCTTTAGAGTGGAGAGCATGTGCACTTTAGCACTGATTAGCAGTGGTAAAGTGCCTAGGGTCCTAACGTCAAAGGAAAAAAAGTCAGAGAAATAGGAGGAAGAAGGCAAAAGGTTTGAGGATAACCCTGCAATAATGGCCAAGTCCATCAGTAGTTCCAAAAATCCCAGAGAGAAGGGACATAAACACTGTGAAAGACTGGTGGTCTCTGATGGATGACTAGAAAGAAAAGGCAAAAGCTAAACATGATAGTAGGAAGAATGTTCAGGGTCATGATTTCCACAAGGACTGTTCAAAGTGAGGATTACCCAGGATGGCCATGTTTGGAATATCAGAAGAATGGGGAAGTGTCCAAGGGGAACTTGTGAAAGTTCAGGAATCCCTGGGTAACTTTTAGTGAGAGTTAGAAATGGAATACAAACTATGCTTCAGATTTGAAGTGGATGGCACAGTGGCATAGCAAGGGGGCAGCGGTCTCCTCCTGCTCTTACCTTCCGTCTTGATGCAGCAATAGCCACCCCCCTCACTCTACAATGAGGCCGTCGCGGCAATGGGCGGTGGAAGCTCTTCAATGCGCCCACCGGCGGCAAGCACAGGGATCCCCACTGGTGGCCAAAAAGCTAGCTACGCCACTGGGATAGCATAGATCATACCTGTGGGTCTAAGAAATGGGAAGGAACAGAACTCCGTCAGTGAGACTCAAGGATTGGGTGTGACTGTGTTCTCTCCAGCGTTGCTAGTTTCCCATTTGTTTTTCCTTCTAGCTGTATTCCTTCCATCCCTTTTGTGTGTTACTCCCTTGTTAATAGGGGCATGCTGTATTTTCTTTTCCCATGCCTTTCCAATCTTAGCATGCTAGTGTCACCCTATGCATGCTGGTGTCACATGGGGCAGCTGTTGTTTACATTTAGATGTTGTCAGTTTTGAGCTCTGTGCGAGAATGAATATGGTAAGCACAGCACTACCTGTTTTTTTTTGTATCATCTTGTTTTTAGGTCAAGCCTGGGCAGCGCATACGCTGCTCTGCGAGGCATGCTGTATTCGAGTATGGACTTGAAGCTCTGCCCACCCTCCGTCCATATTTTTCATTGACTTATGTCAGTGTCTTTTGTAAATTCTGTCTTCTGATTCATTAATACTGCCTTGTGTTCATTTGTATCCTCCCATGAGGACAGGCCCTTTTACTTCTGTTGCTACATGGTATGTCTTATTTAGTCCGTCAGCACTATTTTCTTTAATGAGTTTCTCTTACTGCAGGCATGACATGCTTTCCTGCAACATTCAGCGCGCCATGCTTTCACTTTCCAAGCAGCCCAGGACAATGGCGGCCGCTTCTTTGAAGTGAAATAGGCCTGCATTTACAAGAGTTTGAGCTATTGGCATTGTAAATGACAATGCCTTTTATTTATGTGTTATTTGCAAAACAGATAAATAAAAGGCATTGTTATTTACAATGCCATTAGCTTAACATTTTTCAAATGCAAGACCTATTGCACTTGCAAATGCTTGTTAAACAATGGGGGGCAGAATGTGCTTGGAACATTGACTTAATGAGCATATTGGCGAGCGCATATTGCTCAACAATGTGTGAACCAGTAGCACCGGTCTCTGTGCCTGTGAAGAACATATAGGTTTACACTCTTTAACGAAGACCAAGGAAGTGTACCCATTGGCTACAGTTGATCTCCCTAGGTGCAGAACACATTCAACTATCATTCTGTAATGTATGGCTCTAGTAATACAAAAGATCTAAACTTTTGTTACGCACTAATCCTGAAGCAGCACATTTGCTGTTTTTGACAAAGGAGCGATCTCATTCAGTGGGTACCCACATTACAATAGAATTTTAACTCTGACCAGTTATTCATGCAATACAGGCCCCAACACTTTAATAGACTCTGGGAATCTTTTTAACCCTGTCCTAACTCTTCCCACCATTGGCTCTCTGGACATTCACTTATTTACCACCATTTATTGCTCAAGACTAAAGTTCCTGAATTGTGTTTGGTCCCCTTCAATGCTAAGTTCTGGATCTACAAGGGTACTATTAACAAGACACCATAGAAATAAAGATGTCCTCCAGGTTACTGTTTACCCCTGACCTTGTTGGTTGATATCCAGTATTTTGGTAGTGACCGACTGGGTTTTTGGCAAAACCGTTGCCCTCTTGAATTGCGAAAACTAGGGTACCCATCTTGAATTCAGAGCAGCAGGCATAATCGAGCTCCATATTAATTGTAACAGAGTAGATGCATTGTAGCTATGCAATAATGCAACTAATGTCTGGTATAGTCCCAGTTTACTAGCTTTAACTGTCAGTAATGAAACATGGGTGGACCATAAATTTGTGTTAATAAAAATGATTAACTTTGCTTTTCTATAAATCGCACATGGTGAACTTCACAAACATTTATCAAGAAACGTGTAGCTTTCTACTCCAGTACTCCCCTATATCTTGATAGCCTCATAAATACCAATATTTTGTCTAATAAAATGGGAAATTACCTCTGCTTCTTGTATAACCCTTCCTTCAGTGGACCCTTTAAACTATTTCTTGGCCACAGAGTGACCATCCATGTGCCTAAAGAATATATTCTGGGAAAACCACACAAATATTATATAGAAGCAGGTAACTGTATATGGTACCTATCAGCATTTGCTGCTACCATTTACCTTACACACACATCAGTCTGTCAGTCAAGGGGCATGTTTATCAAACTAGAAGAGGAATAAATGCCTGGGTGTAGCCCCCCCACCAACATTAACATACACCCAACTCAATGAATAAGACGTAGCCAAATAAAAAAGAACTATACTCCTACACAACTCTGACTGCACATCACAAATTGAATCAAACTTAGTTAGGCAATGAAACCCAACCTTGGAAGCCAATAGGAAGCCCATATCAATATATGGTCATACAAATGGCAGAACATGTGTTTTACAAATGTATTCACCATATATATGCTCTGCATTTCCTATATATAAATAAACTCCTATTACCTTTAAAGTAATAGCTCTGACCTGACATTAAGGCCCTCACCACAAGTGACTCATTAATCCTAATGGGACTGGAAACAGGAGTATAGGAAATTTGCCATTTCTGCCTGGTCACCCTGGATCAGTTCCTTTTTGCTGGACCCAATATTTTTTCTAGCTTTAGTACTCTGTGTACTTTATCCCTGCTAACCAGTAGTAAACTGCCTATGCTCCTCCCTTTTAAACATGATTGAAATCACATAACCCTAATTGGCATATTTAACTTACCTATATGTACCTAATATATGGTACAAGGTGTACCCAGGGTCTATACGTTAAATGTCACTAGTGGGCTGCAGCACATATTGTCCCATCCACTACAGTGGCAGTGCAATTTGACCTGTCAAATTAAACCCTTTTGATAGGTAAAAACCTCCCTTTTAAATATTAATAAGTCACCCCTATGTATGCCTTGTAGCCCACAAGGCAGAGTGGATACTATTTAAACGTAGGACATGTAGAAATGTAATGTTAACATGTCCTTACAATGACCAGCATCCATAAGCTATTCTCACTATGGCAGGATAGGCTGTTCTATGTAAAAAAGCAGAATACAGATTAAAATACTAATATTTTATCTTGGGAATGGGACCAGCTACTAAACTAATTAAGCAAGTATTGTTAGTTATTAAAAATCCAATTCAATGGTGAAATTTGATTGCAAATAAATGTTAAGGAAAAGTAACTTCTAGAAAGTTACCTTTCCTCTGTCTGAAGTTCCTGGTGGCTCACTTGCATTGTTTCTCTTGCTTCTCCCAACCTGCAATTAGCCTTTAATAGGTGTGAATTGGTGTGAAATTGATTTCTAATAAATGTTAAGGAAAAGTAACTTCTAGAAAGATACCTTTTCTCTGTCTGAAGTTCCAGGTGGCTCACTTGCATTGTTTCTCTTGCTTCTCCCAACCTGCAATTAGCCTAGAATAGGTGTGAATTGGTGCGAAATGCCTCCCCAGGAGCATGCAATTACAGAGATTTACAGAGAATTACAGGGATTACACCTCTGAACCCCTGAGAATATTCAGGGTGAGTGTTGTGGGCATCCTTTTAGATAATACTGAGTCAAATCCTGCTTGAGTGTCAAGTCTTGCTTGACTAGTCTACTGGGTTTACATTCTTCAGGTGGGTGAGAACAGGATGCCAAAACAATTATTGTGACTACACGGTCTGGTTGCTGAAGGACGCTGCTATTGTCCTACCAGACTTCTTTCCCTGAGTTTACTGGGTGTTCAGCGACTGTCTCAAACTAGATTTTGTGTTAAATGTGGAAGGACACTAGGATTACCATAGTACACTCACCACCCACTACCCACAGCACCCTGGTTTAGTGTGGCTGAAGACTTTCACCATCATGAGAATAACCGAAGTGGTAGGGTTGGCCCTGGGAACTGTTACCCTATTGGTTAGAAAAAAAAGAGAGTAGTACGCGCACTTCCTGAATTTTTCCAAAGTTTGGAGGTTGCACCGTGCTCACGGGGTATCACTCTCCGAGATGGAGTGAAAATAGAAACATATGAGAAGCACCCCCAATAATGTGGGGTGTGTCCCCCAGGCACTGGTTAGAGGCCGCAGATGCGGTTTTTAGCTTTTTAGTAGAAATAGTTCATCACAAGTTAAGTTGTTTCCAAAATAAAGTTTTTTATTGTTTTCTATTCATTCATAGAAAAACACGTGGCAGTTTTTAATCCTTGGATGACGGTGATTTCGTTGTAATTTATAACTACATAATCATTCCCATAGTCGTTCCCAATGCATTTCGGCAAAATTTGCCTTCATCAGGGGAGATCTGTAAGCAATTATATACACCATGAATTTACGATATTTATACTGAACGAAGATATAATACATCATATACGATTAAGAGAAATGGTGAGACGCGAATTGTTAGTAAAGCGTGTGGTGACGATAGATCCATGACGTGGTAAGATAGTGCAGGTGAAAGCTGGGTAATAGTCTCGGTAACAGTGGAAAAGTAAGCAGTGGAAGGTAACGGAGTGTAACTGGTTACTGAACCGAATAACGGGTTGCGGAGTGAAAAAATAAATAACAGTGGGATGTTACTAACGCGTATTGAAGCATCGTCAGTCTTATTTGAATAACACTTTCATCCAGATGTTGCATCACACCCATGTTGCTACTAATGCTACGAACTGTTGGATATGTGGTATGATGCCAGCTCATCAGAAGAAAGGAGGAACGCCATTCATACCTCTTCCCTTTTCTCATAATGGCTCTTGTCGAGCATGGTACACTTTTCTTTTTGCCACACGGAAACCTACAGTGGGACGATTACTCTTTAGACTTAATAAGGAATGTCATCAAGATAAAGATGGTTATCCACAAGCGAATGGGACAATATGGGAATGGGAAGAATATCGACCAGACAATGAATCGATCCCCTACATTTTCACGAACACTAGAGACACTGTAGGGAGAGAACGGTTTGTGATTCAAGTGGCACAAGCTCAAGCGGACCTGTGTGTCCAGAGTGTGGGTTATATTCCTGTTGGTGTTAGTGACTGTATCATTATCCTGAACATTGACGGGTTGAATAATAGTACTTTCTTAGCTTCCCATAATACATACTTCGTATGTGGGAATAAGGGTTATTATCGTTTGCCAGCCGGTTGGTCCGGAGTATGCTATGTAGCATTCCTATTACCTCCTGTATTTTTGGCACCTGCATCTTATCATAAAGATTTGAAGTTGTTGAACAATGTGACTGTGAATAGGTATAAACGTACTCTATCTATTGATGATGTTGACCAAACTGATACTAGTTTGCAGCAGTATATTGATTTTAATTTAGGATTGTTTTTCTTTGTTGGAGCTGCCCTAAATAGTAGGAAAGTTCGAAGATTAACAAGAGTTGTAGAGGCTGTGACAAATCAAACTGCTGCTGCTCTTGGGAATCTTACGGAAGAATTACAAATTACCAGAATTGTTGCATTACAGAATCGTATGGTATTAGATGTTATGTTAGCTGACCGAGGTGGAGCATGTAAAATTATCGGAAGTAGTTGTTGTGTGTTTATTCCTGACCATACGCCATCAGTTTATAATGCTATCAATAAACTACATAAAATTGCAGCTGAAATCCATACAGAAAATGGCACTTGGACGTTGTCTGGATGGTTTTGGGCAATGATCACTACATGGGGGTGGAAGGTTTTGACTGGTCTTTGTATTATTGTAGCAATTCTGTTTTCTTGTTGCATTTGTGTCCAATGTGGTCCTTTACTTTGTTCCCTATGTGTGTCATTCTGTATTCCTGATAAGAAAGCTATTGCCAATGTCACCTATCAGAAACATTTAACTAAAGAGGTAGAAGAGATGATGAAAATTGACATATATGATGATTATCCTAATAAGCCGAATGTCTTCAGTAAATGCTGAAAGGGTCGTCTGTTGAAAACTAAAACAGCGATATGATTAAGCATTCACTAAAGACATGAATTCTCTCTAGTTAAAACATGTTTCTTGTCTTATGTTGACTAATGTCCGGACTCCATCTTGTAGTGTCGTGTCTCCACGTGCTCAGCACGAGAAGAGTCCTACCTTTTCGCTAGTTGTTCTTGTAATCTGCCTAGTAACAGTCTATAAATAGCTCCTTTGTCCGTCTGGCGCATGCCCAGACTTGACCACATCTGTTATCAGTTAGTCCTTGCTTGACCATGTTTTCGCGGGCTTAAGGAGTGTGTTAACTCCGCCCACATATTGATTCTGTATTGAAAATGTCCATAAAAGGTAATACTCCTTGCCTCATGTTGTATCCACCCACTTATGAACCCCTCTGTTGTGTATAAAAGGGGACCGTGTACGCAAGTTCTTTGTGCTACTCTATGCAATACTGAAGAGTGTTGTATGGATTGTAGGACCACCCTTAAGGGTTAATAAAATCTGTCTTTGTATTTTGCAGTTTCTGTGCCAACTTCCTTCTAGTTTTTGTTACAGGAGAGTGAACCCTTGTACTCTGCGGGCCTAGCTGGGGCCTGTATTCATCAACTCGAGTGAGATCTAAAATGGCTGCTAACGCAAGAAACTTTAATGCGCATGTGTCAACTGCATCTACGCAGTATGACGAACTGTCGTTTGGAGGGAATTTCTTCAAAGAAAGGTCCTTTGTAGTGCACAAGACCCTTCCCTTCCTGGCCCTGGCTCCAGATACACTACAGGGGGGTAAGCAGCTCTTTGTGTGGGGACAGTCACAGCCCTATTCAGGTGCAAGTGTGAAATCCTCCCACCCCTCCAGCTCAGGAAGACCGATCAGCCAAGTGATGGGCCATCAGGATATGCAGGGCACACCTCAGCTCACTTTGTGTTTGACTGTCTAGAGTGAATTCACAAAGCCCAACTGTCATCCAAACCAGACGTGTATTCTAGGGACATGTAGATGCACAGAATGGTTAAAGTAAGAAAATACCAACTTTCTAAAAGTGGCATTTTGAGACCTACAATTTAAAATCCAACTTCACTAAAATATGTGTTTTCAAATTGGGAGTCCAGAGACACCAAACTCCAATTTTCTATCTGCTACCAATTGTAAGATACACTTGAAAAGTGTTACAAGGCAGTTCCAATGACAACCTATGAGAGAGATATGCCGTGCTGTAGTGAAAAATTAATCTAGCAGTTTTTAACTACCAGGACATGTAAAACTCACAAGTAAGTGTCATACATTTTAAATACTTTGCACCCTGCCCATGGGGCTGCCCATGGCCTAACTTTGGGGTACCTTACATATAATAAAAGGGAAGGTATGGCCCTGGCAAGTGGGTGAACTTGTCAGGTCGACATAGCAGTTAAAAACTGCACCCAGAGGCTCTGTAGTGGCAGACCTGAGATGTGTCTGAAAGGCTACTCATGTGGGTGGCACAATCAGTGCTTCAGGCCCACTAGTAGCATTTGATTTACAGGTCCTGGGCACACACTGTGCACTGTACTCGTGACGTATTAGTAAATCAAATATGCCAATCATGGCGAAACCAATCGCACCATGCTTTAGAGTGGAGAGCATGTGCACTTTAGCACTGATTAGCAGTGGTAAAGTGCCTAGGGTCCTAACGTCAAAGGAAAAAAAGTCAGAGAAATAGGAGGAAGAAGGCAAAAGGTTTGAGGATAACCCTGCAATAATGGCCAAGTCCATCAGTAGTTCCAAAAATCCCAGAGAGAAGGGACATAAACACTGTGAAAGACTGGTGGTCTCTGATGGATGACTAGAAAGAAAAGGCAAAAGCTAAACATGATAGTAGGAAGAATGTTCAGGGTCATGATTTCCACAAGGACTGTTCAAAGTGAGGATTACCCAGGATGGCCATGTTTGGAATATCAGAAGAATGGGGAAGTGTCCAAGGGGAACTTGTGAAAGTTCAGGAATCCCTGGGTAACTTTTAGTGAGAGTTAGAAATGGAATACAAACTATGCTTCAGATTTGAAGTGGATGGCACAGTGGCATAGCAAGGGGGCAGCGGTCTCCTCCTGCTCTTACCTTCCGTCTTGATGCAGCAATAGCCACCCCCCTCACTCTACAATGAGGCCGTCGCGGCAATGGGCGGTGGAAGCTCTTCAATGCGCCCACCGGCGGCAAGCACAGGGATCCCCACTGGTGGCCAAAAAGCTAGCTACGCCACTGGGATAGCATAGATCATACCTGTGGGTCTAAGAAATGGGAAGGAACAGAACTCCGTCAGTGAGACTCAAGGATTGGGTGTGACTGTGTTCTCTCCAGCGTTGCTAGTTTCCCATTTGTTTTTCCTTCTAGCTGTATTCCTTCCATCCCTTTTGTGTGTTACTCCCTTGTTAATAGGGGCATGCTGTATTTTCTTTTCCCATGCCTTTCCAATCTTAGCATGCTAGTGTCACCCTATGCATGCTGGTGTCACATGGGGCAGCTGTTGTTTACATTTAGATGTTGTCAGTTTTGAGCTCTGTGCGAGAATGAATATGGTAAGCACAGCACTACCTGTTTTTTTTTGTATCATCTTGTTTTTAGGTCAAGCCTGGGCAGCGCATACGCTGCTCTGCGAGGCATGCTGTATTCGAGTATGGACTTGAAGCTCTGCCCACCCTCCGTCCATATTTTTCATTGACTTATGTCAGTGTCTTTTGTAAATTCTGTCTTCTGATTCATTAATACTGCCTTGTGTTCATTTGTATCCTCCCATGAGGACAGGCCCTTTTACTTCTGTTGCTACATGGTATGTCTTATTTAGTCCGTCAGCACTATTTTCTTTAATGAGTTTCTCTTACTGCAGGCATGACATGCTTTCCTGCAACATTCAGCGCGCCATGCTTTCACTTTCCAAGCAGCCCAGGACAATGGCGGCCGCTTCTTTGAAGTGAAATAGGCCTGCATTTACAAGAGTTTGAGCTATTGGCATTGTAAATGACAATGCCTTTTATTTATGTGTTATTTGCAAAACAGATAAATAAAAGGCATTGTTATTTACAATGCCATTAGCTTAACATTTTTCAAATGCAAGACCTATTGCACTTGCAAATGCTTGTTAAACAATGGGGGGCAGAATGTGCTTGGAACATTGACTTAATGAGCATATTGGCGAGCGCATATTGCTCAACAATGTGTGAACCAGTAGCACCGGTCTCTGTGCCTGTGAAGAACATATAGGTTTACACTCTTTAACGAAGACCAAGGAAGTGTACCCATTGGCTACAGTTGATCTCCCTAGGTGCAGAACACATTCAACTATCATTCTGTAATGTATGGCTCTAGTAATACAAAAGATCTAAACTTTTGTTACGCACTAATCCTGAAGCAGCACATTTGCTGTTTTTGACAAAGGAGCGATCTCATTCAGTGGGTACCCACATTACAATAGAATTTTAACTCTGACCAGTTATTCATGCAATACAGGCCCCAACACTTTAATAGACTCTGGGAATCTTTTTAACCCTGTCCTAACTCTTCCCACCATTGGCTCTCTGGACATTCACTTATTTACCACCATTTATTGCTCAAGACTAAAGTTCCTGAATTGTGTTTGGTCCCCTTCAATGCTAAGTTCTGGATCTACAAGGGTACTATTAACAAGACACCATAGAAATAAAGATGTCCTCCAGGTTACTGTTTACCCCTGACCTTGTTGGTTGATATCCAGTATTTTGGTAGTGACCGACTGGGTTTTTGGCAAAACCGTTGCCCTCTTGAATTGCGAAAACTAGGGTACCCATCTTGAATTCAGAGCAGCAGGCATAATCGAGCTCCATATTAATTGTAACAGAGTAGATGCATTGTAGCTATGCAATAATGCAACTAATGTCTGGTATAGTCCCAGTTTACTAGCTTTAACTGTCAGTAATGAAACATGGGTGGACCATAAATTTGTGTTAATAAAAATGATTAACTTTGCTTTTCTATAAATCGCACATGGTGAACTTCACAAATATTTATCAAGAAACGTGTAGCTTTCTACTCCAGTACTCCCCTATATCTTGATAGCCTCATAAATACCAATATTTTGTCTAATAAAATGGGAAATTACCTCTGCTTCTTGTATAACCCTTCCTTCAGTGGACCCTTTAAACTATTTCTTGGCCACAGAGTGACCATCCATGTGCCTAAAGAATATATTCTGGGAAAACCACACAAATATTATATAGAAGCAGGTAACTGTATATGGTACCTATCAGCATTTGCTGCTACCATTTACCTTACACACACATCAGTCTGTCAGTCAAGGGGCATGTTTATCAAACTAGAAGAGGAATAAATGCCTGGGTGTAGCCCCCCCACCAACATTAACATACACCCAACTCAATGAATAAGACGTAGCCAAATAAAAAAGAACTATACTCCTACACAACTCTGACTGCACATCACAAATTGAATCAAACTTAGTTAGGCAATGAAACCCAACCTTGGAAGCCAATAGGAAGCCCATATCAATATATGGTCATACAAATGGCAGAACATGTGTTTTACAAATGTATTCACCATATATATGCTCTGCATTTCCTATATATAAATAAACTCCTATTACCTTTAAAGTAATAGCTCTGACCTGACATTAAGGCCCTCACCACAAGTGACTCATTAATCCTAATGGGACTGGAAACAGGAGTATAGGAAATTTGCCATTTCTGCCTGGTCACCCTGGATCAGTTCCTTTTTGCTGGACCCAATATTTTTTCTAGCTTTAGTACTCTGTGTACTTTATCCCTGCTAACCAGTAGTAAACTGCCTATGCTCCTCCCTTTTAAACATGATTGAAATCACATAACCCTAATTGGCATATTTAACTTACCTATATGTACCTAATATATGGTACAAGGTGTACCCAGGGTCTATACGTTAAATGTCACTAGTGGGCTGCAGCACATATTGTCCCATCCACTACAGTGGCAGTGCAATTTGACCTGTCAAATTAAACCCTTTTGATAGGTAAAAACCTCCCTTTTAAATATTAATAAGTCACCCCTATGTATGCCTTGTAGCCCACAAGGCAGAGTGGATACTATTTAAACGTAGGACATGTAGAAATGTAATGTTAACATGTCCTTACAATGACCAGCATCCATAAGCTATTCTCACTATGGCAGGATAGGCTGTTCTATGTAAAAAAGCAGAATACAGATTAAAATACTAATATTTTATCTTGGGAATGGGACCAGCTACTAAACTAATTAAGCAAGTATTGTTAGTTATTAAAAATCCAATTCAATGGTGAAATTTGATTGCAAATAAATGTTAAGGAAAAGTAACTTCTAGAAAGTTACCTTTCCTCTGTCTGAAGTTCCTGGTGGCTCACTTGCATTGTTTCTCTTGCTTCTCCCAACCTGCAATTAGCCTTTAATAGGTGTGAATTGGTGTGAAATTGATTTCTAATAAATGTTAAGGAAAAGTAACTTCTAGAAAGATACCTTTTCTCTGTCTGAAGTTCCAGGTGGCTCACTTGCATTGTTTCTCTTGCTTCTCCCAACCTGCAATTAGCCTAGAATAGGTGTGAATTGGTGCGAAATGCCTCCCCAGGAGCATGCAATTACAGAGATTTACAGAGAATTACAGGGATTACACCTCTGAACCCCTGAGAATATTCAGGGTGAGTGTTGTGGGCATCCTTTTAGATAATACTGAGTCAAATCCTGCTTGAGTGTCAAGTCTTGCTTGACTAGTCTACTGGGTTTACATAATACACTTGGGGCATTCTTCAGGTGGGTGAGAACAGGATGCCAAAACAATTATTGTGACTACACGGTCTGGTTGCTGAAGGACGCTGCTATTGTCCTACCAGACTTCTTTCCCTGAGTTTACTGGGTGTTCAGCGACTGTCTCAAACTAGATTTTGTGTTAAATGTGGAAGGACACTAGGATTACCATAGTACACTCACCACCCACTACCCACAGCACCCTGGTTTAGTGTGGCTGAAGACTTTCACCATCATGAGAATAACCGAAGTGGTAGGGTTGGCCCTGGGAACTGTTACCCTATTGGTTAGAAAAAAAAGAGAGTAGTACGCGCACTTCCTGAATTTTTCCAAAGTTTGGAGGTTGCACCGTGCTCACGGGGTATCACTCTCCGAGATGGAGTGAAAATAGAAACATATGAGAAGCACCCCCAATAATGTGGGGTGTGTCCCCCAGGCACTGGTTAGAGGCCGCAGATGCGGTTTTTAGCTTTTTAGTAGAAATAGTTCATCACAAGTTAAGTTGTTTCCAAAATAAAGTTTTTTATTGTTTTCTATTCATTCATAGAAAAACACGTGGCAGTTTTTAATCCTTGGATGACGGTGATTTCGTTGTAATTTATAACTACATAATCATTCCCATAGTCGTTCCCAATGCATTTCGGCAAAATTTGCCTTCATCAGGGGAGATCTGTAAGCAATTATATACACCATGAATTTACGATATTTATACTGAACGAAGATATAATACATCATATACGATTAAGAGAAATGGTGAGACGCGAATTGTTAGTAAAGCGTGTGGTGACGATAGATCCATGACGTGGTAAGATAGTGCAGGTGAAAGCTGGGTAATAGTCTCGGTAACAGTGGAAAAGTAAGCAGTGGAAGGTAACGGAGTGTAACTGGTTACTGAACCGAATAACGGGTTGCGGAGTGAAAAAATAAATAACAGTGGGATGTTACTAACGCGTTAGTGGTGCTAACGGATAGTGAAAAGTGAGAAGTAACTAAGATTGTTAATCGAAAGTTATAGCGTTGTTACGGATTGTGCCGATACTGGTCGTGAGGGATCATGCGGTTAATGTGATGTTTTTAGAATTAACGTATAGAAACAATGTAACTAAACGTACAAGAAAGTAAGTTGCATAATGCGTCAAAGAGTGTGTTAGTTTTCTCTTACCGAGTATGCGAGATTCAGGTGCGTAGGATCAGCGGTGAAGTGGTAATCGGGATTGGTGCGTGAATTTTAAATAACGAAGGTGTAGTCACGTGATGTTGATAATATATCAGAGAGTGAAAACAGACTATGTGTTGATGGTGAATAGTTGTGTAAATTAGAAAAAGGACTAAAAATTTAACGAAATGATTGAAATATGTAAAAATATAAGCGTGGTGATAGAATTAAAAGGTGACAAGTTGAAGCAAGGAGACATGTAGAAAACAATAAGAAAATAATGAAGATCAAAGCGAGTTTCTAACTAGAATTAGCAATTATTAAGGAGTTTAAAGGATGAAAAGGTGTAGAAAGAAAAAAAGACTAAAATGCAAAGGAAGTAGCATGTTAAAAGACAGTGACAACATTTTTTGAACAGAACATGGTTTGAGTAATGCTTCTCTGAGTCATTGGAGATAATGTGTTAAAGGTAACAGGAAAATTCTGTACGATCATTCATTCCTTTCGGCTTCATAGAGTTCAATAGGTAAATCCAATGATTTTCTCGTTGTAGAAGAAAGTTGTGATTATCTCTCCCTTCTTTTTTCTCAATGGTTTCCAAAATGCAGAACTTTAATTGGCTTACTGAGTGTTTTGCTTCCGTGAAATGTTGGGCAACTGAAGATTTCAATTGTTTGTTTCTTATGTTGGACTTGTGTTCGTTTAGTCTGATTTTGATCTTTCGTTCGGTTTGACCAACATAAACCATGCCACAGGGGCATTTGAGCATGTAGATGACGTTGGAAGTGTCACATGTAGCTGTTGTTCTAATTTTGATTTTATGGCCTTTCAAAGGGTGTGTTATGTACGTGCCTTTAATGATGTTATGACAGTTATTGCAGTTTAGGCATGGGATTGTGCCTTTTGCTGTTTGTTGGATGGTTGGTGGCGTTTGTTGTAGAATTTCCCCTATGTTTTTGTTCCTGGTGAAAGCAAAAATGGGTGTTTCATCGAATATGTGGTTGAAGTCTTCTTCCAGTGTAAGAAGTTGCCAGTGTTTGCGAATAATCCGTTTGAATGAATTACTCAAAGTTGAATATTTGGAAACTATGGTGATTTGGTTTTTGGAATCTTTGATTTGAGGCTTCAAGAGTTCATTACGAGTCTTCATGGATGATCGTTTCCGTGCTTCTTGCAATACCTGATCAGGGTATCCTCGAGATCTGAATCTGTGTATTAGAGTGTCCGTTTGTATGTTGGATCTGATTGGGTTGGAAACTATTCTTTTGATCCTCAACATTTGTGAGTATGGAAGGTGTTGTTTAAGAGGTAAAGGGTGGAAGCTGTGGTAACGAAGGGTGTTGTTCCTGTCCGTAGGTTTACGGTAAAGATCTGTTTCAAAGCTGGTGGAAGATCTGGTGATGTTAACGTCCAAAAAGGTGATAGAGTGGGTACTGATGTTAAAAGTAAATTGTATGCGCTGGTCGATATGATTAAGCTGGTTCAGTTGGTTTTCAAGGATATCATTAGGACCGTTCCATATTAAGAATATATCATCTATGAATCTTAGGTAGAGTTTTAGGTGATCCGTCCATGTTTTTATGCTTAGAATGTTGTCTTCTTCGAATCGATTCATAAAGATATTGGCATACGCCGGGGCTGCACAGTTTCCCATGGAAGTGCCCGATAGTTGCTGAAACCACTCATTGTTATGTTGGAAATAACTATGATGAAGAGTAAATTGCATCAATTCCATTAAAAAAACTTGTAAATCTTGTGGATAGTTGGTTTGTAATAGTACATGTTCTACGGCTTCCAAACCGGATGAATGGGGGATAGATGTGTACAGGGAATTCACGTCCACTGTACATAAGATGATGTTCTCTTCATCGTTGATGGTTGTTTGGTGTAATTTAGTCAGAAAGTCGGTTGTGTCCTTGATGAAGGATCTCATGTTGTAGACACTGGGTTGCAAGTGTCGGTCAAGATACTTTCCTACTGGTTCATGGATACTTCCTCGTGTGCTGACAATCGGTCGGCAAGGTGGCTGAGTTGGATGTTTGTGAATTTTTGGTGCCAGAAATATAGTTGGACTCTTTGGGTTTGATTGTATGAGGTACTTTTTAACTTTCTCGTTAATGGTACCCATTTCAAAGGCTTTTTGGACCAAGGATTGTAGAATTCCCATGAAAGATGTTGTAGGGTTGAATGCAAGTTTCATATATGTATTCGCGTCATGTAGATGTAATGTTATCTGGGAATTGTAGTACTGGGTGTTGAGGATAACAAGAGCTCCTCCTTTGTCGGCTTTGGTGCAGATAATATCTTGGTTTTGTGCAATCGCTTTGATAATACCTAGTTCCTTGTTGGTGAGATTTTGTAATTTAGATGTCTTCTTTGGATTAAGTTTCGCTATGTCTTTCCTGACTATTGATTCAAACAGGTCAAGACTTTTGTGGCTTATAGGAGCCATGAAGGTGCTTTTAACTTGTAAGCCCATGAGGGGATCATGTTCCTGTTCCTGTGTGTTCTTTAAGATGTTATCAAAAAAGTGACGCAGTCTGAGTTTCCTCATCAACTTGAAAAAACTGATGTCTAGTTCAAGCGTGTTGCTAGATGCTGTTGGTACGAAGGACGTGCCTTTCTGTAGGATTCTAAGTTGGATATCACTGAAATGGTGATCAGAGATGTTGATGACTAGGTTTTCTGTTGGTTCGCCCGTTTCTGTCGGTCCTTCTTGGTTGAAGTTGTCCGTGTTTGAGGTTGGTCCTTCTCTTTTTCTTTGTCTCCGGTTTTTTCTATTACTCCTCCTGGGTCGTCTTGGTCTGAGTGACCTACCCCTAAAAAAGGGGCAGGTGAAGAAACCGTTTCTTCAGAAGTTGTGGAGGTTAAAGACGTGGTAGATGTTGAAGGTACATTGGTTGGTGCCATAGGTTCCAGTGTACTCTCTCTTGGAGTGAATTTCTTAGGTTGTTGAGTGCGATCGCTCTCCGATGATGACGTATCCGTGTTGGCTGAATATGGTTTGTTCTGTCGGCGTTTGGCATATATTTCTGCCCATGAATATACTTCCCCCATCTTATAATCCGTTGTATCCCTGCGAAATTTGCGAACTTTGCGTTCGTTCACTTCCGCAGTATGTTTAGCTAGTTGGGAGTTAATGTTTTCTAGCATGTTGGTTAGTTCCTCTGGTGTTAATAAGTTCTGTAGTTCGTTTTTAATGTCGTTGATGTCTCTCGTAAGTTCTTCCAGTATACATGACAGTTCTTCGATGATCAAAAGAATTAGATCAAGCGAACATTTATTCAAAATTGCGAACCATTTATCCTTGAATTTTGCTGGTTCTTACAAAGTGAAGGTTTTAGTGGAATTCTGAGACCCCTGGGAATTCTTTGTGCTTTATGGTATCTGATCAAGGTACTTGCATGAAGACGTTGGTTAATTTCTTTTTTAGAAAGGTAGAGAAGTTGACGGATGTTCTGTTCTTTAGTATTGTGACTGGAATATGTAGTAGAATCCTCGTGTATAAGAGCGTAAATTCTAGCAGCTTCATCATGTCCGAAGGCAAAAGTATCCGCTCTAGTGTCCGTAAGGTTTGATATTTCATCGAATTGCATGTTGTTGATGGAGTGCTGCGTACTGAAAGTCGGACTGAATTGTGTAAAAAAGAGAGTAGTACGCGCACTTCCTGAATTTTTCCAAAGTTTGGAGGTTGCACCGTGCTCACGGGGTATCACTCTCCGAGATGGAGTGAAAATAGAAACATATGAGAAGCACCCCCAATAATGTGGGGTGTGTCCCCCAGGCACTGGTTAGAGGCCGCAGATGCGGTTTTTAGCTTTTTAGTAGAAATAGTTCATCACAAGTTAAGTTGTTTCCAAAATAAAGTTTTTTATTGTTTTCTATTCATTCATAGAAAAACACGTGGCAGTTTTTAATCCTTGGATGACGGTGATTTCGTTGTAATTTATAACTACATAATCATTCCCATAGTCGTTCCCAATGCATTTCGGCAAAATTTGCCTTCATCAGGGGAGATCTGTAAGCAATTATATACACCATGAATTTACGATATTTATACTGAACGAAGATATAATACATCATATACGATTATGAGAAATGGTGAGACGCGAATTGTTAGTAAAGCGTGTGGTGACGATAGATCCATGACGTGGTAAGATAGTGCAGGTGAAAGCTGGGTAATAGTCTCGGTAACAGTGGAAAAGTAAGCAGTGGAAGGTAACGGAGTGTAACTGGTTACTGAACCGAATAACGGGTTGCGGAGTGAAAAAATAAATAACAGTGGGATGTTACTAACGAGTTAGTGGTGCTAACGGATAGTGAAAAGTGAGAAGTAACTAAGATTGTTAATCGAAAGTTATAGCGTTGTTACGGATTGTGCCGATACTGGTCGTGAGGGATCATGCGGTTAATGTGATGTTTTTAGAATTAACGTATAGAAACAATGTAACTAAACGTACAAGAAAGTAAGTTGCATAATGCGTCAAAGAGTGTGTTAGTTTTCTCTTACCGAGTATGCGAGATTCAGGTGCGTAGGATCAGCGGTGAAGTGGTAATCGGGATTGGTGCGTGAATTTTAAATAACGAAGGTGTGGTCACGTGATGTTGATAATATATCAGAGAGTGAAAACAGACTATGTGTTGATGGTGAATAGTTGTGTAAATTAGAAAAAGGACTGAAAATGTAACGAAATGATTGAAATATGTAAAAATATAAGCGTGGTGATAGAATTAAAAGGTGACAAGTTGAAGCAAGGAGACATGTAGAAAACAATAAGAAAATAATGAAGATCAAAGCGAGTTTCTAACTAGAATTAGCAATTATTAAGGAGTTTAAAGGATGAAAAGGTGTAGAAAGAAAAAAAGACTAAAATGCAAAGGAAGTAGCATGTTAAAAGACAGTGACAACATTTTTTGAACAGAACATGGTTTGAGTAATGCTTCTCTGAGTCATTGGAGATAATGTGTTAAAGGTAACAGGAAAATTCTGTACGATCATTCATTCCTTTCGGCTTCATAGAGTTCAATAGGTAAATCCAATGATTTTCTCGTTGTAGAAGAAAGTTGTGATTATCTCTCCCTTCTTTTTTCTCAATGGTTTCCAAAATGCAGAACTTTAATTGGCTTACTGAGTGTTTTGCTTCCGTGAAATGTTGGGCAACTGAAGATTTCAATTGTTTGTTTCTTATGTTGGACTTGTGTTCGTTTAGTCTGATTTTGATCTTTCGTTCGGTTTGACCAACATAAACCATGCCACAGGGGCATTTGAGCATGTAGATGACGTTGGAAGTGTCACATGTAGCTGTTGTTCTAATTTTGATTTTATGGCCTTTCAAAGGGTGTGTTATGTACGTGCCTTTAATGATGTTATGACAGTTATTGCAGTTTAGGCATGGGATTGTGCCTTTTGCTGTTTGTTGGATGGTTGGTGGCGTTTGTTGTAGAATTTCCCCTATGTTTTTGTTCCTGGTGAAAGCAAAAATGGGTGTTTCATCGAATATGTGGTTGAAGTCTTCTTCCAGTGTAAGAAGTTGCCAGTGTTTGCGAATAATCCGTTTGAATGAATTACTCAAAGTTGAATATTTGGAAACTATGGTGATTTGGTTTTTGGAATCTTTGATTTGAGGCTTCAAGAGTTCATTACGAGTCTTCATGGATGATCGTTTCCGTGCTTCTTGCAATACCTGATCAGGGTATCCTCGAGATCTGAATCTGTGTATTAGAGTGTCCGTTTGTATGTTGGATCTGATTGGGTTGGAAACTATTCTTTTGATCCTCAACATTTGTGAGTATGGAAGGTGTTGTTTAAGAGGTAAAGGGTGGAAGCTGTGGTAATGAAGGGTGTTGTTCCTGTCCGTAGGTTTACGGTAAAGATCTGTTTCAAAGCTGGTGGAAGATCTGGTGATGTTAACGTCCAAAAAGGTGATAGAGTGGGTACTGATGTTAAAAGTAAATTGTATGCGCTGGTCGATATGATTAAGCTGGTTCAGTTGGTTTTCAAGGATATCATTAGGACCGTTCCATATTAAGAATATATCATCTATGAATCTTAGGTAGAGTTTTAGGTGATCCGTCCATGTTTTTATGCTTAGAATGTTGTCTTCTTCGAATCGATTCATAAAGATATTGGCATACGCCGGGGCTGCACAGTTTCCCATGGAAGTGCCCGATAGTTGCTGAAACCACTCATTGTTATGTTGGAAATAACTATGATGAAGAGTAAATTGCATCAATTCCATTAAAAAAACTTGTAAATCTTGTGGATAGTTGGTTTGTAATAGTACATGTTCTACGGCTTCCAAACCGGATGAATGGGGGATAGATGTGTACAGGGAATTCACGTCCACTGTACATAAGATGATGTTCTCTTCATCGTTGATGGTTGTTTGGTGTAATTTAGTCAGAAAGTCGGTTGTGTCCTTGATGAAGGATCTCATGTTGTAGACACTGGGTTGCAAGTGTCGGTCAAGATACTTTCCTACTGGTTCATGGATACTTCCTCGTGTGCTGACAATCGGTCGGCAAGGTGGCTGAGTTGGATGTTTGTGAATTTTTGGTGCCAGAAATATAGTTGGACTCTTTGGGTTTGATTGTATGAGGTACTTTTTAACTTTCTCGTTAATGGTACCCATTTCAAAGCCTTTTTGGATCAAGGATTGTAGAATTCCCATGAAAGATGTTGTAGGGTTGAATGCAAGTTTCATATATGTATTCGCGTCATGTAGATGTAATGTTATCTGGGAATTGTAGTACTGGGTGTTGAGGATAACAAGAGCTCCTCCTTTGTCGGCTTTGGTGCAGATAATATCTTGGTTTTGTGCAATCGCTTTGATAATACCTAGTTCCTTGTTGGTGAGATTTTGTAATTTAGATGTCTTCTTTGGATTAAGTTTCGCTATGTCTTTCCTGACTATTGATTCAAACAGGTCAAGACTTTTGTGGCTTATAGGAGCCATGAAGGTGCTTTTAACTTGTAAGCCCATGAGGGGATCATGTTCCTGTTCCTGTGTGTTCTTTAAGATGTTATCAAAAAAGTGACGCAGTCTGAGTTTCCTCATCAACTTG
Source organism: Triturus cristatus (assembly GCF_964204655.1). NCBI lineage: Eukaryota > Metazoa > Chordata > Amphibia > Caudata > Salamandridae > Triturus > Triturus cristatus. The sequence continues at coordinate 315,008,054 of NC_140594.1, read as the reverse complement.
AAAAAACTGATGTCTAGTTCAAGCGTGTTGCTAGATGCTGTTGGTACGAAGGACGTGCCTTTCTGTAGGATTCTAAGTTGGATATCACTGAAATGGTGATCAGAGATGTTGATGACTAGGTTTTCTGTTGGTTCGCCCGTTTCTGTCGGTCCTTCTTGGTTGAAGTTGTCCGTGTTTGAGGTTGGTCCTTCTCTTTTTCTTTGTCTCCGGTTTTTTCTATTACTCCTCCTGGGTCGTCTTGGTCTGAGTGACCTACCCCTAAAAAAGGGGCAGGTGAAGAAACCGTTTCTTCAGAAGTTGTGGAGGTTAAAGACGTGGTAGATGTTGAAGGTACATTGGTTGGTGCCATAGGTTCCAGTGTACTCTCTCTTGGAGTGAATTTCTTAGGTTGTTGAGTGCGATCGCTCTCCGATGATGACGTATCCGTGTTGGCTGAATATGGTTTGTTCTGTCTGCGTTTGGCATATATTTCTGCCCATGAATATACTTCCCCCATCTTATAATCCGTTGTATCCCTGCGAAATTTGCGAACTTTGCGTTCGTTCACTTCCGCAGTATGTTTAGCTAGTTGGGAGTTAATGTTTTCTAGCATGTTGGTTAGTTCCTCTGGTGTTAATAAGTTCTGTAGTTCGTTTTTAATGTCGTTGATGTCTCTCGTAAGTTCTTCCAGTATACATGACAGTTCTTCGATGATCAAAAGAATTAGATCAAGCGAACATTTATTCAAAATTGCGAACCATTTATCCTTGAATTTTTGCTGGTTCTTACAAAGTGAAGGTTTTAGTGGAATTCTGAGACCCCTGGGAATTCTTTGTGCTTTAGGGTATCTGATCAAGGTACTTGCATGAAGACGTTGGTTAATTTCTTTTTTAGAAAGGTAGAGAAGTTGACCTATTGGTTAGGGCATGCCCATGAGTTCATTCCCACCCAATAGCTAGTGCTAGACCTCAATGTGATGCTTCCAGGCACCACCTCAGAAGGTTTTTCTGGACCTGCAGAAAATCAGAAGGGGACTGCACCTGCTATGTGTGACCTGAGAGGAGCCCTGAAGGACTCAACTTGCTTCCTCTTGTGGTCAGGACAAAGAAGTGAACTCCAAGGGACAGTTTGCTGACCTCCTGCTTGGCTACAGGGAAGTGGCAAGAGGCCTTTTACTGCAAGTACCCAACTGACCAGTGGCAACTGGCCCTAGTCTGGACCCTACTCTTGGCCTCTATCTAACACCCTTTGGGTCTCCAAGTGCCTCTTCGTGTGTGCTGGGAGGCTTTAGAAGTGTACTCATGTGGTTGAGTGATGAATTGTGACTTTAAGGGCAAAGTCCGCAGGTAAAATATTTGACTAGGTTATACCTAGTTTAGTTATCTGACCCATGCTTCATCGTAATTAGCCTAAAATTACGCAATGGTCCCAGTCTACCCCGATCTTTGACTATCATTGGTGCTTTGTGCTGTTTGGTGCAGTTGCTACTTAAAACTTTAGAAATGTATATCTCCAATTCCCCTTAAAGCATTTTTCTTGTTTTAGAGTCAATTTTCTTTATAACATGTTCTTGTATTTTTCTAATCCTGTTTATGTTTTTTATTGTTGCCTTTTGACGTTATTACTGTATTGGTACTGCATATTATACTTTACACATTGCTCAATTTTAAGCCTTTCACACAGAGCTGAGGTTAATTTTAGTGGCTTTGGGGATTTGCCCCGACAAGTGTTGAGATTATTCTTTTAGGTGGATAATCACCTACCCCAAATAATGCAATTTCTTACAAGGAGTTACTGCCCATATTGGGATTATAAGTCTTTCAGGAACACTACAGGTTGAGACTGTCTCACCCCAACCCTATGCTCTCCAGTGAATTTCTAAATGAATACCAGATGATAAGGGAATAACCAAATAAAATGGGTGTGGTATTCTTGCTTCACCTGGTAATTTCCACACTTGGGAATTACTAATGCCTGCAGTGTCAGTAGCTCAGAGGACATATGGAACACAGAGCCTTTTGTGGCTAAGTTGTAATGGACTCTGAAGTGTGTTGTGCATGATTACTGTGGCATGGTGCCTGAACTTCAAATATACTAGCAGCTGCTGAAATAAGTCTCAGTTGCTCGACTGACCCACCCTTAGCAAATTAAAAGAACAAATGGAGTACCTAACTATACAATTTGAGTTAAACTGTAAATGAAGCCCTAAGACACCAGTTGTAAATTATAGTGCCTACCACAGATACTTCCAAGTAACCACTAACTACCAAAAACAAACAAGGGAAAATGCCTCAAGGTGTAACATAGCTGGTTTTCTATGCCTTACACTTGCCCAAAAAGAATGTACATCAATGACACAGTGACTTGCTGCACCTTTTATCATCTCCTGTTTATTCATGGAAGTTCATAAGCATGCATTTAATCATAGAGCTAATAAATAAATGAAAAACAATGAGTCACTATGAATATCTTCTCCAAAAACAATCACATTGCCACTTTTTGGGAACTCCAGGGCTCCATAACCTGCTTACTGAGTCCATTCAATGTTTAGTTTTTAATTCACTCCTAAAGGTTGGAATAATTTGACTACACTGCTTGGAATCCAACATTGCCTCGCCTCTCTTTTTCATCCTCAAATTGATGGCCAAATGAAATGTACCAATCAAACTCTCATAGTTTTACATTGTTGTTCCACTTCATGTCAACATTAGCAGAGCTATCTCTCTTCTTCTTTACTGGTCATCATCCGAGGACGATACCTCTTCCAATAAGATTGCCAGAACAAAAATACATTTCTGTCACTTATGTTGCAGCTTGCAGGATTTTGCAGATCCAAAAGCACATGCAAGAACGTTTCTTGATTCTACAAGATTGGTTATTCAACCAGCTGAGACTTACTTCAGCAGGTAGTAGTATGTTTGGTATTCGAACACTATGCCACAGTAATCACAAACAGTACACATAGAGGCCCTTTACACCTTGGCTGTTAAACAGCTCAGGCTTTTATTAAATGAGGCAGTGAGCGATTACCAGTGACAGAGACTAATTAAATTATTCCTTCCATCACCTTGTTGTCTGCCATAAATATCCATATGCCATAAATATCACAGCTTTGCCCGGATGATGGTCCCTTGCTCACTGTGTCACACGACTCAAGCCACTGGCGAGGCCTAAATTGGTCAAATACAGGCTGGGGTTGCATGTGTTCCCGTCTCAGAGGAACCTGGGCTGACAGTCTGGCTGGGCTGTTCCTAGTGGGGCAAGACCACGGCTGATTTGCATATGGCAGGTCTCTGTCCTGAGTGTCATAGAGACCAAAGAATGAGGAGCAGGAATGCAGCTGTGAGTAATCACCAGTGTCTGAGATTCATTCAAGCATTTCTTCCATCCCCTATTGATTGTCCTATTCTTCTGGGGGCATGGGGAAGGAGGTGAGAGATAAGTTGTTAGAAAGATGTAATTTCAGCTGTCCATAATCTAGTCTAGTGCCTATGGACAATTGGTGACAAATCATCCGCCATGACTACACTTTTCTGCAGTTTGTTTATTTATGTTCTCTCTAGCTCCATGTGTCTGCTGTTTTTCCTGCCTCATTTTTACACCTACTCCAATCCTGGATTTTCTAATTGCTACAATTAACATTTTACTCACCTCTCCCAGCCGGTTAGTTTTTTTTTTTCTTTTCAATATGTCTTGAACGCTTATTTCACTCTTCCTGATACATTGGCTTTCATCTCGAGCGCTCGATTTTTGCTCACTAAAACTCTCTGTAAACCTCATGGTTGTTTGGTTTCTCTCTTATTCATCCCCGTCCCTTCTGTGTATTTAGGTTGAGCACTCAAGACCTCTTGTATATACTTTAGTATATACTTATATATATATATACTTCTTTGTGGGCTTACAACCTGGTAACTGCTTTCAATTCTCTGTTTCAGTGTCCTTTAAAAATTCTTGCCTGCTAGTGGTCTATCCTTCATCTTGTCCCTCCTTTTTGTCTTTTGTTTCCTCCCACTTGGAGCATTGATCTAGTAGTTTATTCTTACGCTTTTGGGGGTCTTTTTTTTTTGGTTGTAATGTTTGCCTGTGTTCAGCTTCAGCACTTGTAGCTGCTTGTTGTAATTTTGGATGTCGACCCGTCTGTTGGGCTTCTTTTGGTAAGATATTAGTTTGGTTTTGGGACTTCCTTTTAAGGGGGACGGGGTTTATTGTTTAGTTGCTGTCTAGTGCTCCTCTGGCTATTAGTAGTCGGGAGGGCTAAACTCTTTTTTTGTTCACTCGCTCAGTTGTAGTCTACAGCTGCACATGGCTCTGGTTAGCGGAATGAGGGCCGCTTCAGGAGGCCGGGCGCCTTTCTTCTAGAAACACAGCATCCGCTTTCCTATACATGTGTTTCAGACTCTGGCGGCGTCATCCAGTATGGAAATCATCTTGCCTGTTGATTTACACTTTTTTTCTCTACACTTCCTCGTTGGAGCGCGCATTTGACAAAACAACGGCCCGTCCAATCCTAAACGTGGCAGTTATCACGCCGGCCCTGCTCGGTAATGTGATCCAGAAGCAGACTTACAGTTCAGTGCCAGTAGATAAAGATATAAACACCCTGCACGTGCACCTCCACATGACCGTCATCTAGACTCCAGCTGCTTGTTAACTTGTCTTAGAATGCAATTCCAGCGGCTTGCAGATGAACTAAACATTCAGGAAGACTCTTGTCTTAGTTTTCATTTTTTAGGTCTCGGCTCGAAGGCTGCGCTTGCGCAGTCTCGATCCGAGATTTAATGACATGGAGAAGAGGGGCTTGAACCCGCCCCTCTTCTCCCCTGTTCTCCATTGGCTGGCCTCTTCAATGCTGGCCAGCCATTGGAGAAGAGGTCCCATCACTCCGATCAGGCCCCGTCCTTTTCGGATCGGGGGCGTGTTTTTTGCAGAAAGTCTAATTATCTCCTCCAGCCAATGGCAGGAGGAGATAACAGCAAAACACGCCTCCGAATCCGAAAATGCCACTGCGTTTCTCCGAGGCATTTCTGCTCTGCCTCGGAGAAAGGCAGTGGTGTCTTCAGGTGCCCTCGGCTTGTTCCTCTTTACTTGTTTTTCACTGTACGAGTGCTGCCTTGCCTAAAAAAACACACACAAAAACGTTGTGCTACCACTTGACCCCTAGAATCTACTTTAAACTTGTCAATGGCAATATCCACTAGGGGCTCTAAAAACTTCTGCTATTAGTCATCTCAAAAGGTAGTGTTTCTTACGTCAGGGGGTATAGAATATCTCTTTCTCTACCATTTTCTATGTTCCTACTTCTTCTCGACTGCTGTCTTATTGTTTCAGTGTTAAGTTAAACTAATATTAAATATCCGGAATCCGCGTTTCCCCACGGGCCACTCTTTGATGTAATGTGCATAACTCCCCGAGTCCCTGCACCTGTCTGTGACCTGCAGAAATGAGCTACGAGCATCTTGTGACGAAAACACGAAAGTTTAACAAAGGGTCGTTTATTATTTTTCTATTCGCAGCAAATTATTTTTTTACTGCTAACACGAAATTACGTTTTCAAATTTTATAACATGTTAAATGGCTCAACGAACGTAACGGGACACCACAAGCGGCAGCAATGACACACTTCTTTCTGAATTCAGAAACTGCGGACTGTTCTTTGCTGCTCTTAATCGAAAGAAAGACCCCCATGCCACACCTATTGACATCCCATTCTCCTTGGTAAACTCTGCGAGGAAGACATTAACGAAGAATCAATCTGTTTAGTATTGATTCAAATTAATTCGATTTCCTCGCTTGCAGTACCGCAGCGCGCTCCCTTACAGACCTGCAATGCTGGGCTCCCAGCAGCTGTGCGGCCATTTGCCGCCCAAAGTGGCGGTGTAAGGCAGGAGCCAAGCATGAAGCGGAGGAGGCCGCGTGTGCGTGTCTCTGCGCGCGAGGACTGGGGGTGTTGGCACACAGGAGAGACAGCTGCACCAGCCTCTACAACACACACGCGGAGCGCGGGGGCCACAGCTGTCGCTGCACGGACGCGAGCTCTCGAGCCGGGGTAGGCAAACAGGCGGAGCGACAGACGGCCGCCATACCGGCCAGCCGGTTGCTTGAACATGCGCACGGCGCTCCAGGAACTACTCTACGTTTTTATAAAAAAAAGAAATACAGTTTACTCGTTTTGAAGAACTACGCTGACTCAGCCATTTTTTTTGCGTTTGAGGTGTCTAAAGGTAATATACACATACAACTTTAAATGTAACCTAATGAATGCAGACAGGACAAGTCGTAAACAGCAATTACCTCTGTTTTCCGACTTGTGCCGTCAAACGTTCTTTCATGAGTCTGCTGGACTACTCTGTGTGACGTCTATGTTCTAGGAGGAAGTAACCCTGTATTCTCCAGTGTTGAAATCTAAGGGTTACAGGCAGGGCTTTAAGTGGGATGAAAGATTGGGCGTGGGGGGGGTGGGTCTCAAAGGGGCGTCGTCAATGTAAGTAAGGGCGTGGCTTAAAACACGTAAGCTAAACAGCTGTGCTTAGAATAGTGTGCCGCCCAACTTGCATTTTGATGATTTATTGCTAATCTCGTCACAGGTGCTGGAAGGTTTGTGGAAGCCACTGTGTGTGTGGCTCTGTGTATGTGGCTCTGTGTGTGTGGCTCTGTCTGTGTGTGGGTAACTGTGTGTGTAGGTGGCTCTGTGGGTGGCTCTATTTGTGTGTGGGTTGCTTTATGTGAGTGGCTCTGTGTGTGTGGGTGGCTCTGTGTGTGGGTGGCTGTGTGTGTGTGGCTCTGTGTGTGAGTACAAATGCAAAAGGTCTCGCATTTGAGAGTGATTAAGCTATTGACATTGTAAATAACAATGCCGTTTCTTTAAATGTTTTAAAAACAAAAATAATGTCATGAGCAATGCCAATAGCTCTAACTTTACCAATGCCGAGACCATTGCATTGTAAATGCTTGTCTTCCCTAATGCTTACATTCAAGACCATGGGTCTGCGCACTGCTTGTGACTGGCTCCTTCTACGTGCTGCAATCACTGTCAGTGTCTCTTTCGAGCAACTGACTGCATTGTTCTGCAGATCAATACACACAAAAATATTCTTGCACCCCACCTAGAGCGCCTATAAACACCTGAGCCTTCACCTCCACAATCAGTTGGTTAGACTCCTTAACAGCACATGTCGGGTTCACTTTTGAAATATTCACATAGTTTTGTTTGCTGTTCTGCCTTAGAATGATGTAAAATGTCTCTGTTGAATATGTGCAAGTCCGAAAACAAAGCACATAACATCTCATCTTTCCAGTGAATGTATTTTTTGTTTGGTTAGCATGCCAGGGCGTGTGACATTAGGTTTACAAACTCAAACTAGAAACTTTTCTTTGTGCCCTTTTATGTTTTTTACAAAACCACTAGGTGATTTTAGGACTGCAAGTCAAGTACTGGTTGTTGCACTTTTTTCCTATTTTTAGTCAGGTTGTTTTTTGATTAATGCAACACTGCACATCCATTGAAATCATTTAAAATCACTGTCATTGTTATATTAAATTAGTAGGTATATTTTAAGTTTAAAGAAAGATTTTATTTTGGAAAACAAAAAATAATCCACAATGACCATGTTATGAGGGAGGGTTTGCCAGTAATCAGATAGTGTACCTAGAAATATAACTTCAGGAGAGAAGGGGAGATGAGTATGACAGATGACGTTAATTTGAGACCATACTCTCAACCAAAACTGATGAGTGAAAGGACAAGAAAAAAGCATGTGAAATAAGTCTGCATGAGGAGGATTACAAGACCAGCAGATTGAAGAAAGGGAGAGTTGAAATGTATGTAAGGACATTGATGTAAACATAAGTTGATTGTATATAAAGAAAAGTGTTTGTGTGGTGCTGGCTGATCTTGAGGTCTTGCGGACTTTCAGCCATAATTTGTCCCAAAGGGTAATAGGCCAAGAAGATTCAAATTCAGATTCCCACTGGAGTTCTATGTGAGTCTTAGTTCTATGTGCAATGGGTGTACTGAGGAATTTGTAAATAGATGAAGCACTAGCTTGGGCACTTAAAATGGGAAGGATGTTGCGGTTAGGAAATGGGGAGGATGGTATAGAGGATGTCAGAAGTAAGGAATCAGCTATACATTGGATCAACAACCTAAATTTGGTAGAAGATGAATTTGGTAGTTTATAGAGTGATTGTGCGTCAGAAAAAGTAAGAAAGGAATCGTTTGAGTATTACTGATGGATCCAAAGTAGACCTCTGTCCCTCCAAGTCTTCCAACAAATGGGCTTGTTTTTAATTTTAAGAAAGTTATTGTGCCAAATAGATGAATTAAGAAACTGGTCTTTAGCTGAGAGATGTGACAACATAAAAGAATGAAATAGTTTATCAGTAGTGTTATGTATAGGTGAAGCTAGGAAACGTGTCTTATGAGTGAAAGAGAGGAATTCATCAAGGTAAAACAGAGATAGAAAAGAGAGTTCCAGGTCTTTCCACAATGGGGAGGGATTCGAAGGAGAGTCATTTAAGGACTTAGACAGTTGTTTAAGAAGAAAAGCATTATGGTAAAGTTGAAAATCTAGAAAGTTGACTCCACCATGTGATTTAGGGCATTTGAGTTTGATTAGAGACATACATGTTTTTTTTCTTATTCCATAAGAATGTTGATAAGATAGAATTAATTTTTTTGAAGAAGTACGCAGGGAGATTGAGAGGAATACCTGAGATCATGCAAAAGATGACGGGAGCAAGCATAATTTTAATGGTGTCAAGTCTGCCTCACCAGGATAGATATAAAGGATGCCATTTTGAAGTAGAAGTAGATAGAGAAGAGTAGAGATGGATAAAGTTTAGGAAAAGAGTTTGCTTAATAGAGGGAGCAAACCAGATACCTAAATATTTAATTTTTTGGGGGTTCCCTGAAAAATTAGCAGAGAGAAAATCTTCTTTTAAACAAAGAATATTCAGAGGTAAGATTTCACATTTGTCACGATTCAATTTATAGCCGCAAATTAAAGAGAAATCATTGAGTTCTGTATTGAAAGCTGGAATAGAGTGTTCTGGTTTGGACAAAAAATAGAAAAATGTCATCTGCATAGACACTCATTTTTACATGAAATGTATCATGTTGGAAACCATGTATGTTAGGATTTTGTTCAATTTTAACTATAAAGGGTTCTAATGCTAGGATAAAAAGAAGAGGAGAGAGGGGGCAGCCTTGGCGGACTACTCTCTGTAAAGGAAAGGAAGTAGAAATAGAGCCATTAGCAAAGATGGAGGCTTTGGGAGAAGTATATAATAAAGAAATATAAGAGATAAATTTAGGACCAAAACCAAACCAAGATAGGCTATGAAAAATTAATGACCAGTCCATATGGTCAAACGCTTTTTCTGCATCTAAAGAGATAGCTGCGAGTGAATAGGGGTATTTATTAGACTTATGAAATATATTAAAGAAAGTTCTGGTATTGTCTGAAATATTCTGTCCTTTAATAAAACCGGATTGCTCTTTACAAATAATGGATTTTAAGAAAGGATCCAATCGAATAGCAAGAATTTTAGCTAATATTTTATACTCAGTGTTGACTAATGATATTGGTCTGTAATTTTTGCAATAATGAGGATCTCTCCCTTCTTTTGGAATTAAACAAATGAGGGCATCTTGAAAGGTACCAGAGGTGCATTACAGGAAATGAAATGTAAAAATAATTTAAAAAGATAAGGGAGGAGAGATTTGGAAATATGGGAGAAGAATTCCACAGGGAATCCATCTGGTGCTTTCCCTTTATTAAGAAGCTTTAGAGCATGAGAAATATCTTTTAGGGTGATAGCTTGTTCTAGTGATGAAAAATCAACATCTGTGGGAAATTGCTTTTGTATTGAAGTAAGATAATTTTGTATGTCCATAGAATCCGGTGAAAGTTCGGGGGTATAGAGGGAAGCATAATATTTTTTACATTCCTCTAGAATCTCTAAGTGTTTAGTTACTGGGGCAGTGTCAGAATTTAATACATAATCAATATTGGAGCGATCCTTTTTGATTTTAAGATAAGAAGCAAGGAGTTTGCCTGCTTTATTCTGGCCGCCATAGTAACGGGCACTACCTCGAAGAAGATAGGTGGAAGCATTTTCTGATTTATTGTATTTAAATTTTTCTTTAATTACATTATTAAGATCAGCTGCAGGGTTAGTTGTAGTATAAATAGATTCTAATAACTTAATAGATTTAAGGATTTCATTTGCTTTGTGAGAATGTTGACGTTTCTTTTTAGCAATATAAGAAATAATAAAATCTCTGGCTGAAGCTTTAAAGGAGTCCGATACAATAGAGAAGGGTGAAACAGAATTTGAATTAAGCTTAAAAAAGTCAGTAATGAAATCTTCAAAAGAGGAAGTGAAAGATTGGTCAGCTAATAAAGAGATATTATGCGCCACCTTTTGTTAGAATTAGTAACTGGGAGTAATTCGAGGTCTAGTATTACAGGAGCATGATCAGAGATCAATATGGATCCAATGTCTGTGTGTAAGATAGATTGTGTTAGTGCTTTTGATACAAATAGATAATCTATACGTGATTGTGAAAGAAGAGTGGGGGAGAAAAAAGTGTATTCACTGAGTTGTGGATAGCAGAGTCTCCAGGAATCAACAAGGGATCTATGAGAAATGAGGTCAGTAAAGTGTTGATACATTGTTGAGGAAATAAAAGGTTTTTTTAGATGTACAACCAATGTAAGGGGCAACAATTAAACTACAGTCTCCACCGAAAATAACATATGGTGTATCAACAGACATCAAAGGAGTAGAAATGTGAGGCCAGAAAGCATTGTCAGGTCTGGTATCCGTAAAGCGTGAACTACTCACCCTTACGGGTCTCTAGGTGCTGGGGGCCGTCATGGAAATTAAGTGAGCTATTGCCCAGAGACACATGGTACTGAGCTGAGCTGCCGCCGGAGATCGAACCGTGAACCCTGTGCTCCGAAGTCAGCTGCCCTGGCCGCTGCACCACACCTGTCCACAGGAGAATATACATTAAATAAAGTAATAGGTACATCATTGATTTTAAGATGAACAGATAACCATCGACCTTCATCATCAGAGTCTTGAGAAAGAAGAGAAACTTTAAGCTTTTTGTGAATGAGAATCACAGTTCCATTTCTTTTACTAGTGCCTGTAGAGGATAAGACATGCCCTACCCATTGTCTCTTAAGTTTAAGAACTTCTGAAGCTATTAAATGGGATTCTTGTAAGAAAACAATATCTGACTTAAGGTTAGATAAGTGGGAAAGTACTCTTTGTCTTTTAATAGGTGTACCCAAACCCTTAACATTCCAAGAAATAACACGTAACGTCATTAGTCAAATATATAAAGCAGAACTCTTAAAATATTACAGCAAAAACATAAATGTAACAAGCAATTCGAAACAAGTAGAAAGAAAAATACAGTAATAAGTTTTCTAACAGGGATATTAAAAATGTAAAGAAAATAGTAATGCAATAGAGATAAGTAAAGTGTATTAAGAAGAAGAGAGCAATATATAAATTGAGAGCAGAAAAAAGAGGAAAAAGAAGAAAGAGGGAAAGAGAAAAAAGAAAAGGAAGAAATAATAGAAGAAGAAAGAGAGGAGAAAATAGAGAGAGCAAACAGCAAAAACATGAAACATACCAAAGACTCAAACATGGGTGGAGGGTGTTGAGGCCACAAGGAGAAGACGAAAAGCCGTCCACGAAACCCCAGGAGAGACCACGAGGAGGAAGTCGATGAATAACGGATAAGAAACAAAGGTATGAACAGGGGAACAGCACCTGGTCAGAGAGAAACACAAGGAGATTAAATATTCAGAATAAATCTTAGGAACATTGTAAGAAGTACATTGATCTTTAGTAAAGAGGAAGAAAGAGTTTCAAATGGACGATGGTCCTACTAAATCCATTGATTAATCTCTACATTCAGCAAGAAATCGATGAAGCAAGTCTGGATCCTCGTATTTTGTCTTTTTATTTTTGTAAATTACTTTAAACAGACATGGATGGATTAGACTATATCTGGCATTCAGATTACGTAAAGCAGGTTGCATGGATAGTTCTGCTGTAGCTTTTGCATAGTCTTGTGAAAAGAATAGTTGGGAGTCTTGCCATGTAATGCAACGCTTAGTTTTGACTGCTTGTAAGACTTTTTGTAAATCTGTATATTCTAAAAAGTATAGTATGACACCTCTAGGTTTACGTTGAGATGATTGGCTCTGAGGAGATCTACCAAGTCTATGAGCTCGCTGGATGTTTAACTTTGGAGAATCTGGAAATTTTAGAACTTGCGGCAAAAAAGATTGGAAAAATTAAATGGGATTAAATCCTTCCAAGCCCTCAGCAAGACCATAAATACGCAGGTTATTATGTCTGTTTCGATTTTCAAGGTTTTCTACTTGCTTCTGTAGTTGTAGAATTTCTGATTTCATAGGATGAAGTTGCTGAGAGGAAATTTGTAAGGCTTCTATTTGATGTTCCATTGTGTTAATTTTGTTGTCCAAAGTAGACCATTTATTTTTCAATGCTTGCAAGCGGGTGTTGGTTTGTTCCATGTGAGTTTTGAGAGCTCTGATCTCATCCAATAAAAGTTCCATAGAAGCTGGCGGTGGAGAAGTGGTTGGAGAAGGAGGGTCTTTTTTGAGTCTTTTAGTATACGTTGATACAGAGGAAGCAGGAACTTTAGGTGCATTTTTCCCATTTGATGGAATGGGATGTGGCATAGAAGTAGTATATGATGGTGTAATGTGTGTCGCATCAGAAGATTGGGAAGACGTGGTTTGATTTAATTCCTCCATGTCATCTTGTAGTACTGAAAAAGAGTTTGAAGTGTGAAATATATTGGGTTTAGAGCGCAAAGATGGGCTGGATGTAGAAACCGCGCCTCTGCCGGATTTAATTCTTTCCATAGACATGTATAAATTGTTAAAGGCTTGTAAAGTATATCTGTAACAGAGCTTGATTACAAATCCAAAATATATGTATTTAACAGGAAGAGCAACAACAGAGACACTGGCAGCAAGTAGAATTAGAAGCATCAAAGTCAGCAATAGTATTGCAGCAAAAGCTCACTGAGGAATAAAAAGTAAGGTAAAAAAGTCTCTATCAAGAGAGAAATATGCAGTAAAGTCAATAATTATTTCGGTAATGCCAGTTATAAAACTATAAAGCCATTCACTGGGTAGCTATAGCAGAAGATTGCATTGGCATCAGGAGATAGAGAAACCCGCATTAGAATCCTTGTCTGCACAAAGTATCAAAGAGTTTGAGAGGTTGCAAAATATCCTTGGTGTCCAGCACAGTGAAATACTAAAAACATTGCAGCTTGTTAAAATGTTTCACCAAAGTTATGCTGGAGTGAGCAAAAGCGCAATTAATACTGCATCGTGTAGGGTTTAGAAAAAAACAAAAACAAAATGGGGGTCGCGAATCCAGTCAGGGAAACGCGCCGCACATCGCAATGTACAAAAAGTAACGATGCATAGGGTCACCGCGAGTGCCAAAGATATCGCTGGATTCCAGAGCCGTTCACAAACAGAATTAGCGCATTTTTAAAGGTGACGGGTCGCCGACTTCGTCCCGTCGCTGGAAAAATCATCAGGGCCTCGGCGGAGCAACGTTAGGCAGCTGCCATCTTGTCCGGCGTCAGACCACGCCCCCTAGTAGGTATATTTTAAACCACAATTGTATGCTTATTCAGAAAAATTGATTGAACACCTCCCTCCTTCTCATTTTTTCCCTTCATGCACTATGTTGAGTATCTCGGACACTTGATTCATGCAATGTGCCCCAACGCTGCAAACACCGGGATTGCCTTAGGCCATCATATTATTGCTTCACCGGTTGCTTGTGGACATGCAGATGACAGAACACCATGTGGGAATTTGCTTCCTTCACACACAGTGCCGTTCTTTTCCATGAGCCCTCTAAATCTCGCCCAGTAGTTACCAGGTTCTGCTTTCCATAATGGGGTTTAGTGAGTGCATTTGTTTGCCAAACAGATTGTACCACTTCCTCTCTGGGGGGTAGTCTATACAGGTATTTCTGCCCTAAACGTGGCAGCGGGGAGATTAAGAATAGTCTTGCATCCCATGCCCTGTGTTCTTTATGGGATGCTGGCACAGGGCCCATGGGCTCCACCAGTGGCATTGGTTACTTTTCCCTTGTTGTTTCTTCAGTTGCGCACTCAAAGTATGTTGTGTCGTAGTGTTGCTGAACGTCACCTCTCAGGCTTCTGATGCCGTTTTGCATCAGACTCTACTCTTGCATTATTATTCCACATCATTAAATATGCAGCTGCACAGTTTAGTATGTGGTATATTACACTACATGTTTTAAAACCCAGTTCTTCTAAGAACCCAAACGCATATATTTAAAGGATGTCCCAAGTGCTGTCAGATTGCAGCAGTTGCTTTGATGCGAAGTGTACTAGACGAGGGTGCAGGCCTTTGGGCAAGGGAGTACCCAGAAAATTAAACTACTCCCCACTTCGAAGCAAAGCTCTTATGGCACCAAGCAAACAGAGCAAGTTATTACTACTCTCACCAGAAGAGCTCTGTTGTCTCTTCCATCAACTCTTTCATTATTAATGGTTGTTTAATTTTTTATATTGTAATATGTACCTATACTTTTATGTTCGGTATTATTCTTTGTATTGTGTTTCTTAATGTTTATGAAAAATGTACCTAATAGAATATTTTGAACACAAAAAAAAAGCATCTATCGATTCATCCTTCCATCCACCTGCTGATGCCCATAACTTCACCTTTACATCCTGTCATCCATTCATTCTTTCATCTATCATTCAGTATTTCACCATTCCGTCCATCCACCCATCCGTATACAAACCTATGCATCCATCTCCATCCATCCGTCCTTTCACTTATCCATCTCTCCATCCACTCTTACATTCATTTTTCCATTCTTTCGTTCATTCATCTGTCCATCCACCCTTTCACTCCATTTTGCCACTCCATACATCCATTTTTCCTTTCACTCATTTATCCATCCTTTTACTCACTCACCCATCCATCCATTCTTTCACTCATCCATCCATCAACCCATTAATCCATCCATCCATCCACTCATTCATTCATCCATGCTTTCACTCATCTGTCCATCCATCCACCCTCCCTTTCACTCATCCATATAGTATAGGACGCATCACATAATTCCACTACAAACAACATGAATCCACTCCACTACAAACAAATAAAAAACATAAGTAAAACACATGTCATTTACACCGCCAATAGCTCTAACTTTCACAAAAGCGAGACCGATTGCATTGCAAATGCTTGTTTTACATAGCCATTATTCCTAAGTTTGTTTCTCTCTTCTCCATCCCTCCCTACTCTGTTTATCAGCCCAGTTTCTGTAGCCTCCCTCCCCGCTCTCCGAAATTTTGGGCACAACACAGCTCTTTTCTACAGCAGGTCCATGCCCCCCTACCACCGCCTTTCAACCCCCCAACTTACCCCATGTGCGGACGGGCAGCAGAGGAGGACAGTATTTTACGATACCTGCCCGCCCGCCCCCGCCCGACCTGCGAGAGAGATGATGTAAACCTCCCCCCCCCCCCCTCCCACTCCCCATCCTCTTACCATGTGACTCCGGAATCACTAATGGGGCTGCGAGCACAACAACTGCACAGCAACAGCGGCATCAGCACCGGGAGCAGCAGGAGCCTCGCCCGCCCCATGCCCGGTACCCGCCCGCGTCCCGCCGGCCCCAAGATGTGCCCATGCCCCGGCACCCCTTGTTCCTGCGTCCGCCTGACCCAGCCTTGTCCCGGGGCGCGCCTCACCGCTGCCCGGCTCCGAGAGATCGGAGATGAGCTGCAGCGGGCCGCCCTTGGCCGGGGGCCGCCGGAGCCCTCCGCTGCCTGGAAACACCTGTCCGCAGCCTGCCGCTGCCTGCTCTGGGCGGTGACCCCCGCTGCCGCCCTGGCGGTGCTCGTCCGCAGGAGGAGACACCTGTAGGGATGGAGGAGGCGGGAAGCAACAGGTGAGCTGAAGAGGGCGCTATATATGAAGAACTGTAGTTTCCCTTTATTGAAAGGAACCCAACAAAAGGGGTTATTGGAGGGGGCTGTGAGGCTGACTGTAATAGAGTCTCGGGGATCTAGATCAGCCCCAATGACTTAAGCCCCCCGACTTTAGCAGGATGGGACCACAGCTTAAACGCTCCCTGCTGACATCTGTTTTGCCCACCTCAGTCGCCCATTCCAGCTGGGCCAGCTCCTTCACTAAGTCTGCTGTTATCGAGGCACTGTTTTCCTATGGTTCGTTCAGATCCGTGCCACTGCTTCAATAAGATGTGTAGGGCTCACTGAAATACGCATTTGTGCATCCAGCGCCAAGAAACACATATTGGTGGCGAGAGCTAGACAAATGCAGTTAGGAATAACCCCTATGCTAGGAATTGTTTTTACGAGGAGGTGCACGCTGACAGTTTTACACGTCTACACCAAGAGAAAGTAATTTTAGGTGGAGTTAATTCTGTGGGAGGATAGCTAACACTCTTGTGATTACACGAAAGGAAAGTTTTTCTACAAGGAATCACTTCCACGAGAGGTATATGGTGAAACGTGTATATGTTTATATATTCGTTATGAGGGAATGTTTTAGGGATTACAGCAGGCGAGGGCACGTGGAGACACATTTACGCGTGTTAATATGTAAGGGGTGCTTAAGGGCACGCTGACTCTCATACTGACACTTTTACAAGTATGCATATTCAAGGGGGAACCTTATAATATGAATAATTCTGTGGGTGGTGGTGTTGGAAGAAAATGGACCGCATTGTTTTTACTCATATTTATATCAAAGGAATGTCCTTGTATTATTAATTACCCCCAGGCACTTTTGAGTTTGTCTTTTCTTATAATACCCGTATTTCTATCACTGGGTTACGTTTATGGACGCCATTTAGAGGTCGTCGTCGCCAGGGGTCGCTCGGGCGATCCCTGGTTTCCCCCTTGCGACCCCTGACACTGCCTTTGCAACCCCTAGCTTCAGAGGTGGTGAAATGAGCGCCAGGAACACAGGGGCAGCTTGTCCTTGTGGGCATGGTCGGGGCCCGGAGCTCATTGTTTACTGTCAATCTTTTTATACCAATAGTGAATAATGTAACATTTTTCACTATTAGGGTTCTAAAAATGGAGTACAAACAGCAGGAAAATTACTTTTCCTGACAGATGAGGTAAGTTAACAAAATGCTTTTAAATGTGTGGTGTGTGAATGCTTGTGGGAGTTCATGTATTAGTGAGTGTGTGTGCATAGGTAAGCAGAGTGTGTGCGTGTGTGAGTGAAAGCGAAGGTCAAAGGGCATGTGATATCTCTTCTGCGACCCCTGGCATTTTGGTGAATGAATTGACGACCATGGTTAAGTTACCATCACTTCTAAGCGCTCTGGGCGCTGTCTTGCACCTTTCACATTATCATAATTGTCGGTTACTTCTGAACACGTCACACGTGGCTTTTCCGATCTTTGCGGAATCATTTCCGGTCTGACACGGAAAAAGGATGCAGCTGAGGGGCTTCCGACACCCACTGTGGGCCCCATTAGTGAACCGTGACCTGCCCCCACAGAGCTTCTTTTGGTGGTCCCGGGCAGCTCGGCGTCTACCTCCAATGCAAGGTGCTCATCAGAGCGCATTGTTTTTCAATTACATCCAAGTATTAATTTTGCAGTAATGACGACTCTTTCCAAAGAGTGAATAATAGTCTGACAGATAGACATTTAAATCCACACCTTTTCCACTGCCAGTGCGAGGCTGGAGAGTCATGATCGGAGCGTCTCTCAACGCCTTAAGAAGTTGGGCTCTGAATGTAGCGCTCACCCATCAGCAATGTGAGGGGTCGCGCTGTCACATTTACATGTGTTTCTATTCAGGGAACGTCCACCGGGAGGCACCAGGCTTCTGTTTACATCCAAGGAACGCGCACACGTGAGCATCAGGGCATATGTAGGTGTTTACATTCAGAGAACCTCCACATGGACGCGTGCTGACACATGCACAAGTGTTTATATTCAGGGAACGCTCCTAGGGGGGAGTGCTGATACGTGTACATGTGTATATTTGCTGGGAACGCATGCTAACACAGGTACATGTGTGTATATTCGAGGAAAATCTACATGGGGGCATGCTGACACATTTACAAGTGTTTATATTGAGGGAACGTCCGAAGGGGGGCATGCTGACATGTACATATGTATATATTCAAAGAATATCCGAAGGGGGGCATGTACGTGTATATATTCGGGGGAAATTCACATGGTGGAGAGCTGAAACATTAACAAGTGTTTACATTCAGGCAACGCGCGTAGGGGGCATGCTAACACATGTACATGTGTATATATGCAGGCAGTAGGGGGCACGCTGACACATATACATGTGTATATATTCAGGGAACGCCCCTGGGGGGGGGGGCATCCAGACACAGGTACATGTGTATATATTCAGGGAACGTCCATATAGAAAGATGCAGACCCATGTACGTGGGAACGTCCGTAGGGGGCATGCAGACACAGTTCCATGCAGCAGACGTCCATGCAGCACACATTGCTTTAATGGAGGGGGTTACCTGATCCCCCAACACAATCATGGAATGTCCTAGCACCAAAATGTGTTTATCAGGAAGGGGCAGGCTTCACTCTCATTGTCTGGTTGATGTCACTCAGAAGGCTGAATAGAATTGCAGTCCCATTGCTCACTGATATCCATCTATAATTCTATATATTATGGCATGGGGATATTGCCCGTTGCGATGGATGGGTATGCATTGACCCCATAAATATTCTGATCATGAGATGGTCATAGGAGAGGAACTGTCTGAAGTTCCTGGAAATGGTGTCCTACGGGGCCATCTTTGAGTCTGAAAATCTGGAACCTTAATAAAGTACTTCAAAGCACAAAACACGCGTCAACGCGCGAAAAACCTGGTGGCTGCTATTAATTCCCGTACAAATACAAAGAGGCATTTTAAAGAAGTAATCGAAGTAATGTAACTTTCACTTCATTTGAACGCTGTGCATCTGTCTCCTTTTCCTAGTAGAGCTTTGGTTTTCGCTTCTCGGTGCCGAATTGTTGTGCTTGTGCACTGCAGCCCCCTGATCAACCAATCAAAGAATTCGTGTAAAGCGCAACTTGTCCCCCCGGAGGGGTCTCTCTCCAGGCACTAGGTCCCAACGTCCTCGGTCTAAGAGCCATGATGAGCCGGTGGATCCACAGATTCACTGCGATCGGTTAAGATTTTATTTTTTAGAACAGTGCAGCGGTGTCCTGGCCGTAGATCCCAGGCTGCACGAGTGGGGGATTTTTAGAAGCAGACTCTAATCTCGAATGTAGATCTTTCTTGCAAAGATATCCGTATGACAGCTTTCACATACGCCCCTATTAATACAGGATTTCCAAACACACATTGAGCTTTTATAGTTGATTGTTATTGATAACTAGCACTAGTATAGATAATAATGATGCAAAAATTAAGTTCACAGTGTCGGCGACACATAGGGGCAGATTTATGAGCCCCTTGCGCCACTTTTGCGTCACTTTTAACATGGGAAAAGTGACGCAAAAGTGGCGCAAGGGGCTCATAAATCTGCCCCATAGTATATATGGAATAAATTACCCCCTGGCGTACACAGAAGGATATTGCAAGTCAGTGAGGAGATCCATGACCATGTATGGGAACGAGGCTGAAGGTGATGTTACTTTAAAAGGTCATGGAACTCCGAGATGACTGGCTATATCTCTATAATGTACAGCAAGGGGGACTTTATTACTTCTAATAAGGGTATCGCACCATTCGCCTTCCACAAATCGTCTAAATGCCTTGTTGTGTTGCAATCTCACATGAAAGAGATAGGATGTTTGCAGACCTGAAGAATACAAGTAGAATGTGTGTAAAAAATTGAACACACCAAAAAGCAGTTAGGTATATCAGAATCAGATTAATACAAGTCAAATTAAAAAATGAGGTTGCTGAGTAGGCATAGAAATATGAAGAAAGATTCTATCTTTCATACAATTATCTAAATTATGCATTAATAAAGTTGGCATAAGTATATATATTTTTTCTGATCACTGTTCATCTAGAAAAACTAGGCAGAAGAGGGAAAAGCCAGGCTTTGTTTTCATGGAAAAAAAAGCAGTTTTAGTTACACCCCATGTCCTGCCATTGCCCTTGGCTGCTGGCTCTGGAAGCAGACATTATGACCTCAGAACTCAACTGTAACAAATTATTACAGTTGAGCAGCAGCTATGTCATTCACAAGTTGCCTGTAATAAGGAAATTAGAGCCAGGCTTTTCTACAGGGACTGCAGGCGCCCATGCATTATAAATAAAATAATATTGATCTTTTAGTCTAGCACAGTGCATGTCAATCTGGGTTTATGCCATTTTTCTAGTTGGGAGAACCCAAACTAGAGAAAACAATAATAAAGTTGGTAGTTCTTTGCAGTGTTTAATTTGCGCCGGTGGTTGCAGGTAGTGAGCACAAACACTCCTTTTTGGGATCAGTATTATTTTTCTTTATTAGACCCAGAGCTGGGGAGAGAAAGCTTCAAGGAATGAAGAGGAAGATAGGACAACAATGGTAAAAGGAAAAAGCAGGGATGAAAAGGGATCCGCAAGAGAGAGATATAGAGACAGGAAGTGTAGGACGGTGAAAGGAAGGGGCATGGAGTGGAATCAAGACTAGGCAGCCCTGGCATACATCAGCCCTGGCATTCAGCAGTCCTGGCATTGAGCAGCCCTGGCATTCAGCAGCACTGGTCTCACAAGAAAAGACCTTAACCCCCTGCACTTAAATATATATATTTTTTTTACAAATGAAACACTGTTCTTGCATAAAAGTGTAGCTACCGAATGCACAGCAGCAGTTTGCCACATTAGTATCCACATGTCCTTTAATGGACATTAGAACATGAAATCATGTTTGCAGTGTATACAGATGGCTTCAGTTACACCTGTCTCCAACCACCTCTACACTGCTTAACATAGGTACAATGTATCAGAGAAACCCAGTTTTGACGAGTTCTCTATTTCAGCAGACCTGGGACATCAGGCACAGGGAGAGAAGATAAGGTACCCAAGATCACACATTGTGGTGAGCAGGGATAAAAAACTGGTCTACGATATCCACAGACATTGAGTTCCATATTGAAGAATGTATTGCTAAGCCTCGCCCTCCCCCCTGCAAAGGGAATGCTTTCCATTTGGAGTTATGCTATACATTTGGAGTTAAAAGACTAATTAATTTTTAAAATAGCAAATCCAGACCATGTCATATCAGTAGGCGGACTGTTTATTTCTATGGGCAGAAAAGCTCCAGGTAGTGCAATGCTGCGGTATCGCTGCACAGAATAAAATACCCTCAGGCATGTCTATCCTCCATCCCACGTAGGGATGCAGTGAAAAGGAGCATTCCAGGAGGTTGATGTCATTCCGTCACTGTGGGAAACATCCCAGATATGTGTGTCTAGCCTGTCGCCTTGGTGAGGATCGTCCGAATCCCTTCTATCCTTCCCTCACTGGATCACTGCATGGAATGAAGAGGAACGCTAGGCATTTGTATACTTAAGTCCCAGGGTATCAACACTAGAGCCAAAGTTCTTTCAAGATATGTCCTTCCTTCCCTCACTGAATCACTGCATGGAATGAAGAGGAACGCTAGGCGTTTGTATCCTTAAGTCCCAGGGTATCAACACTAGAGCCAAAGTTCTTTCAAGATATGTCCTTCCTTCCCTCACTGAATCACTGCATGGAATGAAGAGGAACGCTAGGCGTTTGTATCCTTAAGTCCCAGGGTACCAACACTAGAGCCAAAGATCTTCCAAGATATGTCCTTCCTTCCCTCACTTGATCACTGCATGGAATGAAGAGGAACGCTAGGCGTTTGTATCCTTAAGTCCCAGGGTATCAACACTAGATCCAAAGATCTTTCAAGATATGTCCTTCCTTCCCTCACTGGATCATGCATGGAATGAAGAGGAACGCTAGGCGTTTGTATCCTTAAGTCCCAAGCTATCAACACTAGAGCCAAAGATCTTCCAAGATATGTCCTTCCTTCCCTCACTGGATCATGCATGGAACGAAGAGGAACGCTAGGCGTTTGTATCCTTAAGTCCCAGGCTATCAACACTAGAGCCAAAGATCTTCCAAGATATGTGCTTCCTTCCCTCACTGGATCACTGCATGGAATGAAGAGGAACGCTAGGCGTTTGTATCCTTAAGTCCCAGGGTATCAACACTAGAGCCAAAGATCTTCCAAGATATGTCCTTCCTTCCCTCACTGGATCACTGCATGGAATGAAGAGGAAAGTCTTCCTTCTCTCACTGTGCCACATAAGGGACTAAAAATATTCCCTGAAATTTTTATCCCTCGCTCATGGTGTCACTGCATAGAATAAAATATAGCCAAGCACTTCTATTCCTTTCTCACTGTATCACCGCATGGGATAATGTACACACTGAGATTTCTCTTTCCTTCGCTCGCTGGTTGACTACATGAAATAAAAGATGTCCATACACTTCTATTTTCTTCTCACTGTATCACTGCTTGGGATAAATTACACCCAGAGATATCCCTTTCCTACGCTCAGTGTCACTAGATGGAATAAAATATACCCAGACATTTCCATTCTTCCATTCCTTTCTCACTGTATCACTGCATGGGATAAAGTGCACCCAGAAACATCTTTCCTTCTTTCACTGTGAGACCGCATGGAACAAAATATACCAACATCCCTATTCCATCCTCACTGTATCACTGCATGGGATAAAGTACACCCAGAGACATATTTCCTTCGTTCACTGTGAGACCGCATGGAACAAAATATACCAACATCCCTATTCCTTCCTCACTGTATCACTGCATGGGATAAAGTATAGTCAGAGACATCTTTCCTTTGTTCAGTGCCGGACTGCATTGAAACAAATATAACTCAACATTTCTTTTCTCTCAGCATCACCGCATGGGATAGTTTACACACAGAGCCATCTCTTTCCTTCGCTCACTGGGTGACTGCATAGAATAAAATATACCGACATCTCTATTCCTTCCTCACTGTATCGCTGTTATCCTCTCACTGTGTCACTGCATGTAATAAAATATGCCCAGACACTTCCGTTCTTTTCTCACTGTATCACTGCATGGAATAATGTACACCAAGGGACATGTCTATCCTTCTCTCACTGTGCCATTGCATGGAATATATCCAGACCTTTCTGTTCTTTTCTAAGAAGGGCTAAGATACATCTTGAGGCATTTCTCCCTTCCTCCCAGTGAGTCACTGCAGTAATAACATGTGCCAGTCATTTCTATTCTAACCGCCTTGTAATGCTGCATGGGATAAAATACACCAAAACACATTTCTGTCATTCTCTCACTGTGTCACTGAATGGAATAAAACCGACCGAGATATTTCTTTTCACCCTGAATTACTGCAGGGGTTACAATACATCCAGAGACATTTATATATTTCTCTCACTCTGTCACTGAATGGGGTAAAATATACTAAGTCATTTCTATTGTTTATTTATCACTGTATTAATGCATTACACGAAATAAAAGTACATTCAGAGACATTTCTATCCTTCTTTCGCTGTGTCACTGCATGGAACACAATATTCCCAGACATTTCTGTTCTTTTCTCACTGTATCACTGCATCAGGTAAAGTACATGCTGAGCCGTTCCTTTCTTCTCACTGTATCGCTGCTTGAGGTAAAGTACATGCTGAGCCGTTCCTCTTTTCTCACTGTATCACTGCACGAGGTAAAGTACACGCTGAGACATTCCTCTCTTCTCACTGTATCGCTGCATAATGTAAAGTACATGCTGAGCCGTTCCTCTTTTCTCACTGTATCACTGCACGAGGTAAAGTACATGCCGAGCCGTTCCTCTCTTCTTCTCACTGTATCACTGCACGAGGTAAAGTACATGCTGAGACATAACTCTCCTCTCACTGTATCACTGCACGAGGTAAAGTACATGCTGAGATGTTTCTCTCTTCTCACTGTATGGCTGCATGAGGTAAAGTACACACTCAGACATTCCTCTCTTCTCACTGTATCGCTGCATGAGGTAAAGCACATGCTGAGACATTCCTCTCTTCTCACTGTATCGCTGCATAATGTAAAGTACATGCTGAGCCGTTCCTCTCTTCTCACTGTATCAGTGCACGAGGTAAAGAACATGCTGAGCTGTTTCTCTCTTCTCTAAGATTGCATGAGGTAAAGTAAACGCTGAGACATTCCTCTCCTCACTGTATCACTGCATGAGTTAAAGTACATGCTGAGACATTCCTCTCTCCTCACTGTATCACTGCATGAGTTAAAGTACATGCTGAGACATAACTCCCTTCTCACTGTATCACTGCACAAGGTAAAGTCCATGCTGAGACATTTCTCTCTTCTCACTGAATCGCTGCATGAGGTAAAGAACATGCTGAGACATTTCTCTCTTCTCACTATCACTGCACGAGGTAAAGTACATGCTGAGACATAACTCTCTTCTCACTGAATCACTGCACAAGGTAATGTACATGCTGAGACATTCCTCTCTTTTCACTGAACCGCTGCAAGAGGTAAAGTACATGTTGAGACATAACTCTTCTCACTGTATCGCTGCACAAGGTAAAGTGCATGCTTGCTGAGACATTTCTCTCTCACTGTATCACTACACAAGGTAAAGTGCATGCTGAGACATCGCTCTCTCACTGTATCACTACACAAGGAAAAGTACATGCTGAGACATAACTCTCCTCTCACTGTATCACTGCACGAGGTAAAGAACATGCTGAGATGTTTCTCTCTTCTCACTGTATGGCTGCATGAGGTAAAGTACACGCTGAGACATTCCTCTCTTCTCGCTGGATCACTGCACGAGGTAAAGTACACACTCAGACATTCCTCTCTTCTCACTGCATCGCTGCATGAGGTAAAGTACATGCCGAGACATTCCTCTTCTCACAGTATCACTGCACGACGTAAAGTACATGCTGAGACATTCCTCTCTTCTCACTGTATCACTGCACGAGGTAAAGTACATGCTGAGACGTTTATCTCTTCTCACTGTATGACTGCATAAGGTAAAGTAAACGCGGAGACATTCCTCTCCTCACTGTATCACTGCACGAGGTAAAGTACACACGCTGAGACATTCCTCTCCTCTCACTGTATCGCTGCATGAGGTAAAGTACATGCTGGGACATAACTCTCTTCTCACTGTATCACTGCACAACAAGGTAAAGTCCATGCTGAGACATTTCTCTATTCTCACTGAATCACTGCATGAGGTAAAGTACATGCTGAGGCATTCCTCTCTTCTCACTGAATCGCTGCATGAGGTAAAGTACATGCTGAGACATAACTCTCTTCTCACTGTATCACTGCACAAGGTAAAGTCCATGCTGAGACATTTCTCTATTCCCACTGAATCACTGCATGAGGTAAAGTACATGCTGAGACATAACTCCCTTCTCACTGTATCACTGCACAAGGTAAAGTCCATGCTGAGACATTTCTCTATTCTCACTGAATCACTGCATGAGGTAAAGTACATGCTGAGACATTCCTCTCTTCTCACTGAATCGCTGCATGAGGTAAAGTGCATGCTGAGACATAACTCTCTTCTCACTGAATCACTGCACAAGGTAAAGTGCATGCTGAGCCGTTCCTCTCTTCTCACTGTATCACTGCACATGGTAAAGTGCATGCTGAGCCATTCCTCTCTCACTGTATCACTGCACAAGGTAAAGTACATGCTGAAACATAACTCTCTTCTCACTGAATCACTGAATGAGGTAAAGTACATGCTGAGACATTCCTCTCCTCTCACTGAATCACTGCATGAGGTAAAGTACACGCTGAGCCGTTCCTCTCTTCTCACTGTATCGCTGCTTGAGGTAAAGTACATGCTGAGACATAACTCTCCTCTCACTGTATCACTGCCTGAAATAAAGACGTTTCTGGTGCTCTCTTTTCGTGCTCTGAATCACAGCATGCACTCAAGAGTATCCACATATAATTCTGTATCCTAATGTTTACTGTATCATTTCCAGTATAAAGAACATTTCATTGCATTTGTATATCTTTATCACTGCAGGCAATAAAGAGCAAAATCAGATTTTCTCACCCCTTTATTTCACTGCAATGCTGCATGGAATGTTGCACATTCCCAAGCACTTAAACATGACATTTTGCTCACTGTACAACATGAAAGCATAGAACTGCCACGGGAGTTTCCCTTTTCATAGCATTGGATAATAAAAAACATGTCCGGGCATTCCTATTACTTTGTTTCACTGTATAGAATATAGGACACCCTCAGGCGTCCTCACCCCCTTTATTTTGCTCTATCACTGCATGAAAGCAGTGACAATCACAGGCTTTCTCTGCTGTTTATTTGATCTTATTGAAAAAGTAATATAAACAGGCATTTTCATCTTTTAGATTCACTGTATGGAATAAGGAACTTCCTCATGGATTAACATCAATGTATTTAATCACTGAAAGGAATATGGAGCATTCCTGGACATTTTTATCCCTTCATTTCACTATGTGGCATAAGAAAAATCCATAGGAATTATTATTACTCTCACTACATGTAAGATGGAAAATTCCAACGCAGTTTTAGCATTTTATTTCACTGCATGACTGTAGGAAACTGGGATTTTGTTGTAGTACCCTACCCAGACTTTTTGCATAGTATCTGAGGCAGCTTTGACTGAAACATATGTCCCTAGTACCAGTGTTCTTTCCCTAAAAAGGTTCAATTGTTATCCCCTATTGGAAAAACCTTTAGCACCCTCTGTAATTCCTAGCAAATGGTACCCCTGGTACCTAGGGTCTGAGGTACTAAAGGGGGTCCCTAAGGGCAGCAGCGCGAATTGTGCCACCATAAGGGGCCCCTCACTAAGCACATGCAGGGCTGTCATCGCGGTCTTCGTGTCTTGGTGCAGACAAAAATGAAAAAACACGGCATCCCACACATCCCTGTGTGCCATGTCCTCTAACACTGCATGTTATTTTTGTAAGTAACCCCTACAGCAGGTCTGACAGCCATAAAAGGCAGGGTGATGAATATTACATGTGAGGACATACCTGCATGAGCAGATATGGCCCAATTCTTGTCAGTCCTATTGAGGCCGGTGCAATTGGCCAGGGAAGCCATTTTAAAACATGTGCTGGACACTGGTGAAAACGAGTTCCCAGCTACATGATGGCTTCACTGAAAATAGGGATGTTTGTTATGAAACATCTCGAATTGGTAAACTCACACTGATGCCAGTGTTGGATTTACCAATACATGCACCCAGAGGGCACCTTAGACGTGCCCTCCCCCGAAAACCTACCAGCCTCTGGGGTCCTTGCTGTCTGGTTTCTGGCAGCCTCCCACCCAAGACACTGTTTTGACCTCCTAGGGTGGGAGCCCTTTGCTCCCAGGAGACCCAGAACAAAAGCTAGCCCAAGAAGAGGGTGTAACATCCCCTCCCACAGGATGACCTGCTAATTAGCCTTCCTTGGACACCAAGCCTCAAAGGGCAGCCACCATTGAAATGCGAGTCTGGCTCCCCTTCACAGGAGAGGAAGCCTACCCCTTTCTCCAGGGCCCCCTTGGCACCTGGACAGGTGGGAAAATTAGCAAGTTGGGTAGGCGTGCCACCTCCAGGCTAGTACCGGCCCTAAAGTGGGCTACAGTAGGTGGACAACATTTTTCAGAAGTAGCGAGCTTTGTGATGGCGTACTTAGGAATTCTGAGACAGGGTTATGTCTACTTCCCACAGGAAGTGGTCATATAGGGGGCATAGTGACCCCAAGAGTCAGTAGCTCATTGGCTACTATCCTACACTCCCATAATGCCCCTAAATTCAGTATTTAGGGGAAGCCCTGGCACCAGAGAAGCAGATCCTGATGACCTAAAAAGAGAGAGGACACCGAAGAGCTGCAAAAGCAGAGAAGAGAGAAGAGGCAGCTGACCTGGTACCACCCCTGCTAATCTGTTTGCATCCCTTCTCGAAAACTGCGTCAAAGTCAACTCGTCCTGCAGCTCTTAACTCCAGAAACTTGGGAGGACTGCCTGCCTTCGATAAAGACACAAGAACTCCTGTGAACAGCAGACCTGTTCTCTTGCATCCAGCAGAAACTCCGAAGCAAATTCTCTGAAGCCTCTGGGACCGCCAAAACCTGAACCTGAAGCCACCACTGCATCCGTCGCCTCAGGCCCAAGTTGAAGTGGGCTAACAATGTCAACAAGGTCCCCCAGCCCTCCAGCGCTCAAGTCCATTGTGGTTTCACCCCTCATGAACTCCCTGACATCTCCTGCAGCCCCTGCATGCAGGCCCCCTTGACCGTGACTGCTCCTGGTTAAAAAACCTAACACCCAAGGTCACCTCTGCATCAGTCGCCCCTGAACCATGGAGAAGAGGACCCCAGGTGTCCCTAAGTCCTGATAATCACAAGACTTGAAGCCCCCTGTTGGTTCAACCCGACTGGCCTTCCAGCGAGGGCCTGTAGTCTTTTTTTGGAGTGACCGATCTCCATAGATAACCATTGGGCAACCAATGCTGTTTTGCACCCTGCATTCGGCAGCCCTTGTGCTGCTGGTGGTGTACTTATGGTGCTGCCTTGGACCTTGCCCACCACTCACTTTAACTCCTGAAGATTGGTCTTGTAAGTCACTGTACTATACCTGTTTGCAGAACTTGTTCTTCCTTCCATTCCATTTTTTAAGTGAAAATAATTTATTTTTAAAAAGGTACTTACCTGAATGATTTTTCTCTGATGCCTAAATATATATAAAGATATTTGCTATTTTTATATATTGGTGTGGATCTCCTTCTTGAGTCGTGTGTGTAATTTATTGATCATTGTGTGTATTTGCAAATATCTTGCACTCCTCTATGTTAAGCCTGAGGCTGCTTGACCACACTGCCCCCTAATAGAGCACTTTGGGATTGCGTAGCAAGACCCTGTCCACTCATAAGGGAGCCCCTGGACTCTTTACACGGTACATCAGATTCTCGACATATCACATAAAGAGCGAGCTCACTACAATGGGATAAAGAACATGACCAGGAATTCTACACCCTCCATCTCACTGCATGGAATGAGGAACACCCCTGGGCATTCATTTGCTTATATTCCAGTATACCCTGCCATTTGACCCCTTTATTTCACTGATGGAATAAGGAACATGCCAAGCATTCTCATCCCTTCATTTCACTGCACGGAATACAGATAATTCTCATCTCTTAATTTCACTGTGTCACTGCATAAAATACAGAGCATCGTCATTTGTTTATATCACTGCATAGAACACAAAGCAGTCACATCTATTTATTTCACTGCATGGAAAACTTAACATTTACATCGCTTTATTTCACTGTGACCTTGCATAAACTACAGAGTATCTGCATCCATTTATGTCACTGCATGGACTACAAAGCAGTCACATCTATTTATTTCACTGCATGAAATAAAGAACATTTACATCTCTTGATTGCACTGCGTCACTGCATAAAATACAGAGTATCTTAATCCCATCATGTCACTGCATGGAGTACCAAGCAGTCACGTCTCTCTTTTTCACTGCATGGAATACAAAACATTAGCATGCATTTATTTCACACACTGTGTCACTGCACAGAACACAGAGCATTGTCATCTTCATTTCACTGCATGGTGTAAGTCACATCATAGGCATTCCTATCCCTTTATGCTACTGTAAACTTGCATAGGATAAAGAAGATAACCAGACATTCGTATATTTTTATTTCACAGTATCACTGAATGGAATAAAGGAGAAGCTCACACATTCCCGTTCCTTTAGTTCACTCTGCCCCTGTTCGAATGGCGCCATGTTACCCTTCTGGTTCCTCTGCACGCTGAGCCTCAGGAGAGGCAGAGTAGAAGTGTGTTTTTAAAGTCTCTGCATGGTTCTGTTCCTTCTAAGGAGCTCCTGTTCCCTCTTCGGCCCCAGGGACTGCCTCTCGCAGGCAGTTTTTAGATGCAGAGTCTCAGAAGGCTCTGCTATATTCTGCCTGTTTCTCTGGTGCTTTGAATCCTGGAGGCTTTACAAGGACAGTTTATAGAAACGGCAGTCCCCATGGGCGATTGTATTCGTTTTCTACTGTTGTCATTTACAACCGAACCCAGGCTCGAACAGCTACCCAGAAAAGGACAAGCCCTGCACACAAAGGCACATTCTGGTAGGGAGTGAAGTGCTTGTTGAAGGGTGAACATGTGCAATGTCCCTCACTGTCTACGACGGACCACGGAAGTGCTGGCTGTTGTAAAGTGCAGAAGCATCTGGGCGTTGATGTGGTCTACTGGCGACGACTCCTGTTAGGACCATGGTGGTAAATACAGTGGTATTAATTACTCTTGCTAGCAGCTGCCGGTCATATTTAAAGTATAGCCCACGCATTGTGAATTGAGAGATGCTGGTCTTGGATGGTGAAAGGTGACAGGAAGTGACAAGTGGGAGAACAGGGTAGGTCAGGCCTTGGCAGGAGGATGGATCCAGTATCAAGCTGCAAGCGCACAGTTACATGTGCCACAGCATACCTGACAAGCTGTCGGCTCTCGGATGAGGGCGCGGCTCCCTGTTTCAGATTGTAATCTCATGAAAGGGATTGAAACAATGCAAGTCTAAGGGGTCCTGTAGCGGCCACTATTTAATGGGGTGGCGGAGCAGACAGGGGGGTGGGAGGAAATGGAAGAAAAAAATAATAACACCTGCCTGCAGGCTGCCCGGCCGCTGCCTCTCGGTACTCTTCGGCTTCTTGACAGCAGGAACCAGAAAACGCCAAGGCTCCTGACTCCCCCAGCCAATCACGGCGCTGCCTTGCAGCAGCGTTGTGATTGGTCTGAGCGCCGCAGTTCGGCGCTCAGACTGAGAATGGGAGCCCGGGCATGTTCTCCACCCAGGCTGTAATACAGCCTGGGTGGAGAACATGTAAACTGCGCATGAGGGTTTGGCTAGCCCGAGACGGCCCGCCAAGCTGTCATGCGCACTTTTGAGTGTGCAACCCGCTCCTTCCCCTGGCCCCTGCTCTGCCAGTTCCTCCCGCCTGCACCAGGAAACTGCAAACTAAAATGATAATAACATTGGTTATTATCATTTTAGTTTCCCTTTAACTACCGCTCGCAGTGGGTGACGCTCCTCCGCCTTAGCGGAGGAGCCGCTGCTGATGGAGTCATGGTGCTTTTTAGGAGGGTGAATATCATTGAAAATGATGATGAATTGATAGCAATGCACAGTATTTGGGACACTAGCAATAATATGATAAAGCCTTACTTAGGAAGGAGCATATACCTGTTTTGAAAAGGAGCATATTCACGCTTTGGAGCGTTTGCACTGACCTCTGGTTGGAATCTGCCTCTATGTCCTGGGGAGGCAGTGAGATGGAAGGCCAGATCTCAGCTTGAAATAGGGGTATCTGTGGATTGGGTGGGCAGCAAAGAGTTTAGAACATCAGCTACTCAGAAAAAAACTGAGTTGGTGGGAAAGCATGCAAAAGTAACAGTTTGGTCTTTTGGTGACCCAGAGTTGTCTTCCACTGGGTGTTTCTGTGTGGAAACCCGGAACCCCTGTTTTTTTTAATATCTGAGACATCCACCAACTCAGGCACCAGGTCTACGTAAGCACTGTTCTTTCCAGAAGCAAGCATGTGTTCAGGTCAAGGGACTCCTTTTCAAGATCTGAAATCGTTCTCATCATTGCATCGATATTTGGGCTACATGTACGTAGGTTCGGGCCATCTGCAACTAGAAAAATGAATTTTCCTATGTACCGAACCCATTTTGAGATTCGGTAACCTATTACCGAATCACAAAATGGGTTAGTGATTCGGTATTCTGAAGAGGCATGTTAAGGGCGTCCTTTCGTAATAGCAACTCGCAGTGCTATGTACGAGTTTTTTGTGACCGAAATGCAGTCGCAAAACATTCGCATTTTACTGCCTATTTCAAATAGGTGGTAACGCATTTGCAAACTGAAAGGAGTCCCCATGGGACCCCTTCCCCTTTGTGAATGGTAGCGAAAACTTTTTTTAAGAGCAGGCTGGGGTCCACTGCCTACTCTTAAAAAACTAAACTGAAATGTTTAATTTTTTCTTTTTGAAACGCAAAGGAAAACGGTCTACATTTAAAAACAAGCATTTACAATGCAATGGTCTCGGCATTGTTAAAGTTAGAGCTATTGGCATTGCTCATGACATTATTTTTGTTTATGTTTTTGTTTTTAAAACATTTAAAGAAACGGCATTGTTATTTACACTGTCAATAGCTTAATCACTCTCAAATGCAGGTAATATGTATTCTTAACTAGGAGGCGGTGGGTCCCTTTTTAATGCGGGACACAATCGGGCACTCATTATTTAACCAACAGTACTAAGCATGGTAGGTCGTTTTGGGTACACGGCTAATAAGCGAAACTTAACTATAAACCCCAAAATGCAAATTATGCTATTTGCAACGTCAGCTAAGTTCACAGGCGGACACTTGGCACTAAGCATGTTGTGATGGACAGCGTGTGACAAAGATAAGGCTGTATTCCCTGCAGCAGCAGCCAATAGCTGCAGTTGTGAAGATCACAGAGCAAACCACCACACATCTCAGTACCCCAGCATAGCTGCCAAGTGGGCCCGCGTCAGAAGTGTCAACTCCTACCAGCCCTGCTTTTTAGCCCACGTTTTTAGGTCCACGTTTATAATGTTACAGTGAAACTACAAGTCCCCGAATTCCACGTCCTGTTAGCTATAAAAAGCTAAGACTGGCTAAAGGTGTCGCACGTGACAACTACGAGCAGGTTACCCAGAGTAAGAGAGAAGTGAACCGAAGGAATGACCGCAGAAGAGGTAAAACGCAGGCAGCAGCACGCCCACCAGTCTGTCTCACGAGGCTTGTTGCAGCACCACCGGGGCAGCACACGCGCCAGGCAGGGCGGACTTACCCTGCTCGCCGAGTCTCCTGAAGGCGACGCTCCTCAAGGCGGCCGCCATGTTAGTGCAGTGGGAGTACATTCCCTTGGAGCTGGCAGAGCCCACCTTCTCCTCTCACGGTCTGGGACCAGCGGCCAGCGCTTTCCCCCTCTAGGACGGTGTGCTTCTGATATTGCCACCACCGGTGGCGTCAGGGATAGGCGGAGGAGGAGGCAACCTTGATCCGCGACCCGCCCTCCAACGGACAGACCGACAGGCAGCAGCCCGCTCAGGCACACGCCATGTCTTGTTCACATGGCCGTGTACACGGCTGGCGCGCGTGTCATGTAGTGCACGACCTTCCAAGTTGTTGAAGATAGCCCTCTGTCCTCGAAACACCGGCCCAACAAAAGTTATCTCGTCATCAAAATCCGTGGGACAGAAAAAATCCCTTTGAGATCACGGAAGGAAAATACACTTTTATTTCAACAGCAGTGAAAGTGATATGAGGATTCGCATGGATCATAGTTCAGGAATTGAAACAACTTTAATCTGGGAGCCTTAAATTGGGAGTCAAAGTGGGCAACAACAAGCACACCACTGCCTTTCTCCGAGGCGAAGCAGAAATGCCTCGGAGAAAGGCAGCAGCGGTTTCGGATTCGGGGGCGTGTTTTCCTTTCTCTCCTCTTGCCATTGGCTGGAGGAGAGAAAAACACGCCCAGCGAAAAGCAACGAAAAAACACGCCCCCGAATCCGAAAAGGACGGGGCCTGTTTTGCGAGACAAGCCTCTTCTCCAATGGCTGGCCAGCATTTAAGAGGCCAGCCAATGGAGAAGAGGAGAGAAGAGGGGCGGGTTCAAGCCCCTCTTCTCCAAGTCATTAAATCTCGCGAGCGAGACTGCGCAAGTGCAGCCTTCGCTAGCCGAGACCTAAAAATTGCTCTATTTAAAAGACAAACGCAGCCATGGGGATCTGCTATCCTCAGCAGGCCACCTGCCATGTGTTTTTAGAGATTCCCAATAAGTCACAAATTGCGACCTACCTCATGAATATTAATGAGGTAGATCAATTGCGACCTCATTAGGAATCGCTAAATGCGTCAAGTACACATTAGTACACAGGTGTTTGCGTTTCCTAATAGCTAATTCGAAAAATTCACTATCAGCAAATCGCAAAATGAAGCCTACATACATGTGGCCTACGTGCCAGATGGTAAAACATTAGGAATACCCATTTCCTAATTGTGACTCTCTCCAAATCGCAGTTAGCAAATTGGTATTCCTAATGTATGAAACTCATTGAGTTTCATTTAGGGATTCCTTGTGGGTCTCAAATTGACCTACCTCATGAATATTAATGCGGTGGGTCACAGTTTGCGACGTATTAGGAATCACAAGGATGGTAGCCTGCTGAGGTCAGCAGACTACAATGTCTGTAATTTGCTTTTTAATAAAGAAATGTTGTAAATGCAGCCCGTTTTTAGGTTGAGCCTGGCCAGCGCATGTGCTGCTCTGTGGCATGCTGTATTGGAGTATGGAATTAAAGCCCCGCCCACTCTCCGCCCATATTTGTCATTGGCTTGTGCCATTGTCCTTCGTAAATGCTAGCGTCTGATTTGTTAATAGGCTTGATAGTCCCTCCTTAGTACCGCCTTGTCTTCATTTGTAGCCTTACCTTTTACTTCGGTTGTTACACGGTACGTCTTTTTTAGTCTGTAAGCACTATTTTCTTTAATGAGTTTCTCCTACTGCAGGCACGACATGCTTTCCTGCAACATTCAGTGCGCCATGCTTGCTTTAACTTTCTAACAGCTAACCACCACCCTCGCCCAGAGCCCTCCCGCCGACCCCACCGACTCCGACACCGCCGCCCGCAACCTCAGACAGTGGATCGTCGACTGCGCCAACAGCCTCGCCCCGCTCAAGAAACCCTCCAACAGCCACACCAGCAAGAAAGCCAGCTGGTTCACTGAAGACCTCCAGGCCTCCAAGCAAACTTGCCAAAAACTAGAGAAGAACTGGCTCCGTGAACGAACACCGGACAGCTACGCAGCCCACAAGAACACCACCCGCAGACACCATCACCTCATCAGATCCGCCAAAAGGGCCTCCTTCAAAGACCGCCTAGACAACAACGCACACAACAGCAAAGAGCTCTTCAACATTGTGAAGGAACTCTCCAACCCCGGCTCCAACAGCAACGACATCCCCCCTTCACAAGACCTGTGCTAATCGCTGGCCACCTTCTTCCATCGCAAGATCACAGACATCCACGACAGCTTCAACGCCACAACCGCCCCGACAACCACTGAGACCTCCGCCCCCACGACCACCATCCGCACCGACCGCCTGCTCTCCCGAACCAACATTAACGACGACGACACCATCAAGATCATGAACACCATCCACTCCGGATCCCCGTCAGACCCATGCCCACACCACATCTTCAACAAAGCCAGCACCACTATCGCACCCCATCTCCGGAAAGCCATCAACATCTCCTTCGAGACAGCAACCTTATCGGAGAGCTGGAAGCACGCCGAGATCAACGCCTTGCTCAAGAAACCCAAAGCGGACCCCAAGAACTTCCGGCCCATATCCCTGCTCCCGTTCCCGGCGAAGGTCATCAAGAAGACCGTCAACAAACAACTGACCCGCTACCTCGAGGAGAACAGCATCCGGGACCAGTCCCAGTCCGGGTTCCGCAGCAACCACAGCACCGAAACTGCCCTCATCGCTGCCACCGATGACATCAGGGCCCTGCTAGACAACAGAGAAACCGCGGCCCTCATCCTCCTGGACCTGTCAGCCGCCTTCGACGCGGTCTGCCACCGCAAACTACGCACACGCCTCCACAATGCCGGGATCCAAGAGAAGGCCCTGGACTGGACCACCTCCTTCCTCTCTGGCAGAACACAGAGCTTCTGCCTCCCCCCCTTCCGCTCCGAAGCCACCGAGATCATCTGCGGCGTACCCCAGGGCTCATCCCTCAGCCCAACGCTGTTTAACATCTACATGACACCGCTCGCCCACGTCGCCCGACTGCATGACCTCAACATCATCTCTTATGCCGATGACACCCAGCTGATCCTCTCCCTCACCAAGGACCCCCACACTGCCAAAACCAACCGACACAAAGGAATGAAGGCCGTCGCCGAATGGATGAGGAATAGCCGACTGAAGCTGAACTCGGACAAGAAGGAGGTCCTCATCCTCGGATCCACCCCCTCGGCCTGGGACGACTCCTGGTGGCCGACCGCACTGGGAACAGCTCCAACACCGACTGACCACGCAGGCAACCTAGGGGTCATCCTCGACTCCACCCTCTCCATGACTAAGCAGGACAATGCCGTCTCTTCCTCCTGCTCAACACCCTCCGCATGCTCCGCAGGATCTACAATTGGATCCCCACCGAAACGAGAAGAACGGTCACCCAGGCCCTCGTCAGCAGCAGGCTGGACTACGGAAACGCCCTCTACGCAGGAGCCTCGGCCAAACTCCTGAAACGGTTTCAACGCATCCAGAACGCCTGTGCCTCGACACCCCTCGCCGCAGCCACATCACACCCCACCTGAGAGACCTGCACTGGCTCCCCGTCAACAAGAGGATAACCTTCAAGCTCCTCACCCACTCCACCAGCGTACCTCAACAGACGGCTCAGCTTCTACACCCCCATCCGCCAGCTCCATTCCGCCGACCTCGCCCTTGCCACAGTCCCCCGTATCCGAAGAGCGACCTCCGGCGGCAGATCATTCTCCCACCTCGCCGCCAAGACCTGGAACACCCTCCCCATCCACCTACAGCAGACCCAAGATCTACTGACCTTCAGAAGACTCCTCAAGACGTGGCTTTTCGAGGAGTAGCAACATTCCCCACCCCCCAGCGCCTTGAGACCCTCACGGGTAAGTAGTGCGCTTTACAAATGCTATGATTGATTGACTGAGCAGCCCGGGACAATGGCGGCGCTTCTTTGAATAGATCTCACATTTAAAAGAGTATGACCTATTGGCATTGCAAATGACAATGCCTTTTATTTATGTGTTAATTAGCAAAACAGATACATAAAAGGCATTGTCATTTACAATGCCAATAGCTTAAGCTCTTGCAAATGCGAGACCTATTGCATTGCAAATGCTGGTTACTAAAGGAAAACGGGATGCGTTTAAAAAGAAAAAAATGAAACCTTGAAGTTTCTTTTTTTAAGATTGCTCTTAAAAAATATTATTTACATTCTCAAAGGGGAAAGGGTCCCTTGGGGACCCGATCCCTTTTGCGAATGGGTTACCATCAGTTTTAAACTGGTGGCAAAATACTACTGTTTTGAAACCGAAACTCGGTCACAATACAGTAATACATACCATACCGATTTGGAAGGGGCGCTCTTAACGCGCCTCTTCCAAATACCAAATTGTGAATGCAAAATGTGTTTCGTTAACAAGTTACCAAATCGTATTTTGTACATTTGAAAAATAATTTTTCCAGTCGCAACCTTGTTATTGTGCTCCAGGAACTCTATTTACATGCACATCCTGCTCCAATAGCCATTCGTACTCTCCTGGCAAGGTTTTTCATAACTAGGTCGGTCTCTGACACTGGCAAAAATAAGCAATTCCAAACTTTAACCATACCACAGCCATCCTGAATAGCCACGTCTACACTCGCTGTAGGAAAATCATAATGCTTTTGCTGATAATCTTGCTTGTCCTAGCGGCAGACTCGCTCCCACGCAATCATGCGGTATCTGGGGATTTCTCTTCCGCATCAGAATGTGGGAACATCATGCCTTCCTACCAGTAACCAGGAAATGTCCCACTCCTACTTTAACAGTGACTCTTGAATCTGTGAGGTCCAGTCCTCCTAAATCCCTCAAAAGCCCACCTAAATTCTATTTGAGAATGGAGTCCAGAGCCAGAAGACTAGCATGTACCAAGTTGTGGTCTAAGGCTGGAGTAGGCCTCACCCACAAGCCTGTTGTGATGATACCCTATCTCACCCACAGGAATTGGGAGTCCGATTAGTGGTGACTCGCAGCATGGTCCCCTTCTAATGCCCACAAGAGTCATTGGATCAGTGTTCCTCAGACTTCGATCTGTAGTCTGTGTGACAAAAAGGCTGGCTAGGACAAGGATGACCTCAATCAAGTTGCCTTTCAGTGACATGGACCTTCCAGTATTTCATACCCGAGGGTTCATTCGCCTTTCCCATTTCTGCTTAGGGTTTTCTGAAAGGAGATCTTGTTTGACAAAGGGTATCAAGACCCGGCGGGAAAGTCTTCTGGTAGCATGCCTCCTTTTCTCTCTCCAAAGAACTGTCTCTCTGGATCTTCCACGTCATTGAGACACATGTTACGGACCCTCCCTATAAACAGTACATCCAATCCTCTCCCTGCAAACACTGTCAATCATTCTGGAATCGGCCCAGGCATCA
The DNA here is from genome assembly GCF_964204655.1 of Triturus cristatus. Lineage (NCBI taxonomy): Eukaryota > Metazoa > Chordata > Amphibia > Caudata > Salamandridae > Triturus > Triturus cristatus. The sequence continues at coordinate 314,969,707 of NC_140594.1, read as the reverse complement.
CCAGTGACCTCATCCTTCCTTGTCCTGGGTTCACTATCAGTAGTTGCTCAGAGGCCTGCAGAAACATTGCACCTACTGCAAACTCACCATGCATGCATCTCAGACACCATGGAGAAGACAGCTGCACGCCTCTACGTCTGTGCCCTGAATGCAGACGTTTAGTAGTAATGGTGAGAGGCCTGTGGTTGCACAATACGTCATTGGTAAGGTCAAACGTTCCTAAACAGCCTCCACCAACCTAGCGGCAGCAATTTATTGCTCAACTTGGTTGGTGGACTCAGCTAACGGGCTCCACTACAAGCTCTACAATCCTAAAACCACAACAAGGAGAGCACCTAAATCGAAAGGGTATGTTAAATACTATCCAGACACTGTGCTCCCAACCTCACATTTCTCAACAAGCCAACTTCCCCTTACCCAGTCAGCAAAGTCTAACTTCACACTTTCATTTCTCTAACCTTGTAAGTCCTCATTTATCAGGCCCGCAATGCGTGTGTGTGGGTCTTCCTAGCAAAACCATCAGGACTTTCTAGGAGAGGGGAAGTACTTGCTAAAGGATGGTACAAGACACGTGCCAAAGGATGTGGGCCATTTGTGTACCGATTTCAAAACCTGACCCTAATGGACGTGGTAAGAGTCCAGCTGAGCTAATGCCCTGCAACATATTTCATGAAAAGTCCCCTGAGAGATTACTCACACCGTCTCTGGGGAGCCCCAGCACTGCAGGCCCCGCAGAAGGTAAATAAAGCCTTCCACGGATGCACACTCCAATCAGCCTCACTGGGAGGCCACCCTAGCATGGTAGTGATGGGGAGGGCAGGACAGCTGTAGACAAAGTTGATAGGTTTAAAAAAAAAATTAGCAGCTCCATGCACATCTTTCTTCTTGGTGCAGCCTAAGTCATGCCCTACACAAGAAATACCTTCCTAATGCATATAGGGGTAGAAAGAAGCATTCCTAAGTCCTAGAAAGACCCACATTTTAAGCGCATCTGCCTTTATAGATCGGTATATGGGTCAGTGTTGCTGTGATGTTTCCATCAAAAATGCCTGCTACAACCTCATGCAGTCTTAGAAAAGCAGAATTGACAAAACCAACAGGTTTTGCTTTACATAGCACATGCACACATAGAACTATTAAGCACATGACTCGGAACGAAACACTCACAGACTTACAGTTTCACAAAGTGCAACGAAAGTACAGATTCCCATTCACTCAAACCAGTAAGCACACGGTCATCCAAGCACACATATCAAAAGGCACAGAGGGCTAGAATGCTAGTATCGGAGCTAATTAGATATTTGGCCCATAGTAAATCAAGTTTATTCAATCAATATAATTTCTTGATCAGTTATTCCAATTGTATTATCATGAGCACCATTCCAGTGGCAGCTGGCACAGGTGGGCAGGGCGGGGCAGGAGGGGGAAGGAAGCTGACAGAGGATGGAATAGGTATTATTTATTTATTTATTATACCTATTCTGTCATATGTTGACTTATACCCCCTCCCACCCTGCCCCCGCCCCACCCCACCGCCCGACCTTGTTTACCTGTGTCGGCCACTGCAACACCAAGCACAGTTTTGTGGTCCATGCTACAGCCAGGTTGCTTTTGGACATATCCTTCACTGTTGCTCCACTGGCTTCCGTTATGCACAGATTAAGGTTAAATTTGCCTGTCTCACCCGAGCAGGAATAAACATTTCAAGAGATCAGTGTCCCTTGAGTTGTCATGAACCCTTTTGTGCCCATTCTCGAAATCTGCTTTATCTCATGGGTTGTGAACGAAACTGTGTCAAATTAACACATGAATCTGCCACCAGCTCCTTGAAGGTATAGGGCCTGAGTTAGAGTTTGGTGGACAGGTTACTCCCCCCCCCCCCCCCCCCCCAAAGGCAGCAGAATACCATGTTTGGCAAACTGCTGCTCTGCCCGCTCTATTAGAGTCGGGTTGGCAGTCATGCTTCCAACAGCATTGTCCCAGTCAGCCCTGTCGGTGGAAACCCTACACCAACGGTCTAAAGAAGTGGGTCCGTCGCTGTACATGCATAAGACCATGTGCGTCGCTGTACATGCATAAGACCATGTGCCCTATTTAGAACAGACGGCCTGATGTACTTTTCTGAAAAAAATTACAAATGACCTCTACACCCTGGGAGAATACTCATCAGTATTTTGTTTTTCAAAAGCAAACTCCAGTGGAGTTTATTTTGGAAAACAAAAAAGTTTACTAAGCAGCTGACTGAAACATGGGGGCCTCTCAGCAAACTTTTAATGCCTTCAGAGGATCTGCAAGGTGGGGGCTGCCCTGAAGGCACAGAGATCACCACAGGGCTTCAGAGATCCCTAAACATGGTAGGCTGTAGTCCAGCTAGGGTGGAAGAGATACTTACCTCGGTCACCATGATGGATGGCAGGCTCCTCACCATACTGTAAATAGGGCCCTTAGTCAATGTATTTTATTTGTTTAATTTGAATATGTACAATTTAATGAATTAAAATATTTGGATAATATACAGTGGGTGTGAAGCAGAGGAAGTGAGTGGTAATGGAGACAACATGGTGGATCTACAATAAAATGGTGCAGGGGTCTCCAACATTCTCTATACTGAGAGCTACTTATGTTCAATGAAACGCATTGAGAGCTACTAATATTATTAGTGTTGTATAGTTTCAATGTTTTTATGTGTATAATAATTCAACCAAGCAAAAGCTTTCTAATTTAATAAACTGAGCTGCACACAGGTGAGCTACTCAGAGCCTGTCATTCTTCTTGCTAGGACTCTCAGTGAGTCCTGTCCCACTCCGTAGGCAAGATCACCTTTCAGGCAGGTGCCCATTGTGGCATGTGCTCATTAGCAGGCCAATTGGAGACGGTGGGGTTCTTTTGGGGGTGAGGAAATAAGTAAACCAACTCCTTTCCTGCTCCAAGGCACTAGATCCAGTCTCCACCATCCTAATATCCCCAGCCCAATCAACAACATGTTATCACCTCTACATCCCTAACCTTATTTTTTATCCTTTCAGCTCAAGGCGCAAGCCTTTCGAGGAAGCTTGAGCAGCTGGTATCAGTGTGCAGCGATGGCTTACCACATGGAAGTGGATGGCGACGGGAACGGATCACTCCGCTGCCTATGAGTGTGGCACGGCATGCACAGGAAGAGAGTGGACCTTTACCTGCAACCTTGAACTTGTCTTTCATACTGTGTTTGGCATACAGACCTCTGCCTCGCCTGAAGAAATTTGTGCGTGCACGCCTTGCGAAGGATCCTCACCACACTTCTCCATCATGGTTGATTTGCACACTGTGCACTATGAGAGACTCGTAGCAGGGAAGGGGTTATGTCTATGTATTGCTATCTTACATTCTCCGCTAGTATGAGGCATACCCCCGGCTTGGGGGAGAGAGAAGTGGGAAGTTTTAGGGCTACATTTTCAGATAATCAACAGCACCGGGAATGTGGTTGCCAATGGCATGCACTTTTCGGGCTGATATGTGTACATATTCATAGATTATTTGTAGATTTTTTCTACCTTTATAAGTGGGCTGTATGTACATTGTGTCAGGACCATCATAGGACTGTGTGTGTTGGAGTTAACAAAAATCTGAATTTCTGTGTACTGGTTTCAATTGTAAGCTTTTTTAAAACCACCTTTAATTCGCTTCTCAGTTTTGTTGTTTTGATGAGGCCATGTATGGTGAGTCCACGCTCTTTCACTTGAGTAGCCACCTGCAACATTGCTAATTGTGTGCAAGTGCACTTTGCCTGTTTTGTGAGGGCAGGTGTGCATTTCCTGCAGTGGGATCCACCAGCGTAGAGGTTGGCTGACCTATAAGTTGAGATATGTCCCGTACAACCCGGCCCTTGTGGGAAGGTGATGGGTTTGGCCTTTGCCATGTGACTGGCAGTGTGCCAACCCTGCTGACCTTTCAGAAGAACTGGCCTGGGAGAAAATATTCTTTTTTGCCTCTACACCAGACCAGCTGGCCTAACCTTTCTGACCAATCGATTTTCTTGGATTAGTAAAAGGCAGCCATTTGGACTTAAAACTTGGCTGGGCAATCAAAGGAGTGGGATGCAAGGCAAAGGCCCACGCAGCTGACGTACTGGGTCAGAGCTGTAAAAAATTAAGGGGCTCATCCCCTTCCCCCTGAAAACGGTCTCCCACAGAAATTCCTACACTACACTTCTTGGGAACAGAGAGGTTCTTGTACGGGCATCTGTGGCACAAATCTTTCTTCTTCAGTCTTATGTTTGTGTCCTGATTTGCTGTTTCTTAAGGGGAAACCTTTGATGTCTGTAAGGGTGCAGCCCACTCTGACATTTTCTAGGGTACTAACCCTTGACATGTAACTATGTTATAATGTGCCGTAGATGTTACATCGCTATCATTGCCTTCGGAGGAACTCGCTGTATGTTCTCTGAACTGCAAGTTTGGAAAGGTGCGTTTTTTAGACTTCTATGTGTCTGGGTTTTTTTTATAAACTGGAACACACTTTTTATCCACAGAAACAGCTCTTTTGTAAATTCTTCGCAGCTAGCCAACGTACCCGAGAAGCCTTAAGTCTGAGGAGTGACACTTAGGAAGCACTTTGAAAGAAGCAATGTTTTGAGGCCTCAATGTCAAGTGAAAACTAATTGTTTTCTCTATAGGTCGTATGTGACTTCCTAAATCCCACCATCTCTTCCCTCACTTGCTGGACCACTTCCGTTCAAACTCCTATCTATGTACTGCATCACCTCCATTTCAACTCTGTCCTATATCAACCCCCCTCTCACTGCATTGGTGTTCTCGATTCACATGCTGTGCATTAGTCAGCTACCTAGTTTGTGGGCTTGGGTAAACATCAGCCTGTAAGCCTAGACCAGTCTCAAACTACAAAATGACTGATACAGATGTGTAAACTTTCCCTATCCTGTTCTAAATGCAGCATTGTGTAGGTTACGTCTTTCATGGCCATGTCCCATCCTCCACTACACAACTTTCAATTCAGTTTCTTCCTCCCGGCTCTGCATGATTTCATTTCAAAGTCAGGCCTGCTTCAAACTCTGTATTTCCGTGGTTGCCAAATGAATCAGCTGCAAATGCTTTAAACCTAATGGCAGCAAAACAGAGGTAGTCCTGTTTGGGGAAAAAAACTCTGTAGTTTTAAGCCTGGTGGGCCTCACCTCCAGCCAGATCAATCTGCCAGAAACTTGGAAAACATTTTAGACAGCCAGCTTTCGATGGCTGACCAGATCTCTTTGGTCTCTGCCACCTGATCCTCAATATGCTTAAAAACATTTTCAAAGGGCTCCCAATGGACCCTAGGAAAGCAGTTACACAAGCTCTCAATACAAAGTAGGCTAGATTACGGTGATGCTCTTTATATGGGCTTCTCTCCCCACCTTTGTAAGAGGCTGCAGGTGGTTCAGAATGTGGCTGCCAGGCTAGTACTGAACCTTCCCCACTATTTTTCATTGGCTCCCCATCCATAAGCGTGCTCTCTTTAAACTCCTGTGTTGCACCTACAAGCAACACAGGACCCCTTTAACTGAACAACAGAATCCGATTCCACATTCAGATCAGACACCTCACATCCGCTTCTCTCTTACTTGCCTGCTCCCCTCATATTCTCATCACCAAAGTGGAGGGTGTGCTTTCTTCTATCTTGCACCTAATGCCTGGAAACAACTTCCCCTACCCATTAGCTCCTTCATCTCCCTGCCCATTTTCCGAAAAAAACTTAAAAAGAGACTGTTTCAATCCTCTTTCTTCTCTAGTCATCTCCAAACAATGCAACCCCTCAGATATGTGCCAAGATACCCTCAGGTGCAATGCGTACACTACAAATTCAAATAACCTAACATAATCAAGCACTAAATCTTTTCCATAAATATACCTCCCCGAAGCAATGCCTCATATCAGTTCAAGGGACCGCAGCTCTTACATCTGTAATCTGCAATGTTCCTGAGGCTCTGTGCTACCCCAACTATGATATTGTATCACTAATATTTCAGCTTCACCCTAAACCTGCAGCCCTGGGTCACTTCTCTTGCAACTTTAAACTCCCTTCCCATCCAGCTCCCCACCCTGAGCACTGCTTCACTGGTGTCTTAGCTCTGCCACCCATTCCAACTCCGTCGGCCATTGGCCACCACCATTGTGCTGCATCCCTTCCTATTCAACCTCTAAATTATAAATCCTACGCTGCACCTCTTCTGTTCGACTCGTCCATCCATCTAAGATGCTGCATCACATGACTTCACAATGTATCTCCCACCTGAGGCTTGGTACCACTTCCAATCCAACTTTAGTCCAATTCCGTACTGCCACGCTCACTCCCTCTCCAGCAACGGTATCTCTTCCTGTACGATTCTACCTCCATATGGGAGACCTTGAAACTCTCCGCATGACAACACTTCCAGCGGAGGGTTGACACCCCTTCCATTCACACCTAAACCTTCCAGATGATATCACGTGACTTGTCAATTCCCAGCCCAAACTGACATCATAACTGAAAGACTGTACTATTTCCAACTCTCAACTCACAGCACCAGAACCACTACATACATCTACACTCGCTAGCAGCAATGCAAATCACAAGGTTTTGAGGTGGGGGCTGGATGTTAGCAATCATCCAATGTAATAAATGTTGGTTTGCTTGGAGTCCTGTGAGGCTTGGAACCTTGTTCATTTGCTTCCTATCATTTCAGACATTCCCAACATTCGTTAGTTGCTGTATTTTTTAATACCAGATCTGCACTTGTTCATTTTTTGGTTTCCCCAAAAACAAACGAGTAACTCATGTTATGACTCTTAAAGCATATTCAGCTACCGGGGTTGCATTGATGACCCAAAGATAACTGGATTTACTACCCTATCATGATTTGTATTGGTTCAGGCATTTACACTTTCACAAAGCACCACTGACCAATTACATGTGAGTGTATGCGTGATATCATGTGCCTCACTCCTGAAAAAGACAATCGCCTAAAGGTAGCGGATGGGAGACAGGAGTACAGAAGAGGCCCTTTAAGTTTTCTTGTAAGAAAATGTAATTAGCACATCTATGGAAACATTGTTCTTGCAATGGAGAAAGCATTAGGTTGCTCCCCCGCTAGGTCTGCACTATATATATATGTATATATAAAACTTACTTTTTCAAAGCGCACATCATCAGTCTTCAGTGAAAATTCAGCTCTCCCATCCCTCTGATCCTGGTCTATGGACATGCCCCTAGCCTCCCTCTCTTGGACTAATCCATTTGTGTAAGCAATGATGAAACATTCCCTCTCATGCCTATTCCTTCTATATAAATGATCATGAAATGTTCCCTGGTGCAGCAGCGGCCTCGGACAAAATAAAATGATGGGGCAGCGCGGGGGCAAATAATAAATAAAAACACACTTACCTAATTCTCCTGCTGCCAATCCGTCTGCTAGACGCCTTGTTGCCCCTCTTCCAGAAGTCCTGAGCGTGCACAGGCTCCAGATGCTGCTCTCATGCTGTGAGAGCAGCACCTGGATTGGTCTGCGCTGCCCTGGTTAGGCACTCATGAAGGGACTGGGAGCCTGTGCCATTTCTCCACCAAGCTGTACATTACAGCTGGGTGGAGAAATTCTTAGTGCGTATGTCTGTTGGTCCGGCATAAGATGGCCGGCCAAACAGACATGCATTTAAAAGTGCCCTCCACTCCTTCCAGTCCCTCACTAGTGTTGAGAGGGTTGCCTGGTCTTGCCCTACACTTGGCAGCATCAGCTGCCAGTGAAACATAAAACGACAATAACATTGTTTTATTGTAGTTTTATTTTTCATTCTCAGTGGGGCGATGCTACTCCGCCATTGCGGAGGAGCCGCTACTGCCCTTGTGGCCCTACTCCTCTTTATCATAAATTGTTACATCTCAGTCCTACTCAGTCGCGGCTCCTCGAGGGACTGCTGCGGGGCGGTGGGGCGGGGGAGGGGCAGGGTGGGGGGTAGTAAACTCCAGCATACGGCCGACCGGAGTTAAGTACATAAATAAATAAAACTAATTACATTGTGCGCGCTGCAACGCTATTTGCGTTGCAGCGCGCACAATGTAATTTATTTTATTTATTTATGTACTTAACTCCGGTCGGCCGTATGCCGGAGTTTACTACCCCCCACTCTTACCCTCCCCCGCCACGCTCCAGGGCCCCGCAGCACTCCCACTAGGAGCCGCGACTGGGCCTACTCCTCCTCAGCAGAAGATCACAAACCATACTATCCCAACCCTACTCTTTTTGTGTAAACGATCATGTACTGTTCTCTCCCAGCCCACGCCTCTTATGTAAATGATCATGAACTGATCCCTCCAGCTCACTTCTCTTGAGTAAATTATCTCAAATCATTCTATTCTAACCCTATTCTTCTAGTGTAAATGCGCATTTACTTTTTTCTCCCAGCACTACTACTCTTATGCAAATGATCGTGAATCGCTGTCTCCCGACCCATCTGCTCCTAGGATAACAATCATGACATGTTACCTTAGTCTGTCAAAGGCTCAGCTGCTTACCTTCTTGTGTTGTGCTTCATAAAACCAACACCTACAAAGTTAGGTGATATCAGATAACAAAAAAATGCTGATTTTTTAATGCATTTTTCTCTTGATATTGAAGCTCAGCCTATTGCAGGAGAAGTGACGTTTGTAAGTAGCTGCATGATTGTACTATAGGGAAACGTTCTTTTGGGCAAAAAAGTGACAATCTCGTCATTGGTAAAAAGCCAAACTGTAAGTGTAGATTTCAGCATGACCTTTAACATAATCACTGGTCAGCTATGTTGAGGTTGCACACTTTTCCTGTTTCATTGCCCGTGAATACAGGAAGATATGCATGGGGGTGTTCGGTTTATTAGTTGGAGCTATGGGTACAAGCACTATGGGTACTCCTCCTCCTTGGATTACAGTGAGTTCTGTGCATAGCTACACAAGCATAGTGTTAGCGGCACAGAGCTAGAGGAACTCTTCTATGTACACACAATCTGAGCTATCTACAGTTTTATAAGAGTAACTGCAAGTAGACAAAATTGCCCAGATTATTTGCACTACAAGTCAATTTGAGCGGAATGTGGGCTGATTTCACAGTCATGTTTCTATAGGTGTTTTTTTAAAGGATGTCAAATATGCCTTCTTTAAAAATGTAAATATGTTTAAGTACCAGCAAGTGGTGACAGTATCTGGGTTTTTGCTGTGAAATAGACTATTACCTCATAAAGACTGAGCAAGCGCATCTGTGCGTGTTTTTGTGGGGCGGGACATGGACCTACTTGAAGTGGGTTTGCAGGGCATGGCGGCTGAGGTCTATCCAGCAGTCTCGGATGTGGTATTTCAGGCTTCCTTGGTGCTTTGGCCAATGTGCTACAGTAATGTTGGTGGTGCTATAGTATTGATGGTGCTGTGCTCAATGTTGACTGGTGCTACAGTAATGGTGGTGCTGTGCTTAATGTAGACTGTTGCTACAGTAGCGTACTCATGTGGTGTATTGGTGCTAATCTGAAGACCACTGAAGAAAGCAAATCATGCGCCTTGCCTCTCAAACAGAAAACGTTGGCCAAAAATGTAGCAACTCCCTTCACTTTTTTTGCAGCTGGGGGCTACTTCCTGTTCCTAAATGACGTCTAGATTCTGGATACATCCTTTGATGTCACAGAAGTGACATCACACAAACACTGACTAAGAAGTAAGCAGATTGTTTTTTTATCCTTCCTTCAAAGTCTCTGGGCAGCAACATGTGAGTCAACCATGGCTGGACATGGGCACAATCACATATTAAAATGACAAAAACAAAAGACGTACTTCATTATTAGTAGTCGGATTGGTTAAACCACATTTTTTCAAAGCAGATCCCAGTGGTTGCAAGCGGCCAGATAAGTGTACCAATTGCACTACCCTAAACACCACTTGTGATACTGTTATATGCAGACCGAAAGGTGAGAGCATGCTCTCCATCTCAGATGTTTTTATCAGCCTTCCTTGACGTCATTTAAGATACTGGAGTAAAACCTTGCAGCAGACATGGAAACATCCTTGCCTGGGACCTCAAACGGTTGGACATTTTGGCAGGATGTAGGGGATGTCCTTTTTTTTTACACTGCTTAGAATTCTTCTTTTAGTATCAGAAGAGCAAAAAGAGAAGGTTAAGTTCCGCTCCATAATCTGTATAGACTCTGTGGGCATTTTCTGACTGTTATGTGAAGAAGCAAGACAATCGTTTGAAAATAATGAGGATAGCAAAAGGAGGCAAACGTGCACGCCTAATGTCTACCCTTTGGAAGAATTGTGTACAACTGTCTCTTTTTTAATGCTAAAAACAAATTGTTAAAAATGTTTCTTTTCCGCTGGATACTGATTTTTATAACTATCTGGATTGTCCTGTTTGTGGAAACACAAAAGGCAGCCGTGCAATAAAATGTGTTTTGTGGTCTCTCTTACAGTTTTTATCTCTGTGGGTTTTGCTATGTCTATTATTTTTTACTATGTCAAGCTCCGCTTACGTCTCCATAGGTGGTTAAGCTTTCTTCATCTTGGTCACAGAGACAAAGAATTTCCGCCAGGAGCTACACCAACAGACAATATCTCCACTGCTCCAAGCTATTCAGCTCTTTCCTCAACATCATCTCTAAAAGGGTTTCAAGGAGCATTGATTGAAACCATTTATCGCCTGCTACAATGTTCACTAATAGCGCTCTTCAACCTCACTTCAAAGCCAACACCAGCACCTTGCACTGTGTTCATAGTTGCATAAGACCAGTCATGTCACACCTGGGAGCATAGCACAACCCACAGTGGGGTCGTTAGCCTACCCGACTAGACGTGGCAGTAGCTTATTTTTGCATGCACTGATTGTATAGTATGAACCTAGATAAATGGCAGAAGATTCGCAGGACAGAGTCAAACGCAAAGATAAGCTGCATGAGTGGTTGGAAGGGTAGAAATGATTTGAGAGTGGAAGTGAATTGTTACTGTGTCCTGATCAAGTGTCCTGTAAAGCGGTCCATCTATAGCTCTTTCCCAAACTTGAGGAGGTTTGGGGCGATCCTGATGGGTTCAAGGATACATGTCTAGGTCCTGGCTGTATTCAAGAAGAAGGCCTGCTGCCTTGATGTTTACTTCTCTTTTGCAGCAAATCAGATACACCTATAATGCATAAGGTGAAAACAAATGATAATGTTTGCCAGTATGCCAAGTTAGTTCAAGATCCAGCATTTGTTGCAAAATTGGCTATGTGTGATATGCACACACAGGATGCTGAATACCATCATAAAAGTTTAGTTGGACTCCATAACAGAGCACGCAGTGTATGAAAGAATAAAAACCAATCACCTAGTGGGGCCTCAGAAGAACGATTATCAATAGCCAAGCTTGTATCTTATCTAAAAGATTCAGGAGTGAGAGATGTTAAAACAATTTTGAAACTCTGTGGCTTAGTAGACCTTCGCACAAGCAGAGTAAAGCAGCTCGGTTTCACTGCATGTAAGCCTAACTTGAGAAGACTAGAAGAGAGAATTCTCAGAAATACAAGAGGTGTGAAGGCATACAATGAAGGAAGAGATGGCCTGTTAGCTTTCGAAGATGACGTAGGATCCGCATTAGTATTTGCCTGTGACAAGTCAGATTGTGACTCCCTAAATATTGCTAACTTTGTTTGAAGGACATTATGCACGAATCTGAAGACTTCAATGTAACATTGGAGATGATTGTAGAAACTGAAATCGCTTCTTGCCCTTGTTAAAATTGAATGTGATGGATCCTATACAAGAGATTAGTATTCCGGTGAAACAGTCATTCCCAATATAACGTTGTCTATTTCTGAATTACCGATGTTTAACAGTGTAAAGAATTGAAGAACAGAGTCTTCTTCAGTTACTAGACATAACAGTAACAAAGAAACTCCTCTGTACATATACATTGCTCTTTCTATCCACTATGAAACAAGAAATCGAGAATGTATAGAAAAGTTCCATAAACTAGGTATATATATATTTCATATGATAGGAATTTGCAAATATCTGCTTACTTAGTAAATAGCATTTGCACACTGTATGAGAGTGAACAAGCTGTGTGTCCACAAAAATTGAAGTTGCAAGTACACACTAGGGAAAATATTGATAACTTAGATGACAACCCAAGTTCCATGACAGCGAAAGACTACTTCCATGGAACAGCAGTAGCTCTGACACAACACCCAGAATGAGAACTAGAAGGAATTAATCATGTCATTGTGGTGATAAATCCTAATATGGCAAAGTCAAAGCAGATTTCAAATCTTCCAGTACTGCACACCAGTATCTGACCAGCTTCAATGAACAATACAGACTATCACATTCCATTATTATCTGTAGTAGGTGATCACCAAAGTGATCCAATTGATGCTGCTAACACCTATGAATATAAAAGGCTTGAAAGAGTGATGCGCAATGTTGAGAGTGGAAATATTTCTTCTGATGAAAGCATATCTTGGGCAGCATATCATGCATCATTGCTACCACCTATCACTAGACCTCTGTCAACTACTGCATTCTTGCCACTGTTCACAGAAGGTTCTCATTCTAAATCCGTGGTCTTGCATTGCAGGAAAGTCATTAAAGAGTCTGTTCATTATCTCAATCCAGGACATACACATTTAATTTCAATGGACCAACCTCTCTTCACCCTAGCAAAACAAATTCAATGGGATGTACCATATTTATATGGGGAAGATAAATATGTTGTACAGATGGGGGTATTTGGGCACTGACTTTCGACCAGTGAATGGACCCGTATGTTAGTGCAAGCTAACAGCACTAGCATAGGAAAAGATGATGCTATATTGAAGGTTTCCCACTTAACCCTTGCATGCCATGCTCATCAAATTACGTTGCTACTCTGCACATATTACAGATGAAGGCTTATTAAAGTTATCTTGAATCTAGACAGTCCCATGAAGAAATAAGGGAGTTTTTTAACTGGATTAAGTGGAAATCAAACAAGCACCTGCACTTCCAATTCTGGGCAATTTTTATGGATTTGCATACAGTTGCACTTGAATTTGTTTATTCAATTAGAGAGGATAACTTTGGTTTTTATGTACAAGTACATGACCAGATGGTTCCATGAATATGTTCTACAAATCATAGTCCTTATTCTCGATGGCTGTCTGTCCACATTCGCGACACGGCAACACTAGCATAACGCCACCCACACATTCACTCAGAGTTTCATAAAGGAAAGTTTGCTGTCAATAAAATCAACCACGCATTCTCATCAATTGCTCTAGATCAAAATCATGAGCAGGAAAATGCTATCATCAAGGGAGATGGAGGTGTTGTAGTTCTGATGGAAAATCCAGGAGCTCTCAGAAGGTAGATGATATCTGGGGGAGAGATTTCCAGAGTTGTAAATGAATTTGAACAAACATTCGTGCATGCCATAAAAAAACAGCCTTTGCCAACATGAACAAATACCTAGCGTACAAAAATCTTTTGCAAAATATGGGAAATCTCTACTGTACACAATTGAGGAAGCTGGTAATCCGTTTACTGAGGAGAGCAGTGAGCTATTCAATCTGGATAGCAATGAAGTTATGCCTGCTACAGTTATCACGTTGGTGAAAACAGAACATGAAATAGGTAGAGGTCAATATAACTACTATTTTCCTGAGGCATTGCAAACAAGTTCGAGCACATAACAGATTCAATACCAAGGAACAAACTTCAATTACTCAGCACCAGCCTGAGTCCAAAGACAAACTATCATTGTAAGAAAGTAATTGCAATCTGTTTGCTAAATTATATATCAGGTGAAGGAAAGAAATAGTAATATGGAAGAATTTTTCAACCACGGGAATCAGTCTTTTCCGCCATCTATATCTGTGAATGGAGTCTCAGACAAGGATAGATGTCGCAGCTATTGCACTGCGTTGCTGGAAGTACCCCCATACACAACGCTGCTGCAGTGGTACATGTAAATATATTCGAGTGTGCAGGTATAGTAAATATGCTACCTCCCATGTCTTGTAAAACATTTGATGATTAAGCTCCAACATTTTTCATACCCTACTGTGACGAGGGGCTGGGGTCAGGGTCTGAGCAAGGATCGAGGTCCACACAAAATCGTGCTAAACTGGGTTTTATTTTACGGTACACACGTCTCTTGTAAGTAGCCAGAGTTCAGGAGGGAGGGTGCAGATAATTCTTCTTATCCGATCTTGACCCTTTGCACACGTTCTGCTTTTCGTCGTCTTCTTCTTCTTTTCTTGAGTTGATTGAAGACACTTGTGCAAAGAAGAGAAGAGAGGCAAGTGTAAGTATTGCTCTCTGCTTCCGGTATTTGGGGGAAAAAGGAGTGAGGGGTCACCCGTGCTCGGCTATACGTCTATGGACGTGTGACGGTGCAGGGAAGTACCGGGAGAGAGAATGGAGAGAGGCGGCCTAATCGTCAGTTTTCTCCCTCCTCCTGACCCACCCCGCAAAGCGGTCCCGTACCTGGTTAAGACACGCTCCTCCAGGAGCGTGGCTGGGCGCAGCGCAGTGTCGTCGGCCTCCTGGCATTCCAGTTGTCCTCAGCTCCGCAGGGCTCTCCGTCTGAAGCGGTGGTCCGTCTTCCGGCATCTCCTTCGTTTTTCTTGAGGCGTCCACGAACACACCTTCTTCGCGTCTTCCGGGTTTTTGGCTTTTACTCCCTCGACTTTGGCACACCGGGAATGGTCCAGGGAGGGTGACGTCATGCTCCTGGGCGGTGTCTCTGTAGGATGTATTCCCATTAAAGGGACTGGGAGTGAAAAAGAGGATAACGGCTTCCTGCGTTGTATTTGGTGCTATAGTCCAGTCATCTGGCTGCTAAGAGAGGACATGACGGGTTTCAGCAGGGGCAGTCCACCAATCTTCCGGAGGTTCAGTTCCCTCGTTTCCCTTATCTCCTTCATGTGGGGAGTCGGGATCGCGACACTCCCTCCCCCTAGGATTCGCCCTATGGGGGAGAGGAAACACCCAGGACAGAAAATCAGCGTTCCCGTTTTCGGACCCTCTCCTATGTTTCACCTCAAATGAAAAGGGCTGGAGGGACAGGATCCAACGTAGGACCCGAGGGTTATGGCCCGTATTTATGCTCATCCATTGGAGAGGTGCGTGGTCAGTGTACAGTGTAAAGTGATGCCCTTCAAGATAATATCGTAGTTTGTCGATAGCCCACTTAACTGCAAGGCATTCCTTTTCTATTGTAGGGTACTTCATTTCGCGGGGGAACAGCTTCCTACTTATAAAAAGGATGGGGTGATCTATACCTTCGGGGGATAGCTGTGACAAAACTGCACCTAAACCATAATCGGAGGCGTAGTGTGGAGGATAAAGGGTTTGGTGAAGTTGGGGGAAGAGAGGACTGGACTGGTAGTGATGACCTTCTTTAAACAATAAATGGCCTCTACCATTGTATCTGAGGGGTTTAGCAGAGTCTGGGCTCGTACGTCTTTGCGTAGGATGTCTGTAAGGGGTCCAACTATCTCTGAGTACTGGTGTATGAACCGCCTATAGTACCCCAATAACCCCAAGAAGGCCCTCACGTCTCTTTTGGAGGTGGGAAAAGGGGCTTCTACGATGGCCCTTACTTTCTCTTCTTATGGGGCTATCACCCCATGACCCAATACATATCCTAGGTACATGACTTTCTGGAATCCTACCCTGGATTCTTTTGAGTGGACATGGAGACCTACGTTTTGTAGATCCAATAGGATTTGGTGGAGATGTTTTAGGTGGTCCTCCCATGTGGGGCTGAATACCACTATATTGTCTAGATAGGCTGATGAAAAAGATTGGTGTTCACAGAGTACCGTATTCATCAGGCTTTGGAAAGTGGCTGGAGGTCCGTGACCAAATGGGAGGACAGTGAATTCATACAGTCCGTCGGGTGTAACAAAGGCAGTCTTTTCCCTATCTGACTCTTTCAGGGGGACCTTCCAGTATCCTTTCGTGTGGTCTAGAGTTGTTATATATCGTGCCTCTCCCAGTTTCTCAATCAACTCGTCTATCCTAGGGATAGGGTAGGAATCGAATTTGGAGAAGGATTAAAAGCCCTGAAATCCATGCAAAATCTGGTGGAACCGTCCGGCTTGGGTACCATCATGATAGGGGATGACCATTCGCTCCGGGAGGGGCGAATGACCCCCATTTCCAGCATGCTTTGGACATCGTCCCATACCGCCTGTCTCCGGGCTGCAGGTATTCTATAGGACCGTTGTTTAATAACCCGTCCCGGAATAGTCTCAATGGCGTGTTCTGTCAAGGTTGTTTTCCCTGGCTTGTCTGAAAACATAGATGAAAAGGGCCTTAATACAGCATTCAGTGCTTCTTTCTCTTTGTCTGAAAGAGCATCATTAATCACTAGTTGGTCTAGTGTACAGGAGGGTGTTTTGTCTGTCGGTAGGTCTGTATGCAAGAGGGTTTTATCTGTACCTTGTAACTGGTCTTACCAATGATACCTACTGTTTTGTAGGGGCCTAGCCTTTCAGACCTGAATTTGCTTGTGGAGGAAAGCATTAGCACCAAGACCCAATCATTAATGTCTAAGTTTCTCCATCTCTTTCCCTTATCATAAAAATACTTCTGTCTTAATTGTTTTTTCTCGAGGTGTGAATAAGCCAGGTCCCTAAGTTTCCCTATCCGGGACTTGAGGTTTGGGTACATTCGAGAAAACCGTGTGCTTCATCTGCTTCTTTTTCCCAGGCCTCCTTAGTCATCTCCAGAAGGGACCGCGGCTGTCTTCAATATAACATCTCGAAGGAGGAACAGCCTAGGCTGCTCTGGACCTGACTACAGATCACGTACAGTGCTGGAGGAGAAGTTGGTCCCACTCTTTTCGTTCAGTGTTAAGCATCTTTTTGAGTATCAATTTTATGGTCCAGTTATACCTTTTCACCAGTCCATCGATTTGTGGATAGTAAACTGATGTTTTGATGTGGCTGCGATTTAGGGTTTTACACACCTCTTTCATCAGCCTTGAGACAAAAGGGGTGCCCTGGTCAGTTAAAATTTCCCGTGGGAACCTCACTCTCGAAAAGAGCTCAATGAGTCGGTCTGCTATGTTCTGAGTGGTGGGTGCCTTTAACGGAAAAGCTTCGGGGTATTGCGTCGCATAATCTACAACCACCAGAGCAGATTGGTGCCCCTTGTGGGATTTTGGTAGGGGTCCGATAAGGTCCATGCCCACTCTTGCAGTGTACTTATCACTGGTAACGGTTGTAAAGGCACTGGGGGAAGAAGAAATGGATTCCTTTTCTGACATGTCTCACACTCTTGGCAGTGTTTTTTATGTCACTATACACCCCTGGCCAGAAAGCATTTCTCAAGATATTCTGGGTGGTTTTCTCTGTACCAATGTGACCAGTGGTGAGATGGGAGTGGGAAAAGAAAAGGATCTGGTTTCGAAAAGCTAATGGAACCAGTAACTGTGGTGTCTCATCCTTTGTACCTTTCCGATATAACAACCCATTGTTGATGGTGAAATGGGGATACACGGTGGGAGGAGTGGCGTCATTTTCTTTAGCACTTTGCCAGGCATTTTGAAGGGTTGGGTCGTTAATTTGAGCAAACCGGAAGTTCCTATCAAGGAGCTAGGGTTCTGGGGTAATCAGGGCTGGTAGGGGTTTTATCCCGAGAGGATCCCTCTCGTCCCCCTTATGCTGGTTGTGTACGGTGGAAAGAAACATCCCCAAAAGCCTTGGATTGTCTGTCCCTATAATTATTTCTACAGGGAGTTCTGACATAACACCTACCCTGACCGTAAAAGGGGCTCCCCTTATTTAAGTGAGATCTATAGAGGCCACGGGGGAAGGTTTTACATCCCCATGTACACATATAATATGCACCAAGGTCTCGGGAATGATTTGGCTGGGTCGTACTAAGTCTCCCTGAATGACAGACTGCCTACACCATGAGTCAAGTAAGGCCCTGACTGTTTGTTATGTTATGTTATTGTGTATTTATAACGCGCTCAGCTACTCCTAGGAGTGTCCCGGCGCGAGCTACGAGGACAGTATGGACAATAGAAAATTAAAACAGATGAATTTTGAGATGCTTTCTGAACAGATAGGAGTCCTGAATCGCTCGCAAAGATAGCGGCAAAGCATTCCACAGCCTGGTGGCCTTAAAAGCAAGAGATCTACCCCCCATACGTTGAAGGCGAACGCCGGGGGTAGAAGCAAGTAGCTGCGATGAAGATCTCAACAGTCTGGTAGGCAGGTAGAAAGAAAAACGCTTTTTAAGATAGGAAGGGCCTCCATCGTAGAGGGCGCGATGTGCAATAACCAAAGCCTTGAATTCAACGCGTTTCCTGACTGGGAGCCAGTGCAGAAGACGAAGCGAAGGAGAAATGCAATTTCTGATGGGAAGATTAACCACCAGCTGGACGCAGCATTCTGGATTACCTGTAGCTTTTTCAGCAAGTAATCGGGCAGGCCGATGTAGAGGCCATTGGCGTAGTCAAGACGGGAGAGGATCAGGGCCCGGACTACTGTCTCCTTAGCTGATCTAGGCAACAGAGGCAGGAACTTTCTCAAAGATCTGAGTATACCGAAGCAACAGCCTGTAAGCTTTTTGATCTGAGTCGAAAAGGACAGCTGCTCGTCAAACCAGATATCCAGATTTTTTACTGGGAGACCCGTGCAGGATGGAAGAGGAAAAGCTGGGGGCCAAATAGAATCCCTAAAATTAGGAGGAAATTTGCCGTAAAGCAGAATTTCAGTCTTTTCCTCATTACATTTTAATTGGGCTGCCGATAATCATTGAAAGATGGCTGACAGACAGCCCTGCACTCTAGAGGTAGAAAAGTCAGTCCTGTCCCATGTAAACAGGAGCTGAGTGTCGTCGGCGTATGCAACAACCCTGGCCCCCCCTTCCTCAGCCAGTTGAACCAGGGGCGTGACATATATATTGAAAAGCAGGGGGCTCAATGAGGAACCCTGAGGAACTCCAGTGGAAACCGGCTGAGGAGGAGACGCAAAAGGTGGAAGCCAAACCTGTTGTGACCATGATGTAAGAAAAGATTCCAGCCACTTCCAGGCCTGACCTGTTATGCCGATAGCGGCTAACCGGGTTAGTAACAGAGCATGAGGAACGGTGTCGAATGCAGCCGACAAATCCAAAAGGATAAGGGCTGCACTCCCCCCTGAATCCAAACACTCACGGATAGCCTCCGAGACCTCAACTAAGGCAGACTCGGTGCTATAGGAAGCTCTAAAACCCGATTGAGCCGGATGGAGAAGCCTCGAGTCCTCAACAAAGTCAGTCAGTTGTTTGTTGACAACCTTTTCACAGATCTTAGCCAGGCCAGGAAGTAAGGAGATCGGGCGATAATTAGCAGGGTTGCTAGCGTCAAGAGATGGCTTTTTTAACAGCGGGATAATTTTTGCTTCTTTCCATTCCCGTGGAACAACGGCCTCAGTGAGGGACAGATTAACAAGAGTGTTTACCTCAGGATTAACTGTCTCAGCAATAGAAGCCAGGAGCCTGGCCGAGCATGGATCAGACGGGGAACCTGACTTTAAGGATTGTAGTAGTTTCAGAGAGTCAGAGAGCACCACCGGAGAGAAGTCAGAAAATAGTACCACCGGAGTAGGGCTATCAACTGGCGGCCCACTATTGGAAGCAAATGTCGCCTGAATGGTCCGAATTTTAGCAACAAAGAAGTCAGAGAGCTTTTTGCACCAAGAAGCAGACACTGGAAGTTTAGTGGCCATAGCTACTGGAGCCATAAAACTCTGAACTATCGAAAAGATTTTGTTTGAGTTATTACTAGCACACGCAATCCGTTTGGTGTAGTAAAGACTTTTCGCATCATGGATGGCCTGATAGTTAATCTTCTGAGCATCTCTCAGCATCTTCTTGGCTAATGGACAGAAGCCAGAGCGCCAGCTGCGTTCAAGTTTTTTGCAGTACCGTTTGAGCAGCTTCAGATTAGGGGTGAACCAAGGTTGAGAGGGAGAATCCCTATGGCGACGGCGACAAAGCAGGGGAGATAAGCTGTCCTCAGCACGTCCAATCCAACCCAGAAAGCATGCGAGAGCCGCTTTAAATTCACAGGGAAGAGTAACCCTAGAGTTGTCTAAGCAGAGGCCAAATGCTAAAGGGTCAATTTTTGCTGTTGAAGGACAGGAATTGAGCTGTTGATCAAAAGGCCCATTGCTCATAGACCAAGTAAAACAGGAGAGAAAATGATCAGACCAGGACACAGGAAGAGGATTATCCAGGGAGATAGGGAAGTTAGAGCAGATAGGGTCCAGGATGTGACCACCACCATGGGTAGGCGAGCTGACCCATTGGGTAAGCTGAGCAAGATCAACCGCATCTAAGAAGGCTTTGGAATCACTTAAGTCCTGTTGATCGAGATGAATATTACAATCACCCAAGAAGAGATATTGTGCAAAGCGTAAAGCACGGGAAACAAGCAACTCTCCGAGATCATCAAGAAAAGGGCCAGCATAGCCAGGAGGCCTATAGACTAGGGTGCCGGCTAGTGTAGAATGGGCCGAAAATACAATGGCGTAGTCGAGGAGTTCACTCTGAGCTAACGAGATATTGTTGCCCAATGTCACCTCCCAGACATTTCTGTAGATAATGTCCATTCACTTTTACACTTACGTAGAAAGCATTTCCCAATTCTGCGGTATTTAGGATGGATCTTGAGATGTAGCCAACCTCCATTGGTTCCTCAGTGGATTTCTTCCAGGGACATGCTCGGGCTATATGTCCCCAGTCTCCGCAATCAAAACACTGTGGGCCTCTAAATGTAGGGATTTCCGGTCTTTGTTGTTCCTTTTCTCGTATTTCCCCGATAGAGGTCGGTTTGTTCGTTCAGGTTCCCATATGGCGGTACGGGGTTGGGCCCGGGAGAAAGTGGTGGCCATTTCAACCGCCTCTTCCGTAGTGGGGTGTGGGTGCTGGCGCAGCCACATTTGGGTGTTGTACGGCAGGGACTCTAGGTATTGTTCGAGGTAGATCCTGTCCATTATTTCTTCTTTTGTACTTTCCTAGGGTCTCATCCATTTATCCGCTGGAGACTTGATGCGGAAGATCAGGGTTTTGGGGTTTTGTCCTGGGTTCCCTTTTTCTCTCCAGAATCGTACCCTATAGGCCTCGACATCTAAACCTAAATGGTCGAGTATGATGGTTTTAATTGCAGCATAAGGGGTGTTACCAGTGGGGTTTGCTACTTGGTAAGCAGCCTGTGCTTCCCCCGTTAGCAAAGGCACCAAGAAGAAGGGCCACTTCTCCACGGGCCAATTACAGGCTCTGGCTGCCCTTTCGAAATTAAGTAGGTAAGCATCTGGATCCTCTCCTGCCATGTATTTATGATGGGTGCTAGTTCTGGTTTCTCGGGCTCCCGTGGTTGTCTGTTTGGAGGCTAATTTCTGTAGGCCCTCCAGTTGTGCTGCTATAGTGTCCTTGAAGATGTCCCGGTCGGCCTGAGCCGAGGTCATTTCGCACTCCAAGGCCCACTCCAACTTCTCTTGTCCCTTTACCAAATGATGAATCAGGGCGTCCATTATGTTAGTACTAATGGTCTGCCCACATTCTCCACCAATTGTGACGAGGGGCTGGGGTTAGGGTCTGAGCAAGGATCGAGATCCACAAAAAATAAAACTGGGTTTTATTTTACGGTACACACGTCTCTTGTGAGTAACCAGAGTTCAGGAGGGAGGCGGATAACTCCTGTTATCCGATCTTAGCCCTTTGCAATCGTTCTGCTTTTCGTCTTCTTCTTTTATTGAGGTGCTTTCAGTCACTCGTACAAAGAAGAGAAGAGAGGCAAGTGTAAGTATTGCTATCTGCTTCCGGTATTTGGGGGAAAAAGGAGTGAGGGGGTCCCCCGTGCTCGGCTATAAATCTAGGGACGTGTGACAGTGCAGGGAAGTACCGAGAGAGAGTACAATAGAGAGAGGCACCCTAATCGCCGTTTTTCTCCCTCCCTCCTCCCGACCCACCCCGCAAAGCGGTCCTGTACCTGGTTAAGCCATGCTCCTCCAGGAGTGTGGCTGGGCGCAGTGCAGTGTCGTTGGCCTCCTGGCATCAGTTGTCCTCAGTTCTGCAGGGCTCTCTGTCCGAAGCGGTGGTCCGTCTTCCGGTATCTCCTTCGTTTTTCTTGAGGCATCCAAGAGCCCACCTTCTTCACGTCTTCTGTTTTTTTTGGCTTTCACTCCCTCGACTTCGGCGCTCCGGGATTGGTCCAGGGAGGGTGACACCAAGCTCGGTGTCTCCGTAGGATGTATCCCCATTAAAGGGACCGGGAGCGAAAAAGGGGATATTCGCTTCCTGCGTTGTATTTGGTGCTATAGTCCAGTCAACCGGCTTCAAAGAGAGGACATGACAGGTTTCAGCAGGGGCAGTCCACCAATCTTCCATAGTGCCAATATCGGCAACCGTTATCATAGCACACATCAGTACATAACCATAATAAAACACATGACACTGAATGTAAGTGGAGAAATATTGCTGCAGGTTTATTAGCATAATAAATATGCAAACACGGTGGGTTATCTTACGGGCGATCCCAGGGCAGGCCAGCCCCATGCCGCCTGCCCGTCTGATAAGCCTAGAGTCACCATGGCAACGCCAATTGGTGTCTACCAAATGTTGGGAGGGTCCCCCCCCTCCCATCCGTGGACCTCCAGTCCACATGCTTCACCACGCCCC
This sequence comes from Triturus cristatus, assembly GCF_964204655.1. Taxonomy (NCBI): domain Eukaryota; kingdom Metazoa; phylum Chordata; class Amphibia; order Caudata; family Salamandridae; genus Triturus; species Triturus cristatus. The sequence goes on along the minus strand of NC_140594.1, from coordinate 314,947,043 downwards.
CCCGTGATGGGTGGGCGGAGCATACATGGCAGCCCCCGGTTGCTCAGACCCACAACCGCCTGTCGGTTAGCGGGGCGCCGTAGGTCTTCCAGTGGACACGCTAAAAGATCCCTGGGTATCCTGGCTTCGCACCACACGGTGCTGCTGCATGCTATACCCCTTGGTATGTGCAGACCCTGGATCGCCCTGTAACTCCTCCTGCAACACAAAGTGAAAATTGTTAGAAAAAACCTCCCCCCCCTTTCTTGTCCCTCCAGATGCCGGGTAAGCGGATGGGCGGGCAAGGCAAACGAGCGGACAAGAGAGCGAGGAGGGGGCGGGGACCGAATATGTACCCCCCCCCCTTGGCTCCTCCCCGCCGGAAGCAGCTACCTGCCTGGGGTCTCCCTAGGTCAAGCCCAGGGACACGACCTCCCACCCCTGTGCCTTCCTGTGGCACTAAGGCGGCCGCCCTCAAGGGGGCGGGCCGCTGCGCAACCCCCCCCCCCCGGGCAGCCTTACATAGTGCCAATATCGGCAACCGTTATCATAGCACACATCAGTACATAACCATAATAAAACACATGACACTGAATGTAAGTGGAGAAATATTGCTGCAGGTTTATTAGCATAATAAATATGCAAACACGGTGGGTTATCTTACGGGCGATCCCAGGGCAGGCCAGCCCCATGCCGCCTGCCCGTCTGATAAGCCTAGAGTCACCATGGCAACGCCAATTGGTGTCTACCAAATGTTGGGAGGGTCCCCCCCCTCCCATCCGTGGACCTCCAGTCCACATGCTTCACCACGCCCCCCCGTGATGGGTGGGCGGAGCATACATGGCAGCCCCCGGTTGCTCAGACCCACAACCGCCTGTCGGTTAGCGGGGCGCCGTAGGTCTTCCAGTGGACACGCTAAAAGATCCCTGGGTATCCTGGCTTCGCACCACACGGTGCTGCTGCATGCTATACCCCTTGGTATGTGCAGACCCTGGATCGCCCTGTAACTCCTCCACAGCCCTGGGAGTGGCCACCGTCACTACCAGGGCCCCCCACCAGGACCCCTATTATTAGCAACCCGCAGCTGTCAGAGCTTCCCCTAGATCCAGTAAAAACAACTCCATGCCTAAATCCGAGAGGTGAACCCCATCGCCTTTGAGACATCCCGTTGATTTGGCATGCAGAAGGCCGTGCCTGATGAAACCAAAGCCTCTTTGCTCAGTGAACTTGCGCATAGCGCTATTAACCTTTCTTCTAGATACCTCGATGGCATCGCCTGAGCGAGCACCATGCCAAATCGTGCGTGGTGTCATCTCAGACCACCACAGCTCACACGGCCCCAACAACACGCTCAACTTGCAGAAAGTATCCCTCATGTCTTGTAGTAGAGCTCTCCTTCCCAGTGATGTGAGGTCATTCCCCCCCAGGTGAACCACCAAGAGGTTGGGCGGGAGCCACCCTCCCCGGAGTCTCTGCTTCACTTTCCGTAACAAGTCGCACCAGCGCAAGCCTGGGAAACCCAACCACGTGATGTCCGTGTTGGCAAAGCCATTCTGCCACTCTCTTGCCGCCGCCCAATGTGCCAGTCTTGCAATAATTGAGTGACCAATTACCCACACCTTCATACCTAATAAAGAAAAAATTGGTTTTGAGTATATGTTTATTAAGCGGAAAGAGCAAACAACATAAGCAAACTTCAGCACATCTGCAGTCAAGGTATACGTCAATCAGGAAACCAGCGAGGGAGGGGAGGCCTAATAAGATTGTGGTCACGACTAGACAGCCCAACCAAAGTGACCCACAGCTCCCCCCGGCCACCCCTAGGGCCGGATGTACCGCTTGAAGCAATGCGACTGCCAGCGCCCCACCATCATAATACCTTCTGCAGGCATTCCTGCCAGGAACGCTGTGGTGGCCGCACCTATGCGAAAGGAGTGGCTGCTGAATATTTTGCCCCTGACCTCATGGCCGGACAGCCTAAGGCAGGCCTTGAGGATGTGGTCCACTTGAAATCTAGTGACCGGGAGGCCATCCTGATGCACTAGCAGGTAACCCGCCCCACGCGGGCGAAGCAGCAGGTAGGTTCTGACACAAGCTACCGGGCAATATCTCTCATCCCCCAGGCCATGTAGCACCACTACCCTCCCTCGCCCTAGCTGGTCGGTTTTGGACTGTCTAATGACTATTTTCAAGCACCCCGGTTCAAGTTCTACGTCCTTTACATTCAGCGCCACCCCCGAGGGGTCAGATTTTGAGCGGGCCACTAGTTCCCCTATCCTGAAGGCACCAAAGAAGGCTAGGGAAAAACAGGCCGAGAACAGTGTAGCTTCGTACTCTGAGTGAGTGGCCCTATCCATACAGTCCAACATTCCTTGTAGCAGTGAGAAAGTGATAGGGGACCTGGGATCCGGGGATCGCGGATCCAGCTTTGCCCATCCACGCAAGGCTGCCTTGATCACAAAAGCCTTGGTGGGATCAGCCTGACCCCTCAGTCTGGCGTGGTGGCTGATGGCAGCGAGGTGGCCCGATATCCAGGAATGCGTTTTTCCCTCCCCTCTGGCCCACAGCAAGAATTGTTGGACTCTAAGTTCCAGGACCACCTGATCCTCCTCCCAGCCCCCTGTAATTGCACAAAAGAGGGTGACACAGCTCCCGTAGCGCTTCGCAGTTCTGGGGGCTAAGGACCGTTCTCCCAGCTCCCTCATCCGTGGTCCCACTTCAGCAGCCGCCACAAGTGTGGCGGGAAAGGGGTCCCCTCTTGACGTGCGCTCGGCCAGGCCTCCCGGAAGCGGTGCCACTGGAAACGAGACAAAGAGTCAGCGGCAACATTAGAAATCCCTGGAATGTGCCTGGCCCTGCACTCTACGTTGTTAAATAGGCAGGCCCTGGCAAGCTCTCGCAGTAGACACAGGACTAGGGGGCAGCTAGCAGACTGGGAGTTGATGGCCTGCACCACCGCCAGGTTGTCAGACCAGAAAAGCACCCGTTTGGCGGCCAGAGCCATGGGCCAGAGATGAAAAGCAACCACAATTGGGAAGAGTTCCAGGACAGTGATCTTGGACGTGACCTTTTTCTTGTGCCATGCGTTAGGCCACCTCTCTGCGCACCACTCCTTGTCCAAAATCACTCCGAACCCTTCCCGGCCAGACGCATCAGAAAAAAGGGCCAGCTCCCGGCTGTTGGCCCAGGGGTCGCGCCAGATGACAGCCCCATTAAAGTTGACTAGGAAGTCTGCCCACATGACTAGGTCTTCACGCATCCCCTTGTTCAGTTTAACCATGTGGTGCTTCCTGCTCACCGAGGCCGTAGCTCTAGCCAACCTTCGCGCAAATGCCCTGCCCGCGGGGATGACTCTGGCAGCAAAGTTTAACTTCCCCAGGAGGCTCTGAATGACAGCCAAGGAAACCTTCTCCCTCCCTACCACGCGGCTAATCTGATCTCTCAGGTCCCGCACCTTGTCAGCTGGCAGCCTGGCCTCCCCCGCCACTGTGTCCAGCTCGATCCCTAAGAAGGAGAGAACCTGAGCCGGGCCCTCCGTTTTCCTGGGGGCTAAGGGAACGCCAAAATGATGCATCAGGACCTGAAAATCAACCAGGGCTGCCCTACATTCCTGAGTGCCATCCCTCCCGATGAAAAGGAAGTCATCTAAGTAATGGGAAACCCCAGAAACGCTGTAAGTGTGCTGGAAGGCCCATTGAAGGAAGGAGCTGAAAGCCTCGAAGAAGGCACAGGAAACCGCGCACCCCATGGGCATGCACTTGTCAAAGTAGTACATGCCGTCCACCTTGAAACCCAGCAGGTGTTGACTGCTGGGGTGCACTGGTAGTAACCGAAAGGCCGACTCAATGTCGGCCTTCGCCAACCAAGCTCCTTTGCCAGCCCTCCTTACCAGGTCAAGTGCGACATCCAATGTACAATAAGACACCGAGCATGACCCCTCCTGAAGGCCGTGGTTTACTGAGCTCCCCTCTGGGTACGACAGGTGGTGAATCAGTCTGAAAGACCCTGGTTCTTTTTTGGGGACCAAGCCAAGGGGGGAGACTACAAAGTTGTCTAACGGGGGCTCCCTGAAAGGACCCGCCCCAGCTTCAGCTCCTTCTGGACTTTTTCCTTTAAGACCTGTGGGAGGGCCCTGGCAGATCTGAGGTTCTCCGCATCGCGGCCGGACAGGGGACCTACATAAGGAATGGTGAAGCCCAGCGAGAAGCCGTCAAGCAGGAGCGCACTGTCAGCGGAGAGGGGGTACAGTCTGAGTAACTCTAGCATGTGGTCCAGGAGGACCGGGGAAGGACCCTTGCTGGCCAGGGGCGCAGGAGAGCAGGCGACCAGGTCGGTGGGAGAGTGGTGGAGGGGTGGGGGCGCAGCTGGGGAAGGGAGTGGGGGCGACTCAAGCAGATGGTGTGGCGGAGTCAGCAGGCTTCTTGTCCTGCTTGGTTTGGCACGAGGCAGCGGGGTGGCGCCCCCCGCACTTGCTGCAAGAGTGCTGGAACCGGCACTTGACCCCCCAAGAGCAGGCGCCGGCATTGAAAAGGTTGCAAGTCCCAGGTGAGACCCGCTTGGCCCCACCTCCCCTGCCACCTCCTCTACGCCCCCCCCGAAAGGACTGCCTCGCTTGCTTAGCATTGAACTGTGAGCTCCCTGTCTGACCGCCCCCTCCTCCAGACCCTTTGGGAAGCGAGGCAGGACTCTTGGATCCCCGAGACCCCATGTGGTCCATCCACAGCTGTACCTCTTTCTGGTCCCATTCCATCTCTGGGCAAATGGCCATCTTTTTTCTGAACTCCATGTCATAATTGAGCCACCCTTCCCCGCCCCACTTCTGCGCTTCTGTGTGAATTAGCCTCTGGTACAGTACCAAGGCCTGTCCCTGTTCAGGAAATTTTTCAAGTATAACCGATTGAAGAATGGAAAAGGCGGCTAGCCAGTTATCTATTGTTTTATCCAGCCACTGCTGGAACCTGACCTTCTTGTCGTCCTCCTTCCCCCCAAGCCTACGCGCGTCTTGCCCATGCTGGCCCAGCAGAAGTAGTGAAAAGATGTCTAAAAACTCTCGCCTCCAGATGAATTCTTTTACTGCTAAGGGAACCTCCCAGATCAGCGAGCTATGGCCAGACAGGAGCGGGGCATGAGTAAACTCCTTCTTAGCTGGGACCTGCAGAGGTGAGCGTGGTACTGTAGCGCTAGCTAGTTGTGTGGACGCGCTGCCCCCCGGGGCGGGGGGGGGGGGCGGCGATATCAAAGGCGGCAGCAGACTGCCCGGTTACCGGCTCACCTCCTGCTGGTTGACGCTGCTCAGCCCCTGCCGGGATGGGCCCCGAAGCCGGGGGGCCCGCGGGAGCCGCCTTCTCCTGCCTGGCGGACATGACAGGCCCTTCCACCGCCGCCGGATCTGCACTTCTGGGCAAGGAAATAGGCGGTGTGCACGGCACCGTGGACAGCTCGGGGGCCTGACGACATGTCCCTTGTGGTGCCCAAACAGAGGCTGCAGCGGAAGGGTTCCCTCCCGCACTGTCAGCAGTCGGCCGCCCCACAGCTGAGGCTGCCCGCGAGAAACCCGCCCTGACCTCTTCCATGAAGTTTTTAAGGGTCTCATTGAGGTTGGAGAGATCCTCCCTGGATGCAAAGTTAGTGGCATGAGAGCTTGAACAGCTTGGTGGTGTCGGGCCAGCCGGGGACGGCGGGGGCGGAAGCCCGGAGGAGCCCTTGACGGCGGGCACCGAGCGGACCCTGTGTGAAGTACCTTCAGCCGGGAAATCTCTAACTGTGGCCCTGCGGATTCGTTTGGGGCGGGGGGGTCCCGCCTCCGCGTTCGACTCTTGTCCCGTCGTGTGACCCCCAGAGATGACCCCAGAGTCATCAGGGCAGCTGGCCTTGAGGAGGTCTGCAGCCCAGGCCAGTCCTTTGGATTTGGCCATCTCAATAATTGCAGCTAACTGTGCGTCTTGCGAATTGCCCGGCTGGGTCTCATTGACCTGGGACGGCGTCGAGAAGAGCGCTGGGGTGCCCTCACTATCCATCTCGGACTGGGTCCTACCTGAAAGAGAAATGAACGTAAGCATAGGCCAATACCACTTGAGACCGGCCCCTACCCACCCTTAACCAATCCGCGCCGTCCACTGCTCTTACTTACTCTCACGGAAGCGAACGCACCTCCTTCAGCTCGGAGCGTAATGCTGTACCAGGTTTCCTGCATACAAAGGACAAAGCTGTTAAAACGCGCTCCAGGGCGATATTGTCCTTGGCCGAGCCAGCCATGAGCCTGCTCTCCCCTTCCTTCCCCACCATTTGGCACACTTACACCCTTTTTTCGGCAGCAAGCGTGATCGTCTGATACCCTTAAAACCTTCGCACGAACCTTCGCACGATCTAGGAGGAAGAGAAGAGAGGATGAAACGACAATATCACTACCCTGCTGCTCTGACCAACATGCATGGAGGCGAGGCGATCGTGCAGAAACATGTGTGAGACGCTACCCCCAGATGACGCATCATCAATATGTTAGCAATTCTCTGTCTACAATGGCACGCGACGAAGCACAGCCCTCACGCATGTTTACAGCGTGCGACACTGAAAGTCAGTCTCCCCAGCACAATGGGACGCCGGAAGATAACCAGGGCGGCCCGTGGCACTCGCGCAGAGCCGCCCGGGAAGAACGGGCGCGTTGCCGCGCGCACAACGAATGTACAAGCGGACGGCTCCATGAGGAGATGAACTGTGCTGTGCGCGGGGTACCGTGCACACGATAAGATGTTCACAGATTGGCTCATAACCAGGTCTCGCACGTGGCGACAAAGGTCGGTCCCACCGCATTCCACAGCCCCGTACCCACATAACACATTCAGGCTCGTGGAAATCAAGTGATTTGCCCAAACCTACAAGGTGTGGACGCAACATCGATGCTCGAGCCCTGATGTCCCGCACCAGAGGCGGCAGCGCATCCGGCGGACCACTCCCCCGCCTGTACGCGACCCCCGGGCCCAAGAAAACGCGCTTGGGACAGTGCTGCGGGCGTATGAACACACGCATTTTGCGGCACTGCGCAACCCCCGCTGAATGCCAAGCCGAGCACAGGAATGCCACGAAATAGGCGCAAGTGACAGGCCCACGTCGAGAACAGCCGCTCTCTGGCACGCATCGCCTTGACCCCCCGTTGCCAACGAAACGCTGACCCACCACAACTGTGATTCTGCCCCTGTGAAGAACCACTGTGGGAGTGTACCGATGTAACCATTACGCAAACGTTCATGAGCCTGCCGGGTCAAACACAAACGGCAGCAGACCCCCTTCGAAAAGGGGGCCGGAACGTGCAACCGCAACTCCACGAAAAAGGCTGCTGCCAGCAACGCACCGAAAACAGCACTCTCAACCGCCTACCAGAGCATTGTGCCCGCCCTCCCGGCCGCCTCGATGGACGGGTTGGACGTCCACTCACTGCCTATTGCAGGAAGAGCAGCCCCCCAGATGCACGGGCGCCCCGAGTAGCCACCTTGTCGCCCCGAGCCGTGCCCACTGCGGCCTGATCCTGTCCGCCTCGCGACGCACCTCCCCCCCCCCCCCCCCGCGGGCCCCAAACATGGCGGCTAGGGGGGGGGCAAGACGCGATTCGAGCGCATGGCGGGAACAGCTGTTGGGAACTAGCCGGCTCGCACATGCCGTAAGGTGCTTCCCCAAACCCGCTAAACCCCCGCACGAGGCCCCCGCGGGCCCAGGGCAGTCTGTATTATGCCCCGTGAATCAGGGCCAGGACTCGTGGCCCCGAGAGAATCTGAGGCAAACCCGAAGGCAATTGAGACACCCCCCCAGCCCCGCGATCCTCAGGCATTTGTCGGAGCAGGGAAGGAAGTGGGAGGGTGAGCGTGGCCCGCAACCAGCTCATGTCCATAACTCGAAGCGAATGCCCAGCCCGACACAATAAAAGGAGCCTGGCCCCACAGAAACTTCCAAGCAAGCACAAACGGCGCTTTCCCCTCAACATGCACAAGCCCCAGACCCCCGCCACAACTCTCCCCCCGGCTAACACACCCACACTGAGCGCCACGAGCAGCCCGGGAGAGTGAGGGGAAACGGACGCTCCTAACCCGACCGCGACCGAGGCCTCCCACAGGCGCCGGCTCGATAATTACATAGCGATGCGGACATCAAAGGGGCACGGGGCACAGGGCCGGGGCACTGCCCCTACGCACTCTGCTCAACCTCGTGACCGCGACCCACAGCATTCAGCCCTTAACGATCCTGCCCCCTCACAAACTCTTTCCCCGAGCACGGACCCCCCCCCGCCCGTGGCACGCCGACCACAGGGCCCTGTCTCCTGGTACTGCCCAGGGACAAGGCCGGGGCGAGAGGGAAGTGACCGGCAGACTCACCGAAGTAAAGACGGGCGACACGACGGAGCACGACGGCCTGCAGGCAAGGCAAACGAGCGGACAAGAGAGCGAGGAGGGGGCGGGGACCGAATATGTACCCCCCCCCCCCTTGGCTCCTCCCCGCCGGAAGCAGCTACCTGCCTGGGGTCTCCCTAGGTCAAGCCCAGGGACACGACCTCCCACCCCTGTGCCTTCCTGTGGCACTAAGGCGGCCGCCCTCAAGGGGGCGGGCCGCTGCGCAACCCCCCCCCCCGGGCAGCCTTACAGAGGTACAGGTCCCTCGTTTCCCTTATCTCCCTCCTGTGGGGAGTCGGGATCGCGACACCCACATAGAAACTCAAGCAAGGAATGTGAAACGATTGCATCTTGTGTGATATACATATCTTACTGGAAGTATCAAGCAAAGAGTTAGAGAAAAAAGAGGTGAGGGTCTTTACAAGTGAATCTAACAATCCTGTGCCCAAGGATTGACATAATTTCCGCTGGCAAGATGAAAAGAAGACACAGTTGTTTGGTTTACTGAGTAGGCGTGTGCAACTTATTAACATCGTAGGGAAGGAAGTAAGTGTCACCTGTCAGGATAAAGTTGCAAGTTCGACACCAATTACATTTTTTAAAATTATATTGCCTTGTAACTATGAGGAAGAGGACACATGCTTCATTATTTCCATTCAGCAACTGAAGGTCATTCCAAAATAATGATTCGTACAATAGATACTGATGTAGTAGTTCCTACTATTGCTAATTTAAAAAAAAAATGGATGTCAAGAATTGTGGTTGGCATTTGGTACAGGAAAAAAGTTCCGCTACATACCAGCTCTCAGTATTGAGGAAACCTTAGGCATGGAAATAAGTGCATCTCTGCCCTTTTTCCATGATTTTACCTGTTGTGACACCACATTGGTGTTTTATGGCAGAGGGAATAAAGCAGCTTATGAAAACTGGATGGCACTATCTTCTGCTACGCCTGCATCTAAATTCCTGTCAGATTGACCAATTTCGGATGATCCTGTTCTCTTTGGAAATGTCAAGAGATTCATTGTACTAATGTATAGCCACACTCGTCCATTGCATTAAATAGGCAGGGCTCGCCAATTCATGTTTCCAAGTGGCATCAGAACTCTTGAAAACATCTCACCTACACAAATATGCTCTTCTTCAACATGTTAAATGATCTGCGTACCAAAGGGGCCATGTTTGGGGTCAGACTTTAGTGCCCATGCAAGAATTGCCCAATTTAAATGATCGAGCTGGAAGCAGATTGATGGAGTAATGGTACCACTTTGGACAACCATTCCAGAGGCATCTAAGACGTGCAAAGAACATATTTGTGTGGGTGCAAAAGGTTGTGCCAAAATCAATGCAAATGCTTAAAGACTAACCTCCCATGTACCGACATTTGGTTGTGCAGTGGGAACTGTTATCAAAATTAAGATAGTATTGTAGTAAGGAATCCCTTAATACGTACATACATTGTTAAGTTAGCATAACCACGTTAGATGTTAGAAAGCCATCTTGCTGCTTTTGCGCACGACACTGCATCTACATGTTATTGTTTAAACAAACTGCTGGCTCGCGCTTTGCCTCACACGAGAGCAATCTGTTGTTACCATCCCGAGCTCTGCGCAGCGACCTTGGTCTGTACATGGTGTAACAAACAGTCTGGGTTGTTAGACAATGCATGTTTTCCACTCCAGGTTGATCGACCCACTATTTAGCCATCACACACAGGCAGCTGCGAATACCTGAAAGTTGGTGCTTTTAATATTGCAGACATCATGTTTAATATTCAGACCGAAGACGAGCCTTCCTGCGAGAAGACTCCTGATGCTCCTGTGATGTGATTTCACTAAGCTGATCTTTGAGGTATGGGGTCCCCTATTCAAGCCTAAGAGACCTTTTATTAGCATAATAATAGTATTAGCTTCTTAGTAAAAGGAAGGTGGTAGTGTCCACTGTCATTTCTAACATGATCACTCCTTTTATATTCTATGGTATTGTAACGATGTGATGGTTTTAATTATAATCATTTGTCTGCTTGTATTAGCCAAAGTACTGCATCTGAGGACACGTGGTCTATAAAAATAAACTCTTTTTATTTTCACTGTGTCTCTGTTTATTCTTGTTGTGGACTGATGTGAGAATAATATACGAACAGGTATTTCCGATTCCCACCATTCCTGAGAGTACACTGAGTCGCTTGTTCTGGGTTGTCTTTTCATTGGGATCGCCGAGCCAAGTCTCGGATAACGAATGGGACACTTATGCTAGCCGGATACTGGGTTCTGGGTTCTGAGGTGAGTTTCTGGTACACCACAATTCACTGAGGTCCTGGGGTTCTACGCATAGTTCTGTGTATAAGCAGAATCCCTGCAACATGGCGCACCTAACGTTTGGTCTATGAGTTGAAACGCCTTAGTAGTGCTTATATTAGTCCACAACACCCTCATTCTTGTTTCCGGATAACAAGTCTGACGGATTTAAACCTACCTATTTCTGTTGATATAGGTTTCTTCAAGCTTGATCATTAAAAAGGGTATTGAACCCTTGTGCTACTGATTACTTCGAGTGTAGCCTGTCCTTATGGCGGTAGATATAGCGGCGCACAGCCGTGCAGCTCTGAAACGTCATTTGACGCAGTATGGGGTGCCGGACACTGGTATGAGCGTCATCTTTGTGGTAGGAGCCGATGCGGCTCATCCTTATGAGTTGTTCTACTCTTGGGTGACGCTTCCGGCAGTGAGTGAGGACGATAACTCCTTTCATTCTTACACTGCCACTGCCGTGCCAGCGAACTGTACACCGTATAGGACACAGGAAATACCAATATCTGCTTGGCAGCATCTTATTTGGTTTAATGGCGCCCTTCCCCATGCGGTTATACCGCCGAGAATGGGCCCTTTGTCAATTGCGGGGGCCACTTGGCCGGTACTAGCCGGATTTACGCCTCATCCCCGTTACCTCACGGTGACGGTGGCTGAATTGCGTGTACTACACACTGCCCTTATTACAGTATATAGGGCGTTGGTACAGTACGTGTCACGCAATGTGCAGGCGGGGGCACCTGCTGTTGCGGGACAGCCTACTGACCACCACGCTGTGGTCATTAGTCCTGTTATGGTTAATTCTGTTATGGGCAAGCGCCCCCAAACTAGGGATGATTTCCCTTTTTGGCTTGCTGAGAAATTTGACCAAATAGAAGCGGTATACCCGAATACATCTCCTGTGGAGAAACACAGGATCCTTACCATTAGTTTGCCTAAAGACTTGGTCCCCGACATTAATGATTGTGTAAACTGGGGCAAGGTCTTTGCAGCGACGTACTCGCAGTGCTTTGGCACTCCGTCTATGTCGGTACTACCCTCCGTTATTAAACGTGTTCAAGATAACCACGGTGCGGAGTCTGCGATAGAATTAGGCATGCGGCTCCTCGGACAGTTTGACCTGGTGGCTACCATGATAATGTGTAACCTTAAGGGTGATGCTATGCAGTTCCAAGTTCGAAATGAACTGAAGAAAGTTGCTGATGAGGATAAGCCGCGGGAGTTTGCGAAAATAATCACGTCGGCGTACAGAGATTTGGGTCGTAGCTCTTTAGGAGTTAAACCTGTGATCAAAACTCCCGAAATTAAGCAGCAAGGTAAGATGGAAGCCTCTGGTAAGGATGACCGGCCAAGCTTTCCGAAACAGAATTGGCGGTCAAAACAACAGGGAAAGCAGCAGCAGAAACAGGGGTCTCGGCCTGCCTCTCCCGTTCAGTCAGGTAGTGAGCGCACTTATGATCTGCGTGATCGTGCTACTATTAAGTCTCCTGATAGATTTCAGGTTTCTGAACAACGTTCTCCTCGTTCTTCACAGGAAACATCGGCTTCACAGTCCGGTGGCGGAGGCGGTGGCAAAGGTCGGGGTGCTCCACAAACACGTGACCAGCCCCGACAGACTGAGGGTAAAGGCAAGCAGGACGAATTTGCACGACAAAGACCCCCGTTTTAGAAGAAGAAAGTGGCTGCTCTGACGGCAAGGTATGCCTCAGATAGTGCGGACACAGCTTCGGAACCGGACATGGGCGCTGACGCTACTGGACAGCGCGGTGGAAATTACCATAGTCCGTCAAGCTCTGCGTCCATTTCTGGCGGCGACAGCAACTGATATATTGGTTACTGTTGAAACAGCTGACACCAGAGTGGCTCCCCCTGACAGGCTTTACGAAATAGTCTTACTAATTGAGGGTGACATACAACGTACAATAAAGGGGATTTTTTGGGATAATCTGACTACCAACTATGATATCCTCCTAGCGGAGGCAGATTGGCCCCCAGCTTTCATTTTAGAAGCTCCTAGAGGGGAGGAGGTAATCCTCCCGTCCTTTGCGCACACAGTGCCTAAGGACCAGGATGAAGTGTACGCTGAGGAGTGGGCACTGGCGCTTGCGCCGGCGGTGTATCGTACTCAAGTGGGATGGGACCGGTTGTCCCCCTGCCATGAGATTCCATTGCGGTCTATGCCCCAGCCTCAACCCCAATATCCCATGCGTCGTGAAGCTAGACCGCACGTCGCTGCAATCCTTGAACAATTGGAATATCAGGGTGTTATTGAAACTTGTGTGTCCCCTATGAATAACCCTTTATTCACTGTGACGAAGCCCGACGGGTCGTACCGTTTAGTTTTGGATTACCGGCACTTAAATTCGCATTGCCGGACCTGCGCGGTACAAAATACTCACAGCTCGGCTCTTGTCGACAGTCTCGTGCGTAAGAGATTTAAAACGACACTTGACATCTCCAATGGCTTTTTTAGCCATAACCTGTCCATACTGAGTAGCCAGTGGACGGCGTTTACTTCGGGCGGCAAACAAAAACAGTTCACAAGATTAGCCATGGGCTATAAAAACAGCCCTGGCGTCTTTTCCGCTCGCGTGGTCTCTCTCTTAGAGAGAATTGACCCCGACGCATACTCCTATGTTGACGATATCTACCTCACGGATGATGAGCTGATGCCACATCTGTCTCGAGTCGACAATATTATTGTGAGTTTTGCAGACTATGGCTACAAATTTAATTTTGCGAAGTCTCACATCGCGGAATATACAGTGTTGTTTTTGGGCTACAAGCTCAACAATGAAGGTAAGGGATTGGCTCGTCACTTTCTGGAGAAGTGCGCATGCTTGCGTGCTCCTACAACACTGAAAAAATTACAATCTCTGCTGGGCTTTCTGAATTTCGGACGTACGTATATTCCTGATTATGCCCAGCGTATCAAGCCGCTTTACGCCTTGGTACAACCTTCTTTTTCGAAGTCTAGCTGGCAGCTAGAACATTCTGCTATTCTACAGTCTTTACAGGCTGATCTTCTTGCTTCACAATACTTACTGACGCGTGATAACCGCACTAACCTGGTAATAAGAATAGTACCAGGCGCAGTGGGTTTCACGTATTTGACGTTCAATGAGGGTGATACAGTCCCCATTGCGTATAAATCACACTTGTACACCTCTGCTGAATTGCGTTTTTCCACTGTCGAGAAAGTTCTGACGGCAGTACAGATGGCGATCCTTAAAGAACGCGCACTGTCGCATGGAAAACAGATACTGGTTGTAACACCGTATCCTGCCCTAGAGGCAGTGACAAAAGCAAGTGTACCAAATTCTAAAGCTTTGCATTCACGGTGGATACAATGGGCCACAACTCTGACATCACCAGATGTCACTTATATCTTTGACGCCTCTTTACAGACTCAGGAGTACTTACAGTATGAATTCGTTCATCCGGCTCCTCTGTCTTTGCGCCCGCTCGAAGAATACCATTGTGTCATATACACTGACGGCTCGGCGCAGCCGGCGATTGGATCAAAGCATGCCTATTCTGCGGCTTGCGCAATTGTCGTGGGTACATTCGTAAATGGTGAATTCCAATCTGATGCCGTGCATACGCAGTCATTGGGTGATTGTACCGCGCAATTGGCGGAGCTCCGGGCTCTGGTGCTTGCACTGGAGTTTGCTGATCCCCGAGTCACGACTCTTATAGTAAGTGACTCCTTTTATTGTGTCCAGTCCTACAATGACAATTTACACTTCTGGTCTCAAAACGATTATCGTGATACCAAAGGTAGCACAATTAAGCATAAACTGCTTTGGGTTCGAGTGGCAGACTTTAAAGAACGTCTCCCTCTCGTGAATGTTATTCACACTCTTGGTCACCAACGACTTGGTGTCCATGCTGTCGGTAACAGCTTGGCTGACGAGGCAGCAAAAACCGCAGTGGCTACATACTTAGTGGCAGCAGTTACAAGATCCAAAAGTAAGATTGATGATGACATCTTGGCAGCTATTGCTGCTACAGAGAAGGGAAGTGATTACCCGAAGGGTTTTCCTTCTCGTTATTTTTATCACTTAAGTCCTGATAACGTCCCGTTAGTGAGGATTAACGACGTTGGTGACAGAATTATTCCCAACGCGGACTGCAGACCATCTCTGATACTAGCAGCGCACGAGGGGTTGGCGTCAGCCCACGCCGGCGTGTCCGCTACTATATCTCTGTTACAACAACGTTATTGGTGGTTTGGTTTATATAAACAGGCGTGCGCTTATGTTCTTGATTGTGACATTTGCCAACAGATTAAACCTTCCACTGTTGCGCGCCCACCACAAACACAGTTGTACATATCTAATAAACCATTTGGTTGTGTTTATCTGGATCACTGCGGTCCTTTTTCTTCTGATACTGCGTACAAGTATATCTTGGTTGCAGTGGATTCGTGCACACGTTTTCTCTGGGTATGGCCACAAAGGAGTGCTGACTCGCGGACTGTCATCAGGGATTTGCGTGTCTTTGTGGGAACTTTTGCGTGTGGTACCTTCCATTCTGATCAGGGCCCTGTGTTCGCTTCTAAGGCTTACAAGGAGGCTATGAGAAATTTGGGGGTCCAAGTCAAATTTTCGTCCCCCTACCGACCTGAGGGTAATAGTGTGGTGGAGCGAATGAACCGTGACTTAAAGCAATCTTTGACAGCACGTGTTTTAGGCACAGGCCGGAATTGGCTAGCCCATTTGTATAACGTCCAATGTGCACTTAATAATCTCCCTAGAAGGTCTCTGGGTGGGCGGACCCCAAACATGATACTCTTCGGAATCAGAATGTTTGTCCCAGACCTTGATGGTCTAGACATGGCGGCGTCGACCGCACCCTTTGACGTAGATGATCACTGTGCTGTTTTGCAGACCCTACAAGAAGCCAGAGACACTCTTTCGAAGGAACACTTGCCCTACACGTCTGATGCTGAGCTTCAGATTCCGGTAGTCGGCTGGCTACCCCGAGTTGGAGACCTGGTCCGTGAGAAGGTGGAGAACAAGAAGGAGTTCGGCCCCTCTTATCGTGCACCGGTTCCAGTGCTTGGAGTGCAGGGTACAAGAACAGTCATTTGACCTCCACTTCCTGGTCGCAAAGAAAACAGGTACATCTCTATTGACAATGACAAACTTCAGCGAGTGGCCGATACTTCTTAGTCTAACTCCAGCAGTTTCCTGCCAGACAATGCAAAGAAATTCAGTGTTGGTTCCTGCTTCTACCACCTTGTCTGATGTTCGAGATGCAGTCAGTTACTGATCCCTTGTTAATACCGCCGGCTGTTGGTCTGCCCGAAGAGACTGAGTATGCTTATCCTACAAATGGTCACTCGCCTGTTTTACAATCTATGGCGGTTGACCAGTCACGTTTCTCCTTTGACACTAACTCATTGCCTCATACTTCCCCTTCGAACATTGCTATTTTTGCTAGTTGGTTCAAAATACATTTTTTGATTCCCCCTTGGACATACATCTGGCTGGTGCTTATAAGTATTTTATTGTTTATGTCCATTGGATTTGTAATAGTATTTTTCCGTCTGGTGAATGGCCACTATCTTAAAGAAAGATCTACAATTAGACTTATCAATGGAACTTTGGACCCACACTCCTCTTCCCACATCATGAAAAGGGACCAGACTTTTGTGAATAGAACTGCCTGGCCCGTTTTGGATGGAATTGCGTGGGATGCTGTTAAATTCCAAATTCATGGTCCTACAGAGGTCATCAATGTACCTAATGTGTTTCGTGTTTCTATGGGTGATGTGGTTAAGCAGAACATTCGTTCTGATGATTGGGATGTTCATGCCATTGAAGCACTGTTTTCTGATTTGAAATATTATGCCGCTTTTGATGCAGAAGATTTATATGAAAATGCGGCTAACTATGCGGAACAGTATTGTTTTCAGCATTATGGCAATCACTACCTGCATAAAGCGAACACATTTCGTAATTTTGTAAATGTTACCCAATGGGAACACTGTCCCACCCCATCTTTCGGCAGTTCACCTACATTGGTTGATAAGTATACTTATTTTACTGATTTCAGTGTTTCCAACCCGGCATCCTTTTATTTTAAAGTGATGCCTGAATCTGCCTCGAAGGTTAGACTGACACACACCAAATTGCTCTATTCTAAGTCCTTTATGGATGAGTTGTCAATCAAAGGTTATGATCTGTGGAAGGCTACTATTGATCTTAAATCGGTTTGGGGTTCCAAACCGTGGCAGGTTCAGGGAACTGAAGCTTTACATCGTGCCTGTCTTGTACCAAATCATATGTTGTTTTTAAATTCAACCATCTTCCAGACCACCTGTTTCGGATTGGCCACTTCTAAAAAACTAAATTTCCCTTCTGTTCCAGATCTGGGCGCTTACCCAAATTGGGATAACCACACAGATCTGTCCCTTCCTGCTTTGCAGTCATTAGTTTCTAATACATCTTTCAATATTTCGAAATTTAGTAGTGAAGGATGGTTAATTTGGCAAAGCAGTTCCGATACCTGTCAACGTCGTTTTCTAGGTCTGAAACCGGGGTATACTCAGCAACGCGTAGACCCTCGGTTTGAGACCTCTCATACAGTAACTATCTACTCTGTAGGGAAATTATGTCAATCCTGGCTGCGATATTCCACCTTGGCATCTGTCAAAGTTCATTTATCAAAATTACATGACAAAATAGATTTGAATGATTTTGTTAAAGGTCCTGTGAGTGGCAGATCCAAGAGGTGGGCGTATGCTATTTACAACGAAGTATGGAAATTGTCGCAAATTGAGGCGGCTTCTAGATTGAGAGCTATTGATCAAGCAAATATGGAAAAGGTATTAGCCGTTATAGATAACAGCATTAACACTCTTTCTTCCAGAATTTATACATTAGACAATATTGTTTCTTCAATTGTTGATATTGTACATGATGATATGTCTGTATTGTACCATGGTCAAAACCACTTGCGTTCTGTTATGCAGTTTGCATGGACATTACAAACGTTAAAGGCAGGAAAGGTCCCCTGGGACTATCTGAATACGACATCATTATTCCTTCCCTTTAACCTTACTGTAAAGCAACAGTTCATGTCCATGAAAGATGCTACATATTCATTGTTACACATTGAAAAGTTGGAGCCGTTACCTTTCTCTGTGGCGGAATTGAATTCAGCCGTGTGGTTAGTACATGGGTTGATCACGCTCCCTTTCGCGCTTTTTAAGTTTACGTCATGCATGAAACACTATGCCCTGGGTAGATATGAACAGTTGGGTACCGCGTTCCTGCATGAGGTTTGGTCTCTCCCTTTTACGTATAGATGTACAAGAGACGGTACAGAGGTTTACCTGAAAGGTGAGGAGTGTACCTCGACACCTGATCATTCTGTAGTATGTAGGCACATTCAGTTACACGGTGCATGCAATGTACACGCCCCGAATTTGGCCTGCGTCCTCAAAGGTATCCCAGTGCCAGTGATTATACCATCTTTCACGCTGCTTGCAAACGGTAGTTGTTTGATTTTCAATAATGAAGCTTGCTGCGGGATGTTAGTGGGAATCCCATATATAGTAACTGTATCGCAGAGAGTAGTCTGCTGCAATAATGTTCTATTTCCTCCCCCGCATGGGCGGCTGGATGTTTCCATCTGGCCTTCGATTCCGACCTTGAAAGCAGAGTTCAACAAGATGAGCAGAATAAGAGCTCTATTGTCCCAAAAGGAGGTGCCTTTGACTTCCTCCCGAGAAACGTTTGTCCTTCACGTAGCAAATACGCGCACTGAGGTACAGGCGCTTTTGAATACTGACCTCCCCCTGCATTTTGGAGCTTTGATCCAAACAATTTTCAATGCCTCGTCCACAACTGGCCTGGCTCATTTTTTTAAACTTATAGGCTCAGGCCTCGTGACCTCCTTCCAAACTATTTTTGGTGTGATTCCGGCATTTTTTCATTCTATTTTCTCGAGCGTCTTTGGCGGTGTCCCGCTGATTCTGGCGCTGGTGGCAGGTGTGCTATTTTTACTTTTCATACTACGAAATGGCTGCTCTTTCTGTGCCACACGACAACCTGTCCCGTCTGCTTCTTCTTCGTGACAGGATGCTTGAATATTATGGTACGCTGCCATTGGCGACTTTGAGCCTGGCGTATGGATTATCCTTCCGGTATTCCTACTTCACCTGCGTGTAACCTGTTTTTCACTGCCTAGATTGTCCCTTTGAATGGCCTCTGGATTTGTGCTTAACCAACACGGTGTCTCCGGTGCCGGATTATGATCAACTGATGAGGCCCTTAGTGTCTCACGAGTTTGCCTGTTCTGGTGTTCGGATTATGGCCTGTGGTGCGGCGCATGGAATCCTGGGTAATTGGGACATCGCAAGGGCTGCCTATGACTTCTTGGATATGAGTTTTCTGGAAGAACACGTTGGTTGCCCTCTGATGGTGCTAGAGGCTCCGCTTATTGAAGAACATGTATGTTCCTTTTCTTTGATTAACTGGATGGCTGAAACTTTTAGTGGCCGTGCCAACGATTTCCTGTTGGAAGCTGTTGCTACATATGCTGCATACACGTTCATGGATTGAGTGAACTGTCATCCACTATATTTTTTCTACCATGTCTTAAACATTGCCTGTGACTTTGGATTGCTAGCTAAAGCAGAATTTTTCATTTTTTTTTGCTTTTTTGAGGTTTTTGCTTTTCTTTTTTCTTTCGAACTTTCTCTGAACCGATACTTGGCTTCAATTTGGATACGCCTTGTTCTGCTCTGTCGAATTTGAACTCTGCGTTCTCTCATTTCTTCCCTGCTGGTTAGTGCTTCGATCAAGGGGGCATGTAGTAAGGAATCCCTTAATACGTACATACATTGTTAAGTTAGCATAACCACGTTAGATGTTAGAAAGCCATCTTGCTGCTTTTGCGCACGACACTGCATCTACATGTTATTGTTTAAACAAACTGCTGGCTCGCGCTTTGCCTCACACGAGAGCAATCTGTTGTTACCATCCCGAGCTCTGCGCAGCGACCTTGGTCTGTACATGGTGTAACAAACAGTCTGGGTTGTTAGACAATGCATGTTTTCCACTCCAGGTTGATCGACCCACTATTTAGCCATAACACACAGGCAGCTGCGAATACCTGAAAGTTGGTGCTTTTAATATTGCAGACATCATGTTTAATATTCAGACCGAAGACGAGCCTTCCTGCGAGAAGACTCCTGATGCTCCTGTGATGTGATTTCACTAAGCTGATCTTTGAGGTATGGGGTCCCCTATTCAAGCCTAAGAGACCTTTTATTAGCATAATAATAGTATTAGCTTCTTAGTAAAAGGAAGGTGGTAGTGTCCACTGTCATTTCTAACATGATCACTCCTTTTATATTCTATGGTATTGTAACGATGCTGATGGTTTTAATTATAATCATTTGTCTGCTTGTATTAGCCAAAGTACTGCATCTAAGGACACGTGGTCTATAAAAATAAACTCTTTTTATTTTCACTGTGTCTCTGTTTATTCTTGTTGTGGACTGATGTGAGAATAATATACGAACAGGTATTTCCGATTCCCACCATTCCTGAGAGTACACTGAGTCGCTTGTTCTGGGTTGTCTTTTCATTGGGATCGCCGAGCCAAATCTCGGATAACGAATGGGACACTTATGCTAGCCGGATACTGGGTTCTGGGTTCTGAGGTGAGTTTCTGGTACACCACAATTCACTGAGGTCCTGGGGTTCTACGCATAGTTCTGTGTATAAGCAGAATCCCTGCAACAGTATACAACCTTGAATCATCATTGTTTCATATTATAGAATTGTCATCAGTGTTTAATATAGGTGCGTATTGTTTAATTACAATAGAAACATTATCCAAATATGTATAGCATGTGTTGCAAGGATACAAATGATGCAAATTATAAGTTCAATTGTGTTACAGTGTGTGTCACTTATTCCTGGCGTCCTTATTGGCAGTCATTTTGGTTTAATATTTATGACGTCACAGTCTAGATCTAACATGAGATGCACATGACATGCACTGACATGTACACATGAACTTTTGTGCCAAATGTGACGCAACTCCGAAGATTTAAAATGATTTTTTGATATTTGTCAGCAATCGTGATTAGACTATTTTATATCATAGGCAAGATTCACTTGGGGTCTTGCTCTTATGTGTTTATCATTCATTACAAAGACAAATGTCTGTACCAACTTTCAGCTTTCTATCCCAAAGTGAACGATTATTCAGTCTAACAGCTATACTACTACAAAGCCGCCCAAGCCCTCCTCCTTCAAACCCACTGAAGTCCACATCGAATTTGCCAATCTGCAACTCCGCAATCATTTACCAAGTAACACCACAACTTCAACATTTGCAAAGTGGCATATGACTGAAAATCTATGGCACAAATGCACCACCTTGGCGAATGTTAATAAGAGATTTAAAGGTTGATACTGGTAAAATACCCTGAGACCTTAATGGGAACCAATACCAGGATGCAATGTGAAAGCAGGCAATGTCTATGCTGCTATCACATTGTGCTATATTCACCTACCTGCTCAATTGAAACACATGAGAAATGCAAGGGATATTAGACTCGCCGTTTCAGCACTTAACCCTAACTGCACAATGGTCACTTATAACAGTCAGGGTCTGATGCATACCTTTATCTGCAGATTCTTCACCTTGTTCTCTGAACCATGGGCTGCTTTGGTAAACCCAAACCAGATGTGGGTTCCCAACTCCGTTATAACAGCGATGGTACCGAGTGATTCACGGCTTCCTTTTTTGTCCGTTGGCTCTAACCGTGCTCTATTGGTAGCTTTAAACCAATCTTTGTTTCAAATGATCGGTCATCCACCATTCGGTGCAACTAAGAGCCCAAGGTGCCTGAGGGACCTGAGGGGCCTCCGGGTAACAGAGCGCTTTAGAAATCATTTTAACATAACATAACATAACCTTTGATCCGGTCTCTGCCAGTGGCCTCAACTCTGTGCTTTTCAACTCACCTGATTCTACCCGTGAAATATGCACAAAGAACACTTGAAACAGACAAAGTCACATTCTGATGCATACTTCCCAACTTCAACAGTCTCCCTTTTGTTGCAGAAAGCATCACTGTTTGTTTTGGCACCAGCATCAATACCAGTCATCTATAGCACTGGTTCCATTTCTGGAACTGTGCAGTGACAGTCGGTTTTGGTCCCACAGGAACTCATGGGGAAGCACAGTCTTGAGCCTCTAGCGGGCCTGCCCAGGCTCAGGTCAAGGGTTTTCATATCGAGTAGGTCAGTAGCAAGATGAACTCACTCCAGTTATTCGGACTCCGACAAGCGACTCGTTTTGGGTTTCCAGAACCCCAATACGTCAGTTTTTCCTCTGAGGTTGTCCCTCGGCAGACTCTTAAGAATATTCTTTTGCTTTTAAGAGGTCCTAGATTTATCTCGGCCAGTTGCACAGATTAAGGCAAAGATTCTGACAGAAATCTTCCACTTTGGTTCCTCCACTTTGGAACCTCTGTTGTCTTTAATTGAGGCACAGCTAGCCCCTACTGCAGCCATCAGACTTGGCCAGCTTCTGTGAAGGCCGTTCACTGTCAAGTTGCACATCCTCAATGGTCGGCTCCAGACAACCTGAAGTCGGCTGGGACTGGAGGCTGCTGATTCTGGAGGAATTAGTGCATTTTTCCTTTCCATCTGACAGAAAGCCCCAGTGGAAGAAGACAGCAGGAAAGAAATTATTTTCACCACAGAGCCTGGCTCTTTGCTCATGCAGCACCACATGCCTTTCAGTGCACTACTCCCATGCTCTTTGAGAGATGGTACACGAGAGGACACACTTGGGGTCGCTAAAGCACTTCTTAGTTCTAGTCTTGATACCTTGTATGTGGCAGTCAGGTCTGTGGGCTCTGTGCCCATTTGAAGGCTTACTTAGTTGTGCTTCCTGGATCTTCCTGGTTGCAACCTCTGATGGTTCTCACCTCATATTCCTAGACTTGGATTGCTCATGTAGAAATGCACCACTGCCCAGTCTTGGGGCTTGGAATCTTCTATGTTTTCATCCTTTAAGTGGCATAGTAGGTTCAGAAGCTTTTCTTGGCTAAGGCCACACAGGCAAGACTAATGTTCATAGTCAGCTGTATATGCCTCTCGTGGCTATGAATGGCAGTGTGCATTTGAGGGAATGTGACAAACAAAGCAGTTTTCTCCTTCATGGTTTTCCATGTCATGCTATTTTAATGCCTCCCCATGCAGTGTATGTGCTTAATGAGAAGGTGGTCCGCTGGGGCATATGGTCAGTGCATGGGAATGTGTCTTCATTTTCTGGAGTTCGTTTGTTGAACTGCATCTTATTTCTGTTTGTCAGCTGGTACCTCAAAGTTTCTAAACTATTCAAAATTTGATGGACAGAATTCTTGAATTACCCAGTCACAGGTAATTTCTCGGGGCCCCATCCTAGTCTGTCATTATTTTACAGACAATGCCACCTCAGTTTTGGCCCAGCTATATGCAAATCAGTCTTGACCCTGCTCCAATGGGACAGTCCAGCTCAAACTGCCAAGCCAGGTCCTCCCTGAAATGGAAAACAAGCAACCCAGGACTGGTTTCACCCTTGTTATTTGCTCATCAGCCAGGTATAGCTTGATTCCAGTGATCCAGTGTGCATGGGTCTCATGTTTGTGCATATCTGTCCTACTTAGGGCGACACACCAAAGTATACAAAAAGTGATGGGTGGAATGCATGAACTAAAATGATCCAATCAGGGGGGCGTGGCCGAGCCAGCGACCAAGATGGCCGCTTGACTCCGTAGTTCCGGAGCCATGGCCTAATATTTCTTCCGACACCTAGTACAAAGTGGCCGAAAATCAGTTTCCTGCATCGATTCCGGCGATGTGAGAACCCGACGCCCGAACAGTCCGATTGCGGTCCCTTAAAACACTCACTACGCCGATATCTGATCGATCGCACTCCCGGGCCTGACGCAGCCCTCGGAGGCCCTGAGACAACAGAGGTCTCGGGTGAGCCTGAGGGTGGGGCCCGGTAAGCACGAGGCAGACCGCAGCCAGACACCAGCTTGGGAGCCTCAGCGCGATGAATGAGCCAATCCGGACGAGTGGGGGCCGCACTGAAACCTCCCGCTGTGGATACTGGCAGCCGGGGAGTGCTCTCTTGCTCCAGTTGAATTGTGAGGTAGGAGGTGCCATGCAACCCGGGAGGCCCTTTGTCCCCACCAGTCTTTAGCGATGCTCGTGCCTGTAGCGCTGGGCCGCAACTCCTGCTCGGAGAGCTCCCTGCGATCTCTCTTCATGGTGGCAGAGTTATTATGGTCCTCGGTGACCAGCAAATGCGGATTGTTTAGATCCTGCACTTTTCCTCTTCTATTGGCCTGTTTGACCCTGAAAACCACCATTTGATGCATTGCCTTTGCATTGCATTGCACGTGCGCCCCCCTGCATTAAATAATTTCTCAGCGGTGGATATCTGTTTGTGGACAACTGGCGCTGAGACCTGTGTGCTGGGGGTGAATTGGCGCAATACATCAGAAAGGCGTCCCCATTGTGATCCGTCCTGGGTGACACAGGACTTACCTTGAGTGAACAAAATTGGACGCACTGATCCCAAACACCGCCAGTTAAACTTCGAGGCTGGAAAGACCCTTAGACGCGAGGAGACTGAGGGCACCACTAAAACGGAGCTGCACCAGCTGTAGGGCACCGCCGCAATTATGGCTGCATTGAGTGCCGGTTTCCAAGCCATCGACTGCCGCTTAGACACCCTTACCACGCGACTGGACGACATCCATGGGTGCCTGGAGGCACAAGAATCCTGTATCGGGAGCGCTGAGGAACGAATTTCCGATTTAGAAGATGCGCAACCCACTGTTCAGAGGCGACTGGAGAGGGCGGAGGGCCTGCTTAAACAACTCGCTACCGAGACGGAGGACTTCGAATATCTGCATTGTGGGTATAGCCGAATCCACAAACACGGGCCCCATGGCCAAATTCGTTGAGATTGTCCTCTTGGTTATCTTTGGGAGAGAGGCTATTTCTGCCACATTTGCTGTGGAGCGAGCACATCGGACATTAGTAACCCGCGCAGTGCTGGGTGCGCCTCCAAGATTGACCATTGCCAGAATCCTTAATTATCATGACCGAGCTGTTGTACTCCAGATGTCGCGGGAGCGCAGCTCGCGCAGCTATCAAGGATCGAACATCGCAATTGTCCCGGACTTTACACCAGTTGTGCAAGAGGCGTGTCGCAAGTATATGGACATTAAGCGTTCCCTCCAAAAAGCAAATATTAAATACGCCATGCTATATCAAGCCCGACTCCGAATACAGATTGGTGGTAAAGCACACATCTTTGACACCCCTGAAGATGCTGCGAAATTCTGGAAACAACAGCAGAATGTGGACAGGCTACATGGACATGGTGGAAGCCTAGACACTGAATCTTAGCAGCTGGTGGCTGCCTCGTGACCTGAGGTGCGTTTGGAGCACCCTAAGTGCCCGACATGGAACGAAGGAGGCCGGCGAACTAGGTTTGAAACTGCAGGGAGACATTACACGTGGTCTGTAGGTTGTGGGTATACTTTGCAGAACTTCCATGCAATGAATTCTTCTAGCTGCGGAATAATTATATATTTTGCGGAAACGATCCAGTTCATTACGTCTTTTATACATAGACGGCTCCTTTGCAGTGTTGCCTACCCCCTCAGGATGTTCTCCTGCTCTCTTTTTCTTCCTCTCTCTCCCTTCTTTCCCTTCTCTACTCTCTGTCAATTCTCGATTGGGATTCACCGGGTGCTTCCTTTTATGTATAGGATGGGGGTAGAGGGTGGGATTGTTTGTCACTGTTTATTGGTCCATTGATCTCTCCCTTTTCAGGTCTTGGAGGTTGGGGCAGATGACGAGGGCAGATATATTTTAGTGCTGGGTCTGCTAGGAGGAGAATCATTTCTCTTAATTAACGTATATGCACCAAACGTAGACACCTCTGACTTTTTTCCCAAGCTTGCTGCACAGATTGACTGCCTTGACGCTGGCAATATACTCATGGGTGGTGACTTCAATCTTACATTAGACCCCATTGCAGACACTATTGGCCCAGGACGTACCACGAAACTGCATGCAACACAGGGCCTTAGCATACTATTGAAGTCGGCATTGTTGGCGGATCCCTGGCACAAAACACCCAACGGTCTGAAACTACTCATTCTATGTGGCCCCTTACGATTCCTGGTCCTGGATCGACCATTGGTACCTTACACCACGGCTTCTATTGAAAGTCCATACGATTGATTATCTGCCCCGTGCATTGTCCAATAATGCCCCCGTTCTGCTTGCGGTTGACTTCCCCATGTTCCCAAAACAACGGCCTTTATGGAGGTTCCCCACCTCAGCCCTGCTCAACTCGGTTTTTCACAGTGAGGTGGGTGCGGCCATCAGTGAATACCTAGTATTCAACCAGGGAACAGTGACTTCACAATCCATACTGTGGGATGCCTTTAAGGCATGCATACGTCGGATCTGTATTTCTAAGCATGCTGGCATGCTTTGCTCTATACGGAGGGAATTGGAGGTGGTAGAGGGGAAACTAAAGGATATGGACATAGCTGCACAGACTACCTCTTCGCCCAAGTCGCTGAGTGACCGTGCAACACTATTGACCGAATTCACTGAGTTAGTCACCCGAGAGGTTAAATATCTCGGCAAATACACGATGACCCAAGTATACGGGGAGGGTGAGAGGCCCGACAGGACGCTTGCCTGTCTTCTCTGACCTCAATACCAATCGGCATTCATCACACATCTCGACACAGATACTGATGCCACATTGACGAAAGGGACGGACATCACTGCTGCTTTTCTTTCTTACTACACCCACTTATATACAATGCGCAGTCCCCCAGTGGGACAAGCCTTGGTGGACTATCTGCAGGAGGTGGCCATGGTCTGGTTAGAAGAGGGAAAGCGTGATATTTTAGCCTCCCCGATAGAAGAAGATGAAATTAAACAGGCAATAAGAGATCTGGCCAGTAGCCGTGCTCCGGGCTCCGATGGTCTATCGGGAGAGGTTTATAAAGCCTATCAACATGAATTAGCTCCACGACTGTTAGATGTATATGACGAGGCCCTACAGAACAGATCTCTCTCCCCTACAATGCACAAAGCCATAGTCACGGTTCTGCTCAAACCCGGCAAATCACCACGCCACTGTACATCTTACAGACCACTGTCATTACTTAATCATGACTATAAAATCCTTGCCAAAGTATTGGCTACCCATCTATCGTTACTTGTAGACACCATATTATGCCCCTTTCAATCTGATTTTTTTCCCCTGCAGATCCACTGCACTGAATGTGCTCACTATCTTCTCAGTGATGAACAAAATAGAGCCTACATTGCCGGCTGCGATCTTTCTTCTCGATGCTGAAAAGGCTTTTGATTCGCTAGAGTGGCCTTTCCTGTACGCGGTGATGCAGAAACTGGGTATTCCAATCGGATTTCTAAATTTGGTACGCCTTGTCTGCTCTGGCCCAGTTGCCCGCCTGAATCTAAATGGTGAAATAACAGCTCAATTCCTTTTGACTCGTGGCACTAGACAGGGGTGTCCCCTTTCGCCCCTATTATTTATTGTTGCCATGGATCTCCTGGCACGGCACATACAAGAGAGACATCTCAACCATGGCTTACAATCTCATACGGGTCCCCTCGCCGCCTCGTTTTATGCCGACGATGCCATGCTGTTTGTGCGGAAACCTGCAACGAATCTGTCCCCACTTTCGTATGAAGTGGTCCGGTTTGGGGTGTACTCTGGGTTGGTTATTAACTGGACCAAATCAGAAATTTTCCTCTTGACTCCGGCTACTACCCAAGATGATTCCGAGTTCCCTCTGAAATGGTGTATCGACCCCCCCAAAGTATCTGGACATTTTCTGGCACTGCAGTGCATCCGAGGTGATCCACCTAAACTATGGTCCGGCAGTAGACCCCCTCATAACACAGGTCGAGCAGTGGATCAAACTTCCCCTCTCCATGGCGGGTAGAATCGCCGTAATGAAAATGGTGGTCCTCCAGCGTTTTCTATATCTTTTTCTGAATATTCCCATTGCTCTTACCACAAATTTTTCGATACACTCCGGACCTTACTCATTCGCCTTGTTTGGGCTGGTAAACAGCTGCGCATAGGCTGGATTTGGAGTCCCTGATTTTTACTTATATTATCTCGTTGCTCAGGTCCATTTTACATACTACCGGTATCACCCTGATGCCCGACTCCAGTATCTTAAGCCTGAACGCTCCCAGATACACCCTAATCTGCTATCCGCTATATTACCGCAGGGACTGCCTCGCTGCCCCTCTGAGATTCAGACACTGCCCACGACGTGCTGGGCGTGGACCAAACTGCGGCGGTATTTACAAACTGAATTTTTATACTCAGCACATATATCATTGGCAGATAATCCGTGGCTACCCCCCACCATTGAAACTCTTACCAAGCGTACATTAACCAAGAATGGACTCCAGAAGGTTGGAGACCTGTTTAAAGATACGCGACTGTGCACCACGGAAGAACTTCTTTCCCACAGGGATGCTCCTTGCATGGACAGATTCATTCTTCATAGGGTCCGTGTGTCCCTGATTGGGGCAGTGCCAGACACTGCGACGGAGCCGGTGGACTTTCCCCCCCCTCATGCTCGTTATAGCCTCACAGGACAGAACCCACTTGGTTTCATGCCTGTATCATCTCTCATTATCTCTCTGCCCGGCAGTCGGCACCAAGGCATGTGCGGACTGGGAGCGGG
The DNA here is from genome assembly GCF_964204655.1 of Triturus cristatus. Taxonomy (NCBI): domain Eukaryota; kingdom Metazoa; phylum Chordata; class Amphibia; order Caudata; family Salamandridae; genus Triturus; species Triturus cristatus. The sequence goes on along the minus strand of NC_140594.1, from coordinate 314,918,577 downwards.
ACCTGGGTATACCAATAACTGACAGCATATGGCACTATTGCTGCGCACAAACGTCGCCATAAACTACTACATTGTAAATATATACATCAAGCTTATATAACCTAGAGATTATTGGCCAATATGGATTCCAACACCTCACAGGCGTGCGCTAGATGCGCTGCTTCTGATGCCGATTTCACGCACCTTGCATGGAACTCTGCGCCGGTTCAGGCATATTGGGGGGAGGTCTTCCGGCATGTATCTCTCATGGTGGAGCAAACCATACAACCTACACCATTGACAGCCTTGCTGGGGTATGTTCAACCTTTGAAGAAAAGTATTGAAACATTCACGGCGATCGCAAAGGGACAGATTTCTCTACATTGGGGCAGAACACAAGCACCGACTGTAGGGGCCTGGCTCCGTGACATGATTCGTTGCAACACTATGAGTGATATTTACTCCACTCTGTTACCACCCACTTCACGCACAAGTGACGTTTGGCAACCACTGAAGAGCTACTTACTAGCATACCCCCTGGAGGGAGATTGAAACACCCATGTAGATATAGTTAAACGGAATAGGGCACTGGCAGATTGCACAATGATGCTGTCTGTTGTTTGATATTAGAGGCCACAGAGGTCCTCAGGTAGCCTGGGCTACTTTTATTTAAAATGCAGCTTACGTCTAGGTTTTAGTAATGAAGAGGGAGTCCAGGTAGGACTGGAAAGACAATGTATGCAGGGACACAAGGTTGTATGAATAACATTGCATTTATTAACATCATAAATGGAGTATCATCCATTATTAAGTAGCTAGTCCTGGTGCTCACACATATACAGCGAAAAGTGCGTGAAGTGATAGGTGCTGGTGACTTTAAATTTACATCGCATTGACAACATTGTACAAAACTCCAAAAGTATTATGTTATGTTAGAGGAGTTTTGGTTGTGAGAGTCGACGGCGTTTCGATCTCTTTATTAAAAGATCATCATCAGGACAAAAGGACGTGTGAGCCGGTAGGATGTGGAAGCGAGCGGTCCACAGTATCTATGATGTTTATGGGCTGGATATCCAGTGCTCAATCAAGGAATCCTTGTATTCAGACAGCGAGGGCGATTGTAAGAGGGCTGGATTTCTGTGGATTAAATCAGGCTATTCCAACATGCCCGAGTGGGGCATGTAGTTAGCTGAGAAGGAGCAGATCCGGGTAGTCGAGATGCGAGCAACAACCAGCTACTGGTGATCGAGGCAGCACGCTGACTCATCCGCGCTTGCTGCCTCAAGCACCAGTCGCTGGTTGTTGCTCGCATCTCGACTACCTGGATCTGCTCCTTCTCAGCTAACTACACGCCCCCCTCGGACATTTTGGAATAGCCTGATTGAATCCACAGAAACCCAGCACGGATCCGCTCCTCGTTTTCTCTTACAATTGCCCCCGCTGACTGAATACAAGGATTCCTTGATTGAGCACTAGATATCCAGCCCATTAGCATCATAGAAACTGTGGTCCGCTCGCTTCCACATCCTACCGGCTCACATGCCCTTTTGTCCTGATGATGATCTCTTAAAAAAGAGATCGAAACGCCGTCAACTCTCAAAACCAAAACTCCTCCAACATAACATAATACTTTTGGAGTTTTGTACAATGTTGTCAATGCGATGTAAATTTTAAGTCACCAGCACCTACCACTTCACGCACTTTTCACTGTATATGTGTGAGCACCAGGACTAGCTACTTAATAGTGAATGATACTCCATTTATGATGTTAATAAATGCGATGTCATTCATACCACCTTGTGTCCCTGCATACATTGTTATTCTGGTCCTACCTGGACTCCCTCTTCATTACTAAAACCTAGACGTAAGCTACATTTTAAATATTAGTAGCCCAGGCTACCTGAGGACCTCTGTGGCCTCTCCCAGACCTTTGTTCTTTCAACTACACTTATGACCCCTGGTCCTACTACTGGGGTACCCTTGTTCTCTTCACATACTAATGTTTGAAATTAGTCATTGCAAAAGAAGGACAGGCCTTGATCTGCAGTAAGAATTGTGAAACCAGTTGTATTTGATGTAGTCCACTATAAGCATTATTGTCAATCTTTTTAGGAGGACGCTCCTTGTACCCTGTTTACTGGTGGGTTGCGCCCTTTGTTGTTATTGACTTATTTCAATCAATTTGAGATGCTATATAGTACCATGTACTATTAGTGCGATAGTTCATTGCAAATCTCAAGGAAGAAAATCTATCCACTCAGGCTGCATCCCAGTCCATCGTTACTTTGCTCACCATGCCACCTCAGTTTTGACTAAGTTATATGCAAATCAGTCTTGACCTTGCTCCAGTGATATCAGTCCAAAGGGAACAGTCCAGCCCGAACTGCCAAGCCAGGTTCTTCCTGAACCAGAACACAAGCAACCCAGGCCCGTTTTTACCCTTGTTATGGGCTTATCAACCAGGAATAGTAGGATTTCAGTAACACACTGCACACGGGACCCACATCTTGGCATACCCGTCCCACTTAGGGCGACATACTAAAGTATACAAAAAGTGATAAACGGAATGCTTGAATTAATCTCAGCCACAGGAAATAACTTGGGCCACATCCCAGTCTATCACTATTTTGCATGCAATGCCACGTCAGTTAGGACCCAGCGATATTCAAATCAGTCTTGATACTGAACCATGTCCTCCTTGAACCAGAACACAAGCAACCCAGAACCGTTTTTTCCCTGGCTATGAGCACATCAGTCAGATATAGTAGGATTCTAGTGACAAAGTTTGCATGGGACTCACGTCTGAGCATACCCGTACCACTTAGGGCGACATACTAAAGTATTCAAATAGTGATGGCTGAAAAGTTTGAATTCATCTCAGACACTGGTGATTACTCTGGGCCACATCCTAGTCCATTGTTACTTTGCACACCATGTCACCTAAGTTTGGACCCCGCTATATGCAAATCAGTCTTGACTCTGCTCCAATGGCAGTCGAGACTGAACTGCCAAGCCAGGTCCTCCCTTGCATATAGGTGTTCAGGGACACTGAATGCTTTCTCAAACTTAATGTCAACAGGCAACACAGCTGGAAACAGCAGAAGATTTGTTATAGACTTCATTGAGGCAATCCAGTATGTATATGGTCAGTCTACTGAAGGAAGACTTGCTGAATGTGAACATAGTCAAAGGGTTTTAGGAATAATTCATCCTTTCTATATTTATTTTTGTATTTACAAATAAAATGAGACCATTACAGACATGTAATCACTGTGCATAAAATTATAAAGCTGTCAGTCAGTTAAAAGACAAATCCACAGAGGACCTTATAAGTAAACATTTCTCAAAATATTTAAAAGGAGAAACAAATGTACTACTTATCTCGTTATCAGTCAACTTCAGAAGAGCCTATGGGTATTCTTCGGCAATTGGTTAAGACTTATTAGTAGCAAGAGAAATAATTCTGGAGACCTTGAAATAAGTTATAGATAAGAAGAACTTGCTCTTCAGTATCAGTAAGCCTGGCTGTTGAGATGGAAGAGTCCCTCACATGGTGACCGATGTGTACCCTTACTCCGAGTGCTCCAGCTGCAATGGTATCTGGATCCTTGGTGCTGCTTTTTTTGTAATAGGCGAACACAGATCATGTGTGCACCCCATGATGTACACCTGTCTTACGGATTGCAGTCTTTTTGAACCAGTAGGGGCACCCCAAGCGCTACTCTCATAGAGGTAGAAGGCTATTGCCTTTGTCAGGAGTTACGCAACACAGGCGGAGTGAACAGGCCTTTTTACCTGTCTCACTCATGTAAGGTTCCACTAATTTGTACTTGCGTCACCTGTGGCCTACATCAGGTTAGTATGTAATGCTGTGCAGTGCGGTATTCTACCTTTACTACGCGGTCATTACTTCGTATTACCATTACTACACATATTTTAGTTCGCAGATGCCATTACTTAGCATGCACTTACTACGTATAATGGAGTTACTGTGCAAATTAAAGTTTTGGGGTACAGGGGTATTTTTAGGGGTCAGGGCGGGTTAGGGTTGTTGTGTGAAGGGAGTATTTTTAGGGTTTAGGGTGCATTTAAGGTTTTGGGATGCTGGGGTATTTTTGGAGTTCAGGGTGCATTTAGGTTTTGGTGTGCTGGGGTAATTTTAGGTGTCGGGGTTGGTTAGGGTTTTGAGGTGTGGGGGTAATTTTAGGGTTCAGGGTGTGTTTAGGTTTTGGGGAACTGGCGTATTTTTAGGGGTCAGGGTGTGTTAGGGTTTTGGGGTACATGGTGTATTTTGAGGGTTCCGGGTGCGTTTAAGGTTTTGGGGTGCTGGGGTATTTTTGGGGTTCAGGGTGCGTTTAGGTTTTGGGGTACAGGGGTATTTTTAGGGGTCAGGGTGGGTTAGGGTTTTGGGGTGTAGGGGGTATTTTAGGGTTCAGGGTGCATTTAAGGTTTTGGGGTGCGGGGGTATTTTTGGGATTCAGAGTGCATTTAGGTTTTGGGGTGCTGGGGTAATTTTAGGGGTCAGGGTTGGTTAGGATTTTGGGGTGTAGGGGGTATTTTTAGGGCTCAGGGCGCATTTAAGGTTTTGGGGTGCTGGGGTATTTTTGGGGTTCAGGGTGCGTTCAGGTTTTGGGGTGCTGGGGTAATTTGTGGTGTCAGGGTGGGTTAGGGTTTTGGGGTGCATGGGGTATCATGGGGTATTTTGAGGGTTCAGGGTTCAGGGTGTGTTTAAGGTTTAGGGGTGCTGGGGTATTTTGGGGGTTCAGGGTGCATTTAGGTTTTGGGGTGCTGAGGTAATTTTAGAGGTCAGGGTTGGTTAGGGTTTTGGGGTGCAATGGGTATTTTGAGGGTTCAGGGTGCGTTTAAGGTTTTGGAGTGCTGGGGTATTTTTGGGGTTCAGGGTGCGTTTAGGTTTTGGGGTGCTGGGGTAATTTTAGGTGTCAGGGTGGGTTAGGGTTTTGGGGTGTAGGGGTAATTTTAGGGTTCAGGGTGCATTTAGGTTTTGGGGTACTGGGATATTTTTAGGGGTCAGATGGAGATAGGGTTTTGGGGTATCGGGGGTATTTTTAGGGTTCAGGGTGTGTGCCAGGGGATATGTTACTATTACGATTAATTTTTTGTTTTAAAGTACCAATAACGTGTTGTAACGGTATGCGTAATAATTAACGGTGAAGTAAAAGCATTTTTTATGTATTTGTATATATTTGCGAAGTAAAAACCTGCTCACTAAAATCATGCGTAGTAAAGGTATTTGTGAAGTAAAAACTTCGAAGTAAATACCTGCGGAGTAACGGTATGCTAAGTAACATCATATATTCCTGAGTGCCATTTGGGAGATCCAGGACTGAATTTAGGAGCATGGGGGGGGGGGGGGGTGGAGGAATTCCCCCCAGACTGATTTGTGGATTGCTGTATTCCTGTTAGATGGGTGGGAAATACACTGGAGGAAGGAGGGCCAGGCTCTCTAGCACACCTCAAAGCGTGCTCTTTGATTTAGAGAGAGGTCAATGGAAAGGGGCCTGGGCACATCTCAGGAAGTAGATGGGGCTAAGAGAACAATAAAGAGTTGAGCTGAGGTCCTGGGGTAACCATTAGACACACATATCACTCTGGATGACATCCAGGTGTGAACCTGAAGTCACTCCAATGGCCTGTGTGTCACTCCTGCTGTGACAGACTGCTTTCTGGAGAAAGGGCAGGACAGAGGAGAGGGCACTTGAAAAGGAAGCACTTAATTGTATATTAACTTTAAATACCAGCTATTTATTTTGCCTGCACCATGGGTGCCCAGTTTAATGGCGATTCATTTATTTATTTATTTTAAAGCTTTTGATGTAAAGTCTTTAAGTGAGGGTGTAACATTATAGCTACCCATCAACTGATACTTGTTTAAGTGGTGAGTTAATCTTATCTCCTTCACAAATATTATTATTATTACTTCTAGTAATAATAATAAGAAGACACATAAAGTTTTGTTATTTAAAGAACATCACTAGTAAAATAGCCACATCAGTAACGTTTTATAAATGTGAAGGTTTATCGCAATGTATGGTGGCAGCGTTCAGGCAGTGGCAAGTTTTATTTTACTCTTTTTATTTTTGGGGTGCCAAAAAATATTTAAAAAGTATGCATTACACCAGCTTCCCAAGTCCCAAACTATTGGATTTGTACATACTCTTCTAATGTCGTAATATGGCCGAAACAATATTCATTAAAGACATACATTTTTGGCGATCAAATAAATAGATCTATGGACCAGTAAACAGTTCCTTTATATACACTGAGACATACACAAGATATGAGGACTTAAAGCAAGAATACCTTAGATCAACACATATTGTTTAATAGCTGATTTACACTTTCATTTGAAGGTTACCGGAGTCTCAGTTGGATCAATAAAATTATCAGCTATATTAAAGTCTCAAACTAGTAGGAATAAAGTAAAGAACAATAAAAAATCATCTCTCAATAGACTTAGTCAATTCATATTTAAGCCAAGATAAAAGAGTAAGGGTGTAATTGAGTAATACTTATTGATAGTAGCATTCAGAGTAAGAGCCCATGAAGACATCATGCCAACTTCCAACCTAATTAGTTACAAATGTGTAGATTTCTTGTGCCCCCAAAACTTTAAACAGATTGGAACCCCCATAAAATTGGCTAGAAAATTTGAAACTGGAAACTGTTAACAGTGGAGTGACTTTAATGAGATACGCTGTTGTGTCGTTCCTAGAAGTCCCCCAGGACCTGCGCGTTTTGGATGACCTAAACTGAGGGCTTGGTATCCCAGTCGCTTCTGGACACCCCCACAGGATATGTCAGCCGTTAGACCAGCTAGCTCTGCAGTGCCACTACCACCCCCCTGTATTCTACAGTGGTGTAGGTAATCTCTGGCAACCACTTGACATGACAACCCTGATTCCTCTGGGATCGTGGAAAACAGTACAGTACATTTCGCTCAGACACTCTTGCTTGTTTTCTATCAGAAAATACACATGATGGTGATTGGGACGTTTCAATAAGAATTTATTGGTCCAGCAATAGCCTTGTGTAAAACAGATGTGCTGCGACAATTATGTGAAAGAAGCATATAAAAAGAGATGGCTAGTACCAATATAGTTAACAGTAGATACATTTCTACCATAGTACTAATAAGATGAACAGAAACAGTTCAGATAAAACAGTAGCACGTGCATATTCCTAAAAATGCGCACCCTAAGTAATTTGCTAAAATGTACCTAGCCTAAACTGGATGTGTAGGTGTATATGCGTATAGATATGTGTATCTGTAGCCAAGAAACCCCTAGGGAAGAACCAGCCCCCTACCTGAGGGTTGGGAATGAAGGACCCCGTCTCTGCGTTGAGGATCACAACCCGCAAGGGATGTCAGACTGCTGCTCATCAGAGATTTGGCATGCAGGACCCCCCGTCTCAGCTTGGAAGGAATTTTCCTCTAATTTGTAGGGGGGAAGGGGGGGGGGCATTTTATACTAAAGTGGTCACTCCAGGATTTTTTCTAGAATCGACATGTTTTTAAAACCACCACGGATGTTTTGAAAACAATCATAAATGTTTTGAAAACAATCACTGATGCTTTTCTAAACAAGGATGATCCTGCACAGCTGGCTGTTGGCCAAGGATGAAAAAAGTGGTGGCCCTTTTACAGAATAAATCTGCCGTGCCTGGGGACATGTTTATGTACGTCAGGTACAGGGATTCAGATAGAAGATTGAGAGCCTGGTGTCGAAGAGACAGGAGCAAGCTATTAGATAAAAGATCACCTGTTTAGAATCATTCTAGTCGTGTGTTTATGGGATAATGTATATAAAATGGGGTATACATGACAGGGCTACCTAAAGGACATGACAACGCTTTTTGGCCAAAAATGGACTGAACAACCCCCATAATGTAAACTTGAAATGATGCACAATAGCTTCCCTTTTATGGGCCTGCAATAAGCTTCTTGTAATTGATTGCTGCAGCCCTCTGCTCAAAAACACTTCCTGCACTAATATGAGGCCACGATTTAAGACAGGGTAGTCTTTCTTGTGGGTTGGAATGTGCTTTAACCAGCAGGTTTTTATAAAATAATATAACATCTTTTAATTTTGCACATCTGCTGTTTCTAAGTATTATATATACCTGTGTTAGCTATGCTGGTCCTCAATTTACACACCTTAGAGAGATGGAAGCCTCGCATGGATGTGAATACGTGATCTGCAGATCAGCCATCTAGCCAGTAGAAGTGCAAAAGTAATAGCAAAACCTGACCCAAGATTTCCTGTGGTACTAATTCTATGGCACCCAGATAGAGAAGTTTTTCTATTCACAGCAACAGATCTTTGTTAGAAATGGGGGTCTCTAGTTGGCAGTGGTATACACCCTGTCCAAGTATGGACCATTCCTTCTAGTCAGAATAATAATAACCCCCTGCTCACAATCTGGGTAGCTCGGCACAAGCAGTCAGGCTTATCTCAGAGGCAATGTGTAAAGCTGGAGTCGAGGGTATGGACACGGATACGGTTCAGGCAAGACCCGCATACAGGACCTTGGAGGCCTCGAGGACCTTTCAGTGAGTTGCAGCGGTGAGGCGTCTCTGGAGTTGGTGGTGCACATCGGGGCAGAAGACAGTGAGTCTTTGAAGTCACACGCGTTGCAGATTGAACTCCATGAGGTCGGAGTTAGGAAAACTGATGTCTGGAAGTGCAGGGGTTCGAGTGTCGTTGCAGGCAGTGTGTCGTGCACTTCATGATGTGGTGTCCGTGGCTTCAGTGCAGGCAGTGGCGTGGCATAGGTGCGGAGCGCTGGGGTCGATGATGCGGTCATCGGCAGCCCAAGCCTGCAGTGTCATCAAGGGTGGAGTGGTGAGGCGGTAACCATGGCTGCAGTGCAAGCAGTGGAGTCAGTCACAGCGCTGAGGCGTCTTCGTCGGTGAGACCAATGTTGTAGTGCAGTCGAAGTCGGTGCAACGAGGCAGTGCCCACGGTGCAGGTAGCAGCGTCAATGCCAGCGAGAAGCGTTGCTGTCTGTGAAACCAGGGTTGCGGTGTCGTCGAGGTCGGTGCTATGCTCACTCAGTGAGCTGCGACGTTGGTGCAGGCAACAGCGTTGTTGACGGAGTCGGGAATGCTTTTCTGTAAAATGACAGCCCAGAAAACACCTCCAGTGGCCCAGAACTGAAAATGGCACCCCTTGGCAGGTTCAGGACTCCCAGCAATAGAGTCCAGATGCTGTGCGTGAAGTCTTTGATGACCCTGACATTTCCAACAGGAGGCAAGCACACACAAGCCAATGGAGAAACTTCACAAACAGGATACACAGCAAAGTCCTGTCCTGTTCCTCTCCAAAGCAGAAGCAGCAACTGCAGGCCAATCACACAGTAAAGGGGCAGCCTTCCTCCTTACAGCTTTTTAGCTCTTCTCCTTGGCAGAGTCTCCTCTTGTTCTAGAAGTGTTCTCAAGGTCTAATACGTATACCCTTTTGGCCTTTGAAGTAGGCATTCTTCAAAGGATTGTCTTTGTAGTGCACAAGTTCTTGTCCTGCCTGGTCTTGGCTCCAGACACACTCCAGAGGGATGGAGACATCATTGCGAGAGGCCAAGCACAGCCCTATTCAGGTGTAGGTGGCAAAACCTCCCACGACTCTAGCTCAGGAAGGCCCATCAGCCTGGTGATGGGCCACCAGGATATGCAGGGCAGAACTCAACTGCCTTTGTGTGACTATCTAGAGTGAATGCACAAAACAGGCCCTTGTCAGTATAACCAGACGTTGATTCCACGGGCAGGCAGAGGCACAGGATGGTAAAGCAAGAAAATGCTCTCTTTCTAAAAGTGGCATTTTCAAACACACAATTTAAAAACCACCTCCACTAAAAGATGTGTTTTTAAATTCTGAGCTCCGAGCCCAAACTCTGAATCTCTAGCTTTCCCCAATTGAAACTTACACTTGTAAAATGTTACAAGGCAGCTCCAATGATAGCCTAGGGTAGAGCTAGACCTTACAGTAGGGAAACACAAAATAAATTAACAGTATTTCACTATCAGGACATGTAAAACACACCAGTATAGGTCCTACCTTTCACATATACTGCGCCTTGTCCATGGGGACACCTTGGCCTAACTTAGGTGTGCATTTACATGTAGTAAAAGGGAAGGTGTGGGCCTGGCAAGTGGGTGCACTTGCCAGGTTGACATGGCAGGTTACAACTGCACTCACAGACACTGCAATGGCAGGCCTGAGACAAGTTTACAGGGCTACTCATCTGGGTGGCACAACCAGTGCTGCCGGCCTACTAGTAGCATTTGATTTACAGGCCCTGGGCACACACAGTGCACTTTACTAGGGACTTATCAGTAAATCAAATATGCCAAAATAGCACTGATCAGCAGTGGTAAAGTGCCTAGAGTACCTAAACCAGTAAAAACAAAGTCCAGCATAACAACAATATAGGAGGTAGAGGCAAAAAGATAAGGGAAACTACAATAAGGATGCCAGGTCTAACAATCTTGCAGCTTCCTGTAATCGTTTGGGGAAGCAGGGGGTGGGGAGGAGGCAGGGGTGTACGAAACGAGTTGTCCTGGGTTAAACATACCCAATGATGGTGGAAGAAAGAAACCAATCCACCCACAAGGTTGTTGTGCTTCCTGATTTGTATTGAACCTGGAGCCACCGCCCTCGAACCAAGCCGACCTGTTGGACTAAGGTACGGATAGACTCAGACAAAAAAAAGGGGGGGACTCTGCAGTATATCAGCCCTTACGTTTTTTGTTGTTGTCTTTTTCAGTCCAAACAGGGAAACATCCATTGTTTTTAACTTAGAACTCTCCCCCACACACCACTGCGTGGCATGCTTCACCTTTGAGGTCACGTCCGATCCTCCAGTATCCCTGTACAGGTTCAACCCTTATCCTTTCATAGACAGGAAAGGGAGTTCTTTGATATTATTGATTTTATAATTTGTGTGAATTATATTTTAAAATATTAAAATAGTCTACAGCTTTCCTAAGACTACTTTTATCTCCTCGGAGGACCCTGTACTGAGTTTAAAAAATACGGCAATGTGAGTGGAGAAAGGCGTATCTCCCACATCTAAATGGGTCGACGTTTCAGTCACATTCACAAGTGCCCACAAGGTTCAATCTGCTTTCCTCAGGACCATGAAGAATCCCTATATATAAGGCTCTCTTGGAATCCTACACCATTGCACACTTGTGCATTTCTTACGAATGTATCATTGACATACAAAAATACATGTACACAAACCAACATTTTGTTTGACTGCGCTTAGGTAATTCCCAGCGTCTGTTACCTATGAACAGCAAGGGAACAACATAAACATATATTTACTCAAAACCAATTACTAGTGTGGCGAACCATGTACCTTTGCACACTATTTCTTGTGTTCTAGGTCCATGGTCCAGCCGTTCTGGGCTCATACATCTTGGAACACTATGCCACCTCCTCCCTCCATTAACTTTATACTCCAGCACGTGTCTTGCCACAGAAACCCACATTCACAGTCTTATGTGTCTTTTTACAATTGTGTTGTGGTATGTGCCTAGGCAAGCGAAGTGTTCACACCATTCGAAACTTCATAAAAAAGGAGGGCTGTACAGGTATTATGTGGTTTAGTATAGCCTCTTATGTGCCCTCACCATTAGCCTCTGCTCACAAAATTAAATGGGGTATAATTACCGGTACTAATACATACATATATTTAATGGAGTTGTCCCTCGCTACATAGGAGAATGCAGGTGGGTGGTCTCTGTAGTCACACTCTGGATGGAAACCTATAAAGTAAAAAATGTAACTAACTCTCCAATAACTGGTGTCTTGGTTAGATTTAGTCCCTCACTGGGGGATTCGTACCGATGTTATACCTCATTTAGTTTTGTGAGCAGAGGCTACCAGGGGGACCCCCTGACATTCACAAAATGGATTACGAAAATGAAAGAAACACTGCCATAAGAAGAGTCCGGTAGAGAGCAAAACATGATGGGATGAAATGTTATGGGGTCTGACTTTATGCACTTGAGCCTTTAAGGATTTTTTAACCCACTATTTATTGTTATTTTTTTCTATGTGGAAGTCAGGTATACGTACGTATTACTGTTTAAACTTTTTTTTTTACTTGTAATTGTTTTTATGCTGCCGATGATGACATTTTATTTCAAACTATCAATAAACTTGGAAACTTGGAGTCTTCTCAGAAAAGAAATGGCCTGTGTAAAAGATCTGAGAAATGTTGTGGGATGCTGAAAGCATGGCTTCTGGGATGAATTGCTATCATGAATGTTGTTGTTATGGAGTTAAGCCGAAACTGTTTGTGCAATGAAATTAGAGGTTTTAAGGCATGGGCAAAGTGGGCTGTCGGCAGGGCCCCCAACTTTCAAGTGGACCCCTCATTACGCTTTTGAGACAATCCAAGACCATCTAGAGTTTTGCAATAACCAGTTTTATTTACTTTCCTTTTTCCATCCAGCATAGACTGTCCGTCCAGCCCAGCCCTTATTTTGAGACATACTGATGGACAAAGAAAAATACCCATTATATTCTGGTTGGGTTCAGCAATCCCCTTAAATTTTGTAAGTGCAATCCTTGGCCTTTATGCAGCATGTGCCACTTACTGTGCAGTAAAGATTGCCATTGTGTGCTCCCTCTGTGACTGCATCATCCCTGTGAAGATGCTGCCAGACCATTACAGCCTCCTAGCTTCTGACTCTGAACACCAGTCCCACACAGCACAGGCAAGCGGAAAACAACAGAACCCAACAACACCATATGGCCAAATGGTGCTAACAGACTAGCAAGACCATACCTTGTGTCTCGAAGGCTTGGTAGAATCTTTCTGCTGTTCTGGTGCAGTTCATTTTGTGACCACTAGTGCCAAGGTAGGGCCCAAGGGTAGGCCATGTATCTCTATACAGTGCAGTGTAGAATTATACATTCCCTCCATGACTGAACCGTCCATCTTGAGCCACTGCTGGCCGGTGTAATCAAGAACTAGAGCCAGCTGAGAGTTCCTGTTCCTCACACAGCAGGGACTGCAGTGCAGAGCAGTAAATATTTTTTTTAAAACACTCTCCATTTGCACAGGCCCAAAAGATGAGGCACCAGTCCGCTGTACCACATGCAGCAGGCTTGTTTTCATCCTGCTTCTCTGTTGTCGGCCAGTCAGACAGAGATTGTTCAAGGTTTGGGCCCAGAAGTAGGCTGGTCATGGTAAAGGGTTGTCAATGATCAGACCATAGTCTCAGAGGGTGTGAATGAGCAGAAAATGGATAAAATAATTCTGAGTTTTTCTGAGCAAAGGGCCCCAAATTAAGTTTGGCCCAAGGTCCCCAAAATCCTTAAGCTGTCCCTGCTCATTCCATGAATAACATATCTGTCTCCGATGTACCGCTGTAGTTCTGATAGTCATCGAGTAGCCTGGTCTGGGTCATCCCAAAACCTTCAGGAAGTTCCCTTCTGTCTTTCACTAGGGCAGCACCTACTGCAACGTAGGTACTGCAAGATTATCAGCTTTGACATTCATGTCAATATCTCATAATCGTGCAGTGACTGATGTGGAGTTTGTCTACTCCACACCGAAAAAGGCATTCTCCAAATGCAGCACTGTTTCCTTTAAAGAAAATGGCCTGCATTTGAAAACACATATTTTTTCACCATCGGCCTCCAAACTTATTGAGTTGCATTTTGCGACCTACCTCATTACTACTGATGGGGTGAGTCAGATTGCAATTCACTATGATTCTGACATTTTTGGCCCAACCTATTAATATATATAGGTGGGTGTCACATAATTCCACTCTGCAAAAATATTGGTCACAATTTGCAACGTGCATCTTGGCCACTTTGTATTCTCAGCAATCTGTGGTATTAGCTCTGGTCAAGAGCCAGTCATTGGGCAACGTCCCTTGTGCTGGATATAATAAGACATCTTCTGTCATGCAAGGGTGTTTTCAGGAGCCTGAGACAAACCAGACAGCACAACTGCAGGCAATTCCACTATGAATGAGGCGAGGGATACATCAATCCATTGTGGGTCCCCTGTGTAAACCTGAAAAACAAAAAACACCTTACATACTCTCTGGTAACTTTCCCAGAATCTCAGATTCCCAAAGAAGCACCAGGCTGCTATCTGCTTTGCTCTGGTACGTCTTCTTTATGCAAAGAGAGTTTACCTAGAGGTTCAACTTAAAAAAAATGTGTTTAGCAAGACACCTCCTACATGACCACACTGCACCAGCCCAACACGCACCGTACTGGTATTATTTGGCCAGACACAGAGCCTTCAAGGCTCTGCATCACCCACAATGCCACCCACGGAAAAGACCAAGTCTTCATACAAGTGTATCTACAAAGATATTCACAGAAGAGAACCCTTCGATTCGAACTGACATCCAAGAGGAGCATGCCTCCTTACAAGAAGGAACACACCAGTTGAACCTCCTTCTCTGCACTAACCCTCTCAAATGATTCTACTGCGAAGAAACAAGACATCAAAACCCACCTGCAATTACCGGAAGCTTTTGAAGATCTGACCCTTTCCAAAATGATCCTATGAGCTGATCGAAACACTGGCGGCCATTAGGATGGATGGCCAATACCCAGGATGATATTGACCAATGGATAGCAGGCACAACCACAGCGCAGCTAGTTCTTCCATTTCATTTGCTCCACTCCATGCATAGGCAGTTACATGATATGAAAAGCTTGCCATATACACACACGACAAAACTCTTCCACACAAAGCACATTGTATTCATGCACCATTCCCGATCCATACACTAGTACGTTATCTGCATCTTGCTGGTTTTGCTTTACCACATGCGAAGACCCCGTTACAACACAAGAGCACAACCTCGCAACCATTATTCAAAGAGGCCACTTGACACAAGGCCTGTAAGACGGTGGCACAGAAGGGTCATTCTTCCCCAGGCACTGTGATTTTGTATTTTTGCGTGTTTACAAGGACGAGCCAGCCTGCATTTCTAATTCTACAAGATGGCGCCGGTGCTTTTCTCTGTCCGTATATGATACATTTGTAAACGATGAATCAGATTCTCCTTCTATGAAGGGCCCCACTTTAATTTGATGGCCCGGGCCCAACAAGAACGTCTGACAGGCCTTTCTTGACACACAAATTACTTCTTCCACCCAAACACTTCAATTAAGCAACGTGCTTCCCAGCCAGAAAAGGCGCTTCTGTGCCTCCTCAGGTGTGAAAAGAGTTATGTGAATGCAACTACAATCCATAACGAAACAAACGGCAGAGGGCAGACAGCTATTCAACACAATACTAACCTTATACGTACCACACACGTTACCGTTGTAGAACCTCCCCTTGCGCTCCAGCAGGCAGAAGGGCCGGCCTACCATGGGGGTGGAGGTGTGAGATCACTGCGTGAGGTATTGCATAATGGGAGAGCTGGGAAAACCCCCATCAATTATTCAAAGAGATCACAAGACGTTCTCAAAGGTAGAATTTCAGCGTCAAGTCGTAACCCAATGAAATCATTCAAATGGAGACAGCAGGGCTGGGGGAGGTGCATGGGAGGGACAGCTGACGCTGACCTCTCCATTACATTATCTATGACTCGAGGCAGACACCAGTCCATCCAGACCAGACTGAGGTGAAGAGCGTCCAGAGGGAATAGGGCACTCATAGGCCGCAGACCACATTTTCTCGAGAAAACCGATATACTTTAGCATCAGAAAGATGTCAGGTTACCTATTCCAGATCATGGCAACATGGTTTACCCCCCGATGTCGAATAAAACAAAAGCTCCTAAAATCTAGAGCAAACATAACTTGTATGACATAAAAAAGAAGCACACCACACAGCTTCATTTGAGCCATAAATAATTATGTGCACACACGTTCGGACTTTAGTTGTTTACTCACCTAGAACTTTGGAACATCCATTCAGGATGTTTGCCTGCATCCTCCCACTGGATTTCATTATGTTAATAATATTCTAAATTCAACATAATTCACATATACACACACACAGACACACATATATATGTGAATGATTTAATTACTTCCTAACTTACCCTAACACACACACACACACACATATATATATATATATATATATATATTACCTACTGGCGGTCGCCAGTAGGTAGTTATAGTTAGGACCACGTTTCCATAGGAAAACCTCAACATTCTATTTTGAATAACTTTGGCGCCGGTCGACGAATCCTCGCGAATTTCTCAAAATAGGTGGGGCGCTACGCTCCGCTCCTACCCTGAAAGTCTCGGGGGGATCCGTCAAGCGGGGGCTGAGATAAAAGGGGGGTCCCAAAACGCGTTTTTCCCATGCATTTTTCCATAGGACCTTTAGAACGAGCTACAGCCCGAACGGCTGAACAGAATTACTCAAAATTTGGCAGAGAGGTAGTCCCTAGGTCAAGGAAGTGCCTTTTGTAGGTTTGGTGTAAATCTGTTCAGTAGATTCTGAGAAAATAGCCTTTAAATCAATATATATATCTGAGCCCGCTTACGGTACGCTTACCGTACGCTTACGGTAAGCGTACGGTGGCGTGCGCAAGCGCGATTCTGATTGGCTCTTAGATCTTAGTAAACATTCGAATCGGCCGAAACCAGGAAGCGGCGGCCGCCATTTTGTGTATTTCACTCTGAAAAAAAAGAGTGAAAACAAGGAAAGGGGGCAATGAGGAGAGTTACAGACCCCCTAACATTTGTAAGGGGGTCAAAGAAGGACAGAAAAGTACAAAGAAAACATTTATTGATTTTAAAAAAAATCACGGGGTACGCGTACGGTAAGCTTACGGTAAGCGTACGGTAGGAAAAAAAAAAAAAAATGAAAATCAGATTTAAGTGTTTAGATATTAGGGGGCTCTTGCTTTGTCATCGCACCGCGTGCCCACCGTGCGCGCACGGAACGAACTGCGTTAAGTGGGCGCACGCCACGAATGGCGTAAAGTAACTTAGCATTTAAAAAAACGTACAAATTCACTGAAAAAACCATAGGTTTCACACACGTTATAGTTAGGAATTAGCATTTAAAAAACCTTGCAAATTCACTGAAAAAACCATAGGTTTCACACATGTTATAGTTAGCGGAAATTTTACTGATAAAAAACCAATGAAATTCCCCCGTTATAGTTAGTGCAGGCAACTATAACTCACGCGACCGCAATCTTCTGCTGATGACATATGTGTCTTTATGAAAAAAAAATATTTGTAATATATGTATAGCTAAAAATGTATGGAAGAAGACATGGGCAAATAAGTGTCTAAATACAGTATTAGCATCAGCAGAGGATTGCGGTCGCGTGAGTTATAGTTGCCTGCACTAACTATAACGGGGGAATTTCATTGGTTTTTTATCAGTAAAATTTCCGCTAACTATAACATGTGTGAAACCTATGGTTTTTTCAGTGAATATATATATATATATATATATATATATATGGGTCAAGATAGGAAGTAATCAGATTAGTAAGTAGCTAACTAAGTAAAAGTTCACTCCTTACAAATTTGCCCATTGTTTCAAAGTCAGTGGGAACTATAGCTTAAAAATACTTTATAATAATAGAATACGAATTTTTGTTCAGGTCTTGGAACTATTTTACAAAACGCCGAGTTCTAGTGTGGCTACAATGTTGAGGTTTTCCAAAAATATGTTTGCACTGCGCGGAAAATGAAAACGTAACATGGTTTATTTGTTTTATGGTTGTATAAAGGAAAGTGGACAATATTGTCTAATAAACTGTGCAATAATGAAGCCAATAATACTTATAATTAAATACCACAAGGTTATGTACCACTTTCAAAGTAATGGTGGTTTTATAGCCACAGAATACACGTTTTTCATGTAATAAAAGGTGGTGGTTAATTTTGCACAGGTCAGTGAACTGCAGTGCTTCGAGACATCTTCATTGATCTAAAAAAAAAAAAAAAGGAAACGTGGACAAAATAAACAGCAAAAGGACAGAGGCTGTAAAAAGTGTCTTCTCCCAGCAGGTTGATAGTTTCCAGGCTTGGCAGTGAGAGGGCAGATGTGAACTATCACTGCCTTATTCCTGTGTCCTCTATTTATTTTTCTTCCTCGATTCTATTGGCCGCTGGTAATAGCTTTGTGGGACACAAGGGGGATACTTATACCGAATACATGACTACATCAACTTATCATATAAACTGGTGAACTACTGACAAAATAACTGGTCGTTCTGAAAGGGTAAAACTACTGTCTTCTGCACAACTGTATCAAGAGGTGGGAATTAATGAGGAAAAAAATATTATTACTTTATACCTCAATTTGGACACATACTTAAATAAACTCTTTTACATTTTCCAGGGGTTGGTGAAGGGCCTTTTACCTGTCCTGCCCTAAAAAAAACATTAGTGGGATAACTTAAACCACTACACCATCTAATTAGGATTGTCCACCATATAGGTTTGTCCCGCTCAACATTGGCCGATGCAGGGAAGAGGTGGTTCCGCCAGATGTGGTTGGATGAAGCAAATGAGGAGCTGGGTGACTGGAACAATGCTCGTTGCTCAGAGTAGGTTTTGCCACAAGAGTGCATCCGGTTTCACTTTTATTCAGTCAGCCGATGATGGTACATGAATAAATATGTTATGTGCCTCCCCGGTAGCACATTCCTTTCGGTTGCCAATCCAGGTGCCAATAATTACACTGGATTGCTTGGAAAGAGCAGATGTAAACTACTATTGCCTTATGACTGTGCCACCTATTTATTTTCTTTCCTCCATTTTCCTGCCATCTCATTATAGCGTTATTGAACTCAAGGGTGACACTTGCACTGAATACAGCAGCTGTGTTACCATATACCACTGGTTCTTAATAATATTAGGAGCATATTAAAGTATATATAGATGAAAAACATTAAAAATGTTAAAGCACACTGGAAATGTAAGGAATTTGAAATTGGGGGAATCAAACTAACTTTGTATCTGTGAGACATTGGGTTGTTGGTTGAAGAGGGGGTTTCCCCTATTTAAGCAACAGCCTCAATCTCTGTTAGATGAACCACAAAAAGTCCTAAATTAACTTGTGCTTAACCCACTGTAGCTTGGCACAAAAGCAGTCTGGCTTCACTTAGAGGCAATGTGTAAAGTGTTTTTGCAGCACACAAACAATAATAAAGTGAAAAAACACCATATTAAAAATCCCACACCCGTTTAGAAAAATAGAGTAAATTTGAATAAATTATTTGCCACCAAAATGACAAAAATCCAGTCATCAGAACCGGAGTTATGAATTTATAAAGTTTTAGTAAAAGGTACCCCCTAAAAGATCAAAGCTCCAACCACCAAGGGTCCAAAACTGGAAAGGCATCACTTACGGGGTTAGGACTCACTCAGACTGGGTCAAGGTCCGGGTTCAAAATGTAGGGAGTCGGTGATGTTCCCGTGCCTCTAAACAGGAGGATAGCAAACTAGCTCTTGGAATCACTCTGATAGTCATGGGTTCAGGTGAAGAAGCAGGGCTCAAGCAGCAGGGCAGGCTTCTGTTGGATCAAGGCAGATTCCAGGAAGGAAAACAGACCTTCAATGTAAAACTAGGCAGCCTTGTGGAGTACACAGTAGGCCACAGCAGGTAGTCCTCTGTAAGTCCAGAAAGTGAACTGATGAGTGAGTCGGAGAGCCCTATTTTTATACCTGGTGCCTTCTTTGGAATTGGCAGAAGTTTCTAGAGGTTTCTCCTTGAAGTGCTTGGAATTTATTGACTCCCCTGCCCTGGCTCCAAGCTGGCTGCAGAGGCAATGTGGAGGTGACAAGCCATTTGTGTGAAGACAGAGCACAGCCTATTCAGTTGCAAGTGGGCCTGTGCCCAGCTCCGCCCCCATCCTGCCAGCAGATGGCCCATTCAGCAACACCTAGTCCCTCCATTGCCTGACTGACTGACTGGGAGGAATTCACAAACGCTGTCAGTTACACCCAGTCATTTGATCCAGGGTAGTCTACAGGCACCAAATGTCTAAGGGTAGGGAAATGCCAACTTTCTAAAAGTCGCATATTCAAAACCGTAATTTAAAATCCGACTTTACCATTAAAGAGGATTTTTTTAATCACAATTTCACAGATACCAAACATGAAATGAAAATGTATTCCCAATCAAAAGTTAGCACTTGTTAAATGTAATAAGGCAACCCAATGTTATTCTATGGGACATATAGGTCTCTGTGGTGAAAAACGAATTTAATAGTTTTTCACCTACAGGACATGTAAAACTTAAACATACATGTCCAACCTCTTAATTACAATGCACCTTGCCCTATGGCCCATCTTAGGGGTGACATAAGCAATAAAAAGGGAGTTTAAGGCTTGGCACAAATGTTATATTGCCAAGTTGAATTCACAGTACTTGCTGCAGGCCCACTAGTGGCATTTAATTTACAGGCCCTGGGAATATGATATACCACTCTAGTAGGGGCTTATAAGTAAATTAAATATGGCAATCAGGTGGACACCAATTTAACCACATCTAGGAGAGTGAGAACAAGCACTTTAGCACTGGTTAGCAGTGGTTAAGTGCACAGAGTCCTAAGGCCAACCAAAATGAATTTCAGCAAAAATGGAGGAAAGCAGGCAAAAGGTTTGGGGGAAGACCACCCTGAGGCTGACAGGTCTAATAGCATCCTTAGCTTTATTCATGGAAGCAGAACAAGTACAGTAAACGGAATCTAGTATGGACGATTGGTGGCCTCAAATGAAGCGCTGGAATACCTTAACGAAAAGGCAACATGCAGTAGAACAAAAAGATAAAGTGATATTACTAGCAAATTGATTCTTGTTTTAGAAAAAGTCAATTTTTGAAAAGCTCAAACCCTCCCATTACAATGTTATATTTATTTTAATTTGAAATATTCCAAAATGTGTGTAATTGTTTGATGTATACTCATTTCTCTATTTTGTGTACTGTTTTATTGTTCAAATCGTAGAAATTACTTAGGCTGGGGCCCCTGGTTTCAATGGGGGTTCACAGAAGTCAAAAGGTTAAGACCCGTTGACATTGTATCAAATTAGCAAAGTACAGACATAAAAATGCGTTGTGCTAAAAAACTGTAAACTTTTAGCCAGTAGAGGTGCATGTTTTCGACACAACTGCAACTATTAGTAGGAGTTAATGAGATAAAAGCAAGACTTCCATTCCTTTATCTCAAACTAAGGCACCTCCTCTAAGAAATTCTACACATTTTCCAGGAGTTGGGAAAGAGTACTCTCTCTGGCCTTTAGATGCATAGAAGGGTGAGGCTCTGACTTATTTGCTTAGGCCCACCAAAGGAGGAGCTGGGTGAGTGGAACCATGAGGTCACAAAAGAAGGGGCACTACTCAGAATAGGTGGCGACACACACACAGAAGTAAATCCTGTATCCCTCTTATTTAGTCTGCCAAAACCTACACGTGTAAATATGCTATGTACTTCCCTGTTGGAACCCTCCCTTTGGTTGTCAACCCAGGTGCCAATCATTCAGACCACACTGGATTGCTTTGGAAGACTAGAGTCACAGGTTTAGTGGCAGGGGTTTCAAGTACAAGCATTCCCTCAATTCTCAAGGCTGCTAATCCATAAATCCCTAAGATATGATCACTTCTTACCCCGCACAAACATTCCTTGAGGGTTTCCTATAACGTCCAGTAACCACCACTATTTGTGGCGACTCTCAGCCTTGTGCGCTAGTGGAGTAGTGGGAGTGAGTCCTCAGAAAAAATATTCCACTCTGATTTCAGCTGCACAGACATTTTCTTCCAGACTTGTTTCATAAGAGAAGGGTGTGATACTGTGGAATTTATTAAGCATACCCTGGACAAGGCTGCAAAGCATTTCATTTCACATCAGGTACCTGGGGCACTAAAGAGTGCAGAACTGGTCAGGTATTGCTGGTACTTACACCTAAGTGAAAGGTGTTAGATAAGGTGAGGGCCAGAGTGCAGTAAACATAGTGCGGCAAACCAGTAGTTGTTCATAAGCAAGAGATTTTGCACTGTTATAGAGTGATATTAGACGCAGTCACCCTTTTTTTTCTTCTTTTCAGTGGTGAGTTTCATACAACAATATGATCCTTATTTACTAAAGGTAGCGCAGGCACTAACGTAACTTAAAGCAATTTAGCGCTGCGTCCACAGGAATTCAAAATATTTAGTAAATTGTCACTGTGTTTTGCACAGTGTCGCATCATAAGAGAGCGCCTGCGCCATACTTTAGTAACTAAGTGGCTGTGTGGGAAGGACCATCCTGGATAGGAGCTGGTTGTTAATTACTATTGTTCAAGGAGTCATCGAGTTCCAAGTTATCTGTCTGTTCTGATAAGTATCTCTCTCCTGCGCCAAATAATTTGAAAGAAGGGGTGGTCAAAAGTGGAGCCAATCTATACTGAAATGAATTTGGCAGTAGTCCAGTGCCTTGGATGGCTAAATGGTTAGCAAAAAAGGAGAAACCAGGACACATGTTTGGTAGTTGCTATTCTTGTGTAGTGAGTGTGCTCCCTTTAGCAATAGCCCTCTCTAAGGATCTGGCCCTGCTACGGCTGAGGCATTTATCTAATGCGAGCAAGGTGAGCTCTGGTTTTCACGGTCTCCTAATCTTGATTGAATTTGTGTTTTATCCGCTTTAGCTATCAAGTGTTTTTTTTATAGTTTGCTGGGTCGCGTTTTGGTTTGGGTATTTCTGAGCTTGGCTCCTCATGAGTATCTGATATTTTCCTGTGAAAATGTTATTTTGGAAAATGCCTTCCTGTTTTTCTCTGGTTTTGCCGATTACCATAAGCAACTGGAGATATTTAACACTGAATTTGACATCCTGGGAGGGTGCGTCAATCCCGCCTTCTTCTAAAGTTTGACCTGTGTCATCAGCGTGTGAAGAAGTGTTCTAGCTCCTCAAATCTACAGTGTGTAAATAAGTAGAAACACAAAATATGAGAAGCCTATTTCTGACAACCCAAATAATCTAAAATCACAGTTAAATACAAACATTTAAATTACTATCCCTTTCCTCCCTTTCTAATAGAATAAAAATTGTGGGCACAGGCGCAAACCCCAGTTAGGATACAATGTTTCTATTAAATGTGTAAAAGAGGTAAGGAGACCGTGGCAGAGAGCAACAGGGTAGGAAAGGGTTTTTAAGAGCAATAAGGGTACTGAATCATCCGATCCCATAAATCAGTAAAAAAGGGAAAGGGAATTCAGAGGTTCTCCTTAGTTCCACCAATTATATAAAATAACGAAACGCCACCCACTGACGGGACATGGGAAAGGGAAAATTATCTATGCAAACTTTGTGGAAATACCAACCATGAGTGAGTGACTGCTAAGAACTGATTCTATTGGCAAAAGTGTAAGTATTACGCTTGCTGTGGGTACTCTTTTGCCAGTGGCAATTGGGGGAGGTGATACGAGGTTTGGGGTTTATGAGTTTTCAAGGCGTACTGGGTTATGTGCACTTTGGTAGCACTTACTTATGGGAGCAAATGTGTGATAATTCCATGAACCACCTGTCCAAATATACAAAAACCGTTGATCAAGAGGTTTTAGTTAATGGAGGTTTTGTCTAAGGAGTGCTCCCAGGCACTTTAGGCGTTGTTCAGTGGCCCCATTAATGCCTTAAGCAATCCTTTAGCAAAGGAAGGAAAAGTTGCTTATGGTATACTACTAGAATATCAAAATAAATATTACTGTGCAAAAATGTTTGACTAGAATATAGACTAACAAAATGCCGGGAAGGTAAGCCAAGCCAAGTAAGTATAGGTTTACTACCCTTAACACCATATCTACGCGCTTTGGTAATTTTGTCAAGATGTGGATTTAAGTTTAGCCTAGTAATCTTACTTACCTTTGCAACTTTTGGGTTGTTCATATTTAGGTCACAATACCTCTGGTTTACAGTTCTATTGGCAGGGAAAAATCTTGCTGTTTTAATCTATCATTTATGACTACCAAAGAAGATCCCACGATGGAGACAGAATAGTTACTTGCTTGTAATCCTAGTTCTTCATCACAGTCACCTTCCTTCAATTCATAAACAACCAAACCACCCCTATGTAAAACCAAAAGCATAGCAGGAAATTAGAAATTTGAATCCTTCCTCTTACCTTACCATCCAAACAGAATTGCCCTTACTGGCACTGCTTAACATGCGGAAATCTAAGTCTCAAGGAAGTATAGCTAGTTTACATAACAATATCTGGTGTTAATTTACATGCCAGTGGTTCAATGTACATGTTAAAAAGGAGAGGGGAAAGAGGGCATCCTTTTATTGACCTTGTGAGATTTCCATTAACAAGGAACCTGGCAGATGGATTTTTATATAGGGCCATGACCGCTGCTAAATAGGTTTCCCCTCAATTAAAGTGCTGGATCGTTTTGTATAGGAAAGGCCAACTGATCCTATCAACCCCTTTTGCAGCATCAAAGGTCATTACTGCTATCAGAATCTCATATTCTCTTGCCACATCAATTTCCCCGATTAAATCATGTGTTAATTCATGAAGTTGCCTCCCCTTCATAAAACCTTTTTGATCCAGCTGTAAAAGTGATCCTGCCACCTTATCCAGACGTTTAGTTAAGATCTGGGTATATATTTTGTGGTCACTGTTAAGAAGGGAAATAGGCCTATAGGACTCACAAGACCTTGGGTTCTTATTAGGTTTCAAGAGAATAGTTATGTTGGCTTCATCCCAGGATGAAGGGAGGTCAAACATAAAGGCAGAATTAAACAGTTGAAGCAAAATTGGAGGAAGCTCTTCTTTTAAGATGGTATATATTGCGTTTGGGATGGAATCAGGACCAGCGGCTTTCCCTTTTTTTAGGGTGCTAATGATTCAAAGAATTTCTTCCAGGGCAATGGGGCTACTCAAGTTATCTTTTTCCGAGTTCAGCAGCGTGGGGAGTTCCAGATCTGAAAAAAAAACTCTTCCATAAATTCTTCACTCAGTGTTGAGTCAAGACCTTGGAAGAACTGGGCGAAGGCATCCTCAATCCCGATATCCTCAGTGATATTACTAGAGATCGAGCATCTGAGGTCTTTTATCATATTCCTGGACTGATCCGTCTTGGCTTTCCATGCAAGGAGTTTGCCACACCCCTCCCCATATTCATGATGGGACAACCTACTAACTTCCCACTTCCTTTTAATTATTGCTTCAAGATAATCAGCGAGATTATGTTTTGCCACAGTAAATTTTTTGTGTAATATTTAAGTTATTAGGTGTTTGTTCGAACGCTAACTAATTTATATATATTGCAGCTTCAAGAGTTCTAATTTCTTCTCTCATTTTCTTATTTTGAGCGATAGACAAGGAAGTTAAAGTACCTCTTAGAAAAACTTTATATGTGTCCCATACAATATGAGGGTGTGCTGTGTTTACGTTAAAAAGGAAAAACTCAACTTTTCCATTACTGATGGTTTCAACAGTAACGAGCGATTTAGAGTCCATCTACGAGAAATGGGTGTCTTCACAAGGATAATTTCCAAAACTACAGCAGAATGTTCAGACAAATGTTCTGGAACATGGCTGACCTTAATTGTTTTCTTACTAATGGAGAAATCTACCAGGAAGAGGTAAATCCTGGAACGGTGACCACACTTTTTATTGTGAAACGTAAAGTTCCCCCCTGATGTCCCAGCCTTACGTTCCATCACTCTCCAGATATCTAGAAGCTCCATGTCTGTCATCAGCTGTTTCAGGACAGTTCTCATATTTTGGGTTGCCGCCGCTGCTCTCTTAGATGTGGAGACCGGCCCTGGGTCCAAAACTACATTAAAGTCACCACCCACTATAATAGGGTCTTTAATATCAATTAATTTAAGGAATAAAGTATGTAGTGGGGCCGGATTGTCTAGGTTGAGGCCATAATAGCCCACAGAAGTCAGCCAGGAACCATTAATTTTGACCCCGGCAATTGCCCACCTTCCAAGTGGATCCACAGCACAATCTCCAAGTATTGCTTGGGTGTTTTTTTTTTGTTTTTTTTAAAATAGAAGGGCGACCCCTTTTATTGAGCATGACTGCGTAGTGCAAATACAATGTTCTACCCATTACTGTTTTTTAAGTATCGCTGCCCACTCCTCTCTACCTAGATGGGACTTTGTACAAAATAAAATCATCGCCATTTGAATGCCTCATAAATTCTAAAATGTTCCTTCTTCTGGAGGGGACCCTGAGGCCATTTACGTTCCATGACAACATTTTCAACATTTTTGGCTTCTCAGGTCTACCTGAATCTGTCATAAAAAATATAAGTAAATGCGTAATGACCTGAGAAATCCTAATAATGCTACACATAATTAAAGATATAACAGGTTGATATGAGCCAGTTAAGTATGTTTGAATTTTATTCATAAATGACGAGTTTTTTCCCCCCACATGCTTCCCCACCCAGTGCACAAAACAACACCTTTATTTTTTGTATTTTATTTTTACTTGTGACCCCATCCACCCTTTCCTTCCAACCCCCCCACCCCGGGGAACCCTCCCACAACACTAAAGGTGTACCGAGGTACCTCCACTTCAGACTCTCTCCCTATCTGGGCAGGATTAAACCTCATCATTTGGATGTGCTTTTTATCTGGTCAATCAGGGAACTAACTTCGGAGGGGTCCCTAAAATTATACAGGTTATTGTTCCACATCACCTTTAGAGAGGCGGGGAATGGGAGGTTTGCAGTAGCGCCTAGCCCCCTCAGATCTTGTATATATTTCCCTAATTCCCACTGCCTATTGTGGTGCGTGAAATGTCTGACCTAATGCGAGAGGACCAGTCTCCTTTATTGTACACACCTGCCTTAAGCCCCCCGACAAGGATCTTTTCTTTAACTAAATACGTTTTATAGTTAACTAAGATCCTTCACGGGTTTTTCTTTCCTGGTCTCTTGGAAAAAGGGTCTCGGTGAATTCTATGAATGTCATCTTCCAGGGTCTGTTTCTCTATGTCTGGATGAAGTTCTTCAAGAAGACTAATAACAAAGGACCTTATGTCCCCTCCCTCAAGGTCTTCTGGGACATTCAAAATCCTAATGTTATTCCTTCTAGCACTGTTCTCTAGACTTTCTAATTTATCCCTCAACTCTCTGTCATTTTCTTTTAACCTCGTGATCTCTGAAGTATTTTTGTCCACTTGTTTTGATACGTCTTCCAAAGCCGTCGCTATCACTCCAACTCTTTCCATAATATCATTAATTTTTCCTTCCAATGTTTCACATGCCTCTTGGATCTTTTGCTGAATACATTCGGAGACTGCACATTTTTCTCTGATTTCAGTTAGCAAGGTAGCTAGAAGGCCCTCTGTGGTTAAATGCTTCCCCGGACTGAGCCCTATACCTGGTTCTCTCAACTAATCTCCCTGTCGGGGCGGCTGCATAAAGTGGCCTCAAGCCTAGGATTATGCTGAGTATGGATGTACATTGAACCACTGGCATGTCAATTAAGAGCTTGTCAGAATATTCACCCTTTTAACTATAATGGCTTGCAAAAGAAAATCGATCTGTATGCGGACGATCTTATGATCTTGACAGGGGACCTAGAGCAGCCACTTCCTGTGATATGAGAGCAGTTGGAGAGCTTTGGGCGGGCATCTGGATATTCAATCAACCAGCAACAAACCAGAGTTAATGAAATGGAATACCCCCTACAAGACTGACCTCACAAAGCAGGCAATAAGATATCTAGGTGTCCAAATAGTCCACAACATAGAGAAGATAGCGCAGGTGAATTTCGACAAAGAAGCTGCGAGTGTTAAATTACAGTTACGAGCATGGGGGGCTCTCCTACTTTATTTTTTGGGTGGATCAAACCTTGTAAAAATGTCAATTCTCCCTAAGTGTACTTTCTTGTTTAATACTATTCCGTTACAATTTGCGAAGCTTTGGTTTAGGAAAGTACAGGGGGTCTTTTCTAGTTTTATTTGGGGAAACAAAAGACCAAGAATATCTTAAAAAAACTTCAGAAGAAAGAAAGAAAGCTCATGGCGGCATTGCTACCCCGGATCTTTATCTGTACTACTGCGCCTTCCATTTATAGAACTTTCGTCAACTATTGATAAGAAGTTCAGTTCTGTCTTCGCTTTTTAGGGCCATTACTGCAAGTACAACGAATCAAGCAAACTTTTTTCTTCTAAAATGTGGCCATCCCAAATTTTTTTTAGAGGGTGAGGCTGAAAGTCCTAGCTGCTACTAAGGTCTGGTCTCAGGTGAGATTGTTTCTACAAATACCTTACTATAGCGATACAGCACCTATTTGGGACTCTCCAGGTACTCCGGGCTGCTTAACAGACGCACTTACCGTTTCACTTCAAACTTGTGGCATGTTTAGGTAGGGGCAGCTCATTGTGGACACCGAGCTAATTTCATGGCAACATCTCTCAGTGATTTCCGAGAACTCGGTTTCAAAATTCAAATATTACCAACTTTCAAGCTGGGTAAAATCATTGGGGAAGGAGATCGAAGGGAATCGAGATTTGGTGTCCAAGATCTGTTAACGCTCTACAGTACGGAAAGAAGTCGCAGAATGGTTTTGGATGCTAATCCAAAACAGAGAAGATACGCAAAACCCATTTACAGAGATCTGGAGGAAGGACCTGCCAGGCGAAGACCTCGAAGATTTAGGGCAAGTATCTATGTCTTTTTTGTGGTCATATGTGAAAGCTGCCTCATTAAGGAGGAACCATCTTTTCACTGTTCACAAGGCATACTGGATGCCACAGAAACTGTCGAAGTTGGGGAGCTGCGCGATAAAGAAATGCCCGAAATGTGGAGAAAACAACACAAATGAGGTCCACATGTTTTGGCAGTGTCCCTCAATCCAGTCTTTCTGGCAGAATGTGGGTAAGATCATTTCAGGTATTACGGGTCAAGAGATCAAGTTGACTGTACCCTCTGTGATTTTTGGTGTGTTTCCAGGCGGGGTGGTTAATTGGAGTTTTCTTAAAACCCAGAAAGCTCTTTTTGTTCTGATTCTTTTGGCACAGAGGGAATTGTGTGTTAAGTGGATCCTTCCCTGTTCCCCCACTGAAGACGAATGGTCTCGCATCTTGATCATGCTAATAAGCTTGTTAAGAAAACGAAATTCTGGGAACTTTGGGACGTTTGGTTTAAGATGTATGCCTCCAATATATCTCACTGAGCACAAACCTCACTTAGTTTCTCCTTTTTTCCTTTCAAGATACCGGTTCGGGTCTCCCTTTTTCTCTCTCCTACACGTGTTTTCTCCCCCTTTCCTTCCTGCTTGTCTTTGCGTTTTTGTCTCTTTTCAATTTTTGTCTATGTATGACATACGGTTTTGAGTTCCATGGTCCAATGATTAACAACATGCTACACAGGTTGCTTTAGTGGTGGGGCCACTCCATTTCCAGCACCTCCATATAGAAGAGATGGTGCCATTGTCCATTCAGGAGGCATAATCTTTGCTTGGCCCGGGGATAATAGCTATCCTTCCTCCCTTGTGGAGTGACCGGGCACCCTACTGCCTTTCTCTGGTTTGGCTAGGCCCTATCTCTTTGAACTTAGAGCATAATTTGATAAATGAGGACTTAATTTAAAAAATAAAAAAAATTGTGACTTACAGTGGTTTTAAAGTTTTGTTTTAGAACCATAACTGCACTTTAATTATGGATTTTAAGGGAACATTGTTTGGATTTCTTATCGTTGTGCTTGGATTAGTTCTTCGTCATTCTGGACTTACCAGAACAACGTATAAAAACAGGACCTGTTTTGCTTCTTGTGCATTTATCACAGGGGTTGGATTCATGTTTGGTGCAGGGGCACAAGATGCAGATATCATGCAGGTCCATCACTGACACTTGCTTTCGGCAAGCACAGTATGGTTTAAACCCTGTAATTTTAGGGGCAAACATCCATGCGCACTGTTGTTGTGAGTGTTATGAAAAACTCAAGGATGACTGCCTTAGCCGAGGAAGGAGGCTTCTGTAATAATTGTGATTGCTACTGGCAGAGGGTAGATCGGCTTCCTGTACATGAAGTAGTCGGACAACAGCCATTACTGCAGGCCTTGAGCTGTGTCCAAGTAAATCTGGATGCTATCCTTCAGGACACCCCAATGCTGGATCCAATAAATATGAGACAACACCCACTGAAGTAAACCCATGTGCCTTCGCGTGTGGGGCATCAGCAGGATGCAAGAGGCAAGCAGGCCCAAGTGATAGTAGACTTTCAAGGCTGGAAGCAGAACTTCCTCCTAAAACAGAGATCATAGACTGAATCCCCCAAACTTGCTGGGGAGAGGCTGGATGGCCTTGAACGAGACCGTGTCACACTCACACTCTGCCCCAATGAAGAAGAGATGTTGGGAGGGCTATAGGTGGGACTTAAGGCATTTGTAGAGCAGGGAGATGAACAAGCTACGTGCTTTCTGAAACAATCTTTCTGGTGGAAACTCTAACTGCAGATTCTTCACCTTGGAATGTCCCCCAGGCGCTAGACTGGATCCACAGATTTATTGAAGCAGTACTGCGCTGATTGGTGGCACTGTGCCGCTCTGTACTGACTCCACACTGCCTCTGAAGTAACAAAATTGAGCTGCAAATCATACTACCCTTGTGGGCTGACATCAGTTTCTTGTCTTTTCCCTCTCTGCGCCCTAAGACGTGGAATATGAATAATTGTTGGTAAAAGTGTGAATATCACTAAATTGAGACCTTGTTAGATGTTAAAAAGAGGCCACTTCACAGAATGGGGGGGGAGGGGGGTAGAAGCCTGAAAACAAGCCTCTCCGAGGAGGCTTAAGTCATCAAAAAAACTTCAGATCCCCAAGAGCCGGATGATGGTAGAGGGCGACCTGGCCGGTTATCACAGTTGCAGAGCAGATTTACTCCAGGCAACCAAAACCGGATCCATCAACACCTCACTGATGAGGAGCAGTCACTCCAAGCCGTTCTATATTGTAGGCTAACAGATTGCTTTTGGCGTAACACCAGCCTCAGACATGGGTAATAAAATGACGCAGGTGGTTGAATCTGGGCCCCCTGCTATTTTGATGTTGTGCTTCCTGTGTTCACTTGAATACTGTTTATGTGTACTTATCTCAGCTAAGGTAATTAATCACTTCTAATATTTGCCTCTATATTGTTTTATCAGTAATTCTATACATGATTAGATCTAAAACCTATGTTGGTATATCTACCATGTGTAAGCTTAAGCGTCTATATCTGTTGCTTATTTCTAAATAATATTCCCGATTTACGAGTCTTTTTCAGCTTGTAATTTGTGCAATATGTGTCTAATTGTGGGAAATATTTGTCAAATAACACCTCTGCTCTTTCCTCTCTCACGGTGGAACTTACTCATCTTGGATGTTAGAAAGGGCTCATTCTGGATCTAGTCTGTCATCTATTGAAGGCAATGTCAAAACCAGGATGAAAGGTAATGTAATGTAATAGCGACTTACAATTTACTCTAATACCAACAAGGTGCGCTGGCACTGCCCAAGCTAGAAGGAAACATGATTAATTTGGGGAACACGGCGGCGGGCAGGACGGGAGATATAGGTACTACGGCGATGTCTGTACGTTGATGAATGTTTGACTAAAAGACAGCACCTAAACTCCTGACCCGCATAGTGCTAAATCGTGATACCCAGTAGAAAAACCACGGGAAAACAGAAAAAACAGGTGAGCGCATTAGGCCTCATTTTTGCATGTAATACGTGCTGATTTTAAAGCAGGGACACCTAAGAGTAGAGATTCTAGCCCTGAAGAAGTCCCCAGACCCATGAGGGCTCAAGTTGTGGGCCGAAACATGTTGGCATTCTGATGTGGGTAAAACTGAATCAATAGCGTTCAGAAAAAAAAAACCTTCCTTTGTATCAAGTTTTTATCCAGTACTGCAGGTACCCTATGAATAAACATATTGTTTGGGTATATCTGTAGGTATTTTTAACATCACTCATCTGGTTCCCTGCATGGCCAGTTAACGTTTTATATAAGAACTCCCATAACATCTTTTGGTTGAGTACGCCCAGGTAGTACCATCTTATCTGGGTGTGGAAAGACGCCTATGATGAAGCATGTCACGATAAGTGAATGAGGTGTCTTCTCCAATATCTTTGTACATCCCCATCACCCGAAGACAGGTGGAGGCTTAACATTCGACCTCAGTGGGACCCTTTGCACCTTTCTTTCTCCTGTCTTCTCCGTATGTCCTCTTTTTTTATCTGCCTGAATATCCATAACGTATATACAGACACCAGCAGTTGGCTTTTGTGATGCGATTATTTGGGAAACAGACAGGTCTTCAAGATTTTCGGGAAATGGTATGGACTCGACATCCTAAGATGTAGGGGCAAATAATTCTAGAATTCAGCTGAAAAGATATGGAACAAACTCCGTAAAAGCAGATACCACTGGTCAGTAGTTAGCAAATTATATACCAGTACAGATCTGATATTAGAAGCCTAACAGAGTCAATCACCAGTGCCAGAAAAACGTCAACCTCTGACATTACATGCACAATGGCTTCAGACTAACTAAGGAACAGGGAAACCAGTGACCTGGCAAAACAAGACATGTGGTGAAGAGGTTGTCTGGCCGAACATATGAAGGAGGCAGGTAACAACATTTCATGTGCATGTGAAGCTTGGACTTTCTGAAAAGGGATGTTGATGTAAGCAAACTTCCAAGGATAAGCACAGAGAGCTTGATGGCTCCGTCATTGAGAGTAGGGAGTGAATCTCATCAATCCAGAATGTGACTGGAACCTTGCTAATGTGCAAGAGAGGGTAGTGAGCACCAAGAAACTCCAGCAGGGTATTCTAAGAGCACAATATCATCTTCACCCGTGCAGCTGCAACATGAACAATTTGGAGAAGAAATTGTACAGGATCAGGCCCAGAGCTTTTACTGTGAAGACAGCCTAGAAGCCTCTCAGGTGGCACAACCCATAATGCCCTTATCATTTGTGCCAAATTGACGTGTTCAGTTTAACACTACGGGCATCAGCATAAGTTGCACACAGCAAAAGTGCAATAAATGTTCTGTGACGTACACATTTAACACCGCTACTGACCTTTGTATAACCTCACAAACACACTCATTGAGACTTGCACGCATCTTTATACACATTAAGAGCACAAAAACAGAATAGACATCATGAAATACAAGTCATAATTTAAATTAGGAATGTCACTTTCATAACAACATACTTTACTACAATGTGGATTTGTAAAGTGCACATTCAATCTTTGGGGCATCTTGGTGTTAAATAATAGACGTCTACTGTTACCCAACTCAATGGTACTCATGTTATGAAGTTTGGAAGGATTTAAGGACGAGTAGACCCACAAAGTCTGATCCTGTGACCATGAATGAGGTCAAGCACTAATCACTGGAGCCACCAGACCCGACCAAGAACTAGAAAGTCACTAACCGAGATTTTTCAGGTGCAGAGGAAACCAAGTTTAGCAACAAGACAATCAACTTGCAGTTTATGCACCAAATCTTAAGGTACACCAGCTTTTGCAATGTGCCATTTCCTATTGAATACAAAAAGAACTGGGGTTGAATGTTTGATTTGTTTAGCATTCCGTCCATCGTTTGTTCATTTTGTTTTTGTCACCCTAAGTGGGTAGGGCAACAAAACAATGGATTAACCCCAGATCTGTGACCAGGGGTGAATGTATGATTTGCTAAGCATTCCGTCCATCATTTGTTCTTTTTGTTTTCTTATTAAACACCCTCTGGTCTTTTCCCAGTATTCCTGATGAGATGTGGAACAAATCTCTGAGGAGGTTCTAGAAGGGATACTGACTGCAATAATTTCTGAAGGACATGAAAAATGATGGTGGGTTTTGAGCAGCGTTACAAAAGGTGGTGGAGGGTGATGAGTTAGGAAGGCAGGCAAATAAAGCAACAGAGTGTCAAGGGTCCAGTGTTTCCAAGTATGATCCAGGTCTTGAATTCATTGCAGTCTCCAAAAAGGGAGGTGTGTTAATAAACCTGGAAGTGTGCCGAGGTGGTGCCATCCTTCCACAACCGCACCGTATCGACCACCACAGCACGGCACAGTGGGCAGGTCCTCTCCTTGTCAAACCAAAGGCACAGGCACTCTTCACAGAACACATGCTGGGGAGAAAAAACAGAAGGCAAATTATGCACAGAAATCCACTCAAGATGGCTTGTTTATTACCTACATGCCAAACAGTTAAGAAATAATGTTTGCACTAGAACAATACACTTTGGGAAACCGAGATGGGGAAAAGGTTATTCTGGAAAATTAAGCAAGACTGTGAAACCGACAAAGGCTCATGGTGGGCATTCTTTACAGCCACCCATGAACAGAAAAAACAGAATCGTTAACAAATTAATTGTCTCAACAGAGAATCAGGGCTAAAAGACGACGAATACATTAATGTTCTCACTAGACAAATGGGAATGGAAAGCGCAGGCGGTGCCACTAAAAACATTCCTAAGAGCAGGTGGTGCCACTAAAAACATTCCCAAGAGCAATCAGAGAGTAGATTGCCAATCAACCAGAACACTCAACAATTCAGTACTTGTTGGTTGCTTTGGCCCCACACATTGACAAACGAGTTTCCACTTGGACAGACGATATCAAGAGGGCGCCGGTATTTTTACTGTTAAGGAATAGGCACTTTTCCTTCCCAAAATAGGACTGCCACGTGCACTTGTCTTAGAACTGTGTTCTCTTATGAACACCACTCCCTAAATTCACAAGCACCCACTTGTAGAAGATCTGGTGGTACCCAATCTCGGTCTGCAAAATCAAACTCACAAAAAAGAGGCCTCGGTGACTTACAATTACTAATGTAGCGATATGGAATACGCTTCAGATATGACAACAGCAGTGTTACTGGAGTGATTTGCAATTATCTGTCGTTAGCGGGATATGGCACCCAGTTGCCTTTTAACTAAAGGTCGAGCCAGTGAAGATGCATGCTTTATAATAAACACCTGCTTGAAAACAGATCCATTTTCATTTACGAATCACCCTTTGAGTATGATGGCCCTATGCTTACAAACCCTGATCCATACACGTCAATGTCAGATTGCAACACAATATTCTAAATCTACTGAATCAGCATCACACCCATTTGGAATTAAACAAGATCCTATCATTTTACTAAATGTCTGCTTTCTTGCTTGCACTACTAACCGGTTGCAGCATTTAGTGCATAGTTAAGAAGGGTGAATAGCATTTGCACTAGAGGTGATGATAACGCGTTTTTACAAACAAGAATTGGCAACGCCAATAGGTAATGGTTTTTAGCCACACTGCACAGCATCCGTGAAGCATCGCTGATGCTGTGCAGCGCGGTGAAAGTGTAAAAAAGAAAAAAGCCTTCGAAGTGGCAGACCTCATACTTTTGTAGGCACACACACCAAGGATGCGAGCGCATACAAAAAGACGCAGGTGCTTTTTTAGGTCTCGCCTGACCCAGCGCATGCGCTGGTCTGGCGAGACTTATTGAGAGGGCTCCAAAAAGTGCTACCAGGCCAGCCTAGAGCCACAGTGCATGTGCGCGGGCACGCGCGCCGCGCTTTACCGCGATTACTTTCACTTTCGCGGCCACACAGCCGCTTTGCATAGCCAATAGGTCTCGCTTTTGGGACCTTATAAGTATTTAGTTATGCAACTGTTGCATGGCTAAACACTTATAAGGTCCCAAAGGCGAGACCTATTGGCTATGCCAATGCTTGTTTCCTCTTGTTTTTGATCTGAGCTGGATAGGTCCCTAAAAATAAAATAAAATGTGTGTAACCTTTTTTTGTAAGTAGGCCGGGAGGGATAAGGGACCGGAATCAAAGGAGAGGGAACAGAAGCAGCACAGGGGAACATGGAAACAACAATGGACGATCACAGGCAGCGCGAGGGTGGGTGGGGGGTCAACGAATACACAGGCAACATGAGGGAGGGCGGGGAGAATCGGGAAGCAGCATGGAGGGCACAAGCAGGACAGGGGAGCAGCAGTAGGATGCAGGGAGGCATAGGAAGAAGAACAAGGGTGAACACAACGGGGGGGGGGAGGCAGCAGGTGAAAGACAGCAACAAAGAGGGAGAGAAGCACAGGAGGGAGACAGCTCGAAAACACACAATAAGAAAGTATTGCTTGAAAAGCAAGAATTGAAAGCGGAGTTGCCAGCCAGTCAAAGCAATGGTAAAGAGGCAATTCTCCATGGGAGGGGCAAACATAAGATTAACAAACTGTGTCACAAATAAGAAACAGTCAAATGAGAGTGACAGGGAAAGCAAACCAATAAGGAATGGGCGGGCTCCAAGCTTCTCTAGGTTGTTAGTCAGCCACAATTTGCCTCGCAATAGACAGTGCATTAGAATTAGACATCACGAACCAGAATGTTCAGACCCCACATCCAGAAGCAATGTCTGAAATGAGTAAATTCGCTCCCCTCACAGAAACTGAGGTGTTGAATGCAATGGGCGAAGTTAATTCAGGATCTCCTCTGGATCCCTGCCCACATTTTTGCTCGGACAGCCTCTACCCATTGCCCATATGTTACCCAGCTTGTCAATAAATCTCTCAACACTGCCACTTTCCCAGATATTTGGAAACAGGCAGTAATTACTCCTCTGTTAAAAAAGGCAGGGACAGATGTTCTCAATCCGGAAAACTACCGTCCAATCTCCCAACTTCCATACTTATCCAAAGTTCTGGAGAAACTGGTGAACAAGCAATTAACCAACTTCCTTCAATCTAATGACCTACTGGACCCCTCGCAGGCGGGTTTCAGGGCTACCAACAGCACTGAGGCTACACTACTGGCAGTATCAGACAACATTAGGTCCTGTACCGACCAAGGAGGAGCCATCGCTCTGATACTTTTGGACCTGTCGGCGGCATTCGACACGGTCTCCCACAACAGACTGCTGGAAACCCTCTACAAAAAAGGAATCTACTCCACAGCGTTAAAATGGTTTGGCTCATTTCTCAAAAACCGAACACAAACAGTTTGACTAGGTCAGCTCCAATCTAAACCCAAGATCATCGGCTGTGGTGTTCCTCAGGGAGCATCGCTAAGCCCCACGTTATTTAACACCTACGTCTCATCCCTGGCAGAAATCAGCAGAAAATGGGGTATTGGCATTTGCTCCTATGCTGATGACACACAGCTAATGGTAGCCCTCGAAGAAAGGCCTGAAGCCACCATAATAAAACTACATAACTGTCTCTCAGAAATGGCACAGTGGATGCAGAAGCACTGCCTTAAATTAAACGCAGGGAAAACTGAAATCCTGCTTTTTGGAGGGGCCAAGGGGATCTGGGACGCCACATGATGGCCACAAACACTCGGGACTGCCCCAACCCCTAAGCACTGCGCAAAAAACCTAGGTATCTTCATTGATGATACTCTATCCATGAAGGACCATGTACGGGCCCTTTGTGGCAAGGGTTTTGCCACCTTGAAACTGCTACACAGGCTTTTTCCCTGGATCCCACTAGACTGCAGAAGAACAGTCACACAGGGCTTGCTTATGAGTCAGCTTGACTACGGCAATGCTCTATTTGTGGGCATGAACAAGTCTCTCTTCACTCGGTTACAGGTGCTCCAAAATGCCGCTGCCAAGCTGGTATGCAACAAAAACAGATTAGGTTCAGCATCAAAGTGCATGAAAGACCTGCACTGGCTTCCCATGCGCCAAAGAGCGGTTTTTAAACTACTCAGCCATGCCCATAAAGCACTATTTAAAAATGGCCCCAAAATACTACAGGGAAGACTCGAGTTCTATGCCCCGACAAGAAACCTGCGGTCCTCATATCTGGCACTGGCCAGAACTAAACGTATAAAGAAAGTAAGGTCTGGAGGGAACTCCTTCTCATATCTGGCAGCTAGAAAATGGAACGATCTTCCCACAGACCTTCGACTCACACCCAATTATCCAGAGTTCCGGAAAAAACTGAAAACTCATTTGTTCCCAATAAACTAACATCTTCCTGCCTGTTCCAGTAGCCTAATACCCTAGTTCGTGCTGTTAGCGCCTTGATATCCCTTGGGATGAATGTCGCGCTCTATAAATAAATAAATAAATAAAAGTGCATACTAAAAACGAAATTTTTAAAAAATACACAGCTTTTGGTTTGCAGAGATTACTTACGTATATTAGCAAGCACACTTGACAAGGTACTTTAACATACAATTCCCCTATAATCATGTTTCTATGAAATACCTGGGTGAGTGCGTTTTATACTATATAAGCAAATTAGTTATTTTTAACAATTTGCTTTTAAATGGGCTACTTATTCCCAGTGTTTAATTTGAGCTGGTGGATTCAGGTGCTCGACATCAGCACTTAATTGTCAACATCGGCGCTTGTGACAATCTGCTACAAGGTGGTGGTGTCTGACTAATTTAGAGATAACAAAAGTTAATTATTAATTCAATTTACAATTAAAAATGACTATTACCTGCCGCCCAAGCCATTCTTATATCTCTGGGGGCTTGAAATAGTAAGAATTGTCACACTTATAGGAGTGTGATTGTTAGTAGTTGTGTTGTAACTATCATTGACAGCACAGCAAGGGCAATGTGTGGTGCAAGCTACAGTGGGCTCGCTCCTGAAGAGAGCCCTGGCACGTCTTTTTATTTATTTATCTTTACAAATTAAACACTGCTTATTCCAGTCCAGTTTCTTCAGGAAGTTTAGGAAGCATTCATGGTATCGTGCATCAAGTGCACTCACTATGCAATGGTAGGCTTCTTCACACAAACACCCAGTTTTCACAATGCAAGCACACTGGTATACTGCGCCTAAAAAGGGAAGGGAAAAAGAGATCAAGGGCCTCAAGGATCAAAGTGGTTTTTCCCGTTCTCTATGGGAAAATGTATTGGTAGATATGGGCCCAAAATCACATATTGTTGGCCAAGTTGGAGTACACAATAACAGATGCGCGAATACTACGGACAAAAACTGAAAATGGCAAGGTTATAAACAACTGACAAAATACTTCAAGAGATGTATATATTTCACACATGGACAATCAAACCAGGCATCAGTGGCGGCTGGTATTTGAAGGCGGTGGCAGGGGGGGGGGGGGGGATTTGGCGGAAATTAAATAAAAATGAAAATACAAAACCTTCCTGTCTGCCGCTGCCGCCCGCCGTTGCTGCCTCCCTCAGTCCTCTTCCCTGCTTCCAGGGCAGGCAGCAGGATGCACCCGGCTCCCAGCCTCCTGATAGCCAATCACAATGCTGCAATGCAAGCTGTAATGCAGCCTGCACCGAGAACATGCAAAGTGCGCATGATGGTTTGGCTGGCCTGAGACGGCTGGACAAAGCATCATGCGCACTTGGAGTGGGCAAACCACTCCTCCCCTGCCCTGCTCTATGTACCAAAAAATAAATATACATGTCAAGAAAAGACTTTCTCTTTGCTTTTCAAACTGTATATTGTATTCATTTACGATAAAAATTGCGTGTGCGAGGAGAGGGGTGAGAGAGAGAGAGAGCATTAGAGCGAAAAGAGTTAGATGCAGCGCCGGAACAGTGCTGAACATAAACATTTACATTTACACTGAATACTATAACCTCTTAAATTTCTTTTTTGAACTTGACCTTAATTTAATATAATTACAAAGAAAACATACCCCAGGGGGGGGGTCTACCAAGCAGTAAGGATAGAGGTTATTTGATTGATGGATTTGACTTAAATGGACCTGTTCTGACCTGAGCTACAAAACTACAAAATAAGCATTATTATCACAGGAACAGGAAGAGTAATAGTAATAGTGATATTATGATACAAGTGCAGATCTCCCTCATATGCTCATATGTAGTACACCACTATAATCCCTATAGAAGAGGTTAGACAAAGGGAGCTACAAAATCAGTTACAGCTACAGCAACTGTTGCAACAACAACTCCGACAATTCCGACAACACCAAGAACTCCAGCCACAGTTGAATCTAGTGCTTCTACAAGTACTACAGGCACTACAGGCACTCATTGAAGTACCATTTTCAATTACTGATATGGTGGTCCGGGGTGAGGAAATATTAAGAGGACTAGAAGGTGCTCTGACCATGGAAGCTATATCACTACAACAACAACAAATCCAACGAAACGGAACAGAAAGCGAAAAGGAAGCTACAAGTGGTGGGGGAAGACCAATTCCAGATGATGATCATGCCGAACATGGAGAACAGAATCTTAGTTGTCCAGAAATTCCAGAGATTCCAGAGATCCTAGGGGGGCTGGAAAACACTCAAAGCACAATGAATTCACAAGATTCACCGAAAAACGCTGAAGCGCAG
Source organism: Triturus cristatus (assembly GCF_964204655.1). Taxonomy (NCBI): domain Eukaryota; kingdom Metazoa; phylum Chordata; class Amphibia; order Caudata; family Salamandridae; genus Triturus; species Triturus cristatus. Next base: position 314,878,367 of record NC_140594.1, on the reverse strand, counting down.
AGACGGCCCGAAACTAGAGGTTTCAGAGCCAAGGAGAATGAAGAGGATAAACTCGGGTGTAAAGAAAGAGCATTAAAAAAAGACAAAAATAAAAATAAAAACATGGACAAAAAACAGAATAAAAGACAAGAGAAGGAGAAGGAGCAGGAGAAAGAGAGGGAGGAGGTGAAAGAAAGCAAGAAAGGGAGTGGGGGTAGAAAAGAAAAGGAGAAAGAGAGAGAGAGAGAAAAAGATTTGGAAAACAATGATAACAACGATAACAACAAGAATCAAGAATTAATGGCAAAAAAAGTAAAAAGACTACAAACAATTAAAAGTATAAAAGCATCGACAAAAACTACCGGATCGCAGGATCTTTCTCAGCCTAGGATCTTTAATATATTTAGTCCACTGACCAGAGAAGTAAGGACTGAATTAGTGAAGACAGATAAACAATATGCTACGCATGAAAGTGATGGGAAACAACCCATTGTTACGAGTAGAAATTGCGGTGATGATTCTGGAATGCTACTAGCACGGCCCATTATAAAAGAAAAGACTATGCGGGTCACGGACTCTGGCACCCAGCTCCACGACCAGTCATATGATTTAATCCTGAGAAACTCAGGGGCTAAATCAGCCAGAACACGAACAGCGAAAAAGGAACAAAATAGATCAAACAGACAAAATTAATCCAACCAAACACAGTGAGAATATATCTAAGGCTCTGAAAGAAAATTCGGTCGACAACCCCCTACCCCTCTCCATCCGCATACCAACACCAGACTGGGAAAAACCTACTCCACTCGAAAACGACGCCCTTTCCGAAGAGACGGACTCGGACCTGTATGAAACAGGTTTGTCTATCTCTAGTGAATCCTGCAAGACAACCGATACAAGTGATGATTTAATATCGGATTCCGTTAGTTCAGATGGCTAGGATCTTTTAGAATCGGACAAACCAACTACTTCTGGGCAAGATCTGAACTCAAGGCCAAGACTAGAAAAAAGGCGGGCGAAATTAAAAAAACAGGGTCAATTCATATATGAAGAAACAACAGAGCCGGGGAGCAACACGGAACAACCTGGCACAAGAACTAAATTTGCTCGAAAAAGCCCCACTACTAAACTAAGGAGGAGATTAGAACACAAACAACTTTATGAAAACCAAAAGCAAACTGGTCTTAGAACAGATACCAACTTATTGGCAGAACCCTCATTAACCGCAGTGTTAAGTTCCATTAAGAGTCTCCATCAAGATACAAAAATGGAAAGTCAAAGGAACCATTCTGCTATCCAAAAGCTACAGGGAGCGATTCAAAAAGTAGATAAAACTTGCACTGAAATTTCTGAGAGAATGGCCACAATAGAAGCACGTACTGAAAACCTTGAGTCCGATGTTGCCCAGCTTCAAAAACATGAAAAAGATCAAGAGTCAGTTATAAAAGACTTAATGATAAAGATCGAAGATCAAGAAAATCGAGCCAGAAGAAATAACTTGCGCTTTCTCGGAATTCCTGAAGGCAAGGAGGACAATGATCCAAGGGGCTTTATGATAAATCTTCTGAAAACAGCCTTCCCGGAACTACAAACTTGGGAAATAGAAAAAGAAATCCAACGCGCCCATCGATTTCCTATGATGCTCCCTAAACATTTGCACAAGCCTCCTCAATATCCAAGGGCTATTCTGGTCTACTTCGGGAATTTTCTTTTACGAGAAGCTATCTACGATCTGGCAAGACCTACAAAAAAAAGAGAATAAAAGGGCTTCTCATTCTTTACTAGACCAGACTATGCTCACGCGACTGTTGAGCGAAGATGGAGGCTGCAACAATTAATCTCCCCTTTTGAACAAACTGGGGCAACTGTTTTTTTGCAAAATCCAGCACGATTGAAAATAATCTTTAATGGCACAACGAGAAGCTTCACAAGCGAAATTCAAGCAGAGGTCTACTTAAAAGAAATTACTAAAATAGGAAAATGATATAAAGACAAGTAGTATAAAAACTTTTATCAGCAAAGAAAACTACAATCAAAACCTGGAAACTTGTTGAAGAACTCTCTTTCCTAATGTCATTTACCAATTATACCAGGCTGGTACACAGAGGGTGCTGAAACGCGCTGATCTAGCTGACGCACACACCTGGGTACTTGTTGACCCAGGACGCCTCATTGGGTGGTACGGGGGGGGGGGGGGGGGAGGTGGGTGGTGATCTTGGGGAACGAGGGGTTTTGGGGAGGGGGGGGTTTGTGGACCAAGGTTGAACCAAGAGTGGAATGTAATGGACCACAACCAGGGGGAAAAATAGAGACCAAGCCATATAGTAAACAAGAGGGCATATCTACAGAAATACTGAAATATATCTCTAATGAATAGGATAAGAATTATTTCATTGAATATATGCGGCCTAAATGATCTAAAAAAAAAGACAAAAAGTTGCTATAGGTTTACAAACAATGGAACCAAATATCATATGTTTACAAGAAGCCCACATTGAAGGAGGACAACTATATATCTTAAAAACGCTAGGGTATAAACTGATAATCGCTTCTACACAAGCTACTAGAACTAAAGGGGTTGCAATTTTAGCTAAAGGGGGAGATCTTCAATTTATAAAGGCAATTTCCGACAAATTGGGTAGGTGGGCCATCGCGGAATGTCTATATAATAATGGGGAAAATAGGATGACTATCTGTACTGTATATGGCAATGTAGGTGATGACCCTGAAACCCTGAGCTACATTACCAACGAGTTGGTACATTGGCCATTACCCTTAATTATTTGCGGCAACTTTAATTTAAACCTTCCGGGGGAATGGTCAACAAATCCGACATTTATATATCAAGGGAGAAAACCCAGGGTTTTTAGGGCATTTAAAGAGTTGTGTTCACTGCATGGGCTGATGGATACCAGGCACATGAATCACCCAGGTGATCATGGATTTACCTTTTATTCCTTCCCCCATTCACGTCATGCACGCCTTGACTACTTCCTTATCTCCAACTCCCTGAAGAATAGGTGCACAATCAATAAATTGCCTAGGATACTCTCCGATCATAACCCGTTAGCACTTAATCTGGTATGCAATAGAAGCAGCCCCACACGGAGGAGCTGGACCTTTGAAAGGGCCTTTTTAAATAATGAGGGCTATAATAACCATATGAGGGATTGGATCTTGGCTTTCTTGGAAGTAAATATCGGTAGTGCTCCGATAGAGATAGTTTGGGACGCATTGAAAGCTGGGATCAGAGGAGAAACTCTCCAGTTCTCTGTTAGGTCCAACCGAGAAGGAAAGGTTCAACTTGATAGACTACAACAGAACTTGAGTATGACAGAGGTGGAATTAGCCAAAGCAACACTAAGTGGCCAGGTAACTGATGAATTAGAACGGGTGGCTGTGGCAAGAAACCGGATATCGGAAGTGTTTATTGAAAAAGCCATTAGTAAAGCTACGATCTATAAAAAAAAAAAAAACTTACGAACTTAGCGAACAAGTTGGACACCACCTAGCTGTTCGCACAAGAGAAGAACAGATATTTAATTCAATAAAGAGTATTAAAGACTTAGATGGAGGGGTGAGAACGGAAGCCTCTGAGATTAGAACAGCGTTCGAGAGATTCTACGAAGACCTATATAAAGAGCCTAATAGGGAACCGGAGAACATGGATGAATATTTGGAGCAATATGAGGGATTCTGCCTTAACGAGGAGGAACAGGCTAATCTAAATAGCTCCCCTACGTGGGATGAAATTCAGGTGGTACTAAAATCATTAGCTAATGGAAAAGCGGCTGGGCTAGATGGAATCCCTTCAGAATTTTATGTGAAATTTGCAATTCAACTCAGAATAATTATGCTTGAATTGTTTAGTTCCATTTTTAGTGGCGGGAAGTCACCTCCCTCTTGGTCAACAGCGAAAATCATGGTTTTTCCGAAAAAAAATAAAGATCCCATGGAAATGGGTTCTTATAGACCCATTACACTGATAAACGGGGACTCGAAAATGTATTCAAAAGTACTGGCTGTCCGATTAGCTCCTATCATCCATAAAGTAGTGTCTCCTCGTCAACACGGCTTTATCCCAGGGAGATCAACATCGGACCATGTACAACGGGTGATATCGCTCTTTGATTTCGCAGAAAAAACAGGGGACCCTATGGCTCTAATACTATTGGATGCAGAAAAAGCCTTCGATAGGGTCTCCTGGAGGTTCCTTTGGGAAACTATGGCAAGATGTGGACTTACACCACAATTTATCAAAGCCATGCAAGGACTATATGTTGACCCCGGAGCCAGTGTTATGATCAATGGGACACTCTCGGAGAGATTTAAGATCACTAGGGGAACAAGACAGGGGTGCCCATGCTCTCCCCTTCTCTTTGCAGTCTATATAGACGCGTTCATACGGAAATTCATCCATTAGTGACCCCGATAAAGGCATTTACCATTGATACAAAAACACTTGCGTACGCCGACGATATAGCCATAGTCACTTGCAATCCTATCCAAGCAATGGCAGCGATAGAAGAGGAAGCGCATAGTTTTGGTAAGATCTCCGGATATAAGTTGAACTCAACTAAAACACAGATAGTCATTAATGACAAGCTTAAGATGGATGACTATATTGTATCGATATTTAAATTGAGGGGTAACACCCAATATACCCTTGAGGGCTTGGGCAGATAGAATGTAATAGTAGAAGGCCAACAAGGGATTTTGTTTTAGCAAAATTCAATTCAATTATACTGTACAGAGTAACCATTACATAAGTACTAGATGGAAATTCGACCAAACGTAATTCAATTGAATACAGTAAATGATATAAAACAACACACACGGGGTATTTTTTTAAGTGAAAGAATCACTGATTTTTATCTAGAAACAATTCATAAAAAGGAGTACACAAAACAAATAAATGTATAATGTAACATGAAGGGAACGACAGCTCAATATTATCCACAAATCATGACATTACAAAAAATCCAATCCAATAACTTTAACAGAGATCTATCTCGTGTTTAGAGAACAATCAGCTGTGCAGCTATGCTGTGGAAATGGAAAATATAGTCGACGTTTCGGTCTGTTGAGGCGTCAGTCGGTCAGACCATCTTCAGGACAGATGAACAATACAAAAAGACTCCTGCATAAATATGATATCCATTAATTACATAGAAAAAACCATAAAATTCTCTTTGTGGTCAATAGAGAAATTCAGGGGATAGCCCGTGTGTGAAAGAGCAATCTTCTCTGAGAGGAATTGTGGGAGAAACACCTTAAACCCAAGAAGAATAGCGATGTTATATTACTATATCATTCAGTGGAAAAGGGTGCTGAAATACATTGATAGTGGTGTCTACTCAAGTGAGACTGAGAGAACGAGATGCGCTTACTCGTAGTTTGTTGTAGTATTTTAGAGGAGTAATCACTTCCTCATTAGGAATAGATTGTGCTTCATCTAGAAAGCGAAAAACAATGGTCACGATGTGCCTTTAAATCAAATACAAGATAATATATTTATCTATCTGTTAAGTATAGCGTACCCGATTTTATTTGGATAGGTGTATACCATGCGAGGCCTGCAGCAGGACAACAATGGGCTTCAGAATGTTGACTATTCTGGTATTGTATGATTCCGAAGGCCAGATGGTCCTTCGTTGATAGATTTTTCACTCAAGGAAATCTAAAAAATTAAGGTTGATCATGTTGAAAATTAGATGATCGACGGGCGTATAACGCATACGATGTGTATACAGCCATTAATATTAGAAGGTATACTAGCCAGGATTTTAGAGAATTGGCAAGTTGGTAAGAACCTAGACTGGGCAGGATAATACATTTCGCGACCCATCCATATTAAAAAATGCTTGCGAGGGAAGGCAAATTATACAAAGACTAACATGGTGGTAAATTCGAACAGCCTACTGTAAAATAGCATTTTATATGGTCAGTCAACCGCACAAGAGGTGCATAGAGCCATTGGCATTAGGGGTGTGCTGTCCAAGCTTAAGATAAATTCCATGATTTTTAAGAATGGCCAGTTAGTAAATGAACCAAGACTAACGGGACAATACATTCAAAGACCTACCCACATTTAAAAGGTGCGAGCTAGGGATGGTGATCTATCTAGAGATTGACATGCTCGTAATTTAAAGCAACCTGCTGAGAAACGCGGCTAAACTTAACCCTACGTTATGGAATGGTCAGGGCTGTTACTTACGATTTTGATCTCACAGAGCCGAGGAAAGGTCAGAGTACCATCCGTCGATAGGAACTCGATCAATTTCCAAAGTTCGGCGGCGTGTATTTAAAGGTGGTTCAGTGACCACAGCTGTTCACAATTAAGGGGCGGGTTGGACAAGTCAAAAACTAATAGGACTATGGCGGACATCTTGCAATGTGTGAATAGATAAATGCATCAATGGCCATGTCTAAGTTACAATGCCCTCGTCACGAATAGCGTCTACAATGATTTGCAAAATTGTCAATTAACGCAATCGGTGACGGTCAGAATGTAAAATGTTGGGTTTAATAATTGCCGAAAGGAGGCAGGCATACAATTTGGAATCACTCAAGAAAGGCGCCTTACACGGCAGACATCTTGGAACGGTAACAATGCTGGGTTTAATGTTTGCCGAAAGGAGTCAGGATCTACAATTTGGATTAACTTCAGAGAGACGCCCTAAACGGCAGACATCTTAGAGCGGTAGCAGTGTTGCGAGAATCTGGCTATTTAAATCATTACACATCTAGAATTAAGATATGTGTTATTTGCTTTAAATGACAGTGTAAAGCAGCGAGACTAGTCAGTGTCACATTTGAGTCATCACTCGCCTATTATTAAGTTTTCTGTCATTTGTTTAAGATCACAGTATAAAGGAGCGAAACTTATTGGTGTGAAAGAATCACAGAAAGCATATTAGCAACACAAAACAATTATCATGACGATTCACAGAATCGACCTATCAACTAATAATACGTGATAAATCGAAATGCTAAACATCTTATAGCAAGTCTACAAATTGTTATACATAGATCAAAAGTGTTTACAAAGGATACAAAAAGTACAAGAGATACATACATTTTACGGATACTTTCAAAGATGGTTTGTAATAACAGTATCACATGTTCAAAGGAATTTGTCATATTATGTAGCGTTATTAAACACTGGAATATTAGACACTTCAAATATATATGTGTATATACAATTTGGGTTTTGTTTCTTACAGAAATAAAATCTGAGTAGAGACTTTGGGAAGCAGATCTAGGTGAGACATGCCAAAGTATGCCATTCTGTTGCCGTATTAAGACCCTTCTTTATATTATCACTCTTACAGATCCATTGATTCTCTTTGATCGTCAATACGCGATCAACATTGGCTTGTCTGATGGTGGGTTTTACTACTTCAATAATTAACCATAACATCTCTTTTTCAGTGTGTTGAAAACGTGTATAATGTTCCACGAGTGGAGCATTCTCAACTCTGCATCTAATCCTAGATTGATGTTGGAGAATGCGTGTTTTTGCCATTTGGGTTGTCTTGCCTATGTAGTTTAATCCACACGGGCATTGGATGCAATAAACCACGTTTCTGGTGTTGCAGTTTGAAAAAGATTTGAGTACTATCAAAGATCCATTGAGATCAAAAGATTTTAGTTTCTTGGTGCTAGGACATGCTGCACAGTTACCACATTTGTGGTGTCCAACTAGAGGTATTATTTGTTGCATGCCATCCACAAGATGGTGTTGCGGTGTGGTGTATGTGTGAACTAGTCGATCCTTGATATTGGGTCCTCTTTTAAACGAAAAGAGTGGTTGCTCTGACAGCTCAGGTAGGGATGACAAAAGTGTCCAATGTTTCTTTACAATTTTCTTTATTCTGTTTGTGGCAGTTCCAAACGTGGTCACACAGACTAACATTGGGTCCGATGTTTTTTGTTTAACTTCAAGAAGGGCATTACGGTCATTATACCATGCTCTCTTCAGGGATTTCTTGAGCAGCTTGTTTGGATACCCTCTTGAGTGCAGCTTTTCTTTAAGTTTCTTGGCCTCAAGGAAGTAGTCCTCCCTTTTGGAACAGTTTCTCCGTAACCGGAGAAACTGTCCAAAAGGGAGTCCATCCTTCAATGACTGCGGGTGGTGGCTGTCATATTTTAAAAGCGTGTTGCGTGCCGTAGGCTTCGTAAAAAGAGTGGTATAGAGCATATTATCTTCGCCCGCCTTGATCGAGATGTCTAGGAAATTCATACTTTGATTACTGGAATCAATCGTGAATTGCAGGTTGACATTTCTGGAGTTTAACCAGTCGTGGAATTCGGTGAGTAGTTCTTTACTACCTTTCCAGATAAGGAAGACATCATCTATATATCGCAGCCAGCTGGTAATGTTGGCTGCAAAGGGATTGAGTGGGTCATAGATGTGTCTTCGTTTGAACTCAGAGACATAGATGTTAGCTATGTCAGGGGCAAAAACTGCCCCCATCGCGACACCTTTGAGTTGTTGGTAGAATGTACGTTCGTACAAAAAGAAATTTTCACATAGTGAAATCCTAATACATTCAATGATAAACTCAGTGGGAACCGCATGTGGCCTAGGTCTGTTGTTGAGTAGATCTTCAATGATTTCTAAGATCTCTATCTGCGGAATGTTAGTGTATAAGCTCTCGATATCCATGGATACCAGGAGCTCGCATTTGGGATCAAAACTGTGTTTATCCACTACATTAATGACCGCCGTGGTGTCCCTGATATATGTATTTGTTTCTGTGGCAAAAGGTCGGATGAAAAAGTCAGCATACTGGGCCAAAGGTTTTAAAATTGAGTTGCAGCCCGATACAATGGGCCTACCTGGAGGCCGTGTGGTGTTCTTATGTATCTTCGGTAATATATATATTACCGGAACAGTGGGAGATTTGTTTATTAAAAATGCTGCTTCCTTTTCACTAAGCCAGCCTCCTTCAAAACCCACTTTACTGAGTTCTAAGATCATTTTTTCAAGGCGGGGAGTGGGGTTACCAGGCAGTTTTTTGTAGTTAGACTCAACCAAGAGTTGTTTGGTTATTTCAATATTATACGCTTGTGAGTCCCAGAGTACAATGCCTCCGCCTTTATCGGCCGGTTTTATGATAGTGTCAGGTAGTGTCTGAAGATTCCTCAATGCCAGATGCTCGTCCTTGGTGAGGTTGTATTTCACCCGAGTCGGTATGTTAAAGAGGTTATCAATTTCTGTCAAGATGGCATTTTCGAAAGTGATAATCTCTTTGGCTATCAATGTGTTTGGTGGGAAAAAAGTGGACCGATTGTGCAGTCCAGTTGTGTCGGAATCACGTGGTATAGTTTTATTTGCAAAAAAGTTCTTAAGTCTAACTGAGCGAAAAAATTTGAATAGCTCAAGTTTGGTTTGGAACAAATTATTCTTGTTGGTCGGAACAAAGGAAAGTCCTGCTGAGAGTACTGATATTTGTACCTCAGATAGTTGATGTTTGGATAAATTGAAAATGGGTATCGTTTGAGTAGGGTTTACCACTCGTAAAATTGGTTCCGGGTTTGACGATAGCCTGGTGTATACTGGTTCCGAAACCATCCTCTCCTGGTTGCTCGTGATCTCCGTGGGTAAGGAGATCCTCTCCGATCCTGTCCTAAAAAAGGCTGTCGTGATGTGGAGGGTTGTTGATCATGAGAATACCTATGGGTGTTGTCTGATGTCTGATCGCTATCGGTATCAGAAGTAGTGTCAGAAAAAGTAACTTTCTTCCGTTGTTGGTTTTTTGGTCCTTGGTTGGACCCCTGTGTTTGATAAAAATCTTTGTTTAAGTATGGATAAGTTTTTTCCTTGCTATATTCTCCAGGCTTTCTATTTCCTTGGTTAGTGATTTAATATGTTTTATTGCCGTCTCTATGCTAAGGACCATCCAAGTGCGGGAGCACTTATTGGATGCAAAACTAAAACCTATTTTAAAATCTTCATCTTCAATGAAGATAATAGGGATGTTTTTGATCTGTAGTCCTGTTGGAATTATGTTTGCATTAAGGCAATCAGTGAGGAACTTCGCATGTAGTTCAGTACGAACTAGTTTCTTTTTCAAGCGTTCTAGGTGATTGGTCCTTAGCATAGAGACGGCAATAAAACATATTAAATCACTAACCAAGGAAATAGAAAGCCTGGAGAATAAGATTAACACCGACTCCAATATCACTAATGCGAAAGCATTACTGGATAAGGTTGCCTCTACCATAAAAGACTTCGAAGAATTTAATTCCCACAAGAAAACAGATAAACTACAGAAGGATATAAGGAAATATAGCAAGGAAAAAACTTATCCATACTTAAACAAAGATTTTTATCAAACACAGGGGTCCAACCAAGGACCAAAAAACCAACAACGGAAGAAAGTTACTTTTTCTGACACTACTTCTGATACCGATAGCGATCAGACATCAGACAACACCCATAGGTATTCTCATGATCAACAACCCTCCACATCACGACAGCCTTTTTTAGGACAGGATCGGAGAGGATCTCCTTACCCACGGAGATCACGAGCAACCAGGAGAGGATGGTTTCGGAACCAGTATACACCAGGCTATCGTCAAACCCGGAACCAATTTTACGAGTGGTAAACCCTACTCAAACGATACCCATTTTCAATTTATCCAAACATCAACTATCTGAGGTACAAATATCAGTACTCTCAGCAGGACTTTCCTTTGTTCCGACCAACAAGAATAATTTGTTCCAAACCAAACTTGAGCTATTCAAATTTTTTCGCTCAGTTAGACTTAAGAACTTTTTTGCAAATAAAACTATACCACGTGATTCCGACACAACTGGACTGCACAATCGGTCCACTTTTTTCCCACCAAACACATTGATAGCCAAAGAGATTATCACTTTCGAAAATGCCATCTTGACAGAAATTGATAACCTCTTTAACATACCGACTCGGGTGAAATACAACCTCACCAAGGACGAGCATCTGGCATTGAGGAATCTTCAGACACTACCTGACACTATCATAAAACCGGCCGATAAAGGCGGAGGCATTGTACTCTGGGACTCACAAGCGTATAATATTGAAATAACCAAACAACTCTTGGTTGAGTCTAACTACAAAAAACTGCCTGGTAACCCCACTCCCCGCCTTGAAAAAATGATCTTAGAACTCAGTAAAGTGGGTTTTGAAGGAGGCTGGCTTAGTGAAAAGGAAGCAGCATTTTTAATAAACAAATCTCCCACTGTTCCGGTAATATATATATTACCGAAGATACATAAGAACACCACACGGCCTCCAGGTAGGCCCATTGTATCGGGCTGCAACTCAATTTTAAAACCTTTGGCCCAGTATGCTGACTTTTTCATCCGACCTTTTGCCACAGAAACAAATACATATATCAGGGACACCACGGCGGTCATTAATGTAGTGGATAAACACAGTTTTGATCCCAAATGCGAGCTCCTGGTATCCATGGATATCGAGAGCTTATACACTAACATTCCGCAGATAGAGATCTTAGAAATCATTGAAGATCTACTCAACAACAGACCTAGGCCACATGCGGTTCCCACTGAGTTTATCATTGAATGTATTAGGATTTCACTATGTGAAAATTTCTTTTTGTACGAACGTACATTCTACCAACAACTCAAAGGTGTCGCGATGGGGGCAGTTTTTGCCTCTGACATAGCTAACATCTATGTCTCTGAGTTCGAACGAAGACACATCTATGACCCACTCAATCCCTTTGCAGCCAACATTACCAGCTGGCTGCGATATATAGATGATGTCTTCCTTATCTGGAAAGGTAGTAAAGAACTACTCACCGAATTCCACGACTGGTTAAACTCCAGAAATGTCAACCTGCAATTCACGATTGATTCCAGTAATCAAAGTATGAATTTCCTAGACATCTCGATCAAGGCGGGCGAAGATAATATGCTCTATACCACTCTTTTTACGAAGCCTACGGCACGCAACACGCTTTTAAAATATGACAGCCACCACCCGCAGTCATTGAAGGATGGACTCCCTTTTGGACAGTTTCTCCGGTTACGGAGAAACTGTTCCAAAAGGGAGGACTACTTCCTTGAGGCCAAGAAACTTAAAGAAAAGCTGCACTCAAGAGGGTATCCAAACAAGCTGCTCAAGAAATCCCTGAAGAGAGCATGGTATAATGACCGTAATGCCCTTCTTGAAGTTAAACAAAAAACATCGGACCCAATGTTAGTCTGTGTGACCACGTTTGGAACTGCCACAAACAGAATAAAGAAAATTGTAAAGAAACATTGGACACTTTTGTCATCCCTACCTGAGCTGTCAGAGCAACCACTCTTTTCGTTTAAAAGAGGACCCAATATCAAGGATCGACTAGTTCACACATACACCACACCGCAACACCATCTTGTGGATGGCATGCAACAAATAATACCTCTAGTTGGACACCACAAATGTGGTAACTGTGCAGCATGTCCTAGCACCAAGAAACTAAAATCTTTTGATCTCAATGGATCTTTGATAGTACTCAAATCTTTTTCAAACTGCAACACCAGAAACGTGGTTTATTGCATCCAATGCCCGTGTGGATTAAACTACATAGGCAAGACAACCCAAATGGCAAAAACACGCATTCTCCAACATCAATCTAGGATTAGATGCAGAGTTGAGAATGCTCCACTCGTGGAACATTATACACGTTTTCAACACACTGAAAAAGAGATGTTATGGTTAATTATTGAAGTAGTAAAACCCACCATCAGACAAGCCAATGTTGATCGCGTATTGACGATCAAAGAGAATCAATGGATCTGTAAGAGTGATAATATAAAGAAGGGTCTTAATACGGCAACAGAATGGCATACTTTGGCATGTCTCACCTAGATCTGCTTCCCAAAGTCTCTACTCAGATTTTATTTCTGTAAGAAACAAAACCCAAATTGTATATACACATATATATTTGAAGTGTCTAATATTCCAGTGTTTAATAACGCTACATAATATGACAAATTCCTTTGAACATGTGATACTGTTATTACAAACCATCTTTGAAAGTATCCGTAAAATGTATGTATCTCTTGTACTTTTTGTATCCTTTGTAAACACTTTTGATCTATGTATAACAATTTGTAGACTTGCTATAAGATGTTTAGCATTTCGATTTATCACGTATTATTAGTTGATAGGTCGATTCTGTGAATCGTCATGATAATTGTTTTGTGTTGCTAATATGCTTTCTGTGATTCTTTCACACCAATAAGTTTCGCTCCTTTATACTGTGATCTTAAACAAATGACAGAAAACTTAATAATAGGCAAGTGATGACTCAAATGTGACACTGACTAGTCTCGCTGCTTTACACTGTCATTTAAAGCAAATAACACATATCTTAATTCTAGATGTGTAATGATTTAAATAGCCAGATTCTCGCAACACTGCTACCGCTCTAAGATGTCTGCCGTTTAGGGCGTCTCTCTGAAGTTAATCCAAATTGTAGATCCTGACTCCTTTCGGCAAACATTAAACCCAGCATTGTTACCGTTCCAAGATGTCTGCCGTGTAAGGCGCCTTTCTTGAGTGATTCCAAATTGTATGCCTGCCTCCTTTCGGCAATTATTAAACCCAACATTTTACATTCTGACCGTCACCGATTGCGTTAATTGACAATTTTGCAAATCATTGTAGACGCTATTCGTGACGAGGGCATTGTAACTTAGACATGGCCATTGATGCATTTATCTATTCACACATTGCAAGATGTCCGCCATAGTCCTATTAGTTTTTGACTTGTCCAACCCGCCCCTTAATTGTGAACAGCTGTGGTCACTGAACCACCTTTAAATACACGCCGCCGAACTTTGGAAATTGATCGAGTTCCTATCGACGGATGGTACTCTGACCTTTCCTCGGCTCTGTGAGATCAAAATCGTAAGTAACAGCCCTGACCATTCCATAACGTAGGGTTAAGTTTAGCCGCGTTTCTCAGCAGGTTGCTTTAAATTACGAGCATGTCAATCTCTAGATAGATCACCATCCCTAGCTCGCACCTTTTAAATGTGGGTAGGTCTTTGAATGTATTGTCCCGTTAGTCTTGGTTCATTTACTAACTGGCCATTCTTAAAAATCATGGAATTTATCTTAAGCTTGGACAGCACACCCCTAATGCCAATGGCTCTATGCACCTCTTGTGCGGTTGACTGACCATATAAAATGCTATTTTACAGTAGGCTGTTCGAATTTACCACCATGTTAGTCTTTGTATAATTTGCCTTCCCTCGCAAGCATTTTTTAATATGGATGGGTCGCGAAATGTATTATCCTGCCCAGTCTAGGTTCTTACCAACTTGCCAATTCTCTAAAATCCTGGCTAGTATACCTTCTAATATTAATGGCTGTATACACATCGTATGCGTTATACGCCCGTCGATCATCTAATTTTCAACATGATCAACCTTAATTTTTTAGATTTCCTTGAGTGAAAAATCTATCAACGAAGGACCATCTGGCCTTCGGAATCATACAATACCAGAATAGTCAACATTCTGAAGCCCATTGTTGTCCTGCTGCAGGCCTCGCATGGTATACACCTATCCAAATAAAATCGGGTACGCTATACTTAACAGATAGATAAATATATTATCTTGTATTTGATTTAAAGGCACATCGTGACCATTGTTTTTCGCTTTCTAGATGAAGCACAATCTATTCCTAATGAGGAAGTGATTACTCCTCTAAAATACTACAACAAACTACGAGTAAGCGCATCTCGTTCTCTCAGTCTCACTTGAGTAGACACCACTATCAATGTATTTCAGCACCCTTTTCCACTGAATGATATAGTAATATAACATCGCTATTCTTCTTGGGTTTAAGGTGTTTCTCCCACAATTCCTCTCAGAGAAGATTGCTCTTTCACACACGGGCTATCCCCTGAATTTCTCTATTGACCACAAAGAGAATTTTATGGTTTTTTCTATGTAATTAATGGATATCATATTTATGCAGGAGTCTTTTTGTATTGTTCATCTGTCCTGAAGATGGTCTGACCGACTGACGCCTCAACAGACCGAAACGTCGACTATATTTTCCATTTCCACAGCATAGCTGCACAGCTGATTGTTCTCTAAACACGAGATAGATCTCTGTTAAAGTTATTGGATTGGATTTTTTGTAATGTCATGATTTGTGGATAATATTGAGCTGTCGTTCCCTTCATGTTACATTATACATTTATTTGTTTTGTGTACTCCTTTTTATGAATTGTTTCTAGATAAAAATCAGTGATTCTTTCACTTAAAAAATACCCCGTGTGTGTTGTTTTATATCATTTACTGTATTCAATTGAATTACGTTTGGTCGAATTTCCATCTAGTACTTATGTAATGGTTACTCTGTACAGTATAATTGAATTGAATTTTGCTAAAACAAAATCCCTTGTTGGCCTTCTACTATATTGTATCGAAACATGCTGTCTACCTAGGAGTTGATATAACCGCAAGCGTAGATAGAATAGGGAGTTTAAACTTCGACCCACTGGTTAAACACACCAAGAAAGAACTAACCTGACTTGACAATCTACATCTTACTATTGGCGGCAGATGCAATGTTATAAAAATGCTATTTTTACCTAGATTTTTGTATCTCTTTCGCACAATATGCCTGGAGTTCACTCCCCAACAGTTTAAAAACATAGAGAACATCTTTTCTAGATTTATTTGGGGATACAAGAGACCTCGCCGAGCACTCAAATGGCTTATGCTGCCCAAAGAAAGAGGCGGACTCGGAATGCCAAATTTTAAATTATACTATTGGGCTACGGTTATTAGATATTAGATATTGTATCGTGCTTTTATCAATAGAAGAGGGCCATAACTCCGATAGGACCACTCCACAAGAATTGATCCTAGGGACAGGCTGTGAGGGTTGTCTTTGGCGACACATGAACGACAACTATTTTAAGAAAGTATAACTCAAGACCATCTCCAACATATATAAAGTTTGGATTAATGTAAAAAAACTGCTAGGCCTGGGCCGATTCTCATACTACACCCCACTTAAGTTTAACAATGAGCTACCCGCACTATTCCACGATACTTGTACGTTAAGATGGATCGAGAATGGTATTCAGCAATTAGGCTGTTTTTATAACTCTAGTGGCCTAAAAACTTTTGCCGACCTACAGCTTGAATATTCCATCACCCATAGGGATTTTTTTAAATATCTACAGATCAGGGATTTTCTGCAAAAAAAAAACAGGGGGACGCGACAAATTTCAAAATAATATCGTACTAGATACTATATGCAGACCAAATACCCCTAAAATTGGGGTCATCTATGAACTTCTCAGGGATAATCTCCCTGATGACCTGGGAAAACATCTAATGAGATGGCAGACCTCTCTTGCAATCCAACCGAGTATTCCTTTGCGAGCGTATGAACTATCACAGGTTTGTTTAATGTCTATAAATCTTCAGGCACAATTTTATAAAACTTTTTTTTCCCTTTATTATACACCATATAAGATTGGAAAATGGGCAGTAGGAAAGGGAACAACCTGTCCACGTTGTTCGATGGGTGCTGCTGACACTATTCACATGTTTGCCTCATGTGTCAAACTTTCAGGTTTGATAAAGGAAATCTCTGACTTCCTTTCAGAAATTCTCCAAGTTAGAATATCTATCACTCGGGAGGAAATTGTGCTAGGAGTATCTAATAATCAAAGACCTAATCATATGCAGGGCCTTATTTTTGTAGCTATGGCTGTCCTCCGACTCTGTATAGCTTCAGCGTGGCTGGATGCTACTTCACCGGTCTTTGCACAATGGAGGACTAGATTACTAGCAATTTGTACCCTGGAAATAGCCATATACAAAACCAAAGGGAGGAGAAAAAAGAGAAGAGGGATGCAGATCTGGGGTCCGCTCTTGCATTGGCAACTAGATCACACCTAAAATGCTTGGTCTATAATATGGTTTCATCTGGGAGAATATTCATTGTAACTATACAGATTTTGACAGTACATGATGTATTATCTTACAGATTTACCGAATTGCTTTTCTCTCTAGTGGATGGGTATGATTTGAAGTAATACCTTGGTCCAAAGGGGGGGGGGGGGGGGTATATGTAAATATTATATAATTTTGTGAAAATTACTAATAAAAATCATTTAAAAAATAGAAAATAAATTGCGTGTGCCTCATGTTGTTAACTATTGCTGATCAATCCTAGGATTGAACTTGGGGGAGTGGGGTGTATCTCCCCTCTTTGGGAGCACCGTGAGTGAGAACCTTTGTGATAAATAATTGTATGTGACTGTCGTATGAGCGCCCCATTCCTGTCAAACACCCATCTGAACTGATAACTGCTAACACTGCTAGCAGTTGTGAAGGTAGAGTTTTCCACAGGATTATGCAGCCCAGATTGTGCACTGATAGGGAGCAACAAGATTATTTGTCTAACGGATTACAATTGGGTTTTGGTAGAACTACAATGATGTCTTCCTGTGTGGTAGGAAGCAGGGCGTCTTTCATCATAGCAACTAAGTATATATAGTGTAAGTATTGCATCATCTGCTCCTGAGAAGTGTTGTAGAACTCAGTTTGGAGACCATTACTGTCTGGGGCGTTTCATGGGACCAACTGCGCTATCAACTGTTTGATTTCGCTTACTGTGAGTGGAGTGTCCGGCATCTCTTTTTGTTCACATGCAAATACACGGAAATCTGCATCTTGTAAGCAATCACGTGAGAAAGCATGCCGCCGGAAGCATTGGGGAGCGAATACAATAAGGCGCATTACTCAGTGAAAACTTTATTTATATCAACCTATTTGTGCATTACCTGTCCTTGAAGACCTTGTAGTGCCACTCATCAGCACAAGTTAGGCAAGCAAGCAGCCTGCCAGCCCAGGCCACTTCTGAATGTTGTCCTGCCACGTCTTTCTAATAGTCGCCAGTTTTACTGAAGTCGAAGGTCGATTGTGAACTAGTGTCTCCAAAGTATTTCACTTGCTCTCCAGGGGATTCTGTTTGTTATTAAACACCATTCGAACCCCCGAAGATATTTTAAAGTTAACGCCCATTAAGTAGACCATGGAAGCCTCCCATTCAACCATAGAACCGGCCCTCACAAGACGATAGTGCTGTATCGCGCCTCTAACAGGTCTTCTGCAGGCAACAATGTTAAGCACAGCGGGTTGGAAGCGCCAACTGTGCTGCAGTGTCTCACAGGCGGCTAATGAATTGATCTGGCGCACCTCCATGTCAATTTGGTGGCTCCCTCAAAAGACTCTCCTAGACTAACCATTTCTTTTACCTGTGAGACTCTTGTTGATGATCTTGTTGTGGGCATGAATGAATACGTTTGCCAGTAAGATTTAGAAGTTTTATTGCCCTTGGAGGTCTTGCTCTTAAATATAAATACATAATATAATTAGAGTACATCTGTCTGGACTACATTGTAGCACTATTTAAGCCACTCACTAACCAGTTCCAGTGGCAGTAGTGGAGTGTACTTGAGCCTACATACACCCCCTTTTTGGAGATCCAAGAGGAGGAGGTGTTGCTTTGCACTTCAGAGTTTTGTCTCTACTCTAGGCGTATTTTCATGTTCTTGTTCCTTCATCAATATCCTATTTAGAGGAACAAGGAAAATGTATTCACATACTGCTAAAAATGATGACCCGGCTTGATGAGAATTACTCTCATTACCAAAAGCACGGACATTTTATATGTGCAGCCCATCCCTTGATACTCTTAGTCTCGACATCAAGCAGTATGGTCTTTCAAGCATCAATAATCTTGAAGTCAAGAGCTTGATAGTGATAACCATGCCAAGTTGCTTTGATTCTTTGATGTCAACATCTTTGGCATTGATGGCAAGCAGGACCCAGGTGATCTGTGCTTTTCTTGGAATGGTTCAGTGGAAAGTCCATGGTAGTCCCGGACATCGTAGAGGTAAAAGATAAAGCCCTATAGTTGTCATAAAGCTGGAATCCATTATCAAAGCTCTGTGAAGGCTTTAGACCGTTCCATACCTCTTAAATAAATCTCATAAAGATCCTTGGCAAATGTGATATTCTTCCACAGTATTACTTTAGGGGAGACACATGATGCAGAGGATGTAAGGGGCCTTTTCATATTTTATACCACCATACACAGGAAACTTTCCAAATAGTGAAGGCATAACAACTGTGGTGAAAAAGCTGCTAAAACCTTCAAACAACTTTTATGAAACCGAAAAGATGCTTGTTGGTGTCAAAAGCAGCTACAATCTGTAAAAAAACCAATATACAAATGGTGAAAATAGGTCTCTCTTCAGGGATCCAGTCTCTGGAGAAGAGAAAACGAACTGCTAGAACACTGCTACAGCTGGGAACTTTGGGGCAACAGGATTAGTCAGCTATCTCTAAGGCAGAGAACAGTTTTCTTCTTTGTTTAAATTCGTCCTATTTCTATGACCATTTACCTTTAATTAAAAAAAAAGCAATACCGACGGTGTCGCTAAAATGTAGATTTTCAGCCGTAACATAACACAGTTTAACACATAATGACATCTGAGGTTATAGATCCACGTTGTTTGATTAGAGAGTCTGCACAAATCATCAGAATCCACTTTGCACTCCAACAGCGCTGGCATTGCGACTAATACTGCAGTATATTCATAGGCGCAGAAAGCATAGCAGGATCTGCTCTTGATCTAGTAACTGCATTCCTGGTCCCATTAATTGACACAGATGAGCAAGTGCATAGACACCAAAGCTACCACAGGGCTCACAAACTCTAGTTTTAAACTGCCCATCCTCACCTCCCCTCCCCGCCTTCCTGCCAATTTCTTGAGCTTGCCTCCTGTGTCACAATCTTTGGATACTGCTTACCTGGCACATCAGAGCACAGGGATCTTTGAAGTCTGCTTGACAGATGGCACAAATGTCCCCCGCCTCGCTACACTGCTGGCTGGTAGCACGAACACCATACTTCTGCACAAAGAACAGGAAAGAAAACACACATGATGGAGAGAAGGGCATTCAGGTCCAGGCTGGTAGGTTTACAGACAGAAATAGAAAAGTGATCGCAGATCATAGAAGACAAAAATGTAATACTGTGTAGGTTCCACTCGTTGGCCTGCAATTAAGCAAATACAAGTCTCACTTCAGGTACAAGGCATCAGCACCACTAAAGCCATTATAATAGTCAGCACACTAATAGAGAGTCTTGGGAGATACCAGCAATTCATTCAAGAACTATACCTAAAACCCCAAAATTGTCTAGCAAAGATGGAGCCAAAAAAGTGTGAAAAAACGTGCAGCCTCTATATCGTTTCCAATATTAGAGATCATTCGATGGGATAAAGCAAAGGGAGCCTGGAGACTGAACTCCTTGCTGTTACTAAATGTCATCCAACCAGAGAGAGAACAGAATGGCCGTTAAAGAAACCATACCCTCCTTCAAAGCCACTTCTTCAATTACACTTTCCCAAAACATGAAGACAAACCAACGCTCACATACAGGAACTGGAAGCAAAGATTCTTATATAAATTTGATAGCTTCACCGACTGAAAAAGTGAGTTATTGGATGGTCACTGAAACTCTAGACCCCACCTCACTTTCACAGTGTGGATTGAGATTATATACAGAATGCTTAAAGGATATAGTCAGGATCTCAGAATACTTTCTGGAGGCTGGTGATATGCAGCTAGGATTTTAGCACAGTATTTGTAAATCTTTGAGAAAATTAGTTAGGTTGTAGTGTCCTGCAGAACCTAGAAGTGAGTCAGCAGCTTCATTTGGAAGATTTTGTTAACACACATACACTTATGTGGTCACTTAGACCTCAGTGACGGCCCACAAGCTTGTCATTTCAAAGGAGGACCTGGCCTCGGCTCCCCTTCTAAGGACTACCCACCATAATATCAGATATACTAACATGGCGGGAATCTCGCTGCCTACAACGCATGTGGCAGACACATTGTAGGCAGCACAATTGCCCATTGGGTGACACAGTCTTTAGGCTCTGCAGATGTTTTCTTTTTTTATAAAACAAACTTCCAAAGCGAGAATCTGCCTCACAAAAAACATAAAAGCAATTGTCATGACTCGCTTTCTCCCTACACATCATGACCAATGATTAATTCCTCTGCCTGCGACTAGGCATGGCTGACGGGGGCGTTCAGTGATGTTTTCCCTGCTTTATTTAGGGCTGGGCGACCATCACTGAGACGTGACAGCCATGAGGTGGTGAATGGCTTCTAGGACATGTGTTTCCATTAGTAGAGCCAGCCGCGGCACTGACACCCAAAAACCCTGTGGTTCTACCGCCTCTAAATGGGGCAGGGGAACTAAGAGTTTGGCAGGTGGGGCATCTGCAAAAGGCAGAATGGCCCCTTTAGTCCAAATGACAGCATTATAAACAAATGTCAGATTTTATTGTTTTGGACAGATCTACACCTACATTAAAAATTCAACACAAGGAACTTGCTTTCTAAACAGAATCCATTCATATTTAGGGCGTTCATTTATTCACACTAAATTCTTTATGGTAGGTCTTGCTCGTGGTTGCGTTTTGCATGCGGCAGTGCTAGCTGCTGTTAACTGTTACCAAAGTGGAAGGTTTTGGTTGTGAGACAATAGACAACTTATAGTCGAACTGTTGAAAATCATCTGACTTCTTTCACAGAACAACAGTTTATTGGGCCAGAGTTGGGGATCCAGCTTAGCAGTTAAATATCATATGTGAATATCATGTGAATAACTATTAGCCTTAACAACCTGATCAATATAGGGAAACATAGATAACTTATTGAACAAAGTTTTCAAGTCCTTTGTATGTGCCAACATTTTAGAAAGGTTACCTACTTGTAATCTTAGTTGTCCATCATGCAGGTCATCTTTGAAAACAGAAACATTGCTGCATCTCTGCCTGGACGTGCAATTCAAGGACATATTTAAATTGGGATAGTTCTAATTCTTTTTAAAAATACAAGCCTGTTTAAAGGCAGCACCACTTCTTGTTTTAAATTAAGAAAATCGAGGTCAACTACATTTGACAATAGAAACTCATTCTCCTGTTACAGTGGCAGAGAAGACATTTGAGGAGAAACCTTCCTGAGATAAATGAAAACTATAAAACAAACAAGCATTTTCAATGCAATAGGTCTCGCATTTGCGAGAGTTTGAGCTATTGGCACTGTAAATGTCAATGCCTTTTATTAATGTATTTTGAAAACCTGCAAGCGGTGTGTAAACATGCACTTTGTATTTATAGTTGTTGCTTACGAGAAGCAAGGCTGGCAGTAACTACGCCTCTTACAGCCAGCCTTGCTTCTCGTAAGCAAGGACTACAAGTACAAAGTGTGTGTTTATGCACCGCTTGCAGGTTTTCAAAACATTTAAATAAAAGGCATTGTCATTTAAAATGGTAATACCTAAAACTCTTGCAAATGCGAGACCTATTGCATTGTAAATTCTTGTTTTCATGATTAACATGAGCACTCCTGTCAGCAGGTCCCATGTTGTGTGTGGCCTCTTACTCCTGTCCTGAGTTTTATTCAGCAGCACTACGTGTAGGTGGAGTTCTTGGCCAGATAACAGTCCACAAATAAAAAGACTATCGGCTATGATTGATGCTACCATGCGTGACATATGATTGACGCTGCAATGCGTGACATGATTGATGCTGCAATGCGTGACATATGATTGATGCTGCAATGCGTGACATATGATTGATGCTGCAGTGCGTGGCATGGTGCCACTTAAAAGATCCCCATATGCAAGGCACATTTGTGGTTAGTGCTGTTTGGCTAGTGCCACTTGTGCTTCCCTGTATCTGAAATTAAAGTGAGTCACGCTTGCAGCCAGAGGTCCTTGAGCAGCTGAGGTTTTAAAGTGGCTTTCCTTTAGTCCGTTGAGTGCTGCTTTGGCAGCATCAGCACAGGCCATTTAACAACTACAGAAACTGGGTGCAATGTTCCCACAGTAAATTATATCAATGGCTTACAGCTCAGAGCTGAAAGCAACTCAGTGTGTCCAAACACGCAACAAATTGATTTTCAAACTTTTAATAACCGTGCTCGCTGAGATTTTGTTGCTTTACATCGATTCTCACAAGATAATCGGCCACATTGAATTCGGATTATATGTATAAAACTATACACAATGTTGGGGAGTTGGTCATTTTTGGCCCATTCTTAAATTGTAACAAGTTTGGTAACCTAACTTGTACTGATCTTCCGCTTTAATGCTTTTGCTGTTGTATTTGCTTGTGTGTATGCAAAGGCTATGTGCGATGGTAAATTTAAGTCTGTGGACGCAGTCCTGCTGCTTCTTTGACTACTGACAGCTCCATTCCCACCAAAACGGCGTCTGAGATTACAGCCACAGAACCACACTTACAGCAGAACATTGCGCAAATTCGTCGCCCCGCAGAATTACAGCCCAAATCTGCACACATGAATATCTGACCTGGACAAACAAGCTATCTCATCCGGTAAACCAGAGCCTGCCTTCGAACCTGACATTAGAGAGTACAAGGCGCGTGTGAACAGCACAGTACAGAGCATCAGCCTCAGCATGCAAACTAGCGATACCGGGGCCTCTTACAGTATCTGCGTGAGTCCGTGCTGCGTACAACCCTGATTGACACAACACTCGTTCTGCCTTGCTGGAGTCAAATTCACTCAACTTTGGTTTATTTTTTCACTTAAGCAATGCCCAAGCTCCATTGCAACTCAGTTCTTCTTCACAAATGTTGATAGCGGCACAGATAAAGGGCACCAGAAGAACACACAGCCACTTTCACAATTCATTGGTGGAGCCCGAGTCACGTGACCAAAAAACAACGAGTTAGGAGAGCTGCGAATAAAAAGAGGCACGGGCGCAAAACAAATAATGGCGGACACAGGTTTGTTTTTTTCCACAGCAGGCGCCCACTTTTATAAAAGCATCGCGGCCGCCATTTTGTTTTTAGAAGGCTAAAGACCTGCGGCGCTTTATAAAAGTGGGCGCCTGCTGTGGGAAAATAAAGCTGCGACCGCCACTGTTGCTAATCAGGAGCTGCGTGCCCGTGGTGCTTTATAAAAGCGGGCCACTGCTATGAAAAGAAAAAAAGCTGCTGCCACCATTGTTTGTATTGTCCCCACCCCCGCCTGTGTCGTTCGTATGAAAGCGGGCGCCGTGATGAAATATTAAGCACGGTGCAAGGGCGAAAAGGAGCAGAGGGTTGAGAAGCGCCCCCAGGGCGATCAAAAGTAGACAGCAGAGAGTTGAAAAGCGGTCCCTTGTAGGAAAGCATGTACTGTGTGTATTAGTAAAAAAAAAAAGTGTGCATAGACTGTAAATAAAACACGGAGTAACAACACCAGTAAAAGGGCCAGTCCTTATGGGAGGTTACAAAAGGAGGCAAGGCGGTACTAAGGAGGGACTATGAAGCCTATTCACCAATCAAAAGCAACCATTTAGAAAGGACAGTAACAGGAGCCAATTAAAGAGATGGGCGGAACATGGGCGGAGCTTCAAGTCCATACCGGAATACAGCATGTCTCGAAGAGACAGCGCAAGCGCTGCCTAGGCGACACCTAAAAAGGATCGTTGAATATAGCATATATCCTATGAGGTCAAGTGAAGCATTAAAGAATGAAGTTCACTGCAAAAATATTTTCAGTAAGGCTATCAGCACAGTGCTGCATTTTGGGATCCTTGCTCCTCAATGTGAAAAACTGACTGATCTGCTTACAAAGATACTGGAATTTCAGGGAACCTTACACTGGCAGTGTTAACCTTCTCTTGTGTCAGAGTAATGCTCTGTTCCTATGAACGTGGCATTCATATGTTCTGCAACACTCTGCAGCACATGGGATTTAGATCGTTTGCACAAATTTGACTTAAATAGGGTAGTCTCTTCATTGTTCACTGGCTCCCTGATTTTTTTGTAGAGAGCATAGAAGCTGCTAGGTACATAGCCATGCAGAGTCTTCATGTCCCCAGAACACATTATTCACTACAGGGATTGGCCTCTCTTTTGAAAGCTAAACCTGGCCAATTGTTATGGGATTTTTTGTTTTCAGTCTTGAAACTAGACAAATCAATGAAAGTCGAGAATGGGACACATTGTGGCAGTCGCTTGTATGTAAAATACCTCTTACATTTTGTAATGTCAGAATATATGCTACCAGGGGCACAGGTCATTCAAGGAAAGTTCTTGATTGTACAATGGTCTGTGCCACTCTTTTAGACTTTCAAGGAAAAGAACAGGTGAACCCTACTCACTAAGGAACCAGGATAATAGTTATATAGGAGAAACAACGGTTCCTGTGGGATAATATAACTTATTTTTGCAATAAAATGCACAATCGCAATACAGAGGGTTCGCTAATGTCAGAGGGCAAGGAACCACCAACACAAATGGTTCAATACAACAAGTTTTATACATTTTCAAAGAAAACTAAATAATATGTACATTGTTTAAAATTCAAATGAACAGGCATTTGTGCAATGTGTCCCAAAGTGAAATAGGAACCTTAACCTAAAAGAAAGTATGAATATTTATATACAAGGTTTTCACAATTCTTGAAAGGTGACCATTATCAAATAATTTCATGTGAACAGCAACTGTATACAACGATACGCGCTGGGTAATGGTTCGCTCTTTCTGTTTGTCGACGGCGTTTCGACCCTCTGATCGACGTGGTGTCTCCTCAGGACTAGTGATGCAGGGACATCTATGAAAAATGATAAAATAATGAGAGCAGAAGACCCATGAACCGGCACAAATGCGAAAAATAATAGAAAAGGACTTATGATGGAGGAGATACCTGAATTTCTAACTACGCAGCCACGTGAGAATGGTGTGCCACAGGTGTGAGGTGAAGAGAAAAAGGGGGGGGGTTTACTCACATGAGGACCCGTCCGTGTACTAATGTTGTGAGATGAAATGAAAAGAAAAACAATGTGGTTAAATAACAGTTGGCATATAAGGAAGGATATGTGATGTAATGGGAATTCGCAGGATGCTCTTACCTCACTGTGAGGGAAGGCTGGCACTCAGGAATGTAGATCGGCCCACTGGCTCTTCAGTAAACTCGCTACAGCCGTAGTGGTCAAGCAAATCCCTGGTTAGTGCAGAAACCAGTGACAGTGCACTGTAATGATCTGCGGAGTTAAAAAGGAGGGTTGGTTGCACAAAGAATTGTAAGCCTGAAGAATGACGGGCTGTATAAGCCGGTTCTTACCCGGATCGTAGATTATGCGGGACAGAGCTCCGCGTTAGTTTCCAGAAGCAGCGCGAGTCCGCTTCGTTCCTTGGTACAGTGACAAGGATCTCCACGAAGGATGGGTACTATATTCAACGTTTCCCGCCCAACTTTTAAGAATCTTGGAAACCTTGTATATAAATATTCATACTTTCACTTAGGTTAAGGTTCCTGTTTTACTTTGGGACACAATGCACAAATGCCTGTTCATTTGAATTTGAAACAATGTACATATTAATTTGTTTTCCTTGAAAATGTATAAAACATGTTATACTGAACCATTTGTGTTGGTGGTTCCTTGCCCTCTGACATTAGCCAACGCTCTGTATTGCGATTGTGCATTTTATTGCAAAAATAAGTTATATTATCCCACAGGAACCGTTATTTCTCCTACATAACTCTTTAAGACTTTGGCCCTCATTACAAAATGGGCAGAAATGGGGTGAGCATTTACCATACATTGTAAATATCCTTACCCCAGGGTGAGGCATTTACGAAGTGTGATAAATACAGTCTATTCGAGTGTTCAACCGAAAAATGAAGCATAACGTGCATAATTGTTTTTTAACAAAGAATTCCGTATATTTTTCTTATAAGGATTTTCCTGGAACGTTTCCCTTGATAAATTTCAGATTGTATGACCTGCCAGAATTAATTGGGAAAACTGTGAAGTAGATGGAGGATTATCATGAAACTTATAATTCCAATCCATACAAACTTTCACTTGCCTACGGGTCGGAATTTGGCACTGAACTTGTAATAAGGGCCTTGGTCATTCCTCGCTTTGCGACTTTCCTGGTCTGTAAATCCTTTCAGTTAACTGTGTTAACCTTGTTGTTAAAATGCAGCATTTGGGTCTGACAGACTGCACCAGTGGTTAAGGGAGTCAATAAGCGTTTGGCCGGCCCAACCAAAGCCAGTTTCCTTCGTACCCTTAAGGCCACAGGTTTTTTTTACTTAAGAGGCTCCTGCCTCCCTGCCAGCAGTCTCCATGGCCAAAGCCACTTCTGTGAGAAAACTGTGGCGACATGACCAGCATGCAAGGCGGCATTGCTGACCGGTCAGCGTTTTCTTTCCCCAAGAAAGATTCTCCAAAATAGGTGCGGGCCTGGGCGGAACCTAAATAAGCAATGTCCCTGATGCGCTTGAGTATTCTCCTATTGTATGGGGAATATTTTTGCTTTTTTTCCCCTTTCTGGTACCACCTCTGGGTATATGGCAGAGCTGGACAGTAAAAACGTTGATGGATAAGCCATTGGATATCCCATTAGGCTTATGCTTTTTTCAAGTGGGCACGTACCACTGAATACAGGTATCCTTGGTTTCGAGCAATGGATGATATAAGACAGTCAATAGGAAACAACCTCCACAAAGTAGTCCTACAATGTGTTTTCCTCATACTCTGTTGTAAAATCAACAAGAAATCTAACAGTCAGTGCCGTAACTAGACCTTGTGCCGCCCGCGGCGGTCACTGCTGCGGCCGCATGTAAGAGCAGGGGGTTGTGGCGATTCCTGCGCCAACCCTTTGCTATGCCACTGCTAAGATTATTTTTTGCATTCAAATTACACAACCTTCGTTGTCTCTACGAGGTCTAGAATATAAGGGAAGGGATATCTTCAGTACAGATGATATGATGCAACTGAAATATGACTATTTCTGTGGACAACAATGCTTGGTACTAAAGAACAAGTTACTTACCTTCGGTAACGCTTTTTCTGGTGGATACAGCATCTGCCTGTGGATTCCTCACCTTGTGATTTCTCTCCTTGTGAATATCCCCTGCACCAGCAACATTCTGAAATTTTTTGTAGCTCTCCACGCCGAAGAGGACGACGTCACAATAGCATGGCTCCGCACACGGCTCCGCTGACGTCACTGGAGCCATAAGAGAGCCTCGTCGGCGTGATGACATCAGTTCCGCCCTTTTTTTCCGTGCCTTCGAGGCACACGGACGGACAGACAACAATATATATACAGTATACACAGTACATAATATTCAAACCAACACACACAGTGTGAAGACAATGCAGGAAAGCAAAAGAAATAACACATTTCCTTTAACAGTAACAGATAGATTTTATCACATTATCACTATTATAGGTATACGAGGGTGGACAACGGGGAGGCGGGTGGGTCAGTGAGGAATCCACAGGCAGATACTGTATCCACCAGAAAAAGCGTTACCGAAGGTAAGTAACTTGTTCTTCTGATGGATACATCTGCCAGTGGATTTCTCAACTTGTGAATAGAGTCCCACAGCAGTCCCCACTCCCGGAGGAGGGTGTCCACCCTTCTATACCAAAAAGTCCTGAAGGACGGAACGTGCAAAGTGTCCGTCCCTCCTCACGTCGGAATCTAAGCAGTAATGCTTCCAGAAAGTGTGGAGGGAGGCCCAAGTTGCCGCTCTACCAATGTCCTCCACAGGAACACCTCTAGATAAGGCAGACGTAGAAGACTTTGCCCTGGTAGAGTGAGCCCTTCTACCTTCTGGAGGTTCCTTACCTGCCAAAGAGTAACAGATCTTGATGCACAAGATAATCCATCTGGAAAGGGTGCGCTTGTGCACCGCTCTGCCTTTCCTGCAGTCAATGAAGCCCACAAAGAGCTGGTCATCCACTCGAAAGTCTTTAGTTCTATCGAGGTAAAAACTCACCGCCCTTTTAGAGTCCAAGCGGTGAAGCCGCTCCTCCTCCTTGGAAGGGTGAGGGGGAGGATAGAAGGTAGTAAGGGTAATGGACTGCCCCAGATGGAAAGGAGTTACCACCTTAGGCAGAAAAGCAGCCCTGGTCCTGAGTACCATTCTTTCAACATGAATGGTCAAGAACGGGGGTTTCGAACTCAGAGCTTGAAGCTCACTTACCCTCCTTGCCGAGGTAATGGCAATGAGAAAAACTGTTTTAAAAGACAATAGCCTTAAGGGACTCTTGTGCAAGGGTTCAAAGGGAGAACCCATCAAGTAAGTTAAGATAAGATTTAAGTCCCATTGAGGCACAATAAATGGAGTGGGCGTAAATTTGTTGATTAGGCCCTTAATGAACCGTAACACAATAGGTGATTTAAACAAGGACGGCTGATCCGGCAAGCAAAGGAATGCCGACAAAGCTGATAAATAACCCTTCACAGTAGCTACAGCAAAACCTTGCTGAGCTAGAGAGAGAAAGCAAACTGAAGGATGTTGGATAAACGAGCCCTCAAAGGGTCAATTGACTTCTCTCCACACCAATGGACACATTTGGACCACCTATAGGAATAGATAGACTTGGTGGAGAGACGCCTGGCAGACAAAATCTCGTCCACCACGTCAGGCGGGAGAGAAAAAGAATTCAGGTTGCCCCGTTCAATCTCCAGGCGTGAAGGTGTAAGCTCTGGAGGTGGGGGTGTAGAACCTGCCCCTGCGTCTGCGAGAGGAGGTCTGCCCTGAGAGGGAGACGGAGCGGAGGGCATGAGGAGAGGTGGAGAAGATCTGTATACCACACCCTTCTTGGCCAATCCGGGGCGATCAATATGACTTGGGCCCGGTCTTGGCGAAGGGTATGGGAGGAAACGCGTAAAGGAGATGCGAGTCCCATCTCAACTGAAACGCGTCCCCCAAAGCTCCCTGCATCGGATACTGGAGACTGCAGAATGATGGGCAGTGAGCGTTCTAGTGAGTGGCAAACAGGTCCACCCAAGGAGTTCCCCACGTCCGAAAGACGTGACGAACCACCTCCGGATGGAGCCTCCACTCGTGGTCAGCAGAGAACTACCGACTGAGACTGTCTGCACGCACGTTCAGAACTCCGGCCAGATGATTTGCCATCAGACAAATCTGATGTTCCTGAACCCAGGACCAGAGACGCAGAGCCTCTCTGCAGAGACAATGCGACCCCACTCCTCCCTGCTTGTTGACATACCACATCGCAGTAGTGTTGTCTGTCAGGACTTGAACCGACTGACCGTGAAGGGAAGGGAGAAAAGCCTTGAGTGCCAAACATATCACCCGCAACTCCAAAAGGTTGATGTGAAGCAACCTTTCCTCTGAAGACCAAAGACCCTTGATCACCAGATCCCCAGATGCGCACCCCACCCTAAAGTGGATGCATCCGTTATCACTGTGGCCACGATGGAGGTAGATGGAAGGGTTTTCCTTGAGACAGATTGCCCTCCACGCTCCACCAAGACAGATCCGCTGCAGCTTCTCTGGAGATCCTCACAGGCTCTCTGAGATCTCCATTGTGCTGATACCACTGCCTGCGGAGGCACCACTGGAGCGCCCTCATGTGCCAGCGTGCATGGTTGACCAACAGAATGCAGGAATCAAACAGACCGAGCAGACGAAGGACCTTCAGGACTGGAACTACCGCTCCATTGTAAAACTAGGGAATCATTTCCTTTGTGTCGAGAATCCTTTGTGGAGGTGGGAATGCTCGACACACAGTAGTGTCCAGTACCGCCCCTATGAACAGGTTGCGCTGAGAGGGCACCAGGTGAGATTTGGGCACGTTTATCGAGAAACCCAATTTGTACAACAGCTGAGTTGTAACCTGCAGATGTTGAAGCACCTTCTCTGGCGACTCCGCTTTGATCAGCCAGTCGTCCAGATAGGGAAAAACTGGAATCCCCGACCTTCTGAGATGGGCTGCCACCACTGCCATCACCTTGGTAAAGACTCAAGGTGCAGTAGTAAGACCAAACAGGAGAACCGCAAACTGATAATGTTGCGACCCTACCGTAAAACAGAGATACTTCTTGTGCGACTCCAGGATCGGAATATGAAAATACGCATCCTGCAAGTCGATCGACACCATCCAGTCCTCCTGTTGCAGCACTTGAAGAACCTGCGCAAGGGTGAGCATCTTGAACTTCTCCTGTTTCAGAAAAAGGTTCAAGATCCTGAGATCCAGGATTGGACATAGCCTGCCATCCTTCTTGGGTATCAGGAAATACCGGGAGTAGCATCCCTGACCCCTATCCCGCTCTGGAACCACCTCTATCGCACCTTTTTTCAGTAATGTCAGAACTTCCTCCTGCAGGAGAAGAAGGTGGTCCTCCGAGCAAGCATCTTGGCAAGGAGGGTAATTTGGAGGGAATTCCCGAAAGGGAAGAACATACCCATTTTCCACAAGATTTAGAACCCAAAGGTCTGTAGTGACCGATTCCCAATCTTGTAGAAAACGGGTAAGCCGACCCCCCACAGGAACAACATGATCCAGAATGGTGGATCTAGGGCTGCTTTGCTGTGGGAAGAGGGAGGGAGGAGGAGGGCTGACGACCTCTGTTCTTGCCCCTGTAGGCCTTATACAGGGTATTTTGCTGCTGCTGAGGCTGCCTGTAGGTCCGAAAGGACGACCTCCCAAACCCTCTGTACCTTCTGTAAGAAGAACCTCGAGGCTGCGCCTGCAGACCCAGAGACTTAGCTGTGGCTTTGCTGTTCTTGAACCTTTCCAAGGATGCATCTGCTTTCTTCCCAAACAGTCCAGAACTATCAAAAGGTAGGTCTAAAAGTGTTGCCTGTACACCTGGAGAGAACGCCGACGACTTAAGCCAAGCACTTCTTCTAGTGGCAACCGAGGAGCCCATGATCCTGGCAACAGAGTCTGCAGTGCCCAAACCACTCTGAATTACTTGACGTGCAGCTGCTTGAGTATCCAACAAGACCTCATTAAAATTCTGCCTGTCCTCCTCAGACAATTTAGGAGACAGCTGTTTTGCAGAGTCCATTAGGGCGTGGATGTAACGGCCCAAAAGACAGGTGGCATTTGTGGACTTCAAGGCCATACTTGCCGAGGAGAACACCTTCTTGGCCGACTGGTCAAGCTTTTTTTGACTCTCTATCACTAGGAACTTGAGGAAATGCTCCAGAAGACTTCATGCAGCTTGAACCACCAGACTCTCAGGAGAAGGATGGAATGTTAGGAAGTCCGGATCTCCTGGAGCCGCCCTGTACCTCCTAGCAACAGATTTTGACACTGCCAGAGCTGAAAAGGGCTTACGCCAAACCTCCATAACTGGCTCAGTGATGGCATCATTGAAAGGAAGCAAAGGTTCTACTACAGTGGAGGGAGAATGAAGAACCTCCGTCAAGATTTTAGACTTAAATTCAGCCGTTGGGAGCTGCAAGTCTAAGAGCTCCGCTGCCTTCCTTATAACTTTATGGTAAGGAACCACGTCCTTAGAGGGAGCATCTGAAGGAGGAGAAAGCTTCCATTCTGGGGACATGTCAAGGCCACTTGCCTCCCTTAAGTCTTCAAATAAGTCATCTAACTCTTGAAGCTCACCTTCCTCCAATTCTTCTGCCCGATACCTCTGCTCTTCCAAAATCCTCTGCGCCTCCCGCCTGGATCTTATCCTCGGAACCGGCGTCGGCGGCGCCACACATGACTCCGACGGAGCCGGCATCGAACACGGATCCGGAGGCACAGCCTGAGTCGAACGAGGTCGAGTAGGCGGAGCCGGAGATGAAGGGAACGGCGTCGACGTCTTCGGTGCCGGGAAATGCCAGGACGGCGCCGCTGGAAGGAATGGCATAAAGGGAGCCTGAGCGTAGGCCTGAGGTACCCCCAAATTAAAGGCCATTGGACCCATGGGACCCGAAGGTGCTCCAGAGAGGTACATTGCTCTCGTAAAGACACCATACATGGCATTCAAGTAATGCGATGGGTCTTGACCCGGGCCAGGGAAAGGTGGGTAAGGGCCCAATGAAGGCTCAGGCGGAGGCATTACCGGACTCGGGCCAATCAGAGCCGACGGTGGAGCCAATGGAGTCGACGACTCATCAGGTATCGGAGCCTCTTCCACTGGAGCCGGAGAAGGCGATGGAGCCAGTGCTGGAGAACGCTCCAGAGAGGCTGCAGGCGAAGCCAGACGAACAGGTGAAGCCGGATTCGAAACCGAAGGAGAAGGTGAAACATAGTCCTTACGACGCCGAGGAACTGGAGAAGTCGATTTCGGAGCAGTCTCCTTATCTGAATGGCGTTGAGAGCCGTGCCTCTTCTTCTTTTTATGCTTCTTTGATTTTGAAGCATGACCCGACGTCTACTTCGAACCCGACCTCGATCGCCTTCGACCTCTCTTCTCCTTCCTCATCTTCGCGATGAACAGCTTGGCCTCTCTCTCCTTTAAAGCCTTCGGGTTCATCTTACGGCAGCAAGAGCACCCCTCGACGTCATGATCCGACGACAGGCACCAGACACAATCTTCGTGAGGATCCATGATGGACATATGTCCTCCGCACTCTCTACAGGGCTTGAACCCTGACTTCCTCGACGACATCTTCAGGAAAGAAGCAAGAGAAGACCAGAAACACAATCCAGAAATACAAAGTAACTACGGAGAGTCCCAGAAAACCGCTGCGTCGACGGCGCGGAAAAAAGGGAACTGACGTCATCACGCCGACGAGGCTCTCTTATGGCTCCAGTGACGTCAGTGGAGCCGCGTGCGGAGCCATGCTATTGTGACTTCGTCCTCGTCGGCGTGGAGAGCTACAAAAAATTTCAGAATGTTGCTGGCGCAGGGGATATTCACAAGGTGAAGAATGACAAGGTGAAGAATCCACTGGCAGATGTATCCATCAAAACCAGACATTTCCTATATCGGATTGTCAGACTTCCACTACCCTAACTAACAATCGCTGGATTCATCCTTATTCAAGATTTTGTACTGAGGCCTTCAGCGTTGAGAGTATAATTAATCCTCCTCAGTAGTGGTGACCATGGTCACTTAGTCAATCAACTCATGAAACCCCAATTAGCCACAGTGAGACATGCCATTCTCCCTGAACTTATCCTTCTCCAACCCTTTCTGCTCCTTGTTTCCAACATGGAGTATGACCATAATTCTCATTTCCCTGGATTCCAAGATTCAGGCCCTTGTAGTTTAATGAGTTTGATGTATTCCTCCTAAGAACATCAAGGCTCTGTTCTTCCAAACTTAGATCTTTTGCAAATTGACAGGGAAACATTTTCTTGCTTGTCCCCTTGATGTCACACTCACTGCACTAAAACTGCCATCCCGGTCGCTTCCCATCTATTCACTGGTCAAAACTGAGAAAGCTATCACTGCCACAACCCAGACCTACAATGGGTTTCACTCACAGTCTGCATCCAATATAACCCTTTCTGGGAAGGACTTCCAAAAAGAACAAATCTGATGAAAATCTTAAATTTTTGGGTGACACTGGAACCCCACTCATAGCATTAACCATTTGATTATGGGGTTCGCTAAGACCAGAATGAAGAAACCAAGGAGACTAGTCCCCTCCCCATTAGCCCCTCCTTTATGGAACAATCTCACCCTCACATGAGCTTGGCCGTCTTCACTTTGGACATCTATGAAGGAACTTAAAACATTTCTTAATTCACACCCCATCCACCTGACCAAGAAACAAAAATCGAACCATCAATATGACACAGTACCATGAAAACATATTCACTACATCTAATCAGATAGCGATTTTTACAAAAATCCTGTAAAGGCCAATATACTATGAGAAATACATTAAAAAAAATACTGCAGGCAAGACTCCAACCTTTCCTTTTTGTAAAAATTTGCCGCTTACGTAATTACCTTTTCCTACGGTTCTCACAAATTTCTTACTGCGTTTTTTAGGTCGAGCCTAGAGTCAGCGCGCAAGTGCTGCTCTGGTGAAGATCTGCTGTAGTTCAGTACGTGAGGGAAGCCCCACCCACTCCTCCGCCTACATTTTTCATTGGCTTGTGTCTGTCCTTAGTAAATGGTGTCTTCTGATTGATTATGAGGCTTGTTAGTCCCTCCTTATTATAGCCATGTCATCATTTGTACCCTCCCATGGCTACTGGCCCCTTTACTTCGAGTGTTACACAGTATGTGTTATTTAGATTGTGAGCACTATTTTACTTAATGATGTTCTCCTACTGCCTTCTCTACTCCCCCCCTCCCTCCCGTTGCCCATGCCTTCTCGCCCCCTTCTCCCCCTCCCCCTGCCCGCACTCCTGTTGTCTGTGCCTTCTCGCCCCCGTCTCCCCCTCCCCGCACTCCCGTTGTCCGTGCCTTCTCGCCCCGCCCACACTCCCGTTGTCCGTGCCGCCCCCCCCCCCCCCCACCTCCGTCCCATTGTTTGTGATGCAATGGGCAGGGAATCAACCCTGGGACGAGCTGCGCCAAGATCACTGAGCCAAGCGCTGACACACTAAAGTATTCAATTCTGTGCTTGTTCACACTGCTCCACAGGTTGCCTGGGTCTTAATGAAAAAATGTGTCCACTATTAGATGGTTCGCAGCAGGAACGCGCCACTCGTTGGGCGTTTGACGGGTGAGGTGCAGAGTTCTGTCCCTGGACACGAGCATCTCAAGACGAAGTTACAGAACACAAGAACGGTCCGATTTACTGGACATCTCTGCCATCCTTCCTGCACCTTGTTTCTTTCAACATGAATGGCTGTATCTAGGCCCTGATGAAATGCGTGTTCGTCCGTAACCACTAGCGGTTGCACAACTACATCATACCAAGCCCAAAATGCAGCATTTCCACGGCACTTGCACAGCAGTGACGGTTGTGCAGCATGGCCAGGCCAAGTACCATGTATGTATGTATGCATGTATGCATGGATGTATGGATGGATGGGTGGTCTGCATGGCTGTATGTATGGATGGATGGGTGGTCTGCATGGATGTATGTATGGATGGATGGGTAGGTGGATAGATGCGTCATCTGTAGTGCGTGAACGTAGCCGACAGAAGGCCGCTTAACTGTGTCAAAGGCACCAATATTGTCAGTCAGTGATTGGAGGGACTGCCGGTTTCTGACACGGAGAGTGGACTGGTACTGTGTTGTGACGTAGTGTTCGTTATAAAGAAGCACCGCAGCATCAGGTCAGTTCTGACGGATACAGGATGCATAGATAGAGGCGACCTGTTGCTTCCATCCATGCACTCTCCGTCAAGTAACATGCTAGACATCCGTGAATGTGCCTCATGGTCCTGTCAGGGGTGTAAACACTATATAAATTCATATACAGTACCTAATGCCCTGAAGCGGCTTTTCACTTCAGATGAGTGGATGTGTGGAGCCTTTTTCTGCAGGGTGGGGGCTGGCTTGGACCTGAATGTTCGCTGCACTAGGGGTGTGGACTAGAGCTTGGGTGCATGTGCTTCAAAGTGCCTGCCTTCTTTTGAGCTCCAGTGTGTGCCTGGGATCTATGCAAGGAGAGCATGGAAGGCTCAGGGCTGCAGGCACTGAGGTACTGGGGGTGCTCAGATGGATGGATCAGAGGGTCTGGATGGGGCCAAGGGAAGCTGGCCTACTCCTGTCAGTCTCAGACAGAACGCGTTCCAAGACTTCATGCACAGATGTTCCAGAGCACTAGGAGCCAAGAGCTTTTACCTTTCTGAGGCAGAGAGAGATTGATGTGTAAAGTCTGGTGTTAGTTACTGTTACACTTGAGTATGTCTGCACACCACGCGCATTTCCTCAGCGTGACGCTGGCGTTGGTGCACTGGTTTATGGTGAGTGTGGTGGACAGGTGGAAGGTTAGGTCTGGTTTGTTTACCACTGAATTAACCCTAGTAGGGTTTCAGATTGGTAACTTTCATGAAGCTTCCTGACACCCTTCACCAATGGCAGAGGCAGGTTTCTGGGGCATGGTTTCCCTTTCCATGAGCATGATCCGCAGAAGAGTGGCTGTCAGCCTAGGACCGGAAGAAGATCCCATGATCACCTATGATTTTCAGGCGGCATAAATAAGACACAGCAGAGATTCTGTGTACCACCCTCTCATGAGCGGGGTGTGGTTCATGGACGTCGATTCACCAAAATGCCTGGGGTAGTGGAAGTGATGCCACACACCCTTTGGACTTCATGAAATCCCAGGAAGTGACCTATGACCCCTGACCTCTCCCAGAAAGTTATGTCACGACCATAACCCTGACAATTCTCCAATAATTGACATTGCTGAAGTTCCATGATAACTATATGATTAATATAACTTCTATTGTCTGTTTTAGATGCCACTATATTAGTGTACTGACATGATCTTTAAAAGTGGCGAAGAGTGACACTTGCCTTTATTCACAGTGCACCAGTGAAGCGAGTGAGCCAGGAATCTTCTAGGAGAGCTCATGGGGGTTATTCCCCGAGAATATGTAGAAACAAGCATTTGCAATGCAATAGGTCTCGCATTTATGCAAGTTTAAGCTATTGGCATTGTAAATGACAATGTGTTTTATTTAGGTTTCAAAGACCAAAACATAAATAAAACGCATTGTCATTTACAATTCCAATAGCGCTAACTTGCGTAAATGCGAGACCTATTGCATTGCAAATGCTTATTTGTACTGCAATCCATTCCTTACAATGTTACTATCACCCATGTTCTTGCAAATAGTTCCCTAAAGCCTCTGTTCCCTATGTGCTCGCAGATACACTTTGGTGTCCTTTGTAATGCGCTCTGCTGCTCCCTGCAGCCCTCCAAGGATGGGTCAGAACTACACAAATGACAATCTAGGTCAACGCTGTCAAAAATCTTTCTTTTTAAAGTCATTAACAAGGTCAAGCGCTTTGGAAAGTAAAAGAGATTGTTGGTTTGTGGTCGAGATCCTTTTCAGGCATTTATTCTGACGTCCGCAGGAGGCCAGATGGTTCCTTTATTCCTCTACGTTTTGACAATGTAATCACCCAAGAAATCTAGAGTTCTGAAAGTCTTTGAAGCTGTGGACTACTTCATCTGAAGATAATGGTTCAATCCATCCATGCAGTTTTACACGTCAAGTGTCAAAAAAGAGATATGTAAAGGCAGCCTGACAATGGTACAGTAAAAGTAATTGTGATTCACACCGCTGCTGATAAGATAGGTAACTCTTTACATCTTGGGCTACAAAGTACAGGAGCTTTCTAAAGCGTGGTCAGTTCTTTGTCACAACTTACAGTACCCAATCAGTTCAGGCTACTACGGTTAGATGGAAAACAAAGACTGGAGAAGGACACCCCGGTAACCTGTAAGGATGGCGACTAGAGAGACGTGGTTCAGGTCCAGGGATGTTGTGGGGGTGTTGTAACACAAGTGTGGTAGCAGCTGTACAATGGTTTGCAATTTTACAGTTTCTTAAGCAGATGCGATCCTGCTACACGGGGGTGCGAGGATCCTGAACGCTGGCAACAGAAAAGGCACAAATGAGGAACTAATCAGGATAAAAATGTGTTTATATTGATTTTTAGCATAACACGTACCCTTGCCTACTATCAGTGGTCGGTGCGGTGCTGAACCATCACCAAACGGGTACCAACGAAAAGAACAAACTAGACACAATGAAAGTGAATGCCCCATATTACCCCTCCTACATTTCTCAACCCAAGCACCAGACATCCTATTTGCCCTGCTTGGCTCTCATCTGTGAGATGGGACAACCCAGTGCAGTAACCATGTAAATAAATTATGATGATATGAAATGCCACAAAACATACCTGCACAGTTGCTCAATGCTGCATGCATACCAAAAAACACGCAAAGTCCACGATTGTCACAACCTAATATAAACTTATTTTGACTTGTACTTATGTTGGTTGTCTATTAACGTACTCCTATGCTATTGCGTGACCTCCTCTGATGTGTCTGTAAAACGTACCTTTTGTTCGGAATTTTTGTCCTGAATTTGATCTACTGTCCTGAAATTTTGTCCTGAATGTTGACCTTTTGTCCTGAATGTTCCCACACACCATCCTGGATTTGCACCCATGCCAGTTGGTCTCTCTACCTAGAGGGGGCTTTTTGTGTAGTTTTAATGTTTATGCATTTATTACTCCAGCAAAGGTCCGGCTACCTTTAATAGAGATAAAACTCACCTGTGGGCTACCCAGTGCCTGCAGTGCTTTCCTCACACCTCCGATGCGACCGCAGATGTCAAAAGACTGTCAAAGGGAAAAAACAAAACACAAAAGTATAAAGACAACTTTGGAAGGAGAACAAGCTTGCACTTCAAAGAACAAAAGGCAATCACGTTTGTCACCATGAATCCTTTTAACAAGTTCAATACAAACATGACAACAGAACATCCATAAGATGGCACGTTCTACCTTCAGAGCTATTATCAGATTACCACTACCTATTCTACTGTCAGCCGTCAATATTGTCCTCAGTAGTACCCAGGTCAGGCAAATCTGCATCTTGCTGCATGTGGAGCTAATGGTTCTCTTAAATGCACACTTCTTCCACCCTACAAAGTCCGAAAAAGTTATGGGAAACCCGAGATTGCCATTGTAAGCAATCTCCTTCATAAATGACAGCAGATACATTTCCGGCCCTGTTGTATGTGTTGCTACTAAACTTTGAACATTATCAAGTAAGCTTCAAGGAAACCTTTTTTTCCAATACTAGGTCTGCAAAAGGTCCCATAAATTAGCTGATTTTGATACCTCACTCAATAACACAATCATTCTAGTTGGTTCTGGCTATCATTCACTATACTTTCACAATAATAAATTTGGTTGTGGTCGTGTCCTCTAAAGAGACAATTTAACAAATGCATGGAGCCTACTATTGGGGCGGATTCCCATGATTGGGACCCACCAACCGCGGCCTTGGCGGAGCGGTCCCCCTTCCCCCCCGACAACACACCAGCTCACAATGGCTCACATTGAGCTCTACACTGCACATGGGGATGAACCGGCATAAGCGGATGCCTTAGTGCTTACATAACGCACGAATTACGATCTTTAAAACTGGGGGCAGTTGAACACCCTATATTGTATTTCCTGTGATACTACTGTCCCCCCCTCTTGCTGAGGAGGGGGATAATTTCCTGCGCAGGAGCCAGATAGCCTGCTGCATACGCTTGGCTGTGACGTCTCATTACGGGGGCCCCAATACCTCACGGTTGTCTCTCAGACCCTCGTGCACCATGGGTCGCGGTGACCCCAAACAGCGACAGCTGTCCTTCAACATATCCAAAACCCTCAGGCGTGACGATAATGAGGGTGCTGTACAAGGAGATCCGCTAGTCCCCCTTGACCCTCCTGAGACTGGCTTTTCCTCAATGGACAGCACTACGGCCATCATGGCAGAGATACGAGCCGGCTTTAAGGCGATCGATGCAAGATTTGATGCAGTAGACACTTGCCTGGATGGTATGCATGGGAGATTGGATCGGCATGAGGCCCGCATAGAAACTGCCAAACAGCAGAGGTAGAAGGTAGAAGACATCTCTGAGGTAGAACACACCCAGACAACCGATATTAATCACCTGGAACGTGTCGAGCGGCTTTTGAAAAAGACAGCCTCCAAGGTGGAGGACCTGGAAGCTAGATCCCGGCGCATCAACACTTGCATAGCCGGGGTACCTGAACACACGAACACGGGGCCAATGGCGGCCTAGGTTGAGCGGCTGCTTGTGGAGCTCTTTGGTAGAGAGTTCTTCTCTTCAACATTCGCAATTGAAAGAGCGAATTGAGTACTGGCACCTCTTGCACCTCCTGGGGCCCCACCACGACTGCTGATAGCTCGTCTCCTAAATTTCCACGACCGCGACACTGCCCTATGTCTCGCCAGGAAGAAGGGAGACCTTCAACATCAGGGTATGTCGCTATCTATGTTTCCTGACTTCACTCCCCTGGTCCAGGAAGCACGATGGAAATTTCAGGACGTAAAACGCCTCCTACAAGCAGCCAACATACGCTACGCTATGCTATACCCTGCCCGTTTGCGTATTGATCATGATGGGAAGACTCACATTTTTGTTTCGCCCCCCGAGACAGCAGATTATCTGAAACAAAACAAATTGAACCCAGACTCTCAGCCCGGGAAGTAACTCGCCAACTCTTGTGAGGTTGGCCTCGGCCCGTGGACATGGTTGAGGATTACCGTGTAATTATGTCCTGCATTTACCTCTTTGCTAACTATTATGGCATGCCGAAAGCAACTTTTCTATCTTTTCTGCAAGTTCATTCCTTCATATATTGGCTGCATTGCTTTTACTGATACAGTTCACAGTGTTGATATGGCGGCCTCTTTTTTGAGGATTGCCTACCCCCCAGGAGATCTCTTAGGTTTTTTTCCAATTTGGGAAGATGGGATTCACTGGATAAAATGTGGGTGGGTATCTGATGCGGGTGGGGGGTGGTGGACTTGAGGTCGTTCTTTGGGTTAAAATGTATCATTGCTATATACAGAGTGCTCAACGTATCGTTATTCAGCTAATTACACATGGATGGGTTGATGTCTCTCCGCCTGTTTTGATATGCCAGCCATAACACAAGTGGGGCGATGGCCTGAGGACCTGAAGCTGGCATGTATGTTCTGGACTGTGAGAGGGTTGGCGAACCCCCGTAAAGGGCTGCAAGTCCTTAGTTATCTTGCCCTACAAGCAGTTAAAATTGCCTTTTTGCAAGAGACCCACTATACTCTCATGTTCGAGAACCACTTTGCTTCCAATTGGGGAGAAAATAGTTTCTTCGCTAGCCATAGCACTTACTCTAGGGGGGTGTGCATTCTGACCCATAGGTTGGTTCCTTGTAAAATGCACAGGTCGATTGCAGACCTGGAGGGTCGTTATCTTGTAGTTGCAGGGAATATGGGGGCACAGCGAAGACTACTAATCAACATCTATGCCCCTTATATAGATATGCCCGATTTCTTTCCCAATATCTCTGCATATATTTCCAACCTGCACATTGACTGTATTGTGATGGGAGGCGATTTTAATTTAATATTACAACCCACGCTAGACACAACGGGCTCTGACCATATTACTAAACCACATTCCTTAAAAGCACTCCAGGTCCTGCTACAGACTCATTTATTGACAGATGTTTGGCGCCATCAAAATACCTGTGATAGAGGTTTCTCTTTTTTCAGCGCCACATGGTCATGCATAGACTATTGGTATCTGTCCCCAGACCTTCTCAATCACACATTCGAAATAGACTACCTAGCCCGCACTCTGTTGGACCACTTCCCGGTCCTTCTGTCCCTTACATTCCCAAGTCTAGCGCAGTCGTTTCAACCCTGGCGTTTCCCGTCGAATGCTCTGCTTCAATAGTGAAGTCAGAGACGCCATAGTAGAATATTCCATATAAATGTGGGCTCAGTACCTTGCTATACTACGGTATGGGAAGCTTTTGAGGTATATATATGTGGATTATGTGTAACTAAACAGGCTGACATACTTCGCACTATTCGCCGAGAACCTGAAGTAACCGAGAAGGCGATCAGGGAAATGGATGCTCGGAGCACGACTGGTGCCCGGTCTTTTTCTCTGAATCAACAGGTGACCCTCCTGGCAGAATTTCAGGACCAAGTACGCACATGCCAGAATATATGAGGAGGAAGAGCGTCCTGGCCGAACGCTAGCAGGACTCCTTCGACTCCGCACTCTTTCTATATCACGCAATTAAAGTCTAGACGAAGACACAAGCCTCACCCAGAACTCCGATATCTCTGCAGCCTTCCTTTCTTATTATACTCAATTATGCACAACTCGCTCCCCGCCTGTTGACTCTGACCTCAACGACTATCTCGCAGAGGTGGCTATGGTCTGGCTGGAAGATGCCCACTGCCAATAGCTAGCTGCACCCATAACAGCAGACGAGGTCACACAGGCCATAGATGACCTCAATGGCTCCCGTGCCCCTGGCACGTACGGCCTCACAAGTATATTGTATAAAACTTACAAAACATTACTGGTCCCCCATCTTCTTGAGGTATATGTCGAGGCCCTGGAGACCGGAGTTCTGCCTCCCGCGATGCGCGAGGCTATCTTTTCTCTGCTTCTCAAGCCTGGAAAACCGCCCGACACTTGCCCTTCTTACCGACCCTTGTCTCTCCTTAACCAGGACTATAAAAGTTTAACCAAGGTGCTCGCAACCCGGATCTCTCTTTTGATAGATCAGATTATATCCCCCTTCCAAACGGGTTTTGTACCAAACCGGTCTACGTCTGTCAATCTTCAAACTTTGTTGGCGGTAATTAATCAAATCGAGCCAACCATCCTGCCGCTGCAATCTTGTTGGATGCCGAGAAGGCTTTAGACTCGAGTGGCCTTTTCTTCATGCCACTCTGGCTAAACTACACTTTCCCCGTGGGTTCTGTGATCTAATAGGACACCTATACGCCAACCTGGTGGGCAAGCTTCGAATAAACAGGGGACTCACTACCCAATTTACATTATCACGGGGCATCAGGCAGGTATGCCTGCTCTCACCGCTTTCATTCATTATCGCTATGGACCCCCTTGTACGCCATCTCCAAGAACGGCACCTCCATCTGGGATTTCAGTTTCATCTATGCCCCCTGGTGGCCTCACTGTACACGAACGGTGTTCTACTCTTTGTTTGAGAAGCCAACACCAATCTCCCCCTGCTCTTGAGAGAAGTGGTCAGGTTCAACATTTTTTCCTGCCTGGTCGTCAACCGGTCCAAATCAAAGATATTCCTCTTAACTGATGCCACTCTTCCCACACAATTAGACTTTTCCCTGCACTGGTGGGATGACCCTCCCCGCCACCTGGGTATCCTTCTGCACCGTACTCTCTCCTCAGAGGTTATTCGCCTTAACTATGGTCCCGCTATCGAATGACTGTCAACCCAAATAGACAGATGGATCAAACGTCCGCGGTCAATGGCTGGCAGAATTTTTATATCTTTTTCTCAGTATCCCTATTCCGCTCTTGGCCAATTTCTTAGATGCCTTGCAGAGCATGCTTATGGCTGGGTCCAAACTGGAATGGCATGGTGAGCAAAAAAACGATGGATTTCGGCCCAGATATCTGTACTGGGGAGAATGTATGACATTGTTCTGCATTCTGTCCATCAATTGTTCTTCTTGCATTTGTCACCCCGAGTGGGATGGGTATGCCCAGACGTGGGTCTTGTGCTCTCCATGCCACTCGAGTCAAGCTATCCTGGCTGATGAGGGGTGCATTATTTTCCTATGTTTGTTGCTATCTCAT
Source organism: Triturus cristatus (assembly GCF_964204655.1). NCBI lineage: Eukaryota > Metazoa > Chordata > Amphibia > Caudata > Salamandridae > Triturus > Triturus cristatus. The sequence continues at coordinate 314,834,264 of NC_140594.1, read as the reverse complement.
GTCGAGAACCCTCCACCTGGATGAGTCACGATGGACACTGTTACCACTTGTAGCGACGCTGCAGACTCATTGCGTTTTCTTCACGCTATCCTGGAGGGCATCAACTAGCGATTTACTCATTCCATGTCTCCTCTTTGTTTTCCTTTTTTATACAGATATGCACCCCTGTATGGTTCCATTAAGTTGATTGTATGCTGTTATTTCTCCTTTTATATGTTTAGAGTCTGTCTGTCATTAGCTGCTTCTTTGCTCATGTGAAACTAGTGCCCGGTTGGGCTAACATGGAGTGTTAACATAGTGGCTTATATTTGTTGATAAAAAATGCAATAAAACAACTTAATTTTTTTTTTTTTTTAAATAATGTGTGGAGCCAGCACTTCGAAGGTCAACATATTTTTTTCTCAGTGGATAGTGAAGTTTAGGAACAAATCCTTAAAATCCATGTGAAATTCGGCTAATCTTCAGTGAAATCTGCATCAGGTCTCTGAGCCCTGCAATAAGCCCATCACTAAGTCTCCTAGGGCTGAGTGAACTTCAAAGACTCTTTCCAGTATTCACTAAGATCCAGCAACTAGATACCCTTAAGTCAGAACAATTCTGTCGGTAGTTCTGCACCATGTCTTCCACAATCCAGTGAGGCACTGATTATTCAGTATCTCTATAAAATGGAGTTTCAATCTTCACATGTTTTAATGAATTGCAGCATCAAGGCTCCCAATCCACAAAGACGTTTTTCACAATGTTTCCCCTTTCTCTGTAAATTTCTTCGCCTGGAACTTCAGGCTACGGTGATGTGGTAGTCACAGGTTTCCCAGCATGCATGCAAATAAGTGTACTGTCTCCCAGCCCAAAATGAAATTCATCTTTAAGTCTTGTGGCCAATAATGAAGTTCAGCAGCCATCACTCAGTGAAGGGTAAATTCACCACAAAGTTTGAGAGAACCAGGTGGTGTTTGCCAGCATTTATCAAAACCTTCAGTGAACCAGGTCATCTCGGAAAGTCTGCTTGGGTCCTGCATGATAGTGAACTCAAATTGGCATAGGATGGGTGTTCCAAAACTGGGCAAGGCGGGAGCACCAGCTCACTAAGAAAAATGTGTCTTTAAGATATTTAGCCCATACAAATGCAATCCAATATGGACAGGCTGCTCCACTCCTGAGTGGCCACATAACATCTCAACACATTACTTAGACCACAAACCTTCTGATGCATGTTAAGAAAAGCATCAGGTACCAGCTAAATAAGATCTTCCCATTTTTGCAATATTTATCACAAAACGCGATTTCGAAGTTCTCTTCTTGAATTTCTTAGCGTGCAGAAAACTACTGTGAAAGTGTGCAGATATGTGGGATTTTACCTTGCAGAGGCTGTATAGTATGATCAGGACTCCACCTAGGAAGTAGCCGCTGGAGGGATTTTCCCCCATGATGTACTTGTACCACAGCTGGATTGGAACAAGCGTACGGAACAGCTGACTGAGCTCTTCAACAATGAGGTAAAATTTTCCCTGTAAAGATAAAATATGTGATATGTTTAAAAACCTCTGAAATACACTGGATGTCATCATGGCATTCAACCAACAGAGCATAGCGCTTAATTGGGTGTCAGAACCAATGTCCACAAAAATATTAGCAATCAAGTGAAGTTTTTTCAGTTCATCACATAAAACAATGTTTATTGACATCAAGGCTACTTTTCCATGTGTAACACTAAAATAAAATGGGTAACCACAACCAGGATCGGTGTACTGAACGACTCAGCAGACCGAAGCCAAATACCAATAGAGGGAACTCCCCACTCTTCACTGTACGCAAACAAGACACCTGTGTGAGTGAACTCGAGAACAGCGTCAGGCGGTTCCACCCAATGGCTCCAAACACACTCAGACACCAACACTTCCATTAGCTGAGGATCGTATTACAATATATTTTTTTAACTGATCAACATTATACAGATCGGTTTTTCACATGTTTACAGCTTTATTTTGATTTGAACGTTTTTTCTTCATTTAGAAAATACAAACTGTCACCCAGATCGGCTTGAAAGTCACTCATAGCAATATTAGTGGCAGCCAAAAAGAGGTGAACATAGAATCTCAAAACAGCAGATATTTTATTATATGAGATTTAGGGAAACATAACAGGCATGCTAAAAATCCTGGAGTAACTTTCTATTTTACACAAATATGACGTTCAGCCCATGCTGCACGTTTTCTTGAGTGTCACTGGAGAGCCTGCCTGGAAAGGTGTGTCACCTACAATCACCCAGCATTCAATCCCCGAGAGATGGTAGGGAGCGGGGAAGACTCCCAGTGATCAAAAGCCAGGCAGGGGGGATTTTCGCTGTTTACTTCACAGGGAATAGCGATTCTAAACCCAATTCGTTCTTTCACAGATTACAAATGAAACAAGCATTGGCATAGCCAATAGGTCTCGCCTTTTGGACCTTATAACTGTTTAGCCATGCAACAGTTGCATAACTAAATACTTATAAGGTCCCAAAAGCGAGACCTATTGACTATGCCAAGCGGCCGTGGAGCCGCGAAAGTGATCGCGATCAAACATCTAAGGGGCCGTGCGGCCGCGAAAGAAGTCACGGTGAAGCACATGCACTGTGGCTCTAGGCTGGCCTGGTAGCACTTTTTGGAGCCCTCTCAATAAGTCTCGCCAGACCAGCGCATGCGCTGGGCCAGGCGAGACCTAAAAATATTGCTTCTGCAGTCCTTAAATTAAATGTTAGAAATGCCCATAGTTTGTAATTGTATACCCAGGTTCTGAGGGACACAGGGCAAACCCATTATATTTAACGGTCCATGGTTGCAAAGAAGCATGCTACAGACGAAGCAGTTTGCGAGGTGCTGCCATGGGCAAAAACACAAACAACTTATACCTCAAGGGCCAGCAAAGCCAGAGTGCCTGCCCACTGACCTACTTCGCCTGATTTCCTGCTTACCAATTCACCCGCGTGTCCAAATGTTTTCCACCTTCACTGTGCAACTGCTATGGCGTCTTAAAGGCTCTGCTTAAGGCAGGCTTGTGTTACCGCCTACAAAGTGTTAAAATGCGCCAATCGGTCTATCAGTCTTCTTTTAATCAGCCTGGAAATGTTAGAAGTCTAATCCACGATCGGTACAATACGTTACTACTAATGCAATTAGAGGGAACATTAGCTGGAAGGCCTCTCTGTGAACGGTAAGCTCGGGCCCCCTGAGGCCTGGTACCACAAGTCTGTCTTTGGTGAAGCAGACAGGGTGAGTCAGCGCCTCCTGTACATCTCCACAGCCTTCCTGCGTGATTGGTGAAGCCATCAAAATGTCCCCGGATGAGGAACACTCAGAGGGAGTCACAGTTCATTCAAGGCAACAAATGTTCTGACATCTCACAGTCTCTACTGCAGTAACAGCACAGCGAGGTATGATGAGCTGGAAGATCAGACAAAACACCCACATCACCACGGGGTCACAGTGGCCACCACTAGGTCAGGATCGGCCACTTGAGTCGGCCTCCACCATAGGAGACATGTGCAGAAGCGTGCACTGAACCTAGGGAGGGAGCAACTGGAGAGAAACAAGCCACCAGTGAATTCAATCGTGAGCCCATACATTCATGAGTACCATTGAGTTAGGTAACAATAAACATCTTTTATTCAGCGCCAAGATACCCCGTTAGGGGTGAATACCGCACTTTACAAATAGATGTTATGTCAAGGCGGGGTTAGATAATGTGGGGATTCTTATGAGGCAAACATTTTGATTATGTTCCAAGCTATCTGGAAGATCTTAAGACCAAGGAGGTGAGCAAGTGTTGTGCAGCGTTTCCCATGTAAGAACAGTAGGGTGACGAAGCACTGCAGAAGCCACTGGGCTGTGCATTATGAGGAGTGTAATGTGTTGTGTCTCCACTTTGGACAATGATAGCTGGCCTGAGCCCTAGGGATGCTGAGGGAGGCACCACGAAGCCGCCTTCCTTGAAGACCGCCAGGACACAGCGAGAGGCTGCGTCTCTCCGGAGTGCTCCGCAGGATGAGATCACTGCACAGACCTCGCCTCCTGAAAAAGTCCAATCTCTCAGGTTTGGCAGTTCTCTGATATCATAAGCTCCTGGGACAGAACCTCCTGGGACATGGAGCAGCGAACATCGGCAACTGCTGGAAGACCAGGGAGTTCGCTTCCCTCATTCTCTCGATTGCGTTTAATCTCTTGTGACAACACTTCACAACAAAGAATGCAGCGAAATTAGAATGAAGTGATAAATGGCGGTGATTCATTGAAGCCGCTGCCCCGGTAGTCCATCATCAGACCCCCTACTATGTGACCGGAAGAGACTGCATTATACTTGGATGGGAGACGTTTCTCTTCAGGATTGTCCCACTCCCTATATTCCTTAACCATGTCCACAGCAGCACTTCGAGTCGATAGTGTTGCAGGTGTGGCTTCACAGCCACCCCAGAAATCCCTTCATGTACCAGGGAGCTTTGACCCAATTTTGATGTAACTCAAAAAATATCACAGCCATAAAAAGAGTGCGAACCCCAAAAACAAACACCATGCCAATGGGTCGAGCACGGGGTTCACAAACACACTTACCAGGTGACACTGTTGCAAACAAGCACCCCTCTGTGCCAGCAGATTTCATCCACTTCATCCATGCATGCCCTTAAATGTTATTCACGAGAGCTTTGCCTAAATACAGTAGAGCACCTGAGCAAAAGCCTGTGCCCTCCCACTTGTGTTAAACCCCTACAATAAATGACAAACGGGAGAACTTATGACGTGATTTACCCAATACTAGGAGCTAATACGTGAGCTCTAAAACCGGTTCAACAACTTAGTGCTTTGGATACCATAGAAGGGGGTCCACCAGCACAGTTTGACGTCATCCAACGATATAAAATGATTAAAAAACCCTAGTCTTCTACCAGAGTTAATACAATATGTGTAACCTGCATTTTCGTCTCAGAATAACACAAGTGTCCTCATGAGGTGCTTCCCGAAACCGTTATTGGAACGTTGGCAAAATCCTAAAGGGGCGGCCTTGAGGAAGTTCACTAAAGTGCATCGTTTTTGTTTAAATATTTTTTTTTGCAGCTAGAGTCTGCCCTATGTCCCAGCGCAATGAAGCCTTTCGTTGTCTGAGATCTCTAAAAATATGAAAATACAAAATATGAGTAAAAGTAAAAAATGCATATATTAATTAACCTGACAAAAGAAAAGATAACAGTATTACTGAAGATGAATACAACAAACACGTATATTCTCACCTTTGTAAACTCTGCATATTAAAAGGAGATTCAACATGCAGCACCGCCTTGCGCAGAGCCCTTAAAGAGTGTGGAGACCTGCAGACCAGTGGCGTAGCTTTTGAATAGGCCTGGGCAGTAAATTCCATTCCGCGAGCAGAATTTGCGGAATTTCGTCAATTCCGCGTTCTGTGGAGAACGCGGAATTGTCCAAAATTCCGTGATGCGCAGCGTTGCGGAATTTTTCCCTTGTTTGAGCTTTCAAAATGTGTGTTCGTGCGCGTGGAATCGACTTATCGTGATCCCTGTATTCGCTGACGAGTTTTCCTATCCGTTCGCGTGCACCACGAGATTTTGGTAGTCGGCCGCGTTCCCGCAAGAGTGTGCGATCGCGAACACGTCATTCGCGAACATGAAACACACACCGTGAGCGGGCGGGACTAGTGAAAGAAGATGGCCGCGCCAATTGGCGACCGCATTGCCAAGTTCGCTAGATATTCCCTCCCGAGCACGCAAACAGCATTCGCGAAAAGGAAAAATGCATTGCGAACGGGCGGAACAAGCAATTCCGCGTCTTCGCAGAACTCTGTGTGCTGGCGGAGATTTTTTACAATTTCGCGTAGCGCGACTACGCAAATTCCGCGCACCCCTACTTTTGACGCCTGGGGCAACTCCTTTACCATGCCGCCCAGTGCCGGTAAGAGCGGGGGCGGGATGGTGGGGGTGGGTGCGGTCTCTGTGGGCTAAAGATCACGATGAGCGGGGAGGGATGCTGTGCTGGCTAAAAACCACGACGAATGGGGGGCAGGGTGCGGGCTAAATATCACGATGAGCCGGGGAATGTGTGCGACGAGGGAGAATACAAAAACAACAAAACTTACCTTGCGCTCGCAACTCCCAGCCACACCCAAAAAAGTGACACCTGGGCCGGACCGCCACCCACGCCTCCCCTAGCTATGCCACTGATGACACACCTGGTTTGTATTAGATTTGTGTTTTATGGCTACTTTGAGGATACACATCACCATCTTAGGATAAGAGGACAGATAATGGTTTGTGAATACTGCCTCCCCACTATCACACAATACTAAGCTATCCTAAACTTATGAACTGTAGGAATGGGGTGTAATGTTCAAGACTACATCTATCAGACCCCCCTCTTAATGTAAAAAAGAACCCTCACGTACTCTATTAGTGGCATGCTTCATCATCGGGTCTCATCCTGCTATACTAATTACCAGGAGAGGGTCAACATCAGTGGGGGGGGGAGCACTTTGATAATGTTTAGTTGAAAGTAGATCTAAAGGTGCTTCAAAATATCTAGAAGTTATCTCAGTATCCCTTTACTTAGGGTGCCCCTGGTACTGATAAATGTGGATGCTGCTGGATTCTATTTCCCAAGCGTCCTGCTCATCGACATGTTTCTGCTGCAATATTATCGGCCCCTATGGGGCATACCTTTCATCTGGACTCACTGTCACCTCCTAACCATCAGTAGTACTCGTCTTTCACTAGCAGTCTAAGTGTGAAATTGGGTGAAGGTAGGAGGATAACATGCTGCCTTACATAGCAGGTATGGTACACACAAATGGTATTGCCCTTAGCATATAATTATTAGCCCACACAAAAGTGGGGCGGGGGCTTGCCCCTGTAGTCAGTCATTCTTTAAGGGTGCCATGCTGCAAAATAATCAAAATATTGCCTCGAAACTAAGAAAAGAAAAAATGATGAAGCATGTCACTAATAGAGTAGGCGAGGGCCCTTTTACAAATTAAGTGGGGACATGATAGTTGTAGTCTTGAACATCTTACACCATTTCTATAGTATATACCTTTGGAATTCCTTAGTCTTGTATGAAACTGGCAGGACCCACCAAGGTAGCTTCTGGGCAACTGATAAGTGCTGAGCCTGGAGTTTAAAAAAAACCAACATTTTATATAAGCTTTTGCCAGGCTTTTAATGTCAAGCGCACGGAGAGAGGATTGTTTCAACTTCTTGCAACGATTGTTCTGAGAACACATGAACAATTGAAAAAGGCATTTTTTCACTGAAAGTCGGCGAACTGCTTAAACTGTGAAAACAGCAAAACTACATCCTGTCGCCAGAGCTCACCTTATTGACATCACATTAGCCTGACAAGTTTTTTGGATTTATGGTTCACGTCGAAAGCCCTTACTGTGCACCTCTAGTGGCAGAGGGTGTTGGTCCTGATGAGAATCCCTACAACTGAAGGGATTCGAAACACGTAGACCCTTCTCCGCTGTTGGCCAATCATTCACAAAATAATGAAATGCAAAATATTATAACTGTTTCAAGTTATATGTGTCAATGGCTTGATGTATTTTTTCTACATTGAATTATTTTTTCTACATTGAACTAATATTTGTTGTGTAAGAACAGTGTTCAGTCTGTGTGATTGCTGAGTTTGCCTGTTTTTTCTGAGTGATTGTCGTATGCTAGTGGTGGTGTCGCTTAAATTTGTCTATGTAATGTAAATATCAATGGTGTATTTTTCTATTTCTTCTGTCTTTTTGAAATGTCATAATTGTCACAGTGAAACCGTGCAAACCAATAAGCAAATATATGGTATGTAAATAACTTGAATTAAATTCAACTGAAAAAGTGGTTGGCAGTGAAACTGTTTCATTCAGTTCATGGTCTAAATTGTGTCCAAAGTTAAGTGCAGCAGTGGCACTCTTGTTGTTTTGTTAAATATACCCAAATAGGTAACAATACTATGCGCTGTTGAAGCAATAGGTATATTTATAAGGCGTCTCTTACTCAAAAATGCCTACGATATTGCGCTCACACAGTGTAATTATGTCTTTATGCCTCTCCCAATTTCTAATATATTATGCGTTGCTAAAACAATTTATATATTGATAAGCTATAACTACCTCACAAATGTATCAGCTACTTATCCTAATACCGCCATATGTTTCGCTTATGCACATACCTTTTTTTGCCTGAATGTCTACCCCAATATGTATTATGTATAACACATAATTTCTACTATGTAAACACAGTGAAGCGCTCTGATCTCGGATGCCTTCGGATCACGTTTGTGCTATATAAAACTCTACAAATTAATTGATTAATTAACATGGTGCCTTGGAGAATAGGGTGACTGGGGCAGTCTCCAATCCCTAGGATTCCGGGAATCCTCGCACCAACCCCCAACATCTTTGCCACCACCCACCCACAACCCCCCCCCCCTCATGCATAACTTGCTGCGCAGGCACAACTATCGCTTATTCAATTCCTTTTCGCTTGTCTGAGGTGGTTCCTTCTTTATTAGAGCTCCTGTGTAGAGTCTTGTTTAACTCAATTAGCTGACATCTGTAGTTTTAGACTGATACTGGCAAGAAACATTCTGCCTTTCCTGGAGCACCCATTGTGGTACATTAAAGTCGGATTATGCCACTCTGGTTTAAACATACCTCTGAAGAAGACCGTCTATGTTACTCTAGCCCTGACCAGATTGTACTAGCAACCAATCAGACTTCACAAAGAGTTGATGAGGCAGTACTGGGTGTCTACAGTGTTCACAAATACCCTGAAGCAAATCTTTAAAAGGACTGGCCGTTGAAAGAGAACATAACCCTATTTATGCCTGAGTACAACAGAGCCAGCCAGATCATTGTCAATTCATAATACTGTTTAAGATGTTTCTGACTGAGAGAATTTGGAGTGGGCCTGAATGGCCAGGCTTTGAAGAAGTCTTCTGGATTCAAAGCTCCTGGAAAATAAATGACCTTTAAAATAGCATACCTTTAACCAGGATCTAACTTGGGAGGGAGGGCCTAGGAAAGTTACCTTATTGAAGGCTGCTGTTGACTCTGTAGGAAACGTTGGGCTCCTATTAACTGATGCCCTCTGTCCATATCGTCCAAATCAGGGCTGCACGGAGTACTTTAAAGTCAAAAATCGAAAAGATATCTGTAACTTTGGATACTAATCTTAAGCAACTATGTTTTATTTTTAGCAGGGTGTTCATAGTTCCACATATATACTTGATCAACTACGGATGACAGTAATATTGGGCCAAGCATTTAATTAGGTATGTCACTCAGGAAACTGACATAAATCCACCAAGTATAAAATCTAGATTCCCCTTTAAAAACTGTATGTATCTTCCAGAAACTGCCTTTTGTTTTAAGGAAAAATTAGAAGTCTGACAGAAACGGAATACATTTATAGGCAAAATAAATAGTATGCTGCTACATCTGGTCTGGTCGTTCAAAGCTGCTATTCTTCTCACATTCACCGAAGGTCCAACAGTGTCACACACGATCCTGACCTGGGTACAATGGACGCAAAATTTCAAAATGCAAAAAAAGCAAAAAAAATGCCAGCCATATTGCTCGAACTGCCCTATATTTAACGTTAGGTATTTACAGAAATCTGCACTGGTTGCCAGTCAGACAACGTTGCAAATTCAAAGCCCTATGCCTGGCATTTAAATCTCTGCACGGGCTCGGGCCTGACCAGTTTGAGAGAAAACTTAAATGGTACATACAGGCAAGAGCACTACGCTCCGGCTCCGCCAGGAACATGGTGGCCCCCTCCTTTAAAAAAGCCACCTGGGGAGGGAGGAGTTTTTACAGGAACACTGCATCGTTCTGGAATAATTTGCCATTGACCTTAAAAACAGCCCCTTCCCTACTCATATTCAGAAAAGACTTAAAGACCTGGCTTTTCACACAGGATGGATGAAAAAAAAGCACCTTTTCACCTTGATTTTCTCGTAGTGGCTGTTTCGGTTACCCTAGATCAGATTCTATAGCGCCAAGACGCCCCGGGGCATGAGTTGCGCTTTATAAATTATATTTACATTACATTACAGTTTTGTGTCGAGAACAAGGTGAAAGTAGAGAACTCAGTCTTGCCAATGGACCCACATACACTAAGCAACTCCGTTCCCCATTCTTGTGCATTTCTTCAGCAAGACATTGTTTGTCTCTCTTTCGCCGGAGAGCCATAGAAACTGGCTTGGTGCCCCTCCTCTGTGGACAAGCTGGAAAACACAGATTTGGTGGCTGTACTCTGTGGGGAGCGGATTAAATTGGTTGCCTGGGCCTCTGGGAAATATTATTTTGGGGTCTTATGATTGTAGGGAAACCAGAAAAATAAGTTGCGCAAACATCTGTGGAAGCACTGGGAAACATGGCTCTTGTGGGCACTGACGGTTGAAAAGATTAAAGACATTTCGCGTGTACCATTCTGTTTAAGAACTGAGAACGTGTGATACTCTGGTTATGGGTGGTGAGAGAGCTGAAAAAAATGTTTTTTGTCAGTGGAAAAGCAGTGACACCTTGTTCTTTTGGCTTTAGAAAATGGGAATGCATGAAGTGGTTGCATGCCCTTCTTGATCAGAACAGGAGAACATAGCTTCCATCACTCGTCAAGTCACCACTATGCACTAATTGTGGCCAATTCTGCTGTTATCACCTGGCTGAGCATGGCACAAGATGGGGGAGGAGGACAGCTTCCCAGCATATATTGGAACTGTATTATTTGCAATCCTGTGGCTGAGGTGAGAGGTGAACTGTCGTTTATTTTGTTCAAACTGAGGAAGTTTCTAGGAAAGGATTGTACATTTGCCTGCGTCTGATGGCTGCTTAGGAAAGCTGATGACACAGGTGCAGGGACGTCACACATCATTGTGACTAATTTGTGGATAGTCCCGCCAGCCCCACGGCTACATATTGCGGAAAGCAAAAGAAAGAAAAAAGCCATAGACTAGGTGTGGCATTTCACATTGGACTAGGTTGCTAGGTGATGTCTTAGAATCTCCTCTATGTCATGGAAGGTTGTATGTGGGGAAGTTCTGTAAGTGACCAGTTGCAGGAAAGCCTCTTTGACTGTTGGATGGGATCTTCTTCTGTGGAATAAACTTCTACCTGTCTTCATCTACAATTTGATCCTGGTTTTATTACATGGGATCTTACACTGGCGTAGTCGGCTCAGGAAGTCAAAGGAGAAGATCTCAACAAGAATTCTTGGCTGGATAATTTTATAATTCAACTAAAAGAACTTAAGGATCTAAGGATTTATTTCTTCATCTGATTTAATTTGCGCTTATGAGACTGCCTTGGATGTTTTTCACCATCCGTTATGCCCTGCATACTTTTTGTGCTGGTAAACTTGGAAGGAAAGCTGAATCTCTAGCGTGATTGACTCTGGTTCACTATCTACACTGTGTTTACAAGCTGCACTTACACGACGGTTTAAGCGGTAGTGGCAGCGGAGCATTGGAATCAGTGCCGTAGCGCTGTGGATGCAGTGGTGTATCGTGACGAGATTTGGGGAAAAGAATTCGTCTGGTGAACCGGTAGCTGCTCCGCTGACGAGATTTGGGGAAGTGAATTTCTGTGGTGAACCGGTTGCTGCTAAGCGAATGTGTTTTGGCATGAAAGCGCATTTTTGCCATGAAAACGCATCGTTTAAATTGATGTAACGTGGCTCCCTGGAACCGCATCATTTAACCTGATTCTACGTGGCTGTTGCGAGTCCTCGACTTCATTTGAATCAAACATAAACATTGTAGTCGTCAAGGAGACGGAATCTTACCTGTCTTCCACCGGCATTGACGCTCTCTTCTCGTCTCGTTCCAAGTTCTCCATTGCTGCTCATTCCAGGTTCTCGATCGCTGCTGCATCGACGCTCTCCGTCTTCTGGATTTCTTTCAAGCACGTCACTACGCTCACGCTGACTCACGTGTGCGTGGTGGCCATTTTGAGGTTGCTTAGCAACCCAGTGTGTTTGATCATAACAAGGTGCTCGACAGTGTTTGAGCTTCGTTTTTTCTCCAACGTTTCTTTTGAGGAAACTCGCTGTTAATGTGCAGATATCTGTGAGTCATAAGGAAACTTCCGAACTTTGAAACCTGTATTTTTATGTTAATGTTATATCTCATATGGTGATTGTTTTTTTTATTTAAAAAAAAAAAAATGCTTTGTATGTAAGGGTTTGATCTTTAGTCTCATGTAAGCGTATTCTGGTGTTGGTATCGTAGTGACAATCATTTAACATGCAAAATGTCACTGCGGCTCCATTTTTCCTATCCTGTCCTGGTTCACCTCCAATCAAATGGAAAAAGTGGAAAGTTGTTTTTGAGAGGTACGCTAGAGTTTGCGGTCCCTCTTTGAGCGCGGAAAGGAAATCGGCATTGTTACTACACTGTTTGGGTTCGGAAGGTCAGGATGTGTTTGACCATTTGCCTGATCTTTCTACTGAGGAGGCGGGTAGGTTAAATGACTATGAAGTTTGCATTAAGAAATTAGATAAGCATTACCTGCCCAAAATCAGCACGATTCTGGAAAGATATCAGTTCGCAAAGAGGATGCAATCTACTGACGAGACTATTGAAGATTACATAACGCAGCTAAGAAAATTAGCTTCCTCGTGCAGATTTGAAAATTTAACTGATGAACGTATTAGAGATCAGTTCATGTTCGGTTGTTCCATTGAGAAAATTAGGGAGGAATTATGGCTAAGAGATGAGCCAGGCCTGGATGAAGTGTTAACAGTTGCCAAACGCATCGAACATTCTTTGAAATGTGTTGCTGTAATTAAAAAAGATTCAGAAAAGGGGACTAGGATTGAAGTAGTAAAAGTTAAATCTGATAGTAGTGGTCTAGTTGATACAAGCAAATCTGGGAAAGCCTGGGCAGACAGGAAATGCTATAGATGTGGTAAGGCAGACCATCTTGCTAATGACAAGAAATGTCCAGCGCTTAATCAAACATGTTCAAAGTGCAAACTGAAGGGGCATTTTACAGCCTTTTGCAAAACGAAACAAAAACCCAAGGTGAAAGAAATTGATATATATCATAGGGAATTTGAGGCATGCAATTCTGAGGAGAATGTTTGTGGGCAGATTGTGGTTCAAGTGGAAGTCAAGTGTAATAACAAAAGCTGTCCCTATGATAATATCTTGGTTGAAGGTGAGTCTACTAAGGTGTTATTTGACTCTGGTGCTAAAATAACCATTGTATCAAGTGATTTCTACAATCATAAGCTGAAGGGGAAGATTACGTTGATGAAACCTGACATAATTCCTTTAGCGTATGGTGGAGAACCTATTAAGCTGCATGGGTATTTTCTAGGGTTGATAGAATACAAAGATAGATTGATATCTGGGAAAATCTATGTTTCTAAACGTGGTGATAGCTTAATTAGCTGGATTCATCAGGGTGACCTAGGTGTGTATCTTGATCCCAATGCAAATCCCTCTATACAGTTAAGAGATAGAGTTCAATCTGTCGATAAGGGGGTGGATAACAAGTATGTTCATGATTTAAAACTAGAGTTCCCGAACGTGTTCAAGGAAACTCTAGGCTGTTTGAAAGGATATCAACTTAAAATTCGACTAAAAAGTGATGCAGTACCTGTATGTTGTAAAGTAAGAAATGTACCATTTTCTGTTAGAGATGACATGAAGAAAGAAATAGAGAAATTGAGTAGTTGTGGGATCATTGAGGAGATAGAGGGATCGGAATGGTTGGCTCCAGTCGTTGCAGCACGCAAGCCTAACGGTAGTTTGCGTTTATGCATAGACTTGAGGCAGCTTAATAAGGCTGTGGTAGTGGATAGATATCCATTGCCGAACATTTCCGAGTTGTTGACGCTTCTTGATGGTGCGCAGGTATTTAGCACGATAGATCTCACTTCTGCATACCATCAAATAGAACTAGAAGAGTCATCCCGAGATTATACTTCCTTCATCACACCCTTTGGTACATTTAGGTTCAAAAGAATGCCATTTGGTTTGGTATCGGCCTCTTCGGTGTTCCAACGGGTAATGGAGAAAGTGTTAAATGGTCTTCCAGGGGTATGTGTATACCAGGACGATATTTTAGTGTTTGCTAAAGATGATGCAGAGCATGATATCAGACTAAAATCGGTTTTGAAGAGTTTGTGCAAACATAACTTAACGGTCAAGGGAGAAAAATGTAAGTTTAAATCTAACACCATCAATTATCTTGGTCACAGTATTTCAGGGGAGGGAGTAAAACCTAAGCCTGAGTTAGTTGATACCATAATGAAAATGTGTTCTCCAACTGATAAAACAGAATTAATGAATTTTTTAGGGATGATAGAATATTATGCAAAATTTGTGGTGGGCTTTGCAGTAGCAACAGTAAACATGAGACAACTGTTGCGTAAAGGTGAGGAGTTTGTTTGGTCAGATCGGTGTGAAGAAGAATTTCTGGCCATCAAGAGAAAGCTTAGTCAGGCTCCCTCGTTAAGAAGTTTTAATCCAACGAGTAGATCAATCCTTGTAACTGATGCTAGTGAGAAGGGGCTTGGAGCTGTATTAAAACAAAGTGGTCCTGATGGTATAAGAACTATTATGTTCTTGTCCAGAAGTCTCAGGGATCCAGAGATGAGATATTCTGTGGTGGAAAGGGAGGCTTTAGCTGTTTTTTGGGCAATAAGGAAACTGAAGAAATTCTTGTGGGGTTTGGAGTTTGAGGTTCAGACTGATCATAAACCTTTGATTGAGATTTTTAGCAAGAAAGGATTGGATTTAGTTTCTGGAAGAATAACCAAATGGATAATTGGTTTGCAGGAGTATAACTTTGGCATAAAATATATTCCTGGAGTTGAAAATGGCGTTGCTGATGTTCTGTCACGTTTGGTACCTGGTGGTGGTGAACAGGAAGAAAGTTTGCATGATGATGAGGAGGATGAAATTGTTTGTATGGTGGACCATGACATCATTTCTGAGGAGAGGTGGTTGAAGGAATTGGAGAGTGATGCAACTCTGGTTGAGGTGATGTCTTTATTTAAAAAAGGTTGGAATTCCAGTAAAGAGGGATCAGAAGGTACTAAGGTGTTTTGGGCTGTTCGCAATGAATTGTCTGTTGATAATAAGTTATTGTTTCGTGGGACCAGATTGATTCCTCCTACCAGTCTCAGGAAGGAGTTGATTGATTTAGTACATATGGCTCACTCAGGTTTGTCTAAGAGTAAAGGAAGACTTCGCATGTCGTATTGGTGGCCAGGAATGGACAAGATGATTGAAAGAGTTATAAGGGACTGTGTCCCTTGTGCCATCAGTGACAAGAATAAGATTACTCATATACAACCTATGGTTTTGAGGAAACGTCCTAGTGGTCCATGGGAAGAGATTGCTGTGGATATTGTTGGGCCTATACAAGGTAAGGGCTCTCAAGTGTTCATACTGGTGATTATTGATATGTTCTCGAGATGGCCTGAAGTTTTTTTTTTGTCAACCATAAACACTGGCAATGTGATTGAATGTTTTAAGAATTTATTTGCTAGGGAAGGGTTGCCATCGTCAATTTTGTCTGATAATGGTGTTCAACTGGTTTCCAGGGAAATGGAGCAATTTTTATCGTCTAGAGGGATTCTCCATAAAACTTCTGCTCTTTATCATCCTGAAGCCAATGGTATGGTGGAAAGATTCAACAAAGTTATTAAGGAAACCATCAATTTGGCTAAAGGAGTGGGGATTGATTGGAAAAAGGAGGTTGTTAGTAAGGTTGAGGAGTACAGATTGACTCCACATGCTACCACTGGTAAAACTCCTTTCCTGTTGTTTAGGGGTAGAGTCCCTAATACCTGTGTTGAACCGTATTGGGTTAACAAGTATGGTTTATCAAAAGGGAAGGAGGGAGTGTGTGATAGTGGGCAGATGGTAAAAGTTGAAGAGGAAAAAGCTAAAATGAGAAAAGCGTATTATGATGCCAAACATGCTGTTAGGAAAACTAAGGTGAATGTAGGTGATTGGGTCAGAATTAAACGTCCTGGTGTGTTGGGTAGTTCTTCGTGTAAATTCATGGAACCAATCAAGGTAATCAAAATTTTTTCAAATGCTATTCAAACGCAGGACCATCGGATTTGGAATTTAAGTAGAGTGTTTGTGTGCAGTGGGGTGTCTGAACAGAAAAAGAGTGAGGTGTCCTCTAAAGGTGGTTTTTCTCTTCATCAACCTAAAGGGGAAGAGAGAGAGGATTTAAATTGTCCTAGGACATCTTCCAGAGTGGGGAAAAGACCAAGCTATCTGAGTGATTTTATTAACGTTATTGTTTAAATTTCATAAGCTATTTGAGTGATTTTATAAACGTTATTGTTTAAATTTCATGTGTATAGAAACTATGTTAATAGTAAATTAAATGAATGTTTCTTTCAAGGGAGGGAGATGTGTGGCATTTCACATTGGACTAGGTTGCTAGGTGATGTCTTAGAATCTCCTCTATGTCATGGAAGGTTGTATGTGGGGAAGTTCTGTAAGTGACCAGTTGCAGGAAAGCCTCTTTGACTGTTGGATGGGATCTTCTTCTGTGGAATAAACTTCTACCTGTCTTCATCTACAATTTGATCCTGGTTTTATTACATGGGATCTTACACTAGGCTTATTTTATATCTCTGCTGAGGTAGTCAATAAATTACAAGGTCATTATAAAAAATATATAAAAGCAAAGAAAACGTAGTTTTTTTTAAATAAGCTTTGGAGCGAGATGATAGAAGTAATAGAGCTGGGTGATCAAAAGAAATTTTGGAAATTAGTAAGCAATGCCACCAATAGCTACCCTGCGGTACTAAATTGTATGATTGCAGAAGATACTTGGATATCTCATCTAGATGGCCTCTAGGGTCGAGCCGCGATGTATGTTGGTCCCTCACCTTATTTCTATGATCACAAATTAATTAATTGGTTTTCACTTAAAGATATTCAGACCACAATTGCAGCTTTGACACTATGTTGAACCCCTGGTCCAGGTAATATTCCAAAAGTAATTATTGAATATAACAATAATTGGTGAGCATGCATCTTTATGTATTTGTTCCAATGGGCAGTTAAGTTCGGTTTACTCCTAGATTCCCGAAGAAGCTCTGTGCTAAAGCCTGGTTTAAAGAAAAGGGATTGTAGTTTACCCACTAATTACAGACTAAAACTTTATTTGATATTTCTGAGAAAGATTTTTCGAAAATATTATTAAACCATCTGGAAGAATGTATTTTGGACAACAGTCTTCCTCCTATGAAACAGGGGGGGGGGGGGGGGGGGGTTCCAGCAGGGTCATTCAACTATGGACCTTATAGCTAATTGATGAGAAACTCCTTGAGCTAAATCAGGGTCTGTGCAGTTGCTTCACAGACACAGCATTTGACACACTTGAAAGAGGGCGGCTGTGGGAGAAATTGAGAGCATGGAACATACCCCAAGACCTATTATCTTTAATATAGGCAGGGTTCACAGAAAACTGGCCAAAGATGGAATTACACCAATTCACGGCTTTCCAGAAAAAATCTAAAGTTTGAAGGATTTGCTGTAAGGCTGGGTCTTGTCGATTCTCCTTTGTAGTCTATATGTTACAAATCTGCCACATGCCATAAAAGCAATACATTTTTCCCTCCAAAATGGGTTCTAACCATTTCCCGGGTCTGCTTTGTGCAGATTTGACTTCAGAGGAAATTTGATGCTCTAGTTACTTACTGTAAGGAAACTTACCTGAAAAATAATTTTGAAAAAACAAAGATTATGATTTTGGCAATAAAGTTACACATTTTAAATGGTCTCTTTATAGCAATATGGTTGAAAGAGTAAATTCTTATAAATACCTAGGGTTGAATTTTACATAAGACCTGGAATGGGAAGAGTGTATGAGGTTGGTAAAGGCAAGAGTCTTATTACAGACTGGGACCCTAGTGAACCTTCACTAGATATATGGAGAATATTCATTGGCCCTTCTACAGAAAGCCTATAAGAGTAAAATTCCTCCATTAGCCTTGCATGGTTCAGAAGTTCTAATTTTAGAGCCACAGAACACCTGGCAATGAATAGAGCCCGCTGCCTTAAAATATATGCTTAGCCTTCCAAAGCGTACCATGGTTCAAAGTATTCGCCGTGAACTAAATCTCTCAAAAAATGTAAATAAACTATCGCTTTATGATGTCCCCTTAAAAATCTCAGACTTATGCTGGGATAAAGGCCTTTATAACGAAAGGAAATGGGAAACGACCCTTATTAAAAGCATTACTAGAATTAGAAATAAGAACTTCCAACTGGGGACGGTAGGTATATGGGCACCATTCCCAAATAAACATTACCTAAGGGATTCCACTCTTTATGTGTCATTAAGTTTGAATTAAAAGTTTCTGTTCAAATATCCTCAGTTGCGTTGACTGTCAATACCATAGGTCATTCTGATCTATTCCCTTATGTATCAAAACTATCTAACCTTAAATTGCATTTAGAAATATTCAACATAAAGCTTGGCTGTAGCCCAATCTTCTCAGAACCTGAACTATATATGAAACTGTGAGATAAAAATGGAGTGTGCGTGTGTTTTTTTTAAATACTAAAAGTTCAATATGTCATGTATTTATGGATTGCCCTTTTTATGCAATTGATTGTAAGACATTTTAAAACAATTTAATGTTTGTTTTAGGATAGTTTGTTTTTAAGCTGCATTATGTGCTGATGTTTTAAGTTGTTTACAATTTGATATACATGGCTTTGTATTATTGTCCCAATCAACTTATTTACTCTCTGTCCCACTGCCACCTCTGTGAGCACCGTCACTTTGCACAAAGGCTGTTTTTAGAAAGCAGCCTGATAACATTTGAACGAGAACCAAACCAGATTGGTTGTGAAGCATCAGACATGCAATAAACATCCCCGTGTGGAAAATGTGCATAAAAGCGGTATGGAAATCACCACACTTTGTTCCATCTCCAAGTACTTCATGACCAAGGAAGATAATGATCTGCAAAGTACTCAAAGCACATCTGTGAAACCAGAACTGGTATCTGCCTGACAGCCAGTCTCCCAGAGTCGATGGAACACCACCTGAAGTCTGCACTGCCTGCTGGACGAACTGGTGGTCTATGTAGTGCCTAGAAGATGTGTATAGAAATGAGAGAGACCCCTTGTCAGGCTCAAGGGAATAGGGTACTAGACGTGCCTAGAAGATGGCCTGCCTGCTGAGAGATGGAAGGAGTGTGCTGATTCGGAAGGAGGAGAGACTGTCTAGGAGAAGCTCTGTGGAATTCCGGTGTAAAGAACACCCAGAGAAAGCAGACTACCCAAGAGAACAAAGCCAGGAGTCACTTGCGTTGTGAGGGGGTTAACTGGTTTTCCTAAGTGTTTTCAGTTGTGAAATGCCCTATGACTTTACAACCACAAGGAACATTGTGGTTGCTGGCAGCCGTGGTGGTGGTACCGCCATTGCCGATGTCAGAGAAGAACTGCATCAACATTTAAGTGGACCCAACTCGCCTTTGATGTGGTACACAATTGTCAAAAAACGTCCCAACTGATGAACGAGCCTGAAGCTACAAATGTGTTTCCTGGGGTACCTGTCTGTACTCAAGAGAACTACAACTTCCAAAGACATTGTGCTGCTACACAAGACCCGACATGCTGATCTCATCCAGCAATTCCAGTTCAGAGGGAAGCCGCTGTTGAAGTCCTCACAGCAAGGAACTGCCGCTGACAAGAGTGGGGACGCAGACTGTGTCAGCCGCACCACACAACAGGCAAAATCATCCAGCAGGTAAAAGTGGGGCTTAGCCTGTGAAGGCAGCGAGACATATTATGAGAAATATAGTGCAATTAGTTGATTTTATGCCTGAATTTATGCTTGGGGTGAAAGCTCTTGAACTGAGTTAAGCATCTCTAACCAATAGGAGTAAAAGTGAAGTAATTTTCACCTGTGCCTAATTCAAGCCTCTACCAGCAATATACAAGGGACTGAAGTCATTAGACTCGCCAGAGTGGGGCAAGAGTATCCAAAGAGGAGGTGTAAAGCTTACTGAGCATCGTAGGAAGGATTATACCTCAGTAACTGGAATTCCAATTGACCAGTGTACGATTTAATTCTGTTGTGGAATTAAAGTACTTTCTTTTCCATAAAAGAGGAGCCCTGAGCTGGACAATACATAATTGCGTCTGCTGACTGTCTATTGCGTGCTGAACTCTTTCTTCTCTGGCCACAGACACTTCCTCCCTTAGAAGCCTGTGTTTGTTTGCCCTTGATAACCTAAAAGCCAAGTATGGAAAGGGCTGTACGTGGGCAAGCTTACAGAGCCACGGTAGCACGGACCTTGAAATACCATTGTCAAACGACCTCAATCCCCAGGCTTGGGCCCTAGTAGCCCTGTCTGCCCTGTGGTCCCATGAACAGGCTCCGACAAGTATCTTGTTGAGGGATATGTTAAGACTACACCGTTGTGGCCTTGAAGTTGGTGTTTCCGTTCTAATCCACAACCCCGTAGTGAAATATCAAGTTTTTGCCAGTGAAATAACCAACTGCTGATGTAAATATGGTATCGTTTTACATACAAAGTCATTGAATCACTGGGAACTGTCTGCGATTGCACCTGCTTTATGAAACCAAGACTTTCGACAATGAGAAAGACCTTCTCTATCAATATTAGTGCACATTTGGCATTGAGCAGGCATGTTCAAGGTTCCCATCAAATCTGTGATTACGTGAATCCGTGAGACTAACCTGGCCCATTGGTGAATGCCTATTACAGTTCATATTGTTATAATTGCTGTTCCCTGCTGGCACTAGGTAGAAAGAGCAGGTAGTAGGGTGGATCATATGCAGCCCAATTATGTGGGTGGCAACAGGGTCTAAAGGCGTTCACTCCTTTGTGTTTGCCAAAGTGGCATCCTGGAATACAGCAGATTTTTACTTTCTTTGGTTAAGCTAGAATTTTAGAATCTCATAAGAAAGGACATTCAAAACTAAAGAAACTATACGATATGTGGTAATGGTTCGTGTATGCTTTTAAATATATGTTATTGCGTCTCACCTCTTTAGAAAGTCACTGTCTGCAAGGCATTTAATTGAAAAACGCAATTTGCTTTATTACCAAGTACTGTAAAATTCCTGAGAGCTGCAATTGTTTATAAGTCTTTTTAATAACACCCTGAAAATTATATGTCTGGGACTAACGCGCTGTAGGCTTCCTAGTGCAAGAACGAGACACAGTCCCATTCACGACGGTCTGGAAGCTGCCTGACATGGGAAGTGGTCTTCAAACACTCACAGCCCAAGACAACATGTTAAACATACTAAGAGCGCCTTACCCTCACCCGCTATCAACTGTGCTACACGGTGAGGTGGCTCAGTTCTTCAATGCACCTTCCTTAGAGATCTGTGTTTAAGTCCCAGTTGCAGGTTGAAATCAAGTATGGGAGAACTCAGTTGTGGCACAGGGACTTCATTACAGGCTTTGGTTTCTTTATACCTGAATTTCAATGCAGTTCGGCAATTAAAACGCAATGAAACAACTCTGCGAATCTGTGCAAAAACATTCTACTTAATATACCACAAAGTGTATATATGTGCTACAATAATATGCAAAAAGAACTTCTGTAGAATGCGATGGTTGTAGCTAAAGATTACATATCCACAATACCATCCCCTCCTAATTACATCCTTGTTTCTGATCTGTCACACCTCACATACCATACTGTGCCATGTACAGCCTCTGATGTTAAAGATTTTTCCAAAATAATATTTTCTCTCTCCCTCTATACCCCCACCCCACACCACCAGCGGTGGAGTCAGGACTGTATAGTAAAACTTCTCATCTGTCTCCATAGGGAAACTGATTTTTGCTTTTTGCCCCCCCCCCCTCCCCCACCCCCCCAACCACTTTGGCCACCCAGACCAATTTGCGCCGAACTTGGGGAAACAGCATACAAAAATCTATTAAGTGTGCCACATATGGTGCACATTAGTCCTAGGGGTCAAAGATTATATGGACTGGAGTGGGTTTCCAAACAGGTGACTTGTCAATCTAACACATACGATATTCTGGAGTGGATATTGAGCTGGAATACCCATGACAATCTGCCGAGCAATCACTTTTTTGAGTCTCTTAATTACAGATACAATTGTTGTAGCATCTGTGGTACTACCACTTATTTGTATCTAAATTGCCACCTACAACATCCTACTCTACACCCTACTCATGGTTCAGTTTACAAATCGAAGGAGCCAACTTTGATTCAAGCTGCTATTTATATGCTCACAGGTTATGTCCTGGACTGAAGTTAGTCAGTGATGTTACATTAGAAGTCTCGGCTTTGCATCTCCATAGCATTAATGTACATTGGTCCAGTCCTGCTGACAAGAATCTCTTTGTCCTCTCTTCATCCTCTAATGCTGCCTTGCTAGTTTCAACTAAAATGTCATGGAGGCAAGTTCAAAATCAATGTGTTTTTGGGGAGTGAAGTGGACACATTTCCTTCCAACTTAATACAGTTGCTCTTCTGAGCTGGTTTCCTTTGCTCCCAAACTCTTACTCATTAAAAAAATCATCTCGATCATCCTAGCGTTAGAAAGGGGGTTTCTAGTTGGCAGTGGCTTGCACACTGTCCAAGTAGGGACCCTTAGTCTAGCAAGGGTAAGGGGATTACACAGCTAAGATAACCCCTGCTCACCTCCTTGGTAGCTTGGCACGAGCAGTCAGGCTTATCTCAGAGGCAATGTGTAAAGCATTTGTACAAACACATACAGTAACACAGTGAAAACACTCAAAAAGGAGTTCATAACGGGTTAGAAAAATAACCAATATTTATCTGAATAAAACGACAAAAATTCAACATACACAAGTAAAGATATTACTTTTCGAAGGTTCAAACAGTTCAGTCCATAGAAATCTATGGATGCGTTACTTTTAGCACAAAGTACCTGGGATGCATCCAAATCAAAGACAAAAACAGGTGTTGGGGAGGTGTGGCGCTGCAAAAGCAAAGCGATGCATTGGTTCCTTACTCCCAGGGAAGGTGATGCATCGGTTCCTTACTGCAGCTCAGGGGAGGTGATGCGTCGATTCTTTACTGACAGGAAAGGTGATGCGTTGGTTCCTTACTGTAAGGGGAGGTGATGCGTCAATCCATACACGTGGCCTCGGTTCCTTTCTGCTGGGCCACGTCAATTAAGAATTTGGTGCACAGGTGCGATGTGTCGAAAATTTGGACATGCTTGGTCGATGCGGCGGCAGCGAAGCAGGCACTGCGTCGATGCTCCAGCAGTGGAGCAGGTGATTCGTCGATTTCTTCAGGCGCACAGCAGGGACTGCGTGGGAGTCGAAGCTGACACAGTGCTTAAGACTCGGGCTGAGTTGATCTTTCAGGTGCATGTCAAAGGCTGCGTCGATTCTGTGGCTGCACTGCCGTGATGCGTTGGTTTTTCAACCGTGTGTCCGTGCCGTGTCAGGAGGCAGCAGGTCGATGCGTGGTTTTTCTTGGTTCATGGCAGCAAAAGCCACCTCCAAGGGCCCAGAACTGGAATTGGTTCCACTTGGCAGGTCAGAACTCCCAGTAGAGGAGTTCATCCCTGCACATGAAGTCTTCGATGGCCCCGAGACTTCTTAACAGGAGGCAAGCACACACAAGCCCTTTGAGAACCTTGGAAAGCAGGATGTAGAAAGCAAAGTCCAGTCCTTTCAATGCTCAAGACAGAATCAGCAAGCAGCTGGCCAACACAGTAAAGCACCCAGCAAAGTGGTAGTCCTACCGGACAGCTTCTACTGCTCTTCTTCTTGGCAGAATGTCCGCCTAGTCCAGATGTGTTCTGAAGTTATGGTTTCGCAGCTTCAGTACTTATACCAGTTTCTGCCTTTGAAGTAGGCAAACCCTGCCTTTTGCTGACCTGGCTCTAGAAACACTACAGGGGGGCGGAGACAGCTTTATGTGAGGACAGCCACAGCTCGATTCAGGTGTCTGTGACAACTCCTCCCACAACTCCAGCTCAGGAGGACCCATCAGCCTGGTGATGGGCCAACACGATATGCAGGGCACACCTCAGCTCCCTTTGTTTGAGTGTCTAGAGTGAACGCACAAACAGTCCAACTGTCAAACAAACCCCGAGGTGGAAACCACAGGCAGGCAGACGCACAGAATGGTAAAGCAAGAAAATGTATACTTTCTAAAAGTGCTGCGGCAACAAATGATGGATGGAATGCTGAATAAATCAAACATTCACACCCAGTCAAGAGATCTGGCTTAAATCCATCGTACTATTGCTTACTACGTCATCCCAGTTTGGACCCAGACATATGAAAACCAGTCTTGACCCTGCTCCTCATGGGAACAGTCCAGCACAAACTGCCAGGCCAGGCCCTCAGTGGACTGGAAACAAGCATCCTGGAAACGATTTCAGGGTTTCACCCCCTCATGAGCCAGGCTAGCTTGAATCCAGTGGCACAGCGATCTATGGACACACATCTGGGCATACCCTTGGCCACTTAGGGCGAAGATAGCAAACACAACAAGATGATGGACAAATGATATACAGAATGCTGAATAAATCAAACATTCACACCCAGTCAAGAGATTTGGGTTTAATTCATTGTTCTCCTGCTCACTACGCCACCCCAGTTTGGACCCAGCTATATGCAAATCAGTCTTGACTCTGCTCCTCATGGGGACAGCCCAGCCCGAACTGCCAGGCCAGGTCCTCCGTGTACCGGAAAAAAGCATGGATGGGCTCACAGCAAATCGCAAGAAACCCGAGACCCCTCCACACTCAAAGGGAACTTGAGCCACTTTAGAAAAGCGCTCACTGTTGTCTACTGCCACAACTTGGTGAAGTACATTAGGGACTACTTGCTCTTCAGACACCAGGTAACATCTGACAGAAGTCACACTGGCTCTTGTGTCTCTCAGAGCATATACCCTCTGTCCATTGATGGTCACCCACTGCCTGCATTTCTTAGTATTATCTAGGATTAGGTTTCTCTGGACCTTCTCACTGTCCCCTAGTGAGGCAAGGGTCATCTCTAGTGGGTCTCCACACACTCCTGGGACCAACTCCTCCCCAAGCGCTACACTAGTCATCACCCATGCCTGCCCACCGGTGGGTGCTGTGCCTGCTTGGGACACTTGCAGTCCCCTCTCATGTGACCCTCCTGATCATAAGCATAACATTTCCTGGGACCCCTCTCTGCAGGTGCACCTGAAGAGATCAAGGTTTCTTATGTCCTAAGGGGCAGGCATCCTTACCCTTGGTGCTAGATTGGGGCTCTTTAGAGAACTCCTTCTGTTTACCCCTATCACCTCCCTTCTACTGTTGGGGACCCTGACCACCTTTGGCGGAGACTGCCCCATACACTTTGCTGTGGATCCTGGTACTAAACCAGAGGTCCGCTTCCTGAGCAAGCTACCTGGGGTCAGTCAGCTTGCTGTCCATCAGCTCCGGAAAACACAGAATCAGACAAGTGCTCCCATACAATCAAAGTGTACAGACCCTGGTAATCTGTTACCTCACTGCCCTTCACCCAACCATCCAGTGCTCTGCAAAATAATCCACACACTCTAGGCATGTCAGGGAATCAAGCTTCTTACTCTGTCTAAACTGATCCCTGTACATCTCAAGGGCAAGACCATACCGGGTAAGAAGGGTTGCCTTCATCTC
Source organism: Triturus cristatus (assembly GCF_964204655.1). Lineage (NCBI taxonomy): Eukaryota > Metazoa > Chordata > Amphibia > Caudata > Salamandridae > Triturus > Triturus cristatus. The sequence goes on along the minus strand of NC_140594.1, from coordinate 314,808,608 downwards.
TGGGTAGGTGAGTGCACGTGCATCCCTTAAGGCCAGCAATGTATCCCTCCCCTCCACTGTGAAGCAATTCTATATGCCTGCCCCACAGTTTTTCTCAGGGGCCCCATTCATGGGAAATGCTGCCTCATAGCCCTGAAACTATCTCTGGATGTCATCCCATTTCGTATACTCTTTCCCTACATGCTTTGGCCAGTGCAATACTTTCTCAGATTGCATGGATGAAATGCTGCCACCATCTGTGCTGAACTTGGCCTTAAAGTCCAACTCCTTTAAGCTCACCTCTTGAGCTAGAATCATTTTCTCTCCTCTACTGCTAATTTATCCTTCTGCAACTCCCTCCCATGCTCCATCCTGAGCCTTTCCAGCTCGAATTGAGGCCTCTTGGTCTCTCGCCTGACCTCCAGCTCATCTGGCGACAGACCTCTGAAAGAAACACTGCTGCTTGTCCTGTATGGTGTCTTCCTCCTAAGCGGATCCTGATCCACAACATCCCCATGCAAGCTCTGCTCCTCCACCTCCTCCTTCACATCATCATTCTCATCCTCTGAGTGCTCACCAGCCTCATTTCCTTCCACCCTGGCCCTCAGCGCCTTTCAAAGCTCTTCCTTTTTAGTGAGGACCCTGATAGGGCATTTGAGCTCCTTGCAGAACTTTCTGAGTTGGGGTACTGTGTAGGATTTGAACCCCTCTAGCTCAAACACTGATTCTGCAGCTCCAACTGCTGGCTCCCCAGACTGAGACATGATTTATAAATCAAAAACTTAGGAGTTGCCAAGAAGAGAAAAATCAAAACCAGTGTGTGGTTGCATAGTTGTCTGAGATATGGAGTAGTGTACACCAATCACTATATGCAAAATACAAACACAAGCCCTATCCAGCTGCTGCCAATGTTACAAATTGGGGTCTCTAGTTGGCAGTGGTTTTTCTAGGACAACTGTTTGTTTTTTTAAGTCTGTGCCTCTTTTTTTAGCAGAGTCATCAGCATTTGACCTCCTGTGGCTGGTGCGTGAAGGGGGGAGGGAATTATCTCTTACCTCAGTGTTGTAGGAAGATGAGAGTTAGGTATTGTGGCCCAGTAACTGGTTTAGCAGACATATATGTAGATATCTGTGCTGTTTCTGGGGTGCTTGGCATCACATCTGGTGAAAAACGTGCATCACCCTCTCCACTCACAATTGGTGTAAGCTCCTCAGACAAAACCTCCAAATGACATTGAATGGGCGAAAGGTGCCTGGTCCTTTCCTGGACCGTTAGCTTGATGTCATACGACAAAGGTTTTGCACTTAAAGACAAAGAAGACATTATTAAGGACACGGAGGTCCACAACACTGAGTCAAGTGACGTCAAGTACGCAACGTCAACCACTAGCTGGAACAGAAATGAGACGGATGTTTGTCAATCACGCATCATCCTTTCAAGGTCAAAGCTAAGAGAGGCCATCTTGCCACTTCAGATCAAAAGAATCCAGTAGGACAGCTTTGGGTTTGTCACTCTTTATGTGTAGCTCTTAGGCACGATCCCTATCGACCCCTTATCCTCCTGTAAGGCGTAGATGTCACAATCATTAATAGGGTAAGAATCCAGAAGAGAGTCAACTTGCACATCATGGTCGTTCTGTTTAGCTACTGTTCCACCAAAAGAAAGTTACCGGGCAAAGGGAGTAGGCGTTCTGAATGAAGGAGCAAATGGAGGGGGAAAAAAAGACCTTGACAAAAAGACTAACATAAATTAGTTAGCTTGGAAAAAAAGATTGTAAAAGAAATGAAACATAACACACTAAGACAACGACCAAAAATGAAAAGCAAAAACTCACATACCAAAAACATTCTCTGATATAGTAGTTGTTGTACCTGGCTCAGTCTCTGACACAGTAGTTGTTAGACCTAGTCCTTTTTTCAGGGTTATCCCATAACTCTTCCTCCGGTACTTGTTCTGACCTATGTTTGTTTTATGACTCTGGGCACTTTACCACTGCTGATTAGTGCTAAAGTGCATGTGGTCTCTCCTGTAAACTTGGTAAGATTGGTCTACACCTGTTTGGCATATTTAATTTAACTGTAAGCCCCTTGTACAGTGGTATCCTACAAACCCAGGGCCTGAAAATTAAATGCTACTAGTGGGCCTGCAGCGCTGCTTGCGCCACCCACAGAAGTAGCCTTTCAAACCGGTCTCAGGCCTCTGCCACTACAGGGCCTGTAGAAGCAGTTTGCTGCTACAGTGACCTGGCATTAAAGTGCTTGCCAAGTCTGAAACTCTCCTTTTACTACATATATATCATCCCTAAGATAGGCCCTAGGTATCCCTGTGGGCAGGACACTGTAGGTAAAAGGTAGGACATGTGCCTTTGTTGTGTGACATGTCCTGGTAGTGACAAAAAGCCTATTTGGCTTCTCATTACGGAGAGGCTGCTCCTCTCACAGGTTTGCCTTGGGAATTCCCGGATATGTGTTTCAGTGGTAATTTCTAATCTGGAAGTAGTGTTACCGTGTTTGGAATAGTGGTGATAAATCCTGCATATTGGTGAAAGCTGATTTTTCATTACTATTTTAGGAATGCCACTTTTAGAAGTAGGCATTTCTGTGTACTTATGACTCTGCATCCTGACTCTGATCAACGTCTGGTTTAGAATGACAGGGGCCTGTTTTGTGCATTAACTCTAGACAGTCACAAAGGGAGCGGAGGTGTGCCCCACATAACCTGATGAGTCTTCCTGGGCTAGACTGATGGGATGAGTTGTCACTGGCACCTGAATAGGGCAGTGCCTGCCTTTCACAATGCTGTCTCCACCCCCCTGTAGTGTGTCTAGAGCCAGGGCTGGGGATTGAATAGGGGTGTCCTGCACCTCTAAAGTTTGTTTGAAGTTATCCCCAGAACAAAGACATTTGGAGTATAAGTACAGGGGTTGTGACCCCATGATTTTAGACACTGCTTGGGACTTATAACCAGACACTGCTAACTATACCTGCTGCACATTGCCCAAGAGTGCAGTGCTACCAGGAGGAACCGCCATAAGGACTACTTGCTTTGTTGTGCTGGTCTGCTGCCTACGTATTGCTGGGCTGCAGAAGAGACTCCCACCTCGCATTTGCCCTGACTGTGCTGGCCTACCTGAATACTATCTTGTTCCTTTGTGCCTCCAGTGCTCTCAATGGGCTTGTTGGCTTGTCCCCCTGTCTCCCCCTGTTTTCGCCACCTCAGGTTCAGGGTCACCAAAAAAAGCATCCTGAGCACATCTGCCGTGGGACTCTGTTTCCAAGAGTCCGGCCACGGAGTGCTCTCCCGAGGAGCTGGGTGTACTGTCTCCTTGTCTGTCAACTGGTGCTCCCCTCTTTACCAAACGAGAGCGTTATGGGTGAACAAAACAGCGCTTCACACTGCAACCATAAACAAGGCTTTGTGGGCCTGCCAAGCGCTCTGAGGAAGGAGCGTCACAAGGGTCCGATCACCATTTCAGGCAAGTGCCATGCCTGTTTTCTATCTTTGTTGCAGTGGTCCGGTGTTGCCGTGGTAACGGTTGGTCTGCCCCCAAAGCAACACCTGGAGAGACTTGGAAATGTGGGCCTGCCAGCACTGAAGAGGTCAGGAGGTAGGTGTTGCCTCCCCCGTATAATGCCAATGTTCAGGGGTGCAGAGGAGACCCGCGGGTCCCTTGGGAGCGCTGGGACCAACGTGACGACTCTTGGCAGTGGGAGGCATACCGGGAAGAAAGAACTGAGGAGTCTTCATCCCTTCAGGGTCTACCAGCCTCTCCCCTATGCTGAGGAACCTCCAACCCGGTCTCTGCCTGAGTCAAAGGAGACCTCAGGGGCACTGGACCTGCCCAGTACGACACGGTGGCAGTGGCCTCGCTGTGTGTGGAGGGAGTTGGTGGGAGGTTGCCCCGCTAGCCTCTATAGTACATGTTCCTTTGCGTTGGCACATACCTTGGGGGCATTTTGGATAGCTATAGGCACCTTTTCTCGACACTGGTACACGGAGCATGGATGGAGGTACCCTCTTTGTGCCAAAATTATTGTATTACTTGTAGTAGGGGTGCAAGTGTTCCTGCGGCCTATATTCTAGATCTGCTTCAGTTGCATGGAGAATTCACTGCAAAGAGCCTAATAGAGGTACAAGTACTTTGGAAACTTATCTGTGTAATGGTAATAATGATTCATGTATTTTATAACCTACATTTCATGCCCCTATGTTTCAAATGTGTCATTTTATGACTGGCAATGATGGGATAATGAATATCATTTCAGGACCTGCATAATGTTTACAATGATGGTGTAGTGTGATTTCAGGACGTGTGCAACCTGTAAGTATTTACTTTATTGCACTAACTGTGATGTTATGACAATTGCCTAGTTGGCAAAGTGATTTATGAGATTGTGGTCTATGTGTTATATACAATATTGGAGATATTTTTATATACTACTGTGTAGAGTCTCTTTTGTGGTGTATTTGTTGTGTCTCTGGGGTGGAGTGTGTGTATATGTGCTGCGCAAACGCTTTACACATTGCTTCCTGGATAAGCTTGACTGCTCTGTCAAGCTACCACGGAGGTGAGCAGGAGTTATCTTGGGTGTGTAACTCCCTTACCCTGACTAGAGTGGTGGGTTCTGCCTGACTTAGGTGCACACCCTAGCCAACCAGAAACACCATTTCTAACAGTAGTGTTTGGTAACCTTGCTTAATGCACAGAAAAGTATAACTTCTTGACTGACTGTGATGTGTGTGACGGGACGAGGCAGCTTCCAGCACCCTTAAAATAAGAGTCATTTTTCGTTAACATAACCTCTGTATATGAGCATTATTGCCTGCTATCCTATTTGTGAAGTGGTGTTTTCGGTCACATATACTTTAATGTCACTGATTTGGCTTGATTGATCTGTGATTAAAGAAAAGTAGGTCCCAGCCGTTTACAACAGCTCCACTTTGACACTACCCTGGTGGACCTGTGACTAGAACTAGACTTTAAAGGAGAGTCAAAAAACGCAGGAGCGGTTGCAGATTGACTGACTGTTCTGGAGGGATTAACGGCCAAGGTTACAAAATTTAATTATTTTTTACTCAGCTGGGGCATTGGGATCAGGACCCGGGAGACGACGAGGTGGCCATGCAAAGCTTCTGATTCTGACAGTGGCAGGCAGTGAAGCTTGCGCCTTATTTTATTTATTTATTTAATGCAATTGTATACAGCGCAAATTTTACTTTAAGGTGTCAGAGGGCTTTACAAAAGAACCAGGTACGTTACAGAAGGTATACATATTAGAATTAACACACCAAGAAGTTACATAGCTAATCAGGATTGTAAAAATGAAGGGTGCCAGCATTAAGTTAATACATGTATAGAATACATAGTTATAAAGTTATGCTCATGTGAATGTCAGGCGACCGCGAGGCTCATGAAATGGGTTGAGTTATTCCTGGAAGTGCCTTTGGAGGAGAAGAGTTTTAAGATCTGTTTTGAAAGTCTGGAAAGAGGCGGTGGTTCGGAGGGATGGACATACCAAGGGCTTCTCCTTTAAATAGGCTATCTGTGACTCCAGAAGAGAAGTGCACGCCCCCAGCCCCTGCGCCCATGGTTTGCGCACTCTTTTACAGGTGTGAAAAGCCCAGCTGTCTCCAAGACAGTGTCTCAATCTGAGCCATCTCCCTGCCGAATCCCTCCAGGCACCAGATCGATCCCGCCGAAGCGACTGTTACCCAAGTTAAAGTGAGGCTTTAGATATGCAATCTGTTAAGAAGACATCATACCGTGTGCGCAGCCTCGGGGGCCGCCGGGCCCGGGGAGGCTCAGCAGGCAGCAGTTGTTAATAGCTGCTGAGCTTAATGTCCTCGAGGACTCTCTGCCCGCACCCCCACCGCCGCATTCTAATTTCCCTCCCCCGCCTCTTCATCACGACTACAACATAACAATACCACTGGGCCTGGAGAGAGGCACGTGTGAGGTGAAAAACTAGCCATCGTCACCACATGGATGAAGGCATCCGTTTCTTTAAGATCCTTTGAATTTTGAATTCCACACACAGCCCTAAGCAGCAAATCACTCTTACAGGGAGAACATTCTCGGCGCTTAAGGTACGTCGCGTGTGAGCAGGGATATGCCTACTGCTTAATTTTTATAAAAAAAAATAAATAAATAATAAAATGCCAGGGTTCTTGTCAGCAGGCCACTGAAGCTTAAACACGCATTGCCCTTGACAGTGGAGCCAATGACAGTACAAACACAGTTAATAACCATCACACTTCTACAAGTGGGACACTTCAGAATATCCCAAAAGCTATTAGAATGTATTGGGCGTCAGTTTATAGTAATTTTTAATGTATATTGTATTATTAAATTACTGTAGTGGTCATATCAGACAGTGCCACCTTGTGGCAGACTGTCACGAGCGTCAGTGTTGACAAACAATTAAGTGCTGGTGCCGAGCACCGGAAACCATCAGCTCAAATTAAGCACTGGATATGTCGCTCCTCTGATTACCGATATCCAAAAGGAAAGGTAAAGTGCAATATTTTGCTCTTGTAAGGACGGTAAACAGCATACAATCTGAGACCATCCTCATAAATGCTTGTTTAAACCTACAGAATTGTGATCTTGGAGAGGACCACGCACCACATCACAGTGAAGCAGCACGGGTCGCATTCTGCGGCATGCAAACCACTCCCCCCCCCCCCCCCCCCCCCCCAAAACCCAAGCTTGAACAAAGCCAATAGGTCTGGCATTGGCAACTACTTTTTAAAGTAAATGCTTGGTCTTGGTAAAAATATCATCAGGGGAGTTGCCTGGCTCCTGCCAATATAAAAAACAAGCATTTGCAATGCAATAGGTCTCCAATTTACACGAGACCTAGTGCATTGCAAATGGTTGGCAACTTGGCATCACGGACTAAGGGAGGGAGGAGGGGGGAGAAGGCACGGACAACGGGAGGGCGGGCGTGGGGGAAGAGAGGAGAAGGCATGGACAACAGGAGGGCGGGCGGGGAGGGGAAAAGAAGGCACGGACAACGGGAGGGAGGGTGGAGGGGTGGGGGATGAAAGGGGAGGCCACGGACAACAGGAGGGAGGACGGGGAGGGGAAAAGAAGGCACGGACATCTGGAGGGAGGGTGGAGGAGGGAAGAAGGCACGACAATGAGAATCCAGGCTGTTTCAAAAGTGAAAGCGGGCGTGGCCGCTAAATGTAAGCGAAGCACGTCGTCCACCTAATGAAGAAACTAAATAAATGAAATAGTACACGCCCCGTGTAACAACCAAGTAAAGGGGCCAGTAGCCATGGGAGAATACAAATGACGACATGACTGTACTAAGGAGGGACTAACAAGCCTCATAATGAATCAGAAGAAAGCATTTACAAAGGACAAACACATAAGCCAATAAAAAATTAAGGGCGGGGGAGTGGACGAAGCTTCTCTCCGTACTCAACTACCACAGCTTTTTGCAGAGCAGCGCTTGCACACTGGCTCATTCTCGACCTAAAAATGGCTAATAGCTAAAATATTTCTTTGCTCTCAGAAACCACACATTCCCATAGTGGTCCCTGGCAGTGAGGGGGAACCACTCTGTGTGTAATTGTGCATCTGGTAAAAGAGCAGAACGCAGTGACTCCCAGTGGGGTTAGCAATGGCTGAAGTGGGCTGATCTATTACACCATGGGTATGCTGTAGTGGGCGGAGAAAATAGTGATTGACAACAATGGACCAATGGATGAAGAGGGCTAGCTGAAAGCCACCAGCGGTTAGTAAGTTATGTATACCATTTTAGTAAAATGAAAAGGCCAATGCTAATGCCAAACCCAAAGATATAAGGCATACACTCCTGATTTTGTGCTTGCGTTATGGAGAACAAAGCAGTGAAAAAAGCAGCAGTGGTTTCAAATCAATGCTCAGACTGCCACTGACTGCAAGCTGCATAGACCTTTTAACATCATACCCCATCCCCCACTACATATGGTCCTTTTTTACAGTCAAAGCGGAGATAAGACGTTTGACATAATAACTACTATATGAATCCGAATATACAATGTATGTATTCATATTTAAACCACATACACCTATATATTTGCTGTCTATTCATGTAAAGCAGTGAATGCATGTGGCATTACACAAACCTATAATTAAAAAAATAATTCAAGCATTTCTAAAACATTTAACCATGTGTTTATTATGAAACAATGAACAAAGGAACAAACCTGCTGTGCAATAAAAGATAAATTAAGGAATGCAGAGATTTCTTAAGAAGCAGTGCAATCGTATACTCTTCATTTCAATTTTGAACTTATGAATTGTTTTCGGGGGTGGCCAATGCTTTTATTTGTCATGCATTAAAAATGTGGCATCGTGCAATGCGGTTTGCGTTTCATGTAATTCTTCCTCAGCGTACTAAGTGGCCTTGCTCCACAAGGGAAATGTCAAAGCACTTTTATAATTTGTAAAACACTTGTATTTTTTCACATATAAAGGACACTTGAGCTTAGTCACAACATGTTCAAACAAAACTCTGGGACTGAAAATGTAGATTAAAAAAAGCATTGGCACAACCAATAGGTTTCACCTACATGAGTGGTATTGGCTTTGCAATGTTATTTAGCCATGTTGCACAGCACTATTGAGTAGAGTGTAGTTGCATGGCGCAGAGTGCTGTGGGGTGGCGAAGAGTGAAGTGCAGTGGAGTAGTGTAGAGTAGGGTGGTGTAGAGTGAGATGGGGCAGAGGGGCATACAGTTGAGTGGCAGAGTAGAGTGGAGTGGTACGGTGTAGAGTGGAGTGGGCTGCCATAGAGTAGAGTGGCATAGAGCAGAATAGAGTGGTGTAGAGTGCAGTGGCATGGAGTAGCACAGAGTAGAGTAGAGAGGGGTAGAGTGGAGTGGTATGGAGTAGTGTGTAGTAAAGTGGAGTGGAGTGGGGTAGAGTGGCTTGGAGTGGTGTAGAGTGAAGTGTCAGAGAGAAGTGGCATAGGGCAGAGTGGCGCAGCTTAGAGTGGCATTGTGTGGAGTGGGGTAGAACAGCACAGAGTGGCACTGTGTGGAGTATAGTGACATGGCACAGATTAGTGTCACGCACAGTGGAGTGGTGTTGAGTGGCATAGAGTAGTGCGAGTGACAGTACAGTAGAGTGGACTGGCTTACAGTGCAGTGGCACTGAGTAGAGTCTTGCAGAGTAGAGTGGTGTGCAATGCCGTTGTCTAGAGTGTAGTGTTGTAGAGTGCAGTGGTGTAGCATTGCGTAGAGTACAGTGGCATAGAGTAGAATGGCACAGAGTGCTGTGGTGCAGAGCAGAGTGGCATAGAGCAAAGTGGCATGGAGCAGAGTGGTGCAAAGTAGAGAAGAGTGGTGTAGAGTGCAGTGGCATACAGTAGAGTGGTGCAGAGTAGAGTGCAGTAGCATAGAGTGGTGTAGAGTGCAGTGGAGTAGAGTGGCATAAGAGTGGTCTAGAGTAGAGTTGAGTGGTGCAAAGTACAGTGGTGTAGAGTGATGTAAACTAGATTATAGTGTAATAGACTGCAGCGGCGTAGAGTGCAGTGGTACAGAGTAGCATGGAGTGGTGTACAGTGCAGTGGCATAGAGTAGGGTGGTGCAGAGTAGAGTGGCAGAGTGAAGACAGAGTGCAGTGGTGCAGAGTAGAGTGGCGTAGAGTTCAGTAGTGTAGAGTGCGTGGCGTAGAGTGCAAAACAGGGTGGTGCAGGGTAGAGTGGTGTAAAGTGCAGTGGTGTAGAGTGGGGCAGAGTGTAGTGGCATAGAGTATATTGGTGCAGAGTGTAGTGGAATACAGTAGAGCAGAGGTCTTCAAACTTTTTAGCTCAGAGGCCCCCTACCAAAAATATTTTGAAGTCGGGCCCACCTCCAAATCTTCATGGAATGTCTTGGGTAATTGTGAGAGTTAGGGCTGAGCGCAAGGAGTGGGACTTATGAGATAATATCAAAGGGACTTTTTCTGTAAATCATACTTCACACTAAATGCGAGATGTACAAAAGAGCAAACACATAAAAACTGAACTAAACAAATACACACTACTCACATTAATTGAGGTCCTCATGCTCTTGGGTCCCAATGCAGGTGTGCCTTCTGCACTAAAGGTAGCTGCAGCCATGAATAGTAGGTGATTCCCCTCTGTCTCTTTCACCCCTTCCCCACCACATCTGGCCATCACTTCATTCTTGAAACAGATTATCTGTCCCTTTAAGGAAAAATGAGCGCCCACATGTGAACCACCTCATCCCTAATGCTCTCCTCATGTCTTATTGTAAAGTATAAAACAGCCTTAGTTGTGATGCAGTGGGCCCTTCACACTCCTGGGCCCCAGTGTCACTTCTCTTGCTTTACTAATAAGACCTACTGCCTTGCGAAGCTGGAAGTCTTCTCTACCCCTTGTTAAAGTCCTCCTCCCATCCTCCTTTCTGCCATTTCCCTCAAGCCTAATGCTAAGGTGCGTCTTCTGCTCCAATTATTCCTTCTCTTGGGCCTTTGGTCTGATGCCGAAAACACTGACGCAGCAAGGGTGCACTGAGCCCTAATGCAACCAAACATTGGCATAGCCAATAGGTCTCGCCTTTGGGGCGTTTTAAGTGTTTAGACAGAGCTATCGGCTTTGTTAACGTTTTTAATATGTGTTGTAGAGCATTGTGAATGTTGTGCAGCATGTTGAAAATGTATAAGTTATAATAAAAAAAGTGTTATAACTATTTCTGTCACCTTATATACAACCGAAGTATTGTACTAAAAACCAAAATGAATACAAAAATGTGTTCTAGTTTATTTGTTTATGCAATGCTTTCAATTTTTCCTTGCTTGTTGTAATTAATTTTTGTTATAGTTTTTATTGTTAGGTGTGGGATATAAACAACAGGAGGGTGGATGTTGTGAAATAGTATTTTAATTAGATAGGAGTAGTGGAGAGTTATTTGTGGATAATTAATAGATGTCACATTTTTATGCCAAACTGAAGTGGTGTGGAGTGATGCTTAGGTGGTTGTGAGTAGTGGCGGAGATGATGCTCAGGTGATCTGGAATGATATTGAGGTGATGCTGAAGTGGTGGTGGGCTGGTTCCGAGGTGATGTTTATGTGATGCTGAATGATACATAGGTGGTACTGAGTGATGCTGAGGTTGTGCTGAGTGATGTTGTGGTGAAGAGTTGTGCCGATGTTGTGTAGCTGAACTGGTGCTTATGTGGTGCCAAGTGATGTTGTTTTTGTTCTGTGTTGAGGTGTCGCTGTATTGATGCTGAAGTGGTGCTGCGTTGGTTCTGAATTGCTGCTGGTGTGGGGCTGTGCAGGTGCTGAGCTGGTGTTGCACAGGTGGTGGTGCACTGATGTGGAGATGGTGCTGTGTTGATAATGAGGTGTGTACTGTGCAATGGGGGGAAAGGAAGCACGCACCACAGCTGCACACTGTAGAGACATGTCAAAGGTAGCACGCACCACAGCTGCGCAGAGGCGGCAGCCAGCAAGAACGCACAAAAAGCAATTGCTAATAATTAAGCCCCCATGTGTGCACCGGCCGACACCGGCTCAAATTAAGCCCCCAGCAGGAGCCTGCGTTACGCCCCTTGATCGAGGGAGCCCTGACACTGACACACTGACACACTGACACACACACTGACACACACACTGACACACACACTGACACACACACACACACACACACACACACACACACACACACACACACACACACACACACACACACACACACACACACACACACACACACACACACACACACACACACACACACACACACACACACACACACACACACACACACACACACACACACACACACACACACACACACACACACACACACACACACACACACACACACACACACCTTTTAATGCCCTGTGTCCTTTATTTTGTATAGTAGGCTCCTTGTTGGTTGTTTGGATGGTTTTGGCATATCAATATAATCAGTGTATCTGAAAAATAAAATAACGGTGGCAGCCTGGGCCTGTTAAGGGTATTAACGTTCCTGCAGATTAACAGAGCCTAAACATTTACGTCTGTTGCACCAATCTCGGAGGAGACCGTGGGAGGGAGAGAGGGGAAGAGCAAAGGGGGCGGGTGAGGAGCCAGTGAAGGGAGATAAATTGCAGTGATAAGAAACAATACACAGACTGTTTACTGTAGAGCCGTCTGTTGGAAGTGTGGGAGGGGTGGTGGGTCTGCCTCCTGTTACAGTGGCGGTACTGGTGTGCTTCCTGTCTGGGCAGCACAGGGGCACAAATGTTGCTGCTGATGATTTACAAAAGTAACAAATAGTATAATAAAGAGCAATAATGTCAATGCCAAAGTTAAAAGTTAATCATATTATCATACTATCACAGCAGCTTGTGGCGGAGGAGTTGGTCCCTCGGCCGGGGTGGAGAGGACGCGCCTTGTAAGGAAAGCTGCAAGGTCCAGCGCCTTAATGCTTCTGTCAGGGTGCTTTATAATCCAGCTTATGGCGGTGGGGTCTGTCACTCGGCCGTGGTGGCAGGGACGCACCTTGTAAGAAAAGCTGTGAGGTCCAGTGAGTTCACAAATGCTTAAATCGGAAACCTGGGCATCTGTGTGTGAAATTTGTTTATTAAACGGAAAACGAGAGAACCACATGGGTGTGATGGAGGGGGCACGTGAAATGGGGTGAAGGAAACACGCACCACAGCTGTGCACTGTGTAGTGGGGTGAAAGGAAGCACGCACCACAGCTGTGCAATGAGCAATAAGATTAAAGCAAGTACGCATCACAGCTGTGACTGGGGTGAAAGGAGGCACACACCACATATCTGCACTGTGCAGTGCTGTGAAAGGAATCACACACCACTACTGTGCAGGGGGGTGAAAGAATGCACTCGCCACATCTGTGTACTGTGCAATCGGGGGAAAGGAAGCACACACCACAGCTGTGCACTGAACAGAGATGTCAAAGATAGCACGCACCACAGCTGCGCAGAGATGTGAAAGGAAGCGCGCACCACAGTGATGAAAAAACACAAATGTTAAAAGGTGCGGTCCATTTTTAAGCTGTGCAATGGGGTAAAGGAAGCACACACTACAGCTAAGCAGAGGCATTATTTAGCAGCTGGTGCCAGCAAGCATGTTCAAAAAGCAAGTGCTAATAATTAAGTGCACATGTGCCAACCGGCAGACACCGGCTCAAATTAAGCCCCCAGCAAGGGCCTGCGTTATGCCCCTGGATCGAGCGAGCACCAAAAGCAATGTGGGGAAAGGAAACCCGCACCAGATTGGTGCACTATGCAGAGATGTCAAAGGTAGCACGCACCACAGCTGCGCAGAGGTGTGAAAGGAAGCGCACACCACAGGGATGAAAAAATGCTATTGTTAAAAGGTGCGTTCAATTTTTAAAATGGTACCGAAAAAAGGAGACTATAGAGGCCAACTACAGAGTACAGCAAATGTCTTGACAATAACATACTACTACAAATATAACGGTGCAGGAAGAGAGTGCTGACATAGATGAAATGCGTGTGCTGAAAAAAGAAGCATGCACTCTTGTGGCTGTGAGGTCTGTCCCTTGGCCGGGGTGGAGGGGACGCGCCTTGCTAGTATTTTATTGTCATGAATGCGAGTGCTGGAAAAGAAGCACGCACTCTTGTTGCGGTGGGGTCTATTCCTTGGCTGGGGTGGAGGGGACGCGCCTTGTAAGGAAAGCTGCAAGGTCTTGAAATGAAACATGATCCACAACAGATGGCATGCTGCGCGCCACTGCTCACTCCCGACAGCTAAACACTGTGGGAGTAAACATTTTCAGAAAATGTGTGACATGCACCAGCCATGGGCCAATTGCGTGCTTTGATTTTCGAAAGCCACACGCAAAGGCCAATAGCATGTGTGGAAAATCCAACACCAAACGCACAAGTTTGCAGAAAGTCTGAAGTGATTCCAAGAGGCCTTCTCCTAGAGCAGCCTAAAAAGGAATAAGTAAAGCGGCCATAATAGGGGTCTAGTTGGGCCCTCACACTCGTGGGTCCTGGTGCCACTGCACCTGCAGCACCAATGAAGCCTACTGCTCTGCCTGTTCCACTGGCTATTTCTAGGCCTGACACCCGAAGCAGACTATATGCACCTTTGTTACGAAAGGGGGGGGGGGGGGGGGGGAAGAACATCCACATTCCTTCCCCACCCCCAAACAACTCCACCTCGCCCGTTGCTTGTAATCTGGACCCTAATACTAACAAGGAAAACGGCTTCCCACCTCTTTGTGCTAGTTCTATGCTCATTATTGTTGTGCATTGTCCCCTCACACCATTGTCCCAGTGCCAATGCACCTGCTGCACTAATAGTAGTGGAGGCCAAAAAAAACGAACCGCATTTTCAACACCTTTTTCAGAGCACCTCTCTGAGGATGGGGGGTGGGCGGTCTCATTTATTAACAAAAAAATCAGTTCCACAAAGCTTTTCTCCCTTTGGGCTATCCATGGATTTCACTCCTTTACTTTTTCGCCTGGGCCATTACCCAGAAACCCCAGAGGTCCGGGTGATCAGGCCTCTGAATATTACCCTTTTGGTCTCTTACCTTGTACCCGCTCAACTCACCTGAAAGGACATCTGCATGTAAACAGAGCTCAAGATTGGCTGGGGGTATGAGGACTAAGGTGCTAATGTGTGTTTAATTTTACAAAGACTTCCTATACCCTTTGTTCAAAACAACCATCCCAGATTTGTTAATGGGGACCTGGAGGTACCTCTGCATCATGATAACAAAAAAAAAATTCTTTTTTTAGAGGCAATGTAAGGATGTTGAGTTTTAGAAAGTGTTCTTTTAATGGACTTCTAAAATAAATTCCTGCAATAGGTACAGTCTGGTTAGATATTACTAATATGTATTCTTTGAAAGCACTTGTTTTATCTTATACAAAGAGCTGGAATTATGCAGCCCGGGCATTTTTCGCATAATAATGGATTTGCCGATTAGACACATAATCCCCCACCTACAGTATAACATGCAGATTTTAACACATATTTTTGAAGCTCAAATGGATCAGAAATTACTAAAAACATGGTGACATGTTTGCGCGCATTGTAATAAAAAATGTATCAGATTATACTGCATAATTTGTCTATGGTGCTCCCCTACCACATAATTCCAGTGGCCCTGATCACACACAAAAAATCAGCGTGTGGAAGCCTATCTTATACAGTGTTTAATATAATTTTAGAATAATTCCCTACATTCGCACATTGCTTCCTGTTACATGCTGGGACCCTGTAACATTTTACATACGCGTCACTATTATGCACTGTACCATCCAGGATTCAGTTCTGTGATTCTGTGTTCTCATACAGACATCTTCAGTAATCACATTACCCAAGTTTTATAATGTGAAGGTGTCCATATCCCTTCAATTAGTTTAATGTGCATTTATTTTATAGCGTTGTGACCCCAAGGCTCAGGATCACAGCTGCCTTACTTTTCTCTACCCTTCAACTGAAATGTAAATGAAGACGGCCTGGAAACGGAAAAAATAAACAAAGTCGCTCTTCCAGGCCATCTTCATTCTTAAGTACTTAATGCGGCACTTGCGCCCCCCTGGGACTACCACCACAGACCCACAGGGGGGCTCCCCCCCAGTTTGAAGACTTTTGCAGTAGAGTGTAGTTGTATACAATAGAGTGGTGCAGAGTAGTGGCATAGAGTGGTACAGAGTAGAGTGGCACAGAGTAAAGTGGCGTAAAGCAGAGGTGTAGAGTAGAGTGGCATATAGTGCAGTGGTGTAGAGTACAGTGGCATAGCGTGCATTGGTGCAGAGAAGAGTAAAGTGGTGCAGAATAGAGTGCAGTTGTGTAAAGAATAATGTTGCGGTGTTCTTTATTTGAAAGAAACGTAGAATCACAGTCACACAAAGACGGACTGAAAACACAAGCACCCATATGGGGTGCTTGGACACAAACAAAAGTAGCTCCAAAAACAGAAGTGGCAGGCCAAGCATTTGGTCCATGCTCCAGGTAAGGGCCAAAAACAAGAAGAGGACATGACGCTGGGCCAGTGTGTACAGGGGGCACTTAGGTTACAATGCGCATATCAGTGTCATTCTGGCCCAGTGTGTACGTCCTATCTTAGTGGTGGTGTGCTCCATGCATGGTGGCAGAAAAGGCTATAAAATGAGCCCTTTTTACTATCTCACCTCATTTGATGCGTCTATCTGCAGATTCCAGTTTTGGAAGGAGGGAGAGCGAGGTGACTGCCAGTTTTACACCTTATTTCAAGGAAGATCTGTGCAAAGACAGATGTCACAGTTTGAGGAAGACCGCCTGCCCGTGGTGCTTAGGACAGGTTTTGGAACTGAACAATCAAAAAGCGACCTGGTCCGAGTACTAGTGATCTAAACACAACCCTATGCGGCTTGTGTGGCTGCTCTGAGTATCCACTTTTGTACAATTGATGAGGTTTGTGAATGCCTAATTAGTGTGTTAATGGAGTAGTCAAGTATAGAGGGCACAGAAACATAAGTTAGTTACTGCTATCGAGTCATGGGAAACGTCATTGATTATCAACAACTGAACAGTCCCACCCATGTCCGGAGGCAAATATTTTAAATTCAGTCTTGGGATAATATGCTCATAACTTTTCTTACTGAAGTGACCTTTATTTCATTATGCATGCAGGCACACCGGCTTAGATTGGTAAATATGAACACATTGACTTCTAAGCGTAATAGATTGGGGCTCACAGAAACTCAGCATGAGTGTGCTATGAACCAGGAGTTCAAATGCGCATACTCGGGTCAGAGACAAGGGGGGCCTGGGCATGTATTGGTCTGGTCTGTACTCAAACGGCACAGGTGGTGGAGGAGGTATCTAAATTACGTCACAGGACACAAAAGGGATAAACAAAGCAGAAACGTAAAGGTAGAGGCATGCATCACGTGACAGTGTGAGCGGGGCGGGAGGCGCCTCAGCTGCCTGGAGGATTATGTCACGCTGGGAATAATGTAAACAGAAGGTGCGCCGGGACCTGTAATAGATCCTCCGAGAGTTTCCTGGCCTGGTAGCGTGCCAGCAGTGAAACCCTCGCACACCTGTCCGTCACAATTAGGAGCCCTGGGTTTCTTGTGTATACACTCTTTTCCAAATCACATTATAGGCACGGCGTGTTGCGGTCACACTTATACAACGAGCCACAGTGCACACCTTCTGCAGATCACTACTTACTCTTTGTGCTGCCCACACAGATAACGTACCTAGCATACCCACTACTGCCGAGGTACACCGTGCTCACACACTCAGACTGTGCCACCGCACACACGAGGGGCTGTACGTGTGCTCTTATCCGACATGATCACACCCATCCTCTGGGATCAGCGCTGGCTCTCTGAAAGCTCTTCTGATCATAGTGTGCTCTCTGAGTACGCTACCCTCACCACTGACAGTATTTCCTTCTTTTTTAAACAGCTATTCAGAATGATATACACATTGGCCACACCTGGCAGCGGACCCAGCCTGAGCACTGAACGGGCTGCCACCGAGTAGGCCTGGGTGAATTTTTAGTATTTTTCCTTATCGCAAGCGTAATATTAATTAAATCCTGAACTGGTTTTCCCCCCACGCTTATGCTTTTTAAGTAATTTTCGCACGTGTGAGGCTGATTTGAGTAGAGAATGTCAGTGACTATGACCACCCAATACCCTGAGTAGGCGTCTCGGATGATTTTTGTACCAGAGGGTATATCTTAAGTACACTTTTCATGCAGACGACAACCCACTACTCTGAGAAGATGTATTGCATGGCTTTTTTACACACGTACCTCACGTACAATTTTTACACAGACAAAAACAGAAATATGATTTTCACGAGAACTAGAAGTATTAAGTGTGGAAAATATAAAATTTCGACTGCACCTACTGCTGCCCCATTAGCAGGAGATGAGCCGGGGGTGTGAGGGAGCTGGAAAGGGGTTGGATGACTCACATGTAGATCATATTGCCATTTTGGGAGAGGCCCTTACAACATTTATTGGAAGGAGCCATCCACTGGACGAATGAGAGAAACGTACTGAAGGGTGCTTTTGCTTTCAGAAGTTGTCAACAGGTGAAGGGAAGAGGAAGTGAAAAGTAATGGTGTGAATGTTCGGAATTCAAAAGCATTCGTAGCTTATACTTTGTGGGAGACGAAGGAACAATAAAACAAGAAAAGTTTTGCATACGAAATCTGAAAACTAGTGAAGGGCACACTTTTTAAAATAATGAGCATCCCGGATTACACCTGCATAACAAGCATTTACAATGCAACGGTCTCGGCATTGTTAAAGTTAGAGCTATTGGCATTGCTCATGACCTTATTTTTGTTTATGTTTTTGTTTTTAAAACATTTAAAGAAACGGCATTGTCATGAGCACTGCCAATAGCTCTAACTTTAACAATGCCGAGACCGTTGCATTGTAAATGCTTGTTATCTATGGCCCAGTGTGTGCCCCTAAAAATCACATCTAGGGACAGCACTGGCAACAGTTTACTCTAACTGCCATTGGTTGTGTACGGACATAAATTCAGGGGTGTAGCCCATCTGTTGTAATATCATCCCGAAAAAAGGCCATTCAAGGGAATCAAATGCCTTTTATGGCATTAGGTGATATTATTATCGCTGGATGGCATACCTCTTTGCCTTAACTTTTCAATCTTTACATGTGTGTTGCACTGTACAGCACATATTCATAGTGGGAAAAGTATTAAAGCAGGGGTCTCCAACGGATAGCTCGAGAGCTACCAGTAGCTCACCAGTACCCTGGAAGTAGCTCCCTAAAGTACAGCGCAGCATAGTACATAACTTAGAAGATCTAACCCTATTAAAGAAGGCAACGCTACACAACTCTGTATCCTTGGCGTGATCTGTAGTCAAACCAATGGCAGTGCTACATGCTTACAAACACACACTTTGACAGTACCTGCAACATGGCTACCTGTCTTCACTCTCAATCAGTCACATACAAAATGGTCACTTTAAAAGCCCCACTCTATCAGTCATACAATGTGTGTGAAAATCGGACCAGAAAAAAAGTGCAATAGCCAAACTGGAGTCGCTAACGTGTGCGGGACTACCTGAGACAGAATGGAAATGTGTGAGAACCATATGTTAGCCATCTTGTAGCCAGGTAGAGCTATGGCTGGAGTGAGAGTGGAGTCAAGTAACGGCACTGTTTGTTTTAGGTAATGCGAGTGGTGCAAGTATGTAAGCGTATTTGTTTAAATGTTTCAGGGTGTGTGTGCATGCACATATATGTTTTATATATAGGTTGTATATCTGTCTGGTGTTGTGACCCTTCGTGAAAGGCATTTCCTCTTCCTGGAAGATGGTCGTGTTGTCAGGGAACACCAAATGTATCATGTGCCCCAAATATAAGGGCTTTAATGTCTTGCAAAATGTTGCCTATTATTGACATAATGTTGACACTGGCATAATAATAGTAAATCTTGACACATGCCAGGCATTCTTGGACTAATCATGGTAACTATCCTTGCCATATCTTGGGTATGCTTGGCCCAATGGTTGCAATCTATCAAAAATTGTGGCTATTGTTGGAAAAATGTCCAATGCTGACATGTGGGGTTTGTTAGAATTATGGTAAGCGGCAGTGGCACAACTGTAGTCCTGACATAATGGAGTGCATACTTGATATGATGTAGCCATCTTCGGCACTATGGAAGGCATCCCAGGTGAGTGATGGTAAACTCTGGACAGGTGAGACGTAATCTGTCTGTGTGATGCCTTTGTACTAGGGAAATGACAAGTTGACTTTTAATGATCATGCATGAAATCTGATTTTCTACGCAAAAGTTTTTTTAAAGTGTGTATTTGATAGAAAACCAATATCTCACATTTTGAGATATGCTGGTATTTAAAAACAAAATAATGAAAATCTAAAATATATTTAAGCTGGTCTTTGAATGATAATACCGAATTGTAGAAATGTATAGCTTTTAGTTTCTTCCTCTGTGCTAATGGGCACTGCAGTGGTTATTTCATTAATCATGAGAAGGCATTTGATTAGGAAAAAGCTTTCCTTGAAATTGCTGTTAATAACTCGGTCTTAGGCACTTGGGTGGGAGGTGTTCTACTACAAAATAGAATTTTAAATATCGCCCAGTCAAAATATTGTTCCAGACTGTAGACTACCGCAATTTCATGAAAGTAAGTATAAATAAGTATAATGTTAGTTACATTCTTAACTCCACATCTATTTATCTTGAAGATGTATACAGCTTCAAGGAGTGCAGATGTGGAGTTTAGAATTGCAAATCTATACTTACCTATATGTATGAACCTTCATGTTATTGTATTCGTCAATATTCTGGATGTGGTCTTTTGGCATCACTCAATATAGTGACATACAGCTGGATGGTCACTGTTTATATATCTCAAAGGAAACTTAGAAGGGGTGGTCACTATTGTGATTGTCTCTAAAGTGGTCGCTACTGCAACAACTGTCAGAGTCATTTGTGACTTGGGCTATTTTCAGCAGTCAGAAATGGCTCTTGTCAGAGACCCCTCAATTAAAGCATAGTTTTTATACTGGAAGGATATCCTTCCAGTACAAAGCCTATGCATGAGAGAACGCTGCCACTTTTGCACTATGGTGCAAGGGGTTGTGCATTAGCGCCTAGTAGCCTAAAGAGTGCCAGTGCTGGGGGAAATAAAAACAGCACCATATCTTAATAGAAATGCCACTATTTTCACTCTCCCTTTGATGCAGCATATAAACTTTGGCTTCGGTGTTGTGTTACCTCACATTTTAGTGAATGTTCATTTTTAATCTCTTTGTACATTTTGCAGCAGCCTATCTTATAACGTGTGCAATAAAACAAATTAAAATGACTTGCATATTCGCAGGGCTTTCAGTTGCAGCCTGGGACCTCGTCGCGCTATAAATTAAACATGTCCAGCTCAGTAACCAGAATTCAGTTTTCTCTCTGGATACACAGAGACAATGACATCCGCAATTAACTCATTAACCAACTGACCTTCCATAACATTAAATAATGCAACATCTACCGCAGTGTGTACAGCGGTGAGTTACATGGCCACCACATACATTACACAAGATCGCATTCATTTTTCCAGTACGGAGAAATTACGTGACGTGCCGCCAGGCTCTCTGATACTGGATGAGCAAACAAACAAGGGAGATCTGATTGCACCGACCTATTCTTTCTTGAAGCAGTCTAGACACTGCCGATGTTGACTGCTCCTCCTCACACCCCACGTTTCTTGAATACTAATAGAGCCTCATTAAAATATATTATCCTCCTGTTTAGCAGGTCTAGGTTCAGGATACGAGCACTGTATTAAATGCAAACATACCTTGTAATACACAGAGTTCGTAATGGCGTTATTCTTTATTTATCGGGGGGAGGGGAAAGAGATAACTTACTAAATCAGTCACTTCGTTTTACGGACACTGCATTTCAATCGAATACCCACAACAAACTTTCACATCAATACATAGTCACGATGCAAAGTGACGTTTAACACTTTCCAGAATCTGCTAAGGTCTGGATGTAAAAATCCACCGACCACTGTAGAGTTATAACTCCTCAATGACACTCAACTCGCACATACTAACTGCGGATTAGTAGTGCCGATGTGCATTGTTTGTTATTCCCTTAGAATCATGATTCATACCCTGCCCTTCGGCTGTCTTCGGAAAATAAAGCTCCGAGGGCAACCCACGGGATAATACGTTTTCCCCGTGCTAGCGGATATTTCCCAACAACGGGTTACTTTTACACGCCCACCTCGAAAAGAGCACATCTCAGCTGAGCTCTCATAACAGCACTCACCAGTTGTCCCATGCACAGAATGCACGCCACTCTTCAAGCACACCGCGCATACACCTGATCTCATATTACATCAGAGGTCCGCACAGGTGTCTACCAACTGCCCCTGTGTCAAGCATGATCCACTTGAATTGGGCTTTTCAACAACCAGTAGAGAATACGGGCACTTAAACCTGCGTTACTTTAGAATAAATTACGCTACGAGACCAGAAATAATAAATCACGATGGCACTAGGTACGATCTCAGTTACCACTTACTATTTAATTCTGGAATTCTCCAATATAGGCACGATCAATAGAAAAAACGCGATTTCACGCAGTTAAAATGATGATGCTCGGGGGTGGACGTAAATAGCAGGAGAAGCCCAGCGTGTAGCTGCATGTCGAGGTTCTCCCCTCTACTGAAAGATACGTATCAAAAAAAGTGGTATCACGTTTCTTAATCCAAATAACCGTTTCCCTTAAAGACTGCAGCGAGGCAAGGGCGGAGTGTAGCTGCTGGGCGGAACTTCGTAGCACTGGCACTCAAATTTCTAACACCGGAAGTTTTGCTTTCTGAATCTTGTTTCAGATAGATCTCCGTTTCCAATCGCTGCTGGAAGTAAAAAAAAACAACGGCCCCGGGCACTAGATCCTGGGACTTGCACAGAAGCAGCCTTCGCCATCTCCCGGCAGTGAGCATCATCCCACACTTGCTTGCATGGGGCATGAACACGGCGCCAGACGGATGGATCCTCACGGCCAGACGATAGGGAAAAAATGGCGGATGGAAGCTCCGAAACTTTTTCGGATTCGGGGGCGTGTTCCTGCTGTTCTAAAAGGGCGTGGCTAAAAAGTGGAAAGAACAGCAAGAAACACGCCCCCGAATCTGAAAAAGACGGAGCCTATTTGGAGGGACGGCTCTCTCCTCCAATGCCTGGCCTCCGTTTAGGAAGCCAGCCAATGGAGGAGAGGCAAAAAGAGAGGCGGGCTAAGGAGCCACTCTAGGAAACATTAAATCTCGACTTCCGGTTCTGCCTTCGGCAGACCGGTAGTCCTCGACCTAAAAACCTTAACGTTTTCTAGTAGGCTGCATTCCACACACCTAATGAATTATGCCCTGGAGACATGCTCATATGAAATATGTAGGGGGTTCATGCAAAAACCTGAGCAACAATGCACTGCTAAAGTGTGTGTGGGGGGAGTGGTGGTGGATTTGGGGAAACATTGCCTTAATGGCACTGCCAAAAAGATGAGCAATGGCAAAACCAATAAGTCTTGCCTATACGAGCTACTGGCCTTGGTAATGATTTCTAGCCATGTTATTCAGCAGTGTAACAGCTGTGCAGCGCAGGTAAAACTGATTTTTTAAAATACGTTATAACGTGGCCAATGCAAATGACTTTTTCACAGCTTATTGATAAAAAATATATATATTTTCAGCTGTGTGCTTCCCCAATCCCCTCTCAACTGTCCCCTTCCCCCATCCGTTTCCTTCTGTCCTGTCCCCACTACCTCCATGTTACCTCACCCCCCAACCCACTATCCCTTCTGCTGGAAAAACACAAACAAACTGGGGAGTAGGTTAGGGGATGAGGCCACCGTCCCCCGCATCCGAAGAGTGACAGCCGGCGGCAGATCATTCTCCCACCTCGCCGCCAAGACATGGAACACCCTCCCATCCGCCTACGGCAGACGGAAGACCTCCTGACCTTCAGAAGACTTCTCAAGACCTGGTTCTCCGAATAGTAGCAGCTTCCCACCCACCCAGCTCCTTGAAACCAGTATGTAGTGCGCTTTACAAATGCTATGACTGATTGACTGATTGATTGAGGCAACACAGAAGGAAGGAAGGCTGGAGAGAAGGACAATCGTGGGGTGCTACACTCGCACTCAACATAGTCTTCTTCACCAATACCTGGCTCAACCCCGCATCCGTACTTGACATCGCCACAGCGATCCCTGATGGATACACCATCACTCACAAGGACCACATCAACAAGGAGGAACAGCCATCACCCACAAAGAAACCATACAGTGCACCACTTCCGCCAATACCATCCCCCCATAAAATGACTCCACTTCAAGCTCCACACTGATGGCAAGACAACCATCAGAAGCACCGTTGCATACCACCCCCCGGGCTGCGCTTCAGATTCTGCAACACTATCGCAGACTTCATTGCACCCCTAGTCCTGGACTCCAAAGACTACATCTTCCTCGGCAACCTCAACTTCCAAATCGATGACCCCAACAACAGCAACACCGCACACCTCTTCGACAGTATGAGCAGCCTCGGACTGACCCAGATCGTCCGCGACCCCACGCACACCACAGGACACATGGTAGACCCCATCTTCACCTCCAGCAACTGCGCCAAATACAGCCACGTCACAGAACTCACATGGACCGATCACTCCATTGCCCCATTCAGCATCTGCAGCCCCTGCCCCCAAGATGGCCAGCACCCCCCACTGCAGCTGGAGCAAAATATCAGAGGCCAGCTGGATGGACACCCTCAACACCTCCAACCCAGCTGCTGCTACCAACCTGAAACAGGGAATGAAGAACACCAACGCCTGGATCACTATCTGCGCCGACTGCATCGCCCCCATCAAGAGGAAGAATCAGAGAGGATCCTCCAAAATGGCCAGCTGGCACACCCAAGAAGTCAGAACAACGAAACGTGACAGCAAACCGATGGAGAGGAGATGGCACGTCAGCAAGGACACCTCCGACATGGCAGCCTTCAAGACTTTCTTCAACCTCTACCACTGCCTGCTGAGGGCAACAAAGAAGACAGCCCTAGCCGCACGCACCAAAACTTGCACCAACAATAGCAAGGAACTTTTCAACATTGTTAAGGAATTCTCCAACCCGGCTGCCAGCAAAAACAACATCACACCCCACAAGAGCTGTGCGACAAGCTTGCCAACTTCTTCCATGACAAGATTGCAACCATACAGAAACTTCAAACTGCAACCTAAATCTAAGGACTTCCTCGACAAATACCCCTGTACAGCAACCAATATGAACAACAGACTGACCACCTTGAACCTATCCACTCGGGAGCTCCCACAGACCTATGCCCGCATCACATCTTCAACCTTGGAAATCAAAGGATCGGCCCAGAACTCACCACCCTGCTCAAGACCTCAATCACCACCACAACATTTCCAGACGCCTGGGTACTCAACAAAGTTAGACCACTAATCAAAAAAAAAAACAGCTGACCCCAAGTGAACTCAAAAACTACTGGCCAATCTCCTTGCTCTCATTCCCAGACAAGGTACTGGAAAAGACTATCAACAAGCAACTCACGACACACCTAGAGCAGAACCAGCTACTCGATGCCTCCCAATCCGGCTTTTGCAGCAATCACAGTACCAAGACCACCCTGATCGCAGCCACCGACGACATCCAAACCCTCCTCGACTGAGGAGAAACAGCAGCTCTGATCCTCCTCAACCTCTCGGCAGCCTTCAACACCGTATCCCACCACATGCTGATCTAAAGACTCCACCACATCGGCATCTAAGGGGACACACTCAGCTGGATCACCTCTTTCCTCACCGAAAGAACACAGAGGGTCCGCCTACCACCTTTCACCTCCGAACTCAAGGATATGGCCTGTAGTGTTCCTTAGGGCTCCCCCATGCTCTTCAACGCATATATGACCCTGTTGGCCAACATCATCACATCTCACGGTCTCAACATAATATCCTACACAGACAACACCCAATTCATCATCTCACTCACCGATGACCCTACCACCACCAGGACCAACTTCCACAGATGCATGACAAGCATCACCGACTGGATGAAGAACAACTGCCTGATGCTGAACACAGAAAAGACAGAAGTACTGATCTACTGCAACAACAGCAACCCATGGATTGACTCCTGGTGGCTATCAGACTTAGGACTGGCCACCACACCCACCGACCTTGCAAGAAACCTCTGAATCATCACTGATAACAGGCTCACCATCAAATCACAGATCAATGCCGTCTCCTCCGCATGCTACGTAAAATCTTCAAGTGGCTACCCTTGCACATGAGATGTACTGTGAGACAGGCCTTTATCACCAGCTAACTGGACTATGGCAATGCCCTCTAGGAATCGCTATACACCTCCTACAGAGACTTCAAACCAAATAAAACGCCACAGCCAGACTCATCCTCGATCTCCCCAGACAAACTCACATCACAACCTACCCCAGCCAACTCCATTGCTCCCCATATAGAAGACATGGCAATTCAAGCTACTGATCCACGCACACAAGGCTCGACATAACCAAGGACACACCTACATTAACCACCGCCTGAACCTCCACCAACCATCAACCATCAAGATTACGCTCCGCCTATCACTTGCCCATAGGCCCAGCATCTACTGAAGCAGAAGTGAAGGACACTCCTTCTCCCACATCGCAGCAGAGGTCTGGAGAGCCTCCCCAAGCAGACGGTGGGCAGGAGGGGCTGGTGTAAGTACACAGACAATGGGGGATGGGTGGGAGGAGCTGGGAAAGCAAACAGATAAGCACACCAAACAGAGGGTGGACAGGAGGAGCTAGAAGCATACGGACAACATAGAGAGGGCAGAAGGGGTTGCAAGAAGCACATTGGGAACAGAGGGTGGGCTGGAGGGGTTGGAGGGGTTGGGACAGCACGCGGACAATAACAGAGGGTAGATGGGAGATGAATGGGGATGAACATGAGGTGAAGAGTAAGTGCACGAGGGAGACAGATGGCAAACACACAAACTTTTGTGGAGTGCTTAAACAAAAATAAAACAAGTAGTGTCTGAAAAAGGCAGCAGTGGAATGACACAGTAATGCGTTTATGCACAATATGCATGGAGCGCAATATAGTAACATAGAACGGGAGGCCTTTGGCATGTGTATGGGCTGTACAGAAGTTCAAAATGTACAATTGGGGTCGTAGGTTTGAGCTCTTCACACACCACAAGCCTTTGATTTATATATTCAGCAAGGTGACCAACAACAGTATGTCAGCCAGGCCCAGAGGCTGGAGTCTAAATTGCAAAAATATAAATTTTCTATCAAACATATTTCGGGAAGCAAGAATTGTAGGGCCAACTGTCAGGAATGCTTATGGAAGTGGATGATGAGGATAATTCACAGGTGGATGACATTGAGTGTGAGGTGACAGTGAATGTAGTGGCTGAGTATGAATCGGTCATATCAAATTAAATGTGGAAGGATTCATGCATGAATTACCACATTTTGGATAAGGTAGTTAAGTACATTACACACAGTTGGCCAGATACAAGATGTTTGAGCGGAGATTTGAGAATGTTTGCGCAGATAGCAGATGAGCTGTCTGTGGAAAATGAGATTGTACGGCGGGGAGATAGGTTCATACCGCCTGTTGGGTTACGCAGTATAATCCTTAGCAAAGCACATGACGAACACCTTGGATCTACAAAAAACGGAATGGTAATAAAACAGCATTATTGGTGGCCTGCAATGGACAGTCAGGTCAAGTCGTTAGTAGACAAGCGTCTGGAATACCTCCTGGAGGACAGTACAGACTCCTTTGCATCCAACCAAATTCCCGGAGGAAACATGGGAAAAGGTAGGATTTTACCTTTCAGGCCCATATTCTGTATTAAACTCTGACATGAGGTACTTAATTTCAGCAATAGACTATTTTTCTACATGGATGTACTATAGTTCATGGACTCCCCCCCCCCCCCCTCCCCCCCCGGTCCCTCCCCAGTTCGAATCCACCCCAGTTCCGTTCAGACCTTTTACACAGGATCACGTCCACACAGGCATGGCATTGGACTAATAACTGCACGACGATCAATGCATTTATTCTGAAGTTCAGGATATGTTGATGGATACCCCGTCACATGTTGCAAAATGTCACAGTAAATATAAAATGTCAAAAATATGTTAAAAAAAAAATGGATGTACTATAGTTTTGTGGAGGAACCGGACACTGACACGACTGTGGTGTTCTTGAGTAAAATATTTTTGTTGGAAGGCACGGCCAAAGTCATAGTCACAGATAATGATACACATTTTGTGTATGGGAAAAAGCGAATCTTTTTAGATTCAAGGGACATAAAACACTTGAAGGTTGCTTTATATTTACCCAGTTCATAGGGCCTAGTTGAAAGAGGAAACAAAGTTATGAAGGAGGGGATCCAAACTGCTATTGCTGTCGGATTGAATGTTAGAGAGTTAATTGAAAGCAAAGTGTGGTGCTACAATACTTCACCACATTCCACCACAGGGGTAACACCTTTCACATTGCTGAGGGGCAGGAAGGTACACACTCCTTTGTTCCCGTCTTGGTTAGACGACATGTCAAAGCGTCTCAAACCTGAGGTTGTAAAGGTTGCTGCCAGGGTAGTTGTGAAGTAAGCCGCCATGAAAGACAGATTTGACATGAAGTGTCACCCGGGCAAGAGTGACGTGTTAGCTGGTGTCTGGGTTTTGATTAAGAAACCTCTGAAAGTGAAAAAAGGAGAATCAAAATTTTCTATTCCAGAACAGGTGGACAAAGTGAGTAAAGGGGCAGCGTTTATGATGGGCAAAGGTTGGTGGAACAAAAGGCAACTAGTAAAAGTGACACCCGAACAAGCAATGATCATGCGTCAAAGAGGAAAGTGGGTGGAGGATGAAGATTGGGCACTGTAAGGAGGAGGACGACTCAGCCCGGCGGAAGTCGGGAAACACGGACGGAATCAGGGAGGAGACACTGGAAACAGCTCGCGTTCTAGTCGCGCTAGGAACGCGTGACGTCAGGACGCAGCCAATAGAGAACAAGAAGGGCGGAACCTGGGACAACGAGACCGGGAGCAACGCGGAGATCGAGAGTAGCCGAGGAGAGAGGACAGCGGAGCAACGAGCAACCGGAGGAGAAGAAGCCGAGGTACACGAGAGGAGGGGCGGAGGCGCTTCCGAGGAGCCACGGAGGAGGAGAAGACCGGAGAAGGCCGGAGGACCAGGCACTGGAATCGCGGAGGTCGTGACGACAGCAGAGACGGAGTACACTGCGTACAAGCCCGGCGGCTTAAGAGAGGGAGAAGACGCCCCGGGTCCAGCTGCCACGGCCCTGTTCACGGGTCGTGGCCCCAGGCAAGTGTCGCTCAGAGGGTCGTTTTGGTGGGGTGCCCAATAGGAGTAAAAAGCACAGTAACACGCTACCGGAGTCCGTATAACCCCCACACACACCTCACACCCCTTAAAGGTCCCTCCCCGACTCCCATTTCCCCCTTTCCCCCCCACGTCGTTTTGGTGACGGTGGCACAATCACCTAGTAAGAAGAGATAAAGCCTAACCCGCGTTTTTCTTAACTTTGTTTCTTTTGGCTGCCCTATTTTGGTGTGCCCAGGAGAGAGCGAAGCCAGACAGAGAAACGGGAAGGCAAAGACAACCTGGAGTATAGAAAGGAGTGATAGCGGGACTAATCCTTTTCAGATGTTGTAATGATTCTTTAAGGAGGATACTTTTGTTTGACCCTTAAGTTGTTTCCTTAACATAGACTACCTCCTTTATACTGTGGCGAATAAGTAAAATAAACAGTCTTCACCAAAATACCCCACAGACCGACTGGTTTCCTTCCATGCCACTAGTCTGACCCCGGGCCTCCTTACAGGCACATTGGTTGCAGTCGAGGTCAGAAAAAGTGTCGGAGACGAGTGGCTAGGAAGTGAACTTGACGAATGGGATCACGTCCAAAGAGGGGGGAAGTGGTTGCCGCCTCGAGTAGAGTGAATGACTCGAGGTGCGGTCGTATGAATAGAGTACCCAAAAAATTTAACGATTTCATTAGTTACTAAAGGGGGAATCATTCTTTATCTCTGGTCATTTGTTCCTGTTATTTACTTATTTTTTTTGTTTTTGTTTTAAGGGGGAAGGTGTTGTAATGTGTTGCTTTTGATCGGCGTTGAGCGTGCACATGGTGCTAGCGCTTTACAATGTATATTCTATATTATGCATTGTATATGGCCCGTACATGGAGCGAACGCTGGCTGGGTGTTTGAATGGCTTCCCAGAGTTGTCGTTCAAGCGGCGAGCCAAGAGGTCGCTCCATGTCATGGGTGGACTGTGAATAAAGTATTTCACTAACCTGGAATGGCGTAATCTGTTTCCATCTTCCACACCGGCTTTCGAAATGGAGTCAAGGAAAAAAAATAATACTTTGGCATCGCGTTACCATTCTTATAAAATAACCGTAAAGCAAGGCAAATGCATAAACTAGCGAAGATGAACCCATTCCCTTTCCGCATCAGGTAAAAGAACATATGTATAGCCAATCAGGTTCCTTTTTAATTTCTCTTTTCTCCAAGAAGTTTACACTTGGCACCACAATGTAGATTACTCCCTCGCATCACACTCACAGCTTGGTTAGCTGTCACTGCATGGACTCTGTGCTAACAGGAGTGCCATGTTACCCTAAACAAATCTTACTGCTTCAGGGCAGGTGTTGGAGCACTTTGGAACGAGTCCTCACTGGGCCATTGTGCTGCCTTGGCTATAAAAAGCACTGTCAAAGCCATTAGGTTTTGCCTTGTGGCTTTGCCAATGTTTTCACCGACAGCATTCTGCTGAAAAGCATCAGCATAAAAAAGTGACGATGGGTACACGTCCATGTGTGCAAATACATCATGGCACAATCGCCTTTTTAAAAAAAAAAATACTATTCCATAATGCTGGACACCCATCTTGGAGTACAAGGTTAAAGCTAGACTAAAACACATAAATAAAATGTATCTGAAAGCACATTTTCTGAAAAGGGCACCCGACTTCAAAGTGTGGCTTCGGAGCCCTCCTAAAAAGGTTAAAAAATATAAATAAAAAAAACCCGTAGGGGAGGTTGAGCGACAGAGGACAGTGGGAAGGTGGGGGGTAATTGTGATTGCATTTATATCGTGCTTACTATCTTTGAGGAGGCGTCAAAGCGCTTTTTGGCGAGTAGCACGCTACTCCGGAACCCAAAAAGGATTAGTGGTGAATTAGTATAGGGACATATGAAATTAATTTGAGCAGTGGACATGTGAGTCTGTTAGGTGGATTAAAAAGGATAGTGGAGGGATAGAAGAGGGGTCTAGAAAGTGTTTATTTGGAGATCATAGCAGTGGAGGAGGTTTGGGATCAGTAAAGGAGAGATGAAGTGGGTTAGCAAGGAAGATGATATATCGGATGAGTCTAGGAGGGATACATGAGGGAAGAGTTTAGAAAGGCTTGTTTGGGAGATCTGAATAGTAAAAGAGGTTTAGGATAATGCAAGGAGCAGTAGAGGAGGGAAGAATCTAGAAAGTGCTATTTTGGGGATCATAGCAGTATAATGGGGTTTGTGATGAGTCAGAGAGTGGAGGTAGAGGATATTTTGAGAGAGGTATAGGGTGAGATATAGGGTAGTGCATTGGAGAGAGTAGTAGAAAGAGGTTTGGGATGAGTCAGAGAGTGGAGGTCGAGGATATACGGAGAGCGGTATAGGATGAGATATAGGCTAGTGCATTTTGAGATGCTGAATTTGGAGTGAAGTAATACATATAAAGATGCATAAGTACATGGAATGTATATATATGAACAGGATATATTGAGAGGTAGAGGTTAGGCGTAAATCAAGTGAAAGCGGCAACAAGCAGAGTCAGGGGTGAGCATGAACAGTCGGAGGAACAACAGAGAGGGATTATTAAAAAATAAATCCTTTTAAGATGAGGGGATAGGGGAAGCAAGAGAGCAGCACGGAGTGCATGGCATTTGGGGTTGAAGGGGAACGCAGCACATGCTGGAGAGAGCAAGAAAACACATGCATTCATATGGCATGCTACAAGCAAAAGAAAAAAGTCAATCCCTGAACATGAGCAGTGAAATAAAAAAAATCTTGATATCAAAAGAATGGTAAAGAAGAAGCTTTTAAAATAAACGGTTACGGCATATAGCATTAATACATATACTGGTCACACATGTAAATGCTGACTGAGAGAACAGGTTTCTAATAAACCGGGGAATATTTCTCTGCACCATTCATTAAGGGTGTCTTTCTTGACTTCAGGTGGACCTGGCCTGGCCTGGCAAAAACTTTGGGGGAAATCAAGAAGTTTTCTTTTTGTTTTGACACAGGAAAGGGAAATTATTGCACTGGTAATACAAGAAGATCACCTAAGGCAAGAAAGTGACAAAACACATCACAAATCGAGCCTGCTGCAAAAGAGCGCTCTCTGGTGCATGTTACTGCAAGCAACATGCATATTCACTGGAAGAAGCGTGCTTGTCAAGATGGAAAAGGAGCTAAGGTCTTTATAATCAATTTACATTCACCATTAAAGATTTCTGATGGCACTCCCCAGGACTTTAACTCCCCAGTTCTGGTGTTCTTAACTCTCCCAACACCTCAACCCCGCAGGGTATGTCTTAAATTCTCTTTCTTCACTGCCCGCCTCTCCTGTCCTGGAGACTGTATGCTGTCACACCGGATTTAATTACAAGCTGCAGCACACTAAATTCATTATGTACTGTCTGTTTCATTAAACATAGTTTCCCACTGATGGTCTGAGCTCTGGAAGTGGGCTCCTAAATAAATGCAAGACTGCTGATGTGGCATTCAAACTTGGAAATAATACAGCAGAGGTGGCCTCAAGAAGTGAATGCTTATGCCATGCGTACGGTCCAAATCTGGACACAGTAATCCAGATGCGGCGTTCTGAATGGACTACAATATGCCAGCTGCGGCTCCCAGAACTTACAAATGCTAAAAAGGGCTTTCTGGTCTGGTCACAATGTGGTAGATGCGGCATCTAGAACTGAACGTTCTTTCAGACATGGGCATAATACACAAGAGGTGCCATGCAGAACCGGACAGAACATCGCACATTTGATTTGAGAATTTGTATAGTGCACGAATGCCCAAGGGCGTCTAGGCGCAGTGTGGTAAAATGCCAAAAGGAGGAGGAGTGGAGATTTAGTTGGCAAAGAGCAAGGATTTTAATGCCTTTCTGAAAGAGAGCAGTGTTGGGCTATTTTTTTTTATGTCAATCGGAAGTGAATTCCAAGATTTCACTGTGCCCAGAATCAAACTTTTACTACCCCATCGAGCTTTGCTGAATTTGAGGGTTTGTAGGAGTTTATTCTGTGATGAATTTAGCATTCTACCAGGCATATTCCAGGTTAGATGTTGTTTCAGGTTTAGAGGACCATTTCCCCGCAATGCTTTGAACGCTAGGCATAAGGATTTGAATTTTATCCTTGTATCCACTGGGAGCCAGTGCAGCTTTCTCAGTCCGTGAGAGATTGATTGAGATTAAGTAATATCTAGCAGCAAACTGGCTTCTGCGTTTTGCAGACGTTGCAGCTTGAGTAAATGCTGCTTTTGCAGTCCCATGTAAAGGGCTTTTCCGTAGTAGAGTCTGGACAGGGCTAATACTGTCGCAAGTGTTTTCACGGAATTCGGCGGTATGAAGATGCAAACTTTCCTAATCCTCTTTAGAATGAAGATAGTAGAGGAAAGATTGATAAT
Source organism: Triturus cristatus (assembly GCF_964204655.1). Lineage (NCBI taxonomy): Eukaryota > Metazoa > Chordata > Amphibia > Caudata > Salamandridae > Triturus > Triturus cristatus. The sequence goes on along the minus strand of NC_140594.1, from coordinate 314,775,369 downwards.
CTGGTGTTTAAAAGTTAGATTATCGTCAAATATGATGCCCAGATTCTTCACTTTCTTGACTGGGACCGGAAAATCACCCAGTCTGGCTGGACGCCATCTGTGCGACCAAAAGGTGGTGTCTGAACCCAGCAGAAGTACCTCCGTCTTTCCCCTGTTCAGCTTGAAGTAGTATGAGCTCATCCACTGGTTCACCTGTGTCATGTAGGGGTTGAACCGGTCTGCTGTTTCCTCCATATTGCTAGAGATTGATACCACTAGCTGGGAATCGTCAGCATTGGATATCACCGAGAAACCAAACTGTCTAATTATTTCAGCCAAGGGGGTCACATAAAGGATGAGGACTTAATCCATAAGTGGTGCTCACCAGAACTGGACAGATGAATCTTGGCATGTCCTCCAGAAGACGACAGAATTTGCCAGACATTACTTTTAAAGTAGTAGTTGTATTTTATCAAATAAAAAAACCAGAGGGCAGTGGTAATAGCAACAATGTCAGCACCTCTGCTAAGTTTGTAAATATAATATCAAAACAAGTATAGTGTGCTCAAATGAATAGACACTATGCCATCAAAGTAGTGTACCTTCGTATATGGTGACACTTCTCCATATATACACAGAAAGTTTTAAACAATTCAGAGCACAACAAAGTAATTTTGATCTATCACTATTGTGGATCAGTTTTAATGAGAAAAACACTCCAAAATATGCACAAGTTTCAACAAGAATACACACATGTACAATAAGTTAAAGCTTGATGATCTGTTGAAACGTAGGTATGTAGAAAGCACACACAGCCGACACGTGTTTCATTGTGTTGACGACTTTTTCAAGGCTTAAGAATGTTGTGACTCTAACTTGGTCTGGACGAGATGACCTTCAGAGGCCCCTTTGTTTAGGGAAGGAGTATATTGTAAATAGCCCCTGCGAGGTTACAAAACTTGAGTGAATCGAACAATAGGTTCAAGTTGATACCACCCCCGAAAGACGCTAAAGCTCATACATGTCTATAATTCACCTCGCAGTTTAGGGTGAAAAAAGTTTGAGAAAAAAGTACCATCGGGCATGAGTTCGCCCGATAATCGCTCAGGGGGGGGGGGGGGGCGTGATAATTTCACACGTAGTAGCAGTCAGAAGTTTAGGAACTTAGTTGTATTTTATGTGAGGCATGGAAAACGTGGCAATACTGAACAATAAAACAATGTTCCTGGAGGGGAGTGGAGAGGGAGAGGGGTACTGGCATTAGTACAACCGGGGGAACAAGAGGGTGGAAAAAGTACCAAGGAAACCATGACAATAAAAGGGGCTGCAAGGGCAGAGTGCCAGAGACTTGTACCAGTGATGCGATTGAGTACCAACTAGCAAAAGCTCAGGTTTACTAGCATTTACAAACTGGTACTCATACACTGCTGGATAATTAGGAGCCAATTGTTCAGGGTTGAGGCAATAATTGGGCAAGGTGGCACAGACGCGCAACCAATTGAACGCTAAATGTATAGGTCACCACTTTGACATCTGCTGCATCTCATCAGGCATATGGATGCAGAAATAAATGTTAAAAAGCGCTGGGGACACAGATGAGCACCACGGGGAAACCACTCCACCTAAAAATTGCACTAACCTGAAAAACTATTGGATTGAATGGGAGGAAGGGTGGAGGACAGAGTGCACTTTGATAAATAACATGAGCCAAGATTCAATTGCCCCACAAATGTCTACAACGTTGAGTTTTAATGAGAGGATATTTTGAGCAACCATGTCAAACTCTGTGGGCAGAACAACAGATTCATGCCCACTATCTTTCCCCCCACCCAGTATAGTCTGCAGCTCATCAACAGCACTAGCCAGAGCAGTTTCTATTCCTTTACCTGAATGGAAACCAAGTTACTGAGGATCCAGGATTGTGGCTTCTTCTATATAGATGGACAATTGCTTTGTCATAATTCTATATGTGCCTTTGCTTAGTTTTGGAAATAACATGTTAGGTCAGTATTTGTCTGCAATGGCGCAATACTACTTTATTAGAGGGGTGGCAATGCCAACTTTCCCTCACCAGGGACTGAGCCAGAACATAAGGATAAATGGATGATATCCAAAGGTCTTTGAGTAATAGCTAGGTCGAAAGATTGTAGGCTAGAGACTATCTAGATCGGAGTATGTGAAGAGACCCAAGATGTCTACAGTACATGAGGGAATGACAGAGGATCAAATAGGGCCCAGATGGGATGGATTAAAGGGCCGGAAAATACGGACCTTAGGGCGGGGAACTGTTAATACTGGGGTAAATGTTGAGAATTCTGGACTGGAAAAAGGAAGCCAGGTCATCACAACTCAAAAGAGCAAGAAGTCTTGAGATTTATTTTTTCTTGGAACCGAAGCTGTGGGGACTTCTCCGCAAAGTGGTTGTGTGAGCACAAATAATAAGACTTCAGTATGAAAATAGCTACTTTATAATAGTGAAGTTATTTCCTGCAATAGCTGGAATCCCTGCTTAGTAAACTATGAGCCATTTCTGCTCCAGATGAACAACTGGACATGAATAAGCCTGTCCGTAAATAAGGAGATGAGGCATTACCCACCTGACAAATTCTTCAGATGAGTTCTCGTACATGTGGTTACGGAATTAAAAAAATAACCAAAACACTCCAGACACTGCATCTAAAACTGAACACAGTACTCCGGCCAGACTTTTACAGTGAGGTCTCCCACAAACTCCCTTTTCTGCAAAATCTGTCTATTCCTCTGCACCTCCGAAATTCCTCTGTCACATTGCTTACCCAACTTTAGGACATCGGATAAGATGAAGTCATGGGGGGCACTTGCACTGCTGCCAAAGCAGCATTAAATGTTATATATATTTGTAAATGAAACCTGCCCTGTTGCTAAACTTGCTGTACTTACTGTGTTTGTGTACGTGAAACTTGCCATGCATTCTTTAACAATCCAATTCTGTTCCAGACTCCAAGAACGACCAACAAGTGCTGGTCAGGTTTGTAGGACCATGTACCAAAAGATATGAAAAGCACAGAGCCATGTAAAACTTAAATAACTTGGCTTACATGGCAGCCAGTGTTTGAGGTTGCCATCTGTCTCACAGAATAGTTCTGGCCAGTTCTTCATGCTTCGAGCTTCTGGAAAAATCAGGAGCTGGTACTAGTAAACAAATGTGTGTATAATTATATTCATTATTTTTAATATGAGAATTCTGCATCTATTTGTTTCAATAATTGTAAACAGTTTAGCTAGCTCTAAAATACTTATTTTTTTTATTTTACGTGGGGTTTTGGAAAGTAAATACAAATCACCATGCAGTAACCGACCAGCAGTTTGGGAAGGAGGACCTAAACCAATGAGAACAATAGCCTTTGAGGAACCTTCCAGAAATCTGGTAATTCCTCATTTCTTATTGGATTCCCAGTGTCCATCTTGTAATGGGTCAGATTTTCCTGGTAACTGAAGGTCAGGAAAATGTGGCCCATTTACCTGCGACTCACAATGAAGGCCTAAGGGTATGTAGAACATTGCCTTCAATCTGCAACATAATTTTTCCAATGGGCTGGTTTGAGCAGCTAGTTGTTAAGTCAGCGAGGGTTAGTATGAAGACAGCTAATGGATGTGCTCAACTATACATGCTGATGGAAAGTTGGTGAAACTGTGAAGAAAATAAATGCCATGAAGGAGACAGACGAGATGATGCAACCTGTTTTAGGCATATAACCGGCAGCATGGTTGATACAGGAACCTCAAGTCTACACTATGTATAGGCTAACGTCAGGCCTGCTCTAAGAGTTGGTTTTTGATGACCTCTAACATTTGAATACATTAATCTGAAGGTCAGTGAGAGAGTCCTACTACTAAATTTCTTTATTGGATCAGGAGTGTGGCAAGTAAATAATGCTGGCAGTCCTTAAACTTTTGGTAGTAAGGAAAGGGACAAACAACTTGTCAAATAGATGTGGAGCTTTATGAAGAAAATAAAGGAATCTTCGGTTTAACCGTCACTTTACAGGGAAAACAATTGAGGGACATAAGCCGAAGCATGGTTTAGCTCTAACGCCTCAAGTCACATAGCAGATGCATCACATGGTTCTGGATGCTATTGAATATAGTTAGAGATTTGTTAGGGAGGGCAGTATTGAGGCAACTGCAACAGACAGTGAGGGAGAGAATCTCATCAAGGATTTGCATAATTTTCTGACAATGACAGACCCCCCATATCAGGTATAGGTGGTGCAAGACTGACTTGATGCTAGCATTTCTGGGGCTTGACGGATAGATTGTTGTCGACGATCAACCCAACATTAGAGGCTTTTTCTTCCAGGTGAGGCAGAGGTCCAAGTGTGTCTGGCCAGGGGAAATAAAATGCTTGTGTGTTGACAAGACCCTTGAGCAGCATTTGTTTTACCAGCATTCAAACAGAGGCAACATTTCTGAATCCACAAATGAAACTGGGCTATGATCGGTCATCTGCATATATATGGCAGCCGCCCTTGTGAGCAACAAGGATAGTGATGTAATGTAAATGCAGTACCACAAGGTTGACGAAGTCGAGCCCTGAGGAGCCCCAGAGATGATGTTGGCTGCTCTGTTAAGGAATGGGTCCACAATGACATGGCGGTGTCATTCTGCAAGAATCAGAAGCAGGGGTTTCTTGCATTTAATGCTTTAAGTTCATACTTCACAGGGACAAAATATAGATTTTTTTGCTGATTTCGCTCAATCTGTTTATCACTTTAACATAAATATACAGTCCATGTCGGTATGACACTGCCCTCTGGGACGTTTTAAGGCATGGGCAAAGTGGGCTCTGGCCCAGGGCCGCAGACTTCGAGGGGTGCCCCTGATAGAGTCAGCTCTGTTCTGTAGAGTCTTGTCCTGATTGCCTTGAATATTTCTCAAGTAGATTGTTATAAATACCGTTTCCCTTCAATGTATTTTTATTGTGGGTGATGTGTGAGAATCTATTACAGACATTTTGCAGAAAAATATTGTATTTACGTTTTATGCTACATCCATAAAAAAGTTCAATTTAGATCAAAACAGGACCTCACTCACATATGAGAAATAGGAGGCTGTCACATCAGGTTATTTGCAGTAATATTAGTGAGCTGCTGCTGTGTTACAATATTGAAAACACAAGTCACTATCCCTGAATATTGGATGCAAACACATTTTGAATTTGACCAGAGTGCTTGTGCACTGCCACTGACCCGGTCAAAAAGGGCATGAAAGAGCTGGGATTGGATCATTAATCGAAAGCTGTTCTGAACAAGGGGCACCAAAATACGTGTGGGCAAGGGCCCTCAATCCTTAAAATGTCAGTGAATGCCCTTGTGGTACCCTCGTGGCTTTCCAAGCCTTTGGGTGTCCCGTCGATGCTCACTGCCCATGGTGGACACGGTATCGCTGAAGCAGGTTTGAAGGAGTGAGAGCTATGCAATCATGCATACGAGAGCCAAAAGCACAGGGAAGGGAGGTGGAAGTCTGCACAGCGCAACATTTCACAGTCCCAGTGAAAACTAACCACCACTTGCATGCACTCCAGCAGATTAGAATTACTTTGCAATATCTGCAGCCATGGCGCTGCCTCGACCTGTTAAACAGTACGGTCATTCATGCAGAGTTAGTAAAAAAATAACCAAAAACATAAATGCATTAATTTAAGGAGTAAGAAGTGGAACTTCCGACATGAGGAAAAGTCAGCAGAGAGAGGTGCAGCGCTTGCCTGCCTGCCGCGTGCAGAGATGAGGAGACGGTTCCCTCCCGCGCGCCCGGTGCCCACCTTCCCTGACAGAGATTGATGGCGGCGCAGGGTCCCGCTCACACATCCAGTGAAAGGCTTCAGACCTTCTCCTCAGCGGCAATCTGTCTTCGGGAGACGGCTGCACTGCTCGGAGCAGGTGGGTTGGGCCTAGACCCTCAGACCATTAATCTCTTCAACTAAGGACGGGCACTGAAAGGGGTGCTGGACCGTCGCCAGGCGGGGGTTAATAACGCACCGACAGGCTGCGTCACCAGCCCGAGCTCCGCAGAGGAGCACGTGCTCACCCCCAAAGAGGAGTCTACGTCCTGTTCTGAGCACCTGGCCTCATCTCCCAAACCACCTGGAGCACAATGTCCCTTTCCCAATGGAATCCAATCCACGGAAAATTACAGGCTTGGAAAAAGGAACATCTTCCCAATATCCAATTTTTACCTTTCCAGATTCTCCCAGAAAAACAGGCTTAAAACGGAAAAACAGTTACTTAGGTTAGTTATGTTTCCTACATAGAGCTTCACAATCTTTAAATATCACTTTCCTGAAAAAAACAAATTAAAGAAGGTCACGCAGAGCTCTCTGGTTTTGGAAATAAGCAACAATGAGAAATAGTTTGCATAGTTGATGCTATCGTAGGAAGTTGTGTCACCCGATCTTTGACATCATTTTCATACAAAAAGGCAACATTAGTGGAAGGAGGAAGTAAATCAAAATAAATGTAAAATTCATGAAATGTTTGGATTCCCTGCGGCTGTGCAGCTGCAGGAGTGCTCTTCACAAAGCCACTTTTTAGCCAAAGTTGCACATTTGAATTCAGATGCTAATCCTTCCCACCAGGTGTGGCCGTTCACCTGCTGTAAGTGGCTGCTCAACCCAAACTCAAAATGTGTAAATTTGAACTGCAATGACTGGGACTTGTCTTTGGTCATGTTTTCTACCCATGTCATAGTTAATAAGTAGTCTTGCTTTTTTAATCTGGTTTCAGTTTTTAATTAGTCCTTGAGGCTGAGTCTCCAAACCTCCACAATACTTCAGGACATTTTCCATTTCATGTGCCAGCATCATGTGCCGTGTATATTTAATTTACTCTTCCAACCATCTTTGAACATGCACTCTATTTATCACGAAAGTAAAAAAAATCCTGGGGATTTCCCTATGAGTGCTCAGAGCAACTACACAGTTAGCAACATTATCTTCAAGCTCCAATGTCTGTGGAAAGCTATCCTAGTCCATCCAGGGCTTCAGCTTACCATAACTGAGTGCTCAGTAGTTCTTGTCCGACCTACTGGCAACTAGTCCTGAGAACATATGCAGCTTAAGAAGCTCAAAATTGGTGTGTTCATCTACCCATAGCCTACCAAAAAAGAAAATGTTAGTGCAGCAATACAGATAGTGGTCAATAGTGCAGCAAGTGCAATGTCACTGAATCGCAGAGGGATGAGGGGCTTGCTGCAGCCCATTTATGCTCAGTCAGTACCTTATCATGGGTCGAGAGGTCCATTTTTTGTGTGCTTGTATTAGGGTCCATGGCACCCTAGCTAAGCCTCTGCAGATGGAGCAGTCACTCGCTGTTCTTAGAAATCACAATTAATCTCAAAGTTCTCTCTCTGCTTCATGTGGCTGCCACTAAATCACAAGTGAACAAGATTCTTCCTTCTCTCCCTTTCTGACATCTGTGGTTGGTCGGTCTTTGAGGCCTTCACCACGGCAGGCTGCCAACTCCCTCTCAGATGCCACTCAGCTAGAGTTTAATATTTTCACTTTCAGCTGTTGCTCCAATCCCATGTCTTAATTTATAGGCACACTGTTCCACAGGCCCGTGGATGCAAAAAGGCGTGCTATGTTTGTGTTTTATACTATGATACTTAATGTAATCTGCAGACCCCGGTCTTCACCTGGCATTTAATTCAAAACTGCCTCTATGTCATGGTCTCCAAGCTGCTCATGAGTAATTACAGGTGCTTTTTTTTAAAAAAAGCTGTAGGAACTCAAATATTTCACAATAGAGTAAAGCGGGGGACCCCTGAACTATTTACAAGAACTTTCCCTTGCTTAGCTTCTCGGCTTCAATTGGTAGAAATGACCTGGTTTGAACCCAATGACAGTGGAGCTCCAATGTCCAATGCTCTTCAGGGGCATCTAAGGTTTCACTTAGACGTAGGACTAATCACTTTGACAGCACTGTGTATTGACGAAGCGAACTCCACATAATGCTTGCCTTCATCATTTCCAACAAACCTTTCCTAGTAAGTGTGGCCCTAAACACTAACAGCCACAGACAAGAACTAAATCGGCTTGGTGGGACTGGAATGTCCCCTGCATGATGCACAGCCATGCACCTTGCTCTGCCTACCTGAACGGTATACCCGGGATCCAGGTTTATTTTTTATTTTGGTCACACCACATACTAATCCTATGTTCGCATACTGACCTAGGTCTGGTCTTTTGACAATGATAGGTTATGGACCTAGCCCTAAACCAGAGGGGCACACCAGGTGCACCGTCAAATTGAAAGGAGACTACCATCCCTTGTATTGGTTTCATTCATGGAGTGCAGTGGTTGCAGTGTACCATGGTTGGTAAAATATAGTCACAGTCTTTTACCTGCGAGACATGAATGCTCACTTACAGGCCCATTCATTCATATAATGTTCTGCTGCTCATGATGAACCAGGGATCCTGAAAGTGACATCCTATGTAATGTACATATGCTTGTATACTAGACAGGATAGTGTACTGTGCACATGTGATAAAGGCCTGCGGATTCCTATTTGCAAACCCACAGCTAGGAACAGAGTACAAGATGGAGGAGAGGTTGCTTTTTCCTGACAGCACATTTGTATTGTTGGCATCTCCGAAATGGGAAGGGTAGCACCAGATACTATGGTGAGGAAAGAGAAGATAGGCTTTCCTTAGTTGTGTCAGGGCCCTTCTTGACATATGGGGCTGTAAGTGACTCTGACTGCAGCAGCTATTAGATATATGGCGGGGGTTACAGGGTAAGGCTTGCAGTATCTGTTAGGGAAAGGAGTCCTTCGAAGGGGCATATATTCTTGCCTCTCTTCCTGATCTTTGCGAAGAGCGGTTTTAAATAGCTGGGTGCAGCCTCTTCTCATATCGTAACTGGTCGGGCCAGGCTAAACCCATTAACTCTGTAATATATCTGTAACAAATCATTTCCAATTCTACCTATCTGAATCCTGTAAATGACTAGAGTGTACCAAATATCTCCATCTGCAACCCACATGAATACCTTGTTATTAGCCAATATTACCAGGAACAAACATTCACCGATTTGTTTTCCTTATGAGTATAGAACCATGTATAATAGTGCTTTGTTTGAAGTGGCCATAGGATGAGGTGCGGCACTTATGACCTAAGCCTGATCTCCGATTACAGTACATGGCAAAAACCAAATGATGGTTCAATGTCAAAAGTGTAGAACACAGCCTCCAGTCTTGTAAACTCCAATTGTTTAAGCTCAAAACCCTCCGCCCAGGCCAGTAGCGCAGCAAGGATACCATGGGCACTGGTGCAAGCTAGGAAAATGGTCACTTTGATTGCTGTTCAGGAAGTAAAATACAGCATCGTCAGGTTTCCATAAGGCCCCTCCAGGGCTTTCAGTTCGGTTCACTTGCCACATGCTGCACCAACAGTAGCTACTCCCTTGCCCAAGCATGAGCCTACCTTAGATTTCACCTCCAGCACGATCCTTGGCAGCGCGAGGACCAGGCACTTCAGGATCACTGTGGCATACTTCACCACGAAGTCTGAGATCCCCACCATCCACATCAGGTCAAAGAAATCTAAGCCTTCAAGGGAGGGCCGCAGGAAGATGAGGCTGAGATCGACAGCACCATAAAGAAAGAAAGAAACGGGTTTCAGAGCAGGTTCCTGGTATATGTTGTACAGCATAACAAGCCTGATGGGGCACAACACTTTGTCACCTCATCTCACGCTGGTCATGTCTCACATAGGTACTCCAACCTGCGATGTTCTAGCTACCACAGGATTTAAACTTCACTAGCAGCTCTACCAATGTAATCTTATTATTAAACACTGCCCTCCACCAATGCACCTTACCCTTGATCTGCAGTCCTCATATTTTATCAGTTCTAAAAAAACTACTGGCCCGCAGCCCACCTGCCTTATTCCAAAGCAGAAGATTAACACACAGATCTACCAAGAAACCGCAGTCCTAAACTGCAGACCCTAACCTTGCTAATCCAGCACAGGAACTATCAACATTTAGGCCTCTCACTTTGCTAGTGATGTAGTTTTCCCAATGCACTTCAACCCTGATCCGCCAAACACATGTTCTTAAACTAGCAAGGCACAGTGTACTACACAAGCAGTTAAGGGGGGCATCTCTTTCTTGCATAGTTAGCTGTAATGTGTTTTTTACAACTTTTATGTCATTGATCGGATTTATATTAAGAAAAAGAGATAAAGTATTTCCAGAAATCTGTACAATCCAACATCTCCAGTTCTTGATTGGTAGTAGACACAGGCGAGAAGGCATTTAGTAAAAAGCTCAGTTTCTATGGAGATTAAATGTGCAACATATAATTCTAAGTTTGCCTCCATTAGCACCCTACTTACAACAGAATCTCGAGGTACAAAAATTAGAAACAAGGAAGCCTCTTGGTATACCAAGTTTTTTAGAGAAGCTAGGCGAGTTTTGTTAGGGTCTACAAGAACAGGGACTAGAGATGCTATTTGGGCAACTAGGAAGATTTATAAAGCGACCATTCCTAAAGTTAAAAGAGAGTGGGAATGTAGAAGAAGGCCTTTAATGTTGAATGCTATTACAAGTAAAGACCACTGCACCTTTTGCCACGAAGTAGCTGGGGGTGATCCAGGAACTTTTTCTCCACTTGAAAATAACATTGCGGCCAACGTTTGGGTTGAGGATTTTTCGAAATTGTATGCTGGGGAAGAAACCCGGGTATTGCCCAACCTGCACTCCAAAGAAATTGATCAGGATTTGACTGTAGTTGAGGTACCACCCCAAGCCGCAATTGTTGGTGAAGAAGCTATAAGGAATAGTGGCAACTCTCCCGGCTTGGCCACTGCTGACTCCCACATTGATTTAGCACACCAGCAGATAACTTATATACCGGCTGTAGAGATCTCTAAAGCCGTGAACATGATTACACCTAACAAGGCTCCAGGCATGGACAAAGTGCCTGGCGTCTTGTTTAAGATGTTAAAGGATATACGGGGCCCTCATTTTGTATTGGTTTTTTATGCCCTATTGTTCACTGCTCCTACACCTCCAACGTGGGCCAGGGCGGAGATAATCCTATTTTTTAAGAAAGGCTTCAGATCATCTCCTGCCAATTATAGACCAATCAGTCTTATTGATAGTGCCCAAAAATTGTTCAGTTGTATCACCTTGAACAGGTTGAGTGGCTTAATGGTAGACGTTGATGTCTTGACCCCATTGCAAACCGGCTTTAGGGAAGGTTTATGCACAATAGATCAGGTCCTTCACCTATGATTATTGTACTGGAAGTATGCGTTTCTGAGGAAAGGTCGACTATGTCATTTTCACAGATCTTCGGTCAGCATTCGAACTAGTACCCAGAGTATCCCTATGGAGGGTTTTGGCTAAGATTTGTGCGTCTGCCTATCTTCTAAAAGTCATTATCAAGTTATACTTAGAGAACTATGCCCCAGTTTATTTGTGAACCTCAGGGTGAGCTAACTGCCCCCACTCCCATAAATTAGGGAGTGAGGCACGGGTGTGTGTTGGCCTCTACCCTCTTTTTTCTTTATATGAACGACTTAGTATCACCGCAATCGAACCCCTGGCAGCGGCTCTGCGAGCGACGCTGGGTGATGGAATACCTCTAGGAGATGCGACACACCAGGTGTCACTGTATGCGGACGACCTCCTAGTATTCATGAGAGATGTAGGAAATATACCGGCCCAATTGGCACACACACTGCGTGACTGCGCCGCTCTCTCAGGACTTCGGGTAAATGCCAACAAGTCCTGCCTCTAGGCATTTGGGGGAGACACTCAGGACCCAGGCTATACTTTAGAGGGCACGAGGGTGCAGTGGAAAGCGCATACATTCCGCTATCTCGGAATTCAGATATATCGTCAGCCGACAGACCTCTTCAACGGTAATCTGGGACGAGCAGTGACAGCCATCAAGTCACAAGTGAACTTCTGGAAAATGCTCCCACTAACAGTCACTGGCAGGGTGGCACTATCCAAGATGGTGATCCTTCCTCGACTCCTGTACTACTTTGCTAACCTACCTCTATATGTCCCAGCAGCCTTCTTCACCACACTCACTAAACTGCTTAGGGACTTCCTCTGGGGCAATGCACGTCACAGAATAGCGTTAGCAAAGTTATACTTGCCCACCGATCAAGAGGGCCTAGCTACGCCTTGTTTCGAACACTACTATTTGGCTGCACAATTGCAGTGGATAGCCCGCTGGCTCGCGGACAGAGGCCGTGAAGATACTGCGACCTTAGCCCCTCCTCTCTCTCTGGATCATACTACCAAACTTTTCCACCCAGCCTCTATGGCCCCAATGCCGGCCCCACTCCTCCTAGCGGTGGCCTATAGGTGCTATTGTCGTTGTCTGTACCTCATTAAAGCGAAAGTCCCCTACGCACCGGCCATACCACTAGAGGGCTCCCCTAGCGGGCCTGGGGTACTTTCATCTCTTGAACTCACGGAATGGCACGAAGCTGGCATACAGACACTGGGAGACTTGTACCGGGATGGCACGCTCATACCATACGAGTCCCTGGTCGAAGAAGTGGGGCTGCCACCGGGGCAATTCCTAAGACACCGCTGACTGATCACGACACTAACTTCTAGATGGGGGGGCATGTAAGAGGAACCGAGCCAACACCTTACCATACAGTACCTTCATGTTATGGGGCGTGGTAGACACTTGTTTCGATGGTTTGCGGCATCCCTTCGTACACACGCAGCGATAAGTCTAGACTCTCTTCACCGCAAATGGGAAGCAGACCTGGAGTGGCAGCTGGAGGACAGGGAATGCGAAAAGATACTAAAGAGCCCAACACGTATTCCCAGAAACATGAGGTTCCGGCAAATACAACTGTTTATAGTCCACACCCAAAAAGATAAACAGATATTTTCATTGCACAGATGCGGTGTGCCCTCGCTGCGCGGAGTTGGGGGTTGGACTGGTACACATGCTATGGAGCTGTTACAAGGTACACACCTATTGGCAGGTTGTCGGCGAGGCGCTACATACATGTACGGGTCGCAACATACCCTTTGAATCGCCCGTTTACTTGTTATACCACTTCCGCAGGACCCCTGCCACAAAAGTCTCCTCTCGCTTCCTTGACCTAGGTTTGGTGGTAGCTAAGCAGCTTCTAACTAAAAAATGGAAGGCGCAAGACCCGCCACACATACAGGCATGGAGGTACTCACTCATAGCATGGGCCAAAGCAGAGGGAATTGCCATCCTGCGGGAGGAAACGTTGGGGCTACGGAAGACGCCTATAGAAACGCAATGGGAGGGACTACTCCAGGCCCTTTTGCACACTGAGGGAGACGACCCTGAGGGACGACCAGGGAACGGGGGAGGCGCCCCAATAGTCATTGACAGGTAGTCCGTCAGCAAACATCTGCAATGCCATGTAAGCGCACGCACACTAAACGACACCTAAGGTGAGCTACGATGTGGGCGGTGGATGGAGATGACCTGTGGGGAGCTGTGGTGATGGGGATGGGGGGGAGGGGGGGCGGGGTGAAGAACACACATCTGCACACATCTGGAAGTTGTTCTATGCTGCTGTTGCTAGTTTTAATTGTTTGTTTTTACCTATAACATCTGTGCACTTGCCCAAACTGAATGATCCGCAAGGACTCTGCGCAAAGCGCCAATGGAACCACATCAATAATGTACGATGGCTGTCATCCTAGTTGACATGAACTGTCTGTCGAGGTTCAGCTTGTAGCTGAGTCAACAATGTAATCACTATGCATACTCGATATATCTCTACTCAACTGTAATAACTCTCCGATATTGATGGATGGTTCGATGTATGGTCGACTTTATATGATGTATGTTGTCTTTCACGAAGATGTAACTTTTAAAATTAATAAAAACAGATTTAAACAAAAAAAAAATTAACGACTGTTGGACTTGGCCCTTTTTGCAGGGTCATCCCTAAACGTTTTGCCTTCCTCCTGTATTTTTCCTGACCTGTTGGCTGATTTATGACTCTGGGCACCTTACCACTGCTCATCAGTGCTAAGGTGCATATGCTCTCCCTATGGTAAAATGTATTATGTGAATTGACTTCCATGTTTGACTTATTTGGTTTACTATCAGTCCCTAGTAGAGTGCACCAGGGGTGCCAAGGGCTTGTATATCCAAATGCTGCTAGTGGGCTTGCAGCACTGGTTGTGCCACCCACAGAAGCAGTCTGGTAAAATGTGTCTAAGGTCTGCCATTGCAGAACCTGCATGCAGTCTGGTACTGTCATGCTGACTGGGCAAGTGTCCCCACTTGCCAGTCCCTAAACCTTCCCTTGCCTTCATATTAGTCACCCCTAAGGTAGGCCCTAGGGCAGGGTGCATTGTAAGGATAAGGTAGGACATGCCCTGAGGTGTGTGGCATGTCCTAATAGTGAATTACAGCCATTTTCGTTTTTCACTATTGTAAGGCTACCTGCTCTCCATAGGCCAGAATGGGCTGCTAGATTATAACACTCTATAATCCTAGCAGGCTCAGGAAGCATGGTAGAAATTCATGTTTAGTATGCCTGAACTCAGAATAATAAAATACATCTTTTAGTAAAGGTTATTTTAATATCCTGGGTTTGCAAATGCTACTTTTAGAAAGCTAGCCTTTGCGTGCCTAACCATTTCAGTCCGCCTCTGGAGGGGAGGGCTATCTTCTTTGTGTGTAGCTTGAGTGACAGGGCTGGGAGGTTCCAGGAGACAGGCTGGGGCTGCCAGGTGGTGAATAGAGAGATTACACCAGGATGGGTGGGAGGAGTGCACCTTGACTCTGAATAGGGCAGTGCTCTGCCACCACAATGCTGGCTCCACCCCCTGGGGAGCGTCTGATGTCTCTGCCCTGCCTGCTGAAAGAAGAAGCCAGAATCCCAACAACAAAGTGCTCCTCACTGAAAAGAACTGGACTGGGATTATGCAAAGGCCCCCCTGGCCTGTAAAGACAAAAGAAACTTGGTATAAATGTAGGAGCCCTGCTCCTAAGAAATCAGATCCTGATTGAACCACGAAGAAACTCTGCCTGACCAGAAGGACCTGGAAGAAGCTGAAGGAGGAGTAACTTTCCCTGACCTGGAGGATTGGCCTGCAGTTGGTGCCTTGCTGAGAAAGGAGAGGAAAAGACTAAGAGAGACTTTGCACTTTGTTTTCAACTATCTCCAAGGGCTTGGAAGAAGAGCGTGCCCCCTGAACTGAGTCCCAGGACCATTGGACTCATCTGCCTTCCAAAATTGAGTTGCCTGGACAATTTTTGCTTGTTTCCCGCTGGATTTGGCCCCAGTACGACTCGTACCCCATCCGCCGCGAAGCCGTGTCTTTGCCGCCCGGTACCGCGTGTCTACGCTGATCCAAAAGCGTTAGTACGCACCGTATCCCTCCCGGCCGCATCGCACCTAACCTTCCCCGCCGATTCGAGTCGTACAGCCCTGGCTGCCGAACCCTGTACGCCGGACCCAAGCTTCATTGTCCCGCAGGTACGGTCCGTACGCTGCTAACGTACTGTACCGTGCCGTACTCAGAGCCGAGAAGCCGCATCACGCTGATCCTCCCCGTACGCTGTACGGCGCCGAGAAGTGTCGCCGCCTATCCGCACTGAAGGTAGGGCTCGAACGCCGAACGCCACGGACTCTGCAAGCTGATCTGGGCCATCCGCACGTATCCCTGAAGGTCCCGTACCAACGCCGCGTCCCGACGCCGCGACCCGACCAGCATCTGAATACGCTGCCGAACTACGACCCGGACCCATCATCTTGTCCCGCACTGTCCGTCGCGGACCCCACAAACTTAAGGTACCTTGTTCTGTTCGCACCGCCGCGTGCACGTCATGGACCCCGGAGTCCGCAACGATTGTTTGACTCATACTTTCCTTATTTTTAACGCCTACGAGTCGCACATCCAGGTACGAACCGTACAGAGCCTGAAAAGAAGCCGAATTTACTAAAAGAAGCCTATTTTGCATTTTAAGCCTTTTTACAAGAACATTGAACTTTAAAATAATACTGTGGTCATTTTATTCGTTATTCTGGTCTTGTGCTAAGCCTTATATAAAGAGAACTATTTTTGATACAACCTTGACTGGTGTCCGTTTGTGGTGTGTCATTGTATTACTGTATGTGTTCACAAATGCTTAACCTATGACGCCCTGAGAATAGTCTTGACTGCTTGCGCCACACTACCTAAAGGGTGAGCAGGGGTTATTTGAAAGGGTGATCCCCTTACTCTGACTTAGAATTGAGAGTCCCTGCTTGTCGCAAGTGCATACCTGTGCCAACTAGAGATTCCCAATTCTAACAACGACTTAGTATCACATTTGGATACTTGTGAGGGTAATGTCCCACGTCTGTTTGCGAATGATACCCTTTTCTATCCAAATCACCTATGGGTATTCAGAAACTCTTGGATTGCTTTGGAGCCTTCTGCAAGCAGCGAGGGCTGGAGATCATCCTCAGCAAGACTAAATACATGGTATTTAATCCCTGACAACATCCCGTCTGACCCCTACTTTCAACGGTGAATGTCTGGAATGGTTTTGAGTGCTTGACTATCTGGGGGTGACACGTTCTGATCAATTTGATTGGTCATTTTATATCCAGAAGTGTAAAATCAAGCTCAAACAATACGGTGGGGGTATTTTGAGGGCCCAGCGCACATCTAAATATCACCCAGCCCTGGAGATCTGTAAGTGCCAGGCTTAGGGAGCCTCTTTGTGTGGAGTTGAATTGTGGGGCACATCAGACGCTGGGTCTCTTGAGCCAGTAGAAAATCGGCTCATGAGAGGCTTAAATAACTTTCCAGAAAGCACTACAATGTGCCCATTACGGTTATACTATGGGATTAGGCATATCAATCATATAGTGGCCTTGAGACCTGTATTGTACTGGCGGAATTTATGGTCAGCTCCAGAGCTCATTTCCATCCGAAAGGCCTTGGAGGAGTTAATGGGGCAGTTGGGGGCCAGTAAGCATCCCTGGTTTAGGGTGGTTAGGGACCGCCTGAGGCAGATTGGGCTGGGAAATCTTTGGTCCACACCAGCAGACGCTGTATCAGTATTGAAGTAGGCATTGAAAACTGCCTTTTGGCATTACGCTGATCAACATATTATAGGTTCCTCTAGGGTGGGTTCCCTCACTGCTTCTTTTATGGAGTTCAAAGTTGACTACCACCTGGAGCCATTCTTGGATGAGGTCGAGCCACACCATGGTATGACCTTGTATATTAAATTCGTCTAGGGACTCTACCAGTATGTGCCTTTACTGCCACATGGAAGCATTGAAACATCGATTTAGATAGAACTCGCCCATTTTGTCCAGGAGTGGAAGAAGTGGCCGAACATGTAGTTTTATTTTGCCTATCCTTCCTCTGGCATAGGAAGAAGTGGATATTGCCAGTGTGTCGCATCTTAGGTTTGAGAAATGATAAGATTGTGTTCAGAATACTCAGTGGCGACACCAGGCAGTATATTGCCTATGCTGTTTCAAGGGATCTAATGTCCATGTGGAGGTTAAGACAGAAAACGGTGCTCAACTGATGTCTGCTTTTTCTTTTTCTGATGTATATTTTAACGGTTTTATTAATATTTTATCTGATTCGTTTGTTATAATGTAATTTTATCTAGATTTTCATTCTCTGTTTTTATGTATTTATGCATGTTCTTTTACGG
Organism: Triturus cristatus; assembly: GCF_964204655.1. Classification (NCBI taxonomy): domain Eukaryota; kingdom Metazoa; phylum Chordata; class Amphibia; order Caudata; family Salamandridae; genus Triturus; species Triturus cristatus. The sequence goes on along the minus strand of NC_140594.1, from coordinate 314,757,708 downwards.
CCTTTTGGCCGAAATAAAAAAAATTGCTGGACTTGAATTGTTCTATGCTGAGAGAAATGCCAGTCGGTTCCTAAATTATACACTGTCTTGGCTATTGATAAATTAAATTTGAAAGGAAATACGAAATAAAAAATACAAAATAAACAATAAACAAAATACTCACAACAAGTAAACCTCACAGGGGTCAAATGATAAACCTAAAATAAAAAAAAAAGGAATTGTGACTCTACGGAATGAAATAACGAAAAAACAATACATAAAACAAGACAAAGAAAATAAACCCCAAACATGCTCACACAAAAAAGGAAGGGACAGCACCAGCTCTGTTGTCCATTCTCCCTGCTCCACCTCCGTGATCTTTCAGGACATAAACCAGGTTGACTCCGAGCTATTGAGGTAAAAAGCCACATAGACCATGGGGTATAGTGCATTTCAATTGTTGGGGTATCGAAAGGGCCGACTTGTCAACACTGCTAATTTTTGGTCAGCACGAATTAAAACTTCCACAGGTACAGATGCCCTAAATGTTTAACTGTTTAGCTGCAGTCAAATGTTACAACAGTATCGGACTAGGGTGAACCTCTCCAGTTCCCGGTGACGTACTTTCACCGCGATTTCTCTACCCTTCACAGATTTTTTTTACTCATTCCTAACCCGTTTTAATAAATAAATCTCACATTATTTATTACACACTTTCCACAATCATTATATAATTTCCACCTGGTTATCTTTTCTTTTGTTCAATGCATGTTCCACTTCTCGTGTGCAACATGTATACCTCCATTTATTTAATCTAAAATCCTACGAACCAAACATAAGCATTCTACAAGAATGGAAGTCCCTTCATAAGTAAACACCGTCTCCAATGCTTAGCTCCTCTCGAAAATCAAACCTACCCCATGGTATTTTCTTCAGCTGTGAAAAAACTGTCTGTATCATTACAGTTCTGCTCATTGACGACCTCTTCAATTCGAATATTAGTGTTGACCAATTCCACTCTTATCGGGACAGAACTTTTTTTCTCTGTATTATAGGCATTCGACTTTTTCAATTCTGAATATCGCCGAAGGATCAATTTTCCTCTCTTTCCATTGTAGCTCTAGATCCAATAATGAATCCTCACCATTTCCACCAGCATGTTATTAGCACTTCACCCTTTAATCAAATTACCTTTCTTGTGTCTAAACCATTTTCTTGTACCAAGAGTAATCCAGCTACACACAAATAAAAGATTCAAAGTGTGCAAGATGTATTGTACTGTGTCTGTGTGCGTGCGCACACATACGGAAGAGACCATTTCTAAGGTGCCTGGTGCCCCCTGAGGACAGTCTTTGTGGGTCTGCACAAGATGGTAGTTTCACTGCAAGTTGTCCTCATCTTCATCCTTGGTGGAAGGGAAAACTTGCACATCTTGCGTTCCTTGAATGCCTGGCTGAAACTGTAGCTATATGGTGAACTGGGCGAAATTACAATTCCATACCTGATAAACCAGTTTTTCTCAACTAACCTACAACCATACTCCTTCATTCATGTGTTGTACTGGCCGTCGCTTAGCAACCATACCAACTTGGCGTTTGTCATTAGGCTTGATTCCACAGATTCCCTTGACTAGTATTGACTAGCCTGTCCTTCATAGGTTTCACTGAAAAAGCCTGGGAGAGGATGACAATGACTGAACAGGTACTTCCTCTTGAGGAAGCTTTTAAAGAAAGCTTGTGCTCTGGGCCATGAAGTTTGCATTTGTCTGGATTTCAATCGACTGACAACACTGCGAAGGTGAGATTGTTTACTAGGATCAGAGCTCTGCAAGCTCTGCAGCTGCTGTCATTAAGGGTGGGATCAAGCCCAAGATACTGGAAGATGTCTTGCACTGCACCCAGCTTTACAAAAGGAGGAAACTGAACAAGAGGTCAAAAAGTATATTCCATCTGAAGAGGAGAAAAAGTATGGCCCATCTGATAGAAGCCTACAAGAAGGTAATCAAACGTACTGAGCACCCAGGATTCACCCAACCTTGCAATCCACATGGCCATGATACCCCACAAGTAATAAAAGTGACAAGAGGACGAGGAGCTGCAAATACCGTTTACAATACTGCCAAAGAGGTGAACCTGCACTCAACGTATCCAGTACCACCCCCCCTCCAAAACAATTCTGTACCAATCCAAAGGGCAGAAACAGGTTTCCCCTCAGCTCATGTCTTGCAGCTGCATCACAGTGGCAGCAACCACTTATCTCAACTGCGAAACAGTTTGAAGTGCTTCTTTAGCCCTTACTGTTATGAAGACGTAGGTATTAGAAGTACTGATTATATCATGACTCTAAATTTAATTTTCCAGTGGAGATTAGTTAAGTCCTTCGATTCCCCCAGTCCCAAAAGTAACCTTGCTAAATCTCCAACTCCCCATTTCAAGATATGTACATCTGAGGTATAATACATTTTTGTGGGTGTTAGCACCACACCAGCACCTTTCCCCATTTGAATACTTTAGAAGACTAGTTTGTTCCATAAATAGTCTGTCTCCTGTATGCTAACTAGGAAAGCCCCAAAAGCCTCATTAATTTGATCAAACGCACTGTAAAGAATTTGCCTTTAGGCACCCAGAATAGTGTTTGACCTGGAAAAAAACTCCTGTATAGTTTTATGTGTTTTTTTAGTTAATTGATTTTGGGAGTGTTTTAAAGGGCTGGACTTTAACCAACTAGGGTGTCAAGTCTAGTACCTAGAGTCGCAGGGACCAGATATATTAATTCAACTGGATAAATAAGTTACTTAACTTTGGTAACATCTTATCTGGTAGAGACTCCATATAGCTGCAGATTCCTTACCTTAGAATATTCCCCAGGTGTCAGACTGGACTTGCCTATATAGCCACCACCTCAGTGCGCTGACATCAGTTTCTTCTCATGACATTCACATGCCAGAAGCATGAAGAAACAGAATGGCTGATGGACCAGTGTGCAGACACTAAGGACCTACAAGGGTCACTCTAGATGGAAAATCTGTTAGCAGAAGTGGGGAGCATGGGAGCGTCAGTAAGGAAACTGTGGTTAGAGTCTCAACCAGATAAGGTGTTACCAAAAGGTGAGTAACTTGTTCATCTGATAGACTTCTATTCTTTACCTTAGAATAGATACCCAAGCAATACTTCCCCGGAACTGGGTCTGTGAGCAGATTCAGACGAGGAAGTCCTGGAGGAATGAACGAGCAAAGTGCCTGTCATGACGGCCCTGACTGTCTAGGCAGTAGTGCTGATGAACTTGTGCAGAGATGCCCATCTCACAGTCTAACAGATATCGAGGACGGGAACTCTGCAAGCCAACACAGCTGTGGTGGAATGAGCTTGCAAGCCCTCATGGGGGTTGATTTCTGGTCAGTACATAGCAGATTTTAATGCAGAGTACAGTTTATCTGGAAAGGGTCAGTTTCAGCACAGCTTTACTTTTCTTTGCCCCGACAAAACCAATGAAGAGTTAGTTGATCATCCACCAGGGGCCCTATTATAGATAGAGTGCACTTTTCCTGTTTGTGCCAGGGCACATCTTTAAGCAAGTGTGCCAGGTGCAAGCAGGAAAAGTGCATCCAATTATGTAGAATGTGCTGCCCTCAGGCAGCCGCGCACTGGATTCAAGAGAAATATAGAGCAGCTGTTTAAAAACGGTCCCGTGTTTCTCTATTCAGGAGGCAACCGATCTGCACTTTAAAGGATTGGCAATTCCCTTGAAGATCGGTGCATTGAGTATCTGCACCCACCAGCTAAGGAATGTCTGGGAGGTTCATAGGACCCTCTTTCCCCCTTCAGAGGGCTGCCATCATGGGGCGCACTGAGAGTGTGCTTCCTGACAGCTTCTTTGCCTCTGCGTCCACATCTATAATAAGGTGTGGGCGCAGAGGCATAGGGATTTCCTCATTCGCGTAGGGCCACATCCTCATGCAAATGAGGGAATGCCCTCTTGAGAAAGCACTGGTGCTATATGTGCGCCAGCACTTTCAGTATTACAGAAAGGGACACACAAGCGTCTGTGGCCCCTTCTGTAATACCAACTTGCCACGGGGGTGCGCAAAGCGGTCACACATGTCTGTTGCGCCCCTGGGGCACGTTCTGTAATACGGCCCCTGGTGCTCTTTGGTGCAATGATGTAGAACGATAAAGCTCTTTTGCGGCCCAGGCGAGAGAGCCTCTCCTTTTTGGAAGGGTGAGGCAGAGCAAAGAAGATTGGCAATGTGATGGTCTGGCAGATGTGGAAGCGTTACACCACTTTTGACAGAAAAGAGGCACAGGTTCTCAGAACCAGTTTATCTGCAAAAACGTTGATGAATGGAGGGTGCATAGGCTCGAAGGGCGAGTTCATCAATGTCAGAATCAAGATTCTGTCCCATTTGGGCATGATAAAAGGTTATGGAGGAACATGTGTTGGAGTCCTTTGAGAAAATGAGTTACAGCAGGTGACTGGAACAGGGATGGCCAATTAGGCAACCTCAAGAAAGCCAAAACAGGTGAAAGATATCCCTAAACTGAGCCCTGAGGAAAGCCTTGCCGTGCTACTGAAAGAACAAATAATATCTCGTACAAAGGTGCAGAGAAGTGGTCAACATTTTTAGAGGCCGATTAATCCACACATATGTCCCAATGGCAAGTGTATACTGTCTTGGTTGAGGGATGCCTGGCTGTCAGGATGATATCACAGGCTTCTGAAAGGCGGTCAATTGCAGCGGTTCAATATCCATGCATGAAGGCAGAGCGGGTGCAGGTTCGGGTGCAGGTTCGGGTGCAGGACCCTGCCCTGTTGCTGTGACTGGAGATTCTCCCGAAATGGCAAAATGATTAGAGGACGGATGCTCATGCTCAGGAGTACTCTACATGCCCAATCCTGAGCCGCAAGAATGACTTGGGCCCAGTCGTTCCTGATCTTCTTGAGAACTCTGGGCAGAAGTGGAATCGGCAGGAAGGCGTTCAGGAGGCCTGAATTCCACTTGAGACAAAATGCGTCTTGGAGCGAGAGCCGCCTTGGAAACAACAGCACGTAGAAATGCTGAAATTGCGCATTTGCAGTGTTGGCGAATAGATCTAACCAAGGTTCTCCCCAGTCACGGAAGAGACTATGCACCACCTGAGATTGGAGATGCCATTCGTGATCTGCGAGACATCGATGGCTACGTTCATCCGCCCTGGCATTCAGAGATCCTGCCAGGTGTTGTACGACTAGGAATATGTCGTGATGTTCAAGTCATGCCCACAAAAGGAGGTCGTGTTGTCCGTTAACACCTGAACTGGTATTCCTGTGATGGAAGGCTTTCAATGATAGGTGAATCACTCTCAATTCCAACAGGTTGGTGTGGAGCTGATACTCCGCCAGAGACCAGCGCTCCCTGAGCTCCACCTCTGCCAGATAGCAGCCCCAACCCAGGAGTGACGCGTCTTTCACCACAGTCGGCCCTGGGTGGGGAATGGAGAGGCGTCTGCCGCTGACCCAAACACGGTTCATCAGCCACCACTGCAGATCTTTAGAAGTTCCCTCGGTTACCTGGAGCAGGTCGGTGAGATTCCCCTGATGCTGCGCCCACTGGGACTTCAGGTCCCACTGCAGAACCTGCATGTGCTAGTGGGTGTTTATTACCAGCAGCTTGCAGAAGGCCATGAAGCCCAGCAGCACAGAGTCAGTCTCACCAAAATCCAGAATAGAGGCTCTTCGCTCCAGAGGATAGGCCCAAAACTACACTGTGTCCAGATTGGCTAAGATAAAAGGCAGCGTCTAAGAGGGATTTAGGTGTGACTTCGGCACATTGTTATGAATCCCAGTGAATGGAGGAGGTCTGACGTGGTCTGGAGGTTGGAAAGGACTGCATGCGGACGAGCCCACCTTCAACAGCCAGTCATCGAAGCAGGGGAAGTCTGGAACCCCTAAGCTCTGCAGATGGGTTGCAACCACCAGCATGACCTTGGTGAATACCTGAGGGGCGCTGGTGAGGCCAAAGGGGAGCACAGCGAACTGAAAATGCTTGTGGCACACCGTGAACCACAGGTAATGCCTGTGGGCAGGCAGGATTGGTATGTGAAAATATGCATCCTGCACAGTGGCATAATGAAACTTGAGCCCCCCGCAAAGTGCATAGAAGGGGCCCCTCACGATCCGGACCCAGACAGGGGCTCTCAGGCCAGGCCATGCACAGTTCCGGAGGGGCCTCACAGGAGCTCAGGGTCCACCGCACCACAGGGGCAATTGTTAGGTCACTGGACTTGTAAGTCCAAAGCTACCATCCAGTCTCCGGGGTCCAGGGCAGACAGAACCAGAGCATCCTGAATTTCTCCTTCTTCAGGAAGAAGTAGAGAGGGTGCAGGTCTAATATAAGGCAAAGGCCTCCATCCTTCTTGAGCATCAGAAATTAGTAGGAATAGCAACCAGAATGGTCTTCTGATGCTGGTACCCTTTTGATAGCGCCTTTGGCCACAAGAACCTGTACTTCATGATGGAGCAGAGAGAGGAGGTCCACTGTCGACCAGTCTGAGAATGGTGGCATGGGTAGCAGAGTTTCGATGAATTGGACGGTGTAATCCCGCTGAACAATTTGGAGCACCCATTTGTCTGATGTTATGGACTGCCAGCAAGGCAGGTGTTGCCGGATCCTGCCACCGACCAGTTACCCACAGCCGCGAGTCTGTTGGCCTTGGTGGCTGCGTGAGGACAGTCGCAGCTGGTAACCCCTACCACAGCCACAAACTGAGTGAAAGGCAGAAGGGGCTGGCGTGCGGCCATGGAAAAACACAACTACCGGGCAGTTTTCCTGCTGTCCTTAAAGTGCTTTAGCGCGGAATTCGACTTATCGCTGAAGTGAAGGGTGCCATCGAAGGGCATGACTTTAAGGGATGCCTGAAGATCCCCCAAAAAGTCAGTAGATCCCAGCCAGGTGTGGCGTCTGAAGGACACGGACGACATAATCGCTCTGCTAGAGAGTCAATCATAACCAGTCCACAGTGAAGGGTGAACTTAGCTACATCTCTCTGCCATCGGCAATAGGATAGGTCATGATGGCTTGTGACTCTTCCAAGATCGTGGGCAGCACTTGTGCAACAGAACCCCAGACTGCATGTGTATATCAGCCCAAGAGGCGCACGGTGTTCACTGAATACAGTGGAAGGCTGGTGGAAGAGAATATCCTTGGATTCCCTTTCCAGTAGCGTGGTAAGGAACGCACTAGGGTTGACTTTGGACTTGGAAGTCTGGACCACCAGGCGCTCCATGGTGGAATGCTGGATGAGGAAAGATGGGTTCCCAGGTGTTGGGAAGTGGCAGCAGGCAAGTATCCTGTGCACAGAAGTCCCTGTGCAGGGCTTGGCCCGAGCACAACATCTAAGAGTGCTGCATTAAAAAGGGAGGACAGGTTTTGTGGGGACGACTCCTGACTGAAGGAACTCAATCAAGACATTTGTCTTGACTGCCACCGATGGCAGCATAAAGTCAAAGGCCTCAGCCGCCCTCCTCCGCATCATGGAGTCCCTGCCTCCGTAGCCACACTAGAAGGAGAGACTAAACTAGTATCTTGGGAGGTATCCAAACCACTAGCATCCCCCCTTTCTTTGTACCTGTTATCTTTGGGTTCTTCCAAGGGGTTAGGGTAGCCATAAGGGTCCTCAGATGCCCCCCCCCCAATTATACTACGCACAGGGCCTTTCAAAAAAAGAGGGCCCTGCCTTCAATTCGGAAAGTCATGTACTGGCCGGCACCAGAGCGGACGTTGGAGGATGCCAGTCCGGCTACGTATCAGAGTCGGGTATAACAATGGAGATCAATGCCACCGTGGGGTATCGGCATCGTAGGTAATTATGTCACTGGAACAGGCTCCGGTAATGGTCATGATCTCGTGACCAGAGGCCATCCAAAACCAGATCCAAGAGTCCCAGATTGCGTCGAAGGCAGACCGGCAGGTGACAATCCAGTGGCCCGAGGGTGCTCAAGGAGGGGTCAGCAAGCACAAATATGAGGAGTTCTACGGTGGCCTTATAGAACTCCTATAAGTGGGCGGGGTCGCTCCAGCTCTGGAAAATTCTGGGAGGCACCGAGCGGATCCAAACTCAGGGTCATGATTTGTGGCGTCATTCCTACACGTCATCCCAAGACTTGGGCCAGTGTGGCAAAGACAAAGAGGGCTACAACTTAGACACTGATGTCGGGTGCTAGGAATGGCTCTGTGAGCAGGCCCAGGACCTTGGCGCGATGGGGACCTGGAGCATCGTGAAGTCGATGGACCAGGAGCCTCAGGGACTGCTCCCAAAACACCTTGTGATTCATGGCACACCAGTCTTTACAGACCCTAGAGTCGTGCCTTGGCTCCACGCACCAGATGCAAGCCAGGTAGGGGGCTCTCCCAGACATATGTCTGCCAGAAACCACATGGTTTAAACCCCACAGGTTTTTAGAGGACATCCCTGAGCACCGGGAGATGAGCTCAAAAAGTTTGACGAATTGTTTGAAAAAATAATCCAAAAAATAGACCAATGTAACTCTCTCCGGATCGGAGCTGATGGTGCAGAAAGAAAATAGCTGTCAGCACGCTGGGGTGGCACCTATATAGGTACCACGCACGTCAATTCCGCCATGGACAAAACTGACGCTGCGCAGATTGTTGCCACTTATCGCCGCAAAGAGGGACTGCTTAAGATTTTCCAGATCCAGTCTAACTCCTGTGGAATATTCTAAGGTAAAGAATATGTGGCTAGAGGTCTTGATCAGATACTCTTTTTACTTTCAGATAGTAAATGGGAGAAAGGTGCTGTATACTGAGGGAAACACTTGGGGGCTTCCTACACCCCCCAAATGCTTCTCCTTACCATAGTCCCTACCATAAATTTGAATGTTACAAAAAACCTAGCACCTAAACGGCATCTAAATGGAATAAACAGGTTTGTGGCCTCAGTTTGGCCTGAGAAGTAGCTAGTACAATAAAGTTTTTCGATTGCATCTTTAGTTTCCCTGGCCTGTTTTACCTACACGTAAAGTGCTTTTCTTCTTTGAAGTTATAACACTGACAGGACCATTTCCTTGTATGTTATTTTCTATATTTTTGATTTGAGTTTCTATCACTTACTTCTCTCCTACATTAATCCCTGACTGCTCAATTCCACTTCTGCCGAGTAAAGTCCCCAAATGGAGTAACTTGGCTATCAACTTGGAATGCACCAGCACATGTAACCTCAGGACGCCTTCGATAAGTGATAATACCCACGAAGGAGACTGCCCAATAAGTAATAGCCCCAGAAGCTCAAGAACAGGCACCTCAGTCTTTCTCCATTTTTGCCCAGTGCATTCAATCATCTATGTGTAATCTGAATGTCAAATGTCTGAGGAAAAAAAGGTTTATAACCATTCGCTGATCATCAGGTCTTAAGCCAGTTAACACGAGCTTTGAGGTGGCAGGTCTGAAATGTCTGCTGCAGCAAAGATAGCCTGGTAAGAGACAAAGAGACTACATGTTAAATGTCCTGGAAGTCTAGCTTTTTTGTATGAGATTTTCAGCAAACCTCTGCATAAACTCCCAGATGTACCAGTCACATCATCTCAAAAGCATAGTTCCTCTATCACTCAGGTGGCCACCATACAACAATTCTTTAAATTCACAGAACTGATTATTGTAGTCTCCTCTGAGATAGCTGAAGAGGATAGATCAAAAGGGTACCGCTTCCTTACAGCATATAGAATGACATAGTTTGGATGAGGATCAATCCTTAAGAACAAGGACTCTTCCTCAAGAGGCTTGTGATTGTTAACCTGACGTGGCTTAGTAGCCTTACTGATGGCTTTAATAAGGAAAGCTCCATCTCTTGCTCGGTTAAACCCAGACCCCAGGATATACGCAATTTTGATAAGTGGTGGTGTAATGTCTCTAAAATCACAAAGCTACTGTGCTGAAAACTGTACCGGGGACAGAAGCACTGAATTAGTTGTTGTACCCAAGTCATGCAACATTACATAGATTCTAGACAAACAACTGTCCTCTGAAAAATGTGATGCTGAAGGACAGCGCTCTAAGCTCTAGGTCTTCTATTGATTTTTATGCCTTATTTTTCCATTTGGTTTGGTTTTTTATATTTGGTATTAATGGCAATAAAAAAAATGTGAACAAAAAAATAAATCAGAAGGCAAAATCTTTGCAAGTGAAGTGGTTGTAGAAAGATATTCTGAAAAGACTTAAAGAAATGTCTCTATTACAAGTCATGAGGTATATCGAACTAGAGCTGTATCTTAAAGGAGATGGCTTCTTAAGAGGGGATGTAGTCACTCCCTTTCTATGACAAAGATGCCCCTCTGGAACATGAGAGTATCAGAGTGATATATGCAGTATCCACCCCTAAACAGAACATTGCAGGGAAGGCCTAGAATTATCTGATGTCTGACTCTACAACAAACTTACTCTGCAACAAATGAAGGATTGTCTTCAATCTGTGCATATTCTGAAGAAGGAGTCGAGTCCTTGGACACTGCACACATCAATGAAGAATGATGGGAGTAGTCATGCTCTCCTTCATGGCACCATTTATATACTCTCTCTTTTGGTTGATCAGAAGCAGGGACACCATGTCCTGAGGTGGAGAAGGTTCCTCTCTGTAGGCAGATTTGACGACTGAGGCTTTGTGCTCACCTCTGACATTGGGAACCTTATGGAGTCCTCAAGCTTACCCACACATCTTGATGGCTCGCGTCGACATTACTGGACGAAGAGGACACTTTAACAAGGTTGGAAGACCCATGTGAGGATCAGTCTCCTCCTCCTTCCTTTGGGATTGCGGTTATTGCACAAAATGTGAAGACACAATGCTTGTGTGCAGTAAACATTGGAGGAAAAAAAGACAGCTGAATGGATCTCTTTTCTGTTTGAAAAAACTGCAGAGACTTCAATGTCGGATGCAAATAGAAATGCTTGAAAAATACTGTATAAAATGTAAATATTTTCCTATAAGTACAGGTTTGAGAGAAGAGACTCCAGTGCTCCAAGATCTTACTCAAAGGAGCTGAAAAAATAAACTGGCCTTTAAGTGTATAATTGGCCTGTGGAGCTGCTGACAGCCGTAAAAAATGGTGATCTTTTCAGCTCTTCAAACGTGCTGCATATTTGGCTCTGTTCCTTTCTATTTCTTTTATTTAAGAAGTTATTAGAAATGGCTGGATTAGCACTGTTTTTTGACGTGGGTTTAATTTCTAATCCTCGAATTATGTTTTAAAGAAAAATACATCAGCCTATGTTTCACTCAGATAGTTGACGATTTTTAGAAGAGAATTTTCAGTTTATAAAAGTGCTCTAGGATATATACAAAAACATTTAATATTTAGTCCTATTAAGGCTGGTGTTGTGATGTAGAATGGTAGTGTGTATCTACTATAATCGTCTCAACCTGGCCCCCATGGGGAAACACTCCTTTAAAGCTAGAGCCTTGGGTGCCATAGATCAGTTTTTTTGGCATGAGAGAGAAATGAAAAACTTAATTGTAATCCTAATTATCCATAAGGGGTATCCTCGTATAATTTGTAACACAACTAGACGTGTGCTTATGTGCAGGATACAAAATGTATTAAATATATTTTCGGTAGTTAATCAAATAACTGTAGAACACTCTAGTAAAGTTTACTTGTAAATTTAGTTCTCCACCATGGTACCGCAGTGCGCTCAACCACGGGCTATCGTTGGCTATAGGATGGTTCCGGGAATCCCGTAATGGAGAAACAGCTTTTTTTATTCCCTGGAGGTAGGGGTTTGAAGCACCACGTGAGAATGAGTAGTAACGTTCATTATTTCAAAACTATCAATACATTCTCCTCGAAAATGACTAAAACTTTACTATAAAGGTTTACTTTGTGCTGTGAAAAAAAAAACAGTATCTATTAAATAGGCCACAGTTTCCTTCATTGTTCCTTCTCCATATTGAAGGTATTCCCCGAACTGAAAAAAGCAACAAAAAGCATTTACTCCTTCATATTCCTTTTTGTACATCAGAAATTCTCAGACGAGATGGCAAAACTAATTTCGCCCACCCTCACTAACCTACTTCATTGAGATATTTCCTGACATTGACAAGGATAGCAATAGTCACACCGCCAAGGATAGCAGTAGTCACACCGCCAAGGATAGCAGTAGTCACACTGCCAAGGATAGCAGTAGTCACACCGCCAAGGATAGCAGTAGTCACACCGCCAAGGATAGCATTAGTCACACCGCCAAGGGTAGCAGTAGTCACACCGCCAAGGGTAGCAGTAGTCACACCGCCAAAGGTAGCAGTAGTCACACCGCCAAGGATAGCAGTAGTCACACCGCCAAGGGTAGCAGTAGTCACACCGCCAAGGGTAGCAGTAGTCACACCGCCAGATATGCCAATAACCTTGTGCACTCGGAAGACCTTTCCTGACAGAGAAGACCACTCATATACATTATTCTTTCCTGTTTAAGGTATGCTATGGTAGTGTGTATCTGCAAAATTGTTCTCCCGAAGTCGGCAACGTAAATTGTCTCAATAACCAATTTATTTACAAATTCAGTTGGCAAAAACAATACTGCATCCACTACCAGTTTTTTCTCCCTCGTCTTGCAAAAATTCCACATCAGTGGTAAACAGTCAATTGATAAATCCCAACTCTGCTGCTCCTCCCTCGCCATGTCCCAGAGATGGATTCCGGATAGATTTTGGCCTATCTTGACTTTATTCAAATAGTATACACATTTCTCCAGTTCCCCATTTTCTCACAGGCATTTCTTGACACAGTCAAACATGTTTCTGTAGGCCACTAAGACAATTAATAAACAGGAATCATTTATAGCCAAGGCATAATGCGGATTCCTATACAGAGTGAGGCACAGAACATTGCACATCCATACCCTGGTACCTCATCCTCAGAAAGCCACTCACCTGTTATACAAACGCTGGGAACTGAAGGTGTAGAGCAGGTACAAGGTGTTGCCAGAAAGGAAAATTGAGATCCAAAACACAACTAAGATGGATCGCTTCTCCTGGAAACAAATAAGTGAAAAACATACTTAAACTCTCGTAGTTACTAAAGAAGCAAGAGCCACATAGTGCAGCTCCAGCGTGGCGAAAATGGGTATACTTGGTAAGAGGCTCCATTGTTGTCCTTTCACTCTTTTGTTGTTTTTTTTATTTTCTTTCTCTTATTTTCTTTCCCGTTTTACTCTATTTTAATTTCTGTTCTTTCATTTAATTTCCACTAATTTCGAGGTTCTCTTTTGTTTCTTCTTATATTTATTGATTCTCTTAATTTTCAGTTCTTTTTTTCCTTTGGTTTCCATCTTAAATTTTGCAAATCTTTACTAGCTCATTACTTAAGGCGCTGGAGTAGAACATCATGATGTTATGTATAATTGATATATTATTTGCGAACAGTTATGTTTCAGTTTTAAATTCTGAATGCATTTTACATGTACTTAAAAGTAGTTGTACAGTTGTCACCAGCTTGCAAGGCTAACAGTTTGATTAACCTGATTTGACAAACACCTCCTTTAGCAATTCAATTTTGGTGAAGGTAAATACCCCAAAATCTTCAAAGTCCATCATCTGAATTAAGACTACCTACTGTTTACAAGCCACGTTTTGCCACTCCTTCAGTTTATGAAGATATCGCCTGTGGCTCATGAAACTACTTGTAGATTTTTGTTCAAAATTTAGTAAGATTGTCTACTTTAATGGAAATACTATACCCACACGATTCGCATGCGCCTCATTTCTTGGCTAAATATATTACACTCATGAAAGGATGACGTGTGTGCAAACGGTGAGAGTATTACATAAAATGGTTCTTTTCCACCCGGGAAGGGACTCACCTAAGCCCATACTTTTGAAACAATTTGCTTCACTGAATCCATGTCTCGCACTGCAATTGATAGAGCCTGTCTTAGTCAGCAGGTTAACACACTGTTGGCCATCATCACCACACATATTGCAATGAAAGGGTCGCTCGCTCCTATCGAGGGCCAGGGTCTCCAAATCAAACTCTAACATTTCTCGCATAAGCTTCAGCAGTGGGACCCTTATGGACTGCGGCGGGCTCTCCGTTGCACCTACCTTCAAGGACACCTGGTGCTTGACAGCAGAGTTTGCGTAGGCGAATGTGCTGACCATCCCAATGCAGACCGCAAGCCCTGCCAAAAAGGAGAAGCAATAGAGAATGTGACCACGTTCTAGTAAGTTCCAGCGAGCAGGTTAGCGATGTGATCAGTTGTAGACAGCCGAGAACTTGTAAAACAGAAAGAAACTCTGTAAAGGTTGTCTGTCTGCACTTGGGGCAATCCTAGCTCCTAGATGCACAGTGTTGTTGCAATACATTCATTTTTTAAGACCATCAAATAATTAAATGATTGTTACAGAAAAGGCGTAGTTCACCTGACTTTAGACGAGGCCGTCACCTGAGAGAAGCTACAGCTCACCTGGCAAAGGCAAGAAGTGATAGACGAAGGTGCTCACCAGCAGGTAAATCAGACGCCAGGACCTCTGGTAGATAGACAGGGCCAGTGGACCACATGGGCTCACTCTATGAAATCTGTTCCATGCTCTTCTGCACAAGAGTCAAACGCCCATTCACTATTAAGAAGCTGGCAGAGGGAGGGGACACCCTGCCCACTATTAGGCGAGCTCATCACTTGGGAGAAATGTGGAACAACGGCCTGCCAGGGTGGCTGACTCCGGAGTACGGGGCTCACGGTTCGATTCCCGGCGCCGGAGGCAGCTCAGCCCGGAAAACGACCTTAACAACGCGGTCAAAACACCGCAATACATTTACATTGCTGCTTTTACAACGCAAGTCTTTACAACGACTTGCGCTGGATGGCGCTATAGACTACGGAATAGTGTAATTTCCTATTCCAACACCATCCCTACTGTACGAAGGCTGGAGTTGGAATAGTAAATCATACTATTCCTAAGTCCAGCGGTCCCCAGCGCAAGTCGTCATAACGACTTGCGTTGTAAAAACAGCGATGTAATGTACCGCGATCTAAATGATTGCGTTGTAACATCATACATCCCTCAGCCCAGCACCCTGTGACTCTGGGCAATAGCTCGCTCAATATCCCCGATGGCCCCCAGCGCC
Source organism: Triturus cristatus (assembly GCF_964204655.1). Lineage (NCBI taxonomy): Eukaryota > Metazoa > Chordata > Amphibia > Caudata > Salamandridae > Triturus > Triturus cristatus. The sequence continues at coordinate 314,742,621 of NC_140594.1, read as the reverse complement.
TTGAGAACCTTAGGGGTGATTTGTTCACGCTTTACAAAACCCGGGTTATTATTATTATCATCACTGGGCAGTGGATGCGGGGAGCACCTGTGGGTCTCCATTAGACTCTTCCCCTTGGGTGAAAGGCTAGTTGGGGAGGCCAGCAGGTCCAAGGGGAACATGACCTGGCAAATTATACATGGAATGCGGTCTGCATAGGAAGACAGCATTTTTGTTTTAATTAACAAGGCCTAAGGTCTAAAAGTATTCAAAATAATAAAACTTCCAAAAGAAACAGAAAAAGGGGGGTAAGAGAGATTGAGATGAGAGGGGATGGACAGAATCTACAATTTTGTTTCATCAAGTCGATTATTTCACCTTTTTGGAAGTGGCCTAGTGGACACATTTCGTCCTAAAAATATGCTGGAAACTGTTAGATATAGATGGGAGGCTGTGCCTGCTGGCCAACATAAGAGGTCAAAAGACAGACCGTGTGTAACAGAAAAGTATATTTAATGTTAAAAAAAAACTTTAAGCTATACTCATGCTTCCCATTGCCCGAAGAATCATTTTTGTAATCACGATTGCTACTCTCAAAATGGAGTCCAGATGTTAAACAAACATGTTTTTTTCCTTCTTATCAGTGCAGGTGAGTAGTTTTTTCGGCTACCACGGATGCAGTTCACATTCCTTTTATGCAAAGTACAGTCGGTCTTCATGTGAGGAGCAGTCTCGCCTAACGCTTTTGACATTCTTCTAGTTACGTACAAAGAAAAACACCCACACTGACAGATTTACACAAAATCAAAACAAGCATTGGCAAAGCCAAAGGGTCTGGATATGATTTGCTAAAGTAGGCAGCGTTAGCACTTTACAGCAAACACATCAAGAAGCCAGCAGAAAGGATGGTTGTGAATTAGTACCCTGAGCAATTCAATATACACATGGATGTTGGTGCAAGGAAAACAGTGTGCGCACCGGCATGAAGGCAACGGAGGCTACCAGCTTAGCACCAGCCACATCACATAGGAGCATTTTTGCACCAGAGCCACGTGTTATTGGCCCATTACCTGCCTTTCTACTGACTTTTTCATGGTGGTGTCCCCACCAAGAAAAGGGCGGCGGACAGGCAGGTTATAATTAGGACGGTGGTGTAGGAGCGGGGACCACCTCCATTGGCCGCCTTTGCCTCTCCTGCCACCGCAGCAGGAGCAGGAATGTTGGCAGAGGCGGCGGTCTGGAGGCTGTCTCCCCGCCCGCATCGTAATTCGGTATGTGGGCGGTTGGACCACCAAACGGAGACAGCGGTTCCCGGACCACCAGGGTCGTAATCAGGCCCGAAGACTCAAAAACAATTAAAAAATGGATGAACCACTCTCCTCAGTACCCAAAAATTGTGAAACTGCATTCTGTGTAATGGTGTGAATATGGTGAAAAAACCCAGATATCTCTCTAAAATGGCTAAACCAAACATCACTAAAACAGGAGTGGGTACCAAATATTGTCAAGCAGTTTGTGTACCTTGATGAAGTTGATTCAGCCTTTTGGCTTAGAATGGTATAGGTAATTTGGAAGAAATTAGGTACAGGAAATTAAAAGTGGCCTAAAAATTGCCTATACAATGAACCCTCAACTGAAGTGTAACTAGAAACGAGCAAATATTGCCTCGGTTTGGTGTCACTAGAAACAATAGTTTTAACAGCTTTTATGGTAGTCTACTAAGATGAATTAATAAAAAAGTAACACATAACAAATCAGTTGAAGTGATCAAATCATTTGAAATTCCCCAGAAATAGTTAGACAGTATGAATGCTGCATACACACTCCTCATGACTTCAGGTACAATATCACGGAAGACCTCTGCAGAGACACATTACTGACAACCAGAGTTAGCAAATGCCCTCATATATAATATAACAGAGGTTGGAAAGAAACTCCTTTGTACAGTGGTCCATGGAGAATGATTGGAAACTATTAATAAGACGTCCTTTTAGCGATCATAGTGACATGAAATGCTGTTACTGTACTGATCAGACACCCTGCAGACTGCGCAGCGACTGAAGGCTGAGGGGCCTGTGTAGGCAAGTAGACAAGCTCAGTTGTTCACTGAAGAAGAGGTTGCTGAATATATTCATAGCCATGGAAAGTAGTTATAGGGGAAGCAATTCCATTCTTAGGGCCTGATTCACAAAGGGCCTCTGCACTCGTAGCGGCGGACCCACAGTTGTGGGAGTCTCTGCACTCAGGACGGAATCTCCGCAACGAGAAATCTCTAAACCTAAAGTTCGTATTGCGAAATATACAGAGAACAAAGACCGCTGCGGCCTGCTCACAAGTAATGGATATCCCTACACAGCCATGCAGCCGACTATCACACTCTAATGATCCCATTACACTTAACCAAGGGCAAAGTCCTAGGACAGGCGTCAGAGGGATGGGTATGAAGGGGTAAGCAGTGACGGAAAAGAAAGGATGAGATTAACCCAGAAAGTTCTGTTCTTAAGATTGGTAGACAGGCCTTTTCTCTATTCTGAATAGAATGATGGTCTGTGGGGTGGGGGGGGGGGGGGGGGGAGGGGGGAGAGAAGGGGATTGGTAACTAGAAGGAAGATTAGATATAAAAAGTTACCCACTAAGTTCGGGTGAGTCATGGAGCCAAACGGGCATATGCAAAAAAAAGGACCCTTTCAAATTGTTTATTTAGACAAAATATGTCCCCATAAACAATTGTTAAAAAATATCGATGCAACATCAACCAGGTTTAGAATCATTTAATTCCAAATACACAAAGATTGGCTAAAGCACAATCTGCTTTAAAATCCATTAAGCACACAAAGAAACATGGATTGAATATAATACAAACAAGTCGAAGCTTGGACCAACAGAATGGATGCCCACTACTCCCTCCCGCCCTCCCCCCACCCCCTCGCCCCCCGCATCGGGAAGACATGGCTTTTCGGAACCTTTTGATGCTTAGGAAATTATACTAACAAAACATTATCGGTTTACTGTTAGCCTGGAATTTGTAGGCCTGCATTAAATGACATGAAACGTGTGCCATGGAAGTACTTGTGGAAAGAAGACCCCCCCCCCCCGCATAACTGCTGCAGAAAGCCTCCCTGACTGGCACTAAGAAAGTATACCACACCGAGAGGGGTTAAAAACCCTCCTGGGAAAATGGTGGAGGCGGGGACTGCTTAGGGTAAACAAATCTCGTGATAGAAAATTAAGGTATATCTATGTATTCTAAAGTTCAATAAGCACGTTCAGTCTTCAGGTCGGTCAGGCACTGATAAGAGGTAGCAGGGAAAAAAAAACAGGTGGAGTATTTTATTGGTACGGCCTCTTGAAATGTGCGTTTAAAGGTAATATTTCATCCATTTTTTGTTTTACTTTTTAAGAAGATGCCTCAAGACTTCTCACGAAAAAGTGAAAATTACTTAGCAATGACAGTCAATTGCAACGCGGTAGTAGTTAAAAATTGCACTGGCGTTGCATTAGTCTGCCACCTAGTGGTTCAGTCCAGAGTACATTTGAAACGTTTGGAAACAACTGTTGAAGAGTCCGTTGGCAGGATCCAAACTGGATGGAAACACCTTGGAACATGCGGGATTATGATCACGTGGAAATACTTAATTTTAAGAATGAAAGTGAATCACAGACAAAGAGAGGGGAAACTTGTTTTTAAAGATGGTATGTCGCCAGCATTTGCATACCTCAGTGGTGGTTCCCATTGTTTTAATGGAGTTCCTTTCTGTATTGTATTGCAACATTTATATAGCGCTAAATGCCCCCTATGTGGGGCGCTGAAGCATTTGCCTACATAGGTAGCACGCAACACCGTGTATGGTGTGTGGTTGGAAGTGTGTTCTCCTGATTTTGATCCTGTGTAGGAAGTGTTTTCATGTCATAAGTGATGACCACTAAGGAGTGATTATCGTGTTATCGGACGCATTGCTATGGATGAAAAAGCATGCCAGACACACAAGCAGGTTCTGGTTTTCAGTAAGCTTGATGTTTTGAGCAGCTTTGCAGGTCCCTTTATGGTATTTCTTATGTTCATAGTCCACTTTGCTGGTCACTGCACTGGGTTGTCGATTCCGAGTTATTCTGTTTAAAGTGGATGGTCCTGAGCAATCCTGGGTTAAGAGAGAACTAGGAAGAGATCAGCCGGGATGGACTTTGTTAAAATCATCCCATTCGTCATTGTCATTGTGAGATGTCCAGAATCAATCATAGTATATAGCTAGTCAGGACCTACAGTGATGAACTAAAAAAGTCCTCCGTTGGCCAGCGGCATATGGCAAATCTCTACAGTTAGTCCATGCCTAATGAGATGGCAAGGAGTGGTTTACTGCTGTACACTGGCACACAGGGCCGGGCTGGCCATAGCGGGCACCGGGCAATCCCCCGGTGCGCCGCACGGGCTGGGGCCGGTTTTGGGCCCCTGGGGGCCGTTTTTGTTACAGGGCCGTTTTTGCAGCATAGCTGCAAAATCGGCCCTGTAACAAAATTGGCCGAAAACCGGCCCTCGCAAAGAGCTCGGCGGCACCCCCAAGGCCCGGGGGTCCAGCCGAGCACTTTGCCAGGGCCGGTTTTGGTTCTCAGTCCGGCCCTGCTGGCACAGTACTGGGTGGACATGACCATCAGTTTTGTCTTATGTGAGTGTGTGTCAAGCAGTGAAAGGGGATTATTTAGCAGTCTGTGTGAACTACAATCGTCTGAATGCTGAGTGGTATATTAGTTTCAGTGTAGGATATGTATTATATTGTATTGTAATTGCATTTGTATAGGACTTACTATCTCTGATGAGGAGTTGTAGTGCTTTACACAAAGTAGCACGCTGCTCCGGAACCCAAGGTTATTTTTTTGGGGGGGTTATTGTTGGTTACTGAGATTAGTCTTGTGCTCTAAAGGAAACTTTTCCATACATTTACTTTAGTGTCTATGTCGTAGATTAAATTAATAAGAGTTCGGCACTATCTTTAGTGGGTAAAGCGTATGTGAGTTCATGCATTTGTTGGCAGTTTTATTAGTTGTCAAATAATCTAGTCCTGTGCACACGTCTTCGTATGATTTTTAGAAATTTAGTTCCAAGGTAAAAAGCAAAAGTCAAGTCCCAAAGTGAATGTTCTTTTGTTCCTTTTTTATTCTGGAAAAACCACAGAGTACAGCCAACACAGATTTAGTCTTTTAGGGTGTGACCCCTAGACTTCTTCAGGGCTGTATGGCTACTCGAGTTTTGCAGTTTTATGCCTAATGTCCGGTTGTAATTCTGACCCGGTTCAGGCCAATCTAAGATATTAACCTCTTGTCCCAAGAGAATGCAACTCCCCAATCTCTGGAAGTGTGACAATCTCAATTCTTATGAAAAACTGTAATCATATATTATATGAACCAAATCACGTAGTGTGTCCTGTGCAACTGAAACAAGTAAGTTTCATAAATCAAGACATCGGGCATATCCCCCCCCCCCCCCCCGCCCCCCCCCCCCGAGACATACAGCGAGTACGCTGATCTACGTCGTCCTTCCCCGGATTCCGGACATAGATCTGCACACTTGTGGAAAAGTGTAAATTCTATGTTAGCATAAGCGGCAGCCATTTTTGACTATCACATCCATTTAGTTTCTGTTGCGTTCATTTTACTCTCTGCAGTTCGCCTTTTCACCCAGCCTGTGTCCTTAACTTTAGCTGAGGTGAACAACCTTTACAACGCAACTATTACAACGCACTACACTTACAACAAAATTTTTACAACGCAACATCCACTACAACGCATTCCATTACATCGCATGACACTACAACGCATGTTTAAAAACTACCTTTACAACGCATTCCATTACATCGCATACTACCTTTACAACGCATACCATTACAACGCAATCCAACACGTACCCTACTGTTGCACCCCCTGGAGTTAGAATAGTAATTTTTACCCCTATACTATCCAATACTTACCTTAAATGCAATTTAATATTATGCGTTGTAATGGTATGCGTTGTAAAGGTAGTATGCGATGTAATGGAATGCGTTGTAAAGGTAGTTTTTAAAAATGCGTTGTAGTGTCATGCTATGTAATGGAATGCGTTGTAGTGGATGTTGCGTTGTAAAAAATGCGTTGTAAGTGCATGCGTTGTAAAAGTGTGCGTTGTAACGACATACATCCTTAGCTGACCTCTCTGACATGGTCAATCTGATGTACGTGCTGGGGGGCTGCAGCTGCCGGTGCACCTGGTCTCAGATGTTTTCAATTGATTGCTTATTGCCACCATAAACATTCCTTACTCCCCCTCCTCATCTCCTGACCACCTGGTCACCCATCTGCTCTTGTTGGCCTGTAGCTTTTTCCATGCTTAAACCTGTTCCCTCCAGTTTTCCTTCCCATGCAATTACACGGCAACAAACTGTATATAAGGGTGATGGTTTTTGTATTCAATGTACTTCCTCCCACAACACTTTAGAGTGTTGTCCGGACGCAGTCCCACTCATGAGTGTTTAATAAACTTGGTTTGTTTTACTTCAACTCCATTGCCAATCTCTCTTTATTAGTCTTCAGACCCGTGGACGAGAGGGTGACCCTGCACCAGTGTGCCCTCACGGGGGTACATTTCCACAACTGGAGTCCAGCACCTGGTCTTGACGGAAGATCGAAATTATCACTGAGGACGTGCACTGCATGAGAAGACCTTTGCAGCCAACGTGAACTTTCTGGTTTTCCTGACTTGACCCTCGGGGTGGTGGCCGGTCTCGACTGGGGCTTCTTGGTGAATTTTGCAGTGACCATTAGGTCAACCTGAGATTGGCAGGTGGGAGTTGAAGACTTCTGTTTGGTAAGGTTGCTGATGTGGCACTCTTGAGATTTTTGGTTTTGGTATTCATTCTTTGCAAAGACTGAAGGCAGGTAATGTGGGGATTTTTCTCCTTTTGAAACTGGTTTTGTATAGTAATATTTTACACATATCAGTAAAACATGCCTATTTTTAGCAAGTTTTGTAAGTGGTGCTGCTGTTGCAGTACAAGAAATGGTTTTGAACAAAGTAAGCCGGCTCCTCCAGAAGCGACGCCGAATAGAGAGATGTATATAAAATACGGTATTTGTCACAAAATGTATGGCTCATTGTGGAACAAATACACCAAGAAAGAATCTGACCTACAGAGGCCAGTAAATGGATCATTTGATTTTAAGAAGGTGCAGTATGTGGAACGGTGTTTGTTCAAAAGGAAGAGTAGACAGGATATGTTTGATAGTTTGCGTATGTGGGATAAGGAAGTGCGAGAGAGAGCGAAGAAAGCGGAAGTTGTAGCACAGAAAGAACAGCGGAAAACGATGTATCAGAAATGTGTTGAATTGAGAGACAAAGAAATGCAGGAAAGGCTAGAAAAGGTAGAAAGAGAACGTTGATTGCAGACGAATGGTCAGTACCATATTAGATGTCCTGTTAATCCAATACTTAATAAGCCTCATGATGATTCTATCTTAGAGCGACCCCCACCCCCGTATAAATCTCCTGATCGAGTGCCCCGGAGGGAGGTACTTCAGATGAGGAAATATTTCCCTCAAAAGAGTTGGACAAAGATAAGCAACTCATACGACAGACTCGCTCCACTTTATCTAGCGAAGAGAAAGATAAATTAAAGGGCAGTGCTAGAGAGGAATCTCGGCGGAAAAAACCACAGCGACGGTCCTCACAATTATGGTTCAGGCTTGGGAAGAAGCAAAACAGCTATATTTTTTAGAAAATTTCTGTTGGAATGTATTATATAATTGGCAACATATCTCTGATGAACCAGGCCCAAAAGACTTGAATGCAGATTATAAGCAGTTAGAGATGGGACTTGCCATTTCAAAAACATACCTGATACAATTAGACGAGCGGTTAAACTACGGGATGACACATTAAAACTGCAAAAGGAAAAATAATTATTTAAACAGCAGCATAAACCGTAGAAATAGAAAAGTCTAAGACAGAGAATGCAGATGTCCCAATCAATGCGAATAATCCAAGTAGTAGTATGCTTGCTATGAAACCAATGCGTGAAGCCGCACCTCTGTATGTTCCCCCGAAGGGTGCAGGAACAAGTGATGATAAGGGTTCTGATGAGGCAAAGGGATATTTCATATATAATTGGGTCTACACTCCTAGAAGTAGAACAGATGTTATGGCCCTTAAGGCTGCCTTGCCCGAACCCTGGAAAAATCCCGCCGCCTTCTATGATGTGGTGGAAGGAGCCATCAGTTCTTGCACTATGACCTTAGCAGATATAGATATGTTCTTTGGGCTTATTTTGCCCCCTGATATGTGGACAACTATACGTAAAATTGATGACGCTGCGGCATTTGGTGAAAGTTGGGAAAGATTAGAAAAAAGAGATGCGAACAGGACACCTGCCCAGAAGCCCCTACAGGAGATATTAGATCTTCCCAAAGCTATTGTGACTAAATTAAAGACTCTCATACCCCCTAAGTAAATAGACTGGACTACGTTAGCGTCTTGTAAACAGAAAAAGGAGGAGTCAGTTTCGGACTTCTTTTCAAGATTTGAAGAGACATTTCATGATTTTAGTGGCCAGTAACTGGCGACGAAACGGGTCAACACCTGTTTGTTGACAAATTTGTTGCTAATATGTTACCTGAAATATCTAGTCGCCTCAAGGCCAGTGAAAGTTCTTGGACCACATCCTCCCCAAGTTCCCTTTTGACAATGGCACAATATTATGAGCGACAGGAACAGGAAGTGAAGGGAGGATAAAAAGGTTAAATATTTAAAAACAAAGGTTATGATGGCTCAGGCGTATGGTACACTATTTAGGAGAGGTGGAGGAGGCGGACGTGCAATGCATACACCCGGAGCACTCCCTCTCCTTCTGGCAAATTTGTCTCCTGACCAGTGCGCTTATTGTAAGGAGACTGGGCACTGGCATTTTGAGTGCCCTCTTTTGCAAGGCCAACAATACCAGCTGGGAAGGGGAAGTATGAGAGGGCATCCAGGGAGCGTACGTAGCAAGGGAGGTGCAGGTGCTCGCCCCCGGTTTGAGGCAGTTGAACACGGTCCAAATTATCTTTAATACTTTTGACAAACGCCATCAGTACCAAATGACGGACTATTCTGCTGATACACTCACAGATTCCGATTATGCATAGGGATGCCTAGGAGAGGGTGTGGGACCGGTTGAGGTGCCAGTAGATCAAATGGGTCCCTATGTTGACGCAAATGTCTTGGGATCTACTGATCGGTTTCTGGTTGATACAGGGGCTACCCGTAGTGCCCTATCTATAAGACTGGTTCCTAGGGATCAATGGAACGCCTACACCTAGCCCACTATCACAGCCACTCGAATTTGGACTACATAAATTCACTACAGCATGTCCATTCTTGCTCTCCCTTAACACTCCAGATAACATTGTATGTGTCGATATGCTAAAATATTTTAGTGCTACAATACGCTGTTCCCCAGAAGGTGTAGGTGTTATCCTTAATGACAACTATCCACTCATTGATAGATCTTGCCTTATCAATGAGGACGCCGCTCTGGCGTCCCTACCTTGTACTTTGTGGGCTAGATCAGACACTGATGTGGGCCAAATGGTTATTCCATCTGTACAAATTCAAGTGAGGGAGGGTGCCTTGTTGCCTCGTTTCTCGAGAGGGCGGGGAAGCACTAGCCGGTATTGTCCAGAATTTGATTAAAGTGGGTGTAGTGGAAGAGGTTCCCAATAATACCTGCAATAGCCCTATCCTTCCTATTTTGAAAAAGGACACTGATAATAAGATTTACAGCTTCATATTTGATTTGCGGGAGGTTAATAAAATAGTGGTGCTCAAATATCCCGTAGTTTCTGACATAACAACCCTCCTCACTATGGTCCCTCCCACTGCCACCACATTCTCCGTAATTGATTTGAAGAACACATTCTTCTCAATACCCATTCACCCGGACAGCCGTTATCTATTTGGATTCACACTGAAAAACAGATCCTTCAGGTTCTGTAGAGCACCACAGGGCTATACAGAAAGTCCTAGTATTTACAGTCAAGCATTTAAGAGACAACATGATTCTTTTCCTGTACCAAAAGGGATGGCCCTCATTCAGTATGTGGATGACATTCTGCTAGCTGCAGACACTCCTGAGCAATGTGAAGAAGTGTCATTGTTACTGTTATCATTTCTTGCATCACATAATCACAAAGTCTCTAGAAAGAAATTGCAATATTGTAGACAGCAGGTTACCTACTTAGGTCACCTCCTGTCTAAGGAGGGCGGTGCGCTCATGCCAGATCGCATTCCGACCATTCTAGATACTCCTGTGCCCCGTACTCAAAAGGATGTCCGTGCATTGATTGGCTTTACTTCTTTTTGTAGGCAGTGGATCCCCAGTTTTTCGCACATTGTTAAACCTTTGTTAGCCCTTTTGACCAAAGACACCCCGATGCCCCTCCCATGGACCACTGAATGCCAGAGGGCCTTCCGACAGTTACGCCAAGCCCTCTGCTCTGCACCAGTATTAGGTACTCCTGACTACACTAAAACTTTCACACTATGTACATGAAAGGGAAGGTTGTGTCCTCGGTCTTAGCACAGATGCAACGTGATAAGCAACGCCCGTGTGCATATTTTTCAGCTGTCCTTGACAAAGTTGCTCGCGCGCTGCCTGGATGTTTCCGAGCAGTGGCAGCAACGGCTGTATCCATACACCAGAGTGAAGGAATAGTTTTATCACACAAACTGCTTGTGTTAGTACCCCATTCAGTGGCCAGCCTGGCTAAACCAAACAGAGACGCAGCATTTGACTAGTGCTTGGTTGACAGGATAAGAATTGACACTTTTGGACCCCCCAATATCACGCTAAAAAGATGCTTGACACTAAATCCGGCCACATTATTGTCATTTCCATCTACTCAGCCTCAGTCACAAGAGTCACATGATTGCATATTTCTCACTGAAGAGCAAACAAAAGGTTGTGTTGACCTACAAGATACTCCCTTCTCCATTACAGACGGGGAGTTATGGGTTGATGGGTCATGTTTGAAATTGTCCGATGGCACTAAATCAGCTGCCTATGCTATTACGACACTCCAGACAATAGTTGAGACAGCTTGTATACCACAGAAATCAGTTCAAGCAGCTGAACTGATTGCTCTAACTAGAGCATGTGAGCTTAGTAAAGACCGGATTGTCAATATCTACACTGATAGTCAGTATGCGTTCGGGATAGCACACAACTTTGGCTGCCACTTCACACGGAACACAGATAGTGCATGGAGAATTAGTACACAATCTCCTCGCCTTAACCTATCCCAAGAAAATAGCTATTGTCAAGTGGAGAGCACACAAAAAGGTGACCGATAAAATAGGAGCAGATAATGCCTTTGCGGATCGCACAGCTCGTGAGACAGCAACGCAGCAAAGCACCACGTCTATGTATGTGGTTAAGTCGCAAGCTGAACGTTGGCATGATGCTAGACAGGAAGTGTTGGATATGCAACAATCTGCCTCCTTTGATGAGTTAGACTAATGGTCTAAGGAGGGAGCACTGGACGATGAGGACTGTTGGAGGAGCAAAGATATGACTAAATGGAAGTTGCCCACTGCATACCTCTACCCTCTGATCTATATGGCACATGGTCCAGCCCATGTTGGCGCATCTTCAGAAGCAAAGCAGCTTATGCAAGTCTGGGACCATCCTGACATTGCTGCTACCGCTAAAAAAATAGTCCAGTCTTGCCTAGTTTGCCTCCAGTACAATCCTGGGAAGGGAACACAGACTCCAGTACGAGGGTTTGCGACACCAACTGCCCCCTTTGAGATCCTTCAGATGGACTATATCCAGTTTGAGTGCTGCAATAACCTCAAATATGTCTTTGTAGTTTGCGCCTTCAGCAAATGGGTGGAGGCATATGCTACGAAAGACAATACAGCCCTCACAACAGCGAAAATACTCCTGAAGGAATTCTTTCCTCGATTCGGTGTTTGCCGAGCTTTATGGAGTGATAATGGGCCTCATTTCATTGGACAGGTTGTAGAATATGTTATGAAAGGGCTAGGGGTCAAGCAGAAGTTCCATGCTGCTTTTCACCCACAGTCAGCAAGCTTGGTGGAACGTTATAACTCTACATTGAAACTGAAATTGGCAAAAATACAGGCTTCCACTTCTTTAAAATGGCCTGATGCATTGCCCTTAGCACTGCTTTCCATCAGATCAATACCGCATACACGCTCTGGGCTTACCCCATATGAGGTCGTGTTCAGCAGGCCCATGAATATTTGGGGGTTCCTAAGCCTCGCCCTATACACGATGTGCATCACACATTAACGAGTGATTATCTGTCTCAGTTGACTGACAGTTTACTTTCTATTCATCAGCAGGTTTGAGAAGCTCTCCCGGACAGGTCACAAGGTGATGGACATGACCTGCGTCCGGGAGACTTTGTAATGGTTAAGGCTTTCCAACGAACAACTGTCTGGAACCTCGCTGGAAGGGCCCCGAACAAGTCCTCCTCGCCACCCGAACTGCAGTCCGAGAGACCAACAGGAAGAATTTGACCCACGCCACCCACTGCAAAGAGGTTCCGCTCGCCTTAGTGGATCCGGCTGCGGTGCAGGATCACCGCGACATCCTGGTCACAGAAACGGGACGAGCTACATAACTGAAAGAACTGAGGAAGTTTTTCTGGATCACACTATCCCCGGTACATCCAGGTACCTACTCCGAGCCCGGAAGAAAGGCGCTCCATTGCAAAACAAGACAGGTGAAGCCATTGTCCTGAGTGGTAAAGTCTGACTACAAAGGGGGGTCAGCCTATTAGTGGCTACTCGTCCCAACCTCAGTGAAGAAACCAACGTCCACTCAGGACTCTTAGGGCGCTACCTTTCTTGTCGTTTACCAAAAAATGATCCCCCCCTAAGGAGAAGAAGGGGATTGTTACGACCATGTGTAATGGCTGTACACTTTGCATCCTTGGTTTGACTTTGACTGCTGCCCTGGTCGCTACTGTAATGTGGGTAGTGGAGGAAGTAATGCCTGGGGCTTCCTTGCTCAACACTACTGCTACATCGCATGCTGCAAAGGAACACCATTATTTCGATTTGCCGCAACATGCACAGGGGTATCGGCAAAATCTGAGAAACAACTCATTTCTTCAAATGTTGCATCAGACACACCAGCTAAGCAATGCTGCTAACTGTTGGGTTTGTGGCAAGATTCCTCCTCATCAGAACATAAAAGGAATCCCGTTGCCACCACTGCCATTTTCTCACAATGGCTCATGCCGAGCTTGGTTCGAGCTTCTATATGCTTCCTACAAATGTAACCTCTCAGAAACATGGGATATGGGCGACCTCAACGCCAAACTGAATAAAGTATGCTATCCCAACGAAGATGGGGACCCAAAAGCCAAGGGGACTGTCTTGGAGATGGAAGAACATAGTAGAGGAAATGCAGCAACAAAATATATGTGTAGCCAAACTCTAGATCGGCTAAAGGAAATGGGACCCCTGTTATTTCTGTTGTTCTGACTACTGTCCCCCTCTGTGTACAGAGTACAGGCAATGTGCTAGTGGGTCACAGTAACTGTACTACAGTGTTGCAAATGTCCACGAGGGGCCAAAGCAGCTTCCTTGCATCACGTCATACTTATTTAGTTTGTGGAGCTAAGGCATACTACTTTCTACCTTCAGGCTGGTCTGGTACCGGTTACATAGCCTTCCTCTTGCCACCTGTATTTCTAGCTTCCCCAACATACCACCAAGATTTGCAATTGTTTAATCACCACGTTGGTAGTAGGAGAAAACGTGCCATCGATGGCTCTGTAGTCGATCAGACAGAGACCACATGGGAACAAAATACAGACTTTAATAAAGCATTTTTCTTCTTCGTTGGCCCAGTACAAAACAGTAAGCTGGTCCGTCGCCTCACTCGTACAATGGAGGCAGTGATTAATCAGACAACTGCGGCCTTAGGAATCTTGACGGAAGAACAAGCCTCAATCCGCATGGTCACTTTACAGAATAGACTTGTTCTAGGTGTTATTCTAGGTGACCGTGGTGGAGCATGCAGTTTCATCAGATACAGCTGCTGTGTTTTCATACCGGACAATTAGCAATCTGTCTATGCGGCCATCTCCAAACTACACAAGATAGCTACCGAAATACATCAAGACCCAGGAACATGGACTTGGACTGGGTGGTTTTGGAACTTACTTTAAGTTTGGGGTTTAAAAGTATTATCAGTCCTGTTCATATTAGTAGCTATTATCTTCTCTTGTTGTTTGTGTGTTCATTGTGGACCAATGGTCTGTTCACTCTGTACTTCTGCCTTTACTGCCTGCATACCGTCTAAAGCAAATGTCCAAAATGTAAATGCCCGCTTAGCAGTGGAACGAGAAATACATAGGCTAATGATAATAGACGTTGAGGATGTACGCTATGCTCCTTAGAAGGGAAAAAAAACTGTCTTAGCTTATGCTAAAAGGGTTGTCTGTGGAAAAGTGTAAATTCTATGTTAGCATAAGTGGCAGCCATTTTTGACTGTGGCATCCATTTCGTTTGTCGTGTTAATTTTACTCTCTGCTTTTCGCCTTTTCACCCAGCCTGTGTCCTCAACTTTAGCTGACCTCTCTGACATGGTCAATCTGATGTACGTGCTGGGGGCTGCAGCTGCCGGAGCACCTGGTCTCAGATGTTATCAATTGATTGCTTATTGCCGCCATAAACATTCCTTACTCCCCCTCCTCATCTCCTGACCACCTGGTCACCCATCTGCTCTTGTTTGCCTGTAGCTATTTCCATGCTTAAACCTGTACTCTCCAGTTTTCCTTCCCATGCAATTACACTGCAACAAACTGTTGATGGTTTTTGTATTCAATGGACTTCCTTCCACAACACTTTAGAGTGTTGTCCAGACGCAGTCCCACTCATGAGTGTTTAATAGACTTGGTTTGTTTTACTTCAACTCCAGTGCCGATCTCTCTTTGTTAGTCTTCGGACCCGTGGACGAGAGGGTGACCCTGCACCAGTGTGTCCTCACGGGGGTACATTTCCACATACTCGCTATAGGTCTCGAGGCAGATAAGCCCGATGTCTTGATTTATTAAACTTACTTGTTTCAGTTGCACAGGACACACTACGTGATTTGGATCGTATCATATATGATTACAGTTTTTCATAAGAATTGAGATTGTCACACTTCCAGAGATTGGGGAGTTGCATTCTCTTGGGACAGGAGATTAATAGCTTGGATTGGCCTGAACCGGGTCGGAATTACAACCGGACATTAGGCATAGAACTGCAAAACCCGAGTAGCCATACAGCCCTGAAGAAGTCTGGGGGTCACACCCTAAAAGACGAAACAAGTGTTGGCTGGACTCTGTGGTGTTTCCAGAATAAAAAATGAACAAAAGAACATTCACATTGTGACTTGACTTTTTACCTTGGAACGAAATTTAAAAAAAATCACACAAAGACGTGTGCACAGAAATAGATTATTTGATATTTTGGACCGGTTGGTCCACTTTGGAGGGTTTTAGGTGGTTTCCTTTGCCTGTTGTAATCTGTTACTATTTTACAAAGAACGACAAACTGCAGGCGCCGCACTTTCCTGTGTTAATTAACACCCCCCTTTTCTTGATTAGTATTATTAGTTATGGTAGAGGAGATCAGCATTAGAATTTGGGGTATTAGTTAAGGGGACGGGCACCCACCTCAAATAATAATCACAATCCCTGTCGGAGTGAACTTAAATAAAACTCTACTTAACCATCTGGTAGCTTGGCACAGAAGCATCCAGGCTTCACTTAGAGGCAATGAGTAAAGTCTTTATACAGTACTCAAACAGCAATAAAGTGACAACACAACACAAGAACAGTACCAAAGTAATTTAGAAAAGTAGAGAATATTTTAATAATTAAAATGACACCAAAACGACAAAAGTCCAATCAGCGAGACCGGAAATATGAGTTTTGAAAAAGTTTTAGGTATAAACTGTTTTAGATAAAAATAGTGTCAAGAAGCTCAAAGCTACAACTCTGGTTATCTGGTCGTGCGGGACCGTGTCACAAGTTGAGGTCAACTATAGTGGGGCGTGGGCCAGATGCAGGATCAGATTTGTTTAGCTGGCTTACCTTCTGACTTTAGTGTGGGGACTGAGGCGCTCTGCATCACTCTGCATTGGACCTAGTGAAGTGTTTAGGAGGCAGCTGCACAGCAGGGCTCGGCATCAGAACCAGTGAAACCTTCAGTTAGGCAGGAAGAAGTGCACTTTGACTACTTTAAGGGTCCAGGACCTTGATTGCAGCATTTGGGGGGGTTGGGACTCCCTCTACGGAGGCCAGCAGAGAGAACCAGCTCAGGTCCAGTTGGGTCTGGTCAGCTTTGAAGCAGGAAAGGCCAATGGAAACTTGCTGCATCCCTGTAGTTAACGCAGAAGGTCAGTCGACTGACACATGGAGTCACTTCTGGAGTTCTGGGTTCAAGGCAAGCAGGACCAGTCTTCCTTCAGACGGCATGGCAGTCCTTCCTCTGAGTCTTACCAGGTCCAGAAGTGTGCTGATTTCAGGTTCTGAAGATGCCACTTTTATGGCAAGTGATAGCATGTGGATGGGGGGCAATCCTTTGTCTACCTCCTAAACTGGTTTTGGTCAGTTCCCCTTCTCCTCTGGGGTTGACTCTAGCCTGGCTAGGGAAAGAAAGATCTGGTGTCAGGTTCTTCTGTGTATGCCAGCACCAGTGCCTCTGAAGTGTAATTAGGGCAAGCTATCATGTCAGGAAGACCCATGCCTCCCCCACACACAGGCCTTTTGTCCACTGTTTGGAAGCAATAAACATCTGACTCCAGAGAGCCTGCAGGGGCAAAGAAAAACCTGGACACTGGCAGTATTAGGTTTAGGCAGAAAAATGACAGGTGTCTAAAAGTGTCATTTCCAAAACAGCAAGAATTGTGACTTTACCATTAAGTTGGAGTTTAAATTGCGATTAAAAGGAGATTTTCAAATATTGTTCTAGCTGCTCCAAAACGGAGTTTATCTTCTATTAAATGTAATAGAGTAAACCACTGGTAGTCTATGGCCCCTACTAACCACAGTGAAAAATGACTGTAGAGATATGTAAAACATGTAAAACAGTAAATATACATGTCCTACTTTTTAAGTACACAGCACTCTGCCATATGAGCATTTAGTGCCTACCTTTGAGATGACTTCGAATTATTAAAACAGATTTAAGCCTGGAAAAATGTTTATTTTTCCAGGTCTAAATGGCAGCTTAAAACTGCAAACACAGGCTGCAATGGCAGACCTGGAGACATGTTTTGTAGTGGTACTTTAGCGGGTGGCTCAGTGAGTGCTTCAGTCCCCTAGTAGCATTTAAATTACAGGCCCTGGGTACATGTTTTATCATATACTAGGGACTTACAAGTAAAATAAATATGCCAATTAGGAGGATTGGGCGATGGGCAGGTTGTCACTGACGATGGAGAAGATGGCGGCCGGCTGACGAGTCTGGTCGGGAGCTCGGAAACTCCGGGTCTGAGACTGGTGATATAATGAATATAGTGTGGTGAAACGGAGAACTTAATCTATTTGCGAAATTGAAACACTAGCGGGAAAGACTCAGCGGGAATCTGAAATCAGAAAACTTACTGCAGACAAGTGGGGATACAGCGGAGGCAGAGGAGTCCAGAGCAGCGATCGGCCGGGGTTAGGGGCCGTGGAGGACACGCTGGAACCTGTAAGGAGGGAGGCGGTAACAAGCTGCGGCACACCCTGGCTCGGAGGTGTATGGGCGGAAGCGGTTACTGCATGCCGCAGGAGGGCCGCCGCCAGAGTGCCTCTGCGAGGAAGAACTTCCATCCAAGCTGAATTTGGCAGGCACATCAGCAGCGGTAGCACTGAAGACAGCAAGATCGTACCGGAGCCTTCAATGGGACTAAAAGGGGCAGAAAGAAGCAAAGGCTCGCAGCGAGGTCGCAGGGTAAGTGAAACTGGATCCCGGAAGGGGCAGGGAGAAAAAGGTAAAGATCTGCTATGGGAGAAAACATCAGGCAGTGGAACTTTGATGAATATAAGGTGGAGACACAAGGGTCCTTACATACAAAAGTTATTGCCTCAGAATAAGGAAGGAAAGCAGTTTGAACCCCCAAGATCCTGCTAAGGAACGGGTCACTTTAGTGTCCAACCCTGTGAAAAAGAGAGAGAGAGAGAGAGAGAGAGAGAGCACACGCCTCTGGACAACCTCAAGCCCCCTTGTCCCGGGCACGCAGGAGGAAATTAGGGGCCACTGGCCCTGACACAAGTTTGAAAATCACCCCTTCTCGGAGGACATATTTCAAAATACAGGAAAAACAGATAGTGCCAAGGATTGTGGAAACAGAGAGAAGGGCCGTAGGGGCAACAGACATCAGGAAAAATGGATGGCAGTCGGTACAGAGCGTTGGAATCACCGGATCCCCGGGACTCGGTCAAAGAAACCCAAACCCCAGCAGCTGCTGCAGGCGCACTGCAAGCGGAACAAAAAGACCCTCCATGGAGATCAACACAGAGAAATTAACGGAAGCCTTGCATGTGGAAATGAGGACCAATTTCGCAACATCATAAAGGAACCAAATAAAAATTCAGGAATATTGTGAGGTACTGGACCAGAAGATCAACGTTCTAATAGAAAGAGTGACAATTGTGGAGACAAAAGTAGACAACATAAGCAAGAAAGTGGAAACAAACCAGAAAGAGATTAAAATCCTAAAAAATGCAGAATCAGAAATCAAACACAAGATGGAATCATTGGAGAACCAAGCCAGAAGAAAAAACCTGAGATTACTCAACATACAAGAGGGCCTAGAGGGAGAGGATGTTAGGAAATTTACAATTATGTTGCTGGAAGAGACAGTCCCCTGGGCAAAGGCGAGTAACTTGGCAGAAGATATCCAAAGAGACCCGTTTGGTAGAGGGAAGTTGAGGAAGAAGCAGAGGAAGATGCTAATTAATTTTAAAACATACGTTCTCAAAGAGAAAATCCTCAGCGAAGCACTAAAGGTAGGGTCCTTCAGTAAAGATGACTTGTCTTTCCGAATTAGATCAGACACTGCCAAGAAGCAGAATGTCTAATTGATCAGATTAGAAAGCAACAAAAAGGCCACACGTAAAACAAAATAAAGTATATTTCTCACCTGGAGGATGAAGGGCTCAAAAGGAGAGGATCCTGTCTAAAGAAGAAATGGGAGGCTTCTCCTGGGGGGTGACGGCAAGGGTAAAGGGAAAGAATCACTAAGAAACCCTTTGAAAAAAATAAAATAAAAATAACACTGGGTGGGGAGCAAGTTAGTGAAAAAAAAAGAAAAAAAGTCCAAAGTGAGCAATGATAGGGAAGATGGGATCCAGGAAAAGGAGAAAAAGACGAAAAGTGATGGAGGAGTTGTAAGAGTAAACAAAAATAATAATAAGCAAATATGAAGACAATTAATATATTATCATGGAATGTAAACGGGCTTAGAATAAAAAGACGCAGACAGAAAATCATGGAGTACCTGAAGGTAATAGACAGTGAGATTATTATATTACAAGAAACCCACCTCTTACAAAAGGAATGGGCTGACTTAATTAAACATCAGAAGTGGGTGGATATATATGTATGTACAAACCAAAAATGTTGCATGAAAGGAGTGGCAATCCTTTAAAAAAAATCTCTTAGGGCAAGAATGGACTCTGCAGAGGTGAACGCAAAAGGGGATGGGTTATAGTTAAAGTAAGGATCTGTAATTCCTTGTATACAGTGGTGGGCTACTATGGGCCTAACATAGATGACCCTACTCCACTTCAAAAAATATACGCATAGTTACTGAACACCCAATCCCCAATCATAATGGGTGGTGATTTTAATATAATTTTAAACCCTAATGTGGACAGACGTCCAGCTAGAGACGGTGCAAATCTACCAAAAATGAGAGAGTGGATAGGAATCTTCATTAAAGATCTGGGGGTTATATACATTTGGAAATAAAAAGGGGATAAGGCTCAATGTTTCACGTTTCAGAACAAGAAGCGTAACCACGCCTCTAGAATTGATTTTTTATCTTATAGATTGTCGACTGGCCAGTATCACACAAAAAGTAGAACACCTACCACTGCACTTATCCGATCACTCGGCAGTTCTGTTGCGACTTTCGCCTAGACTCACCTCTCCCCCTTCAAAGTGGACTGTTGACCGTAGCATCTTTATAGATCCTCTTAATACAGAGGCACTGGCTACAGAAACCATTTCTTTTCTTGACTTAAATGAAGGTGAGACCTCAAAACTAATAGTCTGGGATATTTATAAAGCAGCTATCAGAGGGAAGATAAAAAATCTCGCCACTTTCAAACACAAGAACACCCAGTCTCTCATTAAACAGGTAGAAAATGAAATAAAATCGGTGGAGCGTGAACTGTTAGAAAAAAAACCTCTGAATGAAATAGCAAAACTGGAACAAGAGAAAAAAATAAAGAAGGAGGCTCTTTCAGACATTCTGGAAACAATAATAAAGAATGGGAGACAGCGTTTATAACGCTGGTAATACCACGCGGGTTGATAACAACGCGGACGTTACATCGTCCATATTGTGACCACGCATGGCATTACATCGCAAGTCATTTCAACCACTTGTGCTAGGTGGCGTGCAACACCTTCCCTACTGTTGCGCTAACTGGAGTAGGAATAGTAATTTATACTATTCCTAAGTCCAGCGCGCCATCTAGCGCAAGTCATTGAAAAGACTTGCGATGTAATGCCATGCGTGGTAACAACGCAGACGATGTAACGACCGCGTTGTTACCTACCGCGTTGTTACCTAGTAAACTTTCACAGTATGAATACGGTGAAGGATGTGGGAAAATACTTGCGTGGAAATTAAAAAGAGACCAAACCCGAAATCGGGTAGCAAGTATTCAAACAAGTAACCAACCCCACACTACTGACAGCACCGACGATGCAGCAATCAGAGAAGCTTTTGTAAAAATTTTGGAGGATTTATACTTGGAAGAATCCTTGGCTACTCAAGGAGAAATAACCAGCTTCTTGGAAAAATACCACTTCCATCTCTGAATCAAGAGCAGAAAGAGGAACTTAACCAAAAAATCACGACAGAAGAAGTGACAGAAGTGATTAAAAGCCTAAAAAGAGGAAAAGCGGCTGGGCCGATGCACTTCCCAATGAACTATATGTTAATATGCAAAGTGTTTTGGTCAATCCTTTGACTGTACTTTTGAACGAAATCTTTTTAGCTCAGAAAACCCTCCCCGATTCATGGAATGAGGCCATTATAACTATTCTGCTAAAGCCAGGGAAAGACTCAACAAAATGTGAATCCTATAAGCCAATATCACTCCTAAATACAGACTACAAAATCTATACACAAATATTGGCCAAACGGCTTAGTAAGGTTGCAGGGTTCTTAGTCCACCCAAACCAAAAAGTTTTTATCAAAGGGAGACAAATACAATAATTAACCCAAGAGCTAATTGGAGCTATAGACATAGCCACTCGTTACAGCACTCCGCTGTCTATTATCACCTTCGATGCTGCCAAATCATTTGACAGAGTCAGCTGGTCTTTTCTGAACGAAGCCCTAGGGAAGTTTAACCTGGGAAAAACCTTCCAAAAGGCCATAAAACAAATCTACAAAAACCCCACTGTAAAGGTCCTAGTAAATGACAGCCTCACTGACAAAATATCAATTAAGAGAGGTACGAGACAAGGCTGTCCCCTATCCCCACTATTGTTTAATCTCTATATAGAACCTCTGGCATGCTTACTAAGAGGAAACACAGAGATTATTCCATTCGCTTATTGGGGCTGGGAGAAAAAAGTAGCATTGTATGCAGATGACCTGATGCTATTCTCTAGCAAGCTATCAATTTCTCTTCCAGCAATAGAGGAGATTTTGGCCCAATACAGAAAGGTATCTGGCTATATGATAAATCAATCAAATTCCGAGATCATGGACTGGAACTGCGACTCTAAAAATCCTCTGGCAAAAGAAAAAATAAAGTATCTTGGTATAGATCTAGTAAAAGATATTCATAAAATAATGAATGTGAATTTTAACAGAATTCTGGGAGAAGTAAGGAAGCTTCTCAAAGTATGGGGTGGGCTTCCACTAACTTTTATAGGAAAATCCAATGTGATTAAAATGTTAATCGTTCCTAAATTTACATACATTTTCAGCACCATACCGTTAGAATACAAGAAAGAATGGTTGAAAAATTATAAGGAGAATTAAACAGCTTTATCTGGGCCGCGAAATGGGTAAGAATTGACTGGAGAAAACTAAGGAGGAAGAAAAATCAGGGAGGGATAGCAAGCCTGGATCTGTTGGAATATTGCAAGGCTTTCCAGTTCAAGTATTCAAGAATATTACCAGACCGTTACGAGGTCTACCCCCCACACTTACAGGCACTACTAAATAAGAACAACAGCCATTTTCTATATAAATTTGGTCACCCCGAATAAAAAATTAAACTGAAGACCCTCTGGTCTGCTGCAAAACTATGGTACCAGATAAGGACTACTTGGAAAATACCCTACTACAGTGACCTCGCTCCAATATGGGACTTGCCTAGGACCCCGGAACGTCTCAGAGATGGATTAGCCATACCCTTAAGGGAAAAAGGTATAAATAAATGGGGCGAGCTTATAGAGCAAAACTCAATCATCAACTGGGATGCTCTCTTGTAATCAAGACTGAGGGCACCATCTCAAAATTTAAATATTATCAGCTGCAAAAGTGGGTTAAGAGTCTTAGAGAAGAAGAAACAGGATCTAGAGATATTGAGAAAATACTCCAGAGAAACAAGACACCCAATAAAGAAATTTCCTGTTGATACTGGACATTTATTCAGGCGGGGGAAAAGGGCTTTACGATTCCAAACGAGATATGAGGGAAAGAGCTGCCGACGCTGGATATAACACACATATGGCAAGTATCTATGGCTACATGCTGGCGCATAGTAAAATCCGCCGGTTGAGAAAAAACATGTTTACCACCCACAGAGCATATTGGACTCCGAAAAAGCTATCCAAGATCAATATGCAAAATGTGTGATACTGTCCAAAATGCGGGGAGGAAAAAGCGGATGATCAACATATGTTTGGCAGTGCCCCCTTCTCGAGCAGTTTTGGAACGAGGCTGGTAAGACTCTCACATTGCTCCTGGGTCTACCAACCAAGGTAAGCTTGGATCTTGCTATTTTTGGGATAGATCAGAATACTTCAGGCTAACAGAAACTAGATAAAGATAGCGAAATTATCCTTTTCTTATTAATATTGTTGGCCAGAAGAGAAATTTGTATAAAGTGGGAGAAACCGGTACCTCTATCTCATAGAGAATGGCTAGCCTCAATTCAGAGAACATACAATCTAGACAAGTGTGGGAGGGGAAGTAAGAGATATAAATTCTGGTATATCTGGGAACAATTTAATAATTGTACTCGAAGACGTCCAAGACCAAGTTAAAGCATGACCTTAAAAAGCAAGTCCAATGATTAAGCAATGGCTCCTTCTAACCCAGACTCCAAAACTATAAAGGAGTGCCTCCAGATTACGTTGGATATGACTGGGGTCCTTGATACTCTTCTGTCCTAAACATTGCACAATGAGGACAAAAAATAAATAAATAAATATGCCAATTAGGTATATGACAATCTTATAATGTTTAAAAGGAAGAGCAAAAGCACTTTACCAATGGTTAGCAAGAATAAGGTGCACAGTCTCATAAAATCCGATGGAAGGAAAACGCAAAATTAGGAACGTTGTATTTAAATGTTTGTGCTAGAGATGCACATCCCCCTTTCCTTGTAATGACCAGGGTGGGATGAAGGAGAACAGAGTGTGTTTTAGTAAAATGCTTCTCAGGGCAGGTAGCACTGAGACTGTCTCTAATCTGGAGCACCCACAACACAGGCACAATAAAGTGTGAGATCTAGTGTATGGCTGTCATTCTGCCTCCCTGTAACAGTAACCAGACACACAAAGGAAAGGCCCTCCCTAGAAACTTCCTCACCTGAGCAAAAGAGACTGTAGTCCCACCCCCAACACTTTCCAGCTACTAAACAAGCAATGCTCATTAAAGACAAGTATATGCTCAGAAGGCACAGTTACTTATAGTCCTAGCTCTCCTTCAGGGGAATCTCCAAGGAAATCATTAGGACTATATTGTTCCAGAGCACTTTTAAAAAGAAACAATTTTCTTTTCTTTTAGTTAGATCATTCTAATCTTATTTAAGAAAACAATTTAGCAACCTATTAAAAAGCTATGTTGGCCAAGTACATAAATCTTCTCTTTAAAATTAAAAGACAATCACCAAATGTGACAGGGAAAATACTTTCAAAAACCTTTTCTTGACCCTTTCGTATCTGATTCTGTATGGAGCAAGTGCCTAACTCGCCGAGACATCGGGCCTGAAACTTGTAATTAAATACAAAGAGGCTGGTAATTCCAGAATAATTTCCTTTCTGGCAAATTAAATACAACACTGTGCACAGGGTTTCTCGCTGCCAGTGGATGCATGTCTTCTAGCAAAATTAAATCTAGAGCTCCATTATGTCACTTTAACACACTGTGACTTCTTCTCGTGATAGGCACTCTTGCTGAAGCAGTACATGTCCTGCCAATGCTCAAGCTTCTTAAACTGGAGAATCGGTGTATTTATTTCCTGCCTCGCTTCAGCATCATGGACAAAGACATCTGTATCCATGAAGGGTTTGAATTCACTAATGACTCATACATGCCAAAAGACATGATTCGAGTGGGAGCCTCACAATTTTGGAAGCCAAAAATGGCTTTAGTGACAACGTAATCAGTCGCAGCAGGCTGATGTACAGCTGCTATACCACTTTAGTACGCTGGCCTTGCATTCCAAGAACATCCACATGTCTGAACGCCCCAGTGAGCGATGGGTCTGTCAGGAAGGTGATTTGCAAACATTATGTATAAGGTCTTACCTTGAGCATGATCTTTGAACACTATCAGCATTGGAAGATGGTGGTTTTTCAGACACTATCACTTGAGCATCCCAGTCGCCCTGCGGAATCCTAATAAGGCGTAAACCACAGCCATGCAGAGAGTGCCGAAACACAATGGAAGCCGTCAAGAAACTTGAGACTAGCAATGCCAAACAACATTCTTTTTGATGATGGGTGGATCACATAGATTTACTTTTTAAATACACGTTTTACCCAACAGCCAATTTCACTGTTAGACCGGGCATCATTGGCATAGGTTTCCCCTGTATTTTTGCTTTGCCTCCTGTGTTTTTGCTGTGTGTTGGACTTCGTTTTGCTGGTCTAGGTGCTTTGGGCACTTTGCCAGTGCTGTTCAGTGCCAAAGTGCAAGCGCTCCCGTTGTATATTATTGTTATGGATTGGCGATTCCATGATTGGCATACTTGATTTACTAGTCAGTCCCTAGTACAGTTCACTGTGCGTGCCCAGGGCCTGTAAATCAAATACTGCTAGTGGGCTGAATCACTGATTGTGCCATCCACATAAGCAGCCTGTAAATGTAACTCAGGCCTGCCATTGCAGAGCCTGTGTGCAGTCTGGTACTCCCATGTCGACCTGGCAAGTGCACCCACTTGCCAGGCCCTAACCTTCCCTTTTCTTACATGTTAGTCACCCCGAAGGTAGGGCCAAGGTACCCCTGTGGGCAGGGTGCAGTGTATGTGAAAGGTAGGACATGCCCTGGTGTGTGTGGCATGTCCTGATAGTGAAATACTGCCAATTTAATTTTTCACTATTGCAAGGCTACCTGTCCCCATGGGATAGAATGGGGAGTTTGCTTATAACATCTTATAAACATAACTACCCCTAGGAACAAGGTAGGAAAATAAAGTTTAGTATGCCTGAACTCAAAATGTTAAAATGCATCTTTTAGTGAGGGTGATTTTTACATTCGGAGATTGAAAATACATCTTTTAGAAAGTAGGTCTTTTCTTGCTTAGCCATCCAGTGTGCCTCTGCCAGGATGTGTATTGACTGTCAGGCTTTGGAGTGACAGGGGCTGGGGATGTGCAGTGACTCCAGAGAGTCTGAATGAGTCACGGTTGGCTGAATAGACCTGGGCTGCATTTAGAGTAGGGGGAAGAGATTTCGTTTCACTTGAATGGGCCTGGTCAGCCTTCCACAATGCTGTCTCCACCTCCTGCCAGGAAGCTGCACCAGAGAGAACAGAACTGGTCTTGGCTGCGCAAAGAGTTCTCTACCACAGAGAACAAAGGATTTTACTGTATAAAAAGAGGGGCCCAGACCCCAGAATTCTAGATCACTTTTGGACTTCAAGAGGAATCTATGCCAAGGAGAAGAGCTGGAGAGACTGGAGGAGGACTACTGCCCTTTGCTGTGTGTCAGGGGTGTGGAATTTAATACAATATCTACTTGTCCATGGGGCAGGTTGCTTCATAAATCTTCTTGTCCTGTAACAAAATCCACTTGTCCCTTTTGTGCCATGTAATGCTGCGACAAATTGCGGCAGCAATCTCATTATATAAGAGTTCTGATATAGCCTCTCTAATTACGCCAGGGCTCGTACCATAGTAGGGGTGAATACTAGCAATTCCCTTATGTTGCTACGTTTCTGCAGGTCTGCATACTGGAGCTGAAGGTAGTGGTAAGCAATAGTTCAAGGGTTGGAATGCCCTTTTGAGTCTGTGCAAACCTACTAATTTACGTGTTTTAAGGGTTTGCACCAACTATTTTCTAATCTTTTCCCGTACTCAAAAAGGTTGTAAATTTACTCCTGACAGTGGCAGACGTAAAACGTCTTCCAGGGTTGGGAAAAAAGTGGTTGGAGGAAAAGTGAACTTAAAACATTCAGATTGTCACACTAGCAAATCTACACATGCACATTTGCACATGCTAAAATGCAGTTCACAAATATTTTCTAGGAGTACTATTCTTGGCCTACTTCTGTAAATTCTTATGAATTCAAGGAAACTGTATATATACACTTAATGCAAGGATATATACCATGGATGCACTTTTGAGACTTTCTTTAATAATTGGGTCTCTAATTAGGCCTGGCGTTAACCATGACCTTTTGTGTTTAATAAAATTCTGTCTCTCTCTCTCTCTTTTTTTTTTTCTCTCGGTCGATCAGCTAGCTTCACAGTAAGTAACAGTATTCTGCTCTTTTACAAGGAGCATATTGGCATACAAAGTTATTTGGTTCAGTGCCTGGAACTGTTGTGGCAATGTGTGCTTTTTGAGACCTAAAAAATGGTTTGCTTTTGCCAATGCTTGTTGGAATGGTGAGGGCCCAGCAGCTCCCACACCGATAAGGTTTTACAAAAACCATGCCTAAACAAGTCACACATTGACAAAACCAAAAAGCTGACCACCAATTTCGGACCTGAGGAAATATGAATTTTGTGATCAGTTATGTCCCCTATCGTAGACCCCAACGGCTCCATGTGCGTGCTATAAGTACATGTATGTTCCCTCCAGTTCCAGTTATGAAGACGCAAATACATGTGCGTCCGCCGTCAACATGTCCTCTTTCAGATCCGCCATGAATGGGTCAGATATTCCATTCCTAAGTATGAAAGGCCACCGACTTTATGTGGTTCACTTTCCACATTTTACAGATTCAGGCGAGTAGGCCCTGAATTCTGCCATCAAGCCTTTTCCTGCCTTCTGCCTCTGAAAGCTCCAGTCCGAGCCTGCATCTGTATCCATGAACTTTGTCCTACTCCCTACGCGGCTAACGGTGCCTGATCCAGCCTGTTGCCTGCCAAAAACTGTATTTCACCTTCAAGATTATCTGCTCCGCTCCTCATCCGATGCATTCCTGTCTAGTAGTTTAGGTAAACATTCTTCCAGCTACCGTGCAAAGGGCCAGGCCTCACTGTCCTCATGCAAGTAATTCATAGCCCCTGTTACCATGGAAGATTCCTGCCCCCTCGCATCTCATGTAGACGTTTAGACGCTTGTACACACACTAACAGTCAGTATAGAATAGATTCCGTCCGAGAGACCTTTCCTTTTGGATAATACAGTTCTTTAAACATAAGATATTAGATATGATTTGGGATTAGGTTGACATGACCCCCCAGACTTCTGTCTCCACATGTAGAGCTAAATGTCACCCTCTAGTTGCACGTCAATCACAAGTCATGCGGCTGCGCGCGCATCTCTGCCAAGTATTTTCTGCTGACATTGCAGGATTCTCTTATGGATCCACCCACTTGTGACATCATGTTTAATGACGTTTTTAGTTACGCCTATGTTTACGCCTTTTTTCATTACGTATGTGTATCATTATCTGTATTATCAGTTGTTACGCCTCTTGCATCTGTCTTAATGTAATACTTTTCATATAAATATCATTACTTGTCAATAATGTATTGCCTTCCCTTCCTGAACCTTCGTGGTGATGGAATTTGAAGCCTACAGTTCGAACTGTAATTCCTTTGTAGAGGAATAAAGCCTTTTAGAACCTCTAATACCACGGATTCTGCCTCTTATATTTACTGAGTTATTCTTACTAGACTTTACCGCATAAAAAATAGTACCGGTAATGAAATATTTACCACATAAATTGGCGCCCGAATAGGGACACTTTCTCATCTCACGCGCCGGAGGTGCGTTGCAGGCCCGGTCTCCTGCCACAGCTGAACGGACAAAAACGCGTACCCGCAGGATTTCCTGTATCTCCCTCCGGCCAAGCGGGGGTGACTGAGGCTGCGATCAACACCCAGACGAGGCGGTGAGAAGTGCGAAGTATTCCGACCAGAGCCTAGCTGAGAGAGCAAGATCCGAGGTATACAGAGGCCCACCAGGTTCCGAAGTCCCGAGTCCAGTCGAGTCCAGTCCAGTCCGGTCCAGTTTCAGTTCAGTTCCGAGGCCTTCCGTTCCGCGCTACCCGGTGAGTACCATTGCCGGGGAGGCATTTAAACGTGCACATAGGTTGTGCCGGTCAAGACGGGTTTGGGTACACAAATCCGGTCTGCACTGTTTTAGCAGTGTATCTGTACTGTTTAGCAGTATATCTAGTATGTCTTGCATATAATTTAGTATTATCCAGTGTCAGTATTATGTCAAGTAACTAGTTTTCTATTAGTTATCATCGTTCGTTAAAACTGTTAAATGTTAAATGTTTTAATACGTTCTACATATTGTGGTGTGAATGATTGTTCATTATTGTGTTTATTGTATTAAGTGTGTTCAAGTAATAAGGTCTAAAAATGCCGCTCTTTTCAAAACTAAGACAGATCAAAACCAGAAAAGGGGTACTCGAAGAAGCGGTTCCCATTCCACCTAGGGACACTCCAGGATACTTTATGTATCATAAGCATGGCCTAGATGCCGTGTTATTTCTTGATTTATGGGTGGACTACACCAAAGAGTTGCCAGAAAGTCAGAGGTGGCCCGCAGCGGGGACCTGGGATGCAGATTGCATCATGAGAGTAGAAGAAGAATTATGGAAAAAGAAAGCCAGACAGTCACAGAAAGATGCCATTGAATTATGGCGTAAAGAATCATATAGACGTACAGAAAAAGCGCTCAGACAAGAAGAGAAAGGTAGGGAGAATTCGAATAAAACCCGAGAAAATTTATTAATTGAGGAAGGTACCCGAGTAAAAGCAGAACAAGTAGACAGACAACGAAACACTCTTATGAATGGTATGTATCCTCTTCTGGCCGAAGGGTTACCTCAGGCCACCCCGGAAATACCGAAAAACCTGACACCCCCATTGCTCCCGATAAAAGCACATCCCAAAACAGCAAAGGATATTTTCCTTTCTTCCTATTTAGATGATGTAGCTCCTGAATATGCTAATGCTCCGCCACACGCACCGCCCACCGATGGTGCTCAACGCCAAGATCATCCGTCTGTATCCCCGCAACAACAAACTCCTACGCCCAT
The DNA here is from genome assembly GCF_964204655.1 of Triturus cristatus. Lineage (NCBI taxonomy): Eukaryota > Metazoa > Chordata > Amphibia > Caudata > Salamandridae > Triturus > Triturus cristatus. Next base: position 314,712,757 of record NC_140594.1, on the reverse strand, counting down.
TCCCACAGGTCCGTCCGTTTCTACCGTTTTTCCCGCATCTACAATTTCTATCTTACGTCCAACGAATCCTTTCTTGCCCAGCACCTCAGATGGTGCTACAGGAGGTACGACAGACATGTTTGCCACACCGCCGCGAAATAAACAGACCCTTAGAGATTTAGCACTCCAACGTACACCCCAACTAGCGACATCCGACATGTTTAAAGAACATCTTGTGGATTGTAGATACGATCCAGTGCCAGGTAAACAGGACAGATTGCTACTATCATCACTACGTATACGACGAGCTACATTGTATTTAATGACGATACCAGGAATGGTTGAACACCTAGACAATATATATCACTTTGTCCAAACAGGGCGAGGCCCAGAAAGTATTAACGAAGCTATGGAATACCAGAAAGTGGATGTACAAAGACAACTACTACGTTTTTTCATAAACTGCGTGATCAGGAACCAAGACAGGCCTGAGGCAGATCATGATACCATGCAAAAACTTGCCAAATGGGGTCAGAACATATCAGACGAGAAACATGATAGACAGGCGTGTATAATCGCCATGTATCGAAAGATCCGCAAGGAAGTAGAACGAATACATAAAGAAAGACGAGAAGCAGACAGAATTGAATCAGAGGGAGAGGAGGAGCAAGAATCAGAACAATTAGATACGATAGCTTACGTAGGTAGAGGAAGACCCCATAATAATACTAGAGGCTTTAATGATCCGATACGTCCGATACGTCCAGAATGTAACAGACATTTTCAAACCCCTATATTAAATACAAGGTCCCCTGAACACCTATTCCAAGCCGCTGATAAATTACTCCGAGATCGAAGGGGGTACCATATGCTCGATTCCATGGATGAACAAGAATTAGCCAGGTCAGCAGTACAATGGGCTGACAGTCCCAGCAAATACAGTGATGATGCACTAGCACACACATTTCTGAACCTTGCCCCAGACGAACAGCGTTTAGCTAGTATATACATGATTCAACACCTCCTTATATTATATAAAAGCCAACACTCCGATCCTGGACCCTTACCTGACATATTGACCGAATTACTCACGAATAAATGGAGAGGGTCAGGTACTGATTTAATTAAAGAAATTCTAGAATTTCGAAACCAGTATATAGTTTTCGCAAACCCAGAACACGTTCCAATTCCCACTATGGGAAGAAAAATGTATCACATAGATAGACAGAATCCGTTACGCGAAGTACACCCAATCAGAGGTGAAGATAATAACTTTACACGCGTGTTTGTGTACACGCCTATAACTAAAATTGAATTATTAGAAATGAAGAAAGTAGTACCCAGCCATGACAAGGATCCAGCAGGTTTCCACCGTGAGATAAAAGACATGTTACTCATGGGAGAGTATACCTACCCCGACATCATGAAAATATTGAAAGTGTTAATGCCTGCCGGTGTTTACGAGAAACTCAAAGAAAAGGAATGGGAGGTGGGAGACCAAAAGATAGACTGGACAGCATTAGAAAACGAAGAAAAGGCCCGAGCTGCAGGATCAGGGCTTGGGGAAAAGACTACAGCACTACCAGGATTACTAGTACAGGTACTGCCACGTTTATTAACTACGAAAAAGGAGGACTGGGGTGCAATCTCAGCCTGTAAACAAAAGCAAGATGAAGACACTAGTGATTTCTATTCCCGATTTGAAAAATGTTTTGGTATCAATAGTGGCATAAAAGCAAGTAGCGAGTCATATCCACATCTGTTTGTGACCAAATTAGTTGAAAATTCCCTGCCGCAAGTTAAGAATAGAGTATTGAAATTTGAGAGTACCTGGCAAGGTAACACCCCGTCACAGATGTTACAGATGTTACAATATCACCACAATAGAATTAGAGAAGAACAAGAACATGAACAAAGACGTATGAAAGATACGAAAATGAAAATGCTTGTTGCCCAGTCAGTTCCAGCCGATGGTCATAAAAAGGATGATTCCGCAGGTCCGGCGAAAGGGACATGCAACTATTGTAAACAACAAGGTCATTATATACACGATTGTCCAGTCCTGAAACATAATATTGCCACAGGTAGAACCCAGGAAAGACCACGTCCACCTAGACAGGATCAGAATCAACAACAAATCCCTCAGCATGCACAATCTAGGCCAGCTCCGCAACAGCCAGCTCCGCAACAGGCAGCTCCACAACAGACCGTAGCACCACCACAAGCGCAGCCTATTGCTGCCACACAAGCAACAACGCAACAGATGTACCAGTATGCACAAAATGACTATCCCGATTACCAGCGATACACATGAAATAGCCTAGAGAGGGAAGTTGGCTTACCCCTTATCGAGGTTCCTGTAGATCAAGAGGGACCTTATGTACATAGTGAACTATTAGGGGAAGACAGAAAGTTTTTACTTGATACAGGGGCAAGCAGAACAACTATACGACGCAGTGAAGTTCCAGGGGCACCCCTCTCAGGCTCACAGAATATTTCCCTTGGATTCTCAGGAAAGCCTATCATTAATGAAGTAACGCAACCCCTTCCACTTACGGTTGGTCCATTGACACGTACTACAGATTTATTGCTTACTAAATCATGTCCAGAAAACTTGTTAGGTATAAAAACATTGAAAGCTCTAGGAGCTATAATATGTTGTTCTCCGGAAGGAGTACGATTATTTTTACGTGACTTCAAAGGTCACTACGTGTCTAGAGACATGGATCACCGGCTGCAGAATTTACCTACACATTTATGGGCACAAGGCCCGACTGATGTTGGTTGCATGAACATTACACCATATCGAGTCACACTAAAAACAGGAGTGGTACTACCACGAATGCGACAATACAAGTTACCACCAGATGCTGTTGTGGCTTTACTGCAAATCATTGACGAGCTCATTGCACAAGGAGTGGTTGTAGAAACCAACTCCAATGTATGTAATTCCCCGATAATTCCGATTCTTAAGAGAACGGATCCAAAAGCATCACCAGTATATCGATTGGTTATTGATCTGCGCGAATTAAATAAATGTATTGTACCACAATACCCTGTGGTCCCAGATATCTCTTCATTACTCACAGCTATTGACTCAGAAGCAACGTTCTTCACTGTAATTGATCTCAAGAATGCTTTCTTTAGCGTCCCAATAGATCCGGAAAGTCAATATTTGTTCGGATTCAGTTTGAATGGACGAAGTTTTAAATTCACACGCGCACCTCAAGGATTTACAGAAAGCCCCAGCATCTATAGCCAAGCACTGAAACGAGAACTTGACAGTATCCACATGCCAGTTAACACTGCCTTGCTTCAATATGTCGATGATCTGCTGATCACCGCCCGAAGCGAACCTGAATGTGAAAAAGCGTCACTGACGGTTTTAAGATTTCTGGCCGACAAGGGGCACAAGGTGTCCCCTTCTAAGCTGCAATTCTGTGTCCAGCAAGTTGTTTACCTTGGGCACTCGCTGTCCAAGGAGGGAAGACGGCTTACACCCGACCGCATCCAGTTAATTGCTAACATGTCACCACCAAAGACACAAAAGGAGGTGCGGGCTTTTATAGGTCTCACTTCATACTGTAGGCAGTGGATCCCTCAATATGCATTTCTAGCAAAACCACTCATCCAGTTGACAACACAGGAGGCAGCCACATCGACTGTCCTCCCTTGGACTCAAGAACATACACATGCCTTTGAAAGCTTAAAGAAAGCTTTATGCCAAGCACCTGTTTTAGCAACACCATGTTACAGTAAGCCTTTTACACTCTTTGTTACAGAACGCGAAGGTACTGCCTTGTCAGTACTCACCCAGGAACAAGCAGGATCACACAAACCATGTGCTTATTTCTCTAGTACATTAGATCCAGTAGCTCAGGCTCTTCCTGCGTGCCTGAAATCGGTGGCAGCAACAGCTTTAGCAATCAGACAAAGCGATGCCATAGTGTTAGGACATCAATTGACAGTACAAGTACCACACGCAGTAGAGGTTCTCTTGAACCGCACACAAACACAACACTTGACTATAGCAAGACTCACCGGTTATGAATTAACATTGTTTCAGCCACATATAGAAATCAGACGTTGTAATACGTTAAATCCTGCCACACTTTTGCCCGTAAATGGAACAGATCCATTAGCACATGATTGTATTGAAGTCATTACTATCACGACGAAACCCAGACAAGACTTGACTGACATCCCTTTATCAGATCCAGACCTGACATTGTATGTAGATGGTTCATGTATGAGAACAAGTACAGGAGAGTTAGTGGCCGCTTACGCAGTCACAACAGACACTGAAGTCATTGAAACAAATTGTATTAACACTTTGTCAGCTCAAGCAGCAGAGCTCATCGCTCTGACACAAGCCTGTATTCAAGCCAAAAATAAGAAAGTCAACATATACACAGATTCACGTTATGCATTCGGAGTCGTCCATGACTTCGGCGTGCTGTGGCAAGAGAGAGGTTATTTAACTTCTCACGGTGCCCACATCCAACACGGACCCCTCATTCAAGCCCTATTAGACGCGATTCATCTACCTACTGCAATATCGATTATGAAATGCAAAGCCCATATAAAAGTTACCGATATAATTGCTCAGGGTAATGACCTAGCTGACAGAACAGCTAAACAGACTGCTCAGAACCAGACTCATACAACTGACACGACAAAGACAATAGTCTCGACACCAACACATTGCATGACAGTTAAGGATCCCGCCCTTGATGTAATTGACATACAGACACATGCTACACCAGAAGAAATAAAGAAATGGACTGAATTAGGAGGGATCCAAACGGATCAAGGATGGATGACGAAGGAAAAATCTATATGGTTTCTTCCCGACTCCATGGTTCAAGTCATCATTAACACAATACATAGTCCAGCGCACCTAGGAGAAAAAGCTATGCTAGACAGTATTCAACACATTTGGTTCAACAAACACTTGCGAGCAGCAGCCAAACAGAAAGTACGTACCTGTATGATATGTTGTCAGTTTAATCCAGGTAAAAGCATCCCCGTAGAGCAGGGTGGATTTCAACCTCCCGATCATGCTTTTGAAGTCCTCCAGATGGATTATATCCAGATGGAACGATGTCGAGGATTCAAATATGTTCTCGTAGTTGTCTGTGCTCTTTCCCGTTGTACAGAAGCCTACCCGGTTTCAGATTACACTGCCCCGACTACTGCCAAACAGCTAGTTCGAGAATTCTTCCCACGATTCGGTTTACCACGTGTTGTATACTCAGATAACGGCCAGCCATTCTCATCCGAACTAATGAAACACGTTTCACTTCTGTTAGGTTACCAATGGAAATTCCACTGTGTTCGACATCCCGAGGCAGCAGGTCTTGTGGAACGTCATAATCAAACTCTGAAAATCAGATTGTCCAAAATATGTAGAGAAAAAGGTGTCGATTGGATAGTAGCCTTACCAGTTGCGCTCTTTTATATGAGAATGGTAGCACATTCTCGAACAGGGCTATCCCCGTACGAGGTGATCTTCGGTAGACCACCAAATATGTGGGGGACGCCTATACCTCGTAAAATCACTGATGTTGACTGTAATATGCTGACAGATTACCTGGCTTCCTTGATGTCTGCACTACAATCTTGTCGTTCACAGGTAGCTGCAGCTTTTCCCGATAACACTGAGGTGAAGCCCCATGACGTGGTTCCAGGTGATCTGGTTCTTGTGAGGAACTTCGACCGGAAGACCCAGCTGGAGCCCAGGTGGAAGTCGCCCAAACTCGTCTTGCTGACAACAAGGACAGCCGTGAAGGTTGAGGGACGTAAAGGGTGGTTGCACTCGAGTCATATCAAGAGATTTTATGGACTACCGTCCGATGTGAACACTCAGCCCTGCATTCCCTCACAGACAGACTCAAAGCTCCCCTTGGTTGAACAGACAAAACACGAACTCTATAAACTGAAATTAAGGTCTAGCAAGTCAGACAATTTGATTGTTTAAGTCCTCTCCAAGGTGAACCGGTTGAATTTGTCTCTGACATGTATCCTCTAGACCGAAATAGAGAGAGAAATCGACAGATGCAGCTTAAAAAGCATGCGTATTGTAAATCACTTCGTAGTCATTGCACAGTAACATTATTAATTTTGTTTTTTCTAAGTCTTCTGATCATCATAACTAGTGTATTGCTTCATATGTATTACCCTATTTCCAAACGTGCTTACAATGTTACTGCTGAACATTCTTTTAGCGAATTACCTCCGCATGAGTTGTCCTATAGATTTGCGCTGCGCAACAACACTTTTATTAGTATGTTACATCATTCCCATCAGACCAGCAATGCTACCAATTGTTGGATATGTGGCCGACTCCCTCCCTATCAGAACTATAAGGGAGTTTTGCCCCTCTTTCCGTATCCGTTCACACACAATGGCTCCTGTGGAGCATGGTTTAGTTTGATTAATTCCCTAGATTCAAATTCCGTAGTTTATCAAGACAACTGGGAATGGGGAAACCTGAACCTAGTTTTGCTTAAAGTCTGCTACCCTAACAAGGAGGGACTTCCCAAAAGAACAGGAACTGATCTAGAAAATGAAGTATATGGATTAGGAAATTTTACACTTAACCTCCTGATTCTGAATGTTGAATCCGAAGCTACGCCAATCTTGCCCGCTATGTCAGTATTCCCAGTTAAAGGGGAATTATGTGTAAGAAAGAATGGTTCCATACACATGGGCCATAGTAAATGCACCATTGTAATAAAATTCAGTGATCAAGGCAAGTCTACATTTAGAGCTTCCCGTCATTCCTACTTCATATGTGGCCAGACCGCATATATACGTCTACCTCTAGATTGGGATGGTACCTGTTACATAGCATTCCTTCTGCCACCTGTTTTCCTAGCCCCTCCTGATTATCACAGAAATACCCATTTAGTACACAATAGACAGCAGAGAGATCTCCCGATTGTCGATTACACTGAAACGGCATGGGAGCAATACACAGATTTCAATAAAGGTTTCTTTCCCTATATAGGTACAGTCACTAATAGTAAGCTGATACGTAGATTAACTAGAACCCTTGAAGCAGTAGTGAACGAGACTACTTCCGCCTTAGGCAATTTAACAGAAGAGCAGTCTGCTATGCGGATTGTTGTGCTTCAAAATCGTCTTGTCCTTGACGTCATCCTGGCCGATAGGGGCGGAGCTTGTAGGGTCATCGGATCAAGTTGCTGTGTTTTCATACCAGAAAACTCGCCGTCAGTATATAAAGCCATAACTCGCCTTCACAAGATTATAAGCCAGACACACCAGAGTCCAGGCACCTGGACTTGGTCCGGTTGGTTCTGGAGCGTGTTGTCAGCCTGGGGATGGAGGATCCTATCCTTCCTAGGTATTGGCTTTCTCATACTATTCAGTTGCTGCTTATGTCTGCAATGTGGGCCAGCGATTTGTGGTCTGTGTGCCACATCGTGTATCCCGCATCCAAGTTTTCGTTCAAGATCCCGGAAGAAGAAAGAAGAACAAATGATGCTATATGAACAGATCGATGGATTGATGAAGATCGATATCTCCTGAGGGTCCGTAGGGGACAAGGAGGGAATGAGGAAATATGAATTTTGTGATCAGTTATGTCCCCTATCGTAGACCCCAACGGCTCCATGTGCGTGCTATAGGTACATGTAAGTTCCCTCCAGTTCCAGTTATGAAGACGCAAATACATGTGCGTCCGCCGTCAACATGTCCTCTTTCAGATCCGCCATGAATGGGTCAGATATTCCATTCCTAAGTATGAAAGGCCACCGACTTTATGTGGTTCACTTTCCACATTTTACAGATTCAGGCGAGTAGGCCCTGAATTCTGCCATCAAGCCTTTTCCTGCCTTCTGCCTCTGAAAGCTCCAGTCCGAGCCTGCATCTGTATCCATGAACTTTGTCCTACTCCCTACGCGGCTAACGGTGCCTGATCCAGCCTGTTGCCTGCCAAAAACTGTATTTCACCTTCAAGATTATCTGCTCCGCTCCTCATCCGATGCATTCCTGTCTAGTAGTTTAGGTAAACATTCTTCCAGCTACCGTGCAAAGGGCCAGGCCTCACTGTCCTCATGCAAGTAATTCATAGCCCCTGTTACCATGGAAGATTCCTGCCCCCTCGCATCTCATGTAGACGTTTAGACGCTTGTACACACACTAACAGTCAGTATAGAATAGATTCCGTCCGAGAGACCTTTCCTTTTGGATAATACAGTTCTTTAAACATAAGATATTAGATATGATTTGGGATTAGGTTGACATGACCCCCCAGACTTCTGTCTCCACATGTAGAGCTAAATGTCACCCTCTAGTTGCACGTCAATCACACGTCATGCGGCTGCGCGCGCATCTCTGCCAAGTATTTTCTGCTGACATTGCAGGATTCTCTTATGGATCCACCCACTTGTGACATCATGTTTAATGACGTTTTTAGTTACGCCTATGTTTACGCCTTTTTTCATTACGTATGTGTATCATTATCTGTATTATCAGTTGTTACGCCTCTTGCATCTGTCTTAATGTAATACTTTTCATATAAATATCATTACTTGTCAATAATGTATTGCCTTCCCTTCCTGAACCTTCGTGGTGATGGAATTTGAAGCCTACAGTTCGAACTGTAATTCCTTTGTAGAGGAATAAAGCCTTTTAGAACCTCTAATACCACGGATTCTGCCTCTTATATTTACTGAGTTATTCTTACTAGACTTTACCGCATAAAAAATAGTACCGGTAATGAAATATTTACCACAGACCTACTGGCTATGCCAGTGCTTGTTTATTTTTGTTTCCCATAATCGTATTTAAACTGGTTGCACTGATTTATCATTATGAATATTTTTGGGGAATACAAGTATACATCAACATGTTACTAAATGATGCTGCAAAGATATGGTACCTAAAACCTTATAGTAGTTTAGCAAAATGTTTTTTTTCTACTTGCATTTTTTTGTGAACATTTTATTTTGAAAGCAAAGAATCATCACTCTTGCTTTCAAGCTTCGGCAAATATTTGCATATAATCAGAGAGCATTCTGGGAGCATTATACATAGCCTCATATTACTAAACTTTGAAACCGTGTGTACACATTTATACTGGAACCACCGTCCGTAGTGCGGGCCGAGCTTACAACATTTACTTTTAGTGATAACCCTAATAATAAAGGTTTTGCATTAATGAACCATAAATACAAGTTTGAACAGCATTTAACACATGGACACAAATATTACCTGAACTGCAGACATTGCCCTTTCCTGATCCATAGTGTAATACTGTAAACTGGCAGTCAAAGGGTTTGTGCTGTAGGGGATTGGGCCTACTTATCCAAAGGACAGAATACACATGAAAACTTGTTGCCCTTGACCTCAAACAATATGTCCCGGGCGTCGGGCTATAGGAATTCCACATCCCTGTGTGTGTTTGGGGTTGGCCTGCAGTGGCTGTTTCTGCCAAGGAGAGTGTGTGCATCGTGCTTGAGAAAGTATCTCCAAGGGCTTGAAGTGGAGCTTGCCCCCTGTTCAAGAGGTCTCAGGAACAGCAAATACCTCACCGTCCTTCTGGGCACCGTCTCTAGAACTGCTGGTTTCAGTCGCTGCCGAAGAAAAGGGCAACCGACTCAGTCACCGAGTCCGTAGCAGGATTCCGTGTCCTGAAGGAACCGGAGAGAGCATCGCCTCGCAAGGCAACACTGGTCTCACCGACCCAATCAACCAGCTGCTGCTTGCACTGAATCCTGTGGGCACCGCACTCCGCACCGCTTCACTACACGCTGCACAGACGTCACCGACTCAGTCGCTGCCTGACTCACACATCAACCGGCTCAGTCATTGCATTGTGGCCTGCCAGCACCGCATCAAGCACAGTCTCATCCTGCAATGCAAGCCTTGGTCTCACCGACTCGGTCAACCAGCCGCTGCCTACAAATAGCTGTGAGGACACTGCACGCTGCAACACTTCCATCTCACATTGCAACCGCAACGGTTGCCCCTGACCGTCTCGTACCATCATGTCGGCAGCAACATGAAAGGTACTGTCTCAGAGTCTGTCAGCGCTTTAGTTAACGCGTACTGACACGGTTGGCTGGAATTGTTAGACTCTATCGTGTTTAGTAGCGCGGTGGCCCCAAAAGGAGCTACCGAGTCAGAGGAACTGTGTTTTCACGTTATTCCTGCAATTTAAAGGTTATTTTGCACAGTAACTATTTTTGCAGTATTGTATGTTGGATTTTTGTCCTTTCTGGTCTTGTTGGCTTAGAAAAAGTTTTGCTTATTTTTCTAAACTAGTGTGGTGTCCATTTGTAGTGCTTTCCCTGTGTTACTGTAAGCATGCACAAATGCTTTACACACTGCCTCTGAGACAAGCTTGTCTGCTCCTACCAAGCTACCAAGGGGGTGCGCAGGGGTTATTTTAGAAGTGTATCCCCCTTACCCTGACTAGGAAGAAGGGTCCCTACTTGGACAAAGGTACCTACCTCTGCCAACTAGAGCCCCCCATTTCTAACAACAGTCAGTCATAACGTACAGTTTTGGAAAAAAAGCCCATCATCCGATGATAGGCTGAGCTCCATGACATACGCAGCCAGAAATTCTCTCTTCCTATTTTTAGAGTATTAAGTTTAACACATGTGCAAGCCTGACACCAAGAGTCATCGTGGTCCTTTGAAATACAAATCACACACCTTGCATGCCACTTTGGTCATAATTTAAAGGGCATTTAACCTTTCAGGAAGAGAAAAGCCAAAAATGTGTCTTGGTGGTTTTAAATCAATCTCATATAAGTAGTTGCGTCTTTTGACTCACAGCTTAATGATGGCTCTTAGAAACGTTATGAACTGAGGGAAGCCCTTTTACCAACTGGCTGTCAACTCAGGGGAAGAATAGAATGAACCGTTCATACCATCACAGCAAACTCTGCTGCGACCACTGCCTGAGCGCTGAGTTAATAGCGAAAGCAAGTAACTAGAGAGGTAATATTTTCTCGTTGATACTAAATAAGTGATATTTATTTGGATTACAATTTTTGGTAGTACAGGTCTTTGAGTGCTGTACAATCCAGCTAAAAACAATAATACAACCATAATAGACCAAAATGTAATCTCAATCTAAAAACATCATCACAACATTCTAATGAAGATCAGCAAACGTAATATTATGTAAGCTATCAATGTGGAACAGTCCTTCACGTTCTAGCCTTGAGCACCATTAAACACGAGTTTACTCCATGTCTACTTCTTCAAAAATCACAAGAATAAATCATACCCTGCCTCTCTTTCCAACCATTTCCAGATGGTTAGTCTGTTTGTACTGTTTACTGTAGTTGTTTATACTCTCCTCCATCTTAAGGAACCACAGGAGAGAGCTGGCACAGAGTTGACTGAATGGTTCAACCATTAGCCTACAAAATTTGAATAGAATTGTCAGACCAGTTAAAAAAGGATGCGGATCCTTCCAAGATACCATCATGAGAGTGACTCTTTCTCAGGACCAATGATCAAGTATAATAAAATAGAGCAGAAACATTAAAGCACAGCTGGCTTCTTAACTGGATGAGAATGAAGAAGAGAAATGTGGAAAACGTATAAAAGAAATGCAAAAAACGAGTTGCATCAAAGAGGATTTTGGGGTTCCTGTCAATGCTCAGAAGTTGTTTTCTGGTCTTTAGGACAGTTTAGGACAGTTTAAACCATAGGCAGTAGGCTAATGTGAAACATATAGTAGATCAATCCAGTAAAAGCAAAGTCACTTATGATGTTGGTGCTTGTATGGTGTGCAATAATAACTCTGTTCATGCAATGCAGGTTTTGCTACATTGACATCTGTATTCTATATGCATATCTGTGACCAGGTAGTGGTAAGACATCCTCTAGCATACCAACATCAGATCAATAGTAAAACATCACAATAAACAAAAGCTGTGCATACTTACTGACCTCTGGTCTTGTTGCCCAATAGTGTACACAAGGTTGTCAGAAGACCCTAGGGCATGAACCAGGGGCTGCAGTTCCATACACAATTCATAATTGTAATTGCAGTATATTAAATCATCATGAAACTATAGTTGGTAAAGGGCCACATCCCCAGCTCATAGCCAAGTGTCTCTTTGACAGTGTTATGGCTAAAGCTGAGCATTTTCAAATTATTTTGGGAATTGCCTTTACTTATCCTAGGAGCGCCATCATGAGATCTGGCAAAATCTAAAAACCTGTCATGGCTGATACATTTCTAGACATCTCCCCCCAGTACTACAGCAAACGCTGACAGTTCCAAGAGAAGTGAAATAAATCTGCCTCAGGGTAGCCACATGTGTTGCAGCTTGCCTCTATTCAAAGCTGTACATTCCAAAGACTGGTAGATGTAAAATACACCGTATGTAGACATTTATAATGAGCAGCTCTATGGCGCCTGTTTATCAAAACCTTTTGAGTGTGTTAACAGCAGTACTTCCACTGCTCATCAGTAAATCCTTGATGCAGGCGCATTTTCTACTTTTTTTTTTTTAACTGCAAGTGATGTGTTGGGTTTGAAAGATATGGACAGATGGTACAGTTTCAAAACTATTTTCTTTGCTCCAGGTGGTACTATAGGGTACAAGAAATGGGTCAATTCAAGTAGCTCAAGAGGAAAGGCAGGTAATTGCTGTTTTAGTGTTGATTTTAATCTATGGTATAGAAACACAGACGGGGCAACATGCAATGACGTCGGATCAGAAGTGTCAGATTCCATGACCGAATGTTGCAGGGGAATCACTGAAAGATACCAGTAATGTGCAAACTGTGCCTGCACGCAAGTGTCATAGAGTGTATGATCTGGAACCTCAAGTCCACTGTCCTGGAACAGTAGGATTAATGTGTGCCACGTAATTCAGGGTAGATTATCTGCCCAAATTACTTTAGTGAATATCATCTGGAGTGAATGAAAGAGATGCCTGGTTGGGTGTATGGAAATATTATGAAAGACGTATAAGAAATTAGGGCAATTCTTCCAACACTAGTTAGTGGTAACTTTTTCAAACAATCCACTAGACCGGTTAAGTTGGCAAGTGCTTTGCCATAATTTCTCTTCAACACCTTTTCCAATTGCTGATTGAACTAATATACTGAGGTATTTCACTGAGGTTGTAGACCAGACAAGTGGTTATTCTAAAGGGCATGGCTGTGTGGTTTTTGTTATGGGAGAGGTGTTGGATTTGCTCCAATTGATGTTTAATCCAGAGATGTCACCAAGCCTAATAATCGCTCCGAGTATGGGTATCAAATTCAGTTCAGTGTTTTTAACAAAAAGGCAAATATGATCTGAATACAATGGTACAATAATGCAACACACACTAAAGCTAAGGCCTCTGTGCATGTGAGGTTGTAGAAACATGCATATCATCACTTGTTTTTTATTTGACAGTATAGAAGAATGGGTGTTGAGTGGTGCTGGAGCCTGCCGGCCCAGAGCTGGTGGTATACTCCTAGCTCCATCTCTCTCCCTTACCAGGGGCAGAAGGGATTACCATGAATTCCCTGATACATGGTAGGGGAAGTCAGCTCCTGATACTAAGTACAATGATGCGGGTGGCAGCATCTCTGTAGCATCCCCAGACAAAATTGAAATCCAGTGCCAATATGCATGGTCCCTGTGACGTACAACACCTAAGGTCCGACTCCATTTTAAGTAGGCCGGACACCATCTTAAGTAATGGGAGTTGCCATTTTCTCAATCTTTAATAATGGGAGTCGCCATTTTTCTCAATTTATGCAGAATCACTGTCATGTCTGCCATTGGCACGGAAGTCATCTGACCTTATAATTTCAAAAACTGTGAAAGAGTCAAGTAATTCAGATAATGACAGATATAATACCTGATGCAACATCAGTCTGGGACAAGTGTCTAGTTGTCACAATGTCAAAGTCAAATGAGAACAAACAGACATATAGCCAAAAGAATGTAATTGGAATTGACGTCCATTTAACATTATATGTTCATAAGGATAAGTCTGAGTCAGACAATCCTAAACTTGTCAGAAATTTCAATCTCTGATAAGATTTAGTATACAAGGATTGCCAATTGTCAAGAGAGGCCCTTCACCAATTTATCACACAAGATACTGATGGAGACAGTCTTGGCTACAGCCAGCACATGCAAGCGATGTTTCATCGCATTTGAAACAGAGAACGAGCAAGCTGAGTCCAGGAAAAAGGATGCTGCAGCGGCATGTGTTTTTATTTGGCAGGGCAAACACTGCCTTCACGCATCCTGGAAAACCACAACCTTTGCTGTCAACAAGGTATGTAATGTGTTGCTTCTCTCTAAGAAAGTGTAGGTTGGAAGTTCTACTTTCCTTGCTTTCAAAGTGCAGCACAAAGAAGTAGGTTTTAGGGTGTTAGGTCTTAAATGGCGTATTAACTATGTTAGAAATATTGATTTTTATTTTTGTTGATCACAACGTGCCTATTTGCTGTTTTTATGGTATTCTGTATGGTTATTTTAGACGTGCTGAGAAACAGGTTCACCCTGTTGCAATAAATGCTTTTAGGTAAAAGTGTCAATTCTTCTTAGTACCATTTGTGTGAGTACGATCCTGGCTTAGAAATTGTTAGTAACCCAAAAGCAATGATTCCACTTCAGCAATGTACTGGGTGGGGTTCTGCGGGGCGACAATAACCGGTCTATCACGTTCAGCGCTGGTGCCTTGAAGCAAGTTCACCTATGTCACATGTGGGCTGGAAAGCAAACCTTGTACAACTACCTAGAGTCGTAGTTTTAATCACTGAGATTTTGCATATGTTGAAGAGTACTTACTGAATCCAGGGAAGGAAAACCTTGGAGTTACCCAGGTGCCTTAGCTCTGGGGAGTCCCCAGAGTAACTGCCTTTTGCCAGTTCCAGCTGGTGGCTTCACAGGGCTGCCTGGCAGAACAGGGACATCTGACTGGCACTGCAAGAGGAGTTGTGGTTTACATTATTTGATTGTGTGCCCAGCTTATAGGCTATAGGCCAATACTTACAGGCCTCATACGTTATTTCATTATTTGCAACTGTTGGTTACATTTCTACATTTATATTTATTATTGTATGGTAATGATGAAGCATGCCTCGATAAGTTGAGGGTGAGACGATCTCTCAAAAATCTTAGGATGACCCACAACCAGGAGAAGTCAATAAAAACCTAATATGACCTAGTTGATTAAATACCTTCAATTCTCTCTTTTGTGTTGTATAGAATCAGTATAAAGTCAGCAATTTCAGCTCTCACAGGAAGAGAAGTATTTTGAATTTTTAGGTAATTTGCCCTCGTTTCATCAAGGTTGCTGACTGAGAATGTTATAAACAACTTTTTTTTATAAAGGCCCTTTAATTTTATTAAACACCTTGCAGGCACTTGGCTGTCTGCCTTATGCCTTTCAGGTTTGGGGCAAATGTAATGCACCCCTCATGATGATAGGCCTTTTAATTAGCCAAGATTTAGTAACAAGGGAATTCAAATATAATCAAACGCCCTCTGCACTTATATGCTTTATTCATTTATAATTGCCACACTGCTTTTAATATCAGTTGTAATTTTTTGCATATAATCTGCACTAAAATAGTTTCTAATAAAACTATGGGAAAAGCTTGTTCAGATTTCTTGCATGTGCTCGCCGTCTCAGACAGGTAATATTACGCTCCTACCACTAACTCTTCCTGGGTATATTCATACGAGTTTCATGGGACACAATCTGAGAGAAACAGGTATAGAATAGAGAGAGCAAGAGAAAGGATAAGCAAGACAGAGAAAAGGGGAGCAAGGCATTACAATGATGTCTGTTAGTTATTCTCTAAGCCGGCAATCTTAATGCATCGACATTTGAATCATATTATGTCAACATGTAATAAAAAGGGACCAAGACCCTACTTCTTCTTACTGAGAGACATTCACAATCAGGGAATCCCATTTTATCAACTGTTATACAATGTGATAAAGATATAATCCATTACATCGATCAATCTGTGTGGCATAGGATACCAAACCCAGCAAGGGCACTGTACCTCCTCATCTGCTCAAAGCAGGACCCATGATCAGCAGCAACATGTCTGCAATGGACTCACCGAGTTTATGCTGGAAACAGAGCTTAGCCAGTAGGATAAGGATGAACGGGAGCCCCTTCTGCAGCCAGGAGATCACTGCTCTCAGTTCTGACAGGGCAGGTGCTGGGGTGCCAGGCTCGTCGCTACCCTCATCTGTGGGTCCATGGCGGTCAGTTGCCACATGCAAGAGAGATGAGCGAGGGTGACCATGGTGGTAGTGCTGCGGCTGCTGTGGCAGAGCTGGCGGCTGCTGCAGCTGTGGCCGGTGGTGGTGATGGTGGTGGTGGTGGTAAGGGCCCCCATCTAAACGAAGGGCTCCTTCATCTCTTGGGGGTGGCATCTGAATGAAAACCTCACCAGCACCAGTTGAGGACCCCAAAACAAGAGCGGACTGTACTGTGATGGCACCTGACTGGAGTCCAGAGAATAATTGCTGGTGTGACGAAGGACAGGATGCCAAGCCTTCAAAGACCCCACTCTCCTCCAGGCTGGTTTCTGAGCTGAGAGTCTGACTTCTGCTCCTAAAATAAGCACATATGCAATTACAAAGTGTTAAAATTGTGGAACGATGGTCAAATGAAGCATAGCCGAATGGCATCCAGTAGACCAGGAAAACATGTAACCCAATGTGACAGAGTGAGATGGCATTGATCAAAACAGGTCTCTGGAAAGCGATAAAAGTTGCTTTTGTTTCTCATAGTCTCTATGGACTATCCTAAACAAAATCAAGCTATAGGTAGCATGCATCAATCCAAAGAAGAAAAAAAGTCATCAATGCTTTTGTGGTAGGCAAGACATCTTATGTAACACACAAGTCTACCGGATCAAAATGGATTGCCTTGACATACTCCTCACACTCAAGAGTACAGAGAATTCCTACTGATCGAAAAAGTGGTGAAAAATATAGTACAAACCTGTTTTCGAAAACATGAAACTTTCTCTTTCATAAAGGTACCTCTAGCAAGAAACTGATTGTGGGAACCAAAAGTCTAGAAGTCCTAGTATGTTCAGTGGAACTAAACAACCTGTCTCTGGTGGTACTTCTCTGGCTCTGCATCCACCTCTTTATTTCAGCTTCTCCAACAGGTTCAGTTCCGGGATCTTTCCTCGGCTTCCCGTACATGAATTCATTAGGTGACATAATGATCTTGTTTGATTTCTATTACCTCCTCAGTGCCAATGAAAGCCAAATTCTCTTTTGCTATTCTTTCACATCTTACCTGGAATTCCAGATATCAGAGTGATTAAAAGTGATATGAAGCTGGCACGGACTCTAGCAAAACGCACTAAAAACTTAAATACCACACTTTCCGGCTTCACCTATTCAGGCTAGGTCTGGTGGCTCAGAGGACTGACTAACGCACCCACTCAGGGTCACAGTTCAGAATCCTGGTGAGTCCGATTAGCCTTTCATTCTTCTGAGGTCGATAAAATGACTACCACTGAGTTAGGTAACAGGAATCTTCTGTTAATTCAGCGCCAATAGAACGTGAATGATGAACATGCGCTGTATCCTTCCTTCTTTGTCTTCACATTAGCAAGTTTGGATTAAACTATCTTTATGTCTTAGTATCCTTGTTTCTGTGTGTTTAAGTTTACAATAATTTGTATTGAGGCATTTACTGTTCGAATTTTTGACTAACCTTTGATGGAATTCACTAATTAATCTGTGTTCTGATATATTTAGTTACCCTTGATTCTTGGTTAAATAGTATTCCCTTGTTCGATTTACAAAATCCAGATTACAAGCATCCAGTCTCCTAGACAGCCCCAAACACCATTACACTACAATATTTTCCCAGAGGAGCTCTGAAAAATTACCTCCCGCTGCTCCTCAAAGCCGATTTGAACTCACACTCAACGAGCTACCAAACAATAGCAGAAGGGTATTAAAACAGTACAATTTGTGTGGTCGTCGGGAGTTTATTGTATATGCTGACCACCTGCAATATAGTCACTCAAACCTATACATCACTTGTAAACAAGTCCACTCAAACTAATACAGGTTTCATGCACCTCCTTTTTGACTCTACTGCATCTCTGGTTTTACTAACTGTAAAAAAACAATATGAAGGGGTAGCCAAAACAGATCAAAGTCCTCCCAACCTGGGGTTCCATGAGAAGAAGAAATGCTCTCACCATTCCTGTCCCCTTACCCCCTTACCCACAAACCCACACTGCAACTACGAATGCTAGAAACAGGAGTTGGATTGCTCTTCCACTGCCCTCTTGAGTACCAGAGGCAAGGTCATCCAATAATCTCCTCTTTCCAGAGACTGAGGCAGGTGCCTAACTACTGATCGGATGAGACGTTTATCACCCCTGAACAGCTGGGCAGAAACAGTGTAGGCCTTTTGAAGCCAAGTACCAGAGAATCCATATGGGATGCACTCTTGCCCAATTTTTGCATAATACTCTATGCTTTTGTGGCCGTTAAACCAGATTGTTACCGGTCCGTACCTGGTTCCGTGTGCTGCATTATGCAGTACCAAAGTTCCTAGAACACAAGTTATCCAAATGGTGGACTGAGATGGGGAAAGGTTTACGCTTCTTCACCCCCAGTCCTAAAGGTGAAGTCAGCAGTCTTAGGTCATAGTAAATTCTATCATTACAACCCATAATGTTTAAGATTATGCCTCTGTTATAGAACAGTAGCTCATGCCACAGTGCAGTATTAGTCGCAACGTCTTTTTCTTTGTTGATCTCTCGTTAGTTAATTTCATCTACAACGATCACTTTCTGCTGCTCCACGTTTCATTCAAGAACATCCTTCCACGAAATTCATCAGGGTTGAAAGTAATTAAAACCATAATTAAATAGCTATTCAATATAAAAAAATTCAAGAAAAGAGTGTCTGTGACTTAGCCACCAGACATATCCATCAAATGTCAGTGAAATAATCCGGAAAACCAACAAATGCATTCAACTGTAGGTCACCATTTAACATACCAGATCTAACAGGAATTGTGCCTTTTTTCACCCATACAAGAAGATCACACATCAATACCAAACGACCCTACAATATAATCCATGTACAAACATTTAACCACGTTCCACCAGAGAGAGTATAATGTATGTATTAATAGTAGTCATTACTGAAAAAGCACGTCTTTCCCTTCCATCATACTTGCTAATCTTTGTCAGAATAGAGTTGTTGTGAAATAAATACTCAAGAGAAAAGCTGCAATAGACAGACGTCAAATCAATCCGTGCGAAAAAAAAAAAAAAGAGAAAATCCCCGAGTGCACCTCAACAGACCTAACATCGTTACACCAATCCTTTTACCTGGAAGTGGTGTCCCAGGAATCACTACTCACAATCACCAAAGAAGGACCAGTGTAGTTTGTCCGTGAAAAGAGGACACAATAGGGGAAATGGAAAGCAAGAAGGGCAAAAGAACTTGTGAGGATACAGTAACAGCTACAAAGCGTGCAGAAGTGTTCAGTTCCAGTGTCCTCTGTCATGCACGCCCATCAGATTAATTGATAGACAAGAAATCTTCTGAGGAATTAGTTCTTATAGACATAGCACAAAAGGTGGAGATTACCACTTCATTAGGAGACATTAGCGACTAATGGGAATCCCCAAACTGCAAGTACTTACTTGCAAGCCACGATGTTAGGGCAAACACCGGGGCCTAACACAATGGTGACCACGCATGAAGAATGCCATCTTTCCAGAAATTGAAGGAGAGATGTTATGAATATTATGCCTTTTTTCCCTGGTTACTCCCCTGCTCTAGTGACATCTGACAATCGATCAAAAGAGAATATGTGTGATTAACAGAAAGCACATTTAGCTTATGCTATAATGTTCTTCAATGTGATATTCAAGTATTGCTTGAATATACTCACAGTATTTATTGTGACCACGCGTCTTGTTTTTTGTTATTGTTCAAAAGAACACCATCTTGCGGAATGAAAATAAGTGAAATTACATCATGCCACTCACTGTTAAATTTATATTCTGAGAGTTTCTGTAACAGTTAAATAATGTTATAGAACCTGAGCAAAAAGACATAAGGGTTGGAGAGGAGAACCTAACGCTAGTCGACAGAGCGACAGGCCATGCAGAATCATATCACCAATTTTAATAGAAAGGTACATGGAGGGACACTTAGCCTTCACCTCTCCCCTGGCTGAACTTATCAGCACAGCTGACCTCGAGAGACCAGAATAGAAGACCTTGCTATTATAGCAAACACAAGGTGTCGTGTTCAAAGAGGTATTCAGGTGAGAACCATCTCTGAAACTCAAAATAGGTTTTATTTTTTGCTGTTCTAGAATTAGCTTAATGCCTATAAGTAGCAGAATGGGATAGAACTGCTATAAATTTGTAGCTGCAATCATGTTGGAGTTTTTTCTCTTGCTCACAGTAAACCTTACTGCTGCCATTTTATTTGTCTTCATTGTGGTTACAATTCATATTGTGTGCACTAGACTAGGTTTTTAATTTTAAAATGTATCTTTAAAATGCATTCCTGATTTTCTAGTGTTCTTAAGTGTGTTATTCCTCAACAAGAGGTAGATTGGGGGTTCCACAAATTAGCCGTGTAATGTCTCATGAAATTGATAATTATTGGCCATCTCAGTCAAATACTGGTCAGTCGGAGCATGGCTACGTCACGGAGCGCGATGGCCGCGTTTTGAGGAAGCTCTGCTAAAACCTCGCTTTCTCCTATAAATCCACTACATCCATCCTGCTCCCGTGTGCTGGGGGGACATTAGCAATCTTCCACAGGCCGGCGGTGGCAAGATCCGGGATCGGTGACCACCTGAAGAGCGGTGCTGGCTGCATCGCCACGGGGCCTGAGGGACGCATTAAGCCGGGACCTGCCGTGATGCAGAGGGCGGAGCAGCGGCGCCTAGCACGCCGTCTCTGAAACTTGCAAGGCCGTGGCTGGTGGCCTGTGCCGGCTGACCTCCTCAGAGTCAGCAACGCGACACCGGGGGAGCCTGGCTCAGCTGAAGCCTCGGCGAGGGGGGCGTAGCACTGCCCCCACTCTTTGTCCTGGACTCCCAAATTGGCTCCATATGAGAAGGTGAGAGCAGCTGCCTCCGGGGAGTTCCGGGCCCTGAAGTTAATAGTCGGGGGGGGGGGGGGGCACGGACTGCGCGGAGGTACAGCTCCGACACTGCAGAGGCACAACCCACTCCAGGGCACCTCAGCAACGGTGGATGCAGCGGCAGCCGGAGGGCCGTACCACCGCGACCCCAGCATCAGTCCCACACTGAGACCAACTGGACTGGGCAATCGCCACATAGAGAGCTTGATGAAAGACTGGGGGCCTGCCCTAGGACTGTCCTGAAGAGTCCCCCCTCCCCGTTATAGCGGTAAACAAGGCCGCTTGGACTGTGCCTGATCATCATTAATGGGGCACGGCGGTGCAGCGCCGTTCTGCCAGAACAAAGCAGTGCTTGGGAGTGGAGCCTGGCTGCCTTCTGGGGTTCGAGGTACGGGGTGACTATTGGCGTGTAAGTGGAATAGGCGACCGTATCGTCATACACAGCACTCCTTCATTCATTGTAGCATGCCCACCTAAGCTTGTAGACTGCTGCCCGGACTCCTGTTTTGCCCGCTATAGCCTGCTAACCTAGGTGGATGCCCTACCCGCACGGTTGAGCTGCTTGGTGACTGGGGGACTGAAGATCTGCTGTGCCTCCGGTTGGACATTACGTTGAGCCCCCGGCGGAGAGAGCCATGGATTTGCCGTGTCGTGCACTCTGACCCCTAGGGAGGTGCCTTGATCCTGTGCCTCCACTGCCAGAGACAACCGACTTGGGGTGCAGACCAACCAAAGACGACGAACTGTGGCCATGTCGGGCCCCAAAGGCTCAAAGGTGACCCAACAAACCAGACTAGACAAATTCACCCTTCCTAAACCTGTGGCCACTGAGCCCCACCCGAGAGGCGGTATGGTGGCTGGGCCAGATGCTGAGCGTAGTGAACTGACCCTGCAGGATGTAATGGAGGTGAAATCGGGTGTACATACATCTCTTGAACAGCGCATGGATTCAATTTCCACTGTCACTCTTTTATCAGGGCCGACATGGCAAAAATTAGCGAAAAGGTAAAACAAATGGAAATTGTCACTTCCAGCCTCCAGGGAGACACCGTGCAACTGCAGCAGGACGTCCAGGAACTCCGTAAGTTTCGTAAGTACGCCGGTGATAAGCTTGACGACTATGAAGGTCGCTCCGGGAGAAATAATGTCCGCATAATTGGAGTACCCGAGAAGGCGTAGGGGCCGACGGCGGACCTCTTTGTAGAAGGCCTCATTCTGAACCACTTGCAGCCCAAGGGCCTATCAAAGTTCTTTGTGGTGGAAATGGGCACACAGAGTGCTGGGAGGACGGCCGTGGCCGGGAGCACCGCCGCGTCCCATCCGGGCCAGATTGCTTAACTTTAGGGACAGGGACATCATACTTCAAACTGTCAGGGTGGCTCCACCTCTCCGCTATCAGAGTGCAGAAATTTCCCTCTTTCCTGACTTTACCCTACGAGTATAAAAACAGCAGAGATCATTCCACGAGGTGACAAGAGAGCTACGCGATAGAGGGGTAAAATACGCCATGCTCTTCCCTGCCAGGTTGAGAGTGGAGGCGGAGGGTAAGGCGTGGTTTTTTTAAACGTCCTGAAGAAGCGGCAGACTGGCTGGAGGGCTGGAGAGGTGCAAGGGAACACAATGCCAGATGAACGGTGTCCAGAACTATGTTTCTCATTCGTCTATCTTTGGGAGGTGGGGGGGGGGGGGGGGGGGGGTCTCGTCGGGCTTATTCAATCCAATTGTATGTGTATTATGGTTGGGGGGGTTGTAGGAAGGAGCTCCTCCCGCGAGAGCGCTTAGCCGCAGCACGGGTTATCCGTTAGTGTCCGTTTTCGATTGTGTCTCCCCTCTCTGGGAGGCTATGATTACCTGATTACCGGGGGAGCGAGGTAGCGGAACCTCTACCCCCACAGTTTACTTCTTTTAGTTAATGCATGGGAGACAGGCACTCTCCATTGTTTGTTTGCTGGGCAGTTTGGGGCTTTTGGGCTGGGGGGGGGGTGTTATTTGTTGTTCAACGTTCAGAGATAACGGCATTGACTCTTAATAGCAGGGTAAGGAACTTCTAGACCACAGATATGCAACCGCCCACAAACTTGGATAAGGCCCTTAAGCGTCTAAGCTGGAATGTTAATGGTCTGGGGGATAAAGTGAAGCAATGTATCGTCTTACAGCACATCAAAAGCCACTCCCCAGACATAGTGTTCCTCCAAGAGACACATCTTGTGGGTAATTCTTGCTAGGCCATGAACAGGTGGGGGTACAAACTGATGGCACACTCAGGGTTCACTTTGGGTTCCAGAGGGGTGGGAATCCTGCTCAAAACGTCTTTTCCACTTTCAATACAGCACAAATAGACGGACGACTAGGATAGATATGCGGCTATCTCCGGGCAGTGGGAGGGTAAGACACGATCGCTGATGACTGTATACGTCCCACCAGGCCTACAAAGATAAAAAGAAATACTGTTCTGTCAGTTATGGGGTGGGGGTGGGGGGGGGTTGCTTTACAATACTTTTTTCGGATTTAGCTTGGGACACTAATTGGTGTCAGGGGGTCTAGAAAAAAGAAAAAAGAACTCTGCAGCTATAGAACAATCTAGAAAATGTATTAGAGGTGCACTCTGAACAAACCAGCAAGGCGTACTTCTCAATCACATGTGCTGTGGAGCTGAGACTATTCCTTCAACAGGTACTGTGCAGATGCTGCATTCTGGGGCAATAAAAGGAAGCATTTCTCAGCCATCTATGCTTCTCACCTGTGTCACTGTATCCAGTTCTGCGGCTCTCTGTCAAAGTACATTTTGCTGTGGCTCCCGGTCTTGTTGCTGCTTACCTTTTCTATCAGTTTTCCAGCACCTGCACTGCCATGCTCCTGTTCTCAAGCTCCAGTACTATGTCCTCACTCGTTTTCATAACCTAGTCTTTATTTTCAAAAGCAATTACAAGTGACTGCTGCCTACGGTTATTCCAATGCAAAAAGAACAATTGATGGACAGAATGCTGCACAATGTCAAACATTCACCCCGCTACAGAGATCTGGAACTAAATCCATCGTTTTTTTGCTACCCATGCCATACCTGTCAAGACCCAGCCATATGCAAATCAGTGTTCATCCTGTTCCCCATGGGAACAGTCCAGCCCGAACTGCCAGGCCAGGTCCTCCCTGGACTGGAAACAAGCATCCTGGGACTGGTTTCAGGGCATCACCCCATATCAGCCAGGCTAGCTTGACTCCAGTGGCATGGAGAGCACGGGACCCTAGTAGAGAGATCTGGGCCTACATCCATCATTTTAGTACTCCTCACGCCATTCCAGTTCAGACCCAGGTATATACAAATCAGTCTTGACCTTGTTCCCCATGGGAACTGTCCAGCCTGAACTGTCAAGCCAGGCCCTCCCTGGAACGGAAACAAGCATCCTGCGGCCGGTTTCAGGCCATGATCCCTCATCAGCCAGGCTAGCTTGAATCCAGTGGCACAGTGAGTCCAGGACCCACGTCTGGGCACACGTGGCACACTTAGGTCGAGAAAGCAAAAGACACATAAAGGATGCAGATGCTTGTTTCCAGTCCAGGGAGGACCTGGCCTGGCAGTTCGGGGTGGACTGCTCCCATGGGGAACTGGGTCAAAACTGATTTGCATATGGCTGGGTCTGAACTGGAATGGCATGGGGAGCAAAAAAAATGGATTTAGGCCCAGACCTCTGTACTGGGGTGAATGTTTGACATTGTGCAGCATTCTGTCCTTCAATTGTTTTTGGCATTTGTTTCCCCCAGAGTGGGATGGGTATGCCCAGACGTGGGTCCCATGCTCTCTATGCCACTGGAGTCAAACTAGCCTGGCTGATATGGGGTGATGCCCCAAAACCGATTCCAGGATGCTTCCCACCTCACCTGCTGATCAACAAAGCTAGCCTTATTCACCTTCGGGCACAGAGTTTCTTGTGCTCATCTCTGAGAACCTCTAGGTCCTTTAGTGCATGTTGCCGCTTCACATCTTTCCGACCTGGGACGGACAGTGACGCCACTAGAGTACAGTGGCATAACCTTCACAATGAAGAATACAATTAGAGAACTGTAAGAAACTGGAATTTATTTGGTGTGGGTGACTAAGCACCTCAAGGAATAATCACAACTCTTGTTAGGGAAAACCCTCAAATTCACTAAATAACCTGAGCTACACCCCCTGGTAGCTATGGCATGGAGCAAACAGGCTTAACTTAGGGAAATATGTCAAGCATTAATGCAGTATCAAAACAGTAACACAGTCAAAATGCAAACCAATAATAAATCCCAAACTGAACTAGAAAAACAGATTTGAATTTAATAAACAAAAATCCAATAAAGGAGATATGAATTGTTAAAGATTTAAGTAGAAATAGCACTAAAAAGCACAAAGCATCGCAGTTCCTGATCGTCTGCCTCATCGGAACAGAAGAAGAGAGACCTAACTTGACGGAGGACATCACAGCTCCTGATCGCAGCCGCATCGGAACCTACGTAGTGCAATGCAACTCGAGGCCCTCACATCACAGCCCCTCATCTGAACTGATGCAGCACGACGCAATGCTTCAGATCAAGGACATAAGGTGTAATTCTCAGTGGACTAACCGGGACCTTGTATCCGGCCAGTGCTTCATCGAGGTCAGCCTAAACTTCTGACTTCATCCTGGTCCAGTGTGACCAGATAACCGCATGGCACTGTGTGCTTCTAAGAGCTATTTTTTACCTAAAACTCTGAAATTGCATTTCTGCGGTTCTACTTACTGAATTTTTGTTGTTCTGGAATCATTTGATCGATTACTGCTTTTTTGCCAAGCTACCAGAGGGTTAAGCACAGGTTAATTTAATGACTTTTGTGGCTCACCATGACAACGATTGTGGTTGTTGCCAGAGTAGGGCTCCACCCCTCACCAATAAACCAATTTCTCACAGTAGGGAAGTTGGGAGGGTAATTTTTCTATTCTTTATGTGGCTTGGGTTTGATTTACCAGTGGCAGGATGGAGCAGATTATACTTGTATTAATTAATGCAGATGTGCCTATTATTCAATGACTAGACAGGCTAGGAAAATAACACATACTATCATGGAACATGAACTGTCTAAATTACTGGATTAAAAGAGAGGCGGTATTTCTGTTTGCAAAGAGCCATTCGCCAGACATACTCATCTACTGGGCATAAACTGTGCCTTTCAGGGCCATTAAAGATACAAGAGAGTCTAGCAGGCAGAATTCATTAAAAGGTCGAGAGGGGTGGCCATGCTGTTGCGAAAATCTTTCCTATTAATAGTGATCACTAACAAGGTAGACAAGCAATGTCCGGATTTCAAGCATGTTAGAAGGACACCCATAAACACTCAGTTTGTAAGTACCACTCACACTAGTACACAACACACTGAAATTGGTTGGGCTTTATTCACAAGCACTCATACAGGACTCTACATCATGGAAGGTGAATTTAAAACCACAATGGATAAAACACTTGATGCTCATAAACCGAAAGCAACGCCGTCACATAGGAACATAACTATTTGTAACTGGGCCAGAGTCTTTGCAAAACTTGGTACTGTTATGACTGAACAAGCCTTCACATTCCAAGGAGTTTCTCAGACCACTGACTAATGGAGGTGTTCCTAAATGACACTCCTGGCAGTAGAAGTGATATATTACATGTGACTGCATGGTGTCTGGTGGATTACAACTTCTTTAGTATCTAAAAACAGAATCGAAATTGTATTTCGGAATAAACTTGGGCTTGGTCACGTCAGTCTGGCTATTGTGGGACACATACAAGGCAGTAATGCAAGGAGATTGACATTAAAGTAAGGAAAGATCATCCAAGACAACAGAGGTACATCTCTAGAAGAGACCAGGCTTTGGTCCAACAAATCGAATTTATAAAAGTAGCTCTCTGCCAGCTGACCATGGACATGGCCCGCAGAGCCTGTATGGCATCAGAGGCGGTTGACTAGCAAGATGATACTAGGAATATTTGATATAGCTACATCCTTTTCTGAATAATATGTAAACCTGCAAGTTTCTCGTCCCCTGTCAAAACAGGAATTAGAGAACCCTCTGATGCAGCAGCTGCAAACTCCCACAGTTAGTGATCAAGAGATAGACCTTCCGCTCACGTCTGAAAAAATTGTGGAGGCTATTACAGGAATGCCATCAGGGAAGATGCCTGGGCCCAACAGGCTACCAACAGAACTCTATAAAAGAAAGTAATTTACCCTAAAACCACGTTTACTAGCCATAGTTAACAAGGCGTGGCAGAAAGGTTCGCTCTTTGAGACTCTTCAGATGGTCATCAAATGGGTGCTGCTGGGAAAGCCAGAAGGCCCTGGACCACTGCACGCCCTATTGCTCAATTTCTCGCATTAACACAGGACAAAATACTTGCCAGAGTATCGCCAAAACAGATTGTGTGGGGTCATTAATGCTATATTACACCCATACAAAAACGGCTTCATGCCAGGATGAGCAACACTACACTGCATTAGAAAACAACACTTTGCTTCGGTAAGGGATCACCAGTTCCCCAGATCCCACTGCTCCAATATTAGTTGACTTCTTCAACCTTTGATTTAGTAAACTGCAGATCCCTGTTACAGCTACTTTGCAAAATGAACTTCAGACGCAATTGTTTAGCACGCACCCAACTCTTGCATAAAAACTTGTGTGCCAGTGATTGGGTCAATGGTGTCATATCAAATTAATTTCATATAGAGAGGGGCACCAACTAGCATTGCCTTTTCTCTCTCCTCTGTTATTTGCCCTAATGATAGAGCCTCTAGCGTCTGGATAAGGTGTGATATGCTTTTGCAGGACTTCCAGCGGGGAAAAAGACATTGCAGCTATTATTTCTGCGATAATAAACATGCTAGACATCTGCAGAAAAGCAACAGGCTTGATGGTTAACAGGGATATATCCGCCATTGTCCTAGTTCGAGATCCAGCAATGGCATGGCAGTCCAAGCTGAAGGTCTAGTTAAATGGCTTTAAATGCCTAGGCATATACATTACAACTGCCCACAGGCTATGCTGGAAATGTAATATTACAGCTCAAAGTGAGATATTATGCAGGTTTCTTTAGGGCTCGAATGCTCTAGTGATTAACCTGATGGGCCAGGCACCTTTAATCAAAATGGCACCATTGCAGAGGCTCCTTTATGCTCTGCAAATTTCTCGTATGAAATTCCCAAGAATCCCAGCTAACTGTGGGCAATGACTGGCTGTTCTATGAAAATAATGACCAACCTTGCCACCTCAAATTTGATCTCCTCAATGGCGTAGACCTTCTTGGACTTCTATGTGGCTGCCTTGCAACAGACTCTTTCCCACCAGTTACCACAATAGTTCAGGACTTCTGACACAGTGATGTGGGTAGGATGAGCAGGAAACCCCACTGTGTTTATTTTTATTATCTAGGTATGGCCCAAATAGTGAGTTGCCAGAGAAAATAACATTAATGACCTGTCATGCCACAGGTCATGGAATAGTAACCATGCAGAGGCAGACACTGCCTTAATGATATTGGCTAATGTGCTGCATATTTTCTGCCCTACAGAATTGATTCTCTTGCTTTGCTTCACTGGAAAATCTATAAAGCTGAAAATCTTCCTCTCAATGCTGAAACAATCGAATTAGGAGGTATGACTGACAACATGAAAAGCTGGTCTTACCCCTGTGTATTAGATTTATTAAATAAGAGTGGTGTGATTAAGATTTAGTATTAGCCGGGGTTAAGAAGATCTCTATTGCTGGTAAAGGAAATCAGGGAGCCAAAGCAGAATTTGCTGAAAGGAAGCAATGTGTTCTTTAGAAGCTACTCCAAATATTAACATTGTCGAAGCTTAAGCGGACAGGTGCATATTGATATCTTATTGATCATTAAACTATGTCCATCCATAACCAATGTGATTTCAAGTGGCAAAATCATGGCCTCTCTAGTGTATGTAGCATGCGGTCAACAGCTTGATTGCCCCTGGGAGGAATTTGATTGCTTTCTCATTGGTAACTCCTATTCCATTGGATTTGTAGGCGGAGAGTGCTACTCAGACATAAGAGAATGGATTTTATTAAGCCTTTGCACTCAAGTGCGTTGAACTCCTTAAGTCTCCTGTGGTCTAGGAGGCCTCTCAGTGGTAATCTACCATTACTTCACGGCCACTACTATGGCTTACCATTACTACGCATTTTTTACTTAGCAGAATCTTTTACTTTGCATGTTTTAAGTTTGCATGCTTCTACTTCGCATATACCATTACTTAGCAAAGTCAATTACTTTGCTGACTATTCACATCGTTGTTTGGAAAAGGACGCGCTTCCGTTTCCAAACAACGACGTGCGCTCTGACGACGCCTAAAGCAAGAGAAGAGAGGAAGCACGGTGAAGCGAGGGACCACGAGGAGAGAGAGGTAAGTGGGGCAGTGTTGTTTTTTAGGTCATGCAGGGGTTTGGGTTTTAGGTTTTAGGGTAGTGTTCATGTAGTGTAGAGTAGAGTAGTGTACTTGGGTTTAGGGTAGTGGTCGTGCAGGGGGTTGTCTTTTAGGTTTTTGGGTTGTGTTTATGTAGTGTAGAGTAGTGCATTTGGGTTTAGGGTAGTGTAGTGGTGTGTGGGTAGTGTAGGGCAATGTAGTGTATGAGGGTAAGGGTAAAAGAGTCAACAATGCGTAGAAGTTGTATACTTAGTAATATACTGCGAAGTAAATGCATCTTTAGTACTTTTAAATGTATTTGCAAACAAAAAGCATGCGCAGTTAAATCTTGCTTAGTAATGGTATTTGCGATGTAAAAACATCGTACTAAAAACTTGCGAAGTAATGGTCTGCTAAGTAACATCATATATTCCTCTCAGCAGGTCTTTTCTTCTGATATATTAAAGTTAACATCAAGGAAATAATATCTAGACCCAGAAGTTTTAGTTGACTTTGTTGATGGCAATGCCTATCTGTTAACGAGGCTCTCATTTTTAATAATATAATTGGTATGGTATTGGTACAGTATCACTCAAGGTAACGTCCTCGACAGTGAAGGGAATCTCAGAGTCTTCTGGGACCCGAAGTTCTTGAAAGGCACAAGAAAGGCTCAATCATGTCCACATTTTTACATTCTCCCTGTTTCATGTGCCAGGCGTAGGGACAACGTGCTCATAGTTGAAAGAAACCCTTCCGCTTGGCAGAATTGAGGGCTACAACTCTGACCCACCCTCTGAAGCAGAGGGCTTTCAAGAATCTTCCAACTTGATTCTGATATTCTATTCTTACAGTCCTGAACAGTTCATCCAGACATTATTGTGGCAATAAGCAGCATCCTGCAAGACAGGGAAACCCTACAAAGAAGGTGAGGGGCATTTGCCAATTTCTTCTTTCCACATAGGGACAAATCACAAAAGGCGAAGGCATGCTAATTGAGGGCAAATAAAAGTTAGGAAAATAACTTCAAACTGCCTCTTTTGATCCTTTCAATTTTTCACTGTGAAACGTTTAAACAAAAAAAAATGTATGTTCAATTATCTTGCCAGGAGAGTTTATAGAGGGCACCATAGTGCTCCTGCTCAAAAGGAACACAAAAAGAACAGAAAGTGAACTGTAACAGCTGTGCATTAAGCAGCTAAAGGGCTGGTGGTGTCATTCAAGTCATAATGCTCATTTTACACTCCTTGAAGCTGCAGATTATCTGGCTTAATTCCCAGGAATTCAATTTCCTTTAACACTGGTTAAACTTTAGGATACTCCTGTCATGTATGCCCCCTTTTTACATATATTGTCCCATCCACATGACAATAACGGTTCTGAATAGGTGACCTTTTACCTAGTAGTTTTCCCTGGTCTCTTCTACAGCAGGCTCTAAGTACTTTATCACAATTCCTGTACATAAACATGTCCTCTGGTACTGTATAATTATTCTGTATAAGGGTCGCCACTTTTTTCATCCTTGGCCAACAGGCCCGCTGTGCATGATTGCATTTGTGTGAAAAAACATTTATGATTGTTTTCAAAACATATCGATTCTAGAAGGAACTCTGTATATAAGACCCTTATACCCCCCTGCAAATTAGAGGAGAATTCCTTCAAAGCTGACACGGGGTCCTGAATGCTGAATCTTCGACACACAGTGGTCTGACATCCCTTGAGGGATAAGGCAAACACAAGGGATGTCAGACCACTGCGGGGTGTCATCCTCGGAGCAGAGACGGGGTCCTTCATTCTCTACCATTAGGTGAGGGGGTTGGTTCTTCTCTAGGGGATTCTTGGCTATACACATATCTATACACGTAGACATGCTACACCTACATATCTAGGCTAGGTACATTTAGGCAAAATACCTGGGCTCACATTTTAGAAGTATGCAAGTGCTACTGTCTTATCTGAGCTATATGTGTTCATCTTCTTAGCACTATGGTAGAAATGTATCTACTGTTTACTATATTGGTACTTGTGATTTCTTTCGTATGCCTCTGTCTCTTGATTGTCACAGCAAATATGTTTTACACAAGACGGACGCTGGACCAATAAATACTTATTGAACTGTCCTAACCGCCACCCTGTGTATTTTCTGATAATAAGTAAGCACGAGTGTCTGAGCGAAAAGTACAGTACTGTTTTCCACAAGCCCTGAGGAATCAAGGTTGTCATGTTCAGTGGTTGCCAGAGACTACCTACACCACTATAAAATACAGGGGGTGGTAGTGGCACTGTAGACCTAGATGGTCTAATGGTTGACATATCCTGTGGGGGTGTCCGGCATCAGTTTGGACACCAAGCCCTCAGTTTATGTAATCCAAAACACGTAGGTACTGGGGATTCCTAGGAACTACACGACATGGCACCGCCAACGTTGGTTTGGTTCTTATATTAACAGTTAAAATCTGAGTAGTTCAGTCGTTCTTTCTCAGAAAGCCCCACTTACACTTTTTAGAGACGTCGGAAGTGGGAAGAGAGATCCGACTCAGCTGAGCAGATATACCCTGTGTATTGGCTTAAGGTTTAAACAAGCTTGTAAGGATAAAAGGTTCCCACATTGTGCAAAACCCTAGCTCTTAACGTTTTTCTATTCTCCTTTACAAATGACTGACATTTAGGGGAAGACCAATTTGCAAATGCTCTCAACATTACAGAGAACTGCAGACATGCAGTAACTATAAAGTTGTTAGACAACGGTGTAACTGTAACAGGAGGCATTGTTACCTTCCTGATTGAGGCACACAAGGTGATCGGATCAGGAGTTATTCTATTCTTGGGTTCAGTTCCCGCCTAAAGATCCACAGACTAAATTGTTCCACACATACATTGTAGTTGAACCACCAGACGAATACATTCCATAAAAAGACATTGAAGTCCCGTTAACTTACCAGCAACACAGAAACTGGTTTAAAGGTGCCCTCCCATACACAACATCTGTCGTAAGACTCGGTCTACTCAGCATAGAAGGAGCAAACTGGCCGGTATTAGCGACATACACTCCACATCCTGAGATAGATTTGGCATTCTGTGATCCCGCTTCCCTCTCCCTGCCGCTGGTGCCCCTGCGGCCCCTACCTCCGGCCCACGCACGGTCCAGCCTCCCAACTGACCGTCCCTCCCCCCTCCCTTACCTAATGGCCGCCGCTGCATGGTCGTGCCGCTGGCGTGCCAATGGCGCGCCTAAGGCAAGCCCATCTGGGCCCGTCAACGACCAGCGCCAAATACCCTGGATCTACGACCTCCCTTGGCTACTACCCCGCCGTCCTGCTCGCACTCAACACCGGAAGACTCAGAGACTGCCAACAGGCCTCGCCGAGCACAACCCACGGCCAGTTCTTCTGCCTCCACTACCGCAAGACCCTCGCCACCACCCCGAACTCCAAAAATCACCGACCTCAGCACCGGCAACACCCTAAAATGCATCCTCCAATGCATCCTTCTCAACGTGTGCTCCGTATACAAACACGCCATGGAAATCTGGAACCTACTCTACACTCTCTCGCCATACATCGCCTTCTTCACAGAGACCTGGACCAATGCCTCCTCCGCCCCCGACATAAACACCCCCGTCCCGGACGGATACAAGATCCAGAGGAAGGACCGCCCCAACCACCCAGGAGGAGGCCTCGCCATCACCCACAGTACCCTCCGTCTCACCACCTCAAGCAAAACCTTCCCCTCCGCCGAACACCTGCACATCCAGATCCAGACCGGCCAACGCGACACTCCGAGGAACACTCGTCTACAGACCCCCCAGCCCCGAGCACCCTTCGCCACCACCATCACTGACTTCATCGCACCTCACGCCATCGCATCAATGAACTACATACTCCTCGGAGACCTGAATTTCCACCTCGACGACCCCCACTTCACCAGCCTTCAGGACAACCTAGCCAACTTCGGACTTAAACAACTAGTCACCACACCGACCCACAGAGCAGGACACACCCTCGACCCCATCTTCGCTGCAGGAAACAGTGTTCACTTCAGCCACACAACGCAACCACCATGGACCAACCACCACTGCATACACTTCGCCGCCGACAAACCCAAGGCTCCCAAACCAACCCCATGCTCATAAAGTAGAAACTGGAGCAAGATTACCGACGAGCAACTTAACTACACCTTCACCCGAGGCAACCGCACTTGGGCGTCTGACGCAAACCTCACAGCTAGAGAGCTCCACACTTGGATCTCCAACTGCGCAGACAAGCTCGCACCGCTATGCAACCCCGACAAACAACCCCCCAGGAAAGCCGCCTGGTTCACCGTCGATCTCCAAGAAGCCAGACACACCTGCAGACGCCTGGAGAAGAACTGGAGAAACACCAAGACAACCAAAAAGTACTCCACCTAAAAGGATGCCATGACGGACTACTACAACCAAATCAGAACCACCAAGAGGAACTTCATCCACAACAGAATCCTTGCCAACTCCGCCAACTCCAAGGAACTTTTCAGTGTCATTCAGGAATTCGCCAACCCTCGCAGCGAAGCCACAGACATCACCCTGTCCCAAGACCTCTGCGACAAGCTTGGAACCCACTTCCACCTCAAGATCAAAACCCTCTATGACAACTTTATCAAACAGCGACCAGACGCCACAACCACCCCTCACCCCGAAGACACCATCCAGCCCACCATCTCCAAATGGACTCCAATCACAACCAAAGACACCACCTTGACCATGGCCATCGCACCCGAAACACAACGCACAATCAACACCACCTACACAACAGGCACCTTCCCCGTCTGGAAGCGTGCAGAAGTCAGGCCCCTGCTCAAGAAGCCCACAGATGACCCCACTGACCTCAAGAACTACCGGCCCATCTCACTCCTCCCCTTCGCAGCCAAAGTTGCAGAGAAAACAGTCAAGAAGGAACGGACTTGATTCATCGAAGAGAATGCCGTCCTCGACCCATCTCAATCAGGATTCTGAAGCAACTACAGCACAGAGACTGCCCTACTCACCACCACAGATGATATCCACACCCTCCTGGACCAAGGCCACTCCAGCCCTCATCCTACTCGACCTGTCAGTGGCCTTCAACACCGTATCCCACCGCACACTATTCGCCAGACTGCACATCGCCGGCATACAAGGAACAGTCATGGACTGGATCCGATCGTTCCTCACCAGAAGAAACCAAAGAATCAGACTGCCACCCTTCTGATCCCAAGGAAATCACCTGCGGAGTCCCACAAGGGTCATCACTGAGCCCGGCCCTCTTCAACATCCACATGGCCCCCCTCGCACGCATCGTCCGACAACACGGTCTCAACATCATATCCTACGCCGACGACACCCAGTTCATCCTCTCCCTCACCATAGACCCCACCACCGTCTGGATGACCAACAGCTGCCTGAAGCTCAACGCCGAGAAGACAGAAGTCCTCGTCCTCGGAACCACCCCTTCAGCTTGGGACAACACCTGGTGGCCGACCGCCCTCGGAAGCCCCCCTACCCCTGCAGACCACGCCAAAAGCCTTGGCATCGTACTCGACTCATCGCTCACCATGAACCGAGAGATCAATGCCGTCACCTCCAGCTGCTTCAACACCCTTCGTATCCTTCGCAAGACCTTCAAATGGATCCCCCACACACTCATCACCAGCAGACTTGACTACGGAAACGCACTCTATGCCGTTATCAACAAGCCCCTACTCAGCAAACTCCAGACAGTACAGAACGCCGCTGTCAAACTCGTCCTCGGCATCCCGCGACACCACCACATCAGCCAACACCTACGTAGACTCCACTGGCTACCCGTAGAGAAAAGAGTCACCTTCAAAATCCTCACTCATGCCTACAAATGCCTACACGGACCCAAATACCTCAACAACAGAATCAACTTCCATGCACCCGAAAGAAAACTCTGATCTGCCAACCTCGCTCAGGCCGAAACCCTGTGGATCCACAAAGCCAGAGCAGGCAGAAGATCCTTCGCTCACATTGCAGCCAAGACCTGGAACGAGCCACCTGCAGACATCAGACGCGCCCCCTCCCTGAACACCTTCAGGAAGACTCTCAAGACCTGGCTTTTCGGCTAAGCAGAAATGCGGACCTCCCTCCCCCCCTCAAGCCTTGAGACCCTCAACGGCGAGTAGAGCGCTTACAATTCCCCCGATTGATTGACATCAGACCACACCTACAATTAACTCACAGACTAAAATCGGTGATGGGGACAATCCCCTCCAAACGGGAGCACATTCCGTTCTGGATAGCACAAAAAATTGCACAGCTGGAAACAGTATTTCCCCATATTGTTCCGCAGGAAAAACATATAATGCCAACCATTTGCTTGCCAATGGGGATGGCTCCCTCGATTGAGGATTGTACCATCTTTGCTGCTGTATACATCTGAATACACGGTACACTTCCATAGCAGCCGTTCCAGAGGTATTGAAGCAGATACAGATTGAGTGCAGGGCAGGACCTTCCTTGGACTTGGGGATGAAACTGGTGGGTAATGTTTCCCAAGTCATGCTGAGCAACATAAAAGGGGAGGCAGCAGCAGTGGCTATACATCATCACCTAAGGGAAATAGCTCCTATAAATAAAAAGCAAGAGTTACCAAAAATTATCGAAGAAACCTACACAGCATTAGTTAGAGATAGTTTGGGAGCCAAACTAGAGAAAACAACAAATGGCAGGTAGTCCCGACAAGAACAACTCGAAGCAAGCTTCTAGTTCTTCTAAAAGGAGATGGGATAACAAATAATATAAAAATAGCAATACAGAAAAGAATGATCAAGGGGTGAGTCTACCCAACAGGAGTCCTCTGAAAAGAGGTATAACTTTAGGAATCGTGATAACATTAGGAAACCTGACAGGTATCAGGACACAGATACACGTTCCTTTCGTTCCTTCCAGGGTTCATCAAAAAACTCGAGAGGGATGGGCGATCTGAACAAAAGATATAAGATCGACCAAAGACAAAAACGGAAACACATCATAATTTAGATTACATTATCAAGCAATCAAACAACAACCTCAAGTAAAACCTCAATTCAAAAAGAAGAAAGCAGCTGACTTGAAAATTAGATGTGCCCAGGTTACTGAGGGCTCGGTTCTGAACGGGGAATGGGCTCGGACGATGCTAGACAGCGTGGCACAAGTAACAATAGCATGCCAGAACCTGAAGGATTTTCTGGTGACAACAGTATTGAATGAATAGATCATGGTGGAAACACCTGATACAAGAGTTAGTGTCCCACATCAACTGTACGAAATTACACTCCAAATAGAGGGGGACATCTCAAGAAAAGTTAAAGGACTCTTTTTGGACAACTTAACATTTGGATAGGACATCCTTTTTAGCAGAAAAAGATTGGTCACCCGAATTTGTGATGGATTGCCCAAAAGGAGAAAGCGTAATTTTGTCTGCTTTCTCCGACCTTGTTCCAGAATCA
This sequence comes from Triturus cristatus, assembly GCF_964204655.1. Classification (NCBI taxonomy): domain Eukaryota; kingdom Metazoa; phylum Chordata; class Amphibia; order Caudata; family Salamandridae; genus Triturus; species Triturus cristatus. Next base: position 314,675,787 of record NC_140594.1, on the reverse strand, counting down.
ATAAAACATTCATATGCGCAGGAGTGGGCGCTAGCTCCAGCATTATACCACAACCATGTAGGGTGAGACGTGGAGTCTACTCACCACGAAATCCCATTAAAATCTACTTCAAATTCACAGAGACAGTACCCTTTTAGAAACAATGCAAAAAGACAGGGAAAAGAAACCTTAGACCAACTTGAATACCAGGGTGTGATTGGGACTTTCACCTCCCCAATGAACAATCCTTTGTTTCCCATAATGAAACCTGACAACTGATATCGTCTAGTTTTAGATTACCGACATTTAATCCAAGCACACACACATTTGCAGATCAAAACGCACATAAAGCCGCATTAATGAATAACATTGCACTGAAGAATTAAAAAACGACATTAGATATCTCTAATGGATTCTTCTGCCAAAATATGGCTCCAAAAAGCAGATATTTTACAGCATTTTCTGCCCTGGGGACTAAGCGTCACTTCTGTTGTTTGCTCCGGGGTATACGAACAGCCCGGGGCTATTCTTGGCAAGAGTGTCCGAATTATTACAAACATGCGATGAGGAGGCAGTGTCCTATGAAGATGACATCTATCTGATGGACGATGAATTACTTGAACACTGGGTGAACAACATAATTGTGGGTTTCGCCAACTTGGGCTACAAATTTAATATCAAGAAATGAAAATTTGCCCATCTCAATGTCCTATTTTTGGGATATGAGCTATTAAGTGGTGGCAAGAGTCTGGTAGCCAACTATTTAGAAAAGAGCGCGCTGCTCCAGCCTCCAAAGACTCTCAAAGGTTTGCAATCCATTTTATGATTTCTAAATGTTGGCAGAAATACATTCTGGATTATGCAGAAAGAGTAAATCCTTTCTGCGACTTAATCAGACCTGATTTCACAGCAAATCAGTGGACACAGTAAACATACAGATACTCTCCGTTCCGGTCAGACTGACATGATAGTATCAAAACACTTGCACACACATTTGAATTCTACCAACTTAGTGATCCGGGTGGTCCCAGGTTTATCAGGATATACATACATCACCTTCAATGAAGGTGAGACAGTCCCGATTGCATACATATCACATTTATACACAAATGCTGAAATGCGATTTGTGGCTACAGAAAACATACTGACAGCAATACAGACTGCTGTAGCGAGAGAAAAAGCACTAGCACAGGGGAAACGCATAATCTTTACAACCCCGGTACCAACTTTAGAAGCGGTTACCAAAGCAAGCATTTCAAATGCAAAAGCACTGCATCCACAATGGATACAATGGGCTAATTCTCTCAGTGCAACAGACGTAGATTACAAATACGATCCTACAATGAAAACACAAGCGTTCCTGCAGTACGAACAAGAATACCCTCTCCCGAATGAAATCTTGCCTCTAGAACAATATGATTACATCATTTATACTGGTGGGTCTGCTCAGCCTGCGATAGGAAGTAAACAGTATAGCACAGCTTGTGCTATAGTGAAGGGACGTATGCAGGACGGTAAGTTCCATCCCAGCAACAGCCGTGGCCGCTGCAGGTGAGAGCGGTGGGGCCGATTTCGAGAGACGACCATAAGGGAAAATTAATTATTTATTTAATTTTCCCTTGTGGTCGTTCCTAGAAATCCCCCCTCCCCCCGCTAGCCAGCCCCAGCACCCTGACCTGCAGCGGCCGCCCAGCAATACAATTACACAATCTTTAAGAGATTGTACGGCGCAGCTGGCAGGACTGAAAGCCATGATTCTAGCACTACAAATATACGGATCCGAAATTCCCCACACTCATAATGTGTGATTCGTTCTACTGTGTGCAGTCTTAGGAAAGCCAGACTAGGTGAGAAATCCTTTTCCTACCTCGCTCCCCTGTATTCGAACCAGCTTCCCATACACCCGAGGCAATGCCCAGATTATCTGCGCTTCAGGAAACTTCAAGGCCTCCCTGTTTTAACATCTTCCTCAGCCAGCAGCTTCGCCCAAAAGCGCAGAACTACCCCTTCGGTGGGGGGTGGGGGAGGGATTCAGGCGCTCTACAAAACCAAGAAATAAATACAAATAAAAAATTAAAAAATATCTTCGTTAATGGGGCCAGAAAGGATTTAGAGATTTCAAGGGTTGCATAATTAAGCATAAATTGTTATGGGAACAAGTGGCAAAGCTGAAGGAATGCCTGTCAAGGGCTCAAGTTATTCATACCTTGAGTCATCAGCGTGTTGGCGTACACGTTGAAACGTTGAAGGGAATTCACTGGCTGATGAAGCCGCCAAGGCGACAGTGCGAACTGCTGCCGTTAATACAATCACTCGTTCTAGCACGACAATAGGCGGAGACATACTGATAGATGTTAACGCCTCGAGAAACGGCTCTGCCGTGCCGAAGGGCTTTCCCCGCAAATATTCCAATAAATTAGATGGGCAAAATACACCGTATGCTCAAATTCCAGTAGTGGGGGATAGAGTTATTCCAAATATGGATTGCACATTAGGTTCAATTCTAGCTGCACACAAGGGTCTGGGCTAAGCACACGCAGGAGTCACTGCTATAATTTCATTATTGAAGCGGCGATTCTGGTGGCCAGGTTTATTTGAGCGAACCAAGGGTTATGTCCTGAAGTGCGACATCTGCCAGCAGATTAAAAGTTCAACCATAGCACAGCCACCGCAAACACTGTTACTCATTTCAGACAGATCTCTCGCATGTGTCTATTTGGACCACTGCGGCCTCTTACATTTAGATGGGGCCTACAAGTACATCTTGGTGGCAGTGGATTTATGGGTTTGGCCTCAGCGCTCGGCTGACGCCCAAACTGTTATAGAGGATTTGTGAGTTTTTATCAGGACATACACAATTGTCACGTTACATTCCGACCGTGGCCCTGCGTTTTGCTCACAGGCTTACAAGGAAGCCATGGGAAGTATGGGCGTGGCCTTGCAGTACTCCTCCCCCTACTATCCCAGGTAAATTCAGTGGTGGAGAGGAAAAACCAGGACCTAAAGCAACCCTTATCAGCAAAGGTTTAAGTTGTGGGTGGCAGTTTGGTATGGTGTCCAGAGGGCACTAAACAACATGTCAAGAAAATCCTTGGGAGGATGTACCCCCTATGAGATCCTGTTTGGGACAAGAATGTGGGTACCTGACCTCAATTGTGCCAGCACAGTGGTGATTGTAAAACCATTTGAATTGAATGATCATTTGGCTGTTTTACAGGAACTCAAAGAATTCCGGGCATTGCAAAACAACTTCCAAGTAAAACGCACTGCCACTGGGCAAGTGAAACAGGTTCCGGCAAGACCTGCCTGGGTCCCGAAAATTGGGGGCCTGGTCAGCAAAAAGATCGTGGACAAAAAGGAGTTTGGGCCAGCTTAGAGAACACCTGTACCTTCCTGGCAGTCGAAGGAACAAGAACAGTATTTCTTCCACCCCTTGCCGGCAAGAAAGAAAGATAATTTGTCTCCATTGATCTGATCAAACCACACTATGTGGCCATTCTCAACAGTGGGCCGCGTGGAATCCTGAGTAGCCGCAGATCTCCTCTTGCTACTAAATAGAAAGTTCAGATGGAACGACAAATAATGTTTCAAGACTCACCTGCGTAAAATGCAGGAGTATCAAATAACAGAGTACAAATTACACCAGTTGAACAAAATCCAGATACATCAAACAAAATTGCAATTCGGCCCAATAATGACATCTACATCAATGTGCCTTCACAAGAGACACCAGTTCTACCAACCCTATGGAGCTGCCAAAGATAGATCGAACTGTGTCTGGCTAGTTCATTGACTTTTCCTCACATCCAAGTGAACCTGAACAAAAGCTACCCATTTCCAGAAAAGAACAATTGCGACAATTCTAACTCTAACTGAAAAAGACTTACTTTGTGTCCCCTTGGCTGCATCTTTGGTTTGCATTAGAGATCATGTTCCTGTTGATTTGGATTGGTATAGTAACTGTCTTTTTCCTACTACTGATTGGACATTACCTCCCACACTGCTCTGTGAACTTGGTCCTGAAACCACATACGTCATCACATTGTGAACAGAGAGACCTGTCCCTAGAGAACATTACAGCAGTTTCAGAACTTGATGGTATAGTTTGGGATAGGGTTTCATATGATGCATTTTGTCCTACTGAACATTAAAAAATTCAGATGTATTTAAAATTTAATTGAATGATTTCATTACCCCGAGTACACTCTGATGATTGGGACATTGAGAGTGTAAATACTATGCTGTCAGATTTAGAACAATCTGTTGCACTTTCTTACAAGGAATTGTATGATGATACACCGGATTAGAACACCATGTATTGTTAGCAGCATTATGGTCACCACTTTTTGCATAAAGCGAGTATCCTACTCACTATTAACACTTAACATCAATGGGAACATTGCCAGACACCACCGAAAGGTAGTTCAGCCACATTTGCACAGAAATTTGCACACTTTTCAGGGTTCAATACATCAGACCCAAGATCATACTACTATAAGCTTGCACAAACGAATGCAACTGCGAAGAAAATTATGCTGACTAACACCAAGCTGATATATTCAACACCTTTTATCTCCCAACTGTCTATACAGAGTTTCGACTATTGGAGGGAAACGATAGACACAAAATCCATCTGGGGGGCGAGAGAATAGCAGGTTCAGGGATCAGAGGCTTTATTCAGAGCTTGCTTCATACCATTTCAGATAATCTTCCTGAAAAGAACAGTGCAATAGACTACCTCCTACGGCAGTGGTTCCCAAACTTCTTCAACCCACGGCTCCCTTGCCCTGTTGGCCGCGGCTCCCCAATATGTTACTTTCTTTTGGCGGTGGGGGGATGTAAACCCAGCCTTAGGAGTACTTCCATTTTTCACCCTGAAAATAATTGGGATGAAGCCAACCAAGGTATTATAATGATTGATGTGGGGCTCACTCTTTCGAACCAAATGGGGGGTAAGTAAGGGGGGGATGAAAAACGTATTCATTGGCACCTTTTGCATGATTGCTAGGTGTAAGAGTGCAGCTATTGTGAGTTTCATAATTTGTGGCATCAAAGCACATTGGATATGTGTAGAATAGAGTGGTGTATGGCTGCACTTTAACAAACCAGGGGCACTCAGATCATGCAGAGGGCATAGCAGCCCTTATATTCCTTGGATGCACTGGAAGACCTGGCGTGTGCACTGGAGGCTCTTTGGCATGCACTGGATAGCCCTATGATTGGCAGTGCAAGCCTAGGAATGTGCTTTAGAAGCCCTCTCATATGTGCTCACAGATCTGGAATGCGCATTGTAAATTGTAAATTGATACTTGTATAGCGCACTACTCACCCGCAAGGGTCTCAAGGCGCTTGTACGAATACCGCTGTAGAACCCATCCTGGCTTTCCCTGTGAGGTGTCCACTCCTGGGCACCCCCAAGGTGGAGGCCAGGCATCCTTAGCGTTGTGGGGGCCGTTGTGGAGATTAAGCAAGCTATTGCCCAGAGTTGCAGAGTGGGACTCCATGATTGGAATGGCACCGAGGCGAGAATTATCAGGTCCGTGGAATTTTTGAGCCCAAGACCCGCCGAGGCGGGGAATTGAACCCTGGTCCCGGGCTAGACCTCTGCATCAGGGTCTGCCGCTCTAATCATTGAGCCACACTTCTCCACTCCATTGTCAGTATTATGTTGTGAATGGCCAGCCATGGAATCTGAAGCAAGCTTCCCCCTGCTGCCTTAGTACTTAACGTTTTGCTGTTTTGACTATTGTTGTGCTCCTGTCCTGTTATCAGTGTCCCACCATGCCTGGTTTATTACACTGCACAATAAGCGTTGCTAAACCATTTTCACTGAGTCTACACAGCAAGCAGTTGGGGAGTAGTCAAATATAGACTTCTATATTCATGTGAGCACAGTGCTGCCTGCATCAAGGCCAACTCAGGACCAACAGATGCATGATTGGAGAGATGGATTTTAATGCAGGAAACTATATTATGATACAGTAAGTAAACTACACTGTATTAATGTACATTTCAATTAACGGTGCTTTTGCAGCCCTTTTGTATTGCGTCAGTCTAGTCCGGGAGGCATAAAAAGCATGACTTGTTCGGACAGGACATTCAAAGCAGTGACATATACAAGACAAAAATGTCCTTGGACTATTACGGTGACATTGTGCAAATTCTAAAAAGAGGGTTGTTTTGGAACTCACAGTGGCACACATCAGGAGCGAAATGCTGGCTGTGTCTGAGTGCACAGGACTCATTTGAATATTGAAAGGCAATCACTGTCCTTGCACAACCCCATTCTGTTTAAACTTTGCAAAATAGAAAATTGTGAAGGCAAAGACAAAGTACAATCGTCAGTGGCATGTCAGGAAGTGGAGATCAGTGAGTGGGTGGTGGAGCCTACACCCAGAGGGCAGCACATACTACTTGATCCTTGCATTGAGGACAAGGATAAAGCAAATAGGAAACGTCATGTTAATGACGAATAGCAGCAGACATAGACAAATAATGTTCTCAAGCCATAAACTAGAGAAGCAAATGCACATCATTTGCACTATAATCCAGGATTAGTCTTTCCAAACTCTCTATGACCCACAGGTTTTGAACAGCTCTTAGCAGCTGGCACATTTACCAACTGAGATCATTCCCATTATATGTGTAAATCTGAGAACGCGGCTAGTGGCCATGAGTTTTCGCCTGCCCTGCCCCCTTGTGCCTGCACTGCTGCACCAGAGAGGGCTTCACGGCGCTGTGAATCATTATGTTTCAAGGGGTGTTGTGTGTAAATGCAGGTTGTCTGCAAATGTTTAGTTACGCTTTGAGCGCCGCAGGACGTTTTATTTCCTTCTTAAGTACCTCCGACCCAAATCCTGGCTGCCCTGTCTACCAACTTGCTGTCCTTGTGTATCCCACGTAGGCCCCATCCTCCTCCCCTTGAATGGTTCTGCCTGAACTTCCTAATCACGGTGCTGCAGTGCTTGCATGTTTCCGTCCGTTTGTAGGAGTGTTATGCAAGGCTTCCTCCCTCCTTGCTGAGTGGTCCCTGGGAGCAGGGGAATTGTGCACTCGCTAGGCGTGTGGGATTTCGTAACTTTCTCCTGAACTCCAGTTTCCCTGCTCCTTTTGAACTGCATTATTGAAAGAATAAACAAAACTGCTACCGATTACAAATCAGTGTCTGAAGCATCCTGCCCTCCACCGCAGGTATTACTCTTATTGTGTATCAGTCAGTGGTTCCTAAACTGTGTGCTTGGTGCACATTGTTTGCGGCGCCCCTGGCTAGTTTTGGTGGCGCACCAGGGTGCCGCGGCGCACAGATTGGGAACCACTGTCCTAAGGGTTTGCAAAAATGAAAGACCTGAAAACACCCGCGTCCCCTCGCCCACACCTATTGAAGGTGTATCAAATGATACACTGATGAGTGAGGAGGTACTGGGTACAATGATACAGAATGGTACATACAATTCATCAGCCCCCATTTGGAAGGAATGGTTGGTTTCACCTATCGACGCAAATAGGTGTCAATCAAGATTCAAAGCTACCACCGGAGAGTTTAGGATCAATAGGCCTGACTCACGCTATGTACACATGACGACCCAGGGGTAGTGACTTCTTATAGTGATGGGAAGTTATGCCTAGAATGGTTAAAAACCTCAACACTATTACAGGTGAAACAACACTTGCCCCCTTCTGTCTGATAACATGGATTTTAGGGATTTCCTACTAGGTCCCAAGAAACCGCGCAGAAAACGCTTCTTATATGCCATCTACAATGAACTATGGAAGGTCTCTCAACAGGCCTTAGCTGTGGTAGACCATGGAATGACCACACTTTCGTCGCGTATTTATTCACTGGGCAACATTGTGTCCTCCGCGATTGATATAATGGAACAAGATTTGTGTATTCTACAACATGGGCAAACTCAATTGCACTCCATTATGCTTTTAAGCTGGACCCTACAATCATTGCATTCTGGCTACGTGCCATGGTGGTACATTAACAGCACAAATCTGTTTTCGGCTTATAATCTGACCGACAGACAATTGACCTTGGCACGCACAGATGCAAAGTACACCATGCTGCTCATTGAAAAATTAGAGAAGTTACATTTTATAGTAGCAGAGCTCCTATCTACGGAATGGTTAATTCATGGCTATATCACACTGCCAATCTTGACATTCCAGTTCCAGTACTGCCTGAAATACCTCCAGGTAGGCAGGTATGAAGCATTGAGTGAAGGGTACGTACAGGAAACCTGGGAGTTGCCGTACAGATATAGGTGTAGAAATAAGGACACTGAAGTTTTCTTAATTGGCACAGACTGCAAGAGGGCTTTAAGTGGGTCTTTGGTGTGCAAAGAGGTTTTGCTTCACAGAGCGTGTAATGCTTCAAAAGCGAACTTATCTTGCTACTTGAAGGGCTCCCCAGCTGCCGTGATTCATCCAGTTTTCGAGTTACTCTCAAATGGGAGTTATTTAATTCAGAATGATCAAGGTTGTTGCGGAATGACGCTAGGCATCGCCAATCTGGTCACGGTAAACTCCAGGGATATTTGTTGTAAGCAAGTATTGTTTCCCCCAGCTCGCTTAGTTAGGGAGGCACCACTGTGGCCTTCGTTGAATGTTTCCAGTATTGCGTTTGATTCGCTGAGCAGACTGAAACCCATGTTGTTTCAACAAAATGTGGCCTTAACTTCAGCCCGAGAGACTTTTGATCTCGAGGTTGCAAGGTCTTCGGTAGAGATACAGGGTCTGGTCCATACGAACTTCCCGCTCTATTTCGTAGAAATGGTTCATCGTATCTTTAACATGTCTGATACGAGGGGGATTGTACACTTATTTAAGCGCATTGGATCAGGTATATTAACTACCTTTCAGACCATCCTGAGTAATTCCAGCTTTCATACATTCTGTACTTGGAAGCGTTTTTGGAGGGCTTCCTCTGGTCCTGCTATCAGTGGCGGGCATCCTGGTTTTAATCCTATTGATTCGCAATGGACGTCTCAATCCTTTAAAAAATGGAGAGAACACTGCTAGAACGACGTCATGAACGTATGGTGTTCTACCGGAGTACGCCTCGGCTTCGAGAGTTGAGTGAGCATTGGTTCCTGTCTTTTAGACCAGTCTGGCTAGACTGTGTCCTGCCTGTGTTCCGCTGCCTCTTCTGCGAATTTGGATGCGTGTTGGGCCTGTGTCCGACACTTTCATCGGTTAAACCAACAGACAAAGACGTACTCCTGGAGTCCTAGCAGGCCCACGTGCACAGTTGTCCACAGCGAATTCCCATGTTGGTGATGGCACTTTTGGAGCCTCTAAGGGATGCTTCTGCTCCTTTTGGAAGGGAAATCGGCTTTGCTACAGAGGTACAGGCATTGGTTCCAGGCGTGCAGGCATCTAATTCTTCCCCGATGACTGCTGTGGGAACCAGAGATGATCATCTTTCTTCACTCTACACAATCTTGAAAATTCTGGAAGGATTGCCACCTGCAAATGCAATGTTCAGTAATGTTGCGTCGTCAGACCGGGATTCCTAAACAATCTGGCCTTCCCAGTGCTGGGAACTATTCGGCTGATTTTACCAAATTGAAGTTCGAAACGGACTTTGTTTTATTTTTTTCCCTTCTCTGCTCAGACTATAATGGCTTTCAAGGCGCTCAGTGTAGTAATAACCACATATACGAGTTTGGAGGACCTTTTGAACACTTTTAGGGAAATGGCTTTTAAGACTTTTAAAAGGCTTTTAGTAGTTTAGTTATAAATTAGTTTTATGCTTTTTATGACCTGAGCTTTATTATTGTCTAGCTAACCCGGTTGACCTTTTGATGAGGAGTGGGTGTCATGTCCTTTAGGATAGTCCTGTCATGTATGCCCCCTTTTTACATACATTGCCCCATCCACATCCAAACGAAGGTTGCTCAAAGCAGTGAAGACGCCACACGCGATGTCAAATTCCACCTTTAAATGTAGGGTAGGCAGCAGCAAAATACAGTCGTGACCTTCCAGCGCTACATTAGCCATACATTCCAGACGCGTTTCGGGATAGTCCCCTTGATCACTGGCATGGCGTGTGGTGGGAAACAGCTGTGCAAAATGAACTCGCACTCGTGGTTGTTTATGAAATAGTCCCGCCCTCATGGGCGTGTGCAAAAGTGCATGCTGGTTCTTAGAGTTCAAAAGGGTAAATCCATAGTGGAGCCGCTGTTTTGACCCTTCCAATTTAATTTTAACCATTGGGTCGCTGTTTCGGACAGGGCTGTTCTTGTTGCTTGTCTTGTGCCACACCAAACATGACAATAACGGTTCTCTATAGGAGACCTTTTACATAGTAGTTTGCCCCGGTCTCTTTGACACCAGGCTCTTAGTAGTTCATCACAATCCCTGTACCTGCCGTACATAAACATGTCCTCCGGCACTAGGGCCCTGCATGCTGAATCTTCGACACGCAGCAGTCTTGCATCCCTTACGGGGTGTCATCCGTGGAGCAGAGGCGGGGTCCTTCGTTCTCTACCATCAGGTGAGGGGATTGGTTCTTCCCTAGGGTATTTTTGGAGATATATATAAAACTTCTGTTATTTCACAGTTCACCCACATTATTCAGAGTTTATAAACATGAATTGATATTCCATGATGGAGAACAACCAACACCATAGCCATTCTAATGCAATCTGGATCATTCTTGTCCTAGACTGTTTTTATGCTTTGATATTAGTTGAAATGTTCCTAACCCTCTAGTCAAAAGGCCATGGACATTCAAACTGGATTTGTGGGCATTTTCTGTCTGTGGTCTCGGTTTGCAAAAAAGCCAATTTGTGGAATAAGCCACCCTTGAAACTTTGTATAGTAGAAGTAACCAGAAGTAATCTAGACCCAATGCCAGATGATTTGAGTTTTGGTTGCCAGGATCCTTAGCCTTCTTCTTCCACCTTTTTTCAAGTAATTGTTACAGTGTTACCAGTTTGGAAAAGAAGGGAAATTGATGTCAAAGAGGTGTGGGAGTCCTAGAGGCAGATGGACTGCAATGTGCCCCAGAAGACTAATATAGCAACTGGTTTCCATCGAAGAACACTTTGATTAAGCTTATCATGTCATTGGAGAAGTGCATGCTTCTAAGGTCTGCCAGTATAGGTCTAGATGGAAAGGAACCCCTTTCCACAAACATTTTGATTGACACAATGATGGAAAATATTGTGGGCATGCAGGTCACTGGAGAAAGGCTCCTCCTATCCTTCAGATAATGTTGAATTGACTTCATAACTAGACAAGTATCTGGAACGATGACATTGCAGGATGCCACTGAGATTCTCAGAGACGATGACTTGCATTCCACTCAACACTGCTTTTTCTGAAGACTGATAGTTTTTCTTTACTAACCAATCATTCAAGTTTGGGTAGATTAATGTTTTCTTCTGAGACACGTTGCCACCATTCAATTGAAGAAGGTGAATGGCAATAACTTCCGTCTGAACAACAGGACTCTGTACTGGTAGGGATGTGTGTACTGAAACTTTGAATGCGCTTTTGCAATGGGATTATGAAAGTATGGATCCTGAATGTTCATTGCACACATCCAGTGAACTTAATGAAGTAAAGAAAAGTTCTGATTTAGCACCAGTGCTCTAAACTCCTCCTATTTGTTTGGGCTGGTCTTTTAGGTCAATCTCTGGACTGTATTCTTATTTTATGCCCATTGCTCATACAAGAAAGTAGCGCAAACCCATTGCTTTTCTGTGATAACAAAGCAATGTTCATGACCTCAGTGGTTTCAGCCTGTTAACCTTAACGAGGAGATCTTCTAAACATTCACTAGCAGTATCACTTCCAGGTTCTAAACGTCAACTGCAGCACTGATGACCTGGTTTGAGACCGCGTTCCTTAATTTAAGATTTCTTGAAAGGGTGGCTTGTCTGTCTCCGGGAAGTTCATTAGCTTATCTCACAATATATCTCACAAGGATCTGATGTATTTAGCTATTAGCATTGAAATGCTTGCTAGCGTCATGGTGGGCTTCTGCCCCACAAAATCCATTCCTCTTCCCTCTGCAACCAGGGAAGCTGCTGAGGTTGAAGTACATGGATACTGTTTCCTTTTCAGTGTGATGGTCATTGAATCAGGAAAAAGATACATCCTTAACAAAAGTAGATCTTACTACGGACGCTTACATTACTATACCAGAGGCCTTCATAGCAGGTGATATAGGTGCAGGTTTCTGGAACCAATGGATGAAGTGGATTTGATAATCCATAGATATGTAAAGTTTCAAAGTTCATAGAGGTTCTCGTTTGAGGTGAGAATGTGGAGTTTTAGACTCCCTGGACAAGGCGTCATGGAAAGTAACCACATCGTTACTTGACAAAATCCTTAATTAAGACTTCACTGGATAGGTGTATGAAATGCAAGGGATGTCTCCCTATCAGGTGTCAGCTGATGTCCCACAGCAGAACACCTAGGCACAGAAGGGAATGATTTCTTGAGTGGTGATACAACTGTGCATTTCTTTTCCTGGGTCACTTCCTAAGAAGCAAAATTCTTTTTTGACAGGTCTATGAAACTTAATTTCCTTGCAGGCATACAAAGGACAGTTTCAACGTATGACCTACGAGGCATAGGGTCCCAGATTCTCGTGAAGCTTGGATCTTTTCTACACACAACCTCTTCCATAGTGAAGAATGTAGGAGACCTTCAGAATATCTTGACAGTGACCCTGTGAACATGGTTAATGGGGATTGCCAACCTCTATGTAAAGGAGCCCTTGAAGTCAAAGGGGAGATTAACAGCATTCTACTCAAAGGTAAAGGTTGCTTGCTTCATGTCTCAACATTAAACAAATAGACTACTAGCAAGCCCTTCTTCGATGAAGAAAAATAAAATAGCAGGAACGTGGAAGTCCATGGTAGTGGAGCTGGTTTTGTTTCATTTCAATTTCATTTCCAGAGTAGACAGCTCATAGTCTTATCTGAAGTGTGAGCCTTCAAGGCAGATATGAATGCTAAGAACTAGAGCAATCCTCCGATTACGGAATATTCCAGCATGCTCCAAAGCTGAATTCCCTCACAAAACTGTAGGTTTGTTCTGAACATCGTTAGACACAAAGAGCACGGTTTGATGGGTGTGATTCCTGGGGACACCATAACATAACCTAACATGTGTATTTGTAAAGTGCACGTTCACCTGTAGGTCTCTTGGCGCTGAATAACAGTAGGTTATTGTTACCAAACTCAATGGTACTCATTTTATCGACCTCAGATGGATGAAAGGCTGAGTGGACTCGCCGGGATTTGAACCTACGACCATGAGGTTGAATACAGGCACCTGCAGTGGATGCATTAGTCCACTGAGCCACCAGAGAGAGAGAGCATAATTGTTTGTGCTGGATTTCATTCTCCTTCAGGAGGCGTTGGTTTAGAAGCAGTACAAAAAAGGTAGAAGTCCTAATTTGTGAATAAACAATTAAAAGTATCAGCATTCGCCACAAGATGCTTAATGAAACAAAAATGAATTTAAAACTATCATATTTTATTGGCAAGCAAGCCCTGTGCTCAGAGATTTGACTCTCAAGGAGTTGAACTAGATTCAAGGGCCACTTCTGTGTAACATGAAGTAACAGAGCTACTGGCTCCCTTAAAACAGAAATGGTGCCTTTCAACTCATAAGATGCTACACATCTGGCTTTGTTTCCTGCGTTTACTTTCCTTATTTAGGTCTCGCCTAGGCAGCGCATGTGCTATCTCTTTGAGACATGCTGTATGTCCAATGTGGGCTTCGAGCACCTCCCATCTTTTTCATTGTTTTCCGTTACTGCCCTTCGTAAATACCTGCTTTTATTTGGCGAATATGCTTAATAATCCCTCATTTTAGTTTTTCGTAACTTCCCATGAGGACTGCCTCTGTTACAGGTGCTCTTACTCTTACTGTTATTTATGAAACTCTGAGTACTCTTATTTTTTTGGGTGGCTTGGCGCTGCCCATTTCACGTGCTTCGCACTTACTTTGTTTGGTATTTATGGCTCTATCTCAGGTTCTCAGCAAACATGCACAGCTGATGTTTGCAACCAGTAATACTTCTTTACCCTCCTACCCACGGTTTCTCTGTGTGCTGTCCGCTAGGCACCACCCTCTACCCAGTCTTTGTTATTAAAATCATTGTCTTGGTTTCGTTTTTGGTGTTGGACTTCTTTTAGTAGGATATTACTTTTTGGGCTTGGATTGCTCCCTCATTAAAGTGGTTTATACTCTGAAGCAAGGGAGAGGTGGTCGGCTAATTGATGTCTTCTGCCCTGGGATGGAAGGTAAGGCTCTCGTTTGGAATTTTTCTATTTTTCAATCAACCAATCAAACATTTGTAGAGCGCGCTACTCACCCGTGAGGGTCTCAAGGCGCTGAGGGGGGTGGGGGGGGGGGGGCTGCTACTGTTCGAACAGCCAGGTCTTGAGAAGTCTCCTGAAGGTCAGCAGGTCCGGGGTCTGTCGCAGGTGGATGGGGCGGGTGTTCCATGTCTTGTTGGCGAGGTGAGAGAAGGATCTGCCACTGGTGGTCGTTCGGTGGATGCGTGGGATGGTGGCGAGGGTGACGTCAGCAGAGAGAAGCTGGCAGTTGGGGGTGTAGAAGGTGAGTTGTTTGTTGAGGTATGCTGGTCCAGCGTCGTGGAGTGCTTTGTGGGCGTGGATGAGGAGTTTGAAGGTGATCCTCTTGTTGACGGGGAGCCAGTGCAGGTTCCTCAGGTGGGCAGTGATGTGGCAGGGGATGTCGAGGATGAAGCGTGCGGAGGCGTTCTGTATGTGTTGAAGTCTCTTCTGTAGTTTAGCCATGGATCCCGCGTAGAGGGCGTTGCCGTAGTCCAGCCTGCTGGTGACGAGGGCCTGGGTGACCGTACTTCTGGTTCCGATAGTGATCCATCTGTAAATCTTGTTAAGCATACGGAGGGTGTTGAAGCAGGAGGAGGAGACGGCGTTGACTTGCTGGGTCATTGACAGATTAGTCCAGGATGACCCCCAGGTTGCGTGCGTGGTTGGTGGGTGTCGGCGCAGCTCCCAGCGAGGCCGGCCACCAGGAGCCGTCCCTGGCAGAGGGGGTGGAGCGGAGGATGAGAACCTCCGTCTAGTCAGAGTTCAGTTTCAGGCTACTTTTCTTCATCCATTCGGCGACAGCCTTCATTCCATCGTGGAAGTTTGTTTTGGCGTTGGCAGGGTCTTTGGTGAGGGAGAGGATCAGCTGGGTGTTGTTGGCGTATGAGATGATGTTGAGGTTGTGTGATCGGATGATGTTGGTGAGCGGTGTCATGTAGACGTTGAAGAGGGTCGGGCTGAGGGATGATCCTTGTGGTACGCCGCAGGTGATCTTGGTGGCTTCGGATCAGAATGGCGGGAGACGGACTCTCTGGGATCTGTCGATGAGGAAGGAGGTGATCCAGTCCAGGGCTTTATTGCGGATCCCTGCGTTGTAGAGGCATGTGCGTAGAGTGTGGTGGCAGACGGTGTCGAAGGCAGCCGTGAGGTCTAGGAGGATGAGGGCCACGGTTTCGCCGTTGTCCAGCAGGGTACTGATGTCGTCGGAGGCGGCAATGAGGGCGGTTTCGGTGCTGTGGTTGCTGCGAAATCTGGATTGGGATGAGTCCAAGGTGGTGTTCTCTTCAAGGAAGCGGGTCAGTTGTCTGTTGACGATCTGCTCGATGAATTTTGCCGGTAATGGGAGCAGGAGATGGGCCGGAAGTTCTTGAGGTCCTTTGGGTCTGCCTTGGGTTTCTTGAGTAGGGCGTTGATCTCTGCGTGTTTTCAGCTTTCTGGGAAGGTGACGGTCTCGAATGAGCTGTTGAAGATCTTTTGGAGTTGGGGTGCGATGATGGAGCACGCTTTGTTGAAGATGTGGTGGGGGCAGGGGTCTGACGGTGATCCGGAGTGGATGATGTTCATGGTTTTGATGGTGTTTTCGTCGTTGACGTGGTTCCAGGAGATCAGGAGGCCGGTGTGGCTGGGGGGCTGTTAGACTGGGGTTTTGGCAGCTGTCGGGGGGATTTGGATGTTGAAGCTGTCGTGGATGTCTATGATCTTGAGGTGGAAGAAGGTGGCTAGAGAGTCGCAGAGGTCTTGTGATGGCGGGATGTTGCTGGAGCTGGGGTTGGCGAGTTCCTTCACGATGTTGAAAAGCTTTTTTCTGTTGTGTGCGTTGTTGTCGATGTGTTCCTTGACTTGACTTGCTGGGTCATTGACAGATTAGTCCAGGATGACCCCCAGGTTGCGTGCGTGGTTGGTGGGTGTCGGCGCAGCTCCCAGCGAGGCCGGCCACCAGGAGCCGTCCCTGGCAGAGGGGGTGGAGCGGAGGATGAGAACCTCCGTCTAGTCAGAGTTCAGTTTCAGGCTACTTTTCTTCATCCATTCGGCGACAGCCTTCATTCCATCGTGGAAGTTGGTTTTGGCGGTGGCAGGGTCTTTGGTGAGGGAGAGGATCAGCTGGGTGTTGTTGGCGTATGAGATGATGTTGAGGTTGTGTGATCGGATGATGTTGGTGAGCGGTGTCATGTAGACGTTGAAGAGGGTTGGCCTGACGGATCATCCTTGTGGTACGCCGTAGGTGATCTTGGTGGCTTCTGATCAGAATGGCGGGAGACGGACTCTCTGGGATCTGTCGATGAGGAAGGAGGTGATCCAGTCCAGGGCTTTATTGCGGATCCCTGCGTTGTAGAGGCATGTGCGTAGAGTGTTGTGGCAGACGGTGTCGAAGGCAGCCGTGAGGTCTAGGAGGATGAGGGCCACGGTTTCGCCGTTGTCCAGCAGGGTACTGATGTCGTCGGAGGCGGCAATGAGGGCGGTTTCGGTGCTGTGGTTGCTGCGAAATCTGGATTGGGATGAGTCCAAGGTGGTGTTCTCTTCAAGGAAGCGGGTCAGTTGTCTGTTGACGATCTGCTCGATGAATTTTGCCGTTAACGGGAGCAGGAGATGGGCCGGAAGTTCTTGAGGACCTTTGGGTCTGCCTTGGGTTTCTTGAGTAGGGCGTTGATCTCTGCGTGTTTTCAGCTTTCTGGGAAGGTGACGGTCTCGAATGAGCTGTTGAAGATCTTTTGGAGTTGGGGTGCGATGATGGAGCACGCTTTGTTGAAGATGTGGTGGGGGCAGGGGTCTGACGGTGATCCGGAGTGGATGATGTTCATGGTTTTGATGGTGTTTTCGTCGTTGACGTGGTTCCAGGAGATCAGGAGGCCGGTGTGGCTGGGGGTCTGTTAGACTGGGGTTTTGGCAGCTGTCGGGGGGATTTGGATGTTGAAGCTGTCGTGGATGTCTATGATCTTGAGGTGGAAGAAGGTGGCTAGAGAGTCGCAGAGGTCTTGTGATGGCGGGATGTTGCTGGAGCTGGAGCTGGGGTTGGCGAGTTCCTTCACGATGTTGAAAAGCTTTTTTCTGTTGTGTGCGTTGTTGTCGATGCGTTCCTTGAAGGAGGTCCTTTTGGCCGTTTGAATGAGTTGGTGGGGTCTGCGGCTGGCTTTCTTGAGGGCTGCATGGTTGTCCGGTGTTTGCTTGTGGTGCCATATGCTAGTAAAATAGCACAGTGTGTTATGTTCCCACTGTAACCATCTTCATGGTATCTGTAAGACATGCATTTGAAACCTTCTATGTGTACACTTTCACACACACATGCACACTCACACTCTTTCTCCTCGATTTGTTAAATTCCAGATTTGCATTGACACATGGATTTGTCTATCTATTTCGCATAAAATAGAATTCAGTGCCTGAGAAAATAGGTAATCTCCTTTTCTGTTCTCGAAGGGAGGGAATTATTTCCAGATTTCACTGTTTTACAATGCAAAGGGAACAGGAATGTCATCTTTATCTGTTTAAGAGGTGAGTTTATTTTCTAAGCTGGATTTCGGTTTTCGCACCGCATACAGGACTTCAAGTTAATTGCTCAGGGTTTATGTAAGTTTACATTTTTTTTTGCAGCAAGCATTCAGGAATAGAAATGGCACACTTGAAAGAACCCTCTCGAGGGGAAGCTGCTCGAATACCCAGGAATGACCTGAAGAGGTTCCCTGTAGAAAGTGGAAGGCGCATTTCACGTTCATTCCCTAGACTCCACTTTCATGTCTGCTGGTCTTAAATGGTGAACCTTCAAGCAACGAGGGACACTGGAAATTTCACGTCATGTTGCATCTTCAGACAGTAACAGTCGGTGAGCAGGTAGTAATAGAGAGAAGAGGGATGGTAGGGATAACAAGAGCTACAGTAACATTTATGTAACCTTGGACAATATCAGCTTAGAAATAAGTGCACAAATATCATTGCAGATTAGATATCAGTCAACTGACAATGCAACTGTATCATTCAAATATTTTGGAGCTAACTGCAGTCCAGTGAGCTCTGAAGTGCTCCGCGCCATACATACCTAGGAGCTCTATGCTGATCCAGGTGATAAACACAGCAATGATGCAGGATCTGCGTAGTCTACAGAGAACGAGATTCAAAACTCTTATGGGAGGCTGAAAACGTTTGGGGTTGGTAGTATCACATCAATTCATCTTATGGGCTTACAGAAGAACATGACAGATGTTGAAGTAGGCATCTCCTTGAAGACCATGAACAAGTGGATGCTCAGCATTCTTCCCACTGCACAACTGATAAATGCAGAGAATGCATGTCCAGGTTTCAGAGCCAACATCAACGAGAATGTGTTTTTTCACTGGCTGGTCAGGGTCATAGCTCTACCTTTTCTCCATTCCCTGTCCTTCCAAAATTAACCGTCAAGCAGTTACAACATAAAACAAGGATGTTGCTTATTGCTCCTGACTAGCCGAACCATTGGTAGTGTCCAAGTCCTGCATATTTTATTTGAAAGCAGTTCCAGATATGCGAGTTCAGACTACAGGTTGTACAAAAATAACACTTTAAATAAGAACTTCTGAATGCAGTGCTATAATGTGCCTATTAGTGTTAATTCTTCCATGTTAAAGAAAAGTAGATGTTGTAGCACACAAGATAATGTGCTGCATGGCTAAATACTTATAACGTCCCAAAGCCAAGACCTATTGGCTATGCCAATGCTTGTTCTTTCATATAGTGGTTAAAAGGGTTGATTCAGCCGCCTCTTTAAGGATAGTTTATTTCCTAACTAGGTCATTTTTCTTAGTAAAAGTACTCTGCGATCCCACAATTGGCAGGAAATAGTCAATATTTTTGGATTATCATTGAAGCAGCAGTGCAGTAGCTCCTTCACCTGCACCGGCAAAGATGTTGTGCCATAAATGTATCAAACATACACTCACCTTTCTGGGGGAAGGTTTTCTGTGAGGCTGCTGTGGCGTCTCTGCATTTTCTAACAAACCTTAAAATAAAATAGCATGTTAGAGGAACCAGTAAGTGGTGCTACAAACAAATATTTACTAAGAAGCAAATCACAGAAGGCATTCCTTTTCTTGGTCAGTGTGAACCCAAGACATGTCATAGTCCCATTGTAGTTCTAAATTGTATTTGTATCGCTTTACATTGCTCCCCAATTTCACCTTACTATTGTGATACACAGCAAAGCATGTTTCTCTATTGGTGCCCTCCCATCCTCCACTTTTAACCCCCCTCTTTCTGCCCTCCATTCTGCACTCTCCAAAGCCTTGTAATGAAGAAACACCTTGCGCTATGGCAGTAACTTGTCTGCCAGCTTTATGAAAAGTCAAAATACCCAATCTGTCAAAATGGCCTTACTTGAGGGGACTAACCACATGACTAATGTGGCACAGCCTACATACAGTTAGCTTAGCCTCCATCAGGGGGTCTTTGCGACGGCATCCTCAAGCAAAAAGTGTTCAAATTAAAGGGTGATTCCCTGTGGCAGCTCCTTTATGTTGGCCTTGGGACAGAACTGCTACTCCTTGCAATCCTTCCAGAAAATAGGTCCTGGAAAATTCCAATTAAAATCAAGACCTACAGTCAATATCCGTTATCGCTCCCATCTGCATAAATTGGTTTATAACATATTTAATCATATGTTTCACATGGCTATATTCACACATTTATTAATGTGGAATATAATAATCTTCTTCATCCGCTCCAAGCAGGTTTTCCTTCAGGCTGCAGCACCAAGATTGTTGTGGTGGCTGCACTGGATGAATTGGGTGGCAGCGCTGATGATGTCCCACCTGTGTTTCATTGTGCTGGATTTGTCCAAATCATTTGATACTGTAGACCATAAGATTCTGCTATCTAGTCTCAACTATCTGGCTTCAAGGACATGGCATCGATGCAGTTTGCCAATGTTTTTTATTTAACAGATTGCAATAGATGGATCTCCTAATTGTGGAGTCTATAGGGGGTCTATTCTGTTTCCACTTCCCTTTAATCTCTATATAGCTCCACTGGCTCACCTCACCCAATTGCTCAGCTTTAGGCATTTCATGTATGCCGATGACATGCAGATCCTATTGAAAATCTTGGGCTGTGCCTCCCATTTGCATGACTGTGTGGCAAAAAGTGAAAGCCTCAATGGGTTATACCCAGCTTAAGCCAATTGTTGAGAAGACAGAGGTCTTATGGCCTATTCGGGAATTGTCCTACTGGGCTTCCTCAGGTGGCCAAAAAACCATCTTCGCAACCTGTGCAAAAAATATTGGTGCCAAATTTGACTGTGTTCACTATATGCTCAGCAAAATCAATGCTATAGACGAATTCTTATTCTTGCAGCTTCACACCCTTAAATACATTCATCCTTTTTTACTTTTCCAAACAAGGTTCCAAATTTGAATGCTTTGAATTATGGCCGGCTGGATAATTGTAATGCGGTTTATGAGGAACTACCCCAGTGTGTTGTGTATAAACCCCAACTGTCCCAAAATTATCCTGCCAGTTTAACATTTGTTGTATTAAGAAAATAACCATATACCATCCACCCCTGGCTTCTTTTCACAGGCTTCCTGCACAGGCACAGTCACAGAGTTCAGATTTTGTTTATTGGTTTAAATCCCTGCACTCAGTGTACTAAGTCTTACACTTTGCCTAAACACACTCACCTCTTTCTCAGTATATTAAATGGCATAACCCCAGTCATCCTATAAGATCCAGAGGTCAGTACCTATACAGCAATTCTCTTGGGAATAGGGCCTTATCAGTGGCCTCCACCTCAAAACGGATTTCCCTTCTGTATGCCCTGTGCTCAGCACCAAATTTTTGTAGTTTAAGAAAGCCTAAAGGACTACTGTTTTCCTTCACCTTATATGCTAAATCTCCTTGCCTGGTGAGTAATGTGCAGTATTGACTTTCTACCTGCAATTATGCTTTTCAGACATGAATAAATCTGTGTTCTTTCTAAATTACATCTAGGCTAACCAGACAGATACTTTATCCTTGTACTGCTGCAACAATACACTTACAACAAGAGTACGCCCGAACGTTCACTGTACGCTTTCATCTTTGCTCATAAATCACAAGAGTGTGCCTATATTGGGAGCGGAGTAGACCTCTAATTTCCAGATAAACCACATTGGTGTTAACATTATAGATACTAAGCAGCAGTAAATATCCCGACAGTACACCTGGAAACTGAGTAACTCTTGGTACCACAGTAACTCAGAGATTGGTTACATTTTATATTGATCTTGCAGTGACTACCACACCTATGAGGATTCAACTGAGTTTCCAGACCCGGAGTAACTTGCAGCATGCATGGTACCAGGACTTTGAGGTAGCCTTAGGAGCAGAACTCGATTCCCAGTGTACATCATACTTCACTAACATTACATTGATGCATACCTCTGAAACATACTAAGGTGAGCTTGTGATAAACAGATAAGGGTACAAAGTTGTCTTGTGTACTGAAAAAAGTCCACTGTTGCCATTTGTCGATTACACAATTAGGGCCACCATTTGAATAATTCACATTCTCTGCTTAGAACCATCATGTGAAAGATCCCTCTCTAAAGTGTTCCTGTTACACCAGACCAACTATCTATATTACGTAATCTGCATGGAGGTTGTATTCCCTATCTCAAAACTTGTTATACTGACACCCTTTCATAAGGCACTGTATCCCTCGACTACCAAACATATCACCCTGATAATGTTTACATTGTTGGCTTTGTTTCAAAATAGCAGTGCAGCATGCAACACAACACAATATATGAGACAGAACTTATCACATATCCAACTGAGATCAGATATGCAATGTTATTGACATATACAGATCTTCCAACAGTATTTGACAGCATGTTATGCTGCACAAAAACATCCCACAGCTCTGATATGCTAAACAGTCAGCTATCATGGGACTCCGAAAGCATCCATAACATTGATAAACCACACAAAAACAGAACACATTAAACAAAATACATCCCTTCCCTATACAACTTGGACAAAAGAACAGCACTAACCACCACTGTGACCGCTGCATCACAAAAAATATGAAAACACCAGGAAAAAAAAAAAATCGCAACAAGCAGACACCCGGCTTAAACACTAAAAACACATTTGACAAAAAACTATACAGGCATTCTACATTGCCTTAACATACTAAAAAAACCATATTTAGACCATTTACAACCATGGTGAAATGGCTTCATAATGAAATAAGATATGCGTAAAAACTGATAAAGTTCCCCACCCACGCCTCAATAAAAATAATATTATAATACATCCAAAGTTCAAAGGTTAAGATGTGGGCTTTTAAACTGAGGGCAGACCAGCACACAATACTCAAATAATCACAGCAAATCTCAGACTCTGGTCAGCGATGGAAACGAACATTACGAATGCATACGAATTGGCACACAATGCACTACACAAATGCAACTTGCTAAACAGATAACAGCAGATGACTGCTAGGTTATTCTAGTCTGATAACTTTGCTGTTTATGTCACTAGCTCAGGCTTTGCATTCACAAAACTATGAATCATTAACTTCTGACTCAGGTCTCTTTGAATTACAGTGCTACTCCTTCATCCTTGAACCACATTCCATGGAATGCAGTTACTTTTGCTATCCAAGATACTCTCCACTCACACTTCTCATGTCTCGTTATGGGGGAGACCCCTAGAAGCAGTAAGCTTCCTTCCTGTACTAGATTTTAGGCAGAGTAGCATTTATATATATCTATCAGATCTTAATAGTTTTTTTGCTCTCATTTTGATGTTCTTTAGTAATCTTCTGGAGACGTTGGATCCAAACCATACACACATTTCTATAATAAGCTTTCCCAGTGAAGCATTTAGTGGTAGCTAAACATCTTGTCTCCTTCTGGTTAAACCTCAACCTCTGCACTCCAACGTTCCACGATCAACCCAACGGAACGGTCATACTTTCAAACTGTGAGATCATTTGGCAAGATTACATACCTTGTAAACCTTCTTCGACTATAGTGAGTGACCTTTTGTTTTTGAAGTTCTTCGTAAGATTGGCTTTGGGAAATACTCTCTTTATGTCATCTTCTTTGTTTTGTTGTAATGGCTACAGTATGTGTTAATGGTCTTCTCTAAGACATGATTAATCCTGCTAGAGGCACTAGACAGGGTTGTCCCCTCTCTCCAATTATTTTCTCCATGGTAACTGAACCGTTTGCTTGTCTTGTACATGAGCAGCATGCCCAAAAGGGCTTCACGATCTCTATTCTGATGATCTACTCCTATATCTCAAGAACCCTCAGGTTAATGTAGCTTCAATTATGCATGACATATGTCAATTAGAGGAATATTTAGGATGCATAGCAATCATAAGGAGCATGAGCTCCGATTCTTCCCATCTATAAATCAGTCAGTGGGCGAGATATGGAATTTAGATGGTCTCTAGGAGATGTTCCTTTTCTATATGAGAATAATTACCGAACTGTATGATTAACCCTTGAATCGAAGGTCAACTTCTGGATAGGACTTCCACTGTTATTTATTGGCCACGTAGAATTAAATCTTACAGGGTGAGGGGGATGATTACCAGACCTGGAGGGCTACTATAGGACTGCAAATGCTCAATATGTCCGGTTTTGGCATCATCAGGTACATGTTTTGTCTCATATTGGGATTGAGTTGGGGCGGTTGTTTGTCCCACACCATTAGATGTAATTTTACTTAGTGACCACAAGGCTCCGAGTAATGAAATCCATCCATTTCACATAGCACTTCTCTCTTGGCATGAGCTCATGAAATGGGTAATGTCTCCTCTTCCTTCCTCTTATTTAGAGATCATGCACTGGAAGAGACGTTCGAGGATAGTTAAGAAACTTTTTTAAAGAGGTCGGGGCTCATGTGATGAGGAGCGTGGCCGATCTCTAAGCGGATGAGGTCTTCTTCAGGCTGGATAAATTGCATGAGAAGGGTCCCATCTACTCACTTATTGTTTCATTATTTTTCACTTACATGATGCTTTGAAGGATAAATTCCTATTCTTTTCGAAGATTCCTACTGAGTTCAAGTTGCTCTTGTATGTCCTGACTGCCTTGCTTTCAAAGCATTTGGTCTCAAATATTTATTTGATATTGTCAGACACCTGACCTCCAGTGGCAAGGGCCTACCAGGGTAAGTGCACGGATTTGGGAGACCCACTAAGATGCTCAATGAGCCAGGAATGTCTGCAGACAAAAATTTTATCCCTTAAATCCAAGCATAAATTACTGCAGTTTAAAACTCCTTCACCGTGCTTATGTTAGTCCAACTTTCAATTTACAGCCCTCCCATAGAAGACATTTTTTTTATGTTATACTGCTAACATAGCTAAGAGACAAAGAGCAATGGTTTAGCTTAGGGCCTTGGTCACAAGGGACTCTGACTGTGTGCATGATATGGTTTATCTGAATAGGCTTCAGAAAATTTACTTTGCCCTTTTGATTCATGCTGCTAAGCCCGAAAACGCGTTATCAGACTTTACTGCTTACCCTCTTAAGACTGGACAGCACCTGACTCCTGCCGATACTTTACTATGTATTTGCAATCCCTCATCCTCCTTTTCCATGTTCCACCATTATGCATGATGCACGATACTCTATACTCTGTAAACTAATCCATTCTTGTGATATGTTGGATATCCTTTCTGATTAAGCGACTTATTACGATGTATTACGATGATTTGTAGCGATCTTATTTCTGGTTTGTTTATACAAACTTTCAAAAAAGGTTTAGAAAACAAACCCCATAAACTTTACGTTTCTCTGCTTCAATTGCATGACTTTGCAAATCGTTGCACCAAAAAATAGTTGGCGCCTCTATGTGCTCATGCTCTAATCTGTCAAAGGCAGGCAGAAGCCCAAGTCTCCTGTTGGATGACGAGTTGTCACTAAAAGAACAAGCCACTACGGAGGCAAAAACCTGTTTCTGTCATTTAAGAATTCTACAATCTGCGGCCCAGACGTTCACATCACCGTAGTAGCGCCTTAATGCAATCTAAATTGGATTACGGGATTGCTATTTATTTAGCTGCAATTTAAGAGGACTCTTTTTTTTAACAGTTCTAAGAACACGTTAAACCAGGTTTGGTGATAGAATTTGCTTCCTTACATCCTCTGGTAGTAATTTAATTTTATGTAATGTATAAAATACTTTAGAACCTACCTATTTTATTGTGTCTATTAATTAACAGGTTTTATGTCAAATGAAACCTTCTTAGACCTTTAATGGTACAGCGAACAAGGACCTACAAGCGCCATCTATAGACCACAGACCATACATCTCCATGATTTATAAAGTAATCCATCATTGCCTCATATTTTGATTATTTAATCTGCTGTAGAGCACAAAAGCATTGGGATTCATTATTGATGTTTGTGGCACCCCTTTTTTTTTTTTACCTTTGTCCGCATAATTCATTGTATACACCAACACCAGACAGCATGGAACGAAGAAAGTGAAATTTGGGCTTCTTGGTTTATCATCAGATTTGTTATGCACATATTAATACACATGGGTCACTTAGCTTCATGATATGGGTGTGACTGACATCCCTGGTTTCTCATTCAAACAGCACTAAGCATCCTGGAGCATACAGGCCCATATCTTAAACAAAAAGTTCCAAAATGCTTAGAACTGCTGGAAAGTAAAATACAACATTGGTTGAAAGTGACGCTCAAGACATTGACCTAGGTGACAGCTATCGGAGGTGTACTCGTGTATGAAATCCACTATATTTCGGCTTTAAACTGTAGTTTTAGGGTCTTTTAGCAGAAATTTGGAAGACTTAAGCTTATTTAAAACAGTAAGGTACCTTTATTGCGCATTAGTTAATTCTTTACCCAACTATACAAGTTTGACCAGCTATACAGTTCTGTATACAACATCAACCTATATAGCATGGACAGATTGCTGTGGCTTGACAAGGGCAAAGGCATGGCCTAGCTTACGTACTTACTATGAAACAGTTGGGCGACATGCCTAACCTCAACATCCGGTGTTCTGTCCTGCTGGAGACAGAAGACCCCAGCAGCAGCACAACTGACCAGATAGGAAGGTCAATATGCAAACGGAGAGTGACAAAAACTCCCCTGTGACTCTTTGCCAAACGGCTGTGGCACACCTGAAAAGAACATGCACTTTATAAGGATTTGCTTTCCCTAAAGGTTTGAATCTGACTAGACAACAGATTAAAAGGCGTAATGCCTCAAGACTGGACATAAGCTCACCATCTGCTTATTCACTGATCACCTTTCTCACAAAGGGCTCTGCCACTTGTGCAGAGGAAGACAAGGACCAGAGGTAGAACTAGTCACTTTCTCTCTTTGAGCGGTAAGGACTAGAACTCAGTAATGAGGAAAAGACTATACTTTTGTTGCACAAGAAAATGATATGGATTTTCCTGAGTGTTGAAGACCAGTTCTTTTCATCACAGCATCCACGTTTATCATTACAATATCTTGCTGTAGAGAGGTTGGAGAGTCTCATCCTGCTGAGGCTTGGAGCCTGCTATTTCTGCCAAGCCAGACTGGTCTCTCCCCTGAGAGTGGTCCGCACAAGCACCACTGTACTTCACTTCTGCTGCCGCAGACAGATGCGCGTCTGCATGAGAGCTGAGCGGCTTAATTCACATCACTATTTGCAGCCTGTGATCTTTTGCAACCTAATGCTTGTATAAGTTTCTGAGAGCACATCATCATTATTCCTTGTGTTTTAAGGCCTTTGTGCCCCCTGTGTATCATCACTGCACTCAATGTTCTTCTGTGACACTACATCTACAAAAGTCCACGTGCCACACCTTTGCAGCTGAAGAACCTTATCACTAATTGAGTGACCTGCCCGGAAAGACCTGCACAGCCATCAATCACCTGTCTGCTTCTTTCCAAATAATGGTTGCAGTTGCTCTCTGTAGCCAGATGAATCTGGATTTAGACCTGCTGGAAGACTTTTGTGAATGGCTGTGGCACCTCACAAAATGGTACTTTGCTCCTCCCTTTGGTTCATGAGCATGCCTTGGTCCAACGTCTTCTCTTCTGCTGCAGCCTCCTTCGTCTCCTAAAACGTAGTCATGTCTATTTACATTTTCTATAAAGCGGAGGCATGTCACCTTGTAACCACATAGCTTAACTATTGCTAATTGAGCCTCAGGTCCACTTGCAAGGACCCTGAAGTGTAGTAGTAATGTTACTGTTAACTACGATGGGAGTACACAGTTTTCGCTCATAAACGTTGAGGGGAGAAGGTCTTATGTGCTCTTTGTACAGCCTGTTCCTTTTTAGAGCCAAGAGGTTACAGCTCAGTGAGGCCTGAACATGTGCATGAAATGCCTTTTTGAAAACGATATTTGTCCAGGCTTTCCAGAATGCTACTGAAGTGGCTAGGAATCTAAAGATGCAAGCTATAAGTGTCCACTCTATTTGTGCTCTAAAATGCATCTTTTTAGGTCGAGCCTGCGCACCGCAGGCGCTGCTCTGTGTGGCATGCTGTATTCAGGTGTGGACTTGAAGCTCCAACCATATTTTTCATTGTCTTGTGTCATTGTCCTCTGTAAATGTTGGCTTCTGATTTGTTAATAGGCTTGCTAGTCCCTCCTTAGTAACTCCTTGTCTACATTTGTATCCTCCCATGAGGACTAGCCCTTTTACTTTTGTAGTTAAATGTATGTTTTCTTTACAGTCTGTCAGCACTATTTTCTTTAATGATTTTCTCCTACAGCGCAAGATAGCTTTCGGCGAGCCACCACGAAGAAAGGAAAGTCACTTCCTGCCCAAGTGTATTTTTTCAATATTGTAAGCAGCGCACCACAGGCTTACCAAAATCTTACAATATTGAAAAAAATAGACTTCGGTGAGCCACGCCTGTCTTTTAATCTGCACGGCTCACTGGAGTTGACTACTCTTCATCCTCTTTCACTTCGTCATTTATTCGCTGCGACAGGAAGCAATGCCATGCGTCTCACATTTTCGAGAGTTTAACCTATTGGCATTGTAAATGACATTGCTTTTTATTTATCGGTTTTAAAAACAAATACATAAATAACATTTGTCATTTACAATGCCAATACCTTAAACTCTTGCAAATGCGAGACCTATTGAATTGCAAGTGTTGGTTTTAAACAGGTCATGCTACTAAGGTAGCTGTCAGCGACAACTCCAGTCAATTCCAGAAACAGTGTGAATTGATTGAAAAGAAAACAGATTAGTGTTCTTAAATGCACATCTTTTGTTTGTCCAAATCCCAACACTAATTATTACAATTGCAGACTCTATAGTACCAAATATATTGGTAAGAATCGAATAAATAAAAATGTGCAGTCTTTAATGAAATTCTATGTGCACCCTACCTTGCTCATCTACATGAGGAATGATAGTGGCAAATCCGGCCTTTACCCTAAGGATCAATGCAAAAATCTATGCAGCAGTGAGGCTGAAGAGTACAAGTGAAAACAAAGGCTTCCCAAAAAGCCCATAGGGCTCCTTTAGTGGTCAATAAAAGTATGCAGCTAGGTTAGTGGTCAATAAAAGATAAAAGGTTGCAATAAAGGATTACTACAGCAAGGCAGAGAACACTAAAGAGCAATCTATCTGAAACTCCAAGCTTGGAAGACACTAAGCAGTAGTGTCACTTACCCCAAGACGAGATTTTGATTCTTTGCGGCGTAGTGCTGTCAACTCGTTAGGCAGCCATCAATACGACTTCCTGGTTGGTGGGCTTGGTTTAGCATAACCTGTTAATTTGTTAACAAATATAAATACTATTACTCCACTCATAATATGCAGATCAGAATAAGTTTTAAGAATAGAATTTTAAAGTGGGACACACAAAGATAGATTTAATGGGATTAGAAGTTTCTTTTTTAAAACATTGATATGAGATGAACAGAAACATCCCCCCTTTTCTAAGACTTCATAATCCTCATACCGACCACTGCACAAAATCCATAACCTTTTTTCACTTTTATTAATTTAGTTACTGTGACATGCCCTCACAATCAAGGAGTACCCAATTAACCAAAGATACAAGTGCAGAGATATTAAGAAATAACTGACAGAAGCAGTTTTAATAAGGTGAAAGGAAAGTAGTAAAAAGTTAATCTGCTTTTATGTGCAGCATGCAAAAAACGAAATAAGACTCATGGTGGTTTAAATCAAAGGCGTTGCTTCACCAAGTCAATACTACGCATGTTAACAACATAACTAAAGAAAAGGACTGAGATGGCTTTTCTGAGACCTGGTCCACAGCGTTTACACAGAACTCTGCTGCATATGCCGAAACTACTAACCTTATTTTTTTGGTGAGAAAGACCACCATTTTCTGCTAAAACATTATGTTCATGTGGGGACAAAATAATGGGATCTCCATGAGATAAGGGTCCACCAGTTGCCCAATCTGCAGGACGAATGCAGATTAGGCCCGCAATCTCACATTTACAAATACCAGAATCCAACAGTGTTCCATTAGCCACTAGCAAGGGTGAGAGGGAGTACATGGACATTCATTGCCATGGACATCAGAGGAGAGCATATCTCGGCTCCAATTCCAGACATGAGTCAGACTACCCCAGTGCCCTGGTCACCCAGTTGTCAGCGACCACCCACAAAGACCAGCCACAGGTATGCTACATCTGCCATACTAGAAACGGACCCCAGGATAGCTGCAGCTGCTCTGTGGTCTCATTATTATTTGGAGCCACAAGAGTGTCGTTTGCGATTGTGCTGGGTTTTGTTATGCAATTGGCTCAGACGGTGCGGTTAGTCTCCTGATCAGAGATGCCTGGCAATAAGTGCTAGAGTCAAGGTGCTCTAAAACTGGGCCAGTGACTGGAGGCAATCACTTTTCTTTCAGACTCACTCACATATCCGCACAGTAGATGCTTCAGGGAGTTAGAAAATCAGGGTGTCTTCGATTTAGTCGCTGCTTTATATACCAGGTAGGACACCTCAGAACAACTATCAGCACAGCTGTCAGGTCCCGAAGGAGAAAATAAGTGACATTACGATGACCCTCCGCATATCAAAGATTTAAAAAGGGTCCTGCGACTGCTGGTTCCTATGGCTGCTGGTTCAAAATCACCTTTTTTTTAAATCAAGTGGACTGGATTAAAATGTGTGGTAAATACACTTTCAGCTAGCTGAAGCATGAAGTTCAAAATCTGAACGCATGAGATGTGTGTTCACTGCAGACAGTCCTCCTGATTCCCAGGAATCTCTTTTACAGTAACACAACAACAAAAAATTCTTAGAAAGAACCAAAAACGACTGTGAGCAGGAATTGCCCCCATCATCATAAACTTCTACCAAAGAGTCTAGCCTGCATAGCATCCTTTGATAAGACAGGGATACCCTGGATGTGCTGCATGCTATATCCTCTGTTCATGTTACACCTAACTTATAATCAAAAAAAGGGAGCTAGAAGGAGCAGTCATCCATTCTTCTTCCTAATTGTATATCTTGAATCATAAGGGAATGGATCACTTGTAACTGGAAATAGGGGTCTTTTTGGTCGTTATCTGAACCACTTAATACCTAAATAGGTATTATGAGAACCCTCAATCACGTATTTTTGGTGGTATTGGCGGTGTATCTTGGTTCTCCGCCTTATGAATACGTGTAAGCATTATCATCGGGTCTCTTGTGTGTTATGCTACCTCCACCTGGAGGCAACCGCTAATTCGCAGTAGTGATCAGAGATATTGGTGCAAAAAAGGTGCAAAATAATGTGAAAAGTTGACGTTAAAAATGTCTTACCGGTACTACCTTCAAAAAGCAAAATTTATTCTGTCAGGTGTATTGGTAGACTTCTAAAAAATGGTGGTGCAGTAGGTCAAATTATGTAACCCCAGCACTATAAGGTGTCCAAATCAAAAAATGGTCGACATGTTTCTGCCCTTCTAGCGCCCCTGGAGGGGGTCGTTGGGCATTCCTCAGGACCTAGTGAATGTGTGAACCGGTATTCTCCAGTTCAGAGAAGGGGGTTTATGGTAATTTCCATAAACAATGAATACATCAGTATCTTAAGGTTATTCTTTTCCTTTTGGGCGCATCCGTGTTGCGGCTGCTGCCTTGCCACCGTGAGCGCGTAGCCT
The DNA here is from genome assembly GCF_964204655.1 of Triturus cristatus. NCBI lineage: Eukaryota > Metazoa > Chordata > Amphibia > Caudata > Salamandridae > Triturus > Triturus cristatus. Next base: position 314,644,398 of record NC_140594.1, on the reverse strand, counting down.
CCTTTGTGGGCTGAGCACAACTTGTGCTGACGCTGGCTTGCAGGGCTCGTACACACAAGAGACCCGATGATAATGCTTACACGTATTCATAAGGCGGAGAACCAAGATACACCGCCAATACCACCAAAAATACGTGATTGAGGGTTCTCATAATACCTATTTAGGTATTAAGTGGTTCAGATAACGACCAAAAAGACCCCTATTTCCAGTTACAAGTGATCCATTCCCTTATGATTCAAGACATGTTACACCTAAAACAAGCGTTAGGGGTAAAAGGGACATGAACGCTAACACAAAGCAAAACATCTCCGTAATAGCAGGTTTACCAATAGAGATTACTGGAAAACAGAAGTTACTGACATTATTTCATTAGCTCACAAGATGGTGGAGTTTATGAGAGAATTCATAGGGCATCACAGAAGCAGAATTTCAGATGGAGAAGGTTAGAACTACATGTTCCATGAATCATTGAAGAAGTCAGTTGCTTTATAACCTTTTATAATTAATGACTCACAGTAACCCGGAAGAGCTATAAAGAGCTTCTAATTGAGGAACGAGGCAGATTATTCCATCTCTGGAGCCAATCCGGTACTTCTGCTGTTTTCCTGACAATCCTTGTACTTGAGGTGTTAAGGGTGCTTGCACTGATTCCTGTTCATACATTCTAAATGTCTACCTCTGTGCTCTGTCAGTGACATTAGAGTAAAGATTTATCTACAGAGTGCTTTCAATTACAGTTCAGATTTTGTGAAAAGCTGTATTTGATTATATTCAGTTTGACAGAGTGATTTCTTTTACATTTCCAAGTTCCTCAGTTTGAAATCAGATAAAGCTATACTTGGTGTCATGGTCAAAGAAGTCATAAATCTTGGAGGAGTTAATTATTTGCTGGCTTGCTTAAACTGGGAGGACACCAAAGTTACTTCTTAATTAAATCAAGAGTTGAACATTATGCTTTCTAAAAACTCGGTCTTGAAATAACATTGCTTTATCTATTTTTCTGGATCAAGGGGTCATATTATTGGAACAATACGGGAGAAATAACTATTTCTTATGTTCATTCATGCATGATGAAATAACTGGATTGTTTACCAGAAGTAATACATTTTTGGGGAAGAAGAGCTGTGCTTCGAAAAAGTGTTCTCTCATGAAGATTTTCACATTTGGTTTCTTTTGTTGTTTTACTAAAATGAACAGGGGGTCAAGTGGAGTCCAGGAAGTTTGGTTACCCTGAGAGGCACCGTTTCTATTTGTTTTTGGTGGGTATAGGTTTTCCCATATAGAGGTACTATGTGTTTGAGTGTGAATAGTATAAATAAATAACATCTACTTCTTATTTTTTTTTTTAGCTTGGTCATTAGACAAGCATAAGGACACTCATACTACTTTTGAAACAGCATCTTTCTCATCTTGGAATTACAAGTGGCGAAATATACTTTTGTTTTGTTACAGGTATAGCTTAAAGTATAGGGAACATATTTATTAAGTTATACAATGTGTGGAGTGATTAATCCATGTTTTGCTTATTCCAGGTCTCCTTCTCAGCTGTTTCCTTCCCTTTCCTTCCCTCACATCAAACTTCTGTGCTATAATAGCAGACGGAATTGAGGCTATCGAGAAGTGGACCCTATTGTACCTCGAACCGATCCTGAGGGCATTGACGGTCAGTGTTACAGTTCAGTTGTAAAAGTGCGTACCCATATTGTTGGTGTTAGCACAAAACATTATGTGCTCACTGAATCACAGTGATGGCCATGGGGTGGCTGGGAGAGGTTAGGGAAAAAGGATTAAGGATTTGATTTAAAACTTCTTCTGGTATGACATTCAGCTTCTCAGAGTGGTGGAGGCAGGTCTACGTTATTAAAAGATGGCCACCGTGGTGACAGAAGTTGTATTTCAGCCCTCCTCTTAATTAACCTCTTAAAATCCCATTTCCAATGCACAGCCATTGTGGCAGCATCTGGGAAAGCTGCAGAGACTGGGAAACACACATTGGTGTTTATTGTGAACACAAATCCTGCTGAAGTTAAAAGTTTCTACTCTGTATTTTGATTACAACTAAAAGGACATGAAGTAGATACTTCAAGAAGACTGAATTTGTGGTTGCACAACACAAATGTTTATAAATATATGAAAAGCATTTCTGAAGACTTTGGATCACAGCACAAAAATGCTTTCACAAAAGAAAATGAGTAGATTTATATCAAGCGCATAATTGTCACTTAATTTCAATGGCTGTTACACCAGCCTGTTAGTTAAGACAGGGGCACCTCTTAGATGCACTCTCAGACAGCCTAAATGACACGAAGCCAAATTCCATTATTGAGCTGTGGTGGATACCGAGCCTGCATGAAAGGTCCCAGTCTACACTAGTAAAAGAGAACTCATTTTCAGCAGTAACAGCTCAGAGGTTTTCAGGAGCTGTCTTGGGTTACAGGTCTCCTCTGACCAAGACCTTTTTATGTAGTGGGAAGTCCTCTTGCTGTCTGCAGAGGGTTGGCATGCCTTTTAGGAAGCTAACGGGACTGGGTCAGAGAGGAAATATCAGTAAGTCACATTAGGCTGTGGGGTGGGGTCCTTTGGGACGTTTTGGGGAAAAACTTGATGGCAGATATGCAGCATTCCATGATGTGTGAAAGTTGGGCCAGACAGCCAGAAAGAAGCTAGAGCAGAGAACGCAAGCTAAAGAAGCGAGCAACTAGATTACAGCTGGTCTCCTATTCCAATATGATAGCTTCCCTGGTTCCCACACAGATGCTTCTCCAGTCAAAATAGTAAGTTTAGTTGTATTGCTATTTAACATACACAATGCAAAACTTAACTGCTTCTAGTTACTGCAGCATGTAATGTGCTCATTGTTACAGCGTATTAGTGTGTCAAGGCAGTAGTGTTTTTTACACTTGCCATGTACAATTGGCATCAATGAGGCAAAGAAGATGGCATGTATTCAGAAGCATTTTTCTGTGGTTAGGCTAGCTCCTGTGCATCTTGGGGCATGGCTGGGGGCTCGTGGGTACACTGACGGTAGGTGTTATTGCAACATGTATACCAGACAAGGTGGACGGCTGTAATCTCTGGTACGTGGATCAGATTCCTGGCCTTTATAGTGTAGACAATGGTGCGAGTTAACAAATACACCTGGGCCCATCAAGATTACGAAAGGATCCAGGAAGAAGTTGTTAGGGAACTTGTTTCCATTCTGTAGGATGCATCTTCAACTTTCATTGCTCTTGTCTGGACCATCTCTTTACATTGCAGATTGTGGACTGCCAGTCCTGTCAATAGATTATTTCCTTTATTATATTTTGGACCCAATACTGACCTTCCACTGAATCATTAAGAGACTAATTATCTAGATGCTAGGCATCCACCTCCCCACCATTATTCATTTTTCCTTGTGCGGCTTCAGAGCCCAGTAAAAGCCTCTTTCTGGTGGCGGGTCTAAGTTCTTTAAGGATAAGAGGAGCTGATGAAAGGAAAAACGTAAACCTGTGTCCTTTAAACTGCCTGGTCTGTGCTGCTGTTGGGTTATCTTTGCTTGGATGCCTGCACTCCCATTTCATTGGGAGGGCTACAAGTCCTAATTTGTTTTTCAATGTATTGTAATTGGATTGGGTTGGCACATTCCTGTTTCGAGCACTACTCCTGAACAGAGCTGTGGAGTTTTATCGGATATCGAACACCCCATGGCAGCCTGTTAGGATACTTTGCAGCAGCCCTTGGTAGTTGAATCACAACTCCAGGAGGTTGCGGGAATGGTACCTGTGGGACAGTCCCTCTGTGGCAAGAGTCGCAGTATGGGTGGAAAGGTCTAAACCGGCCTTACCCTCGCAAGAACAGAGCACTTTTGATAATTTTAAGAGCCAGTGTGCTGCAGTAAACTAAATTATTGTGCATGGAGGGTGAAGGTGATGCCCGATGCTGATGGTGCATAATAGCGAACCAGCATACAAGAAGCTTTATCTGAGTACTTGGTAAATATGATGAAAGTATGCCTGGTAATCCCCAAATGCCCATGAAGACTTTACAATTGTAAGCACGGAGCACTTTCTGGTTTTTATGGATTGCACTTTTAAGGCCGCACTTTAACCTTACATTTTGGCCAAGCACTCTTCACCCTTTAGCATTTTAGAACCGCACACTGCTTTTTAGCTGCATCTCACTCGCCTGCATCCTGACCGCATGGACTGATGACGTTCTTCTGAGTCGCAAGCATATAAGAACTGTACAGTCCCATGTGATTCCTTATGAGTGGTACCTGGGGCGAGGATGAGATGACAATTGTGCTACTGGTTATGGTCTTTTGGACCGAATTATTTAGGTCAGGCTAGACGACAATACTTGTGCCACGCTGTTTAATGGGGAAGTAAATCATACTCTTATGAATTATTGCTTTTATCATGTTTCATGGTATGCTCTTATCTATTTATTTTATGTCAAGATGTTCTGATTTTAATTAATTGAACCTCAATAACTTAAAACTGCCTTATGGGTGGCAGAGCAGAATTAAACTGGGCAAAAGGGAATGCAGGAGCAGAGGAGGGGACCTTCCAGGCACACTGCTGGAGTGGTCGATCTGCAACATGCAGACAGGGGATGTCCCATCACCACTTCGTTATGCCCCCACCCTTGCAGCACTCTACAAGCTGTAGCCTTCACCCACTTAGGATTTCTTTTTAACTGAGTGCGGTCATGTAGGGAGTCACTATGTCGACTTTGTTCACACAGTACAGTTCTTGTCAACTGTCACCATCCCCTCTGTTTTAGGCACTGAACAGATGCAAGCAGCCAGTCGAGCAACCATTCAGTGGTACTACAGGTAGCACCATGAGAAAAGCAAGACTGACCGGAGGAAAATATGGGTGCTGTCTGTCCCCTTGTGGCACCTCAGACTGTCTACAAGAAGTTGTTCAAAAATGTATTTGGTGCATTTCCAAAAACACAAACCAGGTCCACACGATAGATTATATATATTTATATTTATTATCTACTGGCGGTCGACAGTAGATAGTTATAGTTAGGACCGCGTTTCCATAGGAAATCTGAAAATTCTATTTTGAATAACTTTGGCGCCGGTTGACGAATCCTCGCGAATTTTTCAAAATAGGTGGGGCGCTCCGCTCCGCCCCTGACAGTCTCGGGGTGATTCGTCAAGCGGGGGCTGAGAAAAAAGGGGGGTCCCAAAACGCATTTTCCCCATGCATTTTTCCATAGGACCTTTAGTCGAAGGTACAGCCCGAACGGCTGAACAGAATTACGTGGAATTTGGCAGAGAGGTAGCCATAAGGTCAAGGAAGTGCCTTTTGACGGTCTCGTGTAAATCTCACCCTGCCGTGCGCGAGCGCAATTCTGATTGGTTGTTAGATGTCAGTAAACATTCTAATCGGTCGAAATCAGGAAGTGGCGGCCGCCATTTTGTCTCTCGCAGTCTGAGGCAGTGAAAAACAAAGGTGGAGAACATGAAAATGGGGCAGGGTGGACAGTTCCTGACCCACTAGTCTTTGTGAGGGGGTCACTAAAGGACCCCCAAGGGTGAAAAAAACATTTAATTTTTTGTCGAAAACGCGCGGGGTGCGCGCACGGAGCGCGCCCGGCACGCACAATGCTTCGTGGGCGCTCAGTGCGCGAAGCGCACCGAGTGCCCATAGCGCGCGCGCGAAGCGCACGGTGCGCGCACGGTGAAAAACCTGAAAAAAAATATTAATAAATACATAACTTAGCATTTAAAAAACCGTACAAATTCACTTAAAAAACCATAGGTTTCACACACGTTATAGTTAGGAATTAGCATTTAAAAAACCTTGCAAATTCACTTAAAAAACCATTGGTTTCACACGTTATAGTTAGCTGGACATTTCCCTCGTAAAAAACCAATGAAATTCCCCCGTTATAGTTAGTGCAGGCAACTATAACTCACGCGACCGCAATCCTCTGCTGATGATGTCAGATATAACATCACTGATTACGTATGTGTCTTTCAGAAAAATAAATATTTGTAATATATGTATAGCTAAAGATTAATGGAAGAAGACATGGGTAAATAGGTGTCTAAATACAGTGATGTAATATCTGACGTCATCAGCAGAGGATTGCGTTCGCGTTAGTTATAGTTGCCTGCACTAACTATAACGGGGGAATTTCATAGGGTTTTTACGAGGGAAATGTCCAGCTAACTATAACATGTGTGAAACCTATGGTTTTTTAAGTGAATTTGCAAGGTTTTTTAAATGCTAATTCCTAACTATAACGTGTGTGAAACCTATGGTTTTTTAAGTGAATATATATACACACACACACACACACACACACACACACACACACACACACACAGGTATGTACTACAAATGTTATACATGATTTGGCTGTGTTAAGTCAAGCTCAACTCGCAGCTCATTAGTACTTGAAAGAGTTCAAATGGGATGCTTTGTTTGGTAGTTTGAAGGTTATGCGATGGTGTCACCAAGTTGTTGGACTAACAATACAGACCACTGGTAAATGGTGGTTGTTTGGTTATATGATTGGTCGTATTTTCATGGGTATATAATGGTGGGTTTGTGGGCAACTCATGGTGGGTGCATATCTTAGTGGGTGTGGGCGTATGAACATGGCTGTGTGATTATATCATGGGAAAGGTTTCAGCATATAGTGATATTTGTGTATATATAATGGTTGCTGTATAGCTAAATGATGCGTCACTACTGTGTGGGTGTGAGATGGTGGGTCACTGACCATGCCAGTGGCCATGTAGAATATTTATCTGTGGGTTTAAGAAGTGTGTGCGGAGGCATTGGATAGTGTATGTATGAATTTATCTATGTTGATGGGTTTATGAATGTTGCTAAGTGGTAGTGTCAATGGGTATTGTGTGTACCTATACTGTTGATTGTGCAGAAATATAATGGATATATATATGTACTAGAATATTTTATTGTGAATGGTCATATAATGGTAGTTATTTTGTTATAGAAACTGAACAGCATTGGATGAATGATGGTCCGAAGGATGGTGTAATATTGTGGATAGGTGAGTTTATGAAGGTTGGTATGAGGGAATTTGATAGCGTTTATTAATGTATGTTGGTGATAGTGGCATATGAATGTGGTTGTGCATTTTTCTGATTGGAGTGTTTGGGTGTATACTTGTGTCTATACATAAACAGCAAAACTGAGAAACTACCATCCGAAAAAAAACCATTAAACATTCTTGCGATGATTTCTTTAATCATTATTTATTTTGCTCATTCGATGAGTCGTTTTATACAGCCAACACGTTTTTCGCTCACACTTGCACTTCTTCAGGGCTTAAAAGCTATGATATGTTCGTCTGGTATTAAATCCTTGATGTGTGGGTGTATCCTTGTGTTTATGTTGACATATAAAAGGTTGTTGTCTGATTCATAAGATGCTAGGTGAATTATAAGTGCGGGTGTTTTAGCACATGCTGTAATTGATGATTTTCTGTATTGTGCAGTTTACTGTATGCTCAAGGTGGGAGTTAAGGTTACATTAATACAGAGGGGTAATGCAGTACCTTAAATTGTCAATTTCCTGACAGCTTAGCGTTTATGGCTAAAGCAGTGTTATCATGTTTGCTAGCTAAGCAGATATGTAGCTAATATCGATCTCCCCTCAAACAGTATACCTGCATTTGTGGGTTGGTGTTTTGCTAAAATGCACAAGAGTTGGCCCACGTCCTTGCTGAATAACAAATGGTGAGGCTGAGACTAATATTCACGAGCAGGTGAGGTAGCTTCCATCAAAGTCACACTTGGATCCTTCCAATCATTGGGCTCACTCAGAGATTCCTGAATGGAAAGTGCAAGACTCGGGTTGAGGACCAAGGTCTATCAATAGATTCTGTTAATGTTCTGGTATGGTTAATCTAATTTGTTTAATTTAATAGCAATTTTATATAGCGTGGACACACAGCCCTTGGAATAGGAACTAGTTTGCACAAGGCTTTAATAAAACTAGTGATACAAAATAAAATGTATGATTAATCAATCAGTCAGCATTTGTATAGCACAACACTGTCACCCCTAGGGGTATCTAGGCAATGATAGAACAGGAAAAATGATTTAAATTATATAAGTAGAATAATATTTAATATATGGAATAATAAAAGGAGACCGCTAAAGTACATTTTATAAATAAAGGAACAGTCAAGTTAAGGTAAACTGAGTGTGCAAGATGAGAGTCCTGTTATTTTCAGTTTTGAACACTTTCATCCACATTTTCCATTTAACAGCTTACAACAGAGAAGCACAGATATCACAATGGAAAAGTTGTTGGAATAATAAGCTTTTCAGCTCTTTTTTTAACACATCAAGGGATGGAATTGTCTTTATGAATGGTAGTATGGAGTTCCTCCAGGGAATATTCAAGGGTCTTTTCCTTCTTAGATCTAGGTATTTCAATTAACTGATTGTCTTTACTCTACGAGAGGAGCTGGCCGACAGAAAAGCTCAGCTTATATGTAAGCGGTCTGTACATTTCAGAAACACAGCGTTGCAGGTAATATAGACTACTTTGCAGATGCACAGCACCTGTAATGGGAGCCTCTTCAGAGAGATCAGTACCAGTGAAATGTGGATATATCGTCTTGATCTTGTGGCCAGCCCTGCAGCAGCATGGAGAGTTGCTAAGAGGGGAGCTAGATGTAGTGTAGGAACGCATTTGAGTAGGGAGTTGTAATAATCAAGTCTTGATATAATGAGCGGTTGGATGACAAGCTTAAAAACTGGGTCCGCAATATAAGGTTTGATTCCACAGAGGTGTATGACATGGAATTGGGCCACCTCATTCATTGAATGTATGTGTGCTTTCAGGTTAACACTGTTATTCAGAGTGAAGCACAACTGAATGGATTCCATTTAAAACTGTTAGTTAAGCCACGTCTGAATCCAGGCGTCTGGGTCTTCAACAATATTGGCAAAATATTCAGCTATGTTAGATATATGCTGTCAGTCCAGCTGAGAGCAAAGGCCAAAGGCTCCATGTATAACTGCCAATCTATTCCTAATGAAATGCCTTTGATCCTAATGTTGATCTAGATAAAACTGATTGGTTTTATTCAACCTACTGTGTGGTGTCAATTATTGCGTGCGTTTCCTGTCTCAGTGGATGTGTGTGCTGTATGGTCACTTTACACGTAAGCCCTTGGATGCCTACCTGCTCGCGCCACGCTACCCCATAGGGCCTGGTGACCCCCGGTCCTACAGGTACTCCTTTGTGGTCTGCAGTAGTCTGAAAGGCAGTTGGTTATTTTGAAGAATTGACATCTGTTGCACAGGTATGAGGCAAACCAACCAAGGACTTTCCTAATAATCTAAAATGTCTATGAGGATTTCTAGGAGTGATATGGCTCACTCTGTCAAAGTTGGCTGATAGATCAAGGAGAATGAGAAGGCGGAAGTCACACTTTATCTAGAATACTGAGTGCATCATCTAGAATTTTCAAAACTGCGGTCACTGCTCTGAACTTACCCACATGGATAGTAACCCTTAGTGGTAACTCCTTGCACATCACCCACTCACTGCCTACTCCAAGAATCAGCAGGTTTGATATCTCTCGTCTCCATCATTTGTGCCTTAAACAAGCTGCTGACTTAGAGAGCACCAGATAAGCTGCTCACTTGAGATTCGACGAGGACCGACCACAGGCCACCTAGCCTTAGGGTCTGATCTTTCTACCAGACAGAGGCCCTCGGGTGGATGAATGTGTCAAGTCTGTAACACAACTGGGTCTCTATGGTATGCTGTAGTATCACTTCTCTATGGTGACACTCGGTTAGCATGCCTCTTTTCTTGTATGCTCTTGTTATGTCATATTGGAATTTTATGTATGTCACAGTGATATCAATTTGTTTGTACTTGAGGCTGAGTGTCAGTTGATGCTGTAGCCTTGGCTGTTGGATGGGATATTTTGTTAAGAATAAACATGCAGTTTCAGCAACCCTCCTTTGTCCAACATATTACTTCTGAAATACAACAGTCTCAGGTGAAGCACTCTGATACCATCGGGTCAAGTTAGCGCTATATAAACCTCCGGGAATAAAAAAAGTCTTCAGGCCCTGGAGCGATGTGGATATCCTCCACAATTGGTGATGGTCACCCCTCTGCTGCCCACATTTTTCTGCATAATAGGGGATCAGTATGATGGGATAAAATATTTGAGAAATGATGTTAAAAGAATTCTGACAGAACCACGTGTGGTTATACTGACGCATATGCCCAGGCGGACTGGACAAGGATGAGGCCCCACATGGTGCCCCCCGTGCACGGCTTTAAGTCTCATGGCTTTAAGTGGGGCTGGTGCTTCCAGTGCTCAACAGCACGTAAACAGTAACTAAGTGGGTCCTATATTCATGCCCTTAACTTTAGAAGCAAAAAATACTGTTCTATTTCTCAAAGGTAAGTGTAAGAACCTATAAGGCAATGTAAGTCCCGGATTAAAATTTCACGCATTCTATTTCACACAGCATAGTATGCTTCTCTACTGTTTACCGGAATTTCATTCCCCCCTGGCGTTATGCTTCTGAAGTCTGTTTATCATGCAACATTTGCCTTTTATACTGCTAACAGAGTTGTGTCTGGGTGACTTCAAGGTGTGGTTAGGTATTTCAGATGGGGCACAATCGAGAGCTTTGGAGTAGTGCGTAAGAGCAGTGCGAGCTTTCCACAGTGCCAGTCACTGGGTCAGACTTCATGCTCATCAATCCTTGGCCTCGCTGCAGACATACAGCGATGGTCAAATATTGCCAATTGTAATTACAATGTTATGGGAGGTTGTGTGGTGGTGTGTGAGAGACGGATGGTGAACAGATGGAGATGAAAGGAAGTACAAGCGGAAGAAAAGAGTGAAGAGACTGTGATGAAGAAGGTGAAGAATTGTAAGACGTGCAGATGATTAGGGCAGAGGAATAGCTTACAATGAAAATCAATGTGAGGTAGAGAACAGGAGTGATTGAGACATGCGGGACACCTTCTTCCTGACACCTTCGTAATGTTTAATTCAAAACAGCATATTTTCAGGATTTTTAATGTTATGTTTTCAGAATGAAAATATTTTCAGTTCGAGTTATTCACAACAGTATCGCTGTTGCTCAGTTATCTGATGGGGAATACAAAATAAATAAAAAAAAGATCAAAACCTGTACATTTGGCGTGTATTCGGTGTATGTTTTAACGTGTGATATATTTAGAAGCACAAACAAAAGTACACAGAGGCACTTAAACACCAGAGGTGTTAAGCACAGGATTCTACATGATTTTACATGGTTTAGGCCATATCCTTAATCACACAGGCTTCGCCACTTGCAAAGGATTCCTAGTTATACTTCTTTGGCCATTCCCTCTTTAGGAGACCCCCACCTTTTTCATCCCACTTAAAGACCTTCCACTTCTTCCATCATCCACCCTGCTCAAAGAAAACATTTGTCAGTTTGCCCCAGGGCCTCCAAACACTCAGCTCGCCCTGCACTCCACTGAGCACGGCCCTTGCTGCAGTCAGAGTAACATTCAGATTAGAAAACAGTCAATGTACTTTCTACTTACATAGCATACTAGAAGGAAAAGTGGCCAGTAAAGGGCTACCATTTTGCTAGCGACTCTTGCAGTAGAAAATTGCATTCCGTTTCTACCGTTCTGTCCTCTGTACTGTGGACCACTGGGAATTGGTGACATTTCTTGTTTAGGAAGTTTGTTTTATGCCCTGTTAAGGCCAGTGCCTTAAGTCGGACAACCAAAAGAGTGGCAGTCCAATTTGCTTTTACAACTTCTAGGCTTGATCCATGAAAACTAAGCAGGAAATTAACTGTGATTCAGGTATACAAAGCTATTTTTTTATGCCCACATTAGGACATTAGAATGTTGAGCACTCCATTGCAGACAATTAAGTACTCTGGGCTTCTACGGGCCAGTAGAAGCCCGCAGAACAACATTCTAATGTTGTTTTTCATTCACAGCTGCTGCTGTGAACAAAGGCCTCTCGGGGCATGTTCTAATAGCCTTAGAGGCCTCCCAGCAGGCTCTACCGGCCATTAAAGGCCCGCTACAGAAAAGTTAAGGGGAGCGGGCCTTTAATGGCCGGTAGAGCCCGCTAGGTCGGGCTCTAAGGCTGTAGTACAATATCCTCAGGAGACTAGTTGCAAAGGCAAGTAGTAGTGTTATTTTAATTAGTACAGGCAAAACAGCACTTTTATTTCATATTGCACTAGTCGGCTGGATTAAGTATCATGAAGTGGTTGAGATTCATTCTGTTCATTGACCGATCATTCAGGTCCTGATGCTGAATCTGGATTGTAAGGTGGGACAGCCTCATTTGTAGGTACATGAGCTTACTTTCACAGAGGTAGGTGCTTAAAATGTGACAAATCCCATTTGATGGACTGGTCAGGACGATGTACCTCATCAACACAGGTGGTGGTTCTTGACATTTCTCGAGGCCTGGCCTGTCCTCTCACCAAGTTTGAGGCCAGTATCCCTCGTCGGAGCCACAGGAACCGAATCCCGGAGCACCGCGTCAACTTGCCGTTGTAAAGGCTTGTTGGCTTCCTTCCATCAAGATCTTCGGGCTCAAAGTAGCCCCAACCTCAAGCATCTCCAGTGACCAAGATCTACGTCCTCACCGCATCCCTTTCATCTTGTACCTGCATCTTTGGTGTGCTACTCGAGGTCCTCTGTGACGCCAGTACCTCTGGCCTGTGGGTCCTGTCGAGGGTCACCTTTGAATTCTTTTGGGCTCCCCTGATTACTCGGGCCTGCCCTGACTTCCGTGCTTGTGATGAGACTCCTGGACCTTGCTGGTCCAGACATTGCACCTTCTTCTATTCCTTCGTTGGTTGCAGTTGCCAAGGCTTGTTGGAGCTCCCGCCGGACACCGACCTCTCAACTCTCGACATCCAACGTGGGACAGCTTATGTACGGCTCTTGGTCTTCCACACCGTCGCCTGGTCCACGCAGCTGCAGTTTCAAGGTCAACGTCAGCTCTCCTGCAACAACCGACATAGGTGGACATTCGTCTTCCGTGCCTCCTGGTCACTCCTGAGTGGCATAGACTCGGTCCCCTCTGCTTGCATGTTCTTCACATCTTGAATCCACCTCTGGGTTCCACCGGACACTTTCACCTTCCCAAGCAGCGGCATCTTCCTTAAGTCCTCCATTGGGTTCAACAGCAGTTTCCGATGCCACTTCAGACCTATGCATCCGGCTTCCCTGGTGCAGGTATCCTGGTTCCTAAGGTATCCACGGGTCGGGTGGCTCTCACACATTCTGTCTTCCAAGGGGTTTCTTCAGGGTCCATTGGGAAGGGTCCTTCTTTAAAATTGCAACCCCGACTTACCCAGTGACTTACATTGATCCGGTGGTCGTGTTCCGACTCTGCACATGGCCTCCGTGGGGCTCCTGGTTACTTACCTTGGGTGGTTCCATGGATCCCCGGCACTTCTACGTCTTCTGGGTATAGTCTTGACTCGAGTTGTGGCTCGCATACCACTATTTTACTATGGTCTGGTCTCCCCCAGGTGGCGACGGTGTATTCTGTGCTACTTACCCGTTCCTATCGTAAAGTATTGTGTGCATTGTTCATCTCTCCGGCTAGGCAATATCTGTATGTGTTAGTGAGTGTCTTCTAAAAAAATACATATTTTTATAAATACACTGTGTGGTTCTTTTTTCACTTAATCAATACCTATAAGATTATGTTATGGTAAAACAAGCTGCTTTACACTCCTTCTGGACTAAGCCTGAAGGCTGTAGTCCACAGCTACCACTTAGTGAGCTTCAAAGGTTGTCGAAGACCACTAAAATCACCATGACGGTTGTCTGGACTGGTGCAGGGTACCCACTTGCATGAGTGTGCATCATATACCAGCTTCTCACACTTACCGTACAGAAAAACATGAAAATGTTTGCAGGCCCAAACTAAAGCCGGACTCTTCTTCTCTGACTGAGAATAGTCACGTCTTGTGTCAGAAAGGCTCCGACTAACATAGTCCACAATGTGTCTCTGAGCATTCGGATGACCATTATGTAGAGCAAGGATTTCCCCCAACCCCACCCGGCTCGCATCCACTTTGATTTCAGTCTGTAGTCTGGGGTCAAAGTAGGCCATCTGGGTTGCATTCTCAATTGCATATTTTATTATTTTGAAGATTTGATCACATTCAACAGACAATTGGAACAGGACATTTCATTTTGTCAACTCTCTCAACGGGGCACTTACAGTAGCAAAATCATGAATGTACCTTAAGCAAGCCAAGCCTAAAAAGGATCTGAACATGGGGACATCTTGCAGGGGGCAAGTAGCTGCTTTCACTTTGTCAGGACCAGGAGTCATGCCCCCATCAGAATATATGTGTCCAACGAATTTGAGTTTGGTCTTCCAAAACTCACACTTTGCTCCATTCGTAATAAGACCTCCATCAGCAATTAATTGGCACACTTGTCTAAGAGTCTTATCATAATCCTTGTGTATTGTTCCAAATACCAGTATGTCATCACTGTAGTTAAAAGAATTTGTAACAGGTTGAAATATTCAACGTATAACATCCTGAAATATTTCTGCAGTGGACGACACACCAAAACTCAACCTTTTGTATCTGAACAAACCAACATGATTCGAAAAAGTTGTGATGTACCTGCAATCCTCTTCCAAATGGAGTTGATGATATCCCTTCTTCAGGACAAGAAGGGAGAAAACTTGGGCACCATTCAGTTGAATGATCATGTCCGCTATGTGTGGATCAGGAGGTCTTTATCTCTCAACTGCTTTGTTGGCTTGGCACATATCAACACAGATGCACACGGCACCCTCACTGTCCTTTTTTGGCACCACCAATATGGGGGACACCCATGGCATAGGACCAGTGGAATGCTAAATAATGTAACGTTTCAACAGCGTCTCTAGTTCTTTCTCAACTGCTTCTTGCAGGTGGAAAGAGACTCTGCTGTGCCGCTGGGCAACAGGTCGAAGATCCTCATTGATGTGAAGTCACACTTTTATTTGTTTGAGCTTGCCCAGGCCATGAAATAACTACGGGAACTGACTCACAACTTCAGACGTGTGGAGGTTGTAATTGGAGAGATCAGTCCCATGTCAGCAATGGTGGCAAACCTGATTAGGCAAGCAATGACGTTTGCACTGATAATGCTTTAAGTTTCAAAGTCACTCTTAATGATCCTTGACTCTAAAACAATATAGAAGTAGGAAACATGCATACTTTCATGTTTGAAGGGTTGAGGCGTAGCACAGGAGACAGGCTGTTGAACTTTTCGACTGGTATGATGATAAATCGACGCACCACTGTCTATAATAAAAGTTACGGGGCAACCGTTGATCTTTATTGTAATTCGGGTACAATGTCCAAATAAGCTTTGCTGTTTCATTCTGTGGTTTACCTTTGTCGTTCGTTCTAAATTGCAAGTAGCCAGACCTACATGTGCCAGTCGTTCGTTGGTCAATGCAATCAGCGCACATCCATCTCCTTCACTATCACTAGATAAAGATGGTGAGGAGCCTCTGTAGGATGAACTTGACGACTATCGACTTGGTCTGGTTTCTCCTTGTTGTAACTAATGTCGCTTTTCTGCTTTGTGGGCTTGGCGAGAATGCTTCTGGAACTTTCTGGCATCCATTTTCTCTTCTCGGTACGTTAGTTCTCTTTCGCTTTGCAAACTGGTATGACGTGATTCTCTTTACCACAGCCTTTGCACGTTTGACCTATAGCTGGACATTTGTCTTCAAGTGAAAAAGAAAACCCATATCGAAAACACAACCTTTTTTCTTTGTAGACGGCTACTTGCATGTGTCTACTCTGTGTTTGTTCTTACTCTTCATGGACAACACTGATTCACTTTTCGCTCTTCCAGCTTCCATGTCAGCGGCATGTTGATCTGCTCTTTTTTTGGGGGCCCTGCTGGCCATTAGTACTTTTTTTTTTTTTTTTTTTTTGAAGTTCCAAAACCTTTATTAGTATTCGACACTGTTATACATTTCGCGCCTACAACCGCCTGGGCCGGCTCAGATGACAGTTCTCATTACGTTTCATCCCCCTGTACACAGCCTTAAAGCCGATAACCCGGAGGTCCGGCGGCAAATCCCTGTTGTTCCAATACATCAGTAGTGTTATATACTGTGCCGTGTATCCCGGGCAAGCCATGGAGCAACTCAACCTTCCGGCGTATCCCCTTGGTGCACTACATGGAATTCCTAGGTGCAGACGTCTCGGAGCACAACTCCCCAACACACTCCACAAGCATGACATTCAGTCAGGACAATCATGCAGCCCCCTACTAGGTAAACTCCCCAACTCCAGGGCCACCCTCAGCTGATTCCTGGTGCTCTCCCTCCGTAGAGGCGGTATACGCCGCCAAGTACTCCTTGAACGGGTCCCAAATGTCACTGGCTCTGCTAGTTAATGGTTGCGTCTCAGCATAGATAGCACTCTGCTCCTGACAGTGTACTAGATCCCCTATCCATTCCTTGAATTTCGGTGCTCTCCCCCTGCCCTTGGTGGCATCCAGAAATACCGCCGCCACCGGCAGTTCCGGCGCAATCGTGTTTATCAAGGAGAAGAGCGTACGTAAGTTACAAGCAGTTGAGCGACCCGGGACAAACCCAGATTGATCTGGGAGGGCAATTTTGGTCATAAGCAGGGAAAGTCTAGTGGCCAGTACCTTTGCCAATATCTTCGCATCACAATTAATTAGGGATAGCGGCCTATATGAATCACACTCTACCGGGTCTTTGCCGGGTTTTAACAGCGAGGTGATCAGTACCTCCCGCATTGTCCCAGGCAGCACTCCTACCTCCAGTGATTCCTCGTACACCTCCCGCAGCACCGGCGCCATGACATCTATATAACTTTTATAGAATTCCGCCGGTAGGCCATCGATCCCCGCCGCCTTACCATTACTCAGGGACATTATCGCTTCCCGTATTTCATCAAGTTCAAATGGGGCCCCAAGGAATTCCCGATGATCATCACTTAACCAGCATAACGCCACATCATCCAGAAAGTCCCCAAATACAACCTCCCCGCCGCTGCGTGCTTCATATAATTCCTCATAATGCGCTGTAAAGCGAGCTAATATGCCCTTCGTATCTTGCTGTAGGGTCCCACCCTGCCCTCTGATCTCTAAAACACGCGTGGGTCCCCGGGCATGTCTGGTAATTTCCGCTAAGGCACGCCCTGGCCTTTCTCCTTCACAATAACGACGGGCCTGCCAATATTTGCCTCTAAATTTGGCCTCCCTATCTGCTTCCTGCTCGTACTGAGTAAGCTTTTCTCGGAATTCCTTATGGACCGGACCCATTGGTTCCTGAGCCATCCTGGCTTCCAGCTCCGCTAGTTCAGCCTCCAACTTGGAGAGCGAACCGCGTAGTGTTTTCAGGACGCCGAAACTTTTCGAGATGTAGTACCCCCGGACCGTCACCTTAAACGACTCCCAAATGGTCTCGACACTGTCCACTGACCCCTTATTGCGGGGAAAGAACTCCGCTATCTCGTCTCCTAATTCCGCCTGGAACACCTGATCCAATAATGCCGTGGGTTGCATACGCCACCTAGGTGCTGACCCACTGATCCCCGGGATCGCCACCTCCACCAGTACCGGGCAGTGATCCGAGTACGTCCGTGGTAAGTGAGCCACTCGACCTAAATCAACCGCCAAGCCTGTAGACAGAAAGCAGTAATCCAGCCTAGCCCAAGAGTTAGCGTATGTCGTGAAATGTGTTCCCTCCCGGACCCCAGGGCGCGCAAACCTCCAACTGTCCACAAGTCCTCCTTCTACCACTATACCTTCCATGACGTCCCTCGCACCCTTATGGTATTGCGGGCTACCATCCGATCTGTCGAGCTCTGAGGACATTGTGAGATTGAAATCCCCCCCCCATATTACATGCATGGAACCAACGTTCAGTATTTTACCCCAGAGCATGGCAAAGAAGGCAGGCGAATCCACATTCGGCCCATAGCAATTCGCAATTGTGACTGTATCCGTGCCAAGTCTGCCCCACACCAAAACTAACCTCCCTTCCTTATCCGTAAGATCCCCCAGCATCACAAACGGCACCGTCTTCTTGACCAGTATCGCCGTACCCCTGGCATATCCTGAATACGAGGAGAAACTCCGGACCGCCGCCCATTTACCTGCAAAGGTGTACGTGGCCCGGGGACTAAGATGCGTTTCCTGTAGTAAAGCAATTTGCACCTTATGTTGTTCCAAATAAGCCACCACCCTCCTACATTTCCTGGCGTCATTTAACCCCCGAACATTCCAGGAGGCAACAGTGACACGTGACTTACTCAGCCCACCCGCCATGCGTCGTCAATTGCACAATCATCAAAGCAATCCTCAGGTTCCTTCCACCAGTCACACCCCTGGTATGTGTCATCCAATGTCAGCCCCCTCTCCACCCCCACAGGGCGAATATTCACAAGTGCCCCGTCCCACAGTGTATTGGAAACCAGCCTATTCACTCCCCCATACACCACCCACCCTCTTCTGGTCCTACGCGCTCTCACCCGTTTTGGAACTTCCAACAGACAAACCATCATAACACCCCTCTCACCCGCCCCCCTCCCACTGAAGCAAACCCCAACCTGCCAGTTCTGTACCCTCCCCTGCCCACCCACAATTGCCCCAAACAGCAAGGCAAGTACATTCCCCAAACTCCCACCATATACTAGGGTATTTCCCGTCAGGAAACAAGTCTAGGTGGCTCCACCAGTTCCTCCCCAGAAACGCCAGCCCGACCACACAACGTGCAGTCCAGCACAACGCGACGAGGAGGTGGCCGGCGCTAGTACTTATGTCACCCGGGTCTCACAGCAAACTGACCCCTGCCTCCTTCAAAAATAGCCATTAATGTGTCCCAACGTGTGTAGTCTGTGGCGGAGTCTCCTGCAGTGTGAGCACCCCCACACCCCCAACAACATCCCTCCATGCTTGCAGCTATATGGCCCAACCATCCCCTATCGCAGTGTCTCAGGGCCAGCTACCCCCTTATCAGTTCACAGGGATTCCCTTAGCCGCACAAGTAGTCCAATATACCATCTATAGGCACCCCACTCACAGTTCGCCGTCCACCAGCTCCTCGCGCACAGGGTTCTCAGCGTTCTCATCTCCATCCTCCGACCTGCGGGAACGCTTGTACTGTTTGATGAAATCCTCCACCATCTGAGGATTTGTGAAGAACTTCTGCCTCCCCTGATATGTGATCCGCAGGCGCGCCGGGTAAAGTAGTGCATAATCCAGTTGTAAGTCTCGTAGTTTCGCTTTGACTGCCACAAATTTTCGCCGTTCCTCTTGCACCATTGGTGTGAAGTCCGGGTAGAGCGTGAAGGAGTTGCCCTCGTAGGATAATGTACGTGTGCCACGTGCGGCCCTCAAAGCGGCGTCACGGTCGCGATAATTGAGTATCCTGGCGATGATCGGCCTGGGCGCCGTTCCCGGCTTAGGTCTGGGGCCCAAGGCCCGGTGTGCCCTTTCCACAATAAACTGGGGGGAGAACATCTCCGATCCGATCGCCGCCACCAGCATCTTTTCCACGTATTCCTCCATTTTGCCCACATTCGTCGATTCAGGAATTCCTACAATGCGTACGTTGTTACGCCTACTCCTCGCTTCTAAATCCTCATTCTTAGCGGCAATGAGGCGCAGCAGATTGTCCATCCTGGAGAGCTGCGAGGTGTGCCGCGTCACAGTATCTTCAGTGTCCGATATACGCTGTTCCGCCCCCGAGATCCGTTCTTCTTGGGCGTCCAATTTTTGTACCACCGCATCCATTCGGGACGACATCCTGTCCATTTTGTCTGCAATCGTTGCAAACCCTTGGCGCATTTCACGCAATACATCATGTAGATTGGGCGCCGCATCTGCTGACCCTCCTGCCGTCGCCGGCGGTTCACGTGTCTCCTCCACTGCCTTGGGCGGCTTCTTGCTAGCCTCAAACGAAAGTTTGGGCTGCTTCGCATCCGTCCTGCCCATTCCGGCCTCCGGACCGTCCCACCTGGCCGCAGCCGCAGACAACCCCCTGGGATCAGCAGTAGCGTCCGCACTCTCTGCGCACTTCCCAGAAGCTACTGGCTCCCTGCGCTCCACCGTTCCAGGCTGACCGCGTATTCAAGCGCCTTATGGCAGCCCAGCATACACCCGCTCCACCGGCCGCTCCCTCCGTTCAATCGTTACGACCATCCGGCATCCAACCGGAGCCGCCTGCCACGTGGGGACCAGGTCTCCGTCAAGCGCTACACCCTCGACCTCCTCTTCAGCCCCCGGCAAAGCAGGTCGCACCTCGCTGCTCCTTCTGGGTCCACAGCGGTACTCACGGCTCATCCAGGTCCCCCTATGCCAGTGTCCCAGCTCAGGGCCCCCTCACACCTGCATTCGCAAGCCGGTCTGGGTATACTCTGTGTCCGGGAGGGGGGTGCCTCCTCTCCAGCGCTGCCGATATTCCTCAGGCAGAGGGGGCAGGAGGGGGGGGGCAGGGGGACCACCAACACGCACCTCGAGGGAGCCCCGATGCCACTAGGCTCCCTCGCAGCACCCCGTCTCTAAGGGGACACCGAGGTCCGAGTTCATCCAACCGTCAGAGGGGGGGGGGGGGGGGGGGGGGAATGCGCCACCAGCGATGCCTTCCACTGTTAATGCTGCCGTGGTCCGCAGCCTTTGCGTTTCCGCCGCGTCCCCCAGGTGGCCAGGCCAGGTCCCAGCTTCCGCGGCCTGCAGCCGTTAATGCAGCCGCGGTGTTGCCTGCCAGCGCGGTCCGGCAGGACGTCCCAGCCTTACCACGCCGTCCGCTCGCCTCTGCCAACGGCGCTTTGTTCTTCGGCGCCTGCCGTCCGCCGATCCTCAAACTTGGCCAGCAGTCACCGGACACCTCGCCGCTGCCTCTCGCTGAGCTGCGACCCCCGGGCGACACAATTAAGGATAAATAAACGGATAAATCGCGCAGTCCTGCGGGAGCCCTACTCGGCAGCCGCCATTCACCAGCGCGCCACCTAGCGTTCTCCCTGCTGGCCATTAGTACTTTCTCTAAGCCGAGCGTCTCTCTCAGCATGAGTCTTCGGACGGAGTCTGAAAGACAGACAGCCATCGATAACTTGGAGATGTATGGCTTCTTCTTCATTACATTCACTAAACTTGCAGTGCTTGATAAGCAAATCAAGTCATTCAACAACTTATCCATCGTTTCACCAGCTTGCGGTCATGCCTGATTGAAAATGTACCTTTCATAGTCGACATTTGGCATTGGGTTGAACTTGGCTACCAATGAATCTTTAATGTGATGGTAAAATACTGCATCAGCTTGTGATATTTTATCACTTCCTTCACTCCATCAATGGCAAGGTTCCTGCAGATAATGAATGATTTGCTTATCATCTACTTCTCCTAGGGCATCTAAGAAATAATCCGACGTCTCGATCGACGCAGTCCATCTGGTGCAAATATTCTGCTTTTTGGCTGTGTCGAATGGCGGTGGTGGTTTCTGAAACAGAGCTGCGTTGTACTTTGCGTTTCCTTTAAAAGTCATTAAAAAATGTGACTATTCTGTATCCCTAATATAGGTGACTTGGTTAAAAAAGGGAAACTTCTCACCTTTAAAGAATTACAAACCAAACATGCTCTAGGACAAGGAGAGGTTTTCTGATATTTACAGATCCGACACGCTATTCTCACTAATGTTCCTGACCTCCCTTCCTTGCCAGACGCCTCCCCCTTAGAGGACCGCTTGCTCTCTGAACCACTCTTGGCTAAGGCTACCTCCTATACTTACCGCAAACTCTTCAATAACCTGCCTGACACATTTCAAACCCTTCGAGATCGTTGGCACACAGACTTGGGGGTTCTAGATGATGAGGATTGGCAAACGGCATTAATGTCCCCCAGAGAAACGGCTATACACCACTGTTTCCGCCTCAAACAATTGAAAACACTCCATAGGTCCTACCTTTCAGGAATACTCTTGGCCAGGATATGTAGTCGTGGTGACGCACTATGCCTTAGAGATTGCGGGCAAGATGGTACTTTTTATCATATTTTATGGGACTGTCCCCATATACGACCTCTATGGGACAGGGTAACCAAGAAAATGACAGATACACTGGGTAAACATATTCAATTATCACCACGATTGAGGATTTTAAATATATGGGAAGCCACCGACCTGACAGAAGTGGAGCAACAGTGGGTAGCACTGGAATACCTATTGGTTCAGCTCGCTATAGCAATGTTCTTGGGATCCAATGAACTACCACTAACGATTGGGTGGGTGGCAGAGATGGACAGATGTATGATCGCCGAAAAAGAGGTTTATAAACGGAGAGGTTGCCCTAAGAAAAGGGATAAAAATGGGGTGGATGGAACGCCTTTAGGGGGGAAATTTGCACCTCTCCATCAGAAGATCTGGCGATGAGAAGACCTGGGCTTGGTGACCCCTTAATTCCTCAATGTCTGTAACACGGACTCATTACCATACTGTATTATATGAATCGCAAACCACGATGTGATATTGTATTGCTGACTGTGCTTTATCTTTAATAAAAATTGTTATAAAAAATACAAAAATTGACTATTCTGAAGGCCTTTTGGTGTTCTGGATGCCACTTGGCACTTTCCTTGCGCTGGCAACTCAACCGGGCTTGGTTGTCATTCTTGATTGGAGGTCGTGTGGCACTTCTCACGATCGTGCTGGTACGTACGTTTGTAATTCTGTACCTTGTTTTCACTGCCATTTGCATTTGCTTTAAATGAATAATGGCTCTGTGTTATGATGCGGCACAGTAGCTCGTCTTCTGGCCTTACCAGTGGGTCTCTGGTGGGCTTTCGAATTTGCTCCCTGCAGGGTCTTCAGCTTCTTCAAGGGCCGAATATGGGGTGGAGTGGGGTTTCGTTCCACACACGCCAACTTCAATTTGCTTCTGATCGAAATTGGGCACATGTGGCACACACTAGGAGTTTGCCGTAACGTTACAAACTTCCATGGGAGAGCAGTCTTGTTTCTTCAGGGCAAAGATTCTGCACTCGTCACCAGTTGTAGTGTCCTCCCTAGCCCGGAAGCATGCAAATGAATACGCCACACATGGAGATTTCAAATGTACATCTTTATTCCTCAGTATACAATCATACTCTGCTCTCTGATTACTTCACAACTTTTAATAACCACACCTTAACACCTCCCAGCAAGTTATTTACTTCTACTACAAAGTCTGCCCAGAATCGCAACGGCCTAGCACACATAGTCTCACGACACTACAGACAAGTCTTGACATTTGTAAATTTTGCTGGATCTAGTGGTACGGCACACTTAACAACTCTTCGTATTTAGGGCAGTAGGCTCCAGTTTGTTCAGCAGAGCTGGCATATACCAGTTTCAGCCTCTAAACCTACAGATTTTAAGAAGGTCTCTGCAATGTACCATCCCTCTTGCAGTGAAAGAAATAAAAAAAA
This sequence comes from Triturus cristatus, assembly GCF_964204655.1. Taxonomy (NCBI): domain Eukaryota; kingdom Metazoa; phylum Chordata; class Amphibia; order Caudata; family Salamandridae; genus Triturus; species Triturus cristatus. The sequence goes on along the minus strand of NC_140594.1, from coordinate 314,620,945 downwards.
AAACATAAGCAGTGCAGGAAGACGGGGATAAATGCTGAAGTGTTGCTGGAAAGTGAATCTAGTAGTGTCTTTTTGAGGGAGTGCGGTCAATTGCAGTGAGGAGAGGCAGTCACCCTGCATCCTGAGCAGATGCCAGGCGAGGCGAGGTGCGTACCCACAATTCTCTGGGTAAGTGCACAGACCTTGTATCGATTTGACTACGGTTATGTAATACATCGATTAGTATACATAAAAATACCAATAATGTTTTTTAGGATATGTTCAGTATTTACACTGACATTGTACAAGATTTAGTTGAGCTTTCTTTTTATTTTCATTTAGGTTCTTCTGACCTGTAACAGTTCCATAGGGACATACAGACCCAATCAGGTTGTATTGTACACCAACTTGGATTATAACCTCTTGTTTTTTCTATTTTTATACACCTCTTTGCAGTAGCGTTAATATGGTCCTGATGAGAGTTTGGACTCTAATGTCCAGAAGCCGAAACATGTAGACCGTCGATCTGACAGTTATTTGTTAAGCTGTCTACGCACTGATTTTAAAGTGACATCAAGATAACGCCAGAATAAAATTTATAGCATCTTGGTAGCCATTTTTAATAGCACTTTTTCTCTTTATTGTTCGCATCACTTTTTTGCACTGCAACCATCACCCTACCGTTTGTATTCACACCTGGGACAACTGGATAACCACCACAACCATCAGAGTGGTCGGTTCTCTCAGTACTGTCCTGAGTTCCCAGATGATAAGCCACCTTTGGTGGGTGATGGGAACTAAACTTTTTGATATATCTCGTTTACTATAATTTGTTTGGGGTCTCAACTTGCCTGTCTTGTCAGTGTTTTCTTCATACAGAACATCAGACCCACAGTATCTTTGTAGAGTATATGTTGATTAGGGGATTTATACTGTAGTTGGTCTTTAAACTTCTCCCTTGGACCCTCCCCCACCCTTTTCCTTTTTGTGAGAATCTAGTGTATTGAGTCACCCTGCAACGCCATCCCTGCTTGCTCCCAAGGGAGCACGCACAAGCAGAAAAAGAATGGTCCTGAAAGGGGTTATTCCTTACGAATCTTGGAAGGGGCTTTTCTTTCTTCTGAAGCCTAGAACACTCCATGTGCCCATGATGCTGCCACAAGTGTTCCCTGTAGTTGAAAGTGAGAGGAAGCTTTCACTAGGAAGGGGAGTTGATGACATAAGTAAGTACATGTTATATATGTTACATAATGGAGAATGTCAGCTTCTGTTCTGAAACTCTTTTTAGTCATTATATACTGGAGTAAGTGCACATCAGTGTTTAACTTACCCACCGTAAGGGCCTGCTGAGCTTCCACCAAACTCATATCTGCCATATGCTCCCATGCCACATGAAAAATGACACTACCAGTCAGTGTCACTATAACAGCGATTCGAATGCTGGAAAGTTTGAGCCAATGCCTACAATTATATTAGCAAATCCACAAGTCCCAGAATGTAAATAATGATGGCTGAAGAATTATACATGACACAAGGCCATCTTGAAGCTACACAATCCAATTACACTGCTCACAAAGCATTGTGTATTTCATGTCAGCACCAACTTGGTGTTTTTGATTCTCCAAACGTACACCAATATGGTGCAGTGCTGCTAGATAGATGCAAAGTCAACCTCACACTTCAAAATGTCGTGCAGAAATGCCCACCACTTTGCTTGGAGGACTTTGAGTAACGGAGTAGAGGCTGAGGAAGAGTAAAGAGGATGGAGAGAGGGTAATTAAAGACAAGAGGATAGGAAGAGGAAATTCATATTGGACGTTCAGGAGAGAGGATTCATAGTATACCACCTGGTGCTTTGAAGAGCACAGATCCCTTGATGTGTTAGATGATGTGAGATGCTAGAATAATGAGAGACTGCAAATAGGCTGCCTTCGAGTCACTAAATACATGCAGGGGCAGGTGCAAGGTCTGCCGTTGCAGGATTGAGGTAATTTGGCAGAGATGAAAGGGTCCTATACAGACATGGTAGAGTGAGAGGCTGCAAACGGGGCGCACTGAAGAGGTGCCACTTCCAATCAGTTCTCGGTTTCTGAAAATGCAGAGTGATGATTTTGAAGTCCAGTAATGAGGTGCATTGTCAGAGCAGCTTTAGCTCTGAAATAGTGGGGCGATGGTGCCGCAGATCAGGATTGAGGCGCACTTGCACAGTAGCGTGGAGGGCTCTAGTTTTGAAACAGAAAGGAGATGACATTGAATATCTGGATTGGGGTACACTGGCATAGCTGCTGACCAAGGCCGCACTTTCAGAATAGCCTGCTGTTAGCTGGTGTAATGTCTTGTGATTAGAGATAGCGGTAACGCCCTGGTTCATAACGGACTTTGTAGTAGAGTGACATAATCAATGGGGCGTGATTAATAAAGTTCATTACTTAGTGCATAAAGTTAAAGATTACACTCTGAAGAAAAAAGACATGCAATACAAAGCTCCATGTGTGGCGTGATCATTTACATGCTCCCAGGCTGGGGAGGACCTTACAACTGGCGACAAGATGGGGGGGTGGATCTGTAACCCGAAGAATCAAGAGTGTTCTCCTAGAGAGTTTGCGGAGGTCCAGCTAACTGCTCGTACATGCCACGTGTGCCTCAATCGAAGTGAAAATCGACGGTTGGCGTATGTGGAGTCAAAGCACCACTCCAGCTAGTACAAGGCTTTGGAATTAGCCCTACAGAAAACTCAATCATCGTCGGCCAGGAACCAGCTGGTAAGGCCAGGAGAAGAGATACTCCGCCACAACAGAACACAGAGCCATCATCAATATAGTACAAGAAATGCTAATAGCAGTAAAAAACAGGTACAATGCAGAATATTGAGAATGATGATGACCATGTACAGGAGACAAAACCACTACCCGCTGCCAAAGAAGTTGGCGTGTTACAAACTTCGATCAGGCGTAACCACCCATATGTAAAAAAAAAAATTAATGGACAGAATGCAGAACAATGTCATACATTCACCCCTGTACAGAGATCTGGCCTAAATCCATCGTTTTTTTGCTCACCATGCCATTCTAGTTTGGACCCAGCCATATGCAAATCAGTCTTGACCCTGCGCCCAATGGGAACAGTCCAGCCCGAACTGCCAGGCCAGGCCTGGCTTGGCAGTTCGGGCTGGACTGTTCCCACAAGAAACAGGGTCAAGACTGATTTGCGTATGGCTGGGATCAAACTGGGGTGGTGTGGTGAGCAGAAGAATGATGGATTAAACCCAGATCCTTGTGACTGGGGGTGAATGTTTGCATTGTCAAGCATTCCGTCCATCAATTGTTTCTTTTACATATGTCGCCCTAAGTGGGAAGGGTATGCCCAGACGTGGGTCCTGTGCTCACTACACCACTGGATTCAAGCTAGCCTGGCTGATGAAGGGTGATGCCCTGAAACCGGTCCCAGGATGCTTGTTTCCGGTCCAGGGAGGACCAGGCTTGGCAGTTCAGGCTGGACTGTTCCCACAAGGGACAGGGTCAAGACTGATTTGCATATGCCTGGGTCCAAACTGGGGTGGTGTGGTGAGCAAAAGAATGATGGATTAAACCCAGATCTTTTTGACTGGGGGTGAATGTTTGCATTGTCCAGCATTCCGTACATCAATCGTTTATTTTGCATATGTCAGCACAACTGCTAGTGCTTGATGAAGGTGCCGGTCTAACTGGGCAGCCAACATTGCCGAAGCAGGAAGTTACACAGTGGTTATGATGTTGCCATGTTCTGGAAACCACCACTTTTATTCGATGCCACCAAAAACAGAACATTGGTGACAGAAGGACTGCCTGGATTGAAATGGTCGATGATTTCATTAATGCGCTGGAAGAAGCAAATGACAAAAAGATCATATAATATCTAAAGAACATAGCAGGTGAAGGAGTAAAAGAAGTGATAAAGAAAATACCACAAGCTGATGAAGTATCGTACCATCAAATCGGAGCTATGTTAACCCCTTCGCCGCGGCGGGAATTCCGCTGCGGCGCTGGGGGGTGCGGGGGGGCAGCGCGGTGGCGCTGTGCTCATGACGGAGCCGCTCCGTCATGAGCCACGGTTGAGCTGTGCTCATGACGGAACGGTTCCGTCATGACTCCGCCCAGTTGCGTTGTCCCCCCGCACAGGCGGGGAAACAGCGCCGCGTAGGCGGAGCGGCCGCCAACGGTCGTGGCATGACGGAACCGTTCCGTCATGAGCACACGGCAACCTTGGCTCATGACGGAACGGTTCCGTCATGAGCGGGGAAGGGGTTAAACAACAAGTTTAATCCAATGCTGAATAACAACTATGAAAGGTACATTTTCAACCAGGAAAGACAAAAAGCTGGTGAAACAATGGATGAATTTGTTGAAAGACTTGATTCATTAAACATTGCAAGTTTAATTAATTCAATGATGAGGAAGACATGGGTCTTGATGGGTCTCTCCAATTCAATCAGACAATGAATGCTAAGAAAGAGTATACATAGCTGCCAGAGTAGAGGAACGGGCTGATCGACAAGCTGATGATATGGAGGCCGGAATAACCCAGAATGAATCGGCACTGAGCATGAAAAGTAAGAGGAGACACAAGGTGGAAGGCCACAAAGTGATGTCTCCGCAGAAAAAGAAACTGTATTTTTTATGTGGATTTTCTTTTCCAAATGAAAGTAAATGTTACGCCATTGGGCAGACATGCCAAGGGTGTGGAAAGAGAACAATTTTATAATAGTTTGTAGAGCAAAAGAAAAACTAAGTGAGCCAGTTCCCATCATTGTTTCATGGACTAGGAAAACTTAAAACAACGAAAGTGCTACTTCTTATTAATAATAGTTTGTCCTGTTAAACGACATCGCAAAATTGCATTCCACCTAAAGGAGGTTGGTGAGAAAGTGATTGAGACTTTGTCAAAGCATGATATCATTGAGTGCTCTACTGGTCCGATGCCATGGGTTTCACCCATAGTGGTAGTACCAAAAAAGGACAGAGGAGGGGCAGTGCGCATTTGTGTTCACCTTCTTAGCTTTGCACATATGATCAAGAGAGAATGACATCCAGGTCCACACATTGCAGACATGATTACACAGCTGATTAGTGCCAAAGTCTTTTCCCACCTTGATTTGAACAAAGGATATCATCAACTCGAACTGGAATAAAATTGCAAGTACATTACTACCTTTTCAATCCATGTTGGTTTGTTCATGGCTTTGTTTGTTGGCTGCCGCCGCCGGTGAATTCGAGGCCCTCCTCCACCCGCAGGCTTCCACCGGCGCCTCATCCCTGGTGGCCAGTGGTGGCCTTTAGGTTCGTTTTTCACTGTTTCCTTTTGCTGCCTGCTGCTTTGTTCCTGCATCTGTCTGTGCCCCCTGCCCCCGCTCTGCTTTGTGCCCCTTGTATTTTGTATTCTGATCGCCGCTTTGCTCTGTGCCCCCTGCCCCCGCTCACCGCTCTGCTTTGTGCCCCTTGTATTTTGTATTCTGATCGCCGCTTGCTCTGTGCCCCTTTGCATCTTGTACACCTTACGCTCCTCTGTGCCCCGCGCCGGTCTCCCGTTCTCCGCCCCCGCCGCTGCCTCCCCTGCAGCCCCACCCCCTCCGTGCCCATTCGCCACACCCGTCCCTCGCCTCCCGCCTCCCAGCTGCTCCTCCCTCCCCACCTCCTCATATATGGCGCCCGCTGTGCGGTGAGGAGAGCGACCCAGTCGCTCCCCCCCGCTGCGGCTCCGCCTGCACCCCCACTGTCGCCGTTCACTGCTGCCGCCGGTGAATGCGAGGTCCTCCTCCACCCGCAGACTTCCACCTGCGCCTCATCCCTGGTGGCCAGTGGTGGCCTTTAGGTTCGTTTTTCACTGTTTCCTTTTGCTGCCTGCTGCTTTGTTCCTGCATCTGTCTGTGCCCCCTGCCCCCGCTCTGCTTTGTGCCCCCTGTATTTTGTATTCTGATCGCCGCTTTGCTCTGTGCCCCCTGCCCCCGCTCTGCTTTGTGCCCCTTGTATTTTGATCGCCGCTTTGCTCTGTGCCCCCTGCCCCCGCTCTGCTTTGTGCCCCCTGTATTTTGTATTCTGATCGCCGCTTTGCTCTGTGCCCCCTGCCCCCGCTCACCACTCTGCTTTGTGCCCCTTGTATTTTGTATTCTGATTGCCGCTTTGCTCTGTGCCCCCTGCCCCCGCTCACCGCTCTGCTTTGTGCCCCTTGTATTTTGTATTCTATATTGTGATCGCCGCTTGCTCTGTGCCCCTTTGCATTTTGTACACCTTACGCTCCTCTGTGCCCCGCGCCGGTCTCCCGTTCTCCGTCCCCGCCGCTGCCGCCGCTGCCTCCCCTGCGGCCCGGCCCCCTCCGCGCCCATTCGCAACACCCGTCCCTCGCCTCCCGCCTCCCAGCTGCTCCTCCCTCCCCACCTCCCCATATATGGCGGACGCGCGATGCGGGCGCGCCGCTGGCGCGCCTAAGGCAAGCCTGTCTGCGCCCGTCCGATCCTGGACCGCGCCCAGCGCCAGAACCCCTGGCCCCAGCATCTGCCAGGACGACCACCTCCGCTACGACACCAAGACCCTCATCGCGCTCAACTCAGGAAGAACTCACACCTGCTGCAAGGCCGCCCCAAGGCGCACCCACGGCCCTTTCATCTGCCGGAACTGCAGCTTCTCCTGCCACGAAAGCGCCAAGACACCCACCACAACGGAAGCCAACCAGCTTAGATGCATCCTGATCAACACCCGCTTCGCACACAAACACGCCGTCGAACTCTGGGACCTACTCGACACCACATCACCGGACGTCGCCTTCCTGACCGAGACCTGGATGAACGAAGCCTCCTCGCCAGACATTGCCATAGCCATCCCAGATGGGTACAAGATCACCCGCAGAGACCGCACCAACAGGGCCAGAGGAGGAATCGCCATCGTCCACAAAAACACCATCAAGATCTCAACAAACACCAACGACACCCTCAGCACCGCCTAACACATGTACTTCGAGATCCACACGAACCCAAAGACCACCCTAAGAGGCACCCTCGTCTACAGACCTCCAGGACCCCGGCCTCAATTCTGCGACTCCATCGCCGACCTCATCAGCACACACGCGCTGACCTCCACCGACTACATCCTCCTCGGAGACCTGAACTTTCACCTGGAGAACAACCACGACAGCAACTCCTCCACCCTGATCGACAACCTTGCCAACCTCGGACTGAAACAGCTCGTCACGACGCCGACCCACAACGCCGGCCACACGCTAGATGTCATCTTCTCCTCAAGCCCCCACGTCACCTTCAGCCACGCCTCCGAACTCACCTGGACAGACCACCACTGCATCCACTTCTCCTTCCGAAAACGGCCCACACACCACCGCACCCTACAGACCCCCCACCGCCGCTGGGGTAAAATCACTGAAGAACAACTACAAACAAAGCTCGCACTCAACCCCCCGACGAACCCAACCAACACGGATGAAGGGGCACTCGCCATCGAACGCTGGATGAACGACTGCGCCAACACCGTCGCTCCACTGATAAACCCCACCAACACAGACACCAGCAGAAGAGTCAGCTGGTTCACCCCGGAATTCCTCAACTCCAAACGCACCTGCCGGAAACTGGAAAACATATGGCACAACGACAAGACGCCAGACAGCCGCACTGCCCACAAAGACGCCATCCGCAACCACCACCACCTCATCTGGACCGCCAAAAGAACCTCCTTCACAGACCGCCTTGACAACAACACATACAACAGCAAAGAGCTCTTCACCATCGTGAAGGAACTCTCCAACCCCAGCTCCAACGACATCCCACCATCGCAAGCCCTGTGCGACTCCCTCGCCACCTACTTTCACTGGAAAATCACCGACATCCATGACAGCTTCAGACCCCGGACGACCCCTGTCGACCACACCGCACCGAACCCACCGCACCCCACCGCCCACGACACCCTGAAAACCTGGGCCAACGTGAGCATCGAGGACACAATCAAGACCATGGGAACAATCCACTCCGGATCCCCATCCGACCCTCTCCCGCACCACATCTTCAACAAAGCTACCAAGTCCACCGCTCCCCACCTGCACAAAACCATCAACCTGTCCTTCGAGACCGCCACCTTCCCTGAGATCTGGAAGCATGCAGAGATCAACGCCCTACTGAAGAAACCAAAGGCGGACCCGAGCGACCTCAAGAACTTTAGGCCCATCTCCTTGCTTCCGTTCCCAGCTAAGGTCATCAAGAAGATAGTAAACACCCAGCTCACCCGGCACCTCGAAGACAACAACATCCTAGACCCATCCCAATCAGGATTCCGCAGCAACCACAGCACCGAGACCGCCCTCATCGCCGCTACAAACGACATCAGGATAGTGCTGGACAATGGCGAGACGGTGGCCCTCATCCTCCTGGACCTCTCCGCCGCTTTCGACACCGTCTGCCACCTCACACTACGCATGCGCCTCCACGACGCAGTGATCCATAACAAGGCCCTGGACTGGACCACCTCCTTCCTCTCCGGCAGAACGCAGAGAGTCCGCCTCCCCCCGTTCCGATCCGAGGCCTCCAAGATCATCTGTGGCGTCCCTCAAGGATCCTCCCTCAGCCCGACACTGTTCAACGTCTACATGGTACCACTAGCACGCATCGCCCGACAGCACGACCTCAACATAATCTCCTACGCTGACGACACGCAGCTGATCCTCTCCCTCACAAAAGACCCCCTCACCGCCAAATCCAACCTCCACCAGGGAAAGAAGGCTGTCGCCGACTGGATGGAGGACAGCCGCATCAAACTGAACACAGACAAGACGGAAATCCTCATCCTCGGATCTAACCCCTCCGCATGGGACGACTCTTGGTGGCCCACTTCACTGGGGTCCCCCCCGGCCCCCACCGACCACGCACGCAACCTGGGAGTCATCCTCGACTCGAAACTCTCCATGACCAAACAAGTCAACGCAGTCTCCTCCACCTGTTTCAACACCCTCTGCATTCTCCGCAAGATCTACAGATGGATTCCGACCAACAAGAGGAAAACAGTCAACCAGGCCCTAGTCAGCATGTATGTAGTGCGCTCTACAAATTATGTGATTGATTCATATATAAAAGATTATGTTTCGGAGAGTCCTCAGCTGCAGAATTCTTTCAAGTTGTCATTCACCGCATAATACAGTCTGTCACTCACGCTTTCAATTACAGCGATGATATGTCGGTCTTTGGGGCCACATGAAAGAAACATGACAAAGCTCTTACCCAAGTATGTTGTTTGCTTGCTGATGCCGGTCTCACCTTAAACGCAGAAAAGTGTGAGTTCCACAAAACAAAGCTCGAAATCTTCTGTCACATTTTCTCGGATGGGAGGGGTGACGCCAGATCCAGATAAAGTACAAGCCTTATCATCCACCTGCCCCCCCAAGACATGTAACCATACTGCGATCCTTCCTTTGCATGTCCGGTAAGTGCTCCAGGTATATCCGTGATTTTACCACAGTAAGTGCCCTACTGAGAGACTTAACGAAACTGAATGTTTAATTTCAATGGTCATATGGATGTGATCAAAGTTTCAAGAAAATCAAACATGCAATTGAGAATGCCACTGAAATAGTGTATTTTAATTGGAAATTACACACAGAAATTGTTGTTGATGCAAGCCCGGTAGGGTTGGACGTGATCCTTGCCCAACCCAATGGCCATTCAAATGCTCCACGGCACATTGTGGCTTATGCTAGCAGGAGTTTGTCACCTACTAAACGTGCCTATACGCAACCTGAAAAAGAAAGCTTACTGTGGTGTAGGCTTGTGAACACTTCCATGTGTTTCTGTATGGAAAGCATTTTACTCTGGCAACTTCTCACCAGGCATTGCTCACTATTTTCGGCAATCCCAAAGCTAAGATGCTCCCTAGCATAGCGAGGTAGGAGTTACGACTGCAGGAATGTGATTAAATATCACGCACCAGACAGGGAAAGATCAAAATCCTGATGACTACTTTTCACGAGTACCAATACAGTGTCATGGTACCATGTCTAAAGCGGCTCAATCATATGTTAACTTCATCATAAAGTCAAGTAAATCTGCCGTCAGTAGAACAAATTATTGCTGCCATGAGCACAGATAGAGACATTCTAACACTCAAAGGCGTTATTGACCATCAGTCCTGGAGAAAACATACACAACCTCTTTCAGACAACATTGAGTACCAGAAATTCAAAAATGTGAGGGTGAGCTTTCCATTATCCAAAAAGGGATTATATCACGAGGTTTGAGAACTGTCATACCTGAAAGTTTCAGAAAATAAGTTATTGAGCTGGTGCATGAGGGACATCATGGAATTGTTTGCCACCAAACAAGCCCTCCAAGACGGAGCGTTATTCCTTCATTCAAAGAATTACATGCAAGTCATTTGTGTAACTGTTTATCTCCCAAAACCACTCAGCATCCTTTGAACATGTCTGACGTTCCAAAGTATGTGTGGGAGAGGATTGCCGTGGACTACTTTGGACCCCTTGATAATTATTGATGTTTACTCACATTTTCCCCTTGTGGAAGACCTCTCGTCAACCACTCATGACAAAGTCATTGCATTTTTTGCAACATGGGGCGTTCCTTTGTTATTGAAATCTAGCAATGGCCCCTCTTTCAACTGCTGAGAGTGTAAAGATTTTCTCACCCAGCTAAATGTCAAGTATCAGATAAGTACACCTCTCTGACCGGAGGCAAATGGCATTGATGAACAAAGATGAAGCTTCATGATCACCCTCAAAAAAGCCATTCAGCGTACTGCCCTGGAAAAGCTGGATCTCCAATCAGCTTGTCATTCTGCCCTACGTGCTTACCGATCAACTCCCCATTCCACGACAGTAAAGCCCTGTCACCCTGATGTTTGGGAGAGCCATGGGAACTAAATTGCCACAATGGACCCCTAGCTAATCGCTTCACACCAATAAGGTTCACATCATCGATTCATCTCACAAGCTGAAAATTAAGATCTATTCAGATAAGTGCCAATGTGTTCAGGACAGTGTGTTTGAGATGAGAGATTGAGTCCTTCTCAAGCAGAAACAGAAACGCAAATATGATACTCCATTTGATGCTGACCGTCTGAGGGTTGCGACCAGCAAAGTGCACATGGTGACTGCTCAAGGTCCTGGAAAATCCTTTACGAGAGACTGTTCAAATTTTGAGTGCCTGCCTCTGTGTTGACTGGCTCCAGACGTCAGGAGTGAGACCATACCATCTGAGAGTACTGAAGGCCCAAGTGACGCTTTTGCGCCTGTCTCACCAATGACGTAATAAATAGGGTATAAAATGACGTATTCAATGGGGTGTGTCTGGGTGTGGTTAACAAAGTTCGTTATGCCATGCATACAGTTAACGGTTACAATCTGAAGAATAACAACGAGTAATACAGAGCTGCGTGTGTGGCTTGTTCATTTAAATGGTCCCTGGTTGGGGAGGACGCTGCAGCTGGGACAACGTATTCCACATCTGTCTTTTTTATTAAATATATAACAACATAATCCATTCTAGGAGCGGTGGAATGGATTCACTTTAATTAGACTAGAACCATTCTGAAAACAATAACCTGTCTGCAGTAACATTGCCGCAGGGCAACGGAATGGAAAGCACAAGAGAATGGAGGGAGTCGTTGGGTAATAGAGTACAGGGGGGAGATACGAAGAGATGCTTCACGCTCACAACAAAATTACAGGCAAGAGAACGCACAACAAAAGCTTATAATAGACCGAGTCCATTGAATGTGAACCGCCCTTGAGTTTGCTTACCAGCATTAACCTCGTGCGCGCCTGTGATTTCTCTCTATCGGCTCGGCTCGCCTCAGGCTTGGACGCCGGCTCGCTCGGTTTGACAGGTTGATAGGCATCAGATTGCAGAAAGGCGGGTCATGCAGCAGCTACATATTTAGACACCACATATGAAGTCTTCTGTTGCCCTACTATGCGCTTCTGACGAGCGTTCGCGACAGCCAACCACACGCCACGGTTCAATTTTGCCCCCGCCCAATCATCAATAAACAATATGATAGTTGTGCCTACAACCAATCGTGGGCCTGGTTAGCACTGTCTGTCTCAAAGCGTTGCCAATTGACTGTGCATCCCACAGCCAATGCAGTGGCGAGTTATCTAACCACCAATCCCATATCGCTATGCTTTTGCAGCCATTGAAGTATTTTCTCCTACTTGATTGGCTGCTGCGTCTCTGTGTTTGCAACCACGGGATGCAAGACTTCCGTTGCGGGAGCTCTAACGTAGGACGAAATCTAGTCTCAAATGCGGTCTGTTATGGAAAGTTCTGGGAAGATAATCGCATTATCAGGTAAACCCAACTAAAAAGACAAACGAAACGTTGGTAAACATTATAATTGAGTTAACTGTAAGGACCGAAGTGCAAAGTCGTCGGGGCAGGAATAGTGGTCACGCTGGGGAAAGTGCGGACAATCAAGGGAATTGGAGAACGGAGAGGAAGAGAAGGAGACCATAAACACATTGTGGCGAGACAGGCGTAAGGGGGATCAGCGCACGTAGTAGGGGAGATCAGAGCGTGAAACCACGAAGCAGAGCGAAAGGTTTACTGCAAACTAATACAAGGGAAAGCAGGAAAATACAAGTATGTAGACGAGGGCGCCAAGGGGCAGAGTAGTGAAAACACGTTTATTTATACAAGTGTATTTGTTGTTTATGGATGCCACCTACAGCCATGCTAATTGCAAAGGGCTGCAAACTGCATGAGGTGACGTTTCAGGTGGCCACCCTGTATAGCCTTTCATAGCAGATTTCTAAGCGCTATAAATTACAGCCAACCAATGTAATGCGACTTAGTCTGTCAGCCTCGGGAAAATAGAAGGGTGAGTTGGCTGTGTGCCAGTTGTATGTATATGAGTGAAATGTCTGAATTAAGTCTGGTGCAGTATTTTACATGTGTTGTTCCGTTTGTAGCATTGATCTTAAACTTTTTTTAATTTTTCCACATTTGTTCTGCAACTAGAGTGCTTTATGCTGGACAAAGTAGTGACAGTCCGATTTGCTATTACTACCAATCTGCTTGATGCATGGAAGCTATGAAGGAAATTAACTATAATTCAATTATAGACTTCTATTTAGTGTAATGCCCATTGTTGGACTTGGCCCTTTTTGCAGGGTCATCCCTGAACTTTTTGCTTGCCTCTTTGCTTTTTTTCTGACATGGTGTTGGTGGTTCTAGGACTCTGGGCACTTTAGCACTGCTGTCCAGTGCAAAGTGCGTGTGCTCTCTGTGGTAAACATGTGAATGGCATATTTCATTTACCTGTCAGTCCCATGTAAAGTGGTATCTCAGATACCCGTTGGCATATTTCATTTACCTGTCAGTCCCATGTAAAGTGGTATCTCAGATACCCGGGGCCGGTGAATTAAATGCTACTGGTGGGCTTGCAGCGCTGATTTCGTCACCCGCCAAAGTAGCCTTTCAAACCTGTCTCAGGCCTCTGCCATTGCAGGGCCTGTGCGTGCAGTGTTACTGCTGCTGTGACTTGACACCTAAAGTGTGTGTCATGTCTGTGACCCCCCCCTTTTACTGCATGTCAGTCACCCCTAAGGTAGGACCTAGCTAGCCCTATGGGCAGGGTGCATTTTAGGTAAAAGGTAAGACATGTACCTTTACTGTGTGACATGTCCTGGTAGTGACAAACAGCCATTTTGGGTTTCTCACTGCTTTGGGGCTGTCCTCTCATAAGAATGCATTGGGGATTCCCTGATAAGTGTTTCAGTGGTAATTCCTGATATGAGAGGAGCAGCGTGGTCAAGTTTGGTATGTTTGGAATAGTAATAATTAATGCTATGCAATGATGTGCGCAGATTTATTATCTCTATTTTAGAAATGCCACTTTTAGAAGATGGCATTTCTGTGTGCTATGTCTGCCTGCCTGATGTGTATTGCGTGTCTGGCTCTGGAGTGACGGGGCTGGTGAGGTGTGTATGGCTCCAGGGAGGGCAGGGTGAGTCAGCGCTAGGCTGAATAGAAGATCTGCATTTGGAGTAGTGGGAGGAGTAGTCCCCTGACCCTGAATAGGTCTGTGCCTGCCTGGGTGAATGCTGGCTCGGCCCCCCTGTGGTGTTCTGATGACTGAGCCCCCATCTAACAAAGGAGGGTGTGAGCACTGTACCAAAAGTGCTTCAACAACCCCCAGAACTAGTTGCAACTGGTTCCCCCAAGCCCTTTGGCAGTGAAGACAAAGGAAAATGTAGTATAAATATTGGGGCTGCGACCCCATGAAAGTGTGTTGGCTGGTACCTGTTCTGGGGCGAAGGACTGCTGGGCGACAGGAGGAACCACCGTGGGACCCAGCTGCTGGCTCCTGAGGGTTCCTACGTGCTGACCTGCCTGTGCCCAGCTCTGCCCCTCTACAACTGGAGGCCTTAGCGCCTAGTGAGCGCTATATCTTTCTGCCAGGGGAAGAGAAGCGCGTGTGTCCTGCAGCGCTGGGCTGCGGCATGCTCCGAGGAAATTCCGGTGTGTGGGATTCCCCTGCACTGCCTGCAAGGGAAGTGGGAGCCTACCCCGCATTTCTTTTATGCCACTTTGAAGCTTCTGTGCTCCTATAGAGGCGGGAGCCCACCCTGAATTGTGTGGGAAGAGGGAGTATTTCAAGGCGGGAGCCTACCCCGCACTTTAGTAGAGCCGCCGCGACTAGCAGCAAAAACGGAAGTCAGGCAGTTCGAGCCTGACTGTGGGCGGGGCTCCCATGAGGGAAGGGAGAGCCCTGCGCGTTGCCCAAGCAAAGGGAAAGTCTGTGCGGTGTGCGCAGCCCGACACCAGCCACGAGGGGGTCGCAGAAGAGTCCAGGAATGCATCGGGACTCCTGAGGCTGCGGGAAGTTGAGCCGTGAGTGGACCGGACCTCAGGAGAGGCAGAGGAGGTCTGAGGTGAGCCTTGCGGGCTGTTGCAGCTCGAGGGGAAGCCAGGCGACGCGGCCTGACTGTAGGCGGGGCCCTGATCCACGAGGAGGAAAGCCCATGTGTACAGGAGCGGAAAGGCTCTACCGGAGACGACATAAACTGCACTCTGCAGAAGGAGAGTCAGAATGGGGGAGCACAGAACCTCACAGACCTTGTGGACTGCCCTGTAGGAGACCGGGTGAGTGCCCTCCTTGTCCCAGGGCCACCCTGTTGGTTCCCAGTCCCGAGGGGCTATTGAGGTTTATTTTCTTGCATTCCTGACAGTACACCGCTGCGCCGCAACGCCGCAGGCAGCTGCATGTTTGGTAGGTGTTGAGGGCCATATTTGTCCTAAGGGGGCATTGCGGGACGAGCGCAGGACGGGGCCCCCACTTGGAAATGTGCTGACCTGGGGACAACTTCACTGGCGGTGTAGGAATCCCAGTTGTGGGCATGCAGAGGCTGCAGTACCCAGTCTCCATGTGAGGAGCCCCCTGTCATATGGAAAACAAGCACAGGAGCCATATTTTGGGTTTCTGCTGCGAATGAGGTTTAGGCCCAAGGTGGACCTGATGTAATGGTTATATCATGTATAATATGCTACCTTGTGGAATGGGCTAGGCTGATGACGTTGGGTATGTATAACCTATAGTGTGATTTACACCAAAGAGGGATCAGATGTACTTATGGTATTCAGGATATATGCACAGCTGTGAATTGCCCCTATGGTGCTCAGCTGATAAAATGTTATGCCTAAGGTGTGCACTCCGTCAGTGTAATGTGATGCATCATGTGTTTCGGCTCTGCAAAGCTGCATACTGTGTTTATGCTCGTGATTTGTGCATAATGTGTTTATGCTTATGGTTTATGCACAATGTGTTCTGTGTCCAATGTGATATAATGCTGAGGTCATTATTTTACCAGTAGTCACTGGTTGCGTTTTATATGTGCTTCTAGTGATTTCTAAAGGTACTGACAGTGACCCGAATGGCCCTGTCATGTATATAATCCCCTGCGATTGTCTAGTGCCAGTTGGCACAGTGTATATGTGTGATTATGATGGATAATACAAAGGCTATTTTTTATATAACCTTGTGTGTGTTGTGTGTGTGTGTGTTGCGCAAATGCTTCACACACTGCCTCTGGGATAAGCCTGACAGCTCGTACCAAGGGGGTGAGCAGGGGTTATCTTCAGTGTGTAACTCCCTTGCCCAGACTAGAGTGGTGGTTTCTGCCTCGCTTTGGCGCATGCCTTAGCCAACCAGAAATCCAATTTCTAACAGCCATTATACAATTTCATGAGCGGAACAGTTGCAAAGGCAAGTAGTAGTCGGATTTTAATTAGTACAGGCAAAGCAGCCCATATGTTTCATATTCCAAATGATAATTTTAGAAATAAAACTGATTTGCAGACATTGTAATAATGATAGGAACCCCTACTAAGAAATGTTAATTTGCTAATCTGAGGAGTGTTGTAAACATTGGAGGTTGCATTTTAGGAATGTATGGCGGTGGCTGTACGGTTTGCTGTGGGTTTTATGTGTTTAAAACTGAAGATGCATCATATCGAATACTAGTGACTTAAAAGTGTTTTAATGTTTTATAAATCGACAATTCTAATGCATTAAAAATAAAAATGCATACTTGCAATTTATATTTCTCTGTGTCACAATATGATGGCTAGTATGCCTAAACAAGTCTTGACGTGTGCATTTTGCTATATCTAGTAGGATGGCATACTTAACACATCTATCGATTTTAGGCAGTATTTAATTCATTTGAAAAGTTTTATATGGTGTAAACAAGACCCGTAAGGGTATCAGAGCGCTGTACAGAGAGGCAGAATACGATTGGCAGGTAAAGGCGAACATACTAAACATATAGTAGGTTAACAAGTACAACAAGAGCAAACCAACCATGTGGAACATATAGATAACAACAATTGCATTGTTGAATGAGAGACCCATGTTGTCGACAAGAAATACGTTTGTTAGGGTGGCTTCAGGTCGATGGTTGTTAATGGTTGTTCAGGAGTAATAATTAGCTTGTTTATTGAGTGAGGAGGTCGAAGGGTTAGATCTGATTTCGGGAGGAATGGCGTTCCATATTCTCGGGGCAAGACCAGAGAAGGAGCGGTTTTAACCTCTTTTCATTTTGAATTTGTGAGGTTTCAGCAGGAGAGTGTTAGAGCTTCATAGGGCCCAATTCAAACCAGAAAGTTAGAGGGTTTTTTTTTTGCCAGGTAAACCGGGATGTTATAATGAAGAGCTTTGTGCGTCAAGTCTGCTATCTTGAACCGAATACTAGCTTTGAGCGATAGCCAGCTGTGCTCAGTTAGGTCTGGTGTGATGTGATCAGGCTTCTGTTTCTTCAGCAGACCGGCACCGACTGATTCAAGCCTCTGTTCTTACAGATTTACCTGAGGCCTGAGCAAGGCTCTGCAATGCACTGACCCCCTTGCAGTGAAAGGGGGAAAAAAACCATACTAATCATTGCAAGCAGACTAGGGTTAAATGCTGAAGCTTTCATTGCTGAGAAGTGAATCTAGAAATGTCTTCAAGAGGGAGAGAGGTCAACAGCAGTGAATGTTTCAGAAAGAAGTGTGGAACATTTTATCAGTCGTTTTTATAAAATGGCTGCATTTGATGGATTGACACGTCACAATACTGGCGATAAGGTAAGCAGCAGGTCTTGGAGAATAATTGGCTCCTTAATTAGATTAAACAGGGACCGAATTTGTAGACGGCCAGACCCTGAAAGAAGAAGTTTCAGATTTGGGGGCCTTCACTGTGGGTCAGACTACCTGTCCCTTCGGGAGAAATCTCTTGGATTACTAATAATTTTTCATGGCCCACATTATGCAAAGAGGTCCTAAGCATGTGCATCATATCACCACGAATGCAGTGAGGCTTTAACAGCTGACAAATTGTATGTGCTATAAATGTGTTGGTTTTCTCACCAGACATGTTCAGAGGTTACAAATGAAGCTTAACCCATTTGGCGAAGTGTTGATGGCGAAACAGGAGGAGGTTGAGGATTTAGATCAAATAAATAGATGTATACAGGCGTTCACGCAGAAGTTGTTAGCAGGAATTGCACACATTTATATTGAAACCAGTTACAGTGCTTTTCGCACAACTATCACTTGGTATTAAGATGGGCTTGATAGATGATGTACACTTTGGTTAATTGAGTTGGCGAAATTGTCCTGGTTTTTTTTTTCTGGTAGTGCTGACTGGAACAGATGGAGCTCTGTGTTTATATGGATTTGTGTAAACTTAAAAATTTGGGTGGACTGCTTACTAAAATTCAGACTGATGGTTTTGCTCAAGAGAAGTTTAGTTATTCATACTGGCATTCTGATTTGTTTTGCAAGATGTTCTCTCACCCTGTATAGCGTGCACTCTTTGAGTATGTATTTTAATTTAAGGGGGTGATTTTGTTTTTGACAGCTCTCAACATCTCCTGTGCTTTAACATGTAATTTGCTTGTGAACGCTATAGTGGGGCCACTTCCAAATAGTCTGCGAATTGGAGGTTGCATGAACACAAGCCTTGTGTTGTATCTGGTACTGGACATTTTAGAAGCAAATGAAATTACTCCTTATGAATAACATTTTTAATAACTTGAGTTGACTATTTAGGTCACCTGAGGTGTGTTTTTACAATTTTTAGGACATGGATGTTTCTAGCTAGGGTAACATAAGGTAGTAAAAGTACCATCTCATTATCGGCAACAGTAGCTGTCCTTAGATTTATGTGAATTGAAGCAAAATTTGTAGAAGCATTTCCAGCGAATATTGTATGACTTGTAGTTATTAAAGGACAAAGTTGTTAGGTACGTCTTGTTTCAAGTTAAACTAATATCAGTATAACATTGAGCATCTCCGTGAGGGGGCTACGCTGTCAGAGTGGACTGCTTATCTTGACTCCTTGTAAGTCAACAAGAAATTGGAGGATTTTGAAGCAGACAGTTGATTAACAAAAGTATGTGCTGCATTCAGTATAGCACGGTATATGATTGCCAGAAATAGCTGGAGGCTATGTATCGGAGTTGCAGAAAAAGATTGTTTCATGTCTGCTTCCCCAGAGGACATAGAAGATGGCTGGAGGGTTTAAAAATTCCCTCAACAGGGTAATCGTGAAACTGTTGTGGACATTTATAGCTTTGGTTCAGGAATAAAAGTGAATACTTTTCTTCTTTGACAAAGAATGTATTATCTATGATGAGGCGTTAATTAAGACATTTTAAAGGGTAATTAGGTGGGATTGGATTTTCCGTGTCGCTCAGAAACTGAGTCCAAAGGCATTAATAAAACGTACACCTTGCACCATTCTAAAGTTAATATGCTCGTGGGCTTATTGCAACTTAGTATTATCACAGAAAGCAAATTAATTAAATCAAAATAATTAGTATATGTATATAAATAAATCTGCAAAGTGGACCGACCTAGGCAGTCTCCGCAGAAAGCCCAAAAGATCACAGGCTCTCTCCAAAATAACGCTTCTTTTGTAATGTTTTTGGGGTTGATTGCACATGCATTTTCATGGTATGATATTACTTGGAAAGTATTAGTTGGGACAACACCCCTAGTAACTGCTACTTTCTAAAACCTCTTGTTGGTTAAAGCTGTTCACATTTAATTAAGGCGATGAAATCATACATTATGAAATACAGGAATACAATAGCTTGTTCAGTTACAGCAGAGTTCAACTAGATAACCGTGAAGTAGTAAACGAAACACATCCTTCTCTATGGAGAGAAAAAAACAAAATACTATACATTTGTTTTAAAACAGACTATGGCAGATGCTGTATATTCTTTGATTGTCTGAAACCGAGAAGGACACATACATGCATGTTGAACGTTCGTACACCTAAAATAAACATGCACTTTTCTTTACCAATTCATGAATGATTGTTAATACAGCATAGTTTGCGAACTGAAGCATGCCTAAATTAATCATTATTTTCTAGAAGATAAAAACATATCTATTTAGCCACGTTGGTGAAAACGAAACAAATTTTGTGTCAGTAGGTCACTCGCCACATGTTTTTTATGTGTCCAACATTGGACAGAAAAAGGTTTCTGTCTGAATCAGGCCTCCGGATTCAGAATTGTGCACAAAAATCTGCACATCCAACATTTCCCCCTTCCAATTTGAACAGGAAAAAGCCAGTGAAATGTGAATACTTCAAAATATGAAACTGTGGAAATAGTTGCTCAGGCAACAGTTTGCCCTTTGAAATAATAACAAAAAATGTATGTTCAGTAGTATGTTAACCAGAAAAAGACTGGACTGCAAAATTGCAATTTGTGATTTAAGTCTCCCTTGTTACTAACAGAATTAATTGAAGACTTGAAAGAATCTAAGCTGAAAGGGAAATAAATTGGTCATGACTGGGGTCAGAAAGATTCAAAACAATGTGGCACAGAAAATGAGATTTGAAAAGTGAGCTCAGGCCTATTTATGTTGTTCGTGACCTCACAGGAGATCCACAAAAGTTTGGCAAAACAAAGAAAAATATATGTATATTATAGCAGGGCTCGACAAATCCACTCGACCGCTCGCATTTGCGAGGTAAATTTTAAGAGGTCGAGCTATTTTTAGGTCCTACTCGCCCTTTCTGGCGAGTAGGAAAACATACTAACTTTTGTCCTCCGTCTTTGAAAACGGAGCAAATGTGACAAGATAACAAGATTTAAAGGCCTTTTTATTGCTCACAAAGCAAATGAGCAATAAAAATGCCTTTAAATCTTGTTATCTTGTCACTTTTGCTCTGCTTTCAGAGACGGAGGTCAAGTAGGTCACTGTTAGGGCGAGGAGATTTTTCAAGGTACTAGTCCTGCAGGACTAGTACCATTTTTTTTTAGATTTTTCGAGCCCTGTATAGATAATTGGTGAAAATATTTTTAGTACAATATTAAAAACGGCTTTCGGGGGTGTGGAATTTAATAAAATATCTACTTGTCCATGGGACAGGTTGCTTCATAAATCTACTTGTCTTGTAACAAAATCCACTTGCCCCTTTGGTGTCATGTAGTGCAGCGACAAATTATGGCAGCAATCTTATTATACAAGATCTCTGATATAGCCTCTCTGATTATGCCAGTGCTCATACCATAGTAGGGTTTGAATACTTGCAATCCCCTTATGTTAACACGTTTCCGCAGATCTACCTACTGAGGCTGAAGGTAGTGGTAAGCAATAGTTCCAGGGTTAGCATGTCCTTCCGAGTCCCTGCAAACCTACTAACTTGCATGTTTTAAGGGTTTTCAACAACTCTTCTCTGATCTTTTCCCATACTGAGAAATGTTGGAAATTTACTCCCGACAATGGCAGAACCTTCGCCCAGAGTTTGGGGGGAGGGGGAGGGGGGAGTGGTTGGAGGGAAAGTGAACTTGCAAACACTCAGATTTTCGCATGAGCAATTCTACACAGGCATATTTGCTCATGCTAAAATGCAGTTCACAAATATTTTCTAGGAGTACTATTTCTTGTCCTACTTCTATAAATTCTTGGGAATTCACGAAAGCCGTATAGCTGCACTTAATGCAAGGACATATACCATGGGTGCACTTTTGAGACTTTCTTAAATATTTGGGCCCCTAATTGGGTATGGCGTTAACCGTGAGATTTTGTATTTTATAAACATTTTGTCTCGCTCTCTCTCTGTATAGGCTGGCTTCACTGTGAGTGACCGCATTCTACTCTTTCATAAGGAACATATCTGCACACAAAGTAGTTTTGTTCAATGCCAGTAACTACTGTGGCAGTCTGAGCTTTTTGAGACCCAAAAACAATTTTTGCTTTTGCCAGTATTTGTCATAATGGGAGGGCTTGACCGCTCCCACACCAATAAGGTTTCACAAAACCATGCCAAAACAAGTCACATATTGACAAAACTAAAAAGCCGACAACCAATTTCAGACTTACTGGCTTTGCCGATCCTTGTTTATTTTTCTTTCCCATAATCTTATTGAAACTGGTTAAACTGATTTTCCATTATGAAAATACTAGCATACATCAACACATGTTGCTAAATAATGCTGCAAAGAAATGGTACCTACAATTCTACAGTAGTTTAGCAAAAACATTATTTCCTGCTCTCATTTTTTTTCTATGAACATTTTATTTTGAAAGCAAAGAATCGTCAATCTTGCTTTCAAGCTTCTGCAAATATTTTCATCAAATCCGAGAGCATTCTGGGAGCATTATACATAGCCTCATATTGCTAAACTTTGAAAACGTGTGTACACATTTTTGTACTGGAACCACTGTCAGTAGTGCAGTCGAAGCTTACAACATTTACTTGGAGCGCTCACCCTAATAAAGGCTTCAATTAATGAACCATGAATACAAGTCTGAACAGTATTAACGTATGGGCAAAAACATTACCTTAACTGCAGACAGTGCCCTTCCCTGATCCATAATCTGGTACTGGAAACTGGCAGCCAAAGCGTTTGTGCTGCAGGGGGTTGGACCTACTTGTCCCAAGGACAAAATACACATGAAAACTTGTTGCCTTTGACCCCAAACAATATGCACTGGGCGTTGGGCTAAAGGAATTCCAAATCCCTGGGCTTTAAAAAAACAGTAACAATCTGAATAAGCGAAAGAAGCCATAATATAAGGTAAAGCCTCTAGTAGTCTTGTCTCTAAGTAAACCTGTTCTCCTTGTAAAGATTGACCAAGACTGCTTATCATTTTCACTAGTTTGCCCTCCATTTTATTGCAAAAGTAAAGTTTACTTATAATAACATCTTGTATTGCATGACTCAAAGTTGAGGGCATTTTTAGGTCTCGCCTGAGCCAGCGCTTTAGCACTGCTCTGCGAGACTTATAGTAAGCGAGTTTTGGAAGTGCAAACAGTGGCTTTTCAGGCCTCCAAATACAGTGCATGTGCGCCGGCAGGGCGCGCGCACCATTTGGAGGCCTGAAAGCACTGGTTTGCTTTCACTTTCGCCGTGATGTGATCGCAATCGCGATCAGCGCACCATTTGGCAGCCTGCGTGCCCGCCCCCACTCCCCCCTCCCACTCCCTCTTCGTCAGCTTCAGTGCGCGCTTGTTAATCTTTACAGCCCGTACCCAGCTCCTCTCTTGTACCCTGCCCTTCCCTTGCTAGCGCCACTGAGCGGCATTTATTTTCCAAGCTTCACGTTTATCTGTGCTGGGCTTTTTATTTTGTATAAGCTCTGAGTTTTCATTTGGGGCTATATTCGTGAGTTTTAGCTGGTGTTACATTGCTGGCACCTGCTTTCAGTGACTATAGTGAAACCTGGTGTGTGTAAAAAAATACAGCTGAAGCGGGAGAAGCGAGTGTCCTCACTTCTTTAATGCACAGCACATGTGCATAAGGTATATAGAAGGAAACAAGGGACAAACTAGGTTCAGGTCAGCACTTCTTTTCTTTTGCTTGTGTTCCTTCCATTCGTACCGCTGTGACCGCTTCTGTGCGCAGATCTCAGTGGCAGACTCGGACGGATCAGCTCAGTGTCCCGGGACGATGGGGGTTTTGGGGGAAAGAGACAACAGCAGCTTTGTTGCTAATCCGCACTCAGACCAGCAAGCATAGTACCGGTAAGTCTGAAGTTAGCTAGGAGACTGGCCTCTGGTGGGATTTAGGAAGGGGGTGGTATGGGTGGGTGACTTTCATAAGCCTAATAGTTGGTTGTATTGAAAATGACAAGGCCTCCACCACAATAGGACGTTAGTTCACATTTGCACAGCGCTGCAGCTTTGGGCATTTCAAACCAATACTTCCAAAGGATGCCGTTTCAATTCACTCAACAGACAACTTTATTGCTCGGAAAGAGCACTGTTGAGACCAAACGAACACTTCAGTTGTAGGACAATTGCACTAGTTTTGCTGTGGTTTGGTAGTAGTTGCATCCGCTGCCTTGGCTCTGGGAGAGATTCTTTTTCTTTCACTTTTCCGGCAATATCATCTAGTTTGCTGTTGAGTGGGGTTTTCCGGATGTCATGGAATCTGTTCAATATGAAAATCACCTTAACATTTGCAGTTTGGTAGTGTGTTGCCTTTTAAGCGTGCAAGAAAAGGCAAAGAGACTGGAGGCAGCCACTGTTCGCTGCAGCTTCCAGGCTTCCCTAGATGCACCCTTTCAAACACTCAATGATTTAACGACAGTGCCCTACTACAGACAACAGGCGCTGCGAATGAACCCTCCAAGCCCAACACTTTGCAAAACGCCCATCTGAGCTCCATACAGCAACTGCCTCCCGTCATTCATCAATTTCTGCTGCTTTGCCTTACTATCAGCACGGAATCCTGCCCCTGTACCATCTGCCAGCACCTTTCCCGCTGTTCCCACACATTAACACCACCACTAAAATGTAATATATCAACGTAACTGCCTTTCATAACTTTGTATATGCTGCCAAGATAACGGAGTAGATTCATATGCTTGCCACAGAGTGCGGTTCATAATCTCCGGACCAAAAGGTTGTATTTCACAATCTGTCACCAGCCTTTCACCATCATTTGTAGCAATCTATGCCATGAAATGTTACCTGTGTTCTTTTGCAACCCTTTAACAACAAGCATTTGCAATGCATTAGGTCTCGCATTTACGCGAGTTTGAGCTATTGGCATTGTAAATGACAATGCCAATAGGCATTGTTATTTGCAATGTCAATAGCTCAAACTCGCGTAAATGCAAGACCTAATGCATTGCAAATGCTTGTTTTAATTGTACACCTTTAGCAGATGTGAAATGTGAAAACCTAGCATCCACTTAAAATGCAGGATGTTTTGTTCTTTTAGTAATGGTCAGGACTATACCCTTAGCAATGTGTTTTTTTTTCAGTTTTCTTTTTTTAATAGTAATTGTTTGCATACCCAGACAGGGGTGTGGAATTTAATAAAATATCTACTTGTCCATGGGGCAGGTTACTTCATAAATCTAATTGTCTTGTAACAAAATCCACTCATCCCTTTGGTGCCATGTAGTGCTGCGACAAATTATGGCAGCAGTCTCATTAAATAAGACTCTGATGTAGCCTCTGATTATGCCAGGACTCATACCATAGTAGTGTTTGAATACTTGCAATCCCCTTACGTTGCCACGTTTCCGCAGATCTACATACTGGGGCTGAAGGTAGTGGTAAACCATAGTTCCAGGGTTAGAATGCCCTTTTGAGTCTGTGCAAACCTATTAACTTGCATGTTTTAAGGGTTTTCAACAACTCTTCTCTGATCTTTTTCCATACTGAGTAATGTTGGAAATTTACTCCTGACCATGGGAGACATAAACCTTCTTCTAATGTTGGTAAAAAGTGGTTGAAAGTAAAGTGAACTTGCAAACACTCAGATTTTCGCATGAGCAAATCTGCACATGCATATTTGGTCATGGTAAAATGCAATTCACAAATATTTTCTAGGAGTACTATTACTTGTCCTACTTCTGTAAATTCTTGGGAATTCATGAAAGCCGTAAAGCTGCACTTAATGCAAGGACATATACCATGGGTGCACTTTTGAGACTGACTTTAATAACTGGGTCCCTAATTTGGTCTGGCGTTTACCATGACATTTCTGCATTTATTAAAATTCTGTGTCTCTCTGTATCGGTTGGCTTCACTGTCAGTGACTGCATTCTGCTCTTTCACAAGGAGCATATCAGCACAGGAAGTAGTTTTGTTCAGTACCATTAACTACTGTGGCAGTGTGTGCTTTTTGAGACCAAAAACCATTTTTGCTTTTGCCAATGTTTGTTATAATGGTGACGGCCCAGCAGCTCCCACTCTAATAAGGTTTTACATAAACCATGCCAAAACAAGTCGCACATCGACAAAACTACAAAGCTGACCACCAATTTCAGAACTACAGGCTTTGCCATTGCTTGTTAATTTTAGTTTCCCGTAATTTGATTGAAACTGGTTACACTGATTTTCCATTATGAATATTTCTGGGAAATACTGGCATGCATCAACACATGTTACAAAATGGAACTGAAAGTTTACAGTAGTTAAGCAAAATGTTTTCCTGCTTACATTTTTTTGGGAAGATTTTATTTTGAAAGCAAAGAATCATCAATCTTACTTTCAAACTTCTGCAAATATTTGCATCAAATCGGAGAGCATTATGGGAGCATTACATTGCTAAACTTTGAAAACGTGTGTATGCATTTTTATACTGGAACCACTGTCAGTAGTGCAGTCAGAGCTTACAACATTTACTTAAAGCACTCACCCTAATAATAAATTAATTTCAATCAATGAACCATAAATACAAGTTTGAACAGCATTAACATATGGACAAAAATATTACCTTAACTGCATACAGTGCCTTTCACTGATCCATAATGTGGTACTTCAAACTGGCAGTCAACGTGTTTGTGCTGCAGGGGGTTGGGCCTACTTGTCCCAAGGACAAAATACAGATGAAAACTTGTTGCCCTTGACCCCAAACAATATGTCCTGGGCGTTGGGCTATAGGAATTCTATATCCCTGCCAGATAAGGTGTCTGCATATAGAATTGTGTTGTTGGCCTTCTTGTCCAATGTGGGTGGGATTTTCTTTAGGTTCTTGAAGAGTGAGAGAAAAACCTGCAGATAAAGAGAATATCAGCCAGCTAACATACCTTCTTTAGTCCATTTGATTTTGCTATTCATTCTGTAACCCCTTCTATGCATTGGACGCGCGGGAGCCGTCTGACGCATAAGTGCTCATATGCGTCGAACGGCACAGGAAATCCCTCTGGTGCAGGCACCAGAGGGATTTCGTTTTGTCCCCCAAAGCGTCGGGATCTGGGGAAGAGCTTCCCGAGGGCTCCCCCCCCCCCCCCCCCCCTGTGGTTTCTTGGAAATGAAGATCAGCTGACTTCGCGTCGCGCTGATGTATTTTCATAGAAATTGAAATGAGCCTTCATGCTCATTTCAGTTTCACTTTCTATCTGCCCAGGGGGGCTAACCAAGGCCCCTGAGCACGTAGAAAGACTGAAGAGGTATCTTTGGGCAAGGGCCTTTGCTCCCCCCCCCCCCCCCCCGGGGGGGGGGCAGGAAGCCCACTAGACTCAAGGGATTTTTTTGTTGGCAATTTTAATTAGGGTGGAGGCTGCCCAAAACGGGCATGCCAATGCCCCCCGCCCCCTCCCCGCAAAAATTACAGCCTTTTTGCCCCCACCCGGGTGGCACATGGGGGCAGTTGCCCCCAATCTACCCCTGCCCACTAGATGCCAAGGATGTTTTTTGGGGCAATTTGAATTAGGGTGGGGGCTGCTCAAAACGGACATGCCAATATCTCTCCCCCACCCCCGCCCGCAAAAAGTACAGCCTTTCTGTCCCTCCCCAGAGATTTTTTTTGGTATTCATGTATGGGTGGGGGCTGCCTAAAATGGGCATGACAATACCCCCCACCCCCCTCCCACCCCGAGAAGATGGGGGCAGTGGCCACTGATCACTAGGCACCAGTTATTACGCTGGCTTTTGTTATGCGCGGGGGTGGGGGCTGCCCAGAATGGACATACCAATGCCCCCAACCTCCTAAAAAATAGCCACAGTCTTTCTGTGAGAATAAATTTAGTTTGCAACAAAATTTGAGGTTTGCAGGGGATTCTAGGTAGGGAAATGTTGGGGGACCCACAAAAGCCATACCTTGCTGTCCTTCCCAGGGTGTGTAGTTTTCAGAAATGTGTGGGTTTGGTAGGGTACCCTAGATGGCTGCCGAGCCCGGGGCCAAAAACCCAGGGGACCCACAAAAGCCATACCTTGCTGTCCTTCCCAGGGTGTGTAGTTTTCAGAAATGTGTGGGTTTGGTAGGTTACCCTAGATGGCTGCCGAGTCCAAAAACCCAGGTGCCCCCCCCCCCCTCCCCTTGCAAAACCAAGTTGTTTTGTGATGGGTAATTTTGATGTCTCCTCAATACGTTTTGTTCCCTTGCCTGTCGCGGGTACTTGACCCACCCACGCGAGTGAGGTACCATTTTTAGCGGGGGACCTGGGGGAACACTGTGTGGTAGGAAATTATCAGCCCGGTGATCCTACAACTTTACTACACAGAAATTTGAGAAAAAGTAGATTTTTTTTTTTCATCAAAATTTAAGGTTTGCAGGGGATTCTGGGTAGAGAAACGTTGAGGGGTCCACGCAAGCCATACCATCCTAGACTGCCCCGGGTCTTTAGTTTTCAGAAATTTGTGGGTTTGATAGGTTTTCCTAGATAGCCGCCAAGCCAGGGACCAAAAATTCATGTGACCCCCCCCCTTGCAAAACCAGGTCATTTTCAGATACATAGGGGGCATCTGCGCTTTTGGTCGGCAGCCATCTAGGGAAATTTACCAAAGCTGTATTTTGGCTAAGTTCTGGGTCCCCTCCAGGGGAATCCACAAGCCCTGGGTACCTTTAGAATCCTCATGATGTTGGAAGAAAAGGATGCAAATTTGGCGTGGATACCTTATGTGGTCAAAAAGTTACAGGAGCCTAAGCGTGAACTACCCCAAATCGCCAAAAACAAGCATTGGCATTGCCAATAGGTCTCGCTTTTGGGATCTTATAAGTATTTAGTTATGCAGCACAATATCCTTGATGCAACAACATCAACTGTTGCATGGCTAAACACTTATAATACATGCATTGTGAGAAACATGCCAACTGGTAAAAGTTACCCCCAGGTAATCGTGGTAATAGGGGACACCAAAAACCACCTCAAACACACGCCACAAACATAAGAAAAATAAACTGAAACGGCCTTTATATGTTAGGAAGACACGAGCAAACATGCTGCTGTCTCATTCCGAACTAATCGACTGTTGGCTGTAATGAAATGTATGAAAACCACAGATCCGGCTCAAACAAAGCCGACAAACCCGGTGGCAAAAGGATGAAAGACATTAATGTCCATTGCGAGTCAAACATGCCAGGGGCTCCAAAAATAAGTGATAAAGTAAGTGAAAGTTTCAACAGTCAGAAATTAATAAAAACATACAACTGCTCACCGATGTGTGCCGCGTGTATAAACTCCTCAGAATAAAACATGTCTTTTGAAGAAATAGCACCTCTCACTGAGAACAGAGTATGGGCACTTGCTTCTACCAACGAGGAAGCAAATATAGTCTGAGCATTATTAAGAGACAAACATCACTGCCCCTGGAGGTTCAACCCAACAAAACTTAAAACCACCAGAATACCTGATGGAAGAAAGATTGAGCACAGGGTGCAAAAAATCAATTTCTTTACTTTTGCTATAATCGTGGCACCCGCCCTTTACGTTTTAACATTAAAAGTAAAGCGCAGGTGCCACGGTTATAGCAAAAGTAAAGACATGGACACGGACAGAGCGGAGTGAGTGGGCGCGTGGTTGCAAAAGTGAAAGCAGCTGCAGCGTCCACGTGCTTAATGACCTGTGAAAGACAGATGGCGGCTGCGCGCATGCACGCTCGCGTGAACGCAAGCGCTGCCATGGCAGCATTTTTTGAAGCCCTTACTAAAAGTCTTGCCAGGACAGCGCATGCGCTGGGTCAGGCGAGACCTAATCAGGCTTAGCACAGGGGCGGAAAAAACCTAGCAGCGAAGGGGTTAACACCGTTTCTGCACCAAGTGTTTGAGTGAAGAGTTATCACTAGACCTAAAAATCCATCCGTCAAACTCTAAATCATGCTCTTAATAAGCTGGGAGGAAATTTCTTATTAGTGGGTTTACGCCACAGGGTTGACCTTTGAACTCAATTGATTGTGGTTAAAAGGTGGCTTAATTTGGCATGAACAGAGTGCGTGGCTTAATATATTAAACAGACATTGGGTGAATACTGCTATATAGTCTAGAAGAGTGTTGCAGAGGAATAATTTCCTGCTCATGCACCCATGTTGTAAGAGGTTCTCTAAGACACACGCTAAATAGTATTCTTGAAGAGTCTAAGTATGCTATCTTTCGATAGCTTTGGGGGACAGACTTGAAGCCTTTTTAGATATGTGGAGTAATGTAGTTAACTTGAGCCACTAAGAAGAGGAAAGGATCAGGGATTTGATACAGGACAATTGACTTCCTCTCACATGAGTTTCAAACTATGCTGCAGCTTCGAGTGAGACCACAAGGATATGGAGTATTTTTCGGTCTTCGCTTAAAATCTACAGTATTTCAAATAAGTAAATAGATTACACATAGACGCTAGAGTATGCAAACACACACAATATGTCCATGGCTACACTGGAAAAAACACCAGTTCCTTCTTTGCCGACAGTACCTTGTCTTGCAGCTTAAAGGAGGTTGTCGTATGGTGTTTTCCAAAATGGAACCTCATGTGGAAAACAAAGGGCCTACTTTGTAACAGTACATCTTAATTTCAGTATAGCCACACTCGCTGCCTATCATTTTATGTCTAGTTTTACAGTATTTCTAACCTGTTTTGTTAAGGTAAAAACACACACTGAGAATGCACCAGCTATGCGGTTTCAGCTGACACCTTCCATTCTCTAGAATTCCCCTTGGCCATCACTGTGTAACACACAGAGGCCATTCACTCATGTGCCATGTACGTCTTTGTGTTTGTTTCGTGGCATGCTTGATGCATGTTGCAGCAAGTGACTAAAGATCATCATGAACATTGTGGGCTAGGTTGTATGTTCTAGTTAGAGTTGAACGTGTGTAGGTCGAAGGTTGAGTTACAACAGGCCAAGATTAACATTTTCCAAAGTGAATAAAAGAAGTACAAGTGAGTGGAATAATAGTAAACCTGTTATGTGCAGTGTTATTTCATTGCAAAAATGTAGCATCAAGTTTTCTATAAAGCATCATATTCATGAATCAAATATTCAGTGCAATACTCGCCCAAAGCAGCTCTGTTGTTCTTTAAAGTGATTGTATTTATTTTATTTTTCATATTGTTTTGCTTAATAAAGAGAAATGATTAAACAATGAATGGCAAAATTGCAGTCCTAGAGGGAATGCAGGGGTTTCTTATCATCCTGAGCAGTGGGTATATTAGATGATATGGAGAGTGAATGTGTAAATGTGCACGTGATTGAGGAGTGCAGAATCATCGCTTCTACCGCCCAGTCGCCCAACAGGTTGTATACTTATTATACATATGGTGATAAAGAAATATGTTTGGCTCTGCTATCATGCATGCGTATTTATCCATTTTTGTTACCCGTTTAGAAACTTTAATAATGCTTCCCTCTTTAAAGAGAACTCTGTGTAGTCTGAATGTACAGTAGTTTGAGTAGCATGTGCTTTTCTGTATGGATGTGAGGAAAGTGTGTGGTGTGGAGGTGCCCCCTGGCTGTAATTTGCAGCAGTTGGCAGCTTTACTGTTTAAATCAGACAGTTGTGTTGCATGCTGTTTGTGCTTGCTTTTGCTTGTTTTACCTTACCCTGATTTGTAAAAAACGTAGCTACATGTCCAAGAGACGGGTGTGGCAGACGTGGAAGTATGGAGGGAGATTGCAAACATGAGAAAGATGATAAATGCATGCAAATCCTGGAGGGAGCATCAATGCAGAAGCACAGAAGGAAAATGGGAACACAAGCAGAGTGTCTAGACTGAGATGGGAGTGTGCAGTTTGAAAGCCTACATCGAACAGAAAGGAGGGTGTTGTAGGTACTAGAGGGACAGATGATTGCAAACACGCAAGGTGAAATGATGTGGGAATCGCATGAGGGGAAAAAGGGGGCAAATGCAGTGAGTTGTTAGGAGTTGAGATCCAAGGGCGGAAGAGTGTGGCAAATACACAGTGGTAATGGCTGTGGTTATCTGTGGGGGGGCCGGAGGGGCAAAAAAGTAATTAAACTGAATGTTGAGAAGGGTTAACATAGAAGTATAATATGTATTCTTGTATGTTTTGTTAATTTGTGCGTTGTCAATTATCTAGATTGCCACATAACCTACTATCTTTCACATAATCTACTGCCATTTACATTTCAGTTAATGAAAAGCCAGTATATGAAGATTGGTCTCTGGTCACTCCTTTGCTCTAATACCCATGTGGAATTTGGAAGCTTAAACAAATTAATTCCTCTGGCAATAGCAGCAGCTCTGCTGCACTGAGGATATGGTGCAGTTTATGTCCATGCTGTGGCGTAAAATCTTGAGGAAGCGCTGGGTGCTTGGAGTGGTGTTTGGCCTCTCTCTCATCTACTTTCTTACAAGTACGTTCAAGCAGGTAAGTGTATGTCCTTTCTCCAGTGCTTTATAATCCTAATGGAGAGCTCAGAAACAACATGAATTGCATTGACTAATGGTCTTCATGCCTATGACAAGAAACATTGATGTTCTTTTCAATGTGGTATCTGCCTTGCTCCCTTCATAGACCGGACATAGCAGATTAAAACCAGGGAAAGCGTTTTATAAACTATCATTTCCTTACCTAAGATGTTGTGATAGGCCCATGATAATCCGTAATTGCGGAGATTAACAAGTTACCCTAACCACCCCAAGCAATCTATAGATGAAATGTGCACAAAACCTGCCCCAATAAGTGCTCAATTCATTAATTCATAGGTCTTTTATAGCAACAGAATCTTAGTGTATTGAGAACTTTACAAAACAAGCATTGGCATAGCCAATAGGTCTCGCCTTTGTGACCTTAGAAGTGTTTAGCCATGCAACAGTTGCATAACTAAACACTTACAAGGTCCCAAAAGCGAGACCTATTGGCTATGCCAATGCTTGTTTTAACTGCTGAAATCTATTGAAGCCTCATTGAGAACATCAAAGCGGCCGCAAAAGTGATCGCGATCAAACATCAAAGCAGCCGTGAAAGTAATCGCGGTAAAGCCCGCGCATATGCACTGTAGCTCTAGCCTGGCCTGGTAGCACTTTTTGGTGCCCTCACAAAATGTCTCGCCAGACCAGCGCATGCGCTGGGTCAGGCGAGACCTAAAAAGCTAGTTAGCGATACATGGATTGCTTTAGGCCGAGTGACGAGCACATAAATATCTGGCAGAGATACAATGAAGCATGGCTGCGGTGGTGATATATAATATATAAACCACAAAGGGGGGGCTGGGGCACTTATAGGTCCAGCATACGAGACCCTAGAAAATATCAATTCTGTCAAAAGTATGCAATTCCTGAGGACAAGGAAATTAGAAGGATTGGTCGGTATAACTGTCCAAAGGTGGGATCCAGAGTCTCCTCTTTTTGGAACTAGGGACCTCACACACCCAGTTGGATGTCCTGCTTCATCATAGGGATTGTTCTTCGTCAGGCTGGCGCTTCAATGCCCGACGAGCACCCTATAAGGGGCTCTTTGTCGGAGATCTTTTTGTTCCCATCCGTAATGTGAATTGGAAGTATAGGGCCTTGAAGTGTAGGTGAGTGTATACAGTGTGTGAGTGATGTAAAAGGTGTCCCGCAATGCCAAATTTAAATACATTCAATACATGATACTACACAGAGCCTACCTTACCCCCCACCGTCTGCAACTTCTGTTTCTCGAGACACAACATACCTGCTATAGATGTAAATTAGAAGAAGCTGATCTTCTCCATATGCTATGGTCCTGCCCGATGCTCACGGATTTCTGGAACAAGATGGTAAAGAGCATCAGAGCAGCGACAGGCCAATCTATTAGTGACACTGCCGGAAGCGGTCTAGTTGGTCTGTCACGACGCCCGAAAACACAAAAAGTACAAACACGTTTTACTGACTTAGCGCTACTCATTGCGAAAAGCTGGATAACGATGCAGTGGAAATCCGCCAGACCCCCAACTGAATACACCTGGTGCCAAGAAATGACAAGATGGGGGGGGGGCGGAAATCGCGGCAGTACGAAGGGAAGAAGCTTGGGGCCTGCGTAAAAGACCCATATCAATGGAGTGGGAGTTAATGATGGAGGCATTTAAACCGCTTGTGCCTGACCCCTTCCCCATAGTCCAGGAAGAATAGTTACCAACAGTAGACCTGTCCCAGCCCATGCATTCCAGCCATACGCTAACCTTGATGAGGTAATATAACACTGCCTTGCATGTGTGGTTGTCCGCTCTTGATAGGGCTGCTGGGAGCAATAGGAAGAACACATATAAAATTGTGAGTAAGTCCAATAAAAGGTGGGAGGGTTGGGTGGGGTAGTTAAAGGGGGTTTAGAAATGTGCTCATAAAATTGCATATTTATCTAATCATTTGGGTGTAATTACAGACAAACCACTTCTTAAATGTATATGATGCAACATCCTTACTTTATTACAGAGACTTCAAAATTGAACAGTTAAATATGCACAATTGTCATATGTATTATTGATATAATTACTTTGTGGAATTACGTCTACATGGCATGTGCTGTTTGTATACTATGCAAATTGTAAAACACAATAAAATGTGTTTAAAAAAGAAAGTGTGTGAGTGATGTAAAGGAAATATTAAAAGAAGACTAAGTAGTACTCTGAAACCATTTTTAATCTGTGAGTCTACTTGTCAGTTTAAAAACAGGATTAGCCATCCACTGACATAATGTTTTGGCGGTTGCTAATATAGAGAGGTCAACCGGTTTCTTGCTGGGTTAGTCACAAAAGTGATCAATTAGGAATTCATCAGGACCAGAAATCAAAATTCCATCTACACAGTGGTTGGCGTCCTAGTTAGCATGAGGGGTAGATAAAGCACTATAACAAACTAAATGTGAATTACCTGTTGTAATACCGACCCGGATGGGGTGGGTAACAAACAACATATCTCAATTGCTGGCAGAGGGAACGCTGAATTGTAGCAACGGTGCTGTAGCGTCTCACTTGCCGGACGACCTACCCTCGCTCTACCAGTTAGAAGTTTTTTTTATAGAAGTGATATATAATATGGCACTTGGGGCCTGATTTCGTTTGTTGCACAGGTTACTCCTTCATAGATGTGACGGATATCCCTGTCCGCCATATTGCAATTGAATTATATCCAATGGCACTTATAATATGGTGGATGGTAACCGGTCAGCTGAACTCTAAACTAGCCCCATACGGTTTTAAAAAATATATATATATTTTTTATCGCTCCTCTACTCTAGTATGTTTGGTTGTAATTTATGAGCTCTTGCTCCTGCACAAGAGCTTCAGTAATTTAATCGGGCTTGAGATGATCCCTAGAACATTTCTTAATACCCACAAATACCTTTGCTAACATGGCCCCCCGAGACATCAAAACTGAAACTTTGAGCTGTGTCCCTTTGATCACCAGCAGCTTTCTACATTATGATTTTTCAATATGCCCATAGGAACAGGTTTAGCGTTTTAGA
This sequence comes from Triturus cristatus, assembly GCF_964204655.1. NCBI lineage: Eukaryota > Metazoa > Chordata > Amphibia > Caudata > Salamandridae > Triturus > Triturus cristatus. The sequence continues at coordinate 314,585,864 of NC_140594.1, read as the reverse complement.
GGAGGTAGATTGACTGATTCACAGTGGAACCTCTAGCCCAGAACCGAATAATAGTGAATATACGGGTGGTTCTGGACCATTGGTGAATATTCCACCCCTGTCCCCTGGCGTTGATCCCTGCCCTATGGGTATTGGGAGGGTACAAAAGAGAATTGAAGACATTCGAGTTCAGGTACCTTTAAAAGAACAGGGGAACGAGCAAGGTTCTGATAAAATGAAGCAAGGATGCGTTAAAGATTCTATCATGGAACATAGCGGGACTAAAGAACAAACTATTAGTGCCGGAGTGGTTTACCTTTATGGCAAAGCATGACATCTGTCTGATGCAAGAGACCTGGGCCCTGGAAGGGAGTGCATGTTATGGTTTTGCGACCTTTGATATTCCTGCAGTTTCTAGGGGCAAGGGCCGCCCTTCTGGGGGCCTATCTATCTGGGTAGGAACACATCTGGGTATACAGGCCACTGAGCTCGGAACAAACTCTTTAGATATCCAATGTGTTTTATTAATCCTTCCTGACAAGTCACGACTGGCTATTATAAATACTTATTCCAGGCCCACCACGAATGGAAATGAATCAAGCACTTTTACTACGCTTGACTTATTCATTCAGTCTCTTGACCCTACTAAAATGATAATCCTGGGTGGTGATTTTAATTGCCAGTTTGAACCTCTGAGTATTCCTCATTATGGCAACCATGATGAAGTTGGGTGCATTCCAACCCCCGCGATAGCCCCAGTAAGGGTTTGGACCAAGCTGGTATTGCAAATCAAATCCTTCACACTCGCAATGTCCTTATGGGCGTGCAATGGAAGGTTTGATAATGCTAGCTCTGGTCTACCCACATTTAATAGGTCTAAAAGTACATCAATTGTAGACTATATTCTAATAGAAGCTAAACACTGGGACAAGCTTAAAGATTTTAGGGTTGTAAACAGACATGACAGCGACCATAATGCCCTGGTTTTGACGCTTAAGCCAGGTGCTTTCGGCCTATCTAACCCAGACCCAAGTACAAAGATGGCTCCACCACCTTTTATTATATCTAATAATAGGAGAAGGGTCAAATGGCCAACATGTCTGGATTCACCAACTCGGCTTGCAGCAATTTACCAGATTGCCATTCCACTTATTAGTGAAATGGGGGGTTTTCCCTCCCCTAGCTAGGCTACAGAGATACACAGGAAGTTGACTACGAGTCTAGGTGAAATATTTTATCCAGTTGCCAGGACTCGGCAGTCAAGGGCCAGAATACATCCCTGGTATGAACATGCCTGTAAAACTGCAAAGAGAGATATGCTTGCAGCAATTAAATCTAAGGCTACATCAAAAATTAAAGCACTCAGGTTATCCTATAAGAAGGAATTGACCAGGGCCAAGAGAGAGTGGGAGGAATCCAGATGGAATGATTTGAGACAAGCACTCCTCTCCAAGGATCACAAGAGTTTTTGGGCCATTGTCTCTTTATCACTGAGAGGCGATCGGGAAGAAGGGGTCCCTAATATTGCTCCCTTAGTGTGGGAGGCGCATTTTAAAGAACTTTATTCAAGTCCCGAGTTGAGGGCTTCTGTCTCCCAGGCACAGGACAATACACCATCTCAAGGGACTGCTGTATTTGTAGACCCCCCCCCCTTTGATTACAGTCATTCGGGCTTAGGGTCGAGCTCACAGGACCTTCATGTTGGGAATGAGGTCAATTATTCATATCCAATTTCTCTTAAAGAAGTGGAATCTGCAATTGAGGGATTGCCCCTAAATAAAGCGCCAGGCCTTGATAAGCTCCAGGGGGACCTCTTCCGTTCCCAACCTAAAATCTGGGCTCCATACCTGACCGCTCTGTTTAACGCGGTTCTGCAAGGTTCCGCGCTGCCGGAGACATGGATTGGAGCCGAGATTGTTCCAATTTTTAAGAAGGGCTGTCCATTAGCCCCATCCAATTACAGACCCATCAGTTCATTGGATACCACCCAAAAACTGATGGGCCGAATACTTTTGAACAGACTATTAGATTGGATGGAGGTGAACAAAATACTGACTCCCTTACAAACCGGTTTTCGATCGGGTATTTCTACCCTGGACCAGATCTTCCGGCTCCAGGTCCTGTATTGGAAAACTGCAAGAGTGAAGGGTGGCAGCCTCTAACTTGTTTTTGTGGACCTGCCGCTTTTTAATGTTCGTATCAGCACGTCGCTCCATTTGCAACAGAGTGCTCTCCTTCAATGTTTCAGATCCTACTAAGGACATTAAAAAGCGGCAATATTATGAATGGACATCGCACCTACTATAGGTAAAAATGTAAATTACTCACGTTGGCGACTACATATCCCACAATGCATCCTGAAGAAACTGCACTGAGTCAAGCTTCTGGGAGGGGTTTGTAGAAATAAAAGATGCCCAAAATCGAAGTTACGTGAGTTTGTGATGCCATTTGTTCAAGCAAGCCCCATGAGGAAGAGGCGTCGCCTTGAAACGCGTTGGGGAAATAATTCATGGCTGAAATACGAGGAGAGCAGCAATTTAAGGCCAGCTGGTGCTAGTGACCTTTCGAATGCTTGGGGCATTTTGGAGATTCATTTTTTGCAGGGCGGTCCGGTCCTGGAAGGGGCACCATCTCGAACTCACCTGAGAGGCTGTGGGGTAAAACTGCTTCACTCCGTAACAGCACGTTGCTCCATTTGCAACAGAGTGCTCTCCTTCAATGTTTCAGATCCTACTAAGGACATTAAAAAGCGGCAATATTATGAATGGACATCGCACCTACTATAGGTAAAAATGTAAATTACTCACGTTGGCGACTACATATCCCACAATGCATCCTGAAGAAACTGCACTGAGTCAAGCTTCTGGGAGGGGTTTGTAGAAATAAAAGATGCCCAAAATCGAAGTTACGTGAGTTTGTGATGCCATTTGTTCAAGCAAGCCCCATGAGGAAGAGGCGTGGTAGCCTTGAAACGCGTTGGGGAAATAATTCATGGCTGAAATACGAGGAGAGCAGCAATTTAAGGCCAGCTGGTGCGAGTGACGTCGAGTGACCTTTCGAATGCTTGGGGCATTTTGGATATATATATATATATATATATGTATATATATATATATATATATATATATATATATATATATATATATATATATATATATATATATATATATATATATATTCCACACGCACACCTTCGTAGTTCCGAAAGAAATACCAGGACTCTCAGGATTCGTTAGAAAAGGATTTATTGGGCTGTGTCACGCCTCACCAACGCGTTTCGCTTAATAGCTTTTTGACGGTATGGCGGCAGTCTTGTTTTCCCTGTTTACATACTACCTCAAAGGCTGACATAAAGGTAGGACTAAATCCATACAATGTTATTATGTTGTGAGGATGAGCGCCATCTTGGCATGTTGTTAACTGAAGCGAAATTAATGCGCAATATAAGAGATACAACAGCATAACAAAGGTCATGAATAAAATATTAAGACCTAGTTACAAAAACAAATCAATATCACAACATTTTGTGTTGACACAATAATATACTTATCATGGTGCATTCGGAAGAATTGAGTCCAATGTTAGTCACTGATTGTCAATAAAGCATTATTGACGTTTTGAATTTCATACCCAAGTGGGCTTTAGTTACACCGAATCGCAATGCCAGAGAAGGAACTCAGTCTGATGCAACTGGTCATGTTTTAAAATAAGGTTATCTCAAACTTTGCAACTGATCACATAATTAAATTATATACACGTTTGAACAACCTATTTCATGAGTGATACTCATGTTGAATATTATCACAATTGCGCTGAAAAACGATATCCTTCTCATAATGATCAACCCAATAATATCAACTCAAGGAACTTTAAACCACAATAAGTTGTTGTTGTTGACAGAACGATGTAGATTAGTAACAGTACCGAAATAACATGACACTTTTTGCCTTAAGTCAACACCAAGATCAAGTGAAACGTAAACTTATTGTGGTTTAAAGTTCCTTGAGTTGATATTATTGGGTTGATCATTATGAGAAGGATATCGTTTTTCAGCGCAATTGTGATAATATTCAACATGAGTATCACTCATGAAATAGGTTGTTCAAACGTGTATATAATTTAATTATGTGATCAGTTGCAAAGTTTGAGATAACCTTATTTTAAAACATGACCAGTCGCATCAAACTGAGTTCCTTCTCTGGCATTGCGATTCGGTGTGACTAAAGCCCACTTGGGCATGAAATTCAAAACGTCAATAATGCTTTATTGACAATCAGTGACTAACATTGGACTCAATTCTTCCGAATGCACCATGAGAAGTATATTATTGTGCCAACACAAAATGTTGTGATATTGATTTGTTTTTGTAACTAGGTCTTAATATTTTATTCATGACCTTTGTTATGCTGTTGTATCTCTTATATTGCGCATTAATTTCGCTTCAGTTAACAACATGCCAAGATGGCGCTCATCCTCACAACATAATAACATTGTATGGATTTAGTCCTACCTTTATGTCAGCCTTTGAGGTAGTATGTAAACAGGGAAAACGAGACTGCCGCCATACCGTGAAAAAGCTATTAAGCGAAACGCGTTGGTGAGGCGTGACACAGCCCAATAAATCTTTTTCTAACGAATCCTGAGAGTCCTGGTATTTCTTTCGGAACTACGAAGGTGTGCGTGTGGAATACAAGGGAAACGGAGCCCATCCGGGACCGCCACGTGAGAAGCTCCAGACTTCCGTATCTCAGGGTTCGGATATATATATATATATATTATATATATATATATATATATATATATATAGCCTTGGGGACATGCACCCCTACAGCTTGGATTATAAAGAGTCTTGTGACTCATGGAATTAATGTGTTGCAGACTCCTTAATTGTTAAATTTGTTTTTACCTACACCCACTGAGCCTGAATCTTTTATCCCAGCCCTAATGGGTTTAATACAACGATTCTCAACTCTTTTACAGCTATAAAATCAGCTTGGCAAAATATGAAGCAGTCTACCACCACAGCTAGCATTAATAGCTTTAGTATCTCATGGGTCCCGAAAGGGCTTAACTATGCTTGTGTACTGGCTAACGGGCCTAGTTTATAGTTGAACGAGTGTAGCTCTTCTCCTTGCTAGGATACACATGTACATATAAAGGATTGTGTTATCTTGCCTCGACTTTATGGCCATTCATTTCACATGCGATTCTATTTCTATGATGACTTTCTTACATGAGACATATGGTGTTGTGTTTATTAAAGTTCAATGAAGATTGTGCTTTTCTTTCAAAACCTGGACCATAACTGTTTGTATTGCTGTTAATTGAATTTGTTACTACTCTTATGTTTGAATATTAGTAACCAAGTACTAACCAGGGCAGTCTCACGTCTATTTACAGATTTAATTCTCGTTTACTATTTAAGAAGTGAATTCCCTCCTAGTGTCAATATCTTTCCCACACTCTGTTTTGGTAGATTACAGGGAGGGATGAAGCGTAGAAACTGGGGAATCCTAGATTACCATAACCGAAAACCTTTAGGGAATTGTGTTTGCACTTATGGTCTGTGGAGCTCGGCTGTTCTTTGTTTAATGCTCTGTATGAATACAAACTCTTTAATGATGTCCTGAAACTATTCAGGGTTTGTATTATGCTTGTCTGTTACTTAAATGCCTAGTAAAGAACTGTTGCGAAAAAAGCATGAGTTGAAATTTTAAGATGTTACGTTATTGGTACTTCACCGGTAAGGGTAAGGGTAAAGAAAAAATTGCGGTAAAGTGTTTTTTTTGTTTTTGATTTTTTTTTTTCTCTTTTAAACCTGTCACAAAGTAGCCTGTTATTTGAGATTGTGTCAGTGCTGTTGTAATATATTTAGATTGGATAGCAATTTAGTAATTTGGCATATGGTTATGGGTCTGAAAAGTTAACGGGAATATTTAGTAAAAGATAATATTTACCTTTCTCAGTGTCTTGACTTCTTCACATAGCAAGCGCCCCTCAGTAAATTTTAAATAACTGAGCAAGCTAGTATGCAGTCTTCTGTTCTTGGCAATTTTCCCTCACTGAACGGCACATTTGATCTTGTTTGTTTTATATCCTTACAGGAAGAGAGGGTTGTAAGAGACAGGACTCTTCTTGAGCTCCGTGATCGTGACCGGCCTATAATGTGGAGAGTAAAGTTCAACTTGGGAAACAGCAGCAGGCCCAGCAACCAATGCCGAAATTCAGTTCAAGGCAAGCTCCTCATCACTGATGATCTGGGTAAGGTTTCCTGCCCGAGGAGCTCAGTCATTCTGGCGAAGTTCCTTATTACTTATCTCCTTCATAATGCTCGGTGCCCTGGGAGAAGCTCACCCCCCACCTTTGTGAGATGCATAGTCTCATAAAGAGCCTTTGGCAATGATTTATGTAAGACTGGGGTCAGTATGCATGCCTCAAAGTGAACTACTAAGGTTCCACCCATTGCATATTTGCAACTTTTTAAAGTTAATTTAATTGGAGAATTCGAGAGACTATGGTCAATTCAATAGTTTTGCAACAGCCTGTGTGAATGTTTTTAGCAATTAGCGAAAGGTAATTACATGACATTTGAAGTTTTAAAAGGGCAGCTTTTTAAATTGCATAACATTGATACGTTTGTCTTTTGGAACAATCCTCTTGATGCGTATATATGTGGGTTTAACTTTTCTTACCATCTGGGTAAGTGCCCCACTAGACCTTCCTGGCTCCTTACTTTTTTTTTTTTTTACTGGCATGTCGGAGAATCTCGTAAGATGGTGATTCTATCATTGCCAAGCTGTTCTTCCGAAGGGGCTGGAACTTCAGGAGTCCACATCCAGGGCACCACAGACCAATTCCACTGCCTGCTTTGATTTGTCAGGGATTGAATGGTTATTGCGTAATTAATCCATTTACCCCTCTCTCTGATTTGAAATACAACTGGGTGGTTGATTAAACAGAGCTGTATCATGGCCCGTGTGGCAGTCTTAGTGGGCAGATCACTCCCTATGTTTAAAGAGAATTTATCCTCTCTGAAACTACACAGTGTTAAAGGTTTATTCAATGTCGTTTAGGGTGGTCACAGGCAATATAAATGTGTATTGAGATTGTTACTTTGATATATTGACCTTTGAGCAGGAATAATCTAAAGAGATTCCATACACCTTAGTCTGTACAGTGCTTGGGGTATTTGATAAACCACTACATTACTGATCTCTGCATTACTCTGTAAATAAGTCATTGGCCAGTTGGAGATTGCTCAGAAACTTTAATATATTTTTTGCCATTTATTAATTGTATCATAAGCAGGGTAGGTAGGCTTCTTGCCATTCAGATACTGCAGCAGCTGCAATAAACTCTGTGTGGGACCAATCGGGCTTTTACTGCCTTTCTGAGTTTGTCATGGCCTTTTACAGTGGATTTTGACCAGGGAAGGAAATTTCATGGAAGACTATCCTTGACAGAAAGGGCCTTGCCTCCAGAAAAGTGATTTTGAAGGGAAAATAACATTTTGATTGCTCATTTCAGCCCTGTATTCAGTGTCTTCTTCTATCTTCTGCAGGAGGGCTGACCACAATGTCTGTTTGTCTGTTCTGCCAATGGCACTGTTGGAGTTCGTGCTTGTCCACTTCCACTGCCATCACCCCTCCTTGAGGCATACAGGCCCCTATATCCCGTTTGAAGAGGTTGCAAAGTTACTGAAACAAGGCGACAGAGTTGGAGCTTCTGTTAGACCTGTTACGAATTTATTCATATGGGAAATTTGTAATACGTTATCTGTAAACTAAAGAGCCCTATAAGCACAGATGAAATTGATGCAGGTCTTTTAGCAGACAATTTAGCTGATAGTATGACATCTGCAGAGCTTGTTGAATGTCCGAGGCATGATGGCTATGTTGAATGTGATCAAAGTTAAGTGAGGGTCTGATTTACAAAGGGCCGTTTGATTGCAGTATGAAGGTATAACATTGACCCTCTGAAAGCCTCCACTGGCTATTTGTTTTGTTTTGTTCATATTAGGCGATAATCCAATATCGACTGTCTGGTCTTAGAGAGGGAAATGCTTTATTCTGGAGGTAGAGGAACTTTGCCCGGTAGATGCTTGAAGACGAGACAAGCTTTTTAGAACTTAATGTGGCGAAGAAGCGTAATGTGTGAAAGGGTCTGAAATTAAACGAGACATTGCCTCTTTTTGGATTTCTGCAATTCAACGTCTGCCAGCAGTGGAGTCTTAAAAAGATGAGCTTTTTGTCCTGGAGGTTTCAGTAGATGCATTGTAGAGATCCACTTTCGTTTTCTGGCAACCATCTATTGAAGACCACAAGGCTCAATTAATTGATTCTTTTGAGTTATCTACTGGTAATGTATCCTTTTTTGGATCTGTAATGCTGAAACCCTGGTCTGCAAGATCCCCTTGGTAGAATGAGTGAACATTGTGAGTGCTGTTAGAGTTAATGAGTGCTGTTAGATTTAAAGAGGGGAGTTAAGAAGGTCCTTTGGGCCGAACAGTAATATTTATGTTGTGAAGTTTTAGAGACTTAACCTTCTGTCATCCACTCTTGTAGCATGCTACGATTTGGTGATTCAAATATGTTGAGTGCCATTGAACTAGAGATACATTTGAGTGTTCTCTGAGGAGGCAAATATGTTAAAGGCCAAGGTACTTTAAGAAGTAAATAGCCTTCAAAATTGCAGGTTTACTGTTTCTCATAATTTGGCAAAGTATCCATTTATTCAATTATAGAGGTTATTCTGGACCCGGCATTGGGCCAGTCCATTTCTTTGCAGATGAAAGCTTAGTTCATGCAGAACACGTTGGACATGTTGCCTCCAGTGTGTATGTAATTGCATTCTAAAGGCAAATGATTTGCTTCGTGCCACTCAATAAAATAGTATATTGACCACAAGAGAAAAAATGCTTTTTCCAGTATTGGGAAACAGAATCGTAACTGTATGAGTTATCTTTCTCTCTCCACTAGGATGGTTGAATCTCGCAGTCCACAATCTGTGATGTTCACAGGACATGTTGCCTCATGGCAACATTCTAGGGCATTGTGGCCCTCCAGATAATTGGGAGAAAACAATTCTATCACTATGGATTGTTCTGGAAATAGGTGTCACAAAATCAATTCTTCAAAGAACACCCTGATTGCCAAACATCATAGCATCTTCAACTTCTGGAAAGCAACCAACAGGGTTCCTTTCGTCTGTTTGGCATCTTCCTGTTCATATTCCCCAACCGCCAAACTCCACAACGTCTCTTCAACTGCCTAGAAGATAAATTGAAGCAGACAACATGAGACAGTACAGATTTGTGCCTATGAACACTAAAAAAGACCATGTTGGCAGGAGTCGCCTTCCAGAAGTCTCTTCCACTTCGATCAGTTGTGATGCACACATTGTGATTCAGTTTGGCTCTCACATGAAGCAGCTGCATTGCAAGCAAAATGAAAACCTGCCTAAAGAGCCAAGAAGGAGGTTTCTGCAGAAACCGACCTTCTGTCCGGCATGAGCCTTCGTCAATCTTTCGCCGCTTACCTTCATAACTTTTCTCCTGAATACCTCTAAACAGACCTTTGAATCTTCTTGTTTCCATGAGAATATAGTCCTCCCTCAAGAGTAAGAGGGTCTATCTGGTGTTCTGTAAAAGTGTATTTGGCTGGCCTCCCTGGTTATCACAGATGTCCCAGCAATGTAGGATGGTAACAGTTCCTATAGGGGAGGGAAGAAGAATAAACAGCCAGGTAGGCTGTAGGGAAGTGTAAGGTGTCTCCAGATAGGTTAGAGTGTGCCAAGAAAGGGTAAGGATACTCCTATGTGGGTCTCGAGGTGCCCTCACACACCCTTGCGGGTATATAGCATCATCATCGGGCTGGTGCTCCTCGTGGGGGTGGCGCTGCAGTCCCTCACGGGCCCGTTTTACGGGGCTCTTTAGTGGAGATCTTTTAGGAGTTTGCCGTATTTGTGCATGGGGGGGTGTGTGGGTCAAAGAGGTGATGGTGAGTGAAATATAAAAAGAGCCGAAGGACACTGACAATTTATTGAGGATGTCCTTAGAGTCTGGTTAAAATATATCACGGGGATGGAGAAGCAAAGTCTGTTGCCTATGTTAGAGGGGAAATTGAACAAATACGATCCCTCTTCTCTCACCCGTGTAGTGAATATGTGTAGATATATCATGGGGTCAACATGTTTCGCGCTATAAGTGGTCCCTAATGGATCCTGGAGCGCTTCATCAGGACCTAAAAGAAGGGTGTGTAAACTGGGAATCGGGAAGAAACGCCCTATAATCCCAAGGGTCCTAATTATAGGAGAAACTCTAGAAATACTAGGTAAGGAACACGTCGTTATGCGTGTCCCTAGATGTGGCCCTCCCTCGCTCAGGGATGAGCCTCCTCAGCGTGGCCGTGGAGAGGTAGAGGCAGTTGGCGCTCTTCCTATATGCTCCGGGTCACCTACCCGGTAGTCACGGCTGCTGGACCCAGATGTCCTTCATTTGGACCTTTCTTTTACCATACCAGTCATTTAAAGATGTTCTAGGTAGACTTAAGATGGGCTAAGCCTTCTTCCATATAGGAGATGTATATAACCTTGCCTAAACGTTTGAGCCCTGTTGCTACTGAAGCCAGCAATAATCTATTTTAATCTTTTAGTGAGACTAAACTAGGATAGCTGGTTATTTTTCTTTTACAGCCCTTGCTCATCGTATAATAGAGCCAAGTCTGCATGAATCCAGAATGTTTGTTTGTTAGTGGGTTTCTTTAAAAAAAAAAAACATTTTATTAATTTTGGTGCATTTGGCATTGCAATAATCCAAAACGAGAACAAAACAGTTATGGTGTATGGTACCCATGTTTCTTGCCTAGTGTCTTCCCCTCCCTCATGCCCCAATGCCCCCCACCCACCTTCACGCCCACAAGTCTGTATAAGGAACAACTGTATATCAGCCCTTGTGTGCCCGAATTTCCCAGTCCATGGCCGCCGCAGGTTGCGGTCCGGGGTTTAGAGTAATGCCTCTGTAATCGGCCCATTTCCAGCAGACTTTTGTGTGCTTTTGGGAACAACTCCTTTCCTCCAAAATATGGTGTGTTTTAGAGGCAGCCCTTTGCTACGTACATGGGGGATCTCCCACCTCTTGCACCAGTCAAGACCCTCCCGCAGGGCTCCACTGAGGGTGGATCCTTATCTTTCCATCTGTGAGCAGTGTCTCTCTCGGCTATCGCCATGGCCTAATCGCAGAAGTGTTTGGCCATGATGATTCAGGTTCAAGTCAGCTGGTATGTGCAAGAGAGCTAGTTTCGGGTCAAAGGGGATGCATGTCTCCAAGATCGTGCTTAAGCGACCGCCTGCTTCCAGAATGGTTCCAGTCTCTTGTCTCCCTGAGTGGTGCAGCAGAGACTGAAAGATGTGGATCGGCGCTTCCCCCTCCTGAGTCTCTCCCTCGTAAGATAGGTCTGGTTGGGATAATGCAATTGAATTTAGCAGAATCGAGTTGCGCTGGAGGCCCAAGCCATGGTCCAGTCATCATTCTCTAGGGTGCCAAGGCCCGGCTCCCATGCTTGGTGGGAAATCCCTGGATGTGTCAGGCGTGTAGTCAAAGAGTTCTATAAATCGGTCTCAATTTGTGGACTCCCAGATCGCCAAGTAACAGTTTGGCTTCTGGCGTTTGTATTCCAGGAGGTCCTCCAAATTCATAATGTAGGGGGTCCGAGCATGACGGATCTGGAGGTAGCGATAAAAGTGGCTGCGGTGGAGATCATATTAGGTTTGTAATGTTTAATAGGTTTTGAGGGTCGTGCCCTTCATTATGTTTCCCAGGACAGACTTAGCAATCCAGTCCCACTTGCGAAAGCCGTCCCGTGCCCCCACCTGTGGCATCAAGGAGCCCTTCCACAGCAGTGTCTGTTCTGTGAGTCTGGTCTCCCATGCCCAGCGTTTAAGGGTTGTTTTCCAGAGTCTCAGGACCGACTTCGTTGCCAGAGGGAGTGGCGCCCACACTTTACCTCCGTATAACAAATGACGTGTAGGCGCTTTCTTGAGCTCCCATTTCTCTGCGGCGTAGGCAGGATCATTTTGTGTGTCATACCACCACTCATTGATGACTGGTAAGTGGGAGGCCACGTCCGTGGCTGCAATATACCCTTCATAAGTGCATTTTAAACATTTTACATGGCTATGCGAGGAAAGCCATGATTCCACAATAAAACTGCATAGTTTGGAATGAAGGATGCAGAAGAAGGATTGAGGCAGGTCATGGGGCTAGGTTTGCAACTGATAGAGGAAACGTGGGAGGGACCCTATTTTAAAAAGGGATAGTGGAAGTGCTAAATTGTTTAAACAAATCCCTAGGCAACTAATTATATCACAATATTTGATATATTACTATGAAGGCCAAGTTTACACAAAAGATAAATGAAACCTTTATATTAGCAAAATACCTATACAAACGATGATATTCAATGTCTGTATTAATACATGACTAATTAAAAACATAGTAATTTACAGCAAAACATTCCTCTCGTGAATGCATGCAGTCTGTAGTCTGATTATAAGATGTGAAAATCTAAAGGTAGGAATACTGAGTAGAGTCACTGCATACATTTAATTCATATTAAACAAGTAGTGAAGCCTCTTTCTTCAGGGTTCACATTTATAAACTGATATTCCTCATTATTCTCAAACAATACCGAAAAAAAGTCTGATAATCCGAATCTGACATCTTTTGAATTGTAGAGAAAATGTGGTGTTTGAATTATCGATGAATCTTCATGGAATCGAGCCTGCATGCTTTTCGGCAACTCAAGCATTTTCTTCGGGAGAGTCACAAATAAACATACCTAAAATTATATAATGAGCAGTCTTAGCCTTCAAATATAATGATAATAAAGCATGAATTTTAAGGGGAAAAATAGAAAAAGAAGCTTGATTCTCCCATACAAACAAGCCACCTTCACAAAAACCATGTGGAAAAAATATCCGTAGGAAAGGTGAATTGAAAAAAAGTAGAAGGCATGAAATCCTTATAGGCTCTCATTTAAATAGAGGTATTTGCAACTCTACCAAGAAAAAGTCTCAAGGGGATGGAAGAGAAATATAAACTCTTACCAAAATTGGTAGTACTAAAACCTGGTTCATAAGAGAATTCACAAATGTTGTCAGGAAGAGAATGTGTGAGGACAGAAGATGTAACAACACTGCTGTGGGAACAAACACCTAATGCTGTCAAGCCTTTAATTATTTGATACCCATAGGGAATTCTAGCATGTCTTGTATGTTAAGCTCAATGGAGGAATGACGAAAAGGATATCCCTTGATTGGTTAATGAAGCTTCCAAGTGAAATAGTTGAAGAGACCAAATGTTTGAGAGGAGGGCTGATCTCAAACTTGATAGAAAATTAAAAAATAGATTTCTATGTACACCTATTTGTCTAAAAAACATAGAAAAGTTAGGGGCAGTCAGTGGGATGAAATATAGATCTTCGATTGGTCACAGTAGGGAACACCACCTTCCCTTGATGTCGCTATAGTGAGTCTAATCAATATATATATTTACCATAGAATATAGATTTGTCTCCTCAGTCGATTCCACAATATGAGAGTTTAAAATGTTAACAGTACGGCTTGGTTCGTGTGATGATCACTTATAATCGAAAATCATCATTCATGGATGATCCAGCCAATTGGAGAAAATATCAAAGTATTGATATGAAAGAAGCATGTAAATGTGAGAGAACCGTGTGTGTGTGTGTGTGTGTGTGTGTGTGGTTGTGTGTGTGTGTGTGTGTGTGTGTGTGTGTGATGCAGAATACAACAAGATGACTGAAGGCAATTAAAAGCCTAATCGAGTCTAAAGGGTACTAAAGCCTACGTATTGGGAAGCTTCCGATGTCTGTACGCACTTGCTGTTCTTGCGTGAGTCTAACTACGATGTGACATTTCAATGCGGTCCATAATGGGGCATTTCAAAGCTCTCATTGTGTATCTGTAATTTATATATAATCACTTTCTAGTCAAGACGGCAAATGTCTCATTATCAGAAACGATAAGTATATTGCCAGCGTTTGCTGCTAATCTCAGCAATATCTCTTGTCATTATACTAAAACTGCTGCAGATGTCTCACTATCAAAAAACGATAGTGACTTTAAACCTCATCAGTGCCTCTGTAATTATAATACCCGAGCGAACTCGAAACGGCGGCCCTCATCCTTCTGGACCTCTCCTCCGCCTTCGACAACATCTGCCACCGCACACTACACACACGACTCCATGACGCAGGGATCTGAGACAAGGCCCTGGACTGGACCTCCTCCTTCCTCTCTGGCAGAACCCAGAGAGTCCGCCTCTCCCCATTCTGATCCGAAGCCTCCGAGATCATCTGCGGCGTCCCGCAGGGATCCTCCCTCAGCCCGACGCTGTTCAACGTCTACATGGCGCCTCTCGCACGCATCGCCCGACATCACGACCTCAACATAATCTACTACGCCGACAACACGCAACTGATCCTCTCCCTCACCAAGGACCCCCTCACCGCCAAATCCAACCTCCACCAGGGAATGAAGGCCGTCGCCGACTGGATGGCGGATAGCCGCCTTAAGCTGAACACAGACCAGACGGAGATCCTCATACTCGTTCCCAACCCCTCAGCATGGGACGACTCCTGGTGGCCCGCATCGCTGGTGACACCCCCTGCACCTACCAACCATGCACGCAACCTGGGAGTCATCCTCTACTCGAACCTCACCATGACCAAACAAGTCAACGCTGTCTCCTCCACCTGCTTCAACACCCTCCGTATGCTCCGCAAGATCTACAGATGGATCCCGACAGACACAAGGAAAACAGTCAGCAGCAGACTTGACTACGGAAACGCCCTCTACGCCGGAGCCCCGACCAAGCTCCTCAACAGACTGGAAAGAATCCAGAATGCCTCTGCACGCCTGATCCTCGACGTCCTGCGCCACGACCTCATCAACCCCCACCTGAGGAACCTGCACTGGCTCCCCGTTGACAAAAGAATCTCCTTCAAGCTCCTGATCCACGCACACAAGGCACTCCACAAGACCGGCCCAGCCTATCTCAACAGTCGACTCTCCTCCTATGTACCGAACAGGAAACTCCGCTCCGCAGACCTCTGCCTGGCTACCATCCTACTCATCCGTAGAACCGCAGCCGGAGGCAGATTTTTCTCCCACCGCGCCGCCAAGACCTGGAACACCCTCCCCCTCAACCTACGACAAACCGAAGACCTTTTAACCTTCAGGAGACGACTCAAGACCTGGCTGTTTGACCAGTAGCAACAGCACGCCACCCCACCCTCTGCGCCTTGAAATCCTTGCGGGTGAGTAGTGCGCTTTACAAATTATTTGATTGATAGATGTATTTTCTATGTATGTAATCAATCAAACCGCTATAAACCTACCCGTGATAGTAAAAAGATGGAAACTGAGCAGCAACAAGGTTTCTGCTTCGGGATGGCGATAAACATAAGTGAAGAAAAGTACTTCCTTTAAAAGGGGTCATGAGAGATGATGTGATCGACGCCAAGGTGATTCCAAATGGCCTGAAAGGTCGTAATATATATGACGACACCTGAACCGTCAACTTGTATAGGCTACATTGGTTCAAGTCGAAAGAAGTACCATGGATATAAATGTCTATAGGATGCGAAACTTCACCAAACTAAATGTGCGCAAAGCGTCAAGTTGCTTCCACCCGGCTTGTAAGCTTATGACGTGAAAAGACAACTAGACAGTCTGCTACATTGGGCTGTCCTGTTTAACATATCAGGAAGTGGCAAGGTTGATGAAAATCTCATCATAGTGAAAAAATACTTTATATGGCCTGGATGTCTCATCGGAATTACCAACCTTCTACCTCTATTCAAGTGACTAACTTGATTTATACAGAATAGACGTAGGGGGGGGGGGGGAGATATATGTGCGACACTAATCACATAATTTTCTGAACTAGTGTGAAATTCCACTTTGTGTAAGGGGAACTGGAGAAAGTCATACACGTGCTTGTTTCCCAACTGCCTCGTGGATGACTATAGTCAAGTGTTTATAAGGTGCTTCCTTCTGCTGCCAAAGAATAGTGACCATACAAGGGAATAAGTGTCATCTTTAGATTTTGATATACCTGATGGCGTTCTCCCAAGGGATTTCACTATTCTGTCCCCGTTTGAATGTATCCAATCTAAAAATCCAAAAGACTTCATGACTCTTTCTGATGTCATGACTTGATGGCTCTTGGCCTACCTCAGTTTTCCCTAGTATTAGCCATCTAATCCCTTCTGCAGTGTGCTTCTTTTCTAGGTAATGCTTCACCAAAGGAGCTGACAGTTTAGAGGTTCATATAACCGACCGGTGTTGAGTCAAGCGTGTTGCAATGGGATAAGCCGTTTCACTAACGTAGTCCAAATTGCAGGAGCACAGTAAAAGATAGACAAGATTTATGGTTTTACTGTTGGTGAATTCTGAGGCCTTTACAGTATATGGTGTCTGTCTCTTTTACTGTCTCACATCCCTTGCATTGTGTGCACTTGTGTGTTCCTACAAGAGGGTTACTTCCATCTATGTTTTTTTTGTATAAAAAGTGTGTCAGTCTTGAAGCGAGAAGGCACCACAATTTCTTTGATGATCTCATTTTGCCGATGGACGAAAAGAGGTTTAGGGAGTTTGAATTCCGGTGTGCCATTACTATTGAAGATGGGCCAGTTTGAATTTATGATCTGCTTGACTTTTTCATTCATTGTGGAATGTTTAGTGATAGACACTGTTTGAGGTGCTGACTGACATGATTGCTCTCTGAGAAGATCTCTAAGTATCTTGCGTTTTTAAATGATTCTCTCATGAGTTGTTTTGGATAGCCTCTCTTGGAGAATATTTCTTTCATTTCGATGGCTTGTGTGTCAAAATCTTGTAGATTGGAACAGTTTCTACGTAACCTTAGTAATTGTGCAAAGGGTATACTTTGTTTCTGAAGACGAGGATGGTAACTCTCAAAATGTAGCAAAGTGTTTCTGACTATAGGCTTCACATATAAGTCTACTTCTAGGTATCCATTGTTGTTACAAATTAGGATGTCTAGAAATTGTACTTGATCTTGACTGGTATAAGCTGTGAATTTAAGATAAGAATTACAAAGGTTAAACCAGAGAAGAAACTCGGAGTTGTTCATGGGTATCTGTCCAAATAAAGAAGATGTCATCTATATACTATCCTGATCTGCCAACAGATCTACCCATGGTACCATACGGACACTGGCAACAACCGTTCCAACCACACGCACAAGGGTTCCCCTTTCATTAAGGCCCTCTGTTTATGCAGAGGCCTGGGAAGACTGAGATTAAAGCCCCGAATACAAACCTCCAAGGTGCACTCCAAAGATCAGGTAACCAACCAGGTGGTAACAAGAAGCAAAGGGAAGGATCAGGCACCAATAACGAGTAGAGAACTAGAGTAGTGAACCTCAGAACCACTAACCTGACAAAGATTGAAGAAAATTTATTCTCCAAGGGGTTAGGATTAGTAACAACACCTAGAAAGTACCTCTTCTCCTTACGCATAGAATTTGCCCAATTCTTTAGACGGTTCAAACTACAGAGCTTTTCCGACAGCTAAGACAGCCTAACAGAAGGGGAAAGAAACACTAGGCTAAGGAGGAAGTCCACTTTTATGCCTGCAACACAGTCCATACTGTGTGAGGTACTAGCATTTGAACAGGCAGTACTTGGAGAAGTAGATGCGATTGAATGTCGCAACCAGAATGTATTTCAAAACCTTAGTAAAGAGGAGAAGCACGCACTGGGGACACTTAAAAAGAACACTGACTTAGTTATTAAATCTGTAGATAAAGGGGCAGCAATTGTGGTTATGAATTGGATCATGTATGACACTGAGTGCCTTCGGCTACTGTCGGATGAACAGTTATGAGATCCTCCACACGGACCCCATATTAAGTCTCATCAACAAAATAAAATCTATGGTAGAGGAGGCCCTTACACATGATTTGATCACTAAACATGAGGCAGACTTCCTTATTGCAGATGCACCCCAAACCCCAAGATTTTACACCCTTCCAAAGAGCCTAAAAAAACTAAATGCCCCCACCGGGTTGACCAGTAATCTCAGGGATCGGGTCACACTTTGAACCCTTGTTACAATTCGGTGACTGGTTCCTAAGACCAATAGTAAAAACATCTGCTTCATACTAATGAGATACCAAGGATGTCCTTTGTCTACTTCGTGGTACTGAAGTCAATACCCCTGATGACATGATCATCACTATGGACATCGAAGCGATATACACGAGCATTCCCCAGAGACGCACCCTTGAAGTGGTGAAACCCATCCTGCAGAAGATGGAATGGGACTTCATGACCCCAAGACATTTAGTCATGGAATGTGCAGAAATTGCACTAACTGAACATTTTTTTTAATTTGAAGGAATAATATACCATCAAGTGCAAGGAACCTCAAGGGGGAGCACCTTCATCCCTAGTATGGCCTGCCTGATGTACACCAATTCGAGGCAGATCATTTATTCAACTCCGAAAACCTTTTCAAAGATCTCATCAAACTATGGTGCAGGTACATCGACGATGTGATAATAATAATATGGCATGGCAGTGAACAACTTGCGATTGAATTTGAGGAGTGGTTTAATACCCGGGACAGACACCTGAAATTTACCCATACAGTGAGCAAGGAGGAAGCAGTGTTCCTGGACCTAGTGATTACTATAGACTAGGGAGGCATCAGAACTAAAGTCTGCAATAAAATCATGGACGTGAACAGCCTACTCTTGTATGAAAGCTTCCACCCAAGACCATTGCGTCCGAACCTACCAGTAGGCCAATTTCTGCGAGTTAGATAGAATTGCGCCACAATGGAGGCATTTGAGACACAGGCAAATGCGCAACAAGAAAAACTAGTGGCACGCCTACCCCAAAAGAGCGGTAAAGAAAACTAAGACAAGAGGTAGAAACAATAATAGAGAGGCTCTGCTGGAGAGTTGCACTAAACCTGAAAACGGTAGGGTTGTATGTGTCCCCACATACACACCAATGTCGAACAAGTCCAGACTATAACCAGCATTGAAAATGCAATAGGTCTCGCCTTTGATTAAGTTAAAGCCATTTGCTTTGCTAATGGTATTATGCAGCAAAGCAAATGGCTTTCACTTAATAAAAGGCGAGACCTATTGCATTTTTAATGCTTGTTTAGGACGTCTGTCCTGCTTGTGTGGGAGTGTTTGTAGTTGCAGGAGGTTTTTGTTTATCACAGTTTAGAGTGGCCCCTTCACGAGCGAGCTCTTCCAGGAGTGCCCCTTAGGAATAGCAGGTGAGCAGGGCCTCTGACGCTATAATACTGAATATAAGAATGTTTGTAGTGCTAAGTATGTGTACGGGTGGCGTGTGGGCGTGCTCACCCCCAGTAGTGATTGCAAATCTGCATCAGTACTAGTGACAGAGCGTGTAAATAGCTACTTGTGAATGTAAAAAGTAGTCTGCACTATTTGCGTCAGGGAATATTATAATATTTTCAATATTCATTGTGTACACATCTATGAATGTGTGGGTGTCCTGTTTAGTGAACACTCTGGTTTAAGAATGTTTGTTGTACCAAAAGTGAACGCGTTAGAAAGTTTACAGTGGTAATTGGGAGTATAGTGACACCTATAACACACGCGAGGGCTGGAGGACGCGTGTCACTATAGTGAGTGCTGATGTCTGCAAACTGTGGCAAGGCAGGCCAGTCTCCGTGACCCCCTGACCTTGTTTTGTTTCGTGGTCACACGCACAGGCCACACTTCGCCAATCTCCTGGAAGCAGGGCTCTGTGCGTCTTGTCACTGTCAGAGGCCGTAAGCAGTGACACGCTGGTGGTTTTGGGGGTGCGTGTGGGGGGAGGGGGCAGTACACAGGTTTCCTAAGCGGAGGTACCGACGCTTCAGAGATAAAGGCGCCACGTTCCGAGGAGGCTGGCAGCGAGCTTTGTGCCGAGGAGCAGGGCACGGGGGCAGCGAAGGGGGCACTGTCGGGGGAGCTGAAGGTGCGACCAAGAGGAGAGGGCACTGCCAGGGAGAGCAGAGGGGCCTGTCAGGGAGAGAGGGCACTGCCAGGGAGAGGAGAGGTTACTGCCTGGGAGAGAGGGCACTGCCAGGGCGAGCTGAGGGTACTGCCATTGAGAAGGCACTGCCAGGAAGAGAGCTCTGCCAGTGAGACAGGATACTGCCAGTGAGACAGGATACTGCCAGGGAGAGCAGAGGTTACTGCCAGGGAGAGCGGGCACAGCCAGGGAGAGAGGGCTTTGCCGGGGTGAGAGCATCGCCAAGAGGGCACTGCAAGAGAGAGCGGAGGGCTCTGCTAGAGAGAGAGGCTCACTGCCAGTGAGAGCAGAGGCTACTGCCAGGGAGAGAGGGCGCTGCCAGGGAGAGAGGGTCACTGCCAGGGAGAGCACAGGGCTCTGCCAGGAAGAGGGGGCACTATAGGAGAAAGGGAGCGTTGCCAGGGAGAGAGGGCACTGCCAGAGAGAGAGAGAGGGGCTCTGTCGGATAGAGGGGGCGCTGCCAGGGCGAGCAGATCCAAGGAGAGGGTGCGCTGCCAGTCGAAAGAGACAGTGGCATCGGGTACAGTGAGCATTGCTGTACAGAGTGCAGGAAAGCCTCACTCCGGAGGGAGAGAGGGCAGAGGCTGGGTGCTGCAAGGGGCCCGGGGCAGCTCTGACAGCAGCAGGATGGCCCCCCGTTGGGCCCCCTCGATGGAGCTTCCTCGTCTTGCGAGCCGCAGCTGGGCTCGCTGCCCTCGGGGCACTGCCCCCACCCGTGACTCAGACAGGTAAGAACAGGATTGTAAATGAATACATTGTTTAATGAATAGCGCATGATGACACGGGCCTCCGGCTTCCTAGCACCATAAAATAAGGGGTAATCTCCCAATGTCCCTGTTACCTGGTCCGCCTGAGGACCGGGGAGTCCAGACGCCAACAGGGGGCGCCTTTCAGCATTACCAGCAGTTTGCGGGGGGTCACTGGGACTGGGCAGCGAGGGGTAGGTTGCGCTTGGAGCTGTCCAGCGACATATTACAAGTGCCCGTGGGGTGCGCCAGGGCTACCGGCCTCCAAGAACACTGGTCGTGGGGGACCGCAGAAACGTGTGGCGCTATTTACATGTATGACATCACATGTGCTAAATACCGGCCCATCATGTGTCCTTATCCTGCACCTGTCCTTACTGGACCAGGAGCCCACGGGCCTCTCCAGAGCAGCTAGCTTGATTGGCGGGAGTTAATGTTAGCGCTAAGAGGCCAGTCAAGGCATGGGCGTGGGTTCATTAGTGATATTCGGTTGGGGGAGGGAGGAGTTGGGTTGAATCTTACATTGCAACTAAACAAGCGCGGCCCATCATGGGACGTCTATGTGGCAGCCATTTCTTCTAGCGTTTTTGAAGATGGAAACACTGTTTATTGTAAAGAAACGTGACTGTGAAAACTGCGGTGCAGCGCTCGCATCATTTTCGCTATCACTGCTACAATCGTCTGATATGGGGCAGCTCTCCCTTCTTTCGTATAATTGCTGTTTTCTTGCCACCATCTGCTAAGTTACAATACACCGGTAACATTAAACCACCATACACAGCATTTCTGTTGTGATGCCCTGCTGTTAAATACGCATATTTAATGCACAGCAATTTAAACACAGGAAAACGAATGGGAGGACAAGCGCATCCTTACCTGGTTCGGGAGAGGGATGCTCCGAGCTCTGGCTGTAGGGAGGTGTGCTGGCTGCTCCTTTGTGCCGAAGACTCTCTGGGTGCGAAAGCAGTGGGCGATAAAGAGGAGAAAAAGAGGGCGGACTTCAAGCTCCGTTTCTTTCTTGGAACCGACCCTCCCTCCAAGAGCCGAGGCGAGGGACGGACCTTTCTGCATGCCTGTTGAGCACAGAAACAATCTGCTGCCGCTACAATAAAAATGTAATGCTCAGAAAAAAATCACCTTCATTCTGTCCCCGAGCTTATGTTATGTAATGAAGCGCGCGCATCCCACTCAGCGAAGGGGGGCCGTTTTTAGGTCTCGGCTAGCGAAGGCTGCGCTTGCGCAGTCTCGCTCGCGAGATTTAATGACTTGGAGAAGAGGGGCTTGAACCCGCCCCTCTTCTCCCCTGTTCTCCATTGGCTGGCCTCTTGAATGCTGGCCAGCCATTGGAGAAGAGGTCAGTCATTCCGATTAGGCCCCGTCCTTTTCGGATCGGGGGGTGTGTTTTTTGCAAGAAGTCTCATTCTCGCCTCCAGCCAATGGCTGGAGGAGAGAAAAGACAAACACGCCCCCGAATCCGAAAATGCCGCTGCCTTTCTCCGAGGCATTTCTGCTCTGCCTCGGAGAAAGGCGGTGGTGTCTTCCGGTGCCCTCGGCTTGTTAATGTTTGTCAGTGATGGTGAATGTTGTTTTCCTTTCTTATTTACCTTCGGGAGTGGATAGCGTGGTGGTAAGTTTGTGCCCCTGTTTCATGCGCAGAGTAAATTGCAGCAGAACAGAGCTGTGAAGTCAAATGGTTGATAGCTATTGCACCGTGTGAGCCCTTCAGCGGTACTTGTGGACAGACAGGCTTTTCTACTTGTTGCCATCACTCTGAACTCAGCCCTAGGACAACGTCTTCATTGTAGAATGTGCAGCTGCTAGGTTATGCAAAACTAGCTTAAACTAAAGTTTACTTGGTAGCCAAGTTTTCATCAGCAGCACCGACCCTTGCAGTCTCCCATTTTCATTTGACAGCAGGTATCGCAGTTCTAGTCTGTTTTGGCAGAATTACAATGAGAGAATCGAGAAAAAAAACGATTTGAAACGCACAATGGTGTCAGCAATAGAAGCACAAACCAGACCTCGCTGCTGGCTGCCTTACGATGGCCCTCTTAGCTGGGTCCTCTCTGTGGCTGCGGTACTGCAGGCTACCAAGACGACCCTCTTCTGTGCCCCTCGCTAGGCTTAGGTAGATATGTGGTCCTCTTCGTATGTGGAGGCTTGGGTGCTCACAGCCGCAGTGGCAAAGAAGGAAGGGGACGCCGTTGGAAACCGCTGCCTTGAAGAGATTCCCTTCCTTCCTGCAACACCTAGGAACACGCACGTGAGCCACGTTTAATGCAGTAGCTCTTCGCGGAAAACGATCATGAAAGTGTGCGCTATAGCAGGGATGCTGTGCATTCTGGAATGACCATTTCACCGAAAACCTGACACGCCCCAGTGAGTACTGGTACTCTCCTCAGTCCTGGTGAAGTTCCGGCACTCACCATGAAAAACATTAGAGGTGCCGGTACTTTTAACACACTGTTCATTATTAGCGCACGCGCAGATAAGCGCGGGGCTTTAAATGGGCCGGGTCTCACCGGTGCAAAGCACTAGTCTGCGTTTCAAGCCTCTCTCTGTCATTGGATGAAAGGTTCAACGAAGGGGCGGGGTATCACAGGCATGGATGCCATTGGGCGGCAGACCAGAGGGCTCAGGGGGGGAACATGGCAACCGGAGCCGCCGCGGCAATGGCGGAACGAGCAGGAGGCTGAATTAAGCAGTGGAGGTACTTGTCTGACTCGGCGCTTAGGAAGGTGGGGAAAATACAGATTCGCAGCCACGTGCGGTGGCCGTAGCGGTTCTCGAGGCGGCATGCCCGGTGGAATTCAGGGCAGTGGAGCACTGTGGGGCATGTAGTTCAGTCGCTTACATTTTACGGCTTCAGGGTCTGGTAATGGAACTACCTATCCCATGAGGCCAGTTCCTGGTCCTAATGTACATTGGCGCTGCCACTTCCCGGTGGTCTTCTGGGAAGTGTAGTTCGGTGTAAAATGGTTTAAGTCCAAAACAACAGTGCCTGCACTGCAAGCCCCATCATTATGGGAGTTGTTGTTCTTGTAGGTGACAAGCGCGCTGATGCCCCAATACATTGTGATTAAAAGAAAGACACCGTATTTTCCCTATAAACTGCTAGAATTTTGGCCAACATGTTCTTATTTCTACCACTAGTTGAAAGAAAGGAAGTGCTTCTTGGTTGATATAATCCCCGAAGCACAATCATGGCTTTCCTAGATAGGTAGCTAACTGGTAAACCTTACTAATGACTGCTCATTAGCTAGCAGTGTTATTCTAAACTAAACTATACTCCACGCTACAAGTGTAGCGCTTTGAGCAGCTGTCGTGGATTAACGAGGCGCCTTGATGAGGATGGTAAGAGACTCCGCCCTTCAGGCCCGTGTGAGTGAGTAGGCCACCCATCCTGGGTATTTTATTTACCACCACTGTTTATCCAATTACAATATCCGGAAATTATGGTTAGTAGTTGTGGTGTTATAATCTTTAGCAGCATGTCAGGGACAATGTGTGGTGCAAGTTGCAATGGCCTTCTGTCAAGAGCCCTGGCACTTTTTTTTTTATATACAATTTAAGCACTGCCCTAGAGTGCACTGGCTGGCTGTGTGGGTGGCTCTGTGGGTGGGTGCGTGGCTCTGTGTGTGTGTGTGTGTGTGTGGGTGGGTGGCTCTGTGGGTGGGTGGCTCTGTGTGTGTGTGGGTGGGTGGCTCTCTGTGGGTGCAAATGCAATCGGTCTCGCATTTGAGTGATTAAGCTATTGACATTGTAAATAACAATGCCGTTTCTTTTAATGTTTTAAAGACAAAAACATAAACAAAAATAATGTCATGAGCAATGCCAATAGCTCTAACTTTACCAATGCCGAGACCATTGCATTGTAAATGCTTGTTTTACCTGCCGTTGGATCGGGGCCCGAGCCGGACGTGTGCCGCTTACAATGAGGAGGTTTTTCGGACGCACACAAAGCCTGGTGCTCTCCAGGGCCGGCTCGGTCCATTGCTTGAAAATCAGAAGTAATAGTGTCGGCGTGAATGAAGGTGGATGACTGTCCAAATGATCAACCCATCTGTACATTGTTGAATGGACTGTGTCGAAAAACAGCTGCTGGCTTTTCCAACAAAGGCGGCGCTCGCCATTCTTCACCTTCTGCTGGAGCCTGGAGTTAAGTGCCCCAAACAAGTTACACAGGGGCACACTGGAACACATAAAAATACCGCAAAGGCAGCCACGTGTTTACTTTCGCATCGCGCTTTCACTTTAAAAGCGCGATGCGAGAGTAAACATGCGGCTGACTTTGCCAAAGCGGAATGCAAACAAAAAAGTGCGTAGGGAGTAATAAAGGGGAGAGTGTCACGCCGCCGGAAAAAGATCAAATCCCGGTGGGCATGGCCAAAAGAAGACAAGGCGGCAACAAGGAGGGACTAAGAAGCCTCCTTTACAATGAGAAGCCTACGTTTTGCATGCAACATGACGAGAACCAGTTAGAAAGATGGGCGGGGCTTCAACTCCGCCTCCGAGAGCTTTGGAATCTGAATTGATTCCAAGAAGCTCATGAATGCCGAGAGCAGCGCAAGCGCTGCTTTCGAAAGCCGAGACCTAAAAAAGAACTGAAAGATCTTAAATGGGGAAGCAAAACAATGGTCCAAACCACTCCCCGCCTTCAGAAGAAACACCAGTGTACATGACGAATTAGTTCACACTAAGACGACATCACTACAGACCAACGCACAGACAGCCGTCTGCCGGTAGGCCACTATACATGTGGCAACTGTGTATCGTTCCAAATTTACAAAGCAACAAAAGAGGTGGATATAAAGACAGGGAGACCTTGGACCTTTACGAATGTGACCAACTGCAACAGCAAAAATGGTGTATACTTGATTGCATGCCCGTGTGGTCTATTCTATGTGGGAATGACCACACGCAAAATAAAGATACAAATTAATGAACACAGAAGCACGATATGATGCAAACTTAATACCAAGTTGACACGCCACTACATAGTACAAGGTCATCAGGATGTGGATATGACCTGGGTGGTCCTGGAAAATGTAACACAAAACACTCCAACCTTCAGAAGAAACTTCTGTCTCGAACAGCGATGGGTGTACCCCATAAGGTCATGGGAGAAAGCACTTAACGATTACATCCCTTGGCTACAAATTACATAAAAAGAGATGGACATCAGCATGAAACTTATAGCTCCCATGTATTCTAAACCACGCTGCGTAGGTAACAACCTGACTACAGTTCTGCATATACGTTTTAATGTAGTATAATACACGCTCATGTATCTTATGTGATGTCTAGACTAGGAAGACAATGTGGTGTAGCAGTGATCATTTCCTGCTATCAACCGCAATTTACTACATTGGTTGTTTTATCATATAGGGACACCAACAAATATGGGCCATGTTTGCCCCCATAGGAGTATACAATGAATATGTGCATACAGACCCAAGCTCAATATGAGATGGCTAAACAGTAATAAATATTTAGAATGGGCATAGCCCTACACAACAAACGGGACAAATCGGGCACCTCTGGGCACTTCTTTACACTGCCTGAGAAGAGTAAAATGACTTTGCTGACCGGCATCCAGAAACTGCAACTCCTATGTGCCAATGGAATAAAAGCGACGGCCGGGGATACTACGTCATCGCACGTACCCCAAGCAAGCATCTCTTTGAGACACCGGAAACACAAAGGTGTCTCCAATACGAACGCACCGGCTCAAACAATCTGCCACATTTTGCTCCACAGGTGCAGTGTATCTCGCATTCCTGCAAAATGATTTAAGCTTAAACGTGTCCTCCCTTCCATTCAAACATCGTCTGGAGGAAGGAGCAGACACGTGCAGGTGTACGGCGAGGGACGCACCTTGAGGCAGTAAGAGATCGAATGAGCGAAGGGAGTCATTACCTGGCTATATCTGAATGAGAGTATGTATGATATGGTCTAACTTGAATTCTCCTTCGAAACTTACTATCCCTAAAGTGTGACTACAGGGGTCCCTGAGCACTCCTTCCATGGGGCATGGAAGATCCTACGTTGGGGTAAGGTTGTGAGCTTGTCTCACAATTTAGTAGAGAAAAGCTTTTTTATGATTCCCTCACGAGTGAAGTGTCACAATATCACTTTAGCAAGCGTATGATTCATGCTTACATACCATATAAGCGTTATTTATTTCTCCCTTCATTAATAATGGCATCTAAGAAAGTCATTTATGTATTTACAGGTATCTATGAACCATTTCAGATATGGGGTAGACATAGGTCACCCTACCAACGAGGCAATTCTTATTACAAAATTTCCACATTAGAAGCCAGTTTGTTTGTCCTGAAAAATGCAGCGGACTCAGTTGAGCCACTAAGCAGAAACATGTTGACGATAGGAATAGTGGTGATGGGTTACTAGTTCCCCTTATCCTCGCATTTTCATTTTTTAATACCAAATAGTTTGTCCAATTAATAAATCGGATTTAGGATGCCACATCGTTTTTTAATTCACTGTTAACACTAACCCATTCTAAATTAGACGTGCCTCCCTGTCTCCAGGTGTAGGCCCGCTCTCCATCAAACTGGGTTTTTGGAGAGCGAGGTTGTCCTATAATGAAGCATGACACCTAATGGTGTGTGAGGACAACCCATTACGTTTTTGTGTATTTCCAGAACTTCTCCTGAGCAATGCTGAGAGGGATGGGACACTGTAACGTAGTCATGCTAGTTGAAGCCTGTAATTGCAGTGCCACCATCTAAGGTGTTTTTCATGCATTTAACATGCTAGAAGATAAGTTAACCATGGACATCATGGGTGTATAACTGGTATAGTTAGCTAGAAATATACCTCTTACACTCCTAAAATTGCCAAGGGTAATAGGACCATCATACATATCATCACCCCACATGCTTGATAACTAAAATGACTGATGGAGAAAATTATAATGGAACATTATGGTCCCAGGTAAGAAATGTTTCCATGCATCAGTGCCTAACCTACAGTGGCGGCTCCTCCGCTATGGCAGAGGGGCGTCCGCCTACTCATTTCGAGCAGTGGAAAGGAAATATAAAATGATGGTAACTTTAAGTTATTATCGTTTTATGTTTCCTTTGCGGGTGGGTGGGGCTGCTCTGCTCATGGAGCAGGGCAGTAGTGATTTGCCCACTGTTTGGTCGCCCAAATCAGTCACACACACTTTCCCCGTTCTCCATGCAGGCTGCATTACAGCCTGCATGGAGAATAAGCCCAGGCCACTATTCCCTGGTTGAGCGTCAAACCAGGACGCTTAAAACCAATCACAACGCTGCATTGCAGCATTGTGATTGGACGGGAAGCCTAGCTGTTCCTGGCTTCCTGTCCCACGAGGAGAGCAGGAGCAAGGAGCTGAGATGCGGGACCCAGTGCCAGCGGCAAGCTAATTGTAATTTGTTTTATTTTCCATTGTTAAAATTCACGCTCCCCCGTACCCACCATCACACAACGCCCCCACACTGCCACTCGCGAGTCATGCCGGCCACCACTGCTAACCGGTAGTAAGGCATGTCCAGCAGTAGGTCTGGATAGAAGAACATCCGGTTGGTCTTTGCTAGCAGAAAGAAAATATCAGTAAGCCATACGAAAGTTAAATACATTTGGACTGAAAAGAAAATTGTTGGGTGGAAAACAACTAAGTCTTCTTTGCTAACACAGAGAGCTAGTTTGTCTTTTGACCTGAAATATTTTTACTCATAGCTATAGCAATCCAATTTAAAAACAGGGTTGCCCTATAATAAGAACAAAATGACAAAATGAACGTTTGCATAAGGGACATGCACAGTTTTGTCATCAATGATGTAATTTCAAAAGTTGAAGTGATGTTATGAATGATGTGATAGAACATTCATTAGTGATGTAAGATGTGGGGTAATTAGCAGTGCATGGCAAGGGCAGAAGTTATAGTTACCTTAGCACACAATTTTAAGTTACTTGAGATTGCTAGAACAGTTGGATATCCGTTTTTTGTCTAGTTTGAAACACTACTTAATCTTACACAGAATAGGTGCTGGCCAGGGAGCCAGCATAGACCATGGGCGTCGGCTGAAGCTGTTCATTTATTATTCACTGCTCTATGAAGGAGTCCTGCGAACCCAACTGTCCAAAAACGCAACATATTTTATTTTTATTTTAACCCCTTCGATGCTCATGACAGAATGCTTCCGTCATGAGCATCGGTGCTCCTGTGCTCATGACAGAACCATTCCGTCATGAAGACAGGGGCACGAAATCCCTCTGCTGCAGACAGCAGAGGGATTTCCTTTTCTCCCCCAGAACCTCAGAAGCTGGGGGAAGAGCTTCCCCAGCTTCCGAGGCCCCCTCCCTGGTTTCTGTGAAAGGACGATCAGCGCGCACCTCGCGCTGTCGTCATTTCACAGAAACCGAAATTAAAATGAACCTTTAGGTTCATTTCAGTTTCACTTTCTACCTGCTCAGGGAGCTATCACAGCCCCCTGAGCACGTAGAAAGACGGGAGAGCTATCATTGGAAAGGGGAGAATCTCCCCTTTCCAATGGGTACCCCTCTCCAGTGGATCCCTGCTTGGGGATCGCGATCCCCAAGCAGGGATCCACCCACTAGACACCAGGGAGGGGGGAGCGGCCCCTTGGGCAAGGGCCTTTGCTCCCCCCATATGCATTTGGGCCAATATAGACTTTCTGCCCCCCCCGGGGGGCAGATGGGGCAGTAGCCCGCAATCTGTCCCCCCGGGGGGGCCGAAAGCCCACTAGATACCAGGGAATTAAAAAATATATATAATTAGGGGTGGGGGCTGCCCAATATGGGCATGCCAATGCCCCCACCCCCCGGCCACAACATCTCAGACTTTCTGCCCCCCGGGCGGGGGGGCAGAAAGCCCACTAGATACCAGGGATTAAAAAAAAAAAAATTATAATTAGGGGTAGGGGCTGCCCAAAATGGGCATACCAATGCCCCCACCCCTCCTGCTGCAAAGTGTGTCTTTCTGCCCCCCCTGGGGGGGCAGATGGGGGCAGCAGCCCCCAATCAGCTCCCCGGGGGGGCAGAAAGCCCACTAGATACCAGGGATTAAAAAAAGATATATAATTAGTGGTGGGGGCTGCCCAATATGGGCATGCCCATGCCCCCGACCCACCCCCCCCCCCCCCCGCAAAAATGACAGCATTGGGCAGATGGGGCCAGTAGCCCCCGATCTGCCCCAAAACGCCCACTAGATGCCAGGGATTTTTTGGGGCAAATCGGAATTAGGGTGAGGGCTGCCCAAAATGGGCATGCCAGGGCCCCCACCCTTGCCCCACACAAAGTACAGCCTTTCTGCTCCCCTGGGGGGCAGATGGGGGCATCAGCCCCCAATCCACCCCCCGGGGGGGCAAAAAGCCCAGTAGACGCCGGGGATTTTTTGGGGCAAATTTTAATTAGGGTAAGGGCATTGGCATGCCCATTTTGGGCTGCCCCCACCATAATTAAAATTTGCCAAAAAAATTCCCCGGCGTCTAGTGGACTTTCAGCCCCCCTGGGGGGCAGATGGGGGCATTAGCCCCTATCTGCCCCACCGGGGCGGGCAAAAAGCCCTCTAGACGCCAGGGTTCTTTTTGGGGCAAATTTGAATTACAGTGGGGCAGCCCAAAACGGGCATGCCCATGCCCCCACAAAAATTACAGCCTTCCTGCCCTCCCTGGGGGGCAGATGGGGCAGTAGCCCCCATCTGCCCCCCCCCCACCCCCCCGGGGGGGGCAAAAAGCCCACTAGACGCCAGGGATTTTTTTTTTTGGGCAAATTTTTATTAGGGTGGGGGCATTGGCATGCCCATTTTTGGCAACCCCCACCCGAATTAAAATTTGCTCAATAAAATCCCTGGCGTCTAGTAGGCTTTCTGCTCCACTTGAGGGGCAGATGGGGGCATTAGCCCCAATCTGCACCCCTTTGGGGGAAGAGGGGAAATAGTCAACTAGTCACCAGGGATTGTTTTAGCCAAATTTGAATTAGGGTGGTGGCTGCCCAAACCAGGCATGCCCATGCCTCCACCCCTTCTCCTGCAAAAATTACAGCCTTCCTGACCCCCCTGGGGGGCAGATGGGGGCTTTAGCCCCCAATCTGCCCCCCGGGGAGGGCTAAAAGCCCACTAGACACCAGGGATTTTTTTGGGCAAATTTTAATTAGGGTGGGGGCTGCCTAAAACTGGCATGCCAATGCCCCACCCGCAACAATTACAGCCTTTCTGCCCCCCCCTGGGGGGAAGATGGGGGCAGTAGCTCCCAATCTGCCCCCGCCGGGGTAAAAAGCCCATTAGAAGCCAACTATTACGCTGGCAAAGTGCCTAGCTGTAGTTTTTTAAACCTAGCTCTGCCGGCACCTAGGGAAACCTACCAAACCCACACATTTCTAAAGACTAGACACCCAGGGGATTCCAGGGATGTATGGCTTGCATGGATCGCCCAACGTTTCCTTACCCAGAATCCCCTGCAAACCTCAATTTTAGCTGAAAAAATCACTTTCTTCACATGTTTTTGTTTGCCCAAGTACCCGCGACAGGCAAGGGCCCAAAACGTAGTGAGGCGACATCAAAATTGCCTATAGCAAAACCACCTGGTTTTGCAAGTGGGGTCACCTAGGTTTTTGGCCCGGTGCTTCGTGGCCATCTAGGGAAACCTACATACATTTCTGAAAACTAGACACCCGGGGGCTTCCAGGGAGGTATGGCTTGCGTGGATCCCCCAACGTTTCCTTACCCAGAATCCCCTGCAAACCTCAATTTTAGCTGGAACAATCACTTTTTTCACACATTTTTGTGTGGGAAAGTTGTGGCATCACTGGACTCACACAAATTTCCCACCACCCAGCGTTCCCCCAGGTCTCCCGGTAAAATTGGTGCCTCACTTGTGTGGGAGGCCCAAGTACCCGCGACCGGCAAGAGCCCAAAACATTTTTTGATAGGCAATGTTGATTTCGCCTCACTATGTTTTGGGCCCTTGCCTGTCGCGGGTACTTCGGCCTCCCACACAAGTGAGGCACCATTTTTACCGGGAGACCCGGGGGAACACTGGGTGGTGGGAAATTTGAGTGAGCCCGGTGATGCCACTACTTTCCCACACCAAAATGTGTGAAAAAAGTGATTTTTTTTTTTCCCAGCTACAATTGAGGTTGCAGGGGTTTCTGGGTAAAGAAACTTTGGGAAATCCATGCAAGCCATACCTCCCTGTAATCTCCCTGGTGTATAGTTTTCAAAAATGTATAGGTTTGCTAAGTTTCCCAAGGTGCCCGCAGAGCTAGGGTTCAAAAACTACAGCTAGGCACTTAGCCAAAAAAGGGTCAGTTTTCACTGCGAAATTGAGGTGTGACCACGTTGCGTTTTGCGCCGTTTCCTGCCGCGAGCACTAGGCCGACCTGCACAAGTGAGGTACCGTTTTTCTCGTAAGACTTTGGGGAATGCGGGGTGGGTGGAAATTTGTGGATCCACGCAGATTCCGGAACGTTCCACCACAGAAATGTGGAGAAAATATGTTTTTTGGACACTTATTTAGGTTTGCAAGGGATTCTGGGTAACAGACCCTGGTGGGAGGCAGTCAAGTCACCCCATCCTGAATTCCCCTGGGAGTCTAGTTTTCAAAAATGTATAGGTTTGCAACATTTCACTAGGTGCCGGCAGAGCTAGTGTTAAAAAACTACAGCTAGACACTTCGCAAAAAAAGGGTACATTTTCATTGTGAAAATGTTGTGTTTTCACGTTGGGTTTTGAGCCATTTCCTGTTGTGGGCACTATGCCTACCCACACAAGTGAGGTACCATTTTTATTGGGAGACTTGGGGTAATTCAGATTTGTAAAGCAACTGTTATTACCTATTGATTTTTTATGCATTTCTGCCTTCCAAATGAAAGACTTTGTGTAAAAAAGAAGTCATTTTGAAAAATGACCGATAATTCTCATGCTAGTATGAGTATTCCCAATTTCGAAAATGTGCAAATATGTACTGTTTCTAAACTCTATAATTTGTTCCCATTTCAGAAATACATAGGTATCTTTCATACCGATTTTTCCAGGGATACATTTCCCCACAATAATTGCTATATACCCGGAACATAATAAAAAACCATTGCAAATTGCTGCTCAGTTTTTGACTCTGGGTTCGTCGGGTTCTTGGTGAACCTACAAGTCCTATATATCCCCACAACCAGGAACGTCCAGCAGATGTAACAGTATATTGCTTTCAAAGAGCTGTCATAATTAGAAGAAGTTACAGGTGAAAACGTTGACACAAAAGGCTGTTTTTTCAACTAATTTTCATTTTTTCCTATATTTAACTGTTAGTTTCTATAAAGAAACCTTGATGGATCTACACAAATGACCCCTTGCTGAATTCAGAATTTTGTCTACATTTCAAAATTGTATAGCTTTCCAGGATCCATTATTGCTTTCAGACCCATTTCTACCATTAACTGGAAAAAGGTTGAAAGCACAAAAAATAGCAGAAATAGGCTATGTCCCAGAAAAATGCCAAAACTGTGTAAAAAAATATTGGTTTTCTGACAAAAGTCTATAATTCCCTAAAAGCTGTGAAAATTGTGATTTCAGCCCCACAAACCCTTTTTTGATACCATTTGCAGAGAGAACCCAGACGCTTTCATTTGCAGCCCGTTTTTCCCATTTTTCCACACAAAAAAAGAAAATTGCTGTATTTTGGCTAATTTCTGGGACCCCTCCAGGGGAATCCACAAACCCTGGGTACCTTTAGAATCCCCATGATGTTGCAAGAAAAGTACGCACATTTGGCATGTATACCTTGTGTGGTCAAAAAGTTACAGGGGCCTAAGCGCGCACTACCCAAAATAGCCCAAAAAGGCTTAGCACACTGGTGGAAAAGGCCTAGCAGCGAAGGGGTTAATCTTAAATTGTCAACAAATACCGAAAGGATTTACACCAAATTGAAAGAAATACACTTTCTGGACTATGACCTTTCATTCTGCCAAATTTAGTTTAATTCTGTTCAGCTCTTACAGCAGTATCGCTGTTCAATTCGCCTTTGCAAAATTGCATGGGGATATTGCC
Source organism: Triturus cristatus (assembly GCF_964204655.1). Lineage (NCBI taxonomy): Eukaryota > Metazoa > Chordata > Amphibia > Caudata > Salamandridae > Triturus > Triturus cristatus. The sequence continues at coordinate 314,551,977 of NC_140594.1, read as the reverse complement.
GTTTTGGAGTCCCCACTTTTTGTTTTTTCAGGGCCCCCGCTTGACTGATGTGGAAGGGAAAATTCAGTTCTTATGACTATAATGGTGATTTTCCCCTAGAGGACAACTATGATTACAGCTATGTAACTATTCATTTCGTAGGCTTCTTGCTAACGATGAAATGAAGAGCATATTTTGCATACTCTGTTAAAATCAATGTTTCACTATTTAAATTGCCTCTTCAAAGTCCAATTCTTTTCAAGATGTTAAAACATTTTTCTATTTCCTGCATATCTTTTGTTTAATTAGCATTAATTTCCTATGAAAAGTACTGGTTGGCCAGGGAGCGTTTTGAAAACTAAATTTAAAAATCGTTTTGCTTCTGCCTGACAACCTATGGGTAAAAACTAAAGGTTTTTCGTTTTTTGCCCACTGAAATAACTGTTCTTTTATGTTCATCAGGCTACGTATGTGAGAGGAAAGAGCTGCTGGCAAATGGCTGCTGCAACATCAATGTGCCAAGTTCTCAGTTGCACAGCTGCAAGAGCTGCCTGCCAAATGGCTGTTGCAGTGTATATGAGCATTGTGTCTCCTGTTGTCTTCAACCCAATAAGGTTTGTGGGCTCCTGGCTTTTGACTGTTTTCTTTTCTTTTTCTCAAGGAGTTAACTTGAAGTAACTTGTGAGCACCTCTGCTCTTTGCCAGGAGTTTAGGTTGGAACAGTATTTGAACCGGACATTTGTCATTCAAGTAGGTTGGGAATGGTTGTGGCAGACTCTGCAGGCAGTTAGGTCAAACGTGTGTTCATCCAACCAGTCTCAAGAGAAAGCGAGTCAACCATATTCCTCTATGGTCATCTAAGGGATTAGTTTAGAAACTTGTATTGCTTTCTTTGTACCCTGCTAACTAAACCTGGGACTCTTTATTTTATCTGTTCTTTCCCTCACTGTTTTCCCTTTATTTGATCTTACGTGGTTGGCTGTTTTCGTACTTTATAGGTATTCCTAATAAGGTTATACTTAACTGTCTCTATTATTGCATTTTAAAGTGTGTTGCTGTCTTGTCACATTAGTTTGAATTCCAGTGTGTGAATTTCTGGTTGTAGGGTTAGTATATAAAGATGTAGTGGTTTAATTGTGAAGGTGAGAGTGCATATCTTCACACGCCTGGAAAACCAAGGTTTTTTTCTCTCTTCCTTGGCCAAGATGTTAGATGCTTTCAGATATAGTGTTCGGCCATAGTCTTAGCCTGCAACTAAGATTCTTTTCTACCTTCATATCTTTTTAATGTAGACATGTAGAGCTTACTTGCTACGAAGGAACGGAAATTGTTGATTTTTTTTTTTTTTTGTGATTTTTTTTTTTTATATATATGCATTTACCGGAGAAGGAAATTGAGCTGTCTAACTTGTTGTGTTGTCTACTATTGGTAAAAAATGTTTTAGTCTTTTCGTACGGGATGTCACAGGTCTCCATCATGACATCATTACTGACATCCATAAGCACTGAAAAATCCAACTATATGCCAGATCCCAAAGCACTTTATCAGATAATCTCTTTTCTCCAAAATAAGTTTGTTGCAAACCCTTCTGCTGTCAATAATTAGAGTGTATCATTTATCTTTCTTTTCTTTCTTTTTATGTTTAAATAAAGCCTGGAACAGAGGGGAGCTAAATCAGAATGCTGAAAATTAATTTACGCCAGGGGAAAGTGGTGCCAGACTTCTCCGACTTACATTTTCTCGATCTCAAGCTCCACTCAAGCTTCCTAGCAGGATTAACAGACAAAAGTCTGCGCTGTCCTGTCAATGCCGGCTCCGATCATTGGCAATGAAAGCATCCCAGAGTACTGAGCTTTGCCCTTTTCTCTTTATTCCCAGTTGCAAAGAACCCTTTTTAATCTACTTTATTTTCCATTACATTCTGACTGGAAACTAGCATTTTTGGTACTCATTACCTCACTGTAATACATGCACTTTTTATGAAGTGCCCCTCTTGTGTGAACATGCAAAGGATAGATTTCAGACCCACCTTTTAAAGGACGTTCAATACCCTGACTGTGAATTTACCTGGAAAAAGCACACCCCTTTAGGTTCTCTGAGAATCTGTTTCATGATTCTTTATAGTCTTTATCTAGGCACCAAGTGGCTTAAATTACTATTGCTAGGAGGATGGGTTTTTGCAGGTCGCGGACTAATAACATTAGATGACTTCGAGCTCCTCAGGGGATTCATGATCATTCCTATAGAGCAAGACCTCCCTGGTCACCTTCCTAAGACATGCTTCCATTACAGATATTTCTAGACAGCAAAATGTGCCACTTAACATTTCTTGAAATTATTACTCTCTGGATACACATTTCAGAGAAAAGCCTACATTCATCCAGAATGTGTTTTGCTCAGTATATTTGTTTGAAGGCAAGGCACGCATATGCTGTTTTGCTTTTTCCCAGCGTTGAATTAAGAGCGGTCAGTTGTGAATTTCAACAAGTTAGAAGGAGAATGATCCATGATGACCAAGTAAGGAAAATGACCTTCAAATCCTAGAAAGAGGTCTTGCTCCTATTAGTCTAACTTAAGGTACTCCTAGTTCTTGCTTCCCCTTCGTCACAGCACACGTTGTTTTATCTGTTAGTTCATGCTTTGCCTACAACTTTGGATGTCAGAATATATATATATATATATATATATATATATTTATACACACTATTCTGTTTGTTGACACAGGTGAGGGCAGAGCTATTACAGCAGAAGCGCTCACGCTTACAAGGTCACAACATTCTTAAAAATGACAGTTATTTGTAAAGGAGATTTTTCATTTGTGCCTGCTGCTACAGGCAATTTCAAAGCAGTTGTCCATTATAGAGAGGAAGAATCAAGGGATCTGGAATCACCTGGAAGGCTGTTTTTCCTAGCACTGGAAGGCTATTTTCCTAGCTCGGTTTGTGAAACCTTTTTGTCTAGTTTGTTTCCAACTGCTCTCATTAAGAGGCGCTCTTGACATGTAACCTTTGGTAACCTGAGACAAGGAAACACAAATGTAATGCAACCTTTTAGGGTAGGTTTTTCCACTTTATAATAAAATATAGCCTCATAAAGGAGGCAGTGGAGCCCGTTCAAGACAGATAGTTCAGTGACCAATAATCTGGGACCTTTCCCCCACTACAGTTTTCTGGGTCTGATCAGACTTGCTGATGGGTCCAGTTTGCTGGATGTTTGAGGTTTTGTAAATTTATCTTCTGATCTAATTTGCTTTCCAGTGGATATGTCTGCATCTTTACAAAATAGATGCAGCCAGCATTTAGGTCTTTATCTTTCATTCTTGTTCTTTTTTTTTTTTTTTTTTGAAACCGTTTATTACAATCTCAAATAGTTACAAGTATGGGCCTACAACCTTCTGGCCGGCCGCTAGAGTAGCAGTAGCATATAACATACATACAGGAAAATCTCTTGGCGGTGCGAAAAGAGTAAATCAGGAGATATCAGTAGTGCAGGCCACATAACTCCGAACCAACAATACGGTTTCCTTTTGTCAAAACACAACAACACAAAAACAACCACACCCACAAGGCAACCCGCAATCCCAAGTGACAGCACGCGCTCCTTAAGTGGGGGACCCCAACCAATCGCCAAACTCTGAAGAGGGGAATGAGAACAGATCAGGGACTGGGGAACCACGTGCCCATGGCTGGGGGAGGGGGTCGGCTAGGGGGACGGAGCTGGTGAAGCAGCCGGCAGCAGCGGCGGCTCGCAAATACCCCCGCGATAGGCGTTCCAGGGGCCCCAGATTTTCACCCACGCCCCAGGCTTACCCCTCCGACATACACCACCTTTTCACGAAACATACACCAATCCATGTGTTCTTTCCAGGCCGACACCGCCGGAGGCCTCTGGGATCCCCACAATTGAGCAATGTCACGCTTAGCGATCATGTATCCCAGAGTCACCCACCGCGTCTGCGGAACCGAGTAGTCAGTTGGCTCCCACACATTCAGCAAGCATCTCCTCGCTTCAGGCAACAGCACGACACGCGTAACCACTCGCAGGACCTCATGCACACCACGCCAGAATCGCTCCACCTTTGGGCATTCCCACAGAATATGCAAGAAAGTTGCCAAAGCACCACAGCCACGCTTACACAGTCCATCCTCAGCTAGGCCCATACGTAGAAGCCTTGGCCCCGTCACATAGACCCGGTGGAGGATCTTAAGCTGGACGAAGCGAAGGCGAGCCGGGATGGCCACCTCCTTCGGAGAAGCCACCGCGGACATCCAGTCCTCGTCGTCCAATTCCAGCCCATCGGCAACCCAGGCCTCGCGGAGGCCAGTCAGCAGGCCCGATCGGTCGTTAATCAGTTTTTTGTATATGAGGGAGATCGTGCTGTCTGGGACATGGCCATCCAGCACTCTGTCCTCCAGGGGGGAAGACTCCGGAATGGACGCGACATCCGGGAAGACGGAGCCCAGCGCGTGGCGAACTTGTAAGTACCGGAAGTACTCACTGCCTTGCAACTGAAACTCCGTCTGCAGCATCTCGAAAGTTTTGAATCCCCCCCTCGTCCAGAGATCTCCCACTGTGCTGATGCCGATCGTGTCCCATTTCTCGAAGCCCTTCGAGGTCCACAAGGAGCCCAGCCTCGCCGATGCATATAGCGGTGACGCCCGGGTCAAACGGTCCTTCCACCCCATAGCTGCGTTAGCCGCGTGCCATACACGCACCATGACATGCGTCGGTCCCGTCAGGCGAGGGTCCGGCGCGCCAGAGTAAAGCGCCCGATTGTAGTCGCCACCGGGCAGGAGCATCTTGTCCATTTCAAATGCCGGGTTCAGGGCGGGCCTGTAAAGGCCATGATTAATCGCAGCTAGCTGGGAGGCCCAGTAATACCGTTTAATATCCGGGAGGGCAACCCCCCCCATCGTACCACGGGAGCGTCAATTTAGCCAAGGCGATACGTGGCCTCCCGTCCCAGAACAGGCGACGCTGCAAACTCTCCACCTCTCGGAAGTAGCGCGCCGGGACCAAATCCATAGTATTCTGGAGAGCGTACAGAAAGCGCGGCAACGACATCATTTTAAACAAGGCCGCTCGGCCAAGCGGCGAAAGCGGCAGACGCCGCCAACGCACCACGTCCTCCTTCAAGCGCTGGAGGGGGGGCAGCAAATTCCGCTCGTAGCGGGCCTCCGGGTCCAGAGTAATATATATACCCAGGTACCGAAACCCCTGGGAGGCGATCTGGATCGGACAGTCCCGTGGTAGGACCGGAGCCTCCCCGGCAAGCACATATACACAGGATTTCGCCCAGTTGATGACGAGGCCTGAGTTGCGACCGAATGAGCGCAAAACATCAACTAGGACGATCAGTGATTTACGCGGGGAGGCAAGATATAGAAGGATATCATCAGCGTAGAGGGACACACGGTCCTCATGCTCGGGGGTCCAACGGAGACCACGGATGGAAGGGTGCCACCGCAGCCACTCCGCCAGGGGCTCCAGGGCCAGTGCAAACAGGAGAGGCGACAGGGGGCAGCCCTGTCGCGTACCCCGTCCCAGTGCGAATGGGGCCGAAACTCGTCCATTCACCACCACCTGCGCCAATGGGCCGGAATACAACAATTTGACCCAGCTGATGAAGCCCGGTCCGAAGCCAAACTTCGCCAGCATCGCCCAAATGTATGGCCACTCAAGCGTATCAAACGCCATGGTGGCATCCAAGGACGCCAAGATGGCCGGTTCCCGCACGAACGGAACACGCGCGAGCACCCCGTGCAAGCGTCGCAGATTAAGGGCCGTGTTACGATGGGGTATGAAGCCGGACTGGTCTTGGTGGACCAAGTCGCCCACCACGCCGACCAGCCGGTTGGCCAGCACCTTGGCGAGGATTTTGGGCTCCGCATTCAAGAGCGAGATAGGCCTATAGGATGTGACCCGCTCACGGGGCCTCCACTCCTTGTGGATCACCACGATCGTGGCCAGACGCTGGTCCGGCGGAAGGGAACCCCGCGAGCAGGCCGCCAGGAACATCGCGCGCAGGTGGGGCGCCAGCACATCCGGTCGCAGCTTGTACAGCTCGATAGGAATGCCATTGGGGCCCATGGCCTTGCCAGATGCGACCGAGCGGATAGCAAGGGCAATTTCGTCCGAGGTGGGAGGAGCGTCCAGCGAATCCCTGTCCTCCACCGAAAGGGAGGGCAGCGCGATGTCCCGAAGCAGGGCATGGGAATCCTCCTCCGAGCAGGGAGAAACCGGGGAATATACCTCGCGGAAATAATCCGCGAAGCAGGAGACAATGGCGTCCGGCTCGGTGACACATACACCATCCACCCTCTCGATCAACGGAACCACACGACTCGCTCTCTCCTTTTTATCCAACCACGCTATCAATTTACCAGCCTTATCACCCACATCATACAGTCGCCCCTGTTGCTCTCTACTGAGGCCCCTGGCCGCCTCCGTGACGAGGGCCCTATAGGCCGCCTGCTTGAGGTGTAGAACATGCAATGTGGCATCCGTCACCCCGCTCCCCAGGTCACCCTCTAGTTCAGTAATTTCGGCCTCCACCCGGGTTACCTCCTCCCGCTCGCGCCTCCGGGCATGGGAGATAAAGGAGAGGGCCTCCCCCCTAATAACTACCTTAAAAGCCTCCCAAAGGGAGATGGCAGAAGGGACGGACCCCACATTCTCCTCAAAGTACCGCTGCAAGGATTTGATCAATTCGGCTCGAATAGTGGGGTCGCGCAGGTACCAGGCATTAATTGGGGCCACCCTGCCCTCCCCCCTCGGGAAGACATCCAGATGCAGCAGTAGTGGGGAGTGATCTGAAATACCCCGCGCCAAATGGCGCACCTCTCCCACCCTCCCAGCATAGGCCGCAGGAACAAGGATATAATCAAGCCGCGAGAGGCTACCATGGGCACCCGAGTGGAAGGTGTATTGCAGCTGAGCGGGATGCTTTAGTCGCCAGCAATCCACCAATCCTAGTGTATCTAAGAGGCCGGACAGCCACGCCTGTGCCCGTGGGAGGTCCCTGGGGGGATGACGATCCATAGACCCTGAAGCCACCGCATTGAAGTCCCCCCCCCAACTACCAGAAGCCCATCCGGGAGGTCAAGGAGGAGGCGCCCCAGGTCCGCAAACGTGGTAGATTGCAACCCCGGCGGAACGTACACTGATACAAAAACGACCACTCTGCCCTCCATTCTACCCACCAAGACAGTGTAACGTCCCCTCTCATCATGGCGCACCTCATCAATCTCCAATGGGAGAGAGTTCTTAATCATGATGCCCACCCCCCGTGAGCCCGAGGTGAAGCCCGAATGGGCCACCAAGCGATAGCCTCTCCGATTCATGGCATGAAAGGAATTACCTATAAGGTGTGTCTCCTGCAGGAAGATCACATCTGGTGAAATTCGTTTCAGATACTGCAGGACCACACCACGCTTAATCCTATCCCCCAGTCCGTTAACGTTCCATGATAACAGTCAGGTCCCTACCCCCCATCATACATGGAAGCCATCAATCGTCCCCCAAAGAGCATCTCAAAAACAACAATACAGTAAAGGGTTCGCCTTGCGGTGCAAACAAACAACACTCCACCCCCACCCACCCATCCCAACAGAACTCCCCCCTCCCTGCACCCCTGCATGAGCCCAGACAGCCCCCCCAAAGTGCAGTGTGCCTGTCGCCCCATAGATGAAAAACTAACTAGTCCCCCAGAGGAGGAGGGAAAGCCCCCAACGGACCCCGTACGACCTCCATAGGAGGGGAACATACACGATCAGTGAATGGTAACCCAAATGTTGTCCAGAGCAAGGCCTACTTTTCACCCCTCAGTTCTGATCCGGTGCGCCCTCCCCGCCGACCGCACCCCCCCCACCCCCCCGGCCCCGATCCCCAGGCAGAGTATCCAACCAGTCCCCAGCCGCCTCGGGACGGTCAAAAAAATGCGTGCGACCATCCACCTCTACCCTCAGCTTAGCTGGAAAAAGCATTGAGTACTTAAGGTTCATGTCCCGTAGGCGACGTTTAACTCCGAGAAAACTCAGTCTCTGCTTTTGGACCGTCGGAGTAAAGTCAGGGTAAAACTTCACGTCCATATTATCAAGCTTGACCGGTCCCTGTAGCCTGGAAGTCTGCAAGATAGCGTCTCTGTCCCGAAAGTTAAAAATCCGGGCAATGAGAGGCCGCGGCGGAGCTCCGACCTTAGGTCTTCCTCCGGGGACCCTGTGAGCATGTTCCACCGCAAAAAGTTTACTCAGCCCCCGGGGCTGGAGATGGGCGAGGATCAGGTCTTCCACAAACAAATCTGCCGCCTCCTCCTCCCGTCCCTCCGGCACCCCGACAATACGAACGTTGTTCCTCCGGGCCCGACCCTCGGCGTCCTCCAATCGACGGTCCATCATGGCGCTCGCCTGGCCAAGCCGGTGCACCTCCTTTTGAAGGGCCGCCACGTCTGTAGTGAGACTTAAGGTGGTGTGGGCCAGGGAATCGACCCGGTCATTTGTTTTAGACAAGTCGGCTCTCACCAGGCCCACCTCCACCAGGGCCGAGTCTATCTTCTGCGCCAGAGTATCAAAGCGCTGGTCCACCGAGGCCTTCATTTCGGCAATGGCGCCCATGACGTCCCGGAGGGTCAGATCCGCGGGTTGAGCAGACGCCTCAGCCGGGCCCGCGGGGGATGTACGCTGTGCCTCTGGGGATCCCTTCTGGAGGGTGTAGCGGTCCATACTGTTTGACTGCTGTGCCGGGCCGCGGCGGGTCGATTTCACCTTGGCCCGGTCGCCATCTTGCTTTGTGGACATGTCGCACTCCCGAAGTCGTGCCAATCTCCTCGAAAGGGCCGATAAACCAGTTCACAGGTTCCGGGGGGGGGTTGACCACCGCACCGCAGGACAACTCACAGCCGGCGGGTCAGCCGGGCACAGGGGCAAGGCCACACCACCGCACCCCGCTCCGCAACCCTACCTCGCTTGAGGGCAAGGAGGGCGCAAAAGCGAAAGTGAAAGCGCGGGGTACGCGAGTCGCCCAGCCCTGCCCGCCGTTGTTGTTCGCTTTGTCCCCGGATCGCCCCACAACTCCAATCCGGGGGGCCGGCGCGGAGAAGGCCGCAATCTTCGATCGGTGCTCCCACCAGTGTCCGGGGTCCGATTCGAAAACGGAAAACGGGTGCCGCCTCAGCTCGGGTACACAGACACAGTCCCCTCGTCAAAGACAGGATATAGTCAGGATTCATTCAGGAGGTCGCGGAGGTCCTCGGGAGCTTCGCACCTACGCGGCCATCTTGGTTGCGCGCTAGGCTCCTCCATTCTTGTTCTTGAGTCTAATATTCACATACATGTGTCGCCCTACCTCTCTGGTAATTCTGTAATCTCTTGGTTCATTCTTTTTAAATGGATCCTTGGGTTTATATTAGAAGATACAACGTACCTGTTGAGAGGCAGAAACTGAGGGCAGGCAATACCCCATATTTTGCCTAAACCTGATTATTTGTAGGTTGTCATGTTCTGATGGAGTTCTGTGCATGCATCCACAATTGCACTCCTCTGCTCCCCAGTAAAGTATGAACAAAATTAATGGACTGATGAAATGTAATAAAGTTGTATTCTTTTCTACAGCAACTTCTTTTGGAACGTTTTCTGAATCGAGTCGCTGTGGCATTCAAGAACCTCTTCCTAGCAGTAGAGGACCACTTTGAGCTGTGCCTAGCCAAGTGCCGAACCTCCTCACAGGTATGGAACTTTGTATACACCAACTGAATGATCTGTTTATTTTTATGAAGAGACCTTCAGAAAGTACTTTGCTAATCTAGTTAGGGCCTGAGTCAAAGGCAGTGGTGAAGAGGAGGACATAAAACCAGCATTTAGGTCGACCGTTGTTTCTATTACCTGTAATGCCCCATTTGCCATGTTTCATTGATAAGATATGTGCTTAGCATTAAAATGGCTCACACTTGAACAGTGTATGTAATGTAATTAGGGGGAGGCATTGCTAAAAGATAGAAATTGTTATCTAATTTGGGGAAATACCCAATGTGTTAGCAGTAGACCGTAAAGGTCAGACCATAGAACCGTCACTAAGAAGATTAATTGTGCGGTCTAATTGGTGGCTATAGTGTTTAACAGAAGGGATCCAAGAGAAGTTTAATTGTACGTGTAATCACTCTATGTGATACTACCTTACAACTGAACTCATAGAATTTATATTTTGAAACGGTCACAGGTTCTCCGCTTAAGTGGAGACTAATGTAAGGTCTAAAACAGGGGTCTCCAACCTTTTCTGTTACGAGCTTCTTATGTTCAATGGAAATCATTTCAAGCTACTAATACTAGTGATGTAAAATTATTACCCCATTGAGTGTGAGCAGTGATCACATCGGTGAATTAAGCAGGGTTTCTAGCAATAATGTAACAAGGCTTTGACAATTTGAACTGAAATATTACATGGGTAGTATTTACAAACCATAGTTGCAATCACCCTGGCACAAAGGTATAAATACGAGTTATAAATATCCCCAACTCAAATAATGGCTTTAAGCACATTTTGAAAATGCTAGTGTTTTTCTACAGACCTCAGTTTATGAGTTGTGAAAATACACACTTTTTTTTTGTCTTGAACACATGCTTTTTAATTTTGGTGTACATCTAATAATTCAACCAAGCAAAAGCTTCAATTGTCGTAGGCTGACCTGCACACAGGAGAGCTACTCACAGGTAGCTGGAGAGCTAGTGGTAGCTCACAAGCTACACATTGGAGACACCTGGTCTAAAATCAGTGCTTAATTTGAGCCGGTGCTTTCCGGTGCTCGGCACCGGCACTTAATTGTCAGCACCGGTGCTTGTGACAGATGGAGCTGTCTGGCCATATTAGAGATGCTCACAACAACAGTTAAATATTAATTAAATATATTTTTAAAAAATTACTATTACCTGCCGCCCAAGTCTTTCTTATAGCTTTGGGGGCCTAAAATAGTCCAAATTGTCACACTTGTAGAAGTGTGATGGTTAATAGTTGAGTTGTTACCATCACTGCAATCTGTGGTGCAAGCTGCAGTAGACTCCTGACGAGAGCCCAGGCACTTAATTTTTTACAAATGTCTAAAATATGCCTCTTAGAACTGAGAAACTGTGGGTAAAATGCACATTTTGGATCAATTTTGTGAGATACTAGAGTACTGAGAACAAGATGGTTATTTGTAAATCGGGTGTGGGATATACCCAGTATGCTGGGAAAGATCGAGGCAGTTAAACTGATTACGATGTCATTACGCAGGTCGGAGGCTTTCCAACTGACATGGTAGGTTGAAAGTCTGACTGGCATATTATTATGACGGCACTCAAAGTTTAAACCGGCTGGGGAATCTGACATGGTTCAGACTGGGAGCCAGTCGAAAAGCCCTCATAATCCCTTAATGATGGCGTTTCCGCCGACCGGATTATGATGCTGGTTTCTGACAGCCACTCCATGTCGGCCTTTCTGACGTGGATTGGCTGTCGGAAACTGACTTTGGGTGCCCCTAGTAGGGCCCCCCTTTTCCCATGGCCCTCAGCATTTGGCCCTGGGGGGCACCTGTAGTGCCCCTCTAAACATCCCTGCACGGTGCAGGGATGTTTAAAATCTTCAATTTTTCAATGGGAGCTTTTGCTGCACGCGGTTTTAGCCCACCACACAAGCTCCTATTGAATAATGGAAGTGCGGCTGCATCCTAATTGCGCGGTTGGAACCGCTGACCTATGGTTGGTCGGTTCCTACCACACAATGTTGTCTGTCGGAGGCAACTCCCACCGACATCGTAATTAGGCCCTTTTGTTATAAGGAAATTGTTTTGCCCTGATCCTTATGCTAGAAGAAGAGTCACATGTGTTGATGGCTTGAAGGTGAATGTCTTTTTAAAGTAACTTGGTTAGAGGGCCCCTTTAACAAGGGCCATCACTGTTATGTGAGCGTTCCTTTCTGAGCCATGCCACAGGTTCTACACAAAGTCTTATCCATAATGCTTTAATCACCTGGTATGTAAGCATGTTCAGTAATGTCGGAAATTGTCTTCTTCCTAAAAATTTAGGAAAATGTGTACTAAAACCCCCAAAACTATTCTTGTGCCTGCAGTACCTTCAAAACAAGGTACTAAAAGGCTGAAATACTAGAACCAGACATTAACTAACTTGTTTTTTTTTTTGTTCCCACCTCCTGTGAAAGAATTCCTGAGCACTGTTCAAAGACTGAAAACATTTGCTGGTTAAGGCTAATAACTTTCCATAGTCAGCATAGCATACACCAGGTGATTCTTGGAGCATAAATCGCACGTTCTTCCATTTTCAGCAATAACCCCTTTAGAGAAAGTTGGCCGTTGTTCATATATGTGGTCCTAGAGAAAAGTGGCTTAAGCTCACGAAGGCTATTGTAATGAGTTCCTCTGCCTCCCTTGTGTCTAAGCTGACATGCACAGTGAAGTATGATCCTTTTCTCATTCACTTGATCTTTAGTGACACTGTGCACGTTTCTGTAACACTATCTTTTAAACTGATTAAAAAAAAAAGCTATGCCTGTCGTACTTCAAGCTCCTTATTACTTCCTATAAAGGATTACTGTTCAGTGAACGTTGCTAAAAACTAAAAGATGTATGTGATAAGAATAGGCAAATGGATATTAAAACCTTTTAAGGTGCACACTGGCACATCTATCACAAAACACAACCAAAGCACTTCTAAAACAGTAAATCTCGCTACACTCCACTGTTAGGATACCTTAACACTGCACTCTACCTCTTTTTTACCTTTTGTATTGACATTGCTCGTTAGGATTCTTCAGAAACGTCAGACCTTGACATCTGTAGCTGTTTCATTTTTCTAACTGTTTCTTCGCTATTGTTTTTAGCCAGTCATCTGATTTTCTTTTTTGTGGTAAGTTATTAATTGGCATTTTGTGATTAGCCGTCCCTTTTAACAAGAAAATTGTGAAAAGGGCATTTTTGCTGTCTTTGTTCTTTGCCTGCCAGAAAACAATACAGTGTAATAGTGGTCGCTTATGTCAGAAAAATGTTGAATAAGGATAATGGCACGATCCTGGAAGATCATGAAGAAACGCCCAGCAGTGGGAGGACTATCACGCATGACCTCAAAGCATAAATCAAGACACTCTACGTCGGAGCCATTAGCATCAAACTACATGCCATTATCCGCTCTTACAGCAAGCTAAAGCTGCGTTTCATCCATTCCTAAGAGGCCCCTACATCTGATTCCTCAGAGCTAAAACTTGATGCCTTTAGAATTCAGGCCATAGACTTCTCCAGCAACTATGCCTAACAAGAGCAAGGCTGCTTCACTGCCAAAACGTCTGGCTTGGAGGATTATGCAAATAGTAATTAGTTTGTATCCACCTGAATGAAACCCATTACCGACCCTAGGTCAAGATACTACAGTTGTACCCGCAGCATTTCCTCATACCTTACCATTTAGATAGCATCCAGTCACTACCTATAGGAAACATCAGTAAGAAAGACAATGAATCGACTAAGGTTCCAAGATAGAGCAAGACCTGTGTGTCATCTCGCCACCTAATTTAAGCCAATTCAGTCCTCCATTTAGGCGTTGTTGACCGTTAAACCTAGTTCTACCTAAGTTGACGGGTCCTCCCTTTGAATCCATTCATAAATCTGCTGTATAATTCCACTCCAGGAAGCTTGCTTTCCAATTAGCAGTCACTTCGCACATTGAATAAGGAGATGCAGGAATAATCATCCTTTAGCACACTTTTAAGAGTGAGAGTTCCTAGAATCCGTCCTTTCTATAAAAACTAGTTTCAGATTTTCCTATCAATTAGTCCATCTGAAATTCTGCATTCTACTCTTGATTTAGCAGTGAAAACATGCCTTCTTACGCTGGGTGCATTATCTAAAAAAGGGCAGACATTAGAGTTACAAACCCGCCTTTTACTAATTGTGACCACATCTATAGAGGGATGACTAATTCTAGACCATCCTGATCCAGCTGTCATTTATGATTCACCCAGCACAAAAAACAGTCTCTTCAGATGAGATTAATATTTACTCAACTAAAGGAAATATGGCTTCTTTGGTCATGCTCAAAAATTCACATTGCCAATATTTGCAAACAGGCAGTTTAGAGATCGGTATGCTCCTCTGCAAGATATTCCTCTCTCTACCCCAGCATAGGTGGGCAGGTGGTACAAACATTCTGGTGTAATCAGTTTAGATAAAAACAAATTAATGCAGTCTTTATTCTCTGTTTATCTTAAGCCTGATTCCTAATCATTGAGGAGTAAAGTTGCTATTGTTTGCTCGGTGTTCATGTATGTCAGTTAAGATCCAATGATGGAGAAGGTCGAGTTCCTTGCAATTCTAGTTCTCAATTATATGAAACTTCACTGGATGTGTGAAGAACCCTCTCTGAATCTATGAAAATATATGGAAATCGTCCTCTAGGAGAGCCCTTCATTTGAGGACTTCTACTGCTTCGGCTGTGCCTTCAGGAAAAATGTGGTCAGCCTGCAACCTTCTAGAGAAAGTGCACTATTGTAGGTTTCGTATTTTATTGGCTGATTATTTATATTTAAATTTGCTTTTTTATGTTTACTTTCCCAAAACGTATTTAGTTATTAGTCTCCAATAATAAATTATTTTGAATCTTTTTAAAGAAGAAAATAAAAGCGAATGAGCCAAAGTTAACATAGGGATAGTTAGTTTATAAAGGTAAAGTGATAATGTTCCAGGATTTGGCACAGACCGGGATAATCAATATTCATGATTTCAGTGAACAGCCCCTGTTGAAATCTTAGAATGGTACTTAAGTAACTTTTCCTTCTGTTCTAGACCCATATTTTAAAGTAACTCTCCTTATGTCCTAGTTACATCGATCTTGTGAACCTCAGAGTGAGGTACATGTTGCTTATATAAATCTGTCATTTAACTGTAGGTCAAAGCTGAAGATCGGGAGGAATGGAACTACAGAGCGATAAGAATCTGCTTTGTGGGATTATGTGCATGATCCTAAAACTAATTTTTGAAAATAAACATATCATATGGAAAATAAAGTTTAACAAGAAAACAGTTTTACAATCGGCCATATTGTTTTGTAAACTAATCCAATTGACCCAATCAGTCACACTGAAATACATTTGATGGAAAACATTCCCTATTAGTGTCTTTCAGGAGAAAAGCTAGGAAAATGCTGACGCTGCCACTTTAAGGTCTCTGGATGCTGTACTATGCCATTGGAGGGGGGGGGAATTGTTTCTGTCAGATTTTGACGGGTAAGGGAGCTGTACCTGAGCAAGAATCCTAAAACACGGCTCCCTTTTATAAAGATTTTGTCTGACTGGAAACTCTTTGCAGCAAAATAGGGGCCCTTTTCCTAATTACTGATGTGCTTATCTCAATCTGTGTTGCAAGTCACCATGCCAGCACCTTTGACAGGTGTGCTTTCTTTGGTGGACAAATTGTGTGTGTGTGTTGCTTTCCAGATTCATGTACAATTAAGGACTGTAACATTTGTGAAGTAGTGTCTTACATAACACTGATGAAAATATAAAGGAGTTCAACTTTGAGCTAAGCCTGGATATCTTGAACTGCTTTGGTGGATATCTTGAACTGCTTTGGGATGCTGCTTCTACTGTGTTCTTTTCATCAGTAGTAGCATAGGACTTCATTCCTACTCATCTGCCAAATAAAAGGCCAGATCACACAAACCCAGACTGTCAATTTATATACCTCTGTACACTGACCTCCTATCAATGGTCGACATCAAGGCATTGACCAGTAGTAGTCCGTGCTTCTTCTACATGGCAGAAGAAGTCCTACATGTTCATTCTTGAAGCTTCCAAAGTCATTCCGCTTTGGAAAGTAGGTATATCTCCCTGCCTTCATTTTTGGGATAAGAGGCCTTCCATGTCCCTAAAACGTAAGCCAACGACAGTAAGATTGGACCAGACAAGTTTTTTCCTCCTCAAGTGTGATTTGTAAGCATACCAAACTCATCAGAGGGAATGGAGGTGGAGAAACCTAGATGTTGTACCAAAGGGAATAAAATGGATATAGACTAAGTAAGAATACATTCAAGGCTCTAAATCTTGATCCCTTATTTACCAGTTTATGGAAGTCATTGATTTAAATACCTATGTTTTTGGCTTTTGTGCACTGAGCAGGATCTAAGAATAGCACTGTTTGTGGATGCGTATTTATTCTTTGACCCATGTGAACATGACACTAAGTTTTATTACAGTATTAATGTATTGCAAAGAGCTTCCATGCTGGGCAGTTTGTAGATAAGGTGAAATAATCCTTTAAGGCAGTGTTACCGAAACTGTGGGACACAAGACGATTTTTGGTGAATCGCTAAACTTCTAGCAATAAATAAAAATGACTTGAAATTCTGTATTTATCTTGTCACATTTACTGTGCTTCAAAGACAAATGTCAGACTGTCTTCTGACACAGTGCTCTTTATTTTTAACACCGGTGTATTGGCTTTTACTTTTTTTAATTATTATTTTGTAATAGTTACAAATGCTCACAGTAAAGCAATACATGTCTACATTGATCCAACGTGTATAGCAACATAGCATAAAACCTTTCAATCCAAAGAAGGAAAATTAGAAAATCATACATCAGCAAGGAAGCTGACCTAAATATGTTTAAGACTGAGATGACCCAAAATACATTTATTTCTGAGCATCGCTGCTTCAAGTTCCAAAATGTCACAGAACATAGACCATCAATTAAAAATGGAGGGGGTGTGGGATCAATCCAAGCCCTAGCGATGGATAAACGGGTAGTAACAATCGCTATTGAGATCACCACTGAGTTTCTGGGATTAACAACGCATTTATGATCTAACATAATATCTTCAGCAGAAAGGTCCATATTATACCCCAAGTGATGAGAGCGATGCAGAGCAATTCCAGCCCAAAAAGCTTTTAACCGGGGGTAGCCAGCAAACATGAACGATATCAGCAGAGTAAGTACCGCACCTAGGACAGCTGGTCTTTCTATTACAGTGGTTCACAGTCCATTTACAGATTTTTTTCCAGTTTATATTGGAGCCTACATATAGTTTTGAAATGCTGTAATTTGAGGCTAGCTGAGAAAACCAAACGGTTGATAATGTCAGATACATCCGTAATCTCATTTGCAGCGAAAGTCTCTTCGAGACTGCTACTCCACTTTGCCGCAAGCTGGGGCCGGTCATCGTCCCAATAGGCACACAATCTTCTAAAATGATCTGATTGATAACATGCTAATAGTAGTAAAGAAGTACTTCAAGACTTCTGAACCCTCCCCAACAGCTAAACATAGCTGATTACATGACAAGAGGTCCTGAATCTGTAAATATTTTTTTAAAGGACTGTTGGAGAAGACCATAAGAAGTTTGAAGAGTGGAAAAAGTGTGAAGCCCAGACATGTCAAAAAGCTGTCCCATAGTTTGAACCAAGGCTTCGCCACTGCATCATGGACTATAGGTGGGAAGCTAGGGTTTCCACACAACGTCATATGAGTGTACAGGTGGTGCAGCGCATTTAACACAGATTTCCCCTTGGATCTGGTAGATGTCCTTGATGATCTTAAACCGGAGCCGTAAGAAGTAAATCAGGTGGCACCATCTGCTGAGAAAAACCTTAAAATCTGATCTCGGAGCCATTTGGTAATCCAATACAAGAGAGTCTGTCCGGGATCGGTAAGCAAGTTCCAGGTGCGGAGACAGAAAGCAGCCCAGAAATGCATCCTAAAATCAGAGAGTTAAAAGACCTCCTTGATTGGGCAGGAGTTATATGTAGCAAATAGCCTGCCTGACTCTTGTAGCGCCAAATAGAACGGTCAACAGCCTCCTTAAGGTCCTTAAAAGATTTATTTGTAACTTTTCAACGGAGTCCCCCTGAAAAGATATACACATTTCGGGAGAATGTCCATCTTACAATTACAATATTACATTGTTATATAATGTTACACCGGCCTGTTAAGCTGATTGAAAGATGATTCCATGACCGCAGTTTGGTGTTAACTAGCTGTAAAAGGGACTTGAAATTCAAATCAACCAGGATCCACTTTAGTGCAAATCTTAACCCCAAGATAGGTGGTTACTGGAGTGATTCCAGGAATCGGGCTCCCTGCATGAAAATTAAGCAGAAGCTGAGTTTTTAAGAGATTAAGCTTGTAACCGGAAATAGCCCCAAAGCTAACGGCCTCTACTGAGATTAGATTGATTGCTTCACAGGTACCAGATGAGTATATTGCAACATTGTCTGCATATGCACTCATTTTCACTTCTACCCCGTTAGATACTATTATTCGAATCAGAGGGTTAGAGATAAGTAACCGAAGGTAGGGTTCAATATAGAGGGCAAACAATAACTGGGATAACTGACAGCCCTGGCTCATGGCTATGTAAATACTAAATGGAGGTGAGCTATTGCCAACTAGGATTAGCCTAGCCATAGGGTTCTTGTATAAGGACCTATAACTCGGGGGAGAAATCTGTAGCTAATGCTAAACACTGACCTCACTGTCCAGAGAAATGCCCATATGGCTCGAACAAAGACCTTCTCTGCATCCAGTAATATCATACCCACCCTTCTGCCGGTAGTTCTAGCCACAACAAACAGAGCAACTGCAGCATTCGTATGGCTGGTAGTGTCTCTACCAGGGACAAAACCGCGTTGTTGCGATGAGACCATATACTGGAACAGAGGGGCCAATCTTGTAGCAAGAATTTAGCAAAAATATTTGCATCTGAATTAATCAAGGAGATAGGCAGGTAAGATCCCTTGTTATCAGGGGGCTTATCCTTCTTAAGGAAGACTATAATTTTAGTGGATTTACAGGAATTGGGAGCTTAACCCCCACAGTCCATATGTAACACCAGAATCCTAAATAGGGTAAGAAAATGTCTTATAAAACCCGAAGGGACTAACATCCTCTGGCTGCCTTTCCTGAGGGCAGGGATTTAATCGCAAGCTTCAGTTCTTGTATAGTAATATCCCCCTCCAATATTAGCCTCTGATGGTGCTCGAGGTGAGGCAGGCCAACCCTCTCTATATATTCTTCAATAAGGGGCTGTCTAATCACTTGTGCCTCTGTGAGTGAGTAGGAGGGCAAGTGAGACACTATAGCTAGTCAGTCACGGGTTCCCAGGTGATGAGATGACTCAGTCCCTGCCTACTAAGGTTTTATGATCCAAAGCATACTTCTGTGACTCTGCAGAATCGCTGTAATGGATTCATTAGCTCAAGGTAAACTAAAGGCTCACCTCGGTTTTTAACCTTAACCGCTTGGGCATGGTGAAATTCTGCCTCCTATACTTGCAAGCGAAGCTTAGAGGCCATCTCTCTATCATGCTTATTTGCTTCCAGGACAAACTGGAGAGTAGCCCCCGGACATATGCCTTCATTATGTCCCATACAACATGCAGCTTTGCGGAGTCCTGATTAACTGCTAGCTATAAAATTCCTCAACTGGTCAGTTATATGGATTATATAGGTAGGGTTGGAGAGAAGCAAGCGGGGGAAGGTGAAACTGTGTCCCTCTTTACTAACGTCAGGTAGCCACAGTTAGCAAGACTGGGTTATGATCTAAAACCTCATAGGACACAACTCCATATTAACGTATTGAATCAGCTGTTGGGCCATAAAAGCCATGTTGATTCTATAATATTGTTTATGGGGTGAGGAAAAGTATGTAAACCCGGGGTCGACAGGATAGAGAGTCCTCCATACATTTACCAAACCGAGCACGTGCAATACCTCCAGGATGGAAGCCCTTGTTTTAGCCATACAAGAATAGGCGTTGTGGTTAGTAGTATCAGTGCAGTAGCTAATAACACAATTAAAATCACCCAACAATAACAAATCCCCTGATCACTCCAATAATTCTAGGTTCAGCTGGTCAAACAGTCCAGGGTCTCCGTATTAGGGCCATATACGGTACATACAGTGAATTATTTTGCAAAAACCATCAGCTGTGCAATTGCACACCTATCTCCAAAGTCTGAGGCAGTTTTAAGAACAGTGTACTCCAGATAATATGTACATAGTATGGCGACTACCACGAATATGGGCCGTTTGGCAAGTGCTTATAACAGTATTCTACTCCAACTGCCTGAGAAGACCTTTATCTTTGTAAGCAAGATGGGTCTCAGTTATGCACACTATATGAGGTTTAGAAGCAGAAATGTCCTAATTAACCAATCAATGCTTCAGGGGACGGTTAAGGCCAGCTACATCCCAACACATTTACCTTCAAACTAAGTCATGATGCATAATTACCAACAAACAGTTTCTGCTAAATTCAAATGGTATTCAAAAGTAACACTAAAATTCAAAGGAAAGCTGTGATCACTGCAACTCATTTTCCCTTTCTGCCCCCCCCCCCCAAAAAAGCACCCATGTAGAAGTGACAAAACCAAGCAACAATGACCCCCACCCCCTCCAGCTAATGGGGAAAATAATCATCCCACCCCTTAGGCCTTTCGGATCACCATCACAACTAATAGTGTGCTCATAACTCCCATACCCTGCCCACAGCCGACCATAGCAGAAAAAGAAAACATTTGAGGAATATTGCAGTTGGTACCCTGGTGGTAATAAGTGCAGAAAGCCATAAGTAACAAAACAAACATTTGCATAGTTGCAAAAACGTTTAAACGGATAGTTAGGAATCAGGAAATTACCCGCTATCCTTGTGACTTTTCTGAGAACCCTTGTGGTATCTGCCTTGTCATGACGAAACAACGTTTGACCATCTCTCATAATCTTCAACCTAGCCAGTTCCTAAAGGAAAACCTGATCCCCCACCACTCTTAAATGATCAGTCCGTTGTCTAATCTTCCACCGGCAATCCATAGTTAGTTGACTTACTGTCTCGCTTTGTGAGGTCATACCTTTGCAAACTGAGATTGGTGCTGAGTGACACGCCTTCAGATATATTGCCTGTCTCAGTAAAAGATTTCCTATGAATATCAGAATAGGCAGAGGTTTGTCTTTGTCACTTTTGGAGGAGGTCCAATGCAGCGGGAGCCGATGGACGTGCTGGATTTGAGAGTCCATATCCCAATCTGAGATTTAAAGGAAAGCTCTTGCAAACAGCTGCACAATAAACTGTCTGGGTCATCTCCGTCCTTTCCGTCTGGGATCCCGAAAACGCTAAACTTGTTGCGCTGCTAGTGATTTTTCAGGTCTTCAACCTTCGATTGAACCAGAATGAGCTGACCCTCGTGCTCTCTTCCGTGTCGGCAACTCTTTGCTGCAGCTCGAAATGGGAGGAGGCAATTGGTAAACCTATTGCTAAAGAAGACTGGGAATACAGCTGTGCGCTGAGGCAAATGCTAACATCAAATTGCAATTTGCACAGAATACACTTCATATTCATACACCAAGTGTATTATAACCAGCGCAACTGCATAAATATGGGTTACGAACAGAAGACATGTCTCAAAGGTGTGGTGCCTCTGGTGCAGATTTTTTGCATGTGGCATGGGCATGCCCTCCGCTTCAACCATATTGGCAGGAAGTGACTAGCACTCTCGCTCTAATGCTGTCAGAACAGATACCCAATGAGCCACTGGTGTGCTTATTGGGGGTATACAGGACGCGGCTAGCTCGTAGACGCAAATTTATGGCTGTAGCATTATTACTGGCCAAGAGATGTATAGCCCTATGCTGGGGGAGCAGGTGCCCGCCGCAGTGCAGGGATTGGATCGAAGACCTGACCTATTGCAAGGAGACCCTGGAGACCTATGCAGAGGAACTGCCGCAGGCCTCCAGACCTAGGGATTACTGGGAACCATTTGTACAATACCTTAGTTCCACACAAACAGACGACTGAATGCATAACACAGCACATCAGCGGGACTCAAAGTGTGAGCTTCTTTAGAATATCCGAGGAAAGAAGTTTGAAAAAGCGGGGTGGTGGAATGTAAACACTGCAGGCTGTGGACACGTGGGATGTAATATATTATGTTATAAAGATGAAAATGGGAAAATATCAAAAAGACAAGAGAACGTGCTGTACATGTCAATGAGTACAATGTCTTTGAAGTATGGAAATTGTATAGTATTGGTGTATATGCTGTGTAAACTGTGTTTTTTTCTTTTTGCCTGACCAGAATAACATTTTTTTTTTTTTTTAACTCTTTGCTGAAGCTCTATGACCTGGGAAGTAAGTGCTGAGACCTACCTCGTCATCGTAGCTAATGATTGCTGTAGCTCGTGGTTATCCGCTCACACCTGTGCATAATGTTGGAGTGCCTCAGAGCACTGGACTTGACTCAGTTGGATTATAGTTGATAATGTGGGCTCGGAAGCAGGGGGTACAGCAATAGCTACATAGTTAGCAAAGGTATGGCAGTTACTCTAACAGGGGGAATAGGTGCATTAAATACTAACAGAAAGAAGCTCAGGGTTATCAATTGACAGTTTGGCTATGATAGAGGCTGTCACTGGTCCTCCCTCTGGATTACCAAGAGTTTCCATGTTACCTTGTTACGTGTGAACCGATTGATTAAACAGAGCCGCACCACTGGTGTTTGACTCTTGCTCGCCTGGGCTATCCACAGATAATGAAATTGAGCCTATCTGGCGATCACTACCATTACTGTTACTTGCCAGGAGCATTATGTTCTCCAGTTAGGAGATGATCCACTGCCACAGAAGACTGGCCTTAGAATAAACTTCAGCTAGATTGTTCTCCTTTATGTTCAGGAGCTTCCACTTAGCATTACATTTGCCATTGTCAGAGCAATCTGGTCCTCCGTTCTTCCTGTTGCCAGAGCTAGCCAAGGTGGATTTAGAGGAATCAGCCCTTCTATCAGATGCTGTGCTTTCCATGGTGACTGCTTGGGCAGTTTTATCGACTAAAGCAGTGTGATTAATTGCCTCCGAACCGTGTAGGGAGCAGCCTGTGCTTCATTTTCACCAGTCTTAACAATGAATATATTAGACAAATCTGAGGTATGTGAGACCAAGGTACTAGGCCCTGCCTCCTCAACTCTCTCAGAAATGAGAACCTCCGCGACCAGGCCAGTATTTTTCTTTTTTGGATTCATTTCACAAGGGAACAAACAAAAGGAGGAAAAAGAGGATGAGAAGCGGTTTTCAGTGAGGAGGAGCGAGACAGAAAGAGAGAGGAAGAAAGGGAGAGGGGAAGCAGCTGCCAGCGCTAGAGCAGAAGTGGACGGTGTCCTTGTCTTCTCTGGCAAGAAGGAAAGGACCGAGTCCTTTTCCTTCTCTGCCCACCGCCTGTCCCGAACGGCCAGGAACGCTGAGCCGTCTATGCACGCCATAGCTATTTCTGCCGTCCTGGGACGCATTATTAAAATGGAAAAAGAAGGGGCACGGGATCTATCGATTTATAGAAGTAGGGGCATGCCGTGCCCTCCCGATCCCGCCCACTTCAACCACTGCTTTTAGGCAAGGGTGCTGAGATGGAAGTAGTGAGTTAAATAAAAGCATGCCTGCCAGGCACAACTACATAAAGCTTCTTCATGATGCATATTGTTTTTGCCTTGGGGCCGTAGTCGCTGCAAAATGTTATCCCTGGTACTGGGCCTGCTTAATATGTTGTGCAACATCCTTTTTCTAGGTGCGTAACAGCTATTTGACCAGTTATTACAATTTTGCTTCTTAATACTTATTTTGTTTCTTTAACAGAGCGTTCAACATGAGAACACCTACCGGGACCC
This sequence comes from Triturus cristatus, assembly GCF_964204655.1. Taxonomy (NCBI): domain Eukaryota; kingdom Metazoa; phylum Chordata; class Amphibia; order Caudata; family Salamandridae; genus Triturus; species Triturus cristatus. Next base: position 314,528,324 of record NC_140594.1, on the reverse strand, counting down.
ACTGGCAAAGTACTGCTACGGGGAAAATCCGCCAGAGCTTCTGCCCATTTGACGAATATTGTCTTGAGTGGAAGGTTTGAAGATGGACTGGGATGTCTCGGGATGCCACACTGGCAATGGGGCACTGCACCATATTCCTCAAGACAGACAAGATGGCACTGCCCATCGGATGGGCAAGGGCCATGTTTTCGCAGGGTGGATGAGGCTTCTGTTTTCCACTTGTGTGGGCATGTTTTGCGTAAACAGTTCTGAGCTAGGCACCTATGAAACCGGAGAAGACAATGGATAGACTTGTAATTCTTTTTGCACAAACTCTGCAATTTGAAATGGGGTGTTTACATATTGCATCTTGTATTTATTAACTCCAATCTTTCTGGTCACGTCAGGGCCATTGAAGCAATTTGTCTCTGCCACCATTCAGGAGCAACTAAATATCCACGTTCAGTTGCCTGAAAGAAATCATCAACGTCAACTGTTAATGAGGAATCTAATCCGAAGATACAAATGCGACACTTTATCATGAGCTCTGTAAGGATGACGATGGGATAAATAACAACCCACAATTGGATACACACCTGTTTGTAATGAACAGCAATGACGAATTTAGCAAATTACCTTGGAATGCTATAATGTTGAGAGGTTCTCTTTGAACACTGAGTTTTTTGGCATCTAAAATCTCAAATCCTTTGCTCGAACAACCGTATGTAAAGCTGCATCTTGTGAATGACATAGCACTTTTCTTTTTCAATAGGGGACTCTATGGAATATTCTTCAGGGACTGTGATGTGTATGTGTTTTTTTTTTCTTTTCTTTTCTGTAAGATCAATATCATGCGTGCAAACACTATTGGAATTCTGGTTTATAGATATATTTATAATGTTTATTTCAGGAGCATGGTTTCAAAAGTATGGGTGCTCTGCAGGGGGACACTACACACTAAGTAATGGAAATCGTGGGCGAGGAAATAGGGACCTCCTATATTGGGTTGCCAATTTAGTTTTACCATTTTAAAAAAAAAAAATTTAATTAAGAGCACCCAAATAACTTGATCAATGTTCAAAAATTATGTTTAGGAACCAGTAGTTTGTGTTAATTGTTCAGCGTAAGTGCATCATTGTTGTGCCTTTAGTTTACATGTTTGTTCTTTAATATTTATTGAAGAAATCGTATCCTAGTACTGTCATTATCAAAAAGGCATCCAAAAATGTAAATGTGCACTGTCACAAAACTTGAGCTCAGTGCTCTTCCCTGACTTTATATCTTCTCTTCCATCAGAGGTGCTTTCCTTAAACATTAAATAAACCATGTTGAGTATAAAATAAACAATTTGATTACACTTCAGCAGGGGTGTGTAATTCCTATAACCCTTTTTTCTGATGGAAACATCTGCCTGTGGATTCCTCACCTTTTGAATTACCCTGATGCCAGCATTCCACAGAGTTTTTCCTTTGCTCTCCCACGTCAACGGGGACGTCGCAATAGTACGACTCCGCTCATGACTCCACATGACGTCATCGGAGCCATAAGAGGACCTCATCGGCGTGTTGATGTGAGTTCCCTTTTTTCCGCGCCGGCGATGCACAACGTTTTTTTTTCTAGATTTCTCCATTCATTTGTAGTCTATTTTGTTACAGTTGTCAGGATCATCAGCGCACGCCAGCCAGGAATGGAGCAAAGACGGGAAAACGCGAGCGGGACCACAATTCCCGATGGGCATTGCGGGGGGCATTGCGGGAGGCGTGCTGCGTAACGCTCGCCACGCCCCTCACCGTACGTCAAAAGGCGAAAGGTCGCCTCACACGGAGCCGATAATTCTTGGACCAGGAGACGAGACGAGGTAACGCGGAGTGGCAGTGGCATTCCGAAGAGCTCATCACCCAGGTAGCGGCCCGTACTTTCCCAAGGTTCGCCGAGACCGAGGTAGGAGTGCTTTGGCAGGGTTCCACTCGGGGCTCGGCCCATCATAGTCGGAGACACGCTCTCCGAAGGCTATCACCATTCGAACAAGCAGAGATACCCTGATCCGCCCCTCTGTTGGAGAGACCGGTTGGTCTCATGCAGGGGAGCGAACGTGTATGTAAATAGTTACTAAGACCCACGGGGCGCGACTCGCTGTCCAATTCAGGCAGTGATATAGCCCGATTATTTGAAACAAACCCACACTGAGTAAAACGCGAACGAGTGTGTTTGTACTTGGTTTTGAAAGACATATCGCAGAAGCTCAGGCGTGCAGCAAGCTTCAAGGAAAGTAAGCGAAGCGTGCTCCAGCCTCCCTGACTTCAGTTTCCTGGCAGACGCTAGCAATGTGTAACGGCACCACGCGGTGGCCAGGCTTCTTCTTTGATTTCTTCTGCTTATCTCCCTAGACATATGAGAGAGTCTGGATAGAGGGGTGGTCACAACGCAGATGGCATGGACCTAGAGGGGCTATGACAAGTGGGTATTGCACAACAAAGAAGTTACAGGGTGTGTGTGCGTATGTATGTTGATCCCTGTCATTCTCCATACGTGTGATTTTCCTTGTAGTTTATACTAGTGCCTGCAACTAAAAGACCACGGCCTGTAGCTCTCCCCCATATGTCCGGGCATACCTGATTTTTCTTTACAGGTGAGAGGGCAAGCTAGAGTTAAACACACTGCTGTTAAAAGTACTGCCTGTGGTTTACGCTGAAAGCGGAAACAAGACGTCTTATGCTGTGTTCTGTTGTCTTTTTTGCCTTCACAGATCTCCCTCCTGCAGTCCCCACCCTTTCCTTCCCCCGCTCGATCACCCCAAAAGTCCGTGGTTTCACTAGCCAGACTTGGGGTCATCCAGAGGTGGGCCCCCTTAGAGCATCAACACAGCCCCGGGGACATCGGAACGAGGAACCTGACAGAATTATCGGCCCAAGAAATCTCTTATCCCCCTGGTTGTGTTGAACGCTTACCATGGCTACCTTAGACGACGTGATGGCAACGTTAGCGCAGATGCAGATAGAATTAGCTGCCTCACGACAGGAAACAGCGTCCTTGCACTCTCGTGTCAACTATATGCAAAGGAACCCGTTTAGCATGGGTAGCCCGTCTTCCCCTACGTCTTTAGTGGTAGAAGTTCCGGCAGCCATTCCCTTGGCCCCCCCAGAGAGGTTCCACGGTGATCGGAAAAAAGTCCAGGTGTTCATGACCCAGGTATTACTCCATTTCACTTGCAAACCCAAGATGTTTGTCACAAACCAAGCCAGGGTCGCGTTTGTTATATCTTATCTGGGGGGCGAAGCTGCCCAGTGGGCCGTCCCTATCGTGAGGAACGACGACCCTCTGCTCTACGACTGGGACGCATTCCGCATGGACTTCGAGAAAACCTTTGATCGACGAGCCGAGACGTTCTCGGCGGACAAAGATCTATTGGAGCTGAAGCAAGGCTCTCTGGACCTGGTGAGCTACCTGAACAACTTTCGACGGCTAGTTGCCGAAACCGATTGGCCGGAAGCCAAACAGTCAGTCATCTTTTACCATGGCTTCACCGAAGAGCTGAAGGACGTCCTGGCGCAAATCGAGCCACAACCCAGTACCTGTACGGCCCTCATCGAGTTGACACTGCGGTTGGACCATCGCTTAAGGGAGCGGAAAGGAGAGCATACCCGCAAAGAAAGGGTTACTCCGTGGAGTGATCGTACCGGACCACCTGAGAAGCCCCCTTCCAAACCCGAACCCATGGAAATCGGAGCGGTGAGGGCCTCGCTAACCGTGAGCGAAAGGATCATCGGCGCAAACAGGGATTGTGCTTATATTGTGGCAAGAAAGGCCACTTCATCAGAGAATGCCCCGTGAAACCGGCCTATGGACGGCCACGTCTCGGCCAGATGGCAGCAGTGACAACGGATAAAGGGGAGGAAAACTGCCGTACCTGAGACCGGAAGGAGGGAAGGTCTCAGGGAAACATACTATCCCTTCAGTGGACTTTTCTTCCTTTAGGGAAAAAGAGCATTTTTTTATAACCCTGCAGATAGACATCAATAACGTGCTCCTACCGGTCCGAGCCATGGTTGATTCAGGAGCTACTGGCTGTTTTATGGATAAACAGGAGGCCACCAGACTTGGCGTACAGCTCCTTCTCAAAGCCTCCCCTGAACTGGTCTACGCCGTAGATGGAAAAGAACTGGAGTCAGGCCCCATACGATATCACACAGCTGAGTACGAACTCACGTATGAGGGGTACCATCATGAATGGGCATCGTTCAACGTCATCCTCGCCCCTCAGTACGGGATCATCCTCGGACTCCCGTGGCTACAGAAACATGAACCAAGGATTCACTGGGCCTCGAAGACCCTCCAGCTGAGGTCAGCATTTTGTCAAACACATTGTAACCGCGAACCGGTTCATCCGGCGGCGGTGCTAGCCATCGGGCATGGGGTAGCAACTGCGGCCGAGAAAGAGATGACGCTACCGGACTGCTACCTCTCCTTCCAAGAGGTCTTCAGCGACAGCAAGGCAGAAAAACTCCCTCCACATAGGGAATTTGACTGTCGGATTGATCTGGTACCGGGGGCGGTGATACCCTGTGGGCGAATATACGCCCTAACCATTCCCGAAAACCTGCACCTACGCGCCTACCTAGACAAATACCTGGAACTCGGCTTTATTCGTCCGTCGAGATCACCTGCAGCATCACCTCTTTTCTTCATTCCGAAGGCCAATGGTGAATTGAGGTGTTGCATCGACTTTCGAGCGATCAACGCTATCACGGTGAAAAACCGATATCCTCTCCCGTTGATCCCGGTTCTCTTGGAGCAGGTGAGAGCTGCGAATATATACACCAAGTTGGATCTGAAAGGAGCGTATCACCTCGTACGTATGCGAGAAGGCGACGAATGGAAGACTGCATTCAAGACGCGGTATGGGCTGTTTGAGTACCTCGTTAGGCCCTTTGGGCTCTGTAACGCCCCTGCCGCCTTTCAATTTTTTCTCAACGAGGTGTTGCGTGACTTCCTGGATATCTTCGTAGTCGTATATATAGACGACATTCTCATCTACTCCCTCACGGAAGAAGAACACATAACCCATGTACGAAAAGTACTACAGGCCTTGTACACAAACCGTTTGTTCTGTAAACTCACAAAATGTGAGTTTCATATTACCACTGTAGAATTCCTCGGTGTAATGCTGACCCCTTCTGGACAAGTGATGGCAGAGAGGAAGGTGAAGGCGGTGATGGACTGGCCCCGTCCACACAACGTGAAAGACATACAAAGCCTGCTAGGATTTGCTAATTTTTACAGGAGATTTATACAACATTTCTCCAACACTGTCGCACCCCTGACCAAGTTGACCCGAGTCAAGGTTCCCTTCGTTTGGACTGCAGAAACCCAGGAGGCATTCGAGCGATTGAAGCAAGCGTTTATCTCCGCTCCCATTCTGGTGCATGCCAAACCGGAGATGCCTTTTTTTGTTGAAGCAGACGCCTCGGAAATCGCGGTGGGAGCGGTACTGTCGCAGAGACATGAGACCACCGGGTACCTGCACCCCATTGCCTTTATGTTCCGAAAGCTAAATTCCGCAGAGCTGAACTATACAATCGCGGAAAAAGAGCTCCTAGCGATCAAGGATGCCTTCATGGAATGGAGGCATTGGTTGATGGGGGCAGTGCATCAGATAACGGTCTATACCGACCACCGTAATCTGCAATTCTTGAGAGCAGCTCGACACCTTACCCCGCATCAGTTACAATGGACGTTGTTTGTCGCGGAGTTCAACTTCATCGTGACCTTTCGCCCTGGAGTGAATAATCGGAAGGCCGACGCCCTCACACGACAGGAAAACTCACCACAGAAAGAACAGGTAAAGGAAGCAACGATCATAGAACCGAGTCGAGTGGTGGGTATCGTGGCCACCGATGACTTCCTGAACAGCGTTCGGAGAGGGATCCGCACCACAACTTGGAGAACCTGGATTAGGTTCCACCCCGAATGGAGAATCCATCAGGGTCTCCCCTTGAAAGGGAGACAATTGCTTATTTCCACTAAGACGCTGAAGAAGACGGTCTTCTGGTGGTGTCACTCTTCTCCCTGTGCCGGACATACAGGGCGCACCAAGACTCTAGAAAAAGTGCTCCGACAGTTCTGGTGGCCCTCGGTTCGTCCAGACATTCAGCAATGGGTACAAGATTGTTCCATCTGCGCCCAGATGAAATCAGATCACCGTCCAGCACCGGGCTTGTTACATCCCCTGCCCACGCCAGAGCGACCGTGGGAACGGATTTCAGTAGACTTCATCGTCGGTCTTCCTAAGGATCGCGGAATGACAGCCATCATGGTGGTGGTCGACTATTACACGAAGATGGGGCACTTTGTAGCCTGCAAACAGGCACCCACAGCGGGGCAAACGGCCATACTCCTGCTTACACACATCATTCGTCTTCATGGACTTCCGTAGGTCATAGTATCGGACAGAGGGGCCCAATTTACATCGGGATTTTGGAAAACGTGGTGTTCCAAACTCCAGGTCACCTCTTCCCTATCCACAAGCTTCCACCCTCAGACGGATGGCCAAACCGAGAGACTAAATCAGACTTTAAAGCAATATCTCCGTTGCTATGTGAGTTCGGCTACAGATGCGTGGGTGGAGTGGTTATGGGCTGCGGAGATAGCGTATAACAGTGCCACACACTCATCCACGAATTTCACGCCGTTCTTTAGTACTTACGGGTTCCATCCCAGATTTACTCCCTTACTTATGCCCAACACTGACACGCGACGCCCAGAACTGCGCGACAGGCTAAGGGTTATGCGAAAGGTACTTGCGTTAGCCAGAGGAAATCTGTTGAAGGCAAAGGAACAGTACAAGAGGCAGGCGGATAAACATAGGAGACCAGGGCCAGTGTATAGCCGGGGAGATTGGGTGTGGGTATCAACACGGAACATCCGATTTAAGAAATATAGTGTGTTCAACCCCAGATACATAGGCCCATATCGAGTACTGGAACATGTAAACCCGGTGGCGGTGAGGGTTAGCTTACCTTCGCACTTTCGGATCCATCCAGTGTTCCATGTCTCCCTTCTGAATCCTGCCCGGCAGCCCCGGTCCTGTCCTCCAGCCCCGGTCCAGGTGCAACAGGAGCAGGAGTACGAGGTAAAAGCCATTCTGGACGCAAAGACGGTGAGGGGCAGGTTGTGGTACTTAATCTCATGGAAGGGGTATGGGCCGGAAGACGACTCATGGGAACCCGCCTCGGCGGTCCATGCGCCCAGACTGATTGCACGGTTCCATAGGTTGCACCCAGGCAAGCCTAGCGGCCGGCGGTGATCCTCGGAAGAGGGATGTGCTGTCAGGATCATCAGCGCACGCCGGCCAGGAATGGAGCAAAGACGGGAAAATGCGAGCGGGACCACAATTCCCGATGGGCATTGCGGAAGGCGCGCTGCGTAACGCTCGCCACGCCCCTCACCGTACGTCAAAAGGCGAAAGGTCGCCTCACACGGAGCCGATAATTCTTGGACCAGGAGACAAGACGAGGTAACGCGGAGTGGCAGTGGCATTCCGAAGAGCTCATCACCCAGGTAGCGGCCCGTACTTTCCCAAGGTTCGCCGAGACCGAGGTAGGAGTGCTTTGGCAGGGTTCCACTCGGGGCTCGGCCCATTATAGTCGGAGACACGCTCTCCGAAGGCTATCACCATTCGAACAAGCAGAGATACCCTGATCCGCCCCTCTGTTGGAGAGACCGGTTGGTCTCATGCGGTGAGCGAACGTGTATGTAAATAGTTACTAAGACCCACGGGGCGCGACTCGCTGTCCAATTCAGGCAGTGATATAGCCCGATTATTTGAAACAAACCCGCACTGAGTAAAACGCGAACGAGTGTGTTTGTACTTGGTTTTGAAAGACATATCGCAGAAGCTCAGGCGTGCAGCAAGCTTCAAGGAAAGTAAGCGAAGCGTGCTCCAGCCTCCCTGACTTCAGTTTCCTGGCAGACGCTAGCAGTGTGTAACGGCACCACGCGGTGGCCAGGCTTCCTCTTTGATTTCTTCTGCTTATCTCCCTAGACATATGAGAGAGTCTGGATAGAGGGGTGGTCACAACGCAGATGGCATGGACCTAGAGGGGCTATGACAAGTGGGTATTGCACAACAAAGAAGTTACAGGGTGTGTGTGCGTATGTATTTTGATCCCTGTCATTCTCCATACGTGTGATTTTCCTTGTCGTTTATACTAGTGCCTGCAACTAAAAGACCACGGCCTGTAGCTCTCCCCCATATGTCCGGGCATACCTTATTTTTCTTTACAGGTGAGAGGGCAAGCTAGAGTTAAACACACTGCTGTTAAAAGTACTGCCTGTGGTTCACGCTGAAAGCGGAAACAAGACGTCTTATGCTGTGTTCTGTTGACTTTTTTGCCTTCACAGATCTCCCTCCCTGCAGTCCCCACCCTTTCCTTCCACCGCTCGATCACCCCAAAAGTCCGTGGTTTCACTAGCCGGACTTGGGGTCATCCAGAGGTGGGCCCCCTTAGAGCATCAACACAGCCCCGGGGACATCGGAACGAGGAACCTGACAACAGTTTACAGAAACTGTTTCTTCATCATGGTTGCTCAGAAGAAGCCTGGCTCTAAACTCTGTAGAGAATGTGGGGCCATATGTCGGTTACAGACCCCCACGAAGACTGCCTTTGGTATTTGTTGTCGGAACACGACATCGGAGATTGTTCTTCGTGCCGTCTGATTAATCCGAAGGCACTTACGGAAAGGCAGGCGAAGTTGTTCATGGCCCGAACGAAGGAGAAGAGGGGTCTAAAAAGTGCCAAGTCCAGGTTGAAGTCGCCGACTCCGCACACATCGAGGCCGTCTAAGAAACATAAGAAAAAGAGACAACACGTATCCAGACATCGCTCTTTGAAAGAGAAGTTGTCGGTGTCCCGGTCCAGCTTTGCCATAGGAAAGACGACATCTCTCCTTCTCCGCAGGTGTCTCCTGTGCGCACTCCGACACCGAGGGGCTCTCCGGCGCCAAGGGACTTTCCAACGCCCAGGAGAGAGTTGGCTGCACCTACGGATGCTCCAATCCCAGATCCGCCGTCTCCAGCGCCACAAGCAGAGCCTGTTCTATGGTCTTGTTCTGTTTAGGGTCAGACAGTTCTGGATCCATTTCCACCTTTCCCGGCTCCAGGTGTGGATCTATCTCATTTCCATAATGCGAAGTATGGCATGTTTGCCAGGGTGGCTAACCCATCCCGGCACCCTAGCTGGCCCCGTGGGTCCGCTTTCATATAATTTGGGCATCCCACAGCATTATACCCAGGCTCCATTCATGCCAATGATTCTGTCTTGGCCTCTCCCGATGCCGAAATTCTCGACGCCGATGCCTTCTCAAAAGAAAAGGATGGACTATTCTCCGGTTCCATCGGGTTCCGTTCCGGCGCCTTCTCTGCTTCGATCGGCGCTGTGGCCTGCTTCTGAGGGTCCTCCATTGACGCCGAATCCAAGGTCTCCGGCACCGCGTTTGGTTCCACCTACTATTTGTTTGAGGAGAGAGGCTCAGAAAGCCCTGGAAGAAGAGGAATTTCAGGAACATCGGATGAAGATGGGGAGATTTTCGATTCCATGGATGATTTTGCAGGACTGCAAGAAGCCAGTGGGCTTGATACTTTGCCAGAGTGGGAGCTTTCCTCTCCAAAAGCTCTTCCCTCTCAGGATGTGGCCTCATATCATTCTGTCATTAGAAAGGCTGCTGACCTTCTAGACTTGGTTACCAACAGCAGAGGTCAAAACTAATATTTTAACAGAGGTGCTGCACTCTCCTGCGGTGGAGCCTTTGCTCCCTTTCAACAAAGCTTTCACTGATCCTATTTTGGCTGTATGGCAGAAGCCAATGTTTTCCACTGCTGTTTCAAGGTCAGTAGCAAGGCGCTATAAGGTGGCACCGGGGGACCCAGCATTTTTATCATCACACCCCTCACCAGAGAGCCTTGTGGTACAAGTGTCTTGTTCATCAAAACAGTCTGCTGGTTCTTTTCCTTCAACCCCAGGGGATAGGGACTCCAAGAAATTGAAGCAATCCGCAAAGAAGGTGTTCTCGTTGGCCAGCATGGCCTTGAAATTGACCAATTCCACATAGCCCTTGCTTTGCTTATTCTTGCCTTGACATCGGTGTCTGTGCTGCCCTGCCCTGGTAGGTGTAGGCCTCAACCTCTTCGAGTGTATCGCTGGCAGGAGTGACTGCAATTGTGCTGGCTGACTTTGCATTCAGTATCTTGTTTTTTTCACGGTGGATGTTAAGGCCAAGTTGTGCTGATTTGGTTGCCACATTGTCAGTCTTTTCTTGCAACTTCAGATGGGTACGGAAGGGTAGGTCCGGGTGCTCTGCAAAGTTCAGGTTGTCGCACTGCGTTCAAAGTGTCCACTGGATCCCATTTCTTCTCCTTACTGGGGATGTCTTCATGATCCAGTTTATGGCCAGCAGGAAGACAAAAGGTGAGAACAAACAATCCTGACGGACTCTGGTCCTCACTTGGAAGGCTTCTGTAAGTTGTCTCCCAAAGACTACCTTGCAGGTCATTACATAAGAGTTCCTGATGATTCCTACTATAGTGGCAGACGAGTTTTCAAAGGGTCTCTCTGTGCACCCTATCGAATGCCTTTTCCTAGTTGAAGTTGACATAGAGGGGGTAGTTCCATTCCATCAAATGTTCAACGATGCGCAGTGTTGCAATGTGGTCTGTGCAGGCTGTATCTTTACTGAAGCCAGCTTTTTGGTCTCACAGCTGAGCTTCAGATTGTTCCTTCTTTCTGTTCAGAATGACTCTGTTGAACACTTTGTCTGATGTCTCTGTAATTGGCGCAATTACTCAGGTCACATTTCTGAGGATTTTGTTGAGCTATCCCTCTTTCCAGTCTGATGGCACCTTTTCCTCTTTCCAGATCCTTCTAAACCTGGGGAAAGCATGTCTACTGATGTTAGTGTCTGCCTTCAGTGCCTCTGCAGGAATCTTGTCTGGTCCTGCTGCCTTCCTATTTCTCAGATGTTTGATGGCTTGCCGTATTTCTTCCTTGGTTGGTCTGCTGCATTTGATTGGGCAAGTCCTTGTCAGCTGGCTGAATGTCTGGTGGCGATTGTGGTACAGGCCGGTTCAGCAGTTCTTCAAAGTGCTCCACCCATATTCGCTGTTGGCCTTCGTTACCCATGATTGTCTTCCCAGCTTTGCCTTGAACGCGTTTTTCTGGCTTGTATCTTCCTGAGAGTTTCCTTATTGGGTTATAGAGTTCTTTCAAGAATCCACAGTATGCTGCTTCCTGGGCTTCTTTGCCAATCGATGAATCTTCTATTGTCTGCTCTTAAGCTTCTCTTTGCTACCTTGTTGGTATTGATTTATTCACCTTGAGCTTTAGGTTTTTCTGCTCTTGTTTGGTTGGTGTTGACTGCATCTTTATTTTCCTTTCTCTCTTGCATTTTACGGATAGTCTCAGTGGAGATCCATTAATGCTGGTATTTATTGGGACCCAGTCTCTACGGGCAGGTTGATTTCACAGTTTCTTTGATCTTCTCCCACTGACTTTCTACTGGGTCTCTGTCGTTCTCTAGATTTTTCAGGACTTGAAACTTGTTAATGAGGGTGACTGAGTATTCACTCCATTTCTGTGCGTCTTTGAGGAAAGTGGTGTTATACGGCTGGTGTTGGTTTGTTGGTTCCTTCCATGCTTCCGTCAGCTGAAGCTTTAGCCTGGCCATAAGGTGATAGTCTGACGCCATGTCCGCTCCTCTCATCACTCACATCCTGCAAGGACCTCTGGAATGTCTTGGCAGTGCAAGCATGGGCGATCAGATCCTCCATTAAATGGTCTGGTGACACCCACGGTGCCTTGTGTATTCTTATGTGAGGGAATGCATTATCACCTATCACCAGACTGTTCAGGGCACAGACGTCTGAGAGCCTTTCACCATTCTTGCTCATGTCGACAAGGCCATGACTTCCTCGTATCCAGTGTTGTCGATTCTAATCTTGGCAGTGTGATCCCCTTCAGAATGGTGATATTTCTCAAGGCATTTCTGCAGCGTAGACTGGAGACTGTTGCAAAACAGTTATTTTTCCTCCCCGTAGCTGTAATTTGTAGGTGCATAGCACTGGATAACAATCATGTTGATCCTCTTTTTCTTTGTGCGCAGGGTCACTGTTATGATTCTGAAACTATGGGCTTCCCATCCAATCAGAGCTCTGATGGCTGCTGGCTTTGGCATCAGTGCTACTCCCTTAGTGTGTGGGGGTATTCTCTTCCTCGTGTCCAGAATACAGCAGCATCCCCTGGAGCCAGTCTTTTCTGTCCACACTGTGTCCATCTCGGCTTGCTGATGCCAAGCAGGTCAAAATTGTATGTTTTTAATCTCTGCTGCCACTTGAGCTGTCTTGTCTCATACTTAGTCCTCACATTCCATGTCCTGATGGGGATGGTCTTGGTAAAAAGCAAGTGGATCGGCTTTGTGGTTTCCAGGGATCTCTGGCTTTCACCACAAGGTGTAATAGCTCTCCGTTAAAGATATTCCTCTCTCCCCCCAAATCCAGGATGTCTTGTGGTCTTTTGGTTAAAATTTCTGTAGTTAAGATTTTTTTTTTTACATAGTGGGGTTGGCTAGCACCACATATAACCCTCCTCCTTTTGTTGGCCGGGCTTGGGACCGCCCATGGTGGATTTGTATGACATGGCGAATGTCGTTGATCATAAGCATATATGCAACACTGCACCTTAATAGTGCCAAGCAATAATCGCACTACATGGCAGCAATATTGGTGAGCTTCCGTTACCTCACTAAAGTAATCCTTAATGGACCGAATTGGCCATGCCCTGGCAGCTACATTGAGGAGCAAGAAGTGGCGGCTTGTTGCAATCATACTTTGGTATGTTTTATGGAGATGAAGGATGGGCAACAAAGGCTAAGTAAAATCCAAGAAGGAATAGCAAACTGTTTCATAGCCTGTACAAATCTCTACCTTTCTATAGCAAATAGACTGCTTGTCTTTTGATTGATTGCTGTGCCAGTTGCTATTTTTTTTTTTTGCATTAAACACGTTCGACTGTAGGGCTTCCTGATGGGTTGTGTATTATGTTAAACAAGCTTTTCAAATCAAAACTGCTGAAGGTGCTAAACACTGCTTCAAGAAGATTTTTTTTTTTTAGCCCTGAACCAACAGCTGCTCATCTCAAAACCCTACACTGACTCCCAATAAGATTGAATCACATTCAAGATTCTCTGTCTCTCATATAACTACATTAACGGTTCTGCCCCCAATGCCTGTAAGTTATATTCAAATATACAGCTTTCATGCACCCTATGCTCTAGGCAGAAGAGTGTCTTTCTCCAAAACCAGATATAGACCTTGAGAAGGCCGGTGTTTTTCTATGTCAAATCCCCAACTCTGGTATTGCTGGATTTGTCTAAGCATGTTGTTCCAATATATTTGTTGTATGAAATATAAGCTCTTTGTAATGCATTGCTTTTTTCTATTTTACGATGTACCTGAGCTATGAATATTGCTCCTGAACTGTGTTTCCTGTGTTCGTTCCTCCCTTTGCCTTCATAAGCCTTTTCCTCACAAGTCTATATTCTTTACTTTGACTCGGCACTTAGAAGTAATTTCGTTTTGTAGTGTGTGAAGTATAAGCAAATTAAATAAAACCATAGGATTCATAAATATGGAATATTTCCAACGACATGCGAGGGATCCTAGAACACTTTTAAAATGAATAGGAAACCTCTATGTGGAGGTTACATTTTATTTCCATCTTTTGTGGTGTAACACACGTATGAAATACATCTTCAAATCCATTTATGAGTTTAGATGTCACACGCAATCCTTAATGCCAAACAGTTTTTTCATTTCCCCCTTCTTAAAGAGAAAAATAAACGATTTTGCATCTATATGCATGCAATCTCAAGCAAAAGAAAAAACTTCAGTCACTTAAACTAGTCTGGGCGTTGCACGTTCCCAGCATGCAACAAAAGGACTGTTTGCTTCCCTCAATTTTCTGGCTCTGTGTTTATGACCCTTACAACCAGGCTCTACTTTTTTATGTCTCACCTGCACAGAGCAAGCGCTGTTCTGCAAGACTTATTGTTTAAGATTCAGTTGACTTACAACTCACCCACAGCATACCATTGGTTTGTTTTGTTGGCACTCATTTGATTGCTTAGCACCTGCAGGCTTCCCTTCCTTGCTTGTGTTAGCTCCTCCCTGAAGCATGGCCCAAGTACATGTGTTCTTCCTCATCTTTTTGAAACACACTTTAAAAAAATGTTTATATGCCTTTCGGTATTCCTGCACATGGAATTTGCTTTCCAACTTTTAGCACAGGCATATAGCTTATTAACCATGTTGCCTTATCTACTGTCTCTACTGATGCTTTAGTAATGTATACCCACAACTGTATTACTGTACGCCACTTGACTCCGCTCAAAGCCATCCTACACCACTCTACTTAACACTTGCCACTCCACTGCAGTCTACGCCACTATCTGCCACGCCACACAATTCCACTCAACTCTACCCCACTCCACGTTATGCCACTCCATTCTATGCCACTTCACGCCACCACGCTTTACCCTGCCACACTCTACGCCACTCTAGCCAGACCCTCTTAAATGCATACATGATCTATCTTGCCAGCATAATCCTCTCACAATAGCAATGTCCTCTCCTATAACATACAACTCACTGATGAATAGGTGAGTGGAGTGAGCCATCTTGTTCTCCTCCTGCATTATGACACAAAATGGCCTCATCCAAAACAGACGAAGAAAAATGAGCTTGGGGAAAATTTCCATGCACATCTTATCAAGACCAGGGACCCTCTCCTTAAACCCCAAAGAAATGAGTTAAAACTGGGTTGGGCAAAGGGAAGAAATAACACAGCTACCTGGAGGAACTGGCTCTAGAATAGTAAGAGACGTAAGGACAGCACCATTGGTGTCAGAGGTGAGAGACCACACATCCCCAATTAAATAGGACGGGACAGGTGAAATGTATGGAGCACCCCTTGGAGGAGATGCAGAGAAGATGGGTGAATTTTATAGAGGTGCCATGAAGACATAATTGGCCAAGGCCAAATAATCTAAGCTACTGATGCAAGGTGGAAGTTTATGAGCTGGGGCAAAAAAAGGCTAAGTGAACCTGTGATTAGGGGCAGCACAGTGGGTTGACTGATTGAATACCCTCGATGAGAGGCGAATGGTGGAGGTGAAATGTATCAAATTATGATCTTTATTGATCCAGATAAATTATATACTGAATTGTTGTGTGTTGCGAAAATACCGTCCTCTGATATCTTAAGATGTGGAAGCGCCTTTAACAAGGGCACAATCTAAATAATAAGGCAGGAGTTTCAAAAGGATCTTTTGTTACCGCACCAAGAATTCAACAAGTTTTTGGGAGATTTGGACCATTCACTGAAAAATGAATTCCAATTGGAACAAGCCGAAACCCAGCCTGAGACAACAGGTGCATGTGCAAGACAAATATTTTAGAACACATGTTGCTGCAAGAACAACAATTTACATCACTCTGAGACAAAATCGAAGCCTTAGAAATATTATCTACCTTGACGCATAAATATTGAGCAAGTAACTCAGACTTAGAAACCTGTGCAGCAACTGTACCACCATATAATGCAATCACATTTAGTTTATTCTGCTTTTCGAATGAAAAAGAAATTGGCTCCTGAGAAGAGTTCACCTTTTCTGAACAAAACAAACCATTATGGCAGTGGCATGCAAACAGGACAACATGTTTAAACAAAATATCAAGTTGCATCTGCAAGCACTCTGGCCAAACACACACACATAAAAGAAGCCACAATGTTGTCTTCGAAAAGAGAATTTGTTTTTCCAAATGGGGTTTGCCATTTCATTCAATGTCGAGAATAAGACACATGCTGTTATGGCAGTGGATGAAGCATGAGCATTCCTGCAGCTCGATAGATAAGACCTACAAAAAATCCTCCTGTTGAGGATGGACCCCACCCAGAAAATCCAGACTGGATGAAACTAAGAACTAAAGCAGGGCTTGTTAGAAATCTCCTTGGGTGAGGGAAAGATGATATTTAACACACTTGATAACCAGAATAGCATAAAGCCAATATTCTTTGACTTTCCAATGCACACGTGGCCACAATTTCAATTTGTATCAATATAAGCTTCACTTTTGCTGTATATACCACGCAAGTCTAGAGAAAACAATTCTACAGATTGTTGTCGTTTTGGTATGATTCTGTCTGGAACTTCCTGGGATTACATACATTAGTTTTCCTTGTTATTTATTCCTGTACTTTGATACTGTGTCGCTGCTTGTTATCCCAGGGGCAGCTGCATTGTGTGGTTAATCGACATTCTATATTGTTACTCTTTTGTCTGTGCATATTGGCACAGAAGCAGTCTTTTTTTTAAAGATGACAGAAGATATACTAAATTGAAAGTCAGACAAGAAGTGGGCAATGGTAGATGGGTTCGACCAGAGTGGGGAGTTGACAGCTCCAATAGTCCACATTTGGGAATGAGCTGGTGCTGGGGTCTTGGCACCTGCACTTCAGCTGTATTGAATAATCAACACTGACCATTCTTAGGATTTACAACTTTATATACCGAAGACCTTAATTCAACAATGAAATGCGGAGCTGTACTCAAATGGCTACACCGGAATGATATTGATATCGCTATGCTTTAACTCCAAATTTACTAAAGGTAGAAGACTCAATACATTAATTCTCACACTGGTACCCTCTCCAGATTCATTAAGGGTGGCAAATTCACGAGAGAGCATCTGTGGCCCAACGGGGAGGGTTTGAACAGGAAAAAAGAACTTTCACAAAAATACTGAGAATGAGATGCATAGGAATGTGGTCTGTAATGAAGACCCGACAGTTATAAGGGGTGAATTATTCCCACACGCATCAACATTTTTAGATCGACGAAAGAGAGAACAAGCATTTGCAATGCAATAGGTCTCGCATTTATACGAGTTTGAGCTATTGGCATTGTAAATGACAATGCCTTTTATTTATGTTTTAAAAACCCACACATAAATAAAAGGCATTGCCATTTACAGTGCCAATAGCTCAAACTCTTACCAACTGCGAGACCTATTGCATTGCAAATGCTTGTTCATCATAGGATTCGCGAAATCTGTGCACGTGTGGCTATCCCCTGGCGGGAGCGAGCAAGGACACCATATGTTTGTAATTAACTTGCAAACATATGGTGCCCCTGCTCGTTCCCACAAGGGAAACATGCGCAGGTTTCATCCCGTTTAGGCAGCTGCTTCTGCGCCTCTAAGCGCTAAGGGTTACAATGCTAGAGAGGCACGTAGCAAGGGTCACATTGAAACATCAGAAACCCAAAACGTGGGATACTTAAAATTCGATATAAGATCATATGCAGACTTCAATTCCACAGAATACAGGCAGGTGATTCGTGTTGAGAGGGAAATGAAAAAAGATGCGCCCAGAAAATGAATGACTGCGGCCTGGCTCGTTACGGTCACATAACCATGGCCGGGCACCCAGTTCCGTGCGCTCGTCATGTATCCCCGTTGCACGAGAGTGCTTTCATACAGCACAAGAGCAAATCAAACAACAAAATCTGAAACACATAACAAAATACACGGCCCTGAAAGGGTACACTTCTTAAATTACAAAAACGTTGACACCTTTTATGTATGTTTTTTTGTGGGCTTGATGTAGAATAAACTGTAAGAGGGCGAGAAAATGAGGGGGGAATAGGGAATCCGTCAATTGTAAATGTTACTACCTACTTTAGAGGAGCAGTATCGTTACAGAAGTGGACGCACAACCCCCCCCCCCCCCCCCCCAAATGCGCGAGGATTCAGCTACTCAAGGCTTCCAAGCACACCAACAGCCACTGTACGGAGCGCCCTTCCCAGGAACGCAGCAGAGCTCGGATGGACACAGAGCCAAGTGCAGGGATAGGAAGCGCACCGCGCAGCCAATTAAGAAAAGTCCCCGCTTTGCTGAATATGGCCACCACCCAACGACCTTAGTCAAGAAACTGAGCGTCCCCGTTTGTGTATTTTAGTGTGTCTTCAAGCTGCTGACAGTGAATATGTACGATTGGTTCAGGCACGCACTGAATATGGGTAAACTGATTGCGCTGCATCTCGCTGCTCGTGAACATGTAAATATAAAACTAAAATGTATTAATAAGGAAAAACCTACTTGGTCAAGCCGACGCTATACAAATACACACCAGTCAGGTGGGCAATGCAATGACATTCTATAGTCTAACTATAGTCATTCTATAGTGTGGTCTAACAAGCGCGCACTGAAGCTGACGGAGTGGGAGGGGGAGTGGGGGCGGGCACGCAGGCTGCCAAATGGTGCGATGAATAGTGAAAGCGAAGCTGACGGAGTGGGAGGGGGAGTGGGGGCGGGCACGCAGGCTGCCAAATGGTGCGATGAATAGTGAAAGCAAACAAGTGGTTGCAGGACTCCAAATGGTGCGCGCGCCCAGACGGGTCACATGCACTGTAGTTGGAGGCCTGCAAAGCCACTGTTTGCACTTCCAAAACGCGCTTACTATAAGTCTCGCCAGAGCCAGCGCTAAAGCGCTGGTCAGGCGAGACCTAAAAATCGCAAATAAACTAGGGGATAGTATAACATTATTGACAGAAGCTACATATAAACTGCTCATTAATCAGAAATATAGTGAATGAGGTTAAAAACATGACATATTATTGGGGCTCAAATTTAACAAATTAGAGAATGGAAATGACATTAAGACCATCGTAGATGGGAAGAGTGTGGCTCAATATGGGACGACAGATACCATCAATCAGTTGTATTCATTTTATACAACACTATACTCCGCTCAGGAGAATGACAACAGTCTACTTGATGAGTATTTAGCTGATTTCACATTCCCCACTATTGACCCTATATTAATAGAAATAATAAAATAACCTCTTACATCATTAAGACTGCACAATAAAGCAATAGGTTCCAACGGCTTCTTTATTGCATTTTATAAGGCCTTTTCAAATCTATTAATAATACCCTAGACAGTAGTTTTAATTACTTTTTAGAAACTGGGCAAGGTGACAGAGACAAGGGTGGAATCCCAACAACATGCACATCATAGTGACTCATGACTAATGAATACCAACCTAAATATTTTCACTTGGATTTTTGTAACCTGTATTATCCCATTGTGGTCCAGCCTAATAACCAATTAACAAGCATGGTTTATCAAGAACTGGCAAACTTGGGACAACAGAGGGTGTTGCTCTAGATCTAATAGATATAACAAACTAACAATTATAAATACCGGACTGCAAGAATTAAAGTTAACAATGAATGGTTAGCTAAAATAACTTTATCCAGGGAACATGGCCAAGCAGCCAAAATTGGCAGATGCAACTCTGTAAGCACTGCGCCTAAACAACAGTAATCTGTCATAACCCGTGGGGCAGGAGACAGGCAGGGCCACCCATCGACCGCGGCAGAGGGCAGAGAGACCTGTGCGACTTGTGCCCTCCTGCCTGGGCCCAAGTGAGCGACCGGGTGGGAACAGACAGGCTGAGGGAGGGCCAAGGCCCTCGGATGAAGCGAGCCAGGCCTGAGAATGTGGTGGTTGTTAGCAAGACAGTAACAGCATTTAGACAGTAACGGGGTTTGCCCTCATTCTCCTCCCACATCTGGGCAAAAAGTATCCTCGTCAAGACATGGGTGGAAGGATAAAACACCTGTTTAGGGACCAACTGTTGTGTCCCCCTGCCTGTTCCGCAATATTCTTAAAGTCCAGAATTGTTTAGGTGGATTCCCTGGGTTCTAGCGACAAAGTCCCTCTGTTTAATTCTTCTTTTTTTAAACAACATATGTGACACTTCAAACATAAAGGGAGAATTTTGACCATTTACATTTACACAAACATCCCAAAAAAAAAAAAACATTGTACACTTAGTTTCTGCTTCCTTCCTACCCATTCTTTGAACGAAGTGGTTGCTACGTATTTATAAACAATCCATCCATGAGGTAGTCCAGTACACACATGAGGGGATGAGTCAACCCTCTAAATAAATCCAATGTGTATGTATTAAATTTCTTAAATAGTGCTATTGTTCTATTGGGCTCCTGTATTCAGTGAGGTCAACTCGTTTCGGCCCAGTCATTTGCTTAGTCATCGCACTTCAGTGTGCATCAAGAAGTCTGTATTTTCAGCTTTGGAATCCTGCAGCATTGCTTTTAAAGTTTACGGTTAAGGGCATTGGCACGAATAAAATTAACAATTTTCATTCCAACTTTTAAGACGTTATTCAGTTCTCCATGCTTTAATTTTGCACACAAAACCTCTTGATGAATAATGCAGTGCAATTAAACATTACATGTTTAACACACATATTGGCCATGGTCCAGTTGCAACAGAAACATATTATAACAAGCATTGGCATAGCCAATAGGTCTCGCCTTTGGGACCTTATGTGTTTAGCCATGCAATAGTTGCATAACTAAACACTCATAAGGTCCCAAAAGCGAGACCTATTGGCTATGCCAATGCTTGTTTTAACCGCTGCAATCTATTGAAGACTCACGGAGAACATCAAAGCGGGTGTGCGGCCGCGAAAGTGATCGCGATCAAACATCAAAGCGGCCGCTTTACCACATCTAGTTTTGTCTGTCCACCTCAGAAGTGACAGCAGCAAACACAGCGTCAAACTGTAAGGCAGCAAAGAACAGTGATAATGATGCCAATGAATGGTAAGTATTTTGCAGACCGAAGGCCACTTTTTAGACATTTTTTTTATTAATGCAATAGGTCACCAAGCAACAGCGCATGTGCGCTACCTGCAATAAAGACCTAAAAAAAAAACAGGGAGGCAAGTCACAAAACAAAAATCAACTATGGAAGCAAATAATGCCAGAAAACCAAACTAATACAGGACTGCAGCATATTTAAGGGTGACAGATAAGGATTCAAGACAAGCATTTTCACTTTTAAATGTACGGGAAGTAGGATTGCCACCTTTACCAGTTAAAAAATGTAATATTTGCTCATTGCTAGAAATTATTTTAATTGGGGGCCACGGGGAGGCTCAGATAAAACCTCTAGTGTAGATATATATATATATATTCACTGAAAAAACCATAGGTTTCACACACGTTATAGTTAGGAATTAGCATTTAAAAAACCTTGCAAATTCACTGAAAAAACCATAGGTTTCACACAAGTTATAGTTAGCTGTACATTTCACTCGTAAAAAACCAATGAAATTCCCCCGTTATAGTTAGTGCAGGCAACTATAACTCGCGCGACCGCAATCCTCTGCTGATGCTAATACTGTATTTAGACACTTATTTGCCCATGTCTTCTTACATTAAATTTTAGCTATACATATATTACAAATATTTTTTTTTCATAAAGACACATATCTCATCAGCAGAGGATTGCGGTCGCGTGAGTTATAGTTGCCTGCACTAACTATAACGGGGGAATTTCATTGGTTTTTTACGAGTGAAATGTACAGCTAACTATAACTTGTGTGAAACCTATGGTTTTTTCAGTGAATTTGCAAGGTTTTTTAAATGCTAATTCCTAACTATAACGTGTGTGAAACCTATGGTTTTTTCAGTGAATTTGTACGGTTTTTTAAATGCTAAGTTACTTTACGCCATTTGTGGCGTGCGCGCCCAGTTAACGCAGTTCGTTCCGTGCGCGCACGGTGCGCTTCGCGCACCGCGCGCCCACTTTACGCAGTTAGTGCCGTGCACGCACGGTGGTCACCGCGTGCCCACGTTACGCGGGATGGGCCATGTACGCACGATGCGCTTCGGGCACCGTGCGCACATGGGGGACATATTATGTGCTTCGTTGTGAAAGGTATTCATTTTTAGTTTCCTTGAAAAATATATGCCATGCACAAATGGTGCCCTTCGGGCACCATTTGCACACGGGGTGGGGAAAGTGTGGATAATTTTTTTTTTTTAAATAATTTTAACCGTACGCGTACGGTAAGCGTAATCGGCGATTTTACGCAGTTAGTGCCGTGCACGCACGGTGGTCACGCGGTGCGCTGCACGCACCGCGTGCCCACGTTACGCGGGATGGGCCATGTACGCACGTTGCGCTTCGCGCACCCTGCGCACATGGGGGACATATTATGTGCTTCGTTGTAAAAGGTATTCATTTTTAGTTTCCTTGATTGAGATATGCCATGCACAAATGGTGCACTTCGGGCACCATTTGCACACGGGGTGGGGAAACTGTGGATAATTTTTTGTTTTTTTTAATAATTTTAACCGTACGGTAAGCGTAATCGGCGATTTTTCGAAAAAAATTAAAATTGTTTTTTTGGCCTTGGGGGTTTTTGGGGGACACCTATATTGATGCTGGGTGGTTAAGAACTAAATATACTACCCCTTTAGATGTTTTTTGACTTTGTTTATGCTGCCCCCCTCAGAGTGCGAGAGAGAAAATGGCGGCCGCCGCTTCCTGGTTTCGACCGATTCGAATGTTTACTTAGATGGAACAGCCAATCAGAATCGCGCTCGCGCACGTCACCGTACGCGTACGGTAAGCGCACCGTAAGCGCACCGTAAGCTGGCTCAGATATATATATTGATTTAAAGGCTATTTTCTCAGAATCTACTGAACAGATTTACACCAAACCTACAAAAGGCACTTCCTTGACCTGTAGACTACCTCTCTGCCAAATTTCAAGGAACTCTGTTCAGCCGTTCGGGCTGTAGCTGTGTCTAAAGGTCCTATGGAAAAATGCATGGGAAAAACGCGTTTTGGGACCCCCCTTTTATCTCAGCCCCCGCTTGACGAATCCCCCCGAGACTTTCAGGGTAGGAGCGGAGCGCAGCGCCCCACCTATTTTGAAAATTTCGCGAGGATTCGTCGACCGGCGCCAAAGTTATTCAAAATAGAATGTTGCGGTTTTCCTATGGAAACAGGGTCCTAACTATAACTACCTACTGGCGACCGCCAGTAGGTAATATATTTATATATATATATATATATATACACACACACACACACACATATATCTCTTACCATAGCAATATTTCAGCAGTTGTATTCCTCATCCACACACTTTCACAAAGAAGCACCCTTATAATTGCCATACCTGACCATTGCTCTCCATGCACTCTGCAGAGAGAGTCCAAGAATTGGATGAGAATGTATTCTGCGCCCATTTATGACCCACTGATGGGTACTGTGAAAGGTTTGCTTTACCTTAGGCCTGAACGGCACAGTTCTCAGCTGTGCTCTGCTATAAACACTTGAGCACAACCTGAACACACACAGATACAGAGGCAGCACTTTTCACAGTATAGCACACAAGAGTAATATATAGTATGAAAATAACTACAAAAATACAACATAAACCACAGGGAATTAAAGATGAAATAAAATATGGAAAAAGAACAATGTGGCTTCTCCCATGCTGGGATGCCAGTGTACTTTTTTTTTAGTCAGTACAGCTGATGGTGAGGCAGGGGGAGGGGACCAAGGCAATTACTGGTAGTGCACCACAAGGACGCTCTCCTCCCCAGGGCGACGCCAATAGTTTTAAGGCTCTGCAGAGTGCAAACACAGTAATCAAGTCACCCTTATTATTATTAACTATCCTTTTTTATTAGCAGTGTAAGACTGGGACAGAAAATAGACTGGGCACCATAATAAAAGTGGCCCCCATTTGTGAATTACATAGGTAAAATTACAGATCTGCACTTGCACTACAGAAACGCTTTATCATCACATATAAATAAACCTTTTCCTTACCTTTGGTAATGTTCACCTATAACACACATGCAGTTACAGGTGAGCCAGCATTCACCTGTAAACAGACATTCAGAAACAAGAGGAGTGCTGGTCACCTGTGAACAGACAGGTGGGTCTATAAAAAGATCTATAAACCTATAAAAAGCATTGTGCAAGACCACTGACCTGTTTAGTGCGACTGCTGTCCCCCTGCACAGCTCCACCACTGAGTACTACCCCTTGAGCCCTGAGCTCACTAGGCCCTCCTCCACCCGCAGGCTCCTGCCTGCACCTCATCCCTGGTGGTCCAGTGGGAGAGCACTCTGCTCCTCTGCCTCTTTTGCCTCTTTCCTCTTTTTATCTTTACTTTCCTTCTCTGCCTCTTTCCTCTGTGCCCTTTTTTTCCTCTTCCTTTTTCCTTCTTCTGGAGCTGTTTTTATCTGCGCTTCCCCCCATCGCTGCTGCCCCACGATCCTCCCCCCTCAGTGTCTCCTCCCCGCCACCCAGCTGACCCACCCTCCTCTCGATCCCTCCTTAAAATGCACCAACGCCAAGCCCATCTGTGCCCGTCTGCGATCAGCCGCCAGAGACCCTGGTCTTCCAACCTGCCTCCGCTACAACTCCAGCACCCTCCACGATCTCTACCCCGGACGCAACAACTGTCAGCTCTTGATGCCGAACAGCCCCTCCACCTCCAAGACCCATTCTGACTAATCCATCACGTGACCTCATATACTGAGAGGTGCTGGATGTTACACACAGCATGCTCCCAACCCAGCTTAGCCCTAAGAGACGCTTGCTTATCCTTGCCTCTCAATTTCTTCTCCCCCCACCCCGCAGCCCAGGCCTCCTCTTGTGAGGGTAAATGCCAACACAATCTATTGTACAAGCTCCTCAGATGGATTTAGAATCCTCACTGTTTACTCTACCCCTACCCCCAGAACTATTCTACAATATATCGCAGGTCACAATGCTGGGGTCCACCCCGCATAATTTACCCTAATGTCGTGCTCTATGAACTACGTCTATCTCATCGATTCCCCCTTCTTTTATATCCCCTTATCCTTCCTTGCCTTCTGTCCCTTTTTTACTCCTTCCTTTTGATCTCTTGTGTACCCCTCCCCCTTCCCCCCTGTTCATTGCACTTTTTCTTCGCAAGCATCACAGCAGTACCTGCAATGACAATAGTCCTCTGCAAACTTGTTCTGCTGTTACCTAGTCACGCTGTTATGTTCTCCTACAACTTTCAATAAAGAATAAAAAAAAGAATGAATGTCGCTTAATGCTGGACTTTCAAGGTGTAGTCAAGAAAGACAATATCCTAGTCGCACCACACTGGAGATTGTTAGTGGCAAAGGCAGCCTTTAGTATGGCATATCTGTCAGCAAAATAAAGATCTGGGCGAGCAAAGGTCTTGGTGGTGCTCTGGAGTGAGGGTTTGGGGCACATGCTTATGAAGCAGGAAGAAAGGTCAGCCTGAGGAACTCATGATTTTAGCCATAAACTGCATTGGGTACCACAGTTGGTTCCCTCTGGGATCCCCACGATTCTAAGATTGTTCCGCCGGAATCTCCCTTCCACATAGTTGCCCAGTTCACCAGTTGTCTCACTACCTACTGGAGGTGTCCCACCTCACACTGCAGTGCCAGAATTAAACTGTCAGCCTCTGTAAATATAGCCTCTGTAAATATAGCCTCTGTAAATCTACCATCTGCAACAGTCACTCTGTCCATAGTGTTGCAGAGGTCTTGTCGAAGCAAAGCGTGATCTAGGCTGAAGTCCCCTAGTTGGCCCTCCAGAGAGGAGTGAGTGTCGTGAATTGGTTGTAGGATGATGGTTGTGGCATCCGGTGGTGTTTCGAACCCCTTCAGTGCCTACACGTCTGCTGCCTCTGGCGATTTGAGGCCACTGCCAGCTTAGTGGACTTATCAATCTTGCCTTGTACTGGCCGGGGAGCCTGCTTGGTGAGGGTAGTAGTTGCCACCTCAAGTGGTTCAGGATATCACTCGCCTATAGGTAGCCATTTCACAGGTCTCAAATCAATGAAAAGCAACTAGGGTGGCAAGTGATAAGCAGAGGGAAAGTTCTGAAGCGGTACATTGCTTTACTTCCTGAAATTGAACACTTTGTAAACAGGAGAGGCCAATAATTCCCAGAACTAAAGGATGTGAATTGGCTTATAATTCTCAATTTTCTTTCAGATCTATTCACATACTTCAATGCTGTCACTTTGACGCTGGAAGACAACAACAGCTTGTCTAATCCATGATGAATGGTATTTACTCATTTGAAAGTAAGCTTGTGCTATTCAAAGAACATCTTGATATGATGCTGACTTCACCCACTTCCCAAAATTGTTTGCTGTGACTCGAAGGTTTCCAAATGCATAACAAATTTTGTCAGTGCTAAACCTTGGTGCATGTCTTGAGAAAATGTCTGGGGCGATCAAAAGGTAATTTTCTCAATTCAGAGCCCTCGCCCCTCTGCTCAGGCTGGTTGAAAACACCTGGATGGTGATCGCACAAAATCTTGAAGTTGTTGAACTTATTGGCCTAAAAAGGGCGCAAGCAGAAATATTGCTGATTGACGTTGTTAAAGGGTGCGGGACACAATAGGCAGACACAGAAAATGTCTTGATATAAGAATGGTTTATCCAGGTTCCAAGTATAGCAAGTAACCAGGATTTCCTTCTTTTTTCTCTCTTCTAGGTTCTTCTTTTGGGATGGGGCATCAGGAAGGCGTCAGTATTCCCCTCAAAATAAAAAGAATAGCACAGGTTAGTGTTTGGTTTGTCGCACTCATACCATAAGGGAAGGACGGGAGGGGGAAAACACCACTCCGAGCATCCTAGCCCATCTCCACATGTTGATAGTCTAATCACAGGATAGGGAATTAGCAGAATGTGAAAGGATTTCCAAAATGATATATAAAAAAAATAAAGCAAAAACAATGTCTCAGCAGATCTCCCATTTGGAAGATCAAGAGACACACCCTATCTCTTCAGGAAATAGCCTGGAGGATTACACTCCCTTTCCAAGATTAAGCTTCTCGTTTGGACTTCCCTTCCTCCCTCCGATATCCCGGAGGCAGGCACATACCTGTGCGAGCCATGCTTCTCCAGGACCATCGCAGGGCGAGTGTTGTGGTCGTTGGCCTCGAGGCGTCTCTTCCTGGTTTCCTAAGTTCGCTTGATCCTCCACTCGGGCTAAACGCTGCCCTTTCTCAACTGCACTCCTCCAACCTGGGCAGAGCTCCGTAGCTCATTTTCAAGGTGGGAAGGGGTCTTCTCTTCTCCACATGACAACTCGGCTCTCGGCATCTTTCAGGTCTCTCTCTTCACCTTATTGGACATTCGCAGTCTCTGACTTCCTCTCTGGGAGACACGAGATCCAGGCGATGCTGCGAGTTAAAGGGCTCTTAGCTGGGAAAGGCTTCCTCCTCCTCATAGAGGATAGTCGTTCCCACTCGTTTCTGGGAACCCCCGGACAGAGGCTACACATAGAGAAGATTGTCTGACATTTAAGGAACAAGCCATAGTCCGTCGTTTGTGTAGTCCCTGCAGTAATCGGGTAACTGTCCTGTGTGACAACATGCAGCACAATTCAGCTCTCGAGGCATCTTTTTTGGGGCGGGAACCAGAAGAATTCCCTCTTCTTTTTACAGTGGCCCAGAAAGTAATGTTTGTGTTTCTGGTGTCCTGACTTCTATTATCGCTATTTCAAGAGGTTGTCCAGGATAGAAGACTTCTGCAGGATGTGTGAAACTACAATAGTGGTGATTCCCAAACAGAGAGGACCACTGGATGGATGCTCTTTGCATCAATCAGTATCATTACCTAATACTGAGGCGAAGATACTTGTTGACAGTCTAGTCATGGTAATACAACCCTTGGTCTACAAGTACGAGAAGAGTTTCATGCCAAACCGTGGCACCACACACTGTATACAATGCTTACACCTTGCCCTGGCAGGAAGACAGTAGTTGAAACGTCCTTTTTTTTGCATATTTATATAGCGCGAACTCGACCCGAAGGTATTGGAGCGCTTTACATAGCACCGTATTTACATTACACATTTAGGCACAGGGAGATTAAGTGATTTGCCCAGAATCACAGGATGTGGACGCAACCTCGAGGCTCAAACCCTGGTTTCCTGCACCAGAGGCGGCAGCGCAGCCGATGGACCACATCCTAATGCCCGAAAGCTAATGGACTTTTAAAATGCCTTTTCTCTACTCATCGCCCGAGCCTGTGTGAGAGCTAATGGTGCATTGTCTAACCCCTTCCCCATAGAAAGAGTTACTAGACAGGCATACTCACTCTCAATTCTGCTGTTCATGTTTGTCATCAAACCCCTTACGGCGTGGCTCCAGAATGACCTGCTGTGCAGGGTTTAAGATGGCATTGGTAGTGGAGGACTGTGTATCATTGAACACCTATGTTGTACTACTTTTCTTACAAGATTCCTCCCTCAAGGGTGACTGAGCCACGCAAATTCTCGAGTTTTGGCATCAGGACTCAGGATTAACTGGTGCAAATCCATGTTGGTGTCTGTGATAACGACGATGGATAACCGAGGGTTACTTAGACAGCTACGACTCTTTTGAGATGCATTTGAATATGTGGGACTGCACTGTGGGTGGGCAATTGCTTGTAACATACTAGTAATACCTGTGACTTTAAGGGATGGGACTACGTCCATCTCTCAAAGCTTGGGCACGTGGTTGGGTAGATACATGAAGTCTTTTGAGGAGCTCAACCTACATAACACTCAGGACTTTCGCTTTCTCCAACTACGACATTTATTAGATCCACTATGGGACATAACTGAAATGTTGTCAGAGTTTAACCCACTGGAGCCCAAGGTAGTACTGGAACTCATTGGGCCTACGGGTATATCTAGATTAGATACAACCTTCATCTTACATGCCCCTGAGTGTCCATCTAACCTACAGGAGGCATAGCAGAGAGACCTAGCATTAACATTAACTTTATCTCATAATCTTTTATACAGAGCACACATGTCTTTGAAATTGACCATTCTAACAGCAAACATTAATAGCATTCACTTGGCTAAACAAATCCCCCAGAGTTCACAAAGTGGTGCTCTATAAACCAATGGATGAGGAGGCACTGGCTTTTGGTCTTTTCCAGTATCAAGACATACATGCGAGCAGTTCGGCTAGCTAAGATCGGCTCTTGAATGGTCAAACCAACCCCCAAAAAAATACATGGCTTGTAGTGGAGCAGAACTGATCAGTCATCTCACTGTCCTATAGTATGTGGTTACTACAAAAATATAGAGAGTTACAGAAAATGAAACTACAATCGGTTACAACACTTTTACTTTATTGGGACATGGCAATCAGAAAATGCGATTTCACAACAAATCCTTCTCCAATGACTCCCATAACTCCCAATCCAGAAGCCTCGCCCTTTCTCCCCTACAATGGAAGATGCCAGATTCCGGAGCTGGTGTCTGCCACCACTCTACTAGGTGAATTATATGATAACGCCAAACTTAAAAATGATGACACCTGTTAGGAAGCATTAGATGTTTCCCCTGTAGCCAACTTCAGAGTGCTGTAAGTGCTCCACTGGGCTCAGTCAGACGCCTGCAGGGAAAATAGGAGTAGCTATGAAATCCGCAAAGAGAAACTATTTTTGGAAACCCACCAAAACGAAATTGCAAACTTCTATAAATTACTATGGTGCACTACGTACTCCATAAAGACAAATACATGGAACAGTGGGAGACGCAGAGCTAAACATTGATATACCTGATCGTGCAAGGGATCTGATCTGCCTAACGGCCTCTAAGTCCTCAATTTATTTGCAACCCAAAGAAAATTTGCACGAAGCGTTAGAGATGGTACTTCACACCAGTTCGATTACATGCTATCTTACGATATTCAGACCTATGTTGAAGGGGATGTGATGATGGAGAGACAATGACCCACACGTGGTGAATGTGCCCTAGGATTTGGAGATGTTGGACCTTAATGTTAAAACTAATAGAAGATATAAGGAGAATCGTACTAGACCAGCACCCTTTGATGATACTATTTGGCTATACAAGTGATTATTACTCGTACTCTTTATCTCCCCCAACGGATACATTTATTACACACTGTTTACCAGCAGCTTGATTATTTAAAGCCCAGTTTCGGAATTTAAATGGGCCTCAATCAATGACTCCGGTGGATCCAAAAATGGTCATTTTATGCAATGGAGAAACTCACAGCTATTGAATAAATACTTTTGGTAAAGTATGGACTCAGTTCCATACATTTGTAAAGAGAGGAGAGTGCACTAGAAATACAACTAACATGTCCACCTAAAGTGTGTAGTTAGTTACTATCCAAGGATGACTAGAACCCCGGTGCCCCTGGAATTCTCTCATTCCGAATATCTAGATCTATTTCGAGCTTGCATTTATTTCCTGACCTTGCATACTTAGAATGCTTTGTTATGATTATAATGGATTTATGAGTAGGCAAGACTAAATATATATAAGCCTATATGCGCTGTCCATAATTAGAAATCCACAGGCTCTCTTGTTTTTTATTCCTCTACCATAACCCCAGTCTCAACTATTCTTGACTTATTTATACATTTTTAAAACGCACTTTCACTACATAAATATCCTTGCACTTAAAGTCCAGCGTGGCAGAGACAACAACCAAGAAGAGAGAAGGCACAGAAGTGCAAAAGAAGGTGGATACAAATGTAAAGCCTGACAAGGCACAGAAGTTTTCAGTTTCCTCCTGAACAGCATATGATTGAGGATCAGCTCCCGACAAGAGCCACAATTCATTTCACAACTTGGGCCTCAGAGCACAGAAGGCTCTGCCACTAACCTGTGTTCATGTAAAGCATGGAGCCTGGTACAAGGCCTGTGACCTGAACCGGAGGACCCTGACTGGAGCATTAGACATATGGACCTCTGAGATAAAAGTAGGTTTAGAACTGCAAATGGATTAGGCAGAGTACCTTGATCTGGATCCCGTGCTTGAAGACAATGTAGACCGTGTCAAACCTCTGACACGTGACTGAAATTTCAGAAGTTGCACTCCTTTCTGATTGCCAGGTTTTGGACTTTTGGAACTTATGTATACTGGCCTCAGTCCTGCTGAAAGAGGGAACATTTCTGTAGTCCAAAATAGAGAGTGCACATGCCCCAATCACCCATGCCTTCCGCTGAAGGGCAATACAGAAAGTTAATTTCCAGAGGGGAGCAGCAGAAAACAGGCACATCGAAAGTTAGGTGAGGCAAAAGTGAGGCATAAATTCTTGACCTTTCGGGTGGGTCGGTCCCAGCGTAAGTTCCAATTGAGTGTGACCGAGTCCATCTCCCCACTGTGGTGTGTACCCACTAATAATGGGCCTTAGCCTTCTCCCAACTAACTTTAAAGAAAAATATGGCCATTCATTATGAATAAGTGCTACTCTCCCAAACACCAGTAGAATCAGATATTTTACAGCTCGGCGTGGATGGGCCTGTGCTAATTCTAAATTTAAAGACTTTGCTGTAGAAATGGTAAAATACTTTGTCCCTTACTATCTCAGCATGGATGGCAACGGGCTAATCCTATGCATAAAAACTTTAATAGAAAAGCAGACATTTGAGGTGAGCAAATTCCGTGTTGCTGGTGTTGTAGGGTGCTCTATACAGAAGCTGCTCTGCACCTAAACTTGGGAACTACCCAGAGTTCTCTGCTTCTTTTTTGCATAGTTTAAGCTGCACTCTACGCCTGAAAGGGTATTCGTTTTGATATCAAACACATATATACATACATATTAGAATTGTGAAAAAATCATAATGACTTTTTTTTTACTTTAATAATTCACTGAAAAACAAAAGTTAAAGTAATTTTATAGTTAGGTGAATATGTCAGTGGGCACCGGGGCACCCACCTATTCTAAAGAGAGGGCCCGAGAAGGCTCAGAGAGGTTACCGCGTGGCCCTCCTCCCCTTTTAAATAACGTATGATCCCGGAGGATGAGGTCTCCCCGGCCAATAAAGGCTCAAGGAGTGGGGCCACGTTGCCACCCTCCTTTTTAAAATGTTTTTGCAGTAGTACTTCTTGAAGAAGTCTATGAAAAATGTATAGGCATTTCCCGTTTTGGACCCCCCCTTTTTTCTCCACCCCGCTTAACAGATCACCCTGAAACTTTTAATGCACAAAATAGGCAAAAAATTGCACTTTTAGGAAATGTTTCATGGAGATACGGCAAACGGGACCAAAGTTATTAGCATGTGCTCTAGGGTAACTATAACTTGCGCCCCCGCCATGCACAGTTTTCTCATCATTTAATTTTGCAGCGAATGTTGCAGTGATATTATCAATGATGTTATAGAAGATGTCATGATTTATGTAATATGTGGGGTAATTAGCAGTGCATGGCGAAGGAGTGAGTTATAGTTACCTTAGGGGACGAGTTATAGTTACTTGATATAACTATAACTATAACTGCTGAATTTCTATGGTTTTGTGTGTCGAAAATCTAAACCTAACTATAATGTCCCTGTAACCTTTAGTTTTTTTTTGTAATTTCCAATGGCTTTTAATGTTATTTCCCAACTATTACGTTTCTGTAACCTTTGTTTTTTTCTGTGAATTTCTATAGTTTTTGTAAAGTAAAATAATATTTAATTACCATACGTTAATCCAACCATGGCCGGGCACGGCCTTTGGCAAGCCTGTGGCCAACCCCCCGCATGCAGCGAATCACATGCCGCGCATGGCCTTCAGCTGTTTGTGGCGAGGAGTTGGGCACGCATTCAGCCAACTCCGACCACACACAGCCTTCAGCCATGCGCAGTGGGGAGTTGGCCACAGGCCTTGTGGCCAATCATCTAAAGGAAGCCAACCTGCAGGCCCTCTCCCCTGGCTGTTTTTGCCCCTGGGAACCCCATCCCCCAGGGCCCAGTGCATTTTTTAGGGGGAAGAGGGCATGGGCTCCCCTTCCCGGGCAGTTTTTGACCCCCGGGACCTTATCTCCATGGCACAGCAACACATTTTAGGCAGAAGGGGGCTTTCGGCCCCCGTCCCCAGGCTGATTTTGGCTCAGGGACACCATCCCCTGGGACCCACTACTATATTTATGGGGGAGGGGGCCACGCAGCGTCCCACCCCGGACCAATTTTAGCCCAAGGGACCCCATCCCCCAGGGCCCAGCACATTTTAAAATGGGGAGGGGCATTCATCCCCTTGCCAGGTTGATTTCAGCCAAGGGGAGCTGGCCAACAAAGTGCAGGTGCCCTGGTGCCCACCCAGGGCACCCATCACACAATGGTTGGGAGCTGCGAGGGGAGCCCAAAAGGCCCCCCAATCCCCAGCCAGCCCCCACCTCCAGTAGGAGCTGGCATTGCTCCAGCCCAAAGGGAGCAGCTACAAATGCTGCTCCTAGTGGGTGAGAGCAATATTCAGATATGTTACCCTGTACGCATCACTGCAGGAAGGGAAACGGATCTGAATCCCACTCCCAGCTAGCAGAAGCATTTTCTAAAGCTCCTGCCAGCTAGGTACGGCCTTCGTGTTTGCTCTCACTTGACAGAAGCTTTGAAGTTGCTCCTAACAAGCGAGAGCAGACACAGGTGTCCTTGCCCACGCCAGTGTGGCAGGGAAACCGCTATGTCCTGGGGGTGGGCTCCCCAAGACATTACAGGAGCTGATCCTGGGGTACCTAGGGCCGTTAATGGCTTTGTAAGGGGGGGCCGTGTGGCCCCCGTTCCTTTTGAAATTGTGGCTGGGCTCTGGGGGATGGGATACCAGGGGCCAAAATCAGCCCAAGGAGGAGGGCATCATATCCCTTCCCAGTTGGTTTTAAAGGCTGGGCCCCGGAGGATGTGCTCACCGTGGCTGAAATCGGCCCTGGGGGAGGGGCGCACGGTCGGCGTCCCCCTTCTTATATTCGAAAGGGCCACAGGGATGGGGTCTCAGGGTCCGAAATTGGCCAAGGTCGGGGGCTGCAAGGCCCCTCCCAGTTAATTATAAAGGCCTGTCCACAGGGAATGGGGTACCCAGGGCTGAAATCGGCCAGGGAGAGCGGGGCTGCATGGCCCCGGTCCCCCCTCTTATAATTGGCGGGGCCCTGGGAAATGGGGTCTCTAGGGCCAAAAACAGCCTGGGGAGGGGGACCATGTGTGCCCCCCTGTCCCCAAATGTATCTATTGATGCCCCTGGGAACTGGCCCACCCAAAGGGCATTAAAAAAATACAAGTACGGGAGACTGTGCTGTTTTTCAATTTTGCCATGCATCCTCTGCGAATTTGCAGTCAGGTTATTTTTACCCTGTGCCATTGTGTTTTTTTTTAGCATTTTCTTGGGGACTCAGACTGAGTCCCAAGATCGCTGCCACCACTTCCTGGTCAAAGAGGCTGCAGCCAATCGGATCGCAGCATGAGATCTGTTGGATCTGCGGACCCTTTGCATCCCTAGATATACATAAATCTTTTTTCTTTATTAACTCCAAAATTACTGAATGTGTTTACATCAAATTATAAAAAGAGATCTTTCTGGACCAAGATTTAGCTTTCTACCAAATGTGGTGTAATTCCGTTCAGTGGTTATGGCTGTAGTTGTGTCTAAAATCCCTATGGGAAATTGCATGGGCAAAAAGCGTTTTAGGACCCCTCCATTTGACGAATCACCCTGAAACTTACCAGACAGCAGCTGAAGTGAGTGACAAACTAGTTTTGAAAATTTTGTGAAGGTTCATCAAATTGCACCAAAGTTATTAGCAAAACAAAAAATGCTTTTCCTATGGAAACTAGGTCCTCACTATAACTACCTACTGTATACACACATGTAGATTTACCCAAATGTGAATGTACCTTTGTGCATAGGTCCCTATGTGATTCACCTATAATAACACAGTTGCAAAAAACATCTTGCACTGTTCTAGTCTTTTCCTCATAGAACAATGACTCCAGATAAATAAAATATATATATAAAGGACAGAGAAGGAGATATGGTTTAGCACATCTGTTCTTTTCTTAATACAATGACAGCTTAGTCCATCAGCTTTATCAAGTCTTTGACTTAGTGGCTAATTGATCTATCTTCGACAGGTGGTGGGGTATATAGGATGCAAGAGATAACCTGACCCTCCTAGATATATTTAGAAATGTTACCTAAGGCTGAAAAGATTTTTTTGTTTATATATCGCTTTTGTCAGAGGAAAATAATAGATTATTGTTCAATCAACAAGGAAAAGTCATCGCTAGAAAATATATTAATTGACTGTGCTAGAAACTTCATTACACATCTTTTTTCAGATTGAAATCAGTAGCTGGGATTTAGCTAACATTGCTGCTTACTCTCTTTACATACAAAATAGATATATGTCCGGCTTCTGAGCGGATCAAGGCACTTTTCTGAATTTTCTACCTGCAATGACAAAATCACTCTCTTCTTAATCAATGTAATGGTTATTGGCAGATTTAGAGATGGGTAGTAACCTTAAAACAGTAGTGGAACCACCCTATTTACTTCTGAGTTTCCTACGTTTAGGTATTCACAAACCATGTGCAGAGTTTAACAACCCTGCTTTCCCTATACTTGTGTATGCGGAGTTCTCTGCCCTGACTGTGGGGTTTTGGTTGTGCGGAGTCATAAACCTCTGTACGTAGTGAATACCTAAAAATGGTAAAGTGTAAGTTTACCTTTGTGAATCAGGCCATGAGATTTCATGCGGCCACTGGAGGCTCCTTTGACTATATCATGGACTCTGGCAAGGCCAGGAGTTAATTCTGCCAGACTTGACCACTTGAACACTTGCCAGGCTGGGCAATGTTAGGAGCCCAAGGGTTTACAGCCAGAGCCCCCATGTCTCCTAAGTAGCGTTGACAGGGCCTGACCGAGCCTGACTAAGCCAATCCTAGCGCTGTTCTCCTGCTGTTTACTCAGCAAGCGAGCAGGGTCTAGATTGGCTTTGGAGATGCAGGGTGGGACTGGAAGGCCGAGCTGGTTGTCAACTCACAACTTCCTCCATGCACGCCCAGAGAGGCCGCAAGTCAGAAGTCACCATGAAGAGTGTTCACACTCACTGTTAATTTGTACTTAATTTACTTTGAGAAGTAGGGCTTCTATGCTTGTGACCCCAATGATACAAGATGCCCCCAGAACGTAAGAGCTTCACCTGATGGCATGATCATCAGAATGCAGCTCAGATGAGAGACGACGACGTTTGGGCAGGCCGCAGGGCCATGTGTAAAGCGTTGATGTGCCCTTGCGACTACTTCTCAGCGTGTGTGTGAATTGTGTAAATTTGAGGGCGACTGGACCTGCTGCAGCTGCTGGGTGTTCTTTCTGCAGGGTCAAACTGGCTTAAGGCTATAGTCAGGTCAGTCTGAGTCTCGTGAAGTGTTGATGTGCCCCCGCTGCACGACTTCTTCTCAGAGCGTGCCGCATGTCTGTAAATTTGATTGGGAGACTGGGCCTGCGGCAGGGTGTTCTTTCTGCAGGTTCGGACTGGCCTTAGGCTATAGGGGAGTCTGACAGTGCCCAATGAGCTGGTCCGTCAGGTCAGTGTGTGGGCTGTTATTTTGGCTGTATTTTGGCCTGTTTCGTGTTCTGGTAGGTTGGTGTTTTCGTGGTTATTGTTTTCCCTGATATTACCACAAACCACATCGACTACAGCAAAAACATAAATGCATGCAGTCTACTGTACCATACCTTGTACAATTAGTACACACCATGTGCTTACAAGTTCGAATTTACCCCAATTTGCAAATGTCATCATGTGGGCCGGTTTTTAGCTATCTCAGGGCCGCCTTTATTTTGGTGCCTAACGTGCTCACATGCTGGAGCTTACTTATTTTGTGTTCACCAGTCTGACCCTCAGGTTGTTTGTGCATGCATATGTTTTCCTCACATTAACGTTTGGTTGGCGGAATGTGAAGTGATAGAAAAACTGCCTAATAATAGTCATAAAATTCTCTACAAGGTCACAGAAGCCGCCGCAGCGGCATATGTTGGCCCGTTTTGTGTTCTGCTGCTGCCGCCTGGGTTGGTATTCGTAAAGGCATATCAATAAATAAAGAAATCATCTTCTAGCTGGTTCTCTTCTCAATGATGCGGGTTTGTTTTGTAACCAGTCGCTGTGTGCTGCCAGCGGATTTGCAATTTACTCATGTGGGTAGGTTGGCCAGATTGATCAAAGTATAACCAGCACGAAGGCCCGGATTTATCAATATATTGGCGCAGCACAACACAGCATGACACCTTGCTGTGCTGTGTCAAAAGGAAAAAGCAGGAATGCTCCATATTTACCAAGATACGGCACATTCTTGCTCTATCACTGCGCTAGCGCACTATGTGCAATCTAGTGCCAACGCAGACCCTATTGCGCCATGGTGTAACGGGAGCCTGCGTTGCAGGCAGGATTGTTTCTGTGCTGGAAGGCACTCCTTCCTGCACAAAAACAAACCTTAGAGACTTTTTCCTCTTTCTAAGTGTGCTGCACACTTAGAAAAAGGAAACAACGAGGAGAAATAAAGATATTTCTCCCCTTTGCGTCTCTATAGGGAAGGCGTACAATTTTGATGCATTCCCAGGTTTACTTGTCTTGATAAATCCGGGAAATGCGCCAAAATCCATGGGTGGATGCGTGGAAACACCCACTCTCTACCCATGTTATGCCTTCCAAGGGCAGAGTAACACAAGGCGGCGACTTGTGCTGCCTTGCGTTTCTCCAAATTTACCAAGCCAGGCAGGGTCATGCCAGGTGGCCTTGTGTGGCTTGGTTAATCTGACTCAAGGACTGCATTGCCCTTGATTTACCGTGCAAGGGCAGCGCACTCTTTTGATAAATCTGGGCCTTAGGGCCTTCCTCCAAAGCCTGTGTCATTTCTGATTCAGCGAAACAATAATTTTAAAATATAGGAAATACCACATTCTTGCTGTTTCCAATCCCTCCCAAATCATCATTAGCTCAAAGCTAGTGAAATTTCTGGGGGAGATAGGGCAACAAAAAAAAAATGGTCAATTACTGCAGGACTATGGTGAGGTAATCCTGATTCATATGGGGATTCTCTGTTTATGGGGAGAGGAGTTGGCCTAACGGCTAGGGCGGTCAACCTTGAATCTGGGGAACTGGGTTCGAGTCGCGACAATGACGCTGAGGCTAGGGCAGTCGACCTCGAATCTGGGGAACTGGGCTCGAGTCTCGGCAATGACGCTGAACATCCTGTGATTCTGGGAAAATCACTTAATCTCCCCGTGCCTAAAAAAAAGAATGTGTGTCCCCATGTAAAATAACTGGTGCTATGTAAAGCCCTCTGATACCCGATACCTTCGGGTCAAGTTCGTGCTATATAAAACTCTGTGGAAAAAACAGATAGAGCTGAGAACCAGTGGGATGTAAGGTATGGTATTCAAGAGCACCATGTTACCATCCCTGGTCTTACGCCACTTTGGATGACGCGACGCGCGGAGTAGAAGGAAGACGCTCGGGTTTCTCACTCTCTCATGACAGGGCCTTCTTTGGGATTTTTTACTTTAAATCCTTAATTGATACCATAATCAGTACATAGATATCTATGTCTACAACATTCCAGATGCTTGCCCTGATTTGTGGCGGACGGCTTGTGGCCTTATAACGTTGTGCCTAGTGCGCACCTCATGACTTTCTGAATACTACCGAACTTCTATTCTTAGCGCACCAGATTCCCGGCTAACTTCATGGGGACTGCCAGAAGAATATCTTGAGCGACCATTGTATAACAATTGTGAGCCTTGAAAAAGTCGTATCAACACGACGTGTCGGCTGTTTTGGTCTTGCAATTCGAACTTTGAGTCATCTATATCAAGACTCCAAAGGACCTTCCATTTGTCTATTTAAATTGTGATTGACATTTGGTGTTTTTGTATTGCTTGCACTTGTACTGTTTTCTGTCCTTGTCTGAAGGAGGCACTTACTGTGATTGTTATGCCAGCATAAAGGGACGGGACAGCAGGCGCTGTGACCTTTCCGTATCCAGAGATCAGGCGGTGCAGAGCGAGCCGTATAAACACTGAAGCCTCCCTCACAAAGAGAGCAGGCACTGTGGCCGGGCAGGCGGGCGGTCAGAGATTCCTTCCCCTTGCACAGAGAACGGGCAGCGCGAGCTCCCCTCCGACATGAAACAAGATGGAGATAAAATCCCTTCAGCCTTGTGCGAGTGAGGGGCAGCGCGGGAGCCGGTGATTAGCATTCTGTAGGCACGAGACACTCTGCTGATGTCAGTTTACGACACTAGGTCATCGTGTTGCAGAAAGAGCGCGCGTTAAGATAATGGAGCAGCCACTTCGAGAAGGCAGAGCCGATGGGAATAGCAACGCACCACAGCATTCATCAATCCCTAGAACCCGGGGTGGGCACGAGCACGCGGGGACTGGGAACAACGCAGGAACTCATTAGGTAGATGAATAATGCACTCACTTTCCACGAGAATATACTGGCACAAGGGAGGGGTTTAGACATGCTCTTGGGTCCACGTGCTCCGGGTGGTCGGTGCCGCTGGTGGTATGGGTGTGGGGGAAGGGGTGCTGCAGCACCGACATATATCTTGGATGGAGTTTAGATTCAGAATTAAGAATAAAGAGGCCGCTATTTATTAGTTTTAAATCATTCGCTGCGTATTTTAGTCCAAACGTGTCATGACCGGAAGCTCCGTTTCGTGTTAGAGTCTCTTATCAACATGTTGCTGGGGTACAGGTGAAGGGGAAAGACCAGTATTCCCGAGGTGTGGTAGCACATATATAAATACAGGCACGCGCCGGCTTTAGCTCAAAATATACCAGCAGTGTGGAAGGTACAGCTATTCACTTAAGACGGGTGATGTCAGTGATCAGTACCCCGACTTGTTCCAGCCCAGGTCATCGCACTGGCATTTCCTGCAATAGCCTCAACAGAAGTATTCTACCTGTCCAAGGGCCAGGCCGGCTTTGGGCACCACTGTGCTGGAGGAACTACTCACAGGGATGTCTCAAGTGTAGTCAAAATACACCTGGACTCAAGATCCAGAGGCACTTGGGAAAAACACTTCACCAGCACTTTTCAAACCAGTCTCAAAAGCCGAATGTTTTCATAATCAACATGAATTCCTTTATGTTCTGTCTTTGTCCCTCTGATGTTCAACCACTCATCATCTTCGGTTCCTTACTTCTCCCTCTGCAGGCTATTATAACTCCAGTGTCCGGACACGCCTGTGTAGTGCTACTCTGTAACAATGTTACCATACAATCATTCATTCATGCATTCATTCATCTATTCATTCATTCATTCATTCATCTGTCCATCCTGCCTCATTATCTTGTGATCTGCTTATTTTCAGAGACTCTAAATTGTCCCAGGCCATGTTTGAGACATGAAGCCAGTCTTGGCCTTTTTTGCTCAATTTGCTGTTTGACATTTTATAGTTCTGCATGTGCAATAGGACAAGTCAGACAACAAGCACAGGCATAAGCAAACAACTGTACATCTAGCGCCTAAAATGGGACAACTTGGGATCTCTGTTGTTTGTAATACCTGTGATGAGTGGAGCAGGGCGGTTACTTCTTGCTAGCTTTCATCCCCAGGACGCAGCAGTTTCTTGGCCAGTTGCTGCCCCTTGTGGACCCTTGACTACTACTTGAGAGGTACGTCAAGTGGGTGCTGCCGGGTCTCGGATATTGCTGAATCAAAAAAATTACTTTAAAATGTAGCCCTATATTCATGTCATTAATTTACTGGAAAAATCACTGATAGATTTCTCAACAATGGCTGTAAAGACTCTTAAAGCATTCCATGTCATCAATGTAATCCCTGTTCATGTTTCACATGTTTTACTTTATCTTGCACTCCCTAAAAGTATTTAAATTTCTTAAAGATGTTCTGTTTCTGTAGTTTTTTCATGCAACACATATTTTGGGAGAGATTTACTAAGATTTTGCACCATGTTTGCGTCACAAGAGTGACGCAAATCGGCGCAAAATCTTTTTTTCCCTATTTACTTTCCAGCGCTATACTTGTTTAGCGCTGGAAATAACGGAAAATTAATACGAAGCAGCGCATAGCGTTGCTTTGCATTACTTTGCGCCATGGGGGTGTACCAAGGGTGGAGCATGGGCGTTCCTATGCAACAACCCACGGTTTCTCACGCTAAACCCAATTTACTAAATAAAGTAGATTGAGTTTAGCTTGAGAAAACTAAGCCCTTTTCAAGTAGGGGCAAGGAAGGAGAAATGCTTTAATTTCTCCTTTCTTTTCCGACTTTGCATGCGTGCTGCACTGCGCAGCACGCATACATTGTGGGAAAACATTGCATCATGTCTGGGCATCGTATTTTGTACAGGAAGGGTACCTTTCCTGTACAAAACCTATGCTAGACTAATGCACAGACCCTAGCGCTATGGCGCTAAGTGTGTGCGTGGCGCACAAGAGTTGAAATCAGCACCGGTGCTAGAGAAAGGGGAGGAGAGAGCAATATCTCTGAAGATATGGTGCACTCCTGCCCCCTCCCTGTCGCGCAATGCAGCGCAGACTCGCGGGTGGCTACGCTGCGTGAATTTATTTGTAAATCTCCCCCTTTGGGCGTAGTCTTCTTCAGGTGTGTTAGTTCAATTTTTTAGTGGGTGTTTATGATGCACACAAAAGAGAGCTCTAAACTTTAGGGTGAAGACAGTGCGTCCTAAAGGAGTGCAGACTACATGCATATCCAATTCCAAGCCGCTCTGTGGAGCCCACTGAGTCACAGTTACACATGTGCGAATTGTAGTTGTAGGAAACGTTCCTTGTGGTGTGAAGGGAGGATTTCAGAAAGATGCGGGAAGAAGAAGGGCTTACGTGTCTTGCAGAGTGAGAGACTGCAGAAGAAAGTGGTATGAAGGGTAGGAAAGGAGTGCTTGAGACACTCTCAGGTCACTACTACAGATCTTAGGGGCCCATTACGATGCCACCTTGTGCATTCAAATGTAGGGGGGTACCATAGGTACCCCCCCGAGTGCACCCCCCACCCCGAACACCCTGGGGGCCCGCAATGGGCCCCCTAAGACAGAAACCACATGCCTTTCCATGGTGGCAACGCCGCCATGGAAAGGAACGTCTCCACACTCATCCTAATATGGATGGCGGTGTCTTGCAGACACCTCCACCATATTGGAGCCCTTTTCCACCCGGTCGCCTGTCCGACCGACAGAAAACCGGCGAATGGTCTTTCCGTCCACCGGGGTCTCCCCCGCCATCGTAATATGGCGGGGGGAAAATGGAAGGCGGGCGGTGGGAATTGGCGGGCGGATCGTCACCGCCATATGGGCAGTGACGATCCGCCCGCTATAATAACGACCCTCTTAGTAATGTTTAAATTACAGTCTCATATTTTCAGATCTGAAAATTTTTCAATTCACAACAAAATCATTGTTGTTATTTATTTATCTGATACAACTAGAAAGCATTGCAAAAGCCAAAAGGTCGACCTTGTTTTAGAGATATGTGTGTCGTTTTGTGACATTTCTGGATGCAATGACAGAAAACTCACAGCGATGCACCCAAATGCTGCTTAGGTGGAACACTGTGTGTAGCACAAGATTTTAGTTTACTTGTTTTAATATGCACTCTTAATTACATAGGCCACACCTCTTGGAAATATTCTTAGTTATATTTCTTTGGCCACACCCATTTTTGAGACCCCTCCACCTTTTTCATCCTACTTGAAACACTGACTACCACTACTTACTTGACAGGCTGAATAGCCCTGAGTTATAAGTTTAGAAACAGTGTTCCCTGTACACATTGTCTGAAAGTGCTTTTTATCTGTTTGACAGCAGCTAGGCAAAATTATTGCCTGCCTGATAGCGGCAAGCCACATTTTTCAGACGTGCTAGCCAGATGTTTGACAGAGGGAAGATAGAGCCACGCAGAAACAGACATGTCACATAAACACCCATGACCATAGTACAGTCAGGTGTGTCATGGTTGTGTGAATATGTGCCTGTGGATGGGACAGGGGTTGTACCACCTGATGTGATTGGTGGTCAACACTTGTGTGATTTCACTGTTATTACCCACATTTTTTTGTGAAGTAATGTATGGCGAACCCATTAGAAGATAAGAGTGGGACAGGACAGGAGGGCAGTGTTCAAAATTCTGGAAGATTTACATGACCTAAAGAGCATAGCAGGACCTGCTGTGGGAGAGAAGTCCATCATCTTGCTCTTGTTTAGTGGCTAGACCAGATGCGACATTGTGCGAACCAGCAGTGTTCTTCCTGACTCTGGCCAGGAGTAAGCTCCACACTTAAGACACATAGGTGAAAGTCTTCCTCCATAATGGGCAAATGGGGTAAGAGTAAAGTAACTTGAAGACTCAGAGGCCCATTAGGCTCTCGGGCGGATCGCCGCCGCCCGCATGGCGGTGGCGATCCGCCCGAGATCCGTCCCCGCCCGCAACCCATTTCCCCCCGCCATATTACTATGGCGGGGGGACTGCAGTGGACGGAAAGACCGTCCACCGCTTTTCCGCCCGGTCAACAAGTCGACCGGGCGGAAAAGAGTTTAATATGGTGGCGGTGTCTGTGAGACACCGCCATCCATATTACTATGGGCGGGGAAACATGCCTTACCGTGGAGGGAAAGGCATGCAGGAATTGCTTGCGGGGGCTCGTTGCTTGCCCCCCGGGACTCTGGGGGGTGCACATGAGGGGTACCTATGGTACCCCCCTGCATTTCAATAGACAACGTGGCAGGAACCGTGCGGTGCCTGTCACGTTGTGCATTGGAATGTGCAACATGCATTTTTAGCATTGTGGCGGGCTGTGCTTTCAGCACCGCCCGCCGCTATGTTAAATATGCGGGATGCGCCCACCACTGTGGCGGGTGCATCCTAATTGCCCCCACAGGACCCCCGCCCTAATGGCGGGTGGTCCCTCTTCAGGTCGGGATGGCGGGCG
The DNA here is from genome assembly GCF_964204655.1 of Triturus cristatus. NCBI lineage: Eukaryota > Metazoa > Chordata > Amphibia > Caudata > Salamandridae > Triturus > Triturus cristatus. The sequence continues at coordinate 314,484,678 of NC_140594.1, read as the reverse complement.
GACTTTGTCCGCCCGCCATCCTAATGGTGCCCTCAATGTCATTATGGGCACTTTATTAAGGTCCAGCATTTCTATCTATAAACCACTGTTAGCTGGAAATGTAGTTCAGTTGGTTCAAATAAAGAGATCTGGGACTACAGATCCTAAAATGCAATCCATTGTTTAATGAATGTCCCTAATTGGGAAATGGTGTCTGCAATGACATGGCGTCATCTAGTGACCTTAGGTAAGTGGAACAATGCGTCCAGGGTCAGGCACAGGTGAGTTCTTGCAATAGGAGTTTGAGAGAGGAGCTGAATTTATGTTCTCTGCTGGCTGCCTAGGTGGGAGCCAGTGTGTTTGACTTGAGGGGGGCAAGATAACTGCAGGATCATTTACTAGCAATAGTTGGGTGACTGTTTGTCAGTGTCTGTTAACCCCTGGCCTGGTGAGTGAACAGGAGCACTTGAAGCCTGCTTGGAAAAAGAATGATGTAGTTTGTGTTTAGCAGTTGGCTAAACAATGCTAATGAGAAGCTGTAGAGGTTAACTATTACTGCAGCACTCCTAGACAGTGTCACCCTCCCCACCTGCCGAGGTTCCCTTAAGTGATTGACAGATGAGCCATGGAGTGACATGAAAAAATATAGAATGCAAAAATATTGATTCCCTATATTTAAACAGGTAAGTACAAAAATATCGGAAAAAAACTATCGATGTAAAAAATATAGTTGCATGAAATATCGAATTTTATCAATATACATAAAATAAAATAATACATATTAAATATGTTAAATAATAAAATTAATATAAAACATAAAGTAGATTTAAAATTTAAAAAAAATATAATAAATAAACTTAATTAAAAAAAGTTAAACACGCATACATAATTAATATATATTTACTTTAAAACAAAAAAAATAAAAATATATATATGTGTGTGTTTGAAGTTGCCAGGACTGAATATATATATATATTTATCCAAAATTGTAACCAGTAAATGCGCTCTCAGTAACACAGCACTCCACAGCAAAGATTCAAAAAGAGGTGTTTATTACGACGCGTTTCAGCTTCCAACGAAGCCTTGCTCACGTAATACTTTGTGCACACACACCGGGTGATAGATAAAGTTAAATTTGAAAACCAACAAGGGACAACAGAAAACTCACAAGTATGGCGGACATGTTGGAAAGGTGTAAAATACCTCGAGACTCAACATAACTCTGATGTACAAGTGCATGTCCTTCAAAACTTGATGGTCCAAAATATAAATTACATATGTAAAACAATTGTGTCAAAATAGAATCATTCACAGTGATATTAAACTGATAGAAAATCATATGTCGCATACATAACATATGTACGGCGGACATGTTGAATCGGTGTGCAACACGTTGAACCCTAGCACACTCGTTAAATACACATGCCAGTCCCTCATATCATGATGTCAGATGCACACAAAATATCTGTCATAAAAATACGTGGATAAAATCCATTCATGAAATTAATAACATGATAAGCTACCAAAACCGATACACCGCCGAGTCAAAAATGTACTCACATTAATCTACGGCTGGTGTTTTAAAGAAGTACAACATAAATGCATATCAACTTGTAGGAAAGAACGTGCATGACAAGAGCTGCATTAAGGACCATAGTGGTGTGCACATGTATAAAGGACACAATAGTCATGTTTCCAAGGAAAAAGTGTTCAAGAGGATAAGGGTACCAAAGTGTACTGCGCCTTGATGATAAGGGGAAAAGGGTAGGTTGCCGGAGAGGGGTGAGTGCCAGTGGCTTGGGCTCCTTCCTTTCCTCCTGAAAGAAATAAGAAAACATAAAATAGTTGAGAAAAACAGTGTGCGACAAAATTCAGAAAAAAATCCGAAAAAGTTCCAAAAGATTAATGAGAGAAAATTCATTGAGAAACAGTTGATGAGAAAAGTATTTCATATAAATATATGTACATATGTCAACACACATATCCAACTAGAATAATCTAATGGGATGTTATTTTCTCAATGCACACATGCAACTGGACGTGATTTAGGATGAAAGGGAGCAAAGTGAGCAACTGTATAAATGTAATACATTAACGGGATACATATGTGATAAAAACTGGTTAGTACAAATCACATAAAAGCAAGTCACACAGGGAGATCAGCCTATCACCAAGGGATGTACGGCAGCCCCCAAGGTTATTCTCTGAGATGAATTGCCAATTCTTCATCCTGGTTAAGCCCCCCAGGGTACTTAGTTTGAAAATTGACAATGTATTTAGACTCCTTTTGTCTGAGTTTGAGAACTCGATTGCCACCCCTAGGGTTGCCAAGAATCTGTTCCAAAATGAAGAATTTAAGTAGAGAAGAGTTAGAAAAGTGTCTATCCCTGAAGTGCCGTGCAACAGGGTATTTGTCATCTTTGTGTATGATAGCCCGGTAATGTTCTAAAATGCGTTTTTTGGCCATGTTGGTGGTACTCCCAATGTACCACAGCTTACACGGGCATTCAATCAGATAGATGACACACATGGAACTACAGGTCAGGAATTGATTGATTTCCTTGTTGATACCATTATAATCAACCGTCTTGCAAAAAGTGCTGTTCTTGCACGCCTTGCAATGGCCACAAGGAAAAAATCCTTGTAGACCAAGTTCCTGTCTTTTGGGGTAGCTGGTAATGTCACTCTGCACCAATAAGTCCCTGATGTTCCTCCCTTTCCTGTAGGTGATGCTAGGTCTAGTGGGAATGTTTTCCCCAATGATGTTGTCACATTTGAGAATCTCCCAATTCTTGGTCAATATTTTACGTATGCTGTTGGAATCAGCACTGTATGTCATGATCAGCCTAGTTTCGTTCAAGGACTCTTCATTGTCAGCAACAGGTTTGTCCTGGATGGTAGAGACTCTACTGATCCCATCCGCCCTGTCTTTAGCTCTGCGTAGTACCCAATTAGGGTACCCCCTGGCCTTAAAGCGATCTAACATACGAGCGCTCTCTAGTTGGTAAGTTTCTTCAGTATTACAGTTTCTCTTGCAAAATACAATACTGATATTTCGTTTGATTTTTTAAATTTGTAAAATAACCGCCTAAATGCTCTTATACTTCAAAACAGAAAATATCTCAATTTCCTTTAAATGCATGAATTTGTTACATGGACAATTTATACATACATATGTGTTTCAAAGATGACTGTGCAAAAATTATTGTGTGTTATTTATAATCTAAAGTGCCTAGTGCAAATTGTATGAATTAATAAATAACCCAAAAATAAGAAATCTAGTGTTATTTCCTATGAAAAATTAATATAAAAGGTGTTTAAAAAGAGAGGCAAGCTGTAAATGCCTTTTTGCTTTTCAGTTAACAGCGAGTATTATTCATGAAAGTGCTTATTTACCCAACAAACCTGAAGGGTATATTTGATTTAAAGAGCTTCATCAAATCGAGAAATTACCATTGTGTAAAATCCTTCCATTGATAATCGTATCTGATTAAGACCTCACAAGCTTGCACTGCTATAGCTTGATTAAAATATTTAAAAATTCACATATATTTAATCCATTGACAATAGACCCAGATTTATAAAAAAAGTATGCATGTCTTCTGTGTTGTTTAATCCATTTGGGAATTTGCTGTCGAGATCTAAAATAAATTTTGTTTCCCGTTGTCTTAGCAATTTTTCCTGATTTCCCCCTCTACGTGGGGCCAGAATGGAATCAATAACAAAATATGATAAACACTTAATATAATTGTTGTGGGCTTCTTTAAAGTGTTGTGCGACTGGATAGGCCGGATCACTATTAATGATTACGCGTAGATGTTGAAGTATCCTCACGTGCACCTGTAGCTTAGTACTTCCCACATACCTAAGCCCACAAGTGCACGTGAGAACATAAACCGCGTGATCGGTTCGGCAATTGTAATTGCCTTTGATGATTGCCTCTTTCTCTCTAAATAGAGTCCTATATTTTGTTGTGTTTACTCCAAATTTACACGCTCGGCATGCTGTACATTTAAAGAAGCCTTGTTTTGGTTTTAGCCAAATTTCATTATTGCCTAGCTCTGGACTATTTCTTGTCAGTTTGGCTCCCATAGATTGTGTTTTTCTAAACGTGATTGTTGGTTTAGTTGGGAGTCTGCTACTAAGGATACTGTCCGTCAGGACTATAGGCCCATGTTTGTTAATTATTGACCTTAATTTTCTCTCTTGGCAACTATATGATGTTATTAGTCTTGGTGTGTCCTCAGTTATGTCTGCAGGAGCTGCCTCACTCACATCTTCTTGTGGCAGCAGTGATGCTCTCGATCTGTTATCAGCTTTAGTCACTGCTTCAGCCAATGTCTTATTAGTGTATCCTCTCTTTCTTAATCTAATGAGGGCTTTTTTGCAGCTTTCAAAATTGTCTACTGTGCTGCAAATTCGTTTTAGTCTCAAGATTTCCCCATACGGGATACTACTAATCAAGTGCTTGGGGTGTGCACTAGTTGCATGTAGTGTTGCATTTCCTGCTGTTGGTTTTCTATATGCAGTGGTGGTCAACTTTCCTTCATTGATATAAATACATACATCTAGGAATTCTATTCTGGTTTGACTGATGTGAGATGTAAAATGTAAATTCAAACAATTATTATTGATCGTTTTAACAAATTCCTCAGCACTTTCAATACCGTCATTCCATATAATAAAACATCATCGATGTAGCGTAACCAATGAACAATCTTGTTTGTGAAGATTTTACAGTGCTGCACCTTGAGGTCCTGCTCCTCCCAATAGCCCACGTGCAAACACGCGTAGCTAGGGGAGAAGCAGGCCCCTATTGCAACACCCTGTATCTGCCTATAGACATCTTTCCAAAATGAAAAATAGTTAATATTCAGACACCACGTAATAAGGGCAATTAACATTTTGTTGTGCATGTGATATTTGCAAGTCCTAGACTCCAAGAAATGCTCAACAGCAATTATACCCAATGAGTGTTGAATACTGGTATAAAGTGACTCTATGTCCATAGCCATTAAAATCAGATTGTCTGCCCATACAATATCCTGGAGTTTATTTAGGAAGTCACCTGGGTCCTTAACATATGAAGGTAACGATTTCACCAGATCCTGTAAAAAATAGTCCACATATTCCCCCACATGTTCAGTCATGCTCTTAATCGCTGAAATTATAGGGCGGCCGGGAATTGGAATAACATTTTTGTGGACTTTGGGTAGCAGGTATAAGAAAGGAAGGACAGGGTGTTCGTTGAACATATATTGATATTCCCCTGTAGTAATCAGGCCTTCTCGCTTCCAATGTTGCAATTCCTTTTTTATAGAGTATTTTGCTTTGTTATAATCCTTTATTGTAGTTTTTTCATAACAGCGCTAATTGTTCAGCTGTCGCATGGCTTCTTGTGCATATTCTTTTCTGGGCCACAGCACTATGTTCCCGCCCTTATCCGATTTTTTAATGACAATTTCCAGATCTTTGCCCAATTTGTTCATCAGATTTTGATATTGTACCTTATTATATTCCATCTTACTTTTTTTGTAGTTAACTTGGCGGTGTAATTTTTTAATGTCCTCAGTGACGCACTCATCAAAGATGTCGACAGCGTCTTTGTGCATGATCGGCAGAAATGTGGATTTGGGCTTGTATGGGCTTTCACCAGCACCTTTTTGAAGTAAATCAATTTTTTGTATTCTCTGCTGGGGTGAATTTGCAGATTCTTCTTGTTGGTTGGTTTCATTTGGCTATTTGCTCAAGTCATGCAGAGTTAACAGTGTCTGTATATCCGATACCTGTAGTCTTGGTGGAACATTAGTTTCCACAGGTTGAGTGCTTTTTACTTTTTCTAATCCTGTTTTGATGGTAAAGAATGTTTTAAGCTTTAATTTATGTATAAAACAAAATACATCAACTCTTGTGGTCGCATAATCAAAGTTGCTTTCTGGACAGAAATGTAATCCTATATATATATATGTATAGAGAGAGAGAGAGATAAATATATATATATATTTACCAATTACATAAAATCTAATAAAAAATAATAATTCTATTATAAATTTTAAAAAAAACTATTTAAAAATCTTCTAACTTAAATTTCCCACTCCATTGAGTGCAACCGTAAGGAAAGTGTTGGCTAGCAAAGGGGTAAAAATTACTATTCCCACTCCAGTGAGTGTAACAGTAGGGAAAGTGTTGGATAGTGGAGGGGTAAAAACTACTATTTCCATTCCAGTGAGTGTAACAGTAGGGAAATTGTTGGCTAGCGGAGGGGCAAAAATTACTATTCCCACTCCAGTGAGTGCAACAGTAGGGAAAGGGTTGGACAGTGGAGGGGTAAAAATTACTATTCCCACTCCAGTGAGTGTAACAGTAGGGAAAGTGTTAGGTAGCGGAGGGGTAAAAATTAATATTCCCACTCCAGTGAGTGCAACAGTAGGGAAGGTGTTGGATAGCAGAGAGGTAAAAATTACTATTCCCACTCCAGTGAGTACAACAGAAGAGAAAGTGTTGGATAGAGGAGGGGTAAAAATTACTATTCCCACTCCAGTGAGTGCAAGAGTAGGGAAAGTGTTGGATAGCGGAGGGGTAAAAATTAATCTTCCCACTCCAGTGAGTGCAACAGTAGGGAAAGTGTTGGATAGCGGAGGGGTACAAATTACTATTCTCACACCAGTCAGTGCAACTGTAGGGAAAGTGTTGGATAGCGGAGGGGTAAAGATTAATATTCTCACTCCAGTACGTTCAAAATGAAAAACAAACACAATTTAACAACAAAAATACTTAAAAAACAATGAATTAAAAAATATATACAAATATTCGATATTTTTAATCATGATTTTCTTGCTGTCGATATTTCTGAATCACAATATTGCCAACTCGATATTTGTGTAAGTCGTCATTTCCAACTTGATATTCTTTCTCAACACCCTTTGATACAGATGGTTGCACAGTGCTTCCACTATGAAGAGGACCTTTGGAGGGTAGATTGCCTGAACCAACACAAATGCCCTCCAGCCCTCTGAGTTAGAGTGCTTGTGGCAGCTCCATCCTAGTTCAAGGGTGGGTACTGGTCCCACAGGGACTGTTAGTGGATCATTCTAGTGCGGGAGTGTTCATAATAGATCGATAAAAACCATATCCACGACAAGTAGTAATCACCGACTGGGGGCGTGGCTTAGGAGCCATCGATGGCAGACAGGTGAGCTGAGAGCTCCGCGCCAGCTGTGCTATTTCTCCTGAGAAGCATTGGGTCTGCCTGTGCCCGGGAGCGCATCACCGGAGACCTGACCTGCCGGGAGTGCCCGGGACACCGCTTTTGCTTTGCTGAGGTCCGGGGGCGAAGGGAGAACGATGCAGGGACTGCGAGCGATCTGCACGGCCGAGGCAAGATGGCGGCCCGCAGCGGTCTATGAGCGGCTGGCTCCCAAGTGAGAGGTGGGGGCTGGCTGGCGGCGGACTCCGGGGATCGGAGACATGAGGCCCTGCTGGTGGACATTTCGATATTGGAGAGGGGGTGCGCCGCCGTTCAGGCGGAGTCCTCTGTGGGACGTGCTGCTGCGCGTAAAGTGATGAGAGGCAGTGGGAGGAATCCGCCGGAGGGTACCAGGCGGCGGCCCATGCCTACTGGCCTACAGAGTGTGGTGGTGATGCCTGAGGTGATGGAGGCAAAGTGGGAAATGCTGAGGCAGCCTCTCCCCAATTGGAAGCTACCCCTTGCAGGGTGAGCGGCGGCACTGGGTGTGACTGGAGGCTTGAGGCTGGACCTTTGTTTGAGGCCCCCTGAGTACAGGGGACAGCTATGGCGGCCCTGGGGCCTCGGAAGACCCACCGGAACAGCCCAAGTCTGGGTGACGGGCACCACGTGGAGTGGGCGGCGTGACCCGCTTGGCAGAGTGTTGCTGCGGGTCTAGGACATAACTGAGAAGACCTGCCCTGCCTGGGGCCCCGTTCCATGCCTTGATTACACGTGCTGGGCAACACTAGAGCTGACCGTACAGGTGGGCACTGTGTTGCAGGGTGTGCCCTCTGCACAGGGGGAATTGATGGTACAGCTGAGGAGTTAATAGCTGACCAGGAGGCACTACATCGGCCTACAGACCAGGTGGGTCTTCCGATCCGAAGGCTGAGGACTGTAGTCCCGCATAGCACTTTGGGGTCGGACGGAGAGGCAGTGGGAGCGAGGGGGGGGGGGGGCCCTGGACATTGGAAGTGGATGCAGGGGTCTAGCGCAGGCGCAGGCCAGAGGGTTGAACTAGAGTCCAAGTGGGATCCCTGGCCGGATATATCAACTGCGATTTGGGCACGGAGGAGCCAGGGCGTGCTGTAGAGCATCAAGGGCCCCTCCCTAGATTCGCTACTGTGAAGGCCCCCTGCATGTGCTATAAGGTCTAGACCCAGGTGTTGTCCGAGCGAGGCTTGAGGGACATGCCCATGGACATGCCCATTTAGACAGACCTGGTGGTCTCTTGAGCTGGTGTGGAGAGGAGCTGGTTGAAAGATGGCGGTTGAAGGGGTAACACAGCCGCGACGGATGGCGCTCAGACCTAACACTGGATTATTGTGGGGCCGAGATCCTGGTGACGGCTCCCCGACCGCCTAAGAAGGGCGTACTAAATTTTCTCGGCCGGCGATCGCAACCCCCCTGGTGATGGGAAAGCCTAGAGGGAAACAAGTGGGGCCTCCCCTGGAGCAAGGAGATAGTGCGTCTGACCCGATACAAAAGGAGTCGGGAGGTGAACCTCTGGAGGTTCCTGTCCATCAGCAGTTGGCTAAGATATTGGAAGCTATTGCTGACTCTGCAAAATGGATATCAGCACTGTCGCAGTGGGCCTGGGCCTGCTGAGGGCGGAGCATGCTAAATTAGCGGACAGGCTGAAACAGACTGAATCTTCCTTAGAGGTTCTCACCCCAGCACAGCAAGCTCTGATGGGTCAGGTTGGGGACTTGTCCAGCAGGGTTAAGGTACTGGAACGGCGAGCGGAAGATGCGGAGGGGCGGAACCGGAGGAACAATGTGAGGGTCCTGGGTTTGCCTGAAGGAGTGAAGGACCAGGACATGCTCAAATATTTGCATGGTTGGCTCCGTGAGGTGGTGGCGCCAGAGGGACTGTCTCAGTTCTATACGTTGGAGAGAGCTCACCGTGTGCCTGCCAGGCCACCAGCCCCGGGAAGGCCCCCGCGCTCTGTGGTGGCCAGACTGCTCCACTTCAAAGACAGGGACGTGTTACTACAGAAGGCGCGCTCGGAGGGGCCGTATGAGGTTGAAAACAGTAAGGTGTCGCTGTTTCTGGACTACACACTAGAGGTTCCTCGAGGTTAAAAGAGGCCTGCGAGAGGAAGGGATCTAGTATTAATTGATATTTCTGGCTTGGCTCCGGATAATGTTGGACGGGAAGACTCATTTTTGTGAGGATACCAAGTCCACCTGGGAGTGGATCGAGGCCTACAAAACCGAGAGACCGTCCTTGGTGCAGAAAGGAGGAGCCCCGACCAGAGACCTGGAATCTGGGAAGAGACTACGAGGACATCAACAACGTGGGACTGCAAAAAAATACGAGCCTGTCACAGACCGAAAAGGAGAGATCGGAGGCGCTACAGGCAGTGGCAGTCATGATGCAAGGCCACAGATCGTCGTCGGAGAGGGACTCGGGATCGAATAGAGGGACAGATGGTTCGGGCACGGACACGTCCCGTAGTGGCAGTGTACGGCTGCCTGTTGTGACTCCTCAAACTGACAATGGAATAGTGTGATCCGTTGACTGCTAATCTTATGTTCCCCTGTACCCTCTCCCTCCCTTGTTCTCCTGTGCTGTGCTCCCCTTTTTCTGTTTCCTCCCACCTGGCCTTCTTTTTCTCAGCGGGGGTCCCCGAGAGAGGCGGGAAGGGTGGCTGGGTGTAGGCCTGGATGCAGGCTGGAGCGGCCAGTTAGGGCTGAGGCGCCAGGAGTGAATATTTGTGCCTTCGTTGGGCACCTGCTGTGGTTGCCACGCTCCCCCTTTGGTCCATGCGCTAGTTGCTTCGGGCCTTAACTAGTTGATGCAGTTTTGTCTGCGGTTTGAGCGGATCTTCATTGCTAGACCGCACTGGGATTGGGGAGTTGTTCTAATGGGGGGTTAGTTATTGATTTTTGTTTTGTGCATGCAGATGGGGGCGGTGGAGTGAATCCTGGAGTATCAGTTGGTAGGAGTGCGGTGGTGGTTCTTGGAGAGGGGGGCTTGGAGTGCGTCCCACCCAATGCATAATACATTCAAGTTCATTACACGGAATGTGAGGGGCATGGGGTCCATGGCCAAAAGATATAAGATCTATGCGTATCTAAAGAGGAGAGACGTACAGGTGGCCTTCTTACATGCTACTACCTACTCTGCCTTTGCTAGGGGGCATTGATATGGGTGAGACCAGGGGTCCCTTTCGAACACACCCGCACTAAAGTGGACAGCGAGGATAGGTATGTCCTGGTGGCAGGGAGATTGGCTGGACGGGAGGTGCTGTTTGGGAGTGTGTATGTGCTTGATGTGGACCAGGTGATATTCCTCACCGCCCTCTCTGCGCAGTTGGTTGACTATATGGGGGACATGCGGTCATTGGGGGTGATTTCAATTGTGTGGCGGGCACTGTGGCGGATAGGTTGCACCCCCCCTCCCGGGTTCACAGACACATCGGGGGGCAGCGGGTTCTGAAATTGGATGGGTCGTTGGGGTTTGGAAGATATTTGGAGGGTGCAACATGCGACGGATAGGGAATATTCATACTTCTCCCCAATGCACCAGGTACACACCAGACTAGACACTTTTTTATGCACATCAGACTTCAGCATATCAGTTATGCAAATGGAGTACCTAGGTAGGACTCTTTCGGACCACGTCCGTTGTTGCTGACTCACCAGCTGATTGGGAGAAGGCCCCGGATGCCGTTGTGGTGCCAGAATCCACTTGCGCTGGAAGACGGGCTTTTCCAGGAATCTCTGAGAGCCCTTATTGAGACTCATTTCCCCATTAATGCCGAGGCTGCATCCTCTGTGTTGATTGAATGGGAGGCATTCAAGGTGGTAGTGAGAGGCCACTGCTTGGGGCAATCCATAAGTGCGCAGCGGGAAATGCGGCAGGAACTATTGGAAATGGAGTCCCAGATTAGGCAGTTGGACAAAATCCAGGGTCAGGGACCCGACTCTGCTGAGCCTTTACAGATCTGTTGACTGGGTGTGAGTGTTTGATTGGTTCTGATGCTCCGTTCATCACCACCCCATTTTGTACCGCTTTGTTCGACATAAGTTGGCAGGGTATGCTCAGACGTGAGTCCCTTGCTCACTTTGCCACTGGATTCAAGCAAGCCTGGCTGAAGACGGCTGAAATGCCAGAAAACGGTCCTAGGAAGCTTGTTTGCGGTCCAGGGAAGGCATGGCTTGGCAGTTCGGGCTGGACTGTTCCCATGAGGCACAGGGTCAGACTGATTTGCATATGGCCATGTCTGAACTGGGGTGGCAGAGTGGGCTAAAGAACGGTGATGGATCAAACCCAGATCTGTTGACTGGGTGTGAGTGTTTCATTGGTTCTGATGCTCCGTCCATCACCACCCCCTTTTGTACCGCTTTGTTCGCCATAAGTTGGCAGGGTATGCTCAGACGTGAGTCCCTTGCTCACTTTGCCACTGGATTCAAGCAATCCTGGCTGAAGACGGCTGAAATGCCTGAACCGGTCCTAGGAAGCTTGTTTCCGGTCCAGGGAAGGCATGGTTTGGCAGTTCGGGCTGGACTGTTCCCATGAGGCACAGGGTCAGACTGATTTGCATATGGCCATGTCTGAACTGGGGTGGCAGAGTGGGCTAAAGAACGGTGATGGATCAAACCCAGATCTGTTGACTTGGTGTGAGTGTTTGATTGGTTCTGATGGTCCGTCCATCACCACCCCCTTTTGTAGAGCCTTTACAAAAGGCCCACGCTAGCTATAGCAATGCACTGGAGAGGTTGCGGTGCCATAGTTATAGGGAATATCTAGACAGAGTGCAGAAAGAGGAGGGCAGGGCCGGCCAGTTATTGGCCTGGTTGATTAAACCTGAAGGTAGAGGGGCACTGATTATGCAGGTCCAAGCGGACGCCGGGGAATTGCTCTATGACCCTAAGGTCATCAATGGCCTGTTCCGTACCTATTACGAGAAATTATATACCAGTCCTGGTCCTGCGTTCGGAGATTCTGGACTTCCATGGAAATTTACCATTAAAAGTGCTGGATGAGTAGGTGCAGGATGACCTAGGAGGCCCGGCGACTCTGCATGAGGTTCGGGCTGCCATTTCAGCCATGGCGAGGGGGAAGATGCCGAGGCCCGACGGCCTCTCAGCGGAATTATTCGTCGCCTTTAAGGACTTATTGGCACCAAGACTAGTGACTCTCTATGCTGAGTCCCTACACCTGTGGGGTCCTCCCCGAGTCGACCTAGAGCGTGCTGGTGATACCCCTCCCTCAGGGGTGTAACACAGGCCTCCGCAACCCCCACGGTGTGGGGGGGCCCCCGAGCTTCAGAGGCCCCCTCAGCACCATACTCAGGCTTGAGAGCTCCATATTAAATACGCAGTGGGGGCCCCTTCCTGTACCTTGAAGGGGGGCCCCCTCAACTTTCATTACGCCAGTGCCCTCCCTAAGTCTACAGAAGCGACCACTCCAGAAACAGAGTACAGACCACTCTCCCTGCTCAACCTCAATTAAAAAAATTCTTAGTAAAATATTAGCACTGCGCCTAATCCCGCATATGCAAGATGTCATCCATGCAGACCAGAATGGGTTCATCTCCTCCCGTAACACCTCCTATTAACTGCATAGGTTATACTATGTCCTGTTCCATGAAGAGCTACGGTCAGGGCCCTCGGCAGCAGCCTTGTCAGTCGATCTAGAAAAAACCTTCGACACAGTCGGATGGGAGTATCTTTTTGAAACTATGCTACGGTTAGACCTTGGGGAGGGATGGGTAAAGTGGGTCCGACTGTTGCATACATCAACAGACGGCGCGGGTCTGAACCAGGGAGTTTGTGTCCTCTCAATATTGGATGCAACGGGGTACTCGGCAGGGATGCCCCCTCTCGCCCCTTTTATTTGCCCTGGCAATTGAACCGCTTGCGGAACTGATTCGGCATGGAGGAGCGTGGATGGGGATTAGATTAGACGGGCGGATGCATATGATCTTCTTGTATGCAGACAACCTGCTGATCTACTTGGGAGAGGCTGTACCTGGCGCCTCAACAGCACATACATTACTTGAGCGATTTGAGGCACTGTCGAGTTTACGGGTGAATATGAAAAAGACCTACCTATTCCCCCTGCTGGGACTGGAACCTCGGCCAGGGATATTGCTGATCAACATTAATTGGCCTCCCCATTCCATCAAGTATTTGGGAATCCATGTTTTCCACTCTTTCGAAGACCTAAGGGAAGGGAATTTGGATATGGCGCTGCGGTCGCTCCGGACCGAGTACACTTCTGGCGCTTGCTGCAATTGCCGATCATGGCACGAATCTCCCTCCTTAAGATGGTCATGCTGCCAAGACTTCTGTATTTGTTTGTTAATTTACCGACCCTGATGCCACGAGGGTAGTTCCGCCCCTTGAATGCATTAGTGAGGGATCTGATATGGGGAGATGACAGACGGAGGGTCTCTCTGCAAACGTTGCAACGCCCAACAGAGGAAGGAGGCCTGGGTGTGCCGGACTTTGAACTGTACATGTTGCCTGCCCAGCTGCAGTGGTTGGCACAATGGGTGTTGAGGGAGTGAATGAAGCAGGCACATGGCTGATGGAACCCAATGTTAAACCAGACGCATTGTTGGCTAAGCTACTGAGACCGGCAGTTACTGTCCCATATAAGTCTGTAGTGTAGTTCCTATATCCCTGATAGGCTCTGCGCATTGGAATAATGTACACTATAGATTTGACATAGGACTGAGGTCAGTATGTCTCTATCGAGTACATTAAACTTAATTACTTGTGTGTGCCAGCTAACTCAGAGGTCACTAGAAACTTCTCGAATATACAAGAAGGGATTAGTTTCTGACAACCGCATAAACATGACAACTTTGTTTCCCTGAGAGTCGGAAAAATCTCAGAAACGTGGAAACAATAGATAACAGTTTCACTCAGTCAATCGTGCATACTTCGTTTCTACAGAGTTGCACAGAAATAGAGAGACGGGCGTTTCAATAAAAAGGGTTTATTGAACAGTCTTATTTCTCATGCAAGAGATATGAACTGCTACAATCTTAAGACAGGCTGTGAATTACAATATGTACAGAGTTAGCAGTAAGATAAAATAATACTGCAATAGCATGGTTTGTAGCTATGGCATATATATTCATAAAATACAAACATAAATAACACAGGCTAAGATGTGGATACTCATCTGATGCTTCTAAATAGTTCTACCCCAGTGTACCTAACCTAAGTGTAGTACGAGGTAAGAAGTAGGTGCTGTTTTCTAAAGTATAGCTAGCTATAGCTATAGTTTTGCCAAGAGTTGCCCAAAGTTTCTCTAAGTTCTAGTCTGCTCCATACCTTAGAATGTGCGAGGTTGGAATCTCTTTCCCGGGACTCGATATCTAACACCCCGCAAGGGGAGTTAGAAACACTGGAGCTGGATTCTCTGCGAGGAGGATGACAGCGTCTGGTCAGTGCATCAGGCTGGAACTCGATCTCCTTCCGAACTTGCCGCGGCGAACCGCAAGTAGGCAGTCGAGCTGGACCGTACCGGAACCGTGGTTTGCCAGGGCAAGTGCAGGTATATTTGTACCTTGAAGGTGTTTAGGAATGCCTGTATTGACATAAAAGTCGGGCATCGGAACGTCATGAATGAACCCTTAAGAAATAGATGTTTATGCATACTAAATGAGTTCTTGGAGAAATCAATATCCAAGCAATGGAAATTCCTAAAGGCTTAAGAGTCTGGTTTTCCAAGAATTCGTTGTGACGTGGATGGACGGATGTAGGAGACCATGCCAGTATTTGGTTAGCATGGACAATGTCTAAATAAGGGCTGGATTTTCTATGCCTAAATAAGGGCAATATGAATTGTACCTATATAAGGGCATAAATCGGGAAACCTATATACGCAATCTAAATCTACACACAACAAGTCAGTACTACAGGGAGAAGTCGGTATTTGTCGCCAGGGGCTGCCCAGGGAAGTGGATTAAGATATGGGGAGCTTGGAACCACTATAGAGGCGATATCTGTCCCCCACCGAGCAGGCAGAGGGTAGCTGAGACTCAGATATCCCCTTGATCGCTGGAGAAATTGCTTGATATAATGTTTTTGCATTATGTAATATGTGGCCGTTTATTCCGTGCTCTTGCCCGTCGCTAATTTTGTGTTGTGACTGTCGAATTGTTTTAATAAAAAGAAATATAAAAAAAAAAAGTCAGTACTACAGCGTACAGCCATACATACTTGGCAACGATGTGTCCGCAAGTTGGGTGGGACTCCGTTGTTTCCACCCACGCTGCTGTTGGTGGGACTCCCACATGGGGATCCGGTGACAGTGTTCACGGCGGAATAATTGGAGTCTTGGACAGAGGTGAGCCTAGACACGGTGGGTGATTGCTATTAAGATGGCTCCATAGTCCCGTTTGCGGACTTGATGGACAATTTTGGCATTCCACCTGGTCAGTTCCTGCAGTACGAAGCTTTGGTTCGCACTTTTGGACAGCTATGGGGTGGAAGTTGGGACGAACCAACAACTCACCCAGTTCTGCATGCGCTGAACACTTTGGGCACTGCCGGTCACCAGGTGAAGTGGCATCATGAGGCCCTGGTCACCGCCTCTGTTCGCCCTATGGAGGCTCATCAAGGCAAATGGGAAAGGGCAATAGGTAGGGAGCTCTCTGATGGCGAATGGGGGAAAGTAATGAGGTCTCATAAGAAAATATCAAGGAATACCAGGCTTAAATATACGCAGTTCAACTACCTCCATATGGTATACATGATGCCTCACAGGCTCAATGTTACGTATGGTGGCGAGCTGAGGACATGCCCAAGGTGTGCATATGTGAATGCTGGGTTTAAACACATGACCTGGAGTTGTGGAGTAGTACAGGGGAACTGGGTGGAAATCCTGGATAAGATAAAGAAAGCACTGGGAGGAGACTGGCGCTAACTATAGAAGACTGTTTGGGGCGTGGCTTGGCGCACGGCAAGATGGCCGCACGGTAGTGTAGCTCTGCCGGCTGCCGTTACTATCCTTTCAAATATCCTGCTCTCCTGCGTCCATCCGCGGATATTTTGAAGCTGGGGTGCAAGCGGATGCGATGCGCTCCCATCTGGTGCGATTCCAGGAGGCTGTGTGGTGCCTGAGGAGACCGAGCGGACACTATCAGAGAGAGCGCCGGAATCCATAATAGCGGTCGCACAGCTTGTGGCGTAGCCGCGGACCGCGTCGCAGATGCCTGCGGGGATACTGGAGGAGCGGACAGCGGCTGTGCTGGTGCCGGGGGCTGACGCCATCAACACGGGTGAGCTGCGCTTTGCCCCTAATCTCTTTCTGGGATCAGCGGCCCCCGATCGTCTTGTTTGGGCGCGAACACAGGAGCTGGCTCGTTCTGTGCCTCTATGTGCGGCACGACTGCCCGGCTCCAATTGCTCTGCAGGCCTCGCTGCCAGATACGGCAGTGGGCCCTCCTGGGCGGTGCGCTGAGTGCCCCACGATCTTCCCGCCAAGGCCAGCAGTGTTACTAAGGTGGTGTCTGGACGTGTAGCGTGGGCAGTGACATAAACTTGGCCGGTGGAAGCGCGACAATTGTGCGGTGCAGTGGCTGTTCCTGCCGGATTGAGGCATCAGGGCGAGTGCGGTCTAGGTCTCATTCGAGTGACTGTAATACCTATTAGGCCGAAGTCTGACAATATGGGTAAGCCTGTGAAAAACCAGCCTCGCCTCAATTTTGAACTGCGCAAAGGAGGCAAATCAACGCAGAATGCTGCATCTGACTCTGAGCTGGACTCTGTTGCACAAGCCCCCACTGCCCTGGAGAAAACCCTAGCAGCGATCCAAGCCAGTCTACAGTCCATAGACGGCAAAATAGAAGCGCTAAATGGCCGCATGGACCATATATCATCCAAGCTAGACAAGCAGGCAGTCAGGCTTGGAGAGGCGGGGCAAAGGATATCCGACACCGAAGATGGTCTACAACAAGTAGCTACCAAGACCACTGATATTGAAAAGATCCTGGTGCTGATTCAGGATAAAAATGAAGACATTGAAGCGCGCTCAAGGCGCAATAACGTGTGCATTTTGGGCCTGCCGGAGTCCACGAACATGGGGTGCTTGGAAGAATATATCGAAGCCTTGTTTCGCGACATATGTGGTGCTGAAAATCTTTCAAATATGCTGGTTGTAGAGTGCACCCACAGGTCCTTGGCGGCGTGCCCGCCTCCCGGTGCCCCCCCCAGACCCATCGTCGCACGTTTACTAAATTTCAGAGACCGGGACGCTGTACTGCGCATCGGTCGTCAGAAGGGCACTATTATTCATCAAGGGAACGCTCTGTCGTTCTACCCCGATTTTACAGCCACAGTTCAGGTGGCGCGAAAGGAATTTCAAGGCGTCAAGAAACTGCTCATGCAGGAACAAGTACCCTACGCGATGCTGTACCCTGCTCGCCTTTGTATAGGCACGGATGATAAGGCGAAGATTTTTGCTATCCCGAAACTGGCTATGGACTTTGCCAAAACTCTGAGACGCAAAAAACTATCTGCTGGCAATACAACGGACGCTGACGAATTATATAAAAATGTGTACCTAAGCGTCAGTTCCATTTATTGGTTGATGTAGACATACATGTTTGGAAACACACACCTCATTTCTATTGCAGTGCGGGATGGTGCAATTGATTAGACCAGCATGTGTTGGGCTATGTTGTGACAGTTGCACGTATGCTTAGATTTCCTCCACTGGTCCATGTCTATAGGGCTCGTACAGGCTTCAGTTGAGCTTATTACATGATGACCCGCTATGAATACCTCTCCTTACAGGTACTGTGGCGACTGCAGGCCTAGGTCTGTTTCAAGTGAATGACCTATGTGGAACGGGTGGGTGTTGTTATCTGCTTTTGTCTTTTGCATCACCTTGAATGATAATTATTCTTCTCCCCGGCGGGTGGCTTGCAGGCTGGGGCTTAACACCCTTATGCGACGGCCCCCTCCCTACTACAACTGGGAGTGGTATGTGCCGCTACGTCCCCTAATGGGTGTACCCCATCATGCAATTGCAGTATTTTGTTTTTTGTTGGGGTTGTTTGTATCTCAGGGATTTGGCTGTGGCAAATTGGGGATGCCGAAGTGGGTGGTGGGTGGGGGGGCTTTATTGTATGGTACTGATATGTCTATAGCGATCGTTAAGCCAATTACAGATGCGGGTCTTATCATAGTATTGTTAGAATATAGTTCGATCATTACTCAGAAAGTGTCCAAAATTTACAAGAGAAATGTCGGGTGAGCGGTGTAATTGCATAACATGGAATGTATGCGGACTTAACACCCCCAAAAAGGTCCACCAGGTAATGGCATATTTAGAGCGGCACAGGGTTCAAATTGCTTTATTGCAGGAATCACACCTAAACAAACAGAAGGAATCTAACATTGCACACAAATGGGCGGGACATAAGTTAGCATCATCATTTTCCACCTATGCGAGAGGGGTACTCATATTGATTAAAAAAGGAATACCCTTCCTACCGATTCACTCGCATACGGATAGTGAGGGCTGCTGGGCCATGGTACAGGGCAAATTGGGCACTAGATTGGTGACCATTATTAACATATATGGGCCGGTTGGGGATGATCCACAAGCTTTCATTCAGCTGTTAAACGTGCTACGTACTTGGCCGGACACAGCAGTCCTCTGGGGGGGTGATTTTAATACACATCTTAATCCCTGCTTGGATGAATCTAATCCGCACAGTGCACAAATTGTCAAGGTGGCCAAATGTGTTCAGGAGGCCATGTCGGCGTTGGGTCTAGTGGATGTATGGCACCTTCGCAATGCTAATGACAAAGCCGGTATACAGGTTACCCCAGCTTATAACAGCTGGTCGCGTTTAGATTATTGGTTATTAAATGAAGAGGCTAATGGGTGGGTCACACAGGTATACAACCTACCACGCACCCTATCAGATCACAACCCTGTACTTCTCGGCATCCAAATCCCTGCAAATATGCACCGCCCTTTTACATGGCGTTTCCGTGCGGAGGCTCTACTTGACCCTATCTATGAGGACACTATTACACGTGCAATTACACAGTTCTTTGAAATAAATGTGGGTTCGGTGGAGAGTTTGGCTGTGCTATGGGAGGCCTTCAAGGTCACGATACGTGGGGTATTTATAAGTACGACATCGGGCATTTTAAAAGATATTAGAGGTCAACTCTCCAAGACTGAGAAATTATTAGGTGACCTAGAAAAACAGTATTCAGTTGCTCCGTCTGCTGCCTCCCTTGCTAGCGTGCAGGAGTTATTGGCAGAATATAACACGTTGGCTGAATCAGAGGCACGCTATCTGGCACATCGCCATGTGGCAAGAGCGTACGGGGAATCAGGGCATCCAGGTAGGAGGCTTGCTTCCACGTTACGCTACAGGTCCAACCATCACCACATTACTAAGATAGTAGATGATCAGGGTGTCGCGCACTACATGCCACAAGCAACAGTAGATCAGTTTAGAGGCTTTTACAGAGAAATATACACTACGCGTGGGGGGGCTGAGGATAACGCTCTGAATGATTATTTGGCCGACATTGCTTGTGTGTGGCTGTCGGACGAATATTTGAGTCTGATGAGACTGACGTTAAAGTGGCGATTTTGTCTCTGCCCAATAACAAGGCCCCGGGACCTGATGGTCTACAGCTGAATTTTACAAACGGTACGCAGACCTTCTTGCCCCATATTTATTAGAGATGTACGCAGAGGTTCATGATTCCGGTGTCCTTTCTCCGTTCCTAAGACAAGCTCTCATCATTACTCTTCTGAAGAAGGACAAATCATCTACGCTATGCGAATAATACCGCCCATTATCATTGATCAACTTAGACGCAAAAATATTAGCTAAAATTATAGCCACCAAATTACAACCTCTAATGCCCAACTTAGTATTGCCCGATCAGTCTGGCTTTGTGCCTGAATGCTCCACATCCCATAATCTCCGCACAATATTCGCCATGTATCACATTCTAAACCCTGACCTTCCAGCGGCAGCGATTATGCTCGATGGCGCTAAGGCATTTGACTTCACTGAATGGAGTTATATGTTTCACGTTCTGAAGAGAATAGGGTTCCCCAATGTTTTGCTGCGCTGGCTGCAGGTTCTATATAATGACACATCAGCGAGGGTACGTGTGGGAGGCCTCACCGCCGAACCATTTCGTATAGAACGAGGCACACGACAAGGGTGCCCATTATCGCCCCTTCTATTTGCTATTATGATGGAGCCACTAGCATGTATAATTTGTCAGTGCCATAGACACACTGCACTTAATTTTAATCACCGACCTGTCGGTATATCAATGTATGTAGATGACATGGTCCTATTCATCCGTGACCCACAGACTCATCTCTCCTCAGTCCTCCGTGAATATATCAGATTTGGTCTATTTTCCGGACTCACGATTAATTGGGACAAATCGGTCATTATCCCCTTGACGACCTGCACGACTCCTCCCCCGCTGGAATACCCTTTAATTTGGACAACAGACCCTGTCAAGTATCACGGGTTCTGGGTACACCGTGACCCCTAGACTGTCATTAGGGAAAATTATGGAAGGGCGTATAGTACTCTAGTGACCCAAGTAGAAAGATGGTCTCGTCTCCCGCTGTAATGTAATGTAATGTAATGTAAAAAGAGCTTATAGAGCGCACTGCAACTCATCGAGCATCCTGGCGCTAAAGAGGGAAAAGACGGGACAGTTATTATAATATAAGCAGAGAGATGTTAAATTCTGGGGAAGAGCCAGGTTTTGAGTTGTTTACGAAAAGATAAAAGATCTTTCATCTGTCGCAGCTCTAGGGGCAGTTTGTTCCAAAGTCTTGCAGCAGCAACACTGAAAGTTTGTCCCCCCAGCTGAGCTCTTCTGATCCGAGGTACTTTCACCCAGTAAGCTGTGAGGATCGAAGGCAGCGGGAAGGGCATACCAGCAGAATTTACTCTGCAATGGTATGGGACCCAGACCATGCAATGCCTTAAACACAACACAGAGGGACTTAAAATAGATCCTCTGTGCTATGGGAAGTCAGTGCAGCTCCGCAAGGGCCTGAGTAGAGGAAGATTGGCGGGGTGCGCCAGAGCCAACTTGGCTGCCATATTCTGAATTCTCTGCAATCTCCCAGTCAAAAATGTAGGGGATTCCAGCAATAATGAATTACAATAATCCAACCTGCTCAAAACCCCGCTCCTAACTACCAAAGGGCGCATTTGAGCAGGGAGCTGGGGAAGAATCTTCCTCAAGATCCTAACAAGAGAGAAACAGGTCCCCAAAATCTTTTTGACGTGTGTTTCCAAGGTCAGTTTCTCATTAAAAGTAACTCCCAAATTGCGGACTGCCTTAGATGGTTGCAATGGGGGGTCTGCAGGAATACGCCAGAAGTTGACCGGAAGAGAACAGGACACTCTCCCACCCTCAGTACAAAGGATTTCAGTTTTATCTGCATTAAATTGCAGAGAGTTAATTCTTAACCAACCAGCCACACTCTGCATACATGCATGAAAATTCTTCAAGGAGGATGACTGTTCTCCCTCCAGTGATAAGGTCAACTGGGTGTCATCTGCATAGTTTACCATGCCTATGCCATAAGATTTAATAATATCCACCAGGGGACGCATGTAGGCATTAAGCAGAATGGGGCTTATTGCAGAACCCTGCGGCACACCATGATGGATTTTGGTGAACTTGGACCGAAAGGGGGGAAGAGCCACAGCCTGACTTCTATCAGATAGATGTGAATGAAGCCATTTCTGTGCTAGACCGACTACCCCCACTCCTTCCAACCGCTCCAAGAGGACCTTGTGATTGACCGTGTCAAATGCGGCAGACAGATCTAATAGGATCAAGATGGCATGTTGGACCTTGTCTGCACACAAACGGAGATCGTCCAACACGGTCAATAGGTGCAGTCTCTGTCTCATGTCCTGGGCGGAATCCAAACTGAACCTCATCCAGTAGATCATTTGCCTCTAGGAACTGGGAAAGTGCTCTACTCACATGGCGCTCAATGATCTTTACTGGGTATGGAAGGAGTGAAATAGGCCTGTAGTTTTTAAGACACGCCGGATCGAGTGAAGGCTTCTTCAATAGGGGGGAAACAACCGCTTGCTTCCAGCAGGAGGGAACCATCCCACTAAGCAGGGATTGATTACACAGCTGTCTGAGTGGAGGAAACAATTCAGATCCAAACGCTTTCCAGACCCTATGTGGAAAAGGGTCTAAAGATGAGCCAGAGGAAACCCCCGCAGCGATTTGCTCAAACACCTCAGTAGAGAGTATGTCGAAATGATCTAAGACAGGTATCTGAGCCGAGACCTTCCTCATCACTCTCGGGTCCTCCTGTTTAGCCTGTGTGAGACCAGCAGTCTTATCAGCCAGTTATTTTCTTCCAACTCTTCAATAATTTTACTAATCTTATTGTTAAAAAAGGCAGCTAGGCTATCACAAAGTTCCTGTGTGGGAAGGACCTTATCTTTAGTACACACCGGATTGGCAATATAATTCAATATTTTGAAAATGCTCTTAGAGCTATTTGGGGCCTTCAAGATTACATCTGCAAAGTACTCAGCTTTGGCAGCGGCAATACTTTTCTTATAGCTAGAAATTTTCTCTTTCCAGAGAATTTTTGTCTGTATCCGCATACCCCTTCCTCCATTTTCGCTCTGCCTGTCTACAACCCAGCTTTAAATTTTTCAGGGCAGTGTTATACCAGGGCGCTGAGGGTTTACCACCTCTTCTGATCATTTTCTGCGGGGCGATCCGATCAAGATAGTTATTGATGTGTGAACAGAAGGTAATATAATTATCCTCCACATGTTTCCCTGTATCGAGCAAACCTTCCAGATGGAATATAGGGGAGGAGCTAATATTCCTCAGCAGGCCTTTCCAGTCCCTGCTAAGAAAACATCTTATCTCCTTCCTAACCATATCATTACAATTGATATTAAGCACATCAAATTTTATCAGATAGTGATCAGACCAGCCAACCGGGGACACATTCACAACTTCCACTGAGTCTTCCCTGGCGAATATCAGGTCCAAGGTGTGTCCCCCTGTATGTGTAGGCTCTACCACCCAATGAGTAAGGGGCAGATCCATACATGATTGTAGGAGATTGTTATATCCTAAATCCATATTTCCGTTAGCCCATAGATTAAAATTCCCCAATATAAGAAGCCTGGAATGTGAGAGAGCCATGTTACTGAACACATCCACCAGGTTTTTCTGTTGGAGGAGTCTGGCCACTCCCGGCGACTATAACAGATAATACCTGTCAGCACCTGGTGCCCAAGAATGTTTAGAGCAAAGCCCAATAATTCAACTCCTTCGTCTATGTCGATATCCACAGGTGAGAAGTTCCAGACCTCCTTAAAAAAGATCCCGACCCTTCCACCTCTACCGCATGGATGAGGTTTATGAAAAGCTTTATAGCCCTGCGGGCATGCTAAGCCCAGTTCTAAATCCGAATCCGGATAGGTCCAAGTCTCCGTCACCACCACAACATCCAAATCATGGGATTCCAACAACATCTGTGTCTCTAGGTGATGTTTACAGAAGGACCTAACATTAAGCAGGCCACATCTCAGAGAGTTTGTTCTAGTCGGATCAGCTACTGTCCCTAGCAGACCGCATTGCAGTGATCAAGATGGTCATTCTCCCCCGTTTTCTGTATCTCTTTTGTAATATCCCCATTAGTCTAACTAAGCACTTCTTCACTACAATTATGGCACAACTTTTGAAACTTGTGTGGGGAGGCAAACAGGCAAGGATTAAATGGACCACACTAACACTTTTGCATGCTCGAGGGGGCTTCGGAGCACCAGACTTTTATATATATTATTTATGTGCATATGCCCAATATGCCTACTATTGGTTTAGACCACACGCATTCATGCCGCATGTAGCAGTAGAGGAAGGGGATGCATGTCCTATACCATTAGCAGGAGTAATTACACACGCTCATAGAAGCACACCTAAAGCGGAGATTAACACCATTGACACTACCATTGCAGCGTGACAGACAATTGGAAGACTTGCAGATAAGCTTCCTATATATGCCCCAGCTCTGCCCTTAGCTGGACATGCGGCTTTGTCAGTCACGCGTGAGGCTGGCCCTCTGAAATCTTTTAAGGAAGTAGGAATAACGCATATGCATGATCTCTACCCTGATGGCAGACACATTGAGGATAGTGATCTAGGGTTCATTGTCAATCCCACCCCACTTTTTCTATACACTGGACACCGCCTAAAGCGAGCTATCAGAAGTCACTATGCGTCCTTTCCCACTGAACCCCCATCTCTTCAGTCACTGCAGCTACTCATTATGGCTCCTACCAAAAATAAACTAATCACTAAGCTATACAAGGCAGTACAGGAGGAGACAGTGAGAGAGGCAGATAAGAAGCTTGAGCGCTGGAACACTACATTAGATCCCCCTATCACTTTGAAGGAATGGGAACAAATATACACACTGACTGGAAGACTCATGCCAAATGGCAATTTAAATATTATTCATTTCAAATGTATTCATCACATGTATCACACTCCTATTAAACTGCATAAAATAGGGCTGCGAGACTCAGATCAATGTAAAAGATGCGGGCACAGTGAAGCGGATTTCCTTCATCTTGCTTGGAGATGTAGATCGGTCTTCAAATATTGGGAAGAGGTGTTGGATCGTATACATGTCATGACGGGATCCACGCTACAAGGCACACCGCTCACATGCTTACTTGGTTATGTTCCTTCGCTGAAAGGTGTGTTGGGGAGATATGTAAGAATTGCCCTTCTACTGGCCAAGAGGAGGGTAGCAATGATGTGGGAGAGCAAGCTCAGTCCTCAGGTTGAGGGTTGGGTCAAAGATCTAGTGTACTGCCAAGAAAATTTGGAGCTGTTTGCCGAAGAGCTACCTGTAACATTTAGACCCAAGGACATATGGGAACCACTGCGGCAATACCTGTTGCGCCAAGCCCAAATTAATGTTACGTCACCCTGACACATAACTGTAATGCAGTAGCAACATAAGTTTTTCTGAGTATGCATATGCCAGGCTATGTTATGACCTCTCATACTGATGTTTACTGTGTATTTCGATCGCAAAAGATGAGTAAGAATCAACTGATCGCGGTTCTTCTGTTTGTATGGCCCTGCGAGGCGACAATTTCTTTGTTTTTGCTTTGGAAACCCAATAAAGAGAATAAAAAAAAAAAGTCGCTCGGAAAAAAAGAAAAAAAACTATAGAAGACTGTTTGTTAGGGCTCTTCCCACGCCCTCCCAAATGGATGGTGGTGAACCGATTTATTAACTTAACCCTAGGTCTAGCTAAGAGACGGATAGCGCTGGTGTGGAAATCCCCCACTGGGCCACAGGTGACTGATTGGACGAGGGAAGTTATTGGTTGGGCGGGGGTGGAGGGCAGGGCCCTGAGTTGGGAAGAAGCGGGGGGTATCTGGAGACGACCGATAGCAGACTTATGGAAAGAAGTGCTGGCGAACTGGGAAAACCCAGAGCGGGAGCAAATGACACCGAGGGAGTTTGGGAGTGACAGTGAGTGACATGCAAGCTCCCACGCAGACAACTTTAGACCCACAAGGAGGGGAAGTGCACGGTATATCCATGATAAGAATGCGAACCAGTGGTCCTAGAGAGGGGATGGACAGAGGGTACGTGTGAGAGTGGAGTGGGTGGATGGGGAAATGATGGCCCCTCCGACTCTCCCCCTCTACCCCCAGGAGAACCCACACATTACGCAGAATATAACAAGTATTTGAGAGGATCGCTGAATACATCCATAGAACCAGATGGTACTTAGGCCCCCTCTGCATGCCGGATTTTAATAAGGTTCCTTTTTTTCCTTTTTTTCTGTTTCTTTTCTTCACTTTATTTTTTCTTAATGGTTGAATTATGAATGGTTATGCATTTAAGAATGACATCGATGAGGAATTTCCTTGAATCCTGGGTAGTGACTGGAATTGCCTACCGAGACAAGGCAGGGAAGAGCAGTAGACGGTGGTTACGTAAATTGTAAATGTACTAAGATTGGGGGCTGGTGGGCGTGGAAAAAGCGGTAGACAGTAAACGAAAGTGCAAGATAAGTGACACAATGCCATACCCCAGAGCAGAGCCATATGTACCACTGTCTAAAAGTTAACAGAGAATAATACTGAAAAGTGTTGCAAATATATTGCTTGTGTGAATGTAACAAACATATACAATTAAAAAAACATATGTTTAAAAAAAAAAGTAGTTATCACTGACTAACTGATGATCACTACCTGTGTATATAATTTAGGTTTAGTTTGTTTGATTGCTAATATTTCTTCTTTTAATGTCCTGACACATTGTGATGAATGTAGCCCTAGTGGACTTATGCCTGACACCCACAGTGTAGCACTTAGAGTCATCTGGCATGAGGTTCCTGAAGTGTGACACAAGCCATGTAGGCACCCTTAATATGGGGTGAAGAAGGTGAAGGTCAAAGTAAACCACAGGTCCTGGCTCAGGTTTGTCTACCAGTTTTACCCAACCAATTTGAAGTTTATTTGTTCTAATAGACAGAGAGGCACCACTGAACCCCCATCTCTTCAGTCACTGCAGCTACTCATTATGGCTCCTACCAAAAATAAACTAATCACTAAGCTATACAAGGCAGTACAGGAGGAGACAGTGAGAGAGGCAGATAAGAAGCTTGAGCGCTGGAACACTACATTAGATCCCCCTATCACTTTGAAGGAATGGGAACAAATATACACACTGACTGGAAGACTCATGCCAAATGGCAATTTAAATATTATTCATTTCAAATGTATTCATCACATGTATCACACTCCTATTAAACTGCATAAAATAGGGCTGCAAGACTCAGATCAATGTAAAAGATGCGGGCACAGTGAAGCGGATTTCCTTCATCTTGCTTGGAGATGTAGATCGGTCTTCAAATATTGGGAAGAGGTGTTGGATCGTATACATGTCATGACGGGATCCCCGCTACAAGGCACACCGCTCACATGCTTACTTGGTTATGTTCCTTCGCTGAAAGGTGTGTTGGGGAGATATGTAAGAATTGCCCTTCTACTGGCCAAGAGGAGGGTAGCAATGACGTGGGAGAGCAAGCTCAGTCCTCAGGTTGAGGGTTGGGTCAAAGATCTAGTGTACTGCCAAGAAAATTTGGAGCTGTTTGCCGAAGAGCTACCTGTAACATTTAGACCCAAGGACATATGGGAACCACTGCGGCAATACCTGTTGCGCCAAGCCCAAATTAATGTTACGTCACCCTGACACATAACTGTAATGCAGTAGCAACATAAGTTTTTCTGAGTATGCATATGCCAGGCTATGTTATGACCTCTCATACTGATGTTTACTGTGTATTTCGATCGCAAAAGATGAGTAAGAATCAACTGATCGCGGTTCTTCTGTTTGTATGGCCCTGCGAGGCGACAATTTCTTTGTTTTTGCTTTGGAAACCCAATAAAGAGAATAAAAAAAAAAGTCGCTCGGAAAAAAAGAAAAAAAACTATAGAAGACTGTTTGTTAGGGCTCTTCCCACGCCCTCCCAAATGGATGGTGGTGAACCGATTTATTAACTTAACCCTAGGTCTAGCTAAGAGACGGATAGCGCTGG
The DNA here is from genome assembly GCF_964204655.1 of Triturus cristatus. NCBI lineage: Eukaryota > Metazoa > Chordata > Amphibia > Caudata > Salamandridae > Triturus > Triturus cristatus. The sequence continues at coordinate 314,456,861 of NC_140594.1, read as the reverse complement.
TGTGGAAATCCCCCACTGGGCCACAGGTGACTGATTGGACGAGGGAAGTTATTGGTTGGGCGGGGGTGGAGGGCAGGGCCCTGAGTTGGGAAGAAGCGGGGGGTATCTGGAGACGACCGATAGCAGACTTATGGAAAGAAGTGCTGGCGAACTGGGAAAACCCAGAGCGGGAGCAAATGACACCGAGGGAGTTTGGGAGTGACAGTGAGTGACATGCAAGCTCCCACGCAGACAACTTTAGACCCACAAGGAGGGGAAGTGCACGGTATATCCATGATAAGAATGCGAACCAGTGGTCCTAGAGAGGGGATGGACAGAGGGTACGTGTGAGAGTGGAGTGGGTGGATGGGGAAATGATGGCCCCTCCGACTCTCCCCCTCTACCCCCAGGAGAACCCACACATTACGCAGAATATAACAAGTATTTGAGAGGATCGCCGAATACATCCTTAGAACCAGATGGTACTTAGGCCCCCTCTGCATGCCGGATTTTAATAAGGTTCCTTTTTTTCCTTTTTTTCTGTTTCTTTTCTTCACTTTATTTTTTCTTAATGGTTGAATTATGAACGGTTATGCATTTAAGAATGACATCGATGAGGAATTTCCTTGAATCCTGGGTAGTGACTGGAATTGCCTACCGAGACAAGGCAGGGAAGAGCAGTAGACGGTGGTTACGTAAATTGTAAATGTACTAAGATTGGGGGCTGGTGGGCGTGTAAAAAGCGGTAGACAGTAAACGAAAGTTCAAGATAAGTGACACAATGCCATACCCCAGAGCAGAGCCATATGTACCACTGTCTAAAAGTTAACAGAGAATAATACTGAAAAGTGTTGCAAATATATTGCTTGTGTGAATGTAACAAACATATACAATTAAAAAAACATATGTTTTAAAAAAAAAGTAGTTATCACTGACTAACTGATGATCACTACCTGTGTATATAATTTAGGTGTAGTTTGTTTGATTGCTAATATTTCTTCTTTTAATGTCCTGACACATTGTGATGAATGTAGCCCTAGTGGACTTATGCCTGACACCCACAGTGTAGCACTTAGAGTCATCTGGCATGAGGTTCCTGAAGTGTGACACAAGCCATGTAGGCACCCTTAATATGGGGTGAAGAAGGTGAAGGTCAAAGTAAACCACAGGTCCTGGCTCAGGTTTGTCTACCAGTTTTACCCAACCAATTTGAAGTTTATTTGTTCTAATAGACAGAGAGGCACCATAACATAAGTTACTATCCAGTGCCTAGAGGGGTTGCAGAGAGATTCACAGGTCAAACACATAAAAGATGATATGAGGAATGCATCGTTCTTTTGTCCATCATGCCACCTCAGTATGGACACAGTCCTATGTAAATCAGTCTCGACAGTGCTCCAATCCTAAGAGTTCATCTCAAACTGCTAGGCCAGGTCCTCCCTGAACTGGAACACAAACAACCCCAGGCCAGTTTCGACCTGATTGGGGCTCATTAGTCCAGGGTAACTTAGTTCCAGTGGCACAGTGTGCACAGGACCAATGCCTGGGCATACGCTTGCTACTTAGGGTGGTACTCCAAACACACAAAAAGTGATTGGAGGAATGCTTGTAATTAGGTGACCACTGGCAATTGCTCAGGGTAACATTCCAACTAATCGTTCTTTTGCCCACCATGCCACCTCAGTTTGGACCCAGCCACATGCAAATCCGTTTTGAACCTGCTCCAATAGGAGCAGCTGAGCCCAAAATGCCCCGAATAGTGACAAGGGTATGCCAAAAACGGATTTCTCTTATCGTTTATGTGTCAAATGTTCATGTACTTTTGCAGTAATAACGAAAGTAAACAACTTTGGTGACTAGGAGTTCCCAGTCTGCAAAACTAAGTAGCTGCACTGTAGTTCTGTAGGATGGGTTTTCCACAAGTGAACTTCATAGACCACAAACACATGTTCAAGCACTGGAAAGCCTCTCCTGCTTACACTTGCCAATAATGGCATCCTAGTTTGACCTACTGCGATAAGGAACTACACTGGCCCCTATGGGTGGTATTTCCACAGATAAGGACTCAAGGTACCTAGGGTGTTACAGGGAAGGCTCAGTAAATATAATTTGACATCCCACATGCAGGCAGGTACAAACAATTAAGAAAAGTGTTTTTTATAACCAATCAATAAAGAGAGACTGGAAAAAGAATGGGTGAGGTCATAGCTGATTGGCAAGTTGGGGAATAGGAGGTGTATTTTGTCCCCTGATGTACGAGTGCTTAGAACAGTGCGTTGTTACCTGTATAGGCCTCCATAGTAGTAAATAACAACAGTGGGCTAGTAGCCCCAAGCATGGATTTGGGCAACACATGACAACACATTTGTAGTAACACCTACTAAGACCTTATTTTCAGAGTGCCTTCACTCAGTGTTTTACTGGTGTCAAATCTGGATTACACATATCTCCCTTCTCCCAAAGGATGACTGATCAAAGTAACACAGGCAGTTAAATATGTGCCATCTTTCTCTATATAGAGATGAAATTATGTGGGTCTTCTCTACAGACTCACAGGGAAGTACATGAGGAGGATCCTTATTATGGAAATATATATGCCCACCCAAACCTTCTAGGCAGTGTCATGGGTCTCTCATCTTAAACACACACGGTACAACGCCTTAACACCTAGCCTTAATGGATTTGCTACATCTACACAAGGTATTGGATAGCTGGAGCAGGGCATCACTTATTTCCCTGGGTTATTTCTCTCAGTGGGCTCCCTAGGCTATCAATACCCTAGGAACTGGTGCATTCCTCGTTCCAAGGACAAAAAGTCACCTGAGGAATCAAAGGTAGTCTCATAGGAAGGGCACTGCAGACCTTTTGGTCACTACGGAGGAAATACTCGTTCTCATCACCTTCAAAAAGTAATGACCTCGGAATTGGCTCTCAGTGGTGCCAAACAGAATGTTTAAGCTTTCCCCTGGCAGGCCGCCATTGCAAGACCGAAGGCAATAAAGTAAGGGAATGACGTGCTGCGCCACCAACCCATAGGTCTGTGTCCCCAATGATGACCTGCATGTCTGGCCAAGTTACTACTTTCTTCCTAGAATCCTCAGTGCGTGTCAGGTCAATGGTCATTACATTATCAGGAATGAAAACAAGAAAAGTTACGTCAGCTCAAGAGATAAAACACCAATGGCTCAAGCTGGACCTAGTGCCCACTAGTCCTACTCTTGGGATCCTTCAGGTCCTGTCCCCGTATCATCCCAAACAGCAACTTCCACAAGCAATAGCCTCCCTATAATTATATTCTGAAATTCATCTTAGACATTCTGAGACTCTCAAAACATTGTTTCTGAGGCACTTCCATCAACAAACTCTGCCAAACATTTGCTCATTCCAGGCATGTTGGTGACTATATTCTGTCAATGCAGAGCATCAACCCACTACAGTATAACATACAGGGAACTAAGGTAAGTATCCATCAAGCTAAAATCCACTCCTTATAATGCCATACATATCAATGACCTAGTCACTGCAGGCCCTCACCCTTTCACTTTGGGAAAGTGAACCCCTAACCAATTTCACATTCACAGAACCCAGAACCGGTGCTACATTGAGACCACTGTAGGCAACTACTTTATGGCACCACCAAAAGAGATCACAAATGTCTTAAACAAATTTAGGGAAAGGGTTATTCTCCCTGAGGCTCAGAAATTCCTTGCACTGGAGCTCACGGAAACCTGTAGGCGGAGCATACCTCCACCTAGCATTTACATTAATTCTCGAAGCAATTAATCCAAGCAAGCGGTCACTAGTCTGCAATCTCCTAGTACATTCAATGTAAAGTCTCTAAATATTCTTCCCAACCATCTGTGTCTAGACCCGAAGCATCCCATTCATACTTCATATTCAAGAGTGTCCCATTGTGCCCAGCTCTCACATACCATTCTCCTTCCTCCTGGGAACAAAACACCTGTCCTCCTCAGTTCCTCAATCCAAACATGCCATTGTAACCGATATCACAAAATCAAATTGGATCAGGCATCACGCCCTGACGGGCCCTTGCTCTTGAGTAACACCCTAACCATTACGCTGGAGACTATGGCTGCCCAGAGTCTCTCTTCCTATGTTCCTCTATGGGACCCCAAATTTCATCCAACATTTTACCTAAAAACCAAAGCTGAATGTGGCAAGGCTCTGTGCGCAATAATTTCTAATAATCCCCACAATCAAATGTAGCAATATCAGTTTGTGTGCTCCAAGGAAGAGGGCAGCCACTCATACCCCCAAAGATGAAACCAGAAAAATCTGGTCTTACAACAAAATACAAATGATCCTGAGCACTACACAGTGTGTACTATGAAATCAAAGTCCAATCCGTCTTCTTTCAACTCCGATGTTTTATTCCTGAGAAGTTTTCATCACAGGTCATTATTCATCTTTCCTCCACAATTTACAATCTTCTCCAGGTAGCAAAAATAGCCAACACATGTTTCGTCAGATCTGATGCGTCCGCATCTCTGACTTCATCAGGGCTTACTAAATATCTCTCTATTCCAGATGTTTACTGCTTGTAAAATGATTCCTGTACAAACACTTAGATTCTATAGTCCTCCATCCAGGATATTCAATAGTCACAAATCGATCTTTCAGACCCGAGTGGCAGAGAGTCTTGAAAGAAGACGGATTGGACTTTGATTTCATAGTACACACTGTGTAGTGCTCATGATCATTTGTACAACATTTTACCTACCTAACCACATCCAATCAAACGTCATTAACCTGTAGTCACACTCACCATTCACTGTCCAGCCAACCCACCACCATATCATGATTCACATGGACTTGACAACCACAAATGCCAAATATTTCCAACAAATAGTTATGGAACAACACTGATAGCACTTCATACCTCACTTCTCCCATTTGTCACTATGGTAAGCACCTGCTGTTCCTATTAGCTATTTTAATGTTTTTAAATTTTGACCTAAAAAAAAATAAAAGCTGAGTTGGCCTTGTCAGGGTTTGAAGTCATGGCTGGTGGATTACAAGATGCCAGTAGTGAGCATTTAATACAGTGAGTCATCTTGCCAGCCAGAGCCTTCCCTCAGCCTCTTGGGACTAATCACCATTTTCTTGTCCTTATAGATGAGACAGCCACAATGCCAGACATTGATGTGCATGACCTTCTTTAACTCCCGGAGCCTCCCCATCTAAGTAACACTGCCATCCTCTAGAAGCATGATCTCTATTCTCTCTTACACCCATGGAGTACCAAGCATCTCCACTTCATTGTTTACCCACTTTTGAACCTCAAGGTACCCCACAACTCTTGCATCCATTTTCAAACCACTCTTATGTCCTTGCAAATTTCCCGTCCAAGATGCAATGTTTGTATGAATTGCAGGGGAGCACATTCACACCGTCCCCTTCTCTTCAGTCACCACCAGTCCCTCTCTGTGGGGGCCATCCCCTATCTATTTAATATATGTCCACCTGTCAGCCATTGGATCTACTGGCAACTTCACACCTTCAAACATATCAGTGTATTTAGGGCCCTGCGCGGTTGTCCAGCCAGACCGGGTGGTGATAGCCACAATGTTCAGGGCACAAGATTCTCCTCAGATGCATCAGGTGTCTCTCTATACATCAGCCAATGCTCCTTTGGTGTACAAACCTCATGGTGGTATCATTTAAATTCCTCCCCTGCTCATCCATGGTGTAGAGGTGGGCAGGCTGCAATCAACTATTGTTTTGCAGACTACTTCCGCAAGCTGCAAAAGACAGCATCCATTGCCAAGTGACATGAGCATAGTACAAAGACTAACTCATATGAAATGGCTGCACAGAAGGGAAAGGTTAGAAAACCCTGCCTCTGTATGCCCAACACAGACACAGGCTCTGACCTTGAAAAATGGAGAGTGATCAGCGCCTAAGAAGACCGCTGGCCAGTTAGTTCTGTAGAAGAAGGGAGACTTTGTTGATGGGTAAGAATGAAGACCACATAACTCCTTTGAAGGTGTGAGTGTCCAAGAAGCTAAATTGGATACTTTCTTGGGAAAAAAAAGAAACTGACCTATAAATCAGAAGACTAGCCACAAGATTTCTCTTAAAAAGAATCATGACCCAGTGAGAAGAGACAATGCCATGCCACACAGGAATCACAACACCAGAGAACTTGCATAGGCAGCCATGCAGTTGTGAATACAACAACTAAGAAATGAGTCTCCAAGTTAAATACATCTATGAGGAAAGAGGAGAAACAGACTGAAGAATGGGCAGGAGGGTGCCAGGAATAAAGTATCCTTACTCTCATTTGCGAATAGAAAAGGTAGTTATGCCTCACTCTCTGGGCTTCTGTGAAGACCTGAACTTATATTGCTAAGGGATAGCTGAGGTAGGTGCAACTCATGAAGGTAGGAGATCTCAGCCACAAACCGATTCCTAAATCAAAGAAGACAATGAAAATTTCCCGGACAATGCCTAAAGATGTTACATCAAAGACTTGTGAGTAGCGATGGAAAAGAAGACACATGAATAATTATGGATGAAGGAAAAGGCGTTAATGAAACTCACAAGACGTCAAGGACAAAAAACATCCAGACATAACGATGACATATTTCTATTGAAGGGTCATTTTCCCGCTTCATTCAGCAAGATTGAACGCGCGATTCATCAAACTTGATACGCATTGACATTGGTATTGGGTTCATGAAACAGTTGATTTTATGAGGTGACGAAAGTGTATCATTCCTTACCTTGAGCCGAGCGTACATGTTCTGTGGTGGCTTTCCACAGCTGTTTTATACACTACACACAGCTTCCCGCGGTGACCTTTCTCTGAAGCCAATGACAATGCATTGCTTAGTGAGGATATGACGGCGTCCTTCCTGGTGGCCATTTTGGAATTACACTTTTTGGCTTCCAAACGTGTTTATCCTCATTAGAATACTCTTGACTTGTTTAAGTCCACTGGTTAAAATTATACAGAACTTACTGGCAATATCCCTGTAATTAATTGTTGACTATTTATGTTTTGCATGTTTTTTGAATAGCTGCTGTACTTACTTCCCAATCCAAAATGGATTAATCCTTTTTGAGATTATATCATATCCTGTTTTTCACTATGTAATAGAGTTCAATAGTAAGTCCAGTTGCACCCCAATTGTTAATGGATCATTGCTCGCTCACTGAACTTCGTGGACTCCGCGTTCTCTCCAGTTCCTTTTGTTACTCCTCATTCTGTCACTCTGCTCCTCGCCCTGATTTGCTGGTGATTTTTGTCTGGACTCAAGTTCTTCTCCCTCCTGCTTAATTATTTGCTGGAGCACTGCTGGACTTCTTGTTTAACATTTTGGCGACCCTGCTGCCTCTGGACCGAACCAAGAAGACACTCCAGGGGTCGCCCAGAAGACTAGCGCTTGGCACTCACTGCACAATGATGGTGGGAATTTCAAAGTAGGACCTGCACAAGTTGAAACATCATTTTATAGATCCCTCCAGATCTACCAGGAGAGGAAGTATTGAAAGCTCTGGTCTAAGTTCACTGCAGGAACAGTATGTGAGAGAAGTACTTAGGAGAGACTGCATTAAATGGTAGGTCACACAATAAGAGATTTTGTGCAAGATGGAAGATTAGTCTTCAAAGTGCCATTTATGGAATGGGTAGGCTATCGCCTGTGAGAGGCATCTGTTTCAGCCCCTTTTACACAGAGTATAGTTACTGAACACCATCGACCAAAGTCATTGCACCATCCTGATTCTGTTCTACCTTCAGCCTTGTATATTCCATCCCCAGTGTTGATGGATTGATGCACACTTGCATTGATGTAACGGAACCGGCCAGCATTCCTCACACAAATACAACAAATTTGAACCCCGCGACAAAACCGAGATAAGTTATGAAGTGTTTCAAAGATATCCTTCATATTTTAATTTTATATAATTCTAGAAAAGTCTTCAGTGTGGTTACCATCCATATCTTGTGATATCAAAATGTTTTATATATTGTAAAGGAAAATGAAACATAGAAAAAACCCAACATGCATTTAACATACTAATATCGACATAAAATATATAAAATCACCAGAGCCCGGCAAAAATATGAGAAAAAATTCAAGTATTATTAATGCACACTAGAAACACCTGCAAATCCCAGTTTCTCACCCAAATACCAACACTCAGCAGACTGCAGTATGTAGGATTGTCTTTATCAGAACAAGAGGCGATTTGGGCAAACCAGCCAATGGAGCTTTAAAGGAGTTCACTCTTAAAACAAGGCGGACTCATCGACTCCACCTCCCTCCTCCATGTAGTTGAATGAAAAAAGCTTAATCTGTCAGTGTAAGTGAAGCTGGACATGAGCAGCTTTTATGATGACCCTCTATGAGTGTCCCAGCTCACCTTCTTCATCAATAACAATTCTCTTATCCAAAACTGAGTGAAACCTACTCACATAAAATGGTTCATGCATTACATCTTGTCATCTCAAAGCCTGACAACGTGCGAGCCAACAAACTTATGAATGTTGGCCAGTTGGATCAATTGCAGATCCCTTTCTCTCTGTACTTTGACACATACTCTGTTCTTCAGCCAGCAGAAATGAGATTCTGCGCTTGTTAGTGACTTAAAATGCCTGGACGTGCAAGAACTACGTATTTGCTCCATCTATCTAACCACTTTTAAGCTATCGATCCTGGATTTCTCACGTCAAACTAGTGGCAGACATAATCAACAAACATTTCACTTTAAAACTGAAAAAAACATCATCAAATCTACTGAGCAGTTCTCAGCCAAGCTGAATGAGAAATAGAAAAAGATAGGACCATGGAGCTTAAATGACACCAACATGCATCTGTGGCTCACCTATCCAACTTACCAATGACTAAACAACATTACACAAAAACTCATCTTCCAGTAACAAAGCGTCCTGCCAAAAATCTTCACTTTATTTGTCAAAGAATTGTCCTAAAATGTTTGACTTCATGGAGACAGTCTAGTAATCCCAATCTAATAATAATAATATATTTATTATGCATGGTTAACAAAAACCTTTTAAAGAACAGAACATTGTACATATCCATAAAAAACCAAGTAGAAGAATGGTCAAAATGTAGATCGAGACAGTTTACAAACGGTGAGGACTTTGGCATCTGGAGTGTAAAGTACAAACCAGCGGGCAGCGGCGGCTCCTCCGCTAAGGCGGGGAAGCGTCGCCCCACTGCTTTGCATCAATGAAATAGATAATAACTCTAGGTTATTATCATTTTATGTTTTCCTGCTGCAGCAGGTTTGCAGGCAGGCGGCTGCCCTGATGACAGAGGAGCAGGGGGAGGAGTGGTTTGCCCACTTCACGTGTGCATTAATGTTTGGCCAGCCCTCTCGGACGGCCAAACCGTCATGCGCAGTTTGCATGTTCACCACGCAGGCTCGTTACAGCCTGCGTGGAGAACATGCCCAGGCTCCCATTCCCTGACTGAGCGCCGAACCACGGTGCTCAGACCAACCACGACGCTGCATTGCAGCGTTGTCATTGACCCAGGGGAGCCTGAGTGCTTTCCTGTTCCAGCCCCAGGGAAGAGACGGTGGAGGAGAGACACAGCAATCACGTACTTTTTTTCCTTCTTTTTTTAAATCTCCTTACACCCTCTCAAGTCTCCCCGCCCCTGGTCCATGCCGGCCACCACTGCGAGTGCAGGTAAGTACACGAAGCCGCTCGTTGCCCTCAGAGTGTTTACAGGACTTAGACATTGTGCTGTAATGCACACCTAAAAAATGGGCTGAAGTGTTGACCAGATGACCAATGCTTGGGGCCTGCCGGCATTAAGGTTGTTAAAGTGCAGAAGCAGTGCTGAGTTATGCGCAGAGCTCAATTTGTAGCAGCCACTTAAAATAAAAGTCTTTTGACAAGGTTGATGATCAGTTGAGCCCAAAAAGACATGCTTGGTGCAATTCACAGCAGCCCGCTAGGTCAGAAATGTTTTCTCAGTGTGAGCGACCACTTTTGGTAGTTTTTTTTCCACCCAACAGAGGATGAGCGTCCCTTTACAGAGGCACAGGACATGAATTATGTCATCCTTTACTTGGCCACATAGCCTGCAGCTGCCTCTATCGTCGTTTCTTGGCCATGGAGGTGCATGCAGAATTGATGACTGGGGCCCAGCTGATGTTTCAGATATTCTGCCTTAAGTACACTATTGAAAACGTCTCCCATATATCGCTGCGGCTTCAAGGTCTCGTAGCTGATTAGGACCATCCAAGCAGGCTGTCTTTTGGCTAATGTGGCTTTGTCCTCTAGTAGCGATCGATTTTTTGCTGTTTTGTTCAACACTTTTTTAAAGGAGTTGTAGCTGGCAGAGGAGTTCCAGACTTCTAGACCAAACATGGAGATTGTTGTACTGAGATATTTTATGGCAGGTCAATGTAATCTGTCTTTTATCTCCAGCCATATGCTATCATTTATAGTGTTTTTATCAGACGTTTTGAATTTGTAGCAGCAGATGGTGTTGGCCGCTCTCCTGGCTAGCATCTGTTTGACTAGGCTGAGTCCCAGTCTGATCTGTGCTGGATATGTGCGATTGGGTAAGTGTAAAGTTTACCTATAAATCCTCACTATGGCTTTGTCTAGGGTCTCCCCTTTCTCCCCGGCAGCGCCTCGCTCCCATAGGTCAGGGTGGGGACAGTGCTTGAAATGGAAAAATAGAAGTGTAGGCACTCTGTACCAGAGTACCTGCTTGTTTCTGAGAAGTTGTGGTACTCTTCAATTAAAAGTATAGCATTTCTCTTGAAAAGTGCCGGTACTTCTCCTTCTCAAAATAAAAATGTGCCGGTACTCCGTACCAGACATTACCGGCCCATTTAAAGCACTGGGTGGGGATTATCTTAGCCCGGGCAACTTCCATTATGGGGGTGCACAAAAGCCCTTTTAGTGATTTTTGAACAGGGTCCTGCCATTGCCAGTGTAATCCCTTTTCTTTTTATGTCCTCTTTATGATACTTTATGTATTGGAACATTCATTTACTGTAAAAAACGTAGGCCCAAGTATTTGTACTCCATGGCTGTCACAAGTCTTGCGGCGTCGAGGAACCAATGGTCTTGCGGTAAGCTCCTTCTTGTGATAGACATGGTATTCGCTTTCTGCATGTTTATCGTCATGCCACTTTTCCTCGAGTAGTTCAGGGTTGTGTTCAGCAAGCGCTGCAGACCAACCTTGGTCCTGCTAATCAGTAGTAGGTCATTGGCATATAAAAGGTTAGATAATTGTATTACACTCATTTTTGGAGCATGAGCATTGATCTAGCTTAGGGCTGGTGATAGATCAGCAAGAAACAAGTTGAAAAGGGGAGATGCCAGGACGTACCCCTGTTTGAGGCACTGCGTTGTGGGTATTACCCTTGAAAGTTTGCCATCATTTTCCACATGTTGTTGTGCAGGTTTTCAATCGTTCTCAAGAGTGGTAAAGGAATATTCTAGTCGGATAGTTTGTGCCAGAGCCTATTTCCGATCAACGCAATTGAATGGATCTTTGTAGTCTATATAACAAATGTGTAGGGAGAGATGACAAGCCTTTTAGAAGAGTCAATTACTAGCAAGAGTGCCATGCTGTTAGTTGATGTCCCCATTTTGTTTGTGAAACCTGTTTGGTTAAAAGGGATTTTGGAGTTTGTGGTGGCCCACTCCATCAGGTGTTCCAGTAGTACACCAGCATATTATCTTGTCTTGTTGTCCATGAGGGCACTTATTCTACAGTTCTCTGGATAGACTTTGTCTACTCCTATGAATATTGCGGATATAATTGACCCTTTCCAGGATGATGGAATTGCATTTTCTATTAATGAATAGTTAAACAGGTGGACCATGTGCTCTGCCTTTAGTGATCCGCCTTTGAATGGAGTCAGCAACGATATTTGGTGGATCCTGAAATAAATGATATGAGTTTTCTGGAACTTGTTGTGAAAGTTTTGTACAGTCTTGGAGCTTGGCTGAATCCTCCCTGACTAGGTTGCCAAGTCACTTCGAGCTAGAGTTCTCTGGGATATTGGCACAGCCTGCATTGAAATGAGTACATAGACAGTAGGCCCAGGCTTGCTTGGAGAGGTTGGAGACTGGTGAGCATTTTGAGGGTTTGTTTATGTTGTTCGCTGTTCTCCAGAATGAGTTTGGATTATGATGCTTGTCATCCCAGATTAGTTTGGCCTAGGAGGCATCGCTGGATTTGTTCCTTTCCTCCTAGTTTGTTTTTTTAGGTCCTTTTTTTTTATCTCCTTAGGTTTAGTATTAGGGACATGTCATTAGGGAATTTTCTCACAGCCCCTAGGGTTTTATTGACTTTAAATTAAAGTTTGTTGACTGACCCACTAGAGCGCCAGTTGCAAGCATTTGATTGACAAACCTCAGAGGGCTCCCTTGATGGTTTAACTCTAGTAGCATGATTTTTCACAAAGGCTCCTGTGAAGGCCTCCCGATTGTCTTTTGCAGAGTTACCTTTTGACTTTGTTGTTTGTAGGTGCTCTGCGTCATGGATCAGGTCTTGCAGGGTGGCCGGTGACCACTTAATTCTCCTTAGGTCAGTTATGTACACTGTGCCACCAGCTTCTACTGCGCACTTGTGTTCTCTTGGAGGACAGTCAATTCTAGCTCCTGGGATAGATGGTCGCTGTTGGATCTTGCACCCATTCTGAATGAGTAAATGTGTTTTAGGAGTGGGAGGGTTACCAGGGTGTAGTCTATCTGGGAGTTGCCATCGGTGGAGTGAAATGATAGTGCTTGTGAAATGTCACCTACCAACTGGTCGTTTAGGACCTCTAGGTGCTGGTGCTTCAAGCTGCCCAGTAGGTGGCAGCCTTTGATATCTTTCTTTCTTAAGTCTTTCTCGCAATGTGTGGGAATGGCCCATTGTTCTTCTTGTGATGCAAGGATTTAATTACATCCTAGTGAGCCTAGTAACTTCATGTTGAAGTCTATTATGACGATTAGCTGGGTGCTGGTACGCACACTCTGAATTTTGAGGATGGTATCCACCAGGTTGTTTGCGGTCTCTGTTCTAGATTTACTGTTTGGGTGACTGTATATATTTGTTAGTGTTAGATAGCAAGGCCACCTTTGCTGTGGCCATGTTTTACTGTCTTGGCTACTGGGACAACATTGTGCAATAACCTAGCGATGGGGAGAGGTTTGAGGGCCAATGTTTGGATCACCTCAGAAGTTTGCAAGTAATTTAGCAACTCTATGTCTTCTAGTTTGCCCGTCAACCCGTTGATGTTCCACGAGCATATTCGGGGAAAAAATTGGTGGCCTCCACATTGACTGCGAGACAATTGCTAGTTCATTTCGGGTTGATTGTCGAGCTGAGAGTTCTTGCTATCCAACCCCAACTGCGGTTTCGAGTCCCTTGTTTGAGTGCGATCGTTAATTGCTCTGTTGCTTTTAGATCACAGGCTCTGCCTGCTCTTGGAGGAGTTATGCTTTGAGCATTTCTAAAAACTAGGTATGCTGGTCTGCTGTGAATCAGAGTTCTCTCTATTGCCCATGCTGCCCCTGTCAGCCGGTGAGGGTACCCTGGTTCCTGGTGGATGTCCACAAGTATTCCCCATTTCCTGAATTGCTGGGTTTCAAATTGTATTTTTTGGGCCATTCTGGCTGAGTTCAGGTGACCTTAGTTGTATCATTTTGATGCCTGGGTGCCGGGTTGATAAATTGTATGGATTCAATGGTGTCCGATATAAACGCTGGGATTGGTTGCAGTAATTTGTGGAAGTCCCTGTGGTTGAGAATATCCATGTTCTCCTTTGACGTGTACTCAGGGAGGAGAAGAGTTGTGCTGGTCCTGCTGCTCTGTAGCTTCACTTCTTGAGGTAGGACACTGCCTTCTGCCACGGTTGCTTCGCCAGGCCCATCGCCCTCTGAGTGGTTGGTGACGATCGGTGGCCTCTGCACATAGTTTTGTACAGTTGTTTTTGGCAGTGGGCGTTTGAATAGCTACGACTCTGTTTCACTAGATGCTTTTAGCGCTGCCTTGTGTCATAAGGACTGCCCCACATTCAGATGTGAGTGAAGGGAAACTTCGGTCACTGAGCTAGGAATCGAGTGGGTTTGCAGCCACTGATCTGGGTCCTCTGGGCGATCCCCATGTCTCCCAGTTTTTTCTGCCACAGAGTCAGTTGAAGATTGTTGTCTGCCTGTGTTGTTCGTTAATGTCCCATTCTCTTGTTCGTGGTCCTCCCGAGAATTGTCGAACACAATTGTTCATCTATTATTAAAAATCGCAAAGTCAGGTAGAACAGCAACTGACCACACTAGGCTACACTTTAGTGAAATGTGAGATAGCGAGGGGGTGGGGGGTGGCGGGCGAGCCCTCTTACCTGCTTTGGGTGAGAGAGTTTGACAAATGTATGATTGCAGAAAAGGAGGTATTTAAATCGAGAGGGTGCCCAAACAAGTCGGACAGAAAATGGGGCAAATGGAATGGACATCGTGGCCACCTGTGTATATCCCCCACGGTGGAAATGGAAATGCAGCGCAATGGAGAGAGACAGTTAGACACTCCATGATTGTGACCTTGTTACTCTCTATTCTGGCGACTAATCATTGTGTAAAGATACTCATAATGTTGAATGAAAGATGTATGTGACCTTTGATATTGTGAAATTAATAAAAAATATTCCCCCCCCCAAAAAAAGCAAAATATTCTAAAGTTGCTCCGATCCAATCTCTTCAGCATCCTAGTCAATGAGGGCATGAGTAGGTCCACCTCTGTTGGTTATGAGCAGGTGATTGTGGTGCTGAGGAAATTCAGAGCTTAGATTAGACGAATGGGGTAGTATGAAAGGGCAGAAGAACCCCCTCTCACCCTCTCCCTTCTTTTCTTACTGTATGGATGATCTCATTCTACTTTATATTCTGAAGATATAACCTTATATTTGGTAAGTGTTTCTTGTGTAATTTTATCATGTGACCTGTTTATAAAAATATATATAAAAAAAAAAAATCCCAAAATCTTTTTGCTAGTTTGCTTTTGGAAAGTTTTTGTTTCTGGCTTTCCTTTTTGCGTTCCTCTTAGTTTTCAGTTTGGCTCCTAGCTCTTTTATCCCTGTTTGTTGAGATGTGTCTGCTATTGAAATTAAATGATCCAAGGTGCTGTAACTTACTTTTTATTTTGCCGCTTTTGACCCCAGGGGCTGCTCGCTGTACCTTCCTTTGCAGTGCCCCCTTCACTACTCAGCTCTGCAGAGTCCTCTTGTGATCCCAGTTGAACAAGGCTAGTTGCTGGGCAGGGAGCAAAGTGCACCAGATTTATTACAGTGTTCGCAGGTACTCCCAGACTGCCTCTGCATGACGCTGGTCAGTGGATGGTGGGGTCCGAATCAGGTGGTATTTGAGATTTGATGACACACTTCAAATCGCCAAAGAGTGGTCCAAGAGTTACGGGGAGTGTGCTCAGTTTCTCCAGGATAGGTGAGTATGTGCAGCTATGCCATGGGTAGGATGCGTCCTCTTGTGCCCATTTGATTAGGTTATTTAGGTCTGCAATTTTCCCATCAATGCCTGCTACAAATGCAGCCAACGTATTCAGTAAATTAATCGGTATGTCATTTTGGCTGAATGATAATTCATTGCATCTACAGTTAGTTGGAAATTTCTCACTGAAGACGGCCAAATGCCACCATGTTGTTGTTGTTCTTTCACAGGGAAAGGTATAGTTCCCAGGCAATCTAAATTCACATAAGTACAATATCATACAAGAAATGAATACAATAAGTTTATAAAAAACAATAATATTTAATCGAAACGCGAGTGCATAAAAAATACATCAAATTCATAACATCATTCAGTTCATATTGTACAAAGTATCTGTAATGATTAAAAACAGTGAATGGCAAAGATGAATTCTTCAACAATGAGTGGCAGAGATAAATTCTTCGACGCGCCTTTCGGCACAATGGGTGCCTTCGTCAGGAAATGTCACCAATAACCTTAAAATTAATTAAAAGAGGGGACATTTAAAACTCATTCTTGTAATAGTTACATTCTTGTTCTTAGTATTGTCGTTTATCAAGCTGTGTTACAATCTGTTAATATCTATTAGATGTGCAATTACAAATAACAGTATAAAATACGTTTTTTTTTAAAAGATAAGGGAGGGGTAAAAGCGAAGGAGCAGATAAAGAAGATCAGAACAAGTGAAGATCAGAGCAAATAGTGACAAGATAGGGTCAACCAGACTCCCATAGTATTGCCTTTGTCTATGTTTATTTCTTCAGAAGTCACCATTGTGATGTTAAAAAGATATACGTAGACCGAATCTAATGCTTACTTTTTTATGGGAATATATGAAGCTTGGCTCAAAGTAAAATGTGGGTATCCCTAGGATGTTGAGGAATAATCTCACTCTGTCATTTACAGAAAGATCGTATATTAACAAATATCTTGCAATTATTTTAATTCGAAATTATACAGATGATAGCCAAAATCCTTGTTATATTCTTAAAGATCTATATAAAATCAAAGTGAAGTCGAATCTACGTCTGCCTTAGTATTTCCATCAATACACGCGGATGCATGCATCACATGATCAATGTACCTATAAAGCTAGCCAGGTTAGCGGTCTAGTCTTCTCTTCTTTTGGTAAACTGAAAGTAACAACGTGAAGCTGAACTGCACATGCTCACGCATATGTAACACTATCCAACCCGGATACAGCGGGAGCGATGATGGATGTCAGGTAACCCTGTCCCCACTACGGAGCAGCCCGGGAGCGTATATATATATCACCCTCCAGACCACTCCCTAACAGGGGAAAGGGAAAAAAGAGACAAAGGAAACAAGAAAGGTGCGGCTGCAAAATCACTCTCTGAGGGAAGGTAATAGACCTTGGTCCACTCCTGGTTCTCCAGCTGTCTAGCCCCGTGTTCCCTGCAGTGAGAAACAAACACAACACAACATATGTACCAACTGCAGCCAGTAGTGAGGTGGTATACAGGTACTGAACAAGCAAACATTCACTTACAGTGACTGGTTCTGGGTTATTCTGACACTGGTTACAAAGGGCACAAACAAACCACGTCCTGACTCCTTGTTATTCCAATCAAGATTATCCTTGTCCAGCACGTGAGCCAACTCCCCACCAATTACTTAAGTGTAATAGTACTTAGCTGTGAAGGAAGGTGAGTCGCTCGCAAAGGATACTTCAGGCACTGTGATTCCTTTGATTGCAGGTGTAGGTGGAACACCCTCAGTGGCAGCGGAGCGGAGAATGCAGATTGTTCACTCCACACCATAAAACAAATCCGAATGCGCAGTAGCGCTTAAAGGGAAGTATTTCCTGCTGTCAGATATTGCGAGAGAAAGTGCACACACATAAACAAAAAGACGAGCCTTTCAAACGGCTCGTAACGTCCCCACCTTCTGAAGTCAGAAAACGGGATCCGAGCCTTTCAATCGGCTCGCCGAGGCGCACCCGTTCAGGAAATGGTGCAAACCTGGGAAAGACTCGACAATGCGGCGAAATGAAGAAAGCCGAGTAAGAATATCCAAGAAGCGCTTCAGCGTGCACGGGGAAGGTCGCGTAGTCGGGATTCAAGCAACGACTCTGGGACGCGCATCAGCACGCGCGGTTCAGGTCTCGTGTTCGGGATCGCAGTAACGGCTCTCGGACGCGCATCAACGCGTGCGGGAAAGGTCTCGGGTTGGGTTCCACGAGAGCCGCCACAGAGTGCAGAGATTATCGTTTAGAAACAAGAAGGAATCGTAGGTTTCACCGATGAAGGCAGGTCAAGCTGGTCAGCGAAAATTGCAGGATTGACAAGCACCGAGCAGCCTCAGGGCGGAGCTTATAAAGGCAGTTCCTTAAAGGGGTGGGTGACGACTCCTGCAGGATGCTGGGAGGTGTAGTCTCAGGCATACAAGACACATGTACCACTCACACATGCTCACCTCTAGTGTGGTTCCCACCGCTAACTACGCCGGGACGTGACAGGAGGCGCCTATAATACACCTAAAATCAATAGAAACCCACAGCAACCTTTTTTAGGACAATGTGGAACACGCAGAGGTCGCCAACGAGTAAGATTCCAACCCCAAGCCAGAGATCATTATCAAAGTCGTCAGTACCAACCAGATCCCAAACATTACTTAGAAACCAGGAACAGACAGTATTGGAAACACGGGAATTAATCCCTATTTTCAATTTATCTTCACACACATTAGACAAAGCCAGTATATCTCTGTTATCTAAAGGTCTATCTTTTGTTCCTCATGCCTCTGCCAACAAATTTGAATTATATGAAGATATTCATTCTTTTTTTCGTAAAGTCAGATTACATAAATTTTTTGAAAATGAAGACACTATAAATAACCAAGGTCTAATTAATAACATCGTATCTTTACCTTCCACTTTTACTCCCACTCTAGAACAATTAGGACCAGAAGTGGAAATATTTGAAAAAGTAGTTCTTAATCGCCTAAATCAAGCTCTTCATTTCATTCCAAAACCCCTATATAATTTAAATAGAGAAGAATTTATTTCACTGCAATTACTAATTCAAAATCAGTCCTTAACAATTAAAAGTTGTGACAAAGGCGGAGGGATTGTAGTAGTCAACTCTGACGACTACGAACTTAAAATGCAAGTCAGGCTGAATAATCCCACTTTTTATTCTAAAGTTAATTGTAACCCTATCCCTAAAATAATACAAAAAATTCAACATCTTGCAAATCAAGCATTAAATGCAGGTATTATTACTACAAAAGAACATGAATACTTGAATAACTCCATACATAAAACCTCCTGTATTTATAGAGTCCCAAAAATACATAAAAATCAAGAGGACCCACCATACCATCCTATAGTTTCAACCATTGGAACTCCTACAGAACCTGTGTCTAAATATATAGACAACATTTTAAGACCATTTATACCGTTGACCAACTCTTATATTAAAGACACAGGAGAAATGATCTTAAAAGTAGAGAATCTTAAATTTAATTCTCAAACAGATATTCTAGTAACTCTAGACATAGAGTCACTTTATAGTAATATACCACAGAAAGAAGCGTTAGAAGCAGTCAATTGGTTCATAGATAAATTTAACATTCCTTGCTCAAAACCTTTCATATCAGCAGGTCTACATTTAATTCTGACAGAGAACATCTTTGAATTTGGAGAACAACTTTATCGTCAAATTAAAGGCGTTAGTATGGGCGCTTCAGTAGCTCCTTCTATAGCCAATATATATATGGCTCATTTTGAAACTCAATATATCTACAATGAGGTGGCACCATTTTTTGAGTCTGTTTCCCATTGGTCGAGATATATAGATGACATCTTTTTTGTCTGGACTGATGGGGAACAGACCCTCCATGAATTCCTAGCATGGCTAAACCTAACAGATGCAAACCTTAAATTCACTGCTAATATTAGCACTGAAAAAGTAGAATTTTTGGATATAGTCATAAGACATCATTTAGGAATATTAGAAGTAGATTTATTTGTCAAACCTACAGCTAGAAATACTTTGTTGCATTTTAATAGCAACCATCCACGCTGCCAGAAACAAAATATTCCTTTCTCCCAATTCCTGAGAGTTAGACGTAATTGCACGAATCTTTCAGACTTTGATATACAAGCTGCAACCATGAAAAAGAAATTTCTCGCCAGAGGATACCCTCACCGGCTGGTGAGGGAATCATATAAAAGAGCACGATTTTTTGATAGAGACTGTCTTCTTAACACAAATAAAAATAATAAGAACAATTCAAAACTAGTATGCATCACCGAACAGTCTACTTTAGACTCTACAGTTAAACAAATTATAAACTCAAACTAGCATCTTTTAAATAGTAATTCTGATCACAAAAAGAAGATGGCAAAACCATTATTTGCGCATCGCCGCAATAAGAATATCAAAGACCTAATTGTACATTCCAGATTTGTTCCTAAAACAGTTGGACCTCCCCTTGTACAAAAAACTATTAATGGTAAAACACCCATCAAAGGAACAATAAGATGTTCTTCATGCAAATCATGTAATAACATACTAGAAGGAGAAAACATGATTTTGAATAACTTCAAGATAAAAGCACAAGGATTATGGAACTGTAAAACTCAGAATGTCATTTACCTTCTTCTTTGTCCGTGTAATTTAGGTTATGTGGGCGAGACATCTAGGGCAATTCAAACAAGATTAACAGAACACCGTTCAGCCATTAGAACTGTAAAATTAACAGCACCCCTAGTAAAGCATTATACAGATTTTAAACATAAACCAGATGACATTCGGGAGAATATTAGAAAAAATTTAAATATCAGATGAAAAAGGAGGACTACCTATCCGTAAACAAAGAGAAGTGATTTGGATTTTCTCATTAAACACATTTAAATGTGGTTTGAACAATGATTTACCCTGGGAAAATGCTATTATTTAAACTATATACATCTTTATCATTTTTTGTCAGTTAAAAGTTGATATTAACAACTACAGTATGACAACATAAATATGGACCTGCTACTTTTGTTATCTAGATACGGCATAAACATTTTGATTTAATAGATTAGAATAGTAGATACAGAAAATTTACTTGTTATAATGATAGCTCTTCTCATCAGTTATAGACACCTTAACTGATGTTTCACTATTAAAGAAAATGACTTTTTTATACTTGTCATTTACAGAAAGATTGTATATTAACAAATATCTTGCAATTATTTTAATTCGATATTATACACATGATAGCCAAAATCCTTGTTATATTCTTAAAGATCTATATAAAATCAAAGTGAAGTCGAATCTACGTCTGCCTTAGTATTTCCATCAATACACGCGGATGCATGCATCACAAGATCAATGTACCTATAAAGCTAGCCAGTTTAGCGGTCTAGTCTTCTCTTCTTTTGGTATACTGAAAGTAACAACGTGAAGCTGAACTGCACATGCTCACGCATATGTAATACTATTCAGACGTTTTTACGCTCAAACACGTGACTTGCGAGACCAATTAGAGGTACGTATTTAACAGGGATCACATTACTTCCGGGTTGACTGAGCGATATTCGCGCCAGCACAAACCCGTGATACCTACACGCCAGAAGCTAAGAACTCCACAGGTATGAACTATAGACATAACACATCACATAGTTCCTTCACAACTATGCGAGAAGATATAATTTTTAAGTAACCTTTTGTTTATGAATTTTCTTACTAGATAAACACTTTCAAATATACTTGTTATGAAGATCTTAACAGTAGCGTCACCGAATATACACATTGACGCTCACTCTCTATTCTATTTTAAAAGGTAAGCCTCACCTAAATGATACCCCATTTAACGTTAGCTTATTTCAATTATTTTAATTCGAAATTATACACATGATAGCCAAAATCCTTGTTATATTCTTAAAGATCTATATAAAATCAAAGTGAAGTCGAATCTATGTCTGCCTTAGCATTTCCATCAATACACGCGGACGCATGCATCACATGATCAGTGTACCTATAAAGCTAGCCAGTTTAGCGGTCTAGTCTTCTCTTCTTTTGGTATACTGAAAGTAACAACGTGAAGCTGAACTGCACATGCTCACGCATATGTAATACTATTCAGACGTTTTTACGCTCAAACACGTGACTTGCGAGACCAATTAGAGGTACGTATTTAACAGGGATCACATTACTTCCGGGTTGACTGAGCGATATTCGCGCCAGCACAAACCCGTGATACCTACACGCCAGAAGCTAAGAACTCCACAGGTATGAACTATAGACATAACACATCACATAGTTCCTTCACAACTATGCGAGAAGATATAATTTCTAAGTAACCTTTTGTTTATGATTTTTTTACTAGATAAACACTTTTAAATATACCTGTTATGAAGATCTTAACAGTAGCGTCACCGAATATACGCATTGACGCTCACTCTCTATTCTATTTTAAAAGGTATGCCTCACCTAAATGATACCCCATTAACCCCAACAACGTTAGCTTATTTCCAACTAGAATAGAGCAATCATTAGATAAGCTACGATAATTAATAAATACCTCATCAAATATACCTTAATAAATATGAAATAACGTTGTAGACAAGTTAAAAAGATAGTAATACTCCTCTGTTATCCACATACCATGCTATATCTTTTATACTCAACATTCATAGATTTTAAATACAGAACATTCGATTGAGAAGTTTTATTCCTTCAAGATTATCCTCTATTAGCATCAACACTTTCTCTAATAAAAGTAAGTCACCGTTATACATATCACAGAAATCAATTATAGAATAGACTAGAAAGCGTTATAAAATAACTCTCTCCTTATCATGAAATATTTTTAAATATTTTCAGAGTGAGATTATTCCTCATCATCCTGGGGATACCCACATTTTACTTTGAGCCAAGCTTCATATATTCCCATGAAAAAGTAAGCATTAGATTAGGTCTACATATATCTTTTTAACATCACAATGGTGACTTCTGAAGAAATAAACATAGACAAAGGCAATACTATGGGAGTCTGGTTGACCCTATCTTGTCACTATTTGCTCTGATCTTCACTTGTTCTGATCTTCTTTATCTGCTCCTTCGCTTTTACCCCTCCCTTATCTTTTTAAAAAAACGTTTTTATACTGTTATTTAATTGCACATCTAATAGATATTAACAGATTGTAACACAGCTTGATAAACGACAATACTAAGTACAAGAATGTAACTATTACAAGAATGAGTTTTAAATGTCCCCTCTTTTAATTAATTTTAAGGTTATTGGTGGCATTTCCTGACGAAGGCACCCATTGTGCTGAAACGCGCGTCGAAGAATTTATCTCTGCCACTCATTGTTGAAGAATTCATCTTTGTCATTCACTGTTTTTAATCATTACAGATACTTTGTACAATATGAACTGAATGATGTTATGAATTTAATGTATTTTTTATGAACTTGCTTTTCGATTAAATATTATTGTTTTTTATAAATTTATTTTATTCATTTCTTGTATGATATTGTACTTATGTGAATTTAGATTGCCTGGGAACTATACCTTTCATTGTGTTTTGCCCTGTCCCAGGAACTATATTGTTCTACAGGGGGTCCTTGATACTCACATGTGTTGTTGTTCTTTCATTCAGTCCTGCTAATTTACAGATGCTGGTGGAGAATTGTTGTCATTTGCGTATGATGCATGCATGTCATCCCACTCCTGTGAGTGAGATATGAAAGCTCTGTTATTATTTCTTGAAGAGGGCTTCCTCAGCACTGGGTGTCTTAAGCTTGTACAAAGAAAACAAATAGGGTCTGAGGGAAAATCTTTAAAGACCTACAAGGATTCCTAATCCCCCTTTCTAAATATGCTAATACAAAAAGAAGAAATCCGAGGTCTACAACGCAACCCTTGATATAAATTCAAGAAAGTTGACTTTTAGCAATTGCTACGACAGTAAATTAAAGAAATAAGCATGTGAAGAAACAGATACAAAAAAAGTGAAGACAAAAAGAGGTAAGAGAAGGAGCTTGATCTAAGGATAATCAGCATCCCATCATTACACTCTGAAAGTGCCCAGTGTCATCATCTGGGGTACCAAACAACTCTTCTCAGCAACCTCTTGTGACATCGAGGCAATACGAATGAGTTGTATCCTCTTATCAAGCATTCATCAAAGAAAAGAGGAAAAAAGTATTTAGAGTGCAATGCAACCAAATTATTTTGTGTTTTTTTAGGTGTTTTTTAAAATAGAATAAACAATTGACGAACACTGGGTCTGTATTTCTAACTTGTGTCCCATCAATCGTGTTCCTATCTAAAAGCAGTGTGAAAAGAAAAAAGAAGAAAAAAGC
The DNA here is from genome assembly GCF_964204655.1 of Triturus cristatus. Taxonomy (NCBI): domain Eukaryota; kingdom Metazoa; phylum Chordata; class Amphibia; order Caudata; family Salamandridae; genus Triturus; species Triturus cristatus. Next base: position 314,433,073 of record NC_140594.1, on the reverse strand, counting down.
AGTTAAAGAATGTTTACTGCTCCTATGTACTGGTCGACATGTTTCAGCCTTCGGGAAGACTATCCCTGGCTTTCTTCAGGACCTCATGATCAAAGCTTCTAATCGTAGGCTTCGCAAAGAAAGAATGGGTTATTACTATACCCTTATAGCTGTTTCCAATTCCTCACTGTGATTATTGATGTTTCGTGACATCTAAAAACAACAAAAAGATGTACATTAAGATTTGGATTTATACAGATAATCACATGGTTTTATTACTGCTTACATCTGGTATCCTCACTTCTCTGAATATCTACAAAAAATAAAGATCATGCTTACCAATCAGCATTGAGGAAAAAACCCCACCTCACTTGGCACCAGCTCAAGTCAAGAAAGAGGCCCCGCTCTGAAAATAAACGTGAGCCAATAAAAAACAAGAATAAGGAAAAACCGGTCTCTATGACTCAAGAACGGTGAGCTTCTCAGAGAAGACAAACAAACCGCTTGACCATGTCCCTTACTCATTAAGTAATAGAGGCAGGAGCGTGTCAGCGGAGCAGCAATTGGCATCTATTAAAAACAATAGACTAGGTATGGCATAAGAAAAATGCAACAAAACTCCATACTCGAAAGTGCACCTAAAGTGACATAATCCATCAGGTTTTAAATGTTAAGTTCCAAACATTGCAAGCACTATTCGTAGCAAGATACTTCAGTGACTCAGAAAATAAATGAGTTAGATGGTTCTATAACCCAATTTAAAAATGTACACGGGCACGGCTTCCACTGTGCGGCTGACAAGCGAAAAGACCGCAGCCAGTGAGCCAGTTATTTAAGGAAAGGGCTGTAAAACCATACCTGTCCGTCGGTACCTCCGGCAGGGACTCGCACTGGGATGGAGGTACCGGACGTGATCAGACGGTTTAATTTTATACCGTATGTGTTGCCACAGCTGTCAGCAATCAGCGAAAAACCGCCGTAAGAACTTCCGGCGCTCATATCATGACGTATGTCAGAACTACAGAACGGCGTCACGATGGCCGGTAATTGTAGTTCCTAGCGGAAAATGTTTATTTTGACGGCAATAATCTCCATGGAAATATTTATTGTGATAGTAATAACACACTCACATAAGGCGGCACGCGTCCTCTCTGTGATTTTGTTTGCAGGACTAAGTGCAAACAAGAAACTAAGCATGTTATGACTATTCCTCACGTATGCTAAAGATAGTGCTAAAAAACTTTGCAGACCGCAGCAAATACCTATAACGTCATTTTGTTAAATAGTAACGAATGACAATACTTGGAGAGCAGAAAGGAAGGGGCCCTATGTCAATTGCTTAGTGGAGTCTGAGAGTGTCCACAATAGAAAAAGTAGGCATTGGTACTGGTTTAACAAAAAACAGAAATTAGAAGATCAAAGAAACCCTCTATCTCTTCGTGATTATTTCGTAAGGTATGATAGTGTACTCAGTGGTATATTTGAATAAGTGCTGGTTTGGGAGAAATATGTTACAAAACCAGATACTGACGTCAGGGTTAAGATGTAATCAGATCAAATGTTGTCAACTGTTACTTCTTACTTAGTGACATCCATGGTATTGCGTCATTAAGACCGTGTACATCACTGGACAATTTAAAAATCCATCTCTGCTCACGTAGAAACAGGAAATTGGACGCATCACTCACATGTGGTGGAATATAAGGTTTTTCAAGCACAGTCCAATTGAAATCACCTGCATTATGGCCTTTTTCAACAAAGTGTTTGGTAAGTTTCGTCATGGTCTTTCTGCATCTAAATGTGCTTTTGTGTTCCTGCATCCGTAATTTAACTTTCCTCGTTGTCATTCCAATATACTGTAAAGGGCATGGGCATGTGATGAGATACACCAGATTTTCACTATTACAGTTTGTATAACTCTTTTGCACCCATGGTTTGGTAGTACCAATGTCAATAGTTTTAGACGCTTGGGTTTGTGGGCAAACGGCACAGGAGCCACACGGATAATGGCCCTGGACCGGAGGTAAACCCCATAAGGTAGTATCTGCAACATACTTCTGATCACATGGTTGAGTGTGGACCAATATGTCCTTTAGATTGGTGCTTCTTTTCAAGGAAAACAAAGGTAGTGGTATCTTGTCAGTGTGGCTGTTCAAAATTCGCCAATGTTTGCGAACACTTTTTTGGATCACATTCGTTAGGGTACAGAAGGTAGTAACACAGGTCAACCGCTCCAGTGGAGGTTTTCTCACTGGGGGTTCTAAAAGAGCATCCCGGTTGTTATTGGATGCTCTTTTGTAAGCTCTCTTGATCAGTTTTTTGGGGTACTCCTTCTCATACAGTTGTTGTTTAAGATTGTTAGAATGTGCTTCAAATTTCTCACGAGTCGAGCAATTCCTCCGAATACGAAGGAACTGGCCATAGGGCAAGTTCTCTCGGAGTGATTTGGGATGTTGGCTGTCAAAGCGGAGCAGTGAATTTCGTGCCATTGGTTTACGGTACAGTTCGCTTTGTAGACCTGTAGGAGTGGCGAAAATGGAAAGGTCTAGAAAAGTTATCCTGTCTTTTCCCACTTCTGCTGTAAATCTTAGAAACTCATTTCTAGTATTAAGCCACTCTTTGAATGTAATGATGGACTCCGAGCTACCGCGCCACACAATTAAAATATCATCGATGTACCGTTTCCAAAAACGGATCGATTCAAAAAATGGATTAGATGTGGTCAAGATGTGTTCTTGCTCAAAAGTATGGACGTAAAGATTTGCCAAGCTCGGCGCAAAAATACTGCCCATACTGGTCCCAGAGGTCTGTAGGTAGATGGTGTCCTCATATTTAAAAAAATTGTCCTTCATAGCCAATTGAGCCAGGGACATTATGAATGGGACTGGTGTTATAGAGTCTAGAGTGGCATTAGTCAAGATGTTGTAGATGGTGTCTAAGGTCTCGTCTTGCGGTATTGACGTGTAGAGTGATTCTACGTCAAAAGACACTAAATAGTCAAGGTCTCGATCAAAATCAATCTCTGGTAGCAAGCGCAAGACATCCTTGGTGTCCTGTAGAAATGTCGGCATAGTCTTAACTATGGGACGTAGAAAATGATCTACAAAAGTGGAGAGGGGCTCCAAAAGTGACCCAATACCTGATATTATAGGTCTTCCCGGTGGTGGTCTTTGTGACTTGTGTATTTTGGGCAAACAATAAAAATACGGCATTACTGGATGGTTCGTATGCAAGAAAGCTGCTTCTTGTGCAGTAATCCAGCCTTCCGAAAGGCCTTCTTCAACAAGATTGCCAATGGTCTTTTTGATCCGTTCAGTGGGATCCTCTTTCAACGGTAAATAAGAGCGCCGTCTGACAATTGGCGCAGGCACTCATCTCTGTATGTTGTCGTATCTTGGATAACAATAGCTCCGCCCTTGTCGGCGGGCTTGATTGTTATCGTGTGGTCTTTCGTTAGTGTCTGGAGTGCATTTTGTTCTTTCTTAGATAGATTATGAAACTGAGATTATTGATTTTTACATAAACTCATTACCTCTTCTTGTACTGCTCTTTCAAATGTGAGTACTTTGTGAGGATCACTAGTGATAGGGGGATTGAATGAGGAGCGTTTCTTCAGGCCAGTATTTTTGTTCTCACACCCAGTCTGTTCTGAAGAGGAGTCTTTGTCACGAAAAAAATAGAATAGGCAGATTTTCCGGAAGAACTGTGCTAGTTCACAATTCACTTGGAAAGGGTCGCCTGAGTTAGTTTCTACAAAGCCCAGACCTCTATTGAGGACTAGGGTTTCGTCTTCAGTAAGCTGTTTTTAGCTGAGATTTACTATCAAACTTGGTCTGCACTGGTCCCTGGTTGTGCATTCTTTTTCGTTTGGCTCCTGGTGCCCATGTGTGATGTTGTGGGCTGTTCCCAATGTACCTGGCTTGGTGCATTCCTTCGTTTGCCTCTTGGTCTCCTTTGGCCAAATCCTAAAAAAGGTTGATTAGGATATTGTTGCTGATTGGGCGGAAAATGAGGTGGAAAATGCATTGCAAATTGAGGTGCAGGGGGTTGAAAGTGTGCTGGTGGAAAACCCCAAGGGGTCTGTGGCCACCACTGTTGAAAGTGTGATGTCTGTGGTCCTCCTTGCCAGTTGGATCTATTGAACCTCCCACGTCCCCTCCCTCGAAACTGTTGTTGATTATCCGTAGGTACTTCTCCTTCATCTGAATTACCCTCTGAGCTTGATCCTGAATAGGAGGAGCCATAGCGTCGCCCTTTCTTATTGAATTCAGGGGGAGAGTAATCATCACTAGTATACGGATATACTACCTCGTGTTTAAAGCGTGACAAATCTTTCTTGAATTTGTCAATCTTAGTGAGTAGGATATTATCTTTAAACTCTTTATTTGTTTTATTAGACTCGTCCTGATTTCTCTTAAAAAGGGTCGCCGTGATCGTGGTTTTTATTTGTGCCTCAAGTGATTGGATTTCTACAAGGATGGTGTCTGCTATCCGCTTTGCTGTGCATATTATGAGAATTAACCAATCACGTGTGCACCGCCATGCAATTAAGGACCAATCTTTCAAAAAAGTTTTGTCTTGAAGAAAAAGGCGGGGAGCATTCGTGACAATCAAACCCGACGGGGCACAATTGCCTCGCAGGTACTCTGCCATTATGGCTCCATGAATGAGAGTGCGAGAGTGAGATTTTTTCAAAAACAGGACTTTGTTCCAATCATTCTCAGTAGGTGTCTCTACATTGGATACATTATCAAGAATACTAGGTGTCGAATCCAAAATGGATTGGAGAGTTGCATCATCATATGCCAAACCGCTAAATTCTGCCATATTTCAAACAAAAAAACAGTTCAAAAGAATCTGTTTTAAAATGGGAAGACCCGCAGCCGGAAGGCTGTGCAAGAACAAACAAAACAAATAGGGTCTGAGGGAAAATCTTTAAAGACCTACAAGGATTCCTAATCCCCCTTTCTAAATATGCTAATACAAAAAGAAGAAATCCGAGGTCTACAACGCAACCCTTGATATAAATTCAAGAAAGTTGACTTTTAGCAATTGCTACGACAGTAAATTAAAGAAATAAGCATGTGAAGAAACAGATACAAAAAAAGTGAAGACAAAAAGACATATTTTAATTGTGTGGCGCGGTAGCTCGGAGTCCATCATTACATTCAAAGAGTGGCTTAATACTAGAAATGAGTTTCTAAGATTTACAGCAGAAGTGGGAAAAGACAGGATAACTTTTCTAGACCTTTCCATTTTCGCCACTCCTACAGGTCTACAAAGCGAACTGTACCGTAAACCAATGGCACGAAATTCACTGCTCCGCTTTGACAGCCAACATCCCAAATCACTCCGAGAGAACTTGCCCTATGGCCAGTTCCTTCATATTCGGAGGAATTGCTCGAATCGTGAGAAATTTGAAGCACATTCTAACAATCTTAAACAACAACTGTATGAGAAGGAGTACCCCAAAAAACTGATCAAGAGAGCTTACAAAAGAGCATCCAATAACAACCGGGATGCTCTTTTAGAACCCCCAGTGAGAAAACCTCCACTGGAGCGGTTGACCTGTGTTACTACCTTCTGTACCCTAACGAATGTGATCCAAAAAAGTGTTCGCAAACATTGGCGAATTTTGAACAGCCACACTGACAAGATACCACTACCTTTGTTTTCCTTGAAAAGAAGCACCAATCTAAAGGACATATTGGTCCACACTCGACCATGTGATCAGAAGTATGTTGCAGATACTACCTTATGGGGTTTACCTCCGGTCCAGGGCCATTATCCGTGTGGCTCCTGTGCCGTTTGCCCACAAACCCAAGCGTCTAAAACTATTGACATTGGTACTACCAAACCATGGGTGCAAAAGAGTTTTACAAACTGTAATAGTGAAAATCTGGTGTATCTCATCACATGCCCATGCCCTTTACAGTATATTGGCATGACAACGAGGAAAGTTAAATTACGGATGCAGAAACACAAAAGCACATTTAGATGCAGAAAGACCATGACGAAACTTACCAAACACTTTGTTGAAAAAGGCCATAATGCAGGTGATTTCAATTGGACTGTGCTTGAAAAACCTTATATTCCACCACATGTGAGTGATGCGTCCAATTTCCTGTTTCTACGTGAGCAGAGATGGATTTTTAAATTGTCCAGTGATGTACACGGTCTTAATGACGCAATACCATGGATGTCACTAAGTAAGAAGTAACAGTTGACAACATTTGATCTGATTACATCTTAACCCTGACGTCAGTATCTGGTTTTGTAACATATTTCTCCCAAACCAGCACTTATTCAAATATACCACTGAGTACACTATCATACCTTACGAAATAATCACGAAGAGATAGAGGGTTTCTTTGATCTTCTAATTTCTGTTTTTTGTTAAACCAGTACCAATGCCTACTTTTTCTATTGTGGACACTCTCAGACTCCACTAAGCAATTGACATAGGGCCCCTTCCTTTCTGCTCTCCAAGTATTGTCATTCTTTACTATTTAACAAAATGACGTTATAGGTATTTGCTGCGGTCTGCAAAGTTTTTTAGCACTATCTTTAGCATACGTGAGGAATAGTCATAACATGCTTAGTTTCTTTTTTGCACTTAGTCCTGCAAACAAAATCACAGAGAGGACGCGTGCCGCCTTATGTGAGTGTGTTATTACTATCACAATAAATATTTCCATGGAGATTATTGCCGTCAAAATAAACATTTTCCGCTAGGAACTACAATTACCGGCCATCGTGACGCCGTTCTGTAGTTCTGACATACGTCATGATATGAGCGCCGGAAGTTCTTACGGCGGTTTTTCGCTGATTGCTGACAGCTGTGGCAACACATACGGTATAAAATTAAACCGTCTGATCACGTCCGGTACCTCCATCCCAGTGCGAGTCCCTGCCGGAGGTACCGACGGACAGGTATGGTTTTACAGCCCTTTCCTTAAATAACTGGCTCACTGGCTGCGGTCTTTTCGCTTGTCAGCCGCACAGTGGAAGCCGTGCCCGTGTATATTTTTAAATTGGGTTATAGAACCATCTAACTCATTTATTTTCTGAGTCACTGAAGTATCTTGCTACGAATAGTGCTTGCAATGTTTGGAACTTAACATTTAAAACCTGATGGATTATGTCACTTTAGGTGCACTTTCGAGTATGGAGTTTTGTTGCATTTTTCTTATGCCATACCTAGTCTATTGTTTTTAATAGATGCCAATTGCTGCTCCGCTGACACGCTCCTGCCTCTATTACTTAATGAGTAAGGGACATGGTCAAGCGGTTTGTTTGTCTTCTCTGAGAAGCTCACCGTTCTTGAGTCATAGAGACCGGTTTTTCCTTATTCTTGTTTTTTATTGGCTCACGTTTATTTTCAGAGCGGGGCCTCTTTCTTGACTTGAGCTGGTGCCAAGTGAGGTGGGGTTTTTTCCTCAATGCTGATTGGTAAGCATGATCTTTATTTTTTGTAGATATTCAGAGAAGTGAGGATACCAGATGTAAGCAGTAATAAAACCATGTGATTATCTGTATAAATCCAAATCTTAATGTACATCTTTTTGTTGTTTTTAGATGTCACGAAACATCAATAATCACAGTGAGGAATTGGAAACAGCTATAAGGGTATAGTAATAACCCATTCTTTCTTTGCGAAGCCTACGATTAGAAGCTTTGATCATGAGGTCCTGAAGAAAGCCAGGGATAGTCTTCCCGAAGGCTGAAACATGTCGACCAGTACATAGGAGCAGTAAACGTTCTTTAACTGCTTTTTTCTTCTTTTTTCTTTTCACACTGCTTTTAGATAGGAACACGATTGATGGGACACAAGTTAGAAATACAGACCCAGTGTTCGTCAATTGTTTATTCTATTTTAAAAAACACCTAAAAAAACACAAAATAATTTGGTTGCATTGCATTCTAAATACTTTTTTCCTCTTTTCTTTGATGAATGCTTGATAAGAGGATACAACTCATTCGTATTGCCTCGATGTCACAAGAGGTTGCTGAGAAGAGTTGTTTGGTACCCCAGATGATGACACTGGGCACTTTCAGAGTGTAATGATGGGATGCTGATTATCCTTAGATCAAACTCCTTCTCTTACCTCTTTTTGTCTTCACTTTTTTTGTATCTGTTTCTTCACATGCTTATTTCTTTAATTTACTGTCGTTGCAATTGCTAAAAGTCAACTTTCTTGAATTTACATCAAGGGTTGCGTTGTAGACCTCGGATTTCTTCTTTTTGTATTGTCTTAAGCTTGTGACAGGCTATTCAACCTCCCCCCAAGTGTCTTCCGGGGGTTCGTCATTTTGTTATCACCAGGACTCAGGTCATTTATGGCACTACGTTCTCTTTTACGGTTGCGGGAGGATGTCTAGTTTACTCCTAAGCTCTTCCTCTGGCTGCTATTTTTGTGAGGGGTGGCTTTCACATTTAAAGTTTGATTTGCCCCTTCAGCCCACCAGTGGTAGTTGGGAATTTATTGTGCAATTTGCCACCACTATATCACCTGTGTCTGTTATCATTCCGCTTTACCGTGCTTATGTTACTATTCAGCCCTTGATGTCTCAACACTTCGTCAAATTGAACACATGGAATGTTGAATTCCATCTTATTTTTTCAAATCCCTTAAACACAACAATCCAAGCATGATTAACTCTTCTACGCCGTTCAGCTCTGTGCACACCATCATTATTCATGTAAAATCTTTAGGCTTCATATTAGAATTATGTGTAAGAATCGGGCTGAAAATACTTAATTTCAGCTTAGAACATTGAAAGATATCAAAAATCGATTATAGATTGACAAGTTTACAAATGTTATCCCATCCCTAGTCCTCCACCATTTGGCTTAGTACATCTTTCTTGTCTTAGTTCTACCTAAGTTCCTCCTTGTTCCTGTCAAAGCTACTTTACATGGAGCTGCTCGCCTGATCTCTGTTACAAAACATTTCAATTACATCAAGCCCGTCTTTTAATTTCATCTCTGCCTAAATCCCCACAGTACCGGTCAGAAAAACTGATCATCTATGGGACCCAACACTATCTCAACAGAAATTACTTTCTCTGCCTTTTCTTGTCCATCTTCAGTAATGAACATAACCTCTCACAGTTCTTCTCGGGTTCAGCGCACAGTATCTAAAATTGTCTTCATCCAGCCCTGGCTCTGACCGCCCCACACTCCACATTGATAAACAGTATAAAAAACAATTACTTCACCTCCATTTCCCTGATATGGTCAGCCTTCAATATAGCTCCTAGATGTGTGACACCACCCTGAACCTCCCTCTCTACTATTCCTGAGCATTCTCTGATATGTATGAATGTTATGATATCATAAAATACATATTCACACTTGTATATATTCTACTATGGTCCTGGTGCCACATTCCACATTTTAAACTATAAAATCAGTTTAGATCGCACTGGACTGATATATATCGCGTTCGTTATTCGGTATATTTATGTTATAGCTTTCAGTCTTCTGCTTCACTGTACAGTGCTCCAACTGTTCCAATCTTCTCTTAATATTAGGTTTTCATTTTAAGCTTTCTTTTCACTGTTTTGCTTAAAGCTCCCTTGACTTCCTGCAACATTTGTTTATTTGCTACCAGCACACTGATACCTTTCTGATACCTGGTCTGCACTATTAAAAAATTAAAATTAATATTTTAAAAAGTGGTGGTTGCTTATGTAGATAATAAGGGCATATACCATTCAAAGTCAGTTCTTGTAAACATGTCTGCTTACATTCTTCAATAATTAAGTTTCTAATTTAGCACTACTAAACCCCAAGTGGTGACAGAGTTCTTTGGAACAAAAGATACAGAATACAGGAATATACACAGGTCAGAAAATGGCAGCATAATATGTGCATCAGTAAAAATTGAACAAACACTATTGAATAAACAGAAGTATCACCTTATGTGCACTATTTACCATTCCAATCAATGCTGGATCATCCGATCATTTATGGTTCTCAGGAAGAGCCTTAAGCATTTTGCCCATGAAAAACTCTAGCTCCCATGAGTTGATGTTACACCAGGCATCCTGCATGTCTTGGCCACACCATCAATCACTGATTTGAAGGGCTAATAGCATTTGACTTAAACTCACTGTCTTCCATCGGAAGCCCCCTAACTCTAAACCCAGGCCATACTTTGTACTACCCCCCCCCCCCCAAGCACCTGGTAACCAGGCTCTACACCACCATGCAATCTGAGGCCCCCGCCATTACTCCAGAACTAAGACATTGTGGGAAGCTGATCTGGGGCTGCGTTCTCTGATAGAGAGTGAAGCTATTGCTGCAGCTAAATAGGGGAGCTCGCCCCCAATGGCCGGCTTTCATTACTGTACTTCAAGTTTCCGACCACATGTACCACACAACCCTCAACTTATTTAAGTTTAAACTGAAAGCGTATTCTGGCTGCAAGAGGTGCAACGCGCCAGAGGCCGACTTGGCCCATATGGCTTTGCATTGCCCGCAGATCTATGCATTCTGGGGAAAGGTGTTCCGGTAGTATCAGACATGACAGAGCTCACTCTTACACCCTGCCTGAAGATGGGCCTGCTGGGCTGTACCGTCTCTGTGTAGAGGGGCATCAGGCGGCTTACCTGACTTGCCCTTCTGCTGGCCAAACGATGTGTAGCCTGTGTATGGGGCAGAGGCCTTTCCCCAACCATTGATCAAAGACTCCAGAATATGGTATACTGCAATAAGCAGCTGGAGACCTACTAAGTCTCGATCCCATAAGCACTCTGCCCACACAACATTCAAAGCCCCATACAGCCCTATTTACTCACTCATGATATACCGCATTAAGGTCTGATGCTAGACATGTGGGATAGGACAGGAAGATTGGGGTACTTGGACCTTCACTGTCTCTGAGATCTGCCGATGATGTACGCCCATTCTCCCTGGACTGGAACGATTACTTATGGCCTTCTCTTGCCAGGTGCGAGGGTTAGCATCGATATGCGCTTAGTTTCATGTACTACGTGGGGAGAGGGCTGCTTAGCATGTGATCCATGTAAGTTACCAAAAGGTCTATCTTTAAACGTGTGTGTACCATGCACTCTTGCTGACTGGTTGTTTGTCTTGTCTCTTGTACATTTGGAATAACTGGAGAAAAAAAACATTGTCATCAAAGGAACAGGTTGAAAAACTGCAGGCTCACAATGGTACAAATACCCTCTGGACAGGATGTATGATGGAACAACGAAAGCCTTTACAACTAAGGCTTTTACAACGCCAGTGGAACTACAACAATGCCCTAACAACGCCAGTTTTTACAACTAAATCATGTATCATGCAGCCACTTAGGGACAGCGGCGTCACTAGGGTTGGCGTCACCCAGTGCGATAACTCATGGTGACGTGCGTTCCGCACCTCCGCACTCCCCTAGTGACGCCACTGCCCCCCCCAGGGTTTGGCTCGCTCTGTGCATGGGTGTGTGTTTCATTGCGCCTCTGTTCTCCACGCACACAGACGTGTCTACCTGAACGTAGTGGGGAGGGAGGTATATTTTATTTACATGCTGTCTTTGTGCAAACACAGTCTGTTTTTACTGTCGTTATAAAGCAGGCCAGCTGCAAATCTGAAGGTGGAATTCGTTTTGTGCGTCCCAAAAAGCCTACGATGTAACTGGATTCTGGCTGTCTCCCCGCATTTACCCCGAATGGCTCTGCTTCCGGGGTGAGGGCAGGCATGTGCGGTCTGTGTCGTGTCATTTGCTGCGCATTGGGGTATGTTCGCCGGATGTCGTTCTGTGTAGGGGTTGTCTGTCTGTCTTGTCTGCCTGTGGCTGCACCTGGTTGCCTGCTGGGTGTCTGACTGTCATTCACCCTGCCTGGGGGCTCCGCAGCCAGAGTCTCTGCCTGAACGCTTTTCTGTCAACCCGTCTTTCTGGGAAGCAGATTGTCCGTGACCCTGTCTGCATCTCTGTGACCCTTCCACTGCCAGTCTGTGTGTCTGTCTGCGAGTGTCTCCTAGTGTGGGCCTGTGGAACTGTCACTGTGTCTGCTTGCTTTGGTGTCACGGTGTCACCCCATGTGATGGTGTCACCCGGTGCGATCCGCACCCCCGCACTCCCCTAGTGACGTCACTGCGTAGGGAACCATTGAAAGTACTGTTACAACGAGCGCCATTATAACCAATACATTAATAACGCTTAGCGTTACAACGCCAAATGGAAATAAATGTTAAAAAGTGTTGAATATGTAAAAAATTGTAAATATCCATTTTTCATAGCATCAAGATATGTCAAACACAGTAACCAATTGTGCAAATACATACATTTGTCACATTACACTATTCTTATGTTTCTGGGAAATGCGCACTGTAGTATGCTGTTACTGCTATAGTCCTACCTTATTGGTAAATATTTATTTTCCATGTTTCCCGAGGAAAAATGGATGCCATTGTTTGACAAGAACTCCATATACCATAAAACATGAAAGCTCTAAATAAAAGAACATTCTGTCACATTCGGCATAACGTTAAAAAATGCTGTTTGAAACATATTTTGGTTAAAAAAATTATTCACCTCAGGGAAACGTATACATGCAGCCGACCACCATTTTGTGATCAGTGGCTAACTGACACTGTTCAAGACCACACGCCTCAGTGAGTTCCTGTTAGACATAAAGGGTCTAATTTATGATGCCCTTACTCCACCGTTGCGTCACTTTCTGTGACGCTGCGATAGCGCAAACAATGCACCACACTGCACCATATTTACAAAGTGACGCATTTAAGCAGATACTTTAATTTGTAAACCCCTGCACTACATTATACCTATTTCAAGTATAATGTATGCAGGGTGGGCGTTTCAGTAGAGAAAAGGCTTGTAGAAGTGTCGCAGTGAAATCTATGAGATTTCACTGCGACACTTCTACGGCCTCATTGCGTCAAATCATTACGCCTAATTGAAGCAGGCATAAGGGGTGACGGAGGCTTTCGCCATGTGAAATGACACATTGCTGGAGTTGCGTCTGTTTCCAGACACACTCCAGCAATGCGCCATTTTTGCGCCGACAGATACATCAGGATTCCTGTCGTATCTGTCAATCCTTGCAACATGGAGCGCCATACAGTAAATACGGCGCATACATGGTGTCGCAAGGAGGGTACACTGGAAATTGTTGCATCGCTGTTTTCCCTCAGCCATGTGCCACTGTTCATAAATGAGGCCCATAGTTTTCCTCCGAGACAGAGCCATCTATCAGTGCAAGTAAGTACAGCGTTCACACTAACACACTCACTTTTAACTTCTAAATAGAAAACGATTATAAATAATAGCAAATTAAACTTTTTTGATAGATAACTGACAGATTTCTCTGCTGTCCTAATTTAGCCACAACTAGAAATACTAAAAAAGAAAGCATTTACAAAAAATTATTTTACAAATACCTCACAATGGCTTTAGATAATAGAATAATAATATTAATATAGCAACCATGTCCCTCTGGGCATGTACTTCACAGTGTTTTGAGAGTCATATTTTTTAATCAACCACCTCTAAAGTGGTAGACCAAAGTAAAAGATGGGCAGTGACTTTTAGGCTAATTGTCCAAGGCAACTGTGTGAAGAATGGTTGGAAACAGAATCGAGGAGGCTTGATATGCTTCTCAATTTTGGCATGCTTTATTAGAGGGAGGTGGTAGATATAATAAGATTGGTGTTCAAAGTCCTGGTTTCTTCCTCTTGGTCACGTCTTCTCTTTTCTTCTTTCTTCCAGGATTGTCTTCTTCAGGAGAATGTCCCCAGGAGACTCAAAAAGAGAAGAAAATGGCGGTAAGTATCTCTGACTTTCTGGATGGGAGATAGGACAGTATCCTTCACCACACCTGGAGTGATGGAGAGGGAAGTGACTCAGGCATTTAATAGGGGAGTGATCACTGGATTTGAGAAAGAATGATGGTGTGGGAATAGATCATTTTTCCATTTTATACATACACCCTTCCCCCCCCTCCTTAAAGTGAATGGATAAACATACCAAAACAGTGAGGCACAAGGAATATAATCCAATAACAAAAAATAATCAACAAAAGGATGACCTGCCTTTGCCTGGTCTCCATTATCCTATAAAATATTGGGCTTTCAATGGTCTAGCATAGAATTATAATCGTGATACTATCCCAGTCTGGTCCACAGTTGGCAATCATATGTGTCTTAAGTTTAATATTCTCATCAGCCTGACCCCCCCCCCCCCCCCCTTTGACGACAAACAGAAAGAGAAAGCTTGCCTCCATGCATCCGCAAGACTCTTAACTGGTTCTAGAAAATGTGACCACATCTTGCCACACCTGAAAGCCCTTGACTGGCTGCCCTATGAAGCGAGAATACAGGTAAAGATGGTCTGCATTACTCATAAAGCCTTACACTACAAGACACCCCAATACCTAGCCCAGAAACTTACGCTATTGGGTGGAAACAGATTCACTAGGAGCTCCGACAATCTGCTCTTAAAAATTCCTGCTTCAGCAAGAAAAAAAAACATTTGATAGAGCGTTCTCCGGAGCTGCACCAAGAATTTGGAACTCTCTCCCCCCGAGCATCAGAAGAATCTCTTCTACCTCAACATTCAAAACGGAAACTAAAACCTTTCTGATGAGCACATTTCTCCCTTAAATCCTTAGCACCCCCACCCACCTTTACTCATGAAACTTCAACTGATCCCCTCTCGACTTGCCCCTCTCTTGAATGACTCACCACACTCCTTCAATCACTGTTTCTTGAGGAAATTCTAACATCTTAAACATCTCTACTTACTTCTTACCTAGCCCGCTATTCTAAACTCATCTCCATGATTCCTTGTGTAGACTGTCTGACAAATAAGATTTGACTGTACTGAAATTTGCAATGATGCCCAGAACTGAAGTACTATGTCTTCTTAACATGTCTTTATCGTATTGTACCTATCTGTTATTCATATGTACATAATTTCATTCTGTCTAGGACCCTACTATACTGTCTTGTAATTTGGTGTACTCTTTACTGTGAAGCGCTCTGTTACCCTTTGTTGGGTCTTGTTCGCTCTATGCAAAACTCCGAAAACAAAAAAATAAAGGAGAGAGAAAAAAAACACTACTGCTTAAGAAAACAATGTTCTGCATCTCCTGCCGTAATCCCCTCTGGGTTCCG
This sequence comes from Triturus cristatus, assembly GCF_964204655.1. Classification (NCBI taxonomy): domain Eukaryota; kingdom Metazoa; phylum Chordata; class Amphibia; order Caudata; family Salamandridae; genus Triturus; species Triturus cristatus. The sequence goes on along the minus strand of NC_140594.1, from coordinate 314,417,946 downwards.
GTAAAAAATAAAATCATAGTTCGTCCCGATCCTCTCTCACCCTATGTCGCCCTCCCTCCCCCGGCCGAGTTACTTACCACCAGTGCCACAACTCTCCTGAGTTGCAGTGGCGAGTAGCTTTCTCCTGGGGGCGTCCACCACTTCACACTTCAGTCCTCTGGAGTCTCTGCGCTGGCCTCTGTGTCTCCATTCCCAGTGCATACACTTGGTCTTGCTGCTTCCACCAACAGCATTCCTCTCTGGCTCTTACCTGCCGCATCTTTCGGCTTTCCCCAGTTCCGCCATTCGTCTCCAGGTTCGCCACCTCTTGCTTTGGTGATGTCCTTTTCTTCTGAATACTGGGCTCCTGGTTGGTCACTCAACTGGGTAGGTCCGCCTCCTTCTTGCACGGGAGAATCCACGGAAAACAGTTTTCCCTTTGTTCTCTTTTCTTCCAGCTACGAGATGACCGCCGTTTGGGACAGCAGAAGGACGGCGTCGAGAAAGGTAGGTACAGGGGTTCCGTGGTTAATATACCTTGCTCTTCCTCACACTCAGGGGCGTAGGAGACACAACATTTCTGGGGGGGACAGGGACAACATTGTGGACTTTCCAGTGACGCTATAGAAATCGCCCATGGAAGGAGAGATTTGTGTGAAAGAGGTAATAAAGACATAGAGGAATTATGAGAAAGAGACAGCTTAAAGGGCACACAGAGGGAGAAGGGCTGGGAGGGGAAGACGGGTGAGTGAGATAGTGGGTGATTAAGAGAGAGAAGTGAAAAATGGACTGCAGAGTAGAAGAGACAGAGATACTGAGGAGACAGGCGTTTGAGAGAGATGAAGAGAGGTGAAAGACAATTGAGAGAGGTAAAAAGGGTGACAGATGAGAGAGGTTATAAAGAGACGCCAAGAAAGCAATAGCCTTGAGAGAGCATAAGTAGTCACAAAAGAGAGGGATGAGAAAGAGACATACAGGTTAGAGAGAGGGAGGTAAGAAAGGGACAAGCTAAAAGAGGTGATTAAGCTACAGAAAGTGAGAATGGGGCAGCAGAGCAAGAGATAAGTGATGGTGGACATGATTAAGAGACAGGTGACAAAGAGACAGTGGGGTGAGAGAGTAGGGTAAATCAAGAGACAGATACAGATGAGAAAGAACTGAGAGAGCGGCAGAGAGAGTGGAGAGATACGTGGGAGCATGGTGATACAGAGACAGGTTAGAAAGAGCAGAAGGGGTGGGGAGAGATACTGTGTTGATAAAGGGACAGGCATGAAATAAAGAGACAGGTATGGAGAAGAGGTAGAAAATAGGTAATTACATGATTATGTGAGTGAGATAGCTAAGCAAGAGTGGGGAGAAGGGTGAAAAAGGTAATAAAGAGATATATATGTAATCAAGAAACAACTGATAGGAAAAGGTAGCGGTGATGATAAGGAGACATGAGAAAGAGGGGGGTGAGAGAGGAAAACAGGTGACACAGAGACGAGTAATATGGAAGGGGGAAAAGACAGACAACCCAGTGGAGGAGAAATGACAAAAAAGGCATGGAAGAGAGGGCAGAGGAGAGAAGTGAGATAAAAGACAAAGAAATGGAGGGGAGAACCATAGGACAGGGAAGAGATGAAGGAGAGAGTAAAAAGAGAAGGCCACATGAGATAGAATATTAGTAGGAGAAGACACAGATGGGTAGAATATCTACGGGAAGGGGAAACTTGCAGAGGAGTACAACACAAAGGAGAAAAGTAAGCATGTCCTATTACAAATATAGATTAATGTTCTGGTGTTATATTATGGAGAATATGTATATATTTAGAGTGTTGGCCATTGTACAAAAAACAGCATCACCCGGTAGAGCAGTAACTTATCCGTAGCTAAACATTTTCTTGAAATGGCTGGTTTTTAACAGTTACTCAGTTGCCTAGTTCCCCAAAGGCAATATGTAACATAGGAAAACCACAAAGATGGCAAAGAAGGCTCCACTTTTACAGTATTTCAGAGACATAGGTCTCATTGGAGCTGAATATCTCAAATGTCTTCTGGGGCAGTATCTTCTAATGACTTTTCAAGGCACAAATTGCCTTTGTTATAAATAGCCTTATGGGCCAGACATAGTACCTTCAATTCTATGGAGCACAACATAATGTGGTTTCTTCAATCACATAGCTTGGTCTTGTGCCATCTGGAACATGTAAATCTGTCTAGCAGGTATCTTGACATGAAGGATGTTGTCATAGGCCATACAAAATAAAATGATAGCCCTCATAAATGCAGCCCTTTTCATTGAGCCCAAGAATGGAAGACATTTCTGGCCAGTCTGGACTAAACATTTCACTTATGTCCTAATTTTGGGAACTAAAGAGTTGATGGTCAGTATAGACTCTCAGGTTCTTAATGGTAGAGCTGGTTCATGAAGCTGCATAAGTAACTCCGGCCAAGAAAACAGAGATTAAGATAGAATAGCCTCTCCATTTTGTGATATAACATTTTTTCCACCACTGAAAGTTGGTTTACTTACTCTTATCCCCACAAGAAGCTGTTATTTGCTCTCTATCTATTGTCAGAAATGAAGGGATAGAATACAATCCACACTCTAAAATGGTGCATGCCTCCTGATTTACAAGAAGACACAGCACCGAGCCTCAGGATGATGGCAGTTTAATTTCGGCTTTTCAAGACTGCGTCTTTGAACTTGCCACTACGAAAGCTTCTGGAGTGAAATGGTAATCAGCAGTAGAGTTGACCAGCTGTAGACTAGACAGAGATGGCAAAGAATCCAGAAGCCTGGAGTGATGCACTGCTAGTTGAAATTCTGATCTGAAAATGCCTGGTAATAAAGGTATCTGTCTGACCCAGGCTAAATATAGTAGGCAAGTAGAAAAGTTGCACAGTGGCACTGAAAAGGCAAAAAGGATCATTTGGAACTGAAAGACTGTAGGAAATCTGGACGAGTGAGAGAGTACATGCTAAAGGGTAGGCAAGGAGAAGAATGTGGAGCAGTGGTGAGCAAGAGAGCAATTGAGGATGGTTAGATGAGCTGGAGAGGTTCTGTACTGCAACGGAACACTGTGGAACACTGACAGTTGGAGCAAAACTCCTTTTTAAGTGTACTGATATTTGAGCATGTTCAAGTGATCAGAGTTTTCTTAAAGGCATTTGCTGTATTCCGTTTACTGACAAGAAGGCATGCACAAGACAACAGCTAATTCTGTGCTTGGTGTGGTTGCTGATGAAGGCTCTTGGATGAAGGCAATGATTCCATGATTAAATGTTGCCACCGAGAGGCCACAATCTCTGTGAGCCAGTAAGAATGTGGAAACAGAGCCTGGAAACTACCTTCCTCCAGATGAACCCTTACTTGGGTGTCATCTATTTACTGCTGAAAGTCCAGTCCAGTTGAAAGTACAGCCATATATCCTTTAAAAAGCAATGGATAAACTGGAGAACCCTGTGGCAGCTCAAGAACAAAGCTCCCTCTCCATGGTATAATTATCTTAATCACTAAACCCGGTCTAAAGCTGATTACAGCCAAGCTTTGTACCTCAAATCTGTAGGGAACAGTTTTCCCTTTCCAGAAGAACAGTGAGCTACTGTATGATAGGACACAGAGAGGATCAATAAAAAAATGACTGTCTCTGTACAATGCCTCAGTTGAAACCCTAATTAACATTTACCGATTAATTAAAACTTACAAACATGCTTCTGGATCATTTCATGTACCACTCCCTCAGACACTTGGTTGATACCGGCAAATAAGAACTTGGTCTAAAATTGGCAGTCATCCATGGGAAGACCTCCTGTTTTTAAGATGGGGAGTCACAGCAGCTGTTTTAATCTATTGTGAGACAACACCCTCTTGTCATAACAGGGGCAGATACCACAACATGCTGCAGGGCAGGGACCCAACAGTGCCTCACTCAGTGAAATATGGAGAAGAAATTAGAATTCCTGACTAGGGAATATTCATATTTTGTGCTGGATTATAATGATCTTGTGTTGAAAGGTAAGAGTCCCAGTTGGTCAGTAAACTCTGTGAAGGCAATACCATCAGGAAGAGGCCTGATGGATGAGTAACCTAACTGAACTCCTAGCAGCACAATGTTATGGCTTCCATTATTGTAGTTATATAATATACCTTTTGTCTTTTCCTGTTCCTAATGGAGCTGCAGATGCTTCCTACAGCAAGCCCTGTCTTCCTCAAATTCTCTCTTCCTCCACCTTCTTTCTGGTGTTCTACACATCTGCCTTTGGTGATAAATGGACGAACTAAACCAGGGTTTAAACTTATGCCTGTCAGATAGACTGGCTGCCTCGGACAGAGGCACCAACATTTTATAGAAAAAGAAATGGCAGTGGTTATGAGAAAAGTCAGCACCTCTGTTTCTATCTTGTCCCAATGTAATTATAATCCACAATTTTTCGGTGTGCTCAATGTAAGACACCGTGCCATTAACAGTGTCCGTCCTATATACAAAAGAGAATTAACCTTTCTATATATACTACAAATAAATATAGATTACAGAGCACAGCCATTAATGTATCTTTTAGGCTGACATAGTAGTCAGTGTAGTTTTAATAGACCCAAATATGTAAAAAAAACAGTCCAAATACAAACAATACAAATACACCAGATGTGTCAGTTATGCCAGGTTGTCAGTAGCGCCCAAGCCTATATACGCCACTAACCTGTTATCGTAGAATCCAGCAGAGACGATAGCAGATGAGTAAGTCCCTGATTCCCAAGAGCCTAATCCCCAGCAGAGGAAGGCAACCTAGCTGCGTGAGATCAGGCCTGAGGGAAAAAGGGAAGTGGATAACATAAACAAGATGAGGCCAGGGATATGGGCTCTTCAGGATGTAAGTCGGGGATGTAATCTTCTCTTAGAAGTTGGTTACCGGCAGACCTAGGATGAGAGAGACAGTAGGTAAACAGAAGACTTCTCTCCTACAGTGCAGCGAAAGTACAAAACCTTATGCCTACCCACCAGAACTATGGTGTCTTGGGATTACCTCAATTCCTTCGTGATGTCTTGTAACCTTCGGCACCCCCCTGACTGTCTCCCGTAGTTAATACCCCTACCCGGGGTTACCACACTGTTCCAGTTAAATGTCACTAGAGGGTGTAGATATTATTCGAAACTGAGCCCTTGAGTTTAACGTGCGTAGGACTGCCCATGGCTTCTTCGTGATGTGATACACATCTCACACCAACTAAGTCAGAGACTAGATGAAGGGATCCCCTCGTAAGCCCCAGTAATTGCACAGTCACAGCGATAGCGAAGAAGGGATCCACTCGTGAGCCCCAGTAATTGCTCAGTCACAGCGATTGCGTTGCTCCAAAAACAAAAGAGTATTCCCTCCTTGGGAATTCGAGGAGAATGTAATAAAGCAGTTTATACATGGCAGAACGGCAGCGAGGTACGTAGCGTCTGTGTTTGCGTGAAGCAGTCCACGTAATCTCCGGGTGAGGGGAAAAGGCACACTGGGAATAAACACGGTCTCGATAAGTCTCAATAAAGTTTTGTTGAACAAACAACACGCTCGTCTCACCAGAGATGCTGGAGCAGCTGCCTTCCTGATATCAGGGCGTTTCTTACCCTCCGATGACAAAGGCTTGCTTCCATTGGAACGCGGGACTCGGCCCGTCACAGGAATGAATGCGGCAATGCTTTTCGCTGGAATCCGGCGGGGAGCACCTTCCGCCTCGAAAATCCATAAGCTCTATGATTGACAAGCACCTTCCGCCTCCAGCGGAAGTGCTTATGTAGGAAAGGTCTTCGGATGCGCCCCAGTGCATGCAGGAGTTGTCGTTCAGGAAACCCTGACATCGGGGAAACGCGGAAACAATTCCTATCGCTTTCTGGTAACAGGCAGGCTTGGGGGTGAGAATACTGGTGATTGCTACAGTACCCCTTCTCAAGGACCGACGACTCGGCGGTCGGCCGGGCTTACCTGGGTTTTCCTCATGAAACCGTTCTACCAGTTCTGGGCAGTGCAAATGTTCCTCAGGTTCCCAGGTTCTATCTTCCACCCCAAAACCTTTCCAGTCCACTAGATATTTTACCCTTCCACGGACTAACTTGGAATCCAGAATTTCTTGTACCTCATACTCTTCCTGACCCTCTACTTCCAGGGGTTGCGGTTTTGCTGGTAATCTAGTGTTGGGGAGACATGGTTGAAGTAGGGAGTCATGGAAGACTGGGTGGATTTTCCATGCACTAGGTAATGACAGTCGCAGGGCTACTGGGTTTATGATTTCTTCTACGCTATAGGGCCCCACAAATCTTGGTTTGAACTTATTCACTCCCCTTAAGTGTAGATTTTTTGTAGACAGCCAGACCTTGTCCCCCACCTGATACTCGGGTTCTCTTGTTCTTTTTCTATCTGCATAGGTCTTTTGAGTGGCCTGGGCATCTGCTAGGTTTTGTTTAGCTTCTGTTAACACGGCCCTAAGGTGTGCATGATGTTCGTGTATGCTGGGTACGGGGGATTGGACTGGCCATTCAAACGGGAGCATGTTGGGGTGATGACCATAATTACAATAAAACTGGGAATAACCCAAAGTGGAATGTGTGGCGTTGTTATATGCAAACTCAGCCATCCATAACAAGGTGGGCCAGTGTATAGAATTCTGCAGAGAAAAACAGCGGAGATACTGTTCCATGGTTCGATTTAGGCGTTCAGTTTTGCCATCTGTTTGGGGGTGGTAACTGGAAGAGAGACGTGCATCGATGTCTAATGTTTTGCAGAGAGCTTTCCAAAAACGGGAGGTGAATTGTGTCCCCCTATCAGTTATTAAGACATTCGGAATCCCATGAGCACGGACAACATGCTGTAGAAAAACCCATGCTAGTTCCTGTGATGTGGGTAACCGCCCCAATGCAATGAAGTGACCCATCTTGGTTAAATGGTCAATCAGCACCAATATTACTGTCTTCCCTTCGCTGGGGGGCATTTCAACTATAAAATCCATTGATATGGTGTGCCAAGGTCATGGGGGAATAGGCAAGGACCGGAGTAGCCCTGCAGGTTTCACATGTCTGGCTTTTCCTTGCACACAAATAGCACAGTTCTTAACATATTCCTGGACGTCTTTTCGCATTCCGGGCCACCAAAATGACCGTTCCACACAAGCGATGGTTTTATAGGTTCCGAGATGTCCACCCAAAACAGAGTCATGAGCCCATTGCAAAACCTGCTGCTGCTGACTAGGATGAGGAATGTACAGCGCATGGTAGTGATATGCCAACTCCTCTACTTCCGGCCTGATTTCAGGTTCTTCTTGAATCCAGGCTTGCACGTCCACCTCTGCTAAAGACACCCTCACATCCTCGAGGAAGTCTGATGAGGTGAGGAGTGCTATCGTGGGTCTGGGTTGCCTGTTCTCAGTGAGTATACACGGTGGAGGATCTATGTTTTGAGAGATGGTGTTGTCTGATTCTCCCAAGCGAGAAAGGGCATCTGCTTTCCCGTTTTGGGGCCCAGGCCAGTATTTAATGACGAAATCGTAGTCCGAAAAGAACAAGGTCCATCGTAATTGGCGAGGGGTCAGCGCTCTGGCCGTCTTCAGAAACAGCAGATTCCTATGATCTGTGTAGATCTCCACCATGTGCCGCGCCCCCATGAGGTAGTGTCGCCATTCCTCACATGCTCTCTTTATTGCTAGGAGTTCCTTGTCCGAGATGGTGTAATTGACTTCACACGGAGTAAGTTTTCGGGAATAGAACGCGACAGGATGTAATTGTCCGGTTTCCGGATGACGCTGGGATAGTACCCCTCCCACGGCGTGTTGTGAAGCGTCCGTTTCCAAAATGAAAGGGAGCTGTGGATCAGGATGACGTAGGATGGGGGCTTGAGTGAATCTATCCTTCAACTCCTGGAAGGATCGCGCTGCCTCTTCTCCCCATTTGAAAGGAACATTTTTTCGTAGCAAACTGGAGATGGGGCGAATCACCTTTGAAAAGTCTTGAATAAAGCGCCGATAAAAGTTGGCAAAACCAAGGAAGCTTTGCACGGCCTTGATATTCTGTGGAGTAGGCCATTGAGTGACGGCTTCTACCTTATTGGTTTCCATTTGAAATCCTTGGGCGTTGATGATGTATCCCAAAAATGCGACCTCCTGAACATGAAAAAGGCATTTCTCCAGCTTAGCATATAGAGAATGATGTTGTAACCTCTCTAACACAGCTTTAACATGGATTATGTGTTCCTGGTAGGTTGCTGAATGAATTAGGATATCATCTATGTATACCACACAGAAGGTATCCAGATAACCCCGCAGCACTTCATCCATGAAAAATTGGAAGGCTGCCGGGGCGTTGCAGAGCCCGAAGGGCATCACCCTGTACTCGAAGAGACCGAACTTGGTTCTGAAGGCGGTCTTCCACTCATCGCCTTTGCGAACTCGGACAAGGTGATATGCTCCACGGAGGTCAAGCTTGGTGAAATATCTCGCCCCTTTTAACTGGTCCAACAATACCGGTATAAGAGGAAGTGGGTACCGGTTCTTGATGGTTATCCTATTCAATGCACGGTAGTCTATACACGTCCTCAATTCTTCGCAGTCCTTCTTCGGAATGAAGAAAAGAGGTGAAGAGGCGGAAGAGGAGGAGTGTCTGATGAATCCGGATGCTAGATTGTCATCGAGGTATTTTTTGAGATAAAGTGTTTCTGGTTCAGTCAATGAGTACACTCTGCTGCATGGAATGGGTGCTCCAGGTATCAGTTCAATACGGCAATCATACTCTCGATGAGGAGGGAGGGTAGTTGCTTTTTGTTTATCGAACAGATCGTGATACAGGCGGTAGTCATCAGGCAGGGTAGTGGAGCAACAATACCGCTCCTGCGCGCAGGCGATCGCTAAATAAGTGGCAGGTGATTCTTCTCCATCAGTACCCCAGCCGTCTTGACGTTTACAATGTTCTTGGCAATACACCGATGCCAACTTCACAGTACGATCGGCCCAACTGATTTCAGGGTCATGTAACGTCAACCACAGCATTCCTAAGATAAGACGAAACTGAGGGTCATCTATGAGGTCGAATTGTATATACTCGTGATGGTCTGGATTTACAGTCATTCGAAGAGGGAGTGTCCGATATTTCACTGGTCCGGAAGAGAGGGTAGTTTCATCTACCGCTTTTACATGCTCTGGGATGTCTTTCTTTTCGTTGGAGATCCCCAGTCTTCGGGCAAACTCTTGGTCAATGTAGTTTCCTGTGGCTCCAGAATCTAGCAGCACATCTACTTCTAACATGTTCTGGGGCGTGAGCCGCAGGGACACCCCTATATTCAGATGGGCTACGGCCGATTGCAGGGTATTAGCTAGTACCGATGAGATCGTGACAAGTGGAACGCCCAAACCAGAGACCTCAACCTGATTCGGACGTATTAGTTTTCCGTCGGTTCGTCTTGTTTTATAGCAGCCTGTACACGAGAAACAGGGGTTCTGCCACTGATCGGTGTCCGAGCACGACACTCTCGAATGAAGTGGCCACCCTTGCCGCAGTAGAGGCACAGTTTCATTTTCCGTCGTTTTTCTCTCTCTTCTGGGGTAAGAGGGCCTCGGAGTCCTCCTAGCTGCATGGGTTCCGCCCCCTCTAGGGATTTAGATGGTTCTTCCGGGACGTTCTTTGGCCGAGTATAGGAAAATCGGTTTTCCCCTCTGTTCTTGTCCCCTTTTCGCTCTAGGAGGCGATGATCCAACTGGACTGTTAAGTCAATCAATTCCTCGCATGTTTGTGGCAGTTGCACAACTTGGGCTAGGACATCTTTGAGCTCCCCCTAAGTCCTTGGTAAAACAGGGTTAGTCTTTTTTCAGGGGGCCACTCGGTCTCCACCACCAACCGATTAAAAGTCGTTATGTAGGTAAGCAAGTCTTGTGATCCCTGTCGTAACGTGAGTAATTCACGATCCAATGACAACATGTGGGATTTTCTATCGAACAGTTTCCGTAAGGCGAGGCAGAAGTCCGTGGAATTATAGAGGACCGGATCGTTTCTTTCCATCAAGGGGATGGTCCAACTTGCTGCGTTGCCCCCCATATAAGACATCATAAATGCCGTTTTTGCAGCGTCTCCCTGAAATACTGTTGGTTTGCAGAGAAAATGAAGTCTGCACTGATTTAAAAATGTTTCAAACTGTTTTGGATCCCCATAAAAGCGTTCAGGTGGGGCCAGGGGAATGCTGGTGTTCTGTAACACGTGAACCGTAGGAACCGTGTCTGTAGGCGCGGGGGTATAAGGGGTGGTGAAAAATCCCACTCCAGAAGGTGGGTTAGGGATAGAAGAAACAGGAGGGGGTAAAGTAGCTGGTCTAATGTAAGAACTCTCTCCTTGACCCCTGCGAGAAAGACCCGCTACCTCTCTCCGCAAGGAGCTCACTTCTCTCTGTATGTTCTGATTTAATATACGCCACTAACCTGTTATCGTAGAATCCAGCAGAGACGATAGCAGATGAGTAAGTCCCTGATTCCCAAGAGCCTAATCCCCAGCAGAGGAAGGCAACCTAGCTGCGTGAGATCAGGCCTGAGGGAAAAAGGGAAGTGGATAACATAAACAAGATGAGGCCAGGGATATGGGCTCTTCAGGATGTAAGTCGGGGATGTAATCTTCTCTTAGAAGTTGGTTACCGGCAGACCTAGGATGAGAGAGACAGTAGGTAAACAGAAGACTTCTCTCCTACAGTGCAGCGAAAGTACAAAACCTTATGCCTACCCACCAGAACTATGGTGTCTTGGGATTACCTCAATTCCTTCGTGATGTCTTGTAACCTTCGGCACCCCCCTGACTGTCTCCCGTAGTTAATACCCCTACCCGGGGTTACCACACTGTTCCAGTTAAATGTCACTAGAGGGTGTAGATATTATTTGAAACTGAGCCCTTGAGTTTAACGTGCGTAGGACTGCCCCTGGCTTCTTCGTGATGTGATACACATCTCACACCAACTAAGTCAGAGACTAGATGAAGGGATCCCCTCGTGAGCCCCAGTAATTGCACAGTCACAGCGATAGCGAAGAAGGAATCCACTCGTGAGCCCCAGTAATTGCTCAGTCACAGCGATTGCGTTGCTCCAAAAACAAAAGAGTATTCCCTCCTTGGGAATTCGAGGAGAATGTAATAAAGCAGTTTATACATGGCAGAACGGCAGCGAGGTACGTAGCGTCTGTGTTTGCGTGAAGCAGTCCACGTAATCTCCGGGTGAGGGGAAAAGGCACACTGGGAATAAACACGGTCTCGATAAGTCTCAATAAAGTTTTGTTGAACAAACAACACGCTCGTCTCACCAGAGATGCTGGAGCAGCTGCCTTCCCGATATCATGGCGTTTCTTACCCTCCGATGACAAAGGCTTGCTTCCATTGGAACGCGGGACTCGGCCCGTCACAGGAATGAATGCGGCAATGCTTCTCGCTGGAATCCGGCGGGGAGTACCTTCCGCCTCGAAAATCCATAAGCTCTATGATTGACAAGCACCTTCCGCCTCCAGTGGAAGTGCTTATGTAGGAAAGGTCTTCGGATGCGCCCCAGTGCATGCAGGGAGTTGTAGTTCAGGAAACCCTGACATCGGGGAAACGCGGAAACAATTCCTATCGCTTTCTGGTAACAGGCACGTTTGGGGGTGAGAATACTGGTGATTGCTACAGATGTCAATCACAATAAAAATAGACAAATGGAGAATTCTTTGAGAGTCTTGATGTCGATGACTCAAGTCAAATTTGGATGAACAGACAGCCGACACGTGTTTCGTCGTATTGATATGACTTTTTTGCCAAAAGAATTTCTTGAGCGATCGTTGTATCACTACCTGCAAGCCTTGAAAAAGTCATACCAATACGACGAAACACGTGTCGGCTGTCTGTTCATCCAAATTGGGCTTAGAGTCTTCAACATCAAGACTCTCAAAGAATTCTACATTTGTCTATTTTTATTGTTATTGACATCTGGTGTATTTGTATTGTTTGTATTTGGACTGTTTTTTACATATTTGGGTCTATTAAAACTACACTGACTACTATGTCAGCCTAAAAGATACATTCATGGTTGTGCTCTGTAATCTATATTCAGAGGCAGCAACATGTTCAAACGTGTGTTTATTGCTTAATAACAAGCCTCAAGGTTTCTGCCTACCATGTCCCCAAATCCTGAAACAAAGTATTGAGCTTGTCATTGCTCAGTGCTTAGTGCATTTGGCTTTTGCACTACATAAGCCTCCCGAATGATTGATTTTCATTCTTGTCTAAAGTTCTTTGCATTCCGGCTCTGCCATTTCCTTACTTAAAAAAAAATCTTTTTAGATCTTCTTATTTCCTCTCTGCCAGCCCCAGCATTGCATACACTAAGAATAATAGTAATTTGTCTAAGATGCCTCTCTTTCTTGTATCAGTAACATACCTACTCCCCAGTTTAGCACACAGTCTGGTTGATGCCATTTAGTGTGTGCAGCCTATAAGCCATTTTTCACTTGAGGTACAACACAATCTCAATCCACAGCCTGAAGATTTGTGTAATCTGGGAATAGTTCTGCTGAAAGTGTTTATATGTTGTGCGGTTCTGAAAGTCCTTGCAAAGGTGATAGGTGAGGGAAATAGATTGCTTGTAGGTGAGCAGGGACCCTTCATTGCACCTTGCAGGGGGACCCCCTAAGGTTTCGTTACGCCACTGTCACTAGAAGGAACATTAATCACCAGAGTTATCTTGACATTTTTATGGTTGCCTGAAAACTATTTGATGCACAATGAAGTTCATGTGCTTTTAAACCAAAAATTATTTTTAAACACAGTGCTCCCTTCCAAAGTCAACTCCAGCTGCGGCTGCACCAGTTGCACCGCCCTAAAGCCAGTACTCTTCCCAGCAATGGGGCTGGACAAGCATTTCCAAAATTGGGGTCAGAGCTAACCTCATAGCAATTATATGAGGAAAAAGATCTATGTAAGTGGTGAGGTGGTATACTTCCCCCAAATTCCAACAAGTGAAACAATTTAACAGATTTTTTGTCGACTTCTCCCCTGAGAATTTAAAAACATTTTTGGGATCACATTTCTAAAATGCAGCAGACCCTTATGCGGCATTCATGAAATATTCCAGTACTTTCATGGTGCATCTGGGAAGCCTGGCTTTTCCTAGGAGTAAATCAGATTTTTTTTAAATGTCTTAAGTCCGAGATAGCTTCCACTATACTAAGGTCCTCATTTTTCATGGGTGAGCCCCTTGTCAATGACTACATTCAATATGAGTTCCAGAAATTTACCATGGATACTACAGCCACAGTCGTGGGGGTCCCTCCAATATTTCCCTCCGGTATACAAGAGTTAAAAGTTTGCCATTGACACTCCAGATGAAATGATTACAGGAAATGTTATGATAAAAGTTACGTCAAATATTGGTTCCAACATTTTGCTATGGATCCACCCCATATGCTAAGAATTACGTGCATCGTGTCAGGGCCTTAGGCCAGGCGTGGTGACGCGTGTTCTGTGTCCCTGCCGCTGGATATGACTGGGTTTGCGGCTTTCTCATTTAGACTGTTCGAGACCCCACAGCCAATGATGGTGTCTTCATAGAAGCATGTCAGGGCCTGCAGACTGCCATAGGTAACACCTACCACCCATAAGCTGTTAGTGCCCTTGTCCATGAGGCAAGATTAACCTCCAGTATGCCAGACCAGCACCACACTTGCACGCATAACAAACATACACACACATTTGCACTATATCTCGCACTCTTTCGTACCTTTGTACTCTGTCACTCACACACACACACTGTCACTCACACTTCCATTAGTAAATTTGCTATTCTTGTGTCAGAAAAGCTTGCCCTGCTGCTTTACCTGCCTTGCCTTTTAGTTAAACTTAATAAAAACAGATTCTGTATATGTTATTCAAAATAATCATATATATATCCTTCTCAATGTTTGTTACAAGTATGATGTGAATGAAAAATGCACTTCCTTAAAATAGCTGTGTGGGGCTTATATTTGGGTTCATGTGTGGATCAAGCAGATACAGTATTGGAAATGAACTGATCCACATTCTAACATGTAATATCACAGCATTCAACTGACCTTATGAAATGCTTGACTTCTTCGGCAACCATGGGTTTCATCCAGCAACACATTACATTTTGGGGTTTTTGAGAGTCAACGTGCAATGTAAAAGAAAACTACATGTCTCGGGATGAAGCATTGTTGTGATTGGAAAGCCAGGAATGGCTGAATCCGCCACACCTTCTTCAATCCACCACCATACCCCAAAGACTCCGCCCTAGTCTCCCTCCTTGAGCCATCCCACATCCTCAGTCCACTCTCCCTTCTTGCACCAGCCCCGTTGTTGCAGATGGAATTAAGTGTGATTCTAGTACCACGGAAAGAACAGGTATTTTTATGGGTGCATTTGTAGAAAAATGTGTAGATTCATGAGAGTTGAGCAATTTTGATATGTGCACAGTAAGAGATGTGCTCATGTAAGTCCTAGTAGGAGCTCCTTCCTTTTCTGAAAATCTACATTTACTATGGATCTTGTAATCTCTCAGCAGAGATTGGGATGCCTGTACATCACCTTCATGGACAATGTGCATTGTAACGGTCATCACTACCAACAGCACAACACAAAAAAGATTTTCACTTTAGAGACACCAAATTATGGGTCTTATTTTATTAATTGTTAGCAGGCTTAAAACGGAGTCACAATCACATTTGACTACAAACATAATGTGAACAGTGATTTTAGTACCAGTGGGTAGAAATGTGGCGCGCTGCCTTCCTCCCTAAGGAGATTAGTAAACTTATATATCTTATGAAAGCAGCTTCAGGTGTGACCTCCAATACCTATGTCAGGGGCTCTCCCAACCTGTCAGTGGAAGTCAGTAGGGGGGATCAAAGGGCTCATTTACAGCATCTTTCCTAGTGTCCAGCCCCAATAAAGTCCTCCTTCTGCCCTTTTCCTCTGCCCTCCCTCAGGACCATAACCTGCTCACAGGTGTCCTGTTCTGTGGTTTGCCATCTTTGCCTCTCTCCGCCGTGTCAGGTGGGGTTGGGACCTTCTCTCTTCTCTGTGCAACAGTCGAGGAGACTGCATACAACTTCATACGTAGACTGCTGAACTTGCACTCCTTTCCCCTGCCTGTATTGAATCAGCAAAATCGTTCACTCTTATGCTGTGTGCCATAGAAATAGTCTCCTGGTCTCCCACCTGTTACAGGCACTCTTGCCAGCTCCAGACGCTGCAGCCCCTGCACTAGAAAACTGCAAAGCTGAACAGGAGTTCAAGCATCAATTGCAAGATGGTCACTACTGTGGTAAACTACAAAAACATGGATTCAGGTTCACATCTGCCCAGCTGCAGCCTAGGAAAATCTTTGGTCTATAAAGTTTTCCATTTTGAATTTACAAAATGCAAGCCTTGCTGGCAACAGATGTCAGCTACATAAAACGTGCTGCACATAACTGAGAGAAATCAAACTCGTTTCAATGAAGAATGTACCTGCTGCACAAAATGTTTTCTGGTTTTGTAGAACTTTTTAACAGTGCTCACTCATGCTTGTGGCCACTTCTGAGCAATTACCAAAAGCAAAGTGTGACTGAAGTTAAAAAATAACTAACCTTAACAGAGTTCAACAATGTGAGAAATTATTCATGTTTTAGCTCATATAATTGCAGAAGCTGTCAAGTTTCTCACCCCCCAGATTCCAAACTTTGAGACCGGTGAGTTATCCTGCAGCATTTCAAATTATTGGGGTATTGCCAGAGGTTCATTGGCCAGGGTATGAACTCCAAGCTGTAAAAAACCCGCAGAGAATGCCCCCACCTGTACTTAAACTGGATTGTCTCTAAGGCACTGAACACCAACGTAAAATGTGGCAGCAGTTTGAATGTGGAAGAACAGGCGCTTCAACAGCTGAGCACTGATTTTGAGGCTACGCAATAATGGTCACAGTAGGCAAGTGCAACAAAAGCTTGTAGGTTTGTAAAACAGTTACAATTGCATTCAACGCTCAAAAATTAATGCCCCCATAATAAAATAGTTGTTCAGGTTTAAAAGATTCCAACAAAGCAGTATGTCATAGCTCTGGGAAACCAACATTAACGACTAAATTGCAACAAAAATGAAAATTAAGTAACAATATATTTGTAACAAAATGTTCTCTTGCAGGCTCTGTAATCAAAAACAAATGGCCGGTATTTATTTATTGGGGGAAATGTGTGGTCCCTACTTGTGAGATGCCTTTTCACTACATGCATTCCCCCACTGGGGCAGTAAAAATAAAATAAAAAGTAAGAAATAGCGAATAGGCAGAGTGGGGACACATGGGATACTGGAATCAGTCAACAAAACAACAAAACCTCCTTAACCAGTTCCAAAGGAATGTAAATGCTCTTTTGAAGACCTGTGAAAAACTTGTGTGTGTCGGAGATAAGACGCCAGAAACAGGAGCTCGTGCTGCAGCAGCAGCCTGGGCTCAGACACAGGACACAGGACGGAGGAGGAATGGGGGGGGGGGGGGGGGGGGGGGAGTCAGGGGTGTTGAATTCCTTTTAGCCCCGTCAAGCGTGCAGCCTGATCACAGGTAGCTGGAGGCTAGTCACAGGGCAAGTGCAGGGTCATTATGCATAGCGCTTTAACGCGCTAATGCCCCTGTTAATCACAGAAGGGAGAGGGGAATTTCCTTTGTCCCCTCGTCCCCCCCACTCTTGTCCCCCGCACTACAAACTCTAGGGGGGGATATATCCCCCTCGTCCCCCACACTTCCTACGCCCATGCAGTCACACTAACTCAGCTGGGAGAATCCCTCACCAGGTGCTGGACAGTGACAAGGGAGCTAATTTAGTATTAGAACTCCGCTTTGAGTGTCCCTCAGGGCTCGTGCTAGCTTTTTCGTAGGTGACAAATCGCCACAACATTTGCCTTCACAATATCAAAATATGTCATTTTTCTCACAGATCAAAATACTCTCCTCACACATGTTTTCCTGCAAAACTATACTCATTCTTTGTACAAAAAAAGCTGTTGTGACATTGTAAGTTTAACATTGGTATTTCTTACCAGCAAATTAATTCACCAAAAAATAAAATCATAATAAAAACTACAACAATATTGGGCAGGTGCTGGTCAGTGGCTGGGGGGCTCTTTTTCTATTCAAACTCTGCTGGGGGCATCCCTCAGGGTAGTTGCTGGACAGTGAATGGGGGCTAATTTACTATCCTAACTCCACCGGGGGCGTCCCTCAGGGCAGGTGCTAGACAGTGACTGGGGGTTTAATTTACTATCCTAACTCCCCTGGGGGTGTCCCTCAGGGCAGGTGCTTGACAGTGGCTAGAGGGCTAATTTCCACATCTAACTCCACTGGGGGCATCTCTCAGGGTAGGTGCTGGACAGTGGCTGGGTGGCTAATTTTATATTCTAGCACATTCGGGGGCATTCCTCAGGTTAAGTGCTGGACAGTGATTGGTGGCTATTTACTATTCTAACTCCGCTAGGAGCTTCCCTCAGGGTAGGTGCTGGACAGTGGCTGGGGGGGCTAATTTTCTATACTAACTCTGCTGGGGCATCCCTCAGGGTAGGTCCTGAACAGTGTTTGGGGTCTAGTTTTCGATTCTAACTCCGCTGGAGGCATCCCTCAGGGTAGGCGATGGAAAGTAAATTAAATTTGAAATGCAAAGGTAACACTTTGGGGGGGGGGAATTTTCTGAAATAGTGGAAAATCCTAGAGCAGGTAACAATTAAGTGTGAATTTACAAACCTTTTCAAAGTAAAGAAACATATTTTTAGGTCTCGCCTGACCCAGCGCATGCGCTGGTCTGGCGAGACTTTTTGTGAGGGCTTAAAAAAATGCTACCATGGCCAGCCTAGAGCTACAGTGCATGTGCGCGGACGCGCACCGCGCTTGATCGCGAACGCGATCACTTTCACTTTCGCAGCCGCACGGCCGCTTTGATGTTTGATCGCGATCGCGATCACTTTTACTTTCGCGGCCGCTTTGATGTTCTCTGTGAGCCAATGCTTGTTATAGGATGCCAATTGGCTGCCTGAGCCACAATGGTAACCTTCAGCGTGGCTGGACTCATCAGGTCTGACCCGGTTTTCTTTATTTCTCCTTTAGTACGGTCACCTCTAGGTTGTGTAGTTCACACGAGATTCACCTCGTGGTCACATTCTTCTGGTTTCTTGAGCAGTTTCATTCCTTTTGCAGAACCTTTGCTGCATTTGATGGAGTTGATAACTTTATTGAAGCTTGGGTTTTTGTGGCACAGAAATTTTTTGAGCCTTAACACATGTCGTGCGCGTATTGCCAAATGCCCCGGTTGATGCCCGCATGCGCAATGTTGCCAGCATCCCTTACCTGCTTTGCCCGGGGCTTAATATCTATAATAAAAGTTGTGACAGTCCATTATGATGTTAATACTAATATCAAAATATTTCTCAATTCTTATCTTCACCTCTATGTGAAGGTCCAATTCGCCATCCCCTCTCGGGTTTTCGAGTTGGTGCAATATTATCAAACAACAGTCTGCCCTGAGCACCCAAGCAGTTGTACTGCAGAAGGTGTTTGCTATATTGTGAATTATTCAGTGGCCACTAAATGCAGCACAAAGCTTTTGATCTACTGACTCCAATGTTCTCTGGGTGGCCCAGGCAATTCCAGGAATGTAGATTGCGTAGCTTCCGAATGTGTTACTCCAGCCATGGTGCACAAAAGGAGATTCACTGAAAAACTATTTGTTCAATTATGCGGTGATGGTTGGAGAAGTAGATTACCACAAGTGTATGCAAGAAATAAACTTAGATTGATGGGGTACGATGCAAGTGTGCAGGTTTGATTCGCTGCAAGTGATTCTTGTATTGCAACGTATGACTCCTGAAAGTATATCTTTAGCCACTAGTTGGTGTGAGAGCACCATTAATGTTTGTGCTGAGCTGACACAATCTCTTATACCAATGTGGGTGGACTATTCTTTTCACAGGATCTGACCCAAGGCCTGGACATGGAATGGTGGGAGCATTGCCAGGGGGGATGCTCGATGCAGGGTAGTTGAATGTGGCAGAAGAGGAGAGAGAAGCAAACAACAGAAGTGGTTACAGCAACCCTTGAGAAGAGAGGACGTGAACCAGGTTCGAGTCTCGGCATCGGCGCAACATTCTGTGGTTCTGGGCAAATCACTTAATCTCCCCATGCCTACCAAACAAGCATTGAAAATGCAATTGGTCTCGCCTTTGATTAAGTTAAAGCCATTTGCTTTGCTAATGGTATTGTATAGCAAATCAAATGGCTTTAACTTGATGAAAGGCAAGACCTATTGCATTTTTTATGCTGGTCTCAGGTGGCAGCTTTGGAGCATTTTCAGTTGTTACACCGTGAAATAAGCACACAAATGGGCAGAGTAGAGAGAGGATAAAAGCAATGTCTGTAACCAGGAGAGGGAAGCAATTTCACAGGTAAGGTGGCACAGATGTTCTACCCTATTTTTTTGTGTTTGTTCTGTGTCGTTTATATGTGTTTTATTCCTGAAGTTTCTCACAGTCATACATCCCTTAGTAACATTCAGAGGTGTGGGTTATGTGCAAGAGAGAGAGGCTTGGAGCAGCTTGTAAGCGCGCTGATGTAGAAGCGGTGCTCACGGCTCAGGATGCCTCATTGTGCGATAACAATAAGAATACAAAGTTGAAAAGCACAAGACATAGGCGTGGAGACCATGGCTCGGTTTCTCAGACAGGAAAGTCAACAAGCATTGGCATAGCCAATAGGTCACGCCTTTGGGACCTTTTAAGTATTTAGTTATACAGCACAATATCCTTACTGCAACAACATTAACTGTTGCATGGCTAAACACTTATAAGGTCTTAAAGGTGAGACCTATTGGCTATGCCAATGCTTGTTTTTATTCTCAACAGAACATCAATTCTTCTCACCACCTTCCATTGTTAAAAACAGAGCACCTTCTCAAACCCACAACAAGCTGATTTTTCAAAGTAAGAACAGTAATTATATTGTCATGTAACAATGAAATTTGAAGCACATACACCTTATAAGAAATGTCACTTAAAAACATTTTTCATTCTTCCTTTAAAAAAGACTGTCCCAGAAAAATTACACTACGTGACCAAAGTTAAACAAACATCTAAACCTCCACATCATTCAGAACAAGAATACCCCAAGGTAAACACAAGATTTAACTCTGAGTTTTTGAGCAAAAAACTAACAAACTTTTTCTCTAGGCAACTGTAGTTTTCAAAGTACAAAAATGTATCATTTCAAAAGAAATTAACTTTTACCGTTTTTCCCCTCAGGCAAAAAGTAATAACTTGTACATTTTTCTCCCTACACGAAAAAAAAATGAACACATATCAATATCAAAACACTGAAATGTAATTAATACACCTTTTCTATTTTCTTTTGTGTTTGCAGGCCTCAACAAAATGATATCTTCTCACCAAGTGTTCTATGTAGAATCAAGATGCGGAAACAGGCTTTAAAGTATGGTGGTTATCTTTATTGTAAGGAGAAAGATAACTGAGTCCAGGAAATATTGGAGGTTAGTGCAGTATTACTTATCCCAGTGCTTAGGCAGAGCAGTTACTCTGGAGCAGACTGTACCTGATTATGAGAATGGCGGTCCCAAGGCCGCCGCACCCCTGGTGGCAGCCTAACTGCGGTGACCTCGGTGGTCGGACCTCCCGATTCCGACCTTGGCAGTCGGACCAACATCAGCCAGGAACCTGGATCCCGCGGCGTTGTGGAACGCGGCAGGGATTGGAGGCAGTACCGATGCCGGCACAACCTGCCTATTTCCGATCTGCCTTTCTGATGACCTTTTCATGGTGGGGAACGTGGGTCAGCGGAAAGGCAGGGAGGGGACCCCAAACAGGGTCCCCGGACGTTTTCGCCCACTGGGCATTGTGGCCTTGTCTGCACTGTTGTGCGCGCACTGTGTGCCATGCATGACATGGTGCATGGTAACAATGCAGGCATGACAGTGCAAGTGTTGCAGCGCGCCGACATTGCCTCCAAAACTCACTCTGTTAGCCAAAGCATGCCTCTGCTGCAAGACCGCCGCCGGCACACTGCAGACCCAGCAGTCAACTCAGAAAGCAGTGGTCGGGATGCCACCGGTGTGGTGGTTTTTTCCCGACCACGACGCTGCAGCTTGGCGGTCCATCGCAAAGGTTGAAATCAGACCCTCAGTACAACAGAGCATAACCACTCTGCCTCTGCAATGGAGATTGAAGAGAAAATGTACAGCATATTAAAATGCTCGCATCCACCTCCAATGATCCCTGTGGCTCAGATCTGAAGGAGGTATCACAAAATATCACTATGTATGTTGCAAGCAGTATGCCCTCCATACCCAACCTCCGTAGAATGGTTCAAAGACGAAAACAGGCAAGTAATCCACATGTGCAAACCCTCAAACATACGCTGATAATAACATACCCCCTGAACTAACTTTAACTTTCTGTGATGAACCTTTCCTGCTGCATGACAACCAAAACCCTCGCAAAAGAGTGCTAATTTGTAGCACAGCCAATAACCTGGTAACCCTTGAGAATAGTGAAATTTGGATGGTGGATGGGACCTTTAAGTCCACGCCCCATCCATTCACCCACATTGACACTATTCACGCTTACATTAATAATACCACAGTACCATTTGTATATAGTTTACTCCCTGATAAGCAATCCTCAACCTACACTGAATTTTTATCTGAGGTAAAAGATAAAACAATGAACAAAAGTCCTAGCAAAGTGGTAATTGACTTTGATTTAAATATGATAAGCACAGTAGCCAAGCTGTGCCCTCAAACACAAATTCAAAGATGTTTTTTCACTTTTCACAGGCATTTGGCATACAATTAAAAAAACATAATTAGTTGAAGATTACTTCACAAAGAGTAAACTACAATTTGAATTATGTAAACTAACCACGTTAACCTTTGTGCCTCCTGACAGTGTAGAAGAATTCGACAGTTCAATTTCAGAATCAGATTTCTTAATCCCAAATGATAGAAAATTGACCCCTCTACTAAATTTCTTTGAAGACACCTGGATTGGCCATCTAAGCAGGTCGGAGGAGAAAGCCAAGATACTCAATTGAATGGTGGTACTTCTACAAGACCTGTTTGAAGGGAGGTGTAAAAACGAACAATGCCATTGAGGGATGGCACAATTCTTTCAATAAAGCAATTGGAAAACATCACTCCCACCTCTATCATTTCTTGGAAATTTTCAAGAAGGAACAACGTTTCCAAGAAATGAGAATTGCGAAGTCCCTGTCAGGTAACCTGAATCTACTGGTGTCCAAAAAACATAAAGATATGTCTAAAAGAACATTGGCCAAAATGCGACAGTTATAATTGATGGTGGCTTCAGCCTACCTGGACAGTCTCGCGTGCATTTTACATTACTAAAAATACCTATCTAACTTCAACATTACTGGCCTGTTTTTAAAGTACAACACAATTCAATAGGCTTTTTTGCAGTTTTTAAAAAAACTAAATGTAGGAATTTTTGGGGTTCCTACCAACTGATGTCTTTTTTTTCACCTCTTTAACACCACCTGTCACCAAGAGGCTGCAAATCTCCAACAATCCTTCTAGGACTTGGTAAATCCACTGCTTTTCAATTTCCCACAACGTATGACATGCCAACCAAAACCATCACCAGCATGCCATATTCCGCAATGTTTCCAAAACATATTTGTCTTGAAAAATCTTTGTTGTCAAAAAACGATCCCTGTTGATCAAAAAAAGTGCTGAAAAAGCATTTTTTTCCGAAGTTGCCAGGTATAGGAATCCAAAAGTAGAGCCGTGGTCAAATGTGCACCGCTAAAGCAGTAACCCGATCTGGACATCCATTCTTCTTTTTTGCAAAGCTTCTTCAAAATGTACAAAATTGCTAGGAATAGTAAAAATTCAGAAATTAAATGTATTTAAAAAAAATGTTGTGAAAATCCAAATTTCCCCTGGAGCTATGTGCTCTTCGTTCCGTTTTCACACCAATCTCGATAAAAAATGCGTCGCTATAATAAAAAAAATTGTTTTATATCCAAAACGTTTAAAAAGTCTACTTTATTATTTATTGACTTTTACAAAACCTACTTTTAGTCTAAAACAACCATCTCGATGTGGATACACTACTGCAACCTGCCTGGGAAACATTTTTGTTGTTGTAACATGCATAATATATAGGTTTAAATCATCTACATTCTACCTACGTCTCTTATTCTCCCTTACAGTAAACATAACCACTAATGTACCTAAATTATGTGTATTAAATCGTCCATACCTGCCAGAGCTCTTCCTGCGTTCCAATCCTTCAGCGACTTCTTTCGACTGTAGAAAATGATGTTCAACCACATACGTGAGGCCTTGCTGTGGAAATAAAAAATTGACATTTTACTACATATGAATCAATACAAAACTGTGGGAAATGTTTTTTAAACAATTATACAATTGATCTTGCCATGTAAATGTATAGTATGATATGTTTTAAACATTTCTACTGTCATATATTATTTTGTAAACATTTTGTTTTTAAATCCCTTTTTGATTTTCAAAACACTGTCATTTTTTGTGTCTAACTTATAACCTAGGGGGTTAGGGTGTTTCTATCCTGCCCCCTTTATTGTTTTTTAATATTTTTTCTTGTGACTCGGTTTCAGCGAGTCACAAGATGGCTGCCAACGTTTCCCTGCCAACACTTCTTAGTTTGAAGTGTTGGCAGCCAATCAGATCTCAGGAACTAGATCGGGAGGGTTCGCAGATCCACCGCGGCCACAGTTGTATATCTGAGAAATCTTTTAATTTCTCAGGAACTACTGAACGGATTTACACCATTTAACAAAAAGAGTGCTCTCTGGACCAAGAGCTGCCGTTCTGCAAAATTCAGCAGTTCGGGCTGTAGCTGCGTCAACAGTTTCCCATTGAAATTAATATGGAGAAAAAGTGTTTTGGGAACCCCCCTTTTTCTCAGCCCCCACTTGATGGATCACTCTGACATTTTCAAGATAGCAGCTGACATGAGCGCCCCATTCATTTAGAAAAACTAGGTCATAACTATAACTACCTACTGGCGACCACCAGTAGGTACGTTATAGTTATGCTCACATATCACTGCTACAGAACCATTGAAATTCAGCAGTTATAGTTAGCGTTAACTCAAGTAACTATAACTCGTGCCCTAAGGTATCTATAGCTTGTGCCCCCAGCATGTACAGCTTTCTCATCAATACATTTGCAGCATATGTTGCAATGATATTATCAAGGAAGTCATAGAAGATGTCATGACTGATGAAGTCTGTGGAGTAATTAGCAGTGCATGGTTAGGGCACAAGTTATAGTTACTCTATAACTGCTGAATTTCAGTGGTTTTGTACAAGTGAAATCTGAGCCTAACTATAACGTCCATGTAACCTTTGTTTTATTCAGTGAATTTCTATGTTTTTTAATGCTATTTCCTAACTATAAAGTCCCTGCAACCTGGGTGTGTGAGGGGGTTTGTGAGTGGGTGTGTGAGTGGTTGTGTTGGTGTGTAAGTGGGTGTGTGAGTGGTTTTGTGGCTCTGTGAGTGGTTGTGGAAGTGGTTGTATGGGTGTATGAGTGGCTGCGAGAGTGGTTAAGTGGGTGTGTGGAAGCTATGTGGGTCTGTGAGTGGGTGTGTGAGTGGTTTTGAGGGTCTGTGAGTGGGTGTTTGAATTGCTGTATGGGTATGTGAGTGGTTGTGGGGGGTGTAAGTTTGTGTGTGAAAACTGTGAGGGTCTGTGAGTGGGTGTGTGAGGGGTTTTGATGGTCTGTGAGTGAGTATGTGAGTTGATGTATGGGTGTGTGGATGTGTAAGTGGGTTTGTAACCACTGTAGGTCTGTGTGGTTGTGTGAGTCATTTTGAGGGTATGTGAGTGGGTGTGTGAGTGGCTGCATGAGTGGGTATGCAAATGACTGCATGGGTGTGTGAGTGTGTGTGTGGGTGTGTAAGTGGTTATATGAGTGTCTGAGTGGGTTTGTGAGTGGCTGTGTGAGTGGTTTTGTGGGTATGTGAGTGGGTGTGTTGGTGATTTTGTCAGTGTGTAAGTGGGTTTGTGAGTGGCTGTGTGAGTGGTTTTGTGGGTATGTGAGTGGATGTGTTGGTGATTTTGTCAGTGTGTAAGTGGGTGTGTGAGTGAGTGTGTGAGTAGGTGTGTGGATCTGTGAGTGAGTATATATATTTTTTTAATTGGGGTTTGAATCCCCGGATCTTCTCCCGATCCACCCAAATCCGTGAGGGTCTAGGGAGGATCCAGGGAGGTTCTGCAACTCCTGATGTGGTAAATAATAAATGTTTATTGATCAGTTTCTTAACCATGAGGGGTCCATCACAGACCCCTTCATTAGTCCCATGGTGTCAGGGTACCTCTACCCTGACCCCTTCTATCACTTGTTAACTTTATTTTCCCCACATGGAATCGGGTCTCGATGAACGAAATGGCAGCCGCAACTTTCCTCTCTGGTTGCGACCAGCCAATCACAAAATTGCTGTTGGTGCGTGGATCCGCAAATCTGAGGAGGATGCACGAAGGATCCGCATCCTTATATAAATACAAATACAAATTACCTACTGGCGGTCGCCAGTAGGTAGTTATAGTTAGGACCACGTTTCCATAGGAAATCCGCAACATTCTATTTTGAATAACTTTGGCGCCGGTCGACGAATCCTCGCGAATTTTTCTAAATAGGTGGGGCGCTACGCTCCGCTCCTACCCTGAAAGTCTCGGGGGGATTCATCAAGCGGGGGCTGAGATAAAAGGGGGGTCCCAAAACGCGTTTTTCCCATGCATTTTTCCATAGGACCTTTAGACAGGGCTACAGCCCGAACGGCTGAACAGAATTACTAGAAATTTGGCAGAGAGGTAGTCCTCAGGTCAAGGAAGTGCCTTTTGTAGATTTGGTGTAAATCTGTTCAGTAGATTCTGAGAAAATAGCCTTTAAATCAATATATATATCTGAGCCAGCTTACGGTGCGCTTACGGTACGCTTACCGTACGCGTACGGTGGCGTGCGCGAGCGCGATTCTGATTGGCTCTTAGATCTTAGTAAACATTCGAATCGGCCGAAACCAGGAAGCGGCGGCCGCCATTTTCTCTCTCGCACTGAGAGTGATGTTTAAAATATAAAGCACAAAAACATGTAAAGGGGCTGTTTAGACAGCTCCCACACACATAGCAATGTTGAGGGAGTCCCCAAAGATCCCCCAAGGCCAAAAACGGAATTTTTATTTTTTCGCTAATTTCGCCGATTACGCTTACCGTACGCGTACGGTAAAAAATTATATAAAAAAAAAATTATCCACACCATTTGTGCATGGCTTATAACATATACGAAAAATTAAAATATTACCTTTCAAAACGAAGTGCATCATATGTCCTCCATGTGCGCACGGTGCGCGAAGCGCATCGTGCGTACATGGCCCATCTAGCGTAACGTGGGCACGCGGTGCGCGTAGCGCACCGCGTGCCCACCGTGTGTGCACGGCACTAACTGCGTAAAGTGGGCGCGCGGTGCGCGAAAAGTAACTTAGCATTTAAAAAACCGTACAAATTCACTGAAAAAACCATAGGTTTCACACACGTTATAGTTAGGAATTAGCATTTAAAAAACCTTGCAAATTCACTGAAAAAACCATAGGTTTCACACATGTTATAGTTAGCGGAAATTTTACTGATAAAAAACCAATGAAATTCCCCCGTTATAGTTAGTGCAGGCAACTATAACTCACGCGACCGCAATCTTCTGCTGATGACATATGTGTCTTTATGAAAAAAAAATATTTGTAATATATGTATAGCTAAAAATGTATGGAAGAAGACATGGGCAAATAAGTGTCTAAATACAGTATTAGCATCAGCAGAAGATTGCGGTCGCGTGAGTTATAGTTGCCTGCACTAACTATAACGGGGGAATTTCATTGGTTTTTTATCAGTAAAATTTCCGCTAACTATAACATGTGTGAAACCTATGGTTTATTCAGTGAATATATATATGAATACAAATATATACAAATTAGGATATCCCTTAATATTTCCAAAACTACAACTTTTAAAAAGTACTTGCACAGGAAGAGAAGGTCTCTCTGGGGGGTGTGCTCGGCTGAGGCTGAAGGTGCTGGAGCCTGGCGCAATGGGCAGTTGGAAGGAGAGACCCCCTGACTGCCCCCAGGACCCTATCAGCACCAGAAGAAGAGCCCAGGACTGGGGCACAGAAACAGGGGCCTCTGCGCAGGGACAAGAGGGGCCCAGAAAGAGAGCCTGGCAAAAGGCTGGCGCAGGGAGCCAGTGAAGACAGCACACAGCTGAATCTACCCTCTCAGAGACCCAGAGGGCAGAGGAGAGTGTTCCCAGTGGCGGGGGCTGGTAAAGAGGAGTAAATCTGCCGTTTTGGTGCTTTGTGGCCCCCAGAGGAGGGGGGTCACCCTCACTTGTGAAAAGGTGCTGGGGGAGCTGCAGGAGAAACACAGTCTCCCCCCCCCCTCACCCCCCCCCCCCCAGCACGAAGAAATCTGCCGTTTTGGTGTTTTGTGGCCCCAGTGGAGGGGGGTCACCCTCACTTGTGAAAAGGTGCTGGGGGAGCTGCTGGAGAAGCGCAGTCTTCCCCCCAGCACGAAGAAAAGTCCCTACCTCAGTGTCATGGGGACCTAAAGGAAACTACCCCTCAAGGGCTCAGCTAGCATTTAAACACATTCTAGGCTGGAACATTTGTTCTACAGCTGAGGGTGTGTGGAGAAGTGCATCATGAAGTGAAGGGCTGAGTGGGGGATGTGTGAAGAAGTGCATCCCCTGGAGGTGAAGTGATGTAATTGCACCGAAATGCATTTACTAGTGGTTATTTCTTTTTAGGTGGACTGAAAGTCACATGTGTAAAGTGAAGTACCTGTGTAAGGTGATGTTAAACTAAATGGAGTTATGTTGCTGGACCTTCCTGCTATGGGGTCTGGCTGTATTTACGTAATCCCATGCTTTTACCTGTGATTCCTTTTAAAGTGAAGAGGCTAACTGCAGGAGAAGTGTAGTTGCCAGGAGTACTTCTTTTGAAGGGACTGTAAGTCACATGTGTAAGGAGATTTCATAAGCCAAGTGGGGTTATGTTGCCAGACAGTCCTGCTAGGGTGTCTGGCTGTAGATGCGTAATCCTGTGATTTCATCTGTGATGCCTTTAGGGGCTGTAATTGCCATGCATTCAAATGATCAACCAAGGTGATGAGTACTGTCATTCTAAAGTGTGCGTAAACATGGATTCTTGCTGCTGCGCTTAGGTGAAGACCCCAGACTGCTAGCCCTTAAGATATAGAGGTGCATACTGCATGGTCAGTAGGAGATGCTCAGTCAGGGTCATGTGTCACCAAGGCAGGTTTACCCCTTTTTAATGCTTGTTGAGGTAATGGGGTGGGTCGCCACTGGGATGGTGCCAGTGCGCAGGGCCTTCGCTCCAGGTTATGTTCAACTATCTTTATTGGGGGCAAGTTGATGTGCATACATGGGAGTGGTGGTACTAGACCCCACCCCCCTATGCGGGAGGGGTGGAGATGTTATGCAATGTCACAAAGTAATTCCAACAGCTTATGTATATTTGTAAATTGGTGCATAGTATTGAGTAGTGTGTGTGTTTAATAAATGTACTCTTACTTTTATAAAGCAAAGTACAGACTGGACAATCAATTATTGAGTGGTTTTTTTTGTG
Organism: Triturus cristatus; assembly: GCF_964204655.1. Taxonomy (NCBI): domain Eukaryota; kingdom Metazoa; phylum Chordata; class Amphibia; order Caudata; family Salamandridae; genus Triturus; species Triturus cristatus. The sequence goes on along the minus strand of NC_140594.1, from coordinate 314,389,277 downwards.
CACCTGCAAATGGCGATTACTAGCCCACACCACCTCCCTTGAGTAAGCCTTAGACTGCTCTGCAACGCTTCCCTCTGAGAGTCAGGTGCTACAATTGGGTGTTTGGTTCCCAGTGAAGGACAAATGTAGTCATGTTATTTGTGCAGGCCTCACAGATGCTGCCTCGTTTTCCAACAGGCAGGCACCAGATGTATTTTAATGTATACACGAATAGTCACACTCAATGTGAGTGGTCTGAATGATCATCTTAAGAGGCAACGAGTAGCAGCATTTTTGAGAGCAACAAGGGCAGATTTTATCTGCTTACAGGAAACACACATTGAAGGAACTAAAAGTTTCCTATTGGAACAGCTGGGGTTTTATTTGCTTGCCCACTCAAAACAGGGGGGTAAGACTAGAGGGGTGGCTATACTGTCTAGATTGAAAGATGTGATAGTTAGGAAAAAACTGGAGGACCAGTGGGGGAGATGGGCCTTAATAGAGTGTTCTATAGCTGGAGACTGGGTCACTATGGGATCAATATATGGATCAACTGAAGATGACCCAGAGATATTCGCTTTTTTAGATCTGGAATTAGCTACATGGGCTCCACATGTTATTCTTTGTGGGGATTTTAATATCAATGGAGTAGAAGACTTGGGTTTGGATCTTATTAGGAGATATCAGGGTCGAAAGAAGCAAGTGTGTCGTGCAATTTTAAGCTTAGCAAAGAATAATGCATTAGTAGATGCTTGGGCAAAGTTGAAGCCCAGTGATTCTGGGTTTACTTATTATTCTGCCCCTCATAAGGTTAGTGTTAGGTCGGATTATTTTTTAGTCTCTAGCTGTCTGTTGATAAATGCTCAGATTGAAAAATTACCTCGTGTCATCTCCGATCATAATCCCTTAGTTTTTTCTTTAGATACTGCAAAACAAATTAGGAATGAACGGATATGGACTTTTGAACGGGGGTTACTATAGAATGAGGACTATGTACATCATATGAAAGGCTGGATTAAGCAGTACTGGGAAATTAATAGAGGTAGCACATCTTCGGGAATCTCTTGGGATGCCTTTAAGGCAGGCATTCAGGGTGAAACTCTAAGTTTTAGTTTGTTTAGACAGAGGCAGGAGCAATTAAGAGCTATAGAACTAAGTAAGGCTCTGGTAGAAGCCGAAGATAATCTGGCTTCGCTCTCAGCACTAGGCGCTCCTCTGGATCAGGCACTTATTAAAGTTGCTAGGGCAAAAGCTGGCACAGAAGAAAATATATCTAGTAAGGTGGCTGCCACATATTTAGTAAAAAGGGAGCAATCTTATGAATTTGGCGAATGGGTGGGCCACATTTTAGCAGTGCGTGCCAGGCAAAAAGCAGCTTTAGGTGAAGTCAAAGGGGGTTCTGATGGTGCTGGGCAATTACATACGGACCCGGAGGGAATTCGGGAGGTCTTTAGACAGTTCTATGTGTCACTATATGATGAGGAATATCCAAAAGATCCTTCAGAAATTCGATCTTATCTTACTGATATTCCTGCTCCATTTCTATCTCAGGAGAATGTAGAAGTTTTAGACGCACCCTTGGGGGCAGATGAGATATCTACTGCTTTAGCGAGTTTAGCGTCAGGTAAGGCAGCTGGGCCCGACCAAATCCCGATGGAATTTTACAAAACTTTTCGGGATGAAATATTTCGGACTTGGCCATTACCATACAACTTCAGCTAGGGGTATCTGTTCCTAGTACTTGGGCAGGAGCTGATATTGTAGTTATTTTAAAGAAGGGAAAGCCACCCACAGAACCAGGGTCTTACAGGCCGATTACGTTGATGAACGCTGATGCCAAAATATTTTCTAAAATTCTGGCTACCAGGCTATCAAAGGTCATAGACACCTTGGTTAGTACAACTCAGCATGGATTTATTCCAGGAAGAGGCACGACACAGCATATCCGTAGAGTCATTACTCTATTTGATGCCACAGAGGTTACAGGAGACCCGTTGGCAGCTATGTTATTGGATGCCGAAAAAGCATTCGATCGGGTCTCCTGGGACTATCTCTGGTCAACACTGAGATGGTCTGGATGTGGAGAGGGATTTATAAAAGCTATTCAGGCCTTATACTTAGCTCCTACAGCCCGAATTCGCGTGAATGCTGGGCATACAAGGCCCCTGCAGATTAAGCGGGGTACGAGACAGGGTTGCCCATGCTCACCACTTCTTTTTGCGTTGTATATAGATCCTTTTTTACGTAAACTAGAGGTGAATAACAGGATTCCCCCTATAAAAATTCAAGGTATAGACTGTAAAATCCTGGCATACGCCGATGATGTTGCAATTCTTACTCCGGAACCCACTGAGGCTATAAGTGAGGTTGAGAGGGAAGCCCTATCTTTTGGTCAAGTCTCTGGATATGCCTTGAATGGACCGAAGACGCAGATAATTAAGAATGATAAGACAGAATGCTCGGATCCTCGAGTAGTGGGATTTGGAGTTTATCTTGGGGTTAATATTTCGGCGGACTTGGATAGAGTGGTGGAAAGGAATATAGAACCAATAATAAAGAAAGCAAAAAATGATCTGGATAGATTGCATAATCTCCACCTTTCTATAGTCGGTCGTACAAACATTATTAAAATGATATTTTTGCCAAAATTCCTCTACCTTTTCAGATCAATTCCACTTACATTTGAGGTAAAATGGTTCATCATACTAGAACAGATGATAAATAGATTTTTATGGGCGCAAGACAAGAAGGGCCTTACGATATATGGCACTCCCTAGGGATAGGGGAGGATGGGCTGTGCCTGATTTGAAAATGTACTATTGGGCAGCAGCTTTGCAGTATATGTCTGGACTCTTAGGTGGTGGCAGCACCGAGTCAGAGGATATTTTTGGTTCTATAGCTATTTATTCGTTATTACTCGTAGAAGAAGCAGAGAATGCCTTTTTGAAATATACTGATCCAAGTTATTTTAAAAGAACAAAGTTTAAGACACTGATTGCTGCACATAAGATATGGATATCCTTCAGGAAAAGATATGGATTAGGGAGGTTTAACGCATATACCCAACTGTACAGGAACCATACCCTTCCAGGGGAAATATTTGCGGATTCGGTTTTTGTAGATTGGGGGCGTCGAGGTGTAACGAAGGTGGGGGACTTAATGTGTATAAATGGAATATGCCAGTTTTCCGATATCCAGTTGGTTTATGGGGTGGAGTCTAGAAGCTTTTTCAAATACCTGCAAGTCAGGAGCTTTTTAAAGACCAAGAAGGGGGGGTCTGCTGGATTTGGGAAAAATGCAATTATGGAAATTATTGAGGGCAGGGCTAGTTGTACGATTAAAAGACTTTGGGCCATATGTAGGTAGCCTAACATTTACCGCTTCATAAATACCGAATTTTACCGATTCGGTATTTATGAATCGGTAAAATTACCGATTCGGTAAATTACCGAATCCTGAAATGTTCCCCCAACATAGCAAAAGCCTAAATACCGGTCGGTAACGGGATATATACCGAAAATCGTCCGTTACCTACCGGTATTAGGCTTCCTACATATGGCCCTAAATGTTGAACTTATTGCGGGTAAAGAGGATGACCTTGTGAAATATCAAAGTAAGTGGGCCGAGAAACTTGGAGTGGGACAGGAGTATTTCCTACTCTCATTAGAACTAGCACGGAAAATCTTCTGCTCGGCTGCACTTCAGGCTCAGCATTATAAAGCAATTTACTCACTATACTATACACCTGCCAGGATTGCGCAGTGGGGAGGAACGGTCGGCATTACCTGCTTTAGGTGTGATAGTTTGGACACTGAGCTAGTACATGTCTTTGCTACCTGCCCACACCTATATTCACTCCATAGAGCCATAGAAGTCTCTTTAGGGAGAATACTGGGAAGCAAGGTTACCCTCACCCCATCGAAAATTTTGCTTGGGATAGATGGTAATGGCACAGAGGATCCAGCATGCTTCTTTATGTTTTTGGCTATGGCTGTTTTGCGAATTTTATTGCCTCGGCCTGGCTGGAACAAACTCCGCCTACGTTTCATCAATAGCTGGCTAGATTGCTCTCGGTTTATAACCTTGAGAAGGAGATACATGCAAGGAAGGGTAAAAGGGGAAGAAGGTTAGGATTACAAATATGGGAACCTATTAATAAGTGGAAGGAAATTAGGAAACAGCTGGCAAGGCAATGCCTGCATTTTCTTTTCTTTTCTTTTTCATGAAGATGTGTATACTGATTTACAAGGAACAAGTGTCTATCCAGCCAAAGTTTTGATGTATAATTGGTTTTGATTTTAAATCAAATTTATGTAGTACTCTGTATATAATCTCTTCTTTTTTTTGTTAAGGGGGGAAAAATTTAAAATAAAATAAAAAAAATAAAAAAATAACCTCAAGTTATCAATATAGGACCATACTACGCATGTTACCTGTTCCATAGTTTTTTACATAACATGTTTATTCTGGGGCACTTTACTTGAAAAAGTAGTTTTCTTCAAACGGCAACTAACTTTGGGGTACTTCTTGCAGCTAGGTTCAGTTTACCCGTCATGAAAAATTGTTGCTAAAACAATAACAGCAGTGAAGGCCTGTTGATTTATGCGATTGTGTGTCTGCAACATTTATAAATAAATTTGGTTGTATAGCATTCGCCACATAATTTAAAGATTTCACAAAAATGTTTTTTTTACCTCCAAAGGATGAAAATAATACTGACAGTGTGTGCCGCATAAGTTGACGTTTTGCTGTATAATTGAAATAATCTTGACACATAAACTATTGCTCCATTGCCGCACATTCCTAGTAGCTCGGACAAACATAAAGCCCTGCAGAATGGTTTGAGCGCTGTCATTATGATAATGAAACTCATATTTTCCATATTTCACGGTTCCCTGTGGAAAATGGGTTTTATAACACTGCATTGCGTGAAATACAAACACTTAAACGTAACATATAAAGACATTAATAATAAATAGCATATTACACTTTGCACAAATATGTATATATGTATATATGCAAGTGTGCAGAGTGTAATATGTTATTTATTACCACTGTTGAGTGTGGGGAGGGTCCATGACTCACAACAGGCAAAAATGTAAGTGAGCCATGATGCCTCTCCCCTCCCTCAAACTCACAGGTGGCCAACGGGAAACAAGAGGCAGAAATTGCCTAACTCTGGAAATACCCAAGACCAAAAAAGCCAAATCATCAATGCAGATGTTCTCTTGCCTAGCTCCCAGACTGATTACCTCTATTCCATAGCGCATAAGGATAAACCCTAACCTCCTTCCGTTCAGGAAAGACTTAAAATACACCTCTTCAGACTATACATTCCCGACGGATCTCTGTACTATCTCCCCACAGTTCCCGATGTAACTTCCATTGTTTCAATTATTAGTTGTAAAGGCTCCAATGTCCCGGTCCTAGGTACGCAATATATATATATATATATATATATATATATATATATATATATATATATATATATATATATACATATATATATATATATATATATATATATATATATATATATATATATATATATATATATATATATATATATATATATATATATATATATATATATATATATATATATATATATATATATATATATATATATATATAGCTTTATTCACAAGAGAGGCAGACCATCCATCCTGATGGATGGTCTGCCTCTCTTGTGAATAAAGCTACGAGTCACGCAGTTGGGTTTCACTACTTTTTTGCTTGCTTTGGTGTTGCCAAATCACGGGAATCTCCATGCCCGTGTCTGTGAAGCCGCCCTGTAGGGATGGGGGCTCCCTTGGTTGGAGAAATTTCTTTGGATATATATATATATATATATATATATATATATATATTATCTACTGGCGGTCGCCAGTAGATAGTTATAGTTAGGACCGTGTTTCCATAGGAAATCTGAAAATTCTATTTTGGATAACTTTGGCGCCGGTTGACGAATCTTCGCGAAATTTTCAAAACTAATGGGGTGCTCCGCTCAGCTCCTACCCTGAAAGTCTCGGGGGGATTCGTCAAGCGGGGGCCGAGAAAAAAGGGAGGTCCCAAAACGCGTTTTCCCCATGCATTTTCCCATAGGACGGCTGAACAGAATTACTTGAAATTTGGCAGAGAGGTAGTCCTCAGGTCAGGGATGTGCCTTTTGCATATATGGAGTCAATCTGTTCAGTAGTTCCAGAGAAAATTGCAGTAAAAAGCACATACATATCTATAGCCGCGCACCGTGCGTGCACCGTGCGCGCACCGTGCACGCACCCTAACGTGCGCGAGCATAATTCTGATTGGTTGTTACATGTCAGTCAACGTGCGAATCAATCGAAATCAGGAAGTGTCGGCTGCCATTTTGTTTGTTTTCAGTGCGATAGTGGAAAAGGAAGGTGGCGAACATGAAAAGGGGGCAGGGTAGAGAGTTCCTGACACCCTAGACTTGGTCAGGGGGTCCCTGAAGGAACCCGAAGGCAGAAAAAAATTTAATACGTAGTTTATTGAAAAATAAATATATAAAAAAAATTATAATACATACATAACTTAGCATTTAAAAAACCATACAAATTCACTGAAAAAACCATAGGTTTCACACACGTTATAGTTAGGAATTAGCATTTAAAAAACCTTGCAAATTCACTTAAAAAACCATAGGTTTCACACATGTTATAGTTAGGTGGATATTTCACTCGTAAAAAACCAATGAAATTCCCCCGTTATAGTTAGTTGAGATAACTATAACTCGTGCGACCGCCACTCTATCACAAGGATGATGTCATCAGTGATGTCATGGGTGATGCCACTGACCATGTCATGAGTGATGTAATATGTGACGTCATGAGTAGAGGATTGCGGGCGCGCGAGTTATAGTTATCTCAACTAACTATAACGGGGGAATTTCATTGGTTTTTTACGAGTGAAATATCCACCTAACTATAACATGTGTGAAACCTATGGTTTTTTAAGTGAATATATATATATATATATATATATATATATATATATATATATATATATATATATATATATATATATATATATATATATACTTTAAATAAATGATGGAGACACTCAACAAATCAAATTGCCCTCTAGCACACTTATGGCATTCTAGCTTGTGGGTGCGTTCATTTAGATCAGATCTAAATATCTATGGATCTATTTACAACCCCTTGTGCTGCCAGTACGTTACTTTTACCCAAATTAAAAGTGACGCACCAGCGGCGTGAGGGGCGTGTAAATAAGCCCCTTAAGATATTAGATTTTTAACAACAGCATTAAATAAGCTTGTAGAATTAATCAATACTACCTCTGTATCTTCACATTTTAGTCATATTAATGGGAGTATGCCGTATTATCTGCTTTGCCTGTGTGTAAACAGATGTGGGCAATGCACACAAAGTATACCTCGGCTAGGGTGCCGTCAAAATGCCCTGAACCTCCTATTCCAGCAGAAACATTTGGGGGAAGCCCAGATCAGGACACTGAAAAGAGGAAGCTCTGGGGGCATCAGAGCTGATGAACCTGGCTGTGACACCTGTTCTTTGTAGAAACCTGCAATCACTAGGGTTTGTAATGATGGTCTCAAAGGCATTTAGCACAGCTGTGCAACCAAAGAGTTGAAATCGAAAGGGGACTGGAGTTGAGGGACAGGCTGGTTTTGAAGGAAAGCCTAAAACTGTGAAACCATGCCCATGTTTATTATCAGAAAAACATCTGAGAAGTGTTTATCATTTAGGTGCAGTGTCAATAGACCATGCAGGAAGCATAAAGAAGCTTTGGAGACAAATGAGGCTGGGAATCTCTGAAAGGGTTACAGAGAGGCACTGAGAATCCAGGAAGATTGATTGTCACTAAAGGGGAAGCAAGAAGTGTCAAACCTAAAAAGGTGAGAAAGAAGACATTTTATGGCACTAGCTTCAGTGTGGGACATGCCTCTTAAATCCAAACCAGGGAGCCTTGTAAGAGTCTGTGTTAGACCTGGCTTTTTCCACAGGTTTACCCCCAGACTTTTTGGCCTCCTGTTTTTTATTCTGTTTTTGTTGGTTTTAGGACTCTGGGTTCTTTACCACTACTAATCAGGGCTGACGTGCATAGGCTCTCTGTGTGAATTGTTATTATGGATTGGTGTTTCCATGATTGGCTTATTTGATTTACTTATATGTCCCTAGTACGGTGCACTGTGTGTGCCCAAGGCCTGTAAATCAAACGCTGCTAGTAGGCCTGCAGCACTGATTGTGCCACCCACATAAGCAGCCTTGCAAAAGGTTCTCAGACCTGCCACTGTAGTGTCTGCGCGCAGTCTCTACTGCCATGTCGACCTGGCAAGTGCACCCACTTGCCAGGCCCTAATCTTCCCTTTTATTACATGTGAGTCACCCCTAAGGTAGGCGAAGGTACCCCTGTGGGCAGTGTGCAGTGTATGTGAAAGGTAGAACATGTTCTGATGTGTGTGACATTTCCTGACAGTGAAATACAGTGTATTTCGTTTTTTACTATTGAAAGGCTATCTGTCCCATAGGATAGAATGGATGTTTTTTTATAACATCTTAAAAGTCTAACTTCCCATTGGAACAAGATGGAAAGATGGAGTTTAGTATGCCTAAACTCAGAAAATAAAAATGCATCTTTTAGTAAAGATGATTTTTATATTGTGTGTTTGAAAATACCACTTTTAGAAAGTGGGTATTTTCTTGCTTAGCCATCCTGGGTGCCTCTGCTGGTTTGTGGATTGACTGTTTGGCTTTGGAGCGACAGGGGCTGGGGATGTGCATTCTCTTCAGACACCCACTGGGATGGTTGAGGTGTATCCTGCCTTTCCTGGATGAGTCATGGCTGGGCTGAATAGAGCTGGACTGCATTTAGAGTAGGAGGAGGAGATTTCCTTGCACCTGAATGGGCCTCGTCTGCCTTACACAATGCTGTTTCCAACTTGTGCCAGGAAGCTGGACCAGGGACGACAGAACTGGTTTGGACTGAGCACAAAGCCTCTCTGCTACAAAAGAACAAATATAAATTGAGTGTAAATATGGGGGCCCAGACTCCAGAACATTAGAATACTTCTGGACTCAAGAGGAACCTCTGCCAAGGAGAAGAGCTGGGAAAGCTGAAGGAGAAGTACTGCCCCTTTGCTGTGTGCTGTCTGGGGTTGGCCTGCAGTGGCTGTGTCTGCCAAGGAGAGGACAAAGACTCCAGCTGTGTGCTGTGTATCCTTCTTAAAAAAATATCTCCTCCTGTTCCAAGGTCTCAGGGACACAAAGACTTCACCACCAGCTTCCCTGAACTTCCATACTGGAAGTTCTGACCTGCCAAGATGTGCCTGTTCCTGTGTTAGGCCTTTGGAGGTTGTTACTGCTGCTGGGAGCTAGGAAAAGAGAAGCAACTAAAGAAGTGTGACGCATCCGCACTCGTTTCCAAACCAACACCACCGTACCGCTGAAGTAACCGAAGCAGCATCTGCCCGTGGGTGGAGAAATCGCTGCACGCTGATTCTCGAGCACCGATCTCCAAAGTCCGAGATCACCGCAGCGACTCTGACGCAGGCCCTGCTGTGCAACTGCAGGAATCAACGCATCATGGGACCGCATCTGGAGACATCCTCGCAGAGCCATTGCCGCCTCAGCCACATCGAGAACTGACACATCCCCGAATCCCCACGCATTGCACCGTCCCAAGTCTACAACAATGCCGGGACCACAGTAAGAAACCGACGCATCACCTCCCCGCACAGTAAGAAAGCGGCGTATCACCTCCTCTTAAGGAACCGATGTATCACCTCCCCTGCGTGGCAGTAAGGAACCAATGCCTCACCTCCCCTGGAGCAAGGAACTGACGCATCACCTTTGCTGCGCATAAGGAACTGATGCATCACCTTCCCTGTGGCTGTTTGTTGTCTATGATTTTGACACATCCAAGGTACTTTGTGTTGAAAGTGTCGCATCTATAGTTTGCTATTGACAGAACTGTTTTACCTTTTAAAAGTCATACCTTGATAACTGTATGTTGAATTTTTGTTGTTTTGGTCTTGTTTGGTTTAAATAAAGATTAATTAGTTTTCTAAACTAGTGTGGTGTCCATTTGTAGTGTTTTCACTGTATTACTGTATGTGTGCACAAATGCTTTACACACTGCCTCTGAGATAAACCTTTCTGCTCGTGCCAAGCTACCAAGGGGGTGAGCAGGGGTTGTCTAAGGGCGTAACTCCCTTACCCTGACTAGAAGCAAGGGTTCCTACTTGGACAAAGGTGCAAACCATTGCCAACGAGCGACCCCCATTTCTAACAGTCTCCTTCCAGGAGAGGCGCTGTTTTCACAAAGAAAGACTCAAGAATTCGATTTATGAAATGCCTAATTCCTCCTAGTCATGGTGATGGGGGAGGCTATTCATTTTAGAGCCACACGTAAATCAACAGGGTGCTGCTGTAAAGGACCCTGTCGACCGAGCCTGTCACACAATCTCAGGGGACATCCAAAGGACACCCAGAAGACACTTTCATTAGAGCTGAGCTAATGGGGAATGCTTTAGAAACCTAAAGCTTTCCTCTTTTTTTTTGTCAAATATTTTTATTTGCATTTTTATATTTTGACATATCAAACATTGGTATACACAGCTTCAGTTTGTTAGATACTTTCTTGTATACTCCTTATGTATCTTTATAATTACATTTGCATGACTAGAATGGCACCTACATTATGTTTGATATAACTGTGCATATGCATATAATTACATGGTGTACTCAGTTACATACACTAATGTATCTCCTTCCCATGTATTACCGGTTTGGTAACTACCGGCGTCATTCTCAACTGTTAACTGGGGTGTTTAACTGGGACAGTCGTCTTGAGATCTAAGGATTTTGTTCAGGCAGGGCATTATGAAGATATGGCATAATGTCGATAGGCGTGGTCTAACCTCCTGTCTTCGGGGGCGTTATGTTTATCTTAGCGTTTCCAATTCTCAGGCTTATTGTGTGGGTGATTTGTCGTGAGGCGTTACATGGTTGTGGCACCTTGGGGATTAATGTTTCCATCGATGATCGAGGTCTGTGTCGGTGCGATTGGGGACGAATCACCCGAGTCATCTCGGATGGTCTGCTGTTTGAAGCACTGTAGGAGTAAAGTCAATTTCATGGATATGTGATGTTTGCGCAGTGCTTTTAGTTCCTCGTCCCTAATGGCTTCCTCCTCTGCTGCCCCCCACTTGTCTACTGCTCCCACCAATGCTGCTATTGGGGGTCCTGTTGGGGCTCGCCAGCACATAGCTATTCCTCTGTGAGCTATTAGGTTTGCTAGTGACATAAAGCGTATTCTGCACTTTGTGTTGTTTCCGTCACCGGAATACTCCAAGTGCGCAGGCTTCCCAAGTGTTCATTTCAGACAGGCCCGTAAGTTTCCTCAGTGTTTCGTGTATGGTGGACCAGTATAGTTTTTATTGTAGGGCATGTCCAGAGCATATGTTGAAAGTCTCCATCTGATGATTGGCATCTGAGACATAGAAACTGTGTGGTGGGGAAGTATCGTTGAAGGCGCGCCGGCGTTTGATACGCCCTGTGCAATATGGGCTGCAACTTGCTATGATCTGCCTATGAAGTAAGAATTGCCTGGGAGGAAGGTCGAATTCTTCCACTATCTGAACAAATGGGCGTAATTGTCCATCTTCAAATACCGATTCCATCTCCGTCGGTGAATATTCTGTCCATACTCTCAGCATGCGGGTAGTATAATATGTATCTAGTCTGGGTAGTCCGATCAATGGAAGTAAAGAAGAGTAGAATGGTGTCCCTGTGGACATGCGGTGTATCCTTTGCATACATGTGCAGGCTATTGATACCTGCAAGGGGTATGTTCGCTTCGCCTTAGTGCCGGGTTGAAACAACCGGCGGTTCTCTGGTGTAGGTACGGGTCCTGTCTCTGTATGGGTCTCCCCTAAATGTCAATCTGCTGTCCAGTAGGAAAGCCATTGGAGTTGTGCTGCTAAGAGGTACGATTCAAAGGACGGTGCCCCTAATCCTCCCTGGTCCGTGGGTAACTGCAGCTTGGTTAATGCAACTCTATGTCTACCTGTACCCCAGATTAATGAGCTCAGCAAGGAGTTCAAGTCCCGGACGAAGGCATGGGTTGGGATGACTGGGATGTTGGTGAAGTGATATAATAGCTGTGGCACTATTATCATTTTGTGTCAGGGTTACTCAGCTCCTCAGGACCGGAACGATGCTTGTTATGTCCACCCCTCGACAGCTTCAATTCTGATAGCTATTACAGCCCAGATTATCGAAGTGGTCGAGTGAGGGAAGGAAAGGGAGGGGACAGCGGGGAAGGAGATCTGTAACGATAGAAGAACAACACGTTTAAACACTGATCCTCCCTCTTCTCTCTCCACCACTAGGTCGTATGTGCATGTAGTTCCCTCACTATCCACACTACCTGAAAAGGAAAATAATGTTCAGCAAATGGAGCCTTCAGTCTTTTACCCTCAGCTCGAGAGTCCGGTTGGCCCGTTTGGTACAAATAATATTAAAGAGGTCCCACTACAAAAGAGAGAGCACAGAATGGGTTAAACGCCCCTGCCACTCTTTCGGGTATTCGCTACTTTTTTGCTCTAGTCCTCTACATACCCTTGTGTTATAGATGCTGTGCTTCACAGGGGTAGTATGAGCTCTTCACATGTCATCCACATACCCCTATTAAGGAAACACAATAGAAACAGTGGTGCAATGAACTACTATACAGTGTGAAACAACTCAAGCAAATAAAATCATTCCACACTCCAGTGTGGCGAATAAACGTGACAAAGTTCCGTGTTAACACCACACGGTCTTGATATCTGGTCCACCAAAGCTAACTGTTCGTGGAAGAAATGGGGGATACTGCACCGGTATTCCTACAACTCGCAATAGCCTACAAACGTGTGGCCCTCCAACAAGGAGGAACACCTGGTGCGAATAACCCCCTCAAGGCTTAGCTTAGTTCCGTTAACAGCGTATCCACGGATCGCTACAAATGTGACCAAAACAAATGTAGGTGCTCAACTACGAGGCGGTGCACAGCACCCTTACCGATACCCAACTGGAATGAAGAGGTCCGTATGCGTCGCCCGCTGCCACCAGGCTGCTGCACACAATGTTCGCGGTTCCAGGCTACTGCCTGCGTCGCCCGCTGCCACCAGGCTGCTTACACACTATTCGCTGTGACCAGGCTGCTGCCTACGTCGCCCGCTGTCACCAGGCTTCTTGGAACAAGAACCAAGAACCAAATCCCAGGAGCCAATGTTCATATAGATCCCCAAAAATCCAAAAGACTGCTTGAGGAAACAACCGGAGGAAGAACTCTGCAACCTAAACATGCTGCGTCTTCTCTGTAAACAGAATAATCGGCAACGCCGCCAGCACGGAAGCACTCTTTGAAGCCTTTCCGCGTTGGCGCGCGCATGCCGGAAACGCTAATGTTCCTGGGAGATGTAGTCTCTATGTCGTACGGCGCTAAACGGAAGGGTTTCTGTGTCTCTGGGTGAGGGGGCGGTTATGTTCCTGACAGTACACCCCTCTTAGGCACCTTCCTAACGGGTCTTTGGTAACGGGTGTTTTCTGTGGAAGGCTGCAAGTAAACGGGGTGCGTGTATGGCCTTTGCGGGTTCCCAGGAATTGTCTTCAGGCCCATATCCCTTCCAAGCTATCAAGTACCATCTATTCCTTCCTCGTGTCTTTGTGTCGAGAATTTTAGCTATTTCGTATTCGGGTTCACTATTTATCCAAATAGGAGTGGGTTTTTTCTTTACTGGGGCTACGGAAGGTTTGAGGAGGGATACATGGAAAACGGGATGAATGCGAAGAGACAAAGGCAAGGCAAGTTTTACTGTAATAGGACTTAAAACCCTTAATATCCTATATGGCCCTATGTATCTGGGGTTGAAGATGGATCTCTTTTTGAAGTGGATGTTTTTCGTAGACAACCACACCATGTCACCCTTTTTATACTGGGGACCACTGCGCCGGTGTTTGTCTGCTTCTTTTTTATAGCGCATTTTGGCGGTCTGTAACTGATTTTGGGTTCTTTTTAGTGTGTTTCTGATGTGTTTGACTCTAGTGTGTACCTCAGGGATGTTGTTTCCAGTCTCGGGATGCACAAAGGGAAGAAACCGTGGATGAAACCCATATGTGTTGAAAAACGGGGTCGCTTTTGTGGAGCTATGTACAGCGCTGTTATATGCTACCTCTGCAACCCACAATTGATCCACCCATGTTTCTGTCGTGGAGTCTACATAACATCTTAGATATTGTTTGAGAGTTTGGTTTACCCTTTCTGTCTGTCCATCCGTCTGGGGATGGAAACTCGTGGACAAGGCTACTTGAATGTGTAGGGCCTCACACCAAACCTTCCAAAATCTAGCAGTAAATTGGGTCCCCCTATCCGACACTATGCGATGAGGCAAACCATGTAGTCGCACAACATGGGTTAGCAACAATTTGGCAAGTTGCCCAGCTGTGGGTATCTGAGGATAAGCAACAAAATGTCCTAATTTCGTTAGGTAATCGACTACGACCATGATAGTATCACAGCCCTGATCTTTGGGAAGTCCGGTGATAAAGTCAATGGATATGTACTTCCAGGGTGTTGCGGGCGTGGGTAAGGGTTGAAGCAACCCCTGTGGTTTCAAGTGATCTGTCTTCATGCGTGCGCAAATGTCACATCTATTAACCCATGATGTCACATCCTTGCGCATGCTGGGCCACCAAAATTGTCTCCCAACACGCTCCAAGGTTTTGAATGTACCGTTGTGACCTGCGCTGGGTATATCATGGCACCATTGGAACACCTGTTTCTGCAGTTTCTTGGTGGGTATCAGCATTACTTGTTCCTTCATGAATAGGCCCTGTCTTTCTTTCCATTCTGGATGGGTCCTGAACCAAGATCTCCATTGACACGTCCTACTGCCTTCTGCTACTTTCTGTAGAAAATCATGGGTTTGAATAGCACCCACCACTTTGTGAGGAGGAATGATAGCGTGTTCAATCAATATGTCTTCGTCTCGAAGAGATTCTTGCCTGGTGAGTGCGTCCGCTTTCTTGTTATCCTTCCCGGGTCTGAAAGTCACCACGAAGTCGAACTCTTCAAAGAAAAGCATCCAACGTAGTTGCCTGGGTGTCAGGTGCCTTGCTGAGCGCATGAATTGTAAATTCCGATGATCGGTGTATACTGTTACTTTTTCTTTGGCTCCTAGGAGGAAGTGTCGCCATTCTGAAAAGGCCTTTTTGATCGCTAACAGCTCTTTCTCGGCGATTGTATAGTTTCTTTCCGCCTCGTTTAATTTCTGGGACATATATGCGATGGGATGTAATTGTCCTGTTGTGTCGTTTCTCTGTGATAGGACCGCTCCTATGGCAGCTTCGGAGGCGTCGGCTTCCACAATGTATGGTTTTTCCGGGTTGGGATGTGCCAAAACTGGGGCCGTGATAAACGCTGTTTTTAACTCTTCGAAGGCTGTTTGAGCTTCGGTTGACCATTTGAATGGCGTTCCTTTTCTGAGTAACTTCGTTATGGGCGTTACGGTTTTTGAGAAATGATGAATAAAGCGCCTGTAAAAGTTGGCGAAGCCCAAAAAACATTGCACATCGCGAACTGTTTGTGGCTCCGGCCAGGACTTCACCGCCTGCACTTTTCGTTCCGCCATCACTTGCCCCCTCGGAGTAAGCATTACTCCCAAAAATTCCACATTGTCCACATGGAACTCACATTTTCGTAGTTTACAGTACAAGTGGTTCTCCCTTAAGGCTTGTAACACTGAGCTCACATGGTGGACATGTTGTTCTTCTGATGCAGAGTAAATCAGTATATCGTCGATGTAAACGACTACAAATTTATCCATGAAGTCGCGTAACACTTCATTCAGGAAAAATTGGAATGCCGCTGGGGCGTTGCAAAGGCCGAAAGGCATTACCCTATATTCGTATAGGCCATATCGCGTTTTAAACGCGGTTTTCCATTCATCCCCAGATCGCATCCTAACCAGGTGGTAAGCTCCCTTGAGATCCAATTTGGTGTAAATGGTCGCGGTCTTCACCTGCTCTAAGAGAACCGGGATCAAAGGAAGGGGATAGCGATTTTTGATAGTGATGTCATTCAATGCTCTGTAGTCGATGCATGTGCGAAGCTCTCCGTTCGCCTTGGGAATGAAAAACAAGGGCGAGGCCGCGGGTGATTTGGACGGGCGGATGAATCCCAATTCCAAATATTTGTCTAAGTATTGTCGTAGGTGTTCATTCTCCTTCTCCGTTAAGGCGTATATGCGACCACAAGGGACTACTGCTCCTGGTATCAAATCAATTTGACAATCATATTGTCGATGCGGGGGTAGGGTTTCTGCTTGGATTTCGTTGAATACATCCTGAAACGCTGTGTAACTAGCGGGCAAGGTGATGTCTTTTTCTGCAGCAGTTGCGATCCACTGTCGCTCTGAAAGAGCTTGTGATGAAGTTTCCAATGCCTTGAAACAATGTTGGCTGCAATATTCTGAATCAAACCTAATGGTTTTCGTAATCCAGCCTACATGAGGGTCGTGCTTTTGGAGCCAGGGAAGCCCCAAAATAATACCATGTTGGGGGGACCGTATGATGCTGAACTCCAAGTCTTCTTCATGTAGGCGATTGCAGCGAACTTCAATCCTGTTCGTTACAAAGCGGATAGGGCCAGATTCTAGTACCCTTCCGTCGACCGCTACCACGACTTCTGGTATCGCTTTCTTCAATAGACTGACTCCCAACTGTACTGCCACTTCCTCATCCATGAACGTGCCGGTTGCACCGGAATCCACCAGTGCTTGTGCCTCTTTCCATTCTTCGCCGATTTTAACTTCGATGTTGATGTAAAAAAACCTTTTCACCTCTGCCGCGTTCAAAGAGGGCAAATAGGTAGCGCTCGAGGGTTTCCCTCTTAATTCACTCGAGCGTTCTAGTTTTCCGCCTCTTTTGAAGGGTTTGTTCCTTTTCCAATGTTTCCCCTAGAGTTCTGGGGTCTCTGTAGGCAATCTCTGACAAAGTGTCCTTTTTTACCGCAATAGAGACATAGACCATTTTTCCGTCTCAAGGTTTTCTCTTCGCTAGTCAAAGGAGCTCTCACTATTCCGATCTCCATTGGTTCGACTGGGTTCGGTGGTGTATCTCTGGAGCGGACTCTGTCAGGACGAAGGGGAATGCGTTCCTTCCTCCGAACGTCACTCTTTCTGTCACCCAACCTATGTTCTAATCGCAGGGTTAAGTTGATAAGATCCGTACAAGTTGTTGGTTGGGGATCGATTTGCGCAATTATGTCTTTGAGTTCATCTCTTAACCCTTGATAGTAAATAGCGAACTGCTTCTCTTCAGGCCAATTAGCTTCCGCTACCAAACGCCTGAATGTAGTAAGGTAGACCACCAGTTCCTTATTGCCTTGGCGTAATTCTAAAAGTTCACGGTCTGCTGAGAGGGTATGCGACCTACGATCAAAGATGTTCTCGAATTCCTCTTTAAAGCCCTCCCAATCGTAAAGAAGAGGGTCGTCCCGTTGTACTAATGGAACGGCCCACAAGGCCGCATCTCCAGCTAAGTAAGAGATAAGGAAAGCTACTCTAGCTTGATTGGTGGTGAATGCTTTCGCTTTACAATTAAAATGCAGCATGATTTGTGTCAAGAAGACCTGGATTTTATTGGCGTCTCCATAATATCTCTCCGGGGGTGATAAGGGTATCGGCGTGGGGACTTCTACTGTAATGGGGGAAGGATGAGACATGGAAAAACCCCCCGCGTCGAACGGATTTTTCTGTAAACGGTCTACCTTAGCCTGTAAATTAGCCGTCTCTAGTCTGGAGGCCGCTAATTCCTGTTGCACTGATTGTAGGGCGGCCACCACTTCGTCCAGGGTAGCCATATTAAAGCAGAGGTTTCGATCAGGAGGAGCTAACACCTTGGGCCGATTATTCTGTCAGGGTTACTCAGCTCCTCAGGACCGGAACGATGCTTGTTATGTCCACCCCTCGACAGCTTCAATTCTGATAGCTATTACAGCCCAGATTATCGAAGTGGTCGAGTGAGGGAAGGAAAGGGAGGGGACAGCGGGGAAGGAGATCTGTAACAATAGAAGAACAACACGTTTAAACACTGATCCTCCCTCTTCTCTCTCCACCACTAGGTCGTATGTGCATGTAGTTCCCTCACTATCCACACTACCTGAAAAGGAAAATAATGTTCAGCAAATGGAGCCTTCAGTCTTTTACCCTCAGCTCGAGAGTCCGGTTGGCCCGTTTGGTACAAATAATATTAAAGAGGTCCCACTACAAAAGAGAGAGCACAGAATGGGTTAAACGCCCCTGCCACTCTTTCGGGTATTCGCTACTTTTTTGCTCTAGTCCTCTACATACCCTTGTGTTATAGATGCTGTGCTTCACAGGGGTAGTATGAGCTCTTCACATGTCATCCACATACCCCTATTAAGGAAACACAATAGAAACAGTGGTGCAATGAACTACTATACAGTGTGAAACAACTCAAGCAAATAAAATCATTCCACACTCCAGTGTGGCGAATAAACGTGACAAAGTTCCGTGTTAACACCACACGGTCTTGATATCTGGTCCACCAAAGCTAACTGTTCGTGGAAGAAATGGGGGATACTGCACCGGTATTCCTACAACTCGCAATAGCCTACAAACGTGTGGCCCTCCAACAAGGAGGAACACCTGGTGCGAATAACCCCCTCAAGGCTTAGCTTAGTTCCGTTAACAGCGTATCCACGGATCGCTACAAATGTGACCAAAACAAATGTAGGTGCTCAACTACGAGGCGGTGCACAGCACCCTTACCGATACCCAACTGGAATGAAGAGGTCCGTATGCGTCGCCCGCTGCCACCAGGCTGCTGCACACAATGTTCGCGGTTCCAGGCTACTGCCTGCGTCGCCCGCTGCCACCAGGCTGCTTACACACTATTCGCTGTGACCAGGCTGCTGCCTACGTCGCCCGCTGTCACCAGGCTTCTTGGAACAAGAACCAAGAACCAAATCCCAGGAGCCAATGTTCATATAGATCCCCAAAAATCCAAAAGACTGCTTGAGGAAACAACCGGAGGAAGAACTCTGCAACCTAAACACGCTGCGTCTTCTCTGTAAACAGAATAATCGGCAACGCCGCCAGCACGGAAGCACTCTTTGAAGCCTTTCCGCGTTGGCGCGCGCATGCTGGAAACGCTAATGTTCCTGGGAGATGTAGTCTCTATGTCGTACGGCGCTAAACGGAAGGGTTTCTGTGTCTCTGGGTGAGGGGGCGGTTATGTTCCTGACATTTTGGCTAATGCTACCCGCCCTATCAGGGCCAGGAGAAGGCTCTTCCAGAAGCCCACCGCTGCTCTTATCCTTGCTAGTGCTTTTCAGTGGTTGCCCTCAAACATATCTGATTGAAAGTGGTATAATCGGACCCCTAAATAACGAGGGGCGCTCTCACTCCAGGTTATGCCCTGTTCCCCTATTTTAATGTGTTGTGGGGTGAGATTCGGACTCAGTGGATATATCGTCGATTTATCCCAGCTCACCCTGAGTCCTGATGCTTCTGCGAACTCACCGAGGGTCACCCATATAGAAGTCAGGTCTGCTGTGATGTCTTGCACATATATTAACAAGTCATCTACGTACATTGATACACTATGTATGGTCCCGCTATAGGTATACCCCAGTTCTCCCCCTCCTGACGTAGGCGTATTGCCAGCGGTTCCACCGCCAAGGCAAATAAGATGGGCGAAAGTGGACATCCCTGTCTTGTGCCACGTTCCACTTTGAATGAGGACCATACGTAGCTTCCTATGCATATTCGAGAAGTAAGTTTAGTGTACAAAAGCAGGGTGTACGCTACTTGTTGTAGGACTGTGAAGAGGTATGGCCATGTGAGGGTATCAAAGGCCTTTTCTAAGTCTAATATGAGACAGGCAGCTGTTGGGAACGTTACTCTCGCTTGGTCCTGTACATGGAATAGTCGGCGTAAATTCTGGGATGTGTTCCTCCCCGGGACCAATCTGCATTGGTATGGGTGGATAAATGGCGATAGGATTTGTGTGTATCGGTCCGCTAATATCTTCCCCAATATCTTACAATCGGCTGCTAACGATGTGATGGGTCTATAGGAGGCCAGTTGCTTTGGGTCTCGGTGTGGTTTAGGGAACGTCACCACAACCGACTCTCTAAGGGAACCTGGGAGTTCTCCCTTCTCTAACGCCTCTGCAAACATTTCTACAAGGCGGGGGACCAATAAGGAGGAGAAGGTGGAGTAGTATTCCAGGGGGAAACCGTCCAGCCTTGGGGCTTTATTATGTGCGAGGGCCTGGATTGCTTGTGTGATGTCTGCTGACTGTATTACTGTGTCTAGTGCAGTTTTATCTGCTGCAGAGATTTGCAGTATATGGAGTGGATTCAGGAAGTTTTCCCTCGCCCTTTGCGCGTTGAATGTTGGTTGCCTATAAACTTCAGTATAATAATGTAGGAACAATTGCAGTATTTCCGCCTGCGATCGTACGGAGTTACAGTCAGGGTCTAGTATCTCAGTAATTGGTTTGGTCTCTGTGTCCTGGCGGGCTAGCCAAGCTAGCAGTTTCCACGTTCTGTTCCCCTCCCTATGTGTTCTAGCGGCGTGTGCTTTGAAATTATATCTACGTATGTCTAGTTTGGCGGATGTGTATGCTGTTTTTGCTTCTGCTACCTGTGTTATGGTCGCCTTATTTGCATTCGCTTCTTTTGTTAGGGTCGCTAGTTTGTTTTCGGTCTGTGTTAGTGTGCGTTCCAATGTCTTCCTGACCCCCGCTATCTGTTTTATACATTCTCCCCGGGCCACCACTTTAAACGTGTCCCACTCCACTAATTTGGATGTTGCCATGCCCGTGTTTTTAGAGAAATATTCTTGTATGCTTTGTCCCTGTTCGTGCTTAAACACCTGGTCAGCCAGATATTCCCATGGAAGTCTCCATGTTGGTACTGGAGGGTGGGAAGGTCTCCATTTTTGAGTTGGTATATGGGCGTCGGCGTCTGAGAGGACCTGTCCTAAGTAGTCGGACTGCTGGATTTTAGGAACTATCGCTGCAGAGCAGAGAAATCTATCCAATCTTACTCAAAGGTTATGTGGGATGGAGTGGAACGAGTACAATCTGGTTTGTGGGTGTCGCATTCTCCATGCATCTATGAGCGCCCAGTGTGTGGTTCATGCCTGGAAACGCTCCGTCTATTTGTGAGCGGGAGAGTGTAGAGGCGGGGTGGGATCTGTCTGGGGCAAGGTTCAGCACGTTGAGGAAATATGAATTTTGTGATCAGTTATGTCCCCTATCGTAGACCCCAACGGCTCCATGTGCATGCTATAAGTACATGTATATTCCCTCCTGCTCCAGCTCTGAAGACGCAAATATATGTGCGTCCACCGTCAACATGTCCTCTTTCAGATCCGCCATGAATGGGTCAGATATTCCATTCCTAAGTATGAAAGGCCACCGACTTTATGTGGTTCATTTTCCACATTTCACAGATTCAGGCGAGTAGGCCCGAATTCTGTCATCAAGCCTTTTCCTGCCTTCTGCCTCTGAAAGCTCCAGTCTGAGCCTGCATCTGTGACCATGAACTTTGTCTTACTCCTTGCGCGGCTAACGGTGCCTGATCCAGCCTGTCGCCTGCCAAAAACTGTATTTCACCTTCGAGATTATCTCCTTCGCTCCCCATCCGATGCATTCCTGTCTAGTAGTTTAGGTAAACACTCCTCCAGCTACCGTGCAAAGGGCCAGGCCTCGCTGTCCTCATGCAAATAATTCATAGCCCCGTTACCATGGAATATTCCTACCCCCTCGCATCTAGTGTAGACACTTAGACGCTTGTACACGCACTAACAGTCAGTATAGTCAGTATAGAATAAGATTCTATCCTAAGAGACCTTTCCTTTTGGATAACACAGTTCTTTAAACATAGGATACTAGATATGATTTGGAATTAGGTTGACATAACCCCAGACTTCTGTCTCCACATGTAGAGCTAAATGTCAAGTCCCCTTCACCCTCTAGTTACACGTCAATCACACGTCATGCGGCTGCGTGCGCATCTTTGCCAAACATTTCTGCTGACATTGCATGATTCTTTTATGGATCCACCCACTTGTGACATCATGTTTAGTGACGTTTCTTGAATTACGCCCTCTATTAGCTACGTATGCACCTTTTATCAGCTGTTACGCCTCTTGCATCTGTTTCACTGTAATGTATTTTCTATAAAACTGCCTATCTGTCAATAATATATGCTCCCTTCCTTCCTGAACTTTCGTGGTGATGGAACAGAAGGCCCACAATTCGAATTGTCTTCCTTTTTATAGGAATAAAGCATTTTTAACCCTCTCCTACCACGGATTCTGCCTCTTATATTTACTGAGTTATTCTTAACTGACTTTACCGCATAAAAAATAGTACCGGTAACGAAATATTTACCACATAAATTGGCGCCCGAACAGGGACACTTTCTCATCTCACGCGCCGGCGGTGCGTTGCAGGCCCGGTCTCCTGCCACAGCTGAACGGACAAAAACGCGTACCCGCAGGATTTCCTGTATCTCCCTCCGGCCAAGCGGGGACGACTGAGGCTGCGATCAACACCCAGACGAGGCGGTGAGAAGTGCGAAGTATCCCGACCAGAGCCTAGCTGAGAGAGCAAGATCCGAGGTATACAGAGTCCCACCGAGTTCCGAAGTTCCGAGTCCAGTCGAGTCGAGTCCAGTCCGGTCCAGTTTCAGTTCCGTTCCGAGGCCTTCCGTTCCGAGCTACCCGGTGAGTACCATTATCGGGGAGGCATTTTACGTGCACATAGTCTGTGCCGGTCAAGACGGGTTTGGGTGCACAAATCCGGTCTGCACTGTTTCAGCAGTGTATCTGTACTGTTTAGCAGTATATATAGTAATATAGTATGTCTTGCATATAAATAAGTATCATCTAGTGTCAGTATTATGTCAGTAACTAGTTTTCTATTAGTTATCATTATTCGTTAAAACTGTTAAGCGTTAAATGTTTTAATATGTTCTATATATTGTGGTGTGAATGACTGTTCATTATTGTGTTTTCTTGTATAAAGTGTGTTCTAGAAACAAGATCTAAAAATGCCGCTCTTTTCGAAATTAAGACAGATCAAAACTAGAAAAGGTGTACTCGAAGAAGCTGTTCCCATTCCACCTAGGGATACTCCAGGATACTTTATGTATCATAAGCATGGTCTAGATGCCGTATTATTTCTTGATTTATGGGTGGACTACACCAAAGAATTACCAGAGAGTCAGAGATGGCCCGCAGCGGGGACCTGGGATGCAGATTGCATCATGCGAGTAGAAGAAGAATTATGGAAAAAGAAAGCCAGACAGTCACAGAAAGATGCTATTGAATTATGGCGTAAAGAATCATACAGACGTACAGAAAAAGCACACAGACAGGAAGAGAAAGGTAGAGAGAATTCAAATAAAACTCGAGAAAATCTATTACTTGAGGAAGGTACTCGAGTAAACTCAGAACAAGTAGATAGACAAAGAAACGCCTTTATGAATGGTATGTATCCACTTCTGGCCGAAGGGTTACCTAAGGCTACTCAGGAAATACCAAAAGACTTGCCACCCCCATTGTTTCCGATAAAAGCACATCCCAAGGGGCATCCCAGAACTGCAGAAGATATTTTCCTTTCCCGCTATTTAGATGACGCAGCTCCCGAGTATGCTAATACCGCACCACATAGACTGCTTGCCGATGATGCTCATCGCCAAGAGCATTCGTCTGTACCTCCGCAACAACATGCTTCGACACACATTCCGACAAGCACATCTGTTTCTACAGCTTTTCCCGCAACGACGGTTGCTGTCTCACCCTCAACAAATCCTTTCACGTCCAGCACCCCAGACGGTGCTACAGGAGGTACGACAGACATTTTTTCTACGCCACCCAGAGGAAATAAATTTTCCCTTAGAGAATTAGCACACCAACGTACGCCCAAACTAGCCACTCCCGACATGCTTAAGGAACTTCTAGTAGATTGTAGATATGATCCGGTGCCCGGTAAACGGGACGAAATGCTGCTGTCATCATTACGTATTAGACGAGCTGCAATATATTTAACGAAGTTACCAGGAATGAATACACATTTAGAAAATATATATCACTTTGTCCAGTCAGGGCGAGGTCCTGAAAGTATTAGCAGAGCCATGGAGTACCAGAAAGCGGAGGTACAGGGACAACTGTTACGTTTCCTCATAAACTGTGTAATTAGAAATCAAGACCGGCCTGGGGTAAATCCGGAAGAAATGCAAACACTTGTCACTTGGGGCCGGAATATATCAGAAGGAAGACATGATAAACAGTTATGTATAGTAGCTATGTATCGAAAGATCCGCAAAGAGGTAGAACGAATACACGAAGAACGATTAGAGGTAGACGCCGCTGATCTAAACAGAGAGGAGGAGGAGCAAGAATCAGAGCAAGTAGACACGATAGCTTATGTAAGTAAAGGAAGACCCCATAATAATACCAGAGGTTTTAATGATCCGGTACGTCCAATACGTCCAGAATATAATAGACATTTTCCAAACCCTATGTTAAATACAAAATCCCCCGAACACTTATTCCAAGCCGCTGATAAATTACTCCGAGATCGAAGGGGGTACCACGTGCTCGATTCCATGGACGAACAAGAATTAGCCAGGTCAGCAGTACAGTGGGCTGACAGTCCCGGCGAATACAATGATGATGTACTTGCACACACGTTTCTGAATCTAGACCCATATGAACAGCGTTTAGCTAGTATATACATGATTCAACACCTCCTTATATTATATAAAAGCCAACACTCCGATCCAGGACCCTTACCTGACATATTGACAGAACTACTCACGAACATATGGAAAGGGTCAGGTACTGATTTGATTAAAGAAATACTAGAATCCCGAAACCAATATTTAAATTTCGTATGCCCGGAACACGTTCCAGTTCCCATAATGGGAAGAAAAATGTATCACATAGATAGACAGAACCCGTTACGCGAAGTGCACCCGATCAGAGGTGCCGGCGATAATTTCACACGCGTGTTTGTGTACACGCCTATAACTAAATTGGAATTATTAGAAATGAAGAAAGTAGTACCCAGCCATGACAAAGACCCAGCAGGTTTCCACCGTGAGATAAAAGACATGTTACTCATGGGAGAGTATACCTACCCCGACATTATGAAAATATTAAAAGTCCTATTACCCGCCGGTGTTTATGAAAAACTCAAAGAAAAAGAATGGGAGGTGGGAGACCAAAAGATAGATTGGACAGCATTAGAAAACGAAGAAAAGGCCCGAGCTGCAGGAGCAGGGCTTGGGGAAAAGACTACAGCACTAGCAGGATTACTAATACAGGTATTGCCACGTTTATTAACTACGAAAAAGGAAGACTGGGGTGCAATCTCAGCCTGTAAACAAAAGCCAGACGAAGATACTAGTGATTTCTATTCCCGATTTGAAAAATGTTTTGGTATAAATAGTGGCATAAAAGCCAGTAGTGAGTCATATCCACATCTGTTTGTGACAAAATTAGTTGAAAATTCTCTGATACAAGTTAAGAATAGAGTATTGAAATTCGAAAGTACCTGGCAAGGTAATACCCCATCACAGATGCTACAGATGTTACAATATCATCACAATAGAATTAAAGAAGAACAAGAACACGAACAAAGACGTATGAAAGATACAAAAATGAAAATGCTTGTTGCACAGTCGGTTCCAGCCGATAGTCATCAAAGGAGTGATTCCGCAGGCCCTGCAAAAGGGACATGCAACTATTGTAAACAACCAGGTCATTATATACACGATTGTCCAGTCCTGAAACATAATATTGCTACAGGTAGAACACATGAGAGACCACGTCCACCTAGACAGGATCAGAATCAACAACAAATACCTCAGCAAGCACAACCTAGGTTAGCTCCGCAACAGCTAGCTCCGCAACAGGCAGCTCCACAACAAATTGTAGCACCACCACAAGCGCAGCCTATTGCTGCAACACAAGCAACGACACAACAGATGTATCAGTATGCACAAGCAGGTTATCATTATCCCGATTATCAGCGATACTCATGAGATAGCCTAGAGAGGGAAGTTGGCTTACCCCTTATTGAGGTTCCTGTAGACCAAGAGGGACCTTATGTACATAGCGAACTATTAGGGGAAGACAGAAAGTTTTTACTTGGTACAGGGGCAAGCAGAACAACTATAAGACGTAGTGAAGTTCCAGGGGCACCCCTCTCAGGCTCACAGAATATTTCCCTTGGATTCTCAGGAAAACCTATAATTAATGATGTAACACAACCTCTTCCACTTACGATTGGTCCATTGACACGTACTACAGATTTATTGCTTACTAAATCATGTCCAGAAAACTTGTTAGGCATAAAAACATTAAAAGCTCTAGGAGCTATAATATGTTGTTCTCCGGAAGGAGTACGACTATTTTTACGTGACTTTAAAGGTCACTACGTATCCAGAGACATGGATCACCGACTGCAGAATTTACCTATACATTTATGGGCACAAGGCCCCACTGATGTTGGTTGCATGAACATTACACCATATCGAGTTACACTGAAATCAGGAATAGTACTACCACGAATACGACAATACAAGTTACCCCCCGATGCTGTTGTGGCTTTGTTGCAAATCATTGACGAGCTCATTACACAAGGAGTGGTTGTCGAAACTGACTCCAATGTATGTAATTCTCCGATAATTCCGATTCTTAAAAGAACGGATCCAAAAGCTCCACCAGTATATCGATTAGTTATTGATCTGCGCGAATTAAATAAATGTATTGTGCCACAATACCCCGTGGTCCCAGATATCTCTTCATTACTCACAGCTATTGACTCAGAAGCTACGTTCTTCACTGTAATTGATCTCAAGAATGCTTTCTTTAGTGTCCCAATTGATCCGGAAAGTCAATATTTATTCGGATTTAGTTTAAATGGACGAAGTTTTAAATTCACATGCGCACCTCAAGGATTTACAGAAAGCCCCAGCATCTATAGCCAAGCACTGAAACGAGAACTTGACAGTATCCACATGCCAGTTAACACTGCCTTGCTTCAATATGTCGATGATCTGCTGATCACCGCCCGAAGCGAACCTGAATGTGAAAAAGCGTCACTGACGGTTTTAAAATTTTTGGCTGACAAGGGGCACAAGGTGTCCCCTTCTAAGCTGCAATTCTGTGCCCAGCGAGTTGTTTACCTTGGGCACTCGCTGTCCAAGGAGGGAAGGCAGCTTACATCCGACCGCATCCAGTTAATCGCTAACATGCCCCCACCCAAGACACAAAAGGAGGTACGGGCTTTTATAGGCCTCACTTCATACTGTAGGCAGTGGATCCCTCAATATGCATTTCTAGCAAAACCACTCATCCAGTTGACAACGCAGGAGGCAGCCACATCGACTGTCCTCCCTTGGACTCAAGAACATACACACGCCTTTGAAAGTTTAAAGAAAGCCTTATGCCAAGCACCTGTCCTAGCAACACCATGTTACAGTAAACAGTTCACACTCTTCGTTACAGAACGCGAAGGTACTGCTTTGTCAGTACTCACTCAGGAGCAAGCAGGATCACATAAACCATGTGCTTATTTCTCTAGTACATTAGATCCAGTAGCTCAGGCTCTTCCTGCGTGCCTGAAATCGGTGGCAGCAACAGCTTTAGCAATCAGACAAAGCGATGCCATAGTGTTAGGACATCAATTGACAGTACAAGTACCACACGCAGTAGAGGTTCTTTTGAATCGCACACAAACACAACACTTGACTATAGCGAGACTCACCGGCTACGAACTGACATTGTTTCAGCCACACATAGAAATCAGACGTTGTAATACGTTAAATCCTGCCACACTGTTACCAGTGGGCGGAACAGATCCATTGGCACATGATTGTGTTGAAGTTATCACTATCACGACGAAACCCAGACAAGACTTGACAGACATCCCTTTGTCAGATCCAGACTTGACATTGTATGTAGATGGGTCATGTATCAGAACAAGTACAGGAGAGCTAGTGGCCGCTTACGCAGTCACAACAAACACTGAAGTCATTGAAACAAATTGTATTAACACTTTGTCAGCTCAAGCAGCAGAGCTCACCGCTCTGACACAAGCCTGTATTCAAGCCACAAACAAAAAGGTCAACATATACACAGATTCACGTTATGCCTTCGGAGTCGTCCATGACTTCGGCGTACTGTGGCGAGAGAGAGGTTATTTAACTTCTCACGGTGCCCACATCCAGCACGGACCCCTTATTCAAGCCCTATTAGATGCGATTCATTTACCTACTGAAATATCGATTATGAAATGCAAAGCCCATACAAAAGTTACAGATATCATTTCTCAGGGTAATGACCTAGCTGACAGAACAGCTAAACAGACTGCTCAGAATCAGACTCTCACAATTGACGCGACAAAGACAATAGTCCCGACACTAACACATTGCATGACAGTTAAGGATCCCGCCCTTGATGTAATTGACATACAGACACATGCTACACCAGAAGAAATAAAGAAATGGACTGAATTAGGAGGGATCCAAACAGATCAAGGATGGATGACGAAGGAAAAATCTATATGGTTTCTTCCCGACTCTATGGTCCAAGTTATCATTAACACAATACATAGTCCAGCACACCTAGGAGAGAAAGCTATGCTAGACAGCATTCAACACATTTGGTTCAACAAACACTTGCGAGCCGCAGCTAAACAAAAGGTTCGTACCTGTATGATATGTTGTCAGTTTAATCCAGGTAAAAGCATCCCCGTAGAGCAGGGTGGATTTCAACCTCCTAATCATGCTTTTGAAGTCCTCCAGATGGATTATATCCAGATGGAACGATGTCGAGGATTCAAATATGTTCTCGTAGTTGTCTGTGCTCTTTCCCGTTGGACAGAAGCATACCCGGTTTCAGATTACACTGCCCCGACTACTGCCAAACAGTTAGTTCGAGAATTCTTCCCACGGTACGGTTTACCACGTGTTGTCTACTCAGATAACGGCCAGCCGTTCTCATCCGAACTAATGAAACACGTTTCCCTTCTATTAGGCTATCAATGGAAATTTCACTGTGTCCGACATCCCGAGGCAGCAGGTCTCGTAGAACGCCATAATCAAACTTTGAAAATTAGATTGTCCAAAATATGTAGAGAAAAAGGAGTTGATTTGATAGTAGCCTTACCAGTTGCGCTCTTTTACATGAGAATGGTAGCACATTCTCGAACAGGGCTATCCCCGTATGAGGTGATCTTCGGTAGACCACCAAATATGTGGGGGACGCCTATACCTCGTAAAATCACTGACGTTGACTGTAATATGCTGACAGATTACCTGGCTTCCTTGATGTCTGCACTACAATCTTGTCGTTCACAGGTATCCGCAGCTTTTCCCGACAATACTGAGGTGAAGCCCCATGACGTAGTTCCTGGTGACTTGGTGTTGGTCAGGAACTTTGACAGGAAGACCCAACTGGATCCTAGGTGGAAGTCACCGAAGTTAGTTCTACTCACCACAAGGACAGCCGTGAAAATCGAAGGAAGAAAAGGGTGGTTGCACTCGAGTCATATCAAGAAATTTTATGGACTACCACCCGGTGTAGATACACAACCCTGTATTCCCTCACAAACAGACTCAAAGCTCCCCTTGGTTGAGCAATCGAACTCAGAAATTTATAAACTAAAATTGAGGTCTAATAAGTCAGACAATTTGATTGTTTAAGTCCTCTCCAAGGTGAATCGGTTGAATTTGTCTCTGACATGTATCCTCTAGACCGGAATAGAGAAAGAAATCAGCGAATGCAGCTGAAAAAGCATGCGTATTATAAATCACTTCGTAGTCACTGTACAGTAACGTTATTAATTTTGTTTTTTCTAAGTCTTCTGATTATTATTTTTAGCATACTATTGCACATGTATTACCCTATTCTTAAACGTGCTTATAATATAACTGCAGAACATTCTTTTAGCGAATTTCCTCCGCATGAATTGTCCTATAGATTTGCGCTGCGCAACAACACATTCATTAGTATGTTACATCATTCCCATCAAACCAGCAATGCCACAAATTGTTGGATATGTGGCCGACTCCCTCCCTATCAGAACTATAAGGGAGTCTTGCCCCTCTTTCCCTATCCGTTCACACACAATGGCTCCTGTGGAGCATGGTTTAGTTTGATTAATACCCTAGATTCAAATTCCGCAGTTTATCAAGACAACTGGGTATGGGGAAACCTGAACCTAGTTTTGCTTAAAGTCTGCTACCCTAACAAGGAGGGACTTCCCAAAAGAACAGGAACTGATCTAGAAAATGAAGTATATGGATTAGGTAACTTTACACTTAACCTCATGATCCTGAACGTTGAATCTGAAGCTACACCAATCTTGCCCGCCATGTCAGTATTCCCAGTAAAAGGGGAATTATGTATAAGAAAGAATGGTTCCATACACATGGGCCATAGTAAATGCACCACTGTAATAAAATTCAGTGATCAAGGCAAGTCTACATTTAGAGCTTCCCATCATTCCTACTTCATATGTGGTCAGACCGCATATATATGTCTACCTTTAGATTGGGATGGTACCTGTTACATAGCATTCCTTCTGCCACCTGTTTTCCTAGCTCCTCCTGATTATCATAGAAATACCCATTTAGTACACAATAGACAACAGAGAGATCTCCCAATTGTCGATTACACTGAAACAGCATGGGAAAAATACACAGATTTCAATAAAGGTTTCTTTCCCTATATAGGTACAGTCACTAATAGTAAGCTGATACGTAGATTAACAAGAACCCTTGAAGCAGTAGTGAACGAAACTATTTCCGCCTTAGGCAATTTAACAGAAGAGCAGTCTGCTATGCGGATTGTTGTGCTTCAAAATCGTCTTGTCCTTGACGTCATCCTGGCCGATAGGGGCGGAGCTTGTAGGGTCATCGGATCAAGTTGTTGCATTTTCATACCAGAAAATTCACCGTCTGTATATAAAGCCATAACCCGCCTTCATAAGATTATAAGCCAGATACACCAGAGTCCAGGCACCTGGACTTGGTCCGGTTGGTTCTGGGGCATGTTGTCAGCCTGGGGATGGAGAATCCTATCCTTCCTAGGTATTGGCTTCTCATACTATTCAGTTGCTGCTTATGTCTACAATGTGGGCCAGCGATTTGTGGTCTGTGTGCCACCTCGTGTATCCCACCTCCAAGTTTTCATTCGAGATCCCGGAAGAAGAAAGAAGAACAAATGATACTATATGAACAGATCGATGGATTGATGAAGATCGATATCTCCTAAGGGTCCGAAGGGGACAAGGAGGGAATGAGGAAATATGAATTTTGTGATCAGTTATGTCCCCTATCGTAGACCCCAACGGCTCCATGTGCATGCTATAAGTACATGTATATTCCCTCCTGCTCCAGCTCTGAAGACGCAAATATATGTGCGTCCACCGTCAACATGTCCTCTTTCAGATCCGCCATGAATGGGTCAGATATTCCATTCCTAAGTATGAAAGGCCACCGACTTTATGTGGTTAATTTTCCACATTTCACAGATTCAGGCGAGTAGGCCCGAATTCTGTCATCAAGCCTTTTCCTGCCTTCTGCCTCTGAAAGCTCCAGTCTGAGCCTGCATCTGTGACCATGAACTTTGTCTTACTCCTTGCGCGGCTAACGGTGCCTGATCCAGCCTGTCGCCTGCCAAAAACTGTATTTCACCTTCGAGATTATCTCCTTCGCTCCCCATCCGATGCATTCCTGTCTAGTAGTTTAGGTAAACACTCCTCCAGCTACCGTGCAAAGGGCCAGGCCTCGCTGTCCTCATGCAAATAATTCATAGCCCCGTTACCATGGAATATTCCTACCCCCTCGCATCTAGTGTAGACACTTAGACGCTTGTACACGCACTAACAGTCAGTATAGTCAGTATAGAATAAGATTCTATCCTAAGAGACCTTTCCTTTTGGATAACACAGTTCTTTAAACATAGGATACTAGATATGACTTGGAATTAGGTTGACATAACCCCAGACTTCTGTCTCCACATGTAGAGCTAAATGTCAAGTCCCCTTCACCCTCTAGTTACACGTCAATCACACGTCATGCGGCTGCGTGCGCATCTTTGCCAAACATTTCTGCTGACATTGCATGATTCTTTTATGGATCCACCCACTTGTGACATCATGTTTAGTGACGTTTCTTGAATTACGCCCTCTATTAGCTACGTATGCACCTTTTATCAGCTGTTACGCCTCTTGCATCTGTTTCACTGTAATGTATTTTCTATAAAACTGCCTATCTGTCAATAATATATGCTCCCTTCCTTCCTGAACTTTCGTGGTGATGGAACAGAAGGCCCACAATTCGAATTGTCTTCCTTTTTATAGGAATAAAGCATTTTTAACCCTCTCATACCACGGATTCTGCCTCTTATATTTACTGAGTTATTCTTAACTGACTTTACCGCATAAAAAATAGTACCGGTAACGAAATATTTACCACAACGCAATTATAGTCCCCCCTAATATCCACAGTATGGAGGTGTATTGTGCGAGGAATCCTGTGAGATGATCCCAAAACTTTTCCTGTTCATTATTTGGAGCATATATGCTGCCCAACAGCACCGGTTGTCCCTCCAGGTGCCCCTCCAGGAGTGCGTATCTCTCTTCCTTGTCCACTGTCCTCCTGAAAAGGGGTCCCCGGTCTGACCCATATTAGTGCGCCCTGTGTGTATGCGGAGTATGAAGTGCCACATATGGTCCCTCGCCATTTATTACGTACTCTGTCTAACTCTCGCGTAGTTAGATGTGTCTCCTGTAGGAGAGCTATCTGTGCGCCTTGCTGCTTGGTATAGGTGTAGATGGTGTATTGTTTACTTGGTGTATGTAAGCCTCTAACATTTAGCGTTAAGAGGCTAATGTCTGTGGTGAATGTCCTACTAGCCATGTTATGATTCCTGTAGGAGCGGAAGCTCTATGCCCCGTATAACTCGGGGTGCTTACCACGCCCTCACTGTGTTGGTGGTTAGTGTTGATTTTCATTGTCGCCCGCCTATGTGATATTCTCAGTAGTTGTTGCTCGGTTCTGTGGGGGGAGGAAGAAAACCTAACAAAGGGACTTGTTCCCAACTCAAAGGACCCATTGCGCTTGGCAATACGTCCAAACAAGACATACTGTAACAATGTTAGTTTGTTAAAACTTGGGGGGGTGGGGTACGTGATTCCTAGTGCGTGCGATACATGTGCTATACAGCTCGTGTTTACCAGTGAAATAATCATGATATCAGTGGGACCCTTCGTCTGTTACTTGTTGGACCCACTGGTATGCATCTTGTGTAACTGTATTTACTCTTGGCTATGTGTGGGTGAAGTTGTGTTGTGTCGTCTCCTCACTAGTTGAGGGCAGGTTTAATTAGTGCGCTTACAGACCTTATCGAATCTTCTCAGTTTGTTTAGATAAAAGTGTCCACAGTTTGTGGGGTCACCTCTAGTGGAGTGATCAATCCTTCTCGGGAGGTATTAGTGTCCTCTATTTCATCTTCTGAGGAAAAGATGTGCGGGCCTCGTTCCCCGTGTGAACTTCCTATGGTTGGACCCAGCTCTGATGCCACCTGCAAGACTTTCCGACGCACTGCAATAATTTGTTCAATATTTGGAGGGCCTCTTTTTAGCATCTCCTTTCGGGGATCAGGTTGTGCTTGGGTTCGTTTTTTTGTCTGTCGGTGTTTGTCTCTAGGTTCTCGAGGTCTAACATTTTTTAAGTGCTGCTCCGCCCAGTCGTATTCATCCTTAGGGGTCGTAAAAAAGTTTCCTTCTGGAAAGTTTATCACCCAGATGTTGTACCGCCTCGAGCGGCCTTCCAAGTCATCTGTCTTCTCTTCTAGGGCCTTGACTCAATGGTAGAGCTCTTTCAGCATTTCTTGCTGTGTTTTGACTCGCGGTTCTATAATCTGGATGGTTTTGTCTCCTTGTGCGACCCTATCTGCTAGCTTCTGATGGTCATCTCTGGACAGATTAAAGTCTGTTACTAGCGCTCCAAATCTGTCTTCCATCGTGACTCTTGAGTGCTCAATGGCCACCAGTACTTTATCCA
Organism: Triturus cristatus; assembly: GCF_964204655.1. NCBI lineage: Eukaryota > Metazoa > Chordata > Amphibia > Caudata > Salamandridae > Triturus > Triturus cristatus. The sequence goes on along the minus strand of NC_140594.1, from coordinate 314,355,125 downwards.
GTTTTTCGGACATTGATGTAGTCGTCATTGCCTCTTCGTCTGTGCTGATGTTTTTGTTTGCAGGGGAAGATTGTCTTGTATGGGCCGGCGTTTGTGTATTCCTGGTTACACGTTGTCTGCCCATGCTCAAGGCAGGTGTAGGTGCGTTTCTGGGCGATGCGTCGTGTGTCTGTATACTGAATTCTGCTTTCTTTGGTAGTTTTGTGGCCGACTTGCGCTGTCGGATCCGGAGGCACTGTTCCTCCTGCAGACCCACACCACGACGTCAAAATTTTAGGGTCTATTCCCAAAGTGGGCCCCTGCGATTACCGTTCTTCGTCGCTGGTCCGTCCCTCTTCCTCCGTTCTCTTTCTCGGTGTTCGTCTTCTCCCTGTGTTCCCGCGCCTCGAATCCCGGCGCTGATCCCCAGAGCCACCCCCGCAGTCAGCCGTGTAATGGGGAGAAAGATGAGGGACCAATGCTTCCCGAAGTTGTTCCTGCAACTGCCCCTTCGTTGTGGTTGGTTCTTTGCGCGTGGAGGGGGGAGGTTTTAGGGGTTCCACTTCTGTGCAGCAGCTGTCCCATGCAGTGGTGACGTGTGCCTATCCTGCCGTTACCTGTGAGCTCACTTACTTTGTCAGTCTTCTTTTGTTGCCAGTCTCCTGTGCTTCTCCGTCTTTGGGTAATCTTATTTTAGCATCTGGTCCCTCGACGACTGTCAGCACTGCGTTGCAGGGCTCTCACTGGCACAGTATTATTCACCACCCTCTTGGCGCGATTTATGATCTTCCGATCGCCAGCATTATGACGTACCTTCTTATGACTATCCCCACACCGCTGAGCCCACTGTCAGCTGTCCTCTGCAATTGCGGCCCGGGGTTTCGAAGCAGGGTTCTGTTGCTGCACAATGGACTGTCACGTGCTCGGGTCCACTGGATTGTTCCCAGTAGATATTAATCCTCTGGGTTTACAGGCCGCTCCCTGCACGTACGTGTAGACTATTCTGCTGGCCTTGGCAAGTAATGTATGGGGCTTTGATGTGAATCTTGTGCAGCCCCTACGGGGCTCAACGGCTACTCAGTTGGACCGTCGCCGTCTGTATTCAGGTCGCGGGACACTGGCGTAAGGCTCTACCACTGCTCCATGGCCTAGACTCCCACCGGATCGTTCCTGGGTGCAGTCAGTTGGTGAGGATCTATGGCTCGGTTCTGCGTGCCACTTTTCTGGCTCCCTGCGTTTGGTCCCTCGCCCTAGGCGATTAGCGTAATTGGTGCCGCTACGGGCCCCTTGTTGCTATAGCGCGGTCTAGCCGCCTCATTGGGTCCGCCGTTTATAGTCTGAGCGCCGCTGTTTCAGCGTAGTTCAGGGCTATGCGCTGTCGTCTTTACTCCCGTGCTCATCTCAGAGGAATGGTTTGTGTAGCCGCCGTCTGCATCCATCAGCTGCCAGGTACAAATGTTGGGCACCACAGGTTAAGTTAGTCATGGAACCTTCGGTCCGCCCCCTGTCGCCGTCTTCTCGGGGGGGGGGGGGGTAATGGGTTCTCCGGTATCGGTCTTGTCACAGGTCATGAACTTGACCCCCGCCCCCGGGTGCTCTGCATCGGGTCTGCTGCTGCTCAGCACTGACTCGTTGGATGTCGGTACAGAGCTCCGATGCCACGTTGCACTCTGCCGCTCCTGCGATCGGCAGTTAAGCTCCGGATGCCGCCATTTTTTCTTTACCCTCCGGCATGTCTGCTTGCTTCTAGGAGTCAAATGGCCATTCGGACACGCGGGTCTTGCTATGTGGTGAATATTAGGGTCACCACTGTCCTCCGGCTTCTCTCACCGCCCTGATAGGGCCCCACCGGCACCTTAAAATCGCAGATTGACGAGCCGCCTGCCGGAGCTCTAGGCAGACACGTCCGCCATCATGGCTTACGTAGCCACGCCCCCATCTATAGCTCTCCTCTTGTCGTTACAAGATTAATTATCACAAAGTGCCTTTGCTGCTTCAGTATTCGTTATTCACGATATACTTTTAGTATTTTTAGTATATTTAGGACATTTAAGGGTATTGATGGTGATGATGACTTTCCTGAAATGTTTGTACAATAGCTACCTCGTCTATTTTTATGTTAGCATGCACAACCACATCCCAGTTAGCCTACTATAAAGTCTTGACTTTTGATTCATCCTACCTTCCAGACTTAGCAACTATGCAATACAGGCATACCATAAGGTTTCTTTCTGTCTAAGTATATGTGCTTCTGTAGAAATGTTTGTATGAAAATACAGCTCCTGTGTGAATGTTTTCTGTAAATCTTGCTTTCTCTGAGCAGAGTTCTCCCCCCTCCTCTCACTCATCACAACCAGAAATGTAAACTGTGTAAACCATTAAATTATTCATTTTGTTTGAATGTAGTAACAGCCAACAGCAATTTGGGAAGTCTATCACCCTAAGGTTTTGTCAGGGCCCTACAAAACTGTATAATAAATATCACACAACACTCACCTAAATCAGTTCTGCTGCTTGCGGCTCAGCCCACAGGAAGGCCCAGAGATAAACTGCCCCATGGTCAGGGTGTCTAATTTGTGTGCAACCCAATGCATATTATGTGGCCAACTCTGTAGGCCTCTTTCTGCTCTGCCATTGACTGTATGCATGTATATGGTTTTTCTATAGCATGAACCTAGCCAAAAGGCAGTGGGGTGCTGTACAGGGTCAAAGACAACCATAACATCAATGAGTGATAGGAGACGTAGCTGAGTTGTGGACCGTTAATGCATTGTTGGGAGGGGATGTTGCATACCGGTCAGAGCTGCTAACTTTGCAAATGGGGAACCAGGTGCGAGTCTCAGCATCGGCTCAACATCCTGTGATTCTAGGCACACAAAATGAATGTGTCTTTGTGTAATGTAACTGGTGCACATGTAAAGCGCTCCAATACCTCCGGGCTGAGTTCGCACTGTATAAAAACTGCCATTTTGGGGGAGGGGGGAGAAATTGTAATGTTGTGTTTTTTTAAAGAGGTGAGTTTTTAACTCTTTCCTAAATTCGAGCAGTGTTGAAGCAGACTGGGTGGAACCAAGATGTTGTTACAGATACTGGGTGCATAAATAGAAAAGACCCGCAGCCTTTATGTTCTTTTTACATTTCTTAGTCTGCAGTTTGATTGTGTCCTGGTTGCGTGTGTGCTGAGACCACCAGGGATGACAATCATGTCTGCAAGATAAATAGGGGTACTGCTCGAAATGGCTTTGCAAGTGACGCAGCTGGCTTTGAAGATGATACAGGTACCCAAGGGAAGACAATGGAATTTTATCAAGATGGTGGTGATGTAATTATATTTCCTCAGGCTCTGGATGAAACTTGCTATCGCAAGGCGTGCCAGTGTGGGGTCTTGGAGGCTATGGAGCATGGGCATCATTTAGGGGTAGCAGCTGCGACCTCTGACTTGCCCCCTTCGACCTCTTGCCTCAGAGGTGACAAAATCAGTGCCAGGAACATAGGGGCAGCTTGTACTTATGAATGTCTGTTGTGTCTCTGCTCTCCTTGTTTTCTGTCAATTTTTGATTACACTAATAGTGAATAATAATATATTATTCACTATTAGTGTATTTAAAAAAAAATGGAGTAGAATTAGCTGGAATGTGACATTCCCGTGCAGCTGAGGTAAGTGAAAAATGCTTTTAATGTATGCTGTGTGCATGCTTGCAGGAAAGAGTGTGTTTATGTGAGACAGTGTTTGTATGTGTGAATGTGTGTGTATGTGTACATGTGTGTGAGTGAAACTGAAGGTCAATGGGTGTGTGATGTCACTTCCGCTGCCTCTGGCATTTTGGTGAATTGACGTTCATGCTATTTAGTAGGGTGTTACCACCATCCAGCTGCAACAGTACGAACACTTAACCAGCAGTCATGAAGTTGTTTTCTGGAGGAAACTATTTCAGAGAGAACTGGTACCACTGACCTTCTGGAAATCACCTAGACAAAGAAGATATTCTGCCCGGTGCAGGGAAGGAGCTGGCCTCCTAACCAGAGGCACCATTAAACAAGTCCTTATTGACTGACTCCTATGTGGAGGTTATTTCAAGGATATATGCCAAACTCGAGCCATGAAACCTTACAGTGAAGTGCCAGAACTCAACTGAAGCCACATGCTTTGCTAAAGGTCCAACAACCTTCAGAAGGCATTCCAGAACTGTGAGTGTGATGAGCCTGTGTTGCTTAACTTGCTCCATAACATTCCTGAATTTGTGGGAACCTGTATCACCCTTTATCCAGTCCAAGAAGGGTCTGAGAGGTTTTCCATTTCCCAATAGATCTTACTGTACTCTTTCATTGATTGCAGGAGAAGTCTTGTTTTCACAACAATCTGAATTATCTTCCTAGTCCTTGCGGCTCAGGAGATATGTTTTTAAAATGTGACTAGAAACAAACGCTAAATTGCAGTTCCCCAGTTTATGCTTGGAACCAGCAGGTCCAGGCAGGAACACTTGGTTGGCAGGAACACTTGGTGGGTGCAATTACGTAGATCCAAGAGCTACAACAGATGAGGAGTCTGAGCACTCTGCCAGTACAGAAGAGATTGATTTGGGGAGCCAGCAGCAGTTGTTGGCTACATTTTGTCAGAGTTGCCTATCCTTAAGGGAGTGCCCAAGAAAGAAGCTCCTGAATGCTTCAAGATTGCATGGGAGGAAGTGCTGCATTGCAAGTCTTCAAATCCTAACCTGGAACTAGCAGAGAATGTCCCCTGTGATTGGTTCATCATTACTCTTGGGATTGTGCATTAGGTCAAGAAAATAAGCCAACAACAGTATTCCCTAGTCTACTGACCTCAGTGCTTAATTTGTGCCAGTGGCTGCAGGTGGTGGGTACCACAACTCATTATGTGAAACCAGGACATATTTTTCATTATTACTTTTACTCAGAATAAGATAGAAGAAGGCATAAAAGGAAGAACTGAGTAGTAAGGGAAATATAAGAAAACAGAAATAAACTGATATAGCAAAGATGAAAAAGAGCCTGTAAAAGTAACTGAAAGGATGTGTAGGGCTGTGGAAGAGAGAGGTAGGAGATGACATCAAGAGTAGGCCTCCTTGGGTTTATGAAACGTCAGCATTAAGCAAAGACTTGCCTATCAACGGAGTAGCAAGATATCGGTTTTACAGGACCTGTTCGAATTTCCAGAAGAGTGGTAAGGCCGGGTGCCAAATAAGGGCTATTGTTGTACCACTGTCACTGGCTGGAGTGCCTTTGCTGGAACTCAGCACTCTAGGTGCCCCGGACCATGCTTCAAACTCTTGTGACGGCCCACATCATTGAGGATTACTATTAACCCTATCGATCTGCTTGTGAAATATGGCTGGTGAGTTTGCAACAGGAATGTTTTCTGCAAGCTTGTTAGTGGTCTCAGAAGGAAACCTGAACAATGTATCTCTGGATGGTTGTGGCAACTGGGTATGCAAGGGTCAAGTACACAATATCAATGTTATGTTTTCTGTATTTGCAAAGCGCACTATCACCCGCGAGGGTATCCTGGTGCTAGGCAGGTGTGTGTGCCTAGTTCTGCCTAGGGTCGGTTGGATACGTGAAAAGTCAGGTCTCGATCTTCTTGTGGAAAGAGGAGGAGGCTCTGATGTGAAGTAGGAGATTGTTCCATGCTTTAGGAGAGATGTAATGGAATGCACGTCCTCCTGATCTGGCTCTGTGTATGCTTGGGATGTGTGCCAGTAAGAGTCCTGAAGAGTGGTGGTGTCTGAGTGGTTGGTGGAAAGAAATGCGACTGTTTAGGTAATTGCGGCCTAAGTTGTGTAGTGCCTTGAATATGTGTTTGCAGAGTTTGAAATGAGTGCTTTTGTATCGGAAATCAGTGGAGCAGTCTGAGGTGTGGTGTAATGTGACTTCTGTGTGTGAGGTTAAGGATGAGTCAGGCTGAAGAGTTCTGTGTGTTTGTAGTCTTCTGGTGAGCTGCTTGGTGATCCCAGCTTAAAGGGTCTTCCCGTAGTTCAACTTGCTGGTGACTAGGGTGTGAGTGATGGTTTTTATGGTGTTGCTTGGGAGCTATTTGAAGATCTCCCTCAATATCTTCAGGGTGTGGAAGCAAGAAGATGACTGAGTGTGCTCCTGCAGGGAAGTGACTGTCATTTGTGTGTGAGTGCTCTGAAAGATTCTTGAGATTAGTTTGATTCATCGAGGTAGATGATGGCGCTGATAAGCAAGGTGCACATGGGGCAACCCTACTGTCCCTATATAGAGTATCTAGATATGCCTCTCTTGGAACATAGACAGGCACTCAAAATCACAGTTGTTGGATTGATTGGCATTAGGGTAGTTATAAGCAACTGGAGAAATTGACTACTATAGCAGACTCTCAAGTTAGTATCCTACAGTACTATTTGGCCCTATTAACAATATGACCAGTTTTGTATTCGTCAACTCTCAGCCTTTCCAAATACACACTCACTTCTCTCTACCACCACAAGTTGACTACTAACTGGCAACAGACAGGCTCTCTTTGAAGAGTTTATTCTTGTCTCGAAAACAGTGTATAGAAAATAACATAAAGTGTATCTGTAAAGTACGGGTTCACACAAATGTATCTTGGCACTGAAGAACAGATGTTTATTTGTACCCAACTCAAAGGTATTCATTTTATTGACTTCAGAAGGATAAAAGGCTTAGTGGACCTGCCGGGATTTGAACCTGTGACCATGAGATCGAACACAGGCCCCTACAGTGGATGCATTAGTTCACTAAGCCTCCAGGCCCAGCATTAGATGGCTGTACCATGCAAATCTCAAACATTCCAATCAAATTTGAAGTTTGTAATTATGTGTATTTTTGTATATAAAGGCCTAGCTCACAAATATATCAATGCTTAATGTGTTTCAGTGGTGGTGATGTGGTGCAACTGGTCTCATTTTTGGGAACTGATACTTATATATCATCCTTAGACTTTAACCCAGAGCAAGAAAGAGAAAGGCAGAAAAGAGACAAAGAGGGGGGCTGAGGGAAAGATAGGAAAACCGTGCCAAAGGGAGAAAGCAGGGCTGAAAAAGAACCTGCAAGAGTGAGATGAACAGAAAAGAAGTGTAGGGTTGCGCACAAAAGAGGCATGAGGTCAAACCAAGATTAGGGACCATGGGTATTTTGACAATCCCAGGCATTCAGCAGTGCTGGTTGTGGACTCTTAAGACAAAAGCGGTCATTTAGACACTGGTAGATGGAACGCCAGTCCAGAATGTCCTGTCTTTAGAGATCCCCATTTTCCTGGAGGGGATCTCTGTGCTGGGAGGAGGTGTTGGCGCAGTGGTTGCGCCTATCATAGCCTTGCAGGTTTGTCAAACTGCAAACTTTTTGTTTAGAGAAAAGAAAACACCTAAGCAACAGTTTGTTTCTCTCACCAAAACACAAAACGTGCAGTTTCCTTCATGCACTTCGGGCCATTCTACTGTTTTCCTTCCTGCGTCCTCCATTACTCACATGGCAGACATGGGCAAGGAAAATCAGTGATGGTCGCCTCACTCTTAAAAGGATGAGGCAACGGCACTATGACCCGGAGGTCTTGTACAGGTGGACCTCCAGGTCAGGAGTGACCATTCGTCGGGCTAACTGAACCTCTGCCAATGGTAACAGGGATGTCCCCAAAGGGGATGGGGGAACCATGGGTTTGGCAAATTGTAAGGACCACTGCTTTATGGCAATCCCCCTGCTACCACCGACCCTAAACGAGATCCTAACTTTGGACCTCTGCAGTTATTTGTGGTTTTGTTCAAGTGAAGCAGTGAAATAAATAAAAACACATGCAGGTAAGGGCATTATCAGTTATCGCCACAGAACGATGAGTTGTCTTACTATAGCCGTCGGCATTGGGCCGACGGCTTTCTCCACTGCTGACCATGGAGGAACAGAGACGCCCAGGACCGGGTGAATGCTCCTGCAACCTCCAGCCATCGCACAGCCGGGTTGGCCGCCGGTTTCTCCTTCCCCCCATGACTACATAGCAGCCAGCCCAAGACTCAAGGAATTGCCGCCGGAGAAGTAAGGAACATCTCTGATCTTCTTTATGCGTAGGCCTTCCTCATTACACAGGGGGATGCCTGCGCTATGATGGGCAGCCGCCCTGCTGTTGAACCCCCAGAGCTGGCTTTGGCGCTAATCAGTCTCCTGACACGGCGCCTCATAAATTGAAGATATTCCTGGCACCCTGAGCCCAGTTAGAGCTGGCCTCCTGGCGTGTGAAGCTCTACGAGCGGAGCCCGCGTAGCAGGTACCAGGAAAACACCACATGGTCTCAAGCTTACTACAGCACCCTCGTCCACACTCAACGCCAATGCCACCATCACCCTCAATAACAATGGTATCATCCTAATCCAAGCGTCCAACGTCAATCTAGTCAAGACAACCAAACCAGCATCTTCCAGTTGTTCAAAAATGCGGATTCTTCGAAACCCAATGACACCCACACTTACCCTACCATCTCTCAGGCCGTGATGAGCCCGCCCCCTTCTGCTTCGGGAAGGCCCTCACCCCATCCAAATTACTCCTTGCCACCAGATCATCACAGAGTGGCTCCATCCCCGGTTGAGGTGCCCCAACTATCTAGACCCATGACTCTGCAGTTGAGAGATTTCTCAGGTCCACTCGGCGCACAGCTAACCAGTTCGACTCTATTCGTTCCCCGACTGGAGAGATCCCCGGGTGATCGACTGGCACTGCCTCCAATGATTGTTTCATCTTCCACCAGTCCTCCCCCTTCGACTCATTCTAGGCTGAGGTCCGAGCAATTGCCCACCGCTGATCATGTTCGGTCAATTCCAATCATTCTGGTTTTGACTGTATCTAACCCTCTTCTTAATGATAAGACCCCCCATGCTAATGCTCCAACCTCACTATTAAAAAGGACATGGAACTCCGCTAGTCCCAAATGACCAACTTCCTCCCCAGGAACTACTCTCCACCACCGCAGACTCCACAGGCTTACACCGAGACAATTCATCGCCGCTGGCTTCCCCTACACACCCTCCACCCCTCGCCCAACACTCATACCTGGATGCGCGCCTAGATGATATATCTCTACAGTTGCATCTTCTCACCTCCGAGCTACATGACCTGAAAGCCCTCTCAAATGATCTTTTCTCCGTGATCAGCTCCTTCATCACCTCTGCATACTTGCCCAAAGCTTCCACTAGTGTTAGAAATCTCATGCACCAGCCTCTAGCCTCCTCCATCTCGAAATCCATTCCACTTCCAAACGACCCCTCTCGGCCCAGAAGATATGAGACCCACCTTGCGCCCAATGATCTCCAGGACCTTCTCAAATCTTATCCTACCTGGTCCAACTCCAACATGATCCCGCCGAGACAAATACAATCCATTCTTTCTAACCCGAACTGAGAACCTCCTCGAACTGTGGTCTGCGCATAGAGCCTATGAGGAAGGAGCAGCCCGCTCCGAAACGCGTCAGGCAATGGCATTACATTGGGGAAGAAATGCCGATTTTTGAATAAAGTATCCTGGTGATTCATCCACTGTGAGTGTGTTTCTGCAACAGTGCAACCATGGGATATTATATATATATATATATATATATATACACATATTACCTACTGGCGGTCGCCAGTAGGTAGTTATAGTTAGGACCCCTTTTCCATAGGAAATCCGCAACATTCTATTTTGAATAACTTTGGCGCCGGTCGACGAATCCTCGCGAATTTCTCAAAATAGGTGGGGCGCTACGCTCCGCTCCTACCCTGAAAGTCTCGAGGGGATTCGTCAAGCGGGGGCTGAGATAAAAGGGAGGTCCCAAAACGCGTTTTTCCCATGCATTTTTCCATAGGACCTTTAGACAGGGCTACAGCCCGAACGGCTGAACAGAATTACTAGAAATTTGGCAGAGAGGTAGTCCTCAGGTCAAGGAAGTGCCTTTTGTAGGTTTGGTGTAAATCTGTTCAGTAGATTCTGAGAAAATAGCCTTTAAATCAATATATATATCTGAGCCAGCTTACGGTACGCTTACCGTAAGCTTACCGTACGCGTACGGTGGCGTGCGCGAGCGCGATTCTGATTGGCTGTTACATCTAAGTAAACATTCGAATCGGTCGAAACCAGGAAGCGGCGGCCGCCATTTTCTCTCTCGCACTCTGAGGGGGGGGCTGTAAATAAAGGCAAAAAACATATAAAGGGGCTGTTTAGACAGCGCCCATGCACATAGCCATGTTTGTTGAGTCCTCAAAGGCCAAAAACGGTAAATTTTTATTTTTTGAAAATTTCGCCGATTACGCTTACCGTACGCGTACGGTGCGCTTACGCAAAAAATTTTAATAAAAAAAAAAAAACTCTCTGTGCATGGCATATTATTGTCATCACTTACAAATTAAATTTAACAGATTACCTATCACAAGGAAGCGCATAATATGTCCTCCATGTGCGCATGGTGCGTAACGTGGGCACGCGGTGCGCGTAGCGCACTGCGTGCCCACCTTGCGTGTACGGCACTAACTGCGTAAAGTGGGCGCGCGGTGCGCGAAGCGCACCGCGTGCTCACCGTGCGCGCACGGAGCGCGAAGCGCACCGTGCGCGCACGGAACGAACTGCGTTAAGTGGGCGTGCACGCCACGAATGGCGTAAAGTAACTTAGCATTTTAAAAACCGTACAAATTCACTGAAAAAACCATAGGTTTCACACACGTTATAGTTAGGAATTAGCATTTAAAAAACCTTGCAAATTCACTGAAAAAACCATAGGTTTCAGACATGTTATAGTTAGCGGAAATTTTACTGATAAAAAACCAATGAAATTCCCCCGTTATAGTTAGTGCAGGCAACTATAACTCACGCGACCGCAATCTTCTGCTGATGACATATGTGTCTTTATGAAAAAAAAATATTTCTAATATATGTATAGCTAAAAATTTATGGAAGAAGACATGGGCAAATAAGTGTCTAAATACAGTATTAGCATCAGCAGAGGATTGCGGTCGCGTGAGTTATAGTTGCCTGCACTAACTATAACGGGGGAATTTCATTGGTTTTTTATCAGTAAAATTTCCGCTAACTATAACATGTCTGAAACCTATGGTTTTTTCAGTGAATATATATATATATATATATATATATATATATATACATACATAATATTTTTCACTAGTAGTGTTGTAAAAATTGGGTTTAACCCCTTCCCCGCTCATGACGGAACCACTCCGTCATGAGTCACGGTTGCGCTGTGCTCATGACGGAGTGGTTCCATCATGCCGCGGCCGTTGGCTGCCGCTCCGCCCACGCGGGGCGTTTTCCCCGCCTGTGCGGGTGTCCAACGTAAGTGGGCGGCGCCGTGACGGAACCACTCCGTCATGAGCACAGCTCAACCGTGGCTCGTGACGGAGCGGTTCTGTCACGAGCACAGCGCCACCGCGCTGCCCCCAAACCCCCCCCAGCGCCGCGGCAGAATTCCTGCCGCGGCGAAGGGGTTAATAAGCTGAAATAGGACCCCTTTTGGCGGCTGAAGTATGTAAATAAATGCTTTTAAATATATGTTTTGTGCGTGCTTGTGGGTGACAGTGTGTTTATGTGTGAGTGTCCGTGTAAGTGTGAATGTGTGTGTGTGCGTGCGTATGTGTGTGTGTGTGTGTGTGTGTGTGTGTGTGTGTGTGTGTGTGTGTGTGTGTGTGTGTGTGTGTGTGTGTGTGTGTGTGTGTGGCAAAGGGCGTGGATGTCAATTCCGCTACCCCTGGCATTTTGGTGAACGGTAGTTTACTCCTTGGAGAAAAGTTATTTTGTGTGTTATACATGGTGAGGGTGCCCTTGAGTGTGTGCCTGTGCGGGGGTAGGCGGGGGTGTCTACGTACGTATTCTGTGCTTGTCTGTAACTTAATGGAGAAATGACTTTCCCACAAATCGATACATAAATGACTTTCTCTAAGAAATCTGACGGGGTCTTGTTTTCTTCTATAACCAGCAGGTGGCAGCATTACCCTTTCCTTCTTAAAAAAAAAAGCGCATCCCTACTAACAGCCTTTAATGGATTAAAGCACAGATTTCAGAGTTGTGACTAATTTGTAATATTTTCTTCTGCTTAGGGATTTGTCCCCACTGCTGCCTCGTGCTTGTGATTCACAATGTTTGCTGGGCTGGCACTGCTGCGGCTGCTGATAAGGCCCACGCACTGCAGCCGATGAATGGGTTAATTCTCATGTAATTGTCCTTCATCAACCGGCTGCTGACCTGGTTCATTTCCCAGCAATGCACTAGGGATTGCAACAGAGCCAGAGCGGAAGGAAAGGAGCTGCTGACAACCCCGGGCTGTATAATCAGATACAGAAACGGAGCGAGCTCGTGCTTTCAAAAGAGAGCAGCAGACACCTCCCAGACCTGGAGACGGGGAGATGCACGAGGCATATCAGACCTATATGCAAGGATCGTAGCTGTCAATAGTGCAGTAGGTGCAGTGGCACCATGGCCCTCTGAACCCCGATTATAGTTGCATTTTACTGCCCATCTGGGAGTAATGAGGCCATTTTCCTTTCATGCATAAGGAAGGGCACGCGACAGCCTAGGGCAATATACCAATAACACTAATACAATATACCAGGGCTGAAAGAGACTCGGGGGCTGCGGCACAGGTAACCTCGGGCCCGATGCATGCCATGGTATTTACTCTCGCAAAACTTGCACTGCACAAATGGGGAAACTGTCCGGTGGGACGGGGGGCGAAAAGTCAATATACCAAAGTGACAAAAGTGTGACTCTCTGTCAACATAAAAAAAAAAAAGTGAGACAAATGGGTGATCGCCCAGTCCTAGAAATTCACAAGCAGACGTATTAGTGGTTTGAGAATTTTCGTGCAGTAGCAAATCATTGAAAGTTTCCCCCCTGTCTTGTGTCACTATTTATCTAGCTTGTTGTCTCACTACCTCTCTCTAACTTCTTGTGTCACTACCTCTCTCTACTCTTGTGTCACTACCTCTCTCTAGTCTCTTGAATCACTACCTCTCATTAGCCTCTTGTGTCACTACTTCACTCTAGCCTTTTGTTTCTCTAACTCTCTCTAGCCTTTTGTCTCACTGCTTCACTCTAGCCTCTTGTATGACTACCTCTATCTAGCCTCTTGTCTCACTGCCACACTCTAGCCTCTTGTATCACTACCTCTTTTGAGCCTCTTGTGTCACTACCTCTTTCCAGTCTCTTGTGTCATTGCCTCTCTCTAGACTCTTGTCTCAGTACCTATCTCTAGCTTCGTGTATCACTACCTCTCTCTAGCCTCTTGTATCACTACCTCCCTCCAGCCTCTTGTGTCTCTACCTGTCTCTAGCCTTTGGTCTCACTACCGCTCCATAGTCACATGTATCTCTACTGCTCTCTAGGCTCTTGCGTCACTACCTCTCTCGAGCCTCTAGTATCACTACCTTTCTCTAGCCTCTTCCATCACTACCTCTCTCTAGCCTCTTGCCTCACTACCTCTCTCTAGCCTCTTGTGTCACTATCTCTTTCTCTAGCCTCTTGTCTCACTACCTCTTTTTCTAGATTCTTGTGTCACTATCTCTCTCTAGCCCCTTGTATTACTTCCTCTCTCTAGCGAATCACTGACAGAATATCGAGGAGCTAAATATCGACCTACAAAAATATCGGTGACAAAATCTCGACTACCAGAATATCGAATTCCTATCTACAAACAGGTAAGTACAAAAATATTGAATCCTAAATATCGTTGTAAATTATATAGTTTGCTAAAATATCGACTTTTTTAAATGTCTTAAAAGGAATGTAAAATTAATGAAATAATAAATATAATTAAGTAAAATATACTTAAACATACTTAAATAACCTTAAAATTAATAAATAATAAATGTAAGTAAAAAAACAAATAAACATGCGCTTTTAATTTTATTACATATATATTAACTTAATAATATTAAAAAACAATCAATATTTGTAATAGTTAAATGTTAAAAACTGAATTTTAAATATAATTACATATATATATATATATATATATATATATATATATATATATATATATATATATATATATATATATATAAATAAACCTATAATATAAATATAAAAATAAATTATATATAATAAGTTAAACCATTAAAAACATTTTTTTTTAAAATAATATTTGACACTACATTAAATATAACAATACTGAAAAGATTGCAAAGCGTAAAAGATAAAATTACTATTTCCACTCCAACAAGTGTTACAGTAGGGAAAGTGTTGGATAGCGGGAGGGTAAAAATTACTATTCCCACTCCAGTGAGTGCAACAGTAGGGAAAGTGTTGGATAGCGGGAGGGTAAAAATTGCTATTCCCACTCCAGCGAGTGCAACAGTAGGGAAAGCGTTGGATAGCGGGAGGGTAAAAATTACTATTCCCACTCCAGCGAGTGCAACAGTAGAGAAAGGGTTGGATAGCGGGTGGGTAAAAATTACTATTCCCACTCCAGTGAGTGCAACAGTAGGGAAAGTGTTGGATAGCGAGAGGGTAAAATTTACTATTCCCACTCCAGTGAGTGAAGCAGTAAGGAAAGTGTTGGATAGCGTAGGGGAATAATTTAATATACCCACTCCTGCAATATAATTAACATTAATAAACAATTAATAACTTAAAAAAAATAATTTACCTCCCACCATTTACCCCTATAAACATTACCTACATTATTGTAACATATTAATAAATTAACAGTTAACTAACTAATTACAATTAACAATATAATTAATAACAATCAAATCTCAATTAATTCACACAATTAACACTATAAAATAACTTACAAAAATTATAATATAACAAATAATACAAATTACATTAAATATAAATTACTTCCTACCCTACTCCCCTATCAACCCCCAACCCACTGATAAAAAGTACACAATTAACATATCTACAAATTAATTGTTAATAATTAATATCTAATTAATTACTAATCAATAAAGAAATTACACAATTAAAATAATTACCAATTAATTATGTATTTGTATTAATCAATGTGTAATTAATTAGTGATACAATAATTAACTTAATTAACAATATAAATTATTACATATTAAATTATTAAGTAATAAAATAATTAATTTCAATTAAATTACTTCCCACCCTATTCCCCTATAAACCCACAGCCCGCTACAGACTTAAATTACGCAACAAATATTTAACATATAATTAATTAATTCTAAATAATGCTAAAAATATATATTATAATTAAATTACTTCCCACCCTATTCCCCTTTCAACCCACAACCCGCTACAGAATTAAATTACACAAAAATTAATTAACATAAAATTCATTACTTTAACAAAATTCAAACATACATTCCAAAAGTAATACAAACTTTTAAAACATATACTAACACTTAAACACATTTTTTTTTCTCGATATTACTAACTTCGATATTGTGGAAATCTATATTTCTTACCTGCATTTCGATATTCTGCACCACTATATTTTTGCAATTCGATATTCCGTCCATTCTATATAAAAAAACCTCAATATTCTGTCCAGTCGATATTTTTTCTCTCGATATTATGACTAGTTACCCTCTCTAGCCTCTTGTCTCACTATCTCTCTCTAGCCTCTTGTGTCTCTATCTCTCTCGCCTGTTGTTTCACTACCGCTCTCTCTAGCCTCTTGTGTCACGACCTCTCTCTAGTCTCTTGCATCACTAACTCTCTCTAGCCTGTTGTTTCATTACCTCTCTCAAGCCTCTTGCATCACTACCTCTCTCTAGCCTCTTGTCTCACTACCTCTTTCTAGCCTCTTGCTTCACTATCTCTCTCTAGCGTCTTGTCTCACTACCTCCCTCTAGTCTCTTATGTCACTATCTCTCTAGCCTGTTGTCTCACTACCTCTCTCTAGCTTCTTGTGCCACTACTTCTCTCTAGCCTGTTGTCTCACTACCTCTCTCTAGCCTGTTGTCTCACTTCCTCTCTCTAGCCTCTTGAATCACTACGTCTCATTAGCCTCTTGTGTCATTACCTCACTCTAGCCTTTTGTATCTCTAACTCTCTCTAGCCTCTTGTCTCACTGCTTCACTCTAGCCTCTTGTGTCACCACGTCTCTCCAGCCTCTTGTCTCACTGCCTCACTCTAGCCTCTCGTGTCACTACTTCTCTTTAGCCTCTTGTGTCACTACCTCTCTCCAGCCTCTTGTGTCATTGCCTCTCTCTAGACTCTTGTCTCATTACCTCTCTCTAGCTTCGTGTATCACTACCTCTCTCTACCCTCTTGTATCACTACCTCTCTCTAGCCTCTTGTGTCTCCACCTCTCACTAGCCTTTTGTGTCACTACCGCTCCATAGTCTCATGTATCTCTACCTCTCTCTACCCTCTTGTATCACTACCTCTCTCTAGCCTCTTGTGTCACTACACCTCTCTAATCTTTGGACTCAAAACCTCTCTCTAGACTCTTGCGTCACTACCTCTCTCTAGCCTCTTGCATCACTACCTCTCTTTAGCCTCTTGCCTCACTACCTCTTTCCAGCCTCTTACGTAACTACCTCTCTCTAGCCTCTTGTCTCACTACCCCTCTCTAGCCTCTTGTGTCACTATCTCTAGCCTCTTGTGTCACTTCTTTTCTCTAGCCTCATGCCACTACCTCTCTCTAGCCTCTTGTGTCACTCCCTCTCTTTAGCCTCTCGTGTCACTACCTCTCGCTAGTCTCTTGCATCACTACCTCTCTCTAGCCTCATGTCTCACTAAGTCACTCTAGCCTCTTGTCTCACTAATTCACTCTAGCCTCTTGGTACACTATCTCTCTCTCTAGCCTCTTGTCTCTCTATCTCTCTAGCCTTTTGCGCCACCACCTCTCTTTAGCCTCTTGCCTCACTACCTCTCTCTAGCCTTGTGTCTCTACCTCTCTCTAGCCTCTTATCTCACTACCCCTCTCTAGCCTCTTGTGTCACTATCTCTCTTTCTAGTCTCTTGTGTCACTCCCTCTCTTTAGCCTCTTGTGTAACTACCTCTCGCTAGTCTCTTACATCACTACCTCTCTCTAGCCTCTTGTATCACTATCTCTCTCTCTAGCCTCTTGTCTTACTACCTCTCTCTCTAGCTTCTTGTGTCACTAACCCTCTCTAGCCCCTTGTAATACTCCCTCCCTCTAGCCTCTTGTCTCACTTCCTCTCTCTAGCCTCTTGTGTCACTATCTCTCTGTAGCCTCTTGTGTCACTATCTCTCTCTAGCCTGTTGTCTCACTACCTCTCTCTAGCCTCTTGTGTCACTACTTCTCACTACTCTCTTGCATCACTACCTCTCTCTAGCCTCTTGTGTCACTACCTCTCTATAGCCTCTTGTCTCACTACCTCTCTCTCTAGCTTCTTGTGTCACTACCTCTCTCTAGTCCCTTGTAGTACTCTCTCCTCCCAGGTACCTGCAGCACTTGCTCCAAGCTCCTCAGTCTCCTGCTGCTTGTTGGGGGAATTTCCTCATTTTATACTCTATGTCATTCTGTTGGTTTGATTGCACCTTTTAGTTTCCTTATTGAAAACTGGGATGCATGATTCTAGTGTTGTGAGCAAAAGAACAATGGATTAAACCGAGATCTCGTGACTGCAAGTGAGTGGTTGAAAAGTTTCAGCACTTCGTTCATCATCTTCTTGTATTTGCTATGTTCTCCCTAAGTGGCCAAGGGTATGCCCAGACATGGGTTCCTTGCTCGCTGTGCCATTGGATTCAAGCTAGCCTGGCTGATGAGGGGTGATACCCCAAAACCGGTCCTCAGATACTTCTTTCCGGTCCAGAGTGGACATGGCCTGGCAGTTCGGGCTGGACTGGTCCCATGAGGAGCAGGGTCAAGACTGATTTGCAAACGGCTGGGTCCAAACTGGGGTGGTATAGTGAGCAAAAGAACAATGAATTAAACCCAGATCTCTTCACTGGGGGTGAGTGGTTAAAAAGTTTCATCACTCCGTCCATCATCTTGTTGTGATTTCTGTGTAGACGTGTGATGAAATGAACATGGATTTTATTAAATGTCAATAAAGTTGTAAAGTTGTTGTGATGGGTAGCTTGTGGATTTTTCTGCTACTAGTCCCAGGTAGCCATTCAACACTCTTGCAAATTCTCTTGGACCAATGAGTGTTCTGTTTACTAACTGTGATGTATTCAGCAAAGCTATTACTCAGGATGTACCTAATGGCGTTGGTTTGACTTTTGCACATTTTCAGAAGGTGCTACCTGATTCTGCCAAAGTCACTAAAATAGTAGAGGGATGGCTTTGGAGTCTTACCAAAGCAGTGAAAAATAACTGTATGTGGTGTGTGCGTGTGGCATGCATGCGTGCTATTCTTCACTGTGTTATATCTGCTCTTGAGACCTTCACCCAGTTCTCCAAATCTACATGATTATTTCTACAGATGAGGGTTAGAACAGACAGCAACTCCATGGCATTCCTCCTCATTACATCATTCTCCAGGAGGTCCTTCGGTACTTTCACCACTGGTATGACATGCTGGGTGTGACATTCGCCTAGATTTTGTTCCTGCTAGAAGGCATTGGTTTCCAGGTTCTCTGGACCTTAAACTTGAGATGTGTGAGTTATTTTGTGTGTGCTCCTGGTATCAGTAACAGTACAACTGTTTCCCCACTCCACTCATCATGGTAGCATATAAAGTCAGTATTTTAGGTGTAATTCCGCACCAGTGCTTTCTAAAGAATGTATCATAGCAGTCTTCACCAGGTTGTCACAGGACTGGTCTCGTGCACGGCTGGCTTTAGCGTTGGGGATGCCCGGTGCAGCAATTTTGTTAGGCCCCTTTCCATGACATCCTTCTAAATGGATTCCCTCACTACACCCCTCCAACATCGCCCCTCGTCTGTCCGTAGCTTCTTTTGCATGCATTTCATGTGTTTTATAGCGATACTAATACAAGTGTAGAGTGTCGGAGAACTTTACATTAGACAAACATTATACCAGTGCTTTAAATGGGGTGGTACTATCCGGTACTTAGTATTGGCACTTTTTTATTTTGAGAGGGAGAATACCGTCACTTCTCGAGAGAAATGTAATTGGAGAGTACCGTTACTTCTCAGAAACAAACAGGTACTCTGGTACAGAGTACCTGCACTTCCATGTTTCCATTTCAAGTACTGCATTACACAGAGATAATGAATCATACATGTATAAATCAGTCTATAGGAAATGTTATATAAGACATAGAACTACAAGGTGTAGGAGTCGCATGTCATCCATATAGTAGGCAGTATATTTTAAGAGTGCTTGTTCTGAAGTAGCACAAACTTAGAATTTAAAACAAACCACAATGGTTGGGGTTGGCTTTACTAATAAGAACATATTTCTATCAAAACTAACAATTTTTAGCAACATTAGGATAATGAAAGACTGGGGAAAGCATAGTGTTCTAATCTATACCATGCAGTTTGGATGCAGCTCTTTGATAACAGTTCATAGGTCACTGTGCAATGTTAGGATTGTACCTTAAGAACACTGCAAGTAACAAAAGGATCAATGTGACAAATCAGTAACCCAAAGAGCTATCTACATATAATATAGTTCATATCAACCCCCAGTGCTACTTTATTATGACCCAAAACTGCCACAACACAAAACTCTGATCTCTCCAGCAGGAACATTAATAACCAGTGTTACCTTGACATTGCTATTGTTGCCTGAAAACTGTTGGACACATCCCTTTCAAGGACAATCAAAGGCCGAGCCACTGCATCAGGACCATCTACATGTTCTGGTGGATTGATATGTTATGAAGTATTGTGTTAGTGTACATTGAGAGATGTGTGTGAGGTTAGTACCATTAAATGTGTCCCACTGCAGTACATTAGTGTCCCTTGAGTGAAGAGGGAAAGGTTAGGCAGGTGTAGCATTGCACATCTCTAGCTCTTGGGAGGATTGTATCAAAAAACATTGCTATGCTGCACAGCAACGTTACTAACTGACAACAATGCCTTTTTTGTGGAAAGTATTTTTGTCTCTGGTTTGTTCATTACACAGGTTGGGTCAACCTAGCTGTGATCCAGATGTCAGTGATAGGAGTAGAACAGCAAATGGAAAAGCTTGATCTGTTTTATTGGTCACCAGCATATTCTATTTATTTTGATTAGACTCCTGAGCACATCAAAGAAAAGGTAAACATCCTTTACAAATACTGCATTACAACGCAGTCCATTACCCCGCATTTTTTACTCCGCAAAAACTTTTACAACAAAGGGCTTTACACCACAAACCATTACAACGCATTCCGCATTACAACGCCCCAGTGGAGTTTGAATAGTAAATTGCGTTGTAATGGATAATGCACTGTATTGGAATGCATTGTAAAGCCCAGCGTTGTAAAAGATTTTGCGGAGTTAAAAACGCAGGGTAATGGCACATGTTGTAAATGCGTGCAGAGTAAAGAGACATATTCCAAAGAAAAGGAAGTTCAGTCCTGGCGATTGCCCGGGATCCCAATTGTCCGTTAAATGTCCGTTAAATGACTAAGAATCGATTCACATTAATCTAACTTAAAGTACAGCAACAAAGAAAGTCTTATTTTTTTTAACTACAACTTAATTCTACATACATTACCTTCCTTATACATACATACCTTCCATGTACTTATGCATCTTTATATTTATTACTTTGCTTGTAATTCAGCATCTCAAATGCACTACCCTATAGCTCACCCTATACTTCTCACAATATATCCTGTCCCTCCACTCTGACTCATGTCAAACCTTATTCTACTACTCTCTCCAATGCACTACCCTCTTTCTCACTTCTCACACTATACCTCTCTCAGTATATCCTCTACCTCCACGTTCTGACTCATCTCAAACTTCATTCTACTACTCTTTCCAATGCACTACCCTATTTCTCACCCCATACCTCTCTCAATATATCCTCTACCTCCACTCTCTCTCTCATCCCAAACCCCATTCTACTACTATGATCCCCAGAATAACCCTTTCTAGACTCTTCTCTCCTCTACTCCTCCTTGCATCATCTCATACCTCTTTTACTATTCAGATCTCCCAAACAAGGGACTCTTCCCCTCTCCACCTCCCCTTTACTTATCTCAAACCGCTTCCTAATGCGGATCTCCCCCCAAGAAAACCTCTCTAGACCTTTCTCTGTTCTATCCCTCCACTATACTTTTCAATCCAAATAACAGTCTAACATATCCACCGCTCAAATTAATTTCATATTTTTCTATACTAATTCCCCACTAATCCTGTTTGGGTTCCGGAGGAGCGTGCTACCCGTCGAAAACCGCTTCAGCACCTCATCAGGGGTAGCAAGCACTATATAAATGCCAACCCTTCCCTCTTCCATCCCACCACTATCCTTTTTTAATACAAATAACAAACTCACATGTCTACCGCTCAAATTAATTTCATATTCCCCTATACTAATTCCCCACTAATCCTGTTTGGGTTCCAGAGTAGCATGCTACCTGCAGAAAAGCACCTCAACACCTCATCAGGGGTAGCAAGCACTATATAAATGGAAACCCTTCCCTCTTCTATCCCCCCACTATCCTTTTCAATCCAAATAGCAGACTACAATTTTCACTGCTCAAATTACCAATTCACCACTGATTTTTTTTGGGTTTCGTAGTAGAGTGCTACTCGCCAAAAAAGTGCTTTGACGTCTTGTCAGGGGTAGTAATCGCTATATAAATCCAATAACATTACAATTGCAATCATCATCCTTATTGCTGTCCCATAAAATCAATAGCAATCCATATCATATCAACATTACTAAAACTACATGTTGGTGGAAGAACAAAATGCAGCATACTATGTGTTCAAATAATACCACTTACATTAAAACAGCAGTAGCATAAAACGTATTGTTTAATATGCATAAGCAATCAAAACAGGAAACACATGGACAATATTTAAAAACTATGGGCCTCATTTTCATGCTAGCAGACAGGGAGATGTTCCTCCACCATTGCAGAATGTTGTGTTTGTCAGATTGGCAGAAGACCATTTTCAGTACTTAGAGTTTTGTCTATTATGTCAGCCAACCACCAAGACATTAAGATCCATATGCGTTTCCCTCCTTGTTGTCCGTTCAATTGGTTATGTATGTCAACCCTAGTGAAGCAGAACAGCAACTACCACAATCAGAGTTGTCTGCTGCCATGGTGTGACAGACAAGCCACTGTGACAAAGGCTAGTGACTCGTATGGTGGACATCAATCAAAATTAAGAGGACAATTAATTAATTTTTTTTACAGAGTTTTATATAGCGAGGAACTTGACCCGAAGGTATCGGTTTACATAGCACCAGTTGCGTTACATGAGGACACATTCATCTTTGTTAGGCACGGGGAGATTAAGTGATTTGCCCAGAATCACAGGATGTTCAGCGTCATTGCCGAGACTCGAACCCGGTTTCCCAGATTCAAGGTCGACCGCCCTCGCCGGTAGGCCAACTCCTCTCCTCCTTTAAGGCACACTTGATGTAAATTACCAATTTTGAACACCTGTCTCCCCCACAGAATATTCCTCACAAACAAAGTGAACAATTTACCACTCACATTACTGACCTGTGATGCTCCACAATTGAAGTCACTATCATGGTAGACAGAAAACCACCACTTTTCTGAGAACGATATACCTGTAATTGTGGACAAAATTGTGAGTGTAGAACCATAGTTGTTTGGAGGTCAGGTGCAGATCACAAGGAGATAGCACAGGAAAATGTGGGCGAGAATAGCGGGTCAATACTGTGTCTAGTGTGCAACGCTAGCAAGATAACATTCACAAGAGGTGGAATGGCATGTTGGTCAGAGTCCAGAGTTCTTTCCTCCATACCTGGTCCTACTACCAGTTCATGGGGATAGAAGGTGGGTCTCCCAGGCACTGCTACCTCAATATCTGGGAAGAGAAGGTGTTAGCAATACTCCACACTGAGGGAATTGTTGGCATTGAAGGCACAGAGGACAGTGGTAAGCTCTCAGTAAACGTGTCTGTAGTTATGCTGACTGTAACTTAATTTGGGGACATCTTTTACAAAAAATTAAAGATTACCAATAACATTAAAGCACTGATGATGGCTTCCTAGTATGCAGGGAAGGCTGTTTATCTACTGAGGCAATAGAGGACACCAGATTGGAACAGGAGTCCAGACCTGCTCAAGGAATAACACAAGAAGGAAAAACTGGAATCCAGAGAAAAAAACTTCAGGCTGGTCAGACCAGAAAATAGGATACGGAAGAGAAGGACTGGATACTGTGGAGCCCATGGAAACCAGGAGTGAGCAATGGGCAGAATATATGTGCAGCGTAACTCGATTTCCCGGTGGAGTTACTTATGTAGTGGGAAAAACAGGGAATGACCTAATTAAAAAAAAAAAAGTTGGCCATTTTGGATTATGAAGAAATCATAATCGCAAGTAAAATAAATATAAGCAAAAAAAACTAAATTATTTAATTCACTGCATATAGTGAGTGCAAAGTAAAGACTAATATCCCTGTTTTAATTAATTTTGATTCTTGTTTGCAGCATATGTCAGGAGCCGGCATGCAGAAATGTGCCCAATGACACCTTGCTTGAAGTAAATATAGCGTCAGATGGGGACACTGCCGGGTCCCCTCTGAAGAACCACAGACAGGCACCGCCACGTACTCCACGTGCTGCAGGAAGGTAAGGAGACAATCCTTACACTCTGCTGCCTCTTAGGAGCGCCTGGTTTATGGGGATTTCATAAGCAAAGTTGTCTAATTAATCGTGGAGCATGAACTTGTTCTGCAGGCCCCCCAGTACGAGGGTTGTAAAATTTCCAATCAATCAAATACTGCAATTTGCCTTTCACATATCTAGAATCACAAATTTCCTGGACTTCATACTCAAGTTGACTGTCAACGAATATAGGAAGTGGTTTTCTTTTCATCGGATGACCTTTACGGGTGAAATAGGATTTTAGATGGGGTACGTGAAAGGAGGGCTCAACCTTCCAACAAGAGGAAACTTTTGAGTGGACTATGACTGGATTGATTATCTTAGATATTTCAAAAGGACCACAGTGTATAGGAGAACATTCAGACCAGCAAATAGTACACAGTAGATTTACAGATGATAACCAGACCTTGTTGTGTACCTTCTATACTGGAGCTGGCCATCTACATTGGTTAACCTGCTATCTTTGTTTTTCTTTGGCTTGTTGTAAATTAAGGATTATTTTTCTCTTATCTTGGACTGCAGGAACAGTAGCTTCAGTTTTAAAAAGTTCAGAAAATGTTTGCAGATGGAAACTTGTTAAGGCAAAGAAAGGTGAAACCCAAGTGGAAGTATGGATACAATTATTAAATGCAAAATCAGCTGCAGATAAGAGAGATTCCCAATTATATTGAGAGATGGAAATGTAACATCCCAAATACTCTATAAGAGTTTTATTTAGTCTTTTGGTTTGACCATTTGATTGAAGATGATAACCAGAAGTCAAGGCTCTTTGAATACCTAATATATATATATTTTTTTGGAAACAAATTATTTTCATTAATAAAACAATACAGAAAATAACTTGGTAACTTGGTACATTAGGTAGTGTCTTTTGCCGTATTAATCCATTGCTAGTCAATTACACAGGTAAAGCAATGTCAAAAAGTGTTGTAATTTTAATATTGGGATGTAGCAAAAGAAAACTTCTGGAATGCTGATCCCGGCCACGGTTATGGCCCCTTATTGGACCTGGTGGGTTAATCGCTCAGGTCTGGATCCGAGTCTGGTGCTGGAAGAGCACAGATGTTGCCTCGAAATTAATTCCACCTACCCCATACCCGTTCCCACTATTTGGGACACCCTCTGTGTATAAAAACTGCTTTTTCGGCCACCATAGAGCTATCCATGTCCTGACACCATCGTCTCTGCTGGGGGGCTGCTGGTACACCCCAGTGTTGTGCGATATTGCGTTTTGCTAACATGATCCCCAGAGTTGCCCAGTCTTGTGCTGCGTGATTTAGGTCAGTTGGTTCCCATATATTGTGGAGGCACCGTTTTGGTTCCGGAGGAACCTGAAAACCACACACCCGCGTAATTGTGTCCATCACCTCCTCCCAGTAGAGTGTTATGTGTGGGCATTCCCAGAGTGTGTGGTAGAATGTGCCCTTTGCCCCACATTCCCGCAGACAGAGAGGTGTTGCAGCTCGGCCGATTTTGTGGCGCATAGCCCTAGTGTAGTATGTCCTGTGTAAGACCTTCAGTTGCACCAACCGTAGCCGGGACAGGATTGCCACCTCATTCGGGGATGCTAGTGCTTCCTGCCAGTCCTGTTCATCTATGTCTCCAAGGTCTGCCCGCCATTTGTCCCGCAGGGCTAGTGTGGGGTCTTGCTGATTATTAATAAGTTTACGATAAGTGAGGGAGATGGCCCTCTTAGTGAGCTGGTCTGTAAGGAGACGATCCTCAAGTGGGGACGATTCGGGAAGAACCATGCCTCTAGGTATTGCCCTTGTAAGTGCATGCTTAATTTGTGTGTAGCGGAATAGTTCTGTGTCAGCCATTTGATATGTCATCTGTAGTTGAGCAAAAGCCACTACTTCTCCCTTCTTCCACAGGTCCCCAACTCTGGAGATACCAATCAGGTCCCATTGTGCGAACCCCTTACTGTTGCGGCGTGTACCAAGTTTTAGTGTATCCCACAATGGTGTGAGTTGTGTCATGACTCCCTCCCATCCGAGCGCTCGTTGCGCTATGAACCATGTGCGTATTGTGTGTGCGGTGGGACCCATCCATGCGTCTTTTTTGTTCTTGTGATAAAGCGCCCTCAGAGGTGCCCCAGTCCCAAGAGCATGCCGGTCGAGCCGGAGAGCTGGCTTGTCCTGAGGGGCATGAAGCCATTGGTTTACTATAATAAGTTGTGAGGCCCAGTAGTACTGCCGTATACTAGGCAAGGCTATTCCACCATCGTACCAGCTCCTAGTAAGTTTGGACATGGCTATGCGGGGGGGGGGGTTTCCACCCCAGAGGAGCAGTCCCACCTCCGCCTCGATTGCCTTAGAGTAGGAATCAGGGACCGGGGTGGGTGTATTTTGCAGGGCGTATAGGAATCTCGGGAGAGCCTTGATTTTGAATAGGGCTGCACGGCCCAGGAGGGTCAGGGGTAGTGTATGCCAATGCTTTACGTCGTCTTTAAATCTCCTGAGGGGGGGCCTGAGATTTTGCTCATAAAATTGAGTGGGATCTGGAGTTACGTGGATAATCAGGTATTTAAAGCCGCCCCCCCCCAGCTGTATCAACACTCCCCTTGGTAGACGTGGAGGGGAACCGTGGAGAATAAACAGAACCGATTTCACCTAGTTAATCGTGTAGCCCGAACACCTGCCATAGGCAGCACATATGTCTAGTAGACAGTTGATGAAGCGGCTGGGGGAGGACATATATAGTAGTATATCATCCGCGTACAGTGATATACGGTCCTCCCACCCCTCCGCCCATCGCAGCCCTCGTATCACTGGGTCGTTCCGTATCCAGGTCGCCAGGGGCTCGAGCACCAGGGCGAATAGGAGCGGGGACAGAGGACATCCCTGTCTGGTCCCGCGCCCCAGAGGGAAGTCCTCTGAGATGCGCCCATTGACCACAACATGCGCCAGGGGTTGTGTGTATAGTAATTGGATCCATGCACAAAATTGGGCCCAAAGCGCTGGAGTACTGCGAACATAAAGGGCCATTCCACCCGATCAAAAGCCATGCTGGCATCTAGTGAGAGAATGACTGCGTCCTTTCGGATAGTAGACATTCGAGCCAGCACCCTGTGGAGCCTTCTTAAGTTCCTTGCCGTGTTGCGGCCGGGCATAAACCCGGACTGATCCGGGTGGATAAGTGACGTGAGGTGTGGCTGAAGCCTAGTGCCAGCACTTTCGCTAAGATTTTCGCCTCTGGGTTGAGGAGTGAGATAGGACAGTACGAGGCACACTCCTGAGGGGGCTTGCCGGGTTTTGGGATCGTCACTAGGGTCGCTGTCCTTTGATCTTTGGGCAGTATTCCCCTATCTAGGCTATCTACGTACATTTTCAGTAAGTGGGGTCCCAGTCTTTCTGCATCTGTTTTATAAATTTCTCTGGGAATGCCATTGGGACCGGGGGCTTTGCCTGATTGAAGACCCCTAATTGCAGCAATGATTTCATCTGCCGTAAATGGCTCTTCTAATGGTTCGGCATCTCTGGGTGTCAAAGTGGGCAACCGAATGTCTCTGAGAAAGTCTAAATTCTCCGCCACTGTGGCGTTAGTGGATTGTGTGTAGACCGCCTCGTAGTGGCTTGCAAAGGCAGTCACTATATCTTTCTTGTCCAGCCAGGCCAGCAGCTTACTAGCCTTGTGCCCCGTCTCATAGATTGTATGTTGTGTTTTCTGGACTCTCACCTTAGCTTCCTCCCATGTGTAGTCCCTATACGCTTGTTCGGTCAGATCTAGCCTATGTGTAGTCTCGATGGTCTGTGTTTTGGTATGTTCTTCTTCGGCGAGGCTAACCGCTCTCTCTAGTTCCGGCACTTGGTGGGCCCTGTCATGTTTGTGCGATGTTATTATAGATATTGCTTGCCCTTGTAGGACCGTCTTATACGCCTCCCATAGAATACTAGGGGAGTCAACAGAGTGCGTATTTTCTTGGAAGTATTGTTCTGTGGGTTTTCGCAGCTGTTTCTTAATAGTCGGGACTTTGAGGTACCCTGGGTGAATCGAATAAATGCGTTTACGTCCCACGTGCTGTGATGCATATGTCACTAACAAGGGGGAGTGATCGGATATCCCTCTAGGGAGGTGCGTGATCTCCGAAACTGCTGCTAGGTTTGTCGGGATGAGAAGATGTAATCTATCCTGGACAGACTGTTGTGGACACCTGAATGGTACGTGTATTGACGCGCCACCGGATGTTGTGTACGCCAGACGTCTATAAGGCCCATCGCTTTCACAAAGTCCCGTAAATGTGTAGGGGGCTTCCCTTGATCTCGCGTTAGTAACCTATCTTGAGAGGCGTCAAGGACTGCGTTAAAGTCCCCCCCTATTATAAGTTCCCAGGGAGGTAGGGTGAGCAGGAACTCACCAAGGGCGGAGAGGGCCAAGGCATGAAGTGCAGGCGGTATGTATACTGCGACTAAGTTGAAGGCTCGTCCCTCCCATTGACAGGACAGTGACGCAAAGCATCCCTGATCATCCCTCTTAGTGTCTTGTTTTATCAGTGGGCAGCTTTTACGTATTAGTATTCCCACCCCTCTGGATCCCGTGGTGAACTTGGAGTGTATGACCATTTTGAAACCCCATCGGTCGAGCGCTTTAGTAGAGGTCCCTACTAAGTGGGTTTCTTGCAGGAGGACAACAGATGGGGCGTGTCTCTTAAGATGGTGTAGCACGAGCCCTCGCTTGATTTTTTCGCCTAGGCCATTAACATTCCAGGATATGAGAGTGAGGAGGGGGGCAG
Organism: Triturus cristatus; assembly: GCF_964204655.1. Lineage (NCBI taxonomy): Eukaryota > Metazoa > Chordata > Amphibia > Caudata > Salamandridae > Triturus > Triturus cristatus. Next base: position 314,326,780 of record NC_140594.1, on the reverse strand, counting down.
GGTTTATGATTGTCGTCCAGACTTAATTGCGAGGGGCCGGGCAACTCGGCGCCCCGGACTCTAATGCCGTTCCGCGACACTGGACTTGTGTATGTGAGGTGATGTATTCCCTGCGTGTAACCCCAATGTACCTGGTACCAGCCTACAACAACTGAAAATACAAATTCCAACAATACCAAACTGAAATTCCACCCTGCCTCCCTGCTGAACGGATTTCCAACTACCCGCCACCCCAACAGTGCAGAGCGCTTTAATCCCATGAACAGTACTTGCGTGTAGGGGGAGAGAGTATCAGGGGCACACCAGACATCCCTTCTCTCTAGGACGTTGCAAAGGTTTTGGTTATTGCGTTAATCGAGGCATCTCAAACTCAGTTTCAGTAGATGTCCTATGTCATTATCAGTTCACTGCTGGATCACCACGGGCGATCTGCGCCAGGCCAGGTCTTTCAGTAGGAGGCGAGCAGAGGTGTCATTTTGAAAGTTCGAACTTTACTGAATTAGCGACAGGCATCCAGTGAGTGTCAGCCCTCTGCATCTGTGTGGCAGCAGTCGAGTTCCTTGTCCATCTGTCTCTGCCCATGTGTTGTTGCTTCCGTTGTTTGACGTTGTTGTCGGCCCTTGCCGTTTGCAGGCCTGTTAACTTGTCGCCAGCCTTCCAGCCAGTCATGGGCGTCCTCTGGCCTATCGAAGAAGAGAGTCTTACCGTCCGCCACTACTCGGAGTTTCGCTGGGTAAAGCATGGAGTATGCCAGTTCTCTGCACTGAAGTTCCTTTTTGACCTCTAGGAGACTCCTTCTTTGCTTGGTGACTGCCGCCGTGTAGTCCAGAAAGAAAGAGATAACAGAGTTCTCTATGCGCAGAGACGGAGCCACTCTAGCTGTTTGGAGAATGGCGTTGCGGTCCCTGAAGTTGACGATCCTGGCCAATATCGGTCGAGGGGGAGCCCCGGGTTTTGGTTTACCCCGGTATTCTGTGCGCTCGTTCCACTGAAAAGAAGCCGGAGAGACCCCTGGGCTGGAGGTGATTCTTGATGAGGTCTTCGACGTAGAGGTCCAGGGCCGGCATCCCTTGTGACTCCGGAACCCCCGTGATACGGACGTTGTTGCGTCTTGATCTGCCTTCTTGGTCGTCTAGTTTGGCTGCCATCATACGGTTCTGTTCTTCCAGGTGATGGACCTGTCACTGGAGGCTGGCCGTATCCTTGGTGAGGGATGCCGTCCTGGTTTCGACTTCAGTCATTCTGGAGGTCATCTTTTGAAAGTCTGCCCTGAGGAACGATACATCTGAGGAAATGGACCCCACCGTAGTCTTGACGTTCGTTAGTGCGGACATGATGTCCAGTAATGTGACTTCTGGCTGGCCTTCTGGTACGGCGCCCACATCTGCAGGCGTCCGTTGAATTGCCGCTTCCTTCGCATCTTTTGAAAAGGCATATTTGTCAAGCTTTGCTTGCTGGGTCGCCCGAGGGCCCCATCCCCCTATTAGGCCCCGGTCGCGGGGTTGCGGTTCTTGCGCAGTACTCACCACCGCCTGCCACGGGACTACGTGTCACCCTGCGGCCTGTCAGGTTTCCTGCCTGAGTGTGGGACGCTACTGGCTCAGGCTGGTGTCAGGCCATTCTAGCCCAGTAGAATCAAAATCTGTGGCCTATAGCGCTTTGTTAAATGCTGTCGTCCCACACGCCAACCTGGGGGGGAGTGTCTCTCTGTGCGTGGGCCTTAGGGCCTTCTTATTGGCGTCTGTGCAATTCAGGTACTGTCCGGAGGTGCTCAGGGGGAGTCAGTTGTCTCGTGAGGATGCCCGTGCATCGTTTCCCCTTCTTTCTCACCCATTTATTTATTGGTTATGTGGGGACTTCCTCAACCGGGAACACCACCAGGGCGCCGGGTGTTCCTGCGCCACAATTTGTGCCCCCACAGTGCAGTCAGGTGGGGCGGGGTTCTTTAATGTCGCAGAGAGCACTCTGATCTGCACCACTAGACCTCTGGGTCCTCAGCTGGGTCTCCCATTGTCCCACACTCTTCCTCCAGCCTTCATGACCAGCCATCACACCAAAGGGAGGTGGGGAGGGTCTGGCCCTCTAGGGCTGCTGTTGCTCCTCACCCTCCTGCCTCCTTACTTGGTATATTCTCCGGGGTGGTGGGGGGACCTCGCGCCAATGATGTCTTTGCCAGGCCTTGGATCGGGCCGCCGAGGCCCCGCGGGCTCTTCCGCGCAGGGAGCTGTCGATGTCCGCCCGGCAGTGAGCGCTGAGAGCGACTGGGGCGTTCCCGACGTCCCAGGCCGCCCCACTGCCGGTGCTCGTCACAACGGTGTACTCGGTCCCAACTATGCTGCAGCGCGCCGTCTCCCAGGGGCAGCCTCCTCAGTGCCGTGGCCCCCCCGCGCCTCTCCCCGCTTCACCCTCACAGCACCAGTCCGGGTGGGCCGCGGGTCTTCCACTCATGCGAGACCCCGGCTCCGCTTACGGCCGCAGGCCTCACGTCATCACTTGCCCGTATAGCGATGGTGCCACATCAGCTCTGCCTCAGACTCGACCCGGAAGCTGCCGCCGCGGTCCGATGCCCATATCAGTCCTGGGGGGTAATATTTAGACAGGATAAGTGCCCAGATAAATGAGAGATGTGGTTGCGCTGGCCGGAGCTCAGCTAGGTTGCGGCCATTACGTTTGGCTGCAAGCCACGCTCCTTGAATACCTAATTTATAGCATTGAGACTTCCAAAATTTGGAGATTTATTGGGAATCTCAATCAGAAATGATTTTTAAAGGTGAACCATGAAGACGAAATATATCTGATTATAAAAATTTAGCCTTTTCTGAGGCTGTGGCTAATTTAGGGAACGTAGGAAAATATACCATTTTGGTAAACAAATCAACTTCTTCCCCATGCCTAGATCTATTAGTCCCCCCGAACTATTGCATTATGAGACAAGACAGGCTAGACAAAAAGGGAGGAGGCATTGCCTGTATATATAGACCCGACATTTCCATTACATTGACCTTTTAGAGTCATGCGAGTATCTTGGCATATCCTTACGATCCCTGGACTATCAAACTTGTAAACTTCATGCTCTCTACCACCCCCCGGGCAAGAACACTAGGTTCATAGACCAGCTGATCGAAATCATCACAGCAAATTCTACTCCGCATTCCAATGATATTTTCTTAGGAGACTTCAATTTACATTGGGAGGATCACACTGACAGGAAGATTATTCTACTTAAAGCCTTCCTTGAAGATCAATCACTGGTCCAAGAACGTCACCTACCTACCCACTCCAAAGGATCTACCTTAGACTGGATCATAGCTAAAGAAAAAGCTATTGATAAAATTGAAATCATCCCCTGCGATTGGTCTGATCACCACATTATTACCTTCCAAATACCCTTCATAAAAACAAGCAAGTCTTCACAACCAACTAATCTCAGAAAATGGACTTGTGACACTCAAGGACTCAATTTGGTTAACGTCACAGCACGCTGTGAAACAGAATTGCAACCCCCTAGTAATATGGTTGATGTCAGTGACCTCACAAAATACTATAACAACACAATGTCGAGAATTATTGAGGACATAGCCCCGCTAAAATTCAAAAGGATCCATGATACAGATAAAAACCCTTGGTTTAACAGTGCCCTAAATGAAGAGCTCACTCAGACTCTCAGAGCAAAAATGGAGACAATACCCTTCCTCGCCCCATTTAATCCAACTAAGACAGTCCAGGAAAGCCTACAATAAAAGCATTCTAAACTCAAAAAAGACTTCTTCAGGAAAGAACTGGATAACGCAAAAAACAGACCGAGGAAACTTTTCGATCTGCTAAAAGATAAATCTAATAAAGCTGCTAAATCTGCTCCAACTACCACAAAAATCATCTTAAGCAGCGAAGATTTCTCCTCCTTCTTCACAGCGAAAGCCAATTCAGTGGAGGTGGAGCTCAGAAAAGCAGCTGAATGCCCTAAATTCATCAAGAGCACCCTAGATGAGCATCAATGTCAACCAGAGTTGCAAAAACCTAAAAATAATGCTTGGTGGTCAGAATTCAAGCCGATCAATGAACTTGACATTGCAAAGATCATGTCGACCATTAAACCTAATAATCATTACAACGATCCCTTACCTGCAATGTGCTGGTCCTCAATAAACCATCTACTCATGCCATCATGGACAAAGATCATCAACGCGTTATTAGCACACGGCGCAATTCCAGAATGCCTAAAAACTGGATAAGTTATTCCAATCATAAAAAAAACAACAGAGAACCCCTCTGACCCAAACAATTTCAGACCAGTAACAAACATCCCAATGCTAGCCAAAGTCCTGGAAAAATGAGTACAACAACAACTGAGCCATAATATCTCCGAATTCAATCTACTAAATGGCTTCCAATCAGGATTCAGACCTAACCATAGTACAGAAACTGCAATTCTGCACATCGTGGACGATGCTCTACTTGCCCTCGACCATAACAAAACATGTCTCCTAATCCTGCTTGACCTATCGTCGGCGTTCAACACGGTAAACCATGCCAAAATTCTAGATCGCATGAAAAATAGAATGGGAGTAGAGGGTAATGTCCTAAAATTGTTCAGCTCTTTCCTAGAAAAAAGGTTACAAAAATTCATAGTCAACCAAACTTTATCAGTTTCATCCGGAAATACAATCCACAGAGATCCACACTATCCCCGGCGTTATTCAATCTGTACATAGAACCACTCACGGAAACACTACAACGAGCAAACATCTCTTTCCACATGTATGCAGATGACACTCAGCTGTACATCAAAGTCACCTCGATAGAAGAGATAGGTATCATGAACCAGGCATTAAAGAGAACCAATCATTGGCTAACCAGTAACCATCTGAAGCTTAACCCACATAAAACCGAAATCCTGCTGATCTCCTCCCAGAAAAGCTCCGCGAACATTATAGAGTGGACAAATCTGATCACAGCATTAAACTGTACTCCGAAGATTGTTGATTCCACTAAATCCTTGGGAATTATTCTGGACAAAAACTTGAACATGCTATCAGATATTAACACAATGGCAAAAAACGCCCGGTTCCATTTAAGCTACCTCAGAAAACTGAAACCATTTTTAAATAAGTCAGACCTCAAAACAGCAGTTCAGGCACTTGTCATTTCAAGGATAGAGTACGGTTGCACAACACTGGCCGGTCTTCCCAAGATCTCAACAGCCCCACTGAAAGCTTGTCTTAATGCGGCCACAAGACTTATAACGGGATCCAAAAAATTCGACCACATCACCCCTCATTTGAAAGCTCTCAACTGGTTGCCCTACGAAGCAAGAGTACAATTCAAGTTGGCATGCTTCACACACAAGGTGGTACATTACCAAACACCTGTGTACCTAGCCCAGAAAACCACTCTATCTGGAAGATGCCGTATCTCTAGGAGCCATGGAGATCTACTACTGAAACCGGCCCGTTTTCATAAGAAAAGAACTTATGACCGAGCATTTTCTGGTGCAGCTCCTCAAATCTGGAACGCTCTGCCTCCCAACATTAGAAAAATCCCATCCATCTCTGCATTCAAAAACGAAGCTAAATCCTCCCATAATCTCAACAGGCTCGCCAGCATCATGGATCCTACAACAACCGAAGAGTTGGTAACATAACTGTTTTGGAAATGAAAATGTAAAGTGCTCTGACACCCTACTCAGGGTCATGTTTGCGCTATATAAATCCCCAAATAAATAAAAAAATTTAAAAAAAAAATTGTAGCACACCCTTCAGAGACAGGTAAGTCAACAATAAAAATCAGTAGAAATTATTCCCCAGATTTTTTAATGGAATCTCAGGGGTCAATAGTAACCCGGCTTTATTTTGTGTTTCAGATTTCTTTTGGATGCAAATCTCACAGGTCGTAACAAAGGTACAGACATCCTGATGGTGAGGCGGCCACCAAAAATATATTTTCATAAGATCCTCAGTTACTCGTCTGCCCCTATGTTATGAAATGATTTCATCATTAAATAACTGCATAACGTATTTCTGTGATTGTTTTGTTGGAATAAAGAGACAATCTTGAAAAAAGATTCATCCGTTAACTTCATTCAGTTGGACATTTAGATTCAGTTGTCTAAGTTTCTGTAGATTGAGATGACTGGTTTCTAAGCTGATTTTTTGGAGGAATGTGGAAGTTAAGGCTGAAATAAACACCTGAGGGATGATGATCTTCTCTGTGCTTCTAATTTTATGTGATCCTGGGCAACATCTGGACAAAGAATCTGGTACTAGATTTACAGATCAGGAAAATATGTGCGGTGGAAATCAAACTGCTGAAAAAAATGCCCAACAGACTTGTTGGCTGTTATCACATCCAGCTTGTTCGAGTGCTTGAAGATTTCAGTGATCAGTATGAACTACTACTCTGTGTTGAACTCAAACTAAAAATTGTCTCCATTCGCGGAAGGCTCCTTTGATTAACAGGAGTACTTTCTCCAATACGGAGTAGTTTTTCTCAGCTGGGGAAAGTCAATTGGTGTTCTTTACCATTACGACTAGGTTGAATTAAGATGGCCCCTATAGCCTAATCGGAGGCATCAGTTTCAACGATAAATGATTTGGTGATGTCAGGTTGTTGTAGAATAGAAGCTTTAATGAACTTGGACTTTAGGTTTTTTGAAGGCCATAGAGGCATCTTGAGTTCACTGAAAAGCTTTGGTTTTTTTTAGCAGGTCAGTGATGGGAAGAACACGTTTAGAGAAGTCATTAATACATTTACGATAATAGTTTGTTAAACCAAGAAAACTTTGATTTTGTTTCAGTGAGTAAGGAACAGGCCAGCCAAGAATCGCTTGAACCGTGCAATTATCTATGACAATTCCTTTGGATGATAAGACATAAACTAAGTACTCTACTGCGTCATTATGAAAAAGACACTTCTCTGGTTTGGCCAACAATTTGTTCCCTCGTAACCTTTATAGCACTTGTTTGACATGGCTAACATGCTCAGCTGAATCCTTGGAGAAAACTAAAATATCATCAAGATAGACAACCATAGATTGGAGAATTAAGACTGAGAAAAACATTTTCATAAAACATTGGGAAACACCTGGTGTACTACTCAGCCCAAAGGGCATCACCCAAGAAACAAAATGTCCAAAGGGTGTTCTTAATGCTGTTTTCCACTCATCTCTAGATCGAATTTGAATCAGGTGATATGCTCCTCTTAAGTCCAACATGATAAAGAGTTTAGCTCCTTCCACAACTTCTAATATGTCTGATATAAAGGGTAAGGGTTAACAATCCTTCACAGTGACCTGATTTAGACCTCTATAATCAATACACAGGTGAATTTCAGATGTTCCCTTCTTTGGTACAAAGAACAAGGAAGCTCCAGCCTGAGATTTTGAGGGGAAAATATGCCCATTTGCCAGATTGGTAAGATGTTGATGGCACAAACAAAAGGTCAGTGAGGTGGTAACTTTTTGAAGTTAGTTTCTTGATAAACATCAAAGAATGCATGATAAGTGCAAGGAATTGCTTCATTATGAGTGATAGAAGGCACAGGAGATTGCGAATGGAGTTCAGATTAATCTGGAAAAGATTGGTCAAGATTACAGTGAGATATACGAAACTCAGAACCCAAAAAGAGTGTCCTGGTAGCCCAATTAACACAGGGATTGTGTCTTGCCAACCAATAGATTACTACAATGATTGGATAATGTGGGGAAGCAATCTAGTCAAACGTGATCCTTCTGAATGAACAGCTATCTTTAAAGGTACTGATTAGGTTTCTTCAACAACTAATCCAGAAGCCACTAAAGTTCAACAGTTACCGCTGCCACAGGAGCTTTCTTTTTTGGTGACCAGAATCTGGTGGTGTGATATCCACTGAATGTCCATGAATAAACGTTTGAAGCTCCACTATCTATGAGAACAGAACTTTAAGATGATCAGGCAAAATTAGAAATTTATCTCGAGGAAGAGCAAAACTGTATGTGCTGAGTGATGAAGGCAGGGGCAGATGTACATCACTCGCCTCTATTCCCTGCACAACAGACAAGTTCGTCAGTTACCCAGCTTCTGTGAGAATTGGACAGGCTTAGCAGGACAACAGTTCAAAAGGAGTCCCTCTCAACCAAAATACATACATAAGTCAAGGTTTGTTCTTCTTGCTCTTTCCTCCTTGGTTAAGGGTGCCTCAGGAAATCACCCTTGCATGGGTTCAACATCAGTTTCCTCTGGCTTGGAGCAAGGAAGTCTTGAAGGAGGACTGTTTCCTTCCTTCTTTCCAGACATTTTTCCTGAAGACAGCTTTCGATCTGAAGGACTAGTTGGATGCATTCCTGGACACTAGGTGGCCTGGCAGCTCTGGCTAATTCATCTTTGATGTCATCTCTTAGACCCTTTCAGAAGAGCTTAAATAGGGTTGAGTCAGTACAAACAATTTCCCTTGCCAATCCCTTGAATTTTGAGACATATGAGTGCCGGTTCATGAAACCTTGGGAAAGCTCTAGAATCTCTTCTTAAGCGCTGAGCTTATCATCCTGATGGTCAAACTTATTTAGAAAAGCTGGAAAAATATCCAAAAGGGGACTTGACTCTGCAACCAAAGGCATAGCGCAGGCCAAAGTATTTCCAATAGTATTGCTAACAATGAAAATCACCTAAGACCTGTCAGGGGCATAGATGTGGTAAAAGGTCAAATGAACCTGACTGGTTTCTAAGAAGTTCTTACATTTACTAGGATTTCCATCAAATTTATTCTCAGCCAGCTTGGCTGAGGGAAAATTGAGTGAAGGAAAATTGAGTGAGCCGTGCCGTAAAAAGGTCAATGACTGACAAAGCAATGTATTCTCAAAGGTCTGGTTCTGTACTTGCAGCATGAGATTATTGACCGCTGCCAATAAGTCTTGGACTTGATGCGCTTTTTGAGCTTGGTCCATTTGTAAGATACAGTGGTGTTGCAACCTGTCAAGAGCTGGTCTTCTTAGCAACACTGATGTTGACTTCCTTGCAAGCAGGTAAAGCTGTTTATCTCCAGAGGAAGGAGTGGATGCCAGATTGGAACGGGAGTCCGGAACTACGCCAGGAAATAACGCGGCAAAAAGTAAAAACTGGAATCCAGAGGAAAACCTTTAAGCTAATCAGACACCAGGAGTGAGCAACCAGGAGTGAGCAATGGGTAGAAAACAATTGTGACGCAACTGGACTTCCCGATGGAGCTCCTTATACAGTGGAAAAAACTGGAAGTTTCCTGATTCCAAAAAAAGGTTGGCCATCTTGGATTGGGAATATATCATAATCTTATGTAAAATGAACAATAGCAAAAAGAACCGAATTAGTCAATTCACTGCTTTTGAGGATTGTAACTGGATCTGATTTGATTCTGATACGAGTCCAGGGACAACTAATATAATATAAGAAGTTGTTGGTTTTATTTGTATCTAGTCACTTCTTTTACACTGCATCTCTTGCACCTATGTCACTATGCAATGAGTTTATGATCTGCCCCTACTTGAAAATAAAATGTATGGTAATAATGAATGCTTCAAAAAGAATATTGTATTAATTACAACTATTGAATGAATTGAGTTACTCACTTTACAGTGGATTATTTTACTATGGTTTCATTTTCTTTAGGAAGAGTCCCACAGGACCACTGTTTAGATATTATTGAAGTACCATAACAGGGCGCCACTACGGTCTCTGCACGCAGTAATAATATAAGGAGGCATTCCTTATAACTTCCCCTATTCCCATAAAATACAAATATATATAACATTAGAGTGACAGGGTCATTATTTAGACTTTAGCATACAGGGTAGACTGTCTCAGACATGACATATGCTAGCCAATAAAAATATGAAAAAACTTCACAATTGAGAGTTTTACTTTTGCTGGTGAGTCTTCCTTTGGTTCTGCAGGAGTAAACCTAAGACTGATGATTTGTTGCATCTTGTATCTTTGATCAATGTGGGTTATAAAGACCTACCAATTGAATGTGAAAATATATTTGACTGGTATGTAAAGGCTATTAGACACTGACAGAATTATGTTCACATCACTTACACATGCTGTGTCTACATCCCAAAGGTGTCTCAGGCTTTCAAGTGTATTGTTTGTAGAATTTAAAATAATGTTATATTTATTAGATCTGCTTATTAATAAAAGTGCCCACATTGAAAATGGTGGCTGCTCAAGAAAGTTTCTTAGCCTTCTGAAGTCCTGCAGGAGCAGTATCTCACATGATCCCAACATGATCTCTAGCAAGCAGGTGCAAATATACAAGTAACAATGTAGAGTAGAGTAGTTGAAGTATAATATTATAAAATCAGGGGGGCCTAATATTCTGATGTGAAACTTTACGTAACAACAATATTCTCTACTCATAAAAATAATTGTGATAAATCTATGTTATGATATGTGTTCATGTAACAATTTAAATTTAAAATATATAAAACTACAACAACCATAATCCTCTTGGCTACTTCACTTAAAACCAGGACTGGAATTAGTTTAGAAAGTAAAGTGGAAAAAGGTGGTTTCCTTAAATCATACCTACACATTTATTTATGGTATTAAATATTACCTATGTTTTATTTTATAAGATGCATCTTTAATGACACAAATCATTTCAGCATTCAATAAAATATATTTAACATTGTACCCCTTACCTCATCTTTTGTTATGTCACATGTACGTAAATAAATCTTACCAAATTAGGCAAAAATAAAATTAGATGCTATGCCACACTCTCTAAGTTTGCCTCTACATCATAAAGTTCAATAAGGGCAAAACTTTTAATTTTGTCAGATAATGTGCAATTCGAGTGTATGACTAACTCTAATTAGTAACAAGACTATATTGCTGTGAAATACCAACTTTAACATACATCTATAAAGAAAACATTCATAAACTATCAACTAGAACCAGTATTAGTAATTATTGAAATGTATTCATACATCTAGCTGTATCCAGTAATGACATCAACAGCAGCATCAAAATTACTTACATTTTTTTATAATTTAGTGTAATTTAGAAAATCCAGAGATTAATTTGCATTTTTTTCTAATACAAATTTTGTGGAACTACAATAATTTGGAAAATGAAGAGCTTAAAAAAGTTATGCATCTATAATATGATATATTGCAATCATTCACAATTTAACATTAGGACCTTGTCTCCCAATATCAATATAATATCAATCTATATTTTCTAAAAGAGGTACTAGTACATAAACATATTTAAATCATATTCATATCGCGAAACATATATTATTAATAAACTATTATACTTATAGTAAAAATGTATTACTTAAAAACATATTTTATGAAAACTAATTTACAGATCTATATATAATGTTTATATATTTGAAAAGAGTTTCAATAATAAAAAGAACATTAAAGCAATATTCATATTAGAATCAAAGCCACTGGAATTATAAGGCAGGGAGGAACAAATTATAGTGTAGGTTTGGCTAAATTATGCAGCAAGATAAGGCAAATTATCTGGCAAGAAAAGGCAATTTGTGCTGCATAATGCAGCATATTTTCTGATAGTATCCCTTCGTTATTTTGACATTTTTACACTTCTTAACACTGTCTGGGCATAGGTTTCACCTCATTAATACTATCTTGATACCCAAATATTGCAATAAGCAACGGAAATATGGCCATTCAACCTTGCAAAGGCTTTTCCACTGTGCCACAACATTTTGCTGTATTTTTAGTAAATGTTGATCCATTTCCTATAGAACGACATTTTTTTTGTTGAAATCTGAAAATTAAGCAGATGATGGATAACATGGCAAATGCAATACATCCATAATTGTGCAGAAAATGCTGCAGCCATAAAACCACATAATTTTAGTGTCCATAGCTTTAATACATTTTTATATTTTGGGGCTAATCTAAGACAAAACAGTTCTGAGTCAACACTACTGTCAGCATCATCTGCAGATGAAGCATCACATGCCTTCAGTGGGAGCAGTATCCATTTGTCCACTTCGAACATCCAAGACAACACGTTTGTGTGGCCTGCCACTAAGTCCCCTCACATGTTCTACAGAAACTACTGTAGCATCCTGCCTATCACACCAACTACCTACCACCTGTGGATCAATGACATCCACCTATTTTGTGACCATGTACTGCGTCCAACCCTATCTTGTTTTGATTTACAACAACACTCACACAAAAGGAATTTGTGGAATACTAGCAAAAAGTCTAACCACTGGCAATCGCTCACTGTAGCATTCCAATTCATTGTTTTTCACACACTGTGCCACTCTAGACAAAGGCCCATCTTATGCACTTCAGTACTGACCCCTCATGAGAGCTGTCCATCTCGAACTACCAGGTGAGGCGCCCTCCAGAAGGAAAAAAAGGCAATCCCAGACTAGTTTCAGCCTTGTTAGGCCTCGTCATTGAGGTTTAACTTGGATCCTATGGCACAGTGAGCAAGGGACCCATATCTGGTCATGTCTTTGGCCACTTAGAGCATAGTATCAATCACACATAAGGAGATGTGAATCATGCTTGTAAAAAAGTCCAACCACTGACAATCTCTCGGCTTAGCATCCCAAATCATCATTTTGATGAGGCCTACTTCAGAAGGAAACACAATCCAACCCAGACCGGTTTCGGTCTTGTTAGGCCTTGTCAGTGAGATATGGCTTGGATCCTATCGCACAGTGAGCAGGGAACCCACGTCTGGGTACACCCTTGGCCACTTAGGCTATAATATCATCAAGCAAAAGGTGATGTGAGGAATGCGTGCAAAAATTCTACCCACTGTCAATCTCTTGGGGTAGCATTCCAACCCATCATTTTTCACTCATTGTGCCACTCTAAACAAAGGCTTCCCTTACTCAAATCAGTTCTGACCCTGCTCCTCATGGCAATAGTCCATCTTGAAATACCAGACGAGGCCCCTCCAGAAAGGAACACAAGCAACCCCAGACCGGTTTCGGCTTTGCTAGGCCTTATCAATGAGGTATAGCTTGGGCCATATAGAACATTTTTTTTTAATTCATTTAAAATACTGTGTAAAGGTACATGAAGATACATATGTTCATGATTCACTTGTCTATCTGGTGACTGTATTGTTAAACATAATACAAAAGTAGAATCTTCTTTTCTTATTTAAAATAAACAGAACTCAAATTAAAATTTTAAAAAGAGAAAATGAATGTTCATGGATGAAATTACCTTCAGTCAAAGTGTTGTGGCAAATCATGTCTGACTTCATGGCCATCATCTTCACCGCAGTCCCAGTGCTGTTGACCATCCTCAACATCACTCTCTGGCTGTGACTGCTAATCATTATTAATAATGAGTGCCATGTTTCTCAGTACGGCCATGTTGGTCATAACACAGTAGATTACCACAGTTTTACAGACCATCCCAGAATAGTACAATAAAGCACCAACAACCTCATATATGAATATGTAGTGGGTCTTTAGGAGGCCGAACGTATGTTCCACATGCCCTCTGGTTCAGGCATATGCTTCCTTATAACGGACCTCCCCTTTGTTGCTGGAATCCTCAAGGTGTTAAAAACCATGCTGAAATTGAAAATGCTGGATTCAGTGAGCTAAATAGGTGTGTATTTGTATATAGTGCTTAATCTTGCCAACAATCCAGGATCTCCTCGGTGCTAGGGATGCCCTCTTTTGTGCTACACTGTTGTTGCAAAGCACCATTGAGGCAAGTGTTGGTCCAGGAAACGTTGCACAAACTCTGGTAATGCAGAGGTCTGCAGAGCAAACCACCTGTACATTGATTGAATGGAAGTGCTTTCGATTGTGGTTCGCCTGCTCTCGGTCTTGAGGTGGAACCAAGGTTACATGAGAACAGTCAATACCTCCAACCACATGTGTAAATCCTCCTAACCCAAAGAACTCTACCTCCATGATATTAATAATGCATCCACAGGGAGGTTTACATATTCTTCCAAATGCAGAAGCAAAACGTTCAGAAACTGTGTGTACAGCAGACAATGTTAGTTGAGACATTCCATTTGATTCAAGAACGGTGTCTGGAAATGACCCACTTGCACAGAAGTGTAACGCTACCATGATCTTTACAAGTGGTGATATTTGTGTTGAAATATTTAAATATGAAATACATTCTTATTCCAAAATGTTTTGCAGGGCCAATATTGTGTTGTAGTCTAATCTATATTTGCTAATGACATCACTTTCTTGCATTGTACAGTGATCCAGAAGTAGCCTGTCGACATTGCCTTGCGGTTTCCTCTGTTCTCTCCTCCATTGGTGAGGATGCAGCTATACATGTCTCGTTTAGTGTAATGCAGATTGAAACGTTATTAAAATATGCACATATCATATATTAATGGTCTTATATAATAAACAAATACATTTTAAGATTATGTTTAATTAAAAAAACCTTATAATTCCACTTTCACTGTGTGTCAAAAGATTTTATGAGCCATGGCAAATCACTGACTACACAAAATGATTAAACAAACAAAAATGTATAATACACAATTTAAACTATCGCTGACTACACAAAATGATTAAAGAAATAAAAAATTATAATGCACAATTTAAATTATCGCATGCACCTTACTAACACATTAATAAAAAATAAATATATTTATTTTAAAAAAAATAACATTTTTGAACTATATTTTTGTAATATTAATTAACATCCAAGAACTGCTAATTGGGTAGGTCTTTTGATTTTTTGGCTGCTGTTTTTTGATGGACATTGCATGGCAGTCGAGTACTGCTATTCAACATTGATTTGGTCATCCTTCCATTTGTTGTGTACTCTTCTATCATCCACCATGGTAAGTCGACCTTTTTTTCTGATTAGTGCAAACAATGTACATGTATGGCATCATGGTGGACAAGAGCCTCAAACATGACAGGCGCAGCATGAAGGATGCCGGATGTGTCTGTTAACACTGATGTTCCTATCCACCATCCTGTCAAGTGGTTTTCGTGTGGCAATAATTAAATATCATAATAGATGCACCATGGTGGTTGGCCAAGTCATCCGCGTTGGATGAAGGATATTTTGATGTAGTAAGTGCAATCCTCATCGGTGAATGAGCATTGTCATTGGAGGAATATGTTGTGCAATATGATTGATCCTTTAACAGAAATGTAATAATTCTATGTCTGCACCATGTTCTGTGATGTTCCTATCTGATAGGATACTCCTTCACAAATGTGGTGGCTGTTCCATCCATTGTATTTTAAGTGCATTGGAATATCTCACCCATGACTTCTAAAAAATATCCTAGGATGGTTATGTAAAGGTTGGTGGGCGAGCCTTCATAGCGTAAGGGTGGCAAGCATCTTTAGCTGTGCCACCTTGATTCATGATCACCCACCATATTAAGAGATGTATGCCTGTCTGGTGGGGATGTACGTGGCTTCAAAGGAGCTGTCCACTCACCAGACCCTCTTAAGGCACTGAAGTCCCTGGCACACAATTGTAGATGTTTTCTTTAGCAAGTCATCCGTGAAGGTATGATGGGTTAAAAGCTCACCCAGCCTTGCAGGATGGTATCCCGTCCACCAAAAACCTTTAAATAAAATTACGTTGAAGTTAAATTGTCAGTATCTTTTATACTGTGACATTTTATAATTTACATTTATAAGAAAAAGTGTATTACTGTTCAATTCCAAATGTTAATTTAATTTGCAAGTTAGTTGGATGTATTATATTGTGTTTACATCATCTGTGTAGGAAAGTGTGGACATCAAGAAGTTGATCTGGTGGGCCCTTGCAAAAAGTGTGCATGTCCAGGGTCTAGCGGAACCATAGCACCCATGTGGGTAAACTTGGGGAGGACCACCACTGGTGAAATAAGTTGACTTCATTACAACAGATGGGGATGACCACCGGCAGATAAAAGGTGTTGTTGCACTCAGTGATGCCCACCATGCATCACATACTGGAGGTGGCCTACCATGGTCTGGTTGAGCAGCTGCAAGCCACAGCGTAGCAGTAAAGAGATGAGTATGAAATATAGTATAATTAATCATTATAATAAATAGCTTAGTCTGTGGTTGATGACTGAGCAAAACTTATATGGTATTCATTTATAGTTGATACACGTTGTTTTAAATCACAAAATCTTCTTGCCTTTAAAATTGTACTTTATGTTTAGTTATTTCACCATAATATCAATAAAAAAATATTTGGGACTAAATCTATCTAAATATCGAGAACCTAAATATTGTGAAGATAAATGTATACAAGTAAGTATGGGTTTACTATAATTAATGTCACACATATGTACCTTGAAGATATATATCTTCAGGGTACGTGAATGTGGAGTTAAGAATAGTAAATCACCCCCTTCACACACAACTTGAGGTGTCTGGACCGCCAGAAAAACTAGTGGGGGGAATCCCTAAATATGGAAGATTTCAATAATTAGAAACAACTTTGAACGGGAACTTTATTCACCTTCCATTTAAAAACATTCCCCCTACCAGCCTCCACTCCAATGTCTGCGATGTACTTATATTGTATCTTTTACATAAAATAAATCCCTTGTATAATTTGTAGGATACAAATGTGTTTTTTTATTATCTTGCTGATTTGGTTGTGAATGTGTGCAGGGTTACCCTGTTGCACTTTTTTCCTCCATGCCATGTGTGGAGTATTGTCATTCATGGGTCTGTCGGCGAAAAACGGACTCTAAATACGGTGAATTGAGTACTGTGTTTTTTTAAGAGCCCATCTATAAATGTTGTCTTTAAAACCATTAACCGGATTAGTGGAAGGTGGCTTAGGAGTGGTGGATGTTTGTCCGCCGTGCCACCAAACTCCAAATCAGGCAGTCGGTATTTGATGGAAAACAAGAAATGGACCACCAATTTTTGACAGTTAATCCACATCCACCAAACTCTAAAGAAGCCCCTGCATCATTTCAGTGAAGAATAAACACAAGCCACGTAGACCCTTTTCCCGAGAAGCAAAGTAACCAGAGTGTGCTCAATGCAATATCTAAACAGGGGCATTTCTATAAAATTTATCACAATATATATTAGCACTACAGCTTCTATCTAACCCTGCCAGCAATCCAAGCAGATCAAATATAGGATGCCACCACATGATATATGGATGCCTGATCTGTAGAACAAGGAAAGAGCGTCAGAATGTCAGGTAGTTCCAGTGTTCTTAAATAGTGGAACCAGCCACTTCGTACAATCTGTGCCCGATTTGAGCCAACAAATTAACAGGGAGTGCCGGGCCAGAATTGAGCCCAGGGTCTATCTCGGATCTTAGAGCCGAGCCCTGAAAATATTTGCTATGTAAATCATACAACAAGCTTCAAGTAAAATATGTTAGTCTCTTCAAATTTCAAAAAAGTGCATTTCTTGAACAGGTACAAACTTTAATATTTATAAGGCATAGTATACCACTCCACTGAGAAGTATGTATTAAAAGGGATAGTTTTGTACAACTGGTAGTCTGAACTCACATATTTGAAAGTGCTTTCATACGTGACAGTAAAGATAAAAAAGTTTAGGGTGAAATAAAATATTTGCTTACAATCACGTAATTCAAGCGGGAAGCCTTGATTTATACAAGGTTTTCTGGTTTCACTTTGTAAAAATCAGCCTGGAAATGGGACTCTATTTATCTTTCCTTGTATTAAGGCTTTGTTTTTACGTCTTAGTCCATTTTCTGCAGATTTCAGCTCGAGCCTTCTAGAGCATGTGCTAGCACATGTGCACTGGTTGTGTGAGACTCTTGTGGCTAATAACGGCCTTGGAAGCCGCCCACTGCTTATCATTCGTTGGCATCATTGTCTCTGTTCTTTGCTACATTCTCATTGGGCAGCGCTGGCCATGCATCACTTCCTTTTCTCTCAGTGGCACACGGGCCAAGTACAGATGAATTAGCTTTGATAATTAGTGCCCCTCCGCTTCTCGCGCTGTGATGGAGGTACTATTTCACCTTTTCATTGAATCCTCTTCATGATGTTGCATTTTCGAATGCAGTCACACTGCAAAGGCAGTGTGAAAAAGTAAACAGAGCGTACAGAAACGTGGCCCAGCCATTCATCATGGAATCTAAGCGCCCAGTCCAGCAACACTGTAAACTGCAGATGTCAACTCTAAAAATTCACTGCACTGTTCCAAGGCAAGAATTTGGAGTTGTTTACAGAAGGAATCACCTGAATAGCCCGAGATATGCCTTTCCACCTCTTTTTTACACAGAGCTGTAAGAGTCAGCACTTGTGCAAGCCTGGAGCGGACTCCTCATACGCTAGGAGGAGTTTGCATGAATGGCTAGCACGACCGTAAATCGTACTGGTAACCCAAGGCTACATGAACATCTGAAAATGCAATGTGATTGAATAATTTAAAACAACATCGTGATTGGCTCCATTTGTGTCTACTTTTCTTTTGATGCCTAGAAGGGATAGCAGAGATGCCGCACGAACGGTCCTTCTGCACTACAGTCCTGACCCGATTAGACATTCTGTACAGCAGGCCGACTGTTGTATTAACACAGCACATTTAAAAGGAGGCTGGTGCTAAGCCATGCGATGAATGTAAAGCATTTTATTTTTGTTATTTTATATAGCCCGAACTTCGCCTAAGAACAACCAGGGCTGGACTGGCGGTAGTGGGCACCGGGTGTTTCCCCGGTGGGCCGTCGGGGCCGGTTTTGGCCCCATGGGGGAGGGCCAGTTTTTGTTACCGGGGGCCAGCAATATCGGCCCCTGTAACAAAATGGCCAAAACTGGCCCTTGCAAACAGCTCGGCCACACTCCCCTCTACCCCATGGGGGCCGGCCGAGCAGTTTGCCAGGGCCGGTTTCGGTGCCCAGTCCGGCCCTGAGAACAACAGAGCATCTGGTGCACCCTTCCTCCTGCCCTGCACCCCCCTTGTTTTGCTGAAAACAAACCATGATATGATGTGGGTAATGCCGAATGCGTCAGGGCGCTTTTTTTAGAGTCACTCTCTCCACCAGTTCACTTCCCCTAACCGCCCTCCCATTCACCACAGCAACCCGACTGACAACGCCAATAGCTCACTCATAAGTTTAGACCTATTGACTTTTCCATTGCTTGTTAAACACAACGCAAACTCAACCTGAAGGCTGAGAGCTTTACATGAGCACTAGTTACATTCAGTGGCCGACGTGTATTAAAAAATGTATGGGAACTGTGACGCTGTGCGCAAAGGGGGTGGGTGAGTGAGTGTAGGGTTTGCGTCAAAGGTGTGGCTGAAAAAAATGTATTCTGTTATGTTTTTTCGGTCTTTCACCTTCAGGTAACTACATACAAAACAAGGCACAGCTTAGAAGAAAAATAAATGCAACTTAAGTTAATCAGTGGGAAATGCACTATGGTACATTATGAAACCTCTATTTTAGTTAGTGCACTGCAGAGGTCCAGAGAGCCACAGAATTAGATCCTGGTTGGTGCAGTGGAGAATAGTGACTTGTGTGTGTATGTGTAGTGCTACAAGGTCCCAGTCTGTGACAGTAAGCACTGTGAACATGTAAGTCATTATTTTAAACTTTCATTACACGCAGTATAAGATGGGCTGCTCCAAAATGTGCAAAAAGGTCAAAGATTAAAAAGTGCTTCCAAAACATAGATTTTAGTAATAATTAGACTGTACAGTGTGCATTTTTAATATCTGTCCTTTGAAAGCAAACACTTCACAGCTCAGCTGGTAACTCCCTTGCAATACCACTCGGAAAAATGTGTGTCATCAGGAACTTTCAAATGATTCTATCAATTAAAGCAAATACTGGCTTATAAGCACCCTTCACATTTGCAGATTGACCAGTTGTGCACATTTACTTTCTTTCAGGCTAGCAGCACTCTGACAAGAGGGTTTGTTTAGCTGGCCGCCCTCCTTTGGTTTCACAGCACAGGTAACTCCCTGCCTTACACTTCAGGTAAAGCATTTCAGCTCTCGGAATTTACCACCCGCAACGGTCGACATTTCGTTAATAGTAGGGGAACTGTTTTTCTTAATTTAATAAAGTGTGCCCCTCAGATCCCGCCCAGTTCGACCACTGGTTACATTACACAATATTACATGCATTGTTTATAGGCATGGGGAAATTAAGCGATGTGCCCAGAATCACAGAATGTTGAGCCAATGTTGAGACTCGAGCCTAGTTCCCCAGTTCCACAGTTGTCTGCTCTGACAGTAATGCCCCATCCTGGGTAGAGAGAGGGAAGCAGGCAGAAGCCACATGAAAGCTCGGCTTGTTATGGGCTCGAGGTTTCAACGGGACTTCGAGCAGAGACAGAGCCAGGCTTCAGGCTCAAGCCTGACTCAAGCTTTCAATGGCTTGCCCACCTCCTACTGGAGCGATGATGATTTAGGTCTCATTTTCTTTCTCTTTCTCCTAACTTTTCTCTTTCTAGCAATCATCTTCAGAGATATACCTGGAATCTCTCTCATCAAATTGAGCTTTCTTCCAAGCTGTCGGTCATCATTCTTGAGCATTTGAATCTATGAAAGCCCCCTCTCCGTGAATGAATATTTGATAGGTAGGATGGTTATTTTCCCATTGTTTAAATTAAAAGGTTGTTAGTCTCTTAAACAAGAATTTAAGTCTTAACAGTGAAGCCAAATTCAAGTCAATGTCCTGCGAATATACCCGCCCATACCTGTGAAATACTACATATCTCCAGTCATACCCTCAAATGGCTTTCCGCCGCTCTCAGTCTAGCTAAAATTAATAGTTTACGTTTTTGGAGAATGAATGTTATACCAACGCTTCATTCCTGGCTTGCAGATTTGTTCAATGAGTCTCGCTTTGAGAAAAAGATTTATAAACTGAATGACAATTTAGATCGATTTGATGATATATGGGGCCCCTTCATAGGTGTGCGGTGATTCTGACTCCTAATCGTACTTTAGTGCCAGTGGGATTCAATAAGTCTGTTATATATAATTTGCATTTCATCTTCTCTTTCTTGTAATAATTCCTTTAAAAATTGATGTATCAACTTATCATCTTTGTATGTTACTGTGGTACTTGTGTTGTTTTTCCTTATGCTGTTTTCCTTCCTTTCTTTTGTGTTATTCATGCCTATGTTTCATATTGTATCTTTGGCATTTTATATTTTTGTGCATATAATTTATTATTGATCATTGTTTGTTCACTATTGTTAATTGGTTTAATAAGAATTGAAATACAGAATAAAACATGACATAACGTATCATAACATACTATACAGAGGAATGACAGAAGCCCCCTTGAAATGCCTTTTATTTCAAGTTTCGGGTAGCACAAGCCCAACTCAAACGTTTAACTCCAATAGAAGTAATGCAGAAACCCAATTTTACCCATATTAATAATTACTTGACAAACCACCCTGTTCTGTGTGCTTCACGGATCGCAGCATTTTTATCTTGTTTCAGACAAAGCACCAGGACGGGCAGCTCTGTACAGAGTCCCATGATGGCACTTATGACAACCACCCTCCTTGCCACCCCCCACCCCCATGTTCCTTCCTACCCCCTGCTCACGTGACCGGTTTCTTACCCAGTGAAAGCATCAAGTTGGAGCACAGGTGCCCCGTCTGGTTTCTACTAAGCAATCAAACCCCCACAGCACCTGGCATCATGCAGAAGGCAGGTGTTCACAGAACCATAATAAACCAAACTTCCTGCTTCCGTTTTTCATTTAACATGGTCGAACATTCTAGAATTCCCCTCACTGCGTCGGGCTTTAAAAGCTAGGTTTTTGCTAAAGATAATTTGTGACAGGAGACTACAACAATGACTTTACACTTGTAGTCTCCGTGTTTTATTGTATTTAGTGCGGGGACCTACTATGGGGTGGCTTGTGGTTCCACCTCTGCCCTCATTCCGCTTCCTCCGGGGTGCCGCTGTTTTGGCGGGAGGTTCACCGCATAATCTAGTGCGCTCGGCTCAGGAGAGTGGGCCATAAAAGCTGCACGGAAGGGGCCGGTGTTTTCGGAGAGGAGGATGCTCTCGTGTTGTGTGTGCTTTGCATGATAAAAGGAAGTTCTTGGCCACCGATGCTCCCTGCCTTCACAAATGTTTCATATCCAGGTTGCTAAAAATACAACCCGCTCTGTGCCAGCTGGTGCCGCGAGCATCTGTTTTCAGGCAGCTCGCAGCGTGCAGCATAGCGTACACCGAGCAGGATGCTGCACGGGCATGCATTTAGACAAATGGAAATCAGATTGTAAACAGCTTTCCCTAGCCATGGCACGACAGATGAGGCCTGGAGGTCACAGGGCTACTGCTCACCTTCAAAAGAGCCGGGGGACTGGCGACTTCGCACCTGAAGGCCGAGGCGCCTGTTTTAAACTGCAAGGGGATCACCTTTGGTGCAAATTGAACATGTTAGACACGGGCTGGTGTGGAATAGGACTGGGTAGATTTCGGAAACTGTCAATGCAAAGGGCAGGTAGGGCTGGGCCAGAGTCAATTATCACTTTTACTTTGGTCTGGTGGCTCAGTGGACTAATGCATCCACTGCAGGGGCCTGTGTTCGACCTCATGGTCACAGGTTCAAATCCTGGCGGGTACACTCAGCCTTTCATCCATCTGAGGTCAATAAAATGAGTACCATTGAGTTGGGTAACAATAAACATCTGTTATTCAGCGCCAAGAGACCAATCGGTGAACGTGCGCTTTACAAATACACATGTTATGTTATGTTATGTTTGGGAACCAAAGCCCGGCTCATCAAAGTCAATGATGCCCAAAAATTCAGGGTATCAATGATCTCCCATGTCTATTATTCGTCCGCGGAATCATGTATATTTCACCAATTGAATTATCCTATGGTGGTTACTGCCTCAACTTGCTACTTTACACAGTTTGTTGCTTTCTAATGTATGTGGCCGTTCCCGTGTTTCTTACTGTGACTTATTTCGTATCAATTGTAAAGCGCACTGATACCCTCACGGGTCATGTTCGTGCTATATAAAACTTTATAAATAAATAGCACAAGGCGAGGATTTACAACATTATGAAGCTATCACAACCTCTTGGGTTATTAAATGTATAGAACATTCACTCAAACGTCATCAAGTGAACAGAAATTCCCGTAAAATGACAGCGAGCTACGCTTCATCTGAAATATGAAACAGAATGATGCATGTCTGGACGTAAACATCCAAGGAAGCATACTGTTGGCTTTTTTTTTCTGTAAATCGTTTTTATTGACTTTTTTACATCATCATTATCAGTTCACAGTACAACCATACAATAACTATTAACTGCAGGGTGTCCTTAAGATGCTCCATAGGTGGTGCAGATGCTCCTTGTCCAGCCACTGGGAATCACCCCCCAACCCCTCCGATATCCCTCCCTTCCCCCCAAACCCCCAACCCCCCCTCCCACCCTACCCCCTTGGCATCTGCATTGGCCTTTTTTTTAACCCCCCTAATTCTGCCAGCATGAAATTCCTACAGCAGCTTCATGTGTGACTGCAGCAGCATAAAACATAAATAAAAATAAATGCATCTGGAACCTTGACACCAGAAACAGGGGACGTGCAAGAAAGATGTGGTCTACCTTTTGTTGATGAGTGTAAGAGATGGAGCCCAGAGGCCTCCAGCATATGTCCATGATGGGTTAGGGGAGGGCGGCTGGTAGTGCATGAAGCTATCTCCAATCAAACTACGGGGAGATGGAGCTGTCTACAAGCCACACACTGCAAAACACAAAAGAAACAGGGTGGAGCAAGTTGGCCTGTTAACCTAAAGTGTAAAGAAGGGCGGGGTTTATTTAAAAGGAAGAACTTAAAAGTTAGGTTATCATCAGGATCAACTTAATTACAATCCCAGCAGACGAAATGGATCAAGCATTGGAAAAGCCAATAGCTCTCGCCTTTTTTACCTCTTGGCTATGCCAATACCTTTTGCCAAAGCAGGGCAGCATTGGCAAAAACAAAAGAAAGAAAGAAAGAAATGAAAAAAGGCAGAATGACATGGACGCTCTCATGTACATATCATGACGCTGCAGGTGGACGCATCATTCCTTATGTATGTGTGATGTTGTTTGCTCCATGTGTGTCACCACACTTGTGCGTAACTACTGATTAAAGCAGACACCATTTCATTAAAATCTTTATTTACTGTTTTAGTATGCTGGACGCCATTAAGAGAAGTAAATAAAAAAGGAATTTGTAGTAGTGCAAAAGTACATTGTTTGAGAGAACAGAGCAGCCCGCTAGCAACTGGTAGATGCTGGGCCACCACAAAATTTGACACAAAAACAATTGTTACAAAATTTTGCATTCGGACAGCAAGAGTGG
This sequence comes from Triturus cristatus, assembly GCF_964204655.1. Taxonomy (NCBI): domain Eukaryota; kingdom Metazoa; phylum Chordata; class Amphibia; order Caudata; family Salamandridae; genus Triturus; species Triturus cristatus. The sequence goes on along the minus strand of NC_140594.1, from coordinate 314,302,539 downwards.
GGGAGCAATGGAAGAACGGGAGGATGGAGTTGGTATTGGAAAAGTTACCGCTGGGGTGGGAGCAAAGGAAAGTGCAATAGGAAGCATTCGAGGAGCTTGATGTGGGGTTCGAGAGAGGGAGAAAATGGGTGTGGGTATTTGAGGGAGGATGCTGCCCAGCTCTCATCTAACCCATATAGGCAAACTACAGAACTGCAGGCATTCAATCCATTTACCTGGCCTATCACCTACTCTCAATCATGTATTGAGACACACATATGGTATTCCTAGTCGTTTGCACTTGCCAGCAATGCAATTTATTTCAACCATTAAAAAACATATTTGGGGATTTTTAAATTCACAGAAAATATTCCTGGACTGGAGAGAGATAGAATAGCATATAAACCTTCTGGACTGTTTTGAGTAAAGGTGCACTTTCTTCAAATATTCCAAGACTGGAGTTAGAATAGTAAATTTGCCATCCCAGCATCTGTAAACCCTGCTGTGAGGGTGCAACTGAAAGCAAAAAACCTCAAGAAGTTGACTCCAGCTCACTTTGCAGTCTGGTGAGGAATACCTAAACTGTTATCCCAATCCTAAGGAGTGAAGCTACATCACTGCAATTTTGAAGACTCACAGAGGACTCCCTCTCTTCAACCCAATATATGTGGTGACCAGGCACATCTCATAAACATTATCTATTATCATTCTGAAACATGTTTTTTTCTGCTATGCGTCTGCGAAGCAGCAAAGTTTTTCACTCGTGAGTTTCCCATAATTGTCATGAATATAATTACTAACTGTATTTGCAAAGTTCTCTGCATGTGGGTTTCAATATACATTAGAGATGCTTGGGCCTCTCATAAGTTATTTTTAGAAAAAAAATCACCAGCTCAATCCAATTGGAAAGCCAGGATGATCACATTTTTTAAGTAACCACAAGACACATACATTATTTTAAAACTACGAGCATGCCTGAGTAAGTATGGTAATTTACATGTAATCATTATACCACAGGGCAGATGTAGGAAATAGGCAAACTCTGCAAACTACTGGTAGGCCAAAAAGGAATCTATGTAAGACTTGGCAGACATTAAAAAAAACGATTTGCACTCCCTTCGAACGTTCGTATTTAGTCATGTAGTCCAGCTACCTTTGCCCCCTAGCCCCTATCGGTAACAAGGCAGAGGCACAGGGAAATGGGGAATTCAATAGACTCTAGATCAGTGGTTCTTAACCTTTTCACTTCTGTGGACCTCCACATAATCCTTACTGGAATCCAAGGACCCCGATTGAATCATTATTATAATGTCACTACTGGAAGCCGGGGCCCCTAGCCTAAGCATTTTCAAAGATTTGAACCGCAAAACAATAGCAAAAATACAGAAAAAAGCATTCCTTTAACAACTACACAAATGTTTAATATTTTATTTAAATCACAAAAATTAAAATAATTACAATTTTAATTTTAATTGGAAAGTTGGAGCTTTTCTAAATTAAATTGAGGCCATTCATCGTTCATACTGTATTCTGTTTGATGCACTGCTCCCACCAATCAATCTGAGGATATTAACTGAATGTTTAGCATCTACTTTTAAATTCCTTCACATTTACAGAACATTCTAAAAATGTCAATTTTATATTTTGCTTTTTTGTCTATATACACTTCATTAACCTGTTAATATTATTTAATTTTCTAAACAGTCACGGACCCTCTGAGTATGGATAACTGGACGCCCCAGGGGTCCCCGTACCACTGGTTAAAAACCACTGCTCTAGAAAATATAAAACTTATTAAAGACAAGGAGGAAGGTAGTTTTGCTTGAAAAGCCAATACCTGAGAGAAATTAATCCTAATTTGATATGGAAATAAAAGGAAACGGTAAAAGGGTGGTTCTAAGATAGTGTTGAGAAATATAAAACGTTTAAAGTTGCCTATTCTGAATACATTCTTGTTGTGGGTTAATTACTTTGGAATTTATCACCATTTCTACAATTCTTCAATGATATAAACCTTTTGTTTCTAGCTGAGGACAGGAAAGTTTGTACTCCCTTAGTTTATTTTTGTCACAAGAGAGATATTTTCAGAAACAGAGTGAAATGAGTGAATCCTCATTGCATGCTTGAACATTATTTCAGTTGTCTACTTCCAAATGCAGAGGACAATTGGTTCCTTAATCCTCTTTTGATGAATTTCAGATGGTCTGTTCAAGGGAAACCAGTAAATATATCCAGAGAGATGAGGGGTATTGCAGGTTCTACACCAAAAATATTTGGATTACATCTGACAGGTTGCCCCCGGGTTTTGGAAAGATAAACTCAGGTGTCGGGTTGGCTGGTACGAAAGGAGTGTCATGGTGTGGTAGTTAGGCACATGCTGTCTGGTCATTCTGATACTCTAGCATTTCCCTGGGGGATGGAATCTTCGGGTTGCTTTCAGAGTAGATTGAGCTACCATGCTCCAAACTTGAAAGCCTCCGTAGCCCCACTATAGTCACGTCCGCTTGCAGTGTGGAACTAATTGAACATTTTTGCCAACGCTGATTTTGGTTTTCTGTCCAGCCCTCAACAGGTGGCTGTAGCAGACTTGGTGGATCAGCAAATAGACTTAAATTTGGTGCAATGTTTCCTTGGCAATTAATATAAAGACTTCAATATCGTGGAGATGTGGTCAATTCTTGATAAGCTTCCCATGAGATGACCGTGGGTTCAGTACATGCTGCTATTTACAGAGGGCTTTAGTCAGTATTCCAGCCTATAGACCATTTCAGTTATCCAGGCAGGATGGAACTCAAGTGGCAGTGTGCTCTGGGGAATCAGTATGATAGGAGGATACTCAGGTAGTGGAAAGCTGCCTAAGGGATCGCATTGACTTAAGATGCAAAGCAAAAATCGGCATCAGATTGAGGACTGTTTGCTTGAAGGTCAGGAGATGACTTACAGAGGATTAGGTTATTTATTTATTTTTTGTCCTAATTTGTGCAAAAAGTGAGATATGAGAAGACAACGATCCCTCTTATCGGAACTTTACCAGCCAGGGTCTTTCTCACCTCATCTGGTAGAAAGGAAGGCCCTCCCATCTTGAGGTGAGATTCTGTTTTATAATCTTCAAATTCCACCATGGTAAAAGTCCCAAAATGTGTTTATTGCATTATATGTAATCATTGGACATCCCTTCCTACCATACCTCTTCTCTCCATCTTAGAGCCGATTCCTATCCCGTATCTCCCAGAATTTCGTTCGATTATTTTCCTCTCTACTTAGGTCCAACTTCTTAATCTTACACATTGATGTCAGCCAGTCACTTAATGTCAGGGGGTTTGCAAGTATCCATTTTATGTATATCTCCCGTCTGGCAAGTAAGATTGGTACAAACAATAGTTTATTTTGCTTATCCTTTAAAAAACCTAAAACCCCATTATCACTCACAATTCCAAAAATAGTTATATCTATGCTTACCTCTATGTCTTGTCCTAGAACTTCATCTATAACCTTACCCACATTCGACCAAAAGAGTTGAAGTTGAGGACACTGCCGAAACATGTGGATATCCTTTGTCCTTATTTCTCTGGACATCTTTTCACCATTTGCTTGTCTATCTTTGTTAGCCTTTCTGGAGACCAGTATGCTCTGTGTAATGTAAAAAGATGATTTTTCCTAAGAGGTGCAGATTTTATTACACGCCATAATGTAGACAAGTATACTTGCCATAAGTATTGTATTAGGTCTTCTTCTTCCACTTGAATCATAAGCCAGTACCATTTTGATCCATTCTTTCACATTGGTCACTTTGCAGTTCTTCCTCTAATTCCATATTCTCCTCCTGATCTTTCTCCATCCCTTTTGCCCAGCTTGTCAATTGGTAGTACTTGAGTCTGGACAATTTTCCACCAGTACTTTTCAGCAGAGAGTCCCAGCTTATCAAAGCTCCTGCTAGTATCAGCTGTCCTCACTTCGTTATACCCGCATGTTTTATGGGGGCTGCCAGTATGTCCTTCAGACATTCTGGAGCACTTGAGGATTTCCAGATAGGTGCAAAGGTACTATAGTATGGAATTTTTAGTACTTTTCTGATCTGGTACCAGAGTTTGCAGGCTGCGCATAAGGCCTTCAGCTTAATTTTTTTAGAGTACTTTGGATGGCCGAACTTGTATAGACAGAAGTCCCCTTCCATTATAGCTTTGTAGTACAGGGCGTAGAGGGAATGTTCCTTAAGTAGTACCCTAATATTTTTGAACTGTAAAACCCTATAGTAATATAAAAGGTCTGAGCTAGTGATACCTCCTTGTTCTTTTCTCCTGTGCAGTTATTACATGCAATTGTTACTCCTTTCGAGGCCCAAATTAATCCATTCAATTCACCTTGTATCTTCTTAATCCACTGTATTTTAAATTATAGTGTTAAAGATAAAAGAGAATTTAGGTAGAATAGTAATCTTTGTTCCATTGGATCTCCCCATGAAAGACAATGGAAGTCCACTCCAGGTTCTTAGAAGTTTCCTTCTCTCTTTTACTTTCCTATCGAAGTTTACTTGTGTGATTTCATCAATGTTCTTTAGTAGCTCTATTCCTAAATACTTTATTCTACTTTTTGCTAAGGTATACGGGAGCGGGGAATTCCATTCCATGATTTCTGTTTTTTGGTGGTTAACTTGACACCCATACCTCTCCAAATTCATCTAATAGTTTTGTGATATTAGGTAGGGATACCCTTAAATTGCTTGTAAACACCATTAAGTTGTCTGCATATAGTGCCACTTTCTTTTCCCACCCTTGAAAGTTGAAAGGGATAACTCATTGTGACATTCTTATGGAATTAGCTAAGGGTTCAATACATAGGTTGAGTAAAAAATGGGGATAGTGGGCATCCTTGACGAGTGCCTCTTCTGATTATTATTTCTTCGGTAAGGTTGCCATTTATCAATATTTTTGCCACTGGGGCCTCGTATATGTTTGTTACTGCCTTGAAGAACTTTTCTCCTAGGCCATATGGAATTATTACTTTGCGTAGAAACATCCAGTTTACTCCGTCAAAGGCCTTCGCGGGATCGAATGTGAGAACTGTGAGTGGAATGTTCTCTTGGGTAGCTATGTCAATTGTTTCGATCAATTTGTGAGTGAGGTCATTCAGTTGTCTCCCCTTAATAAATCCTTTCTGGTCTCCATGGACCATGTGGTTTGTAGTATGTGCCAATCTTGTTGCCAAGATCTGTGGGTAAATGTTATAATCGTTCTTCAAGAGGGACATAGGTCTGTATGATTCGCATTTCAAGAGGTCTTTTCCTGGTTTTGAGATTATAGTAATAGTGGCATCATTCCAAGATTTTGGTAGAGTTAGCCCTTTGAAAAAGACCGTATTTAGCATATGTACCAAGATGGGGCAAAGATTTCTTTTAAGACCATATATAATTCATTTGGTAGTGCATCCGAGCCAGCTGCCTTCCCTCTCTTTAGTTTCTAAAACACATCAATCACTTCTTCAAGAGTTATTTCTGAATTAAGTGTTTCTCTATCTTCTGCTTCTAAGCTGGGGGCAACCAACTTGCTCAGGTAAGGATCAACTAGGTTATTAGACACCACCAAGTCCTCATTATATAAAGATTGGGAAAAATCAGTAAAATACTTCTGAATCCCAGAGTCGTCTACTTCCTGTTCACCCTGATTGTCTCTTTGTATCGTTACAATTTTAGTTCTGTTGTGATTGGTTTTAAGTTTCCATGCAAGGAATTTCCCACTACCTTCCCCATATTCGCACTTCGCTAATTCGCTAGCTTCTCATTTTTCTCTAATTCTGGTATCTAACATATTAATCAGATTGTTTTTTGTCATTTATTTCTCCCTCTATTTTATTTTGTTCTTGGGTGGACACAGCAACCTCTAATTTCCTTTGTTGATCTGAAGTTTCGGAGTCTAGCTGGCAAATTTTATTTTCAGTCTCCTTATTCCTAGATGCGGCCAGACCAATTAAGGTCCCCCTGATCACTGCTTTATATGCATCCCAGACTATTTGTATAGGGGTTTCTTTATTAATATTAGTTTCAAAATATTCCTCAGTTATTTATTTCATCTTATCTATAATCTGCTCGTCTAGAAGAAGGGTGCGGTCTAAGGTCCATCTGGGTGCTGCCTTGGATTTCCCAGTTTTTATTATCATGTGAACTAGGGAGTGATCAGAAAGGTGGGCATGTATATGTTCAACCTTGTCAACACTGTTGTTTAAAGTTTTATCTATTAAGAAAAAGTCAATCCTCTATGCATGACCGTATTTTTGGTTTTTATAGGTGAATCTATTTCTGTGGTTGCCTTTAGTCTTCTACGTATTCACCATCCCCAAATTCTCTGTATATCTTTTCAACCACGCCCTCATTTTTAGGAGGTTTAAGCCTTGACCCGGGTGGTAATCTATCCTCTTTCGGATTTAATAATATGTTGAAATCTCCTCCCAATATAATTGGAACAGACACTTCTATTAATTGAGAGTAGAGAGCTTGGAGTGGGGCAGGGTCATGTGTGTTTGGACCGTAGTATCCAGCAATAAAGTATAGGTGTCCCTCTATTTTTATCTTAGTTATCACCCATCTTCCTTTTGGGTCAGTTGACTCTTCTATGAATGTTGCTTTTGCAGATTTTTTAAATAAAATTGCCACATCCTTAATACAACAAGATTGATTAGTGCAGATATAACTATCAACCCACTTTTGATATTTCATGATCTTATCCCATTCTGCTTTCAGAAGGTGTGTCTCCTGAAGGATTATGACCTCGCTATTCACGATTTTTAAGTATTCCAGAATTTTATGTCTCCTCTTCCTTACTCTAAGGCCATTCACATTCCAAGACATGATATTCACCATGTTATTTGCCATAATCTCTCTTTACACTTACTTTGAAATCCATCCTATTATCCAGATTTATTTTTGTTTTTTACCATATGCTCCCACACCTAGTGAAACAATAACACATAACTTAAATGAATCCCTCCCCCACACCTTCCCCCGGAGAACCCTCCCTGTTTCCATTGGACAAACCTGGTTTGCCCTATTCGAGGGCTGTCCTCTCTAGGTAGCCATATAATCATACTTAATTTTATTTTTTCTCTGAACTTCACTTCTATTTCTGTTGTGACTTGAACTGTTCTATGAAGTTTGCTACCTCCTTTGGCTCTCTGATGTTGTACATCTGATTCCTCCACATAATTGTTCAGTGAGGCCGAAAATCTCATGTAGACTGTTGCTCCCTGTGACCTAAGCTCCTGCATATATTTGCCATGCTCCCATTGTCTATCCTGTGTGGCTCTTGATAAGTCAGATCAAATTCGAAGTTAAAGTCTCCTTTGGTGAAGGTGCCTGCCTTCAAGGCTTCGCTCTAGATTTGTTCTTTCAGAGTGTATGTTTTAAAATTGACTAGAATTCTTATTACATTTTTTCTTAGTTTTCCTTTCCTATTTTGAAGGGATCTCTATGGACTCTTTGAATGTCCTGTTCTAGCGTTTTATCCATCCAGGGATGAAGTATTCAAAAGATTGATCACAAAGTTCTTTATATTTTGTCCTTCCATTTGCTCAGGTATATTTAATATTCAGAATGTATTTCTTCTCGCGTTGTTTTCTAGCGACTCGATCTTGTCTCTTAACTACTTCTCATTTGTTTTTAAGATGTGAATTTCTCCTTGACTATCCATAAAATCTTTCCCAAGTTTTTCTACTGTTGTTCCTACCACTAGTACTCGGTCCATTAAAAAGTTTACTTTTATTTCAAGCGCCACGCATGTTGCCTGAATCTTTTCTTGATTTCTTTCTGATTTAGCAAAGTTTGCTCTCATCTCTACAATTAGAGTTTTCATTAATTTCCCCATCCCTGACTGTGTGCTTTGATCTGGCAGCCTGGTGCATCCTTAGCGTTCTCGTTTTGAAGCGTATTCTGGTGTTTTGCCTCAGGACCTTCATCATGCCCCCCCGAGGGGGCACTGGAGAACTGAAGAAGCCAATATCGCTTCCTCTGGCCCTCCCACAGTTAATGCTTGAAATCTATTATACGTGTCTATCCCACCACACCTAGGGCTTTGAGCCTTTCCGTGCAAATCCTTGACAGTGCAAACTCTATTTCCACCCTCCAGCTTGTTTGCCTTCAATTTTGAAAAAGGAGCGAAGGGAGAGAGTAACATTAATTTTCACTCCTTGATAGTTTTGCGCAGATATAGGGGCTGATGACTCCCCCTCCCCCAATTCTGACGTACCCCCTGCTTATCTCTCATTTTGCTGATTGTAGATATTATGGGGGATAGGACCGGGCTCTTTCTTTTTGTGCCAAGACATGTGTTTTCAATGTTGAAATGTCTACTCCTTAGGCAATAACAGATTCCTTGGCCTCGTATCCCTCCCTTGTTTGAATCTTCTAGGGGGAGGTGTTTTTGCCCCCTTTGGCCTTTTAGGGCAGTTGTCAGGGCAATTGTCTGGGTTACACGCTCTGCGGGGACTCTGGGGGTGAGTTTGCTTCTCTTACCCCTCCCCCTGCCACTTACCGGAGTCATGCACGCTTTCTCCTTCTTTCCTTCACCGCTGTGTTTCCCTAAGTCCCGCGGGCTGTTCTCCCAGGTGCTCGTGGGACCCCGGTAGACAATTCGGGCAGCAGCTCTCTGTCTTCAGTGCAGCTCTTCAGCTGCTTCTGCCCACACACCACTTTTGCTCGCACACGTCCTCGCGGTCTCTTCCTGGCTCTCCTGGAGCCAGCACTGCTCTTCAGCCGATTTCACCCACATGCTGACTTTGTGTGCGTGGCGTGTACTCGTCGTCAGCCACACCATGGAGAGCTCGCGTTCTCGCTCCTGGGAGTCACTTTGCGGTCAGGGTTCTTTTTTTTAATTCTACTATATCCTTGCTATGTCCTCACTTCAAATTGAAAGGGGCTGCTTTTGGGAGTAAAAACATTGGGTCAGTTTTGTGTTTCTGCCTTGAGAGGATCGGTACTCCCGACCAGACTACTCAGCCGGCCGCCATGTTCTCCTAGGATTACGTTCTGTTAACCATTTTGTAGAGCGTGCAGTTACCTAAAAGGTGTCCTGGCGTTGAGAAACTAAATCAATGACTAATAATCAAGATATCCCAAAAGACATATCCGGCTACAGGGTGACCATGTGAATGGAAAAGCACTTTTGATACAAAGGGCCAACATGCTTGGTCTTATTGAGATGTACATGAAGAGATGGTTACCATCCCTGCAGCTCTTGAGGTGTAACAGCATCAATTATCCCTTAACAACACATACACATTATATGTTCTTTAGGATGAAGCTAAGTATTATCAGAATACATCAGGAAACCAGTCTGTCAGCTCCAAAGGGCATGGAGTAATGGGGTAAGGAAGGTATTGAAGCATTGTTAGTGCAATTTGCATATATTAAAAACACATATATTTTAGGTATTTGATGAAACGCAGACATGGGAGTGTTTCAATTAGTATTTTTATTGCAGAAGTAACGCCCCAAACATAAGTTGCTGGACATGGAAACGTATAAAAACACCAATTAAACAAGAAAATTAATTCCGACCGGTAAAAAGAACAAAAGGTATCCTTGAAGCAAAAAACATGTTACTCTGAATCCCTGGGTGGAATTTACAATTTAATTGCAATTTATGGCAACATTTCTTCCTACATGTTATGTTATGTTATGTTACTTGGGTATTTGTAAAAGCGCACGAACACCAGCAGGTTTCTTGGCGCTGAAGGTCTGAGCAGAAACATTAAAGGCAAGGGAGCATCTAGTTATAAGCCAAGGTAAACAGCCATGTTTTGAGCTGTTTCCTGAACCACATGTAATCTACCTCAAGCCTCAGTGAAATGGGTAATGAGTTCCAGAGCCTCGGACCCAAAAAAGGAGAACCAAGTCCCACTGATGCGTTTGCATTTGAATCTGGAAACCACCAAGAGATTCAAATGCATTGATCTCAAGCTACCTAGGGGTGAGTACTTACTGATACATGCTCAGCCACTCCAGATCACATGTGTAGATAAAGACACATTCTGGTTGTTCCCTAACGGGATTTATACTTTATAAATTTGCATTTTCTTCTAATGTGTGCCTTTAATTCTTCATATTTATTGCACTTAGCAAACTTTCCTACATCTGCTCTGTAAGTCCTATGGGCATGCATTTTCACCCCAAGAGCACTTTACCTTTTTTATACCATCTCTTTCTGATTTTATGTAACATGAATATTTAACAAGGATACCGCCATGCTGGAATCCTAGGTTACATTTTGTTGCTTCAAAGAGAACATTGTTCTTTTTACTACTTGGAGGTAATTAAATTGTTTAATTAGCGTTTGTATATGTTTCCACCACTCTATAGGAACTACTATGTGCTCTCAAATCTTTCTGTACTGATGAAGATCCTGGATTTTCTGTTTTTGGGTCGAAACACCATGTCAACTTCTGGCGAAAAGATTATTTTGTCATTACGACGACCAGCCAGGGGTCTTGTGAATTGCTTGTAATAAACAAATGTTTATTCACTCAGCAATTTTTTTTGGTCATATTACCATCTTTTAGTCTCTCAACGCTGTCACTGATCACAGTGATGGGCTTTTTCTTTAGTTTGTTGTTTCAGTGCAGAGACGTTTTAAGGCATAGGCAAAGTGAGCATTTCCCTGGGGCCACCACCTTCCAAGATGCCTCCTATTATGTGATCCAGATCTCTTGTGGTTTTTTTAAACGGTAGAAGAAATCAAGGGGAGAGCAAGGGATAGGGCAGAGGGTGCGTCCTGTTTCACAAATAGATATTAAACTTAAACAATGTGGACGTACCCACTATGTGAGTGTAAGTTAATCACTGTATGTAGTGTGGACATGGACCCATTAGGTGCTTTTAAAAGACCCCTCACACACCAACCTGGCGGTCTGCCACACACAGCCAACTGAACGGTAATAACTCCAGATTAGTTGCATCACTCATTTTGGTTTTAACATAACCTGAGCTGCCAACATTAAAATTTAGGGCAAGGATTCTCAGAGATTTTTTTAACTGTAAAATATCACCTCACATCACACTTAAGCACCACACCAGCTCCGCTGTAATTAGGCGTCGTAGCACAACCGGGGGGCATTCGGCCGCCCGGTTGGTACCCCAATGATGAAGCATGACACCAACCAGGTTGGTGTGTGAGGGGTCTTTTAAAAGCACCTAATGGGTCCATGTCCACACTACATACAGTGATTAACTTACACTCACATAGTGGGTCCGTCACATTGTTTACGTTTTTTAAACTGTATCCATAAAATAAATATTTTTAATTTCCTTACTTGCCAACGTCTACTGACACTGAAAGGTTTAAGATTTGGCTGACTGGGCATCTGTATGACTGCACTCAGAACAATCAGAGAGATTTTATGGCATTAGCAGAGTGGGTCTCCCTGGAAGTCTGATGCTTCTTCTCATCTGTATACCTGAGCTGGCTGAGCTGTTTTTAACTGATATTAGAACACTGGAATGTTGGAAGCTCCATTGAAAACAATGGAGCGCTCCGAGCTTATAATGGCTGGTATAAGCCCGGAGCTCCAACATTCCAATGTTTCTTTGTTCACAGCTCTGGCTGTGAACAAAGGCTTCAGGGAGCCTGAGGGGATTTGAATCCCCTCGCGTTCCCTGAAGGCTTTGTTTTATTTGTTAGAACATTCTGCCCTCTAGTGGCAGAATGTTCTAATAGCCTTATAGCCCTTCGTAGCAGGGCTATACCGGCTATTAAAGTCCCGCTGCTTTGTTAAAGTCCCTCGCCTTCAGCTAGGGCCTTTAACGCTGCAGCGGGCCTTTAAGAGCCGGTATAGCCCGCTACGGCGGGCTATAAGGCTATATTATAAGACAAAATCCTAACTTTACTACTACTAAATGCCTTCTGTGGATACCAAAAGTAGTAATTTTAGGATTTTGTCTCAGATTACTTCTGTGAGTCGGCCCCAGAGTATCCTGTCTGCCAAACTCTAAAAACTCCCTCAGTCTGTAAGATATATGGAGATCAAGGATGGTGTTGCTTTCACATATATAAGTGACAGAACTGATGTTTGGGGCTTGAGTCTATAAAATCTGTGTACAGTGTGTAATAGATCTGCTGTTAACAGGCTGAGTTTATATAATCTGTGAAAGCAGTCAGACTTATTTTAAAAGATGTCTCCAACTCTCAGGAGTTGAACCTGGGGTCTGCAAAATTTAGATGTGTAACTTTGGGAGAGATTTTCTGTGTGAAGCCTGAGCCTGTGTTAAGATCTGTGTAATCTGAGACACAGGTCTGCTATATTTAGATGTATATGAACAAAGCTTAATTTTCTAAATTCAGAGATGGACTTCTGTTCTGACCCCCAGCTAACTCTACCTCAAAAAAACAGCAGCGTGTTCAGCGTGTTCAGGTGTTTAGACATGTGTATAGATAGCATAAAATAATCCTGAAAAGGCTGCAATACATCCCACATCTTTCTTAAATTAGTGGCATTAAAAAATAATTAATACCGTTCTTTATTTTAAGTTCACTGGTGTTCAAGTCCATCTTCTATGTTTGAAGAACTGAGGTGGTATTTCGTTGAAGTAGAGGGCCTCCTGTAAATTGTGTATTTCTTCCTCACCCAGGAATCCATATTGGAATTGCATTTTGAAGATGTGCAACTTGTGCGACTGACAAAGTATAAAGTGGGGTCCGCAAAATAAATTTGTGCCCAGGGCCCCAATAGTTCTTAAGATGAAACGTCCTGTGAACTGGCCTAAGAGGGCATAAAAGGACCCCCAAAAATAGGTTTCACTTAGGGTCCCCAAAATCCTTAAGATGTCCCTCGCACAGTGTGACCACTTATTACACAGAGCTCTAAGATTATTGTAGACCTGTTTATTTGTAGTTCACTGTTGGACCAATTGCAGTTTAAATATGTGTATGTATTAAAAAAATCTTTTGAAACACGCTCTTCATTAAATTGTTGCACACTTATGCATAAACCGATAATTCATATTTATCTTTGAATTAGTTTAACTGGTTTCATTATTTAATTACGGCCCCCGCCCCACAAGTCCCACCGGGGGGATAAACAGTCCCAGGCCTCCGAAATTGGTCCAAATAGGCACAGAGGCCGAGGGATGCCAAGCAGCGAAGATCACCCTCTAAGGGTCATCAAGTGGAACCCATGATGCATTTTATGTTTTGTTGTAATTTTCATAAACCAGCCCATAATGACTAACCCTTTTGACTATTAAGACAGTAGAAATTTACTAACTTTTATCTGTTTTACTATAAGGCGTGTTTGCTCACCATGCCATTCCAGTTTGGACCCAGCCACATGCAAATCAGTCTTGACCCTGTGCCCAATGAGAACAGTCCAGCCCGAACTGCCAGGTCAGGTCCTCCCTGGACTGGAACCCTGCGCCCAATACGAACAGTCCAGCCCGAACTGCCAGGCCAGGTCCTCACTGGACTGGAAACAAGCATCCTAGGACCAGTTTCGGGCTTTCAGCCCTCCTCAGCCAGGATAGCTTGACTCCAGTGGCATGGAGAGCACGGGACCCACGTCTGGGCATACCCTTCCCACTCAGGGTGACAAATGCAAAAAGAACAATTGATGGACAGAATGCAGAGCAATATCATACATTCACCCCAGTATAGAGATCTGGCCCTAAATCCATAGTTTTCTCACCATACTATTCCAGTTTGGACCTAGCCATATGCAAATCAGTCTTGACCCTGCGCCTAATGGGAACAGTCCAGCCCGAACTGCCAGGCCAGGTCCTCCCTGGACTGGAAACAAGCTACCTAGGACCGGTTTCGGGCTTTCAGCCCTCATCAGCCAGGATAACTTGACTCCAGTGGCATGGAGAGCACGAGACCCACGTCTGGGCATACCCGTCCCACTCAGGGTGACAAATGCAAAAAGAACGATTGATGAACAGAATGCAGAACCCCAAAACCAATCCTAGGATGCTTGTTTCCGGTTCACTGTGCCACTGGAATCAAGCTATCCTGGCTGAAGAGGGGTGAAACCGCAAAACCGGTCCTAGGATGCTTGTTTCCGATCCAGGGATGACCTGGCTTGGCAGTTCGGGCTGGACTGTTCCCATGAGGCACAGGGTCAAGACTGATTTGCATATGGCCAGGTCTAAAATGGGATGGCATGGTGAGCAAAAGAATTATGGATTTAACCCAGATCTCTTGACTGGGGTGAATGTTTTGATCTGTTCTGCATTCCATCCATCAATTGTGTGTCTTTTGCTTTCTCGCCCAAAGTGCGCCAGGTATGCCCAGACGTGGGTCCTGGGCTCACTGTGCCACTGGAATCAAGCTATCCTCGCTGAAGAGGGGTGAAACCCCGAAACCGGTTATAGGATGCTTGCTTCCGGTCCAGGGAGGACCTGGCTTGGCAGTTTGATGCTGGACTGTTCCCATGAGGTACAGGGTCAAGACTGATTTGTATATGGCCAGGTCTAAACTGGGGTGGCATGGTGAGCAAAAGAATGATGGATTTAACCCAGATCTCTTGACTGGGGGTGAATGTTTTGATTTGTTCTGCATTCTGCCCATCAATTGTGTGTCTTTTGCTTTCTCGCCCTAAGTGCGCCAGGTATGCCCAGATGTGGGTCCTTGGCTCACTGTGCCACTGGAATCAAGGTATACTGGCGGAAGAGGGGTAACACCCCGAAACCGGTCCTAGGATGCTTGCTTCCCGTCCAGGGAGGATGTGGCTTGGCAGTTCGGACTAAACTGTACCCATGAGACACAGGGTCAAGACTGATTTGCATAAGGCCAGGTCCAACCTGGAGTGGCATGGTAAGTAAAAGAATAATGGATTTAACCCAGATCTCCTGACTGGGGGTGAATGTTTTGATTTGTTCTGCCTTCCGTCCATCAGTTGTGTGTCTTTCGGATTCTCGCCCTAAGTGAGCCAGGTATGCCCAGACGTGGGTCCTGGGCTCACTGTGCCACTGGAATCAAGCTATCCTCGCTGAAGAGGGGTGAAACCCCGAAACCGGTTCTAGGATGCTTGTTTCCGGTCCAGGAAATACCTAGCTTGGCAGTTCGGTGCTGGACTGTTCCCATGAGGTACAGGGTTAAGACTGATTTGCATATGGCCAGGTCTAAACTGGGGGTGCATGGTGAGCAAAAGAATGATGGATTTAACCCAGATCTCTTGACTGAGGGTGAATGTTTTGATTTGTTCTATGGACAGTTTAAAAAAAAAAAAGCAGAACCAAAACCAGGGTCAGAATGGGACTGCCTTGAGATATTACAACAGTACAGAGAGACAGCTCTCTTGCAGTATCCTACCGACTGACAATGCTGGTTACCACTTACCATTTATTCGAACTTACTCCAAGAAATTAGATCCTGTAAGTGGAAAAACCAATCAGTGTTCAAAGTTACTACGAGGAGCAGTAGGGAGTGAAGCAGAAAAAACGCCGTCCAGACACAGTGTTAAGCTCAGTGTGGGCAAACAATTCATTTGTTTCTCATACAATGCGGGGCAAGTGGGATCAAGCAGAAAACATTAAAGTGCAGGTGTCCTCCAGATGTGACTTCCAAATACAGCCACAAAAGGGCAGAGGCGGCCACTAAAGTTAGCAGCAATATTCCATGTGTGGGTTCAAAGTAGAGACATTATGTTCCACATGAGATTTCAGAACTGTACACCATTATCCAGAATAGACCTTACTGTTGATGTGTGAGTTGTAACACAGCCTCTTTTCACCGTGCATTTCACTCTCTCTCCATGCTTCCACTTGAGGATATTCAATACAGGAACTTGGGCTTCTCCTACGTCTGCTGAAACCACTCCGAGGCACAGAAAGAGACAGACAGACAGACAGACAGACAGACAGACAGACAGATAGATAGATAGATAGATAGATAGATAGATAGATAGATAGATAGATAGATAGATAGATAGATAGATAGATAGATAGATGAGAGGCGTGCACTTCTGATGCCTGTACTGTGCAAAAATATAGCAAATATGCATTGCTGCTGCATGTGCTGTTCCTGGTGGGTGGCAAGTGTGCACTGTGGCTGCATGTACTGTTCCTGGTGTGTAGCAAGTGTGCATTGCTGCAACATATGTTGTTCCTCATGTGTGGCATGTGTGCACTTCTGCTACGTATGTTGTTCCTGGTGTGTGGCAAGTGTGCACTGCAGCTGCATGTGCTGTTCCTGGTGTGTGGCAAGTGTGCACTGCTGCAACGTATGTTGTTCCTGGTGTGTGGCCAATGTGCACTGCTGATACGTATGTTGTTTCTCGTGTGTGGCATGTGTGCACTGCTGCTACGTATGTTGTTCCTTGTGTGTGGCAAGTGTGCACTGTTGCTGCATCTGCTGTTCCTGGTGTATGACAGGTGTGCACTGCTGCAACATATGTTGTCTCTCGTGTGTGGCTTGTGTGCACTACTGCTACGTATGTTGTTCCTCATGTGTGGCAAGTGTGCACTGCTGCTGCATGTGCTGGTGTGTGACAATTGTGCACTGCTGCAACGTATGTTGTTCCTGGTGTGTGCAAGTGTGCACTGCTGCAACATATGTTGTTCCTTGTGAGTGGCAAGTGTGCACTGCTGCTGCATGTGCTGGTGTGTGACAATTGTGCACCACTGCAACGTATGTTGTTCCTGGTGTGTGGCAAGTGTACACTGCTGCAACATATGTTGTTCCTTGTGTGGCAAGTGTGCACTGCTGCCATGTATGTTGTCTCTCATGTGTGGCAAATGTGCACTGCTGCTGCATATGCTATTCCTGGTGTGCGGTGAGTGTGCACTGCTGCTGCATGTACTGTTCCTATTGTGTGGGTGTGGGACTGTGCCTGTGGGTGTGTATACATCCGTACACTTATGCTGTGTCAGCTGTAGCTATTCTATCCGTATGTAAGAGAAGTTTGTACTGCTGGTGTTTTGATGCAAAGATGTGCAGCACATATTCTTTGTGTTAGGAAAGCTGCAAAAATGTGTCTATAGTTTTGACAGACGAATTCATGTCACAGGGTGAACACTTTTCAAGTTCTGAGCTTTGTATTTAGCATTAATTGTTTTAAGATGTGTTAGTCCATATGCTTTAATTGCTCAGAACCAACACTACAACTCCCAGAATGCATTGACTTGTTAAACAGAAGCAGAGGACTGATGCGGTGTAGTGTAACCTGGAGCTTCTGGTAACCCTGGCAGCCTAAATTGTTTTTTTGTTGTTTTATATAGCGTGGACTTGAACCGAAGGTATCAGAGCGCTCTACGTGAGCACCAGGTGCATTACATAAGGACACATTTATTTTGGTAGGCACAGGGAGATTACGTGATTTGCCTAGTCACAGGATGTTGAGCGTCCCTGTCGAGACTCGAACCGGTTCCCCAGCTTCGAGGTCAAGCCCTCTAGCCATTAGGCCACATCCTTTGTTGTACCTGTGAAATTAGTATTAGTGAAGGTTGGCAACATCTTTTCACTCTAAACAGAAAACAACATTAACTATATTTCACCATTGTTTCTCTGGCTTCTGGTTCTGTAGTTCTGAACTAATAAAGGCGATCAAAACTACAAATACCAAAATGCAATTAAAAAAGGGCTGGGTTATCTGCTGGCCCCTGACAGTGATAACTAAAGATTTATTCCTCAATGTAATCCAAGCATTTTTATTTGCTCGCAGGATCCACCCAACATTGGCTCTAGTCTAGTGTAGTTTACAACCTCCAAGTGTGGGCACATGGGCAAAGCCCAGAGTATCTGTCAAGCGGCCCCCTGGTCAGGGGAGACACAAGCAGCCAGCTAGTCAGTGGTAAGTGTTCACCCACCAGCCTTCTAAGGCTTGTAGCTTTCCTATTACTATGCTCTTTGCAACTTCTGATAAACAAAGTACTGTTGGATACAATACACGACTGGCTGAAGTTGTCTCACGTCACACGGAGGCACGTGGCATCTGTTGCCTCCTGCTTCTCAAGGTTGGCTGAACTTTGTTCCCGCGAGTGGGTTCCGAGTGGGCTGAGTCGCTTCTCACGTCTCTGAAGACGCTCGCATCTTGGCCCTGCCAGAGTTTGTTTTGGCTCCAGGGAGGGTTACAAATGGCCGCCCTGCTCCTTCTGGGACCCGCTCCAGCCTCCTCTGACCACGCCCACCGGGCAGCCAGAAGCATGAAGACAACGAAGTATGCGATGCAGCCGTAATCACGCCTCCTCCCAACAGCGTGGTGCGCCGAGATAATTTCCTTTTCTACATCTGTGGGAAAATATTTAGATACCTTTGTCTCCCAGTCTGCGATTTCGGGCTGGCCTAGGTGAATTAAAGGAAGCGACGGAGAGAGAGAGAGAGACAGCTGGCATCCTGGGAAAAGGGGAAGTTTATATAAAGCGAAGTACTTGCCAAGTGGTGCCATGTCATGTTTGACACTTTCAACCATTAGCTTTTTTGAACACTCTCTTAGCATTCTAGGACTTGAAATTTCGCGTTTAACATGCTTTTTGGAAGTGGGCTGATAACAGAGCTCCCCTTTGCCCATCAGGCCATCTGCAGCCCTTTTCATCCAATTATAAAATCAGAACTACAGATACCAGAATACAAAGATAGAATCTGAACTGGATAGATGTATCATGCATGGACCTCGAAAACTTTAGAACTCAAGAAAAATCCCAGCAAGCAAAATGACGGGAGATACACTTGGTAGCTTTGCAGACAGGAGCATCTGAGAGGCTGTCAGGGCCAGGGAAGACATAGTCACATTTTAGACATGCCTCCTACAAGCTTGCTACTAAGGCTCCCCCTTTCTGCCTAGGCCAGACATTACATGACTGGCTGAGCCTAGCAAAGGCCTACTTGCCTTTTAGAGGCAATGGACCATCTGAAAGTCAATTCCTCTATAGTGCACCTCCTCGGGAACCAGAACACTGCACCCATTTTGTCTACACACGTAGTACTGTAATAGGCATGCCACCAGTGTGATTTTTAGGTAGCCCTGTTTTTAACCTCCTGGCAGGCAGTAGTCTTGCTTAGTGCTGTACCTGAAATCTAAGGCTGAAAGTGGTCCTCGTGGTTTGGGGCAGATTGTCAGCTAGGCAGCTGGGTAACTAACTGTGGGTGTCTCCTAACAGGCACCTGACTGCCTGAGACGGCCCATTTAACTTACGTGCGTGAACATATGCAGAGCCCCGTGTTATACATATTCAGGCATCTGGCAAATGGCGGCAACGGTCTTACGTTTTTCTTTTCTTAGCAACATAGCATAGCAAGTTCTTTCATTGTACAGACATGCCATATTCAGTGCCAGGGCGTTTAGTGGTCCCACTTTTAATAGGGATCCACTGAAGGGTTGCAGGCCGCCTGCGCTGCAGGGACTTCAGGAGCCTGCGTTATGCCCCTGCAGTCGCGCCATTTTGCAGCACAGTCTTCTGCAGGAGTTGTAGCGTGTACTGACCAGCCACTGTATTTTATAGATTCACAGTCCTTGCACATCATGGAGAGATGCTCTGTTTCATACAATCATAGCCAGGCATATTTGGAGCCTTCGCATATGGTAAGAGAGCCCCTATGTTTTTATGCATATTCTAGCATATTCAGAGCCTTGGCACATGGCGGCTGAGTTCCTACGTTTTTTCGACTCACAGCACAGATGTATTCAGATCCATTTCACATTGCAACAAAGACATTATGTTTCACAAAATTTTAGACCTGGCATATTGGGATCCTTGGATTTTAGCAACTGGGATATTGTGTTTTCAAACAAATAGAGGTTGGGAGCACACTGCCTCACACCCCAGCACTCAGTTCGCCTCAATGCATCATGGTAAATGCAGTGCACGATAACACTTACTTCAGTAACACTCTTACGTTTTTCACCATTGAGCTGTGAATCTCTAGACACATGTTTCAGGATAGTTGTCCTTCTTCAGTAGAGAGCAACACATTGTTTTGGGGGTGCTGGAAATGCTGCCCAAAGGCCTTTCAGTAGCACACACTTGGCTCAGGGGATTTTGTGTTTTTTTTAAATCAAAGTCCAGACATAATCTAAGCCCTAGCACATAGCCACTGAGGCCTTATGTTTCATAGAAGTGCAAATCTGACCTATTCCAAGCATTGATATATTGGAACTGGGACCTTAAGGTTTTTCGACTGACAGCCCAGATGTATTCAGATCCATTTCACATTGCAACAAAGACTATGTTTCACAGAATTTTAGACCTGGCGAATTGAGATCCTGCTTCAAATCATAGTCCAGACATAATCAGAGCCCTGGCACATAGCTGCTGAGGCATTATGTTTCATAGACCTGCAAATCTGAAATATTCCAAGCATTCATATATTGCAACTGAGTCCATATGTTTTTAGACTGGCAGCCCAGATGTAGTCAGAGCCACTTCACATAGCAGCAGAGACCTTATGTTTCATAGAATTATAGATGTGGCATATTCGGACCCTTTGTATTTAGCTACTGAGATCTTACGTTTCTTCCACTCCCAGCCCATATTCAGAGCCCTCCCACATAGCCACGGAGCCCTTATGTTTCATAGAACTACAAATCTTATCCATTCAGAGAGTTGGTGTATTGCAACTGAGCCCTTAAGATTTTTTGACTCGCATTCCAGATATATTTGGAGCCCACAAATTTCGTAACTGAATACTTATGTTACTCTGACTTACCCCGCTGTCATGTGCCGAGCCCTGGCTGATAGTGACAAAGCTCTTCTGTTTCATATTCCCAGACTTGACTTACAGCAAGAAATGCCTAATTTGTTTCATGGAGTGGATGTAGGGAGGTCTGAGTTACAACTCTATGGATTTTGTGATTGGATTTCCATTTCCTGTGCATACATGGTTCACACTGGACGTTGGTGGATTAGTCTCCAGGAGCGTAGAGCAGCATTTAACAACAGGGCCATAGACCACCCGATTGAAGCTTAGAGGTGGAGTCTTTGTTGTCCCACCAATCCAACTGTGGCCCGCCAGCATGCTGAAGTGTGCAGGAGGTGCAGTCTTGTCTACTGGCAATGGCACAGACCATCGTTTAAATTACTACGGCAGCTGCTCTTTGGTTTACTCCTGCTGCATTAGAAGGGTGGCAGAATGAACCATGGAAGCAGCTGGGTGTGATGATGCTCCACGGGCTGCAGGGGATGAATTTGCTCTTTTTCAACCTGCATCTCTGCTGTCCTTCTATCATTCTAGGCTTTGGGAAAATCCCCTCCAGATGGGAAGTTGCCAGAGAGAGAATGGGGGAAGAGGAATGTACTATGTCCTATGAGAAGGAGGCCCCAGTGTGTCTAGTGGTCCTTACACAATTCTAGCAATGTTGTGACTCCCCAGTTTGGTACAGCCTATTGAACTGACAATTGTATTTCTTGCTATTTCTGAAGGAGGTGGGTTGGGTCCTGTACTCTAATTCATTCCATTATAGTAGGGGAAAGGAAAGATTTCGACTGCACAGGTCCTCACTACCCCCCCTGCACTTTCAATTGTAATTTATACATTATTGGAATTTGCTTAAAAACTGGTTTAGGAGCCAAAGAAAAGATTGTTGAGCTGTTGACCAGCTTGAGCTCTTTAAGAAACAGGGAATGACCCTGTATACAAAAGAGCTCCTTCATCGAACAGTTATTTATCAGAGCCCCTCTATGAAGGCCTAGGACTCTAATCTAGAAACATGTAACGTTTCGGTACCAAGGGTCATTTCAATCCCCAAAATTAGAACGATCTCTGACTATTTTTCATCACTCAAGAGTGAAACTCCAAAGACAAAAAAGAGATTATAATTTTTCATAGTACTCAATGGAGAAAATATGACAGCCCATGATTTAAAAGCTTCATCTTTAGCAAGCAAAATCATGGTGGAAGAGGAATTCTTGGATGATCTCTTGGATAAATCTATAACGTTGAATAAGAACATTAAAGTAGGTGCTGTGCTCTTTTCAATGACCCCAACGTTCTCACGTTCTAAGGCAAAAGAAGAGACCACCAAACTATAACTGGAGAACTCGCTTATCTCAGAATAACTGTTAATCACATATGCATTAATATTAGAATATAGGTGAAAGATTTCCTCCCTTTCCGATAACATGCTTGGGAACAGCTCTGTTAATCATCCTCCTCAAATTACTATTTTGTCAAAGGAGGAAAATTTTAATTTAAATCCAAAAGGCTAATATTTTCCTTTCTAGAATTGATCCTTGGAGGAGGAAGAGTAAGTTTAATAATTCTCATTATTTATTCAACCCTTTAAAATTTGCAGAACTTTTTCCTACACCAAGTTAGCACTCACTCCTGAAATGTCAATCCATTTTAATATTTTTTTTAACGCTTATGATGTTAGGCTTATCTCCACAGAGGATATTGATTTAGTTGAGATATATTCTTATGCTAAAGCAGGGCAGGAGTTTCAGTATCCACTGTGTACTTTCTCTATAAGGTGTCCTTCTCCTTGGTATGAAACACAGCTCGTCTTTTTATAAAATGGGTATAGATGTTTTTCCAGTTCCTGGAAATGAGTTGCCCACAAATTCCTTAACTATACCTAATCCTCATAGGTCTTTATCTGTGAATTTAAAACCCTCAGCTGAAACAGGAACTCACCAGAACGGTTGTAGAGAAATCAGAGAGAGACAGAAAGGAAACATATAGTGATGAGTTAGTAATGGAGGACAAGACTTGGTCCTGGCTTCCAAGTGCCCTTACAAACACTTGTTCCAACTAGTATTAAATGGAAACTGTTGGAAATGGCCCTTTCTAGGGTGCTCTTCCTCGACTTTTTGATTTTCTCCTTCCCAGTTTTCCGCTGCTCTGGATGCTAGTCTTAGGACGCAAGCATGTTTGGCACTGCCACGCGGTGTCAAAGCGATGTGTTCATCATATTCATACTGTGGAGTGTGTATATATGATGGGCTGATTCGAGTTAGCTGTTAGTCCTGTGTCATGGGGTAATACCTATACCAGGGGCATGTATCTCAAATGTGCCTCCGTGGGCCTGCTGCACTGGTTGTCATCCACGGAGGTAGCTCATCGATTGTGCCACAGGTTTGCCCAGGTGGGACTTGTGTGCACGGGTTACTGTTAGTCGGCTTGGCGTTTAGAGAGCTATGTGCCAAAGTTCTGCATGTCTCCTGCTATATCGGAGTCCTCCCTGGTGACAAGGTGTGGTATTGGGAAGAGGTTGGGCATGTGCGTGAGTGCGTTACATGAAAGAGTCATGAATGGCACCGGGTGGTGTGTTAAGTATGACAAGGCCTGCTTCTTGCATTGGATTAGCATGAGGGGGGTATAGGGAAAGACTGTTGAGCATTATTTCCTACGGGCAGAATAGTAACAGTATAGTGTTTGGTATCGATGAGTTCGTAATGACGAATCCCATCCAGTAGTGGGAGTGGGTTCAACATTACAATGATGGAAATGTCACTTTTGGGAAGTGGGCGTTTCGGTGGCTGTGTGTGCCTGGTGCCCTGTCTCTTAATTTCCAACTGGGTGCTAGGGGGATTGCCACATCTGTGTATTCCTGAAAGAGGGCCATAAACTAGGGGTTCATGGGCAACTGTAGACCTCTGACTCTGAAGGGCCTTTCTGGGATGGTAATGTGGGGGTGGAATTGGCACCTGCATTCCAAGAGGCTAAATCAATTAATCAATCAGGAAGTTTTAAGCACGCTACTCACCCGTGAGGGTCTCAAGGCACTGGGGGATAGGGAGATACAGCAGTTCCATTCAGTCAAAGAGCCAGGTCTTGAGGGCCTACCTGAAGGTGTTCAGGGAGGGGGCGTGTCTGTTGTCAATAGGGAGCTCTTTCCAGGCCTTGGCCGCGATATAGGAGAAGGCTCTTCCCCCTGTTCTGTGGATGCGAGGGGTTTCGGCGAGGGCGAGATTGGGGGAGCGGAGGTTTCTTTTGGGTACGTGGAAGGTGATTCTCTCGTTGAGGTATTGGGGTCCTGTGTTGTGGAGGCATTTGTAGGCGTGGGTGAGTATCTTGAAAGTGACTCTCTTCTCGACGGGGAGCCAGTGGGGCTTCTCTAGGTGTTGGCTGATGTGCTCGTATCGGTGGATGCCGAGGACGAGTCTGACTGCGGTGTTCTGTATCGTCTGGAGCTTGCGGAATAGAGACTTGTTGATGGCGGCATAGAGTGAGTTTCCGTAGTCCAATCTGCTGGTTATGAGCACCTGGGTGACTGTCTTCCTTGACCCGGGGGTATTCATTTGAAAGTCTTTCGGAGAGCGCGAAGGGTGTTGAAGCAGCTGGATGCGATGGAGTTGACCTGCTTGTTCATGGAGAGGGAGGAGTCGAATACGATGCCGAGGTTTCTGGTGTGGTCCGTGGGGGTCGGAGAGTGCCAAGTGCAGTGGGCCACCAGGAGTTGTTCCATGCAGACGGGGTGGTTCTGAGTACAAGGACTTCTGTCTTGTCAGAGTTGAGCTTCAGGCAGCTGTTGCTCATCCAGGATGCGATGTCCTGCATTACTTCCTGGAAGTTGAGTCTGGTGTTGATGGGGTCCTTAGTGAGGGAGAGGATGAGCTGGGTGTCGTCGCCGTAGGATATTATGCTGAGGCGGTGCTGTCTGACGATTGCGGCGAGGAGGGCCATGTAGATGTTGAAGAGGGTTGGGCTAAGTGATAATCCCTGGGGTACTCTGCAGTTGATTTCCGTGGGTTCGGAGAGGAAGGGTGGTAGTCTGATTCTTTGGCTTCTGCCGGTGAGGAATGAGTGGATCCAGTCGAGGACTGTTCCTTGGATGCCGGCGTCGTGTAGTCTGGTGGCGAGTGTGCGGTGGGAGATGGTGTCGAATGCTGCTGACAGGTTGAATAGTATCAGAGCTGCGGTGTGGCCTTAGTCGAGGAGGGTGCAGATTTTGTCTATATCGGCGAGTTGGGCGGTCTCGGTGCTGTGGTTGCTGAGGAATCTGCATTAAGAGGGGTCGAGGATGGAGTTCTCTTCGATGAACTTTGTTAGCTGTGCATTGATGGTCTTTTCAGTGACTTTTGCTGTGAAAGGCAGGAGAGAGATGGGCTGGTATTTCTTGAGGTCCTTGGGATCTGCTGAGTGTTTCTTAAGCAGGGATCTGACTTCTGCGCGTTTCCAGTCGTCGAGGAAGGAGCCGGTCATGAAGGAGGCGTTGATGGTGTGTCGCAATTCTGGTGTGATGTCAGTGGTGGCTCTGTGGTAGATGTGCGGTGGGCATGGGTCTTTAGGAGCCCACGAGTGGATGCTTTTCTTAGTCGAGGCAGTCTCTTCGATCGTGACCGGTGTTCAGGAGGCGATGGTGGGTTGGCTGGTGTTGCTGGAGGGCACGTGGTTGCGGAGTCAGGTTTTTGGTCGTTGAAGTTTTTGTATAGGTTCTTGATTTTCAGGTAGAAGTACGGGCCAAGCTTGTCGCAGAGGTCCTTGGAGGGGGTGATATCTGTGGTTTCGCTGGTGGGTTTGGTGAATTCCTGGATGACGCTAAAGAGCTCCTTGGAGTTGCTGGTGTTGGCGAGGATTTTGTTGTAGATGAAGGTTCTTTTGGTGGTTCTGATGTGTTGGTGGTATTCCGTCATGGCGTTTTTGTAGGTGGTGTGGTTTTCAGGCGTCTTGTTATTTTGCCAGTTCTTCTCAAGGCGTCTGTAGGTGCGTCTGGCATCTTGGAGGTCAGTGGTGAACCAGTTGGCTTTCATGTGGTGCTGTCTGTCGGAGTTGCGTAGCGGGCGAGTTTGTCTGCGCAAATGGAGAGCCAAGTGTGAAGTTCCCTGCCTGCGAGGTTGGTCTCGGTTGTGGCAGTGGGGGTGTTGCGGTTGAGGGTGGAGTTGAGCTGCTCCTCGGTGACTGTGCTCCAGTTTCTTCACAGTGGGCGCGGAGCAGGTCTGGGCGGCTTGAGTTTGTTGACGATGAAGTGTACGCAGTGGTGGTCAGTCCATGGGGGTTGCTTGGTGTGGGTTCTGTTTTCTCCTGCGAAGATGGGGTCGAGGGTGTGTCCTGCCTTGTGGGTGGACGTGGTGACGAGTTGTTTCAGTCCGATGTTGGCGAGGTTGTCAAGGAGGGTGGTGGAGTTGTGGTCGCTGTGGTTGTCGAGGTAGAAGTTCAGGTCTCCGATGAGTATGTAGTCCATGGAGGCAATGGCGTGGGGTGCGATGAGGTCGGTGATGGTGGCTGTGAAGGGCCTATAAGCGAGGGTGCCGCGGAGTGTGGAGTTAGGGCTGGTCTGGACCTGGAAGTGCAAGTGTTCTGCAGCGGAGAAGGCGTCGCTTGAGGTGGAGAGGTGGAGGGAGTTTTTGTGCGTGATGGCGAGTCCTCTCACGGGTGGTTGGGGCCGTCCTTCCTCTGGATCTTGTATCCATCAAGGATGGCAATGCCGATGGCGATGTCGGGGGCAGAGGAGACGTTGGTCCAGGTTTCTGTAAAGAAGGCAACGTCTAGTGAGAGGGTGTCAAGGAGGTTCCAGATCTCAATGGCATGTCTGTGCAGTGAGAGCACGTTGAGGAGGATGCACTTCAGGGCTTCAGTGGTGTTGGCGTTCTGCGTGGTGGCGGTTGCCATGGTGGTGCGGAGGGTGGTGAAGGTGCGGCGGCAGTGGCAGCAGGAGAATTGGCCATTGGTTGTTTTTGGGGTGGACTGCTGACAGTTGTTGTTTCTTCCGGGGTTTAGTGCGAGAAGGGCGGCTGCGTTGTAGCGGTGGATGGTAGGAGATCCAGGGGTTCTGGTGCTGGTCGGCGTCGGGTCACAGACGGGCTTGCCTTTGGCGCACCTTCGGCGGAGCAACGAGCTAAACAAGGGCACAGTAACGGGCACGATCACAGCAAGCAGAGACACAGAGGCACAATAAACTGGCACAAAAGGCAGAAGCCGAAGCAGAAGAATGGGTACAACTGTGAGTGGGCATGGAGCAGTACACTAATATGGGCACAATCGCTGCAAAGCAGAGAAACAAGGCAGACAAGGCGCAAACTGCCACAAAAGGCAGGCAGAAGCCGAGCAGGAGATCAGGCACACTACCGGGCTTGGGGCAGCCACCAACACCTTCTTCTGGAGGTCCTGGAAGTCAGCGGTGGCTGCACACACGGCTGAACTCAAGACCAGAGGTCTTGCTCGCGCTCCCCCGGTGTGGCCGCCATTAAGTAGGGGAGGGGGAGGGACGTGCAGCTGGGAGGCGGGAGCGGGACCCGGCAAGGGATAGGGGCCACAGGGGCAGCAGCGGTGGGGAGGGAGTGGGCAAAGAGGACAGTAACTGGAGGTGGGTACGGAGCAACACGCTAAACAAGGGCACGGTAACAAGCACAATCACAGCAAGCAGGGACACAGAGGCACAATAGACTGGCACAAAAGCTGAAGCAGAAGAATGGGTACAACTGGGAGAGGGCATGGACACAATACGAGCACAATCGCGGAAAAGCAGAGAAACAAGGCAGACAAGGAGCAAACTGCCACAACAAGCAAGCAGAAGCCGAGCAGGAGATCGGGCACACTACCGGGCCTGGGGCAGCCTCGAAAACCTCCTCCTGGAGATCCTGGAAGTCAGCGGTAGCTGCACAGATGGCGGAGCTGCTGGGGAAAGAGCAGATCTCAAGAAGAAGCTGGGTCTTGGCCCCACTAAAGTTTGTAATCAAACCTCCTATTGTAGGTTGACAGATAGGACAACATTTAGAGCGAACCTGTGCATTTCAACGATGGCCTTTTGAACCGGTCGTATCTGGGAAACAACCATTACACCGCATGCGTTAGAATGCATGCTTTTACCCCGCATACCATTACAATGAACATGGCTTGCTGTAGGGGGTACAAAGTGTTGGATTTAACTCCAACACCTTCCCTACTGTTGCACAGACTGGAGTTGGAATAGTAAATTATACTATTCCAACATCCAGCGCAAAATGGACAGCAAGTCGGGGTAAAAAATTGTGTTGTAACGACATACGGGGTAAAAGCATGCATTGTAACGTCATACAACCATCGTATCTTTATAGGCCATGGTGAGTATAACTGCTGGGGTTTCGCCATCCGAATGTAGAGACCTTTTGGATTTGGAACTATACTACGCTGGTTCAATACTGGGACATTGACACAAGGAATAACTAGGGAAGGAGGGACTGCAACTGGACTAAAGGCAGACTTGTGGTGGCTTAAAGCTTGTTGTGCTCCAGGAAGAAGTGATAACTTGGTGGATTTTGCCTGGAAGATGCAGGCCCACAACTAGTGTTAACTATCATGGCCTGGGTCTCGAAGTACTCTCCAAGGGCCAGTGAGCTGACCTCCTGTCCACAAGATCCCAGGGACACAAAAGATCTCACTGTCTCCACAAGATCATAAGGACTGCATTATATGCGGCGGAGACAGGTGGAAGTAATCGTGGTTGGGACAAGGACCGTCCTGACATACCCCATCATCTTGCTATGCAAGAGGAGTGTGTGCAAAGATCAGCAGCCATCTGAGATGCCAGGGTGTGAGGAGTGCTGAGGAAGCTTGCAGAGTCCAAGGGACCCGCGCTGGCAACCAAGTGGACCTGTGCTTGCGTTGTCTCTGGAGCGTGTGGTGTCCGAGGGGTATTGGGGAACCAGAGCCGTAAGCCGAGACTGTCTTCAGCCTCCAGATCAGGACGACGACAGTGCCTAACATAGCGGCCTCTGTAGGAGGTCATTGGCTCCTTCTCCCTGGATCCAAGCCACAGGGTGCTTTGTTTTGGAAAACATTGAGACTAGACCAAAGGGGTTTCATGCGCCTTGCGGGCATCTGCAGCTGACGGCCCAGGGGTCTACGGCAGGTCACACCTTCACTTGAGGAGAAAACATTTCTCCAGACAAGGATTGTGCCAGCTTCCCAGGTCACAACCTTTTGTCTACACAGGGATATCGATCCCACACTCATGCAGGTGCTTTGGGGAGCCTGGAGGTCTAATCCATATAGACGAAACTAAGTAACTGTTTCTTTTCGTGTTTAAGTTGTTCAGACTGTCTTGTCAACAGGACCCCAGCAAAGGCAACATGTGTTGTTGACTGGTGGAGTTGAAAGACTAAGGGGCCGGGTCACAAGACACAGTCAAAGATTGGTAACTGTTTCACCATCCTGCAATGGGAAAGTCTTAAAATTGTATATAACTGTAAAGTGTATATCCAGTGTGGGTTTTGTTTTGATTTCAATAGAGAAGTTTGACAATTGTGTATAACTGTAGAGTGTATATGCAATGTGTATCTCATTTTGATTTCAATGTGTGCGTGTGTGTTACATAAAGACAGGTGTTTTTTATACATATGGGGTGGAGTTTGTTTGTGGCAAATGCAGTGTGTTGCAGGGGGGAGTGTTGTGCCAATACTTTAGACTAGTGCCCTTAGGATAAGTCTGACTGCTCGGTGCCAAGCTACCAGAGGGTGAGCACAGGCTATCGAACAAGTGTATCGGACTCATCTTATTTGTAACTGTGGATTCTGACTGGCTTTGATGCGTCTCAGTCATCCCGAAACCACTGGGTCTAACAAAAACTATGTAGCTGGAATGTGGCTAGGCAGCAAGGTCTCTTGACTTCAAAGAATGTTGGTATTAACTTTGATGATGCATTATTTGTTTACTAGAAACCTGGTTAATTAAGGATTTCGACTTAGACACATTTTTTTGCCCAGCAACTCTATGTATAAAAGATTTTCCAATGGGGGGGTTTCTAACTTGTTAACATCGTCTTTTACATGGGGGCCATGCAGTTGGTTGCTGCTATAAAATACGATATTGTTGTTTATTGTTCTTATGTAGGATAAATAACTTGTACCTATTTGTACTTTGTAATGTTTATTTTTCTCCTGACTCTAATTTTGTACTCTATTTATCTAAACTTCAAATGGTTTTATAAAGTCTACTGATTTCATTTCCAATTTCAGTTTTAATAGTAGCAGGAGACTTTAACACAAGAGTAACATTCTCAGCCTACAGGAAAGGTGCCTTCCTATAATTCGATTCTTTTTGGGGCCTTACCTTACCTACTCTTTCAAATAAGAAGTTTGACAAACGACCAATGCACTTACTGACTTGGACATTACAGTTCAATGTGGCATTATTCAATGGAACATTGCCTGATGTAGAATCTGATAATCACACCCGCCAAAGAGGCTCTCAACGGTCACCGATAGACTGTTTTTGCATTCAATATATAGAGACTAAACTAATCACAAATTTTTAAATTAAGACTTAAACTTGAAGCGATCATTCTTGCCTTTATTTTACACTTATGTTAAACAAAGCTGAGTCTCAGTGTGTGTGTATATTATCATGTGACCAAGGCCTGTGACGGGCTGAAACGCGTAATGGCGGCGGTGGTGTCTTTTATATTTAAATAAATTATTGGATTTTTCACCGCACCTTGGGTCTGCTTCCGTTCTTCGAGGACACTTCTTCAACTTGTGAGATGGAGTTTTCTTATATATATATATATTCACTGAAAAAACCATAGGTTTCAGGGGTGTTATAGTTAGCTGGACTTTTCACTTGTACAAAACTATTGAAATTCCCCCGTTATAGTTAGTTCAGCTAACTATAACTCGCGTGCCCGCAATGCACTGCTGATGACGTCACATATTACATCACTCATGACATGGTCAGTGACATCACTCATGACATCACTGATGACATCTCAAATAACATCACTGATGACATCACTGATGACATCATCCAGTGAATGTGTGTTTTTCTGAAAATTAAATATGTTTTATATATGTATATCTCAAGGTCGATGGAAGAATAAATGGGTATATAAGTGTCTAAATGGATGATTTGTTTTTGAAAAATTGATTGTGTAACTGACTGATTAAGTGTATCATAGTGAATACATGGCTTAGTGAGTAATGTTTAAATATGTAAATATCTGTATCAGTCTCTCACTTTGTGTATAAGTGGCTGCATGGGTTGTGAGTAGCTACATGGGTGTCTATATAGGTTATTAGTTGGTTTTTTGAGTATCAGTCTGAGTGTCTGCATGGTTCGGTGGGGGGTATTACGTAGTGCATAGGTGCATGAATGAGTGACTCACTGTTTGTATGTGTTGAAGACAGCATGTGTGCAGGACTGTATGGGTGTGTTAGTGAGTGAATGACTGTCTCAATAGTGTCTTTATGAGTAACTACATATGTTTTAAACTAGTATATGTGACTATTGGTGTATATAAGTGAGTATATGTGAGAGTGAGAGATTGAAAGAGTTCCTGTATGAATAAGTATGTGTTTCTATAAGTGATTGTTTAAAAGACTAAGTATATGTAAGTTTCCGTAGAAGTAAGTGTGGTGGTGTGTGTATAACTGTATATGCAAGTAAATGTATGTTTGATTCCTTATTAGCATGAGTGACTATGTGTGTGAGTAACTCTATGGATGAGTGGCATTGTGTAACAGGATGTATAGGTGTATGAGTACATATGATGAGTGAGTACATGTATGAGTGACTGTATAGGACTGTTGGTGAATGAGTGGATGTGTATGTGGATCTTAGAATTACTGAAGAGGTTGTTGTAACTGGTATTGGTATGTCCATTGTTTTGAAACTTTTAGTCTCTATTTTTGAATGTGTGTATCAAAGGTTATATTAGGGTGAGAGGAGGTCTGCCACACTATCACAAGGATGATGTCATCAGTGATGTCATCAGTGATGTCATTTGAGATGTCATCAGTGATGTCATGAGTGATGTCACTGACCATGTCATGAGTGATGTAATATGTGACATCATCAGCAGTGCATTGCGGGCACGCGAGTTATAGTTAGCTGAACTAACTATAACGGGGGAATTTCAATAGTTTTGTACAAGTGAAAAGTCCAGCTAACTATAACACCCCTGAAACCTATGTTTTTTTCAGTGAATTTCTGAGGTTTTTTAAATGCTAATTCCTAACTATAACGTGCCTGAAACCTATGGTTTTTTCTGTGAATTTCAAAGGTTTTTTAAATGCTAATTTCTAACTATGCCTGCAGAGATAGGACATGTGAAGAAAGAAGAAAAAATGCACAGAAAAAAAAAAGAAGTGCAGAAAGAAGCAACAGAAGTCCTCAAAGACGAAGAAAAGTGCAGGAAGAAGGATAACGTGCAGAAAGAACAAAAAGAAGAGCAGAAAGAAGCCTTGTTGCAAAATCATCCTGTACCCTCAACTTTTTCAGACGGATACTGGTGGTAACTGAGTCTGACTAACCAGTCCTAGAGCCAGTGCTATGTTAAAAGACACTTAGAATACAGTGAAAACACCTACATACACTAGGGAACATTATGCGTTGGGGTCCCCCTGTGATTAGCATGATCTCCTCTGTAAGCACCTAGCATATAATAGGGCAGGGGGATTAAAACTACCTCTTAAAACAGGCCACAGGGCGTTTTTGCACACGTTAACTCAGGCCCCATCCCCTCCCTTCACCACTGTGTAAACACGCCCTGTGTCCGTTTTTAGTTGGGAGATTAAGTTCATTTGAATCCTGAGGGTCCCTAGGGTCCAACTAGCCCACTAGGTACCTCCAGTAAGTGCCACAGAGCTGCGTTGCAGAGAGGTGTAAAAAGTGGCACGGCCTGGACCACCTCTCTGCAATGCAGCTCAGTGGCGCTTACTGCAAGCACTTGGTGGGCTAGTTAGCCCCCAGGGGCCCTCAGTATTGAAGGGAAATTATATCCCCAATTTAAAACGTGCCATAGTGCGTGTTTGCACACGTCACCTCAGGCCCCGTCCCCTCCCTTCACCACTGTGTAAACGCGCCCTGTGGCTGTTCTAAGTTGAGAGATTAAGTCCCCTTGAATCCTAAGGGTCCCTAGGGTCAAACTAGACCACTAGGTACCTCCAGTAAGCGCCACAGAGCTGCGTTGCAGAGAGGTGTAAAAAGGGGCTTGGCCTCAGAACACCTGTCTGCAGCGCAGCTCCCTAGCGCATACTGGAGATGCCTGTTGGGCTAGTTGGTCCTCAGGGAACCTCAGTATTGAAGAGGAATTAATTCCCCAACTTACAATTCGCCAGGGGGCGCGTTTGCAGAGTGCTGCAAGGAGGGGGCGTGGCCTCCGGCACGATGCCAGTCTTTTATTTATTTTAATTTTTTAAGAAGGGGGGCTGTGTGGTTCCCCTTCTTATTCTAATTTATTGGCCCTGATGACCCCATCCCCCAGGGCCTGTCTCCTAATTATATTTTTTTGACCCCAATCCCCAGGGCCGGCCACTGTTTTTTATTATTTTTAAAAAATATATATTTATAGACACACCTAGGACATGCTGGACAAACCGTACATACCTATCACCATGACGATTTGCGTGATATTCATTAAAAGGCGACTATGCATACAATGAATCCACGTGGAATGTATTTACACCACTAGTGAAGCTCTGACATGTCTGATGCCCTACCGTGCCTAATCCCGGTAGACACCCTTGTCGTTTATTTATACAAACATGGGTAGCTATTGACGGGCACATTTAATACACATGCACACCAAGCCATTCAAAGGGGATTCGACAAAAATTCGACCAAAACTATGCAAGAAACCCCCCTCACGGTTAATAAAACACACATCCACTGCCGGATGTGTAATACTTTTTATTTTACTCTCTGGAAAGGGGACGAACATCACTTGAGAGTCACAGCGCGGTCCTGGCAGAGCCCAATGCTGTGTTACACCCACCATTGCCTGCTGAGTGCCACACACCTCTGTGTTGTATTCCACTAGCTAGTGCATATGCTATGACACTCTCTAGCCCATGTGCACTGTAACACCACCCCGTGAATATGTCAGGCCACACTTGTCTTTGCACGGGTTATATTGCCCCATCTAACGTGCCTTCCTCGATGCCTATGTTATAACGCACAGTTCTATGCCATACATATTCCAATCTGGGATCCATATCTTTGTCACAGTGCATATGCAATGTTACACTCCCCAGCACATATTTTATATTACAACTTTAGAGACTAGTTAGGTTACACAACACTGCCCTGTGCATATTACACTCCAAGGCGCATATCGCATAGCACGCGCTAGTGCCTGTGCTATCTCGCGCTCTCCAATGAATCTGTAGTTGCGCACAATGTATTGCATATTATATTTCACGCCCGGTTCATCTTATATCACACTTTTTGGTGCATAGTTTATACCATACACTATATCTAGTTTTCATTTTCAATCGTGCTCTCAGGACTATGTTCTATATAACACTGTGTTCACCTACCCTTTTCACGGGCATTACATTTTGCAATAGGGGGTGGAGGGTCAGGTGGTGTTTCTTCCAAGTGAGCCCGGAGTCAAAGTCACAAACGTCCTCTTCTTCCTGAATAAAAGTGACATTATGCTGCATACTTGTTCATATTTTAAGTAGTTCGCACAGACACACGTTTTAAAAACAATAAAGTTCCTAATACCCGCCTTCTCTGAACAGTTAGCTTGCTGCCCCATCCCCCTCCTCCCTATCCTCTGTTGTGTGAATCTATGGACTAGCCTCCTCCCTCCTGCTATGCATGGTCTGATGTGCTGCCACTGCCCTCAATTTAGTATGATGTACCAGTCCACTCCTCCTGCCCTCCATTGCCCAATTCTATGCCCCATCATTGACCTCCTGCTTAAACTCTGTGCTTAGCTTGCTGCCCCTATTCTCCTTCCCCCTGCCCTCCGATGTCTTTGTGCATGCCCCTGCTCCATCATTTTTGCCCACCATGTTCCATGGACCTGCCACTCCTATCTACTCTGAGTGTTCTGTTGAGCTGCCACTCCCCTCCCACCTGCCTAGCATTGTCAGATGACTGTAACCTGTCCCTGCCACCTCCACCCTGCCTGTCCACATGCCATGCCCCTATCCTCTTCCTCCTGTCCTACATGGTCCATTGTACTGCCACACCCTTCTGCCCTCCCTGGTCTGCTGTGCTGCAACTGCTCCTCCTGCCTGCCCCGTGCGATCTGTTGTGAGGCCCCTTCCCCTGAACTTTCTTGTCTGTGCACAGGTCCTGACCCTCCCTTCAATCCTCCATCGTCCTTTGTGCATGCCCCCGCACCCTCCTTCTTGCCCATCATAGCCATTGTGCTGCCACTAACCCTCCCACTTGCCATGCATGGTTTTCTGTGCTGCCATGGCCCCTCCCACCTTCCCTGTGTGGTCAGTTAGCTGCCCCTGATCCCCTCCCACCTTCCCTCCATGGTCTGTGTGTATGCCATCACAGTCTCAGTGTTGCTCTTCATGGTGTGTCTTGCTTCTAGTGCCCATCCTGCCTGACCTCCATGGCTATCTTGCTGCTCCTGCCCTGCCCCCTTGCCCCCAGCCCTCTGTTTACATGTGCAGACCCCTACTCCCTCCCTCCTGGCTTGTCTGTTCCATTGTAATGCCCCTGATCCGTCCCTCCTGCCCTTTATGGTCTGTTATGCTGCAGCTTTCTCTCCTGTCTGTCCATTATGGTCAGCTAGCTACCATTGCCTCTTGCCCCTCTGTTCTCTGTTGTCCATGTGCATGGTCCTGTCCCCTCCCTCTTGCTTTCTATGGATTGTTGTGCTGCACTCCCATCCCGCATGCCCTGTGTGGTGTATTGTGCTGCTGCAAACCCTGATGCCTGCCCTGCAGGGTCAGTTTGGTGCACCTCTCCATGTCCCTCCTGTCCTCTGTTATCCAAGTCCATGTCCCTACCCCATTTCCTTCCTTGATCCAATGTACCATACTTGCGAACATTTTGAACTTGGTAAGAGGGAGATTTTGAAAAAAAAACTGGGGTATTGATTTTTCCCTTTGAGTTACATTTAAAAAGAGGAGATTGTAGACAGGATACAGATCAAATAAAGCCCATTTGAGCTTAAAAACATTGGACGTTTCCTGGCTGAATCGGGTCTATTGGCATGTATGGTTGTACTACCATTGCCTCTTCCTTCTGCCCACAATGGTCTATTACATTGCCACAGCCTCTCTTGCAAGTCCTGTATTGTTGGTTTGTTGCCCCTGCCCCCCTTTCCACTGCCCTCCATAGTCTGTTGTGTTGCCACGGCCCTTCCTGCCTGCTCAGTGTGGTTAAATTGTTGCCTTTGCACCCTCCTACCTGCCTTCAATTTTCAGAGTCCGTGCCCCTGGCCTCTGCCTCTCAACAGTATCCTAATGAACAACTAGATTGCTAACATTCTATATTTATTACAAAAGTGTGGAACGCCTGACGTCATCTTGATGTAATCAAAACTGTAATACCTAGAGCATTTCCTTTAGAAATTACATATATGAGAGGGTCTTATTGGCATCAAAATTATGGTTAGTGCGCTAAAAGACTAAAATAAGGACATATTTTCTGAGTTTTCAAATAGCGACAAAGCACCTTTAAATTATTTGTTATCTTTATGTTTTTTTATCCAGTTGACCACTTGATTAAATGTTGCACTTAGGGGAGAGGATGTGGTGTTACTTCCAGCACTGCAGACTTTGCAACTGGGGAACCAGGTTGGAGTTTCTGCTTCAGCTCTACATTCTGTGATTCTGGCCAAATTACTTAGTCTCCCCATGTCTACAACCAAAATGAATTTGTTCTTGTGTGATGTAACCAATGTTCATGTAAAGCACTCCAATACCTGACAAGTCTGCACTATATAACACTGCAAAAACACAAAATAATAAGTGTTTTGCACAATTCTGTCATTGGGCTATATTTGGGCTACATCTGGGTGATTTTGGGCTACATTTGGGCTCTTTTGTCTCCGGTGGCCATCTTGGGAGATTTATTTGTTATGAAGTTTCCTAATTTCCTCATGTACTGCAGTCTCCTCAGTAGGAAATGCTTTCAGTTTTTTACTTTGATTCCATCATGAAGGTATTCAGATATGTCACACATTTGCCATAAATTCTGAATGTTAGCACTCTAGTTGCTCATTAGATCACTGTAGTAAAACTACTGTTCACCATGGAAGTCTGCTCCTGGTATTAAAAGTGCATGTTTCAGTCTGCATGTCAGAATTTTTTAATGAAATAGAAGAGGATTTGAGAAGTCACTCAAAATGAGCCCTCATTTTCTTTCTTCAGCATTAATCATAATTTCTATGGCAAAATGAACCCCCTCATTGTGTTCCTTTTTAAATTAAATGTTTTAAGTGTTACCAGTTTATTCCAATCAAGATGGCTTCAGGTGTGCCATACTTTTGTCATAATGAAGACAGTAAGCGCTCTAGTTGTTTTTAAGAACACTCTGCGACATTCTCTCATTGGGCTATACTTGGGCTACATCTGGGTGATATTTGGGCTACATTTGGGCTCTTTTGTCTCTGGTGGCCATCTTGGGAGACTTATTTGTTATGAAGTTTCCTAATTTCCTCATTTACTGCAGTCTCCTCAGTAGGAAATACTTTCAGTTTTTTACTTTGATTCCATCAAGAAGGCATTCAGATGTGTCACACATTTGCCATAAATTCAGAATGTTAGCACTCTTTTTGCTCATTAGATCACTGTAGTAAAGCTACTGCTCACCAGGGAAAACTGCTGCTGGTATTGAAAGTGCATGTTTCAGTCTGCATGTCAGAATTTTTTAATGAAATAGAAGAGGATTTGAGAAGTCACTCAAAATGTGCCCTAATTTTTCTTTCTGCAGCACTAATCATACTTTTTATGGAAAAATGAACCCCCTCATTTTGTTCCTTTTTAAATTAAATGTTTTAAGAGTTACCACTTTAATCCAAGCAAGATGGCTTCAGGTGTGCCATTTGTTTATCATAAGTAGGACTGTTAGCGCTCTAGTTGTTCTTTGGAACACTCTGGGAAGCTGCAGTAGAACACAAAGGAATCAACTGACAGTCTCTGCCTTTGTTGGATGTACATGTTTTACTGAGCATGTCAGACTTCATTCTCACATGACTGAGAAAGATAATGGGAATTTACATAAAATAAGCTCTCAGTTTAGCTTATAGATCACCTTCCAAACCTCTGTGGGAAAAGCATGAGAAAATATTTTTCTCTCAATCATGATATCCCAGCAGAAGGCTTTTTCACATGGTGAAATCACCTTAGAACATACCACAATTCCTAAAATGAGTATGGTACCATCAACAAATGATTTATAATGTAACTAAAGTCTTAAAACCTTCTATTAACTGCAATGCTTTTTAATGAGGCGCTATCATGTATATTGGTCCCAAGATGGCTGCCAACACTTCTTGGATGAAGTGCTGACAGCCGATCAGATCTCAGGATGAGATGTGTGGTTAGGCTCCGCCCACATATGTATATAATTTTACTTTTGATTTTCTCAGGAACTACTGAACAGATTGACACCAGACCTGCAAAAGGCACTTCCCTGACCTGAGGACCTCCTCTCTGCCAAATTTCAAGTAATTCTGTTCAGCCGTTCGGGCTGTACCTTGGACTAAAGGTCCCTATGGAAAATTGCATGGGGAAAACGCGTTTTGGGACCCCCCTTTTTTCTCAGCCCCCGCTTGACGAATCCCCCCGAGACTTTCAGGGTAGGAGCGGAGTGCCCCACCTATATTGAAAATTTCGCGAGGATTCGTCAACCGGCGCCAAAGTTATTCCAAATAGAATGTTGTGGATTTCCTATGGAAACACGGTCCATCTGGGTGATTTTGGGCTACATTTGGGCTCTTTTGTCTCCGGTGGCCATCTTGGGAGATTTATTTGTTATGAAGTTTCCTAATTTCCTCATGTACTTCAGTCTCCTCAGTAGGAAATGCTTTCAGTTTTTTACTTTGATTCCATCATGAAGGTATTCAGATATGTCACACATTTGCCATAAATTCTGAATGTTAGCACTCTAGTTGCTCATTAGATCACTGTAGTAAAACTACTGTTCACCATGGAAGTCTGCTCCTGGTATTAAAAGTGCATGTTTCAGTCTGCATGTCTGTTCTGCTCGATTTTCCCGGCCTTCTTGTGTGGCACAATGATGGAATGTGACTTCAGTCTCTTATCATTGAAGTCTAAGGGTTAGAGTAGTGAATGGAGCCTATTTACTAGGCACTTCGACATGATTCTGTGCTCTTCCCCATAGATCAGGGCTCGCACACATAGCCTAGGGGATAGATTCGTTAGTATTAGGGATAACCTGTCCTGTAGTGAGGGTATTTCATGGAGCCGTGCTGAATTCAGGCCTGGTAGGCCTCAAACGGGAGAGACTCCATCTTTCTTTCTTCTCCGGCAGCTTGGGATGCTTCTAGGTCAAATGTAATGTTTTAGTTATGAGGTGTTATTCGCTTGGAGAGAACCGGTTCAGGCCGGCCCTTATCGAAGGATTGTATTTTTCTTCATGCCGAAGACACTACATCAGGCCGGCCGGCTGGGAACGTGTCCTTGGTACGGGGAGGTACAAGAATTTGGTGGGCGGCAGGTTACAGGCCGGAATTTTCCATGAGGAAACGCACCTCTATATTAGTGAAAGTCTGAGGCAGTTACATGTTCAGTCCGTAGGCGGCATCTAGCCGTTAGCAGTAAAGCTACTACTTATTCCAGGGAAGACAGACGCCATCTTGAAGGCGGAGAAGAACCGAGAGACAGATGCTCTCCTAGCAGAATAGCCAGAGAGGAGAGAGTAGCCGATAAGGAAGAGGTCCCAGTGACTCGGAGAAGGGTGATTCCAGGCGAGCCGAGGCACAGACGAGAAGGGAACCTAGATGACCACTGAGTGCAGGCTACATACTACTAAGGTGATGTCGACCCTTTCTTATTAGAGTGTACAACTTAATCTTTCACTTTTCTTTGCAGGTTATGTGTTATATCGTAATGTTATGTGATTGTGTATGTAATGAGTAATAAAGTACCCAGTTTGTAGTGAACCAACATGTGCTGCGTGTTCTTGTATGAGAGGGTAGCCTATTCTTCTAGTCAGCTGCAGCTATATGAACAGATGTTAACCCTGATCAGGTAAGTGGTAACTGAATAAGGGAAAGAGGAGCCCCTCGAACCTGAGAACAGGCTATGCTCGAACTGGCAATCCTTGTGTGATCTGATGAATAGTGAGACTGATTCCCTTTTTGTATGTTATGGTGATCATAGGATGAACTGTCGTATGAGACTGCCGTCTAGGTAGAGAGGTCTGGATTCGTATAGGATCGCGAGACCGCCACTTGTGATACTGTCGTATGGGCAGAGAGGTCTGGATTCGTAGGGAATCGCGAGGCCGCCGATTGTGCTGAGACTGCCGTCTGGGTAGAGAGGTCTGGATTCGTATGGAATCGCGAGGCCGCCACTTGTGCTGAGACTGCCGTCTGGGTAGAGAGGTCTGGATTCATGTGGGATCGCGAGGCCGCCACTTGTGATACTGTCGTATGGGCAGAGAGGTCTGGATTCGTAGGGGATCGCGAGGCCGCCGACTGTGCTGAGACTGCCGTCTGGGTAGAGAGGTCTGGATTCGTGTGGGATCGCGAGGCCGCCACTTGTGATACTGTCGTATGGGCAGAGAGGTCTGGATTCGTAGGGGATCGCGAGGCCGCCACTTGTGATACTGTCGTATGGGCAGAGAGGTCTGGATTCGTAGGGGATCGCGAGGCCGCCACTTGTGATACTGTCGTATGGGCAGAGAGGTCTGGATTCGTATGGGATCGCGAGGCCGCCGATTGTGCTGAGACTGCCGTCTGGGTAGAGAGGTCTGGATTCATGTGGGATCGCGAGGCCGCCACTTGTGATACTGTCGTATGGTCAGAGAGGTCTGGATTCGTATGGGATCGCGAGGC
Source organism: Triturus cristatus (assembly GCF_964204655.1). NCBI lineage: Eukaryota > Metazoa > Chordata > Amphibia > Caudata > Salamandridae > Triturus > Triturus cristatus. The sequence goes on along the minus strand of NC_140594.1, from coordinate 314,262,015 downwards.
CGCCGATTGTGCTGAGACTGCCGTCTGGGTAGAGAGGTCTGGATTCGTGTGGGATCGCGAGGCCGCCACTTGTGAGACTGCCGTCTGGGTAGAGAGGTCTGGATTCGTGTGGAATCGCGAGGCCGCCACTTGTGATACTGTCGTATGGGCAGAGAGGTCTGGATCCGTATGGGATCGCGAGGCCGCCGATTATAAGAGGTCTTGGTATGTATAGTAGGAATTCCCTGTCCTTAGGTGGTAGATATATGTGGTTGCACTATTGTAAATAGGTTCTAGGGAGGGGGTAACGTTCTGGCTGGGTTAGTGAGGCTCTGATGAGCGGGTTCTATCTGATCCGAAAACCCAGGCAGAACAATGTCAGAATTTTTTAATGAAATAGAAGAGGATTTGAGAAGTCACTCAAAATGAGCCCTCATTTTCTTTCTTCAGCATTAATCATAATTTCTATGGCAAAATGAACCCCCTCATTGTGTTCCTTTTTAAATTAAATGTTTTAAGTGTTACCAGTTTATTCCAATCAAGATGGCTTCAGGTGTGCCATACTTTTGTCATAATGAAGACAGTAAGCGCTCTAGTTGTTTTTAAGAACACTCTGCGACATTCTCTCATTGGGCTATACTTGGGCTACATCTGGGTGATATTTGGGCTACATTTGGGCTCTTTTGTCTCTGGTGGCCATCTTGGGAGACTTATTTGTTATGAAGTTTCCTAATTTCCTCATTTACTGCAGTCTCCTCAGTAGGAAATACTTTCAGTTTTTTACTTTGATTCCATCAAGAAGGAATTCAGATGTGTCACACATTTGCCATAAATTCAGAATGTTAGCACTCTTTTTGCTCATTAGATCACTGTAGTAAAGCTACTGCTCACCAGGGAAAACTGCTGCTGGTATTGAAAGTGCATGTTTCAGTCTGCATGTCAGAATTTTTTAATGAAATAGAAGAGGATTTGAGAAGTCACTCAAAATGTGCCCTAATTTTTCTTTCTGCAGCACTAATCATACTTTTTATGGAAAAATGAACCCCCTCATTTTGTTCCTTTTTAAATTAAATGTTTTAAGAGTTACCACTTTAATCCAAGCAAGATGGCTTCAGGTGTGCCATTTGTTTATCATAAGTAGGACTGTTAGCGCTCTAGTTGTTCTTTGGAACACTCTGGGAAGCTGCAGTAGAACACAAAGGAATCAACTGACAGTCTCTGCCTTTGTTGGATGTACATGTTTTACTGAGCATGTCAGACTTCATTCTCACATGACTGAGAAAGATAATGGGAATTTACATAAAATAAGCTCTCAGTTTAGCTTATAGATCACCTTCCAAACCTCTGTGGGAAAAGCATGAGAAAATATTTTTCTCTCAATCATGATATCCCAGCAGAAGGCTTTTTCACATGGTGAAATCACCTTAGAACATACCACAATTCCTAAAATGAGTATGGTACCATCAACAAATGATTTATAATGTAACTAAAGTCTTAAAACCTTCTATTAACTGCAATGCTTTTTAATGAGGCGCTATCATGTATATTGGTCCCAAGATGGCTGCCAACACTTCTTGGATGAAGTGCTGACAGCCAATCAGATCTCAGGATGAGATGTGTGGTTAGGCTCCGCCCACATATGTATATGATTTTACTTTTGATTTTCTCAGGAACTACTGAACAGATTGACACCAGACCTGCAAAAGGCACTTCCCTGACCTGAGGACCTCCTCTCTGCCAAATTTCAAGTAATTCTGTTCAGCCGTTCGGGCTGTACCTTGGACTAAAGGTCCCTATGGAAAATTGCATGGGGAAAACGCGTTTTGGGACCCCCCTTTTTTCTCAGCCCCCGCTTGACGAATCCCCCCGAGACTTTCAGGGTAGGAGCGGAGCGCCCCACCTATATTGAAAATTTCGCGAGGATTCGTCAACCGGCGCCAAAGTTATTCCAAATAGAATGTTGTGGATTTCCTATGGAAACACGGTCCATCTGGGTGATTTTGGGCTACATTTGGGCTCTTTTGTCTCCGGTGGCCATCTTGGGAGATTTATTTGTTATGAAGTTTCCTAATTTCCTCATGTACTGCAGTCTCCTCAGTAGGAAATGCTTTCAGTTTTTTACTTTGATTCCATCATGAAGGTATTCAGATATGTCACACATTTGCCATAAATTCTGAATGTTAGCACTCTAGTTGCTCATTAGATCACTGTAGTAAAACTACTGTTCACCATGGAAGTCTGCTCCTGGTATTAAAAGTGCATGTTTCAGTCTGCATGTCAGAATATTTTAACTATAACTATCTACTGGCGACCTCTGCTGATGCTAATACTGTATTTAGACACTTATTTGCCCATGTCTTCTTCCATTAAATTTTAGCTATACATATATTACAAATATTTTTTTTTCATAAAGACACATATGTCATCAGCAGAGGATTGCGGTCGCGTGAGTTATAATTGCCTGCACTAACTATAACGGGGGAATTTCATTGGTTTTTTACGAGTGAAATGTACAGCTAACTATAACTTGTGTGAAACCTATGGTTTTTTCAGTGAATTTGCAAGGTTTTTTAAATGCTAATTCCTAACTATAACGTGTGTGAAACCTATGGTTTTTTCAGTGAATTTGTACGGATTTTTAAATGCTAAGTTACTTTACGCCATTCGTGGCGTGCGCGCCCAGTTAACGCAGTTCGTTCCGTGCGCGCACGGTGCGCTTCGCGCACCGTGCGCGCACAGTGAGCACGCGGTGCGCTTCGCGCACCGCGCGCCCACTTTACGCAGTTAGTGCCGTGCACGCACGGTGGTCATGCGGTGCGCTGCGCGCACCGCGTGCCCACGTTATGCGGGATGGGCCATGTACGCACGATGCGCTTCGCGCACCGTGCGCACATGGGGGACATATTATGCGCTTCGTTGTGAAAAGGTATTCATTTGTACTTTTATTTTTTTTGTAAGCCATGCACAAAAGGTGCCCTTTGGGCACCATTTGCACACGGGGTGGGGAGAGTGTGGATAATTTTTTTATTTTTTTATAATTTTGACCGTACGCGTACGGTAAGCGTAATTGTTTTTTTGGCCTTGGGGGTTGTTTGGGGACACCTATATCGATGCGGGGTGGTTAAGAACTGAATATACTGCCCCTTTAGATGGTTTTTGTCTTTGTTTTTGCTGCCCTCCTCAGAGTGCAAGAGAGAAAATGGCGGCCGCCGCTTCCTGGTTTCGACCAATTCGAATGTTTACTTAGATCGAACAGCCAATCAGAATCGCGCTCGCGCACGTCACCGTACGCGTACGGTAAGCGCACCGTAAGCGCACCGTAAGCTGGCTCAGATATATATATTGATTTAAAGGTTATTTTCTCAAAATCTACTGAACAGATTTACACCAAACCTACAAAAGGCACTTCCTTGACCTGAGGACTACCTCTCTGCCAAATTTCATTTAACTCTGTTCAGCCGTTCGGGCTGTAGCTGTGGCTAAAGGTCCTATGGAAAAATGCATGGGAAAAACGCGTTTTGGGACCCCCCTTTTATCTCAGCCCCCGCTTGACGAATCCCCCCGAGACTTTCAGGGTAGGAGCGGAGCGCAGCGCCCCACCTATTTTGAAAATTTGGCGAGGATTCGTCGACCGGCGCCAAAGTTATTCAAAATAGAATGTTGCAGATTTCCTATGGTAAGAGGGTCCTAACTATAACTACCTACTGGCGACCGCCAGTAGGTAATATATGTATAATATATATATATTTAAGTGGGAGGTGTGGCCTCTATGCCAAAATGACTGTCGCGCCTCTGAAGAGTGCAATAAGCATGAAACGCGTCAGGCGTGAATCGACAGGCATGCTGTAAACTGGATCCGCCCACCGATCCGGCTTTCTTTACCTCATGAAGGTTGCTGCAGTGGATGTCAGAGTGCGTCTCCACAGGTGGGAACCTTGGAGCTTTGATTTTTACGTGGCCTCCCAGCTGTGGGAGATGCACCACCCGGAAATGTGGGGCCACGGAGCTCCGAATCACGTAGTCTCAATATGGAGGCATCCATGGAGGATTGACAAGCCGGATGTGCGAGTGGAGGCCCATTGGTGGGCTTGAAACATCTCAGACAGCGGCACACAATTGAGGCACACACTACGAGACCCACAAACCAACGCGGACTCATTTCAGTCGCCCATTGGAGGGTTCATATTTTTAAGTGGGAGATGTGGCCTCTATGCCGAAATGACTGTCGCGCCTCTGAAGAGTGCAATGAGCACGGAAGGCATCAGGCATGAATCGACAGGCATGCTGTAAACTGGATTTGCCTGCAGATCCGTCTTTTACCTCATGAATGTTGCTGCAGTGGATGTCAGAGTGCGTCTCCACAGGTGGGAACCTTGGAGCTTTGATTTTTACGCGGCCTCCCAGCCGTGGGAGATGTACCACCTGGAAATTTGGGGCCACGGAGCTCCGAATCACGGAGTCTCAATGTGGAAGCATTCATGGAGGACTGACAAGCCGGATGTGCGAGTGGAGGCCCATTGGTGGGCTTGAAACATCTCAGACAGCGGCACACAACTGAGGCACACACTACAAGACCCACAAACCAATGCGGACTCATTTGAGTCGCCCAATGGAGGGCTCATATTTTTAAGTGGGAGGTGTGGCCTCTATGCCAAAATAACTGTTTCGCCTCTGAAGAGAGCAATGAGCACGAAACGCGTCAGGCATGAATCGACAGGCATGCTGTAAACTGGATCCGTCCGCCATTCTCGCTATTACCTCATGAAGGTTGCTGCAGTGGATGTCAGAGTGCGTCTCCACAGGTGGGAACCTTGGAGCTTTAATTTTTACGCGGCCTCCCAGCCGCGGGAGATGAACCACCCGCAAATTTGGGGCCACGGAACTCCGAATAACGGAGTCTCAATGTGGAGGCATCCATGGAGGATTGACAAGCCGGATGTGCGAGTGGAGGCCCATTGGTGGGCTTGAAACGTCTCAGACAGCGGCACACAACTGAGGCACACACTACAAGACCCACAAACCAGCGTGGACTCATTTGAGTCGCTCAATGGAGGGCTCATATTTTTAAGTGGGAGGTGTGGCCTCTATGCCAAAATAACTGTTGCGCCTCTGAAGAGTGCAATGAGCATGAAACGCATCAGCCGTGAATCGACAGGCATGCTGTAAACTGGATCCGCCCGCCGATGCAGCTTTTACATCATGAAGTTTGCTGAAGTGGATGTCAGAGTGTGTCTCCACAGGTGGGAACCTTGGAGTTTTGATATATATATATATATATATATATATATATATATATATATATATATATATATATATATATATATATATACCACGAGTTGCCTCCAAATGATGAGGCCACATCCCAGCGTGTTGAATCCATTTTATTCCAAGGACTGTCTCAACCAAGTAGCAGCACACAAATATTGCCAAACGCGTTTTGGGCGTATAGACGCCCTTGATCACTGGCACAGGAAACCCCAAAGCAAGAGCAGTCCACCTAAGCACAATAAATGTCCCGCCCATATGGGCGTGTGCCGCAGAGAATTCTAGTTACTGTAGTCTGCTCAGAATCAAACCCCAGTGGGCGCCAAGGGGTCCCCAAATTTACAGTCTTACCCTAGTGGGTATGTGTTGCAGCGAGGTAAAGGAACGATTCCACCCTCCTCAGAATGGACACGCTGTTCCAGAAGTGCTTCTTAGTACACTGCACTCCGGACACGCTTGTTCTGCAGTGGGGACCCATCGCGGCCGGGCCAGCCGCTATATACAAAAACCACGAGTTGCCTCCAAATGACGAGGCCACATTCCAGCGTGTTGAATCCATTTTATTCCAAGGACTGTCTCAACCAAGTAGCAGCACACAAATATTGCCAAATGCGTTTCGGGCGTATAGACGCCCTTGATCACTGGCACAGGAAACCCCAAAGCAAGAGCAGTCCACCTAAGCACAATAAATATCCCGCCCTTATGGGCGTGTGCCGCAGAGAATTCTGGTTACTGTAGTCCACTCAAAATCAAACCCCAGTGGGCGCCAAGGGGTCCCCAAATGTACAGTCTTACCCTAGTGGGTATGCGTTGCAGCGAGGTAAAGGAATGATTCCACCATCCTCAGAATGGACACGCTGTTCCAGAAGTGCTTCTTAGTACACTGCACTCCTGACCCGCTTGTAATTAGGAAGCTTGATCTACAATAGAGAACATTGTATGTCTGACCACAGTATGTGAGAAATATGTTAAGACACCAGAAAAAAAAGATATATGTGGCTTATTTAGCACTGTCTTGACTCTGTAGACAGAGCCACTTTATGGCATAAACTGAATAAACTAGGTTTTCCGATTGAGCTGCTGCATCTGTTAATTGATCTACATTCTGAAAGCTACCTAAAAGTCCAATTGGAGGGAGGAAATTAGTATTCTGATACAATTAGGGTTAGCAGCAGTTTAAAACTAGGCTTTATACTAACCTCACTGTTATTTTCCATGTATTTGTTTGATTTCCCCATCTTTAATTTAAAAACAAAAGTCATCACTCATCTGCCAAAATTAGGGATGAAAAGAATATCAACTTTGATGTATGAAAATGAACTGGTTTTAATGTCCCTCATCCTAAAGGTTTACAGAAAAAATTAGCATTTGAGTCTCATTTGCTGTAGTTCACAACCCATCTGTTAATAAAATGGAAACTAAAATCATGATAATGGATGCGCAAGGTCCTAAATCCTCCCATACCTGGTGCTAAAATGGTATGTTTGGAGGTGGTAAAAGACTGCATATACCTGGGAGTTAAGATAACAAATAATCTTCCTCTGGCACTTCATGATAAACTTCAGTTTTCTATAACAAAGTCTATGAGTCTTGGTTTATTTCAATTCTTTACTAAAAACAAATGTGAAATCACTTCTAAAGGTCTATGTTGCTAAAATATCTCAAGTGGCATTGTACGCAATTGATACCAGGTCTATGATATCTCTTGAAAATGTGCCCCGTATCGAATCTAATTTTTGGAAGCATTATTTTATTATTAGAAACTCCAGCTCTATTGAAATAATACGTCTTGATCTAGGACTTAAGTGGATACTTTATTGGTACTATATTCAAAATATTCATTATGTTAATTGATTATTCAATAGTTCTGAAAATTAATTGAAAAAAGTTTTTATGGAACAAATTTCTCTTGCTATGTATAAGATTTACATGATTAGTGAAATCTATTTCCATTGTTTGAAGAAGATGGATTTTAACTGTGAGGAAGTGTTATCTCACAGAAATAAGAATACATTGAAACTTCAATTAAAGAAAGAATTGTTTTCAGGGTAATATACAACCCTCGTAATAGATAAAAAGACTGCAATTAAATTGTTTTTTGTAAGTCGCAGTAAAATGCAATTGTGCCTGAAAGCTAATATTTTACCTTCTGTAAAAACATTTTTAATTAAGTTTAAATTTGGTCAGGTCCCTATTGGAACAATTGTATGGATTAAATAGATGGGATCCATGTTCGCCCTGGCTGTCTATTTTGTCTAACTAAGATATAAGGCATGTTCCATATTTTGTTTTTTATGTCCTAGTGTGATGTACTCACAAACAAAATGTATTAGACCTATCTTTTTAAAATATCCAGTAGAAACGTTTTTCGAAAGCAGTATATTTCTCTTAAATCTGCCCACTGTGAATATCTGTTATTGTTTGATGATGTGTTTTGGCTCCTTTATTAAATTGTAATATTTTATTGAATATATAGTTTTTAATACTTTTAAACCCTCCTATTGTGGATACATAGAATATATTGTTGGATACATTGGATTGTGATGTTAACTATTAAGTTGCATGCATTCCTGTATTTTTGTGTTGAATGTGTTATTGTAGTGTTTCTGTGCAATCACTACTGAAAAGTGTAAATGAAATGAGCACGTCTACTTTTTCACACAGCACCAGCCATAACATTCTGGGAGTCATCTTTCATATCCAGGGAAACGAAGAGTTCTAATGACTCTTATCTGATTAGCTAAAAGAACTGGCTTAGAGCTGCAGGGCTCCTGTATTTTATATACTCTTTGCCAGAGCACCAGGTAACATTTTTGGACATGAAATCATAAAACCCTATGCATAAAAGGTTGGCAGCCATTCCACGTTTTGGCAATCTAAATATTTCCATGCCGAAAGAATACCAAAAGCGCGTGAAAAAAAGCGATTTGTATGTTTAAGCCGAACACACACACAGACAAACATTTTTGAGAAACGACCACACAGAATGGAATAAAACAGAATGGAATAAAACAGAATGGAGTAAAACAGGATGTACTGCAGTTAAAGGACTGACGTCTCTGAGTTTTCAGATGCGGAAGTCGTTACTTAAGTAAAATGTAATCCGTGAAAGCCTTTTTCTGACTTGCTGCCGGTTCATTTGGACCTATAAATAGCCGAAAAACGTTTAACTGAAATAATTAGGTCTGAGGTATTGTTGAATGAGCTTTTGGCATGCTTTTAAAACTAACCAAACTGTCAGAGGGATGGTCGGAAACAAAATCTAGGAGGACGGATTATGGGCTCAATTTTGACTGTTTATTGTGTTAAACAAATTCTCAATCGATCTACAGTCCTTCTTTCTTTCTTTTCTTGTCCTTGTCCTTTTTCTTCCTATGTTCTCAGTGGTTTATAGTGGTTTCCTACTTACTTCTGTCCCGTTTTGGTGTTCTGTTGCTACTTGGCTTGGTTGTTCATTTACTGTTCACTTAACGTCTCTTCTCTTCTCCTTCCTTTATAGGTTCCAGTGCCGAAGACGAACACACCCCAGGAGGCTCGGATGAAAACAGGGAGAAGGTGGTGAGTATCAAGGTTTTCTTTTTTTATTCCTTTCTATAGGAAAGACCGCAACCAAACCGAGAATGTGTGCCCACAGACTATATGGCTTTATTGAGATGATGAAAGGTTGTGAAGAAATAGATAAGACATCGCACACCTATGCACCCAGGTTCCACTTTCTTCTCCTCCCTGTCTTTTCTTTATTGAGCCCGGGGACACGATTTCCCGAGTCTTCGTGGTATTTATGTATTAGATCGGGGGGAGGGGGGGCTTTGTGTGAACAATAAAGTTGAAGGTGAAAAAAAAAAGTAAGAAGAAAAAAAAACTTTACTATAGCGATAATTGCGTTATGTCTGTGGGTTCATGCAACGAAATGAAGGAAAGAGTGAGTCAGTTATCACCCCCACCCTCCTCCCCTGTCCGAGCACTCACCGCATTAGCCGCAACTCTCCTGAGTTGCGGCAGCGCTGTATCGGCTCTCCTGAGGGGTCCACCACTCTTCGGACCAGCTCTCCACAACGTCGTCTTCTGGATCCTCTCGATGTTCCAGGACTTGGGATCGGCGTGTGGAGTCCTCTCTCCCCGCGCTCGACGTCTTGTCACCGTCTTTACGCTGTTCTTCCTCGGCTGGATTCTCCTCTTCAATGCCGCCTCTCTTAGCTGATTGGCTCCCCAGCAAGGCGGACTTGCAGTCAACCTGCACAGGGAAGGTCAAAGGTTTATCCCTTTGATCACTTACCCTTTTTTCCTCATGTGCTCGCTCTGCGCCAGCTCCAGGGAAAACGGTATCAGGTAGGGATCGGGGCTCCGGTCGTGACTCTCCCTCACATCCCCCTTCCCTAGCTTTCTTGCTTGCAAGATAGGGCTCTACAGGGTATCGGGATAGGTAGTCAGCATTGAGCTGGTCATTGCCCTTCCTCTGATGTTTAGTAAATCTGAAGGGTTGGAGAATTAGGAACCACCTCAAACTTGGTCATTGTGCCCTCGATTTCTAGCTAGCCATTCTAGTGGGGCATGATCTGTATACAAGGTGAGCTCTCTACCTTCCAAATAGTACCGCAATGTTTCAACAGCCCATTTTATAGCCAAGGCTTCCTTTTCTACGACAGAATATCTGCTTTCTCTAGGGAATAGTTTTCAGCTACTCAGGGGTTTTACTTGACCTTGTGGATCGTGCTGGGATAACACTGCACCCAGACCATGGTCAGAAGTGTCAGTTTGTAATATGAAGGGTTTGTCATAGTCCGGACTTAAAAGGACAGGCTGGGTAGTGAGGGCTTGTTTTAACTGGTTAAACACCTGTAGTAACTCGGGGAGGGGTGTCTAAGTTATTTTTCGTCTTTGCATCCTTCATGAGGAGATCAGTTAGTGGTGTTGCGATCTTTGAAATACAAGGGATGAACCTTCGATGATGCCCAAGAATACCCAAGAAGGCACGGAGGCCTTTCCTATTCTGGGGGAAGGGTAACCTGGCTATAGCTGCCACTTTCTCTTCTTGAGGCCTAATGAAGCCTTTTCCTAGGAGGTACCCTAGGTACTTTACTGATCGAGCGGCTAAACGGCTTTAAGCTGAATTCATGGTAAGGCCTTTTTTTAGGGAATTAACCACGGCTTCCAAATGCGTTAGGTGTTGTCCCCACAAATCGCTATAGATGACTATGTCATCAATATAGCCTGCTGCAAAGGCTTGATGTGGCTTAAGAATGAGATTCATAAGCCTTTGGAAGGTAGCTGGGGCACCATGTAAACCAAATGGAAGAACTTTGAAGTGGTACAACCCACCAGGGGTAGAAAAGGCGTTTTTTTCTCTATCTTGCTTTCTTTAAGGTACCTGCCAGTACCCCTTGCATAGATCTAGAGTGCTGATGTATTGGGCTCTCCCCAACCTTTCAATCATCTCGTCTACCCTGGATAAGGGATAGGCGTCAAATTGGGATATTTTGTTAACTTCTCTAAAGTCAATACAAAATCTAATAGAGCCATCAGGTTTTGGAACGATAACAATAGGCGAGCTCCACTCGCTGGTTGAGGGTTCTATGATACCCATAGCCAACATTTGCTGGACTTCCTTTTCAACAGCCTCCCTCCGGGATGCGGGTATACAATATGGCCACAACCGCATGACCCTCTGTGGTTCGGTTTGGATGGCATGTTCAATCAATGAGGTTCTCCCAGGGTTTAGGGAGAATACATCCTGAAGGGGCGATAGATAAGTATTCAACTCTCGTCGCTGTTCTCTGGGTAGATCGGGATCTATACTTTGTTGGAATAAGGAGTCGTTGTTGTCTACTATCCCCATTAAAGTCGGTCTGCTCCCTTTCTCATTTTTTTAAGCAGATCGATGTGATATATCTGGGTGTTCTTTTTATTCCCTGGTTCTCGCTCAAGATGATATGTAACAGGAGTTACCTGATCAAGAACTTTATATGGACCTTGCCACTGACCCAAGAGCTTGTGGTCAGAGGTAGGTCTCATTATCAGTACCCAATCTCCTATGTTTAGGGTGCGTTCTTTCGTTTTTTTGTCATATTGTTTCTTTTGGGCTTCCTGTGCTTGTTCTAAGTGGTCCTTCACTATACTTCGTATTTTATGAAGGTGTGATTTTAGCCCGTATATATATTCAGGGAAGGGTTTAGCCCCTTCTGGTTCTTCTTCCCACTCCTCCCTCATCATGTCAAGTAGGGTACGTGGTTTTCTCCCATATAATAATTCAAATGGGAAATACCCTGTGCTTTTCTGCTGTTTACATCGGAGACCAAACAAAGCCAATGGTAGCATATCCTCCTATTTCCTAGCTTCCAGGTCAAGCAGCATTTTCAGTGTGGTCTTTAGGGTTGAGCTGTATCTTTCCACCAGCCCATCCATTTTTTGGCGTTAGGCTGCTGTACGTATCTGTTTTATACCTAATTGATGACATACTTGCTTCAGTAACCGAGAGACAAAGGGGGTTCCCTGATCTGTTTAAATCTCTTTTTGGAATCCAACTGTGGAAGGGAGCCCCAGGAGGATAGCCGTGGATGCCCCTGGGGCACCAGTGAAGGACAACCAACACCGTCTCCACGGACGTCATGGGGGCGGAGCCTGCCAGCAGTAAAGAACCCAGAAGAAGTGATGGGAAACGCCGGAGAATGCGATCTCGAGTGGAGGAGCACAAGACCACAGTGGGAAGAAGACGCAAGGATGGCTGCGGGCAAGAAAGTGGAGGATGCTGAAAATGGGACCGAAGACGTGGGAAGCTCAGAGGGCGGCGGATCGAGCAGTCATCCCCGGGAAGAGGTGTCCCCAGAGGAAGGCTACCTGGGCGAGGCAGCCGCAACCCTGTCAGTGGGTCGCGGCTTCAGGCAAGTGCTCAGAGGGACCGGGCGCAGGCTGGGAGGGTGGCTGCATACGCAAGCGCTCTTCATGGGGCTGTGAGACAGAGGGGAGGGAGCACAAGAAACCGACCAGTGAGAAAAGGGAGAAGACTTCCCCCTTTTCTAGTGTTTGCAGTGACACTTTTTCATTTGTGTTGCCTACGTTCAATGTTGTACAGGGGGTACTGGGTCGCAAGACCAACAGACCGTGAGACAGGTCAAAGGGGCATTACAATCTGGGGAAACCCAGGGGTGTCTCGGAAAGGAAAAGAGAGCAGGGAGGGAGAGCACTGGCAAGCAGGAGGCCATCAGAGGGAAAAGGGACCACACACTGACATCCTCTCTTTATTCTTTACAGAGGGGACGGCCGCTGCCTAAGAAACCAGGAACAAGAGAGAAGAGTGGATCACAGGGACCCGAGACAGCACAGGAAGCCGAGACGAGCCGGAACAAACAACCAGCCCCTTAGTGGCTCTGTATCCAGCCAAGTTGTACCTCAATAAAAGCCATATCAAAGCAGTACAGTCATCCTTGGTTATTGGGCTGGTGACACCAACTCTCGAAAAAATATTAATCATCGCCCTTGCGATCTGTTTTGTGTTAGGTTGTCGTAGGGTTGCAGTCTCGGGGAACCGGGTAGCATAATCAACTAAGACCAAAACAAATCGACACCCACTACGGGAAGGAAGGAGAGGTTCTATGATGTCTATCTCTACTTTGGAAAAGGTCTTGTCTATTACGGTAGGGGCCTCAAGGGGACCTTGGTAGGTTGTCTTTGGCTATTTTTCTGACAAATTGGGCACTCCTTACAGTACTTTCGGACCTGATGATAGACACCAGGCCAATAAAAGTTCTCTAGGATGGCTTTCTCTGTTTTTTCTCCCCTGAAATGACCTCCTAACAGATGGCTGTGGGCAAGGAATAAGACTTGATCTCGATATTGCTGAGGAACCAGCAATTGTGGGGATTGGCCTTGTCCTCCTATAGGATACAGTAGCCCCTTCCTTTCCAAGAATTGGGGACCTACTTGATTAAGGTCTTCCTGAGTAGATGATTTTTTCCATGCTTCTCGCAGGCTAGGGTCTTCGCTCTGTGCTGCCCGAAATCCTCAGTCATGTTTCCATAGATCAGACGCCACTGTTTTGGATAGGGCCACACTTGCCATTCCCGTTTTCCTCTTTTCTTCTGTTTCTTACTTTTCTTTGGTTTACTGGGTGGTATGTCTAACTAACTCAGTTGGGAAAAGGGGTAGTTTCTCTCCACTCCTCCTTGTTGGTACTTCCCTGAATAAGTTGGTTCAGGTGTGGATAATCATTCCCCAATACCAGGAGTTCTGGTAGCTTGGGTATGAGACCTACTTTAAGAGCTATTGGTTCCTTAGAAGGTGTAAACAGACCTCGGTCGCTGGATACCGCTTTTGATCCCCATGCACACACTGGATATTCACGTGTCCTGTAAAGGTTCGGACCCCTCCGGAAATAGCACCGGGCTGCATTACACTTTGATGAAATCCTGTGTCTACTAGTGCTGTTCTGTTTTCTCCGTTAACCTTCACGTCTCGATGGAACGACAGGGAGTCTTTGGCTTTTGTGGGAGTACAAAAGAAGGACCTGGTAAGACTAATGTCCATTGGTTCTTCCTTCTGAGGACGCAGTGGAAACACAGCGGTCCCGGCGTGATGTGAGGCTGTATAGGTACAGAATGTGAAGCTGTCAGCAGTATAACGGTTTCTGTCTTCTTATGGGGGGGGGGGGTTCTTGGTTGATTTTGGCAGGGCTCCCCCTGAAGGTCTCCATGGGGTGTCTTCTCGTCCCCTCTGGATTTCCTGTGCCCTACTATAGGCGCTGGTGATCTCTACGGCTTTTTCAAGAGTTAAGTGGGCATGTTGTCTGACCCACTTTTATATGGGAGGGTGCAGGGATGATAGATATTGTTCCAGGTATACTTTTTCTATAATCTCTTCCTTTGTAGAGGTACTAGTTTGTAACCAGCGATCCGTCATATCCCGGACACAATAGTCCAAGGCTCTAGGTGTCTCTTGGGGTCCTTCCTTGATTTGGCGTAGCCGGATCTTATACGTCTCCTCGTCCACTCCCAAACGTTCCAAAACACTTTTCTTGACCTCCTCATATGGTGTTAACCCAAGCGTGTTGTCTGCCTGATAAGCGGCCTGGAGGTCACCTCTAAGGAGTGGTCCCAGATATTGTCCCCACTGATCAGATGGCCAAGAGACAGCTCTTGCCATTCGCTCGAAATTGGAGAAGAAGAAATCTGGGTCCTCCCCAGTGACATATATTTGTAATACAACTGACGGGTGAGTGGCTTGGCTTCATGGTTGCCCCAAGTTGTCTGCTAGTTTCTGGACCACATTTTCTTGGGTTTGGGTTTGCTCGGTCAGAGTCTTGTGTAACCTCTTGCTATCTCCCTCAGCTGCGACAAGGAACCTCTCCATAATCTGGTCCTTTTTCTTCCTATGTTCTCAGTGGTTTATGGGGGTTTCCTAAATACTTCTGTCCCGTTTTGGTGTTCTGTTGCTACTTGGCTTTGTTGTCCATTTACTGTTCACTTAACGTCTCTTCTCTCCTCCTTCCTTTATAGGTTCCAGTGCCGAAGACGGACACTCCCCAGGAGGCTTGGATGAAAACAGGAGAGAAGGCGGTGAGTATCAAGGTTTTCTTTTTTTATTTTTTTCTATAGGCAAGACCGTCACCAAACCGAGAATGTGTGCCCACAGACTATAGGGCTTTATTGAATGAATGAATGAAATGACATTTATATAGCACATGGCTACCCGGGAGCATCCCAGCGCTGAAACTGTAACTGAGCTGACGAGTACCTAGGGGAATAGCCAGGTTTTAAACTGTTTCCGGAACGTGAGATGATTTGATTCCGTACGCAGATGCAAAGGTAGGGAGTTCCAGAGTCTGGCGGCATTATACGAAAAAAAGCCGTCCACCAATTCTGGCCTTCTTAATCCTAGGGATGACCACCAGGTGGAGATCATCTGAGTGGAGCTGTCTATTCGCCCTATAAGGGCGAATCATGTCCTTGTTGATCGGTGGACCGCTCCCTCCCAGAGACTTATGAGTGACACAAAGGGCCTTAAAGTTGATTCTCTCCTGTACTGGGAGCCAATGTAGAGAAAGCAGCGCAGGCCTTGCAGAGCAACAATTTGAAATTCCCATAAGAAGCCTTGCCACACAGTTTTGTACAATCTGCAGTTTCACAACTTCTGAGATCAGGGCACCTAAATATAGGGCGTTGCCAAAATCTAGATAGAATGAGTGTCTGGATCAGCAGTTTTTTGGCATGAAAGGGAAGCAAGGGGAGCACTTTGCGGAGCATTCTGAGAAGGCCATAGCAGGAAGCAACAGCCTTCCTGGCATGAACTTTAATGCTGAGGTCCTGATCTAGCCAAACGCCCAGACTTTTTAACTCGGTTTTAGGGGCCGGGACCGGGCCCATACAGGCTGGCCACATTGTGCTTGCTTTGAAACTTAGAGGGTTGCCAAGAACCATGAGCTCGGTCTTTTCGCTGTTTAATTTTAGATGTGACAGACTCATCCACTTGGCAACTTCCTCAAGACAGGAGTGGAGGTCATTGGACGACTGGTCAGCATGGTTTAAGGCTACGAACAGTTTGGTATCATCAGTGTGTGTTACTATATCGAGCCTGAAGGGGGATACAATATCCGCCAATCGAGCCATATAGACATTAAAAAGAGTGGAGTTCAACAATGAGCACTGAGGGACACCACACTGTAGAGGTATAGGTTTAGAAGTGGCTTCGCCTTGGAATACCTGGAAGAATCTTTCTTCAAAAAAAGATTGCAGCCATAATAAGGCTGAGCCGGTCACCCCTACACTCCTAAGAAGGTGGACCAGAACTTGATGATTCACCATATCGAAGGCTGCCCTCAAGTCGAGGAGGATTATGGCTGATGAGCCTCCTGAGTCAATAATCTTTCTGGATTCTTCAACCACCGCTAGCAAGGCAGTTTTGGTGCCTTGACGTGGGCGAAAGCCCGTGTGGGAGGAGTGGAGAAGATCATGAGATTCAAGGAATGAGGAGAACAAGAGGTTAACATATTTTTACGAAATCTTACTAATTCCAGGAAGGAGTGAAATGGGACGATAGTTGCCCAGATCGACAGGGTCCAGGTTAGGCTTTTTCAGCAGCGCTTCAACATTGCCCTTTTCCACTTAGGAGGAACCGTACCCGTGGAAAGTCAACGATAGTAGGGGCAACTGTCTCTGCTACCAGTTTCATGATGTTAAGTGGAGCTGGGTCAATTGGTGACCCGCTTCTGATCGATGTCAGGATGGCTTGAAATGGTTCGTTGGTCAATGGGGAGAAAGCCTCCAAGGAATGTTCACTTTTATAAGGGGCGGAATCCACATGCTCGATTATCATGTCGCTATCCTTTGAGGGAATGCACTGGAGAATATTTTGGACTTTAGTAGAGAAATACTCAGCATGTTCATTGCAGCGGTAACCAGAAATGTCCGGTGCGACTGGAGTGGGGGGGGGGGGACTTTAAGGAAATTTTTCGCAATGAGAACGGTTTCTCTTGGAGAATTGGTGGCTAATGAGATCTTTTCCTCATAAAAGGAGGCCTGGGCTCTTTTTATTTCAGCCTTATACGTTCTAATTTCCACCCTATACTCCAATTTCTTATTGGGGGGGAAATATTTCCTCCAAACCCTTTCCATCTTTTTGCATTGCTGTTTTAAATTACGTCGTTTGGGTGAGAACCAGGCAGACTTTTTGGGTCCATCTTTCTTATGGATCAATTTTTTGGGAAGCACCAAATTAAGTGATCACTCAATCCAGTCGCAGAATCTTTCGTTAGCTGTGACTGGATTGGAATCAGGGTTGGGCTTGGTCTTTTCCAGTTCTTGAATCCACCTGTCATGGGGAAGTTTAGATCAGGGGCGAGTTAGGGTTCGAATTGGCTGAATTTGAGGTATAGTGGTGAAAGGTGATGAAAGGTTGTGAAGAAATAGATACACCCATGCACCCAGGTTCCCCTTTCTTCTCCTTCCTGTCTTTTCTTTATTGAGCCCGGGGACACGATTTCCCGAGTCTTAGTGATATTTATGTATTAGGTCGGGCTAGGGAGACTTTGTGTGAACAATAGAGTTGAAGGTGAAAAAAAATAAAAAAAATTACTTTAGCCTTTGTTATAGCGATAATTTCGTTATGTCTTTTGGGTTCATGCAACAAAATGAAGGAGAGAGTGAGTCAGTTATCACCCCCAGTCCCCCCTCCCCTGTCCGAGCACTCACCGCGTTAGCTGCAACTCTCCTGAGTTGCGGCAGCACTGTATCGGCTCTCCTGAGGGGTCCACCACTCTTCGGACCAGCTCTCCACGTCATCTTCTGGATCCTCCTGATCTTCCAGGACTTGGGATCGGCATATGGAGTCCTCTCCCCCCGCGTTCGGCGTCTTGTCCCCGTCTTTTTGCTGTTCTTTGGCGTACTTTTCAACTTCCTGCTTCCGTTCATCATTCTGGCTCCACCCCTTTTCCTCAGCTGGATTCTTCTCTTCAAGGCCGCCTCTCTCAGCTGATTGGCTCCCCAGCGTGGCGGACTTGCCTTCAACCTGCATGGGGAAGGTCAAAGGTTTAGCCCTTTGGTTACTTCCCCTTTTTTCCTCATGCCCTCGCTCGGCGCCAGCTCCAGGAAAAACGGCACCAGTTAGGGATCAGGGCTCCTGTCGTGACTCTCCCTCACACAAATATATTTCCTATGTGTGACAAATATGATCCTCGCCAACACAGAACGGGATTTGTGTAACTTACCCATTGAAAACAACACCTAATGTGTGACCAAAGTTCTGTTTTTATGAGAAGAGAGGCCACCTAATGGTTGAATTATCCTAGATTATGATCCAGGGAACCAGGCTTCTTAATTTGACAACTTCTCTGCTACCAAGGTCCAGATGCACAAAGAATGGAGTCAGTAAAAGTTGCCGCACATTGCGCAATGACTTTTACTGAATTCGTTCTGTTTTGCGAACCGACCTATGTTTAATAGATCTTTTCACAAAAACTTGATTCGTAGTTGGTGGCAATTCGACCTTCCCTATTAATATTAATGAGGTAGTTCACAAATTGTGACCCCATGATCCAAGTCATCACAGGGAACGGGGCCTGCTGGGGTCAGGAGACCACCATACCTGTGATTGCTTTTAAATAAAACGATAATTTTTTAAAATGCAACCCATTTTCTTTCAAGGAAAACGGGATGCCTTTAAATTGAAAATGTTAACTAACATTTTTGAAAATAGCAGTGGTCCTTAGGACCACTGCCTATTCTCAAAAAATATTCTTTTCAACATTCACATAGGGTAAGGGGTCTTCTTGAAACAACTTTGTGCTTGCAAATACCTTACTACTCCTTTCAGTAGTCAGTAAACAATTCATGTTTTTTTTAGACCAGATTCCTGGGACGCCTGGTGATTGAGAGGAGGTGGGGGAAGGACCACAAGCCCCAGCAGCAGCCGCGGCAGACGCCGCCAATGTACTCCCATGCCCGAGGCGCACATTTTGCCTTCCTGGGGCTCCCGCAGTGCAGGATGCCCGGTGTTTGAGAGGAGGTAGGGGCAGGACCACAAGCTCCAGCAGCAGTTGCAGCAGACGCCACCAACATACTCTTATGCCTGGAGGCACGCATTTAAGCTTCCTGGGGCTCCCGCAGCGTGGGACGCCCTGTGTTTGAGAGGAGGTGGGGGCAGGACCACAAGCCTCAGTAGCAGACGCAGCTGACGCCGCCAACGTACTACCGCACCCAGAGGTGCGCATTTAAACTTCCTGGGGCTACCGCAGCGCGGGACATGCATGGGCACGTGCCTGGTCAAAGACTGGGCCAAGAGCGGGCCCGTCTTTGCCCATAATCGCCTAGAGGAGGCAGGGCTGGCTCCCCCCTCGTTCACCTGAGAAGCCAGCAGGACGAGTGAGTGAGTCTCAATACAAAATGTCTTTATTTCATATCCCATACCTCGTTTACAGGTTTGCTGGACATATTGGCTGCTAGAGCAGGCTCGACTCTCTGACTACCAGGCTTAAGGTGGCAATAGCACCAAAATGGTTTAGCGCAAAGTCCCGGGCCCCATAGAAACTGCCATTAAATTTACAAACAGCACAACTTTGCTTTCTTTCCTGTCCCAAGCAGTAAGGGTTATTACAGCTGAAATCGACCTAGCGGAATGTAGATTATCGATAGAGGTAGGGGACCTTGAAACTATGTTAGGGGCCTCGGTAATGCATGATCGACAGTCTGCCCCTCTAGTTCATGCAGTGGTGCAGAGCAACGAAAACCTCCACAGCATCTCTTTAGTGGATCACCCCAAGGACAGTGCCATATTGGAAACTCCAAACAGCATCTGCTCACCCTAGCCCAAAATGAAGCTGCAAGCTAAACATCCAGGAATAGTGAAGGTCCCAAAAGGTTCTTCTAACTTACCAACAAGGTTAGCCCTGACTACCCGGAGTCTGCGAGTATTATAAATATGGACTGGCCCACAATACTTGGCAAATTCAAGGACGTGATCCTGCAAAGTATTATCCCTTTGATTGAAAGATTGTCCACATTGGAATCTGCTATGACAAAACTGACTAAAGGATTGAACCAATTAAGGAATCTATTAACTCCCTTTACCCCGTGGGGCCAAAGTTTCTGGATCCAAACAATACGAATGGAAGAGAATCTTTGTCTCAATGTCAAGTCTTGGAAGGCACGGTTATTCGTGCTCCTAATCCACCTCAGTTGTCTTTGGCAGCCCTGGTTTTGCCCGCAGTAAGGAACATACCGGAATGGGACAGGACCTCAGGTAGACAATTAGACCGATTTAAGTCAGGGGGAGTGGTGGGAAGGAGGGTACAACGGGCTGCAGGGTATCCATGTTAAAGTCTGCCTCTTGATTGCTGTCCTCGTGTAGCTATTCTGTCAGGTGTACCATGTATTAGTACCAATACGACAGAAACTTCCGGCCAATTAAAAAATAAAGTATGTCATTGGTTAGCAAAAAATGCACACTTTGACAGTAAGGATTATGATGATATTTTGTTTGTCAGACGGGTTGGGTAGATCAGACCCATGCCCAAAACCCTAGAGGGGGATTGTGTTGTGATCAACTGCAGGTTCCCTGTCTTGGCTAAGTGATTAATCCAAAGCTCTGATTTTCTGACCTTTAAGGATACATGTATTAACACCCTGCCGCTTGCTTTTTTCTATCGATGTTTACAGCCAAATTCCTCAACGGAGGATAGCACGAATCACTGCCCTTCTAGACAACCAGTTATCTCTATTGGACAACCAGCTATTTCTGTTGCAAATAGATGTTTTTCCCCCTGTCTGATTTGGACCAAAATCATTGACTCTAGAGTGCTCTTTCTCACCCCCCCCCCCCCCCCCCCAGCTATAGCTCCCCTAGCTTGGCCAGTCGTCACACAAGTGAACCACTAACTGAGTCCATGCCTCGAAGCATGTTGGGTTCCTTGCTAAAATTCCTAAGCTGGAATATTGCTGGTAAAAAAGTTAAGTTGGCGGACCCCATCTGGCTTAATTTTACCACTGATTTTGATGTTATTATGTTCCAGGAGACATGGGCCTTAAATCCGGTTGGCTGGGATGGTTATGAAAGCTTCAATGTGGCAGCAACTCCCTCACCTGGTTATAGGTCAGGGGGGCTAACCATCATGGTTCGACTCTCAAAGAAACTAAGATTATACCCAATTCCCCTGAGACATAGTGGAATACCGATATTATGGGTGATTGTTTCTAAAGATTTCCGTTTTTTTCTAGTGAATTTTTATAACTCTATTAGGGACCCTGGATGTCAGATTGAGGCGCTTTTTGAAGCAGTGTCATTCCTAGAGGCTAGATCATATGCCTATTTTAAACTATTCACATTATAATAGGTGGGGATTTTAATGCTGAGCTAGGAGGTAACGGCAAGGATCGCAACCCCTTTGTGGTTGAAGGTTTTCCGACTAGCGATTCAGGGTCTGACCTAAGGGGTCGTAAGCTATCGGAGGCACTTGGGCAGGCTAGCTTAAGAAATGTTATGTCCATAGGCCCCAGTTTGTCCAGGGAAATACACACCTTTGTGGGATGGGGAAAGGGACCATTAGTGATTAAGTTTTTATTTCAAAGTCGCTCGACGACTATGTTAGCCCAGGGGTGGTAGATTAAAACAGATTCAGCGACCATAACCCAATAGAAATTAGGATAGGAGTAAAAGCCAGTCTGGGCGTAAACTCCGATCCAGGGCTGATTGGCTTAATTGCGAGAGACAGGGGACTTAGGGAGAAGTGGCGGAACCTTCCAATTCCAACACTGTCTAAGTCTGTAGTTAGTCTCAACGTAAGAATGATCAAGGAGCCCTTATTAGCCCTCAAAACATTGCCCGTATTAATTTTGGAAGCATTTGAACAGCTAAATAATTCTACAATTTCCATTATGAGGGATAAGTTGAGCAAACGTTGGGTACATAACTGGGCTGGTTTAATAAAACATGCTGGCAGACTGGCAACCTCCTGCGTGAGGCCCTTAACACCAAACCCCGCAATTGGGATATCATCAAAGATGCAAGAAGGGCGTACAAATTAGCTATTGTGAAGCAGAAAGCTGAGCTCAAAGAAGCCTCTTGGGAACGGTTGATGTTTACCTGCAACACTCTAATGTGTCCGATCAAGATGACATTGGTTCCTCCATCTCTTCAGCTCTCTGGGTGGCCCACTTCCATAAGGTGTATGCACTGGATACAGATATGCCCATAGACAAGGGTAATGGTGGCGGTCAGTACCCACTTGAGATCAGGTTTGATCATGAGGAGGTTTATGCAGCAATTATTGGAAGTCTTTTCAATAATGCCCCTGGTCCAGACAGGATACCAATGGACCTATATAAGGCAGAACCTCAGCTCTGGGCTTAAATTATATTAAAACTGCTGCCCGCTCCCTAGATTGTATGGACCTTTTCAACAGGCCACATCTTCTTAAAAAAGGTAAATGGAGCCTTTTTAGGGAACAATTTTTAAATAGGTTGAAAGATGAGAGGGAAGCTAGGGTGCCAGAGAAACACTCCAACAGATCCTGCCTGCTCCTGAAATCTGTCACTGGCATCGAATCGTACCTTACAGCAGTTAAACATCCTAGGGACAGATCATTGCTTACAAAATTTGCTTGGGTTCCATCTGTACAATAACCTGTTTTCCACCGAGGCCAGTGTGACCCCCATGCACTTTTAATCTGTCCCAGTGATGATCGATCGCCCCAAACCTTACTCTGTATATGTTATGATTTTTCAGAAGTATTTGCCACTCTTAAAAGAGAGGGGTTTTATTCAAGTTTGACCTGCTTTTTCACATTTACAGTTATTACCTGATCATGTTGTGATGTTGGCGGTCACCGACCAGCTAAAAGGAGCCTTATACTGGAATAAAAAAATGTGTGCCTAGCTTATAATGATGTGAACAATAGGCTGGCTCGCTGTTTTTAAACTGTATCTAATGTTTATAGAATGTGTGATTTGAACGAAATGAGTTGGACTGTATATTTTAATGTTTTTTAATGTGTCTTTTATGTCTCTAACGTTTATGATTATGACGCATAATCGAATAAAGATTCATATGATATGAAATGAGACCAGATTCCAGTCGCAAAGCATTAATACATCCCACTGCAATTTAACAATTGGAAGGGATGCTGTAAACATGCCCCTTCCAAATACCAAATCAGTATGTAGTTGCAAACCCAAATTGCGATTTGGCAACCTGTTACTGAATCTAAATGTGGGTTTCGTTTATACCAAAATGCCTTTTGAGGTCCAAACGCCCGATTCTGCAGACCAGGCCATTTGTGAATTCGTAAAAGGATTAATAGATCTGCCCATAATTAAGCTTCATCTTGGGGTTCAAAGATTGGACAAAGGTTTCTTCAAAAGGATGAATTATTTGTGCACACTGGAATGCATTGTTGTTCGTACAATATTCCTTGAAGTTCAGGTTTCAAAAATGGACGGTCTTCCAGTGTGAAGTTGTAATAGCACCCACAATGCAACAAAGAAGCAAGGTTATCAGTATCACACTGCAGGTACATCCTCAATTACATTACCTACATCCTTATTGTGAGGACAAAAGAATCAGCTATCTTCCACACGATTTTTCATTTGTCCCTAAAATTCCATTGGTTTTGTCTTCTGATCCAAGGGACCCTCAAACTGCAGGTTTCATGCTCCTCAGGTTCACTTTTCATATACCGTAGGACAAGAAAGACATCCTCACCTTGCTAATCTTTAGGGGAATCCTTCCTCCGACCCCTTACTTCAGGCTCTGGATGGGAGCAACAATTCTATAATTTTGGAATTGTACTTCCAGGTGTCATCCATACTGTCAGAGACTGTCCGGGACTATGTCTGGAACACAGTCAGGGACTTGGGCGAGGACAGACGACTGGGTAGAAAACATACGCAGAAAGAGGAGTACAGCGCTGCCCAGGATCATACAGGAAGTCAGAGGAGCAAAGGGATCCAAAGGAGAAGCCTGCACAAAGGAACAAGATGGCTAAGACTAAACAAGCATTTGCAATGAAATAGGTCTCGCATTTGCGAGACTTTGAGCTATTGGCACTGTAAATGCCAATGCCTTTTATTTATGTGTTAAGCAAACCCTCAAAGTACAAAGTGCATGTTTACGCAGTGCTGCATGAAGGTTTTTAAAACACATAAACAAAAGGCATTGTCATTTAGAATGCCAATAGCTCTTTTATGTATTATTGTTGGAGCTGCTTTATGAATGTTCACGTAATTACAGTTCATTAAGTGAAAAGTTATAGCATGTTTAGACACTAACGTCAGTCACACAAATATTGAAATTACAAATCTTGCTCAAGGCAAAGGTCGATTAACATCAGCAACAGCCATGAAATATTCCAACAACGTCAAAGTCTGCACTCGGCAGTCACAAAAACACAATTTTACCTTGTCAATGACTTTGCTCCTTCCCCTTTTCTCCTTGAAAGATTCCTATGATTCCAAAGCAGTCCTGGCAGTACAAGCGTTCTATGGGGGGAAGGGGGCCTAATTCTTCCAGCAATCAGCAGAGTGAAGGTGTGGGGGTTCTAAGAAGGGGTGAAACAACAACAAAGCGCCGTTCATAAGAAAATGGTTTTTTAAAGACCTGTGAAGTACTTGGGGGCAGTTGCGATAAGACGGACGACAGGCCACACACAACAGCTCCAAAACTGTCTCTGTGTGTGCCTGGGAAGCTGTCACAGCCTGGGCTGACACACGTTGGTTGGGGGGGTACTGAAGCCCTTTGAGCCGAGTGGGCATTCTGCGCCTGCAGTCATATCAAGTCAGAAGCCTTTGCATCAGGAAAAAGATCTGTGTTTTACCTGTTGCCTTGCACTGTAAATAAAAGTAAAATGTTGAATACCGGATTTCGGAGGATGTATTGTGGACGTCAGATGCTAGTGAATGTCCTTTATTTGTCGGGCTGCCAGAGTGTGAGGCATGTGTCCTTGTGGGCAGCAGACTCGCACTTGTAAATCAACACCGAAAACCCCTTATTTCCATAACCTGCACTTGCTTTACGCCCGGAAATATATGTATATAAGAAAATAACTGTGAACTGTTGTATCTTGCCACTATATGTAGGGGTGCCTGGTGAAAATGACAGTTTAATGGTTACAAGTGGTTTCCACTTGGCTCCGATTGGGCGTGTAATTGTTGGGGGATCTGTGACCCCTGGTGAAAAAACACAAGAGTCAATTTACAGAGTAAATAAAAAAAACTTGGCAAGATGCCCATATATTGCAACTCGACCAAGCAGAAAACAATTGTAACTGGTAGACTGGAATTTTCGGGGGGGGGGGGGGGGGTGGAATTCAAGTGATGGAAAGATACCACTGTGCATAGTGCACAGGCCCCTCGCATCCGTGTGAGCGCGGACTTGTAACATCATTATTTTTGATGTCGTTTGATAGATGCCGATTTAAAAGCAGTGAATTAAAATGCATATTTGCAAGCACTGCCAGGCCACGCCCCCCACGTCATGAACATCACGGCCTCGACCCGCTCTGCAGATGCTAGTTTCGGAGGGCGCGCCTCGCTATTAATTATTGCTGTGTAACACCGTGACCCGCGCTGACCTCTGGGCACACGCAGGAGAACAAGCGCCAGGGAAGACGGCACAAGAAAGGAGCCAGAGAGATTTATGACTGCAGGGAGAGGGGGGCAACAGGAGAGTCTCCAGTTACAGACGCAGGCTACAGCATGAGAAACAGATGGCACACTGCAGGCAATTAAAAGAAGTGCAAGCAGAGCAGACTAAAACTGTAGTTAGGCGCCGCTGATTCGGGACTACAGGGAAGTTAGCAAATGATTAACAGCCAACAAAAAGGAAGATAACAACAGCAATACCCACTCGTAAACCAATAGCAAGCGGAAAAAGAAATTACATGGAGTTTAAGCCAACATACAGATTACTTTATGTCTCGCTGAGAAAGCGCATGCAGCGCATGCGCTGCCAAGGCGAGACCTAAAAAGAACAGGCACTCATGAGGTGATTTAGCATTCAAAATAACTACACCCAGGACGAATGTGCAAGACATATATATGAAACAACATAAACAATAAAGGGAGTGTGGGGTAAAGCACTCAGTAACTCCACATGGTAAGACTGAAACTCAGTAAGTTCCTCACCCACAATTATTGTTACAGATACTGACTGCAAATACCCACATATAGGATATGCCTGCAAAGGCAGGGTCTGTGGAGCTTATACGTATGGTGATGTTATAATTGTAACTCAACGACAATAATCACAGTAGACAAGAAACACCACCTAGGTAGTCAGCCGTGCCCATGGATCCTGGTGATCAACCAGGAACACTCAAGGCAGTAACAGCAAGGGGTAGAACTAAATACCAGCACAATAGACAAGGAGCTAGCAAGGAGGACTGCTTAACAGGAAAGGAAGGAAATCACAGGGCAAACTTGACAGAAAGCAAGTAACAAACGCACAAGGTAATAGAAGCATGACAGCAGGAATAGAAAGACAGTAAACTAGGAACTGGAACCAAGGAAATGGGAAGAAAGGCAGGGACTGGAAAAAAATAAACAGAAGGGGAGGCTACAAGGGTATACTAGAATAGTGCTGGATCAGGAGTCTAGAAAACAAAGTAGCACTTAAGGCTGTGCTGGAGCAAGGACAAGAATTTAGCAAAAGCTCAAAAGCCAAGGCAGCACTGCAGGTAGTGCTAGTTCAGGAACAAGGGAAACTGTTGCAGCCCAGGGACAAGGATTGCTAAGGCTCAGGAGTCAAAGTAGTACTGTAGGCCGTGCTAATTCAGGAACAAGTGAAACTGCTGAAGCTCAGGAACAAGGAACGCTAAGGCTCAGGAGTCAAAGTAGCACTGCATGCAGTGCTAATTCAGGAACAAGGGTAACTGCTGCAGCTTAGGAACAAGGAATGCTAAGGCTCAGGAGTCAAAGTAGCACTGCAGGCAGTGCTAATTCAGGAACAAGCGAAACTGCTGCAGCTCGGGAACAAGGAATGCTAAGGCTCAGGAGTCAAAGAAGCACTAAATGCAATACTAATTCACGAACAAGGGAAACTGCTGCAGCTCAGGAACAAGGAATGCTAAGGCTCAGGAGTCAAAGTAGAACTGCAGGCAGTGCTAATTCAGGAACAAGGGAAAGTGCTACAGCTCAGAGACAATGAATGCTAAGGCTCAGGAGTCAAAGCAGTACTGCAGGCAGTGCCAATTCGGGGGAAAGAGAAACAGCAGCAGCTAAGGAACAAGGAATAACTAAATCTCAGGAAACACTGGAAACAAGAATAGGAAAAGTCAGGAAACACTGGAAACAAGGCTCAGTCTCACCGGTACACAGCTACAATGACCAACCTTGGACTGAATGAAGCTAGGGCTTAAAATAGCTCACATTAATCACATGCATCAGGTGTGAGCAGGCTAGCAGCAGCCAGCCACAGGTGAGCTGATTTCCTCCACCCATCCTTGGCCTGCAGGGGTGGAGACGAAGCAGTGAGCAGGGAATTCTAGATAATAGAGTTTCAGGCATGAGCAGGCTAGCTTTAAGCATGAGCAGGCTGGCTTCCACAAAACCCAGCATGGATTGGGAAGAGATGGCCATTTCCAAGAAGAGTCCAAATGGCTAGAAGTCAGTATGTACATGAGGGGAGGGTCTGTAAGCTTATTAGAACACTGGAGAGTCCCACAATTCAGCCCCCTCCCTGGTGGTGGACTCGAGAACGCAGGGAGTGAGTCGTGACACATACTGGTACCTGCTTAAATTAAGTCGAGCAATCTATAGCAAGAAGGTCCCCGCCTATATTTTTCAACTAATTTTAATATTCATAGCTATGAATATGAGCATCAGAAAAAGTGTGGCAGGAAGAATGATTGTTATCCCTTTCTGTACATGTGTGGTTAGGGCTATCTTTAGATAATCACAAACCTCTCTAACTCTGAATGTTATCAGATGCCTCTATATCACCAAGGACGCAGTTCTACAGACAGGGCTTTTCTTTTACAAATCATTGTTTTCAAATATGTTAGTTAAAATGGATTTCCTGGCCTCAAACAAGACTGCAAATGCAAGTATACATTAGGTTGTTGAAAACCAATCCAGTCCACTAATGCAGCATTCTCAGTGACGTGGAGTCCTCTGGTGACCTTGCTTTGAATGATGGTTGAATGTAACATGGAGGATGGCCGATCCCCAAAGATGAAATTTCTCTTGACTATGTTTTACTCCTTCTGTCTCTGACCAAAGTGTCTGTTCTGGGTTATGACCTGCCTGTTCTAGATAGCATCTTTTCTGGGGAGAGAAGACATGTCCTATCCTGACTAGTCGGATTTGTAAACCGTAAAGACTCTGTAAAGGTGCTTCCTGAGCATGGATCTGAATTCTGCCCCTTTCCACAAGGCCAGCTTCTGCTGCTGACCCTGCCCTTGTGAAAGCCCTTAACCAGCACCTGAAGACTAAAGTCATTACCTATAGATGGGAAGAAGGCTGTCTAAGATCAGCCTGCAAGTGCAGGTGAGCTCAATGGTGACTACCACTGTGGACTTTAGTACCCATTTTCCTATGACTTACGGTTCCTGTGTTATTGTGGTTAAAATAATTGTTGTCATCCTAACACTAAAGTAGAAAGCCCCTGCTCCCAATAGGTGCCACTTTCTCCTCTGTGCGCCTTTGGTTCCCACAGTGACCCGACACTGAAAGCTTTGATGCCGACAAACCATTTTATAAATACAGGTGCCTCAAGTTTATAAACATCCTTGATTGCGACTCTAAGGTCCTCCTGTGTTTTCCAGTGCTCTTTGGCACTGAAGTAGACTCTCTACTAGACCACTTAACTGTGCCTGATGACATTATTGCACTGAACCTAGATTGCCTATGTACCACGGACACCTTAAATAGTGTCTTCATCCTGTGATCTTATTATCAACCAGTAGTATTCTTTTGTGGTGCTTTTGAATCCCAGATTAAAATCCTTTCTGGTGGTTAGGTTTTCATCGTGTGCTCTGCAGTTTCATTGAAGATCTAGAAAATGTAGGGCTTCCTACATTATTTCCTATTGTTTGGCACCTAATCTTCATTGACTAATTATGGAAAGTAGAACTGATAGTAAATCCGACAACACAAAAGAGATCGAAAAACTGACAATTCTTTATGTGCCCTTCCAATACAATGTCATTAGATTTCTAGCTTGCAGTTTTATAGCACTTTACTAAATAAGCACTATTAATACTGTTGTAGCTAAAAAACAAATAGGTATACGTAAATTTTGGTTTTCTTTGCAGTTCATAGATTTAACTACCCCATCTATTCCTACATTAGCTACACACACATTCTTTTTATAAATTACAGTTCTAACTGTACAGTGAAAGTTATTGAGTCTATTTACTATGATTTTCAAACAGGCCACTTCCTGGAGTAAGGCTTGACTTCTCTCCCTAGATACCATTGGAGAGTCTTAAGTACAAAGGGGATAGGTGGTCAAATCAACTGGAGTGCAACTCCATCCAACTCCTTGGAAAGCGAGTGGCAAATAACAGTACTCACCAGAAGTAGTGCTGTGTAACCTCTGCATGCCAAGGAATCCAGAGTAATGGAGGCATAATGGGCACATTCTCAGGTAACTTCAGAGTGGTATCTTCAGAAAGAGCAGGAACTATAAAGGTGCACATCCTAATAGAAAAGAGGGCTGGTGTAGAAAAGTGCCCCTTTTTTTCATCGTTACCCCCCACTTTTTGCCTGACATCTAATGCAACCTGACTTGATGTGCCCTGGTTCCCTGCCAATCAGGTTCCCAGGTCCTGTGTTCTTTCCTAAGACTGTACCTTTGTACCCACAATTGGCACATCTCTGGCCACATGTAAGCCCCTTGTAAAACGTACCATGAGTACCCTTGACAGTGTGAACAGGGAAGGCCTCTAAGGGCTGCAGCACCTATTGTACCATCCTTAGAGGCCCTGTACCTTAACACCCACACACTGCCATTGCAGGCTGTGTGTTTTGGTACAGAGAAAAGTGAAGAGTCAACATGGCACCCATCCATGTGTCGAATGACTGCAACCCACTGCCTGAGGCCTAGGTAAGTCACCCCTCTAGCAGGGTGCACTGGTCCTCAGGTGAGGGTACAGTGGCATGAACCCTGTACCCCTACAGTGTATAAGTCCATTCTAAGACATTGTAAGTGTAGTAAAGCCATAAAGAGTATTTGGTCTGGGAGTTGGTCATTACGAACTCTACATTTCCATAATGGCTTTACCAAAAACTGGGAAGCTTGGTAGCAAACTGCTATGCACATTAAACCCACACTGATGCCAGTATTGGATTTAATGTACAGTGCACTCAGAGGGCTTCTAAGAGTTGTCCCCTGAAAATCGACCAGCCTTGGTGTGGTTCCAGAATGGCTGCCCCCCATTTGCCACCACCAGACAGGTTTCTGGACCCCTGGGTAGAGAGCCTCCGCTCTCTGGGTCCAGAAATAAAGCCCATCCTGGGCAGAGGTGTTATGCCTCCTCCCCCAGGATAGGCTGGGTCCACGAAAGGAAGCTGTCCCTGCCTTTTGCTGCCCCAGCAACTGGCTCGCACCTGTTCTAGCCCCCACTTTCAGCTGAAGAATCGTCTGGAAAACCAAGCTAGGAAGAGAGGTGTGCCCACCTTTGCCAACCCTACCCCTCAGGTGGGGGAGGCGAGGTGAGGCACACATCTCAGTCCCCTCCCTCTTGAAGATGAGGGGACTCAGCGAATTAGGGAGAGGCTCATGCCTCCTACCACTGCAGGGTGGCATAATAAGGGGTTTACCCACCCCAAGGAAGGGGCCCATTTGTCCCAACTTGCACACCCCTGTAATGCCCCTAATTCTAGTATTTAGAGGCAACTCTGAACCTTGCCTCCTCAGATTCAAGGAAGAAAGAAGAGGGACCGAAGAGCTGTGCTGACCCAGGAAGAAGAAGCGGACACCATCTGCTTTGTCCCCAGCCATACCGGCCTGTCCTGTCTACACCCTGCCTACAGCAAGAACCCTGGCGAGTCCAGTAGCCAGCAACTCCCAGAGCCCAGAGGACCTGCCCTGCTACTCTCTTACAGACTCTATTTCCTGTGAACACCGGATTTACTGAAGTAAAGACTCACCCACGGCGACTCCGCGATTCTGCACCACTCTGCACTTGACGCCCACAGCCTGAGTTTGAGTGGCCCAACACCAAAAGCAGGTCTCTCCAGCAATCCTGACCTGGGATCTGGTGATTCCCAACCTCCTTCAAGCTTCGAGATGACGCCTATAGCTACAATCTGAAGGATCCCCCCAACCGCGACCGGAGCTGGTAAGAAAACCAGACGCCAAAAGACACACCTTCACCCGACGTCCCACTGCCTTGCGTGGCCCAATCAACGGTGTCCAGGCATCCCACAAAAACCCAACAGCTGGTGGTGCAGCTCCTGTGCTGGTTGTTATCCCTGCAGTGCTGACCTTAACCCTAGGAGCTTTGTTCCCACATCCGAGTGGCCTGCTTGTCAGCAGTCTTGAACCGAAGACCTCCTTAGCCCTGTTGGCTAACACTGGGCCCCTGAACTCTGCACCCGTCCACCCCAGTGCCACTGGCAGTGCAACTCGAGTGTCCATCTAGACCTTGGAGAACATTGGTCCTAACCCCCAAAATTCCCACTCATAAGTTGTGTACTTACCTGAGAAACCGCTAACACTTTTCTCCCTATGGAACTCATGTTAAAAGATCTTGGGCCTAAAAATGTTTTAAGTGTTGAACTGTTGTTGTATGGAGAAAAGAGAACTCAATTGCAAAGTATAAAAAGTCATACTTACCCTATTTTGTGAGATCCTAAGGTGTAGTATCTAGGCATATCATCCCTGTACCAAAAGTAACTGACAAGTTATCGGAAAATACTTACTGTATACTTCAAACTGCATTTTAAAGTGATACAAACCTGTAACAATTGCACATTCAACCACAACTGCATTTCCTTGAACAGTCTTGCAATTGAGCCCATATTTTGCTTACCTGTCCCAAGTCCTACTTGATTCTAAAATAAAACATACGTATACCTTTTTTATACTTACCTAATTGGTCCGGATTCTGTCTCTGAGTGTGTGTAATCAATCCTCGATGAGTGAGTACAATAAATGCTTAACACAACCTCTGGACAAGCCTAACTGCTCGCCTACACTACCACAAAGAGAGCTGTTAGTACTTACCTAATTTAGCCTCTACTATATATCTCTGGGGACTCCCTGGACTCTGTGCACACTCTAACTTACTTTGGCATAGTATATACAGAGCCAGCTTCCTACAGTTGGTGTCAACCTCCATTTTCTGGACACAAATAAACAGTATTCACTCTCTGAACCCCACATGCAGATCTTACCAAATATGGGTAGAAACATTAAGTCTCTCAGTGAGTGTATCTATCACCTGTATATTTTATGTGTGATGCAAAGTCCTCTTTTAATATAAGATGGCAACTGAATAACAAGGAGCGTGGGGAACGTCTCACTTATGCAAATAAATAACACAAGAGCCCACATCCTAATAAAATGAGCTCAGGAGCCACAGTAGTCACACCCAAGGACTACTAGATGAGCTAGATGAATCTGGCTGCTGATAAGACACTTGAAGCCTCATTCCAAAACCTATTATAACATAGGATTCTGTAATCCCCATATAAACGTCAGTCTCTAATTTCATTATAATAGGCGACCAGGGACGCACCGAGTCACTGATTATAATTAGGGCTCCCGGTTATATGGTATTTATTTTTTAACATTTCCGTCTGTATTTATCCATAATTATTTTTTGTCCATTTTATTTATTTTCTGTTTTGCGTATAAATGTAATTGTAAAACTGTACTTTTCTGTGTTTTTTTAAATGATAGATGTGCACTCATAATTTGATGTTTGTCATGTTTTAGGTATCTAATTGCCAAATATTACATAGCAGTACATCCACTGGCAAAATGCTATAATTGTATATTGACACATGCAGTTATTGAAAGAAATGTCATCCTGTTTTTTAATTTTCCATGCTGTCCATCTGCTCAGCTGTTGGGCTATAATTAATGAAAGACAGCACAAAGAGTCACTTAAAAGAATCACATTTTCTGTATTTATTCACTTTTATTTATCTGTAAAAATCCGTAAAAACGGATAATAGGAAGCCTCAATTACAATAAAGAAAATATTTCAGATCTTGACTATTTTAAGTTATTTTAGACGTGTTCTGAGTCACGATGCCAGCTGCTAGAGCTAGCAGCCGAGGTGAAAGGCAGGGCAGGTCACAGGCATAATTAAAGCAGCTGTTTAAAGCAATGAAAACTGAATGTACCTTTTCTTTCTCCTTCAATTTTATAACTCCTCTATATGGTTATGGAATTCCTCTGTGACTTGAGATATTCTTATAATGTATGGCAGGGGGTACTTTATCCCTTATATAATTTAGATGTGCCCAAAAAGTAAGGTTTGTGCCTAAATCAGGATTACAAATTGTGCAGGGAGAAAAGAGCACATTTAGTAAATTCCCCTTCATATTCTACAAGACAAACCTGCCAAAATGGAGCATATAGAACTGTTGGGAAAGAGCCACAACGTGTGTTAATGTGTGCCCAAAATTCCAATTCTGCATGTTATACCAAAGTCTGAACAGGAGAACTCAGAATGCTGTGATAATACTGCACTAGGTAGATACAGTACCCTGCTGATAATTACCCCTAGAGTCACTTCATTTTCACTCATGTACATGCAAACTTCAGGGTGAACATCTAAGCACACAGGATTACAGCCACCTACATGCCTTTGGGATAGGTGGTTTGCCGTAAAGAAATGGAGGTTGCTTTAAAAAGCTATGCACTTCAATTTGGTTATCATTGGTTCATATTCATAAAGTTTGTGTCATAGATACCTTAAAAACATGTGTGACATGCTATATGAGATTGTGATGATGTTATTAGCTTGGTCCGGAGACAGCTTGCGATGTCTCGTCGCTCCAGCCTTGTGTTTTCCAGAAAATTCATAAATGAAAAACATATACCTATGTACATTGAAAGAGGGGGCTTTTGTTCAGCCTTGTTCATCCACTGGTCTGTTCAACTGTGAGTCACATTTTCTCTGGTAACCACAGAATACTGCATGGGACAATTGGTGAGCCCACCTAAGTCATGGGCTCTCTTTCACTATGAATTACAGTATTTTTCTTGTGTATGTGTGAACACCTACCCAAAACGTAGCACACTTCAGTGCCAGAGCTGGTGGACTGATCTTAGTTTTAATTTCTGCTTTCATTTCAAGTTTTTGTGGCATTTATTTTTGCAGAGTCAATTGTTTTCCTTTTTTTGCAGGCATATGCATGCTACTATTAGGTTGCATAATTTTTACTTTTTATTACTTTTAAACTTTTAATGCCTATTGCATGTGATTGTTGTAGGAGATTAGATTATTATGCAGTGAGGCTGTTTAGACTTCACTTTGTAATCTCACAATGCCCCATATAGGTCCTATGGATTTCGGATGTCTCTGAGATCAGCTGGTCAATGTAAGGTGGTTGTTCCTAGGTGCAGGAGAGTCAGGTGGGGGGAATGGGCTCTAACTGTGGTGGTTGCCAGGTTGTGGAACTCCCTCCTGGAACACATTAGGAACTTTAATTCGTACATGATGTTTGGCACTGGAAAGTTTAGGCCCTTCTGTGCTAGGTCCTTCCCTTTCACACAGTCTTGTCTGGTTAGCACTTAGATGCCTTTTTGTTTTACGCACTCTAGAAATGCTACAATTACAATTACATTATGAAATCTCTAGCTCAGTCCTGGTAGTGTGGCACAGAGAAGTCAGGTTTACTAGAGGAACATGTGTTAAGCATTTCAGAGTACCAACATGGAGGATAAGTAATTGACACAACTCTAAAGAAATTAGACATCAATTTATAAAAATTAAGCAGATTGTTATATAATTTTAGATGCCAAAATGAAGACAATCAAATGAGTATAACTGGAGTTATGGATGTTTAAAAGAAAGATATATCAGTGCATTTCAATCTTGTAAAACAATAATGTTGCGGTCAATGGGGAAATACAGTTCTGACAATCGGTCACTTGCATGTCGAGTTCAGTGGAAACTACTGGGGAATAAGGTGAGGTGGTCCTAGGACCAGGCTCCGACAGTTGATTTTTACCTGGCTCGTAGGGCTAGGACACAGCGTAGTCCTGGCTGCCACTCGTGCTGAAGAACGGGAGCTGCGGGTAGGATTTACAGCTTAGACAATGCTGGTAAGGAAAGGGGTTCATAATCTCAACTGGGCCTCAGAGGTGTCGGTTTGAAGATGCTGCGGGGTTCCCTCGAGGCACAGCATCGAACAAAGGTAGTGGTAGCCAGACTGGCCAACAACAAGCATTGGCAGCAGCAATCTAAACCTTCGGTCTCTTCAACATCCTGGAGTCCGGGGGGAAATGGTAGCCGCCTGAAACTTGTTGGGAGGTCAGGACTCTGTTTCTGACAATGCACTAGACTATTTACTTTTCGTTGATTTCCTGCGCAGGCCCGATCACTAGTGATTCATTGGATCTGGGTGAGGTTTTGCCTGCAGGCTGCAGGGGACTAGTACCTCTAGGCCAAGGGAGTTCTGGAGTTCCCTTTGGCTTGCAGAGGGGTTCCTCTTTCATTTGGAAGCGGTCTCTGGTCCAGGACGAGTCATAGTCATGCAGTTGCAGGGTGGTTGCCACAAGTGCAGTCTTCGGCACCTTTTCTTTGTGCAGGTCCTATAGTCACAGACTTTGGTCTCTGCTTTGTTCTTTTGCAGCAAGTCAATCAGATGTAAGGATCTGGTGATAGGGGAGCCCCTTATAGCCTAGATTTAGGGACGTTATGGGGGTCGGAGCTTGTGGCCAATGGGCTACTATCCCCAGATCCCCAGTGGCAAATCAGCCCCTGAAGTGACCACTTCCTCTGGAGTGTGGCAGCTTTCAACCCAGAAGCCTCTATTCTGCCTTTTTTGGCTGTACAGACCAGGTAGCCCACTCTAAGGGTGAGGCTAGCCTTCTGGGGTTTACGCCTCCTGACTGTTGGACCTGTCAGCCTTCGGGTGGTCTCCCCCTACATTTTTGCCTCCCACTTGACCGTACTTTTTTTTTGTTGGACTTAGGACTTTGGGCACCTTACCACTGCTACACAGTGCTAAGGTGCAGGTGCTTTCCCCTAAAAACATGGTGACGCTGGCATACCTGCCACAGGCCCCTGCTACCGCAGTGAGGCCAACCCCTCCATAGGCTAACATTGGGAACCCCCTATGGGATAACTTCTGACTGGGACCTAATAAGTATATCATGTTTGGTATAGTTGGAATCGTAGCGGGAAACCCTCTCTAGTGATATATGGTGTTTGGGCACTACTACTTTAGAAATCCCACTTTTAGGAAGTGGACATTTTCCTGCCTGCACATAGTTTGTGCACTGCAGACTCCCTCCTCCCATCTGCATGCTGATAGCCTTCCTGGGCTGTGAGGAGGGAGTGGTGATTCACACCTTTACACATGAATAGGCTGGGCCCGGCTGCCCCACAATAGGCTTAATGACCCTGCCTTTGTCACTGTAGACAGCCAGGAGTCAGGGAAGGCAGGGAACACCCCAGAAACGCCTAGACCCTTCCAGAAGCTTCTACCCCCTTCTAGTGACTGGGCGCCAGGGTATAAAAGGGAGGGTCCTGGCCACGCATCCTTGTTACACCACTGGACTAAGAAGAACCTCTGCTGGAGTGAAGACTGATGCACCAGGAGGATTGCCACTGCCTACTGAGGCTGACTGCTCCCAGGAACTGCTGCCCCACTAGCTGAGCTGCCCTACTGCCAGCTGATCTTGCCCTGCCAGAGGGAAACTAAACCTAACAACCCCAGAGTGTTTCCATAATTTTTATTGACTGGCCCCTGGTTATGGGACTATAAAAATCCCCAGGACTGTCTCTACATCGCTGTGCGTGGGATTCGAATTTCTTAAAACTGCCCTGGAATCACCGTACCGCCACTGGCACTGGTAAAAGCATTTTTCTTCTCTTTTAACTGCCCCGGAAGTCACCGCCGCCGGCCCGTGCCCAGAGAAAAGCGCTGCATATGCTGATTTCACCGCCGCCGGCCCGGGACCAGAGTGAAGTACTGAGGGCCAGATTGCTGTGTGTTCTCACCGCCGGGAAAGAGCTGCGTTGTGCCCAGAGTGAAGCCGGAGGGTTGCCTAGCAACCGGGATTCCGGCGACTACGTCATCTAGACACAGAAGCAGGAGAAGGAAGTCCCGTTGTGTCCCGCTGTGTCTGTGCGAGGCCGAGAGCGGGTTAAGAGCTGGAGGGGTGTGGCCACGAGAGACTGTGCGGACGCGCAGTGTTTCGCTACTCGCAGCGGGGGCATTTGTGACTCAAAGCAATCCGGAGACTACACGGGCAGCAATCTGGGAGGCGGGCCGCCGTGGACTAAACTAGCCTGACAGCGAGATCTTGCCCCCTCCACCTGGGGACGATCTCGGCCCGTACGTGCCCTGCAGAGCTTTGCCATACCGGGACCTTGCCCCTGAGCTCGGGTGGGGGAGAACTTCCAACTGTTAACATAACTTTCCCCCCCACATGACTGACCCCAGAGTCCGTGCCTCAGCTGTGGCGGGTGCAAGACGGCAGAGCAACAATCCCGCCAGCCTGCCTCGTATGAATATAGTTTCCCCCGTCCTTATGAGAATATATTTGGGGCCCATCTCTGCTTTTAGCTTTTACTCATTTTCCAAGCAGACATTGATAATGGAGGCAGCGCTGGAGCTGACAGAGCTTCCGGGGGGCCCCAACTGGTGTAATTTAGACCAAAACAAGTAGCGTGGGAGGCCCCGCGCACAAGAGACAGTGCCAACATCGAAGGACCTCATTACCCTGAGCCCACAATTTGTTTTCCCACAGAAATGTCCCCACTACCTAAGATTGAACTGGTAATTTCATGAACATTATCCCAAAAGACTCACAGAACCTGCACGTCTATTCCATGGTTATACTGCACAAGGAAAGTCCTTGGCATATGTGAATTTTTTTATTATTAAGCTTGCCTGAAACTTGAGATAAAGATACCTATATTTTTATAAATAACTGGTGTGGTGTCTATTTGTGGTGTTTCACTATGTTATGGCCTGGATACCACTGTTACCACTTACTAGGGACTTATAAGGGGGTTAAAGTCCTTGTCAATTGGGGTTACCAGTTCACAAACAACATATTTTAGGAAGAGAGCACTGGCACTGTGGCCTGGTTCGCAGGACTCAGTGCACTTTCAGAGTCAAATCATCAGAACTGGAGAAAAAAGTGTGGTGGGGTGGCCATACAAAAATGGCACTTTTCTACTATAGCAAAAAGAAAATAAACAGAAAATAAACAGAAATAACAGACTTGCCAAGGTAGATCAATTGGCTTTGCTAATGCTTGTTTTTAATAGTACTCTGAAGAATCTGCCTTATTGCTTGGGTTCCACATTAAATTTAGAACGTCATCGTGCAGCATCTTTAAATTTGACCTCTGTAGTCATCTCGCCCACCCTCCCTTTACTCTCAAACGAGCACCTTCTTCTCACAGTTGTCCACACGGCTATACTAGTAATACACAGTGTTATACACTTAAAATATCGCTGGTGGTTTAACAGTGACTCCAAGAGTTTGGGCTACTTCTGCACTTCATTGGGCGCCAACATGTGTTTTACTGTAGATTTACCAGTATGCTATTATCTATGAGTGGACTGCTAGCACAACCCTTTTCACTGCCGAGGTGCATGCCTTGGAACACCATCTTGTGAATAATATGAATCATCAAAAAACACCATGAATTTTGATTAACAATACAGACCTAGCAGCTCCTGAAAGCTGCACACAGCTCACCCACTACACGTCATACAGGCTTCGTTATGCCACCTGCAAACCTACCCCTCACATTCCCTTTGAACTCCACTTCAAGAACAAGACGTTCCTACTGTAGTGTCCTGCAGGACACGTTCTAGTGTTTGATAGGCTACGATATTCCCAGCCACTCCCTTGAGGGCTGGGCACACTTGCACTTCCACCCATCCATCACGGGTGTCACGAGTGACGTGGAACTGACAATAAAAGCGCCCGGGCACACGTGCTTGTGGCTAGTTACTGCACCCAATCTCCTGGTGTCCGTGTCAATCATTCACGTCATATGGGCCTGAGGCCCAACACCACATTGGCGATGAGGCGGGTAGTTAACCCCGCATGCCTGCTGCTCTGCTCTTCATCGTTCCTCATGGGGGAGGAAATGAGCCGGGCAGGTGGCGCCCCCCCGGCGTGCTGTTTACGGCCACCCGTGACTGCGGAGAGGACTGAGCCCCTCGTGTCACCCGATCACAGCCTCCTAAACTCTGGAGGATCAAGGTAGCCTGCCTGGAAGCTCACTTGCGCCCATTGCCAGCACGACAGCTGAGGCCGTGCTGAGAAAGAAGGAGGCCACTCTGTGCATGGACCGGCATTACGGGGTAAGTCCCGACAGATGCCTGCACACGTCCGTC
The DNA here is from genome assembly GCF_964204655.1 of Triturus cristatus. Classification (NCBI taxonomy): domain Eukaryota; kingdom Metazoa; phylum Chordata; class Amphibia; order Caudata; family Salamandridae; genus Triturus; species Triturus cristatus. The sequence goes on along the minus strand of NC_140594.1, from coordinate 314,222,804 downwards.
GCTGCAGCCCTAACGCCGGCCAGCCCGACAGCAGAAGGTCAGTGGTCCAGAAAGCAGACATTCGGGAAAAGATTGCCGCTGCCAGCACTGCGTGAGAAGCGCCCAAGCCTCTGACCCTCGGAGTACCCCCGTCGTACCCCCGTCAATGCCCTGAGGCATCCAAAGGCTGTCCCACCCGCCGTTGCTGCACCGAAAGCACAGGGAGAAGGGACACGATGCGACAAGACTGCACCCAGGTTTCAGCAACGAGGCAACTGCGTGCACGAGCCTGCCACCGGCCCATATGAGCGAGCTGCACCCCACATAAGGCAGCTTTGGAGGAACTAGCCACACCTGCCCCTGCCGTGCAGCAAAGCCAACCCGGTTATGCCCCAGACCGCACCTCGGCTGGACTTACCTGCCAGACGGTAGGTGCGGTGAGAAGAACAGAAGAGCCGGCTTGCTGAATGGCACCAGTATAGACTGCTGACGGTGAGGCGCGCACCCAATCGTCGTGAGTCAAGCCTGCTGCAGACACACCCCGAGGCCGCACCGGCGGCTTATGTCTCACATAGAGTGCGTGTGAGCTGGAAAGCAGCCTGCAGCCTCAGGTAACTGCTGTGACCGGCGTGGTGACGCGGATGAAGCACCACCTAGCAGCTGCACCGTTCACCGCTAACGGTAGTGCCCTGCATGCGGCCGCCCTGTCTGGGACTGGTCTTTGGGGAAACCGCCACCCGTTTGGAGCAAGTGTCCCTACCTGCCAGTGAGAAGATCCTTTCCGTCCTTCATGCTGCCAGCGGCCACTATGCTTTCAGGTCACCACCCCGCCAGGCGAGGAGGAAAGGAAGCCGCAACTCAAACACACAGCACAGACCCCTGCGTGACCGGCGATTCAAAATGAAGCTGCCGTCGGGGGAAGTAACAAGGACCGCATCTGTAGTGCCATCTAGTGGCCAATGCAGCTACAGTGCATAAACGCAGCCCCATACCGGCACCCGTAGCGCTGCATCCCAGCGGCCCCAGAGAGAGTGACTAACGGTCTTTCAGCACTAGCAAAGGCTGTTGAAGCGGCAGCAAAGACTGAGGCGCCACCATGTGGTCAAGACCCCCCCCCCCCGCTTAAGGCCCAGGAGACAGCTGCAAGACCAGGACATCTCGACACCCCACCCCTTACTCCAGGGGAACTGAGACTGTGAAGCGCTGTCAGGACAAGCCCTGACTGCACCTGGTGACTTCCCCAGCGTAAGACTCTGCCTCCAAAGGCAGCCCTGGTTACAAGTACAGTACCCAAGTCAAGCCTGAGACAAGGGGTTTGAAGCAAGGATTAACCCAAAGAGAGGGGTATGGCTCTCAGTGGTGGTCAGCCACCGCCACTATAGATGCAATGTCACAGGAAGCATAATTGCTGGCAGTCACGCAGAGAGTAAATGACCAGGCGCAATGTCAGGTGCCACCAGCACTCTAATCCAACAAGGAGCTGTAGAGGGATAATAAATGCCAGGCCACCCTCCACTCAATTTATAATCCAACAACAAAGACCTGGCAACAAACGGCACTTTCCAACAATTTTTAAATGTAAATACGTAGGATTACTTATAGGGTAATATATAAATCTATTTCCCCTAAATCAGTTGTTCTTTTCATGAACTCTGAAAAAATCCCCTGTGCCATGCAACTTAGTATTTAATAATTCCCATAATATGAAAAGACCAGCCACAAATTAAGTCACTCAACCAACACCCATCAAAAGAAAATATATCTCATAAAGATGATGAGGTGCAGAGAAAAAGTGTGGAGAAATTAGAAAGTATCTCACGTGCGCACCACCAGAGGAGCTGCTGGCAGGTACTCACCAGCTTGCCCACGTTTTTATCATCATTGATAACTTTCTCATAAAATAAAAATTGTGTCTAGAAAAAAGAAGTGTGAAATTTTTTTGGGGAAAGAATGTAAGCAAAACCCCAAAGAAAAAGAGAGACCTGTGAAGTCTCAAGTAAAATTGGGTCTAACTCACGTATATACTTCCAATTTCTTTATTTCATTGCGTGAATTATCCCAAGGTTAAAAACACAGTCATGTTGTTTAACCACATCAAGGATGGCAAACATGTTTCATTGCCTTTTTCAAAGTTAACGGCAAATTCATCAGGGCATATGAGGTCAGCATTCACTTCCCTAGACCTTTCTACTTAAGAAAGAGTGACTGCAAATAAGCAAAAAAGAAAAAAGACAAGGCTGGTAATTCATAAGGGACACCACCCATTCCCATCCACAAATTCAAGACAGGCAGTCTAAGTTAAAATCAACTGAGTTGAAATAGCAACCACATAACATGAGGTTATCATGGTTATTTACCTAGTGAGAGCCACGGGCCCGCATACCAGCTCTCACTTAATTGCGGGGGTATGTGCTAGGTACACTATTCTCCCCATCTGCAAGCACCTCTGTTGCTCACACCTTCATCTGCGGAGACAGACGTATACAATGAAAAAATGAATGTATCAAACTAAAATCCTATACCAACATCACCAATTCAACCAATATTTCCTCCGTTATTCTAAAGCTCAGGATTGAATTTGAAACAAATTTAGACATCAAGAAGTTGGTATCCATCCATGACGTGTTAAAGATCTTATTCAAGTCATGCCTTCTAGAGCCAAGAGCGCGTTTACACCTCTTCTCTTTACATTTCGCTTTGTTGGAAAAAAGTGTGCCATAAGCCTTTTCCCACAAATTCAATGCACACACAACCCTTAGAAACAGTAATCTCGCCAACCATACTCTCACCATCAGCGCTACAAATGCGCGCGGTCACTCGTCCCGGCAACAATCCGAGCCAGTGCGCGTCTTCATTTTAAAAGGGTAGCGCGTCTCTTCTCCTTCCGGTTCGCGTCAGAGTGTAAACTACACGACCGGAATTGGAAGAAACGTGTCGATCTACGTGTGGCCGATTCAGCGGCCATCTTGAAGAGGTCAGTCTCATATCGACTGCATAGCTATTGTTGCCCAAACAAAATACCAATTTATACTCAACACAGCCACCTTACAATGTCAATGCAGCATGATGATGTCCAATGATGTTAAGCTGCAGCAATGCAATTTCAATTATAAAACCACAATATCTCAAGCCCAATTATAAGTGCAGAAAGGTTTATTTTTTGAGGGACATTTATAAACAGATTCAAATCACGAGCACAATTAAGGACGTATCAGAAGGCTAAAGAAACTGGACATCCTGAAGCTTGTATACCTTCAAAAAAGCCCAAACAGTTTGTTCATAATAGTAAGGACACAACATTATCTGACCAACCATTATTAACCACAAGGGAGCAGTACTACATATGCTATCAATGTCTATCTAGTGATCTTATTCCATTCAATTTGGTCATTAAGACCAATTTGGTCCGCCTTCTCAGAGTAAATCCAACGCGCCTCTTTCATTGCAAGTGTTCTCTCAATGCTATTGGGGTCACCTATTGCTTTTTCCAACACCACCCACTTCACTGCCCTGTAGTTGTGTTGGTTATCTTTATAATGTTGAACCAATCTTGTGGTCAGCTTCCCATTTTTGATTGTACTTAGATGTTCTTGTGTCCTCACTTTGATTTTTCTCGTTGTGAGGCCAATATAGTGTAACCCACATGGGCAAGTTAGTCTGTAGATGATGTTTGTTGACTTGCAATTGCTAAACCTGTTTAGGTACCACGCTCTCCCATTCTGTAGCTGCACACTCAGAGTTTTTTCGGTGAGCTCACGTACCGAGCATCCCCCACACGGGTAGTGCCCAGGTGGAATAGATGTGTTAATTGTTTGCTGCATAGGCCTCGTGTGGACAAGCCTGTCCTTAAGATTCTGCGCACGTTTAAAAGCAAACCTAGGTTGGGGCATTTGGTAATCATTGGTAGATAACAACAACCAATGCTTCCTAATTACCTGACGGATTTTGGTTGACAAGGGTCAAAAGTCAGTACAACAGGCAGACAATCATTTTTTTCTTTTGTATTCCTTTCCAGTAGGGCCTCCCGTGGAGTATTATGTGCTCTCTTACGAGCTCTGTTGACAATTCTTCTAGGATATGCACGCTACACCAGTCTTTCAGTTAAACTTTCAGACTGTTGCAAGTAATCACCAGTGGAAGAGCAGTTCCTCCGGTACCGAAGAAACTGCCCCACCGGGAGGTTATCCCTCAAAGCTCTGGGATGAAATGATTGGTAATGTAATAATGAGTTCTTATCTGTGGGTTTCTGATGAACACTCAAGGTTAGCTTGTTATCAACCACACCAATGTCCAGATCCAGATAAGTCGCCTTCTCAGTACTTATGCTCCAGGTGAATTTTAAGCACTCATCACGATTATTCAGCCATTCCAAGAATTTATAAAGATGACTCTCAGTCTCTGACCACACACACAAAATATCATCAATGTACCGCTTCCAGGGCAGGGGCACCCGACAGGGTTGTCCGCTGTCGCCTCTCCTATTTGCGCTTTGTTTGGAGCCCCTTGCGGAGTGGTTGCGATGGGAACCCTCGATGCGTGGTCTTAGATAGACGCCGGAATACGAGGACCGGGTCTCCCTATACGCGGACGATATACTTTTGTATCTTGCATCGCCGTGCAGATCGCTCATCGTGTTGGTGGACGTTTTGAGCTCCTTTGGTCGCAACTCCGGATTGGTCATCAACTGGGCTAAGTCCTGTGTGTACGTTCTTTCCGGGGAGGCCCCCCCCCTTCCGCGGGGGTGCCCTATCCAGATTGCGACATCGGGATTCACTTATTTGGGTATTTTTATAACACTGGACCCAGTGGCCCGCTACGAACGGAATCTTCTCCCCCCCCTCCAGCGCCTAAGGGCGGATGTGGCGGGTTGGCGGCGGCTGCCGCTTTCGCCATTTGGCCGGGCAGCGTTGTTCAAAATGATGTCGCTGCCCCGCTTTTTGTACGCCCTACAGAACACCATGGGCCTGGTGCCGGCCCGTTATTTTCGGGAGGTGGAGTGTCTCCAGCGTCGATTGTTTTGGGATGGGCGGCCGCGGATTGCTCTTGCCAAACTAACCCTGCCATGGTACGATGGGGGGGTCGCCCTCCCGGACATTAAGCGATACTACTGGGCCTCCCAGTTGGCTGCCGTCAATCACGGGATGTATGGCCCTGCTTTGAACCCGGCTTTTGAGATGGACAAATTGCTATTGCCGGGCGGTGACTATAATCGAGCATTATACTCGGGGTCCCTCGATGCGCGGTTGACGGGCCCGACGCGGGTCGCGGTACAGGTGTGGCATGCAGCAAATGCGGCGATGGGGTGGAGGGATCGCTTGACTCGGGCTACACCACTGTATACATCTCAGCGCTTGGGCTATCTGTATACTACGAAAGGCTTTGAGAAGTGGGATACGATTGGTATCAGCACGGTAGGGGATCTCTGGACGAAAGGGAAATTCAAGACGTTCGACATGCTGAAAACTGAATATCAGTTGAATGATAGGGAATACTATCGGTATGCTCAGGTTCATCATGCCCTGTGCTCCGTGTTTCCGGACGCGGCGGCTATTCCGGAGAATTCCCCGTTGGAGGACAGGGTCTTGGACGGCCATGTGCCGGATAGCACCATTTCGCTGATTTACAAGAAGCTTATTAATGATCGGGTGGGTTTGCTGGCCTCATTGCGGGAGACTTGGATTGCCGACGGTTTGGAGCTGGACAACGAGGATTGGGTGTCAGCGGTGGCCTCCCCGATTATCCCGGCCCGATTGCGGCCTTGTCCAGCTTAAAATACTCCACAGAGTGTACGTCACGGGGCCTGGTTTGATGCGTATGGGATATTCGGTGGATGGGTTGTGTAAGCGAGGCTGTGGGCTACTGGGGAGTTTCCTCCATATCCTGTGGGAATGTCCGGAGGTGACTCGGTTTTGGTGCAGAGTGCATGCTGTGTTAGAAGAAGTCACGCATGTGGCCTTGTTGCCGGAGGCACGGCGATGTCTGTTGAATGTCTGGGAGCCTACTGATTACAATGCGACGCAGACGCAGTGGGTGACTCTGGGCTATATGGTAGCGAAGCGTGACATTGCACAATTGTGGGGCTCCCAGAGGCCGCCCACGGTCAGCGAGTGGAAAGAACACATGGACTGGTGTATGTTCAGAGAGAAAACGGTGTACGTGGCGAGAGGCAAGCCTGGCAAGTGGAGTAAGGTGTGGGGTCCTTGGAACTCCTATCGCGGGGATATATGTGCCCCGCCTCAGACGCGTGAGATAGATGCCGCGCTGTCGCCCTAGCCCGCGCATTCCTGTACGCTCCTGCGACATGCGAGTTTGGTTTCTTCGGCCTTGCCCCCCTCCCCCTCTGTTTACCCGGGTTGGTTTACTCCCTCGATACGATGGGCACATGCTACTGCTCTAAAATTCCTTGCCTTGTGTGTTTGTCGTTTTTCGTTTCTTAAAAATATGAAACCTTTGTTTGTTCATGGACTGCAACTGCGGCCGACGGCAAGGATTTACACTCCAGTGACCCCCTTTTATGGCTTCATCGACGTGAATGTTCCAGTTGTACCTAGGGTCACACTGCATTTTAGCGGCCGGCCTATTGGTTGTAGGCCCATACTTGTATTTCTCTGAAATTGTAATAAAGGTTTTTAAAAAAAAAAAAAAAAAAAAAAAAAATGTACCGCTTCCAGAGGCAAATATAACTCTGGAAGGGGTTAGATGAATGGTACAGATGGTGCTCTTCAAACTGGCCTACATAAATGCAGGCCAGACTCGGCGCAAATGTAGCGCCCATTGAAGTACCGGATATCTGCAAAAAAAGTTCATTCTTGTAAGCAAAGTAGCTGCGGGTCAAGGCAATCTCGTTACACTGCATCACAAAGGATTGGGGCGTGTCATAAAACCAATCCTGCCCCCCAAGAGCGCGCGCTGCTGCCACCAACGTCGCCTATTGGGGGATGCTAGTGTACAGAGATTCAATATTGATCGTCACTAACAGCTGTTGTTACGGATCAAAATCCATATCTTGGATAATGTTCAAAATATCTGTAGTGTCCTGGACATAAGACAACTGTTTCAACACTGACTCTCTTAAAAAGAAATCAGCGGACTGCGATAGCGGTTCTAGCACAGAGGAGATCCCCGAAACGTCTGGGCGTCCTGGGGGTGGACGTTGCGTCTTATGAATTTTCGGCAGGATGTAAAAAGCCGGTGTTCTTGGTTTAGTATTTATCAAAAAATCTGCCTCTTTACTAGTTATCCATTTCTTCTCTCTGGCTTGTCCCACCATTGTTGTAATTACCCCAAGGAGCTCGACAACCAGATCTCTGGACAATGGTTGGTAGTTTTTCTTATCCTGTAAAAGCCTCCTGACTTCTGTTTCAAAGTCCACAGTATTCATAAGGACTATGGCCCCACCCTTATCTGCCGACTTTATTGTTAAAGAGGCCTTGTCTTGTAGGGACTTAATCGCTTGCCAATCACACTGACTCATGTTACTAAAAGTTTGCTGCTTCTGAGAATCTTCAAGTATCTTAATTTCATCTAAAACCTTCCTCTCAAACACAAAAACTTCTGGACCAACTGCACTACTAGGCGGACAAAAATGTGAGGGGCGATGAAGGGTAGTTGAAAAGATTGAAGGAGGGTCAGGTTCCTTGTTGGCGAATAACTCTTTGATTTTAATTTTTCTCATCACTTCCTGTAACTCCATTCTACACTTGAATGAGTCATGACGTGGGGTGGGGACGTATCCCAAACCTTCGTTGAGCACCCTCCACTCATCCAACGTTAAATGATGGTCCGATAGGTTAACTACGATGTTATTCAAGTTAGAGTCCTGCCTCTGCTCCTGGTCACCCGAGGCGAAAAAGCTCATGTCTGTGACTGATTCTGACGAGCTCTGCCTCTGCCCCTCGTACCCCCCCCCCTCTGTTTCCCCTTTGGGTTTGGGCTAAAAAAGAGCGTAATCGTCTTCCCAAATCCTGATTTGGCTGTACCTGGGGGTTGAATCTCACCCTCCTGCGCTCCGATGCCTGTGACCCCTCTTCCTCCTCACTTGATGTATTGTCAAATGTCCAATTTTGAGTGGTACGTCTGGCTTGTATCAGCACTCTGCCATACAGGCAAGTCGAGTGAAGGTTTAGCGTTGCAGGTATGCTGGCCAGAAACAAAAGAGGCAGCACAGGAACAAGCAACATCCCTGGGAAAAGAAGACAGCGCAGCATGCCCCCAAAGGGATAACTCCCACCACTATCAGAGAAAAGGGGACACGCATGGCGCCAGCAGACGCTGCATAGTAGCCCCAGCACTGCCTGATGGGGCACCCACTCATGTCTGTTGCATTGGAGAGGAGAGACTGTTAACCCCCACAAGGAGCAGTAGGAAGCACAAAGCCTCCAGCCATCTATCCCCACCTAGTTACACTAGAAAGACTGGTGCAGAGCGTGCACCACGAGTGGCTGCCCAACACCACCGCCAGCGATATCGCACCACTCACTCCTACTGGTGTACAGACACAACCGCAAGCTACAACACAGGCTCACTCAGTGCCAGAAGGGAGCGCCCAAGGAGAAGAAGGAGCACACTTGGTCCGAAGCACGCTGAAGGCCGCGCCAGTGAACCTGACAGCACGGGCAGGCGCCCGGGAGATAGAGACATCTCCACAAAGAAGCACTGCTGAACGCAGCACTGAGAACGAATATGTCTCTACTGCACCAGCGAAGCCCCACAGTGGGCCGAAGACAACACAGAGTGTCCTCCCTCGCACTGCCTCAAGACGGAGTCGTCGGTGACCCAAGACAGGCAAGAGAGTAGTTGCACACTTCACGTGGCAGGCTGCCACAGCAACATGTGGCCCAACAACAGGCGACACGTGGCTGGACGTCACATCGCACAGCAAGCACGGAGCACGTCACACCAAGTGACCTGTCCCGACAAGCAGGCCGGAATGAAGACCGAAGCAGGTGCCACGACGGCGTCGCCTCGAGGTCCAGGCGCAACGCCCTCGAGGGAAGAAGAGTGACAGCCATGTCACCCCGAAGAACCGGATGAACACAGGTGCGCTAAACAGACCAACAAGGGAAGAAGACCGAGGACTCCCACAGCAAGCCAATAGCACACCCTGATACAGCAACCAAGGCAGACCGACGTCCCTGGACACAGCCTCCCGGGAGAACCGAACATAAGCCGCAGCAAGCACAAACCGCGTCTCTCCCCAATGCTTTCCCAGGCGATCATTCATCCCTGAGCGTCGGCAGTCTAAGTCAAACGGCATCCCCTCTCCTGACCGCAGATGCCACAGGTGGAGATCAGCACCGAGTGTCCTTCCTCACACCGCCTCAAAATGGAGTCGGCAGTGGCCCCAAGACAGACAAGAGAGGATTTGCACACCCTATTTGTCAAGCCTCCACCTAAGTCCCTCCTGACATCCGACTCTCCCAGCAAGTCACCACCACCTGTTATTCCGACTCACTATATGGCTGGCAACCGCCATCACGCCAGCCCTCAGCACATGCGTCAAACAACACCACTCCCAGAGTACCAATGGACTGAAGTCCTACACCGTTGCCACACCAGCTGACTAAAGAAACCAGAGGCTACCTGTGAACCTGGCCTACACCTGAACCGCGGCAGTGAGCGTGTGTCTTGGCCAAGACTCATCCACCGTGGAGGGTTGTGCGTGCGACTAACTAACAGCTCCTCAGTGGTCCTGCAGCTGCCCCCAGTCGGCACACAAGCGGCCCCAGCGCAGCCCTCCTGCAGTCCTGTAGCAACCCCAACAACGGGCCTCCCCAGGTGGGAGAGTGAGAAGAGACATTGCCCCACCGACAGGTTATCGGTTACAGCCAACCGGTTCAACAGAGACAATTGATCAGGCAACACCTCAGTGAACTCTCACCAGGGACTCCATCCAAGTTCATGACGCAACCCACTATATGAACTGTTAGAATTCACCACAGCAGAGTGGAGCCGCGCAAGACTGGTAGACACGTCATCATCAGTGAGCTGACCGTATGCGGTGGACATCTCCAAGTCAGCGGTCGTGTCCGGAACCCCTCAGGTTTAACTACGAGTGCCCACCGAGCCTTCTCCCACCTGGCGGCAACCAGTTGGAATGAGATGCCTGTGAATCTTAGACTAACAAACAGCCACCTGCTCTTCAGGAAGCAGTTGAAAACATTTCTCTTCCCTAAACCTGACTAAAATGTAACCATCTTGTACTCACCCTTTACTTTCTTCACTGCCACAGTAGCGCCGTGATATCCTATCTGGGATGATTGTTTGCGCTCTATAAGTACCTTTAACATTAACATTAACACCAGCCCATGTCTGACGTCTTCCCACCACTCGTAAGGCTGACCTGTGGTGTTTAATTGACTGTTTGTTTGTCCCCACATGTTGGACTAATGTTTGTTGTTGTTCTTCAATAAAGTTGATGAGCAATGTAGTGTCCTGCAGGACACGTTCTAGTGTTTGGCAGGCTACGATATTCCCAGCCACTCCCTTGAGGGCTGGGCACACTTGCATTTACACCCATCCATCACGGGTGTCACGAGTGACGTGGCCCCGACAATGAAAGGGCCCGGGCACACGTGCTCGTGGCTAGTTACTGCACCCAATCTCCTGGTGTCCGTGTCAGTCATTCACGTCATGTGGGCCTGAGGCCCGACACCACACCTACATGTCACCATACCAGATAAGGGGCAGATACTCTGGAACTCACGCACGATACCTAGTAGATGACACTGCAACAAGTCATGCACTGGCAGATAAACTAAACACCTCGACCAGTAGAGCAGCGCTTTGAGGCCGCAGCAATAAGTAAAGCGCTTTGAAAATGATACTGTTAAATTTTCACTTACTGTAAATCACATTTATCACTTTCATGCCTAAAGAGGTAATTGAGCTTAGAAATCACTGAAAATGAAAGCATTCAATTGTTAACGGCTGTTAAATGTGCGCTTTTCACAGACACTGTGGAAATAGAATAAGCTCCCTTTCTGTTGTTGGAGGTAAAGCTTAAACGTGCTGTGTGAGAGTTGGCAACCAGGATGTGAGAATTTTGCAGGTCCTAATTTACTCTTTCCCCAAGCATATGTCTGGGCATCTTGGTTATAAAACGGGCTCTGGGTTGAATTAGGACTACAACACCCAGAATCCATTAGGTGATTAAATCAGAGCTCAGAGATACTAAACGGTGTCCCTGGTGACATGGATTAATCTGATAACCTCAAGTATGATGTGACCTCCCAAGTTATGTCACACAAAGGGTGCGCTTTTGTGCGCGGGTCTTTATGGGGGTCAGGTGTTCGAGAATGTGCTGTGTTCCTGTCGTTACACAGAGCTCCGAGAGCCGACATCTGTCCCGCCTCTAAACCCTTCGCGGAACAGAAATAATGACAGCTCAGAGAGGCACGGGGCGGCCCTCGGCAGCAGAAGTGCTGGAAAATAGGTCAGGAAATGAACCTCCGCTTCCAGTAATCAGTGAGCGCGAGAGTTCACCGGTTCACGTCGCGCGCGCGGGGATACTTCCTGCCGAGGTCTGGGGCTCAGGGGAGGCCTCCTGTCAAGCACTGTATAGAAGCAAAACCAGTGAAGCACTGGCAGCTGCCTGTGAAGGGTGCACTCCATTATCGCAGCAAGGACGCCAATGGCCCTACAACAAGAATGCCGTGCCCCTATTTATGTTATTGTACAGTACAGCCATAATTCGTGGGCCCGGCGGGCACCTCAGACCCCTTGGCCATTGTGCATTGCACCTGTTGCACTGTTGATGGTTACGCGCTAGTGCGCGCTATTCCCCTGCACAAGCAGCACTGACTAAACAAGAGCTGCTGCATTCTGCACTGGGGATCCGTGCACTGCCCAAGACGACACAGCCCTGGTGAAATGTTCATAGCAGAGTTCCCCTGGTAGAGTGCTACTGGTACCTTTACGGCTACCCGGAGGCCTTTTGCACTGCACGTGCGGCAGACGTGAATCATCCAAGCTGTAAACTTATCACACAACTATATAATGGCATCTCATTATCAACAAAGAACGGTGTGAACTTAAGAAACATGCGCTTGGCGTTCAACCTTTGGCTCTCGTGTTGGGGGCGGGATATAAACAGGAAGAGGAGCATAGTCCACGTGGAAAAACACTGCAAATGGTCCGTCATGTAACGCGTCATTGACGAAGGTCTGTGATGCATTTAACAGGCACTAAATGAATGTGCTCTGAGCTCTCTGTTGCAGATGAGATATTGTATTGTATTGTATCTGCATTTATATAGTGCTTACTAGCCCTTACGTGGCGTCGAAGCACTTTTTCGGTGAGTAGCACGCTACTCGGAAACCATAAAAGATTAGTGGTGAATTAGTATAGTGAAAAATATGAACGTAATTTGATATGCAATGATCAAGCTTGCACCGAGTTCCCTAAACTGTCTGTGAGGCAGGCACTGGTGGGGCATGCATGTGCTCTCTAAACGATATGTAAAATAGGCACTTATGGGGGGTGGGGAGGGGGTGCACTTCATCCTCTCAGTCTACGACAGGCATTGTGCAGAGACGTTTCAAGGCATAGGCAAAGTGGGCTCTGGGCCAGGGCCACAGCCTTTCAGCCCCCCCCACCCCTTGATAGAGCCAGCCTTGTTCTGCATAGAGTCTTGCCCTGATGACCTCGAATAATCCTTAACAACATTGTTTTAAATACCCTTTTAATTAATTTATTTTAATGTGTGTAAAAGTCTATCACAGACATTCTTTAGAGAAATGTTTTGTTCATGATTCATGCAACCTCCATAAAAAGTTCTTTTAGATCAAACCGGGACTTCACATATGAGAAATGGGAGGGTGTCACAAAGATTATTTGCAGTAATATTAGTGAGATGCTGCTGTGTTGCAATATTGGAAACACATGCCACTATGCCTGAATGTTAGATGTAAACATATTTAGAATTTAGATGAGTGTGTCTGTGCACTGTCAGTGACCTGGCCAAAGACGTCATGAAAGAGCTGAAACTGGATCATACATTTAAAGGTGTCCTAAACAGGGCCCCCCAAAATACGTGTGGCCAAGGGCCCCAAAACTCCGTAAGATTTCCCTGCACTGATGGCGTGTGCATTGGGATCCGCACAATATGAAACAGGCACTGATCGGGTGTGACGTGCATTAGCATACATAACAAGATACTATTGGCACTGATGGGATGTGCACTCTGTTTCCTACACTCCAACTAACACAGGCAATGATGGGGTGTGCACTTGGACTCCCCACCCCCTGAGTTAGACAGGCACTGATGGGGTGAATACTGCCCACCCTCCACTGCATATGTGACCGGAATTGCTGGAGTTTGCACTGGTCCTTCCCAGTGCTTAATATGGAATGAAAAATAAGTACTAGGGCTCAAAGCACTTCACAAGAGTCCTCTCCAGCTGGCACCAGCAACAGCCCTGTCACTGCTGCCGGATGCCTGCACCCAAGTTACAGATACAAGGGGTGGGCCCAGTAACCGTCAGAATCTGGGTCTGATATATACAAACATAAGGTGATTCCAGACAGAGTCGCCTTATGTTTGCATGAGGGACAGTACCAGCATTTCCCATGTTATAGATTCATGATTTTTAGATAAACGCTGTGCTGATAAATTCAGCCGAAGAATAGACACACGGTCCCACCATGCAGTGTAATCTCATAAAAAGTGGCAGTGTTTAGAAATAAGTGCTGGTGCTGAGCACCGTAGAACACCGGCACAAATGAAGCACTGACCTTTCCATATTGACGGTGCACAATATAACACAGATATGGAAGGAAGACACACTTGGGCTCTGTGCTGGCTGTTGGACAGGCATAGATGGCACTTGCCGCAGGATCCCTGAACTGTCTGTCACAAGGCACTCTATGCATTGGTATGAATATAGTGCAGACCTAACTATAAAGCACCGGGGTGCTGTTAACAGTACAGTAGGGCACTATCCATGAGAGGGGAGCATAACAAGACCATATACAATAAGGAACGAGGGACCAGGGACTTTAAGAGCTAGGGGCTCTTCTTAGTCTACAGGTGGTGTTCCTTGAAGAGGTGGTCTTAAATTTTGTTCTGAATGACACCATCAAGGGTGTCTGTGTGTATATCTAGCAGTGCACCTGAGCGTAACTGGGCAAATAATGGTGTTACCTGGCATGATCCCTATTTTATAATGGCAATCTTTGGTGTTACCTGGCATATAAATGCCCAAATCTTGCACATAATTTTGATACTTGCCAAGTATTTTTTTCTTCATAAGGTTTTAATTAAAATCCAACAGAATGAATTGGGCAGCAACACATCAATAATTTACAGTAGAATATGCCCAGTGCCATAGCATATCACCGGTGATTGTTACAATCAGTAAATATTCAGTGAGATATGGATCGGTGGCCTTCAGCTATACCTAATGAATATGAAACACAACTCCTTCCCTCCTCTCTGGTCTAGGACCATGAAGGTGGACCCAAGGAATTTAGGAGGTGGATCATCTGCACAGGTCCATGGTGTGTGCAGTTTCAGACCAGAGGTCATCCCTGTCCCTCACCTCCCTGACATACCTCCCCCCCACGTTATCCCGTCTCCAGAGGGGGGCATGCCCTGCGGCTCCTTTAAATCAGACAAGATAGAGCGTGGATCATTCGCACCTCTTCCCCAGTCGCCCATTCTGAGATATCTCGTCGCCAGTCTATGCAGGTTGGAGGAATTGGACGCAGCCACTGAGGTTTCTGTTAGAGGGAGAGGGAAGAAGACCCAGAAGCATCTGTCTAATCGCCATCTGTGCAGTCCATCCTGAGGCCATGTTTAGAGCCCGCAGCATGTCTTGCCAGTAAGCAAACAGAAACGGGCATGGCCATACCATTTTATTTATTTATTTGAGTTTTATATAGCGCTGGCTAGACCCGGAGGTATCAGAGCGCTTTACATGAGGTTCCACGTTGTTACGAAGATACATCAGTTACAAATTACATCTGCTGCAAGCATTTAAAGAGCATAAAAGACAAGATAAAAGGAGCGTGGAAGGCTAAGGTGTGCGGAAAGTCTGCGATACTTGCCAAGTTAATGCAATCTTTGGGATACGATTGCAATCCCTGGTATATGATAGTGCCACCAATATGGTGCTCACTGGCATGAGATGGTAAAATCTTGTATATGATAGATGCATATTACATATGTCTATGGTATATAAACATATAAGGCTTACACAGACATCAGAGACTGAACCTTCACGTACACGGTTGACCCTAGCTTGTAATGGTGCTATAGGGGCAAATGAGGCTGTATCAACATATGTTTGCTCAACATGTGCAAATGATCATTGAAACTGGGGATATGTGGATGTGTGTGGAAATGTGGGGAATGTGATGTGGCATCTGTCCTCGTGGAACTTTACTAAATAAAAGTGGGATTCTGAGAGCAAGGCTCAAAATGAGTGCATCCACTAGAAGAATAACTGTTGGTTATTTGTGGAATTAAAGGACTGGGATTTTTTATTTAAAAAATGACAAGCTTATGTTTAAAAGAAAAAATCCTAATTTGCTAAGCATTAAAGGCTCGTATTTGGAAACATCTTAATTTGCTAAGCATTAAAGGCTGGTATTTGGGGACAAAATGAGTGCATTTTCAGAGTGACTCGCTAAATGTTTGGCTACCAAACGTGTTTTTTTTTATTCAAAAGTTACTATTTGAGAGCATAATGAATATCTTCAATACAGGTAAGTTACAGAAGGGAGTTCCCTTCTACCAGAAAAAACTTAACAAAAAAGTGGGGAATTTGTATTACTAATTTTGCAAAATATAGGAGGCCAGGTAATATTACATACCCTGGTTATCTAAAAGGGCTTTAAAACCTAAAGAATTTTAGTCAAATTTCTTGGAATTGTAATGCATGTACATTGTACAATGTGGATGTGACACCAATTTAAAAAAATATATTTGGATAAGAGAACGGTCCTCACAAACTCTGCTGGGCGTGGTGGGAGAGAGGAGGGAGAAGGTCTAGACACACGCTGATCACTATGACCCTGATTCACAAAGGTAAACGTACACGTTTGTGTAGGTTTATGTTTTTTGGGTGTTCACAAACTACCAGTTAATAGTGAGTTTACAACTACGAAGACTCCGCACTCTGGGTGGAGAACTCAGAATATAAAAAGATAGGGCAGGCTTTTCTTTTTACGTGCGGAGTTCTCTGTCCCGACAGCTGAGTCTCCACGGTCATAAACATACTATTAGCTGATTTAGAAGAAACTGACGCATCTCTGCGTTAGAGCAGAGATGCGTCAGTTTCCCTGTGCCCGCGTGCAAAACCCTTGTGCCACCATGCATGCGTCGTAATTACAATCCGGTGCACCATGGCTCAAGGACTGACAGATATGTCAGATATTCTGACGCATCTCTTGGCGCAAAAGTCACTCATTGCTGGAGTTGTGTCACAAGCACGACACAACTGCAGCAATGCATGGGGAGGCCTATACTTATTGTGCTGCATCACTCCTTATGCCTGCTCCAAGCAGGCGTAAGGTTTTGACACAGTGCATCCTAGAAGAGATGCAGTGAAATGTTGTCGATTTCACTGCGTCACTTCTACGAGGATTTCCCGCGTGGGAACGCCCACCCTGCATACATTATACCTGACGCAGGTATAATGTAGCGCAGGGCTTTACGTGACGCATCTCCCTAGATGCGTCACATTGTAAATGGGCCCCAAAATTGCTCATTGTTTATGCCGCCGCTGCGTCACAAAAAGTGATGCAACAGGCTTGTAAATCCGCCCCATAGTTTGTGAATGGCAAAGAAAAACGATGTGTAAGTTTACCTTTGTGAATAAGGCCCTGGGTTCTTTAGGAGGCGTTTTGAAATCATGCCAGAATAAGTATCTCCTGATGTAATTGTAAGCGCATTTTATATAGCGCTTAATACCCCTGTGCAGGGTTTCAAAGCGCATTACCAGAGGGGTGACACCCTACGCCATGTGCTTGGTTGGAAGTGTATGTACATGTGGAAGTGGTGGGCGGTGAGAGATCAGGAGATTTCCAAAGGCCCCTCAGTCGCCCTATGTTTCTCCCTCTGACTCAAGCCTTTGCAATGCATCACAGATTCCAACCCAGAGAGTTGGAAAAGCTTTAGTTATTTCCTGTATTTACCCCTCCCTGCTAGACCTTCATGTAGGAGGCAGGCCTGTGAGTTTGCCTTCAGCTTACTCCAGTGCTAGAGCGAGTAAACAAATGGAAAAAAAAACATTCCCCGTAATGTGCACAAGAAAAGAAACATTCTCTGTGGACATCAGCAAATCATGGCCTGCAGGATTGCTCTGGAAACGAGTGCAAACCCACAGCTTCTGCTTGTGTTTTGATTGTGGGGATAAATCTTGAAATAATAAAAAGCAGGAGCCGGCGGTGTGCTGTGTGGGGGATTAGAGGAGATGTACTTCCTCATTTGGGGCCTCATGTAGGTAGCATACCAGTTACCACTTCTAAAATACCGAACGATACCGAATCGGTATTTTAGAAGTGGTAACTGGTATGTAGGTAATGAGTCGGTATTTTTTACCGAATCGTTACTAGTCGGTAATTACCGAATCGGTATTTACCGATTCGGTAATGAGGCATACCTTCCCATTGATGGGAAGGTATGCCTCATTACCGAATCGGTAAATACCGATTCGGTAATGGGGGGAACACATACAAGGGTGGCAGGGTGTCACATTGACACCCTGTTGCACCCCTGATTCGGCCATGTGTGCACATGTGGCACACATACATGCCCTAAGGGCATGTATGTATGCCACATTGCACACTGCTACGCGCGTAAAAATGCATTTACACATACATTCATTATTTACCACCAACTATAAGTTGGTGGTAAATACCGACTCTTAAACACACACACACACACTCCCCCTACATCTCGATTTTGCTTTCGGAATTTACCGAATCGGTAAAATTACCGATTCGGAAAAGTTACCGATTCGGTAACATTACCGATTCGGTATTATTACCGAATCGGTAATTTTACCGATTCGGTAAATTCCGAAAGCAAAGTTTGTCCCCCTACATACCAATGGCCAAAATACCGGTCGGTAACGGTATAATTACCGAAAATCGGCCGTTACCGACCGGTATTTGGCTTCCTACATGAGGCCCATAGAGTTTAATATAGACTAGCACAGCGTTTTTTTGCCTTTTGTTAACCCCCAATTAATGTTTTTTCTTGTTGCAGTTTTATATAGCGCGAACTCCACCCGAAGGTAAGGAGAAGCGCTTTACATGAGCACCAGTTACATTACAAAAGGATGCATTCATTTTTGGTAGGCAAAGGGGGATTAAGTGATTTGCCCAGAATCACAGGATGTTGAGCCGGCGCCGAAACTCAACGTGGTTTTCCAGCTCGAAGGTCGGCAGGCCTGACGCTTAGGCCACATCGTCGCCACTACTGGGAGATGTGGACGCCTACCTATGCAAGTGCTATGATTTGGACCTCAGAACCATAACAAAAAACATGCGTACAGCAAAATGCAAAAATTATGAAATATTTATTTCCAACAAAATCATATGCAAACATCGAAATTTGAACCAGAAGGTTGGAGTGTTTGACAAAATGTAGTTTCATTTCCAAGACAGAGTGCTATGTTGTTTGTAAGCATATCATTTTGTCTATTTTTCTCCAATGCAAGCCTCCTTTTATGGGTATATGCCAATGTTCCGTTTGAGGGCATTAGTCTTCGATCCCAGATTCCTTTTGCTTTACTTGTGCTGCTCCCACAATTCAAGATAGTGATACCAGTTTAATTTTTAGCATCCAATTTCAGATTTCTTCATATTTACTGAGCATTTTAGCATTTTCAGTTTTCAACTTAGCTTTTTTATGCATGAATACTTTAGTAATCTGCTACGATTTAATTTTATAAACAGCTGTAGGAACCCTGATTAGGTGTAGAGGACGCCCAAGTATCCACGGACCACAGATTAAGAATCACTGGACTAGCGGCATGCACTTACATTGGTTGTTTTTGTGCAGGAGAAGGGGTGGAATGAGGTCAGCCGCGGCTGCTTCAGGTAAGAGCGGTGAGGCGGTGGGGCCGGCTTGGGGGGATTTCTAAAGACGACCACGAGGGAATATTTACTATTTATTTAATTTTCCCTTGTTCAGGCCAGGCAAGTGGCCGCTGACAGCTGACTGTCCATGACTTCACGGAGAACCGTGATGATTACACACGATTCACGGCCCGGCGTGACTTTTGAAATTGGGGCTGGACGTTGGGGACCCGGGGTAGCCCATGGACACAATAATACAGGTTGCACCCACAGCATCAACCCCCCCGTTTACCTGGCATTACAGTGCTCACTACGAGCTTAATTCGGTCCCACCGATGGTATTCACCAGGACATTGCAGGCTGGGAGATCGAGTCTTCATTGAGGGACTACAGCCACAGCAATCCAGTCGGACGAGCTTCACTCCCACCAGTGGGAGAGCCACAGAATATTTAAACGGGTTAGGTGGGTTCACTCTGAGCTAACTGGCATCTGAAGAAGGCGTGTGATGCCGAAATGCATTATGCCTTAACCAGCAGTGAATTATCGGTCTCCCCAGTATACCCCGCTGTGTCCTCTTGATTGCCCGTCATTGGAGTGGTCGTTTTGGATATATATATATATATATTCACTTAAAAAACCATAGGTTTCACACATGTTATAGTTAGCTGGGCATTTCACTCGTGAAAAACCAATGAAATTCCCCCGTTATAGTTAGGTCAGATAACTATAACTCGCGCGACCGCCACTCTATCACAAGGATGATGTCATCGGTGATGTCATGAGTAATGCCACTGACCATGTCATGAGTGATGTAATATGTGACGTCATGAGCACTGGATTGCGGGCGCGCGAGTTATAGTTATCTGACCTAACTATAACGGGGGAATTTCATTGGTTTTTCACGAGTGAAATGCCCAGCTAACTATAACATGTGTGAAACCTATGGTTTTTTAAGTGAATTTGCAAGGTTTTTTAAATGCTAATTCCTAACTATAACGTGTGTGAAACCTATGGTTTTTTCAGTGAATTTGTACGGTTTTTTAAATGCTAATTTATGTATTTATTTATTTTTTTAAAGTTTTTTCACCGTGCGCGCGCTGTGGGCGCGCGGTGCGCTTCGCGCACCGCGCGCCCACGTTACGTAGTTCGCGGAATTTTTCCGTTTCTACCGTGCGCGTACGCTACGCGCACTCCGCGATTTTTCGTCAAAAAATTAAAATACATTTTTGCTCTTGGGGGTCCTTCTGGGACCCCCTGACCAAGGCTAGGGGGTCAGGAACTGTCCAGCCTGCCCCCTTTTCACGTTATAAACCTTTGTTTTTCACCCCCTCAGACTGCGAGAGACAAAATGGCGGCCGACACTTCCTGGTTTCGACCGATTCGAATGTTTACTAAGATCTAACAACCAATCAGAATCGCGCTCGCGCACGGCAGCGTGCGCGTACGGTAAGCTTACGGTACGCGCTCGGAGCGCGCCTATAGATATATATATTGATTTAAATGCTATTTTCTCAGGAAATACTGAACAGATTTACACCAGACCTGCAAAAGGCACATCCCTGACCTGAGGACTACCTCTCTGCCAAATTTCAAGTAATTCTGTTCAGCCGTTCGGGCTGCAGCTTGGACTAAAGGTCCTATGGAAAAATGCATGGGGAAAATGTGTTTTGGGACCCCCCCTTTTTCTCAGACCCCGCTTGACGAATCCACCCGAGACTTTCAGGGAAGGAGCGGAGCGGAGCGCCCCACCTATTTTGAAAATTTCGCGAGGATTCGTCAATCGGCGCCAAAGTTATTCAAAATAGAATGTTGCGGATTTCCTATGGAAACACGGTCCTAACTATAACTATCTACTGGCGACCGCCAGTAGATAATATACATATATATATTCTCCATCAAAAGCGGAGCACTCAGCGGGTTAAAAATGTAGTTCATTAGCCCAAACAGAAGCGTTTTGGCATCCTTGCCTTTATCAATGTTTATGTGGCTTAATGGTGTCACATTCCAACTTTTAAAGCGGCTTGACTTCCTCCTATTTGTTGAGGCGTGTTTATCTACAAAGAAAGGACAATTAGTTCTCTGTAAATAGTTCACATACTCCGCCACAATCTTTACTTGTGGTTGTAACGTTGATTCTAAATTTCACATTGCCCAAGATATTATCAATCCATTTAGTAGGTGTTTCTCCACAATGGTTTTGGGCATACATTAATCAGTTCTTCAACACTCCTGATGGCAGTCAAGTGCCTCACAATTGACATCATTTTATAACCCTCGTTCTGCCCTATATTCCCTTTCATTTGTCACCTACCCGCAGACGCTCATCTTGGTGATGCCAGCATCTGTACATTTAGTAAGGTCCCAATCTAGTTGGCAGGGGTGACATGCTAGGTTATGGGCGGTTCAGACAGTCTGCAATATCCACTTCACCAACATGACACTGACTGCTGTCGAACTCTTTATGAGCAGGTGCCTCCGTTGCACGTGTTGCAGTGCATATTTAACCCCTTCAGCGCGGCGCGGATTACCGCGCCGTGCTGAAGGGTCCGTGCGCGGGCGGGGCCGTGACGGAGCGGTTCCGTCATGCGCACAGCGCAACCGACGCGCATGACGGAACCGCTCCATCACTCGCATCGAAGGGGTTAAATTGTCCATTAAAAGCGGAGCACTTAGCAGGTTAAAAATGTAGTTTATTAGCCCAAACAGACTTGTTTCGGCATCCTTGCCTTTATCAATGTTTATATGGCTTAATCGTGTCACATCCCAACTTTTAAAGCGGCTTGACTTCCTCCTATTAGATGAGGCGTGTTTATCTACTGAGAAAGGACAATTAGTTCTCTGTAAATAGTTCACATACTCCGCTGCCTTTTTTATGTGTGGTTGTAACGTTGATTTTAAATGTCACATTACCCCAGGTATTATCAATCCATTGAGTAGGTTTTTCTCCACAATGGTTTGGGGCATACAAGAATCAGTTCTTGAACACTCCTGATGGCAGACAGTTGCCGCACAATTAACATAATTTTATAACCCTCATTCTGGGGTATATTGCCTTTCATTTGAGGTGTGTATAATGAAAGCATCAAAACCGGACGAATGGTACAATTGAGGAGGATGAATATCGATTCATAAAAGTAGACCATCCGGTCCTCCCTACTTTCTGCCATCTGCCAAAAGTGCATAAGGATTTGAGGAGACTGCCAGGTCATCCTATTGTTTCGTCGAAAGGCAGCCTTCTGGAGAAAGCTTCCATCTATGTTGATTCCTTTTTGTTTCTTTTGGTGAGAGACTTAACCTCATTTGTGCAGGACACCACAGACTTCATACGGCTGATTCAGAGCATACAATGGGAAGAAGATCTCCTATTAATTACGTTGGACGTAACAGGCATATACACCTGTATCATGCATTCAAGGGGTTTGATAGGTTTTGAGTTCTTCTTGAAAACAAGGCAATTGAATTTTTTTTATTTATTTCTTTTTTATAAAACGTTTCCAAGAAAAAACCTACGATTAAGCTGCGATTACGGAAACAACGCAGTTATTGAACCATACACAGACGGGGATCTCAGTTTGTCATACAGTGTGTTTGAACATTTCCACTCAATCTTCACTTATTAATAACAACACACACAAAAAAAAAGGAGATATACATTACTACAAAATAAGTACAGTGTGTTTGAACATTTCCACTCAATCTTCAGTTATTAATAACAACACAAAAAAATAAATAAAAGAAGGAGATATACATTACTACAAAATAAGTACAATGGAGCGACTGTGTACAATGAGTTGCAGGTAACATGCATCACATAACTGTCTGAGTGTGTATCCAAGCAACAGCTACACCCAAACAGTCTATAAATGAGAGCCTGCATATGCACTGTAAGGCAAATGAAATTTAAAGAACACAACAGGATGCTGTTACAAATTGCCTTTTTTTTGTCTTAACAACAACATCTTCTTGTTCTCAGGGCAGCTGTACTAACAGACACACAGGACTGCCATGGACATGTGCTTCACCCCCAGCTACGCAAACCTTTTTGTGGGCTGGTGGGAGAAGCCCGTGGCCTGGGCAGAGGGCAATGAACAGTGGGTGGACAAGATAGCCTTGTGGGCCAGATATATCGACAAACTCTTTTTTGTCTGGCGGGGCACACAATCACAAACGGAGGATTACATTAGGGCTCTAAATGATAATGAGTTCAATTTGAGATTCACAAGCAACATTAGCAAAACGGAGGTTGCATTTTTAGATCTTCTTGTGTTTGTTGCGGATAACAAATTATGCACCAAGTTGTATAGAAAACCAACGGCAGGGAACACAGTGTTACACTCCCAAAGCCAACACCCACACAACTTAAGTTGTAGCATCCGCTATGGTGAATTATTGAGAAATAAGTGCAACTGTTCATGTCTGGAGGATTACTCTGTCGCAGAAAGGGATTCCCTTAATAGGTTCAGCAAAAGAGGCTACATGACAAAAATCTCACAGGGGTGACTGAGAAAGTGCATCTTAGGGAGAGATAAGAGTTGCTGATACGCAAACAGAAAAGTGTACAACAAGAAGAGGGAAAGTCCAAGGTCAGGTTGATACTCAGATTTTCTGCCAAGTCTCAACTGATCCAGTCATTGATCTAGAAGAACTGGGGCATTCTCAAAACAGATGGTGTGGTGGGGAAAACATTATCAAATAGACCAGACATCACATATAGAAAGTGTGCCTCGCTGAAGGATATTTTAGTCGAGAGCCATTTTGTGGACAAACCTACGAGTAAGGTGGAAATTACAGGCTTTTTTCCATGTACTCTGTGCAAAGCCTGTACAAACAACACAAAAATTAAGGATTACCAGATCCCAGGCAAAAGTGAAAAAAGAAGTATCAATAAGCTATTAAACTGTAAACTCTAATTTTGTGACCTACTGCCTGACAGGCCCTTGTGTCCTCCAATATATTGGAAGCTCAATACATTAGGCAAAAAAACAGGTGTTGGAACACACACGAGCCATTACTAACCAGGTCAATGCATACCTGGTAGCCAGGCATTTTGCTGATGCACATGAGGGCAGAAGCAACAGGCTACGTTACTTCTGCATCGATCAAGTAATCAATAAAGAAAGAGGTGGAGATCGTGTGAGACTCCTTATACAATTGGAGTCAAGCTATATAGTGGAACTCAGAACACGTACACCATGGGATCTGAATAGCGAGGAAGAATTGTGGTCACATAGGTACATAGAGTTGGTCTCCCTGATATAGTCTGTTCAGAGTAGGAGTCATGAAGGAAACAAAATTACATGTAAGAATAACTTTGAGACTCTGATGGTCATTAAATGTATTGGTTTCAAATGCATGTGCTCATGAGGTATCACCTTATCCAGGGCATGAGAAGCATCAATGTTGACTGTTTATAGTATTACACGAAGCAACCATTTTTTGAATGAATTAACTTCAAAGGTCTAGATTTTATTTGTATCTCCTTGTTTACTACATTGAAATGTTTTGTTTGGGACATTCAATGCCCATTCAGGGCGTAATTATGATGTACAAATCTGATGCAATTTTGCAACCCTGGGAACCATTTGTTTTCCATGATAATGAAATTAGAAATGTTTATTGAAATTTACAACTTTGCATTTCTTTGAATTATACAGGTGGATGATTTTCCACATATATAGAGTATTCCTTATGTGGCACGTACACTGATATTGAATCTTGATTCATTTTTTGCCTAAATAGTATGTTATAAGATGGCAGTCAAGGGTTATATGTATCACCTGACACGTTTTTGCAGTCCCTTTTCTATGTCTCTGAGGACTGAACTGATGCCCAATGAATTGTAGTTTTGTTATAAGGTGTCCTTTTACACGGGGTAACTGACATTAACAAAGGCCAGGAGGCCGAAATGAGTTTTTCAGTTGGATTTTAGTTGCACGATATGGAATCAAATCAAATAATTACTGAATTCAATAAGCCCAGGATCGCGCAGCATTGTCTGTTGACTGTTTTCTGAAAAAAAAAGAAAAAAATATATACATATATATATATATATCCTGGTTACCGCATTCGCCAGCCTCAGTAATCCTCCGGACTCACAAAGTAGATACACGAACCAGTTGTAGTGCAAAGACAATTTTACTTGCCCAGAGCGACGGCCATAACGTTTCGGCTCCTCAGAGCCTTGCTCACATGACAGCGTCTTGAACAAAGTGCCGGATTTTTAAAGTGCCAGTGCAAATTAGCAATAACATCACGTGGGGGGGAACTGCATTGCCACTGAAGAAATACTATCACAACAAATAAAGTCGGACCAAATAAATACATAGATGGCCCCACATAGAACATTTTACATTGCTGTGACATGTGCAATACAGAAATGCTATAATGGCGTAAATGCCCATTCGTACAACATAGAGTGTATATAAAATTGAAAATAACAGTATGTATAACCGCAGATTGCTGCTGATTAATAATGTTGCCATCAATATGACCATATATAAAGCATGCTCTCAATAACTAGTGGTAAAAAATAGTCCTCCCCTCATTTGATGAGACAAAAAGTTACCGTGCAGTTTTAAAGTGTGCTAGTGCTTACCTTGATGATTAAAAGAAACAAGAAATTTCAGAAATATGAATGATCTCGAAAATCTTATATTCTAGTGCATCACTCAAAATCTAAATAGCTTGAAAACAATATCATTACACTCTTATTCGTAAATTCAATAAAGTTTCAGGAGTCAGAGCTAGGTAGGGGGTCACTAATCCTCATAATGATGTTAAATATAGGATGTTACTAGGCTGCTAAGGGCGGAGTCATCACAAAATACCCCAAGATCTATTCAAGAGTGTAAGGGCGGATACAGATGTGCAAATGTGCAATCTTCTTACATACAGTACAATTTATCTGTAATAAATAGGATAATAAATAACAAATAAATAACCATAAAATAGAAGGTTAAATAGATTAAGACCAATGTCTAAAAAGATATAAATTGCTATATATACATCCGATCCTATTCCCTATTTACACAACTTGAAATAAAATATATATATTTTATTATATATATATATATATGGAGTAAAAATATGGTCCCTATATAGCTGTTCTATACATAATGCAACTTATACAGTACCGTGGATATATCATTAGCCCAGACACGTGTGTAGGTCCTCTGTTATATTAAGACCAGATGGGGACTTAGTATTCAATTGTAAAATGTAACGAGTCTCCAGTCTACGCAGGTTAGACTCTCTGTCCCCAACCCTCCTGCTGGGCACAATGGTGTCAATGACATAATATCTGAGTCCCCTGATATCACTTTGATGGGCTTCTCTGAAGTGTCTGGCAACAGGGTAGGTGTTATCCTGATTCGAGATTGCACGTAAATGTTGCAGTATACGCTTATGTACAGCTAATTTCGTGCTGCCTACATAACTAAGGTTGCATGGACAAGTGAGGACGTAGACCGCATATTCGGTTTTGCATGTCAACAGTTTGCTGATTTTATGTTGTCTGTTGCTAAAGGGGTCCATAAAAGTTTTGGTGTTAGTACCATGGGCACAAGCTTTACAGGTCTTGCATTTATAGAAACCACTATTGAGTTGCAACCAAGAGGTTTTTTCTATCACCTCTGGGTTTGTATTCACCAAGGCATCTCTCATAGTGGGGGCCCTGCTGTAAGTTATCAAAGCCCGCTGAGGAAGCAAAGGGCCGATGATGGGGTCACTCCGTACAATAGGCCAATTTCTATTGATAATTTTGCGAAGATCAACTTGTTGTTGACTGTAGCCCATGATAATTCTAAAGGCCTCAAAGGGATTTTTAACACCTCTCACTGCATTATCCTGTGTTGCTACGACCCTAGCTACATTGGTAGTTGGCTGCAGTAGTTGTTCTCGATTGAGGTTGTTTGTTCTTGAAATAGCACATTCAATAATTTTAGTAGAATAACCTCTTTCCCTGAACCTCTGTTTGCTCAAGGTCTGTGCTATTTTTAACTCAATGTCATTGCTACACACTCTCTTGAGGCGCAGCATTTCCCCATAGGGTATGCTTCTGATGAGATGGGAAGGATGAGCGCTGGTTGCATGCAGGGTAGAATTACCAGCAGTCGGTTTACGGTACAGTCTAGTCTCAATGTTACCTGCATGTATATAGACTTCTGTATCTAAGAATGTGACACTAGTTTTGCTACATGATGCTGTGAAATGAAGATTAAGATTATTTACATTTAAAACATCAATAAAATTAGTTGCCTCCTCCAATGTGCCATTCCATATCACAAATAGGTCGTCAATAAAACGCAACCAAACAATTACATTCCCTTTTAGGTATTTAGCATGATCATTCTTAAGTACCATTTCTTCCCAAAAGCCCATATGAAGACAGGCGTAGCTAGGGGAAAAACTAGCTCCCATAGCTACGCCTCTCAGCTTACGATACAAGAGATTGTTGTAGATAAAATTATTATTAAGGAGGCAATATTCCAACATCTCAATTAGCATCTTGTTATGATCTCTTAACTGTATTGGTTTAAGTGAAAGATAATACTTGGTGGCCTGGATGCCGTCACCATGTCTGATACTGGTGTATAATGACGTCACATCCAGTGCCAACATCCTGTAACCAGTTTTCCATTTGATTTTGCTGATTTTGCGCAAAAAATCCCCCCTATCTTGTACATAAGAGTCTAGGGATTTGACAAAGTCCTGTAAAAAAAAGTCAATGTACTGTGATGTTTTCTCATACATCCCATTACGGGCAGAAATAATAGGTCTGCCCGGAGGTTTGTTGTAGTCCTTATGTACCTTAGGGATAAAATATAGGGTGGGAATGACCGGATTATCCATCTTCAAAAACCCATATTCAGCCTCAGATATTAATTTATGTCTCTTCCAACCAGTCAATTTGCAATGGAATTCTTTATTAGAAGCTAGAATGGCTGCTGCAGTTGTACGAGCATAGCAGTCTCTGTCATTCAATTGTGAAAAGGCTTCTTGATCATATTGTTCTTTAGTCAACAGTACAATGTTTCCGCCTTTATCACTTTGGCGAACAATGATAATTTTGTTGCACTTGAGTTTCGAAATGAGCTGTTCGTATTGCTGAGTTTGTCGGTTATACCTACGTTGTTTTTTCTGAGTTTCCTTGTGTAGTATTTTCACCTCAGCTGTCACGTTCTCATTGAAAATATCGAGAGCGGGAGGAGCCAAGATGGCGACCGAGATGGCAGCGTAGGCTCCCGGCTCTGTGAATCTCCGCATCCCGCACAGATATCCTGCATGAGATCCTCAGCCTGCGCTACATGCCCGTGTTGGTGATTGAGAGCGGCAACCGAACGTGTGATCCTGAAGCTTCTAGCGGCGGTACCGCCCGAGAAATGCTCGTTTGAAGTTTGCGGCCTGGGCAGCCCTGGGGCCGGGACCTCGAGTGGACAACATGGCCGGGCGGCAGTTCAACAACAGCGGCCATTGGTGACCGAGTGGAGTCGGAATACCGAAGCGGTGCGAATATCGGCCTACATCTCGCTGTGGTTACTCCTATCACCGAGAATAGCGTGACGGGTGCATACCCGGGGTGACGATTCCGGGGGTTATCGGCGATCGCCTGGACCCTCGCCAATGATTTGATCGGTCGCGGCCTGTGGCTCGTCCCGATCTGCACGGGCTGCTCCCGGTCTTCGCAGACGCTGGCCCAGGGGGAGAACGACTGTCACCTGTGACCACACACTGGATACACATCTCGCCTGCCTCCGGACCCTTGTTTGCAGCGACATGGAACTTGATGTGCTTGTGACTGAGACCCGGTCCCCATCTGGGGTGGCCCTGCCCTGCGGCCATCTTGATGGGATGGACTCTACCATCCTGTACGCTGGGTCGCAGCAAGATTGGGAGTGTGTGGCGCAGAGGAGCGTGGCGGAGCGAGTGCGAGGGGCCGTGCTGGGGTACGGTGACCTCCTCGATGCTCTCGGAGCCCTTCATTCCACCCTGGTTCATGGCGCTTGGGTATTGGGGAGGAAGCTTGATGGTATTGTGTTGGCGTCGGAACAATTGCGGTCTTCCTGTCCCCAGGTACATAAGGCACTGTCTCACCTTTCACAGGAGGAAAGTGCCGTGACCGCCTCTGTGAATAAGGGACGGATGGAAACTTTGGACACTGTGGCAGCGTGTGGTCGGCTGGCTGTGGGGTCGGTCTGTTCTGGAGATTTTGGACTTGAGCGGAGGGTGGTGACTTTGTCCCATGCGTGGCATCCGGCGACCCAGGCAATCTTCACGCAACGGTCGCCTGCTCTGGCTGATTCCTCCTTCCTGGACCTCGTGTGTGGCGCAGGCCTTGGGGCAGTTCTGGGAAAGGTGATCTCCCATGATGATGACTGTGTTGGTGTTCCGAAACGTCCTCCCCACATGTGTGTGTCCCTTCCTGGTCAACTCTGGACGCTCATCTTCCTTGTAATCTCGGACATGATAATGGATCGCTGGGTATGCACTGGTGGTTTCGCAAAGAGTGACCAAGGATAAGGCTGATCCTTTAGAGGTTGTCATTTCATAGGCGGGCGGGCTTGGGGGTTGTGTGCTTTCACGATGTAACTAATAGTGTAGTCGGTGAATACTGCTCCCCATTTCCCTCAGACATGGCCGAACTTTTGCTGTTTAACGTTCGTTGGGGAGGAAGATATTGTGCGGGAGGGAGAAGCCGGGGGCCTGGTTGAAGGCCCTCCTCCAGTTTATTATTACTCTCTCCCCTTTTCTGTTAGGGGGGATTTCCTCTCTTTTCCCTTTTTCTCTGTTTCTTCTATATTTCGGGTCTGGTTCTGGGGCGACAGGCACGCTGCGGGGGGGGGGCCGTAGTCATCTGCAGAGGTGCAGGGTGGGGGGTTGGGGGAGGGGCTTCTATAGTCCTTTATCGTGTTTCTATGGCCTTCTTTTTCTTCTCTTATTCTTCTTTGTCTTTCTTTTCTGGGGTCAGTGCGGTAGGTTTCCTTCGTGGCCAATCATTGTTTTTCATTTGTGCCTCATTTCCGTGGGGTTTTCTGGGTCCTAGGGCAGGAGACTGCAGGCGCAAACGGCTCGTGATATCCCTCCACATCCTGAACTTCCTGTTTCAGCGCCATTGATTTGATAGATTGCTATTTATTGTTTGACGTTCACTATTCTGCCTGCCAATTTTTGCTGTTGAGAACTTGATTGCCACCTGATCCTTCTCTCCTTTATTGTAAAATGAAAACCTTTTATATCCTGGTTTCCCTCTTGGGCTGTTCAGTGGATAAGAGAATACTGGCATTGAGAATCGACTTCCCGAGGTGCTGCATGTGATTATAATCTGCTCGCTGTTACCTTCACTGTTTGGCGGCCGGCCCCGAGGGTTGTAGGCCCATACTTGTCTTTATTTGCAATGTCAATAAAGGTTTTTCAAAAAAAAAAAAAAAAAAAGAAAATATCGAGAGCATCACGGGGCATGATAGGATTGTATGTAGACTTGGGTCTGAATGGTGTTGCAGGAACCAATGGATTAATACCATCTTGACAGTTAGGATTACCGGGATTACCCGTTCCCTCTATGTCCCATAATTCCTGTATAGCATCCAATAAAGAAATTTCTGATGCACTGCTGACATTGTCCTCTTTGTTGTTTTTAAGTGCATAGGTTTTTTTGAGTTTGAGTTTACGCACTGTTCTGTAAATATCAAGGCGTGTGGCAGCATAGTCAAAATTGATCGAGGGTGCGTACGAGAGACCTAAAGAGAGGATCCTCTTATCGTCCTCCGTGAGAACTAATGGAGTCAAATTGATTATTGTATTGGTGTTATCAGGACTTACTTCTTCGCCCAATAACCTCTTCCTCTCTTCCTGCTTTGATTTGAGGCCCCTCTTCCTCGCCCTCCGCCTCTGCCTGCATTTGTAGTTTGAGCGTCTGCGTCGTGACTCATTGTGACTGGTCTCGGACGTAGTGTTTGTCGTCTCTCTACACATAAAAAATTCATTTCCTCCGCTCGGGTGGGCTTAGGGATCAAGCCCGCTGCCAAACTGTTCCGTAGCTCAGACTCAGAGTCACTGCCACCTGCTGAACTCAATTCTGAGAGAGAGGTATCATTCACATGGATGTTTTTACTGGAGCCCCTATTTGGAGGTACCATCTTGGCTTTTGGGACACGTAGTGAATCATATTTCTTGGCAAATGTAAATATTTGCCCCAGTTGATAATCGTTTCGGTCCCGCTGAAACTTGAAAGTCTTTCTCTCCATAATTTTGGCTTCCTCTTTTTTAAGCCTGGCAGTCATTTCATTCGTTAATCTGTTTTTTTCGTCGTTATTTTCAATTTTATCCAATTCCTCATTGATTTCATCTATTTCCTTTAATAGCAGCGCTCTGTCAATATCAGCATACTTGATCAGAATTAGTACCAATTTGCGTGAGGATTCTAAATTCGTTTCAGCCCATTCCCGCATTAGCTCAGGGTTAGGATTTTCATAGCTCGGAGCCGTCAGAATACGCAGCCCTCGGGGGATCCTATTTACGTTAATATAGCTTTGGAGAGATTTGGACTCCCACCATTTGCTCTGCTCGCTCCGTAGTTTCTTTTCTAAAATTCTATATTTCTCTTTTAATGAATTATCGTGTAAAGTCAGATCTGTAGTAAGATTACCACAGATAGTTGTAGGTAACGGGAGGCTGTCAGAAAACATAGACAGTGCTGCAGCCTCACGTTCACGCACGCTGTCCGCCGTCATGCTCAATTTCAGGCTTAATTAATTTGCGTATAGGGGGTCAACACGAATTTTAGTACTTTTTCCGTAACCACCCCAACGCAGCACTTGTACTCTCCACCCCTCGATACCTTAATAAGTCCTTGACGAAGTTTCCGGTGCTTCCCGCGACGCGTCGTCCGACTATGGCTAGGGAGCACCTTCACCGTATATATATATATTCACTGAAAAAACCATAGGTTTCAGGCCTGATATAGTTAGGAATTAGAAATTCACTGAAAAAACAATAGGTTTTAGGGGTGTTATAGTTAGCTGGACATTTCACTCGAACAAAACCATTGAAATTCCTCCGATATAGTTAGTTGCACTAACTACATCTCGTGCGCCCGCAATCCACTGCTGATGATGTCACATATTACATCATTCATGACATGGCCAGTGACATCACTGATGACATCTCAAATGACATCACTGATGACATCACTGATGACATCAGCCAGTGAATGTGGTTTGGTTCGTTATTTAAATATGTATTATATATATAACAATTTGCATTGAAGAATGAGTGGATATATAAATATAAATATCTGGATGGAGGATTTAGTAGCAGTGTGATTGACTGTTTACTTGACTAATTTATAGTGTCTAACTAAATATATTGGATAGTGGCTAAACTGTGTGAATATCTGTATCACTGTGTCAGTTGTTGTGTAAACTGCTGCACTAGTTGGTTACTAGCTACGTGAAAGTATATATTATTTATTGATTAGTTAACTGAGTATTTGTATGGGAGAGTGAATGTGTGTGTGGTTCGGTAGGGGGTGTGTGACTGCCCAAAATTTGTGAATAGTTGATTCAGTAGGTATATGAAGTTAAAACTACATGTTATGTTGTTTCGGTGAGTGAATATCTTTATGGGTGTGGCGATGAGCAAATATATGTCTCAATGGTACATGTCCAACAAACTAGAAAAATAAAAGCCAGTGTATGTGTCAGTTGTTGTATATAAATACGTATACATAAGACTCAGTGATTGTATGAGTGACTGTATGGATAACTGTATAGTTGCAATAGTGATTTTATAACACACTAAGTATGAGCTATTATCTATATGAATAGATGAAGTGGTGTTTTTATAAGTGTATAGCTAAGTAAAAGTAAGTATGATCCATTGTTTGCATAAGTGAGTAGGATGAATTCATAAGTGATTAGGATGTGTGCTGGTGTGTAATGTCGATATAGGTGTATAAGTTATTTGATAGTGTTCTATTGATCATTGACAGCATATATGAGTGAGCCTATAGGTAAGTGATTAGATGTGTGTATAGATCTAGGAATCACTGAGTGGGTGTTTATAAACTTGTACTGGTGTGTCAATGGTTTTAAATCTGGCGCTCTGTATTTTACAGTGAGTGATGAAAGGTTATACTAGTGTATGATGAGGTGTATCTGATTGTCACGTGGATGATGTCATTAGTGATGTCATCAGTGATTTCATTTGAGATGTCATCAGTGATGTCACTGACCATGTCATGAATGATGTAATATGGGACATCATCAGCAGTGGATTGCGGGCGCGCGAGATGTAGTTAGTACAACTAACTATATCGGAGGAATTTCAATGGTTTTGTTCGAGTGAAATGTCCAACTAACTATAACACCCCTAAAACCTATTGTTTTTTCAGAGAATTTCTAAGGTTTTTTAAATGCTAATTCCTAACTATATCAGGCCTGAAACCTATGGTTTTTCAGGGAATTTCAAAGGTTTTTTAAATGTTAATTCCTAACTATATCAGGCCTGAAACCTATGGTTTTTTCAGTGAATTTCAAAGATTTTTTAAATGCTAATTCCTAACTATATCAGGCCTGAAACCTATGGTTTTTTCAGTGAATTTCAAAGGTTTTGTAAATGACAATTTTTAATGTATTAATTGTTGTACTGATTTTTTTAAATACTGATTTACTACATTTTTTAAACTTTTTATTTCTAGATATTTTATTTTTTTAATTACATTATACATTACAATACCAAATATACTTTCTCAGAATGAATTACTTTAGTTTAAATACTTTGCAAATAGGCAATAGACTTTTAAGTACAGTAGTTACAGTTGTTGCAATGGGCAACAAAATTTCAAACACAAAGCAACATTGAGCTCAATGCGAATTTCTAGTCAAATGCAATTAGTTACTTTATGGATTACTTTTCTAACCACAGGACTGGATCCTAGATTCAGTCCTTGGACATCTCCTGTAAACAGTTGAGTAAAAGCATTTTGGTTACAGTAGTGATTTTTAAGGATTATTATTGTATTTTAAAAGTTTACACCGAAAAAATTTCACATAGAATTACCAATGATATCCCATGGCAGAACATTCACTTAGCAGGTAAGTAGTGTTATCATTACTTTTTCTTACTCAGTGGTGGATGCTGGATCCAGCACTGGCCAATCTCCTGTAAACAGTTAAAAGAATGTGTTTAAGTCATACAGACAATGTTTTGGGAATATTTTTAGTTTGTGAAAATAGACACTTAGAAACTTTTCTGCTGAAAACCACACACTGGATTCCTATGGAAGGAAATACAAGTTACTGGCAAGTACTCCTAGAATTACTTTTCAGGGTCAGTGCTGGACTAAAAGATGCAGCCCTGGGTTCTCTCCTGACAACAGGTGAGTAACTCGGAATTCGTAGTTCGGCTGATTTTAGAGGAATATTTGTACGTTTCAAAATTGGACACTTAGAAACTTTTCTGCTGAAAACCACACAATGGATTCCTATGGAAGGAAATACAAGTTACTGGTAAGTACGCTTAGAATTACTTTTCAGGGTCAGTGCTGGGCTAAAGATGCAGCACTGGGTTCTCTCCTGATAACAGGTGAGTAAATTGGAATTCGTAGTTCTGCTGATTTTAGAGGAATATTTGTACGTTTCAAAATTGGACACTTCGAAACCTTTCTGCTGAAAACCACACAGTGGATTCCTATGGAAGGAAATACAAGTTACTGGTAAGTACGCTTAGAATTACTTTTCAGAGTCAGTGCTGGGCTAAAGATGCAGCACTGGGTTCTCTCCTGATAACAAGTGAGTAAATCGGAATTCGTAGTTCTGCTGATTTTAGAGGAATATTTGTACGTTTCAATAATGGACACTTCGAAACTTTTCTGGTGAAAACCACACAATGGAATCCTATGGAAGGAAATACAAGTTACTGGTAAGTACGCTTAGAATTACTTTACAGGGTCAGTGCTGCTCTAAAAGATGCAGAACTGGGTTGTCTCCTGATAACAGGTGAGTAAATCGGAATTCGTAGTTCGACTGATTTTAGAGGAAAATTTGTACAATGGTGAAGGAAGGGGGCAGGGCCTGAGGTGACGTGTGCCAACACGCGCTGTGGCGCGTTTTAAGTTGGGGAATTAATTCCTCTTCAATCCTGCGGTCCCCTGGGGGCCAACTAGCCCACCAGGTACCTCCAGTATGCGCCAGGGAGTGGCGTTGCAGAGAGGTGTTCAGAGGCCACACCCCTTTTTACAACACTCTGCAACGCAGATCCATGGCGCTTACTGGTGGTACCTGGTGGGCTAGTTGGCCCCTAGGGGACCTCTGGATTGAAGAGGAATTAATTCCCCAACTTAAAACGCGCCACAAGGCGTGTTTGCACACATATCACCTCAGTCCCCGCCCCCTACCTTCACCACTGTGCAAACGCGCCCTGTGGCGTGTTTTATGTTGGGGGATTGAGTCCCCTTGAATCCTGAGATCCCCTGGGGGCCAACTAGCCCACCAGGTACCTCCAGTATGCGCCAGGGAGCTGCGTTGCAGAGAGGTGTTCAGAGGACACGCCCCTTTTTACAACACTCTGCAACGCAGCTCCGTGGCGCTTATTGGAGGTACCTGGTGGGCTAGTTGGCCCCTAGGGGACTCGTCTATCGGCGCCAACGTTATTCCAAATAGAATGTTGCAGATTTCCTATGGAAAATAGGTCCTAACTATATCTACCTACTGGCAACCGCCAGTAGGTAATATATATATTACCTACTGGCGGTCGCCAGTAGGTAGTTATAGTTAGGACCACGTTTCCATTGGAAATCCGCAACATTCTATTTTTAATAACTTTGGCGCCGGTCGACGAATCCTCGCGAATTTTTCAAAATAGGTGGGGCGCTACGCTCCGCTCCTACCCTGAAAGTCTCGGGGGGATTCGTCAAGCGGGGGCTGAGATAAAAGGGGGGTCCCAAAACGCGTTTTTCCCATGCATTTTTCCATAGGACCTTTAGACACAGCTACAGCCCGAACGGCTGAACAGAATTACTTGAAATTTGGCAGAGAGGTAGTCCTCAGGTCAAGGAAGTGCCTTTTGGTGTAAATCTGTTCAGTAGATTCTGAGAAAATAGCCTTTAAATCAATATATATATCTGAGCCAGCGTTCGGTGCGCTTACGGTGCGCTTACCGTACGCGTACGGTGACGTGCGCGAGCGCGATTCTGATTGGCCCTTAGATCTTAGTAAACATTCGAATCGGTCGAAACCAGGAAGCGGCGGCCGCCATTTTCTCTCTCGCACTCTGACAGGGGGTTGAAAAACAAAGTGCAAATCATGTAAAGGGGCTGTTTACACAGCTCCCAAGCACCTAGCCATGTCGAGGGAGTCCCCAACGATCCCCCAAGTGAAAAAAGGCAATTTTAATTTTTTCGAAAATTTCGCCGATTACGCTTACCGTACGCGTACGGTAAGAAATAATAAAAAAAAAAAAAAATATCCACATTCTCCCCACCCCGTGTGCAAAAGGTGCCCGAAGGGCACCTTTTGTGCATGGCTCATCAGAGATAAACAAAACCTATATTTTACCTGTCACAACGATGCTCATCATATGACCTCCAAAAAACCAATGAAATTCCCCCGTTATAGTTAGTGCAGGCAACTATAACTCACGCGACCGCAATCCTCTGCTGATGCTAATACTGTATTTAGACACTTATTTGCCCATGTCTTCTTCCATACATTTTTAGCTATACATATATTACAAATATTTTTTTAATATTTAGACACTTATATACCCATTTATTCTTCCATCGACCTTGAGATATACATATATAAAACATATTTAATTTTCAGAAAAACACACATTCACTGGATGATGTCATCAGTGATGTCATTTGAGATGTCATCAGTGATGTCATGAGTGATGTCACTGACCATGTCATGAGTGATGTAATATGTGACGCCATCAGCAGTGCATTGCGGGCGTGCGAGTTATAGTTAGCTGAACTTACTATAACGGGGGAATTTCAATGGTTTTGTACAAGTGAAAAGTCCAGCTAACTATAACACCCCTGAAACCTATGGTTTTTTCAGTGAATTTCTGAGGTTTTTTAAATGCTAATTCCTAACTATAACGTGCCTGAAACCTATGTTTTTTTCTGTGAATTTCAAAGGTTTTTTAAATGCTAATTTCTAACTATGCCTACAGAGATAGGACATGTGAAGAAAGAAGAAAAAATGCACAGAAAGAAAAAAAAGAAGTGCAGAAAGAAGCAACAGAAGTCCTCAAAGACGAAGAAAAGTGCAGGAAGAAGGATAACGTGCAGAAAGAACAAACAGAAGAGCAGAATGAAGCCTTGTTGCAAAATCATCCTGTACCCTCAACTTTTTCAGACGGATACTGGTGGTAACTGAGTCTGACTAACCAGTCCTAGAGCCAGTGCTATGTTAAAAGACACTTAGAATACAGTGAAAACACCTACATACACTAGGGAACATTATGCGTTGGGGTCCCCCTGTGATTAGCATGACCTCCTCTGTAAGCCCCTAGTATATAATAGGGCCGGGGGATTAAAACTACCTCTTAAAACAGGCCACAGGGCGTTTTTGCACACGTTAACTCAGGCCCCGTACCCTCCCTTCACCACTGTGTAAACACGCCCCGTGTCCGTTTTTAGTTGGGAGATTAAGTTCATTTGAATCCTGAGGGTCCCTAGGGTCCAACTAGCCCACTAGGTACCTCCAGTAAGAGCCACAGAGCTGCGTTGCAGAGAGGTGTAAAAAGTGGCACGGCCTGGACCACCTCTCTGCAATGCAGCTCAGTGGCGCTTACTGGAAGCACTTGGTGGGCTAGTTAGCCCCCATGGGCCCTCAGTATTGAAGGGAAATTATATCCCCAATTTAAAACGTGCCATAGTGCGTGTTTGCACACGTCACCTCTGGCCCCGTCCCCTCCCTTCACCACTGTGTAAACGCGCCCTGTGGCTGTTCTAAGTTGAGAGATTAAGTCCCCTTGAATCCTAAGGGTCCCTAGGGTCAAACTAGACCACTAGGTACCTCCAGTAAGCGCCACAGAGCTGCGTTGCAGAGAGGTGTAAAAAGGGGCTTGGCCTCAGAACACCTGTCTGCAGCACAGCTCCCTGGCGCATACTGGAGATGCCTGTTGGGCTAGTTGGCCCTCAGGGACCCTCAGTATTGAAGAGGAATTAATTCCCCAACTTACAATTCGCCAAGGGGCGCATTTGCAGAGTGCTGCAAGGAGGGGGCGTGGCCTCCGGCACGATGCCAGTCTTTTATTTATTTTAATTTTTTAAGAAGGGGGGCTGTGTGGTTCCCCTTCTTATTCTAATTTATTGGCCCTGATGACCCCATCCCCCAGGGCCTGTCTCCTAATTATATTTTTTTGACCCCAATCCCCAGGGCCAGCCACTGTTTTTTATTATTTTAAAAAAATATATATTTATAGACACACCTAGGACATGCTGGACAAACCGTACGTACCTATCACCATGACGATTTGCGTGATATTCATTAAAAGGCGACTATGCATACAATGAATCCACGTGGAATGTATTTACACCACTAGTGAACCTCTGACATGTCTGATGCCCTACCGTGCCTAATCCCGGTAGACACCTTTGTCGTTTATTTATACAAACATGGGTAGCTATTGACGGGCACATTTAATACACATGCACACCAAGCCATTCAAAGGGGATTCGACAAAAATTCGACCAAAACTATGCAAGAAACCCCCCTCACGGTTAATAAAACACACATCCACTGCCGGATGTGTAATACTTTTTATTTTACTCTTTGGAAAGGGGACGAACATCACTTGAGAGTCACAGCGCGCTCCTGGCAGAGCCCAATGCTGTGTTACACCCACCATTGCCTGCTGAGTGCCACACACCTCTGTGTTGTATTCCACTAGCTAGTGCATATGCTATGACACTCTCTAGCCCATGTGCACTGTAACACCACCCCGTGAATATGTCATGCCACACTTGTCTTCGCACGGGTTATATTGCCCCATCTAACGTGCCTTCCTCGATGCCTATGTTATAACGCACAGTGCTATGCCATACATATTACAATCTGGGATCCATATCTTTGTCACAGTGAATATGCAACGTTACAATCCCCAGCACATATTTTATATTACAACTTTAGAGACTAGTTAGGTTACACAACACTGCCCTGTGCATATTACACTCCAAGGCGCATAACGCATAGCACGCGCTAGTGCCTGTGCTATCTCGCGCTCTCCAATGAATCTGTAATTGCGCACAATGTATTGCATATTATATTTCACGCCCGGTTCATCTTATATCACACTTTTTGGTGCATAGTTTGTACCATACACTATATCTAGTTTTCATTTTCAATCGTGCTCTCAGGACTATGTTCTATATAACACTGTGTTCACCTACCCTTTTCACGGGCATTACATTTTGCGATAGGGAGTAGAGGGTCAGGGTTTTTTTCTGCCAAGTGAGCCCGGAGTCACAGTCACAAACGTCCTCTTCTTCCTGAATAAAAGTGAGATTATGCTGCATACTTGTTCATATTTTAAGTAGTTCGCACAGACACACGTTTTAAAAACAATAAAGTTCCTAATACCCGCCTTCTCTGAACAGTTAGCTTGCTGCCCCATCCCCCTCCTCCCTATCCTCTGTTGTGTGAATCCATGGACTAGCCTCCTCCCTCCTGCCATGCATGGTCTGATGTGCTGCCACTGCCCTCAATTTAGTATGATGTACCAGTCCACTCCTCCTGCCCTCCATTGCCCAATTCTATGCCCCATCATTGACCTCCTGCTTGAACTCTGTGCTTAGCTCGCTGCCCCTATTCTCCTTCCCCCTGCCCTCCGATGTCTTTGTGCATGCCCCTGCTCCATCCTTTTTGCCCACCATGTTCCATGGACCTGCCACTCCTATCTACTCTGAGTGTTCTGTTGAGCTGCCACTCCCCTCCCACCTGCTTAGCATTGTCAGATGACTGTAACCTGTCCCTGCCACCTCCACCCTGCCTGTCCACATGCCATGCCGCTATCCTCTTCCTCCTGTCCTACATGGTCCATTGTACTGCCACACCCTTCTGCCCTCCCTGGTCTGTTGTGCTGCAACTGCTCCTCCTGCCTGCCCCGTGCGGTCTGTTGTGAGGCCCCTTCCCCTGAACTCTCTTGTCTGTGCACAGGTCCTGACCCTCCCTTCTATCCTCCATCGTCCTTTGTGCATGCCCCTGCACCCTCCTTCTTGCCCATCATAGCCATTGTGCTGCCACTAACCCTCCCACTTGCATGCATGTTCTTCTGTGCTGCCATGGCCCCTCCCACCTTCCCTGTGTGGCCAGTTAGCTGCCCCTGACCCCCTCCCACCTTCCCTCCATGGTCTGTGTGTATGCCATCACAGTCTCACTGTTGCTCTTCATGGTGTGTCTTGCTTCTAGTGCCCATCCTGCCTGACCTTCATGGCTATCTTGCTGCTCCTGCCCTGCCCCCTTGCCCCCAGCCCTCTGTTTACATGTGCAGACCCCTACTCCCTCCCTCCTGGCTTGTCTGTTCCATTGTAATGCCCCTGATCCATCCCTCCTGCCCTTTATGGTCTGTTACGCTGCAGCTTTCTCTCCTGTCTGTCCATTATGGTCAGCTAGCTACCATTGCCTCTTGCCCCTCTGTTCTCTGTTGTCCATGTGCATGGTCCTGTCCCCTCCCTCTTGCTTTCTATGGATTGTTGTGCTGCACTCCGTCCCGCATGCCCTGTGTGGTGTATTGTGCTGCTGCAAACCCTGATGCCTGCCCTGCAGGGTCAGTT
Source organism: Triturus cristatus (assembly GCF_964204655.1). Classification (NCBI taxonomy): domain Eukaryota; kingdom Metazoa; phylum Chordata; class Amphibia; order Caudata; family Salamandridae; genus Triturus; species Triturus cristatus. Next base: position 314,182,014 of record NC_140594.1, on the reverse strand, counting down.
TGGTGCACCTCTCCATGTCCCTCCTGTCCTCTGTTATCCAAGTCCATGTCCCTACCCCATTTCCTTCCATGATCCAATGTACCATACTTGCGAACATTTTGAACTTGGTAAGAGGGAGATTTTGAATAAAAACTGGGGTATTGATTTTCCCCTTTGAGTTACATTGAAAAAGAGGAGATTGTAGACAGGAGACAGATCAAATAAAGCCCATTTGAGCTTAAAAACATTGGACGTTTCCTGGCTGAATCGGGTCTGTTGGCATGTATGGTTGTACTACCATTGCCTCTTCCTTCTGCCCACAATGGTCTATTACATTGCCACAGCCTCTCTTGCAAGTCCTGTATTGTTGGTTTGTTGCCCCTGCCCCCCTTTCCACTGCCCTCCATAGTCTGTTGTGCTGCCACGGCCCTTCCTGTCTGCTCAGTGTGGTTAAATTGTTGCCTTTGCACCCTTCTACCTGCCTTCAATTTTCAGAGTCCGTGCCCCTGGCCTCTGCCTCTCAACAGTATCCTAATGAACAACTAGATTGCTAACATTCTATATTTATTACAAATGTGTGGAACGCCTGACGTCATCTTGATGTAATCAAAACTGTAATACCTAGAGCATTTCCTTTAGAAATTACATATATGAGAGGGTCTTATTGGCATCAAAATTATGGTTAGTGCTGTAAAAGACTAAAATAAGGACATATTTTCTGAGTTTTCAAATAGCGACAAAGCACTTTTAAATTCTTTGTTATCTTTATATTTTTTTATCCAGTTGACCACTTGATTAAATGTTGCACTTAGGGGAGAGGATGTGGTGTTACTTCCAGAACTGCAGACTTTGCAACTGGGGAACCAGGTTGGAGTTTCTGCTTCAGCTCGACATTCTGTGATTCTGGTCAAATCACTTAGTCTCCCCATGTCTACAACCAAAATGAATTTGTTCTTGTGTGATGTAACCAATGCTCATGTAAAGCACTCCAATACCTGACAAGTCTGCACTATATAACACTGCAAAAACACAAAATAATAAGTGTTTTGCACACTTCTGTCATTGGGCTATATTTGGGCTACATCTGGGTGATGATTTTGGGCTACTTTTGGGCTACATTTGGGCTCTTTTGTCTCCGGTGGCCCTCTTGGGAGATTTATTTGTTATGAAGTTTCCTAATTTCCTCATGTACTGCAGTCTCCTCAGTAGGAAATGCTTTCAGTTTTTTACTTTGATTCCATCATGAAGGTATTCAGATATGTCACACATTTGCCATAAATTCTGAATGTTAGCACTCTAGTTGCTCATTAGATCACTGTAGCAAAACTACTGTTCACCATGGAAGTCTGCTCCTGGTATTAAAAGTGCATGTTTCAGTCTGCATGTCAGAATTTTTTCATGAAATAGAAGAGGATTTGAGAAGTCACTCAAAATGTGCCCTCATTTTCTTTCTTCAGCATTAATCATAATTTCTATGGCAAAATGAACCCCCTGATTGTGTTCCTTTTTAAATTAAATGTTTTAAGTGTTACCAGTTTATTCCAATCAAGATGGCTTCAGGTGTGCCATACTTTTGTCATAATGAAGACAGTAAGCGCTCTAGTTGTTTTTAAGAATACTCTGGGACATTCTGTCATTGGGCTATACTTGGGCTACATCTGGGTGATATTTGGGCTACATTTGGGCTCTTTTGTCTCTGGTGGCCATCTTGGGAGACTTATTTGTTATGAAGTTTCCTAATTTCCTCATTTACTGCAGTCTCCTCAGTAGGAAATACTTTCAGTTTTTTACTTTGATTCCATCAAGAAGGCATTCAGATGTGTCACACATTTGCCATAAATTCAGAATGTTAGCACTCTTTTTGCTCATTAGATCACTGTAGTAAAGCTACTGCTCACCAGGGAAAACTGCTGCTGGTATTGAAAGTGCATGTTTCAGTCTGCATGTCAGAATGTTTTAATGAAATAGAAGAGGATTTGAGAAGTCACTCAAAATGTGCCCTAATTTTTCTTTCTACAGCACTAATCATACTTTTTATGGAAAAATGAACCCCCTCATTTTGTTCCTTTTTAAATTAAATGTTTTAAGAGTTACCACTTTAATCCAAGCAAGATGGCTTCAGGTGTGCCATATGTTTATCATAAGTAGGACTGTTAGCGCTCTAGTTGTTCTTTGGAACACTCTGGGAAGCTGCAGTAGAACATAAAGGAATCAACTGACAGTCTCTGCCCTTGTTGGATGTACATGTTTTACTGAGAATGTCAGACTTCATTCTCACATGACTGAGAAAGATAATGTGAATTTACAGAAAATAAGCTCTCAGTTTAGCTTATAGATCACCTTCCAAAACTCTGTGGGAAAAGCATGAGAAAATATTTTTCTCTCAATCATGATATCCCAGCAGAAGGCTTTTTCACATGGTGAAATCACCTTAGAACATACCACAATTCCTAAAATGAGTATGGTACCATCAACAAATGATTTATAATGTAACTAAAGTCTTAAAACCTTCTATTAACAGCAATGCTTTTTAATGAGGAGCTATCATGTATATTGGTCCCAAGTTGGCTGCCAACACTTCTTGGATGAAGTGCTGACAGCCAATCAGATCTCAGGATGAGATGTGTGGTTAGGCTCCACCCACATATATAAATGATTTTACTTTTGATTTTCTCAGGAACTACTGAACAGATTGACACCAGACCTACAAAAGGCACTTCCCTGACCTGAGGACTACCTCTCTGCCAAATTTCAAGTAATTCTGTTCAGCCGTTCGGGCTGTACCTTGGACTAAAGGTCCCTATGGAAAATTGCATGGGGAAAACGCTTTTTGGGACCCCCCTTTTTTCTCAGCCCCTGCTAGACGAATCCCCCCGAGACTTTCAGGGTAGGAGCGGAGCGGAGCGCCCCACCTATTTTAAAAATTTCGCGAGGATTCGTCAATCGGCGCCAAAGTTATTCCCAATAGAATGTTGCGGATTTCCTATGGAAACACGGTCCTAACTATAACTATCTACTGGCGACCGCCAGTAGATAATATATATATATATATATATATATATATATATATATATATATATATATATGTATTACCTACTGGCGGTCGCCAGTAGGTAGTTATAGTTAGGACCCTCTTACCATAGGAAAACCGCAACATTCTATTTTGAATAACTTTGGCGCCGGTCGACGAATCCTCGCCAAATTTTCAAAATAGGTGGGGCGCTGCGCTCCGCTCCTACCCTGAAAGTCTCGGGGGGATTCGTAAAGCGGGGGCTGAGATAAAAGGGGGGTCCCAAAACGCGTTTTTCCCATGCATTTTTCCATAGGACCTTTAGACACAGCCACAGCCCGAACTGCTGAACAGAGTTAAATGAAATTTGGCAGAGAGGTAGTCCTCAGGTCAAGGAAGTGCCTTTTGTAGGTTTGGTGTGAATCTGTTCAGTAGATTCTGAGAAAATAGCCTTTAAATCAATATATATATCTGAGCCAGCTTACGGTGCGCTTACGGTGCGCTTACCGTACGCGTACGGTGACGTGCGCGAGCGCGATTCTGATTGGCTGTTAGATCTTAGTAAACATTCGAATCGGTCGAAACCAGGAAGCGGCGGCCGCCATTTTCTCTCTCGCACTCTGAGTGGGGATTAAAAAACAAAGGACAAAAACATGTAAAGGGGCTGTTTAGACAGCTCCTAAGCACCTAGCCATGTTGGGGGTGTTCCCAAAGATCCCCCAAGGCCAAAAACGGAATTTTAATTTTTTCGATAATTTCGCCGATTACGCTTACCGTACGCGTACGGTAAAATGTTTTTTTTTTTAAAAAGTATCCATACTCTCCCCACCCCATGTGCATGGCATATCACAGATCTGAAAAATTAAAATATTACCTTTCACAACGACGCGATTCAAATATCCTCCATGTGCGCACGGTGCGCGAAGCGCATCGTGCGTACATGGCCCATCTAGCGTAACGTGGGCACGTGGTGCGCGTAGCGCACCACGTGCCCACCGTGCGTGCACGGCACTAACTGCGTAAAGTGGGCGCGCGGTGCGCGAAGCGCATGCGCGCACGGAACAAACTGCGTTAAGTGGGCCCGCACGCCACGAATGGCGTAAAGTAACTTAGCATTTAAAAAACCGTACAAATTCAATGAAAAAACCATAGGTTTCACACACGTTATAGTTAGGAATTAGCATTTTAAAAACCTTGCAAATTCACTGAAAAAACCATAGGTTTCACACATGTTACAGTTAGCGGAAATTTTACTGATAAAAAACCAATGAAATTCCCCCGTTATAGTTAGTGCAGGCAACTATAACTCACGCGACCGCAATCCTCTGCTGATGACATATGTGTCTTTATGAAAAAAAATATTTTTAATATATGTATAGCTAAAAATTTATGGAAGAAGACATAGGTAAATAAGTGTCTAAATACAGTATTAGCATCAGCAGAGGATTGCGGTCGCGTGAGTTATAGTTGCCTGCACTAACTATAACGGGGGAATTTCATTGGTTTTTTATCAGTAAAATTTCCGCTAACTATAACATGTGTGAAACCTATGTTTTTTTCAGTGAATATATATATATATATATATATATATATAATCCAAACACAAAGAGCTCCTTCTGATCTCAGGCCTGTTGGTAGGCAAATTAATTTTGTTCCAAAGCAAAATAAAGCGCACGTTCAGTGGAAATATGCATGGTAGTTGGAAAATGTATTTCACTTATGTGTTTCGACTGCGAACAGTCTTGATCACACACTGAGTGAATGCAGATACCACGTTAACATAGGATGTTTGAAACATAGAAAATAGACTTAAACACAATACATGTTGTTGTAGTAACTACTGCTGCGGCCATCTTTGAACAGCTAAATGCATATAATAAATGATGCATAATAGTGCAAATAAAGTGCCTAAATGCAAATAGTATCACACATGCGTTCATGCTGAAAGAAAGCCATGTTCTGTTAATTCACCAAATCGTTATACCTTCTCCCCCAGAAATTTGCTTAGTGTAGTACGCAAAGGTTTCTCTAGTGCCCCACTGTGCCATTTGAGGCATCTAACACCTATTGGGGTGGCTATTTTAGAACACATAAATGCATACAGTCAATGGTACAATTAATGCAAATACGTTGCCTTGATGTAAATTCATTTGTATTGAAAGAAAACCATATTATATTTCATTAACCCTATGGTTATACATTCTCCCCCAGAGGTTTAGCGTGGTATACTACAGTGAGGTGTCTCTGATAAACCTCTGGCTGTGTAGGGCATCTCATACTTTAAACATTTGTTGTATCTTCAAGTAAGAATGCCCCTCAAAATGAGGCAAGGCGTCACATATCTCCTACACTCATTAGCTGTACAGTAGTATGACTGCATAATTAGTGCATGTCTTCCGTGAATCGAGCGCCAAGTGGCTATATGCATCCATTGTTGTGCAAATAACAGCTGGTTAACCAAGTATGTACTACCGTGTAAACGCTAAGTGGCTGTTAAAAAAAAAAAAAATATATATATATATATATATATATATATATATATATATATAGATATATATCCACGCTTCACGGGGTAGAGTCAATGATTTATTTACGACTCACAGCGCTAAAAACCAGACGCGTTTCGGGTATTCCTTT